>NC_091002.1:44197500-47040833 GCF_041146395.1 Eulemur rufifrons
CCATGCTAGGAGGTAGGTACCACCTTTATTCCCATTTTACAGATGAGTAAACCAGGCTAGAGAGACAGGGGGGATATTCATCTAAGATCAAACAGCTGGTAAATGATAGAATCAGGTGTCATCCTGAACTTCTAGCCTCTTCTCTTAACTGAACTATGTATTTGAAACCAGGTTCAAGCTAAACCATTTAGGAATGTAAAACGCTAAAGCTGGAGAAGACGTCTAGAGGACAGGAAGTGAAGGCTTAAGATCTTACAGCTGCTGTCCCCAGTCAGCAGAACGTGGGTTTTCTTAATAGGAAATTCTTTGGGGGTTCTCTGCAAACTTTGCATGCCACACATCCTGTGTCATAGGGTGATAAGCTGAATACATTCGCACCGAAGCAGAATTGTTCTTGAACTGTCCTATGTAAGGCTCCGGAGAGGTACTTGGTGTTCAAATTTCTGGAGTGACTGTGATAGCTTGAAGTCTAGAGTAGAACACACCTTTGCAAAGCCCCTCTCCAACTACTGGTTGTCTGATTTCTTTCCTGTTATTCTCTGGCTAGATTTTCCTTCCCCTAGCTGTTACATTTGCTGACCTTCTCTCTTTTTCTTCTGTTTGGAGAACTCTGTGAAATTTAAGACTGGGTAAGCCCATTGGATTAATAGCATTTTACCTGCCTTTCCTATATACCAAGAAATAGTCTCAAGAGAAGACCCTTAGCTGGGAAGGCATCAAGTTTAACACAGAGCAGGGTGAGATGGAATATATTTAATAGATGATCCTTGGTTCTTTTCTTTGTGACACACACACATACATGTGTACTCAAAATGCTTAACTTACAATCAGTTCAGTTGCCACTTAATTCACTTGCAAGTCTAATGTTTGGACATATATACCTAGTAAAAAAATGTTTTAAGATGTGCAACATTATAAAAAGTTCATCAGTTGGTCATTTCCCAGGCAAACCCACAGAATTTTACTTAACACATATGGTTTTAAAAATGTCTGCATCCATACTGAAAAAGTAATTTGTATCACTATTGTAACAGTAGTTATTAAACAGTTTTTTGAAAAGTAAATAAGTTTTTCCCCTAACTTGAAATATTAGTGCTTGAAAAATAGATACAGATTTTTGTAGCCATTCTGAAAGACGTTTCCATGTATTTTTGAAGAATTTGCAACAGGAACACAAACTCATGTGTTCATAGGTGCCTGGCATGGAAGTAAAAGAACTGAGCCCCAGGCAATAGGGAATGGTGGAGCCTGTGGAGTCCTACAAGCCCCAGCCCCTTCTAATGTGGACAGTGGCCGCTCAACTCCAGCCTGTACCCGCCATTGAGGAACACATGATCTAAATTGCTAGATCTAGTTTCTCAAAGGATTCACAGTTCTAAACTTCAATGCTAAAGTTTTCTAAGCAATGTAAGTTAAATAAAACACATGTGTGACCTGAATTCAAGCTGTGAACTGCCATTTTATGACATCAAATGAGAGATAATATTAATAAATAGGCCTTCATTCTTCATTCTTTCTTATCATTTTTTGGGGGTACAGAATTTTTCTTCATTCTTATTTTTGGGGGGTACAGAATTTATAACTAGCATTATTCTAATACTAAGCAATCATACTGGATGGCGGGGTATGGTGTTATGTTTGATTTTGTTTTGGCTTCCAACATGAATCAAAAAGAAAAATAGGATTTTTCTGAGTTAGTTGAGTAGGAGTTGGGAGAGTAGGAAGAGAAAGAAAAAGAATGAGTACCTATTTAAATTCATTTATACAGAGTTTAGATGATCGTTCATTCATTCAATAAATAATTGAGCACCTACTATGTGCGGGTGCTAGAAATCCACTAATGAACAAAGCTGATCGTTAGTGCCCTCATGGCATTTGCAAACACCTAATTTATCAGTCACTCTCTAATGGGCATTGTGGTTGGGGCTGTAAGAGGAAGTGGCTACTGGGAGGGTGTCTGACAGCCCTAGTCTGGGTGTTGCGAAAGGCTTCCCTGGGGAGTGGCATTGAACTTGACACTTGAAGGCTGAGCAGGAATTGACCAGTCTGAAGCAGCCTGGTGGAAGCAAGAATGCCTGGCCAAGAAGACCTCGGGCGCACAGGTCCTGGGGTGGGACAGCAGGTGCACGGACAGACTGGAGGAAGGTTAGCATGACTGGATCGCAGAAGAAAGGGGAAGATATAGGGGAGGAGTTTGGGAAATCAGATTGGGCTTCAAGGACTCACAAAAGTGCTTCGCCTTATTTTTTAAAGAATATTTGCAACATAGTAACTGAACTATAAAGAATTTTTTTTTTTTTTTTGAAAAAGGAGTATGGCATGTGTATAGGCATTCCAAAGTGAAAGTGACAGAAAATTTATGATGGATAAGATAATTTCTTGGTAACAACATTAGCAAAGAATGGTCATCATACTGGGGGAAGGTGCTGGAAGACAGAGAGGAATGATAGCATCATCCAAGAAAATGAATGTGTGTGTATATGTGAGTGGGGAAGTGTGTGTGTATCTTCTGGTGTGTGTTTGACACACAAATTGCACATCCAGGTGTCCGGCTGAGTATTGGCAGAGTGATATAAGCAGGACATGGATAAAGATTAAAATCCAAATTAGGTTTGGAGAGGGAAGTTAAAATAATTTAAAACTAATAAAATAATACAACATAGCAAGTAGATTGGCTGCATTTCTATCTTACTTTTATTCACAAAACTAATTTATATCATTATAAATTATGTGTAATGGTATCTAACCTTCTCAAGCCTATACTCGTAAAGAAAGCATTTTGCATCTCACACCAATTGCACTGAATTGTGTGTGGTTTAATACTAATATTCAAGGTGAAAAAGATTAACTTAAATCAATACATAGCTAGTCTTGCTAGAGCCTTGAAAACGAAAGCACAGCTTAGAGTTTTGAGCATGGTTTTCTTGATGATATGAACAGTGTGTTTAGTCCTTATGAAAAAAATAACAAAGAGAACACTGGATAGAAAGAGGAGAGAAGGAAGTACAGAATGTGTCTCAAGAATATAGTTAATTGGGTAATTGGGGATTGGGTGTCACTTGAACTTAAGCCCATGGTTAATTCATGGCTTATTCTTCAGGAATGACAAGGGCTGGGCAGGTATTGAAATAATGAATTGCTCACTTGTCCTGGGCAAATAGAAAATTCCCCTGGTTGAATAAAATTGTGGGAGGAGGCCTTTGATAGTCTTATAATAGCTTAAAAGTCTAGGTGGGGGCTGTTCCCAAGACAATCAGAAGGGAGAACTTTGGGGGATTGGATATTCTCAGCAAAAGGGAGAAATTAAGAAAGGATTCTAATCACCTCATCATTTTTTAAAGGGAATTGACAATACTTAAACCATTTTCAAAATGAATGTCAAAAAGTGAGCTTAGTGGCACAATTTTAAGTCAAGGTAGGGGCTGATATGATAAGGAATTTGAAGAGGTTTAGGGAAAAAGTAGTCAATATAAGGGCCAAGTTAGGCAAGTGTCACAGGCATCAATTATTTTAAGTTTTAAAGCTAGAGTAGTCCCCACTTGTCCACAAGGGATATTTTCCAAGACCCCTGGTGGGTGCCTGTCATGTGACTAGTACCGAATTCTATATATACTGTGTTCCTTTTCCTCTGTGCATACATACTTACGATAAGGTTTAACTTATAAATTGGCCATAGTAAGAGATTAACAACAGTAACTAGTAATAAAATAAAACAATTATAACTATATACTGTAGTAAGTCATTTGCATGTGGTTTCTCTCTCTCTCAAAATATCTTATTATACTGCACTCACCCTTGTTCATCTTGTGACAACATGAGCTGATAAAATGCCTGCGTGATGAGATGAGGTGACAGGGAGAGACGGCACCAGATTTCATCACGCCACTCCGAACGGCACGCAATTTAAAACTTCTGAATTGTTTGTTTCTGGTATTTTTCCATTTAATATTTTTGAACCATAGTTGTCCATGTGTAACTGAAACTGTGGAAAGCAAAACTGCAGATAAGAGGGCTACTATAAAGACAGAAATAGTCGCATCAACTTTCAACGGTATTATTTTTAACTCAAAAGTCCAGGAGTCAAAAAGCTTCTGTCCGAACTCAGCCTTTTAGGATATCTGTTGAAGGCAAAGTTTTACATTATTTCCATGGCAAACGTCAAGCCCTTAGACCAACCACCCCAGCTACAAAAGTATTTTCATTTATTCAGGTCCTTTTGCACAAAATTCCCCACCCCCCAAAAAACATAGCAGAATTGGGAACCGTGAGGAATTGTTTGTTTGTTTGATTTTTTTTCTGATATGGCTTCGTGGCTTCTTGTGCCTTTGAGATGATATCAACTGTATCATCGTCACCATCACCATCACACGTGATTCTCTTAGTCTGTTAGGGCAGACAGTCTTTTGGGGCTCTCATACATTCCTCTTCCCAACTCCCATTGGCTCTTCATCCTCCTAAGCAAATGTTGATCTTCTACCCCTTCGCCCACAAAATAAGTCATTCAACACCTATTCCCACAGACCAGACTTTGCAGTCCTTTGGGTGGAACTCAGGAATCTGGGTTTCTACCCAGAGCTCTGTGTGGAGGTTTGAGAGCATCCCTCCATTTCCCCCGTCACACTGTGTCACATGGCAGAATGGAAAAAGATGGGTCTTTGAACAATTCCCCATTTTGATTGGATCATCAAAATCCCACCCCCATAATCCTCCATGTCCAAACACACACACTTCTAAAGGAAGCGTTAGCAAAAATAGATAAATACATAAAAATAACAGCAAAAATCACCTGCTCACCCACAGCTTGAGGAACTCAGAGGGGAAAATGGGAAAACGTGGCCACGCTGCCCGGGGGTTAGACCCAGCTGAAGCTGGCTGCAGGCTCCTCTAGTCTGGTTCCGTGTGACCGTGTCAGCCCTGCCTCCGACCTTTAGGAGGGAGGTCAGTGGCTTTCTTTTGCTTGGCCAACTGGGTTGGAAACAAAACAAAACAAAATGAAATGCTGAGATGCCGAGTTATGACAAACTACGACACATGTCACGAGAGGAAAAATGACAGCTTTACTGCTGCAGCGATTATAAAAAACAAAGCAAATTAACTACCAATATGGTTATGTATGTAGAAGGAAACAACTTTATTGCATTGTAAATCAAAGACCTAGAACATATTTTAGGAGCGTCAAACCTGGAAAGCTGAAGATTTCCCCCAAAATACCACTACTGATTTTTCTTCTACTTTCATTAATTTTCCACCCAACTGAAAGCTTAAGCTAGAATTTTTTTCCACTCTATGAAATTTTTATTTTGTAGAGTTGGACATTTTCTTTATTACATTGTCTCTGTAAGGGTTGCTTAGCCACAATAAAACAGTCATATTTATAACTTAATTAAATCTGGCCATTTAAGCAGAAATATTTACAAATAATACCAATAAAATCAGAAAGTGAATAGCATATTTGATAAGTTTTGCTCAAACAGCTTTGTTTATTAGTGTCTCTTATATATCTCAATGAAATACATTGATCTAGCTTGGCCTGAATTTTGCTATGAAAAATGCTCAGATGAGTTCATCTCTGCTGTGTTTTAAATTGTGGAGCTAAGCAGGGGTGTCATGAATGGGTGTATAGGCTGTGTACTGTGCAAGGCTGCCACATCTCAGGAGCTACGATTCATATCCTGGGATCCTCTTTTGGTTCCATCTTCAAATATCACAGATTTAGCTGACAGTCTCACTTTTCATGCCAATGACAAATTATTAATACTTTTATTTCCAATGAAACAGTGGCCAGATAAATATACTCAAAGTTTTAAATAAAATAGAACCAACTGTGCTCATTCATCTAATCCATATGATTATATTATTGATAAAAACCTAGGACCTTATTTTATGGCATATAATCCTAATAGTCCAGAACTAGCAGAATAATTTAGTTTTATGCCAGGGAAGATGTAGTAACAAAACACATTTCTGAAATAAATGTTTTTGAGTATCAAAGAGCACTCAGGAGTACATGGAAAATTAGGATAGAAGCATAGTAGGATCTCAAGAAATGTTTGTTTCATGATTGATTAAATAAACGGATGGCTGAATGACCCCATACTGCGTTTATATAAGGAGGCAAATTAAAATTAATCTGTAATCTCCCCATGGTCAGTTGGAAGTGCAGCTTTTTTAATATTGGGAAAATGCAACAACCCCAGAGCTGCCTCTGGAAACTGTACCTTTGGCCAAAGGGTGAGTGGCTCGCCGTCTTGGAGCCACTCTTCAGAGTCAGTCCCCATCCAGTCTCCCAACAGGGCTGTTACATCCTGTGCTTGGCAATGCTCTATGCACCTTACAAAACAGAGTTATGAGGTAGGTACGTTATCACCAACCACATCACAGATGAGAAAACTGAAGCACGGAGAGTTGAGAGACAAGGTCTTACAGCTAGGATGTGATGCAGCTGAGATTCGGTCCAGAATGTCTGGTTCCAGAGGAGGAATAGCCTTCTGCTAAATCAGTGCTGCTCAAGGCTGACCAGTGGTCTTGCATCCTAATTACCAGTGGGGGCGCTTTGATACCCAGTAGGCATCTCATGGTCGGTCCGTTTGACCCTTATCACCTTCTATTCTCATGTCTTCTCTCTGTCTCTCTCTGTTCAGCTAGCCACCAATCCTTTACCCTTCTTCAGCCCCTTACCTCCTGCATATGTTCTAGCTTCTAGCTACTCAGAATGTGGTCTGCAGACCAGCAGTATCCTCTGGGTTTGCCAGAAACGCAATCTCAGGCCCCTGTCAGCCCTGATGCGTCAGTCTTCATTTTAACAGATCCCCATATGATTCAAATATATTCCCAGACCCCCAAGCAGCTGGGCCAATTTAGAACATTCCCTTGATTTGGGAGGGTTCACGTCTCCATTTCACTCTAGGGCTGCTGTCCCCAACCCCCAGGCTGCAGACCGGTACCAGTTGGTGTCTTGTCAGGAACCAGACTACACAGCAGGAGGGGAGCAGCGGGCGAGCGAGCCGTGAAACCAACTGGTCCGTCCCTGGTGCCAAAAAGGTTGGGGACCGCTGCTCTAGGGCATCCGTGTTGTCTTCAATAATCCCTTTTATGGCCCTAGACACACAATCACACACACACATGCATAAGACATGCGCATGTGGCACACACGCACACTTGAGGGGAGGCAGTTTTCTCCTCTAGCTCACGTCTCAGCTTGCGGATCATTCTTCCAACTTCTCTTTCTGTCCTTCCCACCCCCTAGTTCCAGCTGAGATCGCACTCCTCCACAAAAACCATCCCCTTCCTTAGAATTTCAAAGAAAAGCAGAAAGCTGGGGAAATTAGCTCCAGGTTGCTCTCTTCTTTTTTTTCTTTTTTTTTTTGCCAAATTAAGACATTAAAATAAAATAAGACAAGCTACCATAAACAGTAACTATCCCTTTTTAATCTTAAGCTAAAGATAGTGTTTTTAATGGAACACATTTTACTTGATGAAAAACTCATAATATTTTCTTCTGGTTTTTCTTGATGCATCTTGGCCTGATTGGGAGAAAGACAGTGTTGGAATATAGTCTCACAGGCTAATATTTATAGATCACTTCAGATTTTGTGACCACTGTACCAAAAATGATGAGGGATTAGACATATGTCTTTCTCTCCTTGGGGTCACCTGCTCTCAGAAAGGTATTATTATGCAAATGAAGACAAGAGGAGTGAAGACTTCCCAACAATGACTTCCCGAAAGGCTGTCCTTGTGCGTGGAAGTTGGTGATTTCCTGGGTGAAAATCCCACGTTCTTCTTTGCCCTCAATGGTTTTTGAGCACGAGCATTTTTATCATACAAATGAAAAAGGGGCCAGCTTTATGAAGAGGACACACATAGAGGCAAGGCACTAAAGCAATTTGAAATGACACCCTCCTGGAAGGTCAGGTGTGTTCTGTATGAACAGGAAACAGCCCTCCAATGTACGTCAACTTACAAATATTTGCAGAGCGCGGCCCACGGCCTCCAGACGGGAAGACAGTCCCTGTCACACTTTCCCATAACCCACCGCGCTCCGCTGCTGCAGCTCTCGACACTATCTTAGGTAGTTTTTCATGGAATTATTCATATTGCCCCTCAGTTATAGTCTAGTACATCTGTCTGTTCACCATGAGATCCCAGAACCCAACACCATGGTGCGGACTAAATGTGAAAACTCATAGCGAGTGGTGCCAAGCACAGAGTTAGCATAAAAAATAATTAAATTCATTTACTCATCAATCAGAGCTTTCTGTTGCCTATGTGATTTAAAAAAAGAAAAAGCCAACCTTTTCTTTGTATTCAGGCTTTTATTTATTCATTCAAACAATATGACACACCTACTATGTGCCAGGTAGGGTTGACTCCACTGGGGAAGAAAGGAATAAAGATGAAAGATAACATATCCTGCAGCCATGAAGCTCACTTTCAATCTCTTGCCTTGTGGTGATGTTGTAAAAATGAAACAAGTCACGGGTGCATATTAATCAGCTCAGGATGCTCTAATCAGAGAGAGAGGGGGAGAGAGAGAAAGACTCCTCATGTCTCTTCCTGTAAGGGCACTAATCCCATCGTGAGGATCCCACCCTTGTGACCTCCCAAGGACCCCACCTCCTAATTCCTGAGGGTTAGGGCTTCAACATATGGATTTAGGGGGGGAATAATTCAGTCCATAGCAGCGTGCGAAGTGATCAGCGAAGTCAGTCCCTGCACATGGAGAGTCTTCACTTGCTATCCATTTATTGAGCATTAGCTGTGAGCCAGGAACTGTGCTGGGAATTGGGGACCTGTGGTGACCGGAGGCACCCAGATGCCTGCTGCTCATGGCTGTCTTAGGCAGTGTCTCTGGCCTGTCTTGAGTTCATTCCATCCTCCTCCCCCTCCAGATTAAAGCTCCATTTTCTCTTCCTCCAAGAATCCCCCCCCTTCTTCTTCCCATTCTAGGAAATGTGCCCACAGCATTTTGTATATATCTCTTATTAGCATTTATAACCTTTTTTTTTCTTTTGTTTTTTGGCCTACAAGTTGGCACCTTCCAGTAGACTTGGGAACCCCTCGAGGTCAGGGACTTAATTGTTTCTGTACTTCACCGAATCCTGCTCCCCACTCCCCTGCTCAGAAGTAGCCATCTGTTCATTTGTGTGGGATGAATGGGCACGTTTTGAAATGTCACCCCCATTGGCTTCCCTCGCTGCACTTAAAGCCTAACTCTTTGCCCTGGTCTCTCTTTTACCCACCTGCCCACCTCGCCAGCGTGGCCCAACACACTGTTCTCTCCCCACTGCTCTGCAACGACCGCTTTACCTTTCCTTCCATGTCTGCCTCAGAGTTTTGTCCTCTCAGTCTTTGCACGTGCTGCGTTCTCAATTCTTCCATTGCCTGGCTTCTCCTCTGCCTTCTCACTGTCACCTCCTCCAAGAAGCCCTCTCTGACTACTTTGCTGAGCTGATTTCTCCCCAGACCTCCTCTGTCAACCTTTTCAGGCTGAATTTCCCTCGTAGCACTTATCATGGTGTGAAATTATCTTGTATATATTTCATTTCTTGTGCTGTAACAGTGGTTCTCAACTGGGGCTATTTGCCTCCCAGGGGACATTTTTTGGTTGTCCAGCTGGGGAGAGGGTGCTACTGGCATCTAGTGGGTAGAAGCCAAGGGTGCTGCTAAACATCCCACAATGCACAGGACAGTGCCCCCGCCCCCGGAGAGAATTACCTTTGGTCACAGTGTCAACAGTGCCAAGACTGAAAACCCCTGGACATACGCACAGTGAGGACGGGGGCCTCTTCTCTCTTGTTCCCGTCAATGCTCCCGAGGTCTCAGATCGTGCCTGGCACAGAATACTCCTTTAACTAATGTTTGTGGCATGGATAAATTAAGTGCTATATTAAAATAGAGGAGGGAAATGTGGCATGGGGGCCTCTAGCTCATTATTTTGGCATAAATGGATCTGAATTCAATGCCATGCCATTAGACATTCTCTAGCGAAATGATGCTGTTAACTCACCAGCGATCATGCTGCCGGGGCGGGGGAGGGTGAGAACTGGGGGGCGGGGTGCTGCTCTCACCTCTGTTCTTGAGGATGCTGTGAACTGCACCTCGCCCCGTGTTCAGGGGGCTCGGGATCGTGCCCATGTGTGTCACGACAAGAGGATTGTGCAAAGGTTTTGCCAGAAAGGGAAGAATGGAAAAAAAATAATAAAAACCCTGATTTAATGATAAATAATCATGCTCTGCCTCTGACATCAAAGGGCATCATTGTCTCAGCCCGGCCATGTAAATCATCATAATGGATGAATCTTTTAAAAGAAACATGGAATTTGAAAATGGAAAATACGAGGTCCTCTCAGGATGACTGTGAAAATCCTCCCTTTATTATCTAGGTGTGCTTAATAGTCCGCTGCCTGGGGAAGAATCATTTGCTAACCCCGAGGAATGGCTCGTTTTCCAATTCAATCACTCAGGCGAGCACTGCTTAGGACTTCTGTTCCTCTCCCTCCCCCTCCATCCCCCTCCCTCCCATGACTTCTTTTGTCACTGTCTAGAAAGTCTATCACTGCCCTAATGTCCATTAAAGCATCCACTAAGCAGTTTTGAAAGAACAAGGTAGGTTCACCATGAACTGGTGCAGTTAGCAACAAATCAGCCTTTAATTGATGAGAATGACTCATTTGAAAGGGATTATTAACCGAATGTTAATTGATTAGTGGAACTAAAGCAATTAAAGTGAACAGAGCTCTAGCCTTTCTCCACCCATCCTCAGCGCGGGCACCCTTCCACCATGTGACTCACCCTCTCGCCGAGGTACGAGCACTCCTGGTCTGCAGGGAGAGAGTTTTCCTCCCTATAGGTCCCAAGGTTTTGTGAGAGGCTTTGAAGTCAAGAAATGTAAATAAAATAAATGAATAAAAAAAGACAACCTACTGCTGGATATGCCTGTAGCAGAATCGTCTAGGTTGTGCTGCTGTAACAAATAACCCCTAATCACAGTGACTTCCTCACGCTACATGTCAAGCATGAGTTGAGAGTGGTGGGCTTCACAGGTGGCATGCCCATAAACAACCCCCAAATCACGGTGACTTAACACAACAAAAGCTTACTATTTGCTCTTGAGTTGGAGGGCTCTGCCCATTGGTATCACTAACTTCTAAGGAGACAGGGAAGTTGTTTTCTACCATGATCTTGGAGGAGGAGGAAAACTGAAATAACTGTAAGTAACCCTGCTTATTTCCCCAATGCCTAATGCCTTGTACAATTAAAGAATATTAGTCATCCTCCTCCTCCTCCCCACAGTAATTGATACCATTACCAAGGTCTGGCTGTGTCAGGATCTGTGCTGACGGCTTTATGTGCATTATCATTGACTTTTCACAACAGCCCTGTGACAACAGAGCACATTATAAACCTCCATTTCTGAATGAGGCCCAGGGTAATTAGTAACTTGACCAATGTCACACCTAGCACATCCACCTGCGACAAGTCACACTTAAGTAAATCCCCTTTAACTTTCCCTTCTGGATGTCTCCAAGTGGACTGGGTGTAATTCTGGTGGCTCCCAACATGATTTTAGGTAGTGCGTAGGCCAACATTTTATCTTTAATAGCTGATATTTATTGTAAGGTGTATTTGAAAAAATGTAACTCACATGGCAAAATCATGATCTAATAGGTATTATTGCTTATGTTGAGGTTGCACTGAATTTTTAAGTTTAAAAATAGTCAACTTTTAAAATTAGGTAAATATAATAAGAGTAGTACCACAGATTTGGGGGAACACGTGAAAGTGGTTCACAATTAATGGAGGTTTGAAAATACTGCATCTCTTCGATTAACAAATCAATCAAGAGAATACTCAAACATGACGTGCTTTGGGAAGTATTTATCATCCTCCCTTTAACCTATCTTCACCCCAGTGGTTAAGAACCTTTTCTTCTGTGCTCACATCTTGTCCAGTTTAGGACCAATCATGTTGCATAGTAGTTATCTAACACATCTGTCTTCCCCATTAGACTATGTAACCTCCAGGGGGTTTAGTTAATCTTGGTATTTCCAGCTCCTGGCCCGAGTAGATATTTTTAATAACACCATGGAACTTACTTTTGTGGAGTCTGCAATCCAGTGAGAGAGAGAAGCTTTGCATCAAAAGAATTCTGCTGCAATAACAAGTAAACCATTACACTGAAACCGACTTACGGGGAATTTAACTGGCTCACGCGATTGCAAACTCAAAGGTGATTTATACTTCAGGGAAGGCTTGATCTAGCAGCTGGACAATCTCACCAAGAAAGCATCTCCTTTCTGGTTCCTAAGGCTCCCTTCACTTGCAGCCACAAGATGTCAGCTAGAAAATCCTAGAGTTAGAAGCTTCCTCATTCACATCCAACAGGAAAGCAAAAGTGCTTTTTCCTGTCTTTCTCAGTAATTGTGTTGATAATCACTGGGATTCGACAACCTTATGTTATACGCCAAGTTCCTAAATCAATATCAGTTTTTAGAGGCATGAAATGGGCTGATTGGCTTAGCGGAGGTCACCTGCCCCACTGCTGGTCCTGGAAGTGGGATCTGGGCTCCCAGAGTCCTATGGGACTAAGAGTGGGGAGGGTGTGAAGGGCGTTGGGAGGTAGCCAACAAATAGTCACTCCAGGCAGATAACAAGAAACATGAATCTGACTCCAGCGAACTCGAAGCATTTTGTAACTATCATTTAATGCCCCCGTGTCATCTTGAGAGTGATGACTTTGTCTTTGTCTCACCACAGGTTACCACTATCTTTAAATCAGGTTCCCTAAAAGCAGTGTCGGACTGGAAGGCATCTTCTGTCTCTGCATTTCCCTCCTGCAGCACTGAGCATTTGTGCTGCCTTCTCCAGCCCTCTTCCCTGGTTTCATTTCGTGTAACCATAAAGATCGTGAAAAAGCTTCATCGGGAGGCAGCTCTTAGGTTCTCCATTCCACACTGAGATCCTATTTTGTTTCACCTTGTTAAAAACGTCTTCCCCAATTTATCCTTCAATTTATTTTTTCTGGGTGTTCTTCCAATTTAAAAATATGTTAGGATTATTTTTAGAGCCTAGTCATTAGTGCCGGGAGACTGTTTTCAAACAGATTTATTCTTTTCTCTCATTTGTTCAATATTTGGTTCCTTATTTAAAGTGCTTTTCTCATTTCAATGAGATTTCTACAAATCTAAACATTGGGAGAAAATGGGGGAAAGGACCAATTCTGCATATTTGTGACATTGTGGGCAAAATGTGTCCTACTTTTTTCCGGCTACTTGGCACATGGGTTAGAGGTCGCAAACGATGAAGGCTTGCTGTGCAAATGACATGCACAGATCTGGTTTGTTCAGCCCACACTGTGTTTAAAATAAATGAGTGATAGTTGCCTGTTTTTTTTTTTTGTTTTTTTTTTTTTTGTGTGTGTGTTGTTGTTGTTGTTGTTGTTGTTTTTTAAGGGAGACTTCACTTAAATCTCAGGATAATTCACATCCAAATCTGGGCTTAGGGCCTTGATTAAAACTTGGTTTGCAAACACTGAAGCCACTATTTTTTACAGCAACAATTGGCTGGAGCTTTCGCCATCTGGGTTTATAACTTTCACTGTGGCTGCTGGAACAAGGCTCAAACTTCGGGGACTCTGTGACCAGGAGAGGGGCCCAGCCACAGTTTCTTACTGAGTGGGTTGGAACAGACTCTTGCTTTTGAATATCCAGGGCGATGCCTGTGACATTGATCTCTATATGGGGAGCTCATGTCGTGAAACCATCAGGACTCTGCCTTGATGTGAATCTACGATATATTCCATCATTTTGAATTATATCAACTTGGGCAAGTTGCTAGCGTTCTCTAAGCCTCCATTCTTGTTCATAAAATGAGGACAATATTAGAATCTATTCCTAGGATTGTTTTAAGAATTAAATGAATCCACGAGTCCACAAAGCATTTAGCGAAGGGCTCATTCCGTCGAGAAAGTGTCAGGAAGCCTGGTTGTCACTCTCTTCATAATCATCATTCCTACTGTTGTTATTAATGCCATTATTGTTGCTTTATTTTGATTTTTCATACTAGTAGTTTCCTTTCCCTAATCTCCTTTTTTCTTCGTCTCATTCCATTTCACTTAGCACCTTTCACAGCATCCGAGTAGACAAGGTGGTGGCCAATATTTGCATTTCTCAGACGGGCAGTGAAAGCCCCGGAGAGCCTGCGGGCTGTGTCCCAACTCCCACTCCAAGCTCGTGTGTGGTGTTCACAAGACACCACCTTCGTTTCTGCTATTTGTAAAGAGATCAGAAGCCATAGCTTCTCTTGTTGGCCCCATAAAGAGGTCCAGACTCAAAGTCCTGGTCACGTTCCAATTAAACAAATGGCCACTTGCCCCCCTAGGCTGCTAGCTATCATCACCGTTGACTTCCTGCAGGAAAGGCTAAGACTAAGTGGGTGGAAGGGGGGTGCACACCTGCTCTGAAGGTTGAGGAACCAAAGTCCAAAGACTAGGAATAGCCTTGGGTTTACACTGGGATATTGTGTTTCTGGATGGAGAATCTGATAAAAACAAAAGAGACTGCTGTATCTCTGCTTCTCCCTCAAGAGAAATCTGCACAGTCTAGTGTAACAGTTAAGATCATGGACTCTTGGAACAAATACCTGAACTCCAGCCCCAGCCACACCACTTTGTTGTTGTGGTGACCAATACACGTGCTGGAACCAACCAGCACACGAAAGAGAATCTGTCCTAATTTTCTGTGGCAGGTTAATCTGACTGTGTCTCTACAACTAAACTGTGTGCTAGACAGCAAGAAAGGAAGGTGCATTTGTATGTTAGGTAACAGTTATGTATCCAGATATTTGATTGAAGTACTAATTTTTGAACACCTTTCGGGCAGGTAAAAGTTAGAAAAAAAGTTTTACTGAGGCTACATGAAAGAACCTTGGGAACTAGGTATGTTTATTAATTATTTTTCTACTTCTTTCTTCCTAAAAGAATTTGAAATGATTTTCGATAAAAGACAGAACTAAAATAAACTCATGAAAGTAAGAGGGGGAAATAAAAGAATAAAGTGATCATAATGAAGGAGCACATCAGCTGTACCTGAGAACCTAAGCTAAGAAGAGCTACTGCAACTGAGTGCAAAATGAAACTGGGAGGTTCCCGGCTGCAAAGGCAAAAAGAGAAACATGATGAGTCGCAGAGCCTGCATTCTCTAACAAGAAAGCAGACTCATTCATCAGGAAAGACAAACTATTCCCTAGCACTAGACTTTTAGAGAAATTTATTGTTGAGGACCTTACATAAGGTACATGAGTATGTATATTTAACACAGATCTCCAGTGTGAGCCATGGGATTTATCATGTCTTTTAAGGAAGTAAATTTCAGAGCTCAGCAGGTTGACAGTGTCTCTTCAAATTTACAGTGTCAATGTGCAGTAAAGTAGCTGCTTCCTATACCACGTTTTACTGGACCGTCTATCAATATTTGATCAAATTGGGCCAAAGTTTCAAACTGCCCTTAAATTATACCCAGAGAAAGTGCTTGTACATGCAGAATGCCTGAGTGGGCTTCAAAATTGAGTCCTTGTGAGCTAGAAGCATCTTTTAAAAATATATCTGCACCGTTTTCTCCAGCCCCAATCCTTCCTAAGAATGCTTATAATGTAAATCTACCTGCAAATCCATAGTTTCCCATAAAAAGGCCAAGAACATGGGCTTGTATTACCCAGGGATATAGGGACTCAGTTTTTTTAATGTGTCATTGTGCCCTTAATTGTATATACATCTAATTGTACACACGTCTAATGTGAGTAATGTGCACAGAATATACATATTTGAGTAAAATAGGAGTTGCTTTGTGTGAGCCTAAAGGATCAATTGAGATGATAAAATGTCATCTTTGTTCTGCCTACATCTTCGATATTTGTATGGAATAATTACATGAATAGGTCCAATAGTTTTATTACCATGGAGATGCATTTTGTGTTGCTGCTTCCTTTCTTGTCTGAACTGGGTTTGCAGAATTCTGTTGGAAAGTGCACCCATGCCCCCGACTACTCCTGATTTCATCAGAAAGATAATTCTTACCACCTGGGACTGCTTCTGCTCCATCCTAAAGCACTCTCTGCTCTATAATTTTCAAATCCCAGGAGGGAAGTCTTGCTGAAATTATAAAAGTCTTGCTGGTTGGTCTGTTACTACGCTTTGTAGATGTGTTCCTTTACCTTAATATGTAAGAACCTTTGACTGTCCAATGTGAGACACTCAGGGTTGGTGTTCACGGCCTTGCAGTGTTGGTTCCTATCCTGTAGTCAGAGATGTAATCTATAGAGCCATTAACCCAATGGCAAATGACAAAAATTGCAGTTGGAGGCAGAATTTTATCTAAGTGTTTTTCCCTTGAATTGTCAAGTATTAAGACCTCATTATAAACCTGAGGGTTCAGAGATATTTCTCCCTTTTGGTACTTGGAATATTAATCAAGTGGTTTTTTTTTTTTGTAATTTACATTTTTAGCCTCTACACAGTGGTACATTATATCTAGAAAACTAAATGTTTTAAGTGTTGGAAGATATGGCAGTGGTGTTAATCCTTGAAGCCATCCTAGTTCAAGTTTTAGTTGCAATATTATCCGTTAAGTCTTGTTTTTTTTTTTTTACTAGTTATCAAGTTGTTGTGGTTTAAATGTCATTTTTATTCCTTATAGTTAAAAACAACAACAGCGAAAGTAACTGCAGTGAATATTTAGTGATAACCCAACCTATGGGAAATAGGAATTTCAAGGAAATTTCTGTTCCCTGGGGTTTGCAAGTATTTTGGAAATTTTCTGCTGTTTACGAACAGGCAAATTGTTGGCTAAAATATAGCACATTGGTGTGCAATCCATGAGCATTCGGTGTGGGGAATATGACGAGAGCATTTTCCTGTGTGCCCTCTGTTTGGGCCATTAGTGTTAAATGTCTGTCAGCCTTTCCATTGTAGTCACTGTTTTTCTGGGATTTATTACTCAACTCTAAAAACTGGCTCCGGGCTACAAATTGCCATAAAGGGAAGGCCATTTGTTTTTTTGAGTTTTTGTTTCCTTATTGAAATAGTGTAGGTGGGAAGGAGAAAGCGCATTCATTCTGCCCTCTTATTTTTTGAGTCAAAGGAAAAGGCTGTACTTATAACCAGAGTGTACAGTTTGATATTCTACCAAATAAATATGTACATAAATAATTATCTTATCTGAAAACTGTGGGATGATGTAGAAAGATGATTGTTAGTGGGTTGAGCCAAACTTCATGTTTTTAGGGGAAGCCAAATCATATGTTCTGCTTTTCATCTGGCTTTTCCTGATTTGTGTTTTACGAGAAATTTCTTTCCTTGGATGAACCCTTATTTTGTGCCTCAGAACCAGGCACATGTGATAACAGGATACATAAAATGTGGTAATTAGTCCCTGACCTTCAAGAGCTCATGGTCTAGGAAGGAGAATAACAATAAACCAACAGTCTCCTACCATGCACACTTGCTCTTGCAGGTAAATGTTAAGGATACAATCCTAGAACCGGCATATGATGTGTTTGTAAGTTACATGCCTGGGCCACTGCACTGGCAAAACATGTGCTTCGTTACAAAGGTACAAAATGGAAATTTAAAAAGAATGAGATATAAATATTTATACTAGATATTATTAACTATAATATATTGTATATTATTATATTACACATTTTATATGTATGCATACATATATAATTGTTTATATAAATATAAAATTTTTATCCCATTTCATCATAGTGTTCAAAAACTCTGGCTTTTATTTTTAAAATTTTTATAGTCAGAGCAAACTGATTGAATATGGTTCATAATTTTAGAAGATCTTGCTTTATCACTTCATGATATATTGATTCAAATCCATCATTACTATTTGTTTTTTAGTTATGTGGTTTAAACGGCTGTCCTGGTTGAAATATCACACAAAAATGCATGGATTCAAATGGATACAATGAAGCCCAGATAATAAAATCCATATACCCACCTACATGGGCGCACCTAAGCTGCCCTGCCTGGAGATAGGCTGAAATCTGAGCAAGAAGCCCAGGGTCACGTCGACGCTTCACCTCAATGAACTTCCCTTCTCCCCCTGTGACACCTGTACCCAACAGGTGACACTTTCACATCTAAAACAAGTACTGGTGCCATTTTAAGACATTAAGAAGATACACATACTAATGTATTTTAAGATAAAAATTACTGTTTTTCACATAAAAAGAAAAAATATATATATATTCAAGTTTTCATATGTTCTTATATAAAAATGAATCCTCTTTTGCCCTCCCCCTGCAGTGCACACAGCCCCCCAAAGGGAGACTAAGTAAAATGTAGTGTGAGCTTCATACTCTCCTCTATTTAAGGGTAACCCTACCTTTTAGGAGCTTGTCAACTGCCTATGATATTCTTTCTGCTGCCCCCTCTCCCCAAAAAACAAGTACTGTGGTCCTCTTTCACCCAGACAGTAGCCCTGAGAAAGTTGCAGAAGGAGACCCCCTGAGGGGTGCAGGAGGCTCTTGTGTAGTGGCTTCTTGTTTATAGGTGTCCCATGTACGCTGAAGATGTTTCGTCATTTTTTTTCCTCTCTAAGCAAGAAGTTACTCCCAGCCCTGAATTAGTGAAACCAAAGCTTCTTCAACCCTGACACACACATACACACACACACACACACACACACACGCACCCCATTTGCTTGAAGTCAGAGGCAGGGTCCAGTGAGTATAATCACAATGGGAGCCAACTTGAGACCAAGTTTGCAAGAAGCAAAATGGGTTTTCATAGTGCCCATCTCCCATAGCCCGGCCCCTACACCTGTAGCACTCAGGTTCCTGCAGAAATCAGGATACCTAAGCATCCTCTCAAATGCTTTTAAAACATTTTTTAAAAGACAAACCAACCAAACTCATATTGTTATTCGTATATGTGAAAAAAAAGTTTGTTGTGGCATGCTTAGAAAAATCTCAGACAAACAAGAAAGCTAAAATCAGCTATCATTAGCCACACATAATATGCCATTGACACTTTGCTGTTTTGCCTCTCTGTACAATTGTATGCCTTTTTAAACAATATTACCATACTTAAAATATGTACTATTTTGTAATATCTTTCCTAAATTAATAGTATATCCTCAAGATCTTTTCATGTTTTTAAGGAGTGCTGTAGAAGTTCATTTTTAATAACAAAATCGCATTTCATTGAATGAACTCTTGTTCATTGAGTCAGTTCCCTATTACTGGACATTTAGGTTGTTTCCAGCTTTTTTGCTATCACAACCGTGTTCTAATACAAAAAATTATAGCTAAATATTTGAACACATCTATAATTATTTTCCTAGGATAACTTCCAAAATGTAGAATTACTGAGCCAAAGGGTGTTTTGGTGCGTTGGGATGTACTTTGCATACTTATTTTAACATGCAAGCATATGTATATTCATATGTGTACACACACATATATTCATACCCACATGTATTCATATATGTACAAAACAGAATTACTTCATCCAATACATACATTTCTATCATACATGTTTTAGTACACATACACCTATGGTATTTTATCTGGGTAGCTGAGAAAAAAATTGTTTGTCGGGAAAAGTGATGGCTACACTGAGGCCTGGGCCTGAATAACAGCTAGTGGAGAGGGGGAAGGGTGGTGGAGGAGGACAATGTTTTCCAGGTAGGAGGAGTAAAAAGTATAAAAGTTTGGAAGTGGTAAATGTGTTGGGTTCAAGGTGCCTACAAATAGCTTTGGCTGGAATTCGGATAGAAAGGTACAAAGGCAGGAGACCCTGAAGAGACTCGAAACCCACCCTGTGGAGTTCACACCTTGCAAACAGTGCAGTGGGGCCTTGGAAGATGTCATTTAAGTAGAGGAATGGATGGTTCGTTTTCTAAAAGAAAAGATCACAGTGGTTGCCAGGTAGAGACCTGACTGGTGTGACACAAGACTGCAGTCATGAGAAAACTGGGGACACTGTTGAGGTTATCCAAGCAACAGGGGCATGTGGCTGGGGTGGGAGGAGGGGCAGAGCATGGAGACCCGGGGAGCTGATTTAAGAGCTGTCAAGAAGTGGAATCCACGGAGTGTGGGAAATCTAGTCTTCTCTGCCTCGGGCTCAGTCTATTGGGAAATGGCGGTGGTGGGCATCAGGACGTGTGAGGACCAAGTGCGCCACAGGATAGACTAGGACAGAAGACACCGAGATGATCTGTCCATGAAAGCCAAGCTCATGGAAATTCCCACCACATCCTCCTTCCGTAGGTTCATCCTGAGAGTGAACTCCTACAGGAAACGCAGCCCCCGTGGCCTCTTTAAACCATCTCCTTGTTTCAATTAAGAGCAACGTGGGCAACAAAGTCGAATGGCGGGAACCCTGGGCTCTGTTCGTTGCCTAACACCTCAGCAATGTTTGACGACTCGCTGCTGCGGTGTGCTGGGAACGTATTTCTTTGTTCCGGAAATCATGACTTCTTGACTGGAGGTGAAAGATGATGAACTTGTTTGTTTTGCCTTGTTTTTCCTTGTTGGTTAGTCACTTTCGCTCAGTGTCGTATTTTTTGGCTGAGGTGGTGCACTAAGATTTTGGACCTACTGAGGCATTTGGAGTGGGTTTCTCAGCAGTGTTCATGGTGGCATTTAGGATCGTGAGAAGTGCGGGAAATGGGAATATCTTTGTCACACTTTCCATTTCCAGGAAAGAGTTGGTGGGCAGTGAAAAGGCTTCCTTTGGCCTGAACTCTACACATACATCATCTTCTAGAGCTGGGATCACTAACGCAAATGTGGAAAGGGCCCAGGCAAGTCACACAAGTGAACCAAGGGACAGGTGTGATATACTGGTGACCTGGCGAGGACTGTGATGAGCTGGGCAGCCCTTGGCTTTTCCAATAGGCACAGCTGTGAGAACTTGTTGCTAGATCTCTCATTTTTTTTTTTTTTTAGTTCATTCAAAAATACATTTTTCTAAACGGATACTTATAAAAAATATAGATAAAACATATATGTGAATTATCGAACATGCTAATAAAATGAGCACCTATAAGCCCACCACTCAAATAGGATTTTACAAACACTGTTGATGTTCCCTGTGTGATTCCTCCATTAATAAGTACCCTGCCACCTGCGGTAGCCACTCACCCAAATTAAGTGTTTATAATTCGCTTGCTTTTTGTTATAGTTTTACAACATGGGCTTATATCCCAAAACACTTTCTGCACGTGTACAAAGACACAAGTACAAAAATATTCATATGACATTATTTGTGTTGGCCAAAAAAAAAAAAAAAAAAACCAACACTTTACTCAAGGAGAATGTAAAAATACATTGTGGTTTATTCAGGCACAAAGATGGGTAAACCACAGCTGTTTGAGTCATATGGATGGATCTTAGAGAGACGTGTGGTGGACAAAGCAAGTCGCACGTGTATGGTATGACGGCATTTTGTTTTTTGTGAAATTCAAAGTGAGAGGAGCTTTCCTTTTTCTTAAGAAATTCTGGAAATATGGAGTTTTTGTGATATCTCCCAATTTTTGTATGTTAGAAAGTCACTTATTATATCAAAAAATTACTGTGATTGCCAAATCAAATGTGTCTTTGGATGACATCCTTCCTGTGGGCTGTTTGCTTCTGCTCTGGGGCCTTAGATAGACTCTTGTTTTAATACATATGAAGCACTTACCCTGCACTAGTTACCTGTAGTACCTCCTTTGGGTCTTGTGACCACTCAATAAGGCAGATGCCATTATTAGTATTGGTCCCATCTTATCCATGAGGCACAGAGAGAATAAGTGGTTTGCTCAGAGCTACTCCACCAGTAAGTTGTGTGGCTAAAATTTGAACACAGCCAGTCAGCCTCAAAATTCTTGTTTGTTGCTGCCATGCGAACCCACCTCTTCCCTCGCCTGTTGTGGTTCATTTTGGGAGAAGATGCATGCATGGAAAATTCATAGATGATACTACTCTCAAGGTTTCAGTTTCCTTGGAAATAGAGCATTGACTTAAAAAATAATCAGCCTGGATTTTTGCCTAACAGGAAATTCACAGTTTCATCTTTCAAAGAGAAAATTCTAACTCAGTCGGCCAAGAAGCCGAGATCAAACACATTGTCATCAGCAAGAATCAGCAGAAGGTTTTATGTTGCCGTACAGCATCTCTCTTTCTGGGCTCCTGGTCAGTTTTTTGTGTCCTGGTGGCTCCTTACAATCAGCTGCATCAATTCTAATGAGATATAGACAGAGATATTTTTAAATGGGTTACTGTACGTGAAGTTTCTCTTTCAAGTCAGTGCACGTTGTGATTCTGAAATAAAAATACCTTTGTTTCTTCTAGCTATAAAAGGAATACACGTATATTGCAAAGCATAAGAAAGAAATTAAAAATCGCCCACAGATATCATCACTGTTCGTGTTTGGACTATGCCCTTTCAAACGCTTTTTTCACATAGACGACATGCATAATATGGACAATACTGTCACATAGAGGATGGCATGAGACAGTAGAATGTTTTAATCTATTTTTCTCTTGATATTTGTGGTGAATATCTTTCCCTCTCAATAAATAAAGATGCACACAAAAAAAAATTAATGGCTATAAATATTCCATTGTATGGATAGAACATATTTGCTTAGCCTATTTACTTAGCCTGCTTGCTGGACATGTGTTTTATTTTTGTTTTAACTTCTGTTCTAAACAACACTGAGATGAACATCCTTGTATTCATATCTTTGCGCATTTGTCTGTTTATTTCCTTGGGATAGAATCCCAGAAGTGGAATTGCCATAGATTATGCCTGTTTTAAGGCTTTTGCTATATATTGCCAAATCATCCTAGAAGGCATAATTGATTGACTAGCACATAAAGGGCTTGCTTAATGGGATTTGATATTCACTAGCTGTGAAGGCGCTATCGCAGCCTGTCACGTCTGGGGCCTGGAGGTCCCCTCTGATGTAAATCAAAACATTTGAGTTAACAACATTCAGCCTTGTCAGTCACCCACAAATTATAGGAGGCCTCCTCTGTCTTTGTCAATAACAAAAAAGGGAAAAATTACCCCAAAATGGCATAAAAATTAGGAACCAGACAAGTAGTCACCAAAAGAAGACAAGTGAGACAACAGTCAGAGAATTTCAGACTCAGAGGGGAGCACAGCAAGTGAACTTGAGTTGTCTGGATTTATAGAGAAAGGCTGGTAGCATCTGACTCCTGAGCGCTTGGTGACATGGGTCAGCCACACAGAGCTAGGCACAGATGACGAGAACTGAGACGTGTACAGGGAGCTGACAGGACTGGCTATGTAATAGGAGGTCATAATCTTTGACAATGGCAAGATGGTAATTTACTTAAGTCTTAAATCTTGCCCCGGCATTATGTGGGTTTTTCTCTGCAAAAGTTTCTAATTTTCAGCTTTTGCATGCTGTAGCACCACATGGGAGAATAGGTAAGAGAAGATGTTACTGAAAAAAGGTGAAAATTTTGAATGTATCTTCTTCATTTCTGAGAATAGTCTCAGCTGCAGAAAGACAAATAATCTGTGATTGGCATGATTGGGAATGACAGAAGAGAAAGGAAAAGAAAAGAAAGGAAAGAATGAACTCGAAACCTGTGACTTTAAAACCTTTACGTGTCTCTTAAAGAAAAGGATATGGTTATAGGTCTGATATCTACAAGCTGGTATTTCTAGCAACTAGTGTGGGTTCCTGTTTTCTGCTATGATCTGTCTATCCTGTGTGTCTTCCCACAAATGCCTCCAAGAGGAAACAAAGCATCCTTAGGAGGCTAACGTCCAACAAACGTCAAATTCTGAATGGCATTACTTTGTGTCTCTATTTTAATGTTAGAGCGGATGGCTTTTTGACACGTTTATAGCTGACGAGCTCTACAGCCAGTCATGCAGGACAATTATGTTTGAGCTAATTTGATGAATCAACTTGATGTTCTCCCATAGTCCCCATAGCCTTCAGGAGCGTATGTGCCCAATTTTCTCCTGGAAGTCAAAAAGAGGCTTTGAAACTTGGCTAATCCCATCACATCCGCACAACCCGTCTGGTGGAATAATCTTCAGACATAAACTCCCGACTGATGCCAAAGATGGGAAGGACCACTTGGAAATGTCATCAGGGCCACCATTCTGGCCCTGGTCAGGTCCTGAGATGGCGTTCCAGAGGCCAGCAATTGCCTCGTGAGTTCTGGAATAATTTTGTGGTGAGGGAAGCAAAGAGTTCATTCTCAAAGCATTTGGGGGTCTGACCCTGGGGAAAAATTATTTCTCATTGTTGGATTCGGTTTGATGGGGATTTGTGAGAACTGATGAGGAGGCGTAAAGATTTCCTGAGCTACTTTTTCCCCACGTCCTGATTATTATTTTTTTTCCCAGCTCCCTGCTGGCCAGGAGGCCTGCTCGCATAGTAGTTCAGAGAATGAGTGTGGGAGTAAGAATGCCTGGGCATAAATCCTGCCCTTGCCACGCTCTCACCATTGTGCAACACAGGCCCAGAATCTTCACTTCTCTGTAACTCGCCTTGCTCTGCGAATTGTACATAATCATCATTCCTACTCATTGGCTGTACTGGAATTAAATGTGGCAACCCAGAAACAGGGCCATAGACAGTGCCTGATATATGGTCAGCTTGCAGATATTAAAAGCGATTGACTATAGACTAGTGAACTTTGGTAACTTCTCATGTCCAGAAAGTTGCAAGACTCGATCAATCTGAACAAATTAAGTAGATGTGGATGCTATGATTTGAATTGCCCGTTGGTATCATTATTTTTTTCCAAAATCATTAGTAAAAAGGCTATTGCACCATCAGATGGTAAAACTGACATCTACTATGGAGAATAGTCAGTTTTTACAGCTGGGAGTTACTAGTTTAATATGTGGAAAGCCGAAAGCAGGTGGCTTTCTGCATCATAAATGGCTGTGCTTCACTTATTCATCCCACACGTGTTTATTGAGTGGCTCCTACTGCATGGAAGTGTCAATGTGTGATGTGAAAAGAGGAGAATATTTTGGAGAAAGGCAGACGTAAGTTCTATCACTTACTGCCTATATGAGTGAGTCGCTTAACCTCTCTGTGATCCCATATCTCCACCGTTAAATTATAACCTACCTTATAATGTTTCATAGGAGGAACAGATCCAGGGGCCTAGCTCAGTGCCTGGCACATAGAAGGTGCTCCACAATTACTGTTTCTACGCCAGGAATTTTCTTTAGTTTCCCTCTCCCTTGATCAAAAGGCACTTTTTGACTAGTAAAAGGATGACTGTGGAAATCTTACAAGACTAAGGTATCTGGAGACTCTTGCACAGGTCATAGGCCATATTATATCCTCAGTAAGTACTTCTTGAATGAATAAAAGAATGAATCGATGGGTAAAATGACTAGCATGAGCTTGGTTTACAGTAATAATACACTCTTTACTGGTAAGTCAGCACGTGGGAGACAGTGGGTAGAGATGGTTGAGAATGTGGACTTTGAAGTCAGACAGCACTGAGTACAAATCATGCTTGGAAACACTCCCTGGGTTGAACGGGTTGCATGATGTCTTTGAGGCTCAGTTTCCTCATTTGTGTGTTGAGTGTAATAATAGCTACGTTAGAGGGTTGTTGGCTTATAACTGGTTAATATATATTAGCTTTTATTATTACTTTTGCAAAATGAGGTGTCTGCCCCATACTGATACTGAAAATCTACTCACTGGGCATCAACTTTGTGCCAGGCTCTGTGCCAGGTGCTGGAGATTAAGTGTGAACAAGAGAGACAAGATCCCTCCTTCACGGAGATGACAAGCTGGTGGGCAGGATGAATGAGAGCCACAGACAACCATGACGATTTTAGATGGGGTGCAGTTCCTGGGACGATCACATAGAATGATGTGGTTGTGGGTGGGTGGGTTATTTTAGAGGAGATGGTCGAGAAAGGCTCCTTTGAGAAGGGGACGTGAAGGCAGAGTTTCCAATGAGAACAGGAGCTAAGCATGTCAAGATTTGAGAAGAGAGACATCCAGGCTGAGGAGGGGACAGAAAGTGCAAAGGCCCTGAGGCAGAAATGTTTGCTCCAGAGTTTTTTACATGCTGTGAACAAGGAAGAGAGTGGCCCATGATGAAGTTCAAGGTGCTCAGGAACCTGCTTCTGTAGGACTTTATAGGTTGGGATAAAATATTGGATTTTAGGTCAGGCACAGTTTTGTTTTGTAATCCCAGCACTTTGAAAGACTGAGATGGGAGAATGGCTTGAGGCCAGGAGTTTGAGACTAGCCTGGGCAACATAGTGAGACCCTGTCTCTACAAAAAATAAGAAAAATTAACTGGACATGGTGGCCTATGCCTTAGTCCCAGCTACTCTTGAGGCCAAGGCAGGGGGATCACTTGAGCTCAGGAGTTCGAGGCTGCAGTGAACTATGATGACGCCATTGCATTCCAGCCTGGGTGACAGAGCAAGATCTTGTCTCTAATAAATAAAAATTTGGATTTTATCCTAAATGTGATGGGAAGCCATTGGCAGGGTTTTCAAGCTGGGTGACAGCCTGGTTTCCTTTTCAAGGTGGATTAGTCCAGCAGCTGTGAGGATTAGTGGGCTTGCAGGCAGGATAGCAGGAAGACGTGTTAGGAGACTCCTGTCCAGCAAGAGATGATCATAGTTGGAACAAAGAGGGTGGCTACGGTGAGGGAGACACGAAGGACGTGGTTCGCAGCTAGAACCACGGGACGTAGGTGGGAGTGAGGCAGAGAGAAGGCGGCATCTGGCTTCTGTAAGCCCACGACGACAAGCCTTGAGGACTCAAGTTGCGTTTCTCATTCTCTGGCTGCTTCTCCCATCTCCGCTGTGGTTGCCACTGGGTGCCCTGGTCTCTGCGGCGCTTTCCTCCTGGGTGTCAGGGATCTCGCTCTGGCTCCGGGGAGATGTGAAATCAGTGGTGGTTCAAGGGAAAAAGGCAACCCAGCAGAAACTGCTTTCTGGAATGAGGTTTTCTTCTTGTTGTTTTTTGTTTGTTTGTTTGTTTGTTTTTGTTTGTTTGTTTTTTTAATTCAATATTTACATAGACCCTACTTAGTGTCATAAGTGATTTTAAAAAAAACTTTCTATAAAAACTCAAGGGACAATAAAATGCAAACCCATGCACATAAGGTACGAGACCAGAACCAAGAAAAATAGTGGGTATTTCCTTTTGTGTATTAATTGAAATATTGTTTCCCTGTAGGAATACAATAGGAGGACAGGATCCCTTAATCTCTTTATTTAACAAGTATTTTCTGCACATGTTGCTCCCTGCTGGGCATGGGGAAAGTGAGGCAGACCGTGCTCCTTGCTCTGGTGGAGCTCACAGTTTAATGGGAAGACAGGTGTCACAGAATCTCTAGAGTCTGTTGGTTTCTTAGCCCAGAGTCACTATTTGTGTAGCGGCAGAGTGTAGCCAACAGACACGCTGGGATCATTTTTGTACTACAAAGATTTGAAGTGCACATCAAATCATGAGCATCAGACAGATATTCCTCAACTTAAGACTTATCCATAAGTATATATTTATTAAAAATACTAGTGATTCATGTACACGTACACACATTATTCACTGAAACACAAAATGTGTTCATTGGTTCTTTAGGAAAGACATTTCACAAATAATCCTTCAATGCCATATTACCAAGTAAAATTTTCCTCCAACTCAATTAAGAATTCCACTGGACCAGAGAAAAAGGTTGTGGACTTTGTTTGGTGCAGATCAACAAATGAAGTAAAAATGTATGATGTAGCTACTTAATCTGACCCCCATATAGTACACCCTGGATACCACATGAGGCTTGGCCGTGGTTTCTTCTTTGCTGAAATGATTCTAGTCTCTCACTTTGCTTTTTCTTTTCTCAATATAACGAACATTAATTAAGCACCTGCTTTGCACAAGACACTGTGGTTTGAATAAGCGAGTCATGTTCTGTGAATCCATCAGAGACGTTTAAAAGTCATTTTAAAATAACTTTCATTTTTCATATTGTAAATGTAATGGGAACTTCACCTTTTAATATACCTTTAGTAATATGTATGCATATGAATATGTATTGTGTATATATATTTATGTACACATACATATTAGATAGAAATAGAGAATACAAGTTTTAAAATAAGTAAAAATGCATCTATATTATATAGTATGTATTTCATATATAATATAGAGAGGTTGATTTTCTTATATATAATATGAATATTATATATTATGTAATATGAATATTATATAAGTATCATGTATAAGTATATAACATATATTACATAAATTATATAATATGTAATGTTATATATTTATATAAGTATATAACAATATATTCATATGTTATATGACATCATATATTATATTATTATATCACATAAACATATATGTGTATGCAGATAGACATCTTTTTAATGAATCATATTACTTATGTTTGTTTGAACTTTGCTTTTTTACTTAAAGTTTCATGAATATCATTCTAGTCATTGAAGATTCCTTTACATTTTAATAGCTGCTGAGTATTCCACTATTTAAATTTATAGTACTATAATTTATTTAATTATAGTATTAGTATACTATAATTTTCCTAATGTTGCATCTAATTTTTTTTCCCCCTGATAATTTCTGTTGTGAAGAACATCCTGTTAGCTAAATAAGAGTTATTTCCTCCTGGTGAATTTTCAGATGTGGCCTCCTGGGTGAAGGCTTCCCCGGCTGTGGCCGTTGTCACTCCTGCTGGGTCACTCAGTGACGCCCTGGTAAGGCCCGAGTCAGGAAGAACTCCATAAGTAGAGGCAGAAAGGGAATCCATGTTTCCTATCCCTGAGTCAGATTCTTCTGCAGAAAAAAAAATTCTTTTGTATGAAAGTGAAATCTCCAAGTCAAATTGGTGCTTTATAAGTGGAAACCCTGGTTAGTATTTCAAAGTTCTCTTAGCATTTTTTCCTGTGACTTAAAAGACATGGACCGAAAACTCCAAATAAAAATAAATTTTCCTAAATAGCTCTTAAATAAGAGAAATTTCTTCAGCTCTTCAAATCACCCCCTAAGTAAAATGTTTTCTAATGAAGTATTTTTATGTTATCGTCTATTTTCTTCCAAGACTTGGAGCTGTTGCTCAGATCTGCTTTTAGGGATGTGTTCCTATGGGCCATGGAAGATAGAGATTTTGACCTGCTGAATGGCAGGGGGTGCATGGCTGGTTTGTCCGGTTGTGAATTCTATGAATGAAGCTTTCAGCTTAAATAAAACAAAGTTCTCTTCTGACTGCCGTGCACACCAGTGACCTGTTGTGGGCATGCCTGGGTGCTGGGACAGTCCCCAGGGGATTGGGCAATCCACAGCCGACGGGACTTGCCCGTGTGCATGTGGCCTACCCTCTTTCCACACATAACTACGTGGGATATAGCAGGGGCCCGTGTGCAGAGCAGAATCTGTCAGGGCAGAATGCACAGCCCTGCTTGATTGGGTCTCCACACACAGCCTGCTAAGTCTCAGTCTGTCGCTAATACGCGTATTCATTCTGCTGAGAAGCCACATGTTCTGAGCTCAGGCAGCGTGTTGAGTGTACCCAGGATCACACCTGGGGAGAGAATGGTAGTTTGCTCTGCGCTAAAAAGAACTGGCAAGAATTCTCAAGTCGTGCCGGAGACCTGCTTGATCCTTCAATTCATTTTTGATCATTTTCACCAATGAGCCTTTGGATTTGAGAAGCAGAAATGGAATATCCTGGCTGAGTTCTACTTTGTAACAAGTTTGGGTTTCTCTCCAGCAGAAGAGTGTAGAGTCACTGTCCATCAACTCTCTACCACCTACCATGCACTGCGTTAGGCATCGTGGAGGCAGAATCTTCTTTCACCACTGGCATATATCATCTCTGTTTCATAAGAGATGAAACTGGGTCTGAATGTAATGATATGATGGCTGCCTTTTCTTAGAAGAAAATCCCAAATCCTTGCCCCTGCTTTAGGAAAACATGCTCTCCCCTTGTCTATTTCTTTCACTTTGTCTCCTTTCCTTCTCTTCCTTTCTCTAACCATACCAACTGCTTTTAGGTATTCTAACAAACTAATCTCTTCCCTGTCCCAGGACCTTTGCACATGTTATTCTTCCTATCTGGAACCCTTTTCCTTCTTCCTGGTCTACACATGAGGGAATTTACTTTCCACCATTTCAGTGACTTCACTTCCACCTTGCAACCTACCCTGACCACCTGATTAAAAATATTCTCTGTTCCCAGTCACCCTTCATTGCCCGGGAGAACTTTCCACATTCTGAAATTAGCCTGCTCCTCTTGTTCTTTTATTTGCCCACATGAATATGAACAACTAGAGCAGGTATTCTTATCTCTGTTGATGCTCTACCCCTGGCACAGGTGGATGCTCATTAATTGTGTGTTAAACAACCAAATACATGGAACAGAAATTTACAAGGCACCTTCTATGTGCCATGGGGTTCAAATCACCCCCTAAGTAAAATGTTTTCTAATGAAGTATTTTTATGTTATCATCTATTTTCTTCCAAGACTTGGGGCTGTTGCTCAGATCTGCTTTTAGGGACGTGTTCCTATGGGCCATTGTTCTAGGCTCTGGCGATATAGCAGTGAACAAACAAATAAAAGTCCCCACTCTAGGAGGGAAAGACGGATACTGAGTGGAAGAATGAATAGCTATTAATAGCGTCTTAAGGAGTGATGCACACAGCTGGGTGGCAGTGTTGGGGTAAGATGGGCTGCTCCCTGGTAAGGCCTACTGGACAAGGTGGCATTTCTAGAGAGACCTGAATGAAGTTAAAGAGCAAGTTATGTGGATGTCTGGGAGACAGATATTCCAGGAAGAAGGAACAGCAAGTGCAAAGGTCCTGGGACAGAGTCATATCGGTTGGTTTGGAACCTCGTGAAACCAGCCAGACTGGTGTGGAGGGAGTGAGAGCTAAGTCAGAGGGGAGGGTCGGGGGTGGGTCTTGCCAAGGCTGGTGAGCTGGGCTGAAAATGTAAGCCTTTGCTGTCAGTGCAATGGGAAGCCCTTGGGGCGGGTGTTGGGGGTGTTGAGCCAAGAGGTGATATGGATAAATGGATGAAGTTACATAACCTGAAAGCAGCTAAGCTGGGGGGAGCCTGGGCTTCTGAGTCCACCGTTCACTCCCCATGCTATGTCTGTCCCTGGCCATTTGCTCTCCCTGTGCATTTTTATCAACAAAGGGGCGCCCACCCCTTTCATTGAAGCCTGGGTCTGGCAGCTCAGCCCTGAACTGGTGGTGGTTTGTTTTGTTTTGTTTTTTTCCTAACTGTTAGGAGCGTTGGTGTTCAGCCTTAGAGCCAACGACCCTCCACCCAGGTGACTTGGACTTTCTTCTGGCTGATCACAGAGTGGGTCCCGGATTGCATCAGCACAGCCTTCCTGAAGTGGCAGCAATTGCTCCCTCCCCGAGTTTGACACCCCGCAGCCTGGCACAGTGCCAGGTGTGAGTAAATTGGGCCCAGGGTTCCTGTTGTTGTTTCTATTCACACAGCAGCTGCTTTCATTACCGTGCCGTGAACTCGATCGCTCAGTGTTGTCAGTCAACCCTCTCCTTGCAGGTGCCAAGGGAAGACGAAATTGGTTAGTCTCTGCAGTGAGTAGAGGCACCTCCCAAGTACCCACCCCGCTCCTTGTGTGTTAATTACCAGACAGCAGACTAAAGCTTTTGCATATTTTATTAGTGAGGACTCTGAGTTCCAAGTGATTTGAAACACCATTGTTTTAAATCAAGAAGATTAATTTATGGTCCATATCTCCAAAAGGCCAGGGATTTTGTGACTTTGGCCAAGTTGGATCTAAGGACTCAAATGACTCATCAGAATTAGGTCTTATTCTTTCCATTTCTGCTTTCTTCTGGAAATCTCTGTTCTCAGGATGTAGCAAGATGCCAAAATAAGATTACATCCTAATATCTCAATAACCCCAGATTTACTTTTTAGTATTTCTAGTAGGCAACTGGGAATTGAGTCTCCTTGGCTCACATCAGTTTGCAAGCCCAGTCCTAAACCAATCACTTTGCCCAGGGCAATGCCATGCCCTGATCTGGGTCACCTGTTCAACCCTGGAGCCAGCCTAGGAGTTAGCCCATGTGACCCCTCAAGGACCAATGGCATAAAGGGGGCAGTTTCTCAAGGAAGACTGTGGTCGGATTATCAGATGCTAGGTAGGCAGAACAGCAGATGCCAACTCACAGGCTTTCTCTTAGTTAATCCTCAGAGAGCCATGATTTGGATATGGATTTGTCCCTCTCCAAAATCCATGTTTAGGAGTCTTCTCTCACTTAAGAGAGGGAGAAAAGTGTTAAAACAGGATCAAGATGATCCTTGAAACTCCCTGCCTAAAGCAGTCCTACTGGCATGTGCTCATTCTTTATTTCAATTTCTCGGAGGCACTTTGGGTGAAGTTGGAAACCTGTTTTCCAGGTATTCTGATTGTGGTGGTGAATCATTTCCAGCAAAAATGGAGAGAGTTCTGAAATTACCCTGGAAGGAAATGTGCCTCTTTAACATTGCATCATGTTACCCAAGTGTAGGAAAAACCCATATGCCCGCAGCATTCTCTTACATAAATATGTGGAGGCATGTTTTAAAAGCATGCATATTAATAACTTCTGTGTGTACATATATAAATATAGGTATTTATCCCCCTGTTGGATTCGTAAGCATCAAGTGACTCAAACATTAATTATAATCTCTTTAGTGAGGAAAAATATTTTCCCTTCTATTGTGTTCATTCTATGATCATCTGAAGTTCATCTTTGTAGAGGTCCCTGAATCATCTTGGCAACACGATCTTCTTTCATTAACAATGTGTTAATGTAACAATGTAACATTAAGCATGTGTACACATTTTGGCTTTATATTTTTGAATCTCCTATTCTCTTGATTTTTATTATTACAACAATAAATAAGTTCAGTTTGCTAGGCATATATAAATGCATGAAATCTCAATATATTCTGACAACAATGCTTTGAAGAAGCCACAACTATTCTCGTTATTGTTACAGTTGAGGAAAGTGAGGCTTAAACAATTTGCCTAATGAAACACGTAGACATGGGGAATGATGGAGTTGGGACTCAGACTTGGGTCTCTTTTACTAGAGAGTAGAGTTTTTCAACCTCAGAACTATTGAAATTCAACAGTGCTATTAACTACTACACTATTAAGGAAGTTCAAAAGGAAAAAAAAAAGTTAGAACTCCAAGTTTCCAAGGCTACCAAAGGAGGCTAAAACATCTATTGGGGGTTTGGTGGAAAATTCCACTAGAATTGCTGACAAAAACCTGCAAGGATGTAAATATAAAATTATTTAATGCTGTATTGTTAATAATATGAAAAGTTGGAAATACCCATCAGTAAGAAATCAATTCAATAAATCAGAGCCATGAATTCAAGAGACTACTGTGTCACTATTTGTTTAAAAGCAGGAAGGTCTAAACGCAGAAAGGTGGATAGGTAAATTGGAGATATTTTAAGTTTTAAAAAAATTGCCAAAGAATAGTATAATCCCAATTTTAAGGGGAAAAAGTTTGCATATATGTCTGCATGGAGGTGGAATAAAAGTGAGTGTGTATGTATTTGATTATGCATAGAAAATTACTAGAAAAAACAAAGCTGATAACTGTGGTTACCCTGGGGAAGTTTTTATTCTAGGAGAGGGATATTCTACTATACTTTATACTCGGTACTTACACTGTTCATAACGGGGTGGTTTTGCCTCTCAAGGGACATTTGGCAATGTCTGGACACATTTTTTAGTATTACGACTGAGGAAGTGGTCTGAGATCTAGTAGGTAGGGACCGGCAACACTGTTAAATATCCTCGATTGCATAGGACAGCCCTCACGACAAAGGATTCTGCCCAAAATGTCAACAGTGCCAAGATGGAGAAACTCTATTTTTTATTCTTAAGTGTTTGCATTTGTTACAATAAACATTTGTTAATCTTATACTTCAAAAAAATCTATAAAACACAGTCTCAATTCTGGTACTTGACAGGAAACATTGTTGCTGGTGCCTTTGAAGATCAAATCAAAGTCACAACTTTAACATCCGCAGTTTTGCCATATGGACATAATATACTTTTTCTTCCATTAGCAGAACAATTTTTCTTTATTCCAATATAGCATTTCTATATATTTGTCTTTCAAAAGAATTTGAAGTCTTCTTTAAGGTAGGCAATGTGATAATATTTGTCCCATTTCACAGATTAAAAAACTGATACCTGGAGAATGCTCATTGTTTCCATGGCCAATTGATGCCACCTAGAATCTTGATAACCAATTTTAATAATTTCTGGGAATCTTGCATTGCTTATATCAAACATGTGTTTTGTTTGAAACTGAAAGGAAAAACACTGTGCTGTATTTTCAGTTCTTTAATAGGGATAAGAAGCAAGTTTTCTAAATAATCTTTCATTTTCCATGAAAGAAGATGTACCCCATCATTTTTTCCTCCAAACAGAAGTATTAATACTTCCTTCTCATAGGGCATTAACATTTAATTTGGAGATACAGGTTGAGTACCCCTTATCTGAAATGCTTGGGACCAGAAGTGTTGGATTTTGGAATATTTGCAGAGAACATCTCTTATCCAAAAATCTGAAATTCGAGATGCTCCAACATGCAATTCCTTTGAGTGTCATGTTGGCACTCAGAAAGTTTTGGGTTTTGGGGCATTTCGGATTTCAAGTTTTTAGATTAGAGATGCTCAACCTGTGATACATCTCTTCTGTCATCTTCCGCTTGGTAGCATAGCCATGGTGTGTTGTTTTTTGACACATCAAATTCTGAGTGTGAAGAAGATACTGTGAGTGTCTGGGCTGTAAACCTTGAGTGAGGTTTCTGTTGAGGATGGGCTGCCGTAAAATCTTCCATGGTCCTCATGACACTAGTAGCTTTAACTTAGCAAGCCCCTAGCTATGGGCCTTTGCAGTCAGTGGCACCAGGACAGAGGGAGGACCAGGGACCCTGTAGGTGCCTGTCATAAGCACCCCCTTCCCCAACTCCAAAGTGTAAGATTCAGAGTTCTTAGAGCACCCCCAACCTGTGACCCCAACTTTTAGGGATGCAGACGGGGCTGCTCATGTGTTTTGTTTGGCTTACTTTATTTTTAAAGAGTTAATTCTTGTATTTGTCAAGATGGGTGATGCTGCAGTAAAGAACAATCCCCAAATCTCAAGAACTTAAAGCAACAAAGAATGATTTCACACACACACTACGTGCCCATTATGGGTCAGCTGGGACTCTGCCTCATCCTCAGTTCGGGACTCAAGGTGGCTAGAGTGGCCACTGTCTGGAACGAGCATGGCCTGTCCCTGTGACAGAGGGAAAGAGAGCACAGCAGAACATCCCCTGACTGTCACAGCGACACCCATCTCTCCCGGTCACTTTTCTCGTGGCCTCACCTGACTACCCTAGGGGTGGTAGCATGCAAACAGCAGACCTCCCCTAGAATCCCAAAGGAGAAGGGACCCCAGGAGTTTGTGAATGGTTCTGATGGTTTCCACAGTCACCAGCAGTTGGTGTAAAAATCATGTACACATCTGAATTCCCAGATCCTTTTCAGAAATTGCAGGATCTTGCAACAACATCAGAGCTGCCACACTGGATGGCAATAGTTGAAAGGGAACACTTATTCAGAGCTACTTTATTTAGATGGGACATGTGCTCCCTAGCTCACAGGCCCTACCGAGCCTGTTTCAGTCACCTAGGGAGCCAGGTGGGTCTCTGTAGAAATTTGGATTGGAGACCCTGGAACCGAAGCCCAGGCCAGCAGTAACAGTTCAGCCATGGAGTCAGATAACCCGGCTTCCCATCTGGGAGCAGCCCCTTCAGGGCTGAGTGATTTGACTCTCTGTGCCTCAGTTCTTCTACCTGCAAATGGGAGTAAGTGTAGTAACCTCAGAAGACAGCGATGAGTAAGTGAGAAAATCCAGGTAACGCACTCAACGTCATGGCTGGGACAGAGACAACACGACTGCTGTATTGTCATCATCTTCCCAAAGTGCAACTCTGCCTCCACCTTTTACTTACACAAAAAATGGGGTCACATGGTGAATGCAGTTGGCGAATGAATAGCGACCAGCTCCCCTCTTTTCTCTGTCTCTGTTTCCTGTCTTATAAATCAAAGGGGTCGGACCAGAAGCTTTCTGAGGTCCCTTCTAATTCTGACATTCTGTGATTCCAAGACCCAAGGAGGGCCCCCAGATTCCTTCTGGAGCTTTCAAAGCATTCCTGATGTATGCTTTAGCGTGGGTCTGGAGAGTGTATCTGTCAAGGGGGCTGCGGGCGGGGGAGACACGAAGCCAAACTATGAGGCAAGCATGGGAACGGCCTTAACCGCAAACTCTGGCCTTGAACCCATCCAGGGGACACTGATGTGAGCCAACTGTGCATATCCGTTGATGAACCATCCCAGGAAATGATGTTCTAGAACCCTCCGCAGCCTTGTGACCTCCACGACCACCTTTGGCCACCATCTAAACTGGTGTTATTTTTCATGGCACTTGGTGGCTAGCAAAAGGACCCTAGCTCATGCTGAACGCCGCGGCTTTTGCTGTTGTTCCCCAGGCTGCCTTGCCTTGAGCACTGCAGCATGATGACAGAGATATTATCACCCTGAGCTAAAGTATTCATCAATAACAAGACAATGAAAACAGTTGCCAGAAGTTTGTGCGGTGAATGCAGAAGATGCAAACTCTGTTAATTATCCAGGAAATCCTCCTTGTGAATTCATTTATATTTCTGCAAATGAGTCAGTATTTGATTTAAGGAAAAAAAAAAAAACTTTGAGTCCAGCCCAAATAGCAGGTACTGCCTGAGAGTTCGGGTTCTGGAATCAGCCAGCCTTGGCCACTAACAGCCCCATGACCTTAAACAAGGTCTGTGTGCTCTCAAAACTTCCGTTTCCACATCTGTGAGGTGGAGGTGGTGATACTGACTGTGGTATTGGGTGGTGCTTGGAAGATTAACTTATAAATCACAATCTGTGTTCTTCACAAAGGGCTGGCATGTAAGGCCTCAATGCATGTCAAGAACGAGGTAGGTCCATTGTGGTTTTTCCATAAATCATCTCTGTGAACCACGGTAAGGAGAGGGCATGGTCTTAAGGCTGTGCATGTTTAGATGAAGGTGCTGGAAAGGAACAGTGGCATATCGAGAGATATGTGGGCTATTGCAGATGCAATAAGAGAGTGTTGGTGTAATAAAATGTCCTTTATATTAAAATTATTATCAGCTTCAACATCAAAATAGGTTCCATGAATTGAGTGCATACTGTGGGCTAGATCTACCGTTAGGTGCTAAACAGGTTTGGATTTTCTTTGACCTTGAAAGGCAGCGTGAATGGGGTTTGGGGGAAGAGGGCGTAGGGCCAAGTTCAGGGCTTGGGAGTGGCTGAGTGGTGACTCTGCTCTTTGTCCTACTCTCTGTCCTGCTCTGCAGCTGACGCTGACCTGCCTCCCTCCCTCCTTGCCTGGTGCAACAGAGGAACCAGGAGCCCTGGGTTAGAGGAGGTCAACGAAAGCCCATCCAGATTTTTGGCCCTTCCCATTGTTCTTTGATCTTTGTTTCCCTAAGTTACAAATTCCTCCACCTACTTATATTTTTTAAAAGAAGAGGGAGAGAAAGAGCAAAATAATGACTTCTTAGCCGGAACTGCTTTTCTTCAAAATCACAAATAATTGTTTTCCTGCTCTGTCTGGGAAGGCATTCCCCTCTCATCCTTTGCCCGGGACTTGGCAATCTACTTTCTATCGCCCCTTCTTGTCTTTCCTCGGCATACACGTCCTGTGTGATCCATCACCAGAGCCATTATCCTGCTCCCGATCAAGGGCGGAACGGAAAGGCTCCCCCTACTTGAGCCTCTCCCCGCAGCTCTTTGATTTGCCAGGCGTGGGCAGGAGGGAAGTTTCCGGCGGATGACCTCAGCCCCTCTCTGCGGAGCCCACCAGCACCTAATCATCATCCGTCTGCAAAGTGAAAACCCACGTCAGCCTTTTTGTAAACAGTCAGCAAACAGCTTCTAGTTCCGTTGTTGCAGAAGAGCATTTCTTTATTCCTCCTTTGTAGGATACTTGGAGAGTGGGGGGTTCTAGTAGCTGCTGGCTACGCACCTCCAGCCACCTGCTGGGCTCACAAGGGTTCAGGTGCAATATGCCCTGCATCATGAGATGGTTCAAATAAAAACAAACTCCGCACTTTTAAAAAAATTTTCTTATCTTAAAGTAGGTCAGAGATTTACCCAGCTGGCCAGTAAACTAGGGCAGAGTTTTTCTGATTCTCTGTACTATTGATGTTTGCGGCCAGATCCTTCTGTGTTGTAGGGTTTCCTGTGCATTGTAGGATGTTTATCAGCATCCCTGGCCTCTACTCACCAGATGCCAGTAGCACCCCCCACACCCATCAAGTTGTGTCAAGCAAAATGTGTCCAGACCTTGCCACATGTGCCCTGGGGGCAGAGCCACTGCAGGTGGAGAACTGCTGCTCTAAGACACTAGCGCAGGCTTATGGAGTGGTTAGGACCCTGGGCGCCGCTCAGCCTCTCTGAGGGCATTTCCTGGCCCTGCTGGGTGACCTGGAAAGTGACATCGCCTCTCTGAGACTCAGCATTCATGTCTGTAAAATGGACAGGATAACTGGATCTGTTTCCTGGGGTTATTGGAAGTATTCATTGACATGGTATTTGTAAAGTGCCTGAAATGGCTCCAGCCCCCTGTAAGAGGAAGGGAAAGCTGGCTTTGCTGGACATCGGCACACAAAGCAGCTGTGAGGACAGGAGAAGTTTGGGCCCCTGCTCCCTTCTCCAGCCTCCTTTCTCATCATATTCTGTGCTCCAGCAATGCCAGATTATTTCTAGCTCCCCTCACGCAGCATTCTCTGTCTGGGCCCCCATACTCTAATTGAGCTTGCTCCTCCAATTCTGATTGCCACCCCTCCCCCACTTCCTCTTCATGGTTAACACCTACGCACCCTAAAACTTAGCTGAGAGGTCACCTCCTCTAGGAAGCCACTCATGATTGCCTCTTTCCTTTCGCCAAGTTGATGCAAGTCCCATCCTCAGTGACCTAGGAAGTCCTAGTTTATCTCCAGTTGCACTTTTCAGTTATTTTAAATGCTTTGCTGCCTTCACCATTAGGTAGCGGCCTCCAGAAAGGCAGAGCTTGTGTCATATGCATCTTTCAATACTTGGGGCTCAGCTTGAGGCTGTCCTTTGAAACTGCTAAGACACCTCTCAAAATAGAGGAGGAGGGAAGGAGAGATGGAGGGAAGGAGGGAAGAAGAAATGACTGAGTGAAGCACACTGCACAGTGCTCTAAAAAAAAAAAAAGAAGTATTTGGATCAATAGTAGCAACTTTTAAAAAAATGTTTTTTGGTATATTTAGTTGTTCTTGCAGTTGCTGGTTTCCTCTCACTGTTACTAACCAATGGGCAGGCCCAAGTCTGCAGAGAAAGATACCCACCTTTCCCCAGGATAAGCTGGGTGTCTTACTTCACAAATAAAGCATCCGATGATGCATTAGCAAAAAGTTATGACTTATAATTTGTCCCAGTTTTCTAAGTTTTCTCCTGATTGTGTTCATTCACATAGCAGCTATTTACTCAGCCCTGGATTCAGAGGTGAACCAGACAAGGTCTCGCCCTCAGGGAGTGGAGAGTCTAGTCGGGGAGGCAGAAATAGGTAACTGTAAGGTCAGCAGAGGCAGGTAATAGTGAGGCAGATGGGCAAGGGGCGGAGAGGGCTGGCTGAGCTGGTTGCTGTTTAAAGGGGTTGTCAAGGAAGGGTCTGTGATAAAGCAACGGGTAACAGAGCTGAAGGAAGTGAGTGTTAGGATCAGAGGATCTTTATAGGTGATCTATCCACATTCCTGTAAATGATGGATCTTGGTGTGCTGTGTGAAAGCCTCAGAGTATTTGCAAAAGAGTTCACTACTTGGGATGTTGGTGGAAGCAACTTGAAAATAAAACAAAGTCTGTTGACTCTGGGAAAATAGATAAACAATATTTACTATCTTTACTGCAGGACTCTTCAGAGCTTTTGGTAGATCAATACACATTGTGAATCTCCAGGTGAGAACCAGAGAATTTAGTATTTCCCTAACAGAACCCTTTATGCAAGAAACGATTGTAGTGCTTGTATTCAGAGGAATGTATTTTGGTGAAAACAATAAACAAACAAACAAAAAAAAAACCTTTAGGCTGGGTACTGAATTTAAAGAAATATTCTTACCACATTATTGTGTCTCAAAAAAAAAAAAAAAATCTTTCACCATTGGCATTAACAGTGTTCAAGGTTTGGTAATGGGAGGTGTAACCCAAAGAGGATCTAAAAATCATTTCAAGTCATTTGAAAAAGAGCCACAGAAGTGGACAATATCAGGACCATGGGCTGGGACTGCACAAGGCTAGACTCACACATAAGGGTTGCCAAGTTCTCGCCCGGTCTCAGTTTATGTTGTTTCTAAAGTGGAGTTCTGCCGCTGTGACAGATTTTTGTTTTCATCCAAAGAAAGATGTGAAGCCACTGAAGGGCCCTTTGCAGGAGAAAGAAACCATTGTAGATGCTGGATGTGAAACTGAAGCTGCTGTTGCTGCATGTGGATAATATGCTCATTACCTTTTTATTTAAGATTTCTAATCTTAGTAAAATACACACAGCGTATCATTTACCATCTTAGATGTTTTACATGTGTAGTTTAGAAGTGTTATGTATATCCACATGGTTGTACAGTCTCCAGAACTTTTTTATCCTGCAAAACTGAAACTCTGCATCCATTAATGACAACTCTCCATCCTCCCCCATCACCCAGGCCCTGGCAACCACCCTTCTCCTTTCTGTGTCTAAGAACTTGACTGATCCAGGTACCTCGTATAAATAGAATCGTACAGCGTTTGGCTTTTTGTGACTGCTTTATTTCACTTAGCATAATGTCCTCAAGGTTCATCTATGTTGTAGCGTACATCAGAATTTTCTTCCTTTTTAAGGCTGAATAGTATTCCTTTGTGTACATTTGCGACATTTTGTTTATGCGTTCATCTGTCAGTGGACATGTGGGATGCTTCCACCTCTTGGCTATTGTGAATAATGCTGCTACAAATAGTATATATGGCTGTACAAGTATTTCTTCAAGACCCTTCCTTCAATTCTTTTGGATATATACCCAGAAATGGCATCATGCCCATTATATTTCTTAAAACAGCTCTGTCAAGAGATAATTCACATATCCTAAAATTCACCTTTTAAAGTATAAAATTCTATGATGTCTAGAATGTTCACAGAGTTGTGCAACCATCACCAATCTAATTTTCAAATATTTTCATCACCCCAGAAAGACATGTTTTAGCAGTAACGCCCCATTCCTCCCTCCTCCCAGCCCTAGGCAGCCACTAGTATGCTTGGTCTCTATGGATTTGTTTATTTTGCATTTCTTATAAATGGAACCCTACAATATGTTGTCTTTTGTGTCTGGCTTCTTTCACTTAGCATCATGTTTCCAAGGTTCATCCCTGTCGTGGCGTGCACCAGTGCTTCATTCCTTTTTAGTGTCGAATAATATTCCAGGGTGTGGATATGCCGCATTTTGTGTAACCATTCATTTGTCATTACTTGATGGACACTGGGCTGTTTCCACTGTACAGATTACTTTTGTTTCTTGCCTATGACTCTGCATGTTTCTAGCCCCATAGCATTCAGAAATTTCCCTTTTCTCCACCAAATGTGCCCAGGTTTCAGGGACAAGCGAGATTCTCTGTGAAAATGTAGCCCATAGAACTGGTCTAGGTAGCAGACTGCAGATTCATTCCCCTTCGATCTTATTCCCCCCAAATTAAAAAAAAAAAAAAGGAAAAAGAAAAACTGCTTCCACTCAGCTTAAAAGCTATATATGTATGTATATGTGAGTGCATACATACATATTTTTTTCTCCTCTATTTCTAATGGAATAGACTTGTGCTCTTTAGGGAAATCAATAAAAGGGGTAACAACCGATTATACTATGAGAAAGGAAATTTTAAAAGACTCTTTGGAAATAGCGCATACATAAAACATTTTTGAACTATCTGCAAATGCAGAAATTATGCCTCAATGCAAGGGATCCGTGCCAAAGTAAAAGTCTGCTCAGGCTTTTATGAATTTCAGCGTTAGTGGCAAGTTGCTCACCCAGCATCTGTGAAAGCCACTGTGTTGTCCAGTGCCATGTGAGGACAGGGCTACTCTTGTCTAATTAATGACAGCACCCTAACTGAACTCAAGAGTGTTTCATACATCACAGTTCCTGGCCACACGTCCAACAGCATTTTGATTTTATTGAATGCCAGGTTAAAAGATCCTTAGGGGTTTGGACAATACATCTCCTTGCTGTGGACATGGAAAAGGGATCGAAGTCAGATCTGGGGTGAGCCCGAGGGAAGACCTGCCGGGAGGTGGCCTGCACAAAAGCTCTGGCACGTGGGCAATTATCTCACGATTTGAGCAACCTGGCAAACTTCCCCCTTCTCACTCATATTTCACATATATACAGCCACGGTCCAACTCCATTACAAAGAAAGTAGAGAAACTTGTCATTTGTTTGATCATCAGCGTGGTGTAAGAATTTGCCTGTCACTTGTTTAGGATAATGGCTGAATTTTTCAGTTTTCAATTGATGCTTGGCAGCTCCGATGTGTTAGATTGCTCTCAAACAACTGAAAGAAATCCACACATCCTATCCATTGTCAAGCTCATTTAGCAGATTATTCTAAGACTAAAGTAAGGCAAGATAGCTTGTGCTACGAATCCTTTAAAAAAAATATATTGCACGGTGTGAACAAAAGCAAATCCGCAGAACTTTCAAATGTCACAGCCAAAAGAGAACTTAGAAATTCTTTAGTTGATGCATTTGAAAACTCGTATGCCCACAGAATCCAGGCAAGTAGCAAGTGAAGACCAGGAGAGGTGTGTTGGGCCCATGCTGCAAGACTTTACTTGGGAGGGGTTCCAGGCATGGTTGACGGGAGCGTTGTGTTTTCATGAAATTTGCAGAAGTAAAATACTTAACTTTCATTTGTTAATAGAACTGTCACTTCCCTATGTGACATCATCCCTTCTTCAGACTTTGCCTTATAGCAGGGAGTCAGATGGCATTGGAGGCACCCCAGGAATTTTGTGTTCATGGGACATGAGCATTTTTTATTTATAATTTCTCCTGCAGTGGTGGAGATGCTACAGCCAGGTTCTATTCATAATTTTGTATTATTGTTCTTAAAGAAAGGCCTTTCCTAGGTTTTAAAAGCTTCAGGCTCCACAAAACCAGCAGATCAGAGAGGCGCTGATGGCAGAGTGGATGTTCACAGCCGTCTGAAGGAGGCGGTTTGACTCAGTTCCTGAGGATTGTCAGGTGGGAATGGAAGGGCCCAGGTGGCCAGTTCTCTCAAGGGAAGGCAGAAATCCAGACTTTTATGCCAAATCTTCTGATTTCAAAATGTTGATAAGTAACCAAACAAAACTAATCTGAAGCCAGATTTGATCTGCAGGCTGTCAGTTCTTGTCCTCAAGCTAAATTCAATCATGCTATTGATGTTGAAAAGGAATAAATGAACCCTCTATCCACACCAGTGTCTTCCAAAGGTTTTATATTGAAAACATCAACCTAGTTTTTTAAAAAACAATCATTCAATATGCATTTCTCGAGCGTTAAGTGTGTATTCTAAGTACATTTGAGTTTTCCCCAAGTTCAGCTCGTGATTTACTGAGTCCAAAGTAGTCCCTGTCCGCGTTCCGAGTAGGAGCCAGGCCTGATGTGAAATTACATCTCACTGTGCCAGGACCCTGAAGACAAGTCACTGAAATTTGCAATAATTCAGACAAAGTTCCAGATCTTTATTAAAGGAAAAGCTTCAGAAAGTGGTGTGGGGTTTTATATTTATGGACAAGCTCTTGTAATCCCGGTGTTAATTATAATTCTTTTGCGTGAACTTTGAGTGATTCACTGCACTTGGAAAGAATGAAACCATCCCTATTTTTTTACCCCTCCTCACCTTGGAATGTTTGCATCCACTTTCTCCACTGCCTCAAACACTTCCTCAGTTAATATTTGTCATGGAAGTCCCAACTGACGTGTTAACCTCTTTAGAAAATCGTTCCGGAGCATCTTAGCTAAATTAACCAACTCCCAGCTCTCTGTCCCAGGGGTCAGTAAACGACTGCTCATGGTCCGCATGCAGCCTGCCGCCTGGTTCTGGAAATAAAGTTTTATTGGCACTCAGCCACATTCATTCGTTTGCATATTGCCTGCAGGGGGTGGGGGTGGCTTTTGTGCTGCCACAGGACAGTTGAGTAGTTGCAGCAGAGACGGTGTGGCCTGCGAATCCCAAACTATTCACTCTCTGACCCTTTATAGAAAATGTTTGTCAGTTGGAAACTTTCTCATCGTCCTGTTTTGTTTTCTTCGCAGTAATGAGTATTAGATGAAGTGACTTTTTTGTTTGTTTACTTGCTTGTTTCTGACTTCTACTATTAGAATATAAGCTCCTCAAAGGTTATTTTTCCTGTACCTAGAACATAGTAAGCACACAATACATTTTGGTTGAGTGGCCTTAATATATTCCAACCTTTAGCCTTTTGATCACAGTAGCGAGGGCTCCCAGGCTTTTATGTACGGGGGGTGCTGAGGCCGCTGTTGCTTTTCAGTACGACAGCGAATACTGTGTAATTTTCTTGGTTTTGGTTGTGCAAACTGGACCGACTAAATACACTGAGACAGATGAGGCCTAAGCACTGGACCCGTGAACTTGAGGAGAAGAAGCCGAGAAGTGTAGCCAGTGGAAGTCACCCTGGTGTGGTGACTGTGTGTGTCCTTTCACCCAAGACCGGTGTCATTAACAAGGGCTGACTCTTATTTGTCAAGTACAGAAAGGCTACTGGTTCCACTGACTTCTAAGTTACCAAACATTTTGGTTTATTTCTGTCTAACCAAAATAAATGAGGTTTTTTTTTTTTTTCTAAAGTCTTAATCCACATAAGGAAAGATTCCTTTGTTTTTCCGTGCCTAATTGCATCATCTTGTTCCATGCCAACTATGCAAACCCAGCCGCTGACTACCATCCCACATCCTTGTCACCTGTGCATCTTTACCTGCTGGCAATAAATGCCGACACCCCACTCGATCCCGTCTCTCCCTTCACGCTGACATACTTCAGAACGACTGTGTCCGTTTCTCTCTCTCTCTCATGTCCTGAACGCCTCTGTGTCTTAGAATCTCTAGCACTTGATTCAGAACCTTAGGATTTGTTGAGTGACTTCTTGTCTATTAATATTTTTTGTTCTCGTCATACTATCTTACAAGTGGGCACCATTTCGTACCTGTCTTTATATTTTCCTCTTTTATTCAATTTGTGTTTGAACTAAACTGCCTGGAGTCCTGGGTCCCTGGCACTGAGCTGGGAGTTATGCCAGGCACTGATAAGACCATTAACACTTCCCAAGAGCCCGAGAACAGTCCTTTGGTGGGCCCCATCCCGTATAGAAATAAGCCTGTTAAAATGCACCCACTTGCCATGTTAAGTATTTCTTTTCTTTTAACAAATCATAATAAATCATTTGCTTTCAAAATTATTATTGATTAACAGTAAGTTTTATTTTTCTACATCTCAACCCAGGCATGTTTAGTCAGGTCTCTAAAGGATTTGAAGTCCCTTGAAGTTTTTAAGGCCCTTGCAAAGCTGATATCCCGTATGCACCATGCCCCAAATTCCTAACGCATAAAACAGCCTGAGACACCCACAAACACGGTGGTGAGTACAATAGGTTCTTGTCCTCAGGGAGCCCAGAGTCCAGTGAGTGCCAGATGCAAGTGAGCAGGTAGTTACAGAAAACTGTGAAAATGTCCGTTATGGAGGAAGGGCGGGAGCTAAACAAGACTTGAGGGGAACAGAGAGAAGAGGAGTCGGGGAAGGGCATCGGGGAAGACCTCCCTGGAGGAAGTAATGTCTTAGATGAACCTGGAAGGATGAGAAGTGAAAGGGTCTGACTATAACCCTGTCCATTTAAACATAGCCTATTTTACCCCGATTAGCCGTGATAAGTCTCTCTAGCCCACAAACGAACTCACCTGAAGCCATCGTGACAGCCTACATAGTTGGTACGGCCCAGTGCAAAATGAGAAAGCAGAGTCCCTTCCAGAATTTCAAGGTGGCAACAGCAGAGCATTAAGCCAAGTGTGGGCCCTTCTGTGCAGGGGACCCTGTCTGACAGCATGAGTCACACACCCATGACGCTGGCCCTGACAGTTGTCCTAAAAATGGACGGTGTCATTCCAAAAGGAGTAGGAGAAAAAAGCGCCGTCTGCTATAGTACCGAGTACGTAGGTGCTCAACAAGCAAAGGTTTGTTGAATGAGGCTGAGTCTCTTCAGTTTTTCTTTTCTTGGAAATAGACCTGACCAGGTGGCAAATGTCAGTAAGAAAGCGATGACTTTGGCATTTTTCCTTCCTAGACGCTCAGCACAGATGCAAAGATCCCGACCTAGCCTGGGGAAACATGACCAGCCTGGCTGCCTTTTGTCTTGGAGATGACGTGGGTGTATTTAATATGTTGAATCAGTTTGTTTGAATTATAGATATTTATATTTTATATATACATACAAAATACATGTTTCAAACAAACTGATTAAATGTATTTGTGTATATATATAAATAAATATATAAAACCTTTTGGTAGAGATCTTTCTCCGCGTCCTATCCGGACAGTAGATGATGATAAACTAACGCTAGTGATTTTTATTAAGGTTCATCGAGTGTATTTTCAGAAGCTGCCACGCAATGAAATGTGTTATACATTTCTCCCCTGTCTGTAAATGTGAGTAACCTTGAATTGCCAAACCAGGTAAAGTGAGTCCACGGATGACTCTTAAATGCATTAAATCCCTGAAAATATTAGATCCTTCTACAACAGATGAGGTTTGGTGCTGCAGCTCATTAGCATTTGAACAAATTTGTGAGACTTTTAAGGCATGTTGTTGGATTGAGCTAAGTAGACTAACACAGTGAATTCCAGACTCTAATGGCTCCATTTATCAAGGGAGTAGGTTTTAACATAATGCATAAACCTTTCTCACATGGCCATTTTACTATGCATTTAATTCTATTGCAACATGGTGCTTCGGGCAGAGGAAATGAAGAACTTAAACAAGGTTAACATTCCGAGAAAAGACTAGGAAAAAATCAATACCCCTCTCCTTCCCCAAATAAAAGATGATTTACAAAAATGGAAATCTATATTGATGACAGAGTCTTACAGATGACAAAATGTACCAGCAATGTTTTGTGGCTAAGACATGAGCTGTCATTTTTATGGAATTCATATCCAATTTCAGGGATAATGTTCTGAAGATGCTTTAGTAGGATTAATGAAAGGTTATTAATTGGTTAACAGCCCTCCTGTAGCTTGGAGCTTTATTTTGAGGACAGGGAAGACTTCTGTAGCTTGTCTTTAATTCCAGTCTCACGTTCTCATTGACTTCAAAATGTTGTCTTTCTTCCTGTTTATGTATGCTTAAGAAGAAGAGCTAAAAGTATCTTTCCTCCCACTCAGGATGATTTGCCAGAATTTAACACTGAAACTTCATCCCTTTGGAATACCCAGTCGTTCAAGATATTTGTTTTGTCTATTAGCGATTTTAAAATACCCTACCTTTGTGACATTTGCAGATGCAGCATTATGGTTTTGTCTGTCAAGGAGGTAACTAGAGGCACATGACATGTGGCATTTGGCCATTTGCTGAGGAGGGGTTTACATTGTGCAGGGTGACACTTATATGTAAGAGTGTGTCATTTTACTAGTGAGCTGCCCAGAGCCATGTGGCAACGTAGACATGAGGTTTCTCCATTAGACCATATCCTCTCTGCCTGCCAGTGTAGTTGTAAAGCAATATACACAAAACAGGTGACTCTTTATAAATGACTTTCAGTTCCATACTTATACAAGCTATTAAGAACTTAAAGAAGTCAAATTTTTCAGATATACCTCACTGTGTTTTATGAGGGAAAATATATGCTTTGGTGGATTCATAAATTTAGGGGATTTTGAAGGCTGTAGAATATATCGCATACAAATATCAAGGGTCTATGGTATATAACTTTTATATTACAGGAGATGTTACTCTGCTACTTAGATTGGAAATGTGTTGCTACTAATACCTAAGACAACTCTATAGTTGCTTATTCTGTCCAAATTATTGTCCAAAGTTATTTCTTTAAAAACTTGAGTCTTCCCAGTTTCCCTGCTTCCCTAATGAAAGTGGTTTTGGTTTTCTATATAGTACTTGGCAGGACATGCGTATTCGCAGCAAGAGTTATGCTAAGTCAGACAGCTGAAAATAGACTAAGTTTCCTTCACTCAAAAAGATGTAAAGTTGGAGCTTAAGCCAGGAGCTTAGCAATTGGTCTTCCACTTTGGAAAACTGAGAATGATACTTTACGTAGCAAAAATGAGTTAGCTAAATAATATTCTGAATAGAAGGAAGAAAGGGTTTAAAGGTGGCCTTTCATAAAATTGAGTAAAAATATGAAAATATCCTTCAGTTACCAAAAAAGTGTCCTTTAAAATAATAAAACCCCACCGAAACCATGGAAATCACTGGCCAGGCTTTTCGCCATATCCAGGCAACACTTGACTCAGGGTGGGTCTCTCTTCCTCTCTGAAGCCTTTGCCTGGTCTTCCCAGTCTAGGCTGGGTGTTTCACCTCCTTAGTCATCCTGTATTTCTGGCCGACGTCATACTTACGGACTACATGCTGGGTCCTTGTTTTCTTATCTGTTTCTCAACTGTGTGCACCTTACTGGAGGGTAAACAATCTTACTAAAGGTTCCTCTCTTAGTGCTAAGTACAAATTGACACTGTAGAACCTCAAAGAACATTTGTGAATGAATTAATCAATGAATGACTGAATGCAACCATGAAACTTTTTTGGAGCTTCAGACCTTTTGATATAAGCCAGAAGTGACAAGAAGTGGTTATAAGCTTGGAGACTTTCAATCTTTACTCCTTTTTCAAGCACATAGGGGAATCTTAATTCCCTTTTCAGTAAGGATCAGCAATGCACAAATCACTAGCACCTGCATGGGACAGAGGGAGACCGGTGTAGGGATACAGCATGTATTCACTGAACTGAACCCAAATGCATTTGAATGCCTGCCTGGTGGCTTGTCAAAGGACACCTGGAGTCACTGTGGCAGAGGAGCCTAAGAGATGTGAGGGAAAAGATACAGGATTATGAATACAGCATTGCACATCTAGTCTGGACTTCTCCAGTTTACCGAATGGTGGATCCAGGCAGCAGGTTCTGGGGGTGCTTGGGAGATTTCCTTTGCAGAGTAGCTGAACAGGATTAGCTTTCTTGACTGTTTTTGTTAATGTGTCACCAATCTTGGACCTTTATTCTACTAACAGGTTGTATTTATTTTTCCTGTGCTTTTTTTGTGGATTCAACTTAAAACATTATCCAGGAAGAGTCCAGAAAGACTCCAAGCTTCTCAGTGAGATGCTATCCAAATGGTTTGATTCTTTGGATTTGGCAATGGAAAGAGCCACCTTTTTTTTTTATTATTTAAGCTCAGATTCCATTTTGAAATCGACAAACATGCTTCCCCAGCCACCTCAAATCTCGGAGATGTGGTCCATTTGAAATAAAGGTTAACAATCTTCAAGTTCAATTCCCAAGTTTTTCTGAGATTATTTACCCAATTATAGGTTGCATAAATTTTTCTTCCCTATGTAAATAAGTTAGTTTGGGCTGAAGTTAAAAACACATAAGCAAGAATTAGCAAAGCTTTTTTTAAAAATGTAGACCATATATCTTCTAAGAAATCTCTATGGAGAGATGTGTTTTTAAACTGTACTAGGAAGCAGCTGTGGTACAAGGGAAAGAGGTGGGAACTTGAACTCTTAAATGCTATTTGTTTGTTTGTTTGTTTGTTTTTTCTGAGACAGGATCTTGCTTTCTTTCTTTGTTGCCCAGGATAGAGTGCAGTGGCATCATCATAACTCATTGCAACCTCACACTTCTGGGTCCCAGTGATCGTCCTGCCTCAGCCTCCCAAGTACCTGGGACTACAGACTTGCACCACCACACCTGGCTAATTTTTCTGTTTTTTGTAGAGACGGGGTCTTGTTCTTGCTCAGGCTGGTCTCAAACTTCTAACCTCAAGTGATCCTCCTGTCTCAGCCTCCCAGAATGCTAGGATTACAGGTGTGACCCACCACACCTGACCCAAAAGCTGTTTTTAATTCTCAACTAAGCCACATCATCAGTTAACCTCTCTGATTTTGTCAGCTCATCTGTAAAATGGAAACTGATAATCTCTTCTGAGGATAAAATAAGATAATAGCCAGGGAACTGCTCGGCAAATTGTAAAGTGCCATATAAATTTAAGAGATATCCACCAAAAATGGTAGTGTATGAGGTTCTTGAACACAAAACAGCCACAGCCAGCTAGAAAAAATTCTGGGGTAATACAAATTCAGAAAAGAAATAGTAAAAGTAGATATAACCATCCTTGTAATTATAGCATCCTATGACAATGGTATTTCAGAATATTGGCTAGTTACAGCGTAAAGTGTTTACACGTTTAAGTGTTTACAACTACAGGCATACCTTGGAGATATTGCAAATTCAGTTCCAGACCACTGCAATAAAGCCAATGTCACAATAAAGTGAGTCACACCATTTTTTTTCATTTTTTAGTACATATAAAAGTTATGTTTCCATTATACTGATAACTATTAAGTGTGCAATAGCATTATGCCTTAAAAAGTACATACCTTAATTTAAAAATATATCATCGATAAAAAATGCTAACTAATCATCTAAACCTTCAGTGAGTCATAATCATTTTGCTGGTGGAGGGTCTTGCCTCGATGCCAATGGCTGCTGACTGATCAGGGTGGTGGTTGCTAAAGATTGGGGTGGTAGTGGCAATTTCTTAAAACAAGACAGCATGAAGTTTGCTGCATCAAATAACTGTTCCTTTCATGCAAGATTTCTCTGTAGCGTGTGATGCTGTTTGAAAGCATTTTACCCACAATAGAACTTCTTTCAAAATTGAAGTCCATTCTCTCAAACCCTGCCAGGGCTTTATCAGCTAAGTTTATGTAATAGTCTAAATCCTTTGTTGTCATTTTAACAGCATCTTCGCCAGGAGTAGATTCCATCTCAAGAAACCATTTTCTTTACTCATCCATAGGAAGCAACTCCTCTTCTGTTCAAGTTCTATCTTGAGATGGCAGCAATTCAACCACATCTTCAGACTCCATTTCTAATTCTAGTTCTCTCGCTGTTTCTACCACACCTGCAGTGAATGCCTTCACTGAAGTCTTGAGCCCTTCAAAGTCATCAACTTCTTCCCAATTCCTGTTACTGTTGATATTTTGACTTCCTTCCATGAATCACAAATGTTCTAACAGGCATCTAGCATGGTGAATCCTTTCCAGGAAGTTTTCAATTTATGTTGTCCAGATCCATCAAAAGAATGACTACCTATGACAACTATAGCCTTACAAAATGTATTTCTTAAATAATAAGACTGGAACGTCAAAATCATGCCTTGATCCATGGGCCACAAAATGATTGTTGTGTTAGCAGGCTTGAAAACAACATTAATCTTCTTGCACATCTCCCTCAGACCTCTTGGGTGACCAGGTTCATTGTCAATGAACAGCAATCTTTTGAAAGGACTTCCTTTTGTCTGAGTAATAGGTCTCAATAGTGGGCTTAAAATATTAGTAAACCATGCTGTAAACAGATATGCTGTCATCCAGGCTTTGTTGTTCCATTTATAGAGCACAGATATAAATCTATAGAGTAGATTTAGTATAATTCTTAAGGGCCTTAGGATTTTTGGAATGATAAATGGGCATTAACTTTGACTTAAAGTCACCAGCTGCATTAGCCCCTATCAAGAGAGGCAGCCTGTCCTTTGAAGCTTTGAAGCCAGGCATTGACTTCTCCTTTCTAGCTACAAAAGTTCTAGATGAAATCTTCCAATAGAAGGCTGTTTTGTCTGCATTGAAAGTCTGTTGTGTAGTGTAGCCACCTTCATCAATGGTCTTTGCTAGATCTTCTGGGTAACTTGTTGCAGCTTCGGCATCAGCACTTGCTGCTTCACCTTCCACTTTTATGTGATGGAGACAGGTTCTTTTCTTAAACCTCATAAACCAACCTCTGCTGGTTTCCAGCATTTTTTCTGCAGCTTCCTTATCTCAGCCTTCATAGAATTGAGGAGAGTTAGGGCCTTGCTCTAGATTAGGCTTTGGCTTAAGGGAATGTTGTGGCTGGTTTGATCTTCTATCCGGATTACTAAAACTTTCTCCATATCAGCCACGAGGCTGATTCACTTTCTTATGATTCATGTGTTCACTGGAGTAGCACTTTTAATTTCCTTCAAGAACTTTTCCTTTGCATTCACAACTTGGTTAACTGGTGCAAGAGGCCTAGCTTTTGGCCTGTCTCGGCTTTTGACATGCCTTCCTCACTCACTAATAATCATTTCTAGCTTTTAAAATATTTTAAAATATTGTTGTATCTCAGGGAATAGGGAGGCCCAAGGAGAGGGAGAGAGATGGGGGAATGGCCTGTCAGTGGGTCAATCAGAACACATACGACATTGATCGATTAAGTTCACCATCTCATAGAGGTGTGGTTCACGGTGCCCCCTAACAATTACAATAGTAACATCAAAGATCACTGATCACAGATCACCATAACAGATTTAATAATAATGAAAAATTTTGAAACAATTGCAAGAATTACCAAAATGTAACACAGAGACACAAAGTGAGCACATTGTTGGAAAAACGGTGCCAATAGACTTGCTTGATGCAGAGTTGCCACAAACCTTCAATTGGTAAAAAGCACAATATCTACAAAGCTCAATAAAGTGGAGACCAATAAAAGGATGTATGCCTGTATGTGCATTTAGCAAAATATTTTAAATGCTTTGAAATACTCTAAAATTCTGCTTTGCACATATATATGCACATTACTATAGATATTATATATTCTTAAAAATATTAATGCATAGGAACATATACATAAAATGATATGTAACATATAATTTAAGGACAATTGAAATATTTTTAAGGGTAGATTTTTTAACACGAGTAAACTTACTACTTTTCAAACTCAGGCCCTGCAGAAGATGGGACCTGACATTGTAGTCTAATTACTTAAGTAAAGGTCTTGGACATCATTGTGTTATTTCAGGGTACACTTCTCAATGTTTTCTTAAACTCTCCCCAGCAATTGTAGGTGAATGGAAATTGTGTGTATGTGTGTGTGTGTGTTCGCACGCATGCATATGTGTATGCAAAAATCAAAACTGATTTGCCCAGGCACTCAATTTGAGCACAAAATCACAGGCATGAATATGCAAGGAAATTTGAATGTGTGTTTGTCAGCAACTGAATATTTGGCAAGGGGGAAAATTAAAATAGATTGCACTTAGAGCTCAAGGGAGGAAGAATAAACACAAATTTACAGGTGAGTGTTAGCAAACAGCATATATATTGAATAGTAGTCTGAAATAGACCCGTCTGAACTCTGTGGGAAATTGACATTCTGTTTGTGCTACTTCGTATTAGAACTGGAAGCCTCGAGTTACGTTTCTCGATAGCGATGCGGCAAATTGCTGTATCTACATGGCAGGCATTTGGCTCCTAAGAGCTGGCGAGATTGAGGGTTATTTGAAGCATTTAAAATAAAACTTTCAGATAGGATCAAATCAGTGTGGTCAATCAACAAGACAGTCAACAAGTACTTACGAGACAACCACTTATGTATGTATATTTTAAAGCTATTCTTGATGGGATTCAAATGGGGAAAAGACCCGAAACATTAGAAGAGGTAACAGGAGATCTCTGGTCCTGGCTTGGAAGGTTGACCAGTAGCAAATGAGGGCTTTGGAATCACACACACCTGCTTCCAGGCTCTGAGCACCTCTTACCCTCTAAGTAAGCTCTGCATTTTATGTGAGGGTTAGGTTCTGAAGCCAGGCCATTAAACAAAAGTCACGCACAGTCAGAATTAGCTCTGAAATTTTCTTAAATCTTCTACCCTTAAAGCCTTCTTTATTTTTTTCTTCTGTCACTGAATTAAGAATGTTTGAGCCCTTATGTCATTAGGAGACAGAAGTTTAATATCAGTCAACACACAAACACACACACACACACACACACGCACACAATTGTGTGCAGCCTCTTGTCATTTTTATGCCCACTGAAGTTTGAGAATTGTTGCTGTGCTAAAGGAAAGGCCCAAAAGAAAGTGTGTATGCGGATGTCTGGACTTTTGAATCATCTTGCCTTTAAGATTCCATCAAATCCCCAGTGTGAAGGGCGGATGGTGAGACTTCTAAAGTGTTCCTGCTTGCCTTCAGGGTTTGCTCTATTCAGTTATAATAATAAGCTTCTCTAACTTTAATACATGCTAATAGATTTATTTGATGTTTTGAGGATTAGATGAGACAGTGGATGGCAACTTCCTCGAGGGTTAAGTTTAAAAATCGATGTGTAAGTTGCACGTACTTTTGTGACACTTCTTCATTTATGCGACCTTCGTCAATGTACTTAACCTCACTATGCCCCGGTCTCCCCATCTGCAGGATGTCGAGATGCCTAATACCTGCTTCACGGAGTTGCTGGCACCCTAAGAGTGACAGTGCACAAACAGCTGTTAGCAGACTGGTAGCAAGAAATTTAAAAAGAATAATTATTATTGTTATTATTACAAATTATTGTTATTATTGAGACGGTTATTATTACTTGTATGCTCTGTGACTGGACATGTCACCAAATGTTTCTGGGCTTTAGTTATTCATCTGGCAAAAGGAAGCATGGTATGTTTTCCTCCCACCTGGAAGTGATATAGAAGGAACAAAAAGAGACAAGGAGCTTGAAAAGCATTAAAAATTAGATGTAGAAGGAGAAAACAGAATAATAAAATACAGTATTCAAATCCCAAGACATCCCAGTTTCAAGGAGGTTGCAAACCAATGTATTCTGAAGAACAATGTGCGTGGCTGAATAAGGATACAGATGGGGCCCTGTGGAGGTCGTAGATGGTTGAACTTGGTCCTTCCCCACCTCTGAGTATTAACAGCTTAAAGCACATGCCCTGCCATTGAATGTACGGGAGCAGGCGTTCTTCCCATGGAATAAATACTACCACTAGGAGTGGCCTTACACAGCAGACAGAATGTATAGGCCTCCAGCCCAAGTGGCAAGAAACCTGACATCATTTTTTCCCCACAACCAAATTAAATTATTTGGTTGCTATGCTGTTGGTTAACAAAAACTTAATCTCTGTCAAGTCAGGGAGCCTGGGTTAATTTGGCTGTCTGAGATCGTGTCCCAGAACCAGGAGGCTTTCAGACACCCAAGCAGTGGGGGGTCATACGCGGCTCTCAGTTATCACCTGTGTCCACACTGACCCCTGCAGGGTGGTGCAGTTTCTCTTCAGATCACTGACTGAAGGCTGTTCTGGGACTGCTAGACCTTTTCTAGCAGTGTCTCCAACCCTCTCGCTTACTTACCGCGTGTAAGGATCTCTGATCTTCTGCTCCGGCACCACGGTGTATGTGGGAGGAGGGACCGTGGGTGGGGAGGGGGTTTTCTCCATGTCCGAACGGAGATCTCTTCTGCTTTTGAACCCCAAACTCATCTGAAGGATTAAGTTATACGCTACCTCCTACCCCACCCCACCCGTGGCCCAGGGCTCAGCCCAGCAGGGAGCCAGTGGGGGCAGAACACAGAGCCCCTTCTCACCCATGCAGAAGTCCCACAACACTCACACTGCTCTCAATACCCAGGAATCCTTATCTTTTGGATAAAAGGAAGTGAGAGCTGGAGGTGAACTGGACCTCTGACTATCACATTTTGTTTTCCTGAACCTATTATTTTAGATGCCAGGATGTCTGCTTTTGAAATCTCCAAGCTCAGACTCGAGCCCCTCTGCTCTGCGCTCATGACATCTCTTCTGAGGCCGGAGCTGCCTCTTTACAGGCAGAGTCAGGGGAGACACAGCCACAGAAGGTCCTGCTGAAGGAGTGGGACCCACTGCTCATATTGCAAAAACATTGTCCAGCAACAATGTCTAGAAGCATCACCCAGCACCAAAGATTCCTGAAGGAGTTGAGTGTGCCACAGTTATTTGCCATGATCTGTATGGTTGGGTGAGGACCAACGCACCGACTTGCTTTGAATGACAATGTCAGTAGTTTGTCTCTGGGGGATCTGGAACTGTTGAGTCCAGATTCAACTATCTGTCTCTTAAATTGTTGATGATACACAATTGAAACAGCTGATTTTGTGTCTTATTCTGCTACATTCTTAAAGGAGGTAGCAAGCAGTTCTTTATGCTTTGTCATTCTTGAGCAGGTTTTTTATTATGTAAAAAGCAATTATAATTCAGAGAAAAACAACTCAATGTGTGAAATGGTAAAATACTTCTAATGTCACTTGAAGGCTCCAGTTGGGGTCTGCAGATTCCATCTTTGTGAAAAATATAAATACCCGTGCCCAGATTTGAGAATTGTCGCTGAAAAGCATGCTCTCTCTTGCTGGCCCTCCTGGGCAGTGCAGCCACGTCGTCTTCCATGCCATGAATACGCACTTAGCACATGTCCCTGCCGGCGCCCCACTCCCAGAACACACAGCTCTCCCCTGGGCTGCTTCCAGAGCCTTCTAAAGTATTTTCTCACTCCATCTCTGACCCTCTCCACTTCGGTGGTGTTCCTTCTGCAGCCAAGTGGATCTCTTGAAAATGCAAATGTGATAGATATCTCCCTCCCTCCCACCCTCTGCTCATTTAAACCTCCTTTATCCACTTAAAATTCTTCAGTGGTTTTCTGGGTGAATTAGCTTTTCTAGGGCTGCTGGAACAAAGTGCCACAAACTGGGTGGCTGAAAACAACAGGAATTTACTGTCTAACTGTTCTGGGGCCCAGAAGTGCAACATGCAGGTGGCGGCAGGGCCACGCTCACCCTGAAGGCTCTAGGGGAGGATTTTTCCTCACCTCTTCCAGCTCCTGGTGGTGGCTGGCTGTCCTTGGCTTGTGGACACATCATTCCAGTCTCTGTTTTTGTTGTCACATGGCCTCCCCTTCCCCTGTGTGTCTGTGTCTTCACATGACATCCCCTCTCTTTGCATCTGTGTCCAGATTTCTTTTGTTTTATAAGGACCCCACTCACTGGCTTAGGGCCCACCCTAATGACTTCATCCTAACTTGATTACATCTGGAAAAGACCCTTCTTCCAAATAAGATCACATTCACAAGTACCAGGGCTTGGAATGTCAACATATCTTTTCGGGGACACAGTTCAACCCACAACCCTGGGTTTATTCAGATAAAATCCAACACTTTCCAGTCATCATCAAGGGCCTACAGAGCTCAACTCCTGCCTAGATCTTCAGACTCTACTTTTATCATTGCCCCCTCAGCGATTCCTTTGTACTCCATGCTCACTGGCCTTCTAACGGTTCTCTGAATTGCTATGCTGTTTTCCACTTCAGGACTTTTTTTTTTTGCAAGTGACACATTCTTCCTGAATTCTCTCCCTCCCTGTATTCCCTACAATGTTACTTGTTGAGCAGAGCCTGCCTTACGAACCCACACTAAGTCTAGAAGTCTAGTTCCTCTGTCATCATCTCCTGTAGTTCTTCCATGGTATTTGCCACAGTTGGCAATAAAATATTTATTTGTGTGATTATTTAAGTCCCATCAATCCCACCTTTATAAGGTAGCAGCAAAGGGTCTCTGGCTAGAGAAGGTTCTTAAAAAATAATTATTGAATGAATATATAAAAGATTTTACAAATACAAAATTAGATTCTGGTATGGTTGGTAAGTCCTAAAGAACACCCATAGGACTTTTATTCCTTAGGAAAATTATCATTTTCATGTGCCCTTTGGTTTTTAATACCTTGCAACTTAATTTTGGCTTTGCAGAGGAGTCTATTAGAGATTTCCTGTTGTTTTTGTTCCAGTAAAAAACAGAGAGGCAATGACTGTGCCAACTGGATTTAGAAGAAGAACACCTAAGAGCCTGAAAAAGAAAAAGTAGAAGAACAAAAGGGAAAGGAAAGGAAAGGAAAAGAAAAACAAGTGTGCACAGTGTTGGGTTTACCATTCAGGGAAACATTGGGGGCCATTTTATCTCATTTTGTTATTATTTAACCACTGCACAAAAGAGAGGAGCATATAATCCTCTGTGGAATAATGCATTAATCCTCATTAGTCGTCATTCAATTGGGTCTGCTTTCACTGTGCCAAGTGAAATATGAAGAGATACCTTCCCAAGAAGGATAAATGCGTTATCTCATAGTTCACCTACTCTCGAATACCTAATGGGCTGCGCTGGGAGTATATGTTGTTTATCATCACTTGGATGGGGCAAGACAGGCCCTATTTGAGACCACTGGACCATGAGTGGAGCTTTCTACTCAACTGTTGGGGGAGGTGTCTACATGGTTGGAATTCCATCTGTCCCATATGCAGCCCCTTTAATTAATGATCTATCTTATTATCTTCCTTCCTGAAAGAAAAAAAATAAATAAAGGTTTTACTTCTATCGGTAAAACTACCATCCGCCAAACGGGATCATTTATCTAAATCCCAGTGACAAACGAGTTGATGGGAGCATTTTGAGGAAGGGAAACCTAAGGGGAAACAGGTTAACAAAATCCCTTGCTTCCTGAGGGAAACATTAGTAGGTGTTTCCTAATCCTGCCTAGCAAAAGGTCAATGCCTTGATACACACACACACACACACACACACACACAGCCCTGCTCAAGTTTCCATATAACAAGAGAGAGCATGTAAAGAGACTCTACTGGATAAGGGAAGCCATTAATCCAGTGGGTATGGCAGTTAGACACTTGACAGAAAAGATGACTTCTTATTAACATGCAATTGTCACCATGTTAATAATGAAATATTGATCTGTTCTTGCTTAATGAAAATCAACTTATTCTAATTTACCCCCAGAAAGAGGACTACTCAGGGTCTCATTCCAACTTCTTTACCTCTGTGTATTGTTCATAGCTCTGTTTATCTATTTATATTTTTTAGTACATACAGCTGAGAACCAGGGAGGGGGAAGGGAATGATTAATGTCAGGTCAACCAGATTTATTTTTCCTTTCTTCCCTTGTTGAAATTCAGTCATCTGATTTAGCAAGAAAAACTTCAGGAAAGATCTTAGAACATAATAGACATTGGTGATTTTATGATGAAATGATTACTATCTTCTTCTGTAAAAATACTGTTATACAAGAAATGCAAAACCTTAGAAAATCACTAACACACCTAATATATAGCTTGATTTGTAGCTATTTACAAGCATATATACATTACAGTAAGGGCTGAATTCTCTCCACAAGATTTATCAGTCTTAGTCATGGAGAACAATTTTACACAGGGAAACTCTGTCTAATAGCCTATCTTAATTGGCTGCCAATTTCATGAATTATTTCTGTTTTATAGTCACAGTTTTTCTACTCATTTATTTACCTGCACTTTTGAAATTATCTGCGAAGCAATCTCTTTTGGATAATAGGGAAAAGAGCCAGTGACTGTGACCCTCTAAAAAATGTAGATCATTTTGATTTACAATTTAAAATGTAAATGCTTTGAGGTCAGGCCTCTGTGAAAAGAATAATTCACAAGTCAATACATTACTCCTTCACACTTAAACATTTATTACCAAGAGGCACATACAGCCTTGTGTGTGTGTTTACCAGTGTAGTGGCTTTTATTGCTTCTGTTAGGTGCTGTTGCAGGGAGGTGCACGTAAACATTTATATAGGTTTCAGAAAACAGTTGTTACTGAGGAAGAACCTTTTTCTGTTTACACAAATTCAGAACAAAGAAACATTGCTACAGCTTCCGGTAATTGACATGTGGGCGTGTTTTTCAAGGCACTGACTGGAAGAAGTGAGTGTCTGAGATTTATTTTTGACAGGACTTAAATTACTGGTAGCCTGACACATTTTTGAACAATTACTAGACACTGAGGTGTTTAAAGTAATGGGTACTGTTTGTCTGAGGGATGGGGAAGTTTTGAAACCGTTAGAACGAAACGATTTTCCATTTGATTAGGAAGATGCGAACACTTACATTTATATTACTAAATAGCACATACAGAGTTGACTCTTCAAGTGATAGTTTTTTTCCCAGAATATAAGTCATACTTAAAAAAAAAAAAAAAAATCCCCTGCTTGATGAATTGGTGAATCATGGAATTCGGGAGAGAAACGGGCCTCCTAGCTCACTGTCGGCCCTTCCTCTCTTCTGGTTTTTAGATCAGTCCCTGAAGTATACAGAGCAGGGCAGCTTTGTCCTGCTTTGTTTCAAATGTCTCAGAAACCAGGGCTTAATGTTCATTAATTAGTGACTATCTTTCAGGAGCTTCTAAACATTGTTAAGCCAGCCATCTGAACTCCAACTGGAAAATTAAAATTCATAATTCGTGAACTGCTCATGTCCCCAAAAGATAAAGCAACTACAGCTGCCATAATTGGCAACACATCAATGTTTTAAGTTATCCCAAAAGTCAAAGCACTCATTTTTTCTCCCCTTTCTTTCCTTGTCGTGCATCTGATGAAAATAAAGGATCGCGAGGTCTCGGTCCTCTTCCTTTCTCTTTACTGTGGCTTAAAAAGCAGGGCCGACTTTGGACCTACCTGTTCTTGCTTGTGATTCTTAAAGGTGTGGGTCAGGAGAAGCCAGAGCTGACTTCCTTGACCCATCTCTGGAGATGTGGGTTTTAGTGTCCTGCAGGATCTTCTTCCTCTCCCCTGGGTCCAGGGACATCCAGGAAGTCATGTCCTCTGACTAGTCCTGGAGAATAGTACTGCATGCATCTGTATAAACAAACAAACAAAAAGTCTCTTTTGCTTGTTTTATTGGAGACAAGCAATTGCACCGCCCTTGTCTCTAGCATTTGTTCTCAACTGGGGTGATTTTGCCCCCACACCCACCCCAAGGGGCAGTTGGCAATTTCTGGAGTCATTTTTGGTTGTCAGAACAGAAGGTGGCTGCTACTGGATAGAGGCCCGGGGTACTGCTAGGCACCCCACAGCGCACAGGGCAGCCTCCACAACAGAGCTGCCTGGCCCCAGATGTCAGTAGTGCCAGGTTAGGAAGCCCTGCTGGAGGGTAATGCGGTGATGCTGGTTCCTGAATGTTCTGTGCGGCCATGTTGCTGTGGTAGCTGGGTTTTCCCCTAACCTGCACATTCAAACCAAAAAGCATCAAAAATGCTAAGTTGGATTGGGGCAGAGGTAGTTCAGGAAATTCTTTTGTTTCTATTAGATTGAGGGCATTTCTTTAAAGGTCTGAATCCCACATGCCTCACTTCTTTAAAGGAACATGGTGGACAAATACAAGTGCAAAGAGTTCAGGGCATACAACAAGATTGTAATAATGCAGCAATATTAATTACCATGTGGTGGGGGGGGGAGCCTACTATGTTCCTGTCTTAGAAATAAGCACTTCATCAGTATTAGTTTACCTTTACCGAATGCTCACAACAGCTCTGTGAGATGGGGATTACTAAGAGTAGCCCAGAATTCTTTCTCTCCCCTTTTCATTTCATAAGCTTGGGCAATGAAATTGCCCTTCCTCGTCTCCTTATTCCTCCTTCCAGCATGTGGTGGGGGTGAATCTATATGATGTCTTAGTCCCTTCCTATTTGTAAGAACCCATAAAATCCATAAACGATTCATAGATTTTAATTGATATGATGGAAAACAACTGCTTTGGCTTTGTATTTTAACACCATCCCTGGAAGGCTTTCCAAGAATCCTCTGAGAAGGTGATTTTGGGAAACTGGAAGGTAGAGGAATGGAGTACATGAGACTGGGGCATTTCTTCACTGTTTACTGAGGGGGTCAAGGCAGGTAAATTCATCAGAAGAGGATTGACCATTAGCCTTAGAAAAAATAAAGGGGTAAACTTCTACGCATCCATCTATCAATCATTCATCCATCCATCCATCCATTAACCCACCCATCCATCTGTTCATCCATCTACCCATCCATCTATCCATCATCCATCCATCCATCCATTCACCTATCCATCCATCCATCCATCCATCCATTCACCCATCCATCCATCCATCCATCCATCCATGCATCCATCCATCCATCCATTCACCCATCCTTCCATCCATCCAGGCAGCTCTCTGCTCTTCCATGTGCACATGTGGATAGAGATACATCTGAAATATAATTCACCAAAGGCTAGAGTTATTTCTAGATTCTGAGATATTGGATAATTTTCTCTCTATATTACTTAAATACAGTAAGTATGAGTCATCTTTAACAATGAAGTTATTATTTTTTAAAAGGAAGAGGATGATATGGGATGAGCTAATGGATGCTTTTCAACAGTCCAGGAAAACTGTTTTGATAGTTGAAAAGAGTAGTTCTCATCTTCTATTAACTCCATTATGTCAATTTAAAAAACTGGTCTATTTTCAGTTTTAGGTCTGGGTTGATTGATGTAACTTTTTCATTCTGAAATATGCATATTTAATTATAATTTTATACTGACTTCAGTGTTTTTTGACTTATACTGTACCTTAAGTAAACTTAGAGAGAGGGTATTAATCATAATAATTTGTTGCAGATTTCTCTGGGCCAGGATTTTGCTACATATACTTCAGGATGTCCAATGATGTGTGAGATGCTTCCACATTTTTGAATTCCAAATTTCAGGATATCTGAAGTCTGGCTGTAGAAAAGACATATACATACAACTGCCTTTCTCCTTCATCCTTGGTGAACTCTTATATTCTTTTAAACCTCTAGTCGAATGTCACCTCCTCTGTGGAGCCCTCCTTGACCACTCCTTGTGAACTTAGATGTTTCTTCCTTTGATTCAGAAATTAAATGTTTCCTTCTTTGAGACATTAAATGTTTTTTCCTCTCTCTAACTGTACCCCTTACTGTACTCAGATATAAAAGTTATCACATTGCTGACATTATGTCCTTATGTATCTGTCCTTCTTACGGGACTTTGGGCCCCCAGTGAGATAGGACCAGGATTTATTGGTGTGTGTGTTCTCACAGTGTCTCAATTACTCACAGCAAGTGTGCTGGCCAGAGTACAAGTCAGAATGAGATGGGCACAGTATGGAGTTAAAAAAAATCTGTAAAGTGTGTAAGAGGTAAAGGCAAGACTAGATTTTGTTTTAAAGCTTATGTTTGTTGGAAAGTTCAAATATACACAGACTCAACAGCCAGATAAAACTTGCAAAACAATGAACAAATGAAAGATAGTGGCTGCTATGTCTGAGTTTCAGGGACTTATAATAAAGGTATATTCAGATTTTAAAAAGGCTTCTTGGAAAGTATAGATAGAAGTCATTTTTGTAAATAAAAAAATTAGAGCACAGCGACCCTGCGCCAGGGAAGGTGCTGCAGGCACCAGCATGTGCATTTCTCGCTCACCATCAGAGGTGGGTATTTGCTATTAGTCCCATTTAACAGATGGAGCAGTTGAGGCTTAGGGAAGCAAATCACTCGTTTGAAGTCACGCAGCTCATGTGTCACAGCCTTAATCCCTCCCAAGGTATTTGCCCTTGAAGGTCAGTGTTTGTCCCGCTCGCCCGCAGCTGTTGTATGTCCTCCTTTGTCACTGGCGTTTCCTCCACGTGGAAAGCTTTGAAAACGCTCCAGTCACATTTGAAATTCTCATGACAAAAAATTGAATGTCATCCAAAGCGTAGTTTAGGATTTAAACGTCCCTGTCAATCCTGGCTGTCATCACCAGGAGATTTTTATCCCAATGATAGATCATTGGGATGCGCTTGGCCTAAAGAGCCCTGGGATGTTATAATGAGTAAGATCAGAATCTACCGAGTAATGCAAAAAAACTAAAAAAGAGACAGGTAGTCTCAGACTTTTTCATTATTGTGGATTTTTTTGTTTGTTTGTTTTTTTGTTTTGTTTTGTTTTGTTTTTTTGCTGTCAAGCTCATGGACTGCTCCAAGCAAAGCATGTCCCTTTTCACCATTGCAATAATCTGTGCAATGGGAATAAGAGAGATCTTGAGTTTTTCACTCAAAAGATATTCTCACCATGACCATGTTTACTATTTTTGAGCACTTAAATGACTGGAATTGTAGTAGGAAAACAAGGACATAAAGGAGATTTGAAGTCGGATGATGAAAGCATTGCATGCCCAGCTAAAAAGAGGGAATGGATCAGGGGTACTAGTTACTGGGTACTAGTGTCTGATACTAGTTTCTGATTGGTTAGTTACTACTAACTAACCTGGGCAGACAGGGAGAGGGGAGTAGCAACTGCAAAAGCCCCAGGTGGGAATGAGTTTGGAAAGTGTGTTCTAGGAACAGAAAACAGGCTCACGTGACCAGTGAGAACTAAGCAACCAGCGCATGGCAGGATGGGGGAATGAAGGTGTCGGCAGGCGTAGGGTGATCGCTGTCCCAGTCTGCCAGGGGCCCGACAGAGTTCTTGGGATGTGGGATTTTCAGTTTTCAAACTGGGAGAGTCCGGGGCATGGCAGGACACGTTGGTCACCCCGGGTAGGAGCCAGGTTCCATGGGGACCGGCAGGCCACGGCAAGGAGTTGGGCTGTACTTTCCGTGCCATGGGAGAGCCCGGGTTACGTGTATGAAGCAGGCAAAGTCTCAAGCGTATTTTTCACGGAGACTGAAACACCAGTTCTGTGTCCTTTGGCAAGTCACCCGACCCCTGGTGACCTTAGTTTGCTCATTTGTAGCAAGAGGTGGTTACACCAGATGATCTTAGAGGTTCCTTTCAACACTGAGACCCTGTGGCACTTTCTACTTTGTTCTGTAGACAGAAAAGATCGGTCAGGGAGTCCTGAGCAAAGGAGTAACATGAAGAATTTTTTTAGGGTAGATTAATCTGGCAGTCGTTTACAAAACTAATCACAGTGAAGAGAGAGCTGAAGAACATGGTTGAGCTCTTGAAATAATCCAGGCAAGAGAGGAAGAGAGCCTGACGGACGACAGCAGAAAGGATGGTAGAGACAGAAAGGAAGGATGGAGCAGTAGCAACAGGAAAAATCGCAGGATGCTAATTGCACATGGCTGATAATAGACTTGCCAAAGTGCGATTTAATTCATTCATTCATGCGTTCACCTTACTGAGTGCCTGTTACATGTCCTGCCCGGGAAACCTGGGGATGAACAAGCCCTTGACTTCACGGATCTCACAGACTAACGGAGAAAACCGACATTGAACTGCATCTATCAGTTGCGCTTGATGCGATCAAAGACACGTGCCAGATGAGATATGAGCCGTGAACAGGGCTCTAACCCAGCCTGCAGATCACAGAAGACTTACCGGAAATGAGTGATATTAAAGCTCACAACTAAAAAAAAAAAATAGCAATAAATTAGGTTGATGGTGGGAGCTGAGGGACTCCAGGATGGAGCAGACGACGGAGAAGAACATTTTAGGCTCAGTATTTGCCAACGACATGAGGCAGGAACGTGTTGGCACATCTGGTGGACTTAGGAAAGAGCAATGTGATTAAGGACTAGACACGGGAGCCTGAAAGGTTGGAAGGGGTTAAATTAAAAAAGGGACTTGAAGGTGCAGAACCCATTGGACTTAATTCTGAGAGCGATGGGAAGTCATTAACAAAGGGGTTGTAAACAAGATCCGGATGTGCAATTTCAGAGTTTTGAATATTTGTATGGGAGAGAATAGTGGTTCTCCTAAGGGAAGTGGGGCTTGCAGTGAGAGGAAAGGTAAATTTTGGCGGAAAGGCAGGAGAGGAGGAAGGAAGACTGTGCCTAAGTGGAAGGAGTCCCTCGGGTGTCGAAGATACGGGACCATGAGCTTAGCAGAAAGATCCGAGGTAAAGCTAGTGCCCTGGGGACCATCTCTACAGTTGAAGCCGTGAGAATGAATTAGCCCTGTGAGAAGGGGGAACGGGGAGAGGGGAGAAAAGATTGACAAGGCTGGAGCCTTGGGACCTGTCCACATATTAGGAGCGATCTGGGATGATCCAGAGACAGAAAGGCCAATCAGAGTCGTCCTCTGGAGGTTTAGGCACATGGAAGCCAAGAATGAGTCACTCAGTCGGGGCAATGGAGGTATCCAATGCTGCACAAAGGCCAAAGAAAAACAAAGCCTGACAAAAGGCCAGTCAGTGTGGCGATTAATAGATCACTCGTTATCTCTGAGAAGGAGGTTAGTGACTAATGTTTGGATTACATCACCTTGGACAAAATTAATAACAAATTTCCTGATATTCACTTGCAAAGATGCAATGGAAATTGGCAGCTCTTTTCTGCAATTTCTTAAATTGGTGAACACTCTAATCTCCTCTGAGTACTGCAGCAGAAAATTGAAATATGCCCTGTGTACAATGTGGGTGAGTTTCTGTTACCCAAACCCTTACCTTTTAGATGTTTAGAACGTCAACTTCTCTGATTTACTGAGTGCGTAGGCAGAGTTTACATGACTGCTTCTGAGATGAATCCATTGGAAAGGAGGAAGAATGGTGTGAGAAGGGCTTATATCAATTGCTAATCCAACTTTATACTGCAAAATCTGTGTGTTCATGCTTATAAAGAGAGATTTCCTTAAATCAATGATCTAAACCCCAAATCTAAAAACATGTGAGTAAAGAGTTTTGCTAGGAGGGAGATTACTCAAAACAGGGACTGTAATGTGGACTTAACCATTTCATTTCAGTTGCATCTATTCCTTTGAATGAACACCTGGGCATTTTTTTAATTAAAATTTTGAGTAATATTTGTTCATTGTAGGAAATTTGCCACATCCAAGAACAATAACAGACCTGACACATAGTAAATGTTCGTTAAATATTTCTTAAATAAAAAGAAATAAATGGTACAAAATAAAGCTGGATTAGAAGGAAGAATCTAGCACATTTAGGATAATGTAGGCCATGTTAATACTTTTAGATTTGGGCTTTGAGCACTGAGGAGTTTTTATAGGTTTTTAGTTAGAGGATTACATAATTAAATTATCTCTTAAAAAATATTACTCTGGCTGTGTGGTGCTGGATGCATTGGAGTAGAATAAAGTTGGATGCAAAGATACCAGTGAGGAAAGCTATTGCAGTAATCAGATGAAACAAATGATGGTAGTTTAGACAGGCTGGTGGCAGTAGAGCTATAGAGAAGTGGGTGGACTGACATATATTTGGGGGTCAGAATCCAAGAGAACTTGGCCATATGTTTAATCTAGAGGCAGGTTGGGAATAATGGGGGGAGCAGTTTGGATAAGTATAAGAATCGTGAGTTCCATTTGGGAACTGTTAAGTTTGAGGTCAGTGTGAGATGTTCAAGAGATATGGAGAAGGCCATTGGGTACTCATTCAGATTTTAACAGGATACTTGGATGTATCAACTTCAAAGTCCTAGCAAATAAAACATAACAAATGCCTTGCAGTGGGTGAGCCTGTCTGGGGAGAGGTTATGGAAGGAGAAAGACCAAGCCGGGTGGAAGGTGGAAGGGTCTGCAAAAGACAGAGAACAACCTTTCAGAGAGCTTGGAAGACAGTCCAGATAGGGTGACAGTCAATATAGGAGGCAGTGGGGAAGAGAGTGTTTCAAGAGGGAAGAAGTGATCAACTCTGCCAAGCGGTCGGCAAAGTGAAAGCTGGAAGAATTTGCACTGACAGGACTTAACAAGGCGGAGCTCTGGGGTGAACTTAGCAAAAACGCTCTCAGGAGACCAATGGGGAGGAGAAGCCAGACTGGGTGGGTTAACAGATAGACGGAAAATGAGAAATAGAGACACCAGCGGGTGGCCAGACAGTGGTTAACGTGGACAGCGACCTGTTAACACTGGAGGAGATTAATCGGCAGACCAAGTGCAAACCCTCCCAGGTCACTGTGCTGTGTGTCAGGCATCTTAGTGCTACTGTGCCAGAATAATCCTATGTATTGGGAATACGAAAAGGAAAAATCAGGGATGCCAAGTCTTGAGAGGCCAAACTTTGCTGCATGCCAGGAACTATTTCAAACAGCTGGATTGTGTGCCGATATGCCTAAAAAAGTGAACTCGACCAGCCCCATACTGCTAATAAAGTGGCAATAATTATATACATAAAAATGACCATTGCTTGAGTGCCGACTGTGTGCCCCGTGTTATGCTAACCGCCCTACACCCTTTATCTCATTTAATTGTCCCAACAGCACCAATAGGTAGTTGTTATTGCCTCTTTTACAGAAGGAATTCTGAGGTCTACAGAGGTTGGATCACGTCCTAGTGTTCGCAGATCCAAGTGGAGCTGTGATTCTGATCGGTCTGACTCCAAAGCCCCAGTTAGGTAATTCAGTCTCTTCTAGTTATTGTCACCCGGTGAAACCTTGTTGCCTGGCTAACTGGAAACCTGACTGAATTTCTGAACTTGTTCAGCTTACCTAATTTGATAAGAAACATCAACACTTGAAAAGCAATTACATAGAATGATTTGAATCTTAAATGAGTTAATATAGCCAGAGCTCTTATAGTACCAGACACGTAGAGAGCCTTCTGTACATGTTATCCGTTATTACTTACTAAAAGGCTCTGGAGAGAAATTGGTCTGCCCTTCTCCAGAGCTAATCAAACACTGTGAATAGTAACACCAGTTTTTTCCCCCAAGGGCCACTGAATTCCTGCTTCCTACAGAGTAGTTTTCAACTTCGACTTAAGGAAAAGGATGGTGTTTCCTGGCTTTGTTCTTAATCTCATTACAGGAAATGATATTGTTGTAGGCAAGGACAAAGGTGTAATGTGTAAACATTTAATAAATGAATCGAGTTGTCTATTAACATTGCAGGAGAGCCCTTTAGAGTCATAGTATTTTGGTTTATCCAGAGTGGCAAAGGGATCAACAACCTCTCTCAGTCCACCCTCTGTGAGTTTGGGATTGAATATCATGTCAGTTTAATTGAGATAGCCATGGAAATCAAGAAAGGATGACACTTTTTGAGTACCTACTGTGTGTTTACCAACACGAGCTCATTTAATTTTCATAACACAATCTGTTCTGCCATAATGTTTCTTTTGAAAACATGAATTTGTTCCAACATGATTGATACATTTTCAGTATAAGGGGGGTTTTGCATTTGTGTATGTGTGACTTGGTCCATGAGAAACAGTATGTGAGCACAGAAAACTGCAACCTGCTGAATGGAGCCATGTGGCCGGGTAGGGATACACAAAGGCAAACACGCGTGCACCTCAAACATCTACCAGCTACCTCGGTGCACCAGATGTGCTAGAAGCCACACCCATCCATGCGCACCTGATGTTACAACTTTCTATTGGATTTCAGATGACTCTTCCCCACAACTTCCAACATCCATTTTCCAGGTCTTTTTTTAAGGTAAAGTGCCATACTTATTATGGCATATATATATATATATATATATATAACCATTTAACATGTATAAAATGGTACCATTTTTATTGGGTTTCTACTTTTTTATTACATGTAACTGACATGAGCACTCTACTCTGTGGTTTTTATTATGAAATTTGGAAGCACATGGTCCTTTTTAGAAACACACAAGTGCCTGATAGCAGAACTGACTATAAATAAGTATGGATCAAATATATATTCTTATTCCTTATTCCACCAATAAGAAAATAGCCCAGAGAAGATGAGTAACTTACCCACGGTCACCCATGCATCACTAACTCATGTTTGTCTGACTCCATCACCCCCTTCCCTAGCCATTCCTAACACCTCTAAATAGCTTCAGAGCACATCGAACTGGACAATCGTTGCAAACCAGCTTCAACATTGTAAAAATAAAAATTTTCCAGGAAGACTTTCATTCAAGATGACCCACACAACTATGTGAATGGGCTATGTATTTTTTTTAAAATCATGTGGGTAATCCCCTTTTGAACATACTAAATATGTCCCATTTTGCTCACATGTTCAATAAATTTTTCTCGTTTGTAAGAGTTGCGGAATAGAGCGAGCGAATTGTTTTACCCAGTGGGTGGTGGAGCAATAATGAAGAAGCCTCCTGATTAAGTAGAGTTGGAGCCTCTTATCTTTCTCACTGAGTGGGAGGCACCATTAGTAGTAAAGTAATTACCTGTGTAGAACACGCTGATTGCATAAGTGCCTACTACATGCTACTCAGATAGTCATCTCAATTTTAGAGCTTCTTAAGAGGCCTTCATTTGATGTTAATTTTACATTTTAAGCCAAAGTACATTATTTTTGGAAAACATTGTGTTAGTTGGACGAACTAATTTTTTAAACCTTTTAAAAGACTTCCTGTGCCCTGGTGGTTCCCTCATAAATGGCCTTTCCCCAAAATGGCAGCTGCAAAGCACACTTAACGAAGTCGGAAATGATCAGCTATCTAAACGTTAAAGAATCTATTTGGTGAGAGTTGATTTTACGTGGGGATGGAAAAACCTGTGCTTTCATCTAGGAAGTCACAGAGTCCATTATGTGAAACTGCTGGGTACTTAAAGCAGTAATTCCTAAGAAATTGTCCGTGCCAAATCTTGTTAAATGTCGTATTGGGTAGTTTCACTAAACTTCAAATTCTTCTCTGATAGGAATATTAGAAACAGGGTGTGCTTGATGAGATTGAGGGAAGGCCAGAGACGTGAGTTTAGTGGTAACTCAGAAAGAAACCTCAGCAAAGACGTTCTGAAGGCCAAAGCACTCTCCCAGTTCTTACACTGGCCAAAAAATCAACCACAGCCAGCAACCTGACCTTCCATCTGTAAAATTGACAGATCAAACAGGTGTCCCATCGAAGTCTGAATTGTGATGTAGGTGTGCAGCTGAATTCTTTATGGGTTTTCCTTTACAGTGAGAAATCCGAGCGATAGCCCAGTTACAGATTGAACCCTATGCCCTTGTGCTTGCCAGTCCTCCTCTAAACGTGTTTCTCAACCTTATTTTTACTTGAGGACACTCAAAATGTTACCTTTCCTAGATAAGTAAATAAGACATTATTTGTAAGCCTAGAACATTTAGGCTCTTAACTACTTTCCACATTAATAGACCAGCAAAAAATTTTTCTGAATCCTCACGTGTGTATTGGTCTGGCCCCTGTGACCAAGGCTGGTGCTCTGTTGTTCACCAGATCTGCTTCCTTTTTATTGCTGCCCGGATCAAAAAGCCAAATGATGACAGTCAGAAGTGATCAGGTTATCTGATGAAAAGAACAAACAGGTTTCAACATCAGACATGCTGGTTCCAATCCTATTACTGTGTGTTCAAGTCCAAATCTTGTTCTTGCCGTTCTTACCAACTAGGAGACATTAGGCAGATTACTTAACTGATTGAAGCATCTATACATTGGGCACAACATTAATACTTGCTTTATAGCACTATTCTGAAGACTAAAATCAAATAAGATGGTATGGAATTTTGCTTCTTTTTTTACTGGAAGGAATTATAAATACGTCCAGTTTGCAGTGGTTCTCTTAAAGAGAAGGGAACATGAGGTTGCTTCAATATCAATTTTTTTACAACTTGTCTTTCCTTTCTATATGAATTTTTAACTGTAAGCATTTATTGCCTTTTTTTTTACTTTTGTCTTTTAATGCCATTTGATTTATCTTGCGTAAAATCATAAGCCTTCTTTATTACTGTTCTTTAGGCTTCTTTGATTTTAAAGAATCTACTAAAATATTATTAAAAATTAAATGAGATAATATAGCCAAGGTGTTTTTCATAATGCTTGCCACAGAATAAACATTAATCAAGTTTGTCATAAATAATAATATCACTTCCATAACTACAAAAATCTTACAACCCAGGAAAAGTAAAGAATGGAAAAATTCACAGCAATTACTCAAAAGATTTTCATTCCCATCATTCTGGCTAATTTCAGGCCCTGGAATGGAGAACAAGTGTTTATATATTGGTTAAATTGCTTTATGATGAATTGTGAAGAACCCTTGGAATCATTTTTGTGCTAGAATTATATTGTATTAAAGAGTGTTTGAAGCAACTTGGACATTCAAGTAGACTTAGTTTTGTTGTTTTCCCCACCTACTAAGATTTTTCATTGTTTTGACATTAGTTAAGATTCAACCAAAGAATATGTCACTAGCTAAAACTGAATGATGCAGTCCACAGAGAGGAAGATGACAAATGACAAATTTGTTGACTAGACTTCTACCTGTTTGGTTAGTGAGGAGCACCCTGATTATAGGTGAACATTTTTGAACAAGATTGACTCTTAATATTGGGTTTAACTTTTTTATTCATTAATCCCTTCCTTCCTTCCATTCCTTCCCTTCCTCCCTTCCTTCCTCCCTCCCTCCCTCCCTCCCTTCCTTCCTGTATTCAGTAAGCCCCTAGTCTGTATTTTAAAACCAGAATTCAAGCCCCATTTTATTATGCAAATACCTTTGGCCAGGACAAAAAGCAAGTCCTAAACTAACATTTAGCTTTTGCAAAAGCAATTTATTGAGAATGTAAATTGCTGATATTTTTTCCTACTCTAGATATTAATTTTATATACTGGATTTTCAAGCCTAATGCAAGCCACATAACCCCACTGGGCCTCAGTTTACTTCCCTTTATGATGGGATAATAATTCCTACTTTATCATGTGTAGAAAGAATGCAGCCCTGTGCTAGCTTACAGTGGATTTGCTAAGTAGTAATAGTAGATACTGTGGGCTGAGTCAGCAGTGGGGATTCAGGTCCCCCCAGCTATAGGCAATGAACCACAAAGGCAGGCAGACCTTCATGAGGGCTTCTCCAAGATCTCCTCTCCTGCCACATTCAAAGAGACGGGTGCCTCCCAAGACCTAGGGCCATTGTGCCTGTGGCCCAGCCATGGTCTCCAGATATCCCTTCCCCTGACTTCTCCTTCTGCATCAATCTTGTTGCACAGAGGCCATATCTTCTAGTCTCTTGGTGTCTCTCTAGTGGTGGGACAGCGCTGGCTGTCCATTGTGTGTCTTAAGCAAGGTTCTTTGGATTGTAAGGAAGAACAACCCTCTTCAAAGGAAAGTAAGCAATAACAACTAAACAATGACAACAGGCATGTCTGAGGAGGACCCTGGCATGGGCCAGGGAGCTGATGGGAAGATGGGGGACCTGGAGGGAGGGTGGGGCCAGGCATCTCCACGGACCCTGCCTTTATAGAGCTTTAGCATCTTCCCTCAGATGTCCCTTCTCTCAAGATCTCCGTCTTTCCATTCAGATTCTTGGGCCACAGCCTCCCAAATGCTTGGCTCTCTCTGGGTAGTCTACTCTGGTTGTAGAAAATATACAACCAGATTGTCTCTGGTTGAGGTGGAGTCTGTTAGGTCTTGAGGAGGGGTAGTTCCTAGGAAAGGGAAGGCATGGTCTGAATAGAACATCCCCAAATGTGTCCACTGCACTGGTCCTTTGGAAGTGATTATTGGGGGGGATCTGTCAGGAATGATGTATCATAGGACAAATACCAACCTGTCCATATGGCCTTACCCATCAGATAGGAGCATGGGACAGCTCTGTTCATCCAAACAATTCCTTGCTTTGCCAGTGTTAACTGAGACTCGCGTGTTTGGAAACCATGTTGTCCCTTTGCACAGTTCTGCAGTCACTGCGATGCCATGCAAAGTGAGCAGGGTCTGTGTTTAGGACTTTTTTTTATGCCAGTCCTTTTCCCAGGACTGGCAATGTAGCAATGAACCAAACAATCAAATGGTCCTGCCCAAGAGTATTCATTTCAGGTAAGGGAGAAAGAAAATAAAAATGAGTATATAAGCTTATAGTATGATACATCAGATGGGAAAGGCTAAGGAGAAAAGAAACAAGTAGAGTAAGAATCAGGGGTCAGAGTGGAGGATTTAGTGTTAGATAGGATGGCCACGTATGGTGCTGATCTGAAGGAAGAGAATTCATGGTAACAGGTTCTCACATGGCTAGACCTTATCCCTTCTTTGAGAAACAGCCTCTCATGAATGGAGAGAATTGAGGTCAACTGAAAAAGGGACATTTTTTTGCCCAGGATCAGATGCTTTTCCAAGTAAACAGTGGCTACTCTCAGGATATTTCCAGGAGAATCTTTAACTCCAAAGGCCAAACCTGCACGTTTTTTTTGTTTTTTGTTTTTTGCTTTTTGTTTTTTAGTGCAGAGCTTTCTAAACACAGATGATGGCGTGCACGGTTGGTTAGCTCATACAAATCCCTCGTCAGTTTCTATAGCCATTTATGAATTGCACGTCTTGGATCTTGGGCCCCAAATACTGAGGCTTTGGTTCTGACAGTCCACTCACTAGAACTCGGATTTCTTGCTGCAAGCCCCAGTCTTCAGCTATCAACGTGCTTTGGAAAGGCCACAGACCAAAGTTTTAATTCCATCGTGGGCACCCCTCCCTCTTTGCCGAGTATACAGCCTTCTTCATAACTGTGCTTCTGGCTTGTGCCTTCGTTAAAAGAAGGGTCAGGAACTGACGATGGCAAGGAAGCTCTTGGAAGGAACTTTCTCTGCTTGTTTTCTCGTGGGTATTTTAGTGGCTCCTTCCGGCTATTTAGATAAAAGTAGTAAGTCTATTGATTTGATGATTGGCAGGGACTTAAATGACACGTTGTCCTAGGATTGGCCAGGTAGTACCTCTGTCTCTTCTGGCTGGGTCACATCTGAGGACCAGGAAATTCCTTTGGCATTTGGCTTGGCTAAAGACTTTGTACCTGCTGTTTAGATAACAGGCCACCACGGTAGTTTTTGGACTGACGCTCCAGGAAGAGGAACTAAATGTCTCCTCTGTGCCTTTTGCCAAGCTGTTCCCTCCATCTGGCATCATCTTTTAAAATTTGCTTAGGCCTCACCTTCTCTGGGTGATGACCTCATCTCTTCAAGCTGAGTGGGTCTTCCTCCCCTGTTGTCCCATAATATCCTGGGCACAGTTCTGCTCTAGGACTCATCACCTACTGCTGAAAGCCTTCTATTTTCTCATATCTTTCCTATTAGACAGTGAGCTTCTTGAAGGCAGGCACTGGGGTTTAATCTGATTCATTTAGCAAGCTTTTATTCGGGATATACCATGTTCCGGGCACTGGATTAGACTCTGGGAATTCAAAAGAGAACAGGACATGCGTGATTCTGCCCTCATGGAGCTTACATTCTACTGGGGCTAGACAGGCATTAAAGAAATGATCAGAGCAGGAAACTGCAATGACTGAGGGCTCTGTTTGTTTCCATCCTTAAAGCACTAGCAAAGAACTGGCATTAACTAAATGTTTGATTCGAATTGAATTGAGATCAACTTTGGCCACCCACCTTGCTGGTGTTAACTCTCCAAAGTTTTTAAATGCCAAGCTGTAGGCGCCCTTGGTCTGCTGAATTGATAACTTTGCCCGCAGTACAAATGAACAACTAAATTAAAAAAAATTGTTTAAAGATTTCTATCCAAATGGAGATTTTATGGCTTTCCTTTAAAACCTTCCCTTTCCCCCATGTGAATTCCACTATGGATTGACGTGTGGCATATTTTCAATGGCTGATTTATGCCCAGCAGTAACTTAGTTTTCGTAATTAATTGAAGGCTCTGTCTGAGAAAGAGAGTGTTCTGGAATTTCCGAGGCCCGGGATTTCCTCCAGAATGCCACACAGCAATTCAGAGTCTCCGCTGCCACTCACCTAGCTGGAAGGTTCCAGCTCTGTTTGCGCAATGTTGCTGTTCTGCTTCCAAGTTTATTGGGAGCACCGAGTTCCAAGGATAGCAATTAGGTTGCTCTGCATTCTCCGCCTGGCGCGGGAGGGGCCACGCTGAGACTGCACATCGTAGCAACAGCTCCCTGCCTGCCAGCGAGAACAGCGTGGAGCTTTCTGCGGCTCTTCTCACTGCCCTCTTCTCGCCCCTGGCACTCTGCAGTCCACTCTACTCCTCGGTGATACCTTTTTAAATCTCCCCATCATGTTCAACAGCATGTCAGCTGAGAGTTCAGGCTTACGAGATCATGTCCAATGGGCCAAAGTGTCTAGAATAAATGTTAGCTCATAAAACATACGTGGCACATCTATGGGGCCCAAGCAAAGCCCACACAGAGAAAAAAATATTAAGTGAACTTGTTTAACCCAGCAGTGACAGGTACAGGAAGGGGCTTTTCTTTTTTTTTCTTTTCTTTTAGCAGAGTTTTTCCAACTTCCAGGCAGGCAAGTAAGTTGAAAAGAGAATGTACATTTTGCTCTATACTGGAAAGTGACGGATGTGGATTTTTCCAAGGCTTGGAAAGATGTTCTTTGTAAATCCACTCATTTATTCTGCAGAACTTCACGGAGTCTCTGTTATGGGCCAGGCACCGTGCTTGACATCGCAGGTAACATAATGACTAAGAGAAGATTTGCCATTGAGGAACTCACAGCCCCTTGTAGAGACTGACATTAACCATTTAAGAAAATAAATATGATACTCAGACAGTAAGAAATATGAAGATAAAAAGTCAGATCATAGGGTGCAGGGTCATGTGAGAACTCTGATAAGGTGACATTTTAGATGAGTCCCAAAGGGTGAGAACAAACTGTCTACATGAAAAACAAGGAAAGAACCGTCCAGTCAATGGAAACAGCAAGTACACAGCCCTGCTGAGGACGGTCTCGGGAGCTCCCCCAAGTCCCAAGAAGGCCGCTCTGTCTGGGGTTGGTGAATAGAGTGGAGAGATGGGGATAAAGCCATCGGGAGACAGGTGTGCAGGTGAAGGCCATGAGACAGAGTAGGGAGTTCCTTCTAGTTGAAAGATTTTATTTTTTTTTTTTTTGAGACAGAGTCTTGCTCTGTTGCTCAGGCTAGAGTGCGTGGTGTCAGCCTGGCTCACAGCAACCTCAAACTCCTGGGCTCAAGGAATCCTCCTGTCTCAGCCTCCCGAGAAGGTGGGACTACAGGCGTGCGCCACCACGCCCGGCTACTTGTTACATTTATAGTAGAGATGGAGTCTTACTCTTGCTCAGGCTGATCTTGAACTCCTGAGCTCAAGCGATCTTCCCACCTCGGCCTCCCAGAGTGCTAGGATTACAGGCGTCAGCCACCGTGCCCGGCCTAGTTGAAAGATTTTAAGCAGCAGACTTCAGATGTGAACTTTGGCCCAGGCTGGAATGAAGTGCACCTCTGTAAGATAGAGGTGCGCCATTTCCCCACCTGCCAAAATGCAGCCACTGACTGCAGCTTGTTCACGAGGTACTCCAAGCCCACAAGCACAGGTGCACTCTAGGGTGGCTTCCTCAGCATCCTCCGATAACTTGCAGCAATTATTTTGCCGTGGATTTGCAGAATAAACAAAGGCTTTGTCGAGACTCTGGTTGGAGGTAATAAGTCACTAATGCTGTATTTGCACACTCCTCAACATCAAGGCTGTGTGGCTTCTTCCTCCAATTCTATTCCACTTTTTGTTTGCTGGTTGTTTTAAATATGTCATGTTTTCATATAACAAAACATGCATACACACTTGATACCATTTAATATTTAATTCAAATAATAGAATACTTACTACATCAAATAAAATGTTTGCGTGTATGAATTTTATATATTCCCTTAGGAGAGTGTTTTGGAAGATAGGTGAATGCTCTGACTGTACACAGTGGCATTCTAAACAGTACACAGATAAACTTCGTAACAATTTAATTGTAATGTATTTATTTTAATGTGTAATATTTATAGAAAATGAGGGCCACATTAAACTGGCAATTTTGTAGCTATTATCTCTAGATTTTTCACTGTCAGTTGTAATATAAAATCTACTGTTCAAATGCATTTATTTCAGAAGTCAATTTATTTAGAGAAAGGACAGTAGTGTAGAAGATACTCCTACAAGGGCAACGTTGATGAAGGAAGTCCAGATATGCTAAGGTTGACAAGACATTGTCCCTTGAAAGGAATTGCGCCATCTCCAGCCATTTCTCTTAGTGTCGTGTTCCTCTCCCAGTTTTCATCTGACCTGAGTTGCCCTTCGAGCTGCCGGCAAAGCCACAGATTTAAGTTGCTTTGCTCAAAAGGTGGTTGAAATAATTCTTAAGATTTACCACTACTTAAATCGTTCATTTATGTTCTGATTTTGCTCATTACATGTTGCAATATGATTGTATTTTAGATACAAAGTAATCAGATTCATTGGTAGATCCATCCATTCTTTTACATAGGACTTTGGAAGAAGTAAAAGTATCACCACTCTCTCTCATGGATAAAGTGAGACATTGTTGATATAAACACAACATTTCTACCTGATGTGGAGAAAGCACTTTATTATAGAGTAGCCCAGACATTCAGAGATTGTGCTGAAAACTGATGCTTCTGTCGTTCACCAGGGGAGGGCTCTTGACGTCATTCTAACTCTACGCAGAGAGACCTCACTGGAATTGGAAGCCAACCTAGTTACCATTCTATGTCGTCTCATCCCTTTTTTGATGTGTAAACTGAGTCAAGTAAGTGTCACCTGAAGCTTCAGCCAAAATCCAAAGCCAGGATCCACTCTGTGTCTTACCTCTCCCTCCTGGGGGTCATTGTGTCAGTCAACCCGAGTCTTCTCATGTTAGTTGTTGACTCTGATCTGTTTGACGAAGAAAGTGTGTGGGTTGCTAGTCTATTTTTCCCTCAAGACAGCCTAACAAACAAGGCATTACCTGGGGGATAAATGTTCGCCATGGGAAAAGGAAACAATATTCCCTTGTACGATGCACACTGTCACATGCTATGTGGTGAGTTCTTTCTGAAACCCTTCTTGGAAACAGCTCTCTCCCAGTTGTAATTTGCATATTGCTGCATCTTTTTAAAAATTATTTTGAAGTCCTAAGTTAAGATAAAGTACTGCATGAGAACAGAGTGGGGAAAAAAATCTGAGACGTAGTTTTTAAAATGACATTCTGGGACAGTGAAACTGATGGTAAAATATTTCGGATCATGTTTATTTCAGACATCCTGCTGGCAAGAAAGGACTTTATGTCAGTATAGCATAGACCAGGGGTTGGTGAATGTTTTCCGTAAAGGGCCAGGTAGTAGTATGTATTTTCATCTTCGCAGGTCTTATGGTCTCGGTAGTACCTACTCAGCTGGAAAGCAGCTATGGACTATGTAAACAAATGGCCACAGTTGTTTTCCAAAAAAACTTCATTTACAAAACAAGTGGTGAGCCCAATTTGCCAGCCCACGCCCCACCCTGCCCTCCCCCAGGGATGTAGTTTGCCAACCTCTGGCACAGAAGGTAAGTGTTTGGCCCTTAGACACATACAGATCTGTAGGATGCTAGAGTCAATATAATTCATCCATGTTAAAAAACAAAAAAACAAACAAAAAAAACCACTTGTACCCTAAATCTATTGAAATAAAAAATAAATAAATAAATAAATAATCAATCATTAAAAAAAGTAAAGAAACATACAGATCTGAGCCCCATGCCGGCTCTGATGCCCACCGGCTATAGGAACGTGGCCATCTCACTGTATCTCTCAGCTAGTCAGTTTCCACTTTTGTAAAGTGTGAATACTTATCGAGCCCCTCCGATGGGTTATTGGGAGAATCTAACAAGTGGTGCTCGAAGTGATGAGCGCAGATCTGTTGCAGTGAGTGCGTGTGCGGTGAGAGAAGCTGGGCTGCTGCAGTGCTGCTGTGGTTGTTGGGTTAGAAGCCCTGCCCCCGTCATTTCCCCTCCAGTCTGTGCCCACAGCGAAGGAAGAGTAATTTTAACATGCAAGTGGCCCCAAGTCTGTCTCCTGTGTAAAGCCTTTCCGGGGTTTCTCATGTCTTTCTCCATGGCCTGATCTAGCCTGTTTTCCCTTGTCCAGCATGGCGGGTACTGCTCTCTGCCACTCTCCCGGGGTGGGCTCCAGCCAACCTGGAGCAACACCTAGAGCTCTTTCATGCCTCAGGACATTTGCATGCCCTTTCCCCTCTTTTCCAGAAGGCTGTCCCCCTGCATTTTCTCATAGCTGGTTTCTTCTCATCCATTAAGTATTCGCTTGTATGTGCCTTCCTCAGAGAAGCCTATGTTATTCTTTCACCGTTAACTATTTCCTCATAACTCTCAGCAGAATTCTTCAGAGACCATGCCTGTCTCATTTGCAATTGAAATCACAGTGTTTTGCATGGTGTTCTGGCACATAATAGATACTCAATAAACACGTGCTAAATAAAAGAGTAAATGATTCAACAGTTCATTATTAGGATGGTTATGATGAAGAACACTGAAAGCAGGGGACCCAAGCCGGGTTTCATCAAACTTCAGCCTTCTGCAAACTGCTTTGTGATTTTTACCATATCTGTGTACCACTTGTAGGATACATTTTTTAAATTATTTACTCTCTTTCTTTTTCACTTAGTTTTCTGTTAAGCCAGAGACTAACAAAGTATAGTCCTTGGGCCAAGTCTGGCCCTCCACTTGTTTTGGTAAATACAGTTTTATGGGCACACAGCCACGCTCTTGTGTTACTGTACTGTGCGTGGACGCTTTCGTGCTGCCAGGGCAGAGGGGACGAGTTGAGTGGAGACTGCCCAGTCTACAACCTGGAAACATTCACTCTCTGGTTGTTTACAGAAAACGTTTACTGACCCTTAGACTAACCAATAAGAGCCGCTAAGTCCCATGTTTGATCTGCCAGTTATGTTTTTAGTCTCATTTTTTTTTCATTAAAAACACTCTTGTTACTACTATTAAGACTTTCAAAATTTTTGCTCAAGGACCCGCTAAAAACATCTTGCCTGCCGCCTCTGACCAATGAGCCGCACTTTGGGAACCATTGCCACGACAGTCCTTGCACAACACCAGCGAGATTCTGTACCTGGGGGGGGGGTCCAATATGTGGGTCCCTGACTTGGTGCAGGTTAAAACCTCGGCCTTCAGCAGATCCCGTAGGTGACTCCTTTATTTGGGGAAGCACAATGCTCAAGCGTACCCAAGAGTGAGTCCACGGGCCTCGTCCCCACAGTGCTGCACGTCTGCTGGCATCCTCGTGCTAACCTTGCACGCAGTCTGCTGAGAGTCTGACATGAACATCTGCATCCCGGATGTCATTATAACAGGTGTCAGAAACGCCGCTACTCTCCCAGAACACCTAGGCTCTTGACAAGATAGATGAAACCTACGGCTCTCTGTTTGTACCTGAGCTTCCAGAAATCAGGGCTGCTGGGTTTTCTTCACGGTACGAATAGCCGGTGGCTGTTCTGTTAGATATCTCTTTGTAAAGAAAATTCTGCCTCCAGAATTTTCCCCAGATTTACACGTTGCATTATGAAATCTCCTGTAAAGAATGTGAAGGAAATTCACAGTTACCTTTTTATTTTTATTTTTCCATCAAAGCCATTTGTGTTATTACCTCAGAGCGAAGGGTGTATCAGTTAAGTCTCTTCCAGCCAGTTACAGGAGTTAGGAAATCCAACCCAAAATGGCTTAAACAATTAGGCAGTATGCTGGCTCATGTAACTCAAAAGTCTGGGACAAGTTGGCTTCAGGTATTGCTAGTTCAAGGCATCAAATGACATCACAAAGGCTCGGTTTCTCTACTCCCCTGGTTCACTCCCCCGGCCTTGGCCCCATCTGAGGCAGCCTTTCTCGTCATGGTTACTGGACGGCCACCAGGAGCCCCAGCTCATATCCTCCTGGGAATAAGCCCAGCCTCAAGGAGCTGGCCTTGTCTCGGAAGTTCTCGTCAACCTCTCATGACGTCTTACTGGGTGTGCTGGTGTCAGCCCCACCGATAGCTTTTGCTGGAGAAATGGGATGCTCTGTTAAGTCAAGCGTGAAATGGCCATCCCAGAGCTGGGGGTGGAGCGAGCCAGTTCCCCGGAACTACACGGGCTCTACGTGGGGATCCCAAAGCAAGGTCATTATCAGACGGAGGGTGGCTAGATGACAGGGCCAAACAAAAACAATGCGTTTCTTCCATACAAAAATCCGGCTGGCTCCCCAAGGAGTGATCTTCCACTTTGCCATCGGTCTCAGCACTATTGACAATTAGGGCCAGATAGTTCTTTGTGGTGGGGCACTAGATGCCAGTAGCATCTCCCCCCTACCCCAGTTGTGACAACCAAAAATGTCCTCTGGGAGCCAAAATTGCCCCCAATTAAGAACTCTCAAAAGTGGGAGCAGAGGGTCACTACCTCGTTATTCTCCAGGGAGAGAACACCGAGGGGTGAAAGAGCAGCTTCAAGCGCTAGGCTTGGCAACATTTCAGCATCGGATTTGAAGCCTTCATTCACTTGAACCTTCTCCAACTAACCTGGGGAACGTCTTCTGAACCCAGGTGGCCCAGCCAATCCTATCGGCAGAAGCAAAGTGCAGTCTAACGTTTAAAGGTCCTAGGGTCAGGAGGTTCTGGGTTCGAATCCCAGTTTGGCCACATTCTTGGTCTATGATCTTGGACAAATTTTAACATCTCAGAACCTGGGTTTTCTCTCTCTTGTGAAATAAAGACAATACAGGAGTTAATGTGAGATTTAAATGATAATAAACCGTAACTATTTAGTAAAGGGGCAGGCCTGAGATGATCACTCAATAAATAGGAGCTCTAATTTTTCGTGACATTGTTGTCACGAACATCATCACCATCATGTGTAGCAGGTTTCCCCAACCTCGACACTGTGGACATTTGGGGCCAGATAATTCTCTGTAGTGAGGGGCCCCATCCTGTGCATTGTACGATGTGTAGTAACATCTCCGGCATCAACTCACCAGGCGTCAGCAGCACTCCCAGGGTGTCGATCAAAAATGTCTCCAGACGTTGCCAAATGTCCCTCAGGGAAAGGAAGTGGGTGGGAGAGGCCAAGGACGGGAGCAAAATTCTCTGCTTGAGAACCATTCATTTAAATCCACTCAGGGGACATTATGACCATCTGGGCACAGGAATGGTTCTCTTGCTTCATTTTAGTCCCCAAGACTGGTTCCATGATTTTCCCAATAAAATAAGAGGGTGCTTCCCAACCTGTGTCGGAAAAAGTCCGAGGCGCTGAGGCCTGAAGCAGCACCCAAGTGACTTTTATTGAACTCAGGTTTGCTGATGCAGCGATAGAGAAAGCATCCCCATCTCTCTGCCCTTTATCTCTCAGCCCCGAAATGCTGTCTCAAGATTCCCAGATCACACTTGTTCTATTTCCAGTTTCAATCTGGCCCAGGGGATCCATGCAGCATGTCCAGTTAGTTAGTTGTTTAAAATGTGTCCTGACGTCTGGCTACCAGATGGAAAATCATTGCTCTAAAGCTTGGCCTGCATGTTGTAATGAAAATGCTTGTTAGATTTAATGAAAAACATAGGCCAGGCCATGAATAGTGTGGCCTTGTAGATACACATGTGTGGATGTGCATAAGTATGGTATTGCTGGCGATGTAGATGTTTACAAGAAAGATCCTTCATTTTCCCATGTTCACCTGACACTGAGGTTCCTGGGGGTCAATGGGAAGCTGAGTCAGATTGAGAGTCCGGTAAACTCGGCTTCCAGCATTCTCCATTCAGAACCAGCAGAACACTGTGGTTAAGAGCATAGAATTTGGAGTTGAACAGACCTAAATGGCTACTTATTAGCCATCTGTGGCTGGCACATAATTGGTGCTCAATAAATATTGGTCAACTGTTGAGTATTGCTCAACCTCAGCAATAATAATGACTAATACTTAGTTCATTCATCCGTAAAGAAAAGATAATAATATCTACATCTCAGGCAGTGAATTAGATAATCTTTGTGAAACATTTAGCACATAAGAAACACTTAAAAAATTATAGTTACCATATGTAACAAATTTGCAGGATGGAAAGCCATTTTGTTTATTCTTTATTCATTATTCACCTAATTTTTATTTAGTGCTTACTTTGTGTACTGTGCTAGCAATTAGTAATTCAACAACTAAAGAGACCTAGATGAACAATTGCATGCTGTTTTTAAGTTAATAAAACTGTAAATGTTTAATATGTGGAGAAGAGAAAGTTCTGTTTGTCCCATTTGAATCCAATATCTGATGAATCTCCACAAAACAAAACGGTTTCCAATTATTTAACCTCCTCAAAAATTAGGTAGAAATTCCAGGGGGAATTTCCTTGTCAGTTCCTGCCACATCTCCACAGCATTCAATAATATTTTTTAATTTTCAAGAAGAAGTCCAGATTCCAGGCCAGGCACCGACAAGTAAGTGTAATAGAATTTATTGCAGGCTTATTCTTGATGTATCCCAAGAGCCCCTTGATTTATTTAGTTTATCCTATAGCATAAGAACATAGGTTAGATGTGTGAGGAATGAAGTTTTGAGGCCAGTATTGTGGTTTTCTTGTCTTTGGATGGTTACAATTCCCTCTCTCAGCATATTTCCATACAGTTATGTCTTAGCAGGATTTAATTGCCAAAGAGTCTTTGCCTATGAGCTTGGACCATCCCCAGTGCCATCTCATGGCCCTGCAAATAATTCTGGTCTCAGTGGTAAATGAACAGTAACTCCATCCCAGCCCCATCTGAGAAGGAATGGCATGACCTTCTATTGACTGGAGACCAACAAGGAGGAAGACCCAGGCAGCATGCAGGTCCCTTGAGTGAGGACCAAGTGTGAACAATGTGGCTACTTCCTCAAAGGCAAGTTTTTCACAGAAGCTTGTCTTGAATGTCGCAACTGCCAATTTAATAATAAAAATCATAATCTTTATTATTATTATCATGCAGTGCTTAGGGAGAGCTTTCACCTTTGTAATTATCTCATCTTAGAACAGTCTCCAAGTTCCAGCTTAGAATTTGGCTTCTCCAAGGAAGCCTCCATCATCTCATACCTGAAATAAAAATGGGTCCTCTCTGATCATTTGCTGTCCTGACCTCGTGTTATATTTTTTCACAGTATTTAATACTGCCTGAAAATATGCGTATTTTCATTTACTTATTTATTGTCATTCCCCTCCCCGCCCCCGACCCCATCACTAGTCTGTAATGTTACAGTAACAGGGACCCGTCTGCAGGAACAGTGACGGGGATACTTTTTGCCCCGTGAATAAGCATGACCTCAGTTCCAGGGCTGGGCTGAGGTCATTGTTGAGTGCTGGCTGTTGGTGATAATTCAGTGACTAAGATCCGGTCCACAACTGCCATTGGAAATACATGTCATTATTAACCCAGGAGACTCCCTGAGATGAGTTAACTTGCTTGAGATCCCACATAGATAGTAAAAGATGGAGCCTGGGTTTGCACTCAAGGAGTCTGATTCCTGCGCCTGTCCTCTTAACCTATGGCCAACAGCCTCAACCTCACCATTACCCCTTCACTTCTAGAGAAGGAAGCTCCTTTGCATTCCTGTTTTCCAGGTCATTGCCCGGGTCATGACCCACCTGTCTGGTTTTGCAAAAGTCTAAATCCCTTGTTGGCTGTGGTTTTCTTTCCCCCATTAACATTCAGGGCTCACGTTGCACTAAATGGTTAAAAAAAAAAAAGTACGTGTCATTAAACTCTTCAATAATGGAGTCACTTTAATATTGGGAAATTTGACCACAGGATAATGCTTTCTGGCAAGATCTTGTTTGAGCAGGAAGCCTGCAGTGGAGAAGGTATGCAAAGAGAGAGCACAGGGGCATCTGTTAGCCTTCAGTTTCTCTGACAGCCCGGATGGTTTGTTTGTGTCAACGTTCCCAAGGAGGGTAACTGTGATTTCACAAAAGGGTCAAAACTCATCAAACCTTTTTTTTTTTTTTTTTTTTGCCTGCTCTGGCCCCACCCCCAAGCCTTCTCTCCTGCCTCCTTGTCCCTTCTAAATTAAATCGCATTCCACTGCCTTTTATTGAATAATGTCTGGACAAAATACTCTTCCACACTCTCCTTGCTTAAGGCAAAGTAATTGGAACAGATAGTGCTACTGGCCAAGAGCCACCGACTAATTGCTTTATGCCCGACTCCTCTCGCCAGAGGCACACCCAGCATTGACAAATCCATGGCTGTTTCCCAATTTTTTGAGGTTTCTGAAACAATTGGTACAATATTAATTGGGGGGTGGGATCAGGGGCAGGGATGGGGGAAAGTGAATTCTCTATAGTCATTGGCACTTTCTACCTGGTCTACTTAATCTCCCATTATTTTTATCATGGGTATCTGGTTTTTTAATTTCCTGTAATCCAGCAAGGAATGTTGTTCTAAGGACATCTGTGGTCTCTGCTTTTTCATGTTCCAAAAATCCTAACAGAGATGTTTTGTCAATGACTGGATATTTCATTAGAAATCCAAAGATTCCCATTAACTTGAATTATTTTTATAGCTCAGATCAACTCTTAGGTTAGTAATTCGTGATATTTAATAATCTGTTCAGATCATTACCCAAAATTATTGATTTAATAATATTTGGTCATTAATAATGAAAAGGGGGGGGAAGATTTTTCTTATCACTTAACATCAATTTATTCCTTATTGCCTTGCAAGTCTCAGGGAGAGCCAATTGTTGTAAGAACTTTTAATATCCCATCATTCTTCTTAGTAGAAGCCAGGAAAATGTTCTGCTTTTTAAAATATCTGTATTCTTGAGGTTTAAAGAATACAATTAAGATATCTGTTTAATCCAACCATTCTTGATTTAAAAACTTTCCAAGAGTCTGTGGAAATCACAGCCCTTGGAGGTTCTTTAGCACATTTCAATTGGCTTTCTTCCTCTTTTTTATTATCTTTTATTGAATCACATTGTAATCACCTCTTATATTTCTTTGCTAATATACTTTGTAATTTGAAACAAGAATTGAGCTGAAAAATTCATCATCAATTTGTTTTGGCAACGTGGAGCTTCAAATACTTTTCCTGTAGAGGTCATATCCGTGATGGGATTGAAGTAAACATTTCATCTTGTATAAAAAAAGAAGTAAAAGTCAAATGTATGAACCAGATATATGAATATTGATTACTATTTTGAAGTTACTACATTTTATTTTCAGCTTTAAAATAAGTTCTTTTGGAACCTCATTTGAAAGTCGCCCTCGTTTTCAGAATATCCCTACATGGACTTCTTTTTTGCAATAATAAATAACTAAATCTTCTGGCTAGTTTCCAAGAAGAACCTACTTTATCCCAAATTCTATTCAATACCTAATGGTATTATGGCGCATTTCCAGAACCTAACCTTCCAGGCAGTGAGAAATTTCCCTCTAGAATTGTATTTTGATGGGAACTGACTTCCTATATTGGATAAATAATGGACAATATGTGTGCAACTTTAGCTCAAGAAACATCGTCAGACTTCCCCCACCTGAGGCTCTATTTGCACATGCCAGAACATCTGCAGGAAAAAGTATCTGGGGTGGGGATGGGGCCATTATGTCTATACCACGCCAATGCATCTGTATGTCTGAAATGCTCAAGACAATTAACTCTATTTTTCCATTTTTTTGGGTCACATAGACCCAGCTTGGTTTAAAGGAAGCAAGGAAGGGAGGGAGGAAAGGAGAGAAAGAGGGAAGGGAAGGATGAAAAAAGGAAAGAAATCCCTGGAATAAAACCATGAAGAGTGAAGGGTACAATTTGCAGAAAGTAGAAATAACCTGTGTATAACTTGAAGCATATCCATTTCTCAGCTGAAAATATGTTTTGGTGCTGCACTAGTGATTCTAAATCCTGGGATAACACAAATACTTCAATAATTGACATCCCCCCACCAATGTTAATTAATATGTAAAAAAGTCAGAAATATGACTGGGATTTTTGAGCAGCTCGTGTATTTTAGGATACAGCATTGTCTTCAAATTGTGGATCAAGTCCCATTAGTGCAATCAATTTTGCAGGTTATGACCAGCATTTCAAAAAAAAAAAAAGAATAGAATAGATCTGACTACCTTGTATGTAGTAAGGGAAGTAATATTTTTTAGGTAGGTGTTTCTCTACATGCATATAAACACATGTGTATGGGGTCATGATAGCAAATGTGTTTCTTACTATGGGTCAGCACAAAAAAGTTCAAAAGCTCTTGTGTTGTGGAAGGAATATACCTCCCAAGTAGTAATATTAAGGTCATTAAATATGAAATGTCCGATTTCAAATCAAAAGCATAGTTTATTGTATCTCAAACAAGAACCAGTACAATTAATCCAAGCATGCACCTAAACTATTGACACAGTTTTGCCGTCTTAATGGTATTAATAGCTTGTTTATGCCAGCAGTAAGGAAGCCTGGTTAGCGAGTGATGAGGAAATTGTGACAAGCGTTTTCCACAGCTTGTTGAGAATTGAATATTTTTCCTTGCAAGAAGTGGTCCAAAGCCTGGAAGAAGTGGTAGTCAGTTGGTGCAAGGTCTGGTGAATATGGTGGATGACAGAGGGCTTCCAAGTCCAGCCCCTGTAGTTTGAGCAGCATTGTTCGTGTGACATGTGGTTGAGAGTTGTCTTGCAAGAGGATTGGCCTGTCTCTATTGACCAATCTCGGTCACTTAATCACGAGCATCCTCATCATTTCATCCAGTTGGTTACAGTAGGCATCCACTGTAATCGATTGACCAGGTTTCATGAAGCTGTAGTGGCTAATGCTAGCACTGGACCACCAAACAGACACCATTAGCTTTTTTTTGATGAATATTTGTTTTTGGACTGTGTTTCAGCACTTCATCTTTATCCAACCATTGTGCCGAATGCTTGTAATTGTCAAAAAGAATCCATTTTTCATCACATGTAACAATATGGTGTGGAAACGGTTCACCTTTATGTCATGATAGCAAAGAAAGGCAAGCTTGGAGACAATTTCTCTTCTGATACTCATTTAATTCATGCGGTACCAATCTAACCAGCTTCTTTACCTTGCCAGCTTGTTTCAAATGGTCAATATTGTTGGAATAATAACGTCAAACCTTGCTGCTAATTCACACGTAGGTTAAGATGGATTTTCTTCCATTACAGCTTTCAGCTCATCTTTACCCACCTTGGTCACAGGTCACCCACGTGGCTCATTTTCAAGATTAAAATCACCAGAATGGAACTTCTCAAACCACCAACATACTGTGCGTTCATTGGCCACATCCTTCCCAAACACTTTGTTGATATTTCAAGCTGTCTGCGCTGCATTGATTCCACGACGGAACTCATACTCGAAAATAACATAAATTTTTGACTTATCCATGGTTTCATAAAAGTTACTCTAAAATAAACTTTGAAAGATAATCACAAGCCAAACCATGCCTTTGAAAGACTGAGGATGTACCTTCACAACAAAAATAGAACAAGAAGTGTCAAAGTGAAATATCAGAAATACCAACTGTCAAACTTAGTACTTAAGGAAATTAGACATTTCATACTTAATTACCTAATCTATTGAAAAACATAACTGTTTTGTTGGTTTGATTTCCCAGAAAAACCAGGTATCTTTTGGTTCTACCTCTGTCTTTATTTCTCAAATGCTCAGCAGACAGCAAAATCCCCAGGGGGTTCTTGGGGGCGAGGAACCCTCAGATGGTATATTTAAGGGAGAAGTCATAGAGGGCCCTTTCATAAAATTAACATATGCCAAATGCCTGATACATATTTGCACATTGATCGCTTTTATTAAGAAAGACATGATACAGAAGCCAAGAAGAAATTATTTGGGGGAAAACATTTTGTCCAATTTGTAAGACAAGCAGAGAAAGAACTTCAGCTTGGTTTTGAAACAGGGGTGGAAGTATAGAATAACCTAAGTTACCAGGACACTTAATAACTTAGTTAAAAATCACCTCACTGCTTAATTCTGCAGTCGATAATTTCAGGCTCACAAGTAGACTGACCTGACCACTAGGAAGCGGGTGATGAGGATTTGCCTCTCCCCTCCTCAGCCTCGGTGCATACTTGCTGTTTATATGAAGCGCGTGGCCTTTCAGGTTCAGATTTTGATGTTCTATGATGAATCCAGCACTTGCCACCTGGATTTTAATATTCATTGTTAAGTTGAGGAGCTGACACAGGTGGGACAAGATTTCATTATGAGCCTCTTTGAACTTACAGCAGTTATAGGAGTGGAGAAATAGATTTCACCCAAGAACATTTTTAATGTTATGTCAGAGCCCAATTGATCTGATGGACTTTTAATGACTTCACTGATAATAAGAGAGATCATGACTTCGACCTGCTTCAGCCAGTGTGGAAAGGTTGATGGCAATTTGCATGGTCTGATGAGATCTGAAGTGGAAGGAAATGGACTTCTGAGTTCAAAGACATTACACTCCACGAGGTGCCGTGATCCGCTCGCTGTTGGGAATGTTGACCACTGTTCGTTCCGCACATCTCCAGTCATCTGAACATGTCAGCAAAAGTTAGACCCCATCAAGAGAGCAGTCAGGCTGTGGGGTGGGGCAGGGGGGAGGCAGGAGGGTTGGACTCACACTTAGACACCAGAAGTCCTGAAAGAATGCTGAATAAAGGAAGAGTTGAGAAAAAGAAAGTTTCCCCACTGTTAAAGACCACTTCTGCTTAAGAGCACTACAAGCAATCCACAGAAAATACTTTTCACTTGCATTTTAAGCAAATAGGAGGTTTTAGCAGGACATTATCACCTGGAGAGCACAATAATGGGTAATTGAGTGGGGAAAGGGACTCTGCGTTTCTGATTAATATTTACCAAAGTCTTCGTGTGTCTTTTTTTTCCCCCTCAAATGTTAACGACGCGACAGATCGAGTAGAACAAAAAGGACACTGTGGGTTGAAATATGGTATTGTGCCCATCAAATGCTGCCTCCTCTCTGCTTGGCTTATGATGAATGCCATTCTTTAATAGCAAACTGGTGTTCGTGAAGAACTTATTACGGAGGCTAAGAGGAAGCCAAGAATGAAGGAATGCCCGACTGGCAGCCATCAATCACCCCCTTTTAAAGATGAACTGATCCTTCTTTTTTAAAGTAACAGTTCATACGAAGGTCTCCAACATAAATATGCAAAGCATTGAAGCAATTACAGTTGCCCGGTCCTGTTAACGTTTCCGTGCATGTTTGGGGAGAAGACGACGCCCGCTGTTCCCAGGAGTTTTCGTCCTGGAGAATGAAGCCGAAGCTCTTCTCCAGAGGAGGGTTCCTATTAAACAGAGGTTAATTATTGGCACCAGCAGAATAATAATATCCTAGCGCCAAAGGACCAAGTCACATTTGGTTAAAGATTTCTACGTTCTCAGATGCGATATTCAAAGGAACTCACTCCAGGAAGAGCTGGTTAATGAAGTGGTGCCTGAGAACTAAGGAATGACCTGGGGTTCTCTCTTCGGGGTCATGACTTGTCACACCCAGAGCCCATTTCCTGGCCGTACAAAACCGACAATGCTTTTTTGGTTTACCTCTAACCTTATCATTCCTTGCTCAAAAACCTTTAAAGCAAATTTCTCTACCTCCTTCATCTTGGCACTATTGACATTTGGGGCTGTCCTGTGTATTTTGCGGCATTTACTAATAGCATCTGTGGCCTCTGCTCACCAAATGCCAATAGCACCGTCCCCTTCCAGTTGTTGTAACTAAATATTTCCGTTGACAAATGTCCCAGGGTGGGGGTGGGGCAAAACTGCCCCCTCTTGAGAACTGTGGCTTTAAAGATATCTTGGTGCCTTAGAGAAGTTCTCTTTCCCAAATGCCCAGGAGTCTTGATCTAATCTCCTTCAACCATCTGTTTATCATTCATGGATACTAATCCCACAGTGTTCTCTTTTCCTTAAGTTTTATTTTATTTTTAATTGACAAATAATAATTGTATGTATTTATAGGACACAATGTGATGTTTTGGTACATGTGTACATCGTGGAATGGGCAAATCAAGGTATTTAGCATCTGTCAGGTCAATTATTTATCATTTCTTTGCAGCGAGAAGATTTAAAATCTTCTTTTAGCTATTTTGAAATATATTAGTACAATGCATTATTATTAATTCTAGTCACCTTGCTATGCAATAGAACACCAGAACTTATTCCTCCTATCTAACTGTAACTTTGTGCCTGTCAACTAGCCTCTCTCCAATCCTCCCACCTGCTACCTTCTGGTAACCACCTTCCTGCTCTCTATTTCTCTGAGTTTGACTTTTTTAGATTCGACATCTAAGTGAGGTCATATGGTATTTGTCTCTCTGCACCTGGCTTATTTCACTTAACATAAATAATGTCCTCTGGGTTCTTCTCATACTTTCTGCAATGCCCCGAGAGCAGTTCTGACTGCATCTTTCCTATTGCTAGTTCACTGCCACATCCCTAGTGCCTAGGGCAGGTCCTGGAAGATAGACACTCGGGTGGCTTGACTTCCTCCCGCAGATCTCCATCTGCCCAAGTTCACTCTCCCTTCAACACCTAGTCCCAGTGGCGTCTTTGCAGAATCCTCCCCGTCTATTGCAGCAGTTGAGAACGTGAACTCTGGAGCTATACTGAGCTTGGTCCCTCCACGTGCGAGCTATACAACAGGCAGGTTGCCTCAACTTCTCTGTGCCTCAGTTTCCTCATCTGTAAAATAGATTCCATAGTGGAACCTGCCTCATACAGCTATGGTGAGAATTTGTGTAAAAAGCACCTGACCCATAACAAATTGCAACATCAACTAATGTACTTTTTAGCCTAAGCCCTCCTCCTTCTCTGCAGACTTGGTTTGTACATCCATCTCAGCTCCCCTTGTCACACACTTTCATTGACAACATTTTCTGAACCCAAATCAGGACATGTCGTGGGACAGTCCCTGGAACAAAGGCCCAGGGTTCTGAAATATGAACAGCCTGAAAACTGGGGCTAATAGTTGTCATAATTATGGTTCATGCCCGTGTGTGTGTGTACGCATGCACGTATGTATGTGTGCATGTGTGTGTGTGTGTGTGTGTGTGTGCGTATGCGCCACACATATCATTTCAACAGATCATGGATGGGGGACCGCATCTTGTTCCACGTGCAGAGGTAGGATAAGGAGTGTGCAGGGACACCCCATGGAATATTTGTTGATTTGAATCCTTATAATAATGAGAGGAGAGTCCCTTTCCGAAATTCCTCTTTATTTCTGACTTCCTGAGTTGTTCGGTTAAGGAAAGGGTGGCTTTTGCAAATATTACTAATAACTTCTCATAGCCAGGCCCTTCACCTCTCACCAGAGTAATTCAGGATAAGATTTCTTATTCATCAAAACTTGTGGAACAACGTTTCTTAGAAATATAATCTCTGTTCCACCTGGGGAGCTTGATTCAGATGTAGATTTCTGGACTTCAGCTTAGACTCACTAAATAAGAAACTCCAAGGGTGGGGCCTGAGAATCTGAATGCATCCCAATTCTTGTTCACACACATTCTGAGAACCACAGCTTCAGGATAAACCGGCAAAAAGTACAGAGGCTCTTTGGTCTTACACAGAGCCTTGGAGTGACAGAGCTTGAAAATGCTGCCATTTGCATGAGGGGAGTGAGGCAAAATTATTTTACTCTGTGCTTTCTGTCATGTTCTGGATAATGTAAATTACGCACGTGGAGGGATTTTCTTTTTTAAATGAAAGGGTTGTATTCTTATTCCACATTCCACAGCTCTTAAAAACAAGCCACCCTGAGTGGGAGGAGGAGGGTTTTATAATCCTAGCTGGAAGAGGGCAATGTTATGCTCAAAAGAAAGGGCAGCAGAGACAGTGGACAGTCCTGAGGATGATTTCTCAATTTCCAGAGTGCAGACTATGACTTCAGAACATCTCTTTGGGGACGTCTCCATTACCAGGTGTACCCAAAAGGATTCCATATGGCTCCAGTATTCTGGTGGGGTTGGATGCATATTTGAGCATAACCCAAAGAAATGAAATAATCCATCCTTGGTTTATTTCTAAATGATTAATCTCTCCTCAATATCCAAGACCTGTTTTATGATTAATTTGAGTTTTCCCACAACCAAGAATCTGTATCACATCCTCAAGAGTAACAGAGCCCGATGTCCAATGTGATTTATTTAAGAAACCAAAGCAAAGAGGCTGCTGAGTTTCTTCCTTCAACTTCCATGTTCGCCAACAATTTCGTACCATTAATTTTGCTCTCTTCTTTCCCTGCAGTTTCTGAAGAATGTACAACTCTTCCTTCTGCCACCCCACCCCCCTCAACGACTCATGTGACATTTATGTGGATTTTTTCCTTATCTCTTTTCAACTGGAGGTGTTCCAGACAGACCTCTTGAATTCTCACCCTCTCTTTTCCTGACTTCTCTCCTCTCCATACGTTCTCAAATCTCTCTTTTTCGTCAATAAATAGGTAAATAATCAAAATACATGACTGCACTTCCCTGCCTCAGTTTCCTCATTTAAAATGGGCTGAAATATGGTACCTACCTCGTAGGGCTTTGTGAAGGTTAAATGAGTTAGAGCTGAGACTCTTATTCAGATTTTGGCCACATAGGAAGTGCTCACCTCCTGTCAATTAATTTCAGAGGACTGTGTGTGTCTGCCTTAATTACCCACCAGCTATCTGTCATCTGTCTGTCTCTGGACCTGCACTTCTTTGTCAAGCCACCCTCTCTTCTCTCTTATGCTGTATTACCGACCTTTGTGGAAGAGACCTCTTCATTTTCTTCCTGCAACACCTCACCTCCCACTCACCTGCTCCTTCAGTTTGCCTTCGGACAACCTCACTGGTCCCTGATGTCATTGCACCGTCCGTCCCGTGACCTCTCTTCTGAGCTCATCCCTCCTGAATGCACTGCAATATTGTACACAGCATTTGATTCTCCCTTTCTTTTACTTTCACATTTGCAATATTTTTATTGGCATTTCCCCTTTGAAAAGAATTGTTCTTCAGTTGTGGATGTTGTTGTGGCTGCCGCTATTTTCCTGATTATCATAGAAACCGAGGCTCCTGGTCCCAGATAGTAATCCTCTCTCTCCTGCCTATGTTGTGAGAATTGGAGTGATCCTTCCTATCCTCTCGGACTACGCTTTTCCTTTGTTCTTCCTTGGATGACCCTATAACTGTCATGTCTCCTTAGGACTCTGTCTGTCCTGGGATCTCATCTCAGACCCAGAGATCTCCAGAGAACACCCTGCAGGAAGGACTTGGCCCACAGAAATGTCTTGTTAGAGCTTCACAACGTTTTTTTTTTTTTTTTTTTTTTAACTTAGTTTCTACATTTCCATTTTTCATCTAAAAATCCCTGGATCTGGCTTCTTTTCTGTGTTTCCATGTGATTATGACCAGCTGGAGCTGTGAGTACTGCTCCTTTAGCCAGGGCACCTCCAGGTCCTTACAGCCACTGTCACTTGATTCTGCCACCTGCCTGGCCCCGCCATGCAGCTGCAGTTGCTGTTCCTGCTGTGCTGGCCCTAGAGGGGTTACGACTCCGCAGAACAAGGACAGCCAGATCTGTATGTCCCGTCCTATCCTGGCCCTCGTGGCAACAGCCACGTTTCTACACACATTCCAGTAAATCCCAGACTTGCTCTGGTCTCTGCTTGCTGTTCTCACTCTCTGCAGTTCTGTCCTTCTCTGTCCCTTGTAGCCTGACCCTCGGAACTTAATGTTCCATCCAAGAGTGTGTTTGGACCTGGAATTCTAAAAGAAAAAGAAAATTATGTTATGCATTACTACTTGGAAGCATGCTAGTCGAGAATCACTGTTGTGTAAGAAGGATCTAGTTGCATAATAAAACCTTTTAAAAAGAGATGCTATGAACAAGGAAGGCGGGTCAACCTCTGCAGAGCAGCTGGGATGTGAGATGAAGAGTAAGGGAAATATGGCGGTAAGGTGTGGAGATGGCGGCCATAGTGAATCCAACAGCCATTGCAGTGGCAAGTTTGGAGACAGATAACATTAAAATGAAATAAAATAAAATGGGTGCAAAACCTAAAATAAAGCCACAGCAAGAGCTTGCGGGTTGGCAGTGCTACTGATACATAGATGGAGGAAGAGACTTGGGGAAATGTTGCTGGTTCTGGAAGATGAAACTTGGTCCATTTTTGGCATATTGAGGCAGATGCCAGCAGACATCTAAATAAAAATGTTCTGTACAGTTGAAGGTTAGCAATGACACGGAGAACAGAAGGGTGGATCCAAGTTGCACTTTCAGAAGCCACCTACCCACCTGTGGTTTTCAAAAAGCTGTCTATGAAAAGGATAATATGGGGAAAGAGGAAGGAAAAAGAAGAGCCCATGCAGGAGAGAAAGATAAAGGCAAGAGAGAAGTGTGAGGGCAATCAGAGAAGCTCAGAAATCAATATGGTAGTTTAATATAAAAGGAAATTGCAGTAGGGCCAACTGAGCGAGGAAGAATATATCTGCATAATATAGCTACAGAAGACTATGGATTTGGCCAGGAGAAGATCATTCATTCCTTCAGTCAATGGATATGTCCTAAGTATCTATTATTTGCCAGAAAGTATGCTAGAAAGAACAATACAACATGGAGATTATACAGACTAGGTTTTGCTACAACAAACTCCCAAATCTCTGATAAAAATAACAAAAAACTTTGTTACTCATGCAGGGGTCTCTAATCCCTATCATTCTCATCCTGGGCTCACCCTTTGCAACGTGGCACTTGCCATGACAGAGAGAAAGAGGGTATGAATCAGCTCTTAAATCTTCTCCTAAAATGTGAAAGCAAGTCAGGCGGCCACATCTAACTTCAAGGGGGCATCAGAGTGCAATTCTAGCACATCTGCAGGGGAGAGAACTGGAACACTGGTAGATAGCCGTGGTGACTACCCCAGGCATGATTTTAATGGAGAGCAGAAGAAATGCACAGCCCTAAATATTTACACTTTATTGCCCTCATCCAAGGCCAACTACATAATTTGAAAGGCCCAGTGCAAAATGAAAATGCAAGGCCCAGGGTGAGACAGGAAAGTCAATCTCCCCTTCCCTCTAGCCTGTCACCCCAACTCATGGTGGCTGGGTGACCCCCAGGGATTGTAACCACTGTACCTGGATGTGCTTGTTACCTGGAAGAGGGATGGGCAAGAGGTCCTCGCTGGCTGTGCCTTGGTGCTGCTGCCACCTTGCTCCATGCTGAGATGCTGCAGAGCATGTGTCTCACTCTGACCCTCTCCCCGCCCAGGGTCAGGCCCCCACCTACATGACCCAGTTGCCACCCAGCAGCAGGAGCAGGGCAGGGGCAGGGGGAGGGGCAGGGGAAGAAGCCAGGTGGGATCCAGGTCACCAGAGAGCAGGCAGGGAGCAGCTGAGAGCCCTGCCTGGGAAGGTGGGAGGTGGCGGGACCATGCTGGAGCCAAGGGTCCAAGCCCCCGGCGCATGCCCCATGTCCCATTAAACTTCACTTAACAATATGCAAATTCACAGACACGATTATCAAGAATTTCTTCAGGATAGTGACCCCAGATCCCCTTCTGAGAGTGGGACCCTGTGCAACTGGACTGCCCTCTATCCATTCTAATGCCTCGGTGTTGACTGGAAGGCCATGTTTTCCTTCCACTCCTTCCCTTGTCGCTCCTGCTTCCTCACCCTCAGATACTAGATTGGGAATCATCCTAATAGGAAATTCATGTTTGATGTATCGTCAGTCCTCATCTGCTAAGATCACAGGAACATGCTTGAAAATAACTTTCTATTTTTTAGTAGTCTTTGTCCAAGATATTGGACTCTTTGTGACCCCATATTTGGGCCTGGGAGAGGGATAAGTAAACTTTGCAGCCCCCATAGTTTGCAAGTTCCAGATTTATGCAAAGCCTGAGAATATCAGCCCTTGCTTGCAGTGAGATTGCATATTTGATAAGCCCTCAGCTTCCCTTTTGCCAGTGAGGCGACCTGCAGAATAAGCCAGGTGTCAGGGAAACAGAAATAGGTGGTCTTGTTCTCTCTGGTGTTATATCTGTCTGTAGAGAATACGGCTTACAACAGATTAGCGGACTTGACACATACCGAGAACGCGGTAAGAATGATGCTCGTTGACGTTATCAGCAATTCCTGGAGGAAAATTTTCTTACTTTTTTCCTTTTCTTTCTTTCCAGAATTTATTTATTCCCCTATATACTTGGTTATCCTTTATCCTATTGCTGTTTATCTCGCTGAAATAGTTTTGTGTATCTAACCATATTAAATCCACTTATTTATTGTTCGTTTATCTCCGTTTGGTGTATTGAATGTTTATTTATAAGCCACTCATGTATCTAGAATTCACCTGATTGCCGCCTGCCTGTTCTGTTTGCTGGCATGTGTCCGACTGGGCTGTGCACATGTTTGCTGCTCTCAGATAATAGGAGTCTCTTGGTAAATAGAACTGTTTAGGAGTCCTGAAGAGAGGTTCGGAATATCTAAGAGGCAAATAAAACATTCCCCTGCACCCAGAATGTGCCCTAATACCCAGAAAAATGTGACCTAGAATTGACTTTGAGTGTGTATTTGAACAATGACAGAACGTGGCAGTTTCTTAAGAGCAGGTTAATCCCTTCTAGTATGTGCTTTCAATACCCTTGGCTTCTCCTCTTATCACAAATTCAAAAGTGGTAGTGTTTTATATAAGGCTGCTTTCCGTCTCCCCCCGCCCCCACTCCAGCATCTGAATTCCATGCAGGGATCCAGGAGTGTGTGGATGATCTGGTGCTCACTCAACGTCGGCTCTTTGACACCTAACTAAATGTGTGATACACAAAAAAAGGTCCATACGTTTCTCAAGTGGGTAATGATTGCTTGACCCCATTTTCACCAAGTCTCTTACTTTTCTAATTTCCTATAAGTTCATGTCTGGGATTATTCAAATTTACCTATATGTGGCCCATGGACAGGTATGCACGGAGCATTCAATGAAGAGACAATCTCAGGTGAGTGCTCAGAAGCTGGGCTTTGGAGCCAGACGCACCTCTGTTTATAACAGGCTTCAGCCTTACTAGCTGTTGAACCTTGGACACATCACATAATCTCTCAAAACTCCAGACCCTCATCCATAAAGTAGAGATAGTGTTAGTAACCCCCTCCTGGTATGTAATAAAAAAGAAATGAGATGATCAGTGCAAACTCTTCAGTATATAGCAAGCACTGAAAAAATAATAGCTGTTGCTGCTGTTTCCACTGCAATTTGGTCAGATTACATTGGTTGGGCATCTCTTTCAGCAAGTTAGAAATTTGGGGTGCAAAATAGACATCTCAGTGCAAACTTTTGGGTGCACTGACTCTATGGCCTCTTTTGGCCGTTCTAGGTCTTCCCCAAATCGCCGCTTGCGCCCAGACAGAGGCAGTCTCTGGAGTTTACCCACAACAGCCATTTCCACTAAACATCCCCAGAGAGGAGATAGTAAAAGAGAGATGTGAATGATTATTTGGGCCTTCTGCTTAAATTATTTTATGCCTGGGGTGTGTATTTATTTGCCTCCAGCAAATCTAGAAGCAGGAACGATGCATATGTACACTAAATAAGAGTTACCAATGTTTTAAAATTGTGCCCAGCAATTTTGAGTCTGAATCTGAGAGGCAGGAAGAAGCCCAAGTTGTGTTTCATACACTGAGGTGTCTTCCGTGCATGTGGGAAATATTAAGTCTCAGTGGTTTGTCCCAGGATGAAGAGTTCTTGCCAGGATCAAATCATCTGTGTTTTGGTGGCTCTCCTTACCATGCTAGGCACCCTCATTCATTCATTTATGCACCAACAAACACTTATCGAGGCCCTTCTTGATGTCAGGTGCTGTGCTAGGTGTGGCGGTGCAGCAAGGCTTTTGCCCTTGTGGATGGTGCCTTCTAGAATAGAGAGAGGCCATAGTTCTATTGAAGAGCACAGGTCTTGGGGCTTTTTAAAGCATTATTTCATATCTTCTGAATCACAGATAAGCTTACTAAACGCTGCGCTAGTGATGGGGTTGTCTACTGAATATGTTCTCATAGTAGTGAAGAGGTAGCCAATTGGCTCCAAATCTAGTATTGAGCATTTCTCATTGTTGGATACCACTATGTTTTATTTTGTTTTGTTTTTAATAAGGCCTTCTAATTATGGATTCCTTTTTACGTCTTCCCCTCGTACTCCAAGGATCACAAAAACACAATTTCCCCCATCTCACACCCTGTCTAGATGACTGGAGTTTGACTCAATAGTGTTTCCGTCCAGGACAGACAGAATTCTCCTTTTCTCCCCTTCTCTACATGGAAGGAACGTGAATATAAATCTATAGATTCAAAAGTGAAAAGGCAAAGAAATATAAATGGTTTGAAGTGAATCTCTTTTCAAGTAATTTTTGCCCCTAACCTAGCAAGATGTCAGTCCACAGAGATTTCACAGCACAGCAACACTAGAAAGTATGATAATCGTTCAAAACATAATTGAAAGATTTCAAAAGTTGAACTGGAAGCATTTTTGTCAGAGTTTATTGCAACTATTTTGTATCTTTTATAAAAAAAAGTTTATGAAAGTTCTGTGACAAGAAAATAAATTATGGAACCATAAGAACGGGGAAATAAATGGATTCTGGAGACTGACAAACAGGGCAAATGACGAGAACATATAATTTTAGAACACAAAAAAAGGTAACTAAATTTGAAAAATTGCATTAGTGTATCATTTTCTGTATATGAGCCATTAGAGGGAAAAAGTGGAAATTACACCCTGTAACAAAGTAAAAATGTTTTCAGTGTTTAAAGGTAATTTTGTAATACTGCTACTATTACTTAAACTCTTACCTCTTATAAAATTCCAAAGACAGGACCCCTGGTGATATTACCTGTGTCTTAGGCAAAGAGCAACAATTTGAATTCCATTCAAATACATTTGTATTTTGCCAAGTGCTATCAAGCTCTGAGTTGCATAATTTGCCGTATAAGTGAAATAGATACTTTTCCTCCACACATTTATCACTCTCCTGTGGGCTTCATTACTGACAATCAAATCATAGAAGATGTACAAAATTGTCATGATGCACTTATTTTCTCATGATATTCGATACAAATAGTTCTTCTTTACAAATGGCCTTTTTTTTTTTTTGATTTGCCACAACATTTTTGCTGTCTTTTCAGAATCTTACTAAAAGTTCCAGTGATTGACTTTTTTTTTTCCCCCAGCAACTAGGTAGGACTCCATGGAAAACAAATATTTCTATTTGGGGAAAAATTAAAAATACTTCAGGCAAACAAAATCAGTATTGTTTACAAGTAGTTCTTTAACTGTTAGTCCCTAGATGTGTGTGAGTGTGTATGTGTGTGTACATAATACGTGAAGGTATTTGTGAAAAACAATAGATTCTGTCTCAATTTGTCTCCCTTTAGAAATCATACCTATCCCATCCCTGAATCATTTGAAGGATTAAATTTAGGGTTACAACATCAAATGTCCAAAATCTATTTGGGAAAAGCCAATAAGGTAGTGGGCAAGAAATATATAGCCTTCATTGTGTAGCTTTTATTTGTCTACTTTTAAAAGCATTGTGGGTACAAATAGGTTTTGGTCTGCTCTAAGAGATGCAGGAACAAGAACCTGATGACTGACAGTTGACCATGCATCTTTAGTTGGCAAGACGGCAGGGAGCAGTGGGGACAGTGGTGAGCCGAGAACACACTGCCTCTAGGGGGAGCAGCTGCTCCCAGCTCCTGATGACTGTTCCCGCGTGGGATGCTAATTCTTTTCCTGTTTATCTCTTTCCAAGAGAAGCTAGAAATCTGGATTTCTTTCATTGAGGGACAGATATTTCCTGATTTTTGAAAGTTGATAACATTTTTTTAAAGTGTATAAACACCAAGCAAGCCAAAGAAAATACATTTCCTGGCCAGATACACCCTGAAGACTGCCAGGGTGTGACTTCCGTGAAAGAGTCCTCTCTAAGTGTCTGGGGAAGCCAAGGTCATTATGCAAGGACAGTGGCGTCTGTGCTGAGTCTCCTTGTCTCTCTTCTCTCCCTCCCAGCTCATGGTCTATGGAAGATGAGATCATCTACTGATAGATGTTACTTAAAATGTCATCTGCTTTAGCTGCAAGAACTTCACTTTTCCTACCAATATAGGTGGCATCTGGACCTTAAAAATGGTGATTTCCCCTCTCATCGACACCCGTCACCACGACATCATCAACATGAGCAGCATGTTGAGTATGTCTTAGGGCAACAAACTAAAGATGTATGAGGAATATCACTTTTGTTTTCTAGATTTCAAGTTAATTTCCATTTTCAGCAAGGAGAACAGAACACTACAGGGTCTTCTTCCCCTGAAGTTGAGCCAGGGATCCAGAAATACTGTAGCTCAAGGCGGGATGAGAGGGGCAGCTTTTTGAGAAAATGTGTAGCCTGGTGAATTACCATGACACATCTGTCACACCCATCAGGTGCACTCTTTGGTGTCTGGGCCATGCTGGGAGCACAGATGTCCTTTTGCAAAGCACCTCTGGTACCATGGCTGCCCCGACACACCAGAGACATTTAATCTGTAGGGTGTTGGCTTCCATTCGCTGAGCAGTTTCCCTCCTTCTTCTCTCTTTCTCCCAGCCCAAGTGGAATCCCTTTTTCATCTGGATTTGGAGGGGAGGGAGGGGAGGGAGGGAGGAAGGCCGGCCCATTCCAACCCTCCAATTCTGGCCAAATCCATTTTCTTTTATTTTTTTCCCTAAATCCTCTAAGTTTCCCTAGAGTTTCAGGTTTCAGACATCTGGAGGCAAAAGCCAGGAGAGGTACTGGACACCTTCTGCCTTCTGCTTTGCCCCATCCCTTCCCTGCGGCAAGAAACACAACTGACAACTACACAATTGGGTTAGAGACAAAACATAGATTCATATCTCACAAAAGTATTGCACCACAGTCACAACTCTGGCATCTCCAGCCACCTGTACATCAGGGACATCAGCTCTGTGCTGGGGCCTCCCTATATATTGTCTCATTATTTTTCAAAGCAACTTCTGTGAAGTGAATATTATCTGTATCTGTTATCTATTGACAGGACAGTGCTGCATAACAAATACCCCCAAACCTCAGTGACATAAAGCATTAACATTTATGTAGCTCACTGATCTGTGGGGGACCTGCTGATCTGAGCTGGGCTGTTCTGTTAGCCCTGTTCCTAAATCTGTCATCATCTGCTAGGAAGACCAAGAGCCTCTGCTGATCTGGGCTGGGACAGCTTGGCCCCATATCACATGTGTGTCATCATGCAGCAGGCTAGCCTGGGTATTTTCCTCTTATAGCAATGGCTGGGGGGAAAGTATGAACAAGTCCATTCGAGTAAACATTTTTCAAGTTTCTCTTGCCTCACATTTGCTAACATCCTGATGGACAACACGGCATATGCAAAGCCCAGAGTCAGAAGAGGACGACACAATACAGTTAGCTGATAAAGGGCATAGCTAGAGGGAAGACTGAAGTATTGGGGCCCATAATACAAATATTACCCTGTGTGCTGAATTATGGAACTGAAACCAGGAGGAAGGAAGCAATTTGTATAGAGCCAGCGACTGAATGTGAGGGGACTGGGCTTTGAACCCATGCACACCTGATTCCAAAGCTGCAGTCCTAACTGCATTACTCTACTGCCTTAATGTTTTAAAGGAGCTTATAAGGATTCCCATGTTAAGGCAGCATCTTCCAGGCCAAATGGAGTGTTGAGTAATTGCTTAATATGGTTGATGGAGAAAGCAAACTTCAAGCCAAAACACTCTAATTTCCCCTAAACATATGTAATCATCTTAATTTTCTCTTTTCCTCTGTTGACATAGCTTGGGGAAGACAACTCCTTTTTAGCATCAGCCAGTGTTTCCCTGGGAAGCGGCATATAGGGAAATAGGGTTGGCATTCTTTCCTTCTAAAAATCCATTTTATGGAATTCCACTGTCTTCCCTGGGCAGCCCCTTCCCCACCCACTGGGGTTCTCTTTTGCTTGAAGCTGCCCTTTCTTGATGGGTTTGAACCAACCCCCGGGGCTCATCTGTAGTCAGGCTCCTATGTGCTGGGTGGTTTGTGACCCAGGTTTCGTCCCAATCACTTGAATTCATTTAGGGGCTGAATCTCATTCATAGTAAAAGAACTACTCAAAGAATGCTGATGCATGCAGAAGGACTAGGTCATTGATCAATGGTTGGTTTGTTTCAGAGGACAGTGTTGTCCTAATCTGAGAGGCAGATTACATGTTCGAAGAGCTAAACGCAAACCCAGCCCCAGGAAGAGTTCCCTCTATGGGTTGACATGACCAGGAATTGCCAGTTTGACTTTATGGATGGTTAAACTTTTTAGAATATGACGTGAGGTCCTGATTACAGATTCAAATGATAACAATAGTAATAGTAATAGCAACCAAAATTTCCTGATCCTTCATCACACACCAGGATCTATGCTAAACTCTTTCTATGCATTTCATCTTCACGACCACCAGAGGATGTTGATACCACTATATGCCCATTTTACAGCTCAAGATACTGAGAGTTTAAGTGACTTCTCTTCCTAGGGCGACACTACCAGCCCCAAAGTGACAGGCACAGCCAGGGATTGTAAGATGGACATCAGCAAACTACGTCTGTAAAAAGCCAGATAGTAAATATTTCAGGCTTTGCAAGCCAATCAGTCTTTGCAGCAGCTACTCAACTCAGCTGCTGTCGAGCAGAAGTTACTATAGATAATATGTAAACAAGTTGTGTGCCAATAAAACTTTATTTACAAGAGCCAGCAGTGAGCTGGGTTTGGCCTTGAGATACCATCACTTTCAAGCTCTATTGCTTTGGTCAATTCACCCAATCTCTTTTTAATCTCAGTTTTCCTGTCTAAAATATAAGGATGATAATAACCATAATTCTTAACTGATAGGGTTATTTTGAGGAGTAAATCAATGTTGTATAGGAAGCCGCCATTTCTATTATTGCTAATGTTGCCATAATAGAGAGGTGTCATGAACAGCGGTAGAGAAGAGAAGTCAACAGCAAGTCCTCCCTGGGTGTGAACTTGGTCTCTCCCACTGACCAGCTGTGTGACCTTGGGCACATTACTTACCCTCTCTGAGCCTCTGTCTCCTTTTTTGTAAAGTGGAGAATAGTAAGAAGACAAATCTCACAGGATGGTTACAAGATTAAATCAATGTAATATATGGGAAGCTTTTAGAAGACTTCCTGGCACCCAGCAAGCGCTTTGTGGGTGTTTGTTTTACTGTTATCATCGAATAATCACGAATTGAGCCCAAGTGCACCTGACTTCCAATGTCAGGCTGTTTCCCACCTGTTCCTGCCGTGGGTCTTAACTGTTTCATGCTCTCCAGATCCACCAACCCCCTGGTGGTCTGCTGAAGCCTATTCCCTTTCAGAATACTGTTTTTCAGTACATCAAATAAAAATAGAAAAGATTACCCAAAAACCTTAGTTATATAATAATGTAGTTAACAAAATATTTTTTAAAAAAACAAATTTTGATGTAGTTATATATGAATTGCTGTCTTAACACATTAGGTAAAATCTGTCAGGGGGCCTAACAGCTATCATAATTTTGAAATAGCAATAAGTGTCAGTGATATTTCAATATCTTTGCAACAACTGTAATGTGATATGAAGGTATCTGTGATTTGTGTTGGTACTAAAGTCACAGGTCCTGTGATTTGATGCCTACATGGGTGTCTTTTGTTTGTTTTTTAAATCCACATTCACGAAATGCCTGAATTCACAAAACTCTTGAGGTCCATAGACCCCCAGGTCAAGAACCTCCGTGCCTACTGCCACGGAAGGAGACATTTTAAATAATAATGAACCTAAACAGCACTAGTACCCATCCATGTAGCTGCTCCTTGCCTCTAAATCTTACAGCATATAGCCATAGATTTCCTTGCTTCCAGATCTTATAGCATATAATCATAGATTAGATTTGGCAGAGCAGTTTCCAACAAAGAGAGCAAATGCTTCTTCTGCCTGTGCAATCACAAAGCATTTATTCATGGGTATGTGAGTGAGAAATTAGGAATGGTACTGTCCCCTAATTTGATGCCCTACGTGGGAAAAGATTGTCATCAGGACTATGCCAACGAGAGGTAATAGAAACATGGTACCACTGACCTCATCCAAAAAAAAAAAAAAAATAGCTATTGTCACAGGACACAGATGCTGAATATTTGTAGGTTTGGGGAGAAATATATTTGTTAGTGAAATGGAGCTTACTCTGGAGTGAGTAAAGGTGAATTATTTGTCAGATGACTAGAGGAGGTTTATGCAATATAGTATTATTGAGCAGGGCTATTAACAGAGTGAATTGCTATTGTGACATGCCATTAAATTGTTTTTAGTGTCCACAAAGGTATCATTCAGGAGCCAGCAGGGTTAGTAACAGAGTTGTATTTTTGGTGGACAGCAGTAGATCTTGAAACAAAATAGCATATTTTACAAAAAAGTAAAATATGGCCGAAGCTGGGAGTCTATAGACAAGAGAGTCCGGGGTAGTCATTGGCAGCTGCTTGACAGGCACCGTGAGGATCTGAGCGAGCCTTTCTGGACCCCACCGTGTAGGCAGCTGAGGCTGAAATCCGAGCGCTCCATCGGGAAGGAGCCGTGAGAGATGTGACAGGCAGAGAGGAATCGTCACCCCGGGCTCTGCTGAGGATGGTCTGCCTTGTTGATCAATGTAGCCCCCCCACCAAGCGGAGAGGTTGGCTCAACAATTATCTACTGAAGAAAGAAAAAAGGCAAAACAAATAAAGGGAAGAGAAAGGGATGGAGGGAGGAGGGAAGAGAAGGAGAGGAAAGAGAGAGAGAATATGAACTAGCCACCTGAACTCCTGGTGGTTTGGCTGCGTGTTTATATCTGTGCATGCATGAAGACCTGTTTACTCACTTGCTATTTTTCAATAAATATTTATTGAGTGCCTACTAAGTATCAGGCACTGTGCTAGGTACTAATAGAAAGGGACCCAGCTCTCAGATGACGTACATTCAAATGAGGGATTCAGAGATAGACAAAGAATAAGGAAGGTTATTTCAAAATAGTACAAAGTACTCTAAAGAAAACAAGCAAGAAATAAAAACAGCCGAGCACGATGGCTCACACCTGTAACCCCAGCTACTTGGGAGGCTGAGGCGGGAGGACGGCTTGAACCCAGGAGTTTGACACCAGCCTAAAATGTATTAATTAATTAAATAAAAACATTGTGATGAGGTAGAGGGTCATGAGAAAGAAGGGGCCACTTTGAGTAGCATGGCGACGCTGGGCCTGAGACCTTGATGGCAGGAACCAGCCGTGGGAAGATCGGTGGAGCCTGGTGTTTGACTGAGAGCTGCCCACACCCCAGGCATGTGCCCTGTCCTTCGCATCCGTGATCTGATTTAATCTTCCCGTCAACAGGGTGAGGGAGAGTATTTATAACAACTTCCAGATGACAATGAAGAAATGGAAGCTCAGAGAGACAAGATGACTTACGCACAATCACAGAGCTGGGAAAAGACAGAAGCGTGATTGAAACTCGGGCTTGTCTGATCCAAAGCCTCGGAGACGACCTGCCATGCTGCCTCCAGGCAAAGGGAGGCTCCTCACTCAAGTCCGTGCTAATTAGGGGAGAAAACTTCGCAGTCAGGTCTCTGTTCTTTTTTAAATTTGATTTTTTTCTTTTTTTATAGCGGCAGGGTCTTGCTCTGTCACTCAGGCTAGAGTGCACTGGTGCCATCAAAATTCACTGCAGCCTCCAACTCTTGGGCTCAAACGATCCTCCTGCCTCAGCCTCCCGAGTAGCTGGGATGACGGGCAGGTGCCACCATGCCTGGCTAATTTTGTTTGTTTGTTTGTTTAAGAGACAAGGGCTCACTATGTGGCCCAGGCTGATCTCAAACTCCTGGCTTCAAGTGATCTTCTCCTCACTTCTTGAGGTGTCTCCGTTCTTTTAATTTGCAAATGAGTGTCATTTTTATGCCATATTGTGCTATTTTCTTGCTGGTCGCCTGGCTTCAATCCTGAAACTTGTTGGTAACGCAGACAGTAGATTTCATCTGGAGTATGGCTCCTCAATGACACTGAAAAAAATGTATGTCTTTCCTATGGTGGTCCAAGAACTGAGTCATTTTCTTAAGTTAGATAGTAGGGGAGGTGGAGGGGGGGACATAGATCTTAAGGAAAACACATTCTTCTACTGAAGAAACTGTCTCAAACCTATTTGGAACACATTGTTTCATAACTAAGGTCATAACAGCCATGTTGACTGTTAGAAAAATAGTATAATTTTAGTGTCAACCAGCCACCCCCTACTTATTTCTGGCTTGGTTTTCTTGTTTGTTTGTTGTCTTGTTAAGTGCTTGCTTCACCAGGGACATTGGATTTGGTATCAGCTGTTGTTGTTTCTTTGTTTTTATTTATATTGTGAGATAACAGATTGCTATAAATTGGTATTTGTATGTTAGATAGATAGATCATCTTAATTGGTTACCAAAGAAATGCAACTTAACCACAAAGTACCTTTATTGTTACTACTATGGTTTTGGCTATCAGTTCATGAGTGTGTTCCTTCATGTCGGTACCCAGCACTGGGGAGTCTGAGAGCAATGAGCATGAGCCCTTCCACTTACCGCAAGGGGAGTCCACATGGGTAGCACCCTCTGGGGAGCATGCTGGGAAGGTATCAAATGTCGCTGAAGTGAACATGGTCCACGACACAGTAATTCCATTTTGGGAATTTAGTGGAAGGGTATCCACATTTATAAAATAGTGAAAAATTAGAAACCACTACAAGGTCCAATAATAAGGGATCGGTTATTTTTCTTTAAGCTGCATGATGGATCATCACCCACCACATTTGCTTAAAAACTCACGTTACAAAGCAAAATGTTCCCAGGATATGAAGTAGAGAGAACAAAAGGCAACTTATAAAATAGTATGTGCATTATGATCTATAACATACTACATTCATTTATAGCTATCTCTATAGATAGATGGAACTATAGAGTGATAAAGGTGATATTATTATGCATTATGATATGATTTACCAAGAAGCAGTTTTCTTCTAGACATTTTCCTTTCACTTCCAGATTTCCTTCATGGAACATGATTTGTTGTTATAATCAGGAAAATACACACACACACACACACACACACACACACAACGAATGAGGGTCAGTGTTTGAGGTCCAGGTTTTGCCTTCAGCCTACCCAGTGCAGCTTTGCGTGGGCCGTGGCCCGCTGTCGGATGATCCCTCCCCTCCCTGTGGCCAGCTGTGGCTCCTGGCATCCTGCTGCTGCCTTTTGGTTTTCAGCACAAATCCCTGATCTGATTCACCAGGTCCTACTCAGTATGTTGTGTTACCAACCCCATGGTGACAGTTTCAGAAAAGCTTACTGCTAATGTTATACTCGTTCCCTTCTTGGGAGGGAAGCCAACAAAAGGTGTTCTTAGAGATGGGTAGTCCTGTTTCTTGCTAATTCCCGTCAGAGGAAGGGGAGTAACAGCAAAATAAGTAGGAAAAAAGAAGTGTTTAGTTCTGTATGGTAGTGTGTTTACATATTATGACAGTTATCAATTCCTTAACACTGGGTACTGGGAATCTAATAAATCAATGTAAGACTCAAGAAGTGGTTATGTGTATTGTGTGTGGACCGTATCTCAATACGGCCAAAAGAAAACAAAGAAGAGAAAAAGAGTCACAGGGGCAAGTTGAGCCAAAGTCAAGGTAACTTTTCATTGGCTTTTTCCCCCCCTTTAAGTAACAGAATAGACTGATTTCAGAGGAATTTATACGTTAAAGGGTAGTGTGGTTAGTGGAGATCTCAGGCACTGGACTCAGACCAACCTAGTTTGAACCCAGGAGCTGCATTCCTTGGCTTTGTTACCTTGGACAGAGACAGTGCTATTTAGCAAATTAAAACAGGCACTCAGTAGTCAGACGCCTGAGTTCTAATCCCAGCTCAGCAATTTCTAGCTGTGTGATTTCAGGCAAGTTACCTAAAGTCTCTGAGCTTCAACATCTATGCATGCAAAATAGGTGGAATGCTATTTTTTTGTAGGACCAGTAATATTATATATTAAACCTCTGACACATTGATGATACTTAAATGCTGTGACTAATATTATCGCTTTCAGTGATGAAGATTTCACCCTATTTATGTATCTTGCAAAGAAAAATAAGAATATGAGGGAAAGATAAACCAGATTGTTTACAATGATCACATCAAACAGAGACTTCCTGAATGTTTTGGGTTGTTATATGTTTTTTTTTTTTTTTCTGTGAAACCCAAGAAAGTCACCAGGACATCTGTGTCGGCATGTGTGTGTTCCTCTCCATATTAGATTACATGTTTTAGGACAATAAATCAGTGAAAGAAAAGTAATAAATAATGCATGCTGACAATGTGATCATGTTTATTAAGAAGCAACAGCCTTGTCATCTTCATTTTCTTCTTCAGCGATTCTCTTCTCTAAGGGTTTGCTCTGCAGGGAGTCCCTGCAATTTAGCTGGAGGCCATTCTCTAATTCTTATTTGCAAAAATACCTGCTTTGCAAAAAAAAAAAAAAAAAGTGAGTTAAAAGCTGAACACCCGGGTCCTCTGATGAGTCTCCCATCAAATCCAGCCCATCATTAGAGATGGCTTCGCGCCTAGAATGCTGGGGAGAAACGAATGGCCCCGCGTCATACCTCCTGTGCATTTTGTGTTTTCCCACACTCTGTGTTCCTGCTCCTGTCTTTCTGCCATCAGTTTGTAAGAAGTCTCTTTAGGCTTCAAGATTTTGCGAAAGAAAAGAAAAGGAAAAGCCAACTTTTCTTTTCCTAGAAATTTGCAGCTGCTAAAACCATATGTTGACATTATTGTGCTGTGACATCAGAAGACTTTCGACTTTCGTTGGGGTTGCATTTTAATCTGTTATTCTTCATCCATTTGCACTTGAAGAACCCTTGGGTGGGGGGCATGGGGGGCAGGGCCACACCAGCCCTGTCTTGCAGTGTCTTTTGGAAGCCTAGAGCAGAACGGTGCACTGTAAAATTGGCGAGTGTTGCATATAGAGAGAGAAAGAGGGAAGGAACAAGCTGGGTTGGGAAAGTGCGAGCAAAGGAGGAGAGTAGAGGGAAAGAGACAGCAAGAGAGAAGGAGAGAGAAGGAGAAGGAAGAAAGAGGGAACTTGCAGGCGGTAGCTGGGGGCAGCCTGGCTTGAGTGGGAGGCATCTTTGGAGCCTTTTGTCCTGCTACTCTCCTGATTTAAAGTTAGTGGCATATCCTTTCCTTGAATGTCTTACTGTCTGTGTCCTAGGTTCTGAGAGAGGGTTCTATGTTTTGAGACTTGTGCTAGCTTAAGATTTAAGTCAAAGGGGGGCCTCTATGTGTCTAAATACCCTTAAATCCCCCCTCCCAATCTGGAAGGCTTCTTTCTGCTTCTAACCTTTGTTGTCTTCCAGGAAAGGAATTTTCCTCCCAGAACTCTAATCTTAGAAACCACAGAATTCCTCATCTCTTTCTCTCCATTCCCCTCTTCCTAGTGCCATCTCCTCATCACAAGACCCAAGTCATCCCGAGGAAGGCGTGTGTACTGTGACACTTTATCATCCAGTGCCAAGCCTGTCATGCTTAAAAAAAATTCAGTAAATAGTAAATCACTTGTGTACAGGATCCATGTTTAATTAGCTTGTCCTGACCTAAAATATTTATCAGGATTTTGTATTCACTCTGTTTTACCCCAACATCCATTTTAGCTTCATGTTTTGACTTGTTTCCTTTATTCCTTCTCTTCCTTCCTTCCTCTCTTCCTCTCTTTCTGTCTCTCCCTTTCTCTCCCTGCTAGCATTTGTTTCATGTTACAAAAGCAATCATATCTATATTTTTATATTATTCATTGTGTTGCTTCCCTGACCTTTCTCTTCCTCCCAGGGTGCCCCTGAATTCCTTGACAAAAGCCCACCCTTTGAGACCTAAGACTCCGACTTGCTCACCTTCTTCCGGTTGTCTTCACATCATTGTGCTTTGATGACTTCACCATGACCCTCATTTGTTTCTCAACTTGGTCCTTTCAGCCAGGAGCTCTGATCTGCTACTTCCTTGCCTTTGATGTGTCTCCATTTCCTTTCATTAATCTCATCTTTCGCATAGCTCGGCGGCTACCCGGACAGCCACAAGGATAATGTAGCCAGTTGGAGCCGGCTCCAGCACCTCCCAGCTCATCCATTCCTTGTGGTCTGCCACTCTGGTAGACACAGTCTTGCCCCAGGGTGGAATGTAGACATGCATGCAGAAAATACAACACTGACTTCTGTTCGAAGAAAATCAGACTGCCAAAGAGCGAGGTAATGCAAGAAGGAAGTAGTCACATCCAGAATAGGGAAGTTCAGTGCGGGAATTCTATTTAAAAATGCGTATTTTTACATGTTTGTTTATGTTTAGTTCTATGTGTATTCAATGCCCCAAGGAAAACTCATAAAAATCAACTGAACAGCTTACCATTCCAATAAATCCTATCACATTGCCAAATGTAGTGCTGGGAAAATGGTCCTAACTCTGTAGCCTCTGTGGTGTCAAAAGCCAGTGATACTCTTTGTTCTTGATGTATGTTTATCGACATTCCTGACACTGACTGTGGGGCATGTTCAGGACCAAAAGGTTTGTTTTGCCTAACCCTTTGACGAATGGAACAAATAGATTTGAACAATCTGTCCTTGTAGGATCCTTTATAAGAATGTTGTCCTTGCATTCTTTAATAGGTTTTTTTCCTATTTTTCTTAAAAAATTAGGCCACATGTTTCATGGACAAGACCTTGATACTATCTAGAGGTACAGATACCAGTGGAAGTACTTTGAAAAATTAAAGGCATTCTACTCATCCTAGTCTCTGAAAAGTTAAAAGCATTTTCTTGCCTATAAAATGGGTGTGACTCACCAGGCCAGGGCAAGAGTGAACTCTGAGATAACCTATAAAGCAGTGCTCTACAAATCCTGGAACATTCTAACAGGGAAGACATTGTGCTCCATCTTCATCTCTACGTGGAAAATGGAGCAAACTGTTATATTTTCTTTAAAACCATCTACAGGAAGTATTTTGTTTAGATCAGCCAACTTATGTTAGCAAACTATGTTATGAAGCTAAGGTTTTATAACAAAGAAAACAAAATATATATCTTCCTGACACGGCAGAATTTTTAGAGTTCATTTAACCTGGAGCAATACGTATCTCAATAAAGATTTCCTGGTGATTTGACACTTTTTGTCTCTGCTTATAATCTGAAATAAGGGAGCTGGACATTTGGAAAGAGAAGAATTTATATATATATATATATATCTCTCTCTCAGAGTTTTTACTAATAACTTGTCTGTGTCTCCTGAATGAGATTCATCACCTACATGTTACTCAGAAACTTGGTTTTCTGATATAGCACGAGCACCCTTACGATCCCGCAGCTCCATGGCTATCTGCAACCCTGCGTGTTTGTGCCTACACACATATCCATGATTTTACATATTATATTTGCAGCTTTTATATTTCAGTTATTCATCTTCTCCCTCTTTTAATGCTGACTTTCTAGCTCTTGGCCTTACGCCACACTCACTGCACCCCCCTGGCCCACCCCTGTCTCACTCCAAATCTACAACCTGCAGAGAACCCATCTCACTTCACGCCTTGCTCATATAGTTTACTTGTGACATTAATTACTCTTTTCTTTCTCTCTAGGTCCACTCCCCCAACACACACACACACACACACACACACACACGTGCACACATGCAGAGGAGTTGTAGCACTACTTTTTAATTTTTTTGTCTGTGTGTGTGAACATGACATGCATCTTCCAAGAATGAAGACTTCACATGTGTGTTCAGTTGCTTTTTATTATATCTTTTAAATTATCATGTGATAAAACTGACATTTTCTTGCGGTGGACAGTTCTGTGAACTTTAATTGGTGGATAGGTTTGTGTTATGACTATGACAATCAGGACTCCAAACAGTTCTATTACTTCAGAAAATTCCCTCCTGCTTCTTGTATAGCCATATCCTCCCTCCAACCCTTCTCCCTGTCAACGGCTGATTTGTTGATTTGTTTTCCATCACTGTAGTTTTGTCTTTTGGCTAATATATATATTATATAATAGAACCCTACAGTAATTAACCTCCTGGGGCGGGCTTCCTTCTTGTAGCATGATGCCTTTGTGATCTCTGCTGGTTGTCACGGGTGTCTGTCCATTGCTCCTTCGGATTGCTGGGGATTGTTCCATTGTATGGATACACTAAGTTGGTGGATCCATTCTCCCAAGAGTGAAGACTTTGTAATGGTCCTGGTTAAGCATGCCTGTTTTATTATCCCATTTCTAGGACTTCAGTTTTTAGGTAGGGTATTAGTCGTTTTTCTGTTGCATATAACAGAATACCTAAAACTGGGTGATTTATAAAGAAAAGGATTTTATTTCTTACAGTTATGGAGGCTGAGAAGCCCAAGGTCAAGGGGGTGCCTCTGATGAGGGCCTTCTTGCTTGGCGGGGGTGGGGGGGGGTGTCTCTCTGCAGAGTCCCGACCTGGCACAGGGCATCACAAGGCAGGTGCGCTGAGCACGTGAACCTGCTAGCTCAGATCTCTCTTCTTATAAAGCCACCAGTTCCACTCCCATGAAAAGCCATTAATTCATTAACCCTTTACTCCATGAATGAATTCCTTCATTCTGAGGGCAGAGCCCTCAGAATTCAATCACCTCTTAAAGGCCCCATGTCTTAACACTGCCACATTATGTCAACATAAGCTTTGGAGGGAACATTCAAACCTTAGCAGGTAGAAAGTGTATATTAGTGCACAAATTTACCAAATTAAAATATTGAGAAAAATAAGGTATGGGAGAACTCGTCGTTATAGGAACTTACAATTAAATTGAACCTAAAAGACTGATAGACTGCCGGGAATAGTAACACCTCCTTTCACCCTGTATCAGTTACTTCCTGTATGTCAGGCCCTGAGTTGAACACTTGATGTCCAATATCTTATTAGCTCTCCTAACACCCTCCTGTGGGCATTCTTACCTCTGTTTTACGGAAGAGGAACCTGAACCTGCTCTTCAGGTAACACCCAAAGTAGGTGGTCCTGCTCTGGTCCCCAAAGCAATAGTCTATTCAATCCTCCTGCCAAATGCTGGAATCTTCCAGCAGCAATGTGTGCTTCTCTTGGCTTTAGTTAGACTTTCAAATCTCTTTTCACTCAGCAGTTTAGATAAACTTGATATTATAGTTTCCTTTCATTCCTTTAAGTGATGCAAATTGCTTTACCCAAAGAAAGGCATCACATTACACCATTACTGAAAAAATCTGAGAAAGAAAGAAAAGATGTTTGCAATTTTTTCCCCTCTCATTTTTCTTTCTACTTGATTAAAATGACTATTAGGATTTTCTTTCTTTTCTTTTAAGTGAAAATATTCAGATCTTACGTACAGAAGCCAAAAAGGAAAGTGATGGTCAGTTAGCTGTTGAAATTGGTTAATATAGTCTAGATTATTCACGGGGTGGGGAGAGTGGCGTGACCCCCCCCATTCCCCCACCACCTGCCCCACACCACCATACGTGTAGGGATGGAGCTTGGAGTTCTGAAAAATTAAAATACATGTAATGAACCAATTACCTACTTCATTTTCCCACTGTAGTTATGTCCTGGTTTGCCTTTGTCATTGATAATAACACTTCTATAGCTAAAATCAAAGAATTAGATTTACAAAATACTGGGAAATCTGCTAGCAGAAATTTTTCTCCCATTAGCCATGTAGCATCTACAGCTGGGCAGACAGATGGATACATAGTTGTGTTTCTTCCCCCCAGCCCCCATCCTAAACCCTGTGTATCGAGTAAATAGTTTTCCCCTGGAAGGATCTTGCTAGCTCTGTCACCAAGAATTCAGTTCCCAGAGCTTACATAACTGTGTTTTATGCATTGGAGAGCCCTCGATTCTGGCTCTCTGTGAAAGACTCTGATATAAATGGAATCATTTTGTAAATGGCTGTCAGGAACTGCCCCTACATTAAGGAGCCACATCTAGCCCGTCACAATTGCCATCATCCCTCCTTCCCCCATCTAATCTGCCACCAAGTCCTGTTTGGTCTACCTCTGAAATGGCTCTCAGATGGGTCTCTGGCTCTCTTCACCCTCACGGCTGCTGCTTCATGCGGGTCTTTGTCACCTTCCCGATGCATTAATATCATCACTCCTCACTGCTGTCTGTGCATCTGGCCCTTCTAATCCACTCTTCTTATTGGCAACAGGAGTATCTTTGTCAAGATCATGTATTTCCTAAAATACTACAGATCCCAGGGCTCCAAACAATAGTTCCAGAAGTGTAGGGTATCAGATGATTTGGGAGAATATACAAATGAATGCATGTTATTTGAATTGTTATATATTTCTTTTTTAAATAAATGTTATAAAGCACATTTTTAAGTGATCTGCTTAAAAAACAAATCGCTAAGTCAGTAGCTAGCTATGGCAAACATTGTGAAGGTGGCATGCAAATGATTGCTGTTTAGTAATAGCAGCAGAGGTACAAAGTCCAAATTCCTTAACCCATCCTTAAAGAAAGTTTCCTCCAAAATAGCAAATAGCAGCCTTAATGCCTGCCTATTGCTCCTGCCCGCCAACTTTTCTTCAACAAGAACATTCCTTTCACTTTTAGTTACATTAAACACTTTGCAGTTTTCCCAGCATACTACGTACTCTCCTGTTTGTGCACTTTCTTCGCCCAGCCCGCAACATGTTATTCCCTGTGTCAGGATTGTGTTTTTATACCTGGTGAACTTCTATACATCCTTCAATGCCCAGTTTACATGTGCCAATCTCTATGAATCCTTCTCTAAGTCCCTCAGGTAGAATCCACCACACTTCTTCCTCTTAGTCTCTGCTGGTAACTTTCAACATTTGATGTTCTGGCTATTTGAGTAGGTACTTCCTTTAACTCCAAGCTCTACTGACCCCGCAGGGCTGTGCCTAAATCTCTGTGTTTCCTTTGACCAGCAGTGGGCATGGTGCACAGAAAATCACTCAAGCACCTGCTGAATGAATGAGGAGATGAACAGCTGAGTAAATCAAGGCAGATTCTTTCTTCAATGGGAGGGTGTCTCCAGGACTGTGAGGTCTCCCACACAACTCACTTGACAAAAGAAATTAATCAGGACACACCATCCTCCCTGCTAAGTGGTTCTGAGAAAGTTGTTCTGACAGTGTTTCTCAAGCTACTTAACTGCAACTATCTTTTCTTCTGTAAATTACTTGGAAACATTTATGCTTAGCAAATGGTAACACAGCAGCAGAGAAGCCTTCTCATAACACTGAGACTTATAACTGCTTGCTCTCTTCCTTCCCTCCCTACCAGACTCTCCTACCAGGGCATGGCAGATTCTAAGGCTCTTTTGTTAATTTCAGTACCACCGGCCAGCATAGGGCCTGGCTTATGGTAGGTATTTGGCATTTCTTGAATAAATGGCATCTGAGCATGTAGTCTGCCTATTTGGCCATGAGACTATCTCAGTTCTTCCTGCAGATAGAGACTGTGCAAGGTGAGGGGAGAAACCTTCCAGGGCAGGACCTTTCAAAGCAAGGGCCTTTTTTTGGACAAGTATTTGAGCTCTGTTTACTCCGCCCTGCTGGGGCCCCAGTTGCCTGAATTCCCACTGCCCACCCAATGCAAATCGATCTAATTCTGTGCAACTGGCCAGCATTCTGCTTTCAGTTGATAGTGATCAAAAGGTCAGTATTGAGTGTCAGGGACAGGGCTCTGCAGAGTGGCTGGCATGTGGTGAGGCCTCAACAGTGCTGTTATGATTTCTGATAATTTATCATTGTGTTCACATTCCTAATGATAATAAATGCCATGTGCAAAACTTGGTCCCCTTTTTTCTAGTTCTTTTTATAATTTTATGTCCAGTCCTTAATCCATTTGACTATTTATTGGGATTCACATTAAACCATACCTATCAGTGCCTACAGGTGCCCTCAGAAGCTTTTTTGCATGTTTATCGGCATTTAGTCATTTTAGGACTCTTGCTACAGAAGTTCTCTAATCTCATCCTCTTCATTGTCACTCAAGCATATACTTTTTATTTGGCAATTTTTTTACCTCGTTGGATCTTAGGGTTCCTATTCATTCACTCATTGATTCATTGATTCAATAAATAGTTACTGAGTGCCTGCTCTATGCCAGGTGCTGTCCGAGGCCTGGGGGGGGTCCAGCGTTGGACAAGAAGAAACAGCTCTTGCCCTCATAAAGAGTTCAATCAAGTGCAGAGACAAAGAGAAGGAAAAAGGGAATAACACATACATAAATATATATACTATATTAGTATAACATGGTGATATATCATAATGTATTAATATATTTAAAAGATAGAGTGGCAGTCGTGTAGGCCTTGACCTCAGTCACAGAGTCAGTGGCTTCCTGGGTGAACTCTCGGTTCTGACCATGGCAGCTACATTCCCTGGGCTGTATTCCCAACCAGACCTGTTTTATCTCATGACCCAGACAAGCTTCCCATTGACCTTTGCAAGTATCCGCTCTAATCACCCCTCAGGGTTCCCCGACCTTCCACTGTCAGAGGCTTTGATCTGTGTATCACTCTGGGCAGAGAAAGAGCTTTGGGGGCAAAGCTTGCTGGGAATACACAGCCCAGGGAAAGAGTGAATTGGGGGAGGCTGTTGGACAGCAGACCCCCCAGACTCTTTCTCAAGCCCCCTCTTTGCCACCTCAAATTGTCAATAATGAAGCCTTATCTCTCTGCATATCAAAGGCATGCTTTAGCCAAAGAGAAGTTTCTAGAGATTTCCCCCTTGCATGGTGGAAACGTTATTTAGCACAGTGTCTTAGATGAAGTAGGTGGTCTGGGACTATTTGTTAAGTGTTTGGGACCACTGGAAGCTAACCATCCAGAGGGGTCTGGGAACTTAATTCGATTGGGGGCAACGGTGCGGTGAGCCACGTGGGTGCCTGTGCTGTCCCTCAGTGGAGAGAGGAGACCCACAGCCCCTGAGCAGGCAGCAGAGTGAGCTGCAAGGAGCCAGTCCAGGCCGGCAGCCAGCCTCCCCGGAGTCACCTGATCCTGCATGGCCCTTTCAGACTGGGGAAGGTTGGGAGCCCAAGGCATCATTAGTCTCCTTCCATCACTTCCTCATTAGTTCTTAGATAGTGTTTTAATGACAGCTTGAGAGGCTCCGCATCCTGGCCTCCTTCTATTTATGAACCCCACCGTGTTAATGTGCACTTAATGAGAAATTCTTGTCTTGCTTGTAAATCCTGTAGCCGGCATTCAATTTATTGACAGATGTTTGCTTGGATCTCTTTAAAATTACTTCATAAATCTTCCGGGATAAAAGGCCTCAAGTTTGGTTATTAAGACAGGGCCTTGTTGACAGTTTCATATTTAACTGTTTAGAGCTGAACCGTCGGGGCTGTAATGGGGTGCGCCACCGAGGGACACGGGCCCTGAGCACCGTTTGCCGCATTTCCTGCACCTATCAGGACCCTCCCTGGCGAAGTGTGTCTCCTGTCCCCTGTAATCCCTCCAGTTAACTTCTCAGTGACCTTGCTGTGCTTTGTTTGCACTTAGTCATTTAGCGTATCAGCGTGTCTGCGTGATGCAGTGTTTCTGCTGATGGGCGCCAAGGGCCCGCTGAGCCACCACCCTGGCTCCGCCGCCAGGAAGGCGTGTGCCCGGGAGCCCAGCGCTGCGGTGGCTCTGCCCACGACAGCCACCTGGCACCAGCGGGAAACCTGTGGGCCTCGCCTGCATCTCTGGGCAGGAAATAAGTGGATGTGGGTGGGGGGAGGGGGCTTCTGCTGGGAAGTTTTAAAACCGCACTCATCTTCTGTGGCCATGGGCTTTTCAATACTCTCCTGAATCCATAATTTTCCTGTTGCCAGCAAAAGAAAACTCACCTGGAAACGGCTTAAGGAAAAAGAAACAGGAGTGAGAAGGTAGTTCCTTGGCTCATACAACTGGGATGTACAGGGGTAGCTGCCCTCAAGCCTGGCTGGGTCCAAGCCGAGGGATAAGATAACTTTGTTTCACTCTCTTTCTAGAGTCTTCTTGCCTCTGTATGAGCTTCACTCTCTGATCCCTGTCCTGGCCTCGACAGCTCTATAGCCCTTCCAGGTTCAGATCCAGGAGAACAGACCACCCTGTGCTTCTCTTCCAAATGCTCAGGAGGAAAAAAAAAAAGTTAATTAAGTCCCATTGGTCCTGATCAGGTCACATGGCCATTCTTCAGCCAATCACTGGTCAGAGGTAGGCTATGTTCTGATTGGCTAGGTCTGAGTCACATGACGAGCCTCAGTGAAAGCTCAGGGTTAAGGCTCAGGGAGGGGACGTTCTCTAGAGGAAAAGTGGGTTTGTAACCTAGAGAAGGGGAATAGAGCCAGGCAGCATTAAAACAAATGTTCGAGTGTTCTGGTCAAGTTTAAAACAACATCCTGCCTTGTCTAATTCTTTCATTTCATTCTGGAAAGTTGTTACACATTGGCAGCCTCTGCGCCAAACCAGTCAGGGTTGTGACCTACTCGGTTGGAAAATACATTGAAAAGATTGCAGTTTCAGAAAAACCCTTGAGAGGCCAGGCCATTGAGAAGTCCTCTAAACCCACCCACAAACCAATAACAGTATTAGGATGAAAAAAAACAATGCCCCACTTAATACTCTCACGAATCAGTCCATTGCATGTTAGATGATAATGAGCATTTGGGCCAAAAATAGAGTGTTTTTTGCTTACTTGCCGGTGTCTTGTCACATTGCATTGCTTGAACTGTGTCAGATCTCATTGAGTAACTTTGCTTAATCCCGCGCTGACGTGACCCACTACTTTGCAACACTTAAGATAAGTGTCTGGGGGCTTTTGTCCTCAATCCAATTTTTTGTATAAGTGCTGTTTACCAGATGAGGCATATGTGAATACTATTAGAATTGAAAACACATCTACCATTTAAGCCCGAATTTTTTAAGGGGACTGTGGGAAGGAAGGTACTAGAAACGTTTACTCACAGCCCCTGAAGTCTTCCACAGGAGGCTGACTTCTTTGCCTCAAAATCTTCCATGTTTACTAAATTCTGATAGTCACAGTTTCCTATGTGGAAACTTCTGCAAAGTTTAGGGCATCCTTATGGCTGACAGCTGGAAAGTAAACTTGGCCTTGATTTTCCATTGGACGAACTTCCCATGCCCCTGGGAAACACATTCTTCAAAGTAATAATTTTAATAATCTTGATCTAGAGTTGCCTGGTGTGAATAACAGCTAACACCTATATAATATTTGCTATCTGCCAGTTGCTGTTTGAACACTATTTGTTTTAACCCCTTTAATCCTTACAACAGTCTTATGAATTAGGCATTATTATTGTTCCCTATTGTGCCAGTGAGGAAACTGAGGCACAGAGCCATTAAGTAACTTGCCTGACAAACCATAATATTCATGGAATTGAGATTTGAACCCACACAGTCTGACTCCTGAGCTGTCCTCCAAATGCTGTGCTACATTGCCCATAGTGTGAGGTTATATGGGTGAACACACTGACTCAAGATTTTTGGTACTAAATGGTATTAAATGTATTACAATGTATGAGAGATGAATTAAATATGTGTAATATAATATTATGTATTACAGACATATTAAATATATATCTAACCTAATATGTATTTTAAAAACTTTCTCTTCAAAGAATTGAGTCAAGATGTAATAATTCACACAGGCAGTAATAGTCTCAGAAACAAGGTGAGAGAAGAAACAATAGCAATATGAAAGTTTGTTAAAACAATACAATGAAGCTGGGGGAAATGTAATTTCATAGAAATGCATCCAACTAAAATTGGAGCAAAAGTTCAGACTTAAGTGTCCTGACGGATGAAGCACAGGGAGACAAGTGAAGAGTTACAACGTTTGCATCGTCCCCAAGTTCAGGCAGCCTGAGACCTCCTGTGTCTCAAATCAAGGTGGAGAGGAATTTCTCCAAAGGTTCCTCGTGTTAGGACACAGTGGAAGCCGAGGGTAGTGAGGAACTACACTTTCTTTTTAAGAAACGCCGTCAGGGGGAGGACCAGGACCCAAGAGGAATTCCATGCATGGTGCCAAAATGGCCTAGCAACTCTCTTTTCTTGGGCAAGATATTTAAGGCCTCTGTATTCGTCTCCTTACCTATACAAATGTGGTGTCTTCATTTGGGTCTCCCCCAGAATAAGGCCCTCAAACAAGAATTTGAGTACAAATGCTTCATTAGGTTGTTGATCCTGGGAAACACCAGTAGGGGAGGAGGGATGTACGACAGGAAAGGAAGGATTTAATGAGGAGTGAGTTATCCAGCATGTTAGCACTGTGGGCAGCGAGACTCCACTGAGCTGGGAAACCCTAGAAGGAAGGATGGAACATGGACCTCAGAGTCATCCCAATAAGGGGTAAGGATGCTGGAGTAGTTTTCCACCAAATCTCCATCTGTCACTGCCTGGGGGCTTCTTCCAGGGGCAGTTTCATCCAGTTTTTCCAGCTTGTGCTATGTGAGAGCCAGACATGCTCCCACAGCTGGACAATTACCCTCAGCCAGAGAAGCACAGGTGTTTCCAGGAAGCATGCTTGGTAGGGAGAGGTACATGCCTAGCAGACATGGACAGGGCATCATCAAAATCTAGCATGGGTAATCATAGCCCCTGCCTCCTAGGACAGTTGTAAGGATTGAATGAAGTAATATATAGAAAGTATATTGGAGTACTGCCTGGTGTAAGCAAAAGCTTCAAAACTGGGGAAAAGCATATTGGCTCACAATACTAAAAAGTCTAAGAGAAGATCTTGAGGCTTCAGGAAAGGGTGTATCTAGGCACTCAAACTTACCGTGCTAGGCAAGAGCATGGTGGGAGGGGTAATAGCCTGTGCTGAGGGGTTCAGAGCTTGTGGAATACAGAAAAATTTTAGAGCTGGAGTACTGTTACATGGTGAAGACCATGTCGTCTCTGTGGTCCATTTTAAATCTAGCATGTTGAGCAGAACCATTCCCAGATACTCAAAGTGAACTCATTGGTGAATGCAGCAGGAGGAGGGTGTGTGGAATGAGTCGACACAGTCTGGCATCATGTAGCTAAAACCGCCAGCTGTGTGATGGACAGTTTCATTTCCCTCCAGACTGTTTTGGCATTGTGTAGACAGAGCCTAAATTGGGGCCCGCACCTCCCACTAATCATGCTCTGAGAGAAAGAACGTGGAGTTATTGAGCTCCCCAACCAGCACTTTGGCGCACACGCTATCTAACGATATCAAGAGATGAAGGAGGCCTTTGAAATGAGCTTTCGAGAGTGAGTAATGACCTTCAGGATGTGGCGCAGGATTGTCTTTTGAAACTGGTATATCTTGATGGATGATTGAAAAGCTGCTGTCTTTGGTATAGTTTTCACGGTTTTATATTTGGGGATGTGTAATAAATAAATGTGTAATTGCCCTCAACATGATGCAAGACCAGGAGGTGAGGATGAGACAGAAAAGTCCTATAACAGCATAAAATTTTATTAGGATCCCCATTGGTAGGCAAGGCAGTGTTGTGTGAACAAAGAATGGTCTGTCTTAAGTTGACCAAGATAGAAACCACTGCACTAAAGAACAAATTCCACCAGCTGGTTTGTTGGGAGGTAGAAGGGCAGGGGGATGAAGGATTGACTCTCATTTTTAAGAGAGCACCCATATTGATAACGGTAACAACCACCTGGATTGTGCACCTTACAATTCTGAAGATTAAACAATTAGTAGTTATTAAGGCATTTGAGGTTCTTTTTCTAATCGATGGGAGCAGCTACATTTCAGTGGCTTCTAATTCTTCTTAATGTATTGAGATCTTTTCTTCTTCCATTTTTGTGCTAAAGTTGGTTTTGTGCCCAATGTATTAATTACATGCTTTTTTTTTTATCCTTTGTGATCACAGCTCAGCTTATTTCATATTTTTTTTGTCTTCTCATGTTATTCCCATTATGGGCTTTATACATGGATAAATCTATCTGTGTTTTCAAAATTAACTTTGATCTCTTTTGGTAAGAGTTGATGGGGGACAGCCCTAGGTATTATACATGGTGCCTAGACTGGGCTCAATTTTCTTTTCATCCCATTGGTTTATTGGGTAGGTCAAAGAATATTTTCAACATTGCTCTATAAACTCTATTTTGAAGATTTGTATGTTAACAATTTTGTGCTATCATCTACGGAGGAAGCACAGACCTTGAAAGCTTGATTCTAGTCTTACCTTTTTCCATCCAATCTAGAACCTTAAATGTTCACAAAGGTTTAATAATGTTGTTTAATAAATACTAACTTAATACTTTTCAAAGCTTTAATAATATCATTTCATAATGTCCTTAGAAAAGAGATTTTTGATTGTTGGTTGCCATCTCCCACTGGTGTTCATGTGACTTGTCTGAAACTAAGATTTCTTTTTGTTTGTTTGTTTGTTTTAAACCTGCTGTGGCCTCTCAACATTCATTTCAGTCATATCTGTGCACAAGACATGCACAAAATAGATGGTGGCTGTATGTCTTATAACAGGATTTTCGCTGCTGTTGTTACACAGCTTAAAATAGAGGAATTTGCACAAGGCTACTCAATACAAATGTCTCTTTTGGAAAGTCCCTAAATTCCTATAGCTAATTTTTTTTTTTTTTACATCATACTATTTAGTGTTTAATTACCTACCAACTTCAGTTCATCCCATGAGTGTCACTTTTCTTTGGCGATTTGATTTCAAACTCCTAGAACAGTGGTTCTCAACTGGGGTGACATTGTTTCCCGGGGGCATTCAGCATTGTCTGGAGGGTACATTTTATTGAAATGACTGGGCCAGGGCTGCTGTTGGTATCTAGTGGGTAGAGGCCAGCGACGCTGCTAAGCAGCCTACGGTGCACAGGACACTGCCCACTGCAGAGGATGGTCCAGCCCCCAACAGCAATTGTGCTGAGGCTGAGAAACCCTGCATAGGAAGAATTTAACTATCGAGTTCTTAATTTCCTGCTTTGAGTATAGTACGGGCCGGACACCCAGTAGGTGCTCAGATTCAATTTGATAATGTGGCTGAGTTTGGTTTGTAAATCAGGGCCCCCAAGTAGATCTAAGTACAGTGGTTTTGATAGAATGGAAAAACATGTTTTTTTTAATTCAATATGTATAGATCCTGGTGGTGGGAATGGGCGTGTGACAGAAAATAGAAAACAAAATAGAGATAAAGAAAAAGAAGCCACATCCCGTTCTGTGCTGTGATTGCCGTCAACATAAAAGGCAGGGCTGTTAATCTTCAGGGGACAATCTTGCCTGGAGGGGATCTCTTGGGGAGCATTGGGAATTTTACTGCTTTTCATTGGGGGCAGCGTAAAACGGGGTAATTTAGGCTTAACAAACAAATCTCAGGTTTGACTCACTTTATTCTGAGGCTCCAGAAGGAAAATAGAATTCTCACAGAGCAGAGATCAACCTTTTCCTTCATAAATCACCGGAGTAGGTGAGAATTTGGCTAATATCCAGAACGCTGCAAAGAAATAAACAATGCCAAAGCAATCTGTAGCTTATTTGATGCCAGCTTCTCCATAGATACATATTTCTCGTTGTTTTGATCTCATACTTTTTTTCCCCCCTAAGCAAAAACTTTTCCAGTCTCTCTGTGTGTCTGTTAGGCGAGGCCTTGGGAGCAGGATCCTGACGATGCCCTGGTCAGCTCTTTTAGGGTTTTTTTTTTTTTTTTTTTTAAAGTTGATTTCCTGTTCTGGTGAGCCATACATCACTGACATCCCGGTCTGTGGCGCTTGTCTGTGACAGAATGACAGGTGTCATTTATCACTGGGGCTCGCGGAAGCTGTGGGAAAAGGGATTGAAATTTTTTTTCTGGAAGGTCTCGGTGCCTAGGAGCTGCCAGATCGCGAAAAGGGGGCTTTCCAAAGAGAGCGGTGTGTCACATGACTGCACGTACTGTCAGGGTCGGCTCCGGGAAGGGGGGCACATCAAAAGGGAGCCAGGGAAAGGGAGGGAGGAAAAGGAGGAGGAGTTTCTGCCAGGGGCGTTTAAAGTTCTCTCTGCTTGCTAAGTCAGTCCTTGGGTGACTTCCGCACAGCTCGCGGTGCCAATGAGGAAACCGAAACAGGAAACCTCTTTAATGGCACCACTTCTCGTCACATATTACGCTGGGCACAGAGACAGACTTAGCACTGTACAGGGCATGACTTGCAGTCCAATCATGGCAGAGCTGAGGCAGGAAAACCTATTTCAACAAAAGCAGAGGGTCCCCATAAATCATGAGGCAAAACTGAGACCTGCTGGCAGGCTGCTTCTCCAAAGAGACATTTATGGCATCCTGTTTGCATAAGCACTCTTGGAAAATGCCCGAGAACATCTCCCTGCCGCTTCTGTCCCCTTGCCACGAAGTCCGCCACCAAGTGGATCTCCCAGGATCAGAGAGTAGATTCTGCTTGTCATTTCTTGGCAATGAGAGGTGATCCTTCTTCTACCTCCTGTGCTATTAAAGCAGTAAAAACAAGTTAACACTTTTGCAGTCCTGACTATGTGCTGGGCACTGCACTAAGTGTTTTACTTGTATACCTCACTGTATATAAGTAATCCTCATAGCAGTCCTAGGAGATAGGCATCTGTATATTGGAGATGGTGTCCTTGAAGCACAGAGAGGTTAAGTAATTTGCCCAATGTCGCACACTTCTTGGCAAAGATGGGATTCAAATCCCCGTAGTTGGGTTCTGGAGTCTACATACTTAGTCTCCACTTGAGAGGGGGAAGGGCAGATGTAGTAAGGAGACCCGCTCATTTTCATAACCTCTGGATTGCAAATCCGGCCTTGTTGATTTAGGATATTAGTGGTTTAGTGGTGACCCAAAGCAGAGGTCAGTGCACTACAGCCAACGGGTCAGATCCAACCCATAACCTGTTTTGGTACAGCCAGTGAACTGAGAATGGCTGCAAAATGTTTGTAAAAAATCTCTTTGTCCTTTTGTTATATAAGTACCTGCATATATTATAAAGTTTGCCTCTTGCCCTCAAGAGCCTAAAATATTTACTAGCTGGTTCTTCACGGGAAGAATTTGCTGGCCTCTGACCTGAGGTCAAATCAGCTACAGAAAAAGAAAGAAAGAAAAAGGAAACGTGGGGAGGAGAGAGAGAGAGGAAAAGAAAGACAGGAAGGAAGGAAGGAAGGAAGGAAGGAAGGAAGGAAGGAAGAGAGAGAAAGAGGGAGGAAGGAAGGAAGGGAGGGAGGGAGGGGAAGAGAAGATTTAGAAAAAAGAAGAAGAAAAGGGGACCTCTTCTGAAAGCAAATAAAAAAGCTAGTATCCTCGCGCATGGGGTTCTGAGGCCAGCAGACACTGCAAGGGGCTGGCTTAGGTGTACTTATGTGGAAAGGCTGTCCTTTCAAAGTAAGTTTTCCTTGACTGCTTTTCCACAAAGCCTGCTGCTTGGAAAGACAAATTAGCTATTAGATGATCTAGTTAATTGACAGCTGACTTAACTAATTATCCCAACATGCTTATTAAATGTTACCTTTCCCATTCTCAACACACTTAGAGCATCTGTGTATTTAAGGCCTTATCTATGACTCTCTTGACAGCACGTGCCTGTTAAAACAGAGGGTGCTTGGGGTGTGCTTTTTCTATCATTATCTCTCTCCCTCTGTGGTTAGAGTCATAAGAGATAAAATTAGGGGCTGGGTACATAACGAGCCCATCCCTATTCAGCGACGATGTCCTGTTATACTGGCACCTGTTCACTCAGATGGATCAGGAACGGACTAAGTAAGGAAATAATGCATATTATCAAGCCTCGCCTAATGGGTGTGACAAAAGCTGAGGGAAAACCCAATGTGACTTTTGACTAGTCTGTCATAGCTGGGAGAGCTGGTGTCTATATTTAAACAGGTCCACAAATCCCTGAACCAAAACTCTTTGGGGCAGATATGTTCTGAAATCCAGAGTTTTTCAGATTTTAGGAAGAAAGTATGGTACATACCATGTATTAGGTAACACTCCCAAGTGGGTGGGGAATAGCATCCTGTGCTTAATAATAGAAATATTTCTGCAATGAAACATTAATATTGCTAAATGAGATTTTTTTTTAATTTTAAAGTATATGAAATAAGTTTAAGTGATTTTCTGCTAAATGAATTATGAAAAATAATTTTTAAAAAACTTTTGGTGTTCAGAGCTTTTAGAATTTCTGGAATTGGATATAAGGGATTGTGGCCCAGTGCAAATGTTACTACAATCTCATGGCTCTTCAAATAACTACAGCCTTCAGGTTAATTTTAAATTTTCTATTGGTTGTAATTGATACATATGGATACAGTTGGCGATTAGTCTTCAGAATAATGTGAGATGAAGCATGGTACATATCAATATATATAAAACAATATATGAATATATTTTATATGAAATTAATGCTTTTGTAAAATACTAGGCAACATAAGAAGATCAAAACTAAATACAAAGATTCTTTTCTGTTTAGAGTTGAATTAGAGGGCGGAGATGCTGTAAAATGTGAAACGTCATCTGGTTCAAGGTTTGTAATCTCCACTTTCTGCTGGGGCTTTGCAGCTGCCGTGCATCAAGATCCCGAGATACTCATTTTTTCCCATTATCACATCTCTGAAGTCAGGATGCATCCTCCGGTCTTTGTTGTGCCTGGTTTGCTTGGCAGCATTTTTTTTTTTTTTTTTTTTTTACTTTCTGGACAGTACATAAGAATTGCATTGGAAGCAACTTAGATTCAATTCACTACAGTCACAGAGGTGAGCCAGAGGACCCATGGTGACCTGGGGAGCTCACATCCCATCTACAGGGGGTTCACTGGAGCTAACCTCAACCCTGACCGTGACCCTAACCCACACCCTAACCCTAACCTTAACCATAACTGATTGGCTGTTGCCCTACAGGGCATTGTTGCACAGAAACACAGATCCAGGGCTGGCTGATCTGATCTTTTGAGAAAACCTAGAAATTCAGCTTTGCAGTCTCACAATATTTAAATGCTGACAATTAAACTATCAATATCATGTATTAACCCTACGCAGGCCAAACAAGACAGGTCAGGTATCCAGGTTGGATCTGTCCCACCGATGTCTAGAAAGATTTAATGAGTTGATTTTCCAAGATCACTCTGCTAAAATATGATATCATCTCTGACATCTGTAGTTTTGATTTTTGTCTGATTATCTGGAATGGGAGGTGAAATGATTAAAAAAATTGCAAGCCCAGAAACTCTGGAAGCTCACAGGGAAGAGGGAGAGATATTCAAGCAAACATATGTTTGCAACATAGGATAATAATGTCCATAATGACACTTACGATGCTACTAGGGACTGTGAGGACCTGGAGAAGAATGACTGGTCCCAGCTCTGGGTAGGCAGAAAGGGATGCTCAGAGAAAGTGTCCCAACACTGAGAGGAATGAGTAGAGGATGGTGTGGGAGAGGGGTTGCTAGCGCTGTGTCAGGGAAAGGGAACAGCATGTACAAAGGACTAGAATAGATCATTCCTCACAAGGCTTTTTAAAAAATATTTCCCACAACACAATGAGGACATATTGTGCAGCCTTATGAAACCCAAATCCAGTTGACTTATTAGGAAGTTGATCAGAGAGGAAAGAACATCTGCTGTGACCACAGCCCTTGACACATCCTACAGCACTGCAGCGAGGCAAGGATTAAATGACACCAGTGTGGGAATCTGTCAGAGCTCAAAGAGCAAGACTGGTCCTGCAGCCTTGCCACAGAAGGCAGTGGCCTAGACAGTGCTGGGAAAGGGGTTCTTGTCCCCAAGCATCTCCTCCAACAGCTGCATATGACACCTTCTTCCTCTCCTGCTTGGTTAAGGTCTTAGATGACCATATCGAATTGTATATTGGGCTGTTAGGGTTCTCAGCCTGCAAGCAAGACCAGCTGGCTTGGTAACTTTAACAAAAAGGAAATTCTCTGGGGAGTTACCAGTAACTCGCAGAATGGATGTGGAGGGTGGAGGACCAAGCCTGGAGACGGGTCAATGCCGAAACAGACCCTTAGTCTATGAAGTAGAAACCATAACCCAGTCTGTTTAGGTGCCACCACTGGACTAAATGAAGTGTCCTCCAAATGCCTTCATTTTTTTAGCTTCTCCACTCAAGATGCAAATTTCCTGGAAAGAATATCCAATTTGCTCAACTGGAGCAGTTAGCTTTTGTTGAATTAAAAAACAATCCCAGAACTCAGTAGCTTAAGACAAAGACCGCTTATTTAGTTCACGATCCTGCAGGTCAGGCATTTAGGCTAGGCTCAGCTGACAGTTGGCTGATCTTGCTGGCGTTAGATTAGGTATTTCAGCTCTTCTCTCCAGGGTCTCATCCTCCAGCAGGCTAGCCCAGGCACATTCTCGTGGGAGTGGCAGGGTTTTAAGAGCAAAACCCCAGAAGGCCTCTTGGTCTAGTCTCAGAACTCCACTAATGTCACTTCTGTTGCATTCCGCTGGACAAAGTAAGCCAGCTCGGACTTAAGCAATGGAGAAATAAATGCCATCTTGTGATGGATGGAGCTTCACAGTCACATGTCAAAGTGTGTGTATACAAATGGGGCCAATTTACCAGCAATCACCCACACTGGTTAGGGTCCCAAGCCTGCTCCTGGGTTGGAGAACAGGGGACTTGAATAAGAGTCTGACCAGACTATATCTAATGGGGAATGAGTAGATCTCCAAAAGGAAATTTCAATTTTTTTAGGAAGGGAGAATGATCTAAGTCTGTGGTCCCCAACCCCTGGGTCGCAGACTGGTACCAGTCTGTGGCCTGTTAGGAACCAGGCTGTACCGCATCACCGCCTGAGCTATGCCTCCCCCCATCCCCCACACCCCCCATCCCGTGTAAAAATTGTCTTTCATGAAATCTGTCCCTGGTGCCAAAAAGGTTGGGGACCACTGATTGAAGTAATCAAAAAAGAAAAAAAAAATTTAAAAAGAAGTAAATGTTTTTTAAGGTATTGTTTTCGTATGTGTCATTCGGTAGAAATAAATGTCCTTTCCCATGAGCAAAATTTCTGTTTTCATAGTAAAATAAAAATAATAAATGTTAAAATTAGGCCTCCCACTTCCCTTCATATCCCTGGCATGGCAGGAACTCAACCTTTCATGCACAGCTGCTACCCATGCTCTCTCGTGCCCAGGCAGGGAACACAGAGTGTAGTCCAGGGGATTTTTTTTTTTTTTTTTTTTTTGAGACAGGGTCTTACTCTGTCGCGTGGGCTGGAGTGCAGTAGCATCATCATAGCTCACTGCAACCTCCAACTCCTAGGTTCAAGTGATCCTCCTGCCTCAGCCTCCCCAGTAGCTGGGACTACAGACACGTGCCACCATACCAGGCTAATTTTTCTCTTTTTCTCTGGCTGGTCTCAACTTCCTTTGCAATCCTTCCCTCAAGCAATCCTCCCAAAGTGCTAGGATTACAGGCATGAGCGGCTGCATCTGGCAGGATTCTTGATTCAAATATCAATTTCAGAAATACATGCTGTAGTTCATCAATACATTGCTTTCTGGAATACTCCAGCCCTTTCTGACAGCTCTTGTCTCTGAACTCTGACCGCACTGAAATCCAGAGGTCATTATGAGAGCTGGGATTGGGTCGCTCCATGTGGGATGCTGCACGAATCCATTCACGTCTTTCAACCTCAATTTTTTCATCTGCAGAATAAGTATAGCTATATAAAATGCCTACCACCTAGATGCAAGTCGAAAAAAATGTAGTTAATATGTGTGAGAATTTTGTTTCCTGTAATACAGGTGTTTGAACACGTATTGATTTGGGGGGGGTGGTTGTTAGTGATGACATAAAGGTGAATCTCTTTTTCTGGCAAATATTTACCATGAGCTTCCATGAGCACAGCTCTGCGAGCCCACCTGTGATTCTGATTTGGAACTGGGCCCTCGTTGTGGTCCATTTGGATGATTAACAACGTGAAGTATTATTTCATCAGTTGATTGACCAGGTGGGAAACACCTGACCTCGTCTGCTGGGTGATGGTGGAGGAGTTTAACAAGAGGGCAGTTGGAAGGTGGGAGTGGTATTTAAGAACTCAGTAAGGGCTACTGCAGTGACCTGAGACTGGTGTCAGACGGGAGCCTTTGGTACAGGGATGGAGGGTTCGTGGCACCCTGCTTGAAAGGAGCCAACAGAACATGCACACCCCCCTCTCCCCTCCCACCTGCCCATCTCCTTTGGACAAACCCAGGGGGAAGGGTTTGGACCCCACCGAGGGGCTGAGAGGTCAGCCTCCCAGGGTACAGAATTGATGTGCAGGACAAGCAGAAGATACCCACGACAAATCATTGAAGACTGAGGGAAAATGAAATTCACAATATCTTCCCACAATGGAAAGTCCTCACTCTGAAAATGACTTTACCTATTTAGGGACCAGGCCCAGGAAAAATTGCAAAGGGCTTTAAAACCCCACTTATCAGGGAGTTTTGTACATTTCATGAGATGGGTTAGCGGGTAGGATCTGAATGTTGGATTAGATGCTACATTGGGCTCATGAAGACATGATCCTTGGTTAATGAGAAAACATTCAATCTCAGGCTGAGTCAAAACTTGTAGTCTACAAGACAATACTGCCCCCAGATGGGTTTCCATATTTTAAAAAACTTTAATTAGTTAACTAATGTTTAATTAAATATTGGAGGTTTTATATATGGCTCTACATGCCTGGATTCTCTTCAAAATTTAGGAACCTGGCTCCATAAGTCCAATTTTCTCCTGGGAACAAGGGGTTAAGCTAAGAGTGTGTGCACACTCCAGCTCGCCACAGTCCTCACCATTCTCTGTTGCCTCACGTTGGCCAGACCCATGTATCCTTTACCACTTTTATTGTTCTTAAGCTCTAAATTTTATGATGATCATGCTTCTCTCCACCCATATCTCTATCAACAATGGGCCAAAAGAGCTAATTCAAGAGAGTCAATGTGCTTTAAGCAAAATTGAAGAAAATGTATATTTCTGTGGAAGAAAAGAATTTTCCTATAATTATAGATGCAAAACTATGGTGTCTGCATGGAAAGATTACAAACCAAGCCTCCTTATGTTGTCTTATGGTCCTGGCTCACGTAGGCACTTGCATTTCAACCACACACTCCAAAAGCAAAGCACTTTTATGTGCATCATCTCACTTAGACCTCGTAATAACATTGTGAAACACACAGAGCTAAGCTTATTGTCCTTTAATTGATGACAAAGCTCAGACAAATTCAGTGATTTTCCCAAGGTTCTCCATCAAATGTTGGGACTGAAACCCAGGTCTCTTAATGAAGTGCAAAGTCCCATGATTCAGCGACAACTGAGGCTTGTGTAGCCTGGAAAAAAAAAAGGAATTGCTGAAGTTTGGTCAGGTGTGGTGGCTCATGCCTATAAAACCAGCACTTTGGGAGGCTGAGGGGAGGAGGATCACTTGAGGCTGGGAGTTTGAGACCAGCCTGAGCACCATAGCAAGACCTTGTCTCTACAAAAAAATAGAAAAATTAGCCGGGTGTGGTGGTATGCCCTGTAGTCCCAGCTACTCAGGAGGCTGAGGCAGGAGGTTCAAGTGAGTCCAAGAGTTTGAGGTTGCAGTGAGCTATGATGACACCATTGTTCTCTAACCTGGGCAATGGAGTGAGACCCCATCTCACAAAAAAAAAAGGAATTGCTGAAGTTTGTCCTACATTTCTGGATAAAAAGACCAAGTGCAGTGATTTCCATACTGTGCAGAATTAATACTTTTTTCCTTAATCTTTTTTTTTTTTTTGTCTACTCCATTTCCCAAATAGGTTGTGTTCTAAAAGTAGTCAAAGATTATAAGATAACATTTCTTAGGCAGGGGTAAATAAGAGCTGTTTAAATGACCCAAGTGTCATCTCTGCCTCCAGGGACAAATACCATCTTTTGACTTCTAGCCACCTAGGAGAAGTTAAGCAAGAAGATACAAAGGCATCCCAAAGCTTTATTAAGCAGAGAAATATTAGACTTTTCAGTTGCCTGTTGCTATCTAATTACCTGTGACTCCTAGCATCACATGCAGGCTTTACTGCCGCATGTGTGCAAACGGCAGGGCGGGGCTTCCGTGTGTGCCCTTTGAAACTCTCCTAACATCAGCCTTCACTCAATGTTCAGTACTGCTGCAGTCCCACCCTCGATAAGCAAAGAAGCTAAAAAGAAGCTACCTTCCAATTTATGTTTGAAATCCATTAATTCTAGGGACAATTTTTTTTTTTAGTTTTTAATTTAATTTTTTTTTTTAGAGCTTAGACTCCTACAGGTGTAGAACACCAAGGTGTCGGGAATAGCAAAAGCCAAGGCCCCAAAGTTAAGGAGGGCTGTGGGGCCTCAGATACAGCAAGGAGACCCGGGTGGCTGGAGCAGAGTGAAGAAGGTGCACGTGGATGAGATCTCCAGAGGCCAGCCTGGGCAGAGCCTGTGGGGCTTGGCAAGGACTTTGGATTTTATTTGAAGGGTACCAGATGCTGCTAGAAGGTTTGGGGCAGGAAAGTAGCATCATCTGACTTATCTGCAGGAAGTTTGACAGTGTTCTGGTGCACGGAGCATGGGGAAGGGCAGGGTGGAAGCAGGCAGGCGGGTCAGGGCTGTGGCAATAGTCCAGGCCAGCAACGGTGGCAGCTTGGACCGGGCTGATAGTGGTGAAGGTTGTGAGAAGTGGTTGGATTGTGAGTGAATTTTTGAACTTTGAGCCAACCAAGAACGGGGCACTAAGGAGGACAACATTAATAGCGTGTCTTTTAAAGGAGATGATCTAAATGTCCCCAGAAAGTGGTTCCTCTTTTACTCTGTTAACATCCATTTCCCAAGACCCTGCCCATCAGTGCATCGGGCCAGGGGAATCGCTAGCTGTAGCAACGTCCTGGCCCTCAAAGAGCCGCCCACTGCTGAAGGAACTAGCTCTGTCCCATCATCGTCACTCACCTGTTCCAGGCCACCAGCTGCACTCTAGGGTTTCTTGCAGTAGCTTCTCACACAATCTCCCTGACACTGGTCTTCCCGCTCCAGCCCACTCTGCACGTAAGGGGCAGAACAATCTTTCTTTAAACCTCAAATTGCTCTTTATCTTGACTCTCTCTTTTCTTTCAATATGTTTATATTTAGAGGAAACTATATATCACAACCACAAAGGGAAAATTAGCACAACTGACTGTAGGTAGAAAGTAAACATAAAACCAAATGTGATGGATGCACAAGATTATCGAATCCTGGCTTATTTAGCTGACAGCCTCTTATCTTCACAACCATGCTTTGTTGTGACTTTTTATCCCCATTTCACTCATTGGTAAACTGAGGCCCAGACAGATCAATTGATATGCCAAAGTTCACAAAGTAAGCCTGGGTTTGTACCACACTTGTCTCCAGGGTCAAATTCCAGGCAGAGCCTTTATTTTGGTCTTTTCCCCCCATCCTTTATAACAGGGATCAGCAAAATGCAGCCCATGGGCCAAGTCTAGCCCAACACCTATTTTTGTAAAAAAAAAAAAAGTTTTATTGGCACCTGGCCACACTCATTCGTTTCCATGTTGTTCATGGCAGCTTTTGCTCTGCAAGGGCAGAATTGAGTAGGTGCTGCAGAGACCACGTGACCCTCAAAGCCTGAAATATTTGTTAGCTGACCCTTTATAGAGAAAGTTTACAGGCCTCTATTCTAGATAGAAAAAAAAAAGTACATCAAAGTTAAAGTTTATGGAACACACATAATATCTCTTCTTCCCATGACAGCAACAAAATGTCAGTTAAAGAGAAATAAATGCTTCTTGAATGAATGATTTAAAAAATGGGAGTTTAAAAAAAAACAAGAAAACACTTAAGTGACTCAAGTCAGTAAGTTGCCTATTGTTCAAGGTGGGAATTGCTTGTGTGGCTTTATTCTTTCAGTTAAATTTATTCACACATTTTTCCATTCATTCGACAAATATTTATTGAATATCTACACCACACTAAGCCAGTACCTATGACAGCAACAGCATATGCCAGACTGAACGAAATCCAATGCATTTCCTGCCAGAACAGAGCCCACGCTATGGGAATAGAGACAGTTGTTAGTCAAATAATTATAAAATTTGGGTATTTGGGGAAGTTGGAGGAGGCTTTCTTGAGGACATGATCTTTGAGGTAAGAACTGAAGGGTGGCTAGGTGACAGGAGAGGGGATCCATCATCCCGGGAGGAAATACCAGCACACACAAAGGCCCTGTGGCAGGAGGGGGCATGGTAGGCACTGGGAATTCAAAGCAAGATGCTTCTATGTACCTGAGACAGCAGACTGGGGAGGCAGATGTCTCTGCCTGCACTGGTCCAAGAAGTCCATGTTAAAGAGTTACTCTTTGTCCTAAGAAAGTAAAAAACATGGAAACGATTTAAAAGACTGGTAGCTTCTTACGGGACGATCTGTCATCTTCCTGGGTTCGGGAGTCTGCATCAAATCCCCTACAGCTATGCTGAGTCTACTCACTGGTATTCTGTAATCATCTGTTTACAAGTTTAGGTATTCAGGCTGTTGCTGAAGCCAAGAAAAGCATGCACAAGGGCAGTATTAAGACAGACATTTTCAGTTTACCCTTTCTAGACGACCCATGTTGCAAACTACATCTTTGGAAACACTTTTATTATCCTCACCAGGGACCCAACTTCTTCAAATTCATCTTCTATCCATTTATTCCTTACCCTTAATCTATTTCTGTGTAAGGTTCTAACAGGCCAGGTAACCTTTTCCCTAATCTAAAAGCAGATCAGGGATAGTATCTAAGAATAAAGCTATGAAAAGGTTAGCAAATGCAGAGGGGAAAGAAAGCAAAATGTTTTTTTTTAAGAAATTTGTGGCTCAATTCCATTAGACTTCTTAGATTGCAAGCAACAGAAACTAACTCTGGTTATTTCCAGTAACAAAAAAAAAAAGGGAGTTTATGAAAGGCTTTCTGATAAGACGGTCGGTATTTGACTTGAGAGCTCCATATTGAGAATAAACCCAACCAAACAGATGTCTGAGGAGTGAGTGTTCTAGGTAGATGATGGCCAGTGCAAAGGCCCTGTGGTGCGAACAAGAGAGGGGTGCCACAAAAATGGAGGGAAGACTAGGGGTCTGGAGGAGGGTGGGTGTGAGGCTGAGCAACCGACTGATCAGACAGGGCTTTGTAGCCTGCAGGAAGGAGTTTTGACTGCAGTCTCTATAATAGGAGGCTTTATAGGATTTTAAGTAGATGAGTGAGATGATTTGAGTTGTAGCAGAGAAAGAGCACACTGTAATAAGCAATTACTATTAATACATCTCAGGCACCTCAGGTCATTTTCCTGTCATCTTCACCACAAGTCAATAAATAGATACAATTATTATCACTTCTCAGAGGAGTCAGCTGAGGCTTAGGGAGGTAAAATGACTTGTCTAGAGTTACCCAGTGACTATGTGGCAAAGCCAGGCCTCTACCTGCATCATCTCCCTCCAGCTCCTGGCTCAAAATATTCGGTAAAAGCTTGTTTTTGTTGCCGTTGTCTGTGGTGCTCATTTTTCTAACAGTTCCAAGAGTGTTTGGTCAATGGCATTATTCTTTTCTGTTCAATTTCATGAATAAAAGAGATTTGCCTCGAAATCATAACTGAGTGAAAAAAACAATAAACATGTCATTTTCCCTGAAGAACTACATGGACACCCAGCTCAGAAGAATTTGTTGCGGGGGCGAGCTCTGGGGGAGGAGGAGGATTGGCCGCAGCAGTGTTTTGGGTTCAGCCATCCCGTTTGTGAGAATTAGGAATGTTCTTTGGATACAGGATCAAAGACCAGCATATTCCTTTCTGGGTTGAGACATCGCCCACTGGCCTTCTCGCCTCCTCTTTTTTATCTTTCCTGGTAACTCAACTTCAGCTTCTCTGATGGTAAAGAGATGAGATCAGCCACCAGGGGATCAGTCAATTGGATCAGGTTTCAGTCATCAAAAAATTACGTCAAAGGCTAAGCATGAGTTACCCTCCATCGCCAGTGTCAGCCTGGGACTTTACTGCAGGCCATCAGTCCTGACTTCCTCGCCCCTGCAGATGATAAAATATAGGGCACCCCGAGAATTTGCCAGGACGGTGTGTGGGAGGGGAGGGCTGTGCTCCAGGGAGAAAAGACGTAGCATTCTGATGTTGTCACCTAGCACCATCTACTGCAGGAACATCAGCTGATTGTTTTATTATTTAAAAAAAAAAAAAAAAGTTGGCCAGGTACAGTGGCTCAAGCCTGTAATCCTAGCACTTTGGGAGGCTGAGATGGGAGGATTACTTAAAGCCAGGAGTTCAAGACCAGCCTGAGTTAGAGCTAGACCCTGTCTCTACCAAAAATAGAAAAAATAAGCTGGGTGTGGTGTCACGTGCCTGGAGTCCCAGCTACTCAGGAGGCTGAGGCAAGAGGATCGCTTGAGCCCAGGAGTATGAGTTTGCAGTGAGCTATGATCATGCCACTGCACCCTAGCCTGGGTGATACTGAGCATGACTCTGTCTCAAAAACCAAAAAAAAAAAAAAGAGAGCGAGTTCATTTCAGAGTTGGAAGTGAATTTAAAATGACCTTCATTATTTATGAATACACCACCTGTTTATTCTTAACCAGATATGTTTTCAATTAAACATTCATTGTGTTTCCATCATAATAATTATTTTTTTTAAGTTTATTGTTGGAAATAGGAAAAAAAATACTCCATTGTCCTATCATAAGAAGAAGATTCATTCTGTCTTCCCTTTGCCACTCTCCCCCTCTTTTAAATCTTGAACCCGATCTTTTTTATTGTTTCAAATGATGTGACTCCATTATGCACATGATTTTTGTGATCAGCTGCCTCCAGAGTGGCAAGTGCAAAGGCCCTGGGGTGAGAGCCAGAGAGGTATGCCACAGGATCCCCACCTCCTGGGATCCCCATCCTGTGTGATTCCCTCCCCTTAAGAGTAGAAGGACTTACTGACTCTCCTCTAGTGAACAGAATATGGCAAGCCTGTTGGGATGTCACTTCTGAGGTTAGATTATGAAAAGATTGCGGCTTCCATCTTGAATGTGTTCTCTCTCTCTCTCTCTCTCTCTCTCACTCTCTCTCTCGCTCTTGAATCGCTCAGCCTTGGAGGAAGCCAGTTGCCATATTGTGTGCAATCCTGTGGTTTGAGGAGTAATTTAGGGCATCACTCCACTAGTCCACCAAAAATCCCTTACCAAAAACCACGTGAGTGAACTTCCAAGTGGATTCTTCAGCAGCAATCTTGCGAGGACTGTGGTCACAGCCAGGGGCTTGACTGCAACCTCCTGGGAGAGACTGGGCTGGATTCACACTGTTAAACCACTTCTAGTTTTCTAAGCCACAGAAACTGTGAGGTAATAAATGTTTGTTGTTCTTAATTGTTGGATTTTGGAATAATATGTTACACAGCAATTGATAACTAATAAAATTTCATATTCAATTATTTTCTCATTTAATTATAAGTATCTTACCAAGTGCTTACTCTCTGTAATAACCATGTTTATGTAACATCCTCAAGTATAAGTATTTATACTTGTTTATTGTTTATTTAATCACTCTTCCATAGGACGTTTACTTTGTTGTAATTTTTTTTACATTTTAAACACCACTGTGGTAAACATCTTTTGCTATAGAGCTTCTTCTGTTTTTTAGCTGTTGTCCTAAATAGATTGGAATTAGCTGTAGGGTTAAGAATCAGCTTGGATTACTGGATCAAAGGGTGAGCATATTTGTATTTCTCTAGATTTTTATTACACAACTGTCCCCAGCAAGGGGTTACATCAATATACTACCATTATAAACCCAGGACAATGTCCATTTCATCTCACCTTTGTCTTTTATCTGATTGTTGGTAATTTGATAGGTCAAGTATTTCATTGTTTTATAGATATTAAAAGGAGCGATCATTTCCATGGTCACCTTCCCTTCTTAAGGAAAATGGGACACACACGGGGATTGAGATACTGAGTGAGGAGCTGAACACCACCATGAAGCAGTGCCGTCCCAACAGAACTTCCTGATGGTGCGAATGTCCTCTGTCTGCAGTGTCTACTCCAGCAGCCACTGCCCACCTGCGGTTGTTGAGCACTATTAACTAGTACAACCGAGACACGGAAAGTTTATTTTATTTTAATTTAATTTAAATAGCCACACGGCGTTAGTGTCTACTGCACATTTCTGAAGGATTCAGTGAAATAGTAGCCACCTATTAGAAGAAAGAAGTTGACGTTTGAGACACTGAAGTTCTCACCTACCTAGTAATGTCCCGTCTTCCCTACTCGTTGCCTTTAAATAGGATTTCCTGTGGGTCTGACACTTCAATCATAGTAACATCATCTCCATGAAGACCTCCATAAAATAAGCGTGTGTTGCCTGCCATGGAAGGCCAAGCTTAGAGGAACCTGACATCATCCATGTTTGGGATGCAAGAATCCTAGATTGATGGTTATGTAATCCCTTTTTCATTTCATCTCTGCTTCCCGTCTCCGACATCCCTCTCCAGTGGTCTCCCTAACTGTAGCACTCACCACAGAGGCGGGGGTGGGTGGATGGATGGATGGATGAGTGACTGGGTGGATGGGTCAAAGTGATAACAATAGCTAACATTCACAATGCGCATAGTACGTGTCAGAGTTTGGGTCCACAGCTTTACTTGTAACATTTCATTCTCATCCAGTCTTCATAGTGGCCCAAAGAGGAAGGTGTTAGTAATTTTTCCTGCTTGACGGATGAGGAAACTGAGGAAAGAGCTAGTAAGTGGCACGGCCCATATTTGAACCAGGTCTGTCTGCCTTCGTGGCTTCTATTAATCCATGGTCCTTCATCATCACATCATGATCCTGTGAAATGTCACGCCATGCATTATTTACACCTTGTCACAGTGTTGTGGTGGTGGTTGAAATTTTTCTCCCTCAGGTGGCTACAGATGCTGGGGGGAAAATGCTAGAAACTCACAGGTAGGTGCCTCAATTCCCTCCCAAAGTGGCTCTTTCACTTTTTATTGCTGACCAACTTCTAACGTGTCAGTGCTATACTAATATGGTTAACTGTTTGCCTGGGGCAGAAAAATAAAGCTTCTGGCGTGCAATTAAAACCTCGTCTTGCCCAATTGGGCAACTAATGAGATCAGCAAGAGTGGAGGCCGCCTCGCGAAGGCGCGGTGTGTACCTCGGGTCCATTTCGAGGGGCAAGAGAAAGAGCAGCCGATAGAGTCGCCTGATGGTTCAGCTTGGGACGCAGTGAGCTAGTCCGCCAAGCCACCCTTGGCCGCGCATCCGCGTCCCCGCGCAGACTCGCGCGCAACTGAGACCGCACACACGTGCACCGGCACGTCCACGCCGAGCTCCTTCCTTTTTTTTTTTTTTTTTATTTCAGCATATTATGGGGGTACAAAAGTTTAGGTTACGTATATTGCCCTTTTCCCCCTCCCCCCCATCAGAGCTTCAAGCGTGTCCATCCCCTAGATGGTGCCATCGCACTCATTATGTGTACACCCTTCTGATTGGCCCGTACAGGTTCCTGTCACTCTGTACTCTGGAATCCAGACGCAGCCTGAGCTTCCTGGTTTCAGATGGCGGCATATGTTTAGATGTCCTGTTCCCAGATCTGAGGACTTTTTGTGCCTGCAGTGATGAATCAGAAACTAACACAAGATGAGGGTTTGTCTAGAATGAGGTGCAGTAACAACTGGACATCTGCCTTTTGAGGATATTGCCAGGAGCTGAAGAGTCCCTGGTCCCTGTCCTTGGTTTTAGTTATAAAAAGATTTCTCAAGAGGTGCTGGGACAATCTCAACATGTGCTGTTAATCAAGTTAGTTTCATCCAACAAATGTTAATTGAAAACCAACTGGGTGGGAGACACTCTAAGTGCAGTGCGTACACCCGTTGAATAGGGCGAATTCCCTGCCTGCCTGTGCCTTACAATCGAGGGCAGGATAAAGACAGTAAACAAGTAAATAAATGTATGACTAAGATAGTCTCACATGCTGAGAAGTATTATAAAGAAAATCATACTGATGACATCATAGTGAAAGAATGAGGTTGGGGAACAATGAGGGGGGGAGACATTGGTCAGAAGAAGAAGACATTTCAGCTGAGACCAGAATGCTAAGGAGTCAGCCATGCAAAAAATCTGGAGGAAGAGCATTCCAAGCAGAGAGAACAATAAGCGCAAAGGTCCTGGGGTGAGAATGAGTTGGCTTTGTTCTTTCCAGAAAAGAAAGATGGTAGTTGGAGCTCAGTGAGTCCCGAGTGGGGGTAGAAAGATGAGGGTAGAGGTTAGCAGAGGCCAAGTCATGTATGAGTATGTTCTCTATAAAGGAGAGTTTTTATTATATGTCAAGACATATATATTTCACACTTACTGTGCCTGGACACTGAATGGTGCACTTTATATACATTTTCCCTTCTGATCCTCACACCACCCATATTAGGTTTTTGCCACAGAGGTGAGGAAACTGGCACTCAGGCATGTTTACTAACTGGCCTAAAATCACAGGTAGGCAGTGGGGGAGCCAGACGCCACACCTGGGTTTGTCTGATCCCACGGCTTATGCTCACCGGCACCAGGCCGCACCACTTCTTCAGCTTTGAGATCAGACTTTGTGTTGTGGTAGAGAATGGTAGGGAGCAAGGTCTTGTTGGTTAGTTTGGTGTGTGTGTGTGTTTAACAAGGGTATTCCTCAAATCAGATCAATTGGGTGGCAGTTTAATTCACAGTCTCTTAAAATTGAAATCTAAAATGGTTCTCTGTGGCTGCCATGTATGTTTGAGGGACGGGAGCGAGAGGTGAGTAGGTGGCAGAGAAGGAGGCTTCTCAGCACTCTGTCCTTGTGTGCTCTCACTCCATGGCGTGTGAACCTCCCAAGAGGATGAATTGGGTGGTGTAAAGTTATGATGGGTATAAGTGTGACTTTTTCCAGGTCTGGTGACAGGAACACCAAGTTTGGAATGAAGAAGACCAAGTTGAACGTGTGAATGACTGTGTCGTTCAAGGTGTTTCTTTCTGCCCAAGTGACAGAAAAGTCTCTGGAACATTTCTGTTTGTCTTTCTGACAAACTGATTGCCACAATATGGCAGAAAGTGGCAGTAGTCACCTTGCCAGGCACGGGCAGTCTAATTTCTGCAACCGTAGGGTCTGACACAAGTTGGCCACTGTTCTTTTGGACATTGTGAGTGTGTGATTATGTCCAGAAGGCAAGCAAATTTCAGTCCCCCAGATCAAGCACACTTTGGATTTGGTATGTCTGGGCTTTGTCAACTTTGGTACTATTGACATTTTGGACGGAAAATTCTTTGCTGAGGCTGCTCCTGTTCATTGTAGGATGTTTAGTCTCTACCTGCTAGATGCCAGTAGCACCCCACCCCCAAGTTGTGACAGACAAAAATGTCTCCAGACATTGCCAAATGTTCCCCCAGCCCTCGATTTAAGAATCACTTGATTTTTCAAATAGTCGGGCATATGAGAATGGAATCTGTTCTTGGTTAAACTCCAAAAGAGTTAAAATACACTCAAATATACCAATCCTGAAGCTAAAAATAGCATCTATGAGTATTCAAAGACTTTACCTTAGAAAAATTATGATGAACACTGGAAAAACTGATTGAATGTGTATGGATTCCATGACATACTCTGAAAGATGTTTTTGCTTTTCTGCCTCCCTGTATTAGCCAGGATAATTAATGCTAGCTGCTAAAACAAACAACTCCAAAACTGTCAGTGGTCCAACACAGTAAACATTTATTTTTCTCGCATACAAAGTCTGCCCCTGACCTCCTCCCGGTGATGACTCAGATGTAACCTCCTTTCCAGGATGGCTCTACCATCTGGAGCGTGTGGCTTCCGAAGTCACTGAAGATGTTGTGGGCGAGTTCTGTGCGTGATGCACATCACTTCCACCCACACCCCCTTGGTCAGAAACTGGGAAATGTAGTCTTCTTGTTGGAAGAGAAAAAGCAAACAGGATTTGGCAAATAACCCTTCCATCATCCTAGATACAAGATTTTCAGATTATTGAATAATGGTCAAATGCCTATTTATTTGTTGTTTCTAGTGGTCTGAATTACAAATAGACAATATTTATTATAGTACAGTCTTCCCTAAACATGCCTAGAATCAGAATCGCAAAGACTCCTCTCTCCCCAGCCATCCATCCGTTCTGATTTGAGAGGTCTATGGATGAGGCTTTAAGAATCTGTCATTTTTACTTGCCCCAGGTGAATACGATGGGTAGAAATCTAGGACCCACTGTTCTCCGATTGAACTGGTCTTACATCTTCATTTTCGCTGCCCTCCATTAGGGTAAGCAATGGAGAGTTCATTGTCACATTTCTGAACTTTATTAAGAATAAAAACTGTATTATTGTCAGCTGATTCAGCTCTTCCTCCAACCTGGTAAACCCAACAAGCCCTAATCGTATCAGTCCTGGCTTCTCAGCATCACTGCTCCAGCCCTGTCTCCAGGCTGCCCTGTCTCCAGGCTCCCCTGGTCCCAGGATCAACACTCCATGTTACACAATAATCTCCTATGAAATGCAAATCTGTTAGTTTTAATCCTGATTTCCTAATGTCTTAGAATCAAGTCCAAATGTTTTATCATCTACCTAAAACCCCTTTTCTCTAACTCTTTTCAACTATATCCCCAAGGCTAGCAAGGTCCCTGGCATATAGTAAGTCCTTCAAAAACTCTGTTGAATGAATGAGTTTGTAGAATACACTGAGCTGTGCCTGTATGTAAATATACACTTATCATAGGAATTCCTCCCCTCTTTAAACAGAAATCAGTTTGTGTCAGTTCTTCACAGTGTCAGGAACTCAAGCCTTGAGAATAGTTGTCTATTTTTATAGGAATTTGCATATCACTTAATACATTTCACACATATGCATGCCTACATATGTGCCTCTATTTACATTGTATCTTACAAATACATTGTATATTATACTTATGTAAAGGTATGTATACATATAGTTATATATCCATTATATAGTGTATATTTATATATACGTACTTAAATATATTCAATGAATGTATGTATATATGAGTGTGTATCTTTACATACATATGCCCATGTTTTTTCTGATTTTCATACCACCATAGATGGCAAGAATGCTGTTAATATAACTACTGTTTGTAAAACAGATGTGAAAACTGAGGCTTGCAGAGGAAAATTGACTGAGCTAGAGTCTCCCAGTTAGTAATCACAGAGCTGGGTTTCGAATGGAGATCTGTCCGGCCCCAGAGTCTAGACCTTTGTCTGTTTTACTGACTTTCTAGAGCTGTGCCGCTTCTAATTTCATGCTGCAGCCTGTATCTACGGGAACACCATTCTGAAAGAGTTTGGGCCATCTCAGGGTAGATACGGTTTCGTATTTCCCAGCATGCATATGCCAAAATTTGAGTCATCTTTGTTGAAAGTTTGACATCTCTCCTCTCCCTTGGCCCCTCTCTCTTTAGATGAACCAGGGTCTGTCAACCTGGACGCTGTTGAGCCAGATAATTCCTGGCTGTGGTGGTAGCCGAGGGGGTGTCCTGGGCATGCAGGATGTTTAGCAGCATCCCTGGGCTCTGCCAACAGGGTGACCCCCCAAATTGTGACAATCAAAAATGTCTCCAGACATCACCAAATGTACCCTCAGCTGAGAATACTGGCAGGCGGCATAAAAAAAAAAAAAAAAAAAAAAAAACAGTTTCTAATCAAATAATGATGACCTTAATGGTATTAAACCAGGAGATCTTTTATAATCAAAGAGCCTCGGTTTGGCTTCTTTCCTTTGGGTGGAGTATATTGGGCATCAGGACATTGCGGCGGGGTCTGGCCCAGCACTAGCCGTGCCAAACATGCGTGTCTCTGGCTTTCCTTTCTTCGGGCTCAATCCCTACACCTTTCATGATGATCCTCTCAAAAGGAGGGAAACACAATAAAAGAAGAAAAGAAAAAAAAGTTAAAAAAACAAAAGCCACAAAAAGACGTAGTTTCAAAATTACATGTCATCCTTACCGTCTGTCCAGCTAATAGAATTATGCACCACAGCTTAAATTTAGACATCGAGTTTCATCTCTTACTTAAATGTATCTGTGTGTTTTAATAGGAACATTCAGCTTTGCTTTTATTAATGCAAAAACATTAAGGCACCAGCCCTCGATCCGAAAGCCTTAAAGGGCTGTTTCCAACAGAACCTGTCATAAAATGTGCGCTCAAGCGTGTCCCCTTTAAGAGACTCCAGAATTAAATGTTCCCGTATGTGAATTTTATTTTGTACAGCACATTTGCTTTATGGCTACAATTAAGTTAGATGTGCCGATAACAATGTCTGTTTTCCATTTTAAATCGCACATTTCAGACAGTGTGCATTGTTTTATTATCTAATCCACATGCTTTTAATTGCAATTATGGTCCCTTAGGAGTCCCCTGGGAGGGCATGATTGCAATTAAAAATGTAATTTAAATGTTAATTAATTACATTCATTTTCTAAACTGGGAAAATTTCATTTATTATTTTCATGTGTTGTGCACTTATCCTAAATGCATTACCTTCTAAATTTTTTTTTCCTAAATTAAGTGTTATGTTTATAAAACAGAGTGTTTAATACCCTTTAAAATTTTTGTGAGGGTGTTTCTACAAATTATTACTTTAAGTTAATTGATTTTGTGATATATACAGGAGCTGTATGTTTTATATATGATAAAAATCATTTTGTTGATTTTACTCAGGCTACAACATGGCATCAAAATATATGTTTTCCTCATTTATTTTCTGATTGACTTTGATATGGAGAGGAAAGTCTCTACTTTTTTTGATTACTATCATTGTGACTGCTTTTTCTTAAACAAAGGGAGAAAGGTATTGTTACTACAAATGATACAGATCATTAATATGAAAAAGGTTTCCCCCCAGATGAAAATTACAACCTAAGAAAGAAATCTGTAGTGTAGGTTAATAAGTCATCCTGCCTCGTATGAACAAATACAGGGGAACAGAAAAGGACCACAAAGACATGAAGCCTTAAAAACCACTGTAACTTTCTAGAAAAAAAGATTGCTTCATGCATGTCTCAGTTTATCTAGCCAGGTCTGTCTCTTTTCTCCCTATCTCACTTTGCCCAGAATAAGAGGGTCATTTTAGAAATGAGGAATTATAAAGAAACATCTATCTACTTTAAACTCTAAACCGTATTAATGTGGATTGGTTTTAGTGAATGAAAGTGTAAGTCTCGGGTGTACAAGTGCAGAATTTAAGTGTTTTCCCACATTTAATTCCAAGTATATGCTCCATGTGCTCAATTAATAAAAGCCTTTTGAGGATTTTTTTTCCCTATTGATTTCCTCTCCAATTGGCCAAATCTTTCTTTAGCTCTTTTATTTTTAAAATGCTGGCTATGTCTGAACTCTGGCTATAGTTTGGGGTTTATTATTATTTTTTTTAATTTAGATTTAAAATTCCAAAAGATGTCTCAGGAAAATTCAATTCACTTACCAGTGTTATCTAGTACCCACTAAGCATCCGCCGCTCTTTGGGTAGAGGAGGAAGAAAAAAGAGAGGAAAGAAAAGTCATCAGTCCTAGCATGCTCGGCAAGTATTTATGGTGTCTTTCCTCTGGGATCTAGGCTTGAATTATTTGTAAAATTTAGTCTGTGCATCCTCTGGGCAAGATGATGTTGTTAAATCCTCACAACAATCCTGTGAGGTGAGTCCTATCATTATTTAACAGAGGGAAACTGAGGCAGAGAGCATCCTGGTAGCTTGCTAAAGCTTCACAGAGAGTGGCAGAGCCAGGATTCGTGCCCTGGAAGGCTGACTCTGGACTTCATATTCCATCCCATACTCCTAACCAGAGCAAGGCTAAGAAACTGCCAAATGTTGTGGGAGTTACTGGAGTGGACCCCACACAGCAAGTAGAGAGCAATAGTGGGGCTCAGACTCTGAAGTCAAACTCCTCGGGTTTGAATCTCCTTAGCGTCTGTGTAACCTTGGACGAATTACCCTTCCCCTATCGGCCTCAGTTTCCACTTCTGTACAATGGGGGGATGATGGTCCCTGTCTCCTAACAGTCTTGTGCATGGAGTGTAATGATCACAGTAATGATCTGCCCAGCACATGGAGATACCAGCTGTGGCTGTTACTACTGTTCCATATGGTCTCTGACTTCATGAAGCTGACAGTCAAGTTCAGGACAAGAGTCAATGACAGGAGGCCAGCGTGAATAGCTTTCCCAAAATGAATAAAGTGAAATCAAATAACATCACCCAAGTGTTCACCAATAGAGGACTGGTCAAATAAAGTATATCAGACCTACATGTAGGGTGCTGGGCAAATGTTTAATTATCAGAAAGCAGATCCACATGGATCAAACTTCTCGGTATAATATTGTTAAGTGAAGAGAATCAACATTCTGAATGTTCTTGTAACTGAAAAGGGGATGGATGGGTGGGTGGGTAGGTAAATAGAAATCATTTTTGTAAATGCATGAACACGTTCTGGAAATATAAACAAGGAATCATGAACAATGATGGTTTGGGAATTAAAGTTGCAAGGAGCAGGGTGTGTGGAAGGCAGTCAGGATTTGTTTTGTTTTGTTTTGTTTTCACTTTATACCTTTCTGTACTCTGTGTGTGTGTGTGTGTTTCACAAAGTCCATGTAGTACTTTTAATTTTGAATAGAACTTCAGAGTATATGCAGACACAGACAGACAGACACACAGACACACACACCCAAGAGAATGTGGCCCTGACCACAGGGCAAATTCAGGGGGGAGGGGAAGAGATATCTCAGGATGCTGGAGCCCCTGGAGGGCTTTCTCGTGTGTTGTCGTAGCTTTAATGGCTTTAGAATGAGGGAGATATCAACAAAGCTAGAGCAAGAGCAAAACGTTGGGGCTGGGATCAAGTTGTGGGGCTGCCCATAAGCAGACAGAGAATGAGAGGAAAGTCGACCCCTTTGGTAATATTTAAATCCATGCAGAATAAAATCAAGTAGAAAAAGAAAAAGTAGGAGATTCCTTACCTAGAGCTTCAAGTCTAAGGAGAAACTTTCACAAACCCCATTAGCATTTGGGACCTGGGGACTCAACCAAATGTCTCGCTATTTGTCAAAGCAGCCCTCCGCAGGCCACTTCACAAAAGCACAAGTATTGGTCATTGGCCAGTGGAATGGGACCCTGACAGCCTGGGATCGTTTTTAAGTTCTGCCTCTGCCAGCGGTGTGCCCACGGGCCGCAGGGCACACGTCTTGATCTGCAGTAATAATACTGACCAGTGGCTTGTTGTCAAGCTATGAGTGGTCCAGCCTGGTACTCGAGGATTAGCTGTCAAGATGCACGTGTCTTTGAGACAAGCTCAGGCTTTATTCTCCTTTAGGTTCTACGTTGGCCACCTGGGTTCCAACAAAATGGCATTTGGGACGCTAGAAGTCCAAGGAGGGGCATTCTCAGAGTACTATGTAGACGAATCCAGAGAAATGCAGCGTTTTCTAATTTTTTCACTGATTCGCACTGAGCATGTATTATGTGCCAGCTGCTCGTCTGGGGAAGGGGACACCTGCCGTGAACAGGACAGAGCTTCATTCTCATGGAGATGATTTTCTAGCAAAGGAGACCCAGAGTAAATACATAGACAAATAAATAATGTCAGATAATTACAAGTGCTACAAAGGACACACACACATACCCCTCTTTAATCCAAATACTTGACATTCCTTACACAAGAGTTAAATTCTTTCCCTGCTCTTTCATTCTCAAGGTATTTGACAACCTGTGATGGGGTGATCTGCTACCATTCATTATTGCTTCTGCGTTGTAAGGTCATCTTCAGGCTCTTCTCTCCAAGGTCTATTCCCAATTTTCCTCCCATTCTCTTTCTTTCTCCTTTACCCATTTTTTCCCTCCTTTAGCTTCTCCCTAAAAGGCCTCAAAGAACACTTCTGAGACTGATACGGTTTCTGGCCTTCACCGTTAAAAGTGATCGGACAGACACCTACAGGCAGCAGGTGTCAGAGGGACAGACCTAGAATCCTTTGGGGAGGAGGTGGCTGCTGGGCTTAGTTCACCCCATTCCCCAGTGCAGGGAGCCAGCGGGCAGGTTTCCCAAAGCCCTGTTAATTGGGGGTTGCTAGGGAGCATTTTTATGATGAAAAATCAAGGAGACTTGACTGAGAACTCCCTTCCAGCCATGCATCTTGCATACAACGTGGATTACTGTAGTTGGCGAGCAGTACCAGTACAAAACTCCCTAATTATTTCACAGGGCTTAAGTCAAGGGTAACAGAATATTCACCATTTAATCAACACCGTTATCTCAAAATTGTATTTTTATTTAGGAGTATATTTCTTTACTTTTTATTTATTTTATTTTATTTTTTTTTAGCTTACCTGCTATAAAAGGTAAGAGGGTACCTAAACCAGTTGCAGGGAAAAAGCTCTTTTCTTATCCAATGTGGCTTTGGATTCCAGGATAGGTCAAGACTGCAGTGGCTTACGTGAGGATGAAGAGTTAGTGTAAACTGTTGGTTGAGGATTTAATCACGTGCATCTCAAATTTTAACATGCATAGGAATCACCTGGGGAGGCTCATTAAAATGCAGGTCCTGACTCAGCAAATCTGCCCGTGCCCTGAGATTCTACATTTCCAAGGAGCTTCCGTGGTACAGATACTGCTGGTCCTCGGACTACACTTTGACAAGCAAGGCCTTCGACTTGACATTTAATTCCAGTTCTGTCCCTCAGGGCTGCATTATGACGTCCGTGAACCCATGGCACCTTTGCCTTTGGGGCCCCTTCCATTTAAAAAGATATTAAAAATTATGTTTTATGACTACATTAGCATAAGGACAAATATATCCGTATTCTATATGTAAGCAGTTTCTTCTATCTAAAAGTTCATTATTTTTCTTCTAATTTTAAAAGAAATGAAAGTCTTTCCGTGGACGCCTGAGTCACATGGTTCCTAGGCACCCTCCCCACAGTGCCCAGGGCAGAAGCTGGCCGCGCTGCTGCTTGTTACTGATTTTGTCCTGAAACTCTCTGAGCCCTTATTTCCTCATCTGTAAAATGGGGATGATAGTATATATCCCACTGTTGTGTGTCTTGGTACAGTGCCTGGTGCTTAAGTAAGCACTCTGGAAATGTTAGCTGTTGTTTCCAAAAGTTGCCTGACTCCTGATAACCGACATTGTCTCATGACCTGTTAAAAGTCAGATCCTACATGCATTACCGCGCCGCTCTCCAAGCCCTGCTTGGTATGCCCTACTGGTTACATGACCTGGATAATTTCCATAAATTAACCTCCTTTACCTTCCATTTCCGTGCTACCCTGCTGTTCCCCTTCCAGAAGGGCCCCATCATCTCTCGGATGCAGCAGACAGCGATGCCGCACTAACTTCTGCCGTGACACTCAGCACCTCCCTCGACTGCTCAGACGCTCATTTGCAGCTTGCTCTCTAAACGCATCATTTCGATAGAAGGGCAATACAGCCCTGATGCATCTTGAATTGGCTGTCGATTCTCTCTCTGCCTGTCACTCTGAGAGGAGGAAGGAACCCTAGAGTGAATCGCATAAGGCATCACCGGCACTGTTTTCCCATTCTTTTGTTTCTTTTAGCTCCAACGTTTTGAGTTTCTGGTTCCCTCAATTCTAAGACTGTGTCTTTGCAAGGTATACCATAGACTTGGCCAAAGCTTTGTTTGTTGGGGCTGCAGGGAGGGGACTGAGAGGTAAGGAAGGAACCTCAGCATGTTAAATGTACACACAAATTGCAAATTGCATCCCAATTTCATGTGAAAATTAAAATAAGGTCGTTTCAGAGTGAAGGAAATGCAATCATGTTTTATGAGGTTTGATAAAATCCCATAGTCCCATTAAGGAAATAGTCATCGCTAGGTTGTAAGCCTCACTTTAGAAGAAGATAGAGTAAAATGACACTGGATTTTCTTTTGTAATATTTTTGATACTTCCAAATAGTCATAGTATCCAGGCACTGAATGATAGATGCAGAATTTGCCATAAATGTGGATTTCAGGGTATACCCTTTTTTTCATTTCCTCCTACAGGAATTCCTATCACATGTACTCTCTGAACTAGTAGTTTAAGATTGTAAGTTTTCATAGGCACTTTGCATAGTTATTCAAAGCATCCATTCATTAAAAACATAAGCTGTACTTTTAATATGATTTTTTTAGAGGGGAAAGGTATCAAAACCCTGCCAGTTGACCAGACTGTTTTCTGTTTGGTTTACCTTAGTCACAGTCCTCAAACTTTCCCTTTGAAAGGGAAATATTTTTTGATATCAACCCTTATGGATGGAAATGTTGATGTTTTTAATTACTACAGTACCTTTCTTCAAAAGGAATTTCCACTGAGCATCTTTTCCTCGTTCGTTCTTCCAAGTAATGCTTCCAAATTGACCCACACCATGTCCAGTCTTGGGTGGAAAATATTTAGAAATAGTCACCACGATTTACATCTAGTGGTCGTTACTTAATCACACATGCTGCGTCTGTAATTTTTGCCTCACAGAAAGTACACAAGCAGCTTTGAAGATTTGTCAGAAGCACTAGGATGCCAAAGAATCCAGGCAAGTCGTGGGGGAGACATCAGGTGGACAAACTACCTGGACAATTGACAAGGCTTCTGGCTGCCCTGGAAGCTCAGGTGCCACCTGTGTAGGCTTTCCATGAAGGGCTCAGAGTAGACCGGCTGACCCCTCCCGACTGCGAACATCTCCTCTTTCACCTGCTGCCTCCATGCTCTTGTGCAATCCACTAGCATTGCTTCACGTATATCCCTAGAGCCTTTGGCACATACACACGTGTATTTTATAAATTCCGAGTTCAAACCAAAGTGTACGGGGGGCCAGAGAAGATAAATGCCAGCGGTTTTTTTTTTTTTTTTTATCGTCAAGGTAACGATAACAGATTCGCTAGAATTTACATAGCACCAAAGTCGATTTACATGCTTATTTACTCTGTTGTTCTCCTTTAAAAAAAAATGGAGTTACCCTAGCAACTGTAATATCACATGATGTTCAGACTAACCGTAATAGAAACACCTTCTGAAAGGAAAATACACATTTCACCAGATGCATCTTATAGACGCACAAATTGTCATTTATAGAATTTTGATCCATTTTGGAAATGATCAGAGGAGGTTCATGTGGCATTGAGTACTTTTTCTATTAATTACTTCACTGGCTTCGGAGATGCTATAATGAAAAATAGAGACGGAGAAATCAAAGGAATGCCTTGGACCTTCTCCTGAGCATGTTGATAGAATTGTACACTGTATCTTGTTAGCACATCAGCAGAAACAGCACATTACCAAAATCCATCTTTCAGTACATTTTTACATATGAGTAGAATCTATTACTTTATTCAAACTTTGTTCTAATTCCAAGAATGATGGCATTTTCCCTGGAAGGATGGTTTGCTTTGTCTAAAAGCAGAATATTCTGAGGAAACTACTTTAAAGTACGAGAAACCACCCAGAAATGGCAAAGGCTTGGTCGCTGTCAGCCAAATTAGGTTTCATTCAAGTTTTACAAATTAATTTGCTTGAGCATGGGGTAAGAGACAGCTTTACACAGGGATCACACCAGGGCAGCTGTTCCTGATTTTGTTTTAGTCTTGCCTGCTCAGGATACATAAAACAGCATGGGAGGACTTTGTAGTTCTAAAATCTCGTGTAGGAAGGGGCCACAATTGCCAACATCCTTCTCCTCACACCTTGGTAGAATATGTTTGACTAGGAACCAGGAGTTGCTCTGCTGGGTCCGACATGTGGTTTCTGAGAATCAGGGCTTCGATCTTGCAGAACACACACATCAGATCCCACACTCTGCCATTCAGACCCTCTGACGGCTGCCTGACGTCTTAGCTAAAGCCCCAGCTCCGTGCCTGCGTGGGGTGGCCCCGACTGCCTCTGCTGCCCCATTGCCCCCCACCACCGTGTGCCCCAACCCCTCTCACCTTCCTTTTTCCCCACATACTCCTCCCTACCCCAGCTCTTTGCTGCCTCAGTGTTCTCGCACTTAAGTCTCTCCTGACGCCACGTTGCTTAATTCTCATCTCCTTGAGAGACCTTCCCTGGCCACCCTAGGACAGAATCTCTTCCCCCAAAAAAGCCCTTTTTATCTTTTCCATAGCTTCAGTCCCTCTCTGAAATGATATTGTTCACGTAAGTGTTTCTTTCTTTCCTGTCTTCCCAAGACAATAGAGGCCACAGGGTAGGGACTGTGTTGTTCTCTTTCACTGAGGCACCCCAGCTCCAAGAACAGCGTCAGGGACGTCATCCCTGCCCTGTGCGTATCTACTCCACAAACGAAAGACGGAAGCGAAGTCTGGATGGGTTCTGTTTCTGACAGATCGAGGGAAATAAATAGAAGCCCAGCATCTCTCTCGAAAACAAATAGGTGGGACAGAAAGAGAGGCCCAGAAAGATGGACCACACCTGCAGGAGCAGAGGAGGTGTCTGACAAGTCAGGGTCCCCGAGGACTGAGGACTGAGGGGTGTCATTGCTTTCATTTAGGTGTTGACAGGTGTCCCCAGATACCTTGGCTCACCAGAAATAATGACTTTAACAAAACACAGCTTAAAATAAATAGATAAATGGGTGAAGTCAGGGAAGAAGAAGTGATAGCTGCAGTATGTGGGCCTCAGTTCTCTGGCTCTTTGCTTGATAATCTTAGGACATCGTGCTTCAGTCCGTATTGCCTCGTGAACACACACTATGTGCCGCATACGGTGTCTGCCTCACTCCCTCCCCACCTCCCACCCTTCGGTATTCAGCAAGCCCCCATTACAGCTCCAGCACGGTTTTAGAGCTTCATTCATTCATTCATTCATTCATCTGTTCATCCCTTTAACAAATCCGGGCAAAGTGCTCTGACCCACGCGGGCATGCTGAGGTGGGAAGGTGGGCCGGGCTTGCCCCCACGGAGTTCCCAGTCTCAACAGGCATTAAACAAATAGTTGCAAATCATTGCCTAAGTGCTTATTTAGTGGCATTAAATTAATTAAATTAACCAAATTAATTTAACAATTGCTAATGATTAATTAAAACAGTGCACAGTTTGCCAAAGAGTTTCTCTAACTTTTGGTAATCTGGGGCTCCTTTTTTCCCTTTGATAAATGTGCTCAGAGTAAAAAGCAATGAACTACTAGGAGGTTCTGTCAACCTTTGTTCCCAGATGGTTTAAAGATGAGTGTCTCTTAATTTTCCCCTGTAATTCATTCCTCCTCTCTCTGTCTCTCTGTGCATGTGTGTGTCTCTCTCTCTTTGAAGAGGAAGAGAGACTACTGTGTTCGGTGTGCCAATACCCCCCAATTTAGACACAACCCTTATTTACTGACATTTAAAAAGTTAACTCATGCCTTTTTAATGATTGTCTAGCTAAGATGGAACTTTAAAAACCCTTCCCGTCGGGACGAGTGGCCTGTTCTCCCCGCCTCTCCTTGAACTTGGTGTCGTGAGCAAGAGACATGCAAGCGATGAATCTGAAACTCACTTTTCAGCGTTGCCCGGAGAACAGCGTGTACTGGATTCCTGGCAGCTGCAGACAGTGACCCTTCCCCTGGCTGGGAGACGAAAGATCAACTAACTCAGGGCATCCTCCCGGCCTATCCCTTTCCACCCTGTGCTAACGGGAAGGAGTTCAAAGCATACTGTGGGAAAGGCTCTCAAGCTGTGTGTTCCTCAGTGAACGTTTCGGGTCTCCCATGTGCAAGGGCCCCTTTGAAGTCCACGCTGATTGGAAAAGCACACGGGTGTGGAGCCCAGGAATTTCCACAGACGTGGCCACCCTCTGCGCCCTTGAGGGAGGGCGGCATTCCCGGGTCAACAGTCCTTACTCGCCTGGCTGCTCCCTGCACCCGAGATATCCACAGTCACCCACACGCAGGGCCGTTGGAAACCCACGTCTCCTTTGCTGTGGGAGGGCACACCCAGGGACCTGAGGGGTTTGAGAAAGTGCTTTCTTCATGTAAGGAGCTCTCAGCAACTCCCGGGAATGCAGAGTGAGACACTGACCTACTCAAGCCCTGATTTCCTGAAGTTAAAGCCACTGTCCACTGCCTTGTACCTTAAGGCCGTGCAAAGTACTGTCTTCCGTTGTTAAGAATATTTTCACGAGGCAGAGGGGTGAGAGGAGCCGGGTGGGTCAGCCATCTGAGGGAAACGGAGAAGTGACAGAAGGGCTGCCCTGCTGGTCCCGGCCACCTCTCTGAATGCTTTGGAGGCGTGTGGGGGGCCCCAGTGCCCTGCTGGCCTCAGGAGGGTCCCCCTGAGAGAGATGAAGGAAACCCTTGCTGGCCGGGCCACTGCCACTGCGCTGTCTGGGAGGCATGGGGTGCCGAGGCCACACCGTCAGTTCCTTCTCGGTCACTTCCTCTCCAGAGGGGTCTCAGCCTGGTCCATTTTGCCTTCTGTCTTGCCATGTGCTTCCTCCTCGGGGGACTGTGGCTTTGCAACACAGCGTCTCCACGTAAGTCACCTTTCCGCTTGTCTTCCCGTTGCTCCCCTCATCCCAAGCACCAAGATCCGCTGTCCCTGACGAACTGGAAATGCTCTTTGGATTCCATTCAGCCACCATTACTGAGCAGCTGCCACGTGCCACACTCTGGGACGCTGGTGACCCAGAGGTGGACCCAACCCCTGAGGTGCACATATTCAGCTGACTGTTTCTGAATTTTAAGACATCTTTGAGTGAATGATTTTTAGAGGTCAATCCTTGTTTTGCCCAACATTTTATTCCTTTTAAAAAATAACCTTTTTTCAAAATGACAGAAGCAAAACATGTGAATCGTAAAGCATTAGAAAATAGACATCAGCCACGATAAGAAAATGAAAACATCTTATCCTCAATCACCCAGAGATGACCACTATTAACATCTTAGTGTGCATACTTCCAGAACATTCTCTGGGCATGTATGTACAGTTACACCGAATGAGATCATAATATACATGTTGTTGTATAACTGCTGTCTGCAGTCAACAATATCTATTTTCTGTTTCAGTCATTTTTATCTTCTTAATACCAAGACCGTATTCATGTTTTCCAGCTGCACCAGGAATGTTCTTTTTCACTGGATGATCAAACTGCCACTAAATCCAGGACCAGATGTTATATCCAGTCGTTTTGTTCATAAGTCTTTTTAAATCTAGTCTGGTCTCTTTGTTGTGGCCCAGAATTGTAGACGAGATTGAGCCAATTGTTCTGAAGAATGTCTTCCTTCCAAATTTGTCTGGGAGCTTCTTATTGTTATTTAGCTTGCTCCTCTGTCCCCTGTAGAAGTGGTACATAAAACCTCATAGGTCCAAACTGGACATTTTATTTGCCAGAACTCATGCGTTCTACTGCAACACATCTAGAAACACAGAATCTGCTTGCCCCCAAATCGGTGATGCCCAGAATAGCCTCTGCTCCATTATACAGGAACGCTCAACTCACCCCCTTGGGACCAGAAAGTAATCCTTATGGCTCTACTTTCTCACCACGTGGGTGTCCCGTTGCGGTTCAACCATTTACTTCATGGTTTCAATATTAATTAATAATCTCTTGCCTGAATCATTAACTTAATTAAGGGTTTGTAAATGATGTTTTTCTACAGCTGTCATCAGAGTAGATGATTTTATTGGCTCTTCACTTTCATTCCTTCATCACGGCTCTTATAGCTCAGGGCGGAGAATGGGCCAAGTAGGACATTACTGTGAATGGTGCCATCTTGGGACCTGTACTCGGGTAGGTTTGTTACCAACAGAAGGACTTTCCTCAGCTCTGTTGTCACACCCTTGTTATCTCACCTCCCCCACTCTGACCATCGCTGATTTGACTTTCCCTATCCCATGCTCTTATTAAATGTGTTCATATTTTCTTTTGACTTAAGCTAGTCATGTGCCGGAGCAGCTTGTCTTGTCTACCTGGGGCTGTTTCTGTGCATCTCTGTCCAACTCCTTCAGTAGTTACTTGAAATTGGCCATGGCAGGAATATTTATTTACACCATGAAAATCAGCCAATGCTACAATTTAGGACTTTTTTTTTTTTTTTTTGAGTGATACGTATTAAACATTTACCAACACACCATTGGTTTAAGCCACTGATGTTCAAACCTGGCTGAAAATCAGAATTGCCTGAATAATTTTCTGTAGTACGAATTTCAAAAACCCACTGCAAACGTACTGAATCAGAAACCCTGGGCATGAAGCTGCAAGTCTGTGTCTTTGATAAAACTCTGCAGGTAATTGTTTGAGGGTTTGAGGTCAAGCAGTCAGCTCTAGGAAGAAAACTCCGCATGTGGGCTCACATCCACCTCACTTTTTCTGAGTGGTCCCAGGTTGCTGTCCTTACCAACTGTATTGTTTTGGGGGCAGCGTGTCAAACCAAGGTAGCCCTGTTATTGAAGACGGTTTCTTTTCACCTGCCTGCAAGCATTCATCACACCACCTTTCCTCTCTGCCACCCGCCTTTGCTTCAGGTCTTTTATCCCATTTGCAAGTCATTCTCTGTCTGGCGTCCACCTAAACACAACCACGTGGGGGAGGCAGGCCGCCGCACGTTAGCAATCTTCCCTCATCAATCACTTGGGGAAGAGTCACTTCTTCGCAATCTAAACATGAAAGCCTGCCCCCTCTTGGGAGAGGGGTTTAGGCAGGGACACTAGGGTTTTAAGAAAATATTTGGGGGCCAGATCGAGAGAAACCCCTAGGGCATCATCTCCCTAAATTATACTTTTGCCGTTTTTTATTGAGCCTGGTAGTTGGAGGGGCCCCTGCCTTTGTGTGTGTGTAGCCAAAATGAGTTTTAAGCTGCAGAGGGAGCTCCCTAATCAATCTCCTTGGCCTGCGCCTCTTAGAATCCAATATAGCGTAGATACAGGACAGTGATAATGATTTGACACTCGCCACCCGTCTGGGGGCTACACAGCGCTGGTGAAAAAATGTCACGCCCAAATGAATATTGTTGGCCTCTAGTTCCAACGCAACACCAAGAAAACATTGCAGTATTATGAGAATTCCTGTTCCCTCTGTCGATATTCTCAAGATGGTTCTTACTTCTGAGCAGGTATTGATTGTGTATAGGTTAGGCCCCCCCAGTGCCATTTGTCATTTCTGATATAATATCGTGTTATCGTTTAAAGCTGTAATGGGAGAGGTGTCTGTGTTTAAAGCAAACCGGTGTCTCAAGCTTTGATAAATGGCTAGATGGTCTTTGTTTCTGCAGCAGTGAGCAGTTGGCTTGCTATTTGCTTTACCTTTTATCCAAGAATAACTGTGTGAGGAGTTCTGGAAGCGAGCAGTATCATTTTGTCAGATGTGGTTCATGGCGAGCCGGGTGGTCCTAGCAGAACAGCTGCGGGATTTTAGCACCCGACAGGATGTTAGCAGAGGGCCTGTGTAAATCTGAAACAGCTCAAGCTCCACATGGCTGCTTTTGGTTGAAAAGTTCTCAGTGCTGTTTTTTTAAGGTGAGAGGACAGGAAATGCTGATGGGAAAGGGGGAAAAAAATGTGCTTGAGTTAATAATTTTATTCGGATGGAGCATTTCTGAGAAGTGATTTGAGGGGAAGGGGTGGTGCTGTCGCAAGGGAAAATGGAGAGTGGGTGATGTGTGGCTGTCCTTAACATATGCATGCCTCCAGTCTCTGAGAGGGTGACTCGGCCCATCCCGCCACCCGTGGACCTCCCACCTCCCAGTAACCTGGCGCTCTTTCTCCATATATCATTAGAACCCTCAAAAAGGTGGCACGAAGCAAGTCTGGAAGACTCTCTCTTCCTGTACCTGAAGATATTCGTGGGTTGCAATCGTGACACTTAATCCATCAGAACAGGCAGTTTGTCAGGACAAATAGCAGTAGTTTTGTGCCCACAGTTCCCTTCTCAAAATTCATGAGAACCAAAATGCTCCCACAATTCTAATGTGCCTTTGCAAGGTGGCAATGAATGTCATTTCTCTCTGCCTTCTTCAAGGGGGAGGGGAGGGCCAGCCATGGATCGTTACATAAATGGGACAACAGGCCCTTTCCCCCTGCTCTAAATCTGAAAGGACTTGCCGAGAAGTCCCTGCCATGCATCTTTGCTCCTAACTGGGGGCCAGTCAGCCTATTTTCAGAAAAGTTTACCGAGTTTTTCATGTTAAGTGTGAAATCTACCCTTACTAGATAGAAGGGGATGGTAAAAAACCTGTTTCCCAGCGTCCAAACTTCACTTTGATTTCCCCAGGACAAAGAAGCTTTTTGGGGGTGAATCCGTACTTTCTCGATAGTATCTAATTAATGAAATGCACTTGCTAAGCCATGGGGAGGGTTTGTAAATAAACAATGGCTATGAAACAGGAAAAACATCCACAAACCTTGTTAGGGTTTGGTGTTAATCAACAGAAGAAATAGTTCTATTAAATATGTACATAATTAAATATATGTGTCTAGATCATCATGCACACACATACATGCCTACAAATACATATTAATAAGCATTCATTACTCTTATAAATGCAGTATATATATGAACTGGTTACCTCAACTGAGTAGCAAGGACCTATACATATATTAATATTTTAAAATTATATGCCTACTGTATACAAGGCATTTATGCTCATTAGTGCATTTTATCCACATAATATCTCTATAAGGATATATAATTATCCCCATTTTTCCGATGACAAAGATGAGGTTGTCAAGAGCTGACATTATTTGTTAGAAGTGTCAGATTCTCTGCTCATGCCGTTTTTCATAGGTCACACAAGGATTTGCATGTCATTTATTGGAATTATGACAAGGTATACAAATATAAAGAAAAATTTCTCTCTGATAGTCTAAAATCAGAAACTACCAGAGTTCTAGAAAAAACATTTCTATCCTTTTTCACGCGATTCCCAGAGCAAAGAGATTCGAACCTTAGGATTCGTGTTACATTAAACCAGCAAACTCAAATGGCTGCAAGAGTCAGGTAGATAATGTGCACCAAATGGAGACAAGGCAATAGGGAGCAGTGGGGACTGTGGTGCGCTCCAGGCCACGTGTTGAACTGGAAGGGGAATGATGCTGCTCAGCTCCAGCCAACTGTGACCACGCAAGACTACAGGCTCAGTATTAACAGATCACCTGATTTTTCTGTTTGTTTTCAGAGAATATACTCCATAAAAATTTTAATAATAATGGTACCTTATATAGGTGTCATGAGAATTAACTATGTTATTATTGGTAAAGTGCTTAGAACAAATTTATAAAGTGTTTGGAACAATTCCTGGTCGATAGTAAGCACTATATTCGGATCAGTTATTAGTATCATCATCAACATCTCTTGTATCTAGAGTGTAAGTTCCACGTGGGCAGGAATGCTGTGTCTCCTTTTAAGCTCTGTATCTCAGGCTGCTCAGGAAATGAGTGATAGAAAGGAAACTTTGAAGAGCAGGTACAACAGAATGCACTTATCACTGCATGATTCGTTCTTAAATGCCTTTCTCTTTGTGTATCCCTGTCTATGTATGTCTGTCTGTATAGCTCTCTCTCTCTCCCTCTCTCTGTCTCTCATTAAATTAAAATAAGGATGGAGATAGATTACCAGGAAAGCTGAAAAAATGGCTAAGTAGATTGTCCAACGAGTTGTTTCCTAGTGAGCTGATATCTGAATAATAATGCCCCACTTGAACCGTGCAACCCCCTGTTAATGACTTACACTGACAGGGTTCAAAGGCAGGAAGGTAGCAGGCAGCAGCAGGACCACTGTAGTCACACTAATGATGCAAGGTGATGGTGCCTCTTGCTCCTGGGCAGAATGGAAAATGGAGAAGAAAGCCACAATCGGTGTGCGGAGGTGCCGTTTTCAACAAAGAAATCCTGCCATTCCAAACTGTCGAGACCTTTAAAAATAAAAGATGTGCTGTATTTCCAGCACTATTCAGTATTCATGAGGTTTCGCGGCTTGTTGTAAGGCAAGATGAAAACAATACTCAGTAGATTTTCATAAGTGACATGTAACTGTAAGATTGATAGATGATGCAGTTTTAATGTATGTGAAGTTCAAAACCAACATAAAAGCTTCAAGGTAGCTGAACACTGGATTCCAAACCCACATTTCTTCCAGAGAGGAGCCCCAGATTTCCTCCCTCTCTTCTGTATCTATAAAACAAAAAGTGGGCATAAGCCTGGTGAAGGCAGAGTTTCTACTGAGCTTCCAAGGAGAAAGTGTTGGGATGTCTTCGTGCATGTAGCAGGGGTCCTTGGATACATCTTTTCTTTCAAATGAATGCGGTGAATCATGAATGGTTAAATTGTCACTATTTCCTTCTGGTAATAAATGCTAAGAAAAATGGTTAACCTTCCATTTTTGGTTACTTAGGGATCACAGAAGTTTAGCTACGTTGTTAGCAGTTTCCCAAAATTTCTTGCTTTGTACTTCATAGCTTGTTGGCCACTTGGGTTTGTTATGCATTATGTAAATATATACATGTATACATACACATATGCATATATGTAGTTATAAATCATATATAAGACATTACATATTGTATGATATATGTAATATTATATATGCAGTTAATCATGTATATTATCTATAACTGCATTATAGAGTGAATACAAGGTTTTATGAGCTTTCATGGTCAGCTCAATTATCTATTCCATTCCATGAATATCCATTACTGGAACATTATAAAGAGTTAAGCTACATATCTTCACTTTTGAACCCTTCTTTCCTTTTGTCTTATCACTAACTTCCTAGCCTTGATTGAACATTAGGACTTGTCAAGTACTGAACAGGAAGTACAGTAAGGAAGCCTGACACAGACACAGAGAGATGACATATGTTAAAGAGAAATATACATACATGCCAGCAGGCACACATACCCATGTGATCCTATCTATATTGATGAGTTTGCCTTCTTTCTGTTCATTTTTTTTTTTCTTTCTTTCTTGCTCTTTTCTGGAGGAGGGGCCTTGGGTTGTCTGTTTTTATTTTGCTTTGGTTCCAGTCTAGCTAACTCAAAGCAGACAGTGTTAGCAAAGCAAATAAAATCAAAATATCACAATAGCTGTGACCCTTTTGTAACAGCCAGTGCTTGAAACACTTTACAGGCAAAACAACCTTGTAAGAGCTGGGCGTGGTGGCACACACCTGTCGTCCCAGCTATGGGAGGCTCATGCAGGAGGATTGCTTGAGCCCAGAAGTTCGAGTCTGTGGTGAGCTATGATCACGTCACTGTATTCCAGCTTGGGTGACAGAGCAAGACCTTATCTCTGGGGAAAAAAAAAATTTTAATTACTCTTATAAGGAGATATTAATGATATTATTAGCCTACTTTTATGAAAGGGGAAACTGAGACTCAGATTGGTTAATCAACTTGCACAAAGTCACACAGCTAATAAATGCCAGAGGTTGCTTTTCACGGTACCTTTTAAGTAGATGTCAGCAAGATTCAAGTGTCAGAGCACCATTACGGACAATTTCAGGATCCATGCTGTTCTTCCCCTTCCCTGGTTAGAAAACGTTTGTGTATGTCAGACAAGAAGGCTCCCAAAGGACAGGAACCTCCTCCTTTGTGTATTATATTGTCAGCTCCTAGCACAGGGCTGGCACAGAGCAAAAGCTTGGTAAATGCAGAATGAAGAAGAAAGGGAGAAACAGTAAGGGGGTGAATCCCTGGTGGGTGTTGGGAGCTAGGAAATAAATGAGGTTTTTCTTGATTTTCAGAGGTGCACAAAAACAAGGACAAATTGGGTGTCTGCAAAAATGCAACCACCTGGCTGTCTGGAGGAGGGCGGGGCAGAGGGGAAAGACCAGAGTAGAAGCGGCTCCCTGGGGTGCATCCAGCAGAAGATGGGAAAGGAAAGTGCATGACATCAATGGACTTATCCCAAGACCCACAGCTCCTTCTTGGCAAAGAAGGCCTGGGTCGTCCCCCCGCGACTGACTAGAGCTCATGCCTCCTAGTTTTCATAGTTGGGTCATGTTTCCAATCTTTTCATCATTTGGCTTCTGAGAAAGATGATTTTCCTGAAGGCTGGAATATAAGATTCCTCAGGTTGAGATAGGGTCTGAGCCATCAATGCTAAAGTGTCATTGAGTTTAAAGTAGGCATCTTCTGTCACCTTTGCTCACAGGCAGAGACGCCTGAGCTGGCAGGTGGACAAGACGAGGACAGGCAGAGCACTCCCGTGCTCCCTGCTTGTCCAGGGAACCAAGCAGAGGCCCCAAACCAGAGCACGGTGGTGACCTGCCCACGTCGTCTGTACAAAACCATGAAGAACGTTCCTCCTTGCAGCAAAGGGTTTCAAAATAGGTTTAGAAGATGACTGCATTTGGTTCCCTATGGTTCAGAAAAGAATCTCATATCAACTCCCAGAGATGGAGAGAAAAATGAGAAAATGTTTCCAATCTCTTCCTTCCCACCTTCTCTAGTTCCCTTCTCTGGGCTGCAAACTGCTGCGGACCGTCTGGCGTTCTCAGTCCTGTTGGGACAAGAGCGTGCATCCTTGAGGGCCTTGCACCCGGGAAGTGGCTGCTGTCGTCAACTCCTGCACGTCCCTGGCCCCTCTCCACACCGCTTTTTGTAACATTGATCATACTTGTCCTCTCTTTCATAGGTTATTTGTCTCCCTCAGACACTATAATCTAATGGAGGACTGGGATCAGATCTGTCTAGTCGCTGGTCATGGTATTGGTTAGATTCCCCAAATCTAACCAGCACCATACCGGGAACGCAGTTGATGTCAAATACATATTTTTTCAATGGAAGGAATGAGTATAGGCACCCACCCTTCCTTTCCAATGCTCATGGCATGGGAGTGGTCTAGGAGCCCAGCAGGTACTCAGGACGTATTTGTGGAATTTATGGAATATTTGAGGAAGCTCATCTGAGATGGCTTCTTCCACCCACTGCAGGAAAGCAAGTCTCTTCTTGAGCTAAGAGGATACCCATCTTGAGCTGAGAGTAAGAGAGACGTCTGCTTTCCTGCAGGAACGTGAGGAAGGGGGGATCAGTTCTCTTGTGTCCCAGGTAAAAGACCATATGAGTCTTTTCAAAACAGACATTTCAAAACAGATTAGAAGTGGATGAGCTGGCAGCCCCAATGTTGTGCCCACTCGGTGCTCTAACTTTGGAACACAAGTTCTATTGCTTGACCTATTTGTATCTTAGCCACTTCTGATGATTCATTTATCTGATCTGGGTGCTTTATTGATTAAAAAAAAAAGCACAGTCCCTGGGATGTTATTCATTCAAGTCCCTGTGAGTATTCATCATTTCTAACGATGGCCTTGCATGAGTATAATGGCAAGTTTCCTGGCTAGGTACCCCAAAATTTGTGTTTTGTTGCGATGTTGGTTTTGGTTTTGCTGGGAGCCTGGTGTTGTTTACCTCGAATGTCTTCTGCCAGTGGTAATAACCTTCTTGAGAAAGGCTCAAACCCTGATTTGTAATCTCAAAGAGCAGCCTCCCAAGAGGTAGGATCTCCCCACCGAGGTGAATACCTCGAGTTGGCTTTTTTTAATTAAGGCTCCGCATTGTAACTAGTCAATGTACATTATTGGGAGAGTGAATGTCAATGCCACTGCGTTTTCTTTCTCTCCTTTATCTTTGTCAGTGATTCAAAGACATGATTTATGGTTAGTCTCCGACTTTCAGCATCATCCATCAAGCCCTGGTTTCACTACAGGGCTCCACGTTGTAAATCATGCCAAAGGGTTGTCACTCATTCCCCTTAACCCTTTAGGGGCGTGTTTCAGGGTTACTCTCCGAGAAGGAAACTTTGTAAGATGGCAGTTGGGGGAGCTTGGGCAATTGATGCGGGCTCATGGAGCCAGTGGCATTAATTGCTCGACCTAATGTGATAATTATTAAGGCCTGGCTGAGGCCTCCGCCCAGCTCCACCCAGCCCAGGCCGGATGAACAACTCACTCCACGAGACTCGAGAAACACACAGATTCCTGAACTGGTTCTATTCCGTTTTGAAATGTCTGTTATGGATGTGAAGTGCTGAGTTTCACTTTGGAATCAATCACAGGCTAGTTCTGATTGTGACCTTGCAAAGATTATAGAATGAGTGCAAAGACCCATTAGCAGCTGCTATTTCAGGCTTTGTAAATTAACAGCTCTCTCCTCCTCCCACACTTTTTTTCATGTCTCTATCACTCTGTAGCTCTGTCCCTTTGTCACACTCGGGAAGGTAGGGATGGGTGGCAAGGGGAGAGCTTAGAGGCTGGAACCTGTGGGCAGAGGAACAGGACGTTTTGTAGAGCCAGGTCTCCCCTACTCGCTGGTTCCTGGTAATGGCCAAACCATTTGCCCAGCCTCAAACCTTCCTGGCATGGAACTCCTGGTAGAAGCAAAATCCAGGCAAGCGGGATAGAGCGAATGGGGGTCCTCTCCTACCAGAAGCCTGCAACGAGTAATCACAGGTCATTAATGAAAAAGATATGTTTGGGATCTATTTGTTCAGAATCTGCAGTCAGATGATAGCAATTTTATTCCTGAATTATGCAGAGCTATGTTTTGCCCCAGTAAGCTGATGAAAACAACAACTATATTGGCAAAAGATATATAGGTAAATAAAGTGAAAGGTTGTAAAATATGAACGTTCATCATCCAAACAGTGAATATAAACTCTTCCTCAGATGGTGCTTGAGGGGTTCAGGGCTTGGATGTTTTCAAACACAGAGCGCAAAGTATGCCTGGTGTTTTCATTTTTTCCAAAACTTCTTCATTTTTCCAAAAACAAGGACATCTTTAGTGTTCGAGGGTTAATGTACCTCAGTTTACTAGGACAGTGACCCTCAAGGGCCCCTTCTTGACCTGCCATTCTCACTTTCCTGCATACCAAATGGCTAGTCTTATTATTTTATCCTTCTTGGAAAGAGCACAAGGATCTTTTCAAACTTTAAATGACCCAGAGCTATGAATCCTCCTAACAGCCTTGGAAGGCAGGTAAACTGTTGCCAAACTAGTATTTCACTGAGAAGCCCTTCTCTCTCTGCCCTCCCACCTGCTCAGAAATCAGATTTATATGGTATACACAGTGTCTGCAGACCTAACTACAGGTGACTTAGAAATGGGGAGCCTGCAGATTAATGTGCCCATTCAGGATGATGTATTCTATTTTTTTGTGCTGAGAGCAGTGTGGCGGGCCCACTGGTAAGGCAATAACAAGGGGGCCCGTCTTAGCTCCTACATGCTACAGGAAGGACTTCTGTCGGGTCTGTGCAGTGAAGTCAGCTACTGACTGCCATTTGAATCCCGTCAATACGCCGTCTTCTGTTCATGCTACGTGATTTTCGTTATGCCTCTGATCAAAAGAATTTTCAAGGCACCCACAATAAGGAAGCGGGTTGTTCAGCTCATGGGATTAATAGACAACATTAAGAGTCCCTTCCCCTCTCAAGGAGCAGGAGGAATTCTCCTTTCTCTATATTGTCTGTCCCTAGAATAATTGTAAATTTCTGCAGGTCTTATTCAGACCAAGAGACAGCATCCCAGAGGCATCGAGAATCTGCTGCTACAATGTGCTTCCAACAAATTAGAATACGCCACCTAGTGAAGTCCTTAATTAGCATGGCACCTCGGCTATAAAGCTAGGAGGCCTAATTGTGGTCAACTTACCTCGACCTCTTACTTGAAGGAACCCTGAATTATAGGCAAGACCCTGGAAAGAAAAAGAAAGTGTAATTAAATTAAAATAGTCCTGCTCTCTGTGTCTGAACCTAGCCCATTAGTACGATACTTCATTTCATGATGTCTGGGTGGAAGCATTCAGGACGGTGAATTATCCACCTTTTAAAGAACAGGCAGACCAAAAAAATGATCTCATTCACATAACACGGGGTCAGTGTTTTCTCGTTAGAATTCCGCCTGGAATTCCAGGCAATTCTAACGTGTTCAACTCCGAATGGCGCAAGATTTTGCAGACCTGGATTTGGTGACGTGTCTCGGCCAGATTTGCAATGGTAGCAAATTTAAATTAATTGTCCAAGTTCATACACACCAATCCACTGGCTGGAAGCCAGGAATAGACAGTTCAGTCCTGCTTTCCCATGTCCACCTCCCCCCGGGACTTCCTGCGTGTTTATACACAGAAGTTGCCTTCCTCTTTTGCACCTTTTCTTTCTGTATGGGTGAGTTTTCCTCCCCTCGGCCCCCAGCCTTGTTTTCATTTCTGTTTTGTCAAATAACAGTGTGACTTTGTCTTTGACATTAAACAGTTGTATATACTTTTAGCAGTTTGTTTACTCCGTCTGTATTTCCAATCAGCCAGGAAGGTTTACCAAAGCGGTTCATTACTGATTTATTTATGATGTATTTAGATAGCAAATATGGAACTGTCAGCAGTTGCTGGCTAAACAGTGTTGACAGACATTAATAACATATGGTATAGCAATGGAATTATGATCTTTAATTTTTTTTTTAATTTTGATTCTCCATTTAGGGTTTTGCATTTCTTAGGTAGGCGGGTGCAAAAGAGGAGACGCTTAAAGAAACGATGTTTTCTTTTTACGTGTAACCTTTGGGGTTTCTTGGTGGTGACATTAACATCTTCTGTGTCTATTTAGCTGTTCAATTTAATGGAAGACAAATCCTCCCAAAGGTTTAATTTACTCTTGCAAACTGAAATCACCATATTCACACTGTGGGAAATGGCCCTAATTTTCCCAACCTTCAGTCGCCATCAAGCATATAATTTATTTCTCCCCCTTCAATACATTGCTCATTACAAAACAAAGTTTTTGCTATTTAAATGTTACCAAGTTCAAATGGAGGAACCTACTCCCCTGTTGTTGCAAATTGCTATTGCAGGCATGGCTGCTTCGACTTGACTGCCACCCATTTGTACTGGGCCAGAACAGACACACATTTGAATTTCTGCCCTTTAATTGGCTGCTCCTTGGAGCTTACATAACTTTCTCCAGCAGCAAGCAGCAGCAAAATCCGGCCCATCCACTTTGAAATAGGTAAGGGCATTTTAGCCAGAAGGTGAACCAACAGACAATAAAGTGTCTGTTTGTCCAAGAATTGTTCTATGGTTCTGCAAAGATGATCTTGTTTTCCAGAATCCACATCTTTCCCTTGAAAATGATACCCAAAGGATGGTACGGTTGACGTAAGGCAAAAACAGAAGCTTTCTAGAGCCGAGAATGTCAGTGATAGGGCTGCATGGAGAATTTGGTGAAAGCTGACACTTTCGTCTCAGGCAACATACACACAAGGGTTACTTGAAAGTTTAGGGCTTTGGCATCCTAGAAGGTCCATACGTGTCTGTGGACTCCTGTTAAGAACCAGCAATCATTCGGTTCATTGCATGATGTTTGTGTGTGAAGATCAAGAACTTGCCTTCGTTTTCTAAGGTTAAGGTGGGGACAGGATGGCCTCTGTGACACATTTATTGAGTTCCTTTGGAAGCTCTTTTAGTGTGTGAAATACATTATCACACTGGGTTCTCAGAACACTCTAGGAAATAGGTGTGATTCTTATCCCCATTTTGCAGATAGGTAAATTGAGGCTCCGAGGGGTAAATAACTTGCCCAAGTTCACATGGATGATAAGTAAAGGAGCCACAAGTCAAATCCCAGCGGCCTGATTCCTAAGCCAAGTCAAATGGGGAATTTTGGTTAGAGTGAAGGATATAAAGAAACTGTATGTTTTTACCTTTCTTGGTTTTACCATTTCAAAACTAAAAAGCATATTGGAAGTTATCCAGTCCAAATCTCTTATTTTGCCTTTGGGATAACTAAGCCCAAAGGAGCTCAAAGACTTGCTCCAATTTCAGTGGTTCAGGGCTGATGTGGGGCTGGCTTATCCTGACATAGGACCCAGCTCTGGTGGTCAATGCCATACCATGTCCTTGGTCATCTCAAGGCTTGAACTTAAACATATTGGTGGCTGATTTTGAAATGTATCCAATACTTTGGGTATATTAATTACAGTAGAGGATAAGGATCAGAGAGCCATCTCTGTCCTAATCCTAGTCCCTCCACTGCTGAAACTCACAAGAAATAATAAGGTGCCACAGCCAGAGCACACACTGCCTCAGATCTGTACTCGAATCCCACCTCTGACACCCATAGCTGTGTGATGTTGGACGAGCCCTGTTCCTGTTCTCCCATGTAAATGGCTAAAATATAAGACCCTGCACAAAGCCACCATGATAGAACCTTGCACAGAGTTGTCACTCATTAGATGTTAGTTTGTAGAATTATATTTGTGAGTGTACGTAGAACTAAAATCAAGACACGTGAATGTTGCCTATTTAATGTTGACATCTTCAAAGCCTGGGACAGTGACTCTCCAAATTACCCTAGCATAGGCAGATGAATTCTAAACCTTTACATTTGAATTCTTTGTCATATTGTCTTCCTTCCAGGCTGCCTTGGGTGCTTTGATTCAAGGAAAGGAAGTCAACTTTAGCATTAGAAGGTAGCGAGACTTAACTGTTTCCTTCATGGCTTTAGGCTTTGGGTTTTGATATGTGATATAGCTTGGAATACTTCCAACCTCGGGGAGCGGGGAGGGAGGGGATCACTTCTGTATTTCAGGAGAGGGATTGGCCACTCCCTCTGTTCACTCGCCTTTTTCCCTTGGCTACCGTGGCCACGTACAGAGTCGTCACAGGGGAATCATGTATAGGCAGATCAAGGGACACAATAGGAGCTGTTTGGTCTCTTCCATGCTTTGTGATATGAATCATTGTCATGTTCTGAGCAGTCGCTGTCCTTACGTAACTTTAGCTATTCCTTCAGATGAATCCATGGGCACGACTCACCTTTACGCTGATGGAGAGGACAAATGAAGTTCACAGGTGCAAGGTGGGAAACTAGGTCTGAGCAGAACCAAATTTTCAGCTCTATTTTTGGAGTCTGTTAGTTTGCCGTGGGGGTCTGAAACTCATAGGTTTACAGGGGCCAGGCAAATGTGGTTAATGAGCAAAGTGGCCTGGGCAAGAGATGCTACAAAGTGGACAGGATGGCAGGTGGATCCTCCACATCCGCCATCCCCCACCAGCCCCGCCCCCGGCCACCCACCGCAAGGAGGGTAGACTCACCTCCGACCACACGTGCCAGGTGGAATGTGGTCCCATTGTCAGACTTAGGCTTTACCAAGAGAAACCAGAAAACTGAGATCTCCTGATTTTTAGATCTTGGCAATTAATTTGTTTTAAAACTACATACCCCAAACCAAACCCATCTGGAGACTAAATTTGGTTTATTAACTCTGATTTGGAAACTTAAACTCTCTAGGTCTACAATAATGTCCAACGTGACAACCACATGCCACAGTGAGCTATTGAGTACTTGAAATGTGGCTGGTCCAAAGTGAGATGTGCTGTAAGTGTAAAAACACACACCAGATTTGAAAGGCTTAGTCTAAAAAATAGAATGTACAGTATCGCATTCATTTTTAAATTTATTATATGCTGATATGATAATATTCTGGACATATAAGGTTAAATACAATATATTATTAAAATTAATTTCACTCATTTCTTTTTAATTTTTTAATGTGACTACTGGACCATTGAAAATTATATACATGGCTGATATTCTACTCCTACTAGACAGCACTGCTTGAGGGCTTCGGTATCTGATCATGTTCAACAACAACAGAGACATAATAATAATCACAGCTACTATTTACTGGACACCACATACCACTGTACGAAGGCTTTTTTGAGTTTCCTTCTATTTAATCTTCAAAATAACTGCTTGAGGCTATTACTATTATCACCACTTTATAGATGAGAAGACTGAGGTTTAGCAGGTTAAGTAACTTGCTAAGAGTCACACAGTTAACATGTGACTGACACTTCTGGATTGGTCTGTAGGTGATCAGAGAGTAAATCCTAAGCAATTAACCATTATGCTAACCAAGAAAAACACAGAGAATTTGGACGAATCTGAGGAGAGTTGGTAGCAGGCTTCTGACATGTGCCTGAGCATGCATCTCAGCCCAAGAAATGATAGTATCTCTCCAACTTTGAACTTGTGGGCAATGCTTCATTTAAATTCAGAGGACCGAAAATATTTCCAAACAGGTGTACTTTACTTTGTGCGCAATGTACATATTCTTTCTACGTTGAGCAGATACCAAGTATTTGTGCCTTGAAACACATTTGAAATGCACAAGGGGACTTCCATATATTAAGGAAACTATCCTGGGTCCTTTTAATGCTCATATAAAAAGATCTACATCTTTATTCTTTCATGAATATTCAGCCACATTGTCCGTTTTGCAGGGTTAGACATTTGTCTACTGGGTTTTCTTAGACGTGAGACCCAAGTCTATTCACCTGGACCTGATGCTTGTTCACATTTTTATGCAGTAGACTCAGGAGTGTGTTTGGGAGAGGGGGGTCCCTGGCAATGAAAACTCATCCTACTTCATCTCTGTGCCTTCCTCTACTTCCAAAAAATATTCAGGAGGGACCAGTCATAGAAGGCAGGGTGACCAGTGTGGGCTTTAGATGCAGATAGTCTTGAGCTCAAATCCTGATGCCATAACGTACAACCTGTGACCTTGGTCAAAACATTTGCATTCTTGGAGGTTTAGTTTCATCTAAAAAATAAAGACATATACGTAACAGTCACCACACATGACGGTTGTGAGGATTAAAAGAGATAAAGGGTCTAAAAGCACCAGCACGGTCCCTGGCATGAAGTCAGTCCTCACATACAGTATTCATTATTACTAAATAATAATGAGGAGGAGGAGGAGGAGATTATTATTTTTTTCTCAGCCCTCGCCTTTGTTTTCCTGACCCCAGCACTCAGGACTAAATTTTGTCAAAGAGTTGAGACAAATAGAGAAACGAAGATATTTCATCTACGAGCCCCCAAGGTCATGGGTATTTGGTTGAAACACTTATCTCTTCAAGGCTTTGCAGCTGGGTCTTTTGTCTCCTTGCTTTTTTGAACACTCTACACCCTCTGTGAACGTGCAAACATTTGAAGAGTATCAAGCGCTCGGCGGGTAGTGGCAGTTGCAAGAAGGCTGGTCCATTTTTCTACCTTTCACACTGTCAGGGCGCGAGACCTTGGGATTTTTATAATCCAAATTGATACTCTCTAGGAAATCTCTTCCACTCCAGCTCCCTGCCCTGGAAAGATTCATTCTCTTGCGGGCACTTCTCCAGCCCTGGTGGATAGCGGTGACGGAGGGTGAATTCCTAACCTTGCCTTGACAAGGTTCGGGTCTTGCTAATTTGAATCTCTGCTATTTTGCTCCCATCCACCTGGCGCTGTGTGATTTATCTGCACTTGTTTGTGGATTCACTGATCACTTTCTTATTACTCTCCCACCTCCATCCATTTCAGTTTGCGGCGCCTTTCAGGTGATTTCTTACGCCACCCCTTACCACCTGCTCCAACCTGACAAATTATCGACTCAAACTGTTGCTCCTGACCTGGCGTGGTCTCTTCCCGGGGATATAAATGATGCAGTTCAGAGAGATAATGATGCCCTAATAAACATACAGTTGTTCCTCTTTCAGCCTGCCCTGTTTGAAATTCAAGCACGCCGCGACTGCTGGCTGCTGCCCCAGCCAAGGCAGTGAGAAGGAAGACAGTGAAATTGGAAGGTGTCTGAGTGGCTGAGAAGTCATGCTCACCACTGAGATCAGAGAACCCAGAGAGGAGTCCTTTGGGAGGGATTCAACATCTTATTTTGCTGTAGCTAAAAATCAGGGTAGGGAGTGGCAGGTCCCTTCTTAAATCAGGTGTGTTTTGAAGTCCTGAAGTTTGGAGGCAAGATGAGGTCCCAGAAACACGAGGACAGGAGAGTGACGGTGCCCTCAGCTGCCCCATCTCGCCTCCGTCCTGGTTCTCACTTTTAGGGACACAGCTGCGGAGGCCTTTTTCACCCCCACTTCTGCACACTGCCCCGTCTGTGGATCTGAGTGCCCTACACCCCACTTTCAAAACTTAGTCTCTGAAAACCTCTCCAGATCCCAGATTCTGATCTGTAGCTCTTCTGATTGGGGTGGTTACTCTTTCTTGGAGAATCAAGTCCAAAAAGCCAATAAAACAACAGAGATGCAAACATCCTTGGTCCTTGAAAGACAGGCTTTGGCGTGAGAGTTCTGCCACCAATTTCCTCTTTAGCTAACGGTGAATCGCATTAGTCCTAAGACCAGTTTCTTTGGAAAATGTAAATGCTTAGCTACAAAAAAAAATGCAACCTTGAATTAAGATGGAGAACCAACCTAACGTGAAAGAGGAAGGCCACCCTGATGCCTTTTCTGTTCACCATCTCACCGGTGGCGCTGATGAGCGGGAATCCACGCGGTCGGCTGCTGTCCTTTGCTCCGGACTGTCTCTGCCTTTGGTAGGTACGGAAACAGAGAGGATGGGGAACTCTCGTCTACCGCTGCCTCCTCTGTGCCAGGCATTGGTCTGTGTGGCTCATTGAATCCCGATCAATTCTTTAGAGGAGGAATTATTAACCATGATTTGTGAATGGGGGAGCTGAGACCGGGTGGAATCAAGGGTTCCTCGGGTGTTTAACTTGGATCCAACCCTCTGAGAGCACGTTTTCCTCCCACATGTGGCTTCATAATGACGTCCGACATTCATGGATCACCACCAGGTGCCAGGCAGTCTGTGTGTCGAGGCATTTCGCCCGGACTGTCTAAGGGTCTCAGCAGCCCTACAGGTTGTCATCCCTGTTCTCCTGGTTTTACAGTTGAGAAAATGAGCTCAGAGCAGCTAACTCTCTGAAGGTCACACAGCTAGAGAGTGGCGAATTCTAGAGCTTCTCCCGACCCTGGCCCCCTTAACCGCTACGCAGTGCTACCCGAGAGTTGCCTGTCTGGTTTCTTTCCGTCCTTACGCCAGCAACGCGGTAGATGGCGCTGCTCAGCGAAGGGCTCTGGGCGTCTCAGGACGCCCTTGCTGCTCCGCAGCTGGTCCGCGAGAGCCTCTGGGTTCCCAGCTATGCGCTGCCTTCCCTTTCCCTGAGAGCTTTGCCCGGCAAGGACACGCCTGACACTTGCTCTACGTACCCATTTTGGCTTGGTGTGAAATCTCCTTCTCTGAGCATGAAAAAGACTTTTTAAAAACAACACTGATGACAGTACCTATACACATTTAAAATGTACACATAATTTAACCCTGAATTCTACTCCCAGTACTCTGCGGTGCATGGACTGGCCCGTATCATTGGAGCTCTGCTCGGGGCAATGAAATCTTGGAAGCCCATTATTAGTTAAATAAATTGAGATACATCAATCCCATCTAGCCATAAAAAGTACTGGCAGGCGGCCCTACACTGTTGGGGTTTTAAGAGTGCTAATCAGAAAGCTCTCCCATCCTAGTTCCAAATCCATCAAGAAATGAATGCCTAAGTCAGAGTGGCATCCCAACAGGAGCTTGGCTTGGGCGAAGCTGGCAAAAGCTGAGCTGAAATGAGCTGCCTCGTATCTCCCCCTGCATTTTTGGGTGACACTTGCAGAAAAGTACGTGTGCGGAAGAACGTAAAGATGAAACAGTTGAACAATGGCCTTGAACACAGGGACCCTGTTGAGCAGCGAGCTCTCTACCAGTGAAAGCGTGGGGAGAACGAGGGCAGCTTCTCCATTCTTCCAGTAGAACGCGAGTCCCAGCTCCTAGGCAGAGGCAACCCACTTCCCCTTCTACAAATGCGTTCTGACTTGGAAACATCACCTCGATGTAGAGTTAAGTGAAAAAGAAGGAAGTTGATAAGATGTAGTTTTGATCTCAGTTAAAAAGTGTGTGTATTTTCACACCAAAACTCTTAACAGAGGTTGTTCCTGGGCAGTGGGGACGACAAAGGGGTGTGTGAAATTGGGCTCCTACTTTAAATATTTCTGCAGTGTTTGGATTTTTTATAAGAAGTGTTTCTTCGGTAATTAAAAGAGAGAGAGGCCGGGCGCAGTGGCTCACGCCTGTAATCCTAGCACTCTGGGAGGCCGAGGTGGGCGGATTGTTTGAGCTCAGGAGTTCGAGACCAGCCTGAGCAAGAGCGAGACCCCATCTCTACTAAAAATAGAAAGAAATTATATGGACAGCTAAATACATATATAGAAAAAATTAGCCGGGCATGGTGGTGCATGCCTGTAGTCCCAACTACTCGGGAGGCTGAGACAGCAGGATCCCTTGAGCTCAGGAGTTTGAGGTTGCTGTGAGCTAGGCTGACGCCACGGCACTCACTCTAGCCTGGGCAACAAAGTGAGACTCTGTTTCAAAAAAAAAAAAAAGAGAGAGAGAGAGAGAAAGGAAGAGAAAAGAGAGGAGAAAACAAATGGATAATTATGCTGTTGGAGAATCGTCTGGAAATAATAAAAACAGCAGCAGTAGCAGTATTAGTAGCTGGTATTTACTGAGTGATTAGCTATGTATGCCCAACTCTTCTAAGCACATTACTTGGGTCTAGTCATTTAATCCTTGCGGTAACCCTATGAGGTAAGGATTATTATTATGCTCAATTTACATATAAGGAAATAGGCCCAGAGACTTTAAGTAACTTGCCTAAGGTCGCTAAACAGTTATCCAAGATCTGCATTTAAAATTAAATTTCTGATGAAAGATACAGGCTCTTTATTGTGTGAAATAAAGCAAAGCAAAAAAGGAACTCCATGCATGCCCCACTCGGGCCCCAGCTGCATTAGGCACCATAGAGGCCTGGGGCCAAAAAAACTTTTAGAAATGTTTTACTTCTAAAATCAGAGGGGGGCGGGGGATGAACTTTGAGGGTTAAAGAAAATGTTCTGATTTTCTCATACCTGAAAAAAAAAATTTTAGGGTCCATAAAAATCTATTAAATTTTGCCCAAAGTAGAAAAAATATAAATGTTGAAATATTTAAAGTAATATTAAGAATCATTTTTAATACCGGTAATTGTTTATATTATGATGGGAGGAGTTCATGGACGCTAAACTACTAGGGATCCCACCAAAGTCCTACCCAGCCCAGCTAAGTTTAAATCATGTCCAAGTGGCATAACTGAGCGTGCTTGAAGTTGTTCCTAACTCGCAGTCATGTTCAGGAAGGGCCTGTTTGCGTCAGGGTTGGGTGCCCTCAGAGCACTGTCCTCTTCTGTTGAAGCTGCTGTCTTCCTGGCATCCCCCACGTGGGGTCCCTGAATGATGGGGTCCTTGAAGCAGAGGAAATAAGAGAGAAATGACGTTGCAATACTTTAAAGTGTTAAAATTTTTTTTAGGGCCTATAAAAATCTATGGCAGACAGACAAGATACTGGCAGATACTCGAGCTGTTTCTTTAGAGGAGAAAAAAAAAGTTTGGAGAAACCTAATTCTTGTCATATGGTTTCTTTAATGATGATACTAATTTAGAGTAGGTTCCTGCTAATGAAAAGCTGTGGCAAATTATACTAACGAATCCTTGCTGTAAAATTCTTTCCTGTAATTCTCCACCATAACACAGGGCAATTTCCAAATGAAGGTGTGATGCACATTAGTTCTTGGCTTTTAAACTCCCCCCTAAGTGGAACTTTGAACTACTGGTACTCATTTTGGAGGGATATAATTTATGTAATAATTAGGATTCTTCCATTGAAAGGCTAGAAAGTCCAACTCAAAGTGGCATCAAGAGGGACTATATTGGATCTTTGAACCGAATAGTGTGGTGGTAGATCTGGTCAGATATGGCTAGATTCAGGAGTCCAAATGCTTTCCTCTGTGCTGGCTTCATTCTCAAAAGTTTCTCTCTTCATGAAGGTGGTCTCCCAGAGTCAGAACCAGCAGGAAAGGGAGTCTTGCTTGCCCCCAATTTGGTTCCAAGGACATTCTGCAATTATTATTTTTCAGAATTGGGTCAGGGACCCATCCCTGTACCACTCACTGTTGCCAGGAGGATGTCATGACCCGAAGAGCTTTTGGGCTTGGGTTGCATGTTCATCAGGTAGCTGGGGTGTGTTGGTTTCTCCTGAATCGCAAGGACTAAAAGTAGGGAAGGGATTCCATTCCAAACCAAGGTGTTATTAATCAAAGAAAGAGCAATGGACATGGGGGAAAGGGGAAAAAATGCCCAGTGCAAGATGTAATTGATAGTATAGAGGATAAAACTTCCTTTTCCATTCAGTTATGGAGTTTTGTAATGTCTTACAAACAAATCAAAGAAAAAAAACCCAAAAACTTTTAAATAAATTTTCAAATGGCTAGAAGTCTAACTACCTTAGGTTTAAGTCATCAGAGAATACTGGTGGAAAGTTTGTTACTATTTCCTTGTTTATGTCTTGAAAATTCATGCAAAAGTGTACCTTTTGGCTCTCTCTGAAGAAACATGACAATTTGGAGTCTGGATTAGTCCTGGAGAAAAGCTGGTCCCTGAATTCCTTCTGTTGCTGCACCTGGATACTTCATTACAACTAGAACTAATAGGAACCACCCAGCACTCGTCAATGCCTGAACTGGGCTGGCTGCATGGCTGATTAAACCCACAGCAAAAAGTGTTTAAAGTTTAATTAATCAGTCGATAAGATAAATTGAGCTCTATACCATGAGTAAAGCATGGTGCTAGGCTACACACACACACACACACACACACACACACGCACATGCACACAGATAGACTTGATGATGAAATATTTCCTATAGAAATAGTCTTTATTTTTTTTGATAACACCATTACTTGGGATACCATTAAGAATTTAATCAACAAACTAATTGAACTTTCTTTTTGCAATTTCATGCCAATGAACATTGATAAGCCAACCTCAATGGTTGCACTTTACACTTGAGATTTGAATAGTAGCTGAAAAAAGAGAAAGTTAAAATGAAACTGCTTTGTCACCCTGACTTCTAAAAGGTAAGATCACACCACCTGAGAGTAAGTCCAAGCTGGCTTTATAATATCTTTTGGTTCCCTTGCCTGGAAGGATGATTTAATTCAACAACTACTTCCCAAATGCCTCTCAAAGGTAGGACACTGTGCTAAGTAGGACATAGTGGTACGTGCCAGGGGGAGTCACATATACAGAGAAGCCATGGGTGCTGGCCTTAGGTTGCTTCAAATTCAGTGCGAAGACCCAAAACTTCCACAATAAAATACAGGGTAAAATAAAATATGGGAAGTAGCCCAAATCAAATGAAATTATTCACATTGATATAACTAAATAGATATTTATCTAAATACTTAAGCCTCTGGAACAGGCTTGGTTCAAGGTCCTAAGGAAATAACAATGAATGAACACACAAGATGCCTGCTCTTGTGGGGCTTACGTTCTTGGGTGGGTAGGGCAGCAGCCAATTGACAATCGAAGAAATAAATTATAAAATGTCAGATTAAATGCTATGCAAGGAAAATGAAGCAGGGGGCATAGTTGGAGGTGGAAGAGGAGTACACTTGTTACTAAGAATGGTCAGGGAAGGTCTCTTTAGGAAGATAGAATGTGAGCAGAGAAAATGAAGCTGCAGCAAAGGAGAATGTGTAAAGTGCTCCGCACGGTGCTTGTGCTTAGTAAGCACCCAATAAACACTACTGTTGTTGTTATTCTAAGAAGGAGCCACTGAATCTGAGAGAAGATTGTAATTGCAATTAGCTTGATTGAAGAAAGGTTTATGAAGGATGTGGCATCCGAAAGGTTGAGATAAGAGTTCACAGGGAGATGAGGGAAGGCCCATCCAAGACAAAGGAAGGGTGAAAAGTCCAAATGGACACTGAGATCAGGGGACACCAAGGGGCAGACTCATAGGCAGATATCCTCCTGCAAAAATAGAGCTTGGGTGGGGTTTTTGGTTTGGGGTTTTTTTGTTTGTTTGTTTGTTTGCTTGCTTATCTTATCAAAACCTGAATTTCAGGCTACTATAAAAAAATGATAAAACCTAAGGGCACTGAGTTCATGATTTCACGTGGCAAACAGGTGTCTGTGCTAGTTCGCTGCAGCCCTGCCCTCTCCGTTCCATGACTTCAATACCACTTCATAGTATTTCAGGACATTGTGTTAGTTTTAAGGACCAAAAGAGCAGCATTTTTGATAATTATATGCCATAGTAAAAGCAGTCTCACCACACCCTACCACCGTTTAAACCACGCCACAGTCGCTTGGTGCTGACCTGATGCTCATTTCCTGGTGTGCTAGGGCAGTTGAGCAGCTTTCACTAGACATTCACTTTTCTCCCAAAGTTCCTTTTCTCCACTCTACTCCAGCGCATTCTAGATTTTTTTCTTTGGGAGGGAAGAAGTGGGGAAGAGAACATATTAAAAATGTAAGAAAATGGTTTAATAGGGATGAGAAAGAAGGGTCCAGGGGAGGTTCCGGACCTAATTCCTGGTCCTTCCCCTGGGGCTGAGCTCCGCCCCGTGTTTCCCCAGGGCCGCATTCCTGCCTTCAGGTCTGACTCCTCCCCTCCCGGAGGTCTTCATTTTGGCCAAAACCACCTTCTCCAGTCAAATTCTCAGAGACTCAAACCTAGAGCATTCGCTCTGGTCTCTGACCTTCTCTTACCTGGAACAGCATCTGAGAACAAGGAATAGAGGAGAGTGGGGGCCCAGCTCGCTTTTTAATAAGCCTCTCGTATTTCAGAGTTCTCTGAAGTCAGTATCCAAGGATGTCACTGTCATTTGTTCTAGCCTTACAAGCACTAGTCCCATTGTCCTCCCCAGCCTGGCCATTGTTGGCTTTCCAATCCAGATGGAGGAATAAGATACCAGCTCAGGAGAAACAGAAACAAGGACAAATGGGGTGTGTTGGCGGGGGGCGGGGGCGGGACCCCTTGCAGGGAGCAGAGGATGTGGACATAGAAGGAAAGCGGCCACCACCACATTACAGAAGGCCACAAATGTGAATGCCTAGCTAGGAAATGTCATTTTACACCAGACAAAATGAGGACAGTAAAGGGCTCACAAGCATAAGTGTGACCCAGCCAGCTCTTCACTGGCTACCAAAATTTTTCTGGTGTTAATGTCATCCCAGAAAATGCTGTTAAAAACTCCTCTCACTGCTCTTGTTCCTCCTCCCCTGATGTTTACACCTCTCGGAGGTGCAGGGAGCCCCACAGTGTGTCACTTTCTGATTCGTCGTCACCTGGAGAAGACAGCTCAGATGTGTTTGGCTGCTTTAATCTTTCCCTATAAATCAATCTTCTTTCCCCTTAATCATTTGGGTTGCTCTTCTCTGAACTTGCTCCAATTTGTCTACATCTTGCGGGGACTGAGTTGTCTAGAACCAAACACACCCTCCAAACGCAGGGAGAGCTCCTGGCAGCTCCTGGCGACTCTCTCAGTCGCCCTGAGACTTCCGTGCAGGGCTCTGTCCCTGAGCAGAGCTGGAAACGGTCCATCTCCAGTTTCCAAAAAGGCCTGTTCCTTTCTGTTCCCGAGCGGGCCTGTTCGTTATTTTTAGTGTCTGATTGTCAGGCTGCGGCATTAGAAAGTCAGTGGTCGCATTACATATTCCAGAAAGTCACATTGCTGGGGATGTGCGGCTGTATCGATAGATGAGTAATTGCTCGCTGTCACGTCCAGCCTGTAAAGTTGTGTCCTCCCGAGCTGTGAAAGGCAGGCTGCGAGGGCGGCACCTGCCCGGCTGCCTTACCTGTCTGCGCTCCGCCGGGCCAGCACCTGCTGCCTTGCGCACCGGCGCCCTCTGCTGGCCGCACGCCCCGCTCCTGGGCGCGGCGGGAGCAAAAGGGACCTCACGTGGTGGCACAGCCCCCGGGCTCCAAGCAAGTGACTTATTATCATCCCCATTTTAAAGACGAGATAACTGAGCCCCAAAGAAGTGAGTAAGTGGCTCACAAGCAGCAGGGGAGACAGATGGAAACAACCATAATGAGAACAACCACCCAAATGGACCTTTGCTTATCACTTTAGCTTTCCCAGGGCCAGGGGCTGCAAACCCATGGACGAGTAGTGGCAGGAAGCGCAGAGAGCCAGGCGCAATATAAGGAGTGGGTGGGGACCCTGGCAGACCCCTGGTGCTCAGCGTACAGGAAGCAGCATCGGTCCACGCAACCACGCGGGGCCAGTAATGCCAGAACTTCTTAGACCACATCTATACTTCAGTGTGAAATTTCTGAGTTCAACACAATGCATGGGCCAAACAAAACATGTTTAAAGGCGACATCTGGACCACTGCCCCCGCTTGTAACCCCTGGTTTGCACAGAGCCCTCCTATTTATTATCTCATTTAAGTCTCACAGACTCCTGTGACACTGCTGCTACAGGCTTGGTCCTCACCTTTGCAGACAAAACACGGAGGTTGAAGGAAATTATGCAAATCCAATTCGTGTTAGAAAGGAGACTTGGACTCAGGTTTCCATGCCCCAAAGCACAGGTTCTCTCCACAGAACACACAACCAAGCATTTTACTTCGGGAGAATGGAGACCTGCTAACCACCCCCTCCTTTTCAAGAGGGTGAGGCTGAGACGAAGGAGACGCAAGTACAGGCTGCGCTTTGCAAACAGTCTCTCGTCTGGCTCTTTCAAGTCATGATGTTGTCTTTTATTCTGCACTAAATTTGCTTTCTAAAGCCTATGTCTATAGGCTGAGGGCCTCTGACCTGTGATTAGAACATTTGCTTTGAGTTGCTTCCAAGTGACAGAGAGCTGTGTGTGTGCTCAACCAGCCACATGGTCTCAGCTGGCATCTATTATGATTCAAACCAGGAGATGGGAAACATTGAGATGCATTAAACGAGATCAAACTTTAGAACAGTTGGCAAAGGGGCAATTGAATTTGGCTTGCAGACTTATTTTGTTTGACCTACACAACACAGTAAATAAATAAGTAAATCATGTGAACAGCATTGCCAAAATTTGACAATCAGGAGATTCTGCATACAAATCCAGATTCCCATATTCTTTTGCAGAATCCAAAAATCTGCCATATTGATTTTACTTTTGTGGGCGGCAAGATTAGCTGGAGTGGGGTTGTGACCACCCCCTTCCCACGGGGCACACACCAGCAGTTCTCCCCAGTCCCCACCTCTTTGTGTTGCCTCCCTGAGGCCAGAAATCACCAGCCATTTATCATTGTGTTTGGGTCATCCTTTTCATAGAGAAAACGAGTTGTCTCCTATAGTAATGTCTCTCAAAAGTGAGAAAACAGACTGAAAGCATGTTCAAGAAAAATGGGAAAGAGCATCTTTCTTTATGGAGGTGAAGAAGATTCTAACATAGTTATTAAACAATGTCATGTTACTTTTCTAGTCTCTGTTCAGCACCTGGGTTTGCTACCTCGTTTTAGAAACTATCTGATACAGCCTAATATATGTTAGTCTTGTAATATGGACTACTTAATATCGACTTAATCACTTCAGTATAATAAATAAGCAGATTCAAATAAAACTGGGCAGAATGATAGCTACAGCTTGCTAAGCCCCTAGCTCCATAGTGGGTAACCATTTGCAACGAGGAAACAGTTATGGTCAAAGAAGCTTTTCCTGTGTCCCTCCCTCTGCGGTCCTTTCTGAGTATTTCAGTAGAAGGCCAATTTTTCGTTCTCCATGGCTAAAGACTTTCAGGTAAACACAAAGACTATTTGAAATGCTTTAAATTCCCGCATAAAAGCTCGTGTCCTCGTCCATCCATTTCTGTGTCCCTCCCTCTGGCTTTTTAAACACACGAACAATCTTAAATAGTTGAGCCAGCAACAAGAAATAAAATTTGTGAGGCTTAACTTCCCCAAACAGAAAAGCAAGTGTTATCGTTGCTTTTTTCTTTTGCCATTGTGAAAGACTGGAAATAGAATGTTCGTTCCTGTTTCTGCATTTTGTATCAGATTTGTAACTAAACCATAGTCAGCACTGTAACTCCCTACTGGTATTGATGAGATCATTGTTACTCATCCTTTAATTGAGAAAGCTTTGGACACGTTATGGGCTAGCAATTTGTCACTGTTGCCTTTATTTGAAGGGACTAAAATTCGAGAAGTTGAAATTATCTGGTCTCGTTGGGTCATGAACTCAAAGGCTTATCAGGACAGGCAACTGATGTGGGTAAAGCAACGTAGTAAAGAACTGATATGATCAAGGAAGGCACCTGCACTCAGCCCCAGCCAACTGTATACATGGACGGATGCATGTCCAGTATTACCAGGTCTTCAAATTGCTCAAGAAAAGCCAATAATCTGCTCTTTTTGGTGACGTCTTCTGACTTCCCAATGTCAACTAATTTATATTTTGTTTTTAAAAACTCTGAGTCAAACTGAATGTGTGTGTGGACCCAGATTTGGCTCAAAGTTACCAGGTGGACACCATTGATCCAGTTCTGACTCTTCAGTTTTGCAGAAGGAAACTGAGGCTCTGTCAAGTGACACATGAAAGACAGAGACAGGGAGCTGGCATTCACACCCACACCCTCTGGGGAGCTAAGGAGAAGCTCGGCTGTGAGACAGGACAAGGAAACCATTTCCCTGCAAAGGGAAGAACAATGAGGCCGCTCAGCTTTTGTCTAACACTGATGATTCATTGTCAGTGGAAACCTCTACCTACCCTATCATCAGAAAAGCCCAATTAGCTAACTCTCCATGGAAATATGGATTTTAAACTCTTTCATTTTTCTTGGAGGAAGATCTTTTGGGGTAACCACGCTAGAAGCAAATAACTATTGGGAGCCAGTAAATATTGTAGAATGAAAAAAATGAGGAATGAGTTAAGTACACACACACAGAGAGACACACACACACACATGCTTGAAGGTGGTGGTTTGAGAGTTTGAGTGCTTGCCAACCACTGGCAAGCGTTAGGGACCAGTAATGCACCCCTGGCACATTGTAGGAAACAATTACTATTTTGTGAATGGACTGGGCGAAATGGTTCATGTCTGTAATCCCAGCACTTTGGGAGGTTGGGGCAGGTGGATTGCTTGAGCTCAGGAGTTCAAGACCAGCCTGAACAACATAGTGAGACCCTGTCTCTACAAAATATTTTTAAAAATTAGCCAGGTGTGGTGGTGCACACCTGTATTCCCACCTACTCAGGAGGCTAAGGCAGGAGGATCGCTTGAGCCCAGGAGTTTGAAGTTGTAGTGAGCTATGATGATGCCACTGCACTCTAGCCCGGGTGATGGAGCAAGACTCTGTCGCTAAAGCGAACAAATAAACAAGCATATATATATGTAGTGAGTATATGTAAATATATATGTAGTGAATGAAGGACTAGGAAAATGATATTGGCTAGGAATCAAAAACTCAAATGATTATATAAGAAAAATTAAATAGAGCAGACGAGGAGAAAACTGTTGTGAATTGGAGTATTCTGTCTCTATCTCAAGGTGACAGCATCTGCTCAGCTCTAGGGACTGTCACCTGGCACGAAAGCAGGTCCAGTATTATCAAATCTTCTGATTTATGAACATCCATCAATCAAGATTGTCATATGAAATCTCCATTTTTCAATGTTGGCAACTACATTTAAAAATAAACACTCTATAGGGGGCCGCCTATTTTTGACATTTATTGGGTCACGGGGAAGGGACTTATCTTTCTCGTTGCTGATCAGGCTACAGGAAAGTGGACTGACAGAGAACAGGGATTTTGTGACAGAGGAGTGTGAGTGGGGCTCTGATGGCCAAGGGCTCGTTACCAGGTCTGTTTTAAATGCCAGCACCTTCTGTGTTTGCCTCCGAACAACACCAAACACCTAAATCACTGTAGTAAACACAGATAGAAAGAGACAGAAAGGTTAAAAGTATACTCATAATCACTTGCTTTTTTCCCCTTCTAAACGTGTTTGAGAGCAATATTGTTTCGTAAAAACAATATGACCCCATTTCTAAAGCAATATTCATGCTAAGCTAGTCAGCTGTTAAATATACCCAGCAGTTTGCATTATGATGAAGCTAAGCCAGAATTTCAATTATTTTCTGGACACATTTAAAATTATAATACTTTGCTGGGTTAGTGTTATAGTTCATCCAAATTACTCACAAACTATCATATCAATCTCTTGCAACTGCTAACGCCTTACAGATGCGTGAAGTTAGGCGAAATAAGGGACTGACCAGGGTAATGACCTTCATGCCGGTGTTGTGTTTTAAGGGGTACATGTCCCTAACTGTATGGATGGCTAATGGTCAAAAGCTAGTTTTTGCTGCCCATAATACTTAGGCTAAAATATTTAAGAAGAGGAGATGGACCATCCTTTTTCCTATTTCCAGGAAGATATCTGGTTCTGTACAAAAATTTCCAGCAGTCTCCTCTACCCCACCTTCCCACACATTTTACCTCTTCTGACAAATGACTTTTAGAAGTCAGTCTCCAAGGACTCAAAGTTGGCAATTGCTATATTTCCCCCTCTGGGATACTGTTGCCAGCAACCCTTGAAAATGTCAACATTCTTGCCTCTCCGTGGACACTCAGCTCTCAGTGGTGCACCTTGTTTCAGGCCAGTGATGTGAGCTCAATTCATCAAGAGCAGGTCCAATTAATCAGCAAAGATTTATGAATATTACCACCCCCAGTTGTTTGAAATGTGGGTCTTCCTGCAGAAGGCATGCCACTCTGAGCCCGTCATAGTCAACGGCACCCTTTCATGCCCTTCGCCAAATCCGGAATACCATGTGCTAAATGTGTCTGAGTTAATTTATGACTGCCTGTCCAAAGGTTCTGCCTCTTGGCCCTGTGTTCTGAGGGACACGGTGTCACTTAAAAAGCAGGACCCATGGAAGCAGGCTGTTTGGGGCACACTCTGAATGCTAACTGATGACGCAATGAGGTTAGCCAAGTGCCCGGAATCAGCAACGGTGTCTGGTGAGCTAATACAAGACTCAGCCACATGCAAACTTAGAGAACAAGATGGGCTCTAAACAAATAAATATATCAGAAGACTCTTTTAAAAGATTTCTTACTATTTAGGTTGTCTTTGCATTGACAAAATGAAGTATAGGAAAACAAAAAATTTGCCTATTTTAAAAAATGTTTTATTCTTGGTATCTAGAGTTGCACTGTTCAACAAAGAAGCTACTTGGCACCTGTGGCCATTTAAATGTAAATTTGAGTTAATTAAAATGAAATAAGATGCAAAATTCTTTTCTTCATTCACACAAGCCATGTTTGAAGTGCTCAGTAGTCATAGGAGGCTCGTGGCTACCATGCCGGGCAGCTCAAATGTCGAATGTTTCTATCATTGCACGAAGCCCTGTTGGCAAGTGCTGATCTAGAGATTTTAGTTAGTCAAAAGCATCTTCATGGCTACGTTGTCATTCTGTCTGTCTGTGTTTATTACAGCTTATGCAGGATTTTTTGAAGTATAATATGGTACCACTGGAGACACCCAAGATAATTTTAATATGAGTGTTTTTTTTTAACTTCTAAAAGTTATATGGTTATTTCAGGGTGAATTAAAATATATATAACAAGAATTACGCTGAGTGAGAAAAAGCCAGTCTCAGAAGTTTACATACTCAAGCGCTTACCCACTCCATTTGTGTAACATTCCTGTAATGACACAATTGTAGAGATGGGAGAGAGATTAGGGGTTCCACCGGGGGGAGGAGGGAGGTGGCCGTGGCTATAAAAGTGTAACACGAGGGGCCCTTATGAGGGAACTGTTCTATATTTTGACTGTAGTGGGGGTCACATGAATCTATACATGTGATTGAATTACATAGGACTAAATACACACACACACACACACACACACACACACGTGAGTTTAGGTAAAGCTGGTAAAATCTGAGCAGGCCAGAGGGCTGTGTCCATGTCCACTTTCTGGTTGTCTGTGGCACTCCAGGGGTGATGCATGACCCAAGATATCACTGAGGGTGATTGAGTGAAGGGTACGGGGCTGTCTCTCTATTATTTCTTGCATGTATTTCTTACATGTGAATCTACAATGATCATAGAAGAAAAAGTTGAAAAATCTATATGACAACGACATCAAACCCAAAATGTTTTGAATATAATTTCTTAGAATAAAGCTAAAGGAACAAATGCCTTGACAATCCATCATTTAAAACAATAGCATAGTAAAGAACTTGTTGATGTGAAAGTAAATTATGGAGATGGTACACGACAGACAGAAATTTGGAAAGCTCTGACGTTGTGATTAGGAAAACAGGTTCTGGAAGGTGACAAAGCTGAAATCAAATCATGCTAGCTAGCTGTGTGACTTTGGGCAAGTTACTAAACTTCTCTAATGCTCAGTTTTCCCATCTGCAAAATGAGAGTAACAGCAATACTGTTCTCTTGATGTTGTTTTGAAGCTGTGATGTGAGAATATGTGTAAAATCCTAGTGGATTCTCCAGTTCATACTAAAAGCTTAAAAATGGTTGTTATTATTGGGTTATGTGCACCCTGTTCCACAAGGATTGGAAATGATTAATTATTCACGTGATTGCTTAACCAGGGTCATCAAGCTTTTTCGGTAAAGGGCCAGAGAGTATATTTTTTGGCTTTGCAAACCATATGGTTTCTGTTGCAACTACTCAGCTCTGCCCCTGTAGCACAAAAGCGGCCATGAGTAAATGAACAGGTATGGCTACGTTCCAATAAGATTTTATTAACGAAAACAGGTGGTGGGTCAGATTTGGCCTGTGGGCCATAGGTTGCCAATCCTTGTCTTAAATCACCTTCTTCTATTGACTTTTGGAAGGAGAGAGACAACTGTAGGCAGATCCAGTCTTCTTTCTCCTCCCCTTTCTCCTCCCACTCACTTCCTCCCATGCTTAGGGACCATTCCATTATGAAACCAACCAGAGGTTAAGTCAAAATAGGCTTGCTAATTGTTCCATCACAGGCCCCCTGGGTCTTGTACATAGTAGGCTCTCAATAAATATTGAGTGATTGATTGATCGACCCATTAACGGAGAGAACTGAATCTCGACAAAGGTTAACAGAGATGGGAAGGCCAGTGCCTCCCGGGCGAACTCGCCCTACGTGCTGGAAGAAGGGAATGCAGCCTTCACATTGATTTAACACCGCAGAGTCTGCAAAGCATTTTATTAGATACTATGTCATTTAATCATTCAGATCTTTACAATACCACTATGGCAACTAGTAGCTTTGTAGTTAAAGGAACTGAAACTCAGAGAAACCAAGCAGTTTTTTTTAAAATGACACAGCTTATTAGTTGGTAGAACTGAGACTTCAGCGCATTTGTCCCAGTTCCAAATGCAAGTCTCCATCCATGGCATCACAAGTGCTGCTCAAGAAATTTCTAACAAATGGCAAAGTGGCCCTTTTGCTACACCAGTAATGTTACATCTCTAGATTATAAAAGAGGAAGAGGGAATAGGTTTAAATACACTCAACTTTATAACATTTGGAAAATAAGTAAAAAATTCCACTGTGGCAATGTTTATGATATAATTCCATTTATATCAAAATATATGTAATACTATAAAATTATAATATGTAATAAAGAATATATGACATAAAGAATAAATATATACATATATGATAGAGTATGTACATGCACACATACAATCATGAAAACAATGTAAACTAGGGGTTTAAGGTAGGTGGCTCACAGGCTAAATTTAACACACACGTATGCATATACATGCACATTCCTTGCTGAGCTACAAATAAGCCCAGTGGCCTTGGGAGCTTTGGGAATAGGCCTAGGGTTTTGGTCTCAGCCTTGCCATATTCTGACAATGATCTTGGGTAATGTCCCCTTATCTGTAAAAAAGGTACATAAAATATTTTCTCTGCACAGTGGTTGAAGAGGTAAAATGAAATGTGGTATTCAAAGGAACTCTCACAAGCTGTGTGCTCAGTAAACAGCAGCTATTGTTATAAAATGTGTGTGTGCATGTGCATGATTTATATATATATAAATATATACACACACACACATATATATACATATATAAATCTCTCCTCTTAATTAGAATAGTCTGTGGTCAGTAACCATGTCAAATCATTATTCTCCAAAGGACTTAGCATTGTAAGTTTCTCTTAGAAGCTCTTTAATAGACATGAGAAACCAGTGAATGGTTGGGAAGTTCGGATCCCTTATTAACAAAGGTATTTTTATTATTCTAATAAAGCTCAGGTGTTCCAATGGCTTATGGAGAACAGGATTTCTAAACCTCGGCAGTATGGCCATTTGGGGCCAGGTGATTCTTCACTGTGTGTGTCCTGTGCATGTAGGGTGTTTAGCAGCGTCCTCAACCCCAGGACCCCCCATTCCTACCCATCCAGTCAGAGACACAAATGCCTCCAGATATTGCCGAATGTCCCCTGGAAGGCAAAATCCGCCCTTTTGAGATCTAGATCTAGCCGTGTCTGAAAACCCCTCCTCGTGTGCAATGTCAATAAATGGTAGGATCATTGTTCAGGGAATTGAGGCTCCAAGGGTTAGAAAGGTCAGGTGAGTTTTTTTGTGGTCACAGAAGTATCGGTTTAGAAAATGCAATTTGCTTTCATATGCAGAATTTTTTACTCCGACAAAGGACTTTAGGGGAGAAAACACTGATCTCACACCGGCTTATTGAATAGCATTTTGCGAGCTCCAGGCCTACTTCTGTAAACCTTCCAAGGAAGAAAGCCAGTGGCTCAGGGTCCCAAGTCTCACCAGATAATAATATATGTATGAGATCCGGGCAACCCGCACATTCCTAGGAAATACTTCAAAGTTATTTTTTAACATCAAAACAAACAAGGGTCAGTGGGTCTCCCTTGCAGCCTCTGTCTATTTATAATTATATTTTATATAAACATATTTTGTGACTGTGGATAAGACTTCACAGGCACACAATGGCAAGCGTTCTTCAAAACTGTCTTTAATTATTCATTTGGCTGTGCTATATTTTATGTTTCTTTTCATAAATGTTAATCTTTATTATTGCCTTCGTGGGGAGGGGGGAGGAACACACACACACACACACACACACACACAAATACCTGTTATTAAATGACCTATCAGAGTGACATGGATAAATGTTGGGAGAGATTTAATTGTTTCCTGTCTGCAGTTTTATACAGTTTCTATCAAACTGAAGGGTAATTTTTTTTAGTAGCTGCTTATTTTAAATGTACAAAACCCTTGTGTGTAATTCCATTAGCTGCCCTACAGCATTGCAATCTACAGTTTCCCTGAGGCTGTTGTGAAATATTGATGAAATCCTTGCTTTTGTGGCTTCCTCTGATACACTAAACATTTGTCTGATGTTAGTTGAACTTGAATGGATCTGTTCAGAGCTATATCAGTACTGACTTCAAAGGGAGTAAGGCTGTTACAGTATTTTTTCCTCATTTTTCTTTCTTTCTTTCTTTCTTTTTTTTTTTTTTCTTCTTATTTTTAACAAACTGAAGTTTCAAAGCTTTATCACGGTATACTTTCTAAAAACAAAGTTCATATCAAATGGTCCCAAATACCTAGCAAACTGCTGATCTGTATAATTTCAAATGGTGTTTTTTTTCTTTTGATTCTCGTTAGTTGCTCACGTCACTTTAGATATTTTGATACAGAGGTGGGCACTCCCCCAAACACACACACATGCACACACAAACACACACACACACACACAGAATGGGAGGAGGATGTAAAACAATAAACCTGGTTTCGTGAAGTTTGACACTTGGGACTCTTCCTTCCAACATCCCCGAAAAAGCACCATGAATCAGAAAAATCATCGCAAATTGACTTTTTTCCAGCTAAAACTATTTGCACTGAACTTCACAAAATTCAGAACTAGAGCTCATATTTATCCCTGTGTTTTCTGGTCAGGTTGTAAATTATAACTGCTAAGGTTTATTATTTTTTTTTAAATGATGTAACAGTCTTTTAGGACCTTATAAGCAGTAAAATAGTTTCTTAAGCACGGTTTCTTAGTCTCAGCACTTGACATTTTGGATTTGGTAATTTTTTGTTGTGGGGCTCTCCCGCGCATTGTATCGTAGGATGTGTAGCAGCGTCCCTGGCCTCTGCGTGTCAGATGCCAGTAGCACCCCCTCCCCAGCTGTGACAGCCAGTGTGTCTCCAGACATTGCCACGTGTCCACTGGAGCCATAAAATTGCCACCCACTCCTCCTAGTGGAGAATCGGTGCTCTAGACATGGCAGTTTGCCTCCATGTAATAGAAAAGGAACAACCATTCTGCTTCAACACACAGTACGTCAACGGGGAATTCTCCAGATAAGCGTCTCACAGGGTCCTTCCTCAGATTGATTTTCTAGAACATTTTTGACCCATACTCAGGAGTCCAATACTATTTGCCCCTTTGCTTTTCAGAATTCTTTTCTGGGAAGAGGAAACAGAGCAGGAGCATATTGTCTTGAAAACTGAAACCTTCAGAAACTAGCAGAAGCGGTTTGACCCTGGCCCGGGTGACGTTGGTTTGTGAAGCATCGTTTGTCTGTGAAAGCTCAGTAAATCATAATGAACGATCCCCAAAGTAACTTCAATCAATTTTCCCTCCCAACAGCCCCACCCCACAGAGACACAGCTAACCCCGTAAGTCACCTTTGCCCTAGATCACTTAGCGCAATTTTCCAAACAGAAACTCCAGCAGCACCACCTTGCCGTTGGCTTCATGCTTAAAATGATCAAAAACAGCAATATGTGTTTGTATCCACAACTGACCCTCTGTTATAACACTTTCAAAGACATGATTTATGGTATACCTAATTAGTAAATTGTGTGATTGTATTTAATGAATTTAACGTTGGCCTCACCTGCAAAGTTCTAGTCTCCATGAGGCTAGAGCACCTATGTCGTCTTGTTGCGGATTTCTGGTACCCAGCCTAGTACACACAGTAGGTGCTCAGCTTTTCAAATTAAATGATTAATTATTTAGTTAAAGGGCTAGAAGCCTCTTCACTCCATCACCCTCCCTCTTTGGAAGCAGCGCTCTCTTCCCCACCTTCCAACCTGGCAATCTGGAGGGAGAAGGAAGTGTAGGCAACAGAGTAGAGCCAGAAAGAAAGAAAGAATTCAAATCCTGGTCTCTCGTTCTGTCCTCCCACCTGTTCCAGTGTCAGCCCTCAAGGAATTAACATCGTTCATTCATTTGCTTTTTTCATATATTTATGTACTGATGCTATCTCTCCATGCTGCGCTGAAAGTAGACACAAGCAAACCCACATTCAAAACAACCATAATTGAAATAAACGAACATTATAGAAAATTCAGAATTGTGATTGGATCGCTTTCCCCAAAGTAGATTACATAATTTATTATTCGAGGGGTAGTGACTTTATTTCTCCTTTTTTTCCCTCTTTCCTCCCTTTCCCTTCCCCCAAATGTCCATCCGCATCAGCAAAGCAGCCGCCAGGTTGTGCTTGTTTCTGTCTGGGAGGCAGACACGAGTGGGTCCCCGGTCCCAGCTGGAAGGTCATGCTCTCTTCCTCTGTGGGGTGGCACAAGGCACATGGACGGTGTGCCCGCGTGCACAGAGAAGCCAGCAGAAGGCAGATGCGGTGACTTGTGTCCCAACAACAGGCTAAAGGGAGGGAAAACTGATGTTGGCTAAATGAAAGAAAAAAAAAATCAATACAAGAAAAGAAAAAATATTTTCATGTTCCTAAAAACAGCCACGGAGATTAAAATTAAATTAGCCATAGAGACGCAAAGTAAAAAGCGGTTTTAAAAGTCCTTAACCACACGTCTCCTTCAAGCATGGGGAAGCTGAACTTTCTGTCTGCTCTGCTTTCTTGGGAGAAGGAGGGTATTTGTCAAAGCAGCAGCAACTTCACTTTGTCTCCACTGTCAGTGTATCTGGAGTTGAAAAAGCTTATTTTCTGCAAGTGCCTTCAGCCCCAGACATGTCTGCAGTCTATTTATGTTTGGCTAAAACAAACGGAATAAACAGTTGAGAGGATATCATTCATATTGTGATGGGAGGGAGAATATAGGGCATTCTTGACATCCCGCATATACAAATCATCGAATGTCTTTCTAACTAGCTGCACTTGTAAATCAATCCACGCACCCCTTCAGAAAGAATCTGCTGTAAAGTGATTTGACTTCAACTGGCAATAGATGAATTGGATTATTGAAGAGCTGTTCTTCTTGGGTTATCTACAAAGTCAATGCTAGTCCATCAAGGTGGCCATCCCAGGAGATGGTCCTGGAAGCCACTAAACCCAGGCCTTAGAGAGGAATTAAACACTGGGGTGGATGCCCAGGGGAGTCTCTAGAGGAGCTAGAAGCAAGGCAGAAGACACGGGTGAAGGGTTCATCCGTGGGTAGTGATGATCTTGACACTCATCCTGAGTCATTCAACACATATTTATTGAGCATTTACTATGTGCCTGGCAGAAGCCTCCTTTTTTGGTTTGTAAGAAATCACCCAGCCCATAAGAAGAGGACACTCTGCAGATAGCATCGTTCCTCACTATTATGATCATCAGCCTCTACAGGAAAATGTAGAGGGACACACACTTGCTATGTGTCCTGTCAGCTAAGACTTCAACAGCCTTGGAAACTGAAAGCCTTATTGAATGTTCCTGAGTTTTTTAACCATCTGCAGTGAATCCTTAAGACTTGGTCCTACAGGCTATACAAAACCGTCATTATTGGGCCCATGCTGGTTGTGAACAATGCCTCTCTCTCCCAGTCATTCATACATTTATTTTTTTCATTCAGTCATCTAACACTTATTGAGCCTACCCTCTTCTGGCCTCTGAAACCACAGGGGCACCCAGAGGGCCAAGCCTGGGCTCCAGGCAGCTTACAGCAGAGGGAGGAGACAGGGTAATCATTGCAACTTGCATCGCGTTTCCAGTGGGAGCTGATGTTACCCAGCCAAGAGATTCCTCTGCTGAACATTTCTACAAAAACCTTAAATGGTATAGCAGGGAAACCCGAATCATTAAGCAAGAATGTTAGTGTGGTTTTAAATACTGAACTAGCCAGAGCGTCTGCATAATCATAATCATTAATAATAGCACAGTCATTTGTGGAGCACTTTCTCTGTGCCAAGCACTATGTGCAACACTTTCCCCTTTTTCGTCCATTCCACAATGGTTGTATTTTATCTAAGCTAAGAGGCCATTCGGTAAGCTGCACTACTTATAGTCTGTAGCACTAAGAAAGAAAAATGCTTATAATTTTATAATTAAACCATGACACACTGCTCTCCTGCTATCACTTAGAATTTCTATTTTATGCTTCCTGAAAGACTCTTTTAGACTTATTTAAAAAAAGATCTTTATAATGTAACACTTTTGTGTTTATTTAAAAAGGAAAAGATAAGCAAAATAAATTGGCTGAGGCATTCCTGAAATAGCTTCCAACTGCCCCTGGCAGCCATTTTAAGACACCATTGATTGTAAGGTTCACCCTAATTTCTGAGATGTTAAAATATAAAGGGAAGGTCTTAGAATCGATGAAATGCTGTCTGTAAAGTGTACGCTACGCTTCAGGCTCTGAAAAAATGCTGAAGATACAGCAAAAGACACAAATCCCTGCCCTCATGAAGTCTAAATGGCAGAGTCAAGGATTGACCCATTACACGTGTAATTGTTTGATTGCGATTTCAATGGGAGCCACCGGCAGAAAAGCCATGAGACTGTAGAAGAGGAGATCTTGACCTAGGCAGAAGCCCAGGAAAGACCCTCCAAGGGTGAGACCTTTATGCTGAGACTGGAACGTTGATTAGGAGGCAGAAAAAGAATTAAAGGAAGGAAAGAGAACAGTAGCATTTTCTTATTAACTCTTCTCAATGGCCATATAGGGTTGGTACCACAATTATCCCCATTTTACAGATGAGGAAACTGAGACTCAGAGAGCTCAAGTAACTTGTCTAAGATCACACAGCTGGTAAGTGATAGAGCCAGGATCTTCCTCATGTCAAACAACAAATTGTCCAACTTGTTCAAACGGGCAGACTCGGTTCTTGCTACATTAGAGGGGGAGGGGAAAGACTCCCAATCATAAAGAGACTCTTCAGTGTAAATCCAGACATTATCAAGTAGTTTTAATACTAACAAAGAAAGAAGAGTTTATATCACAGACTCCTTATATCCTGGAACCAGGGACTGCGGTATTATAGGACCAGCTATATAGAAGGATATATTATAATAAAAGAACATGCTTTGGAATTTTCTTCCAAGCAATTAAAGAGTTTTTAAATGGCTGGATTGAGTAACTTTGGGAAACATATTCGATAACCCTGGTTGTATATCATTTATAGCCCAGAGCCTGCATGGTTGTAGACCACCCTGGCTGAAAGCATGGGCCCATTAAGAATTTTTCTGATTAAAAGGCATCTCTGCCTTTACCGGAAGTATTTCTGTATTTCTGCTCTTAAATTTACTTCTATATATAGAACTGCATTGGTTTTGAAAAAGTCTAGCACACTGTTGGAAGTCTGAAGCAAGACCACTTCCTAGGACCTACTTTTTATCAGAGAATAGAATGTAGGTACAATCAACCCAGAAAGATTCTGGTGAGTGGATAAGTTTTGCTTGCTTTATGGAGTTAAAAATGTCAAAAGTTCTTTAAATATCCATTGAGTTATTCAACAAATATTTTTTGAGTACCTACTATGTGCCATGCACAGGTGCTTACACACAGCATCAAGCCACATAGACAAAGACCCCTGTTCTATGGAGCTTACAAATGAACAAAGAACGATCACCATTAACAACAGACCTAATACAGAAGTCAATTCTAGAGTAAGTTAGAAGTTGGTAAGTGCAAAGGCAAAAGAAAAATAGAACAGAAAAAGGGAATGGGTAGTCCTGAGACAGTGGAGAGGCAGGTTGCAATTTCAAATAGGGTGATGGGGGTGAGCTTTGTTAGGAAAGGATATTTAAGCAAAGACGTGAAGGGTGTTAGGGAAAAGCACAGAGGGAACGGCCAGTATTGAAGCCTAAAATGAGAGAGTCTGTGGCTTGCTCGAGAAATAGCAACGACGTCAGTACAGCTGGAGCAGAAAACCAAGGAATTGGAGAAAGGGTGAGAGACCAAATGGAGAGCCAATGCACATGGAAATCCAAGGGCCACCAGGAGAATGTTGGCGTTTTCTTTGAGTGAGATGACTGTCCCTTTGGGGGTTTCGAGCAGGGAGGTGACATGATCTGGCGTATATTTATTCCCACTGCTAAGAATGTTAAGAAGTGACTTTAAGTAGCAAGGATGGAACCAATTCCTGTAGGATTCGAGGTGGTGTGAGAGGAAAAGCCCAGCTGAGACCATTTTTTCAGTCCCCAAGGACTACACTTCATAACCGTCTCATTGCAGAATGTTGAAGTGGGAAACGCTTGGGCCTTGGATCTGCGGGTTGGTTTCATGTCCCGCCTCTGCCAGTGTCTACCAGAGAGCCACTTGCATCTCTTCTGTTAGCCTCAAATCCCTCACCTCTAAAATAAAGATAAAATGCCTACCTCACAGGGTTATTTCCAAAATAAAATGCTTCTTTTATTGAATGAATCATACATATTTATTATATTGTAAACCATACCAGGCACACAGTAGGTGCTTGAAAAATATCAAAAGGGAAGCTCTTCCCTCATATCCCCACCCCAATACCAAGAGAGAGATTTCATAAAATGCAAATTCTGTCATCTGGAAGCTATTTAGAATTACAAGCTTTATTTTAAGTTGGTTTGCCTGAGTAATTAATTCAAAGTTAAGATTTTATTGGTGAGGTGCCCAGGATTTAGCAACTGAGTTAGTTGAACATGAAAGGTCTTTAAGGATGAAAGATAAAATAAAGTCTGTTCTGTTACAGCTCATATTCCTATAAAGCAGATTAGTTCATTCCTGATTGGAAAGTCAGTCAATGATATGAATATAATGAGAACGCCACATTGATTCACATGTAATTTTTCCCAACACATTATTGTTTAGCACTGAGCAACAGTGGCCAAATACAAAGTTCACCAACACAGCTGAACGTAGCAAGCTCCAGAGAACCATCAGTTCCTAAAAGTCCTGTCTTTCTCTTGGCTCCAGCTGACCACATAAGTCTGACTCTGAAGTCTTATTGTCACCTCTCCCTGGTCTTTAAAAATGTTGACCTGTCTGTCATTCCATAATTGTACTACCTCCTTAAACTCCTTTCTACCCAACTACAGTCCCTTCTTTATTTACAAGGTGGAGTCTTTTATTTACTACGGCATTCCTTTATTTATTATGAATTGAACACGTGTTTTGAACTGAACCAGTATTTTTATGATGTTTGTTATTGTTTGGTTATTCCCTGCATGCTTAGTTGCTTACTTTTTAAGTGGTCTATCCTAACCTTATTTTTCCCATAAGTGCTATAATTTTGACACAAGGCTTTGCAAAATGCAAGGTTTGCTTAGGAACATGCATTGCATTACAACAGAAACATGCACACCTCCGCCGTCCACCGCGGAACCAGGAGGGGCGTAGTTGAAAACTGACATGCGCATGAGTCCCTGAGCCGGAGCTGACAGCCGGGAGAGGCGCTGGCTCTGGAGTCCTATGAGCTCACTTCAGAGCTGGCGTCTCCCAATTTCTGGGTATGTGGCCTTAGGAAGGTTGTTTAACCTCTGGAAGCCTGTGGTTCTTCGTCTTCAACAATGGAACTGATAATACTACCCCCACCACTGGAGTGTTGTGTGGCTAAACTAACACAACCCACGTAAAGCGGTGACTAAGGGGCAGCTATTAGAATATCGTACACATAGAAGCCGTCTGTAAGCAAACAGGGTCCTGATGAAGTGGTATAGAATATGTTGTCTTTGCAGCAAAATGAGGTCAGATGGAGGTCTCAAAATCAATGCCTCTAATTGATTTAAACAGAACTGGTTTTGTGTGTTTGGAGCTCAGCTTAACTCTGAATCACGCACAGCCGAGTGATGGTAGAAGCCTCCAAACCAAAGAGAGAAGAACGTTATTCTCCGGTGTTTCACTCCCTACAACTGGATGATTGGCTCAAACCCAGTTTATCTGTGCAAAATGATATTGTGTATACACACATGCCCGTGTGTGTGTGTGTGTGTGTGTGTATTAGGGTGTCTTTCCTCTACATATGAAAAATATAGTTGAAGAAAAGATAATGCTACACGGCTGGAAAAGATGAGATCATTTGTAAGTGGCTTGTTAAAGTGCACATCATTTTCCTGATCAGCGGTAGCAAGGCTGCATCTTTAAGAGCTGATGTGATTTATCATGTTATTATATATTTAGGGACTTTTTGAAAATGCTGTTATTTACTCAACTGACTGTGTATATAGACTATTTAAAGCAGATTTTTGACCCAGTAGACTGTACCAGCCCCATCTATCGTCTCAATGAGCACACGGGGATCTTAAATATGCAGATTATTGACACAATAGACCGTGTGCACTGCAGACATACCCTAGACAGGGACAGTCAAGTCATTGGCGGATGATATGTTTCTAAAAAGCATTTCCAAGGTAGACTCTTACATGTAGCACAGCTCTGTGCAAAATTGTATGTCTAGATGGAGGGGACTTTGGCTTCAAAGGGAAATTTTTAGTTTCCAGAAATAGGGTGCTCTTATTAGCATAACTTGGTGTTCTGCCCTTTTGTCTATGAACATATAAATAATAATATCTTCCTTCTGCTGTACTCCAAACAATGCCACCAAGAGTTTGAGCTTGTTGTACTCTGATGTGTGAAGAAGACATTCTGTTTGAGCTAGTACAAATTCATTCTTGGGTTCAGAGTATATGTTGAGCACCATTTATCACAGAGTGGGGTCTTTGATTGCAAGCAACAAATATTATCTCTGGCAAACTTGAGTTAAAACAAGGAATTTGTTGGGAGGAATTTGGCCATGTCTAGAGACATTTTGGTTGTCACACCTGGGGGTGGGGATGCTCCTGGCATTTGTTCCCCACTGTGGGCCCCCTTGGCAGTCTGTCATCAAGTGGATCCACCCTGACCATTTTTCCATCTTTGAGTTGAATTCATCTTTGAGTCAGAATTCAAATTCCATAGAGCAAGAATTTAATTGGCCAAGCAGGTGTCCTGTGCCCATACTAACACACACACACACACACATACACACGCACACGCACACACAAATGCCAACCAAAAAGGGAAAGAAAAGAGAAAGTCCTCGAGATTTTGTTTCACCTTAAATTATCAGATATGTAAACACACACAGGTGCATACACAGCATACACACAGGTTATCTGGATTGTTCTTGTTGGAAAACAGTCCAGATGCCCTGGAGGCTTATAAAATTAAACTCCCAGGGGCCAGAGACTGTGCTGTGCCATCTCCTTCCCAATGTGCCTGTAAGGGAGCAGATTTATACAGCCTGGACCTGACCATGTCATTCTTACCTCATGCCAAGTTGATCTTATGCCTTAAAAAATAAAATAAGCTAAACTACCTACTTTAACATAAATAAGGAGGAATGGGTGATTTCAATGATTAACTTACCCAAATTGCAAAAACAGAGGGGCAGGTCACCCTTGCCAAGGTGGCCCACAGTGGAGAATGGATGGTGGTTAGACCAAAACTGGAAATAGTTACCTCAAAAACTGTGCTTAGCACTAAGGACAAAGCAATGAATGGGACAACAAGTGCCTGCATTTGTGGGCTCATGTTCAAATTGGGGAGAAAGATTTCCAATGCACAGTCTCTCACCCTTGGCACTATTTATTGACATTTGGGCTGGATCAGTCTTTTCTGTGTGGGGCTGTCCTGTGCATTGTTGAATGTTTAGCAGAGTCCCTGGTTTCTATCCACTAGATGCCAGGAGCACCCCTACCCCTAGATGTGACAACCAAAATGTCTCTAGATGTTGCCAAATGCCCCTAGGGAACAAAATTACCACCCCTAGCTGAATCACAAAGGATATGACAGACAATACCACAGGAAGGGGTGGTGGGATCCCAAGTGTGTCTCTAGTTCAGTGTCCTCGAGGGAAGCCGGGACCCTCCCTGGGTAAATGCTGCCTCTGCTGTTTAAGTAAGATTCTGGAGTCCTGGCTATGGGCAAGATCGTACGTAATCACCGAATACCAAGCAGGCAAGGAGAGATAGCAGCACTTAAGGAGTCCTTACTATGTGCCCAAACACTCATGGGGCTGGGCACACAAAGATGAATACTGATATCCTCCTTGCTCTTAAGGAGCTTACCATCTGGGAGGTGAGATCAAGAATCACAATTCAATTTGTCCAGTGGTAGAGAAGGCCTTGGGGAGGAGATGGCATTTGAAGTGGGCGTGGAAATTGATGGAGCTAATGTGCAAGTAACAATGGATTAGATGCTTGACTACACACCCTAATCCCAAATTTTACAGTAGTGACCTTCTTAGCATCAGGGAAAATTAGTGGACAGAATGGCGAAAGGAGATTACCTTATACTTTGTCAAACCAAAAAAATATATAATATTTTCCCATCATAACTGTTATGCGCTAAGGAATATATGCACCAAGGAACAAAACAATGTAGCATACTAAATGTGAGGACATAGCAAGGCTAATGTGTACATATTGATAAAAATGTATCTAATTTGTAAAGTAACCACTATACAAAACTATGAAATGTGCATAGACGAATTAGACATATTATGAAGCTCTCAGTTGCAAGTAACCCACCCCAATTGTAAGCAATGAATGGGGGTTGTTTGTTCAATAAATTTCAAAGTACAAACACATCAACTTTCAGGGAGAGTTGGATCAAGGTTGCAATTTTCTTGGCTCTGTGCTCTTATACCTGTTAGCTTAATTCTCAGGTGGCCTTCCCTCATGCCAGTGAACTTGCTAGCAGTTCATGAGATTGTATGTTCATGTATGAGAACAGGAAAAAGGAAAGGGAGAAACCCTTGCTTTCTTAACTGTCAGATCAAACTGAGAATGCCAATCACCTATTGGCTTAGATTAGGCTTGAATTACCTAAATAAGCCAGTATAGCAAGGGGATTGGCTTAGACAAGTCAGGGTCCACGTGGACCTGGGGTAGGGCCAATCTCACCCACACTATGATGTATCCTAGAACACTGATGGTCTCTTCAGCATTGCCCAAGAATTAGAAAATTTCAATTTTAAACATTTAGAAGTAATTACCAATGTTCTCTTTGAATCTCCATCTTTAGGTATAACTTCAAATCCTCTTTATATCTCCTAATAAACATTCAAAGGTGTTAGAAGCTGCATATAAGAAGATGCTTTTCTAATAATTCAACCCATGCCTAATAATCCTCTTCCAAGTCAGAAAGAAACATCTGGTCCTTTTGTTGTTGGTGGTGTTGTTGTAATTTCTCCAAGAAAAGAAAATGATCTTTTACTCCCAAAAGCAAATTAAATAATAAGCTGCATATTTTGTTAAGAAAAATAGATATATAGGTATTATTTTTTTGAGAGAATTCAACTTTTATGAGGGTGGTTTGGGAGGTGGCTGAGAACTAACATCAGAATAGTTAAAGAACAAAGGGAAATATCCCCCAAAAGGAAAATGAAACAGAGAAAGAAGCCAGAACAGATATTAAGGACAAGACAGTGGATGTTTTGTGAACGATCTATTGGTGCTCACCATTGGAAGACACTAAATCACCAAATGGTTCTGCTTTCTCCTGCTCCGCCCTCCTGAGAGAATAACCAACTTGGTACTATTAATATTTGGGGGTTATGCCAACGTAGTGACCTAAAGCCTTTTTCTAGTTACCTATCTCCTTTGTAGGGAAGGACAGAGAAAAGATGACAAGCCTTGAAAATATCATTCTTAAACTAGCCCTAACCTAAAATCAAAGGGTCAAAAAAACCCTTGAGAATTTTCCACTAGATTATTCAAGCTGTCGATTCAAAAAGATCGAAGACCTCTGGATCTCCCAGAATTTGGGCCATTTCCAAGAACTGCTTCATCCAACTGTCCAGGCCAGGTTTGGCCCCAGCTCAGACGTGCTGTTTTATATAAGTTGGTTCATTTAAAAGCTGACCTAGTTAATTAAGAACTGAAATAGGTCAGGATTTATTTGGCAGAGTTACTGGAGTTGTTTAGAAATGCTAATCCCTTTTATCATTAATTTTTTTGTTTGTTTCTTTCTTGTAGTATAAAAATACCCAATCTGATAAGGGGATTTAAATGAATCCAGAAGGAATTGATTGAGAATAATGCTAGGAGCCTGATGAATTTTTCTTTTCAGCCCAAACTTGAAAGAATAAATACTAAAAATCCTGAGAAATCCAACCCCATAACATTGCTCTGTAAGACTAGATTTTTGTTCTCGTAATCACAATGGGAAGGGACATGTGTCGAGTGCTTATTTTCACCAGGCATGCTGAATTTTATCCAGTTATCTCACTTGTTTTTCAAAATGATCTTTGAGTCAGGTACTATGATTATTATTATCTCCAATTTGTAGGTGGAGAGACCGAGGCCCACAGAGGTGGTTAGTTTGTTCCGGGTGACAGTGTGGGATGTGGCAGAGGTGGGATCTGAACCCAGGCAGGCTTATTCCAGACTCTGTGCTCTTCAGTCCTATAGCCCCTGTGAGGGTGGTATACACACTGTCTCCTCTGTTTCTCCTGTAATAATAGAGAGTCTTCTTGTGTCGCCCCTTGCTTCACCAACAGCTGGAGAGTGCATGAATATTACCCATCCTCATTGTAATTCCCAAAGCTTCAGCTGAACTTGACTTTGCAGCATCTTTAAGCTCCTGACATATTAGGCTGGAAAATTCTGTGAGTGGGGGCTGTGCCGTGCATGGTGGGATGTTTAGCAGCATCCCTGGCCTCTACTCAACCCACTAGATGTTGGCAGCACCCCCTTTTCTAGTTGTAACAACCAAAAATGTCTTCAGACATTGTCACATGTTTCCTAGGGGTGGAGGTGGGGGACAGGGACAAAATCACCCCTAATGAAGAAACACTGAGTTCTGGTGGGATAGTGGCCCAGCTGGCCCCTGCGGTCACATGTTCTTCTATAGAAACCTGCTGCCCGAAAATGATCTCGTAAATTCATTCACCCTGAAGTGCAAAGGTGAGATAAGACATTAAGCCTTTACATTTTTATAGGGCACAGGTTCTTGGCTTGCCTCATGCCAGATGAATGTAAGTTAAATTGTAGGGTTTGAGGCAAGAAGAAGCAGAGTGTAAGAAATCTGAGAACTGAGGGCCCCTGAATTCCCACCACACCTTTACCTGACTTCCTCTACCTCCCACGGGGACCAGCCCACACGATGAGTTTAAGCCCCTGCGGGGACACCTCAATCATCCAAAGTAATATTCTGTGAAAACAGATCTTGTTGTGATTTTTGTTGTTCTCTATGGCTTGAAAGCAAATTGAGCCCAATGAGTAAAGCCTAAGTTCATTTGATAGAAAATCGTGCTTTGTCGATGCAGTCCCTCACTCTTTCATTTGCGGATCCAACCAATCATTTATTTATTCATATATTCAACAAATAGTTGGATGAGGTTGGCCATGGATAGCAGTGGGTACAGTGGAGAACCAGGCAGATTCGACCTGCCCTCAGGGAGCTTACGGTCTTATTGAGAAGACAGGCAGTTGAGTAAACAGGGGAATGAAATAATTGCGAAATGAGATAAGGACTATACAAAAGGGGAAAATTGGGGACTGAGACAGAAAATAACTTTGGCTGTTGGGGATTTGGGAGGAGTTGGGGTGGGGGGGGAGACGGTGATCAGGGGTGACCCCTCTGAAGGGGAGCATTGGAGCTGACCCTAAACGGCTGAGAAAGACTCAGATGTAGGAAAAGGGGAAGCTTTGCATGTAGGAGAAACAGAATTCTGGCTTTCAGGTACTAAGCAAAGGAGCCAGGGGTGGGGAAGGGGGGGCGTAGATGTGATACGGAAACCAGGCAGGCCACTGCAGGGATGATCCACAGAGAGTGGAACCAGAGCACCATGGGAAGCCACTGAGGGGCTTCCAGGGAGGAATCTGAGTCTGCAGCTCCTTGTCACCGCCATGCAGGTAAATGGGCCGTAGGAGATCAAGAGTGGCCACAGTGAGCAGGCCACAGTATCCACCTGAGAAGAGATGAGGTTGGCCTGTGCAGGGTGGTGGTGTGGAGATGGAAGGTACTGTGCAAAATTTAGATTTATTTTGGAAGTAGAATCGACCTCTCCGGCTAATGAATTGGATCCAGAGAGCGAGGGAAAGGGAAGAATCCAGCCTAGATATTAGAGTCCAGCAGACCCAAATTCAAGTCCAAGTTCAGCCGTGTGCTGCTGGAGACGTAATTAACATTCTCTGCGACTCAATTTCATTACCTGGAAAGAGGGAGTTGAAAAGATAACGCTATCACTGGGATCAAACAATGTAATGTGGATAAAGAAAGTAGCCCACGGGTTCTTACTTATAAGTTAGCTCTCAATAGAAATTAGCTGTAAGTGTGTTTTAAAATAGAGAAGAAGCGGCCTCAAAGCTGAGAGTTCCCTGTCGCTGAAAATGTTCCAGTATATATATGCTGAGCAGTTAGTTATCTGACTGAAGAGTTGATTAGAGAGCATATCATGGAAGCTTGAACTGAAAGGTCTCCCAATCCTCAGATCTGAACAGATCGTACCATGGTGGAAACACGGCTCAACTCCTAACAGGGAGGGATAGAAAGGTGTGTGGTGGCAATGGTCATGCTGGTGAAGAATACAGCGTGAAGATGAGTTGCAAGTTCAATATCTGAGTCACTGAAGGATACCAAGGCCAGGAAACCCTTTCCTGACTGAGGAATTGGCCCAATGACCTAAAAGGTCTTTCCACCTTAGACTGCTGTGATTCTTCTAGAAACAGCAAAGTCTTTTCACCAGAAAAGCAAGGGCCAGACGGCTCTCTGACAGTGCCAATTTAGCTTCTCTAAGGGAACTGTGGGCTTTTTTCTTTCTTTCTTTTCTTTCTTCTTAATGGGAAGTGGTCATAGCTATGAACTTAGCAAAAGAAGCAGGTTAAAATTTGTCCATTCGTGGCTAATGCAGTTAGACATTTTCGAGAAAAGGCAATGAGAAGTGGTCATGATCCATTATCTGCATGAAATATTTCAGAGAAAGAAGCGGCATTTGCCAAAAAAAAAAAAAAGAAAAAAGAAAGAAAGAAAAGATGTTTGACTTCAAGCCAGGCAAGAAGGAAACAAGATCACCTTCTAGCTCTGTGAGATGGCTGTGCTAATGATGTTATTTCAAGTAAAATTGGAATATATGTCTGAAAAAATACAGATGGTGCATCAGTTTCATATATTTTCTGAAGGTCATTTTGGACAATGATTCACTGTCCCTTTTCTTGGCAAAAAAAAAAAAAAAAACACAACTTTGCAGTCTTGGAAAGAATTATGTATGTGTGAGTGTGTTTATATATCCTTATGTGGAAAAAATGTATAGAAAGTATGCACATTTTGCTGAAAATAGTTGCTACCACTTGGAAAGTCAAAGCTTAAAAATCTTAATTTGATAGGGAAGTCTCAGTCCTGTTGTGTAGTTTCTTTATTTCTGTTTTGTTTCACTTTGTTTTCTCCTTTGTTCCTGATTTATGGCTCTCTGCGTGTAGGGATAATATAAGGAAAATGATTTCTAAACTGGAGCTACCAAAAAGCTTATGAAGTGGTCCCCTTCTCACCTTTCTCCATGAATATTTTCTCACTCTGCTTTTTTAAATTGTCACCAAGACATGTCCCAATAATAATACATGCTGGACTGAAAATCTAGGTAGCTGAATATAAAGCATTTTTCTTGGAGACCTTCTGCTTTGAGCATTAGTCATCTCTCTCAGTGCAAAGCCCGAGGCCTCTAAAAAAGACCTTTTTCCCTCAGATGGTGGGTTGCTTTATTTCTTGAAGATTGCAGACATTATCATTATGGGTAATGGCCTAATATCTTGCTATTTGATGTTTGCACATCACTTCTACGGAAGTTCCCGGCACACGTACCACTGGCTTCTTGTGCAAGTGATTTAATATTAAATAACAAACCCCAAACTGGAGGAAGCTCTTTTCTCATGCATGACACAGGCAAAGCTGATTCTTGTCTAATGTGAATACCATCTAAAAGCTGTTGGCTTGGAGTAAGATTTAGGGATAACAAGGAATGCCAAAGTCAACTGATTTCAGCCGTCTGTGGCTTCAGGTTGAAGACCAAGATGCACACTGTTCAGAAAGTACCTAGAACAGGGCTGAGAATTTGAGTAGTCCTACAACCTTGGTATTTCATATACTTCACCATATTCAGTACTCCTAACAATCTTATGAAGTAGATATTATTATTATTCCCATTTTATAGATGAGGAAGCTATGCCTTTGAAAGTTTAGTAATTTTTCCAATATCACATTAAGCAGTAAGTGGCATGTCTGAACTGACTTCTGCCTAATCCCAAGACCAAAGGCCATGTGATCTATTCATTCACTGATCAGCCCTTGAATCAGCAGTTTATTTCTCTCTCAATCGGTGTTTCCCAGTATAAACTGGAAACAGCTATCTGAGCCACAGGCATTTAGTCTTTTGGTCTCTGGAGCAGAAAGGGGCTGGAAACCCTCAAAATCGTATTCTCTTCACAAAGCTGGATCCCACACACACTTATGAACACAGGCATAGAGAAGTAGATGCTAAATAACTAATTAACAGTTTTGCAATTTACATCAGGGCTTCGCAAACTTTCTTGAGAATATGAATCCCCTAAGGACCTTGTTAAATGATTCCTATTCCGTAGTCTTGGGGCGGGGCTGAGTCTGCATTTCGAACAAGCTCCCAGCTGATGCTGTCATTCAACCAAGAAGGACCATGCCTGAAAAGGGAAGGGCTTACAATACACTTTCTCTTCCACTTCCTCCTTTGTCCTGACAGAACCCCCTGGACAGGTGGGTTTGGGGGTCACTCCTACTTGGGATTGACAGATGAGGAGACTGAGGTAAAAAAGCTGACATGAGGGAGAACCAGAGAAGCATTCCAGATCCTCTAGCCCCCGTGTCTCCCCTGGTTCCAAGGTTGCGTCATACTTGGTTTCATCTGCCTGGTTTGACCAAACAAAACATCTGGCGCCCCTAGACCCTATGACGGTTCCTGGAGTAGCAGCTGTGCTCTTCTGCCGTGGCATGAACTTTCCAGTGGCCCACAGCCCCACGGTGTCGCTCTGTCTAGCTCAGCGTCCGTTGTTATGTGTCTTTGCAGCTGAGGATTGGTTTTCTTCCACTGGCCTCCCTCGCCCACCTAAGTCACCTGCCTTCCTCCAGTAATGCATGACCTCTTCACGACCTCTTTCTCCCCAACCTCAGTGTCCAACTTCTCTCCATAACTCATCTTTCTACTCTCCTTGGCCTTAGAGGACCCGCCGTGATGGAAGTCCCGATGAAACTCCACTAAAGTATCTTGCATGTGGGAGCTGCAGAATAAATATTTCTTGATTAAATGCATAAACAGATGAACCGCAAGGCGATGACCGAGTATCCACTTCCCGTGACTTAAACTAGTTTAGACCTTTTTTGCTGATGACCAAGACATGGAGAAGTCACAAGCCGTGATTAGAAAACAGTCTTATAGTCCAAACAGCTGTGGCGATGGTCCAAGAAAGTGCCAACCACAGTGCACTGTCAGTGGACATTCGTTTCCGTACAGACCCCACCTGATACGCATCCGCCGTGCATGTAAAGCATTCCAAGGAACTGAACAGTCTTCAGGAAATTTTTTTAAAAAGAGATGCTGTGGGTTTTGACGTCCAGAAAGCTCCCTATTTGTCTCCACTGAGTACTCCTGGGCTCGGGGTGAGCTCCCTGTCCTTGCACACAGTGCGGCTGCAGCAGTCCTTGAAACAAAGAGTTCTATTTGTTTGGTTGTGACATTCAGACAGAGGAGGGCACGAACCCTTCTCTCTTGATCTGTGTATATAAGTCACACTTAGTGACCAAGGTATATATGGCATGGCAGGGATAAAAGTCCAACGCCATGAATTTTATTTTTTCCTTTGAAAATGTTCCTGCTTAAAAATGTGCATGAATTTAGATCATGCTTCCAGACTGCACGAATGCTGGGTCTTGGCCTGGGGCCCCTGTGTTCTCCGTAAGTGCAGTCTAGGCTCCAGAACAGTGTCCGGGATTCCCACAGACCTCTCGCTGTCCACCCTCCCGAAACGAGACTCACAGGGATTCCTCAGTGCAGCCCTCCAGGAGGCCTTGCTCTGGGCCTGGCCACCACTGAAAATAACTCGGCTTCCTTGAACACGAAATCCTGCATCTCTTTACTCAGCCTGCCAACAAGAGTGCCAATTAGTGCCAATAATCATACACATATTAACAGACTTTTAGACCACAGTCACCAAAGCTCTAGAGACTCCTGACAGAGAGGCCTTATTCCGAGTCATCGCTTAGCATACCTACTGGGTACCTGGCAAGAAATTCTCACGATCCTATCATTTACACCTGCCTTGCGTGCTGTGGCATCTCTGTGTGATTTTAAACTGTCATTTAGTGGGGTAGATCGGTGAAAATGATCCTGTCACCGTCGGATATGTTTTTAAATGAGGTCTTGGTTGCATTCTGGTTTACTTTTTGAAAATCAGCCTTCTTGAGTTTTAAATTGTTCTTGGGTTATTAGAACTGTTCCACCTCTACTGCCATTTCTAAACTATCACTGTTCTTACCGTAAACACTCTGCTGTGGATTTTCAAGGCAACTACAAAAACGTAGGCCTAGCAAAAATCTAATATCTCACATCATACCACCCATGAATTATTTTGCACACTTTCATTTAAATTGTTCTGACTAGAGGTTTTTGGAACAATTGAGGTGGTAAGATTTTTTAAAACAGTTGTTTCTTTTTTTTTTAACCTTTAATATGAAAGGAAATTTCTAAAATGTAAGAGTTTATTTCTAAATTTTAGCCACATACTATTACGTTAACAAGTTTGCAGCATATATAATGTTTTTCCCCAGTAACAATTCTCTTTTTTTAAATGAGGTGTTTAGGAGACGATGACTCCAATATTTGTGTAGCATGTATCACGGAACAGCTAATGGACTTTATGCATGACAACATTAGTTCCTACTTTCAAAGTTCCCACGTGTGAATCTTTGTTGAATCCAAGTCTGTTCACATTAAGAGCATAGTTTCTGATGCTTTGTGGTCTTCTTGCTGATTTGCAGTCCTCATACTTACAAGTACAAATCTGTATCTCAGAGAGGTTGAGCAACAAGAAAGTTGGTGGCTGGGTTTCACTGCAAAGACGATTTATAGGGATATTCTGGTTTTATCATTGAGTAAAGTTGATGAGGATGGTTGGAGTTCACATCTGATCTATATGGGCACCCATAAAGGGGGCCAATTGCACCCCAGAAGAGTGGAGCCAGGGTTTGCAGCTGGAATAATCTGCTTCCATTGTATAATCATTCATTCGAATAATTTATGGACATTATTCTGTGCCAGGATACAATCTGAGTGCTCTGTCTTCATGGGGGTAGATATTTTAACTTTACCCTCAGTGGAAGGAGACAACCAATCGATAAACAAACAGGCTAATTTCAGAGTCTCATAAGTGCTACCAGGATTTCAGTAGGTCGGTTGATGTGACCAAGAATTACATGGGGAAGGGGAGACTGATTACCAAGGCCCCTCTGAGAAAAGGCCATTGGAGCTGAGACCTGAAGGATGCAAAGGAACCAACTATGAGATGGTGCAGAGGAAGAAATTTCTGGTCAGAGAAACCTGCAGTGGCAGAGAGCCACAGTCAAGAAAAGGATAAGCAGATTCAAGGAGCAGCGAGGAGGCCATTTATTGTTTCTCAGGCATGGAGAGTGGGTGGTGAGTGCTCGGAGATGAGGCAGGGAGGTTGGCTGGGACCAAGTCCTGCAGGTGCTTCTAGCCCATGCTAAGGGTTGGGACTTTATTAGAAGTCCAACAGAAAGACGTTGCAGGAGTTAAAATAGAGGAACATCATGACCTAGTCCATTTTACAAAGCATGTTCTAGCAGTTCTCTCAAGAGCAGACTGTGGGAAGTAGAAGCCTGTTGTCCTACATAGTGGACAATATGGCGGCCCAATCTAGATTGGCAGCATGGAGTGGAGGAGAAATGGTCTCTGGAGTCAGTCATTCAGTCAGAGAACTGACCGGGCTTGCTCATGCATCAGTTGTCCTAGAAGTGGGGACGTTTCATGTGGCCAGAGTCAGGCAATGGGAAGGAATAGAACTAGAAATTTTCACTGGAAAAGGGAATTTTTGCCACTATGAAGTTGGATCTTTAATCCAAAATCAACAAGGAGGTTCTACAGAGAAGAATTCTTTCTTACTGTGCCCTGGCATAATTGTGATAGTTTTCTTCTGTTATATAAGTATTCATAAGAATAAACTTGCCACTCATCCACTTATACCAAGATTTACAGATGATGCAATCTTATTAAACAAATCATCGATGGAGAGAGACAGATACTCGTTATACACCCAGATCGCCCATATTCCGGCTGCCTTCCCTCCCTCGCCTCCACCGCCGGTGGCAAACAAAATCACTTAAGTCAAGTGAACAGTTTTAAATGTATAATATTGAAATGTGTTTTTTAAAAACTCCCTGGAACCCGCAGCCATTGTTAAAATACACTCAGTTTGACGGCTGCTTTGGCACTTTCTGTATGAGGCTTTTCAATGCGTTCCCTTATCGGGTGCATGAGATTTAGTCTGTTCTGCAGAGGAAAGCAGACAAAAAGGGTCTCTCAGCACGAGTTACTCTTCTGTAAAGGTTATAGTAAACATGTCAATGCCTAATTAAGCAGAAAATTTTATCTGTATTGTCGGGGAGGTGTTTGCTGTCTCCGATTTTTCTTCTGGGAAATCCATTTAGAAGGACAAAGTGGATTGTGAGGTTGAGCTGGTCCGGAAAACTCAGCTTCCAAATGTCAGCAGGAAAAAAAAAAAGAGTACTTCTTTTCTCCTTGTTTGAAAACGACTATATTGGCTGGGTAGCTTGTGTGTGTGCGTGCAGGCATGCATATATATTTCATCAACACACACACAAAATAACATGAATTATTTCCCAACTTCTTGCTAAGTGTCAGGCATGGTGCTAGGCCCCGAAAACACTGAGATGAATTAAACCCAGCAACACCCTCAGCCAATTAAGATGACAGGAAGCCCTCCGCCCCCCACCCCTAGACTTCTTCATGTGCTCTGCGTACATGTGTGCGCGCGCGCACACACACACACACACACACACTTTGTCGCTGTGATCACATCGTCCACAAGTGTGGCTGCTGTGTGTCTTAGTTAGCCTGGAACAGTCCTGCCTAATGCTTGGTGACCCACTGTATGTCCTAGGTAATAGCACCCTCTTCATTCTCAGAATGACCCTGTTTGATTGACAAAATTTTCCTGATTCTTTGGAGTATTTTACTTGCCTCAGTAGCAACTTTTGTTTATTAATTTTATAACATAGACATTCTCCGTGAACCTAATGGGATAACTATTTTTGAAAACATACAAATTAATCCAGAAAAAAAAATATGATGATAATAACAGGAATAGTCTAATTTGGTTATTTTAAACTTAAGTGTTCTTGCAAGTAGTAGTGACCACTTATTAATGGTTGATTAGATTGTGTAGTTTTTGTTTTTTTCCAATCAATTTATGGACCTAGCCGGGCGCGGTGGCTCACGCCTGTAATCCTAGCACTCTGGGAGGCCGAGGTGGGCGGATCATTTGAGCTCAGGAGTTCGAGACCAGCCTGAGCAAGAGCGAGACCCCATCTCTACTAAAAATAGAAAGAATTATATGGACAGCTAAAAATATATATATAGAAAAAATTAGCCGGGCATGGTGGCGCATGCCTGTAGTCCCAGCTACTCGGGAGGCTGAGACAGGAGGATCGCTTGAGCCCAGGAGTTTGAGGTTGCTGTGAGCTAGACTGACGCCACGGCACTCACTCTAGCCCGGGCAACAGAGTGAGACTCTGTCTCAAAAAAAAAAAAAAAAAAATTTATGGACCTAGAGACCAGCAACGCCAATTTAATGAAAAATCCACGTCGACTTGCTGGGAAAGCAAAATCCCCACACCGATAACAATAAAATAAGGAACGCAACCATCGAACTCGTGGCTAGACTGAATTTTTATACTGCACCTTGTTCTATGGTATCGTGCCCTTAAAATCGTGGGCTCTTGTCTCCGAGGCAGTTGTCTATTTAGTGACGCTTCAGTGAAATTCTACTGCTTGACCTTTAACCTTTGGGTCTCCTCGAAGTTTTCTTACTGCTTCAGTGAAATTCTACTGCTTGACTTTTAACCTTTGGGTCTCCTCAAAGTTTTCTTACTCATTGGGTTGGTAATAGAAAGAGAGTGGAGCCTCCTTGGGCACTCTCGTCAGACAGACTTGGGTTTATGCCCCGGCTCTGCAATATGAGCTGTGTGGCCTGGGGTGAATTTCTTTACCTTAAAGTCTCAGTTTCCCCATCTGTGAAATGAAAATAATAGCAGTACCTACGTCGTGTGTGTATTAGACTAAATGAAAGAATGTGTTTGCAGTGGTTCGCGTAGCTTCTAGGAGAGAGTAAGTACTCAATAAATATTCGCCTTCATCAGCAACAGTGGGTTTTGGAGTTCCTGACTACAGTGGCTGCCTTATTCTTAACAAAGCCCCCATCTCTTTTGACTCCTCTGCCTGCCTCTCAGGACAGACGTCCAGTGCATGACCGTCCCTTTTCCAAGCAACATCCTAGGTGACTGGGAAGAGCGGAACCTGCCCTAGGGTTTTTCCCGAGTAGCCACCCGCCACTGAGAGGAGAGATGGAAGCTCATGAGGAAAATATTGCACTGAGATAGTGCAGGCCTTGCAAATCTAAGACTGGCTCTCCTTTTCCTTGGTATTTCTTTGGTTGCACTTTATCCACATGGCTCTGAAAAGGCCAGGTGAGGAAAATGAGCCCGTGGACATAAATAGTCACATTCCCCATTTTCGTTGATGGATTTTTGCCCATTAATTCCCTTTGCATCCACTCTCTCATGTCTTCATTTTCCCTATGCAATTACTGGTCCTAAATCCTCTCGGAGAAGGGAAAGCATGCATCCCCAATAGCATTTCGCATCTACAAATCAAACGTATAATTGGCAGCTCATGACGGGTACCCACAAATCACGGTGCATTTGAAATTACAGGCACAAGATCGAGAGGGCATTTTCAGCCTTGTCTGGAAAGGTCTTCATAAACCTGTTGGAGAATAATAGGATAGTCACCAAATCTCCCATTCTAACACCATTTGCTATTATTTTTAAATCATTGTATTTGCTGAGCATACATGATTTTTCAACTCTCAATGGAAGATTTTATTTGCATACCCCATAATCTCTCTTCCTGCTGTGTGATTCTCTACAAATAAAAATGTTATAGCAAAAAAGACACTCGCTATTAAAAATATAATGGCTGTGCATGCAAATTATTTCTGAGCACTCAAAAATGATTGATTTGGATGATTATATGCCAATATACCCAAGTTTCTTGGTAAACCTTACCACCAAGTTGCCAAAGTTCAAGTCTTAGTTTGTTCATCAGCCGCATTCTTCCCTGTAGAGATGCAGCTTTAGTAGGATTTACTTTTCAGTCCAGCTTTCCTAAAAGTCACTTGCATGAATCTAGCAACTGTCCCATTATAGGAAAATTAGAATGATATTCCTTAAATGTGAAAATTATTAACTCGGGATTCTGTGCATTTATAAAGAATTATGACTCCTGCCAATTTAAAAAAAAGGCAGTCAATGGCACAAAAGACATCATTTGGCTTTTCCTGTCTCTGCTGCTCGCAGTTCATAAAAGTGTAGATTAAATTGCTGTTCCGTTCGCCACGAGAAACACTCAGTCTACGTGGGGCAATTGGAATGGACTATGGAACCTGTTATTGTCATTTCAACTCTTCTCCTTCTCTTGCAGGCTATGCCCAGGAGGAACAGCTGAAAGAAGAGGAGGAAATAAAAGAGGAAGAGGAAGAGGAGGAGGACAGCGGTTCAGTAGCTCAGCTTCAGGGTGGCAATGACACAGGGACAGATGAGGAGATAGAAACAGGCCCAGAGCAGAAAGGCTGCTTCAGCTACCAGAACTCTCCAGGAAGTCACTTGTCCAATCAGGATGCTGAGAGCGAGTCTCTGCTGAGCGATGCCAGCGATCAGGTGTCGGACGCCAAGAGCATCTGTGGCCGAGATGCCTCGGACAAGAGAGCGAACGCTCACCCCAAGCTTCCAAGTGAGGCACACAACTGCATGGATAAAATGACAGCTGTCTATGCCAACATCTTGTCTGATTCCTACTGGTCAGGCCTGGGCCTTGGCTTCAAGCTGTCCAACGCTGAGAGGCGGAATTGTGACACCCGCAATGGCAGCAGCAAGAGTGATTTTGATTGGCACCAAGACGCTCTGTCCAAAAGTCTGCAGCAGAACTTGCCTTCTAGATCCGTCTCGAAACCCAGCCTGTTCAGCTCGGTCCAGCTGTACCGGCAGAGCAGCAAGATGTGCGGAACCGTGTTCACAGGGGCCAGCAGGTTCCGCTGCCGGCAGTGCAGCGCCGCCTACGACACCTTGGTGGAGCTGACCGTGCACATGAACGAGACGGGCCACTATCAAGATGACAACCGCAAAAAGGACAAACTCAGACCCACGAGCTATTCAAAGCCCCGGAAAAGGGCTTTCCAGGATATGGACAAGGAGGATGCTCAGAAGGTCCTGAAATGTATGTTTTGTGGCGACTCCTTCGATTCCCTCCAAGATCTGAGCGTCCACATGATAAAAACAAAACATTACCAAAAAGTGCCTTTGAAGGAGCCAGTACCAACCATTTCGTCGAAAATGGTCACTCCGGCGAAGAAACGCGTCTTTGATGTCAACCGGCCGTGCTCCCCCGACTCGACCACAGGGTCATTCGCAGATTCTTTTTCCTCCCAGAAGAACGCCAGCTTGCAGGTGAGCTCCAACAACCGCTACGGCTACCAGAACGGCGCCAGCTACACCTGGCAGTTTGAGGCCTGCAAGTCCCAGATCTTGAAGTGCATGGAGTGTGGAAGCTCTCACGACACCTTGCAGCAGCTCACCACCCACATGATGGTCACAGGTCACTTTCTCAAGGTCACCAGCTCTGCCTCCAAGAAAGGGAAGCAGCTGGTGTTAGACCCACTGGCGGTGGAGAAAATGCAGTCCTTGTCGGAGGCCCCGAACAGCGATGCCCTGGCTCCCAAGCCGTCAAGTAACTCGGCGTCTGACTGCGCGGCCTCCACGACCGAGGTAAAGAGAGAGAGTAAAAAAGAAAGAGCAGAGGAAGCCGGCAAGGATGAGAAAGTCGTAAAAAGCGAGGACTATGAAGATCCTCTACAAAAGCCTTTAGACCCCACAATCAAATACCAGTATCTGAGGGAGGAGGATTTGGAAGATGGCTCCAAGGGTGGAGGGGACATTTTGAAATCTTTGGAAAATACAGTCACCACAGCCATCAACAAAGCCCAAAACGGGGCTCCAAGCTGGAGCGCGTACCCCAGCATCCACGCGGCCTACCAGCTGTCGGAGGGCACCAAGCCGCCTCTGCCTGTGGGATCCCAGGTCCTGCAGATCCGACCTAATCTCACCCACAAGCTGAGGCCAATTGCACCCAAGTGGAAAGTCATGCCACTCGTCTCTGTGCCCACAAACCTGGCCCCGTACACGCAAGTCAAGAAGGAGTCGGAAGACAAAGATGAAGCCGTGAAGGAGGGTAGGAAAGAAAGTCCCCACGAAGAGGCCTCGTCTTTCAGCCACGGGGAAGGGGACTCTTTCTCCAAAAGCGAAACGCCTTCAGAATCCAAAAAGCCTGAGCCGCGTCCCCTGCAGGAGGAGGACAAGCTGATGAAAGAGTGTGGAGAGAAAGAGAAACCCCAGGCCCTGGAGCCCACGTCTTCTCTCAGCAACGGCTGTGCCCTGACCAGCCACCCCGCGGGCCTCCCGTGCATCAACCCGCTCAGCGCCCTGCAGTCCGTCTTGAACAACCACCTGGGCAAAGCCACGGAACTCTTGCGCTCGCCTTCCTGCTCCAGCCCGAGCTCAAGCACAATTTCCATGTTTCACAAGTCCAGTCTCGGCATCATGGACAAGCCGGTGCTGAGTCCCGCCTCCACGAGGCCGGCCAGCGTGTCCAGGCGCTATCTATTTGAGAACAACGACCAGCCCATCGACCTGACCAAGTCCAAAAGCAAGAAAGCCGAGTCCTCGCAAGCACAATCCTGCACGTCCCCTCCTCAGAAGCACGCTCTGTCTGACATCGCCGACATGGTCAAGGTCCTCCCCAAAGCCACCACCCCAAAGCCCGCCGCGTCTTCCAGGGTCCCTCCCATGAAGCTGGAGATGGATGTCAGGCGCTTCGAGGATGTCTCCAGCGAGGTCTCGACTTTGCATAAAAGAAAAGGCCGGCAGTCCAACTGGAACCCTCAGCATCTTCTGATTTTGCAGGCTCAGTTCGCCTCCAGCCTCTTCCAGACATCAGAAGGCAAGTACCTGCTGTCTGATCTGGGCCCGCAAGAGCGAATGCAAATCTCGAAGTTTACAGGACTTTCCATGACCACCATCAGCCACTGGCTGGCAAACGTCAAGTACCAGCTTAGGAAAACGGGCGGGACGAAGTTTCTGAAAAACATGGACAAAGGCCACCCTATCTTTTATTGCAGTGACTGCGCCTCCCAGTTCAGAACCCCTTCTACCTACATCAGTCACTTGGAATCTCACCTGGGTTTCCAAATGAAGGATATGACCCGCATGGCAGTGGATCAGCAAAGCAAGGTGGAGCAAGAGATCTCCCGGGTATCGTCGGCTCAGAGGTCTCCGGAAACAATAGCTGGCGAAGAGGACACAGACTCTAAATTCAAGTGTAAGTTGTGCTGTCGGACATTTGTGAGCAAACATGCGGTAAAACTCCACCTAAGCAAAACGCACAGCAAGTCACCCGAACACCATTCACAGTTTGTAACAGACGTGGATGAAGAATAGCTCCGCAGGTATGGGTTTGCTGCCAGGCGATGGTGACAGTGGCCTTGGGAGGAGCTTCTGGAGGGGTGACGGGTCTGCTTAGAGGCAGCCAACGTCTCCCAGTGCCAAGCAGGAGAGTAGCTTGCTGGAGTAGGACTTATTTTTATGAAAGACCAGAACATGAGAAATAGGCCCTAACCATCTCCCAAGTCCTCCAGTGTAGAGTCAAGGACTAGAATAAAGTGGGTTTAGAGAGATGACGTTCACAGATTACTGCTTCTTCTAGGCCTTCACTATACATGGTCCCCTGAGTTACCCAAGGCAACCTCCAGCATCCAACCAAGGGTACCCCTCATTTTAATTAATAAGTACTAACTTCTCTCACCATTCCATTTCACCACCCACCTGCCCATAGCGACGCTAATGACTTACAAAATGATGAAAAGGTGAGCCACAGCGCATAAAGATGGGACAGTTGCTAGAAGCGCTCACTCTACAGAGATTTCTTAATCAGCTCATGAATAGCTTGAAGTTGTCTTTATTATTGTTACTTGTAATTAATGCTTTTTGCAGATTACTTTTAGCAATTGCCACCTTGCTCCCCCTTCCCTTTGCTTCTTTCCTGCGTTAAGTTTCCCACGAAAGAGCACGTGCCGTTGACGGGATGGCCGCAAAACACGCTTCTCTGCAGCACATTGAGATGGAAAGAGAGGAAGCTTATTTTCTTCCCTCATATTTTTTTTTTTTTTTGCTTTTCTTGAGGATAGACTAATAGCAGAGTCTACCTTTAACAAAGATAGATGCAATGCATGCCTTTGAGATTTTATTTTATGCAAACAAATGGCTTTCTGTACACCTGTTGTACAGGTGCATGTACAATGTGCATGGGGTCTCACCACTTCAAGGTAATTTCCACCATGTATCATAGACGTTCCAGGCCTCATATGGTCATGGATGCCCAAGGCAACCATGAGGACAAAGACCAAGGTCGATGACCATGGCACATTAGTCTCACCAGCTATTTCCAAATGTTGAGAACAAGCCAGGCTGGGTTTTAACAAATCTCTTTCATCTCCCTTTTTGTTTTTACTCTAACTCCTTTTCTCTTCCTTCCAACAAGATACCCCCACAGGCTAGGGGACCTCACACATATTCAGGTTGTCCTCTACCTCGGGCCACACCCCAAGACGGGGGCCCAACCTGAACTAAACTTCCTGCACTGACCAGTCCACTTGATGTCATCATGCTAAGTTACAGATTCACTCTCAATTAACTAATTCACAATAAGATATGAAAAGCTAACGATAGGGTAACATAGAGGCCCTCACCAAGCTACAAAGGTAGGGAAGTGTCAGGTAGAGAGGGGTATTTGTAGGGCATGGCTTTGGGTGCACCTCACATCAGGTGGAGAGATTTACTGAGTATGAGGATGGCCAAAATGAAATAAAAGATTAAAATATCTGATCTGGGACTTTTCCCTCCATGAGAAGATCTAAGCTTCTTATAGGGGGAACCATCCTATCACTGTAACGGCTCTCTGGGCCCAAACGAAGACTATCTTTTTTGTTTGCATGTTTTTATCATGATAATTAAATGTGTTACTGGCAGATTCATCTCTTGCTTTCCAAGCATGATTTGTTTAGCTCACGCTATTGAAAGAAAAAGCTGAAATGCATCCATTGAATCTACATATGAGGTTGGGGCTTTGTGGCGTCCAATGTGTTTGCTGTATAACATTTTAAATAACATTTTATATAACTTGCCATTATGCTTTTCTAGTCCTTTAAAAAAAAAAAAAAGGTGGACATACACAGAATACCTAGAGAGAAGAAAGATGTTTCAAATCCAATAGTGGTGGGTCCAACCCATGGTGAAGAGGACAAATAGGTAATGTTTATTTGTGCTATAATAAAGACCAATTTTCCACCTGTTAGGTTTGCAATAATTGTTTAAAAAGTTAATATCACTGACAAAATGTGATATATAAACAGGGAGAGGGAAAAGAAAAGAAAGCTTGCATCCATCCTCAGTCAAAATCTGAAATGTATGATATCTGTTTTAGGGACACGAAGGTAAACCAATAATTTGGAAAAACATACACAAAAGGTACTTCCAAATCTGTTAAATACATAGATGAGATAGCTATTTTTGCATTTCCACAGAATAAATATTTCTGATTTGGACCTTCAAAGCAGTGTTATTATGCAAAACCGAAGCTCCATCCTTAAACATTCATCCGTAGGCTGTGATTCTGAGATTACAGAAAAATAGGTTTGAGTATTTGAGACCCACTGAAAGCAACGTATGTTGTACATATAGGAAAGATGGTGCAGGGACTGGGCGTGTTTGTGTTAATACTAAAAATATTCCAATCAGCCCAAATGGTTCCCCCATCCGTGCAAAGGTGGCTTCTTGGGGATTTGGTCACCTAAAAAAGAATGGCTCCTGTTATAGAACATTTATGCAATACCTTACCCACTGCTTAGAATTATGCACATTATGTTTTTAACTGGTCACAAAATGACATCACTGTTATCTGGAACTCTAATCTTAGTTGGTATGCATGACAGCACAAATTGTGCAAAATGACATGATGTTTTGGAAAGCATAGTCAACATTTTATGGAAAATTTGGGAGTTTTACCCTGTTTTCTGAAAAATGAAAATTTTGACCTGGATTTTCTTTCCTTTCTTGGATATATCTTAAATCCTGCGAAATGCTCTGCCACATATTAAATGCAACTTTTCATTAAAAATTCATTAGAAAATATTAAATGTGTATCCCTATTTTAGGACATAAGAAATCTAAAACAATTTCAATATGTATTTGTGTATGTCTTTAAAAGCCACATGCTCTTGAATAATAGAAATTAAACAGAGAGCAAATCAATGAGTCTAAAATGCATAAGGGCTTGAAATTATAGTCATTACCGTGTAATACGGTGTACAAGTTTAACAGCACACCTAGCCTTGAAATCGTTGGCAGGAATGTATTCTAGTCCAATGAGCTGCCACTTCTGTTGTGGATGGCTTGATAAAAACACATGTGCAGGGTGAAAAGCATGTAAGGTTGCCAGATAAAATACAGGATGGATGTCCAGTTAAATTTGCATTTCAGATAAACAACAAATATGTTTTTAGTGTAAGTATGGCCCAACCATCACATGGGCCATACTTATATTTAAAAAGTATTCATTGTCTATCGGCGATTCAAGTTTAACTGGGCATCCTGTATGTTGATTTGCTAAATCTGGCAACACTAACAGTGAGGACTATATGGCCGTCTAGGAGGAGCCAAACAGGCTGGACTAATTAACGTCTGTAAGAGGCATCAGCTATTCTTTCTTCCATTAAATAAGCCTTCCTTCCTCCTTTCCTTCCTTCCATGTTTTCTTCTTTTCTTCCTTCTTTTTTTCCCTCCCTGCGTTCCTTTCATCACTCAACAGATATTGGTCGTGCTTTTACGATGCACCAGACTCTATTTAGCAACGGAAATATTATAGTGAACCAGCAGTCATGCCAATTATAATAGCAAAATGCACCAGGCCTTGCAGCAAACAGTTCACTAGCATTATTTTACTTTATTCTCACAAACAGCCCTGTGAGGTAGGGGTTGATTCAACCACGCTGTGAAGGAAGAAATGGAGGCAGAGTAGTCCTGCATGGGTTTCCTAAGGTCCCACAGTCTCTGAGCCTCACTCATGCATTGGGATGTATCTAGAAAGCCTTGGTTCCGTGGCAAGCACCATGCCAATCTCAGGGAATAAACCAATGACCAGGACAAGATTCTGCCTTCAAGGCCAGTGGTAGACACATAGATGGACAACTCCAAGGTAAATGCTGCCCAGTCCCCAGGGGAAGCCAGGATGGGGAACAGTAGTTTGAAAGGGAGAATGCTGGGTTCACACCCCAACTCACCCACTCTTTAAGATGTGCCCCACTTCTATATCTATAAAATGTGGACATAATATCCCTCTCATGGGAAGATTGTGAGAATTTAAATGTGTGTAATTTTCCATAAAGCCTAGTACATGGTAGGTTTACAAAAAAAGCCAGTTCTAAACAGAGCCTCTAGGGGCACTTACCTGTTCTGCAACCTCACCTGAAGTGTATAGAACCTGCAGTCTTCTTAGGTTGAACTAATTAATACTAATAGGAACCTCAACCTGCTATTTGATTAGGACAACAACAGCAGCAAAACTACCATATATTGGCCTCTTTCTGAGTATTCATAACATCCTCACTTTGCATAGAGGTAAACCAAAGCTCAAAGAGTTTCATCATTTGTCCAAGAACACACAGTAATCATAGAGGTAGGATTCAAACCCAGGACTGTCCAATGCTCATCAACTTTCTTCTGCTTCCCGGTTTCCTCCTCCTTGCCTGATGTTTTCTAGGTGCTACCCATGCCAGGCGTACCTCCAGCAGCCCAGAATGAAAGCTGTAAAATGTGACATAAGAGTTGAGAGAGGAACAAGGGCTCCTCTGGGCCTCTTTGGAGGCTCCAGCTATAAATCAAATATTGCGATTCAGGGGCCTGGGACTGACCTACAGGGTGAAGCAGAACATTCTTGCTCTCTTTTTTTTAACACCCTTGGGTAGTCAGGGAATGGTGCGTTTACTGTATAGTGTCTAACCAAGAAATTTTCCAAATTCCAAGGGAAAAAAAATATATATATATGTATGTAAGATTTTTTTTTAATCCTCATCCTGACTCTCAGGAATTCATTTTGGAAATATAAAATAAGAATGAAGAGAACAGGGTCAAGTACACACTGTAGCATTTTTCAAGCAGCAAGAAACAAATGCATCATCTTCCCCAACGTTTGCATTTTGTCCCAGCGTCCTGGCTTACCACCCTGCGCGAGGCAGCCCCCGTGGCACTTTCCTCCCTCATTTGGACTTTCGAATGCTCAATCCTGACGTGTATAATTTGGCGCTTTAATATAGAGTAACATTATTTTTCATTTACTCCAATCTGCCATCGGTATCATCTTTTCATTTAACCAGATGCAATTCTTTTTTCTTTCGCTAAATTGAAAATCCATGAGCGACAGGGAGTGCAATGTTTTAATTAGCTCATATTTTTTATATGGATTTATGTCTTTAAAATACATTTGTGTAATTCTTCAGCTAAATTAAAAACGTCTTTCTGCAAAAGTGAGGAGGGGAAAATAAAGAGCTAAATTGTGTCATTAGCTTAGGTAGACGCAGACGAAGAGCAGAACCTAGTGGAGAGACACACACAGTCGTTGGAGCTGCTCCCCGTGATGATTTTGAACTTGCCCTTCATTTACAGAAGTCTTTTTCTATGAAGACTTCTCGAAAATGGCTTGGGGAGGGTTCTCTTTTTTTTTTTTAATTTTTTTTTTTATTTTTAAGGCCTCTAGTAAGTAAACAAGCAGTTACCTTCCCTGAGCTAATTTGAAACCGAACCTGCTGCCAAACAAAACAGAGAAAAAGAAGTCATAATGATAAACAGTTTTTCCTGCATTTCTCTTTGTCTTTTTCTTTTTTTTAACTATCAAGTTTAAAGCTTTCCATGATGCTTTTTTCTACTTTATAGGAGACAAGTGACATTCCTTGGTAAATGGGAGAAAAAGCCATGCAGAACTGAAATCTCTCTAATGCATTGACACTAACTTGCCCTCTATTGTTGGAAATGAGCAGGCGCTCGTGATTGTTCATCAAACGGCTCCTAATGCAGTTAAAGCATTCAGCTATAATTTCTCCTTGCATTTATAATTACTGTCATAGACTGCACACCTCGGTGAGCAGATTAAAGCTATAAACTATTTAGCCTCGGCTCTAAGACGAGGAACTTGATTTGTCTGGCAGGAGTTATTTGTTAGGGAGCTTGACACTTCACATAAAAATGACTCAACTTGATGAAGAACAATGCAGTTTTAGCAATGCGGGGATTTTAAATCAGTCATGACGCCACGCCCTGCAAGAATCGCAGGGCAGTTTGTTAAATGATATGTAGGCCACGGAGATAAGGGATGTGTTAAGGGCACCAAAATAGAAGAGGAGTTGGTGTGCGGCTGCTTTCCTTCCTGACTGTCCTCTGGAAGAGCAGAAGTTGGTTGAAAATCAGTGCATGTCATGTTCTCCTATTAAATCCAGTGTAAATGCTATGTGAGGCTCACCTGGCGGGGAGAAAGGACGCCAGCAGCCCAAGGCGCATGTCACATTTGGGGATTTTGCAGAACTCTGTGTGGCTGCTGAGAACATTTCCCCGCCAAAAGCCCAGGAAGCCAGGGCTTCGTGGCAAGTGGTTGTTTGGGGTTTTATCTTTTTTTTTTTTTTCTGGAATATTCATGTGTTTATTTGTTTGTTTACTTGCAAGAGACACATGCTATATTTAGGCACAGGGAGTGCTTTCCCTTGGGCTGATTCCATACCTTTTAGCTGTGACAATAAACAAAAAATAGATATCTTCCAACTCAGACATCTTCTCATCGTTGAGCCCCCATGACAAGGAGCCGTTTTCCCCAGTGGATTTTCGGCGAGTTTGATTTGCCAGGGAGTCATCCCCCACCTACTCGTACCTTGCAGCCACAAATAAACACGAATTTACCTTAAAACTAGCATTTAGCATCAAGACTCTATTGAATATTTATTTGCAGCTCATGGTGAGTGCTGTTGCTCAAGTATTAGAGATCACAAACACAAGTGCTCCAAGGGCCAGGCAGATGACAGGAAGGGCCCGGGCAAAGCCAGGTGACCCTGCCTACCTCCAGCAGTTTTCCAGGGAAGTAGGAAATCCAGGTCTTTGTGTAAAGTCTCCCAGTGCTTAAATTGAGTTTTTTATTGGTGTGTTTTGGTTTGGGTTGTGTTTTAGATTGTTTTGTTGTTGTTGTTGTTGTTGTTGCTGTTGTTTTGAACATCCTTCAAGCCAAACAAAGTATGTCAGAGACCAGATTTAACTCCCAGGCTACCAGTTCACAGCCTCTGTATTGCATAGCCAGCCGAAGGCAGTCCCCAGCCTTGTTTCCTGGCGTTGTTTGTCCCTCCTCGCCCAGTGCAGGCCACCAGCGCTAGGACTTTGCGCTTGTACAGTGAATGCCGTTTCTCCCCATCCCAGAGGATGGTGGGTTGTTCTGTAGGAAAAGGAACTTCCTTCTTGTGATTTCATTAAGTTGCTGCTTTATAGAGTAGGAAAAGCTCTTTGAGCTCTCCCGTGGGGCGACCCATCATACAGGTTTGCCCAGGACTTGGCAGGGAGGGTTCCCAGGATATGGGACTAAAACTAGGAAAATCCAGACGAACTGGGATGCGTTGATCTCCCTGCTCTCCTGATAGACTCTGCTTTCTTTTCAGATCATATAAATCTTTCAACATTTACTAATACCTCTCTTGCTTCAGGGAGTGATACGTATCGCTGGTGTAGCTTGTGAAATGGGGTGTGCTTTTTAATCCTGGTGATGTTGAGTCAATGCTGATGTCACCCAACACATTTGGGCCTATGATATTGGCTCAGTCCTCACAGCATAACTGCAAGGGAGATAATATTCCTATTTTAAAGATGAGAAAGGGTCTGTTGTGCCCAAGACCCACAGCAGCAAGTGGCAGAGCTGAGACCCCAGGCCAGACTCGTCAGAACCAGAGCTCATGCGCGGACACTCAGGCCACCTCGGCAGGACGTGAGTCTGCAGGGATTTCCGCCTCATGAGTGAAAGTGGGAAAACCATTTCTGGGGGTGGCACATAGCACACAAATGGAACTTTCAGTTTCCAGAAGATCCCCTCTTTGTCTCTGCTCCTGACTTCCTTCTGCTCACCTTTCACGTCGGGGAATAGGTGCACCTGCTCAGGAAGCCTCCTGAGGTTCAAATCCTAGCAGTGCCACTTACTGTTTGAGTTTGGGCATGTCAGTTATTCTCTTTGAGCTCCATTTCTTCATCCCTAAAATGCAGCCAATGATACTAATCTTCCAGTGATGCGGCGAAAACTCAGAAAAATAATCTATATTCAGATTGGGTACAGAGCCTGACACAGGTTGGCCGGCAGCGAATGGCTTTGCCATCCCCTTTCTCCCACCTTAGCTGGTGAAGAGGATGAAGCAAGGCCACACGCGGGGCCACTCAGCTCTGGATCCCGCCACAACACAAGTCCCTGATGAACTTTGCTTTCCTCTCCCTATTCCCCCTTCCTCGAGGACTTGCCTCAAAAAACTAATCCCCTTTCATTTGCTTTGCTTAACGTTCAAATTAAGATGTGAGATGGATCGTGTCATTTTATTTGAAGAAATAGAAAGAGACTGTAATGTACATACAGATTTATCTAAAACAGCTCTAGGGAGAGGAGACAGTATATCCCTGAGAAAGGGTGGAATATAGTGTTAACCTCCCTTTTCCTTCCCTCACACCCTGTCTCTCTGCCACCACCTGCCTTGAAAAATTCCACTTGCTACAACATAAATTCACTGGTGGCCACACCATGCTTGGAAGATCTGCATTGGAGTTTTCAGTGCAGATGACGGTGATGATGATGATGATGCTTAGAATGGTGCCTGGAACAGTGTCCATTATCACTCATGCTCGTCATCGATATTGACAGAGGACTAACATCTATGGAGCACTATTTTCAATCATTGTGTAGATTAATTGTTTTATCAGTAACAATAAGGTGAAAGGCACCTCTTCTTTTGATCCTTTTATTTTGAACAAAAGAACTTGACGTATTTTAACATCAGCTGTAAGAGGTAGATGGAGACCCTACCTTTACGCACAAATTTAACTTTAGGGAAACTGAGGTATTTTTCCATAAAAGTGGGAGTTAGGTAGGAACCTGGCCACAAGGAAATGCATCTGTAGAGGACACTGCAGAGGTGCCTTTGGATTCCTGATACTATATCCTTGTGCCCCACTCCTGGCTTCTACGTGTTTCCCTGTCTAACAGGTGCACCTGTACTTCTTTCCGTGGGCATCCCCAGCTCCTGGAGCTGCTTTGCCTGCACCTGCGGAGTGTCCTCGGTGCCTGCAAGTATATGTGCCCTGAGCCACCGACTGATTGACGTGGCATGGCAGAGCCCAGCCCTTGCCTCCAGACAGGCAAAACTCTGAGGCATAAGGTGGTGGGCCCTGCATATACTATGTCAGTTAGTCTTACTCCTAAACTCTGTAAAGGAAGAAATATGACTACACTCAGGTTCCAGGTGAAGACATCAGCCCTGAGAGAGGTGAAGTGACCAGGAAGACCACACAGCTAGTAAGTGGCAGAGCTAGAAACCAAATGTGGACCAACAGATGATTTGCGTCGAGCCAGAATTTTGGCCAAAAATTCAGCATCTTTCAAGTATCCCTTGGTTAAATTCTATGGGGTTTTACATCAAAGTGTGAGATGCAGACACACCAGTTACTTGCAGGGGAGAGAAGGTGAATGGGCCAAAAAAAAAAAGAAAAAAAAGTTTAAATATCCTGGAAACCCAAATCTTTGACCGAGACAACTTTCTACCACTTAGGCCCTCCAGCAAATTGGCACTTTAAATGTGCATGTTTTTTTATCTGGTATTTTTTCATCGATGGAGAAAAAATGATGTTTCAGGTTATGTTATTTTCAATGCTACATTACTCGATTTCACAGTCAAATAATTCTATTTTTGTTCACCAGAGAATTTTGTCATGTTTAATTGTTTATGACTCCCGCCTCCCCCCGATCCTGCCGGAGCCTCCACTTCCTTCTCTGCTGCCTTCCTTTAGGCTCTCCTGTGTGCGGTAACCATGGAGATGGGTCCCTATTGGATAGGCTTTGCTCTGGCTTAGAAGTCAAAGAACCAATCAGGACCTCGTCATCCCAGAAATGTACGAGGATGAAAAACCGGAGCCTTTGCAAGTGGAGGGAAGGCCTGTCATGTAGTCTCGGGAGACAGGGAGTTCCTGACGCCTAGAAATCCCGACTCAGTGGGGAGAAACATGGGTCTGGAACTGCTGATGCCTCAGGGCTGGGTCCCCACTTCGTAGCTGAGGGACCTGGGGCAGGTCACATCACTTGTCTGAGCCTCAGCCACCTCCTCTGTCAAGTGGCGGCAGACAAGCCAACCTCCTGTAATTTCAGAAGGGTAAAATTAAAGAAAACCTACTAAATGCCTGCCTAGTACACTGTCAGGCACCTAGAAGTCCTCAATTCATGAGAGCTACTCTCATAATAAAATACAGCACCCCTAGAATGGAGCTTGGTTGAAAGTCTCTAACAATTTTAATTATAACGGCAATTATGATGCGTGGGAATGAAGTCACTTTTCCTGTCTCAGGATCCTCCACTTAGGAAAGACAAATACGAGAACATTCATGAAACAGCAGTTGCCTTTTGTGTGTCGGGGACTGTGGCTGGCGCTGGGAGCACAGTGACGGGCAGTGTAGGGACTGCCCTGCCCTGGGCAGGTTGACAGCTCATCTCAGGAGAAAGACAGCGAAACCACCAAGGCTCAGGCCATGCCCGGTGCTGGCACAGCAGAAGTGCAGTCAAGGAGTCTAGGAAGTCCGTGCAAACTAGCGGAGGTCCAGGCTGAGTTTGGAGCGATGAGAGGAGCTAGCTCGGTGGAGAAGAGGGAGGAGTGTTGCGGGAAGAAGGAGTGGCCAGGGAGAGAGAGGGCATGGTTCACTCCAGACAGTGCACATGGCTCGGCATGATGGGAACCCAGTTTGGGGGAGCAGATGGCAGAGGGAGGAGGCTGAACAGGTGAGGGCTGGTGGATATGCATGCGATTGCTTCTACTTGGGTGCACAAACCTTGTCTTTTCATGCTCATAAAGACAGATGTTCAATTGAGGTTTGCCTTGATGAGCATCGTTTCCGTGAAGTTGACTTTGTAGGGTTGGAAGTGGATGGAACAGTGGACCTTTTCCTGAGCCTCCAGTTTATCCTGGACACAAGGTCAGCATCCCCCTCAAAGCTCCAGGAGGGTGGGGGCTGCATCCGATGGGCTCCCCATTGTATTCCTTGGAACGTGGACTCTATAAATATTGGAAGGAAAGAAGAGAAGGAGGGAGGGAGGAAAGGACAGCATCCAGGAGGTGATTGTGACTTTCTCTTGACATCCCCCATGTGCGAAATGACAGTAGCACCTCTGTTACTCACCAGTGAGGTGGATCGAGTAGATGAAGTACGTGAAACACTAAGCGCAGTGTCTGGCCTGTCGGAGAAGCCCCATGTGAAGCAACCTTCAGGCTTCGCACAGTCCAGAAAGGTCCGAGGAAGTGAGAGACGTTCCCAGCCCGCTGTGCACATGATTAGTCCAGAGGACGGGCTCTGCCGGGAGGCTTGTGCATCGGGGTTAAGGAATGTCTTTTCCTGAGGTGCAAATACCCCTGGGCACAGAGAGTCAGTAAATGCCTTCGTATGAACGCGTAGGGCTGTCCCGTGCTCTCGGTGGCGGCAGGGTCGGGGACCATGACTCAGTCTTCCGTGTAATCCGCACTGTTGTAGAAGCCGCTGTGTGCCAGGCTCTGTTCCAAGTGCCGGCCACATCAGAGAATAAGAGAAACACAGACCTTACGTTCCAATCAGGGACACAGGCTGATGATAATGCTAGCTGCTAAGATTTCTTGAGCACGTGAACACCAGTAATGATGATTTCCGAGAAGGCGGGGCTGCCAAGGAAATACAGGGTAGTGCGAGGGACTGTGACAGGGCCACCTACTCTCAACAGAGGGGTCAGGGAAGGAAGATGAGGAGGCCGAGAAGACGCCAGACGTGTGGCATGTTGGGGCAGAACATCCCAGGCAGGAGAAAACCGTACCGGGTTGATGCATTTGATTCAGAGAAAGTCCGAGTGTCGTGAGCTGGGCATGAAGGGGGTGGGCCGTGAGTCAGGGGTGCAGCATGGGCGAGTCAGGGCTTTGCAGAACATGCTAAGAACTTTGGGAATTTTTTCCCTAAGTCCACTGAAGGGGCTTAAACAGGCACGTGGCATGATCTCCTTTCTTTTTTAGAAGATCACTCTGGCTACTGAGTGTAGAGTAGACACGGGTGGTCAGGAGTGACACGAGGTGGCCAGTGAGGACTGGGAGGCAGGGTGGGGGACGGTTGGGGCCACAGTGGAGGCAGGGAGCAGGGGAAGGATGCTGGATCCAGGAGAATCCTGGGTCACTCAGGACCACACCTGTCTAGGAATGAGAAGTGACATCAGACCAAGAAGACACTTGGGCATGCGGGTGGATCCCCTGGGTGGGCTCTAGAGGACCAGATGCAACTACTCTTCCCGCATCTGCCCCCAACCACTCCAACTCCCGTGAATGTCATTACTGCCTGTTTCCCAAGAAGAATCTGTTTTGATAAAAGTAAACCACTACTTTTATGCTCCTCCAGGAATTATGAAGGACAAAAACGAAAGGTCCCCGCTGCACTCGCCTTCCTATTTTTCAATCCTAATTTAATTCTCCTCTGCATTCTGTAATTGAGCCCCCCTTCCCTGAGCGTCAACACTAGGTGGTCCCAGCTCCGGCGGGAGATTTACTGGCGAGATGAAATGGAGGAACACATTGTTTTTTCAAAATGATTTAATGACCTTTTTGGCATCCGCGTGACTGCTGAAATCTTTTGTAATTATTCAGTTTGGAGGCATAGAGTTCTGTTGATCAGGGGAAGGCAGATGTAGATGTCAAATGTCAATAAATTTGCAATCCATAATTGTAACCACTTGATGCCCAAGCAGACTGGGGAACAATGACTTGGTCACAAGGCCACGAATGGTTGAACCAACACGAGCACCAAAGTATCTCAAGCGTTACACATGCAAAAACATCGCCCTGTCTTTCCTTCCTTGCTAGCTCCCTTCCTCTTTGCCGGCCTCTTTTTCTCCACCTCTGTGGCATCTTTGTCTCCTTCCCTAGAGATGGGCACGTTGAATACTCTACAGTCCAAAGTCTTCTGGGTCCATTTCCACCCAGAGCCAGCGATGCTGTAAACACAGCCACAGTTTCCCCCCAAAGAATCTCCATCAACTCTTTTTGGTCTTGCTGTTCAGGTCTGTTTGGCCCCTGCTGGAGATTAAGCATTGATTTTTTCTGCTTTGCTTGCTCTCTGACAGCACAGTTTCTACTGGAAAGGTCTGTGTCAGGAATGAGAGAACATTCCTAACAATGGGGAAAAATACCCTAATATAAATATACCATTTGTGGGCTTGCACTTTGACAAGTGCAAGTGAACTGGAAGACACTGGAAGAGCTCTGGAGTCATGGAAACATGTGACAGAGGCATTTGCTTAATAACTCATCTGATTCCTTGAGCTCACCTTATCAAGCTTTAACCTCTGAATCTCTTAAGTTCCTAGTTCAAAAATGCAGAGTCTCCTCTGTCCTCATGTTAATTTTTAAATTATATATTATTGTAAAGAGGCCCTTGTGTTGAATATTATGAGCCATTTTCACATCTGAAATGGGGAATTATAACTGAACATTAGCGATTGCCTATAAATCTCAGCAAGCACAGTGGCATCTGCAGCTACATGGCATTAACTGGGAGGAAATGCAGGGCACAGAAAGGGGGACTTAGATGGGTGGAGGTGATTTTCAAGAAAGGAGGTGCAGGCTGTTAATCATAGACTCCCTAGTGTGCTGCATAATCCTCAGAATCCCAGTGGACCTGGCTTGAAGTTTGTCTGAAGCTGGCTTTCAGCTCTGTGTCTGCCTCTTGCATCTTTCTTGAAACCATTTTGTTTCTAAGTAGAAAGTGCCTTGGAGGTTGATGAATTTGTCCTAAGCCACATTGGGAATTGGCAAATAAAACAACAGGATATGTCAGTGAGGCAGCATGTCTGTCAACCAACTGGAGTGTAAGCCAGGCCCTCTACTTGGGGACATGGGCAGCTGAGTAGCTATAGTCACCTCTGCTGGGGCTCATGGAAGAGGTCATCAGGGGGTTTGAATTCAGGTTCCACTACTCACCAGCAGTAAGAGTAAATGCCCTAACCTCTCTCGGACTCAGTTTCTTCATCTATAAGATGGGTATAACTGTTCTACCTCAGGGGTTGATAGATAGAAAGGGTTAAAAGAAAAAAATCCAGGTAATGCTTTCAGCCATGCATCAGAATCACCTGGAGGTCTTGTTAAAACCCCAGTGGCTGAGCCTCATCCTCAGAGTGTCAGACTCAGCAGGCCCAGGGTGGGGCCAGATAATCTGAACTTCTAACAAGTTCCCAGATGATACCAGTGAGGCTAGTCCAGGGACCACACTTCAAGAACCATTGCTTTAAGCACCTGGCATATTGTACGTTCTCCAAATAGTTTGCTCTTCTTCGCTTTAATCCTGTCTTTGAGCCTATCAGACACTCTGTCCTCTATGAAGAAGATACATGAACTGACAGGGAGATCCCAGCATTCTGTGCAAAATTGAGTCAAACCAAGATGGCGAGTCCATCCAGATCATCTGTTAAAGGGGCTCAACAGAGAGCAGAAGCAGAGGTATAGAGGCAAAACGAGGAGAGTGCCCAAATCTAGGAAAGCAGGAGGTAGCCTGGAAGTTTGCATGACTCTGTTGAGATCGTTTAAAGGGGTGGACAACATCGGCTCAGTTGTTTCTGCTGTGTGCAGAGGAGTTTCTCCTCCGAAGCACCTTGATGGTTGTCGAGGGAATAATAGGTCCTCGTCCTGACTTAGTTTTTATACTTTCCTTAACGCCAGTGTCGTGGAAGCTGTGAGCTCCAGGTGAAGGAAGTTTGAAGACTTAGCACAGATCCATTCATGCAGGCCATGGTGATGAGTTTAAATTATTCTAAGGACACTGGGGCGTTGTAAACAAGGGAATGGCATGACCCAGTTGGCATTTCTAAGGATGACCCTAGCTCGGGTGTGCAGGAAGAAATTGCGGATGTCTGTGCGTGTGAATGCGCCTTTCCTTCCTTACCAGGAAGCTCCATGAAGACCTCAGATATGGACTGTGCACATATTAAGCCCTCAGCAAAAACTTCATAAAATTAATGCATTCATTAAAACTATTAACACAAAACACAACAGCATAACTTTTTCTTGACCTCGACAGCAAGGCTTTTTATAGCCAGGTTCCCAAAGTAGGTCAATTTATATCATAAAATTCAAAAATTACAGCTTATAGCATAAAGCGACCTCCCATGATATAATGTGGCAAAACAAGCAAATTAATACCAGGGGTAATAAATGTCCGGGCACTAACACGGCTGGAGTATGAAATATGCTCCCATCGCATCGGGAGTAAGGACTCAAACTGAGGGAGGATTAAACTCCCCGGCACCACCCAGGTGGAGCTAGCTGTGCTAAGTCCTGACTTTTACACCCGGCTGGTATGAATGCACCCCATTTAGGTATTTGTCATTTTTTCCTCATCATTCAGTCAACAAATATTTTTAAATGCAACTATGTACAGGCACTAAGCCAGGCTCAGGTCCAGAAAGGAGCAAGGCAGAGAAGCCTCTGGCCTCATGGAGCTTATGTGGGAGTTGGTATAATAAAGAAAACAATTGCCAGTAACCAAAGATAGTACTTTCAGGGCTGTACGTGCTAAGAATACAGGGCCATCGAATAGGGAAATGGAAAGCTACTTTAGATGGGGAGTCAGGGAATTCCTTTCTGAGGAAGTGACATTTTTTGCTCTGACCTGAAAAATGAGAAGCAACCAGTCATCCACTGAGTCAAGGGATGAGAGGTCCAGGCAGAAGGAATAGCACGTGCAAATTTCCTGAGGTGAGCAAAAACTTGGTGTGTGCAAAGCATTACCTAGTTAGTACAAAGGTTAGCAAACTCATTTTGTCATAGGGCCAGATAGTAAATATTTGAGGTTTTGTGGGTCGAATAGTGTCTGTTGCAACTATTCAGCTCTGCTGCTGTACCGCAAAAGCAGCTTTGTGTGATGTGTAAATGAGTAAAGATGAATAAGTGTGCCTGAGTTCCAATAAAACTTTATTTACAAGAACAAGTGGAGGGCCAGATTTGGCTCACAGGCTATAGTTTGCCAGGCTGTGCATTCCACCGTGGCCAGGTTCTTACCTAGCTCCCACTTTTGTGGAAAAATGCCTCAGTTTCCCCAAAGGTAAGTTTGTGAATAAAGGTAGAGTCTCCATCTACATCTTGGAGCTGATGTTAAAACACATCAAGTTCTTCTGTCCAAAATAAAAAAAGGACCAAAAGAAGAGGTGCCTTTCAACTCATTGTTACTGATAAAATAAATAATGGAAAAGGTAATTCAAAATAGTGCAGCTACCCAGAGGCCAGGCTTTGGAAAGCTGTCAGAGTGCCGGTGAACAGCCTGGCCTCTGGCTCAGCCCTTCCTATGCAAACCAATGAGGAAGAGGGAACTGGCATTGATTAAACACCTGCTATGTGCATTGTGCGAGGAGCTTTTCCACCTTTTTCTTGTTTAACCCTCACCACATGCTTTTAGTGGAGATATCATCCCCATTTCACAGATGAGGAAACTGAAGTTCGACTATTAGCCCTTCAAGGGTAGAACAGAGGCTGTAAAATAGAAAATCCTCAATTCATATTTATTGACTGGTCCTCAGAAAGGTCTGTAACCTGCTGAGGGTGACAGAGTTGGGATTTGAGCCAGTTCTGGTGCCCAGGTCTCTGCGTTTTCCTGGCTGCACCTTTGCAACCAGCGCTGAGAAGGAATGAATACGAAACGGCTAACCAGTGGCTGTATGCGGTGCTCTTCATTTACAAAGGTGGCATTCTGGTGCCAGGCATGTGATTCGTGTCATTCGCTTGTTCTCCTGACGAGGCTTTGCAGGGACTCATTCACACGCTCTCCACTGTGCCACTCCTGGGTCAGTGACAAACACAGGCCTTTGCTCTGTTTCCTGGAGAAATCCTTCCCAGGGCCGAACCTGGGATTTGCCTAATAGTCATAGTGACGTCATTCACTGGTCCAATCAACAAGTATGTATTCAGCACTTACTATGTGCCAGGCACCATCAAAGCCCTGAGGACACACACTCTGGTGACAATCATGATTGGCACAGGGTTAGCACACTCCCAGTGGTACCTCATTATGTCCTTCCCAAATCCTCCACAATAGGTTTGTGGATCCCCTGTTTTGTAGAAGAAAAAGCTGAGCCTTAAAAAGGTTAAGCAAGCGGCCCCTTGTCACACAGGTAGGAAGTGGCAGAACCAAAATTTGGATGCACATCGGCCAGACTCCACCATCACCGCCAGACACAGACCCTGTCCTGATTCCTGCAAAAAACAGGGCTAATACCCACTGCATGCTTACTCTGTCCAAGGCACTCTTTTAAACTCTTTATATACATCATGGCATTTTATCTTCCCTGCCATCACACCAGATATGTCCCTGTCATCACCCTTGTTTTACTGATGAAATATCTAAAGTCAACAGGAATTAAGTGACTTGACTGTCAACACACAGACTTCAGCTGGTGGATCGTGGATTGAAACCCCAGATCTGCAGAATTCCAAGGCCTGGGAGGCAGACTTATAAATTTTTTAAATTACCAAAAAAAAAAAGACAGGAATAAAATCTTAAGAATAATTAAATCTATTGAGAGCTTGCTTGTGTGCCAAACACTAGGTTTAGTACTTCCTTCTTTTTTTTTTTTTTTTTTTTTAGCTCATTTAAGCCTCACCACCCTGTCAAGTAGGTGACATTGTTATGGCCATTTTATGGATGAAGAAATGGAGGTAGAGCAAGGTGAAGTCATTCATCCAGATCACACCAATGTTTTGTGATGGGGACAAAATTCAATTACAGATCGGCCTGACTCCCCAAAATACATAGAGTAGCCCTATTTCTCTCCAGGGAAGGTTTTCCTGGGCAAGTCAGCTCATGACCTGGGATCATGAAGAATGAATAGGCGTCAGTGCTCACCTGTTTCATATTATATGATTGACGCTAGTAAGCCGGAGGGCGGGGGGGTTGCACATTATCATGGTGATGAGTTTGGGGTGAAAGGATGTGGGAGAAGGAAAACGAACAAGGGGCCAGCAGTCCCCTGGGCTCTGCGTCAAGCTCCTGACCAAATGCCCAGAGCAGGGGCTTTCTTCTTCCTCTTCCATGGCTTCCTTCATTCAGATGAACTTTGCTGCCTCCGACAACATGAAATGTGCATGTAGCTCAGACTCGTTGAGAGTGGAGCGCGTGCGTGAAGTGTTGCTCTCTGGATGTCGGACCACCACCTCCATCTTAGTTACGTGCGCACGCCCATCTTTTTCAATCTAATGAACTCCAACCATCAGTGCAACTTAAGTTCGGCTGTCTGTTCGTGCATAGTTAATATTAAAAATGTACTAACAGTGTGGCTGAGAAATCAAATTATGCACATAAATATGCTGGCATAGCAGAGGCGGCGGCAGAAGCCAAAGTTAGCAACACTGATGCCAGTTCACATTTGCAAATCTCCCGTCAATCTGTCATTAAACATGTTATCAAATGATGATAAGTGTATGCTTCTTGCTTGCATTGGTGAGCCGATTCCCGATGTTGATGCACATTAATGGGATAATACGCATTAACATAGTTGTGCTTGGATGAACACAAAACATTTTTTATCTGTCTCCGTTTGTTTCCCCCTGTGGCCCCCAAGTAAGTGTTTTGTGTTATCAAATTGCCAAAAAAAAAAAAATGGGAAAACATATTACTTTTAATTAGCAAATCTCGTTGTTGCTTTTTTTTTCCTACCCTCCCCCCACCACCGTAACTCCTCTGTGTTGGCAAAGAGAGAGAGAGAAAATGAGAGAGAGAGAGAACTCTACTGTCTTCTTTCGGTAAAACGATTAATGTCAGCAACTCAGAAGCTGGCAATTATGTTCTGTCTTAATGCACTGGCCTTTCATCTGGGGCCCTTGCTCTTGACAGGCTGATCGTTTCAGTTCAGTGATATGAAAGGCAGCAGAGGAAATGATCGTAGACATCCCCGGTCTGTCACGGGGGCCGGTGCTGCAATTGGGATCTGCCTCTCCATCCTGAGGCTGCTCAGCGGAGTCAGAGGCGAGGGAGACAGATGGTGGCCCCAGGCGTTGCCTAGACTTTTGGGTGTCACTGTGCTGAGTGGGGAAGTTGTAGCTACAACCACTTCCCAAACTTGAGAACTGAGAAAATGTGCAAGCCCCCGCTGAGCGAGAAACACGGTATTAAGAAGTTAACTGCTGTCCTTTCCCCTGAAGCCTGAGCACCGCCCCTCGATCGCAAGAATAAACGTGCTGTAGGCATTATTTCATGAAGCAGTGTTCAGATGGAAGTCTGTTATTCCGATGATCCGGGATAGAGTTAGATGAATTTTTCATCAGAATGAAAATAAAATTTAGAGATTCTTTTTTTTTTAATAGCAGAATATTACAGGGGTACAAATGTTTTGGTTACATGGATTGCTTTTGTACTGCTTGAGTCAAAGTTATAAGTGTGCCCATCACCCAGATAGTGTACTTTGTATCGGTTAGGTAGATTTCACCCATGCACTCCTCCCCCCTCACACCTGCACGGTTTCCGTTGAGTTTTACTTCCATCTGTGCACACAAGTGCTGATCAGTTAGTTCCGATTTAATATAATAGTGAGTACATGTGGTGTTTTGCTTTTCCATTCTTTAGATATTTCACTTAGGATAATGGTCTCCAGTTCCATCCAGATTGTTGCAAAAAGTATTAATTCATTTTTTATGGCTGAGTAGTACTCCATGGTATACATATACCACATTTTATTTATCCACCCATGAATTGATGGGCACTTGGGTTGACTCCACATCTTTGTGATCGTGAATTGTGCTGCAATAAGCATTCTAGCGCAGATTTTTTGATAAAATGGCTTTTTTAAAAAATTAGAGATTCTTAAATGAAAATGCACACCTTTGTGAATATTTTTGGCAAAAATTAGGTCAATTCAGTATTTGAGAAATGTTGCTTGTGCCCAACTTTCTTTGGAAAGTGATATTCTCAACCATTAGGATAATATTTTTTTCTGCCAGATTATATAGGAGATCTTCCAGCTATTTTTGAAATTTATTAATCATACATTCAACACGGAGATATTGGACACCTGTGCAAGAACCACTGTGGACTCAGGGAGCCAGATGGACATTCCTGCCCTCATGCCGAGTATGGTATTTGGGTATACAGATTTTTCTTAAATCACTACATAATAAATTAATTTGATTTCCATTATGAAAAGTATAAGTGGAGAGCTATGGGGTGAGCTCAGTGGAAAGGGTTCTTTGCCATTAATAATGCCAAAAGGTTATTGCATCTGGCTTTCCTGGATTCTTGTTTACATGTGTTTTAAAATTGACATTGACTTCTTGCCATTTGTGTTTGTTCCTAAGTGGAGTGAGAGGCTTGTTAATGATTAGAATTATTGTTGCTATTATGAATGCGCTAATTAAAAGAAAATTCTGTCACACGCCTTTGTGAGGCAAGCACGAGACTTTACAGTTAGAGACATCAGGTCTGAAAGTGTGGAGAGAAAAGTGTGAAATAAGAAAACAGAGTTCAGGATAACGGAAAGCGTTCTCAAAATGCCTACCATCTTCCATGATAGATTATATTTCAGGGCATTTTCCCTGGGAAGGGCATAACAAAAAATCTACTTGTTTTTTTTATTGGAAGTGTCACTTTTCTAATTTTTTTTTTTTTTTTTTTTTTTTTTTGTCTTAGGGTGGAAATAGCCAGTTTCTCTCAGACTTGAGTCCTGAGGGCATCTTGTTGTCTACAGGTTTATTCAGAGAGGTCACACTTACGAATTGATGATCGGATGCCAGACCAGGGATGCTAAGATGACCAGGACACAGTCCCTCCCTGAGAAACTCATGATATAGGGGGCAAGGAAATGAAACACATGCACAATTCCTATGCCTTGGGACAATGCATGCTATGACGGGGACAATACAGGCACCCACAGGAGGGATACCCAGCCTTGTCATTGGTATTAAGAACAAATATTTTCTTACATCACGAACACGTATTTATTTCACATACTCAATATACTGAACTTTGTCAAGGAGATCAAAAATAGATATAATAATGATTAAGAGCTTATATCTATTGAAAAATTACATGGTGGTTTTCTAATTGTCCATTTTAATGATCTTTTCTCTAATTGTCTGTTCTCTCGCTGGTCTTTTCCACTCTATCTGGAGCCCTCTATGGGCAGATGCTGTGTTTACCAGAATCAGCTCAGGGTCTGGTCCACAAGGGGTGGGTGTTTACAGGTGTGTTGACTTACTTTCCAGGAATTACACTTCAGGTGCTGGAGATTAAAAGGTGATTGCAGTACAAGTGCAATATAAGTAGCTTGTGTACCCTGAGATCTGTCAGGGGTTCAGAGGAATGAAATTGAGCCCACCGCCTCCCGCAGAGTGAGCAGCTGTTCCGTATCTGCTGAGTATCCCCAGAAGAGAAAGTGCTGCTCGATTGCCTAAAAGGTTAGTAAACTTGCAGTGAAACTAAGATTGGCAAGAAATTTGGGAAACATTAGCGTTACCATGCCAGGGTAGGGGGTTTTGGACGTCTTTCCCATCTAAAATTATTTCTACATGCAAATGTCACTTTGAAAACAAATGAAATTCATGGTAGATGAAAGTAGAAGTTATTTTTTTGGAAGTCCATGTTTGTCTTATTTAACCCCAATTATTCTACTTGAGTCTTTACAACCTTCAATGACTCTTGGCTTTTTTTCCCCACCAAGCGTGTTTTGAAAGGGAAAAGCTTTATGTTCCATGAAGATATTTTTCAGATTTACTTCCTACATTTGTTGGATCAGTTTGCCATCTTTAATCCGCAAGATAATTTCTGTGTGGTCATAAAAACTATAAAATTCTACTTAGCCATTATCAGGAAGCTGACCGTAGGAAACTGTTGAGTCTTAAACATAATATAAAAATCTGGCTTTAGACATATTTGTAGGTTTTTCCCAATGTCAAGAGCTAGTAATGGTGAATAAGTTTTAGACTTAGATTGACGTTAATCAATTTTTCTCACATCCATGTTTTTGCCAAAGTTCTGGGGAATTGTCTTGTTATCTTACCAACAGTGGTCAAAAAGATTACTCATTTATTCATTCAAAATATTTATTAGGTGTCTACTATTGCCAGACACCGTAGTAGGTTCTAGGAATTCAGCACTGAACAAAACAGAGACAACTCCCTGCTCTCAAGTTGACATTCTAGTGGGAAAGACACAAATAAAAATATAATATGTCAGATGCTGAAAAGTGCTAAGAAGAGGAAAGGGAGAGCAATGGAGAGGAAGCTTCTTCTAGACAAGTTGTTTAGGGAAGACTTGTCCGAGGAAGGAACATCTGAGCTGAGACCTGAATGAACTGAAGGAGGAAGCCACGTGGGTATCTGGAGAGTTGGAATGAACCAGCTTCTTGTACTCATAGCAACATTATAATGGAAAAAAATAGCAATGTAGAAAATTCTTAGATTTCATTGTCTTTGTGCCACCCCATTTGGCACAAAGTTCATGCTCTTCAGCACAGATCGTGCAATATGACCATTTTTTAAATCTCTGTGGCAGTTTTATACTTTTCAGTATAAATTAATCAACAGGAATTCCAGGGTAGACTTTGGGCTCCTGCACCCTGCAGATAACAGGAGGCTGACCATCCTGGATGCTGTCCAGAGTGAATGAGCACCATTGAGAAGGATGAAGGGAGGAGTCTGGCACCAGACAGCCTGGTTCTGGATGCTACTCTGTTAATTACCAGGCATGTGTCCAGTGGTGTGTGGTAAATGTTTAACAACTGGCTCCCTAAGAAAAACCAAGCCTGATTTGTAGCATTTGCCGATTTCTGTGGTGTAAATACTCCCAGTGTGGGAAGAGGTGTGCACAGTCAGCTCTCCTGCGCTCTTGTGAGCTAGGACAAGCTGGTTCCTGCACACTGCAGTGTGCCGGCAAGTTGTTTAATTCCTCTAACCTCCAGAGCCCTAGCAAAAGGCAAGTACTTACCTCAAGGATTTAGGGGGATTAGTGAGAAAGCATCGTAAAGCCGTCAGTGCCACACCTGGCACTGTGGTAGGCATTCATTAAACGTCATTATCACTAGCTGGGATTCTATTAGGTAGCATCCCAACATCTTATGCCTCAATTTTCTTATCTTAAAAATAGTAATAAAATACTTTCCCCACCTCTTACTCAGGATAATTGGGATGATCAAGTCAGATCATCTACATCAACTGCTTTTGGAAAGTTACAAGCTTACTTTAAAAAAAAAAAAGATAGAATAGTTTATGAAAATCAAATCAAAACTCAGAGAATAAATTTTTGCTGGGCAAAAATTATACAACTGAGTCATAATTTTTAGTTCTTCTGTCATCATTTTTCCCTGAGCTTTCAGGCTCTCCTCCGTTCCTGATACTAATTCCCATTTAAAAGCCATTTAATTGAGAGAGGGCTGGAAACTTACCAGCTCCATAAAAAATTCAGTCCATCAAGAGGTTCTGAGAGTCTTTTCGGTTTAAGTCTTTTTGATCTTTTACTCCTCAATCCTCTAATCCTTTTTGTGAGGAATCTTCAATAATCCCTGTTTTTAGTTCTTATTTTTCAACTTTCCCTTTGAAAAGCAGGATTTCCATCATATCTCAAAGGTGATGGCAGTGCAAAGCCTTCCTCCAACAGCCCTACTGTGGTCGTGTAAAGACACCGGGTGTTTTCATCGCGAGAGGCTCCAATGAGGCGTCCTCTTAGATTTGCTAGAGTCTCTGCTTAGCCCTCCCTGTGATCTTGGAGAACGCAGTACTTAAGTACATCATCTTGGCACTTTCCATTTGGTACATTTCTGCTTAGTCACTGGATTTTGATTTTGTCCCTATACCTTCCATTTACAAACAGAAATGCTTAACTAATGCTTCAGCAACCCGAGCTCATAGATGGACACTAATTGCTCACAATACTCATTTCCATTCACAGACAGAGCCAGGCCTCTGGGTTGCAGGATAGCACAGTTGTTACAAATATGTGTATTACAGTCCAAATTTCTCTGGTTCCAATCTTAACCTTGTAACTTGCTAGATGTGAATTCTGGGCAAATTACTTAAACTCTGTATGTCAGTTTTTCCTATAAAAACATGGATAATAGACCTACCTCAAGAGGTAGTTAAGAAAGTCAAATGAATTTATATTTATATACATATATAAGGTTTTATATATATAAACATATATATGAAAGGTTTTATATATATACACTTATAAAAAACCTTTTATATATTATATATTATATATATATATATATAAGTATATATATGTGTGGTTTAGAATGGTTACTGGTAAACACTAAAAAATAGAAGTGTTAACTATTATCATTATAAAGCTCACAAAGCAGTGTTTCCCTAATTTTATTCAAGTGATATTTATGCTTTTTGCCATATCTACATACCACTTGTGCTATTATTTACTTGTCATAAACACTTTTATTAAGGAGAAAACTTTAATCACTAGTCGAAATGGAAATCAATATCATTTAACAAAAAAAGAGGCTAATGGCAAAAAATAGATAAGTGACAACAAAACAATGTTTTGAGGTTAGAAAGTGTTAGCGAGGTGTTAAAAATCTTGACCTTGGACTTGAACTTGAGACTTTCTTCTTGGGAGCTTAGAAGATAGTTCAAAACAGAGCCATCTTTCACTCTATAGTTCTGTCTTTTTATTGCTGGGGTCCATGTACCTCCTAGAAGTTTCTCACACATATCCAACGATGTGCACCTTGTGCTTTAGCTGAGATGGAGGTGAAGGATTCATTACCATCCAGGTCTGTAACGACTGCAAAAAACTCTGGGCAATTTGATGCATATTATTCTCGAGGACTGTTGCTCCTCTCAGCAGCCTCAATTCTCAGTATCTAGCTGTCCCATCTCTAATTTTTAAAAAATGGTACACTTTCTTCATAAATTTTTCAGATCCAGGTCTGGGTTTTTGTCTCTTCTTAAGTCCAGAAATTGATGGCTCATTGAGGACTTTGCAGTTTGCTCTGGGCTTCACAATGCTGAGTGGCCCATCTGCTGGCTCAAGGAAAAGATCAGATGTCAGTGCACATTAGCAGAAGAGCATGCCGTTTTGTTGCAGTAAGGTTTTATTATTAAAAGATTGCAATCTGTCCTATAGCACAGTCACCCAACATTCAATATGCCTACAATTTCCAATACGTAAAAGTTAAGCTCTTTGGAATTAGCGCTGCGTTATCTCCCTCACCCATCAGTACACCAAGATGGGAGAAAAGTGCTATTTAAAAACAGCTGGCCAGCTGGGCCAGCATTTCCAGGGATGTCTTGTCTCCAGCCCTTTCCCTCCCACACCCTTTATCTTCTTCTTACAACACAGGCTCTGGAGTATCTGTGTTCTTTATCATAACTCGAGTTTGTTCTGTTCTTCCTTGGTCTGAGGTCAAAGCCATCTTCCTAGAAACTTCTTTGCATTTTTGGTCCGAGGTTAAGGTTAGGGTGATACAAACCCAGAAATACATTTCTTGTCTTTTCCCCGTTCAAGGCAATTGACAGTTTTGCATTGTCACTCAAATTTGCATGCGAGCTCTGGAAACTTTCCCCATGCCAAGAGACTGAGATGAAATAAAATGTAGGAATTTCTGCAGGTCCAGGAACCCCACTACAAAATGGACTTTAGAGTCTTCTTACTATACAGATAGGAAGAAAGAAATAAAAGAGGGATACGATTTGCCCAAAGTGAATCCAGGGTCTTGGATTCCCATTCCATTTACATCAGACAACTTCAAGATAGAGAAAGGCATGAGACATTTACATTCCCCTGTAGTACCCTCTCCCATGACCTCTAATGATTTGGCCACCCTGGCAACTTATGTCACCTTATCTCAAGTGGTATTATGTTCTTATAAGCTCCTCCAAATAGAAAAGATTTTAGTGTAAGCTTTAGAAGTAGCAATAGGAATGATGTCAGGACATAAAATCACTACCAACAATAAAACCTCAAATTTGGAAACTTTTGGGGAAACTGAACCAATGAGAGAAGCCATAGAGTCCCGGTTGGATTTCTAATCTATCAACCCCTGTGTTATCTATCCCGGGCAAGTCATTCCCTCATTTCTGACAGGCAGCAAGGCAGCTACTAGCAGAAACTCTGACATCCCAAAACCTTGGTTCTAATCTGGACTCCATCACTTGCTAACTCCTGAGCAAAATTTAACTTCTGCAAGACCCATTTCCTTGTTTGCAAAATGGAGAGAGCAATAGTATCCACTTCCTAAAGATGTTGTAAGGATTAAATGCTATGATTAGACCTATGCCTGACACACTGAAACACTAAACAGATGTCTGTAATGATCATGTGATCTACCTACGTGAACACCCTTCAGTCCCAGAGAGTGGACGGCAGAATTCAAGGGCTACTTACATACATCAAAGAATTGTTTATTAAATTACACAAAATGTTGACTCTCATTCTTGTTCTCTCCTTTCTAGGCAGGTGAGCAGAGAGATAATACAGCCATAAAGGGGCCTATTAAATGGGTGATTTCATCAACTTTTTTCCGTCACTCCCCCCTACCCCATCATGGGTAATTCTCTTCCTTGAGGATGCCGTTCTTGACCCAAAATCTGTGACTGCACCCTTTTTCTTTTCATCAGAAGAACATCCATACATTCATTTAGGTAAATACTCATTGGGAACCCACTATCTTCAAGGCACTCTGCTATGCCAGGGGACATCAGTAGTGACCAAGATAAGCTCTTGTGGCCCTTACATCCTAGAGGAAAGGGGCAGAGAACAAACAACCACTACAAACACACAAGATAATTGCTAACTCGGTGCTACAAAGGACAGCAAGCGAGGCGATGGGGTCGAGAATGGTAAGAGGTGTGTGCTGCGTGTAAGTCGGGTGGGCGGACTATTTCCCTAGGGTCATGGGGGAGCCCCCTCTGAAGAGGTGAGACATAAAACTAGGAAGCACTGGTTTCAGAGACCTGGGGAAGGAGGGTTTCAGGCAAAGGCAAAAGCAAGTCTCTCACACAAGGAGCTCCATTTATTTGAGAAGCAGAAAGTAGGACTGGTGTTGAGGCTGGGAGGAGAAGGTTGGCTTGCTGGACAGAGAGCTGAGCACAGGGGATCTTGTAGGCTGCCAGAAGGCGGGCAGCAAGAAGTCACAGGAGAGGTGTAAGCCCGGGAACGGTGGCATCTGATTTACCCTTTGAAGGAAAACGTCAGGATACTATTGAGTGAGGAGAACAAATAGCACAGGAGAGGAATCTAGTTTCTCTCTATCTCTCTCTCTCAACCAAATAAATTGTACATATTTGTTTAAAAAGGACTGGGAACACCGCATAACTGTCCAACACTTCCTTTTGTCTGTTTGAGAATTGCTTTGATAAGCCATTAAGTGCCTCTGCCAAGGTGTGAGCCTCTCTGTCCTAAAAGGGCTTATCTGAGTCCTTTTTTGGCTTACAGGTAAGACCCTAAGAATCTCCCAACACCTGTGAATTGTGTAATCCCAGGAGACAGTGGTAACTTAGTCTTAGGGTACGTGGAGAAGGTTGGAGCCTGGAAAGCATCTTATTCCTGGGCAGACCCCAACTTCAGAGACAGCGGATGGCCCCATCTGTCCCAGACAGATATTAGCTGCACCCTATTTTATGACAGACCGGAATGTTTGAACACAACGTGGAACAGTCGCACTAACAAGGTCAAGTAAGAATTGAGGCAGCTAATTGGATAATTAATCAGATAATTGAAATCCTCTGCCCTGAATATTTTACATAAAACAACTTGAACTATTTTCTCCTTAAATTATAACGAGTCATCTGCTTACCCCTTCATTTTTGTCGATCTGATTGCCTTAAAAACCATATTTTATTGTGAAATAGGCTAATAGTGTTTTCCCTTTATTTTGCCCATTTAAAAATGGGTACTATTTTTATTTTTTATGCCAAGCATAACTGCGCTTTCTATTTGTCATTTTGTTAATTCATCTTTTTCGTTTGCTTTTAATTCTAAGTCTAATCGATTACTCTCCACCCTACCCTATCCCAATTTTGCTGTCTTAATTCTCCCAGTTGCTAAATAATTAGTCAACATGATTTCACCGCATATGCAGAGCTCAACAGAGAAGCAGCTACTGGCCTTCGACATGACTTGGCAAGAGAGGTCTCAACACTGAAGTCTGGCTTCTTGCTATCTGTCCCTATGTGCTACTGAACATCTAGGAATTTAATGAGGTGACTACAATTTGGATGGTCTTACTTGGACGACTCATTTTGTACCATGATGCCCAGGTTTCAGGGGACACCCACTTGCAAACATCGTACAGAGCCATCAGAGAATGACATATTGCCCGACACGATAGCATATTTTTATCTTTAAAACTTAATCTTAAAAAGTAAAATAAAATAAAAAAATAAAGCTTCCGCACATTTTCCTCTCCAGAGTTTATCTTCTTTGCTTCTCCCCATGCTGTTCAGCTAATTCTCTGCCAGGGAAGTGTTGCTGTAGCTCAGCCGTCACACAAAGGCATGCCAAAGACACTTGCGAGCAAAGTGTTTATTTCTCTCCGAAACAGAGCCAGCAATTTTCAGATTTCCTTAAGTGTAGCCCCCAGCGAACCCTCACTACCTGTTTTAGTAACTTCCCACAGACGTTCACATTTCGGGAGGTTCTGTGGCATTGTTTCGTAATGATCTTTAGGAAGAGAGGGGAGAAAAAAATCGCAGCAAATGTCAAACCTCAGGATGTATTCAAGAGGCCTTCAAGCCAGTGCCTATTCAGGATGGGCAAAATCACTAAAGCACTTACATCTCAATATATGCCTTTGAAGGTCAGAAGTATCATAAAATCACTCAGGACATCTTGTTCTGTTCAAGTTTCTTTTCATTTTCCCATCCTAATGGCAGTTGCTCAAACTTCTTGAGAAAGGCAGTTTTCGACGTTCACCTGGAAGAGATTTTCTTGACAAAGTATCGGAAACTTAGTGTTTACGATCTTGAATACATAAGGTACAACAGTTATCTCCCTCCCACCACCACGTCCTCCTTTTCTTTGCAAATGAGTGGTGTCTGCCTGTCAGGATGATTTTGGTGAGTGAATGAATGAATATAATCTGCCTGAGATCAGCCTAACACATCAGTCAATGCCATTAACTGGTCTAACACTCTAATTTCAACTGTGCTCCTAAGAGTCTGACTGCTGAAACCATTGAGCTCTGGCTAAATCTCTTTGGAGATTTGGAGAGAAATTGGGGAAAAGGGGTAAGGATTGGCCATTTGTTCCCTTTTCACCCTGTGGAAAGTGTCGTGTATTTGTTTATGTGGATTAAATATCTTCCAGGGCAGGAGGACCTCTAGATAGAGTGATTTCTAAAAGAGAAAAAGAAATAAATGTTAAGGACAACCTGATGTAGGAGAAAGAATATGTACTTTGAAATCAACAAGATTGAAGTTCAAATTCTGTCTTTTTCAATGACTGTGTGACCTCGGGTGAGCCACTTACCCTCTCTGAAAAAATATGTATATCTACCCTACTGGTTTTCCAGAAAAATTAAAACTTTGCTAATGGCATTCTTAGGATGCAGTAAAATCTTTAAATGTTAGTCTCTGCCCATCCCCCAAGTCAAACTAAGCCTTGAATATTTATACATGTAGAACACCTCAACCAAATGCCACAGAAGCAAGGTGGCAAAAGGAAAAGCCTACAGAACAACAGATAAGCGTTTGCGAAAAGCGACGTGTCTGTTCAGTAGGTGCCCCTTCTTTTATTGTTACTTGGTTGCTTGGCAACATTAACCCAGTCATCCCTAGTGCAGTGCCAACTTCAATCCCCAACTTTCAGGTTTTTAAAAAAGGAACCTTCTATTAGGAGGAAATTCACCTTGGTGGCAGTGGCACTTGACGGAAGAAAAGTATATGTTTTAAAAGGCACCCCAGCCAACATGAATACATCTCGCATTTAGCACTCGGAGATGAGAATATCATAATATTTAAATCAGTTTTGAGAACTTTCCTTGAAAAAGAAAAGGGGGTGGAAATCCACTAGTTGAATACCCAGGGAGGGCGCGGGGAGTTCAGTTACCATAGAGATTCAGTGCTGGCGAGTGGCGTAGGGGAGCAGATTGGTGCTGGTGAATTCTTGCTATTTGTAATTTATGGATGTTGGCTCATTCTCTGTGCCAGTCCAGATTTTCCTGCTTACCTGCCATTCTGCATGATGAGAGTGAGGAATGAGGACGCCAGGTTTCAGCCTTTTCTCCACTTTGTAAACATTATCGGGGGTCGGAAGGCCAGCGGACACCACGTGGACAAGTCCCAGCACTCGGGTTTTGCCTGATGTTGGCAAAGGGTTGGAGAAAATGGTGTGGGAATTGCTGAGAGCAAAGAAGAACTCTGCAAAATTCCCTCTGATAATGCAGAAATAGTTTCGAGACCCATCTTGGTCTTATAAATCCTGGTTTCATAGAACCTTGTTAATGACTAATTTTTATTCTCTGGTAAATACAAAAAAAAAAAAAAAGGGGGGCGATGGGATGCTTTGTCTTATCCCATCGTCCTGTGGCAAACATGACCCTTGAGCACAAATTGTGTGTTGCCTAGCCTGCTAAGTCATTGTCTTCCCAACAGTGTGGATGCTGGGTGGAAAAGTGGGTGTTAATGGTGTTTCTGGAACCCTCTTCACACTTCCCCAGGATTAGGCCACAGGAAAATATCAGTTTCACTGGCAATTAAATAGAGTCAATTTCATATTCTTGAGAAAGGAATGAGGTGATTAATACTTTATAGACACCTTCCTTTCGTCTCAGTGAGCCTTGGACTAAGAAAGGCAAGGCTTAGAGAGGGGCTTCAGTAGATGTCAACTAATAAATACTCATTTCCATAAAATTTAAATGAACCCAGTAAAATCTACCTCTTGCTGTGCAAGAGCCCTTCTCATTACTCAAAATAGCAGCAATGTAATCATTGGAAACCACACCCTCCACGCCGAGGCGGCTGGCAGTGAAGTCACAGCTAATTTCCACGTGCTCGTCCACGTAAGTGGTGAAAATAAGTAGCTAAACCTCTTCAAGTTCTTTCTTCTCTAGGCCATAGCCCCTTCCAACCATGTGTACCTTATAAAATAATAATTTTCAGATGCAGGGCTGCATTTTGATTAATAGCAAGGAGTTCTTTTCCTTTCAAGCACACACGTGCAAGAGTCCAAATACTTAAATACTTAAAAACTGCACGTGCAGTTTAAGAAAATTTTAAAAGTTTAGAAATCTTCAGAAAGATGGACTCGTTGACTGTCCCAGCTGAGTTTTGCAACCTCTCTGTGTTTTAAATGATCTTTAAGCAATGATGACGTCAATCTTGTTGAGACTTAATTGCTTAATCAGAGAGCCTGTCTTTTTAGTAAGACAAATATTTCCTTTAAAACTCATCTTTTAATCTTAAAAAGCCTTCATTTAAATGTAGGCAAAATTGAGCTACATCACATTTTCATCATCAACAGCAAAACTGGAAGGCATTTAAACAAATACTGAGACAAACTGCATTTTTCTGTGAAGATTGAATGGTATCTCAGACAGCTATTACATAGTTTTCAAGTGATTGAAATGTTTTTAGTCAATTGAGATGGACTCAAACTCCTAGCAGCCTCTTGAAATTTCTGTGAGTTCTCAGAAACTTTAATTTTCTTAGTCGCTTCCAGCTATAACAGAGAGGCTATCTGCAGTCATGGATTAGAACTTGTTACAATCAGACTACTTAGATTTAACTATCATGTGACCTTGGACAAGTTAGATAACTTCTCTGTTCCTCAGTTCCCTCATTTGTGAAATGAGAGAAAATAAAAGGTCTATTTTATAGGGTTATTGGATGGATTAAAAATTTTAAACTTTTAAGCACATTGAACAGGGCTTGCCATGTAGTAAGTACTCAATACACATTTGCTGCTAACATTTTTTGCTTCAGCAGAATTCCTTTTCCCACTCTTATTTTTGTTGTAATTCTTTTTTCACTTCCCTAGAGTTGACCCAAGGTGGGCTCAGCCCTTTCTCCTTAATGATTGGCCATCCTGAACACCCATACATTATAAGTCAAACATCAAAGTCTTGTAGTAAACTTGCACACAAGGGTGGAGGTAACTAGGGCAAATAATGTACTACTCGGTTTTAGAGTTCCGAATACTTAACACATACAGCATTGTACCATAGCCTTATACCACTTGTAGCATATGGTCGTATGGTGTCATTGAAAAGTCCCTCTGTGCCTCTGGCCCAGCCTACCACAGCGCATGTTTCCCTTCCTCATTATTTCACCACCCCATGGAAAAGCAACACAAAACAAAAACAAAAAAATTCTCTCTTAATTAGCAAACTGATAAAATTCCCCAGCCCAAACCTAAACTCAGCCCTCGACTTATTGCACATAGCAAAGATCAATGAATGAACTTTTCAAAACACTGGAAACACCTCCTGGAGCTTACTCTTCACTGGATCTTAGCCAAAAGGCTGAGAAGCAACCTGGATCTCATTCTCTTCTGCCCCCATCAATAGGGCCAAGAAACGGAGAGGATGGTGCTTCATGAATTATGCTACACCCCAGTCGCAGGCCACAGTCTGCTCTGGTTTTAGATGACCAGGTTTTTCCTTTCTCTCTTTCTTTGCTGGCACAGTGGTCACTCAGCCTGCTGGGCAGAGCTGTGCCTGCTCTGGGACGTGCCGAGCTGCCCCAGACAAGAGAATGACTCGACTCACAAGAAATGCCCCCTACACAGATGCCAGGCAATCACAGGTTCTCTTCATTCCCTGTTCCCGTAAGTTTGGCTCTGGTTTTAAGTGGGCCACAAGGGGATGCCTTGAAGATCTTACCTTCAACATGTTTATTTCCAGGATCTGGCTTTTCACTGGGCATCACAGATGTACAATATAAACACTTGTTTCCCTGCAAGTAACAGAGAACCCAGGTTCAATGGGTCTCATGAGTTGGTTTTTCTCACCTAATAAGAGGCAGCTGCTCAACAACCTTGGGGTCCCTGTGGTTCTTCTGGCCTTAGCCCTCGTGTCTGCAGCCTGGTCAAGGCACCACGCTTTCTCTGTGACCATCACACTGGGCATGAGGTGACGCACCACGAACCTCATCTGCTCTTCTTGCCCCAGAGCCAACACTTTCTTGGACCACCTCTCCCTCTTGGCAGAATCCCATTGGCACCTTACTCGCCAAAATTGTGTACTTGGCCACAACTAGATGAAACATGAGGCTGAGAAAATGGGTATTTTGTGTCTCCAGCCCCTACAGTAGAGGAAGCAGAGCAAAGCAGGTGGGAGTGGTGGTGGCGGGGTGGTGATGGCTCTAGAATTAGCCATCCGGTAGGACCACTCACGCAAGAGGAAGAAAGGTCTGGGATTCATAGATTTGAATTGGTTGGGGTTTTGCTGCCGAATCTGTTTGTCAGCTACACAATGCCAAGAGTCAGCATGAAACCTTGGGGAGGAAAAAAAAAAACAGTTAAATATTTAGATGATTTGCCGACATGGGGAACTTGCCGTTGGCAGCGAAGATTTATTAAGCAGGCTACAAAACAAGATGTCATTAAACAGTTTGAAAGCATGCCCTCGTAATTAAGAAAGGAGAAGCTTTCTAATTTGGGTAGTGAAATCTGTGGCTCCGATGAGCATTCTTTTTATTAATATTTATTGTGTGCCTACTGTGTGCCAGGTACCTCGTGGACTAATCCCCACGAAACAACAAAAACGTCCCCCTAAAGCCAGATCTACTGGTAATTAGTTGTCATGTATTGGATGCTGACACTCCACCAAGCAATATGCTAAAGCATTTTACATAACAACAGTTTATCCTCGCAACAACTCTAAGAAGTAGGTATAATTGTCCTCAACTTACACGTAGAGTGGGTGACCAGCTCGGTCTGTCCAGGACTGAGGGCTTCCCAGGACGCAGGGCTTTCGGTGCTAAACCCGAGAAGCCCCAGGCAAAGGTACTGAGGATGAGCTAGCTGAGTGAGGCTGAATGTGGTTTAAATGACCTGTCCAGGGTAACACAATTAGCGTGTGCCATTCCTGAAATTCAAACCAATGCTGCCTGTTGCCATGGCACTGCCCTCCCAGGCTGTGACCAGATTCCCAACCTCCCCTGGAACCCAGAACTCTTCCCACGTCCCCTCCCTGTCTCTCCCATCCCTCCTCCTGCTTCTCCTCTCGGGCCCAAACACAAAAGGGCTGACCCTCTCTCCCTTTTTGAGCAATAGAATTGTCAAGAAAAACCTCATCCCCCACAGCCGGGCCTGGGTGGTCTTTTAGGGGTCAAATCGCTGAGTTTTCAGCAGCTCCACCTTCACCCGTCAACACAGGTGCGAGCTCCCTTTGGCCCCTTCTCCACGCCATTGGTGTTCAATTATCTGCAGACTGTTCTCAGCCTTGGTTGCACATCAGTGTCACCTGGGGAGCTTTTACAACGCACCGAAGCCGGCGCCATTTATACCAGAATCCCTAAGAATGGCCTGGGTGTGGGAATGTTTTACTTTTTTAAAAATTGGGGTTATCTTGTCTACACTGGAGTGCACAAATATTATGTGCAAAGTTCAATGGATTTTACATATGTTCACACCCATCTAACCACCCCCCACGTCAAAATCCAGACTATTCCAGCTCCTTGGGAGGTTCCCTTACAAGTGTGGATATCGTTTTAAACCCCCGTAGGTGATGCTAATGCACAATCAGGTGGGAGCACTACTGGGTTAGGGCCCAGGCGCCCCATGGCCAGAGAGGATCCATCTCTCCCAAGGCAGCTGTGGCTGCAAGTCCCTCTCTCACTGGACAGAGAGGAGACTAGTCCTCAATAGTGTGTCCCACTATATTTATTGGCATGTATTCTGGCTCCCACGACATGGTGGGCATCTTGAAGGCAGAAATTGTGTCTTGCCAAGAGCCTAGCAAAGTGCCTTGCATGGGAAATATTTATCTAATGGGAAAAAAAGAATAAATAGCATGTGTACTGAGGAGTCATATTTGGTCTCTATTTGGGTACTCAAAGTTCTCTGGGAAGACAGAGAGCAGCATTCAGTCTTTTTTGCAGTTTCTGCTTTTTTTTCCTTGACCTAAGAAGGGCAAGTTCAGGAAAATGTTGATTCTGGGTCTTGTTCTTTCGCAGAGTTCACACTCGGTCTGTGCATAGGTGACACCCGTGACTTGTAGTGTAATCCTGCCGTGCTGAAAGCTGATGTCAACTGCTAAACAGGGGAAGCAGGGCGTCTCGATGGTGATGTGTATGTATGTTCACGTGCAGCCGGAAAATAAGCTGAGGTCTCAGAGAAATTGATGTTGTACCAGCAAAAGGCCACCGACACTTAGGAATGATCCATGTCGAATGCACGTCGAGCTGCCCTGGGTCACCGGGGAAGGCTTTTTTTTTTTTTTAAATGTATAGAACTTACAAGTTGGAAACTATGTATTTTGCCTGGAGGGCAGTTAAAAAGACTTTTATTGTGTCAGCATCCCAGATCATTTATACATTTTTCTGCTCACATATTTTATTCATAATGTCTATTTTATTCTCCTTTATTTTGTCAAGTTGGTGTTCGACATGACTACGTTTCTCTTAGAAAACAACCCGTTATCAGAACGAGGCCACGTGACCCTGGTTAAACTCAAGGGCATTGTCAGGCAAGGTTAAAAATCAGCACCAAGTCTGAACAGCTGGGAGGGTTTCAGGTTGGGCTTGAGATTTATCACATAGTTCCTGGAGCCTGGAGTAGGGGCAGGAGGTGGGGAGGAGGGGTGTGGTTTTAACAAAGACAACTCAGGAGAATGTTCAGAACCTGCACATGAAGGGAGGACCACGGTTCCGCTCGCCAGCGGGCAAGACAGCAGAGCACTGGCATGACGCCACCCGCAAAATGGCTAATAGAGCAAAATACAATTTACTTGCTTTTCATGAATTCTCTGGGCAGCCCAGGAGGTCCTGGGAAGTGACTCTTGTGAGTTGGGGGCTCAAAACCTTGTATTATTCAAAGAATGACTGCCCTATGACAGGTCACGTGGATTGCTAGGCTACTTCCAGGAGTGTTTCTACTGAACTTGGGTTCTGGGCTGCAGATGTGAGAACTTAAAATTAGATCTTTCTCCCAGCCCACCCCCATTCTAAAATGAGACATGCAAAGCCCTTCATCGAAATCAAATAAAAGAAAGAATTTATCTAAGGCAATAAGCATGATGTTTCATTTCCAGTATATTTCAACACATCTCCCAAATTAGCATGGGACCAATGGAGTTCTATCGCCATATTTATGTTTCTTCTTCCTCAGACGTGTCTGGCCTTTGCAAGTCAAGATCAGCCATGGTCCTAAGTTAGATCTTAGCTCATCAAACCTTTCTGTCATTCAAAGTCATTTGAGAATGGAAATAGTAGGACCCCTCCTGACTTGGATGTTTCTTTCCATCTGGAGGAGAGTTTTGATCATTATAAGGGAGTTGGTGGATGCTTCCTAGCCCCAAAACTCAGGGAACAAAAGCAGGGAGGGCTCATGATCACACAAGTATGGAAAATGCTGTTGATTCCATCTCATTATTGGACATTCCCAGGGGACATGAGCAAACAAATAGCTCTGAGAGGCCCTGAAAGAAAGAAAATGGTTAAACATTTAACTTAGCATCCCCCCCACCACAAGGTATTTGACCACAGAGTGTTTTTTCTCTCCCTGGAATCCTTTAAAACAAATTTTCTTAAGAACATACTTTGAAACAAGGCAAGGACTCCGGAGATAGGAGACCTGATTAAAGAACAAATTGCCCTTGCAGGTGAGCTAGTTCAACTTTTCGTTTGATTTACAGGGAAATGGAGGAACAGATGTCACATGGTCTGTGGATGGTCACAGACAGAATTAGAACCAAATGACCCCGGACAAATGCATTCACCTCTGTGGGCCTCAGTTTCCCTGTCCCTATTGGACTAGATCAGAGCTTTGAGATGGTCTCAGATGTGTCACCAAATTCTGATTAATGCATATATTTGTTTTCTGTTGCATAACTGATTACCCCAAATGTAGTGGCTGAAAACAACATGTTTATTATTTCACAGTTTCTGTATATCAGGAGTCCCGGCACAGGTTAGGTGGTTCCTCTGTTTCAGGGTTTCACAAGGTTGCAATCCAGGCATTGGCCAGGGCTGCAGTCCCATGGGAGGTTTGACTGGTGAAAGACGTACCCCCAAACTATCTCAGGTTATTGGCAGAATTCATTTCCTTCTAGCTCTAGGACTTAGGGCGCTGGGTTCTTGCTGGCTGTTGACTGGTGGCTGCCCTCATCCCCTAGGGCCCACATAGCACTAGATCTCCACCATGTGGGGTTCCCCAACCTGACCACATTCTTCATCGAAGCCAGCAAGAGAGACAGTCTCTTGAGGGTGTAGGTCACAATCCTGTGCATCATAACCATGGAAGTGACAACCCATCACCCTGCCATATTCTATTCGCTAAAAACAAGTTGCAGGTCCCACCCACACTCAATGGAAGGGGACCACACCAAGACGTGAACATCAGTGAGGATCATAGGGACCATCATAAGAAGGTCACAATGTGCAAATTTTATTTTTGCTGAAAATGCATATACCACTACAGAGATATCTGGTCTGGTGGGATGTTGTGCTGAGATGATCATCATGTAAAGCAAGATATAACTTGCAATAAGCTCAAAGTGAGAGTTATAGCTGAGAGCAGAATTGCATCTCACAAGGTGTAAACTTCTAAAAGCAGCTCGTAAGAGGAAAATTGCCCATAGTCAAAATTACCATTAAAAATCCCTTACGCCACCCATAAAGTACAGTGTACTTGTTTTGTACGTTACTACATTGTGCATTACCTTGAACTATAATTCTTATGCAGCTGAAGTTTAAAAATTACTCAGCTTGATTGAAGGAAAAGTCTGTACTCAGAATCTGAGCGTTCAAACCATCCTGCTTTAATACAGATTCCTAATAGTGAAGCAGATATGGATGAAGACTATTAAGGCATTCCTTCTGGCCTCCAGATTATTCCATTCTGTTTTAAAAGTATGCTTCAGAAACCTTATAACATGGCAGGTTTGTTTTGCTGGTGAGAGTTAAATGAGATGATTTACATGAAATAAATCATCCCTAGGCCTGACACATAGTACGCACTCAATGAATTTTTGCAGACTTTGCATGTACACCTTGATCAGATACTCAGATACACATAACTTGCCTTTTGAAGAGCTGCAGAGAAGAATTTGGCCACACGCGTTCTGTTTGTCCAAGTTGGCATTTCCTCCTGTAGGTTCTGAGCTACTCCCATCCTCATGGACACTGGGCTCATGTTTATGGGGTGAAATTTCTACAGTCAATGCTGTATTTGAATGAGCAAACAAGACATCTTACCTGTAATGATGCAACGCCACTCGAACGATGAGCTATAGTAAGGGAAGGTAGTATGTTCTGGAGGATGCAATAAATCTCTCATGAGTATGTAAGAGATTAAGGTCAGGGCAGTAGACCTTCCTACTTGGCAGTGTAGTGCAATCACCCTGAACACTTTTACAAATGCCAGGACACATGGATATACTGTAATGGGGGCTGCCTTGTAAGTAGTTGCTAACTTGCTCAGTTTGGGTTAAATCTGCCACCAGCATGTCTGTCTTTTAACGATATGTCACATGCACCAAAAGGGTGCAAACCCCTGGATGGCAGTGACTGTTCCCTTCTCCTTTCTGGCCAATTCAAAAGCAATAGGAGCCAGGCAGGTAACATACATGAGAAGAGCAGACGGGAGACAATGGAGGGACATGGAGTAGGATGAAATGGCAAGCAGTCACTCTGTCTCTCCAAAGGAATCCAAATTTGGATACTTCTCCAAGCATGGTGTGGATGAAACATAACAGGTTTGCAGCTGGATTGAGCACATTGGTCCAAGTTCTTAAGGGCCTGCAGGTGGCAAAATCTATTTATATTATCCCTAAAACCCTAGATTTTAGAAAAGGAAAATATTGTTACCCTGTGTGGAAACAAGATAGTACATTTTATGTTGGTCTGACCACATTGAATCATGAGAGATTCAGAGTGTTACCATATTTGTTCTCGAGCCTGTAACCATCCACCTCTGGACAAGGTTAGGAGGAGATAAGATTTTTGTTTCCACTTTCTCTCCATGAAGGACTGTCTCTCAGTAACTCTCACTACTGTTATCCCATCTGGTTATAAGTGAAATACAGATTTGGAATATCATTTTTATCTGCACATATTTAAAATGTAATGTCCAAATATTATGCTGTTTGAAAAGAGACACCTGTCCAAAAAATTCCCAGGAAGGTTTTAGAGAGTGCACTTAAGCTCATATTTAGACACAAGTAAAGCTCATTTTTCATTTAGTAGAAACCTTCAGACTAGCCAAGACTTGGAATACATGCTGAACATTTTGCAAATACAGCAATGCTTCATTTATTTGACGTGGACTGTTCCATGTAAATGCATTTTCCACATAACTGAAGCTTATCCCTTTGCACATCAAATCATACATTTATTTTAGCCATTTTGCATGGGAATATTTCTGAGAGTGCATTACACACTTCCCTACCTCCTTAAATAGAATATGAGAAACATAATTTAATCTTTGCTATCTGACTCAGGGTCACAGTCATGAATATCAAGTATTGGGCTGCTCGGGGCTGAGATAAAGGGATGCCTTGGGATCCCTACAGCATAAATGGAGTTGTTTGACTCCACTTTGCAGGAGCTGTGCTTTCATGCTTTTGAGATCATGCTTACCAGCCTTCCATCTCATCCTTTAGTGCTTGCATTCTACCTAGAAGTCTCTTTGTTCCCTACCTCTTTAAATTTGTTTCTTCCATAAAATAGAAGGGTAAAGTGAAGGGAGTACCTTACTTGGTTGACCAGAAATCCTGGGTTATTTTTCCATTTTTAATACATTCTTGTACTTTGTTCACCTGAACGAACTACTTGACCCCTCTTGGCTTTTGTTCCACCATCTAAAAGTGAGGGAATTTAACATGATATTCTCTAAAAATCCACTCAGTCTATTCCAATTTGCATAATTGCCACGGTCTTTGGCTTTGGGATAAACAAACTTGTTAAAATTGTGCTTATTCTAATCTCTTTGCATATCAGGGGGAAGAATCGTGCTTAAACATAGAAACCGTAAGTCCTGAGTGACTGTTGCAACATCCCTGCTAGAAGCAGAAAGCATTGGCTGTGTGTTCCCTTACTTGTTTATTGGTTCTCAGGAATATTCTACGTGGTTGAAGCTGTCAGAGAAGGGATCACTCAGTAATTGAAATATCACATTGTTTCAGTTATCTATTGCTGTGTAACGAATCAACCCCAAACTTAACAGCTTAAAGCAACAATGGTTTGTTATTTCTCATGGCTCTGCAGGTCAGGAATTCCAGTAAGGTTCTACAGCAATTGTGTTTGATGGTGCAGAACTTGGAGAAGCTCCTAGGACTGCGTTCAGCAGCAAATGAGCTAGAGTGGGAGGTCGAAGAAGTCCTCACTGGCATGTCTGGTGGCTCAGTGCTGTCACCTGATTTCTCTCCTTTAACGTGGACTCATTTTACATTCTAGTCCTAGCTTTTTTACAGCATGGTGGCTGGATTCCCCAAGGGAGAGCAAAAGCTGCCAAGCCTTTTAAAGATGCTGAGAATTGGCACAATATCACTTCTGCCCTATTTTATTGGTCAAGACAAGTCACAATTCAAGGAAATTTATAAAAAGGGAGGCAGAGACTCGACTTCTTGATGGGTAAAATTGCATGCACAGGAGGAAAAGCAATGGATGGGGACACCTTTGGAAACTTCCTACTGCACATTTGACGACATCTTCACATTACACTTTGGAAGACTAAAGGTTTTCTTTCAACGTCAAAAGCATTAATTAATTTTGATGTGCCTAATCATTCGCTTAAGAAGTGTAGGTTTGGTAAATAGCACTTTTCCTCTAGGAAAGGCATAAAAAGAAAATCTACACTTTTAATTGGGTCCTTCTCTTAAAGTGAATTCCAAGTCTGTATTTTCTCTTGTAAACATACAGCAAAGTTTCCACGTTTTGATTCTGTGTTTGATGAATCAAACTGAAATATCAGAAAGGAAACATTACCTCTTTCTGAACTTCCTGTATGTATAGGCGTGCTTGCCTTTGGTTGTATTCAAAATTCTCTGAAAGTGTTTCCCCAACAAACCAAATTAAATAACTGCAATACTCTACATGCTTTCTTATCAAGGGAAAAATAGGTTTCTTTCTCCTCCTTTGTGAATTTCCATTTCTGTTTGCCCTGTTGTTCGTTCATTCATTTATTTATGCAGATTGTCTCAGCATATTTTATGTGCCAGGCCCTAAAACAAGCCGTGAACAAAACAGGCATCACGCTGCTCTCATGGAGCTGATGTTCTAGCATGGAAAATAGATAATAAGAAACATATCTAATCCTTGTAATTGCAATGCATGCTATGAAGGAGAACTGTAAACAATAGATGCTAGATTGTAGGGACCTAACTTGGCATGAGAATTAGGCAGAGGCCTCCTAGAGAAAGTGATATTCAAGCTGAGCTCTGGAGGTGGGTAGGTGTCTGCTAGGTGGGAGAACCATGGAAAGGGAGTTCAGGAGGAGGGCGTTCCAAGCAGAGGGAAGGGCACAGATAAAGACCCTTCAGAAGGATATGGGAGGTCATGGATTCAAGGACCTGCGAAAATCCCATGTGGCTGGAATAACAAAAGCCAGAGTGAAGATGTATGTGCTATTGAAACTAGCCATTTAAAAGTTGTGAAAACTTGAGCATAACACTCAAACTCTCTAAGCCTTGGCATGAGGAAGATAAAGGAAAACGGAGACTCTTCTTCTCCAACTGTCCCCACCCACAGAGAGGCACACTCACCCTCTGGCTAATCGTTGTTAAAGTTTTAAGTGTATGGAGCACATCCAGGTGCTGGGCAGCATCTTTCATGCTGGGAGTACGAAGATAAAAAACAATAGGTGCACAATAATGAAGCATTGAGCGAGAGAAAAGGGCTCTCCAGGAGCCCCCAGCCTACTTGGTAGGGAGTGGCAGTAGGGGGCAGAGGGTGCCCTGAAATGCAGGCAGAGCAATGATGAAATAATTTGGGGAGTACAGTCAGGTTAGATTAAGAGCTTTAGCAGCCCTAAGGACTGAAAAGGTTATTGTGCCCTCCCTTCTATCCAAATGCATTTTAAAATAGTATTTTATGTTTAAAAATGACAAGAAAAGGGCCGGGCTTGGTGGCTCACACCTGTAATCCTAGCACTTTGGTAGGCCGAAGTGGGAGGATTGCTTGAGGCCAGGAGTTAGAGAACAGCCTGAGCAAAAGTGAGATCCCGTGTCTACCAAAAAATAGAAAAATCAGCCGGGCATGGTGGCTCTTGCCTGTAGTCCCAGCTACTCGGGAGGCTGAGGCAGGAGGATCACTTGAGCGTGGGAGTTTGAGGTTGCAGAGAGCTGTAATGATGCCACTGCACTCTAGCCCAGGCAACAGAGACACTGCTAAAAAAAAAAAAAAAAAAAAAAAAGAACGTGCACTGAATATAAAAGAAATTCTTTCTAGATCTTTTGCTTATGTGATTTTGGCTATGTTCATGAAAGCTGAATGCATTTTGTCATTTGTTTACTTATGTTTAGCTGTTGGTGACATCATTTTACCAGTGAACCAAACATACGTTCACTCTATCTTTTGACTAACTTAGCAGAGACTGTGGACAGTAGGATATGACAGAGAAAGTAGATTCATTCCATGGTGTGTTGGGATGGGATGGGAAAACCGGAAAACTTCAGGCAAGAGGTGCCTAGTAAGCTTCATATTAAAAAGTTATACGCTAGTTGGGAAACAGATTCTGATTTCTACTTTTGTAGACCTTAATGTGACAGAAGCTTAAATGAGAGAGTTTACTAGTCTCTCACCTAAACCATACAAATATAAGCAGTTTATTCACAGTGTCCTGGTCCCTGGCTCCTGTGAAACTTTTGTTCCGCAACCCTCAACACATGGCTTCCATTTCATGGTCTAAAATGGCTGCTCAGCACCCACCATTACATCCACATCTACTCTGCAGAAAGGAAGAAAGGATTTAAAGGGAAAGCATGCTCATTCTCACTAAGGGTGCCACCCAGTTGTGCTCACATCTCATTAGCCAGACCTAGTCACATGGCGATGCCTACCTGCAAGGAATTCTGGGTACTGTAGTCTTTAGCTGGGTGGCCGTGAACAGTACCCAGTTAAAACTCAAGGGGCTCCATTACTAAAGGAACAAGGGAAGAATGGACATTGGAGAGCAACCAGGAGCTGCTGGCACAGCAGGGAGGCAAGGCCAGGATGGGCAGCCACAGACAGGAACTTTCAAGGAGCTTATGAGAGTCGCCTGTGAGGTTTTACAAGGGCCATTCCACAGGTGAGGAACACAGAAACACAGAGAGGTTAATGTAGATAAAGTGGCATAACGAGGTGGGTGGTGGGACCAGCCCACCCTGGGGGCAGGCAATGAAGAAGTGCATCGTCTATATAAGAGTAATGAGGCCCAGGATCTTCTGCTTTTCATCACCACCACGCACTGGTAACTCCAACCATGTCTGTAACCCAATACTCCTCCCCACAGACACTCCCACTGCTCCCCTCTGCCTGCCCCCCCCACCCCCAGCCCCATGCCACTTCGAAGTCTGGATGTGCTGGGAGAGCGGTCCAAAATATCTAGACCCTGAACAAACAATGGGGAAGGAGGAGGGCAGTAGGGCAGACCTCTTCTCTAACACTGCAGTCCCCAAACCCCAGGCCATGGTACTGGTCGGAGGCCTGTTAGGAACCGGGCCACACAGCAGGAGGTGAGCAGTGGGCGAGCAAGTGAAGCTTCATCTGTATTTACAGCCACTCCCCATTGTTTGCATCACTGCCTGAACTCCACCTCCTGTCAGATCAACATCAGCAGTAGATTCTCATAGGAGTCAAACCCTACTGTAAACTGCACACGCAAGGGATATAGGTTGCTTGCTCCTTGTGAGAATCTAATGCCTGAGGATCTGAGGTGGAGCTGAGGTGTGACACTAGAGCTGGGGAGCGGCTACACATACAGATTATCCTTAGCAGAGAGGTCTGACTGAACAATAAATGTGACACATTTGAATCATCCTGAAACCATCTCTCCACACTGGTCCGTGGAAAAATTGTCTTCCATGAAACCAGTCCCTGGTGCCACAAAGGCTGGGGACTGCTGCTCTAACACACAAACACACACACACACACACACACACTTTTCTCTTCTGAGTACTGGTTGGCTCCTTTGCCATCAGTTAACAAATCCTCTCCTTGTTCCCATATTTAAGGTCCTATAGTTAGATTTTGTTCAAATCCTGGCTCTCTCATTTCCTGGGTCTGCGATTTTGAACGTGTCAATGAGTTTACAGTCTACCTAGGCAGTAGCTCTCAAACTTCAATCAGCATGGATCAGAATCACCAGGGCGGGCTTGTTAACACACAGACTGCTGGGCCCCAGCCCCACAGTTTCTGATTCAATAGGCCTGGTGTGGTTGGGAGAATCAGAATTTCTAACAAATTCCCAAATGATGTTAACGCTGTTGGTCTGGAGCCCACACTTGGAGAACCACTAGAAGGAAAAACGTTTTACCTTTTGCCTTAGTGATTGCAAATGGCCGCAGCTGAACTCGATGTCATAGGAAGCTGGGGGAGTTTTAACTGTTTTGAAACCAAAAAATATATAGTAATAACACATTATATTATCTAATGATTTACAATTTTCACTTTCTTTCACGAAGCCCAAGCCTTATTAATAATAACAATAGCTAACAATTTTCATCAGCCCCACTCGATTTTAAGCTCAAAGAGACAGGAACCAGTGCACCTCTGGAGTCTAATACACAGCCTGGCCCATAATGATTTCCCAGTAAATACTTGCTGAACACATGAATTTACGGTGTGCTTACTATGTGCCAGGCGTGTTACTGTACACAGCATGGGCATTACTTCCATTAATCCTCAAAAGCATGAAGTAGGTTCTATCATGAGTCCCGCTTTATAGGTGGAAAAATTGCGATCATAGAAGTTAAGCATCTCGCTTAGCTTGATACATGAGAGTCACTCACCAGGAGGTGGCCAAGCCAGGACGTGACCCCAGTTCTACTTGACCCCAAGGCTGCTGCTGATGGTTCCCCACCGCAGCGGTCAGCAACCCACCGGCCAGGTCCTGCTCATCGCCTGGTTTTGAATGGTTTTGCATTTTGAAATGGTTGAAAATTATAAAAAATAATCTAAATAAAAGAGTACTATTTCATGACACATGAAAATCGAAATTCGAATTTCCACGTCCTTCCATAAAGTTTCATTGGAAGCCAGCTATGCTGATTTGTTTACGTCAACATATGCCTGCCTTTGTGCTAAAACTGCAGACTCGATTCGCTGCTACAGAATCTGTGTGGCCCACAAAGCCGGAACTATTTCCTCTCTGACCCTTCACTGAAAAGTTTGCCAACCCCTGCTCTTGGGGTCCATGTTATCCTTTGCATGATGTGAGATTCACAAGGAGAAATCGCTACAGGTGAAAGTCATCACAATTAATCGTTTCTTTTATGTTTTTAAATAACACCCTGTTTCAGTGAGCTGCCTGCAATCCCACCGTTAAAGCTTCAGTGTTTGGCTTAATTCTGCCTTCAAGTAGTGCTTTTCAAGAAGCAAATACCCCTGAGAGTGGTAGCTCATTATTTGGTTAATAACAGCGTAAGGAAAACAGTGTGGTGTTTAGCAAAAGGCAATGGTCCAAGGAAAAGGCCACCAATATTCCCAAATGCTGCAACGTCTAGTTTTCCAGGCTAATTTCCCAGAGTGAAAGAAGCTGTGTGGCCCAGGCCATGGTATAGAAAATGTTCCAGCCAGGCCGAATCCCCTGGTCTCGGGCAAGACGTGTTGGGGACTTACTTATCCTATTTGCTGGATCCCAAAGTATCAAAGATGAGGATTAGAATGGTCAAGTTCACACAGAGAATTGTTGATTGTGTTTTATCCTTTTAAATATATGTAAGTCATAGAAAGCTCTGCAGTCAAAAATATTGACTGCATTGATCTCTGCCAACCACAGACGCGGCCCATGTGGGCTGCAGTGGAAAGTCCGTGAAATACTTAAAATAAAGATGTTATCTGATGGAAGATGCTTGCCTCCCTCCCCTCCCCCACCCCGGAAGCAATTTCAAACTGAAAATGCACGAACGCCAGTCAGCACAAGGAAAAAGTACTTTTGCATCTCCGCTTTAACATCAGCATGCAGGCCTCGAGTCCAGCAGCACGTTGCAGGGCAGCAAGAATACAAATTTCTGCAGCACGCATGGATTTTACAAGGAGTGTGTCGGAGTGAATCGTATTACAAGGCCCGATGAGCAATGCTGGTTTTCTTACAGAGAGCAGACCCTTTGTCATTCAAGGGAAAAAAAGACATTGCTGATCAAGAGCCCTCGTTTTGTACATGCAGCCCATGTTCTGGAGCAAAACATGTATGCATCATTCCCTTCCTTGGCTAATCAGCCTCCTAGTCTGCAAAGTGGAGCACCGTCTCAGGCTTGACCTCTCTACTGAATGTTGCAGACAGTATCTCCGCCCTGGAAAAGCCCATGGGGAGAGATGGACATGAACTGGAAGGCCTCTTGGTGGTAAAGATTTTCATGTTGTTTGTCTTTCTAAGAGCACAGGGCCAGGCACGTCATAGGGGCTCAGCCAGTATCAGTTAGATACATGACCAGAGAATACACTGACTGTGATCCAAGGAAGAGAGAAGGAGCTGGGATCATAGAAAAATAAACAACTCAGCCAGTCCTTGCATTCTACCCTGTGAGGTCTATAGAAAATGCTATGCAAATATTTGTTTGATAAATAACTGAATGAATGAGTAAATGAATGAGTGATGCAGTTAATGTTTAAATGGCCAGGTGCAGTGGCTCACGCCTGTAATCCTAGCACTCTGAGAGGCCAAGGCTGGAGGATTGCTTGCTTAAGGTCAGGAGTTCGAGACCAGCCTATGCATGAGCAAGACCTCATCTCTACTAAAAATAGACAAAATTAGCCGGGCATGGTGGCATGCACATGTAGTCCCAGCTACTCCGGAGGCTGAGGCAGGATGATCGCTTGAGCCCAGGAATTTGAGGTTGCTGTGAGCTAGGCTGATGCCACGGCACTTTAGCCCAGGTGACAGAGTGAGACTCTATTTGCAAAAATAAATAAATGTTTAAATGGAAAAATAAATAAATGAACAAATAAATAAGTGAAAGAATAACTTAGTTTCAGTTTAAAAGATGCCTTCTTTCTTTCCTATCAAAGCCACCTGTTGTCATCTCCTTGGAGGGCTTTATGACATTCTCTTGATCACATTGTTTAAGACCCACTGACGTGGGGTGAACCCTGGGCTGCAGGGGCAGAAAGACCAGGATTTGAGTCCCATCTCTGACCCTCGGCACCTTCTCGCCTCTCCCAACTTCCACATGCTCATCTGTGTGCAGGAGTTCCAAGAAAACACTTCCCAGTGTCTTTGCTAACATGCTGTGGCCAACCCCCCAACGGCTCCATCACTGCTTCCACAGGAAACATCTTCCTTTGAACTCAAGCCTTCTTGAGAGAATGATTCCACACACAGAAATGGTTCCAGCAGTCGGAAGTTCAGGTCCTGGAATAGAGATATCTGAGTTGAAGGGAGATTTTTATGCCTCTGAAGCACACAGAGAGCAGACAGCCCCCTACGTTGCACATGGCGCTCGCTGGCCCTACAATGGGCAGGTCCAGCGTAGAAGCTCCAAGTGGGAGGGGAGAAGGAGGCAGATTCCTTTCCATTCTCAAAGCCCCTGATCACATGCCACCTCCTCTATGAAGCCTTTGCTGACCTTCTCAGGCAGAGCTGGTAGCTCCTTCTCCAGTGATCCTGTGACACTTTGAATGTTCCTCTACTATGATTTCAATGCTTTACAAATGCATTCCACCTGCCATTCTCCTCTGTCAGATCAAGAACACCTGGGAGTAGGGATCGTGTGCCCAGGGCTTAGCCTTACGTGGGCAGCCAGTTTATGCTCACCAAAATTGGCTAGTTGAATTCATAAACTAACAGATGAGCAAAGTATGATAATTAATGGAGTGGCAGCAATCAACACAGGTCCAACCATAGTGAAATGCAAGGATTTGGCAGAATTCCTGAGGCTAATTATTAAGGAAAAGACTTGCCAAGTGGCATGGAATAACCCAGAAACACTGTTTAGTCTTGGTTACACTGCATTATGAACACAGGGACTGTGAAAATGGAGATCCATTTTTTTTCCACTGGAAGCATCTTATTTTTCCATGTTTTTCTTGGTTTTTAAACACTTACGCTCATTGTCACTTACCCAAGTTGAGATCTCTAGCAGTTCATTAGTTATCTTGGAGAACTGTTCTGTACAACTTCACCCGGCCTACTTGCATCCTGGAGGGGAGGGTTTGTGATAACAAGGACATTTTCATGACTTTCCCTGAAAATCTAGATCTAAAATAATAAAAATAATAATGATCATAATATCTATGCTGCATTTTATAAAAATACACATGAACAAATAGTCTTACTCTGTGTGTAAGTAGTTCAGATTTCAACATATACAGACTTATCTTCTGTAATTTACGCTCTTTATTCCTGAGCTACACACGTTAAGAGAGATGAAGTAATGTCTCCTTTTTGCAATGTTGATGAGAAAGAGTAGTGTGCACAGGAGTGTGTCAAACATGGAGAACTTTTCCAGACACCTGTGCCCTAGCCAATAAACGATTGGTTATTGATAAGCCATTGATAATTGCTTATTCTCCATATAGAATCTGTGGCGAAGTGTTTTCTTTTCTAATTTAGTGACGAATTAGCATCTTTCTATTCTGATCATCAGAAGATTGAAAGTCTTATGGTCCCTTTTTTCCAGGAAGGGAAGCTCATGTCCAAATTGAATGGCGAATGACAGATTCTAATTCTTATCATTAGGATATTTGCTTTCTCTTCCTTTATTAGCATATTTATTTCTTTTATATGTCACCTTAAATCTTTTTGTAGCTGAAGGTGGAATATCAGTAAGGAAAATTGTATGCTTTAAAGCCATACCCTTAACCTGCTTGATATATACTTTAGAAATTTTACATCCACTAGTGGCAGGGTGTAAATAGTTAATTGAATCAGCAATTAAATATGTTATTATTGATAATTTCTAGAAAATGTTAAGCTTCAGGACTTTGGCCAGGAATGTGTCTCCCAGATAAGCATCATTTCTCCTAGAAAATCAGGTTCTACCATAAACCCAAGATCCGACTATTACCATAAGAAGGGTTTCAAGCTTAATATAAAACAGGAATGTTTCTCATCAGTTGAACACATTTGCCAAAGAACTTCAACTTCTGTCTCCTTTCCTGTTGAACTTTAAAAACCAGAGAGGCAACTGTCTGTCGAGACTGTTTTGTCTAGAGCAGGGCTGGCGGCAGGAATCCAGCATCATAAGCTTCCATTCTTGGACCCCAGCTCGAAACTTCAGGAAGCATCTTTATTGTACCTTGTTAATTGCAAAATTAACTCTAAAATAAAAGGGTCCGTCTTCTCTTTGCTTCCTCCCCGGCAGGATGTACGGAGGCAGGGATCACATGCAGACCCAAGGCCCGTATTTCTGTGATCTAGCGCTGAAAACCATTTACGACTGAATTTAACTCGGAAAGCTCTGGTTTCCCTGTGATCATCCATATCAGTTTCAGCCTCACGATTCTGGCATTTGCTGGCACAGCTGACCATAACCACGCTGCAGTTACCAATTGGATAATCATCCACACGTGGGATTTGGTTACAAACATAGGCCCTGCATCTAGACTAATTATACGAATAATGGTTGAGCGGAGTAAAGGGGGAAGGTGCCAAATTCTGGAATATATTCTAGACAGTTTTCTGTATCTTTTGTAAAAACAAACCAAGAAATCAGCCAAAAAAACAGCAAGTACCTTATTTCTTTCATTTTATTTTATTTTATTTATTTTTTTGAGACAGAGTCTCACTCTGTTGCCCTGGCTAGAGTGCTGTGGCATCAGCCTAGCTCACAGCAACCTCAAACTCCTGGGTTCAAGCAATCTTACTGCCTCAGCCTCCTGAGTGGCTGGGACTACAAGCATGCGCCACCATGCCCGGCTAATTTTTTTTCTTTATATATTTTTAGCTGTCCAGATCATTTCTTTCAATTTTTAGTAGAGACAGGGGTCTCGCTCTTGCTCAGGCTGGTCTCGAACTCCTGACCTCGAGCAATCCACCCGCCTCGGCCTCCCAGAGTGCTAGGATTACAGGCGGGAGCCACCGTGCCCGGCCTAGTACCTTATTTTTTAATAATATACATAACAGACATCCACTGAAGGAAAATTAATGCATACAGGAAGGAAGGAAAGAGGGAAGGAGGGAGGGAAGAAAGGAAGGAAGGGAGGGAAGGGGAAAAGCCAATGTTAATCTTCCTCGTTAACATTTTAGTGCACATAGATGTTTACTACACAAATTCTAGATCAGGGTTAGCAAACCAAGGCGCTCAGGCCAAATCCAGCCACTGCCTGTTTTGTAAATAATGTCTTGTTGGGACACAGCCAGGATCATGCATTTACATATTATCTATGGCTAATTTCATGATACCATAGCAGAGCTGAGTAACGGAGACCATATGGCCGACAAAGCCTAAAATACTTATTATGTTATTTGGCCCTTTAAAGAATAAGTTTGCCAGGCCCTGATCTAGACTTTTTGTCTCTACATATTTATCTTTATGTAGAGTATGTACACACATTTTTTTTTTTACTCTTTGGCTTGAAATAATTATAGATCCACAAGAAGTCACCAAGAAATGTAAAGGGAAGCCCTATGCACCCTTCCTGAAGCTTCCCCCAGTGTTTGCATAACTACAGGACAATATCAAAACCAAGGCTAGTTCAAATTGCACCCGTGTACCTGCAGTCATTGGAGGCAATACACATGCTTCTTAAAAATAAAAGGACATAAAATAGTATGCCTTTAAAGCTAACAGTGACCATAACGAAAACTCCTCAGCTGACAGAGTGGAGGGAAAGAAACATGAATATACTTAGCGTATCCTGAGAACCCTCTAAGAATCCCATGTGACCCAACAGTACTGAGAAAATCAGGACTGTTTCCTCTGCACCATTAGTCACTTCCAAATCGTAACAGCCAAGACTTTTGGGTGGAGGTTTCATGGTTTATTTTCTCCTAAACTTGTAACCCTCTCCACTTCCTCTCTGCTGCACCCCCACCATCTTGACACTAAAAAAAAAAGTGTGCATGAAACGCGACTGGGGAATCAAAGACGACAGCGCACTGATAAGGTCCAGAAAGTCACAGCCCCTCCAAAGCGAATGATTAGAGAGGGAGGAGATGTTTGGCTTATTCGAATATGTTTCCCTGACATCTGTCTGGGTGTCATCTGGAGTACGCAGGCTCCCTCTCCATCCTTCCCCGCAAGGGCCTGGCCTCAGTATCAGACACTTTGCGTGGGATGAAGTCCTCAAGCCTCAACAGCTACGAAGAAGAGATGCCAGGGTGTCTGGCAAACTGTCGAAAGAAGGAAAAACATCCCTGCTATGAATTCAGCTTGCTGTGAATTACATTATAGCTCATTTCCCCATGGACAGAGTTACAAGTGCCCATGCGGGTTCTGGGTGCACTAATGTTCGAGTTACGTGAGGCTGGGTTGAGGGGCCTGGGGTGTAGGTGTTTGGGAAATGTATGAATGCCGTTGGTAGGGAATAGTGATAAAGTTTTGTTTTGTTTTTATCAAAGGCTATTTGAGGAGCTACAATTATGAAGCAGTGTGTTCTGAGAAATACAACAGGGCAGCTGGAATGGAAGTTAGTTACTAACGAGAGAGAAGCCAAAGAAAGTGCTGAATCCTCTTCTGGCCTCCAGAGGACCGTGCCCAGAAAGCAGACAGAACCGAGGTGCCGGGTTCTTTCAGGACCTAGTGGGAGCCAGAGATGTGAGTGGGCGCAGATGGGCCCGGGGGACCAGTCCCTGGCACAGGGTGGCACTGCCATCTGTGAGTAATCTCTGGGGGGTGAGGTGAGAGCACTAACAGGAGCACCAGGCATAGAGAACATAGGAAGGTGTGGGTCGCCCCAAATCTGGGTGCAATTGTGTCAGAGGTCCCCTCCAGGGGACAGGCAGAGTGGTCACCAGGGCTCAGGAGGGTCAGTCGTTCAGCCAGATGATGAATTCATACCATAATTGTCAGAGTGCCCAAAGGAGACAAACAGCAAACTCAAACTGGGGTAACTTTTAAGGATCACAATGCCAGGACTTTTCTCTGGATGGGGTGGGGGAATGTGAGGGAACCACAGGGACAGGGCAGGAGCCCAATCTTAGTGGCAGTGGAGCTGTTGCCACCTCTAGGCTTGAAGGGACAAGGGGAAGGAGTAGTTCTTGGAATCTGCAAATATTAACAGCAAGGCATTTAGAAAGAGGGACAGTGACATCCAGTCAGGGAGCAGAACCAGAGCGAGGCCAGTGTGCAGGGAGGAAGCCAGAAGGACAAACACTCCGTCTTCACTCCCCACTCCAGGCTCTGGCCAGGCCTCCCATCGACAGGACACAGTCAGAGCCAGAGGGCAAGGAGCTTTCTGGGCAGAAGGCAGGATGGGGCAGTGGGGAGTGGGGCCATATGGCACCCAGTGGACGATTCCAGCACATCTGCCATGTGCCAGGACCTGTACTGAGCTTGGGACTCACCAGCACACTGAACAGGGATGATCCTGCCCTTGTGAAGCCTGTAGGCAAGTCGGGAAGGCCAACGGGCCATCAACAAGTCATGGTGACTGAGCCGAAGTGATGACGAGGTCCCAGTGCTCTGGAATAACAAGGAGGGCCCCTAGCCTAGTCTTAGAGGTCCAGAAAGAAGCCTCGAAGGCCTGGGCATTCAGGGGAATTAAGAATGTATTCGCCAGGCAAAGAACAAGAAGGGCACTGAAGGTACCAGGAGTACCATGTTCAAAGGTCCTGGGTGCAATAGAGCATGTTTTAGGTGAGAGAGAAAAGAGCAAGAAGAATGAAAAATATGATGGCAGAACACAGGGGCTGGATCACACAGGGCCCTGCAGGCTTTTTAAGGAATTCAAACATGATCCTATAGGTGATGAGAAGAATCCAAAGGATTTTAAATGCAGAGTGGATCCTAAAGGATCTCCCTGGATGGGCCAGCATGGCCATAAATTGATGGAGGCAGAAGCAGCTTTTGTTGGGGGAAAGAAGCAGGTGGCTCATGGAGAAATAAGAAGGAGGGTATATTTTGCATCTGAACTAATATTCAAGGCTCTTGCTTGCTCTCAGCTACGAAAAGAGCTGGTTGGGAGGGCAGAGAAAGCGTGTGTGTGCGTGTGTGCCCATGCGAGTTTGGAGTAGGGCATGTAGGAGTGAAGCTGGAAGCAAAATGGGGTGAGGTGAGACGGGAGATGCCCAGGAAGGCCTAAGAGTGTGCTGAGCTGAACCGAGCAGTAATCAGCTTGCACGCCAGGTATTTCCTTTTCCTGTGTAGCTGCACTCGAGATCTTTAGCTGCAAGACGAAAGGGCTCAGAGGAGACCTGCTGGCAGTCGTCACATCCTGTCACATGCATCATATGAAAGGGGACACAGTTTGTTTTATGTGCCTCAGATGCAACAGGCCTTTCCTTCAAGAACACTGGCCTGCAAGACCTCTGCGTCTGGCACCTGCCTGGCCCCTCCCACCTCTTCTTTCCTTCCCTGCAACAGGCCAGGATCTTCCCTTCCTTCAGCTCTTGTGTTAACTACGCTTGCATGTGTGACTCTCTCCCCCAGGTCTTCCCAGGGCTGCCTCCTTCTCAGAACCCAGCTGTTGGCTCAAAAATGTGTCTCCCTCTTCTAGACTATAAGCTCCATGAGGGCGAGCGTGTTATCCACCCTGCTCGCTCCTGTATCCCCGAGATCTACAATAGGGCTTCATGCGTTATCAATGCTCATTATTTTGTTGATTGAACAAATATTCTGAGCTTTGCAAAGTCTGATTGAACTGCCTAGAAAGGACTGAGTTTCCTGATCTTGGAGGTAAATAAGCAGAGACTAGTTAATTAGAGAGAGAGTTGCATATTATGTGAGGAAAGAAGCTAGATAGTTGATTTAAAACACTATTAGAAGCCTTTGAAGAACAATTATATAAAGCAAATTTTGGAAAGGGCGGGAGGGAATGTCCCGGTTGAAGGGAGGTTGGGTGGCCCAGAGCAATCCTCCAGGCCTCTGCCAAGCACGGTTCCCAAGCGTTGAACTACATAGTCCTTGTTTCCTTCCACCCCAGATGCAGTGGCTCTATCCCCACCGCAGGTAGGAAGATGACTGTTGCATCTTCATTTGATGGCTGGATAAAAGCCTCCATCCCAAGGACCATGTCACTGGAAGACAAATCTCTAGACTAAAGGTTTCAAAGTGGCAGCCTAAGGGAAATGCAAACCACAGATTGGCCCACGTGATATTTGCAATGTTCTTGAATCAGTGGCCAAAGTCTAAATAAAGTCTGTGATCCAAATATGCCCACATGTCAGAACATCTGTTCATCCCAGGCCCACATTCCCTGTCATTCGGTTATTCGTTCAGCAAAACATTTGTTGATATGATGGGGAACAAACAGATACAAACGTCAGCCTTAGGGAGTTTGCTTTCCAAGAGTGAGACACAGACAATACATAAGCCATAGAGTCTACGAGATAGTAAATGCTGAGAAAAATAAGGGAAGGAAAAAATATTCATTAGTGGGAGGGGAATAGGTGACGTTAAGACACAAAGTATTTACCAGGCTGGTTAGAGAAGGCTTCACGGTAAAAGGAGTCATTTGAGCTAAGACCTGAGGCCATACAGACATTGGAAAAAGAGCACTCTAAGTGTGGAGACAGCAAGTGCAAAGGCCCTGAGGTGGGGGCAGGCCCGACAAGATCTAGGAACAGCAGGGGGCCAGTGTGGCTGGAGCAGGGTGAGTGAGGCAGGGAACCCGAGGGCCATGAGGTCAGAGAGGAAACAGGGAGGGTCTGGCAGGCAATGCCACTTCCAGGGTTCTCTTCCAGGAGTTCAAGACCAGCCTGAGCAGGAGCAAGACCCCCACCTCTACTAAAAATAGACAAAATTAGCTGGGCATAGTGGCACATGCCTGTAGTCCCAGCTACTTGGGAGGCTGAAGCAAGAGGATCACTTGAGACCAGGAGCTTGAGGTTGCTGTGAGCTAGGCTGACCCCATGGCACTCTAGCCTAAGCAACAGAGCAAGACTGTGTCTCAGAAAAAAAAAAAAAAAAAAAAAAAAAAATACTGAGACTTAACTTAAAAAGAAAAAAAAGAAAAATTGCTTTGAGTCATTTTCTTTTGCGTGGAAGAATCACCTCGATCATTCTTTTTTGGAAGTGTGGGAAGGAGAAAGAGAAGAGTCTGTACTGAGGTTGCGGGGAAGGGTGTCGAGGAAAGGAAGGAACAAATGGCTTCCTTTTTCCAATCTGGCCCTCCTTCCCCAGGGGGAGCACTCGGGGAACCTGCTGTTACTTCTCGCAAGCGTGAGAGAGGAAAATCACTACCCAACCTCATCTGCCAGGCGGCAAAAGTCTGAGCTGCAACCTGCAGTTCTAAATGTGGCTCTTATTAAACACCACTATCACATTAAGCCCAGACAGTGACCCATTCTGTCGCCTCAAAGAATCCGCAATTAACATGGGGAGTCTAATCAGGATATTAATGGGTTTGTTTTTTAATTCCTCTAATATTTTCATCAGTTAAAAAAAAAAACTCATTTCAACCTGCATTAAGCTTGGAAAGTGGATTCTGTGGGGTGAGAAGTGACAGGATTTGGGAAAGCTTTTATTTTCTCATCAGGTAAAATGCAAGCGTATGGAGGATTCGGTTTGTTTTAAAAGAAACCTTATTAAGAAACGAAAGGTTGAGTCTGAGACCACTTTGTTCCACGTGGTGGCTGAGCCGCAGGAGGGCAGAGAGGGGTGTGGGGAGGAGAGGCTGATCTTTCCGCAGTTCCTTTCCAGGGCTGGTAATCTCATAGTTTCAAGCCCAGGGAGATAAGGCACACGTATGTTGCACACTCCAAAATGTACGATAGATTAAATCAAACCAATATTTGGTTTGCAATTAGGGCATTTTACGAAATCTAAGATGCCCCAGATTCTAAGATGTGCCATTGTTTAGGTCCCTCTACAGAAATAAAACAAAAACAAAAAAAACTATGAATTAATTGTAACATCTCATGAACTGGAAGATGCATTCTGATTTCAGTGATATTAAGATGCCCAGAGGCAGACTGTCCACGCTGGGGGGTAAACACAGTGAGGCCAATATGTGACCACGCTCTTTCCGTCTCTTTCTGATCCATCGGCCTGAGCCTCAATGCCCTGTCCTTGGGTTTGTCACTTACGTGGTAGCAAGATGGCAAATGCATCTCATACCTCACATACACTATGCAAAAGGAAGAAGTGTATAATCAGTCAGGATTCTATCAGAGAAGAAACAGAACCAGTTGGAGATCCCTCTCTCTCTCTCTCTCTCTCTCTCTATATATATATTACAATACATTCCATACTTATGTAAATAATCATATACATATACATATATAGATAGAGAAAAAGATTTACACAAGTGTGTGGCATGGCTGGGCAAGTCTGAAATCTGCAGGGCTGGCCTGCAAGCGGGAAACTCACGGGCAGAGGCTGAAGTTGCGTTCCACAGTGGCATGTCTTCCTCCTCAGGGAAACCTTAGTTTTGCTCCGACAGTCTTCAACTGATTGGATGAGGCCCATCCACATCATCAAGGATGTTCTCCTTCACTAAAAGTCAATTGATCGTGGACTTTGCATCTATAAAACGCCTTCACAGCAACACCTACATAACTGTTTATTGTATAACGGGGGACCATAGACTCAAGAAATTGACACACAAAACCAACCAGCACAAAGACTGATGTGACCAAAGACTATCTCCTAGCAAGGTTTTGCCTTTTTCATCAGGGAAGGATCCATTCCCCACACATTTCATTGGACAGAACCATGTCACACAGCCACCCCTGGCTGCCAAGGAGGCAGGAGGTGAAGTGTGTACTTTTTAGCCACCATAGGAGGAAATACACACACACACACGTATAAAAATCCACCGCTCAGGGAAATTATGAATGTGGATGCTGAGTGAGCCAACCCATGGGATCTTCCATGACTTATTTATTGAACATTTAATGAGTACAAGAGGCTGAACAACCCGCCTGTTGCTCAGATTCGATTCTTGTTAATCATTACTGAATATAATTAAATAACATTGACTCCCAATGTGAAAAACTCATTCCCCTTCCATGCGCAGCCGCTGAAACTGCTTTTCGACTTAGAGTAGTGCTATCAAATGCCTTTTAAAGTATTTAAGCTAAGAATGTAAACCCACTTTAGGAAAAATATTTAGTAAGTAATAGGACTAGGTGTATGCTGAAGCAAACGTTGGGAAAGTGTCGCATGAATCAGCAAAGCCATGAGTCACTGATGAGAATATGGCCCTCAGTCCATTTCCTGGCTAAAGCACAGGTTCAATGCCACGTTGTTGGCGTCTCCGCTCATGTGGCTCAAGGTGCAATCCTGGGAAAGTTAGAGAAACCTCTCTGACCCTCCATGTCCCACCTGTAGAGCAGGAATGCTGCCTGTACCTGCGGTGCAGCCACCAAGTCAAATGTGGTCCACAGGGCTCTTCGCTTGGTGCCTCCTCCATGGAGTTCTCGTTACTATCACATTCATAATTTCCCTGAGCAGACGGAATGTCTTCATAATTCTTCCCACCTAAAATTGAGAGGTTTTATTGAGAAAAAGAGTGTGGGGCCTGGAGCAGAGGAAGACTCTTGACCCCACCAAGCTGTAATGTCCTCCGTCGGTGACGTGGGTCGGCGAGAGGCTGTTCTCCTCCACGATGAGGGTCTCCTGTGACTCACTGGGTCCTCCCCAGTAGAATAAGTAACACAGTTAGTATCTCCTTTTCCAAAAGGAGTAATTCAGGCACTTTATGGTTAAATAACTCGTCCCAGGTCAAAGAAGTAGTAACTGGCAATGCTGGATTAGAAATCGCCAGTGGTGATTTTGCCCCCTGGGGGACAGTTGACAGACAATGCCTGGAGACACATTGGTTGTCATGATTTGGGGGCATTCTACTGGCACCTAGTGGGTGGAAGCCAGGGAGGCTGAGACCTGTCCTGCAATGCATGGGACAGCTCCCCCCGCCCCCACAGCAAAGAACTATCCGCCTCCAAACGTCGGGGGCGCTGAGGAAAGAAACCTACTCTAGATTCCCCGCAAGCCTCGCCTTGCAGGTTTTTGCAGGGGTCAGATGAGGCCAGGGCCGTGTCAGTGCTCTGTAAACTCTAGGCAAGCGGCAGGGGAGGTTGGCAGCCATCAGAAGCACTGATGAAGCCGTCGCAGCGAAGTGCAAGAGTGTCAGCCAAGGCATAAACTTCCGGGAGTGGATTCCAAATTCTCTCTCTCTGAATCCTCGGCAGAATGGAACTGAGAACTAAGCTCACCTCAGTCACCAAAACAGCCATGTCACACCTGTAACAGTTAACTATCTCTAGTCCACAGACTCAGATACAGAAAAGGCAACTTTCTCTTATTTTCTTCACTTGAACTTAATTTCTCTTTCAAATCCCTACTCTTTAGCGGCAGACACTTAATTCTAACCCATTCTGGACTCCTCCCTCTTCTGAAGGAAACAGCGAATGTGAGGCCAGGCCTCGTGCAGGGCCGGGTGGGCCTGTGCAGGCCGGGAACAGAGGGGTCATGCACAGGGGTGGCTGTGGTGGCCAAATTGTTCCCAGCCGCAAGCTCTCACCGCACTTTCTGGCCTGCATTTGTTAAACTCAAATTCCTTTCCTTTTACTTTTGCCGTGATCACCTCTCCCCAGAAGCAGTGCATGCTGACGCCTGGCGAGGGGAAGAGCCGCAGATATAGGAACGCTAGGGGGGCAAGAAAAGGTGACTTTTCAAAAGAATTATCCCACAACGTGCAATGGGCCCTACACCCTTGTGCTCCCAAATTATTCGGCACAGGTTATTTCCAAAGACCTCACTGGGGATTGTGCAGGAGAAATTGTGTCAGTGAGCCCCTGGGAAGGATTCCCATGTATCCTTCAATGTCTCACTTAGATTCCATCTCTTCTGGGAAGTCCTTCCTGATTTCACCCAACATGAGGTCGTTACTCCTTCTGAAGCTCCCGTTATGCCACAGCTGTGCCTGTCGTCCTCTCGTTCTGTCTTTGGGAGGCAGCTGCGGGCAACGGGAAACCACCAGGCTTGAGGGAGGGGCAGAGAAGGGGCAGGTCCAGAATCCGTGTCCTCTTGGACAAGCCATCTGAGCTCTCTCCACCTCAACTTCTTGGTCTGAAAACTTTGAGGGTGACTCTCCCTACTCTGCTGGCTTGTTTGCTGCCGTGCTTGCTGTTGTTTTAATTTTTCTTACTATTGTTGTATGAGCTTTAGGTCTGCTGTGAGATTGCAGGCTCCTTGAGGAAGCTTCCAACCCCCTCCAGCCCCCTCCAACCTCAGCACGGAGGACAGGCCCTGTGACACAGTAGACAATGATATTTCTTGGGCCTGTGGGTGAATTCTCTGCCTCAGTTTGCTCTTTCTTGAGCAGGCAGATGCGAAGTCAGAACTTCTCACGGGTCCCCTCATGCGCCCCTCACCACCAACCTTCCAGAGCACTGGCTGAGCCGACCGCCGGGGAACAGACGCAACAACATTTACACACCGGGCTCCTGAGTTGGGCCAGGCTCTGTGCTGGGTTAGGGTGACCGACAGTCCCAGTTTGCCTGAGACTAAGGGATTGCCTGGAACATAAAACTGTCAGTCCTAAAACTGGGATAATCCCAAATGAATGGGGACAAGCTGGTCACCCTAGCATGGCTTTTCATGTTTTATCTCTTATCTATTTTAAATGCACTTTGTTTTTTAGAACAGTTTTCAATATACAGAAAAACCGAGAAGCTAGTACAAAGAGTTCCTATCTTCCCTGCAGCCATTTTCCCCTATTCCTAATATCTTATATTAGTAACGTACATTTGTCACAACTAATTATTATAGCATCGATGTGTTATTATTAACTAAAATCTGGATTTTTTTCATATTTCTTAGTTTTTCCCTACTGTTCTTTTCCTGTTCCAGGACACCACAACAAATTTAGTCATCCTCTCCTCGGGCTCTTCTTAGCTGTCATATGTTCTCAGACTCTTTTCTGTATTTGGTGACCTTGACTGCTTTAAGGAGTACTGGTCAGGTATATTGTAGCATCTCATTTAATCCTTATGCAAACCTTAAAGAATAGATACTGTTGCTCCATTATTCAGGTGAGGCTGCCAAAGCTAAGGTCCGATATGATAACCAGTAAGGGGTTGAATGGGAATTTGAGTTTCCACTAGGGCCAATGGTTTCTTAATAACATCGACACCAGTAATCACTGGTATCTTAGTGCCTGATGTGTTCCCAAGTATCCTGCTAAGAAGGCCATTCGTGTGATATCATTTTGTCCTCACAACCACAGTGGCACAGACATTCTCATTATGCCTGTTTTCCAGATAAGAAAACCAAGACCCAGAAAGGCTAAACTGGCCCAAGTCACACGACTGAGCGATGGTAGGGTGCTTAACCCCACCCAGGTCCCTGGAATCCTTTTGGAATTACTTCCTCCCTGTTGGAGATTGCCCAGTTTTGAAAAATATATTCTCCCCTCAAATGGAAAACCTACACGAGGGTTTCTCAGACTTGACTGTACACGCTCAGCCCTGAGGATCTTGTTGAAAATGCAGATTCGGTAGGTCCGGGTGAGGCCTGAGAACCTGTGTTTATTACTATAACAAGACGCCTGCTCTGGCCCCACGGGGAGCAGCGAGGTTGGACACCAACCCTCCACCCACCCACCCCAACCCCCCACAGCCCCCACACCGCGTTCCTTTCCTTCCGGTATAAATACTGTGACTGCCGTGTGGCCACACGAGGAAGTAGCCAGAATTCTCAGGTCGCTTCCTGGCTCTCCGGAGCTCCGACTGCCAGCAGGAAGAAAGGAATCTCAGCGCTGAGAAATCCCAGACGCTATCGGTCTGGACGACCCATTGGCAACTCCAACCTTTCCGGCAGGGCTTGTAAAAAGTGTAATGAGCCCAGGTGAAGCTCATTAGAGCCAGCCTGGAATTCTGCCAGTGCCACCACCAGCTTGTTGCCAACCCTTGATTTTAATATCAATGGCAGTGCTGACAAGGAAGCTGGAAGGCAGGCAGGGAGGGAGCTTTGTACCCAGCCAGCGCCCCCCTCCTCCCTTCCAGGAGCTCTCACCACGAGGTAAGGCTGTTGGCTTCATCAAATCACAGCCAGCTCAGGAGTAATTTTCACTGTCCTCCCCTTTCTAACAGGCTGGGCCCCAGGTGATCCTAAAAATTAAATGACGCTCAGAAAATGAGACACTTAGGAGAGCCAGGCATTAATAGCCCATCCTGGGCTCCAGCGGAACCCTTTACTTTCCCTTGTCAATTTCCTCGGGATTCCTTTGGGCCTCTGACACATGGCAAAGTTTCCCTCCAGAATCTCATAGCTCTGGAGTATTTCTGCCAGAGGGTCCCAGTCCCCTGCATGTTTCCCTGTTCTCATGCAAAATTTAAAATGGGCAATGGTAGCCAATGCTGTCTTTTCTCCCCGTAAATTGAGATATTTATGCTGAGGCAATATTTTCAGAATAGGACTCTAGGCTGCCTCCCAAGCTTCTCGGTACTGCACAGAGTCCAGCCAGCAATTCTTAGCATCATCATCATCATCATCATCCCCATCATCATCACTGTCATTCATGGGGATTTACTTACTATGTGCTAGGCAGCAGGCTTTGCATTTTGCCTGTATTCTCTCAGTTAATCAAGCAGTGAGGAAGGTTATATTGTTATTTTCACATTACTGAGGAGAAAACAGATGTCCGTACAATAGCTTGCCCCAAACCATCCCATCGGCTAGCGGACTGCTCTGTCTGCTTGGCCACTGTGCACATCCCCCTAAGAATTTAGATAACAAGCAATTGACTTACCGTTCTGGTCAAAAACCAAGAGCTGGTCATTGATTTTTATATGAGAGAGAGAATGATAAAGAGAGAGAAGAAAAGAAAGGGGAAGGGAAAAAAAGAAAAAAAATCATTACATTTGCAAAATAATGCCCTAGTGATTTATAAATGAGCAAAAATAGCAGCAGTGACAGTATATTTACACTAAGCACTAAAGAAAATGAATTCCAACTGGCTATGTTAAAAATAGATGTATGTTGATGTGTCCGTATTAATCTGAGAGAACGTAACCCTCCTGAGAAAGGTTAGAAATAAAGTTTATAACCCTTGCTTTCTGTCCTGCCCCCTACAAAATAGAATGTATGCCATGGTAAAATGTCATAACCTGGTCATTTGTTTAAGATATATTTGTTAAGCACCTCCCATGTGCCAATAAATAGAGATTTAAAAAAATAAAATAAAATATGTGGGTAGACAGAGAATTCAACTAGCAATTGCAATGCACTGTGACCCACACAACAGTTTGCCTGTGCGTGTGTTAGGGTTATTCACGTGCAAGCAACAGAAACTGACTGTGCTGAAATAGCTCTTGGTGGTGGTGAGCAAGGGAAAGGAATGCAACACGGCGTCAGAGGATAACCCACGCACGGGGTGGTCTGCCCCACCCCACCCCCCGGTGCAGAAAGGTCTAGAAGGACACGTTAGAAGAAATGACAGAGGGAGGAGGCAGCACAGACTCAAACTCCTACTACCATAAGCGTCTAACAAGTATTGCAGGAAGCTGCCTCGCGAGGAACTGCTTCGCTCTAGGAAAAAGCCGCCTGGTTCCCATGACTCAGAGAGTGATCTGCAAAATAATTCACCAAATTAGAGTTTGCCGAGTGCACGTTTGTAAATCTGATTCCCCCTGCCCGCCCCCCATTACGTTGATTATATCTTTCATCCCCCAGAATGAGGCCGAGAGCCTCCTCCCTGCCCCTCCTCCCCTCCCTCTGTAATCCTCACCCCTCATTCTCTCCTTCCCCACTTCTCAGCATCCCGCCACCCCTAAGGCGGTGGCGTGATCGCACGCTGCTTCCAGGGAGTTCATTAAAAACCGCCACCCTCCCCACTGACCACCGGGCACTCCCCGCAGCCCCTGGGGCCACGTCTGGAGCCAGCCAGTCACTCACGAGGGGCTGGCCCACTCTCAGGACAGGGACCCCCTCGCACAAATGAGAGGAGCCAGCAAACAGTTAATGGTTTAATCCTTTACAGAAAAAGTCAAGGCAGACTTGTGATTCTTGATGTTAATGAAGGTGTCACACATTGTCTAGAGAAAGTTGTGCCTGGCAATCTTCCCTTTTTCGGATGCCTACCCCAGTGACATTTCATCTCACATCCACCTTAATGAAATGCATAATTAACATATTCTAATTGTGCTGAGCGCTGCGATGATTTTGACAGAACTCACTTTCCATGTCTAATTTGATGCTAATTTAATCTGTTCCTCTCCCGCTGACATGACCTTTCTTGATTGAGTTTCACTGAGGAAATTTTTTGATGGATTGATTTATCAGCATTGCAGAGACAACAAAGGCTCAGGGTGCACGACAGAAAATAGGAAAGGGACGGCCCTCGAAGCCGGCGCGCTCTGAACTTGCCGGCTGGAATGTCCTCTTTCCAGAGACGGCTTGTCTGATCCACTGATGGAATTTGAGAAATGTGACATCTGCGTGTGGGTTTGATCTCTCCGATAAAGACAGTAAATATCTTATTGCGGTGGTGAAGCTCTGCATGGAAAACTTCGCTGGGGCTACTCGAAGGAAGCTTAGGCTCCTCTTGTGGAAAACACCCTAAGCACGTGCGGCTGGTCCCCAGGTTGATGGCCTCTTCCTGCCTTGATTCCAGGTAGCATGTTGGGTCTGTTGGCTTCAACCAGGAGAAAGCATGGAGAGCAAGGAAAGTGTCCACCTTAAATTAAAATGGAGAAACGTTGCATCAGCCTAGGTCATTAGGTGTGCATTTCCTACTTTCGGTTGTTTTGTAGACAGTTAAAGGAGAGGTGAACCTTGATCTTAAGGAAGCGTTTGTGGAATTTCCCCCGAAGCCCACCCCATGACCAACACAGTGAGTGGCTCAGGGCTATTAACGGAAACATCCTTTGTCTAATTCCGAGTCTGTGTGGAGTAGGTGCTCAGGGAACCTCATGACAGTCTTGGAGTTTTCCAGTCCTCACGTGGTCAAGTGGCTGAAGGTGTGTTAGACTCATCCTGGAAATACAGGGGTCAAAACCAGAATCCTTGCTGGACGGTGTTCTGGGGGAGCAAGCGCCTCTCCCTGCATTGTACAAAAATGGCTTCTTTCCAACAGCTGTTCAGGCTCGGACTCAAAGGGATTACACCAGATTTCTCAGCTTTGGCACTATTACTTGGGGCCAGATCATTCTTTGTTGGGGCTGGGGGACATCCTTTGCATCCCTGGCCTCTACTCACCAGAAGCCAGTAGCACCCCCTTTCCCAAGTCATCGTCCCCTCCTCCCAGCCCCTGATAACCATAATCTGCTTTCTGTGTCTACAGATTTGCCTATTCTGGGCATTTCATATAAATGAAGTCATACAGTTCAGTGACCTTTTGTTTCTGATGACTCCTCAGTAAGTCAGAAATGGAGTTACCACATGACCCAGCAGTTCCTCTCCTGGGTATATGCCCAAAAGAATTGAACACAGGAATTCTAACAAGAACTGGACCATGAATGTTCATAGACACACAATTCACAGTAGCCAAAAGGTGTCCGTCTGTTCGTGAATGGATAAACTGTGGTCTGTCCATACAATGGAACAGCCGTAAAAGGACTGACACGCTGACACCTGCCACAACACGGATGAGCCTTGCCTGACTTTGCGCCATTGCACCTTCAGTGATGAGAACAGTGCATGGCACGTAGTAGGTGCTCGGTTGACACAGGTTGTATAAATGAAAGGCAAACAGAACTACATGAACTAGGGGTGGTCAAGAACTGTGAATAAATAGTTAGAAGTGGCAAGGGATGTTCACATCAACTGGGTTTCTTTCAAGTTAGGAAAAAAAGGAGAAAAATACCCCCCCCAAAATAAAAAATGAACCTGATATTGGGCTGGAAATTTTTCGGGGGGATCCGCTAGTTTGTGAAAAGTAGTTGAATCACAGAGGAGAGGCAGTTATAAAAATGTTAGAATAGAATACTAGAAACCCCCTGCCTTTTATTTTGTTTTATTTTGTTTTTTTCAGTGTAAATTTCTACCTCTTATTCCCAAATATTTCTCTTAGAAGCAGATGTACTTAGGGTGTCCACAGTAAACAGATATTTTCCGTCAAAATAGTCCCCTGGGATGAGGAAACATTTATTCCAACATAGTTGCCGTGACTGCAAAGATTTTTGCAAAATTTCTGTAGGAGCTGCCTCATGAGCCCCTCAAGGGCAGAGAGCTAACGAGATTGTAATCGTTATAATTACACTTCTTCATAGATCAAAAGCAGTTTAACTCAGCAAAATGACCTGGCCTTCTTTGCTATCCTTTATCCTAAGGGGCTTTTGGCTTTGTCCAAAGGCTAAACCTCTCTGCAAAGCCCAACTGGACAGTGTGCCCAGGTGTGCCCCCAAGGCAGTAGACAAAGTTGAGTATGGTCTAAGGGGACAGGCTCCTTAGGTTTGAATCCTTGCTCTGCCACTTACTGGGAAACTGTGCCTCAGTTTCCTCATCTGTAAAACTGTAGATAATCCTACCTCAAACAATTCTCTTGAGGATTAGTTAATAATGTATATGCCAAGCATTAAGAACAATGCCACCATAGATGAGTGAAGTCTTTCAGGTATGAGCTCTTCTTATAAAAAATATATGAGCCTTTTCAATAATTGTGTGGCTTCCCCAGGTGAAGTCTGAAAGGGGCTACACTTGTTATTTCCAAAAATAATCATTAAGAAATCAGCCGTACAGTTTCAAGGCAAATCTTCAGTTCATTTCCACTGCTGTTGTAACAGATTGCCACAAACACAGTGGCTTAAAACAACACAAATGTAGCTCACAATTCCAGAGGTCAGAAGTCTTAAGTCAGTCTCAGGAGTTCCAATCAAGGTGTCAGCAGGACTGGTTCCTTCTGGAGGCTCCAGGGGACAATCTGGCTCCTGGCCTGTCAGCTGTCAGAGGCTACCTGCATTTCTCGGCCCATGGCCTCTTTCTCCAATCACTCCAATCTCTCCTGTCATCACATCCTACTAATGACTATGATCCTCCCCCCTCCCTCTTATAAGGACCCCTGGGATTACACTGGGCCCACCTGAATAATCCAAACTAATCTTCCCGTCTTAAGAGCCTTAATTGAATCACATCTGCAAAGTCCCTCTTACTACGTAAAGGAACATAGTCACAGGTTCTAGGGTTAGGATGTGGACACCTCAAAGCCAATCACAAATGACATCATTGCAGAGTGGTTCTCAGGGAAGAATATCAATGACCTTCCACCTCCTAGTGCAACTCTGTTGCACCGTTTTAAGGAAAGAAAAACAATTTGGAGAAAGCCACTGGAATGCAAGGTTGGCCGTACCTCTACGATGGTGCAGTCTTCTGCAGTTCTCTGCCTCAGTGGTTTTGTAAGGATTTTGTTATGTTTGGCCACAACCCCCGAGAGTGAAGTTATTCAAGGAGTCTGACCTCCAACACATGTCACAATGGAGATGTCAATTTGGATGTAAGTTTGATTATGGATGATGTTGTATCCTACTTGATATCTTTAAGATAGCACGTTCCCCTAGTGGACTTGGCTAAAGGCATTCTTTAATAGCCTCCATCAGGCCATGAACTTTGTTGTTCTGTTCCTTGATATTTTTGCAGCACCTAGAGCAGTGTCTGGCACCTTATAGACAGTGAATAAATAAATACTTTTATAAATTAATGAGTGATTGATAGCAAGGGTTTTTATAGTGTTTAAAACTATGTTTGCACAAAGATGAAACATATTTTGTCTATTTTGGCAATATTTCACCTGGAAAATCCCGTATTTCCTCTGAATATTATCGTAACCTGTGGCCACCTTGAAACTTTAGGCTTTTCCTATAAGAAACCAAAAGAGAGACAGGGGAAGCCATGCTGCTTAGAGCAATGCCTGCTCACCAAATCTTCTTTTTCATTGGAATAGTTCACTGCAATAAGATCCTGGAAATTTTTGATAAGCTGGCATCTAAGGAACAAAGCTGTTATAAAATGACTTACTTAAAGTTTCCAGCCATAATTTTTGGCCTCAGAGTATTGCTGGGTGTTTTTTTTTTCTTTGTCAGTCTAAAATGAAAAATGTAACATTTCAATTGCAATCCATTAGAAAGAAGCTAAGAAAGGGCTATTTGCATTTGATCCACAAATTGGACGAGAATAATTTTTGTCAACTTCTGATCTGCCAATACTCAGGTTTTTTGAAATAAAAAAATAAGCTAAATACACATTAATGTGCTGTTTTTCCTTATTGAGTGAAAGACTTTTTCTGTCAACTATATTTTTATCCAGAATCAGTTATAGAATATTTTACATTATTAAAAATTGGGGAGGTGGGAAATGACATTTCCTTTGAACTCCAAACAAATGGCAAACTTCAAAAAATGACGAAACTCTGCAGTATTATAACCCAAAGAATGTATGATGGAGGAAAAAACCAAAGGAAATAAAGATTTTTTTGCAAGGAGGATTCTGACAATACATACCTCTGGTATGTTAGTTTTGGTGTTTACAAGTATCAATTGATTCTCTGTCAAAGAAAGTATCATTCCAGGTCACATAAAAAATTAACTCGATTATCATCAATCTGAAATTTCGAAAGACTCTATGTGGTAGGCAGAATTCTAAGGTGGCCTCCCAAGATTCCTGTCCCATGTGTATTCAATCAAACACTAATCTAGGTATAGCTGTGAAGGGATTTTACAGGTGTAATGAATGTCTCAAATCAGTTGACCTTGAAACACAGAGATGATCCTATCAGGGGGCCTGACCCAACCACGTGATCCCTTTAAAATGAGAGTTTTTCTCCAGGAAAAGGAGACGTCTTCCTCAAGAAAACTAGGAGAAAATTGGGGTCAGAGAGATTTGAGTTCAAATTCTCTACTTATTGGTTTTGTGGCCTTTCACAAAGTTTCCTAAAATCCTGTGCTTCCTTTTCCTAATTTGTACTACTGGCCACCTCCTCAATTTATTAGGAGGAATTAGGAGAGAAAATGCACACAAAATACTTAATAGAGTGCCAGACATAAACTATATGCACAATAATGATTGATTTAGCAGTGGCCACCCATTCTGGCATTTGGTAATAGGTAGGTGACAGAGGTGACTCTCCTTCTTACCATTCAGCTTCCTGTTGTCCTGTATCTATTGATAGGGTGTTGCACTGGCAACACTCTTTCCAGAAAACAGGAAAAATAATAAGAAAAAGAAGAATGAAAGAAAATGAATAGAAAAGAAAAAACTCTAAATAAAATATTTTCTTTAGTGTATGTGTGTGTTTTCCCTCAAAGGCACCTAAAGTTTATCTTTTTCTCTATAATAATATCTTTTTAAATCCCTTAAAAGCAAAAGAAAAAAAAAAAAGTTCTTCTAAATTTTTACTAATGAATTTGGTCAAACATATCACTCATTTTCCACCGGTTTGCACGAATTTCATTTCTCTGTGTCTCAGAGACTGACTTGGGTTCTATGAGTACTTTCAATAATCATTATTACATAGGACAATATTCTGCATACCACAACTCCACCACAAATTCATGTTGCTTGTTAATTTTTATACTATAGCTAATTTATCGATGATTTGTTGTTACTATTACTTGTCTTATAATCTGGGTTTATTTGTAACTAGAAGAAAATTACATTTTAAGGGCAAGTTTTCAATTCTATTTAAAATAACCCCAATTCATTTCTAAGCTAGTAAAGGCAAATGATAACATTTTTAGTTGTTGGTACGAAATTTTCTAGAAGTTTTTTGTGCTCCAAAAATAATTACATACCTTTTAAAATGTACCTAATCTATTTTAAGAATAACAGGAATTAAAATAGGCCTCTGAATTTGATACAGTGGAATGACCACTTGTTCTTCCTTGCTGGGGTGCTGGTTTCTCTGCGTGCCACATTGAGCGACCCGTGAGATCACCGGATCTTTGAGCTACCAGACAAGTGATATTTGTGTCTCCCGGTGCTCCCTCAGAGTGACCCCACATGGAGAACTTCTGACTCTGTTTATTCTTAGAGTGAGCAATTGCGTACAATTAGAAGATGTTATGACATAGGCCATCAGAACAGAATGCAGAGACAGGAGAATATTTCTATGAAAACAAAATATTAACGCTACTCTAAACTCAAGTCTAGGCTTTCCAAAGTGGAAAACTATTCCTGGAACGAATCAGAGACAGTTTGGTCTCGTTTCATTGTCACATCAACCATCACAAATATGAGTCTCTAAAAAGGGCCACCACGCACCCAGGATCCAAAGACTCTTGCTATACGACGCAAGAGCAAGGTTTTTCTCATTTGCTACTTAGTCTCTTTTTAACTTATCAGACAGTTTAAGCCTCTGTGTCTTTATGGGAAAACAAAAAGGCAAAACCAGCCGTGGACTGTTCTCATACCACCATGAGACCTGCATAAACCGGGACAGAACCCTAGCCACTGAGACCAGGCAGAAAGAAAATTCTAACTCTCTACTTTTCAAAAAAATTTATTACTAACTCTTTGATGGAAGAATCCACCAATTTGTGTATAAAATAAAATGGCAAGTTAGATTTCTTTGGAGAAATAAATTGTAGAAACTATTTATCCATTAGAGATTTTTTTTTTCCTTTAATGGTTCTTTGCCACTTGATGAAGCAAAAATAAATCTTGGCTCAGCTGTCAGATAATCTAGGCGACAAAGTCCTTTGTCTTTCCCTTATGAAATGACTGCTTTGAATGTTTTTATTTTAAAAACCAAAACTCCTTTGAATATTGTTGATTATTTTAAAAATCAAAAACCAAATACCTAATGTGAACGTAAGTCTAACAAAATGTAACACTAACCAGCCTTTCCGGGATGGCGTGCTTTTTCTGGTTATAAACGTTCCCTCTCTGATATTTTTCTCCTTGGTGGCTGTTAGCCCTTATCTACGAATACTATTTTTTGAGGGGCTTGTTGTATACTAGGTGTTTTACGTGCATTATTTCATTTGAACGTACCAACAATTCCACGAAGTAGGGGTTACAGACCTGCTTTGTAGATAAAGGAGCTCAGATTCAGAGACCTTCATCCATAAAGAGTGACTGGAGTCAGGCAGACCGGTGTCAAGCCCGTTTGGCTCTTTCTTGCTGTGTCATCTTAGCCAAATTATTTAACCTTTCTGCGCCTCAATTTCTTATCTGTAAAATGAAGACAATAATACAGGCCTATAATCTCTTAGCTATCATTCTCAAATCCAAAATGTCTGAAAATTAAAGTGTTTTCATCAATAGGGGCCATACTTATAAAAAAAAAATATTGTCAGTTGTTTATCTGAAGCTCAAATTTAACGGGGTGTGCAGTATTTTCATTTGCTAAATCCGGCAACACTATTCATTTGGCATAAAAATTGACCTGTGCTGGACAGAGGCTATCATAATCTTTATTCGTCCCACGATCTGAGCAGACGGGCCAGAAAATGCAAAGACTCTGAACCACGTGCTTGGTATTCGAGGGACAGAGAGAAGGCTACTGTGGACGGAACAGAAATAGAGTGGGTCAGGAGAAGGACAGGAGATCAAGTCTGAAAGGCGGGCAGGGCCGGATCACTGAGGGCCTTCGTGCCCTGCTAATGATGGTGAGAGCTACGTCCCGAGTCACATAGCAGGGAAGCAGCAAAACCAGGATTCGACGCTCAGTCCATCCTATTAGCACAATGGCCAGTCTCTCAACACACATCGTGGGGGAAAAGTGATCTTTAAGACATCACTATAAGCATGTCTTCAGGCTCTGGGGCTAAATAAAGGATTCATAAATATGGTAGCCAATCGGCTCCTGCATCGACTGTGGTGCTGGAAAGGGTACAGTTTCAGCAGACTTTAAGTTCAAGGTGATAACGTCAATGCCCATTTCAAAGCCCTTGCTGAGTTTCTCTGCAACAGGAAAGCATCTTAGCAAAAAACCAAGATTTCAGAGTGAGGGGGAAAATGGTATGCTTTGTAAATGTAGTATAAGTATATCTAACATAAACACAATATAATTATGTCAATTCAGTATAAGACTGTACCTCCTTTTATCACTTATCTTGTACACTGCTTGTTACACATATCACCTCCTTTTATGTCCTAAGATGTAATTAATGCAGCAATAGAATGGGTGGAATGTGGTCATCTGGTCAACCTACTTTGTATGCTCTGACCATGAGTGGTACCTTTGTCAACTAAAGTTGTCTTAAGTTTCAACTCTGTATCAAGCACAGTGCTGGCCACAAGAGAACTAAAAGCACATAAGATACAGTCCTGAATTCACCAAGTTTATAATAACTATGATTTGTTTTATTCATAGCATGTACAACCAGTCCCAAAAAGTTGTGATTTTTGTCAGGATTTTAATAATAATACCAACATTTGACATGTCCTTAACACTGTGCTAAGCATTTATATAGATTATTATACCTAATCCTTAGATAGCTCAAAGATTTAGCATTATCCCCATTTTTCAGATGGGGAAACTGAGGTTTCAGAGATTATCTTATTCAAGGCCCAGAGCTTGTAAACAATAGACCTAGGGTGTCAAACTCAGGCAATCTGACCCCAAAGTCAGCTCTATTTACCGTTTTTGCTATGACAAACTTTATATTAAAAACCTTTGTATCCAGTCCAATGCCAGAAGCCAAGCTCCCTTCTGCTATAGCAAATACAGCTTTCTGCATGGCAGGGGCTGCCTCAAGCCTTATCTTTCCGTCACCCTGGAGAGTTAATTCAGGCTTTGCTTTTGAACCCAGGAAACAGAAAGAATTCACACACACTGAATTCTCCACATTGGTCCTGCATGCCCCTGCCCACCCAGCCCCCGGGATCTGCCCCGGCCTGGCTAGGTTCACCGGCCCTTTCCTTGCTGTCAACGCTGAGGTGTTGGTAAATAGAGAACACCCCCCCAAGCCTGTCAGATTCTTCCGCACTGGCGCACACACCCCAATGCTGAGCAAACTCCTCTATCATTCGCCCAGGATCTTTGAATTTAGATGCTGGGTCAAGAAAGAATGACACTTTTGCAGGAAGCTGTTGTTTGGGAGAAATGATGTTCTTTAGCTTCTTCCCCAGGCCTGCGATATAATAGGCAGGTATTGTCCTGGTGATGAATGATAGCTCCTCCGGAAAAAATTACAACACCGCGTGTCATGAGCTGACTCTCCTCTCTGCCTCTGGAGTGGGTGTGGATCTGGCTGAAAAATCAGAGGCACCTGCAGAACAAACTCTCTTTTTTATTATTCAACTTAATTTTTTGTTTCAAATCTCCATTGATCTCAGTTAATGAAAAATGATGTCTCTGTCATTCTTGAGGCTTACCATCTACCCTTCCTTTTGACCAGTAATTCATAAATGGGAAGGAGACTGCCCCTACTCAGCTTTCCAGAAATTCTTTGGGGGAGTTGATTGTCACAAAGATTGAGAGGCGCCACTGGCATTTAGTGGTCCAGCAGCCAGAGATGCCCAACGTCCTGCAATGCACAAGACAATCCCATACCATGAAGAATCGTCTGGCGTCCTGACTTTTGAACGCCCACTGGACATTCATCTAGGTGAAGCACCAGTTTACACTCCTCTGAGCCTAGACCCTTAATCCATTTGACAGAGGCACACAAAGTATTTTACGCACAGTTTTAATGTGCTCTGCATTTTGTAAGAATGTGACCACCATATAAATTGAGGGAAGACTGTACTTTGTTCTAACTGTACCAAAACTTGTTCCACATATCAGAAAATCATGTCGTGAAGGCAGTACTGTGGGTGGCATTTGAGTCTCCCATACAACACACAGGTCTGCATTTGTGGCTGTGGACAATGTTTCTCTGCAGGAGGGCACACACCTGATTGCTTTACCGAGTGTTCTAGTGTGTCGAGCCCAACTATTTAAATGTTGAAATACGTATTATATTATTTTTAATACTTTCTTCTTATGTGCCCTTTAAAAATTGTGATTGTAGATAAGGAATTTCCGGGGTGTAAAGGAATGTTCTGCAGACCCTGTCAGTGGTCCACCCATTCCCCTGAACACTCATCTCCGCATGGTGAAAGGTGTCCCCTGCTACCACCTGCCATGCTTGGGTGCTGCCACCCTCAAGCTCAGGGCGTTTTCCTGGCCATGGGTCATACTCAGGGCCATGCAGCATTCTGGGAGTCAGCAAATGCCCCAGAAGCAGCCATTGACCAGTAGTGAGTTGGTGGATAATATGCCTGTCACCCCTCTGGGGGACAAACCTGAGGCCCCCGGTGGGAATGAGCCTCTCCTGCCCACGGTGGTGACTTACATGATCACACATCCTGGGTTGGCTTCTGGCCCTTCCCTGTCGTACTGTACCATTCCCCGAGCAGTGCTCCCCGGATCACCTCCCACGTCACCTGCTTAAATGCATGTCTTTGTCTCAGGGCCAACTTCTGGGGAGCCCAACCTAACACAGGCCATTACAAAGGATTTGTTGTAAAAGGGGGACGTAGAGTGTGACAGGGCTGAGAGCCAGTGCTCCAGACTCCGTCAAGATTTGGACTTTTGCTCAATGCCGAGGAGCATATCATTGTGATATCCATTTTCCCTCTTCATGTGGCTCCTGCAGCTCAGAGGTTCTCTCCCGATTCCAGACCGATCTTGAGATACAGTCAACTCTCCAACAGTGAAGAACCACTGAAGACTGCGAGCCAGTCTCTGGTCTTCAGCAGGCGCAGATCAGACCCATAGAAACAAAGCAGATGAATGAATGAGTGAGGCTGTCTCAGCACATGGACAGGCAGATAGAAACATCTTTTGTTTCCCATTTTTAATAGAAACATGATTCATAGAGCATTCATTCTTTTACTCAACAAATATTTACTGAGCATGTACTACATGCCAGGCATTGGACATACAGTGGTGGACAAAACAAACCAAATCATTTTCCTTACCAAGTTGGGAGAGACTGTTAAGTATAAAAAACATAACCTATAGGTTATGCTAAGTAGTACTAAATACTATGGAGGAAAATAAAACAGAAAATGGGGAAAAGGAGGGCTAGAAGTGAGGGTGTCAAGTTTTAAAAAGGCAGGTCAGGAAAGACCTCGCTCAACAGCGACCAATGGCAATAGACAGCCTCAAGGTCCAGGGTTCGACTCCTTGCTAAGAGAGTGGTGGGCACAGCGGAGGGCTGGAGAGGGTCTGCCAGGTAGAAAGGTGCTTCTGCTCAGCTCAGCATGTACCAACACGTGGGAAGACAAAGCCCAGTGGGCAGGTCTTCTGATTTTCCAAAGGAAACCTACGGACTTGCTGCCTGCCTGGAGAGCTGCTAGCAAGCTGGGCAAAGTTCTCCACATCTCTGGGATGTTCAAATTTCCGTTCCTCTTAACCTTTCCACAACAAAAGCCAGGCATTTGTGCAGGTGGCCTCTTCTTTCCATCCTGCCCCGTACCTCCCGTAAGCATCATTCCCTGCCTGACTGGCAGGAAGGGAGGCAGAGGGGAGGAATGAAAGCAGAGAGAAAGCAAATCACGAATGCCCGCTATCCGGCCCCACTTGTCCAGCCAGTTTATTTTTTCTTTTTCTCAACACACCCAGAATGTTGGAAGCATCGCCTTGCAAAGTTAGCAGTTGAGAGGGAAGGTTGTGATTGGTTTTCTTAATTCAAAAGTCTCAGAATGGCATGTTTCGAGAGATCCCAGCGGGAAAGCCCCGAATAGGAAAGCCATATTGGCTCATGGAGGTTGGGCCTTGGCATGGGGGCACTGCCTTGGCAGAGCCGCCTCAACATTTACACGACGCGTTGCCAACTCCAGCAGAACTTCCAGCGGGAGTTTTACGACCCTCTTTCATCCAAGCCACTATTTGGGCAGAGGCCTGATTAGTTCTAATGACTCCGTTTCTGTAGTGATGGCCAAGTCCTCTGTCATCCTGCGGTGGCCTGGAACGGCTCGGGTTTTAGAAAGAAATGCCCCTTGTAAAGCATGGAGGCACTAATGGCTGCACTCCAGGACGCTGGCCCCATGTGCCAAGAGGCGGAACAGCCAAGAGCAACAATGCAAGTGCGCAGAAACCGGGGGCTTATCGGTTTGCCCATCTCTAAAGATGCCCCAGCCCTTTACTACTCAAGAAAATCTTTGTCCTTGAATGTTTGTGTATTTCTCTGACTTCTGAGGAAGCCAAAGTCTAAGAATGAAGGGAAATTTTGTCATGAAGAGTAATGGTTGGGCAAAAATTATTGGCCCATTTTCTGGTTCTAAAACACTCTCGTAGATGGCCAGTTGGCATTTAACCACAGGCTGCTGGCATGATGCATAAATGTGTAACAGGGGTGTCTATAACAGCTATCCAAGTTTGGGGGAGTCTCAAGCTGATTCCTCAGTATGTACCCCTGAACTACACAGGCCAGGGTTTCCAAAGGAGCACCTGACTAGAACCCCACTCCACTACCATCTGGGGGCCAAGGGGTCCACAGCATCTGGGGCTTTGCAAGTGTGGATATTTACTTAGAGTAAATCAAATGGAAACTGAGCAATACCTTAGGACACAGATGGGTGCTACCTCTGCTAACAGGTGACTGGCTAGATGCTGGATTATGACAAAGTGAAGGTGTAGTCCTCCACCGAGGTGACAAGCAGTGATGCTGAGTGACTGGCTGGCGATGTTTTAACTGCGGTATCACTTCCAGGCTTTCGACCAATGCTCTTCACTGATGTCCTCAGTCAAATCCACCCACCTAACTCTTTCCAAGCATGGGTCTCTCTTCTTGAAAAGTCTCTCCCACTCCCAGATCTCAGGGACCTCCTGGGAACCCTCTTCCTTCTTTTAGTCTGACGGTACAGGGATCCTTCTTCCGCCAGAGCACAGGGCTTCCTGTTGCCCCTGCCACAGAAAGCCTTTCTCCCTCCGTGTTCTTTGTTCTTTCACAATCCCAGATCTTGGAGATTCTTCAGGCCCAAAGCCAGAATCAGCCAACATTTAGTTCCCCTCTCCTCAAAGGCAAGGAGGGCTTAGCTCTCAAAGCTTCTGGTGTCACAAGAGGGAGAAAGAGGAATACAAACTGCCAAGTCTCTGTTGAAACAGTCTGAATGCCTGTATTCTGCTCACCTGGGGAGGAGAGTTATTCGGTCCATTCTCCAGGGGGTTTATTCTGGAGTAAGTCACCAAGGGTGCCGGGGTTCACTGCCCACTGTGGGGGCAAAGGTTCTTGGATTCCTTTGCCAGAGCCAGGAGACAAGCCATGTGTCCTGTGGTCCACGGTTCCAGTGAGACTTTCCTGCAGAGTTGATGTATTGTTGCCATTCTGCCTGTCTTATGTCTATCTATCTAGCATAAAAAATTAGGTAGTGGGAAAGGTGTTTAGTCTAGTTAAGGAAATAGACCTTCAAAAAATAGTTTTTACCTTTTGTGTATGCAAACATGTGGGTTGATTCCAAACATGGCAATGACTCGGTTTTGGTGCTGAATTCCCGCTGCCTGGGATCTACTTCCAGATCTGCCTCTTACTACCTTTGTGGAAAATGGGTCACCTCTGCCAGCTGGTTTTCTTCTCCCAACACAGACTGCGACAGGCCTTCCCTCGTAAGGCTGCTGTAGATGTTAAATGGGAGAAGCTAGTTCAAGAGCAGGGCAAATAGGGCAGCCCCGTTACATACTAGAGGTGGCTACTGTTATTATTAAAGTGGAATAAATAGAACATACTGTTCCATAGTTTTTTCCCTTTGGCCAAGAGCTTATGTTAGTGCACATTCTTGAAAGAGAACCACGTGTCATTTCAAATAATAGTAATGATAGATATCAGTATTCAGTTCTTACTCTATGCTAGGCAATTTGCATATATTATTTCATTCAATCCTGGCAACAATTCCATGAGGTGCCACTACTATCAGCTCAACTTTGTAGCAGAGAGGCCTGGGCCACGTGACTTCATCAAGAGTATTACAGCTTTACGTGGAGACATCAGTGACATCTGACTGGTCTGACTCCATAGCTGATACTCTTAACTAGTACTTTAGAGCTGTGGTCCCCAACCTCCAGGCCATGAACCAGCACCAGTCTGTGGCCTGTTGGGGCCGGGCTGCAGGGCGGGAGGTGGGTGGTCTACAGGCGAGGGAGGCTTCATCTATCTGTGTTGCAGCCACTCCCCATCGCTCGCATCACTGCGTGGGCTCCGCCTCCTGTCAGATCAGCTGCAGCGTTAGATTCTCACAGGAGTGAACCCTACTGTGGACGCGCATGCCAGGGATCTGGGTTGTGAGCTCCTTGTGAGAGTCTGGTGCCCGATGATCTGGGGTAGAGCTGGGGTGGTGGTGCTGGCCGTGGGGAGCGGCTGCAAGTGCAGCTTGTCATTGGCGGAGAGGTTTGACTGCACAATGAATGTGGTGTGTGTGCTGCAGTCATCCTGGGACCATCCTCCCCCCTCCGCCTCTCCTCCTTCAAAGGATTGTCTTCCATGAAGTTGGTCCCTGGTGCCAAAAAGGTTGGGGACCATTGCATTAGACTGCCTAGCTTTTCAAATGCCAAATATTTCAGAATTTTGGTAATACTTCAAGAACTCTCTTCTCCTTAATCCAGACTGGGGCGGCTGTACTGTGTACTTACTTTATATGACAACCCTAGGATGGTAGGTACTAAGAATAAAGTTACAGAACAGTTTTTCTTCTTTCATTTTCTTCTTCTTTTCTTTTTTTATAAGCCAATGACTAGAAATGAAAACCGACGACAAATCTACTTATTTTTATTGTTTCAGGAACTTCAGATATTAAAAACAATGAAACACTGATCCAATAAAGTAATTTCTGCACACTTGTTTATATGTGATGCAGCACTGATTTTACAATTTGTACCCGTGAAGTTGTTTTCTTCCTTCCCTGGGACAAAGGGTCATTATTGCAGCTTGTAGAAGCCCCCAAAAGGATTGCTGTCCAGTGGTTTGTTTGGTTATTTTTTTTTTTTTTTCTGTGTTTTTAGTTGTAGGCAAGGATTCTTTTAGGGGAGGTTGAGAAACCAAAGACTACAAGATCGCTGCACAAAATGATTACTGCTGAACCAAACCAAAATACCAACAGGGTTTTGGACCCCATAGTAACTTTTAATCCCCATGATGTAATCCAAGAATCCACAATCTGGTAACAATACAGGATAACATTTTCACCTCTTATGAGCAAACTGAGGGAAAATAAAAATGATGTTGGAGATTTTAAACAAGTGAAATTTACTGAACATAAAGTACTGTACTTTATTTGAGCCAATTCAATAATATTTATTAAGCATATTTTACGTGCCAGGTGCTATTGCACTATTCTAGGCATTGATGAAAACGGAATCCTTGTTACCATGGAGTTCGAATTGCAGTGGGGAAGCACACAACGAACAAATAGATACCAAGCAGGTCAGGTGTGATAAGAGCCATCAGAAAAGCATGCACGTGGACACACAGAGTGCAGTAGGGTTGGGGAATTCCGTGCTGAAGAGGTGGCGTTTTAGTAGGGAGATGAGTAGATGGAGGAAGAATGCCTTGGAGATCAGGGGGACAGTGCTCTGGAGAAGGGGAGCAGTAAATGTTCCTGAGCAAGAATGACCTTGTGTGTTCAGATATGACAAGGAGGCCAGCGTGCAGAGCACAGTGAGGTGAGAAAGAGCACAAGGAAGGAAAGGCGGTTTTCAAGGATATCGTGAAACCCTGTTAGGACTGACATAATTTTTATTTGTACTGAGTTTGTGTGTTTTCCTGCTACAGAGGTGATAGAAACGCTTTTCTTTAAGGAGAAGATGGTCATGCAATGTTCTTCTTCTTTTTTTTTTTTCTTTTAATATTCTTTCTTGGTTAAAAAAAAAAAAAAGTGTTGGAAACTCTTTGTGTCAATTCCTTGAATTTTTTTTTAACCTGGTCTGTGAAATCTAGACATCTGGGAATGTCTGCTCCAGGAGACATCTTGCAGCGTTCTGTAGACGCAAGTGGCACAGTGCAGTAGGAAGTTCAGGGATCCAAAAGCCTGTGTCCCAGCCCTCCTCTGTCACAGACACGCTCGCTGGGTGACAGTAGGCAGGAAATGTCTATTTCTGGGTTTCACTTTTCTAGTCTCTAAAAAGAGGAGAGCAGCTTAAAAGTACCCTGAGTCAATGAAGGCGTCAGGGAGAAGAAAACATGATGGAAAAGTAAAGCGTCAGGCAGGCCGACCTCCCGCTGTGGGGCCCTGGGAGCCGCTCTGGGTGGGCTCTCTGGGAGGGGACAGACCCGCTCAGCCACTGCACAGGACGTCCCAGGGTTACCGTCACCTCCTTGGATTTTTCAAGAGGAAAATAAATTATGATTTTCACGTGCAATTTCTCTGTTCATAAATATTAGCAACTACTTCAATTAAAAACAAAACAAAACAAAACAAAAAACACCTTGTGAGCCTGCAAAACACATTTGTGGGTTGAGTTTGGCTGAGAGTTTATATATAGACTGCTATAACAAATTACTACAAACAGAGTGGCTTAAAACAGCAGAAATTAATCCTTCACAGTTCTGGAGGCTGGAGGTGGGAAGTCAGGATATGAGCTGGGTCGTGCTCCTTCAGAAGGTGCCAGAGAAGAGTCCCTCCTTGCCTCTTCCAGTTTCTGGCATTACAGCTGCGTCACCCCAATCTTTGCCTTTTTCCGCTACTTGTCTCTGTGTCCTCTCCTCTTATAAGGACACCAGTCATTGGCTTTTGGGCCCACCCTGTCCCAGTACGACCTCATCTTCACTTGCTTACGTCTGCAAAGACCCTATTTCCAAATAAGGTCCCATTCACAGGTACCAGGGGTTGGGACTTGAGCATATCTTCTGGGAGGACACAATTCAGCCCAATATAGGGGGATCAGTACCCTATTAAGAATGGATGGAAGAATTCTGGCCTAGAAATCTGGAAACCACAGAATGATTAAAACCTTCCTGTAAAGTTTAGGATCTCTCTCTCTCCAGGTAGTGAATGATGAATGTAAGACAGTCCATATGGGTCTCCAAAAAGGCTTGGACTGCCCATGAGACTTGAGTCAAATCAGACACATTCTGTTCTTCAGAACAGCGTCAGGCAGTGTATTGGTTCCTAGGGATGCCCCACAAAGGACTACACACTGGGCGATGTAAGACAACAGAAATATGTTTTCTCATAGTTCTGGAGGCCAGAGTCTGAAATCAAGGTGTCACCAGGGCCATGTCTTCGAAGGCTGTAGGGAAGGACCTTTCTGTCTCTTCCTAATGTCCTGGCATCTCCCAGCAATCCTTGGTGTCCTTGGCTTGTAGCTTCATTGTTCAACCTCTTCTCCTTCTTCTCTGTGTTTCTCTGTCCTTTTCTCTTCTTGCAAGCACACCTGTCATTGGATTAGGGCCTGCCCTAATTCAGTATGGCCTCATCTTAACCAATTACATCTGGAAAGACCCTATTTCCAAGTAAGGTTACATTCTGGGGCTCCCAGTGGCCATCAATTTCGAGGAGACACTCTTCAACCCAGTACAAATGCTGTTATGTCTGAGGTCTCTTCAATCTGCCTGACTCTGCGACTCTGTGACTTCTCTTTATCTTTCCTAGAGCATCTTTGCTGGTCTTTGTCACCCAGCCATTTCCTTAAGGAGCTTCTACCAACTTCCAAACACCCACACCCATTTAAAGTTCAACTTCAGGTTGAAAATGTCATTAGTGGTAAAATGTTTTAGAGGGGAAAAGGCTGTATTTCCTCTGATACTTTTAAGCCTGGTACCTCCTCACTTTTATATTTCAAGCTCCAGCGGACCTCTCTGCAAAACCACCTCCCAGAGTCATGGGACGGAGTGTTCGAGGGAGGAAAGCCAAACCACTTTTCACTTTCTTTGTCCCAGCGAATAAGGAACTTTCAGAAAAGTGCTCCATGCCTTTTCCAGCCACATTCCTCCATGGCCTTTTCTAACTACAGTTCTTTGTGAGTTTCCTTTCCATCATATGATGCATCTTTTTACTGCTTTGCACGACAAAACACAGCAAATCCTAAAATATGGATGTCTTGTTCTTATGAGAAAATGGAAAAGTTCACAAGAAAAGAAAATGACATAAGATGAGTGAGCAATGGTATTCAAAAAGTAGGGAGATTGGATAATGATGCAATTAGAGCCCATTTCTATGGTTTTCTATAATTCTGAACATTTGCTGACTACTTTGACTGGTTTGGTATTTATTCTTATATCATATCAATTTAAAATCACCCTGTATGCTATGTCCAAGAGGAATGATAAAGTAGGAAGAAAATATGTGCGGAAGAATTCTGAAAGGGGCTATCGGATGTTGACCTGAGATGTTATTATGAGGCCACCCAATCATTCTGGTCTTTTTTTATTCTTTCATTTGTGTTCCAAGCATTTTAAATATTTAAATTGCCTTTCCTATTTCCCTAATGAGAGTTTATTTGCATCTAGTGCATAATAACGGACTGGAAATGGATTTCTTCTTCTTGTGTTCTCAGTCCACTGGAAATGGGGGCACCAGTGACGAGGCTAACGTCTACCCGGAGAGGGACAGCAATGGCCTAAAGTGGGGTGCAAGTGATGAGAAGTGGTGGGATATGGGACATATTTTGAACTTTGAGCCAGCAGGATTTTCCAATGGCTTGGTGGTGGAATCTTAGAGAAAACAATGTGTCAGAGATGTCGTTAAGATTCCCAGTGAGGTTTTTATGAAGTCAGAGCTACAGGTCAAAAACAGGGGTGGGGCTCAGAAGGGGTCTGCCTGGAACCCTTCCTGGGCCACAGGTGACCAGTACAGTGGCAATTCCAAGTTGGCTTCCTACTTGGAGACTAGATCACTGTGGATTATACCACGATTTCCCAAAGTGTGAGAGATGTACTACATATACTAGTAGGATGATTTTAAGCTTAAAAAAAAGACATTTTTAGATAGCCTTATCCCAAATCATAATCCATGAAATTATGGTTTTAAATTATAATTTTCAGGCCGGGCACGGTGGCTCATGCCTGTAATCCTAGCACTCTGGGAGGCCGAGGTGGGCGGATCATTTGAGCTCAGGAGTTCGAGACCAGCCTGAGCAAGAGCGAGACCCCATCTCTACTAAAAATAGAAAGAAATTATATGGACAGCTAAAAATATATATAGAAAAAAATTAGCCGGGCATGGTGGCGCATGCCTGTAGTCCCAGCTACTCGGGAGGCTGAGACAGGAGGATTGCTTGAGCTCAGGAGTTTGAGGTTGCTGTGAGCTAGGCTGATGCCACGGCACTCACTCTAGCCTGGGCAACAGAGTGAGACTCTGTCTCAAAAAAAAAAATAAAATAAAATAAATTATAATTTTCAGACATTTATTTCATTGAGAATTATATACATCATGTGTGCACACACATAGACACACAGACATAACACACCAGCCCATCAAACCCATGACTACATAGATTATGGCCTAAAGATGAGATTAACTTAAAAAAAAAAACTGGTCAATTTTTTTAAATATTAAAAGAATAGGCCGGGTGTGGTGGCTCACGCCTGTAATCCTAGCACTCTGGGAGGCCGAGGTGGGAGGATCGCTCGAAGTCAGGAGTTCGAGACCAGCCTGAGCAAGAGGGAGACCCTGTCTCAATTAAAAAAAAAACATAGAAAGAAATTAACCAGACAACTAAAAATATACAGAAAAAATTAGCCAGGCATGGTGGCTCATGCCTGTAGTCCCAGCTACTCGGGAGGCTGAGGCAGGAGGATCGCTTGAGCCCAGGAGTTTGAGGTTGCTGTGAGCTAGGCTGATGCCATAGCACTCTAGCCCTGGGCAACAGAGTGAGACTCTGTCTCAAAAAAAAAAAAAAAAAAAAAAAAAGAGAGAGAGAATAAATAATATAGAATTATTATTCTAGAATATGGCAAAAATTGTCAAGGTGGCCCACAAATGATTGCAGATTGAAAAACACAGAATTATATCAAGTCTTATCTGCATGCACATGAAAATGACAGGAGAATAAAACTCAAATTCGGTTAGTGAAACATCCTTCCGATCCACAGTCTATATACTTCTACAAATCAAGGCGACACGCTAGCATAAGTGAGGAGATGAAATGCCAGAATCTGAGGGTGATATGAGTGGTACTTATTCCCCAAATGAAATAATGACTTACTAAAGGAAAGTTGAGTGAGGAAAAACATTGATAATTGTCCAATAAATCTTTCCATAACCTTCCATTAGTCATTGCTGCATTTCAGTCTCTTTTTACCCAAGAAGGGAAGTCAGACGTATAGGCAAGCTATTGCGGAACCACGAAGCAGCAACACTGCTAGTTTTCCCATCTCAGGATGCCTGTGGGTTTTTTTCCCTGCCTGTACTATCAAGACCATCGGATAGCATATAAGCCAATTTTAAGTTGCCATTTGCCCTTTTTGTAACTATTGGGAAACACTCCTGTATGCATCAAAATCGTGTTGTCTGCCCTGGCCTCGGGACCTAGGTCAAGTTAGATCATCTCCTCTTTACCAAAAGGATTTGAAATGTTCTGAACCTCCAGACCTTTTCCTCCAATCTAAGACACAAACTGGTAATGGGATGCCTTCATTTTCTAATCTATTCTTTCATTTGTTGAGTGCCTACTATGCCAAATACTGGCATGATTTCAACCACCAAAGCAAAACAATCTGCACAGGATTGTGAATCTCACACCCTAGCAGGGGAGGTGATATTCATCAGATAAATGCATAAATAATTGGCAACGGAATTTGGTGTAACTAAGAAGTACGAAGTGTTGTAAGAGTCTGTGTTAGCAAGGAGGCCTTGCCTTGGGAGTCAGGGAAGACCACCCTGAGAAGATGAAGTTTAGAAAGAAGTTGGCCAAGTGAGCAGAGGGAGGAAGAATATTCCAAACAGGGATACCATATGTGCTAAAGCTCCAAAGCATGAAGGAACTTGGTGTTTGAAAAATGGAAAGAAAGTCATCACAGCTAATGTGTAGTCAGTAGGGTGGCTGATGTTCTGGTTTGCTCTGGACTGCAATGTTTTCCAGGGTGTGGGGCTTTCAGTGCTAAATCTGGGAATGTCCTGGAACACCAGGATGAAGGGGTTGCCCTAGTAACAAGAAATAGGAAGAGTGGTGTCAATCTGGGCTTGAGAGATAGACAGAGGCCACATGTTTGAAGCACTGCTGGTGACTGCTAGGATCCTACCCTCTTGTTTGGTTCCCTGGGACCTCAAGATAATAAGGACTCACTCTTCTGGCTCTCTGTTGCTACATGCCCTCCCAAAACTTAGTAGCTAAAAAGAAAATAATAATTTCACAGTCTAGGAGTTGGCCTGACTCAACTGGGCGTTCTAACTCGGGGTCTCTCATACAGTTGCTCTAAGAGGGGCAGAAGTTATCAGAAACCTTTACTGAATTGAATATTCAAGATAGATTTCTCCACTTATATCTAGTGTCTCATATGGTTGGGGATGGCTGGAGGAACTGAGAGCAAGCTGGGCATCTCTCCCCTTCACTGTACCTGTGTGTGTGTGTGTGTGTGTGTGTGTGTGTACGTGTGCATGCACGCAGCCTTCCCATGTGGCCAGCTTGGCTTCCTCACAACATGGTGTTCTCAAAATACTCAGACTTCCAACATGGGGCTGACTTTCCCTAGAGCAGGCACTCTAAGAAACCCCTCAAAGTTGCAACAGTTCTTATGACCTAGCTTTGGAAGTCACTTCTGTTGTAGGCCAGATCAAAAAGGAGTAGAAATAGATTCCTCTCTGTGGGAGAAAGAGCAAAGAATTTGTGGCCATCTTTATTCTTCCACGATGCTACAGGTCACTGTGCCTCACAGAATCATGGTGTACTTCACTGACAATAGGATATGCTTGGTCTCATGGAAACAAGAGAAGAGTCATTGCAAGTCTAGCTCGAAAGCATATATTTTGACCTAGACTTACATAAGTCAAGGCCTCATTGTGCTATTGCAACATTTTACAGCCCCTTCCAAGAGCATTATCCTTGCTCTCTACACAGCAGCAAGACATTCCACCTGATGGGATTGCACAAGGCGCAGGCCTATCCATGACCTTCACCTCGGTTCAAAGATCTTTGTCTTCAGTCCTTTGTACAGTAATTTCATTTTCTTCTTGTCACATGTCGGGAAGTCTTATATCCTCTTGTGACTTTCAAAAAGTTCCCAAAGAAATCAGAGCTCTCTCAGTAGCTTGGAAGGAAGACTATTCCTTGGCTCTTTCTTGTTTATCTAGAATCTATCAATTATCAGATGTCAGCAAACTTATTCTGCCAAGGGCCAAATGGTAGATGTCTTAGGCTTTGCAGGCAACAGGTCTCTCTTGCGATTACTCAACTCTGCTGATGTAGCCATAGACGATACATAGATGAATGGGTGTGACAAATAAGATTTTATTTACAAAAACAGGGTAGTGGCCAAATCGCATTGGCCACAGTGTGTTGGCCAGTTTGATCCTGCCTCATGTATAAGTATCGCCCATTTCCACTAGGGGAAACTTGAAGACAAAACATCCTAAGATGAGAGAAACTTCAGCTTTCACTTGGCAATTCTGTTTAAAAGATAAAAATAATAGGTCTCATGCAGAGCACAAGATAAAATATTGGCCAAGGAAAATTTCATTCAAAATCTTCTGTACCCTAAGCTGGAAGCCAGGGGAAAAAAAAGAGAGAGACAGAGATAAAAACCCTCCTCAAATTCATACTGAATTTGTACTTTTAAGCCTCAACAAGGTTTCTCCCTATTTAAGTGCAGACTCTGAATATTCATAACAAGTTTAAACCCCTGTATTGTGTTTTTCACATGACAGGAGTTCAATTAATGCGTTTGAAAATTAAATCAGTGTTTTCTAAAATGTGAAACGTACACCTCTGGTAATACATGAGATTTGAGGTAGGATAGTTAACGAATACTTTTTATTTGAACTTTATGGATTATAAAAATTATTTTAATAAGTATTTTAAACATATAACAACCACATGGAACCTATTACTTTACAGATGCTGCTTAGGACAAGGTAAGGAAGGGATTTATGTTTTTAAAAAGTGAGTTGATGTAAATAAAATTTCTAAAGAAAAGTAATACTAACGGTAATACGAGGGTATGGGAAAAAATGACAAAGACAGTGATCAAATTATTCTTTCTTGGGAAACACTGGAATAAATGTTTCCTATCCCACCCTGGATGTTCAAACACTTGGTGAGGACAGGTACCGTGTGTGTTTTGTTTATTCTTTGTTCTGTTTTCTTGGTCTCTCTCACCAAGCACAGTGCTTGCTACATGAAAGGCCCACAATAAACAAAAAATGAGTGGAGAAATTAATAAGTTGTCACTCAGATTATTAGGTTAGTTTTGAGTTATGGGAAGTAATCTGACACGGACTCAAGGAGACAGTATTTCGGACATTCCTAAGCACAGTCTGAAGTTTGCAGAGCGGAAGAGATGAGCTTGTTTAAAATCAGTCAATTAGAAGTGGACAGTCTCTTGGGATGTCTTTGCCAAGAGAAGCCCAACGGTGCCATAAATCAGGATGTCTAATTGAAGCAATGTTTTAGGAATTAAACAGCAATTAAATCAAACAGGAAAGTTTCTAAGGGACACCTTTGACACCATGGGGGGGAAAGGTCAAAGCAACCCCAAGAGTCTATGGGAAAAAAATGGCTTCCTTCCAAGGAGCTTGCCGGTTAATAATTATCAAAGACATCTGTGATTAAAATCCTCTTTCTTCCAAAGGTTTTATGATCTTGCCATAGATTTCCCTCACGTAACATCATAAGCCAAAGCGGAAAAATCACTGAAGTATCACAAATGCAGCAACTCATGGAAAAAAGACTTGGAAAGGGGATGTGTAGCAAGAAGTTTGGGCCTGCCGAAAACCGGTTTTGAGAAACCGGTTCCCACAATAGATGGCATAACCTGTGCCTGTTTACCCAGTGAAAGTAATCTGGGTCATTTCAACATCAGTGTCACCAACTTCGAGAGAAGCTCAACTCGAAGGTTAATAGCAAGCGCGTGTGTGATAAAAGGTTTATCTAAAACTATAGTAAATTCTTCCATAACAGTGTTTCCAAAAATGTGAGGCTTCTAGCTGCAATAGAGATGATTTTAGGTAAAATGTAAACAAAAAAATTACTTTCTTACTTTAGTAATCATACATGGTCTTGTATCAATTAAACAGTAATACATCTAATACATCCATGATGTTGCAAATTATTGCTAAGAATGAGGTGAAATATTTTTTAAAGTATGTTAATTTTTCTGAAAAGAATATTAAGGAAATGATTGAACATAGTTAACTCTCAGACACAGCAACATTCATGCTGGTTGTTTCCCAAACAACTGAGGACTGGGAAACACTGTTCTGTCGCAGAGCTGTGACTGTTTCTAACACACAGTGCAAAAGAAGGAGCTTGTGTCCTTCATTTCCTAAAATCCAACAAAGACATGGCAAATAATAACACAGGTAAAAGGTAGCGGCGCAGAATTCGCTTTTCAAGCTCAGGTTATCCTGGCGGATTATCCAAGTAATCAGTTCGATCATGAGATTTGGGGAAAATAACCTTCATTGCCAACACGCAACAGCACAAGCCCGTAAACTCTTTTCTGCATATTTAAGAGGGATTTATTTTGTGATGGTTCAAGAGAATGGCAATTGAGAACATCTTTATTTTTTTTAATAACAATAACTATTATTATATTATTGCTATCATTCATTTTATTAAGGAATCCTCTCTGTCCCAAAGAACTGGGAAACATTTATAACAAAAGATATTATAGTAATGACTGTGCTGGTCTCATCAGTTTGGACTGTGTTTTGAGCACATCACGTGTAGAATCTCGTGGCAGCGGTTCTAAGCCAGGGTCCAGCCTTTGGTAGCTCTGTGATTTGGTGTGACTCGTTCATCCACTAAGCCTTGGTTGTAACAACTGTAAAATGGGGATAATGATTCCTACTTCAGATGGATGATTCAGTCAGAGAAGGTATCAAATGTGTGCAAAATACCAGGCATGAAGTGGGTTCACGGTACGTGTTCATTCCTCCTTGTTTTCTAGACCTCTTCACTTTCTCTTTTACCCCCGCCACTCACCGTAACAGTTGGCTTCCACTGAGCAGTTCCACTGTGTGTCAGCCCTGCTGTGATTCATCCACAAATGCCTGATACACGAGAGGTAGAAAATGAACCCCTTGGCCTGCCAGTAAAAGTCTACTGCCTTTCATATAATTTTCTGTGATGATCTGATTCGTACCAGCATCCTGAATCACTCGCACATCCATGCCACAAATATATGTTGACTGCCTCCTAACCGCCACGCAGTGTGCTTGCTCCATCGTGGGGGAAACAAATAATTTCCCATTTGTTTTCTCTTGGGTTGCTCCTAAGTGCTGAGGCCTTCTGCAGAGACAAGTCATAGGAGGGACTGGGGATTTGTCTTGTCCTCAGTTTTCCTTTTGTTCCCATGACCGCTGGTGTCTGGATGTGGTCCCGATTGGCGCATAGTAGGGATCACTCGTCCCACACTGGCATCCACTAAGATGTCCACAATCCACCTGCTGCCCCACATCCTAGTCTTTGCCAGCTCTTTCTTCTCAGCTGAATTCTGTACCCTTCTTGGGGACAAGGAAAATGTTAGCTGTTCCCCAAAGCTATTCTAAGACCATGAAAATGGAGACGGGTTGGCTCACACCGTCGTGGAGGATGGAGCTCTGAGGGCTTCCCAGTGCTGCAGGGTCTGAGTCTCCTCGGATCCTCAAACTGACCTGGGAAACTCGTCCATGCCCTACCTAGACCTGACTCCACTTGGGGAGGGGCCGTCAAACGTCAGAGTCCTTTCTCAGGGACCCACCCCAGGGTCTCCCTGTCCTGTTTTCCTGAGAGACCATTTCCCCTCAGCCAAACCCTGGCCTCCCTTACACTCTGGTGCTGGGGTTGGGGCTGAGGAAGGACAAAGACTGTCTCAGACAGTGTCTCATCGCGTCTGCCATGTGCGCCAGGCCCCCGGCCTCTGACTCCCCAAAGCGCAAAGTTAGCTTCTTTCGCCCTCAGGTTCCTCCAGGCCTCTCCCCTTCTAGGTGGGGACCAGTCACAACTGGAGAAGGGAGAAGAAATCAGTGAACCTATCACGGGGCCATCTCCCCACGTGGACCAACACAACACGGCTGAGGACAGGGGCCCCCGGGGAGCACAGACCGGCTGTGAGGGAGGCCAAACAAGACAAGACATAGAAGGCTCTGGAAAATGATATTCAGATTGCTCTTCTGGAGGCCTGGTGGCCTTTCCCAGGCACTCTGTGGCTCCCTGGGGCCCACCGTTTCCTGTCTGGCTTGTATCACTCACCACCGCAGGAGAATATAGCTCTGAAGATTAACAGTAACTACATATGGGACTCCAAAACCCCAGACTCTCAGGGCCAGAGAGCAGCCCTGGCTTTTGAGGAAGGACAAAGTCCTCTGACTTGGGCTGGAGACAGGACTTCTCCATCTCCTCATTCTACGACCTTGGGCAGGTCACTGCTCCTCTCAGCCTCAGTTTCCTCATCTGTAGAATGGAACACTGATCCCTCCTTCACGGGACTTCTGAGAGACTATCCAGAAAAACGCTTTGTATACCAGGAAGACAAACCTTAGGCATCATTTTTACTAGCAGTCTGCAGTCAGCCTAAATACAGCCCTGGTCCTAGAATGTGCCCTAGAAGTTATAAGGCAGTGGATTAACCCATGACTTTTATTTTGTAGCTATTAGACTGTTACAAAAAAAATGTTCATTTCCATTCCCTCCTAAATACTCCACTTATTTAAGCTTGCCAGCTATTTCGATTCTGGAAGTTTACCATGATAAATGATTACCTGTTCCCTTAATATAATTTCAGGAGGTACCTAAAAAGCACAGGCTTCCTAAAAAAGCCATATCCTACTTTTGCAATCTGAAGTGTTCCCAGGACACTCCTCAGGATGACATGTGAGTTCCACCTGAGGCTCTGCGTTTCCCCCTTTCGCTATTTTGGAAACCCGAAGACGTCTGAGCGGTGCCCTGGGAAGGCCTCCGGAGACACAGCTAACGGCCTTGGCCACGGGGAGGTGTGAGAGCTGAGCAGATCCCCCAGGAGCCGTGAGATGCAGGGATTTCTTCCAGGAACAGGGAGATTTATGTGGGGAGCACACAGTTGGGAGCCGTAAGCTGGTTCTTGCTTACAGACAAATGGCAGGAAGGGAAGAGAGGGAAGAAAGGAAGACATTCATTACCGAAGGCGAGAGCTTTGACTGGGCCGGGAAACTCCAGGAAGGAGGGAGACAAAAGTGCAGTCCCAAAATTGCTTCATGAATAAAGCCATTCACTTTTAGCCACATGCAGACACATTTATTGAAATCAAATTAGGATTAGAATACAGCGTTTTTACTTGTTTTATTTTTTGCTGGGGAGGGCATTATGTAGTCCGAATCGTCTTTTTTTGTGGCTTCACTCTTATGGGCAGTGTCTGAAACGTGCGCCGGATTTGCCACCTACTGTCCTGACAGCTAGTCCCCCCTCACCACCTCCCAGCTGTGCAACTGCAGCAAGGGGCTTGACTTCTCTGGGCCTGTGTTCAGTTTTGTAAAATGTCTGTGATGCCTGCTTCTCCTGGTTGTATTATAAATGAAAATGCTCCCTGACCAGAAATGAACTAAAGCAGCAATGAGCCGTGCGGTACCTGCATTACTTAGCATCCTCGAATCTTTTGTTTAGACATAAACAGGGGACGCATTGAAATCTGCAGTTACATGACATTGTATTTTCTCATTTCAAAAAATAAAGGAATCAGTCCAGATCTTGATATACAGGGAAAGTATGCCACGTATAATAGAAATAATGTGGGAACAGGAGGCAGAAAGAAGATAAGCCTTTCTTAAAAGGGATTTTTTTTTCACGTTGGAATGTCGTATTATGGGCTTATTACAGCTTCTCAGAAATGGACAATAAAGGAAAACTCAGAAGGTAGTACTGCACAGACACCAGCTAGGTATGTATTTTCACCTCCATGAGAAGAAAAAGGCTCATGTCCGATCGTTGGGTACGCCAAGGAGCGTTGACATTTTCTCTCCGCGCAGGAGAAGCAGAATAACAGCCATGGAACGGGGAGAGGCCGGGGCTCCACCCTTAGCAGCCATGGGAAGAATGGAGAAACCGTTCTCGTGCGCGGGGCAGGGCAAGCCTTCCTCACAAGTCTTCCTTAGTATTTCTGTTATCCCCTGTCCGCCCAGGGATGTTTTTAAGGTGACTGGTAGAGCCCCGGTTTTAGTCCAGGGTCCCCACGCAGAGCTCTACTCTGTTAGGCGGCGCTTGCTCCAGGGGGAGCTGCGCGCATTCGTGCAGCCAGTTAGATTTCACTCGGCGGTGCTGAGCCAGGTGCTGGGCTAGGTGCTAGGGATCACCAGGAGGAACAAAGCCCGGGCCCTGCCCAAGGCAAGAAGGAGCTTGGAACTTTGAAGAATCTGAGAAGGAAGCTCGGGGGGCCAGAATCTAGGGGGGCCAGAATCTAGCGAGCAGAGCGGGGGCATGGGCAGACAAGGGGGACGAGGAAGGCAGGGCCAGCTCTCTCTGAACACAAAGGTGCTATCCCACTCAGACCCTGTGGCGATTTCTTTAGCCCCGTGGTCTCAGCCTCGCCTTCATCTTTAAGAGAGCGTCCAATCGCTGCACCAACCAGCAGCCCCCAGTGGAGCCTGCTCTCCTCCCCGGGAGGAGGCCAGACCCGGAGTCTCATACAGTATTTAGCGGGGGAACCCACCGCTCGCCTCTGAGCACGGCCTAAGAACCTCAGCTGCATTGACAGGGCTCTGTATTTATGTAACAAGCCCTGCTCAAGTATTTTTAGGCCTACTGTTTAGAAACACACAGAGGGGGAAGAAAGAGAATAAATATGGAAATCAAATGTAAAAACTTCTGGCTCTTGCAACCAGCTTCCTGGGGAAATTTTCCTCTGTGTTCTTTCCACTTCTTCCACTCAGCGGAATGACTGCTAGTCATTAAGGAAATCTGTGAGGAGCTCACGGTGCAGGAATTGTACACCAGGGCTCCCATCCTCATTTGCATATCCCATTTTTTGATTGGCAGCTGTACATGAAATGCCATATCAGTTGAAAGTATGTTGTGAGCTGGCACTAATGATCCTATGGCTCCAGGGAAACCTGCCATATTGTAATTTGGCTATCAGGCATGAAAGAAATAATTCTAAGTGCCAGGAATGCAAGACTGAATAAATGTTTCACTGCTGCAGGTTGTCAAGGGCGACACTTCTGATTTAGTATAAACGAATGCCCCGTTGCCTTTGGGGTACCGAGAGTTTGCATTGTATCTGAGCTGTGTGTATAAAACATTAGTCTAAGAAAATGGCTTCGGTGTAAGATGGGAAACAGAGGCCTGCTCCCAGAAGGCAGCGGAATGTTTACAACTAATCACTGGATGAAAGGGTTTTGCTACCTTCTATAATGACAGGCAAACAGGATTTGCTTTTCCTGAGATGGAGAATAATGGTTATGTTAACTCAGCCTCGCCTCGCCTTTTTTTTTTTTTTTTTTTAATGAAATGCTCTTTTGTAAAGAAAATCACATCTGTTTCCTTTTATATATGAAAGGGATATAAATTCTTTTTTTTTTTTCCCCTCCCTCTGTGCGAATAGCCCATTGTGTACCCTGGAATTAAATAACCCTTTCTGGTGTCATCAGGTTTCAGAGGTCGGGAGGCGTGGCTGCCACTTCCTTCTCCCGGCTTCGACTTCACACACCTGCCTCGACAGAGAGGGTCCATGGGAGGGGGGAGCGATCACTTTCACGCAAATTTTCATTAAGGTCCCAAAGCCAATTCCTGGCATATCTAGCTCCACGGGATCTCATTTTCCTTATAAACTCCCTGTGCATTCACTGTGTGAAATGTAGAAATCAGTTGTCTAAAAAGCAGCACCTTCCTGGGACAAACGACAGTGGAAGCTTCTTCCTACCTGTGGCCTCTGCTGACCGTCTCGGTCCTGGTGTCAGGATCACGTTAAGATCTGCTGTATTTTCCCTTGATTCTGGGTGGGATATACTTCGAAGATGGTTTCCACCTTTGGACTTCCTCGCTTAGATGTTATTAAAGTGCAGATTCAGGGACCTGTTGAGACACGACAGAACAGCAGTCATGGGAAAATGCCGTTTGTCAATTTGCACTCCAGGCAAAAGCCAACTGGGGCACATCAAGGCAGGGCTGGGGACCGTCTGCACTTCTCTAGTCCTCAGTTCTCCATTTGGGAAGAAACCAACCTGATGCATGGGCTCCCCTCTTGAATTGGGAACTTCATGACTGCGGCTCGTCTACACGCTGAAGTGCCTCGCAGGTGGATTTGGCAAGAGTGGGAGTGAAAAGCTACAGATAAGTTATAAGATAATTAAGAATATGGTTAGATTTACCCATCCCTACCAAACTGACTGGAAAACACTTATTGTACCAATCCCTTCAGCCATGTCACTGCTGCAGATGGTGTGATATGCTTGTGATATAATACACAGATCCCACAAGATATAGCATCTTACAATGTTTCTATGCAATAGGCAACAGATTTTAAAATTGTAAGTAGAAAACGTTGAAGATGCCATCAATTCAAACTCACGTTTCTCGTTTCTGCACTTTAAACGGCGCACAAATTATTGGGCATTCGCTCTGTGGCGGGCTGTCGGGATGTAACAGTAAATGAGGCAGGGTCCCTGTCCCCAAGTAAGTCGTAGGTCGATGGGAAACACACACCAAAACACATAAACAAAAAACCAAAATCCACTGAGACGACACAAGCACGGGAGGGTCGTGAGACCAACAGTCCAAAGCCTGACAGTCAAGGTCACAGGAGAAAATGCCAGTTGAAAAATATAGGAAGCAACTAGCCAAACTCTCCTCCGTAACTTTCAAAGAACAGTGGAGTTTAGATTTAACTCAGGAAGCCACTTTGGGTACCCACTGTGTGCCAGGTGCTATATTTAGGTACCTTCACTTATATTATCTAGTTTAATTCTTTCAGTGGCAGATTATTCATTAATATTAAGATTATAGAGTCTCAATATTAAGACAGAATGAAGTAAACCCTATAGCCAAGTGGGAACATACTAGAATGCATGACCTTTTCCTCATTGGTTATGGGAAATTTTCTAAAGGAATGAATGTTTAAAGGCCCAGAGATCTGCCTGTAGAGTCCCTCCCTAGTCTTCCTTCCTTTCATGTAATTCAATACCTCGTGAACATTGGCAGCCATAACAGTTCCTGAACAGAGCTAACTCTACAAAACTTTTCACACTGTACCCTAGGGGAGTTAAGGGACTTTCCAAGGGTAATTTTGTTACCTGCAGTTTTTACCTTAAGCACTGACTTGGAGCCCAACTTCTACACGACTGTGTCACCACTGCTTGTCGAAAGGGTGATGAGTACTCAGTGGAAACTGTGTTTAACTCCGCTTGAAGCCTAAAGGAGGGCTGGTCATGGAAGGCTTCACTGAGGTGGTGATATTCCATAATGCATGAATCAGGAAATAAAATTCCACGTCCAGTGGGCAAGACTAGCATATGCTAGGAAGTGACAAAACATGACTGGTTGGGGTTGAAAGACCAGAGGAAAAGAAGTGGCGGAGGTGAAGCTAGCACAGGCGGCAGATGGCCATGCTCTGCTGTTTGGATGTTACTGGGTTGCCTATCTGTTTGCTTTCTCTAGACCTGTTTGTTTTTAACAGGGGTAAGTTGACTCTCAGAGGACATCTGGCAATGTCTAGAGTCATTTTGGTTGTCACAATTGAGGAAGGGGTACATCCAGTGAGTAGAGGCCAGGGATGCTGCTAAATATCCCTAAATGTTCCTAAATACAGTACACAGGACTCTTCCCCCGACAAAGAATTATCTGGCCTGAAATGTCAATAGTGCCAAGGTTGAGAGTCTTCTCCAGACCGTGGTTGCCTGTTTTCATGGTGTCACATGGAGTAAGTGAAAAGAGAGTTTAAACTTTGTGTGTTGGAATATGGATGTCTCACGACAAATATTTATTTGGAATTCCTGTTCCTTTTAAGCTAGGGGTGGGGGGAGGCAGGGGAAAGAGCGACTTTAGAGAGAAATATTAACCTTGCAAATATGCACATTTTCAATTCACATCCTAGTGACAAGCTACAACTTGTAATCAGTATAAAATGATTTTCTGGGAGAGTAAATGCTTATTTTCACTGTCTTGATGTTGGCACTGGATTACTTGGTATTAATCCCAGGGTGACACAGTCACATTTGGAAGCCAGGAGATTTATTTGGATGTCTTATGGGGCCAGGGGCAGCCTTCATTTTACATCCTTGATCTTGGAGAATTTAAATAATGGAGCTGCTTTTCTATATACACAAGTGGTGTGAAAAGGAAGTTATCTACCCGGGACAAATTCCAAGAGGCAATGCAAAGCCAGGTAAGGAGGAAGAGAGGATGGTGATGCCGCCATATTTATTGTCAACCCCATGCTTAGCAGCAACAGCTATTTGCACAACAAACACTTATTAAACACCAACAGTGTGCCTGCTCCCCTGGCACAAGAGAGCAAGAAATCTGAGAGTTCGTACCCACTCATTCCGGTGAACATTATAACAGCTTCTCCTCTCACACATGCTTCCACTGTGAGGCTACGCTTGGTATAAGTGTTCTAACAAAATTTTATTACTATCATCTCTTATGCATAGTTTTTCATCTAGAGAAAAGGACAGCAAATTTTTTTTATAAAGGACCAGATAGTAAATATTTTCAGTTTTGCTAGCCATTTGGTTTCTTTGGCTACTACTGGGCTCTGATGGAGTGTGAAGCAGCCATAGACAATATGTAAACAAATGAGTAGGGCTGTGTTCTAATAAATCTTTATTTATAAAAACAGGCAGCATGGCCAGATTTGTCCTGGAGGCTATAATTCAACAGCTCCTGACCAAGAGTATCTAGTGCATTATTTTAAAGCCATTGCCTTCTGAATATTGAAGCAATACTATTTAGAATCATAAAACGATTCTTACGTTTTGACCCAATAATTTCATACCACATAATCTAGCCCTAAGAAAGTCTTTGGATTTGCACATATAAGTTTTTACAAAAGATATTCATTGTGGTAATACTTATAATAATGAAATTTAGAAGCTATTTTATTGGTCAAAAACAGGGCATCAGAGAAATCAGAGTGATGAATATTGGGCCATCTTTAAAAGAGATCATTCCAAGGAGCTTTCATGTTGTTAAGTCAAGAAAAAGTGAGATATTGTGCAGTTTGACCTGAATTAGGTTTAAATCTACATATGCATAGAAAAAGAGAAGGAAATATGCCAAATTTTTAAGTGTGGTTGTCTCTGAATGGTGAGATTATAGGGTGATTTTTCTTGTAAAAGAAGGAGGCTCAGAGAGCTCAGGTAACCTTTCAGTGGTCACCTGCCCAGCCAGTTAATAGCAAAGCTAAATCTGTTAGATTCCAAACACTTGTCCTCTTTTAATAATTCCATGCTGGGATTGCTGGGACGATTAAATAACCTTATATACATAAAACACCCAGCAAAATGCTTGTGACATAGTAGGTACCCAACAAATGGTAGCTGTTAATATCATTATTCTTTGTTCTAAGCAGTTCTGTATCTTGGTTGTGGTGGTTACACAAATCTATGCAAGGGATAAAACTGCATAGAACTACACATACATACACACAGACAAACAAATGTAGAAATTGTGAAAACTAAGGTCTATAGCCTAGTTAACAGTATTGGACCACTGTCAACATCCTGTCTTTGATACTGTACTCCAGCTATTTAAGATTGACGACTCCACTGGGGGAAACTAGGAGAATGTTACATGGGACGCTACTATTTTTACAACTTCCTGTTGAGTCTATAATTATTTCAAATGAAAGAGTTTTTAAAAATACAGTAGAACTTTTTAAAAATGCCAACTACTTCCATAAATTGCATCTCATCCATTCAGGTAATGCAGGAAAAGGTAGGGATGGTTTGTTATGGTTTATAAAAGGTAAAACTGAAATGCTGTTGACTAATTGCTCTTCTCCAGGTCAATGAAAAAATAAATAGAAAAATCAAGTCACTGAACATCCAAGACTCTTTCTTACCAGTTGCTGGCCCTGCTGCAAAAGTTGTCCCATGTTTAATGGGGTCTGTGTTCCCTCAACAAGGAATGTGGCCACTGCAGTTTAAGGATAGACCTGCCATCTCCTCCCTTAGGTAGATGTATATAGAAAGTAGTCTCTGGACAAGAATCTAGAATTCTATGAGCAGATGTCCCCAGTTGAAGTTTGAAATGAGGGGAAGGAGGGAACAAAAAACACTCTCCAAGAAAATGATAATTACTCAAGTGTTTTCATGTTCTGATTAGTTTTATTATTTTTACATGTACTAGTGAAACTGAAAATAAGTTTTAGATAAATTAAGAAAACTGGCTTAAGGCTGGTACAGTTATAGCTCTCCTTGCAAAAACTCAACTCATGAATTCACCAAATATTTATTGAATGTCTATAGGAACAGGCACTATTCTAGACGCTGGAGATGAGGTCGTGCCCAGACCAATCCAGTTCCTACCCTTGAGGAATGTGGTTTAGGTCAAAAAGTAATTGATTGTAGCCTGAGTTTTTCCACTTGCTTGCCATTTGCCTTTAAAAGCTACCTGGGCCTCAATCTCTTCTTGTCCTTTTAGAGTGAGGACAAATGCATGTGCTCACCAACTCCCCTCTTGTATGCAACACAAACATCACTAACAAATTAAGGTGCTCTTTTCTGAGTTTCAAGGAAGACACAGACTTGGAAGCCTTTGGGACAAATTGACTCTATTGTCATTTTGGGCTGGCTACTTCTTTGTTGTGGGAGGCTGTCTTGTGCATCGTAGGATGTTTAGCATCACCCTGGCCTCTACCATCTAGATACCAGTAGCACATTCTCACTCTGCCCCACATCTTAGTTGTGACAACCAAAATGTCTCCAGGCATTGTCAAATGTCCCCTGGGAGAGGGATAATGATCCCCGTGGAAAACTACTGCTCTAACTATTGCTACCAATGATTAGCGTTTACAGATAACCAAACTAATTGCCATCTCAGGGTCAGATAATGTCTTCAGATCTCTTCTCATTCTTATCCTCTGCAATTCCATCAATTTAGGAAAAATGAACTGCATTGTTTTTCTTTCAATTATCTAGAAAGAGAAGAAGGTTTTTGATAAGGAAACTGAGGCTCAAAAAGGTTAAATCACTTGCCCAGGTTGCATAGTTATTAGGGGCAAGGCTGAAATGCAAATACACACCCTCTGAGTCCAGTGTGCCCTTCCCCTCTGGACTCTGGGCCTCTCGCAAATGACTTTGCCTGAAAATGCAGTTTTTTACAGCAGACAATCCACGAGGCATTCAGGAGCTTGGACTCATGCTGAAGCATTTGACTTCCAGTCACTGTCCTGGTTCCTTCTGTGTTTTTTAAACTTTTGATCACACCTGAGTGAATGGGAATGTTTCCTTGGATGAGAAGTGGAAAAATCAGCATTACTGGCTCAAGAAACCAATCAGGAGCAAGGCCTCATGTATAATATGAATAAAAATGAGACCCAAACCCTGCCTTTGGGAAGCTTACAGTCTACAGTATGTACGTGTTGAGGGTGTGAAAATACACACATAAATTCTGATACAAACATCAACTCATTAAGGCTGGGCCAGTTTAAAATGGGTGTTGTATGCAAGAGAAATGCCCACCCAACATATAAGGATATTTGCAAAACGGTGTACATCTTTACTGGGGGCATCTGCTCATTAAAAACCGCTCTTCAATCTTCTTTACCTTCCCATTTCCCTCAAAGCTCCACTACACATGACATCCCAGCTGTCCCTGACAACTCACGGAGAGAATGATCCAAATCCCCCCGCAAACCCAGCCTCCCCTGGCTCTGGTCCCCTTTGCCACTTCCCACCCACCTCCCTCTTGCCTTCCCATGTCTCTGCTCTTTCACGGTACATGAATCAGGACAGCATCAGCTCCAGGACTGCTCTCACCCATTTCCCTGATGTAAACACCAAGGCCTAGGTGCCGTGCTGGTGGCGAAGCAAAGTTCTCTCCAGTATGCGGGGAAGGTAGAAAAGCTTTAAATGGAGGGAAGGGGAGTTCAGTGGTAAGAAATAGGAGATGAAATGATATAAAGAGTAAGCATAGACCACATCCAACCAGACCGATGAAACAATACCTGAGAAAGCACTTCAAAAAGTGCATGGCACAATATAAATAGACTGTACTGGAGGCACAGTTTCTGGAGTAAGGAAAATGTGACTTTTAGATGGATCTTGAATTAATGGAATCCGGACCTGTGGAATTGGAGGCGATGAGTGAGCCAAGGAGAAGGAAGCCCGGATGGCAGCCCAGCAGGCGAGAGGGTTCTGTGCAGGAAAGGGTCGGGTGTGTTCAAGGAGCCAGGATCAGTGTCTCAACTGAGGCTCCTTAAGTTTATTTCCTGTCTGGGGCATTCTGTGACACATTTCCAAATGGAAAAATCATTCCCCATCGAGCTAGCCAAATATCTTGAATAAATAATGCAGAAATTATTAAGACATTTTCCAGAGGGCCCCAGCATTTCCTGCCTTGACAATGGAGCTGGATTTGACATCAGCTAATCCAAGAAGTTAAAAAGAAAAGCTTGGCCAACGCAAACTTCCCTTCCAAGTGTTTTTCGATAATGTGAGATCGCGTTGTGAGACGATGCTCGTGATCAGTTTTTTCCAAACCATCTCAACATCTTTGATTAAGTCATGAGCGTGGCTGTATGGATGTGCCATTGGCCGATTGCTGTCCTGGCTTGTGGGAATAGGGAGGAACATTGAAATAAATTATGGCTTCATTCGTCAAGCTACAGAATATTAAAATTAAAAAAAAAAAAAAGAAGGGGCCAAAAGAAAGATGTCCCAATAGCATACAAGATGACTTTGTGTTAATGGGAGAGATACATGTTGGAAGGTTTTAAGGTTTCTAAAAGAAAAAATACAAAAATATCAGCTCACTTGTATATAGTAGTTCTCATGTACCAGCTGCTATTCTAAGCTCTTTACACAGATTACCTAGTTTATTCCTGACAATGACCATGAAAGAGGCAGGTACTTATTCTCATTATACCAATGAAGAAACTGAAGTGGAGGGCATTACTTAACTTTCCCAGGATCACACAATGTGTACACTGTCTACATGTGTACTGTCTCTCTAAGGAGACTTTAGAGACAATGACCAAGAGAAAATGCACATTCTTCTTGCAATCCTATCAGTAAAATGAGAGAGAGAGAGAGAGGGAATGCTTAGAAAATCCTGCCCAAATCTCTAAAAATTACAGAAGTGATAATGCAACCACCTCATCACATTGTATCCAAGAAGACTGGTTGACTTGTCCCAGATCAAGTGGAGGCAAACCCAGTGCTTGAATAAAGTTCTTCTTGCTCCCAGGAATCAAACAGGCTCCTGAGAATCAGTTTTTTCATCTGTACAATGGACAGCAAAATACCCACTTATGAAATGATAGATTATTTATGCAAGCTCTTCAGAAAGTAATAGCACTGTAAAATATATTTTATCATTAGGAGTATCTGAAGTCAAACAAACTAATTGAAGTGAGCACTACCAATTATTACAGGTTGTATCCATGGGCAATTTAGATCTCTCCCTAATTATCAGGTTTTTCACCTGTAAAGTGGCAATAATAATAATATCTCATGGGGTTCTAGTGAAGATTAAATCATACTATGCATGCAAGGCATGCACTGAGCCCTACCCCTTGCTCATAGTAAATGCTCAATAAATATTAGATAATAATAATAAAGAAATCATAGCTACAGCATGTGTTATGCTATGTTAATTACAACAAGATTGCAAAACCTATTTTGATGAACCAGAGCATTATAGCTTGAGTAAGAAATAAAATAAATATGCAAACGACAGAACTTTAACCTAATAACGTGACCACTCCCGAAGTTTAGCATATTACTGGAAATCGCTAATGGAGCACTGCCCATTATTCATGATAGAGCAGTAAGGAATCATGCATAATGGAACAGAGTCCCTGCTAACAGCAGATTCACGCACGATAATTTAAACTTGTTTGTATGGAAATAAAGGACGAATCTTTGAAGTGAGCCTTAATGAGATTCTGCTTGATCTTCAGTGTATCCTGGGAGAGAGAGTTCAATTTTTCCTCCAGCATCCAACTCATGTTGGTAGCGTGTAGGAAAGAAAGGGCCGACTTAAATTATGAATGGCCCTTCTTGTCTTTGTGATAGCAGGTGAGGAGTGGGGGCGCTCATCTGGGGGGCACTGGGGAGATGGAGAGAGATAACCACGGTTCTCCAAGGTGGCTTCTGCATCCAAAACTTATAGGAAGATGTGGTGGGCTGGGGCCTCTGCACGCATTCATTCTGGACCCTCCAGGACCGAAATAAGCCAGCCGGCCCTGGCAGGAGATGCGGGATGTATTAGCATGGCCCTGCACCTTTGCAAATTCTGCTCATGCACAAAAGGGCTCCGTCCCACACCTGTGTCAGGGTAGACCTGGCAAACAGTCACCTTGTCGATGACTGCTGCACTGGCTGCTGCCGAACTCTGAAGATATTTGGTGGTTGGGCAACCTGGCCTGGCTGTCAGAAGGTTCCAGAAAGTGGATGTGTTTTGGTTGCCAAGTGAAGAGTGTATGATAACGGAGTTTTTTAAATCAATTCAAGCCATGGGAGAGGTCTACCTCATTAGGTGACCATTAGGTTCGTGATGAGAAGATGATGACTGTGGAGTGCTGAGCCCAGGCTGGCCACACACTGTAGAGTGCTGAGCAGGGGGTGGGCCACATGCTGTAGAGCCCCCAATGCATGGGAGATGCCATTTTTTCTTTTTACCTGTATCACTTTGAGGGCTTTTTCAAGCCTGTGGCTTTTCAGGCTCAATTAATTGTAACTCAGCCTCTGAGATGAAGTGTGTTGAATTCCTTCTGCCGTTTCGACAGGAAGACACAGCCTAGCTCGAAGTCGTGAGGAATAACGTGTGTCGCAACTGTCTCTGTGCTGGGCTCCTTGCTCAGCACTCTCCTTACGTGACCTCCTTTAATCCTCACCACAGCCCTGTGAGGGTGAAAATGCTTTTTAATTTCATTTGACAGATGAGAAAACTGAGGCCCGTAAGGCGAAGTTACTCGCCCACGCCAGTCAGTGGTGGGAACTGGGATTTGAACCCAGCACCCACTTGAGTCGTCCAAGTTCTTAATCATACTCTACTGCCTGTCCCTCAACAGCGTCCCCTGTAGGAGAAGCCTCACCTGACCGTAATGAACACTCTCAGCTGGGCACCGTTGGGGGTGGGGGGAGTATGTCTCAATCCCTCCCCAGGTGACAGGTGTGTCATGTGACTCTGGCGTCAGGGAGCAAAACTGAGTAGGATGCTGACTCATCTACCTCAGCTGCCTCCCCTCACACAGACTCAAGAATTCTGTTCCCAACCTCTTTTGCCTTGATTTTCTAATGAAAAATCTCTTTTATAAGTTAATATGTGCCGAGCATTATGTGAAGAGGGTTTCATGCATCCAATCCTTTAATTCCTAAAACTCTTCTTTCTGTCTTACCAATGAGGCTATGAAGCTGCCACAAGTGAAGGAACCAGCCCAAGAATGCACAGCTGGGGAATGGGGTCCCAGGACACATTCCCGCATCAGTCACGCAGATATGCACGTGTCGGACACTGTTCTCTTTAGGGGTACAGCAGTGAACAAGACAGAGGTGTCTTGTTCACCCTCCTCAGGGAGCCTACACTCTAGAGAGGAGAGACAGGCTATGAACAAATATATAAATTCAACAAGATAGTCACGTCCCAGAGAATGACGTTTCCATCAACAATGGACAGCATGCATACGTGACAATGACCGCCTAAGATACTGTATCCCGTAAGACAATACTGTATCTTTAGTGTATCTTTTCTATGTTTAGATGTGTTTAAATATACAAATACCACTGTGTTACAATTGCCTACTGTATTCAGTACAGGAACATGCCATACAGGCGTATAGGCTAGGAGCAATGCACTAGACCACACAGCCTAGGTGTGCAGTGGGCTATGCCAGCTGGGTTTGTGTAAGGGCACGTAATGATGAAATCACCTAATAACATATTTCTTAGAATGCATCCTTGTTGTTCAACACCATACAACTACATAGAGGTCATTTCTATGAAGAAAGCAGCAGAAAGATACAGAAGAAGGGACTAGAAGGAAAAGATGGTGTGTGGGTTGCTAGGTCAGATGGGGTGGTCAGAGACAGCAGCCTGAGAAAGTAATATTTGAATGAGTGGAGGCAAATCCACATTCCAGGCAGTTGGATTATCATGTGCAAAGGTCCTGGGGCAGGATGAGTTGGGGGGAAACATGACGAAGGCCCTTCTGCCCCAAGTGGAGTGGAGGAAGTGAAGGAGTCAGAAGGGTTGGCTCACACACGGCCACGGCCAGCTGCACTGAGAGTCTGCGGCCTGTTCTCTTGCCCTCTACACTGTGCATCTCCCAGGGCTGCCTCGAAGAATGTCAGCTCCTATCCTGACATTCATTTTACCTGGGGGTCCCCCCCCCTGCCACATCCCCAGTTCTCTCTTTCCTTATGTTTAGGTGATTACCAAATGTGGATGCTCTGAAATCCATTCCCTTTTTAAATAATTTGAATTAAACTAGGGTAGATGTCCGCCAAGATGAGCAATAGAGAACTCTGTGAGCAGCATCTCTGCACGGCACATTTCCATCCTTCACGTTCGCAGATGGCTCTGCTGACAGGGAGGCCAGCCTGTGTCTGTGTGCGGCACGAACGCCACACAGAAGGAGCACCAGCGCGGCCACTCCCACGGAAACGTTTCCATCTCTGAGAGCCGTAGCATCAGATGATGCGTCGGTATTTTTAACGCTGAAGCAGATCAATGGTCGCATCACCAAATGTGCTTCACATTCGGGCGCGAGCCTTAAATATTTCTAGCTGGAGGCCGGGGCTCCGCCAGCATCTCCTGTCCCGTAACAGTAACCTCCGTCTCATTTGGCCACTTCCTTCTGCTCACTAGATGCATTCTTTACACTTCTGATTACTAACCACAGCCGTGAGCCAAAACATTATAGTTAAATTTAAAAAAAAAAAAAAAAAAAACAGATCCTGGGATGAGTCTTCGAGAAAATAGCAGTCTTTTAATAATCAAAATCTTTATGCATCTTGTTTAATCATTGTGCTAAGTTGTTGAGAGAACCGGATTTTTAGAATTTAACCTGGTGTCTGAGCACAGAAAAAAAATATATATTCCTCCATTTATTCTGGCCCTGACTTTGTGTCTATTCAATTACAATTTCCAGTCAACCACCCCAACATTTCAGGGATGGCCTTTTTTTTTTCTTTTTTTTATAAAAGCAGGACTAGAATTTCATTGTATTGAACATAAATGGGGAAAAGTACATTGCAGAATAAAACTTAAAATGCTTTTATGGAATTTTCATTATAAGACTGCCTGTAATGGAGTTGACCTCATATTCACCTAAGATTTCTCTGGCTCCGAGTTCAGATTTCATGCCAATTAACATGTTAATGACATATATCATTTAAAGAGCCCATCATAACTTTTATCACATCATGTTACATCTATTTCCTTGTAATTAAATCAGAATTACAGGGTGTAATTACTTTTCTTTTCCTGAATACCCATTCCTTTTCAGACATTTAAATTCAAGTGCAAGTACTAAAAGACACTTGAAAGTAACAACCTAATAAAAATATTATCAATTAATGAAAGTGTTGGGTTTCTCCTACTCTCTGGTTTCTTTTTGACAAATTCCTATCTCCCCGTGTACTTTGCATGACATGTAATGATTGGTCGTATCCAGTCAAATGCTTTATAAGCTCTTTAAATCCTCAGGGCCCTAGTCTCTATTAATATGCAATGTTCTCACACATAAATATAATTACATACAATTATTAGCGGAAACGGATCAGATAAGGTTTATTAAGGAAATATCCTATAATTACCCAAGTCCAAGACTTCCCTTTACATGTTAATTCAGCCAAGGGTTGGAGTCTATAATCATTCCACCTGCAAAACAGCTATTGACTTTGATTTCACTTTGGGAAACCAATCGCTGAGGGCAGGATCAAAAAACGGGCACACCTTTGTTTAAAAGACTTAACCACGATAACTCTATGAAAATTCTGGACCCAGAGGTAATTAGCGGGCCACTTATGGTCTTGTACACCCTCCTCAAATCAGGTTTAAAACTTAAACTTGTATCCTACTTAATTTTTGAACCTCATTATAACTTCAAGTAATATCTAAAAACATGCAAGCAACCTAGAGGCACGTGCTCTGCGATGACAGTGTGTTAGAGGTGTGGGGGCAGAGCTACCAAGGACTGACGCGCATTATCTGAGGAACTAGGCACTGGAACGTGGGTAGAAAAGCAACTCCTTTGTTGTCAGGAAGTCGTACGTACATAGATCAATTCAATTATTCATTTGGCAAATATTTACAGAGTGCCTGTAATGGCTACGTACTAGTCTTTTAGCCCTCGGTGCTGAGTAACATGGTGGAGGTTATTGTTGCCCATGTGCCAACGTTCAAAGGAGAGAGAACAGACCGTAAACAAGTAAACAACAGAATGAATAGGAGAAGTGCAGCAAGCAATGAGAGCCAAGAGGGAAAGATAGCAGAACGAGGGGAGAAAAGAGATGGTGGCAAGGTGGGTTATTCCACACAGGGTGGGCGGTGAAGGCATCTCTGAGGTGCCTGATCTTTGAGCTGAGATCCGAGCGATGTGAAGGAGCAAGAGAGGCTCGGCGGGGACAGAATCTCTGAGTCCTAAAGGAGAGTGAGTGTGATGTTTTGGAAGAACAAAGGGCAGGTGAGTGCCGCTGGGACAAAGGGAGCAAGATCACAAAGATGGCGGTGGAAAGATGGCACCATTTACGTAGGCCCTGCAGACCACCAGAAGCATTATGGATTTTGTTCTAAGAGTGACAGGAAGCAGTGAGAGGGTTTTAAGCCAGGAGGTGACATTACCTGAATTGCATTTTGAAAATGATATTCTGGGGTGTGGAGGCTGGACTTGGAGGAGGCAGGGATAGAAGACACTGGGAGGCTGTTGGTGCCATCCAGGGGGGCAAAGGCACCAGCTTAACCTATGAAGAGCCCAAAGGCAGAGCCCGTGATGTGGCAGGTGAATGAGCAGGGATACTCCTCTGGTTTGTGGCCGCTTGTGAGAACCCCCATGTCCTCCTGACCATTTAACCGAATGAATGTGTCTACTGTGTGCCAGCCATCGTGTTAAGCCTTGCAAATGTCAAAGTGAGCAAAGCAGACAACATCTCTGCCCTCATGGACCTTAAATAAGGGAGAAGCACATCCGACCCAGAACCAAATAATTACAGAATAGTAAGTCTGGCAATGGTAGTTGTCTTGGAGAAAACTACAACATGGCTTAGAGATTGGGAAGGACAGAGAAAGAGGGAGGGACAGCTACTTAAGATTCCGTGCCCAGGGAAGGCCATGTGGAAGAGGGTATGACATTGTCACAGACCTGAATAAGGTGACATCAACATGTGATCCAAATGTCAGCTGTTCCCACATCTTCCTAATCCCAATATGTTGCTCTTGTTTTCAACTGATGCCAACCCCAAACTCAACACCACTGCAAGTTCTCTCACCAAAGCACCAATGAACAATGGGGAGGTGGGTAAGCTTTTAGGGGGAAAACACAGAAGTGGGGATGACATGATAGTGCCACAGCAACACCTGAGAAAGCCTCTCACACATTCCTCTAGAAAAATCCCAGATATTTCTTTTCTCCTTCCTTTGCACATGATCTCCAGCTTTCTTCTTGAATTCTCTGGTGCTCACAGTGGCCAGTCCCGCTTTCCTCTTCTGAGCAGAGCAATTCAGCTCAGCCCCAACTCCTCCTAGTCGCCTTCCAGCATACGGCAAAACAAAGGCAACTGTAGTGACCACTTTTGCCCTCTGAGACTTCACCTCCTCATTCCTGTCCCAAGTGGCTCAACACAGTATTTCTCCTTAAAACACTCAGTGCCCTCCCCCAAGGGAAATTCTGGTGAACGCAATTATCACCTTGCAAACGGTTTATGGATTGACACATGCCCACAAGTTCCCCATTTATTGAGCCCAGGACATGGAATCTCATGAAAATGCACAGGATCATTATCCTGTTCAAAGCTATCTTTGCACAGCTTCTTCCTGTCCATGTCTCCTATGTTTGTGTTTTCTCTCCGTGTATAAAGTCAGGCCGAGATGAGATAGTGACGGAATCCTTGCCATACATCTACGGACTTTGCTTTAAGGCAGGGGTTGGCAAATTGACCAGTAAAAAGGTGTTATCAGAACACAACCACACCCTTGGCTTGCAAATGGCCCGTGGCTGCTTCTCCGCAGCTGTGCAGGGCGGCATCACTGCCCAGCACAAAAGCAGCGCTGTCCCATACGAATGGGTGTGGCCATGTTCCAATACTGCTTTATTTCTGGACACTGAAATAAAGTGTTCAGACATGTCATTCTCACACATGTCATGAAGTATTATTCTTCTGTTGATTTTTGTTCAACCATTTAAAAACCTAAAAACAGTTCTCAGCTTGCCGGCTTTACAAAAACAGGTGGCAGGATGGGTTTGGCCTGCAGGTCATAGTTTGCCACCCTGATTTGAGGGCTTGTTGACAAACCTCAGGCTCTCTGGGTTCTTGGATCAATCTCTGCACGACCAGGGTCCTCCCAGAACGCTCTCCCCTGCAGCCTTCCAAGTCTGGGGTCTGGGCGCCTTGGGAAACGGGCCTGCACATTCACCCAGATCTCCCCAGCATTCAGCCTAGAGCCCAGCGCCACGCAGGTACTGAAACCACATTAGTGGAGTGAAGAAACCAAGGAATATATGAAAGTCGGAGCATCTTTTGTGTGGTTCTCAAGCCAGTCTCTAACATCATTAATGCTTATGATAAGACAAAACCATTACTTACTAGCAAAATGAATAATTCACCATTTCTCAAAACCTACTGGGATGAGAAGGAGGAAGAAAGGGAGCTGTGGGTACCTATGAGTGATACGTCTAAGTGACTCCTTTAGACACAGAGCCCACGGCCTCCACAGCCCCGACTCCGCACTATTTCCATCGATTTCCAAACGAGTTGAGGCCGTTTCCTGACAGTTTGGGGGAAAGGGGCCAAACCATGAGGCTCCTACCATGTCTTCAGCATTTTACAATTAAGAGCTGGCCTTGTTTAAAGCCCAACCTGTCATTACCGCTAATATTGAGATGAGACACTTTGATCCAAATGGAATCTGACTGCCTGATACAACCCAACGTTAAGCTGCTTCCGAGAGCATCTTTCACTCTGTATATCGTCCGCCGGCTGATGTCAGTTTTGGCGGAGCCGCGGTGCTCTCACGACGGTGCGAAGGAGAGCTGATGTTGCATGAACTTTTCTGCTGCTGTTTCTTTTCCGGCTGACAGCTTAGCCCCGCACCCTAGGCCTGTCTGTTCATCTCACGGAGACGGTCACTGATTCCCTCTCTTCCGATTAGCCTGGGCAATGATTGGGATAATTTAGGACTTGTGCCGCTTGATCATCTGTACAGTTACAACAAATAAAACATTTTAATATGAGCAGTCACTGCGTGTTTACTGTATCATATTGCTGAGAGCTGAACCAATGCCAAGCGCTATAACAGAAGGGGGGATGTGAACTCCAGAATGATGACACTAATAAGGAAATTACAAAAGGCCCAACAAATGGCATTTGTGTTAAATCAATAATGCTCTGTTTGTTTTTTTTAATTCTAATCTTTCTTCGGAAAAAAAAAATTATCTTTCTAAACAGTTGGCGATTCCTATTCTTGTTCGTCTTCCTGAACATAATTAAAAACATGTTGTGGCGTCTACTTAAGACATCAACTTTCCCAAGGCTGTCTTGTCCACTGCGTTTTAAACAAAGACACTTGTTTTGGCATTGTGCCCTTAATTAATCATTTGAGGCTTTATTGCTGTACAAAAAAAAAAAAAAAGTGTCTTTGTTTAATGATTCATCACAAGCCCAATTTCTGCAGAACTTAATCAAATACAGAACCAACTTTCTAATCAGCTTGAATACCAAAAAAAAATTAACGTAGGCCTTGTTTTCGGGATGTTATTTGATAAAAGAAACTGGTATATGACATTGTTACATAGGCTGCTTAGGAATTCTTTCATAGAGATAAGATGGACCTTTTGTTTTTGGAGTCGAGAATGGAAGCTCGTTGTTTATTAAGAAAATAGAACCTTTGATGGCCCAGTGAGTGTCATTTTAGCATTTGGGCCTTGCAGAGCTGGGGACAAAGCCTTAAGAATTCACATCTTGTCTTGCCATTTTTAATGTCCACTCTGAGAATCAGACGGCACCGCGCAGGAGAAGGTGACTCCGGGAAGTGCCGAGCTGACTTGCCGCTGACTTAGACCAGGCCGCGGGCTCTTCCTCCTTCCGCTCTGCCTTGGCTCCATCAGCACCACTAGCTTCTGCATCAGACTTGCTTCCTCCGGGCCCATCCCCGAATAGAATCCACTTAGAAGTCCCCGATGTAAGAAAAAGCAGAACAAACTGAGGCACCTGTAAGTTACACCAAGTCAGGACTAGGATTTCAAAAAAGGTCTCAATATAATAACAAAATCGCTGGAGGAGGAGGCATAGCATTTGAATTAAATCAACTTACAAAATACATCACTCTCTGGGCTCGGTGCAAGTGACAGCCTAAGAAGAAGTTTGAGCATGCTGTTACTATTATCACTTTATTATTATTAACTCTGCTATATTTATGAGAATTTAAAATCTGTGGTATCGATCATTGGTACAGTTTTTAACACACTTTCATATGAGCTGTAATTCAGCGCTCCCTAACTCCTGCTGCTGTTAGTCAAATACTATGGCAAATGTTATTTATGGAGCACTTTCCTGCGCCAGGCACCGTGTCCAGCACTTTGGGGGCATCTTCTCCGTCTTCATCTTACAGATGAGTAAATGGAGGCTTCGTTTGTCCTGAAGTTTTCCTGCAACTGGGACCGTAGCCTCGGCCTCCCTCCACCTTCCTGATGCGATGAGGGGTCCCAGGGGACCCCCAATCTCAACTCATCCCAGACTTGGCACCGACTGATGTAAGGGGAGGAAACTGTGCGCATTTCCCTAAAACCTACAGGCAGCTTCAGGAGTCTGGGTTCCCAAGTGAACAGTGTGTCTTGACTGGTGCCAATCAGGGTGCAGTGATTACGAGTCGGGCTCTAGAATTTGACAGACCTGGCCTCCAATGCCAGCTCCTTCTGTGAGCCCCTAGGAGACTTACATAACCTCTCTGAACCTCAGTCTCCTCGCCTTGCAAATGTGGCTAATAAGAGCACCTACCTCACAGATGGGATTAAAGATGCCTTTTCAGGCAAGCGCACTTAACAAAGAGCCCCTCGCGTAATAAGCATTCGATAAATGTTAAAACATGCACTCGCATGTTGAATAGGCATGTTGCCTGAAGGGTGATCAAAGCATCATTTTATTTCTTTCTCCATTTAAAATCTATTCAGAGAGAGTAAACACCCCTGCCCTTGGATAAAATCGTAGCCAGCTCCTGACTTTCCTGCTCCCTCTCAGAGAAGACGGGCCTGGGGGCACGTTGAGACTCAACTCACGGGCTCAGTCCGGAGTTAGGGGAGTTAGCTGGAGGTGTTTGTTCGGCTTTGGGCTGGAGGTGCCCAGTGGGAAACTGGGGGAGGGCCGGAGTCCCTCTCTGTCTGCTCCTCCTGTGTCCCCAGCCTGTTGACAGCAGCCTCAGGGCCATTTACTCTTTTAACCATTTTTAAGTGAATGGTTCTGTGGCTTTAAGTGCATTCACATTGTTCTATAGCCATCACCACCATCCATCTCCAGAAAAACGCAAACTCTATCACCTGGGTGTCCATGGGTCCTGTGGCCAGCTCCCTCTGGGCCGTCTCTCCTGCGGTTCCCTGTTCTAGGCAGACACCTCCCTCTCCCAGGGAGTGGACAGTGCCTCTCTGCTCCCAAGTGTCAGGGCTCCACGGGGAGCCCCTGGCTAATGGACAATACCATTAAACACACCTCAGCGCCACCACCTATGGGCTCTCTCCCCTGCACACTCCCTGTTCGCCCCTAGTGGGCGCAGAATAATCTATCCCACCCTTCCCTGGACAGACTCTCAGAGGCTAGGCTGATGCAAGCAAACAGCTTCCTTGCAGTCAGAAGCCCTCTGTTTCCGGGCGGAGCTCAGACCGCAGTCCACAGTTTGCCCAGTGTCCTCGGGCAGGAGTCAGGTCCCAGGCTCCCTGTCTCCCAAGGCCAGGCTGGACATCTTCTTAACCCATGCTTTCTGCCCCCATCCCAGTGAGACAAGGGGTTTGTCCTGGTTCAGGTTCCCCCAGAAGCCTCCCCAGAAACAAGGACTCCCGCTCCCAGGAAACAGCAGCAGGGGAGTGAGGAAGTGAGTCGGGGGACAGAGGGCAGCCAGTGCGGGGAGCTCGCCATGCAGGTTGTCACTGTGAGTGATTGGCACATGATCCCACAGAGAGCCCTGGAGCTTGCGAGGAACACAGCCCTCAGAGAGAGGTGGGGTCTGTGCAGACCACCCCCTGCCGATTGCAGACAGCTGTGCGGCAGGTGAGACCAAAGGTGGCTGGGGGCAGGGGGCAGGGGGCTGGGGGGTGGCATTAATTCACATCCATCCACTTCGCAGCAGATGTGCCCAGTGGTGCTGGTGGCCAGACAGAGCGCTCGGAAGGCCCGCAGTAGACACTGGATGGGCAGGGGCAAGGGGACAGAGTGGGCCACAAGTGTCGCTGCCTTCAAGCTGGATGGTAGCCCCCTCCTCCACCCACCCCTAAAGGGGGAAGACGGAGGCTCAGAGCAGGATGACAGCTCTTTGTCCAAATAAAACTCCCCCATCTGCTCATGCAGTTGTTCCTCCCATGCTCCTGTGGACCCTCCTGCAGGAAAGCCCCTGCGAAGGAGAGAGAATGAGAGCCACAGCGGGACGGCCATGCTCTGTCCCAGCTGCAGCCTCTGTGAGTATGAGCACTGATGTCCCCCTCTGTGCCCCAGTGTCCTCACCTGTGAGACTGGGGACACTACAGAGTTCCATGAAACGCTTCCCATGCCTCCTCCCACATGCGTTCAGACCCCCTGCTGGACTCATTTCACACACGGTGCATTTCCTCCCTGAGGCATGGAGAAGAGAAACTCGACAGTCCTCTGTGTGTGTCTGTCTGATGAGGTTCCCCTACGTGATGGTGAGCTCCCAAGGGCCAGAACTGCACAGCACATTGGTCTCGTTCTCCACTTAGCTCCTCAGCACTTAGCACAAGGCCTGGCACATAGTATGTGCTCAGTAAATATTAGTAAAACACACAAACCCACATGTATATGCATGCATGCATATACACGTGCATATCTACATACATACATAAATGCTACATGTCAAGAACCTAGAGCCCTGAACTCATATGCCTTCAGGAGCCAGGCAGGAATAAATCAAGAGAGACAGTATGGGAGGCAACAGGGAATGGTGGGGAGTGTGGCAAACTGCAGAGCACTTGCCCAGTCCAAAGGGCATAGCAGCTACTCATTTGTATTTGGCTCCCCAAAGTTACCGCTTGCTAGAACTTCCAATCTTTTTCTGAAGAGACTAGAAATCCATTATGTGAAATTTCCAGGTTTTTGATATGTTGGCAATCACTCCAGATTTTTAGAAAACACTCTTTAGGTAAAAAATACATATATATCTTTTAGGCCAAACATAGCTCACCAATCAATAGATTGAGGTCTCTGTTATCAAGCAACATCTGAGATAAAGGGTATTTCTCTTCTCCTATCTTCTCCTTCTATTTTATCTCTGTTCATACAGAGACAGAGCATTCCATGTGATTGCACAGGTAGGTTTGGCCACCTAGAGGCAGGGGGAGGAATGACACGACTTCCTAAGATCTCCCACATGTCAAAGGCTCCTCTCTTTGTGTCCAGGCCCTGGGTGGCCCCTTTGGCAGCAGCCATCCTTCTCCACATCACCCTCTGCCTCCCCCACCTGCTTATGCCATTCAGCTAATTAGTGTGACTCAACGGACACAAGAGGCTCAGGTGTCCTGCCAGTACTAAGCCTGGTGTGAGTGATTGTGTGTGTGCTGGTAAGGTTGCTAGGCAGCTAGCAAGTGCGACTTCTCCACTGGGGCGACACAGGAGAGAGGCATATGGGTGGGCTCGTTCTTGCCAGAATATGATGAAATCAATGCATTTTAAGTCACCCAAGATGAACCCAGGATGTTTCTGTTCGGTCCACAGGGGAGACACGCTCGTTCTTGACAAGAGTCTACTCCATTTATCCCCATATATTAACAAAGGAATTGACGATTTCAAAGATGGGACCACGTACTGTTGGTGGGAGTAGCCTCTTTAAGGAGAAATTTGGCAATAGCGGACAAAATTTTAAGTATTCATTCTCTTCCACCTGCAAGCTCATGGCTGGGAATTTATCTTCAGATGTATTTGGGCATGTGTACAAAGTTGATAAGCAATATCACCTTTACCTGCCGGGGAACGGTTAAAGGGATAGACTCCGGCGCCAGAATTGCTAGGTTTGAATCTTAACTCTACCCCTTGCAAGTTGTGTAATCTTGGGCAAATCACTTCACTTCCATGTGTTTCAGTCTCCTCATCTGAGAAATGGGGCTATTAAAGCACTTATTTCATATGGTGGGTGGGAGATGAAATGACGTACTATAGGTAGAGCACTTAGAAGAATTCCCAGCACATAGAAAGTGAGATATTTGCCATCCATTGGAAATGCATAAACACATTTTAGTTTTCCATACCAGGAGTCTCGTGCAATCTTTCAAAATAATGGAGTAAACCCCTCTGTGCTGATATAGAGCAACCACAAGATTTATTATTTAGTGGAAATGTCATGTGTCTAGAGCATTCACCTTTGTGTTAAAAATCATGTCTAAATTATACCCAATAAAGTTGTCTTTAAAAAATAATACGTACACGCATGTATACTTAATGTTTATGTAGAGAATATTTCCGGAAAGATCAGAAATGAGCCCTCGGGTTGGAGGGGCACTTTTTATTTTTGTGGTGTTTGATTTTTTTATCAAGTTCTAGTACTATTTTTTTTCCAGGAAAAATTTTGTTTAAAAGAAAAAGCCAGGACTAAACTCAGTGATTAATGGCATTGGACTTAAACCCAGAGCTCAACAACTGCATTTCCATGCAGATCTCTTTGATCTTCCTTTGATAAAGCTGCCAGCTTGGTGAAGTGACCAGGCTCCCTAAGCAGCGAGACCTGGCTCTGCCACTTCCCAGCTGCGTGACCTGAGACAAGCAATGTCACCTTTCTGTGCCTCATTCTTTCTTGTTGCAGAGAGGCAAGAGCAGCTTTTTCAGGGTTTTTAGAGGATTGATTGAGATAATGTTTGCAAAGTGCTGAGGACAGGGCCTGTCATATATAAATAGGGGTTATTATTATACATGGTAGCTGATTTCTAACTACCAGCTTTACAAAGGTGGCAGCGAATCAAGATATTCACTATTGTCGTTTATGCAAATTAAGAAGACAACACCTAGAAAAGAAAATATCTTCCTCCTTCCTCTCTCTCTCTCTCTCTCTCTTGTCTTTAACATACGCCATCACCAAAAAGCCTTAAGGTTTCTGTGGATAATTTACACAATAAACACATTAAAAATCAGCAAAATGCCAGGTTGGCTATTGTCTAAGATTCATCTTTGTAGTCCAATGAACAGCTTAAGAAATGCCAATGCGGAAAAAAATTAAAATACGTGATGATAAAATTATCAATACAGTTGATTCCAGAGAAGCAGGCCCTGCGGCTTATCCCGCTGCGCCCCCCACCGGCCCTAGGCCCTGCCACAGCCTTCCGCAGGGTCTGCTCCCTCCCCTGCACCCAGCCTCCCCCCACACACAACCTCCTGCTTCACAGCCCTCCTGAATGTCCACACTCTTGCTGTCCTAAGCCCGTATTATGGATTATTTACCTACCTATACCTACCCACACAGCACCCCCATCCATAGATCCTAACCCCATAATACAAATAGTAAACAGAGAGTTCATTATAGTAAAATATGATGTATTCCATATGTGCGGATATATATATTCTATAAGGGCCTGTGTATGTATGCATGCATGTATATGTGTATTATGAGCATTGATGTTATTTATGTGTGTGTGCACATGTGTGTTATCTACGTATGTGTGTATATATACACACACAGAGGCATGACAGTGTTAGGAGACATCAAAGTAAGTCTGGATTTAAGAAGTAAGACAATATTTAATGTAGAATTATTTACCTCTTTTCTCCATATTGACATTTTAAAATAAAAGCTAGATGATGCATGTGTATGGACACGTGTATACACATCATCATGAATCCCGTAACCAGCAGGAGAGCCACGGAGCTAGGAAAGGGTTTCGGATTTGGGCTTAGGAGGGTTACCCTGGTGCACAGGTGAAGGGCAGGTGGGAGGGTAGAGGAGACAGAGCGGAGGGAGGGCGGGCATGTGAGTTCAGTGCTGTCACAGGCAGCTGGGACGGAGATCAGAGGGACAAGAGAGAGCGAGGCTCTCGATGGGTACGACATGGACCCAAGAGGGCACTTTGGACATTGGCTGCAGGTGGCAGAAGTGGAGCAATAGAGATCCACCTAGGGAAAGAACACGTGCTTCGTTAGCAATACCTGGGGCACAGGAAATAACACCAACATCCTGAAAAATCGCTGGTCTGGCCTCATTTCTTTGGACAGTAGTCAGGTTCTATTCACGTGTGCATTTTCCCACGGGGCCAGGAGCTCCCTGAGAGTCTTTGCCCTGTTTGTCTCCATGGCTTCTACATTGGGAAAAGGGACCAGTGCGCTAGGGCCAGTGGGCCAAATCCTCCACCTGTTATGCAAATAAAGTTTCAGGGCGCACGGCCGCACCCATTCATATCGCTGCCTTACTACTACAGCGGCTCAGTTGCGGACTTGTCCAGTAAATTCTAAAATATTTACCATCTGGCCCTGGAAGACACCGTTCGCCAGCCCCATGAACACATCATGCCAAGAACATAGCAGATGCCCCATAAATATTTACGCACTGTATAAACGGGAGTCACAATGACAGGACAGCCTTCCGTCGTAGAAATAACCCATCAATTCTGTTTTCACTGGCACACCCCTTGCATGGCATCCCCAAATGTGAAACCTTTTTCCCCCCCAAGTCACTCATGTTCTCAGTTGCTCCAATCCTCTGGAGAATCCACTCATGTTCTCAGTTGCTCCAATCCTCTGGACACAGGGGAGCCCTTGAGACAGAAAACTGAACTATTTGGGGCAAAAGATGTTTTCTCAAATTTGGTACTATTGGCATTTGGAGCAGGATAGTTCTCTTGTAGGGGGCTGTCCTGTGCATTGTAGGATGCTGAGCAGTGTCCCTGGCCTCTACCCATATTCCTTCCCTACATGGTGGTTAAAAATGTCTCCTGGGAGGCAAAACTTCCTCCCAGTAGAGCACCAGGGCTCTAGAGAGAGAAATTGTAGCTAAGAACTCAGTGCTGGGATCCACTGGTAAACATCCCCGAGGATATTCCTTGCGGTTTTTTAGAATACATGGGAGAAATTTGCACACCCCATTCTAATCACTCTACTCAGCCCGTCAGGGGACTTCTGGTGTCTAACCTGAATCCCTTATGCTGCATTTGCCCCTCTTGTTTTTAATTCTGTCATCAAGGAAAAAATTAAAAATAGAGAAGAGTTAGTGTCTACACCTGCCATAATAACCCTCCTTCTATGATGGTCTCTTTACAGAGAAAGCCAGGAAATACATAATCCAGGTAATCATTCATTCAACAAATACCTGCTGAGCACCTGCTCACCTGGCACTGCTGTGGGTGCTGGAGACAGAGCAAGGAGCAGGAGTGAGCATGCCCTGATCACGGGAGCTACATCCTAGTGAAAGGAATGAATAAGCAAAGAAATAAACAGGATGGTATCAGTTACTGATGAGCGGTTGATGCCATAGGAGTGACTGGGTGGACCCTTAGCTGGGATGGTAAAGAAAGGCCTCCCTGTGGACAGAACATTTGAACAGAGGCCTAGAGAATTCAAAAGAGCATCCCTGCTGAGAGAGAAGAGGTGAAATGCCTGGTTTCAATGTCTTCCCAGTTCCAAGATTTCGATCTGAAATGGGTGTGGAGTCTTGCTACCCACTAGGGTTCCCTTTCTCCTGCTGTGGTGGAAGGGAGCCTCAAAGTGAGCTTGGATTCCCTGACCAGCTTCAAGAAACAGCCCTCTTGATTAGCCTGAGGACCTCTTATGGATTTCCTACATGACTGTAGTAGGTACCAAAAGTTAGGCACTCCCAGGTTCTCAAGGAGAGGAACCTGAAGTCTTCTCCTTCCTACTTCTTCCAAGATCCATCCAGGCCCCAGTGGCAGCAACAGTAAGGCAGGCACACAGGAGGGTGTGAGTGTGGCTAGGATGGTGTTTGGTGGGTGAGGCCCTCTGACCAACTCTAAAACCAGAGTATGAATATCTGGGCCCGTCCCCGTCTCTCCCCCAGCTTCCTCCATTCAGCTCCTGTCTTTCTCCCAGAGGATGAGCCATCTTGTGCCATGAAGCAGATCTTGCTGGGTGAATAACAACTTGAGTAAAATCTAGAGGCATTGGGAAGCTGTAGCTAACCGTTAGAATCAGAGGAGGAGGGAATTATTTCAGGGCTTTAAGCTGTTTCACATGCCATGTTGTTTTGTTCTACTTGTAGCCTCATCTCCCCATTGCACTGTCTCAGACAGGTAGCTGGTGAGGGGTGAGAAGCATCTGGGTGGGCTCTGGGGTCCAGCAAACATGAGCTCAGATCTGGACTATCCTTACTAACTGCCAGACTTTCGGGAAGCCACTTATACTCTTTGGACCTTCATTTCTTCATCTGCAAAATGGAGGGATCTACTTTGGAGGGTTGCTGTGAGGATGAGAGATAAGGTTTGTGTTAATAATAATAATGTAATAGCCATCATGTGTTGAGTTTCTGCTGTGTGTTCGACACTGCACTCAATTCTTTATATAAATATCTCACCCTCACAACCGCCTTCAGTGGAGAGTCCATTATCACTATGCCCACTTTACAGCTGAGAAAAGTGAGGCATAGAGGTGTTAAACATCATGTCTAAGTCTGCCCACTTTCTAAAGAGCAAAGCCAGTATTTATCTGAACCAAGGTTTCAGGGTCCTTAACCACAGGCCCTCTCTGCAGTGGGCAGTCAACAAAAAAATCACTCATTGCTGTGTTCTGGTTATAATCCTAAAGAGAATCAGAGTGTCAATGGATGAGAACTAATCCACGCTCACTGCCCTGCTGGGCAGAAGGGGTATCTCACGCTAAGTGACTTTGTTGTCATTTGTTGATGCACACCATCCCAGGGCCTGTGTGACACCACACTGCTGATCTCCTAATATGTCCTGCCAAGCCTGATGGCTGACGTAATCACCCAGTAACCCTCTGCTCACTTAGTCCCTCTCTGTCTCTGCCCCATGTACAAAGCAGGAATTCAGAAATTTATTCATTCGTTGTTCAACTAAAATTTATCAAGTGTCCACCAAGTGGCAGGCACTGCTCTATACAGGAATGTATGAGAGGGATATAAATCCTGCCCTCTTGCAGCTCACACTCTGGAGGGAAAGAAAGTACAGAAAGTAAAGCATACAATATGTTTAGGGTGCAGAAAGAATCAAGTGTCTGCTATGGCAGAGAGGGAGATCAGGGACTGCCAGTCACAGAGAACGGCTCAGTTTGAAATAGGGCAGTCAGGGAAGGCCTCCCAGAGGAGATGGAAAAGGTAATAGAGCGAGTTGTCCAGATATCTGGGCAAGAACATTCCAGCCTGAGAAAAATAGCAAAGCAATCCATGACCCAGAGGTGAGTCAGCCTCTTAGAGAAAAGTTTCACAAATTGACTCATCAGAACACCAATATCATGAGACCTTCTTTGAAAATAAGCTTATGGGGCACAATAAGTTTTGTAAATGCCACATGCTATATAGTCCACGCTTGGAGTTTGGATTACCCATTACCATAAGAAAAGACAGACTATGCAATGGTCTGTAGTAGAGTCTTGTTTAACCCATCTCACCCAAGCACAATTGACTACACAACGATTTCTTTACCTAACACCTGTTGGCATCCCCCCAGAGCTATATTTCCATGGAAACCAATTTGGGAAATTCTGGTTTAAACTTGGGGCCCTTTCTCTAGAATGATGTACAATTTCTTGATTCTCTTACCCCCATTGAGTCATTCAACAAACACTTATTGAACACCTCCTTACTAAATATCAGATACTGAGCTAGATTTGGCAGAAGATGGAACAGAGAATAAGACCCCTGTCTCCACTGAAAAAGTCAAGTCTGAGATGCTGCCATGCAGACCCACCCATCAGCCATGGTCAACCCTGCAGTATTCAACATCACCATGCACGGCAAGGCCTTGGACTTCATCTCCTTCAAGCTGTTTGCAGACAAATTTCCAAAGACAGCAGAAAACTTTCATGCTCTGAGCACTGGAGAGAAAGAATTTGGTTATAAGGGTTCCTGCTTTCACAGAATTATTCCAAGGTTTATGTGCCAGGGTGGTGACTTCACACACCATAATGGCACCGGCCCAAAGTGCATCCACAGGGAGAAATTTGATAATGAGAACTTCATGCTGAAGCATACAGGTCCTGGCATCTCCATGGCAAATGTTGGATCCAACACAGACGGTTCCCCGTTCTTCATCAGCATGGCCAGGACTGAGTGGCTGGGTGGCAAGCGTGTGGTCTGTGGCAAGGTGTAAGAGTGCATGAGCATCACGGAAGCCCTGGAGTGCTTTGGGCCCAGGAATGGCAAGACCAGTAAGATCACCATGACCAACTGTGGGCAACTCATAAATTCGACGAATGTTTTGTCTTAACCGCCAGACCATTCCTTCTGCAGCTCAGGACAGCACCCTCCTCCCCATTTGCTCAGTGTGCTCTTGCTGCAGGTCTTTGGAGTCCGTATTTTCCTTATTCCTCCCCCCCCCCCATGTCTAGCTGGATCGCAGAGCTAAGTCTATGATGATGAAATAAAAGTAAATAACAATGAAATTCTCACATTCACAAAGCAAGCACACGTCTGCCAAGGAAGATGGAAGTGTGTGAATTCAGTGACCCAAACTCTCCAAGGGACAGTTGTGGGGAATGAATGGTTAAGGAGACGGATTGCAAACCCCTCCTCTCATCTCTTATGATATTTCCGCTCTTGGTCTCACCGGTGTTAGGAGGGCACAAAAATGATTCTTACTAGATCCATGTGGCTTTAAAGGAAAGAAGAGGTGGTTGCTTAGGAATAAGACAAAAAGAAAAACTCACAGCAATTTATACCTTCTCAACACCTTCTCAAGAAGAATGAAGTTGAAAAATCTCAGAACCACCCCCTGCGGATCCAATTTCAAACATATACCCACATACGACACCCCCAACCTTAAGCAGCCTCTGAGTTAGAATAAATTGACTTCCAGCACCGCGTACACACCCGCCAGCCAGCCCTCTCGTTTACCACCTGCGCAGGATTCATTTTCAAAGGCTGGGCTTTTCTCCTAACAATCTAGAGTCCAAAGGATAGGAAGCAATGCTGGGCGGAAGGGGGAGAACAAAACCCTATTTATTCACTTGTAAAATATACTTATTTTAATCACCCCTGAATATACTGATGTTTAGTTCAAAAAATTAAGTCTCCAATTTATAGTCAGGACTTCAGGAGCAACATGATGCAACGTTAAGAGCATAGAATGCAAATAATAATGCCTACATTTCACAGTAGTAACTTGATTCCCTGCTTTGAGCCAGCTATCAAGGGCTTACCGATCTAACTCCTTACCACACACATTCTTAGCCCCATTTTACAGACGAGAAAACAAAGGCCTACAAAGGTGCAATAATTTGCCCAAGGATCATAGAGAAAGGCATACAGCAAGATGTGTTGCCTCTTTGTGAAAAGTATATAATATTTAGACCTTGCAGTGCTAGAATTTCAGCCTCAGCACTTCAGGGACAGGGCACCTTGCGTGGATCATATATATTTTTTCTGAGTCTTAGCTTCCCTATCCACCCTCCCTACAAGCCTGGGCAAGAATGCCCACCTAGCTTAAGGTAGGGCCTCAACAAATTCCATGCCCTTTCTTTCAGAGTTTTTTCTTCGAGACTGCCAACTGCTTTAAGAATATCTCCCAGAATCAATATGTGCTAGAAACTGTTCTGAGAACTTACACACGTCACCTCATTCCACCCACTTAATCCAGACAGCATCACTGAAAGTTGCATTCTTTTACCCTCTGTTTGAAGGTTAGACAACTGATGCTTCCAAATGGTCAACAGCAGGTTCAAAATGACCAAACCATCAAGTAAGCAACTCGTAGTTTAAACTAGTGGTTCTCAACTAGGGGACACGTGCATGGTCTGGAGACATTTTTGGTTGTCGTGCCTTGCGGGGTGGGGGCTGGGGTGCTGCTAGTGCCCGCTGGGTAGAGTCCAGAGATGCTGCTAAACACCCTACAATGCACAGGACAGCCTCCACCCCACGGCAAAGAATCATCCGGCCCAAATGTCAATAGCGCCAACTTTGGGAAACCTTGGTTTAAACCAGGTTTATCTGACACCAAAGTCAATAAACTATTTTGCTTCCCTAACTGAGGGTTTCTAACCCTCAGCAGTATTGACATTTGGAGCCAGATAATTCTCAGTTGTGGCAGCTGTCCTGGAGGATATTTGTAGGATACGTGTGGGATGTTCACCAGCATCCCTGGTTCCTGCCCATTGGATGCCTATAGCACCTCCCCCTAAATCGTGACAACCAAAAATGTCTCCAGACATTGCCAAATGTTCCCAGCCCTTCTCCTCCTCCCCCTGGGGGGGCAAGTCACTCCCAGTTGAGAATCATTTTCCTAACCCACAGGAAATCAGTTTAGCTATGAAATGGGAAAAACAAAACTGCTCTGAAAAATATTATTAATGAGAGAACATTCTGGATGACCATGATTTCCGTGTGTTTAAAGAAAGTAGATGTGTGTATTTAAATGCACACACACATACATTTATGTGTGTGCACATGCATTTATATACATCTATACACTTCTTTTAATACCTGGGCACATTTGGTAGGAAGAAATAAACCACCTCTTTATATCCCAGTGTACAAGATGTTACTTCCGGTTACATTGGGTTCCAGATTAGAAATATAATACAGTGTTCCCTTTTTTGTTGCTATCAGTATTCTGTTGTTGGAGCCTCATTATTATTCCAAAATGAATTAGATCTTAACTTGAAACAATGCGCCAAGGGAAAAGGGGGGCCATACCTGAGGCCCCGTGTCTGACCTCACTTTCTCACCTGGACAAACTGATGTTGACTAATTGAGACTCTCCAGGGCTGGGAAATTGAGGCACAACCAAGTTCTAGCAAGTTTTCCATGACAATGCAAAACAGGAGTCGATAAACTTTTTCTGTAAAGGGCCAGATAGTAAATATTTCAGATTTGCATGTCTCGCAACCTCAGTTGCAAGTATTCAACTCTGCCACTGTAGCATCAAAACCATAGACAATATGTAAATAACAGGCATGGCCATGTTCCAACAAAACTTTATTGATGAACACTGAAATTTGAATTTCAGGTAATTTTTATGTCAGGAAATAGTATTGTTCTTTTCTTTTTCCAAACATTTAAAAATATAAACAATATTCTTAGCTTCTGGGCCACACAAAAGGAAGGGGCAGTCTGGATGTGGCCTGTCCACACCCTGCATAGAACATGACAAAAGAGAGAAAACATGCTCTCTCCAAAAACCCCATAAATTCCCACTTTTCTATCCTTAAGATGAAGGAGATTACCCTGGATATTTGGAAGCTGGTTTGATTAGCACTACAGAAATTTATCTGCCAATACCTGAACTTCTGGAATGTTCAGTTTACAAAGCTCTGGATAAACACTGAAGGACGAACTTGAAGTAACTTAGTGCTGGTTTTTTTCTTTTCCTGCTGTAACTGTATGAAATAAGTGTTTACGGTCAGCAGTAACCAATGACTTGGATGTCTCTAGGACCTCCTGGTTAAAAAATAAAATAGAGAATAAGAAAAAGAAAACCCCTCCAGTTCTAAATTTGGTAAACACAAAGCCTCAGGTCTTATGTGAAATTAGACATGAAAAATCTGCCCGTGAGTTCTGTCCCCTGTCCCTACACACAGTCAGGCATCCCACGCTGAGGGGCGAGACCTAGGGCTCAGAACTTCTTGGTGGTTATAAATTCTTCATCAACAGTGGGTTAAGTTTTTAACAGGGATTTTTCTTTTTCTTTTTTTTCTTAAGTTACGGTGATCACAATTTTCAGATTTCCGACTACTTAAAAAACTTTTTTTTCCTCCCCCTCTTAACAGAAAAGGTCAGTCACTTTTAAGATATAAGAGAATTTGAGAATAGATTAATGACAAAGACAAATGATGATTTTTATTTTAGCGGAAGTTTCGGTGCGTTTTCTGGGTACTGATAATAAAGTACACTCGACATATAACTGCCTAAGTTCTTTGCTTTAAAGTTCAACGATGGATCAAAAGCGTGAATTCTCTCTTTAACGAGAAATCTCCTGGAAGGAAAAATAAAAGGAAGGGGGGGGGTGAGTAAAGCTCCTACATCCCTTTTGTCTTTTCCTCTTCTCTTTGTGGCCCAGAGACAGAGCATTGAGTGACTTCTTCAGAAAAGAGATCAGTGAAATTGTCAGTTGATTACTTCTCCTTGATTAGCATTTATAAGAGCCCTGTGATACAGTATTTGCATTCCTATTTAGCCGTGATTTTTGTGGGGCACCAATGATTAAACTTGTCACAGGGCTTGATTGACGGGGTCAGATCTTCACTTTCTACTCTTTTGAAATTAAAAACAAATGTGTCAGCTCCCTTCATGGGCCGGAGCGCCGTGAAGCTCGCCTGCCTTGTCATTGCAGATAGGTCAGGAATGTTTTAATTTTAGGGATGGATTCTGCTTGTCAAGTAGAGTGTGATGGCGTGTGGTTCTGGAGATGAGATGTGAAGGGTGTAACACAAAGAAGGGGAAGAACAAAGACAAAGACACTCACATTATTAGACAGATTTAATTAGTCTGAATGGATATTATGCTAGATGAAGCAGTGAGCTGTGAAATTAACCCTTGATTACGGATTGGCGGATCATACTCATAAAGAGAATCAGACCTTTGTGGAGAGACACGAGGTATGATTTCAGTTTCCTCTACCCTTCTGGGTTGCGTGCCAGATCTCCACCCCCGCCGCCCACCCCCGGCTACTCAAACACCAGAATCTGTAGGAAAAAAGCATGGAAGTTCACCTTTCACTTGTACAAGCAGGTGTACCTGGAAAACAAATTCTGCCTAGCTTTGCTCTCTTCGACTTGAGAGAAAGCAACAAGCCAACAGCGGTTGGATGTGCAGCTCAGGGGCTCACACAGATGCAGGTGTCTGAATTCAAGATAGAGAACAGGAAAAGCAAGTTTGAATGCCAGTCGTGTATTTTGAGTGTCTGCATTGAATAGCTCCATCAACTGCAGTAGAGGGTCACCTCCTTGGAGTGTTTGTCCTTAACGCAGTCTTCTCCCAACTTACTGCTACCCTTCCATGGTCTTCTCCAGAGAATCCCAGCTGCATCCTGACTCCCAGGAACTCCAAGCACATTGAGAGAGGGCTGGGAGCCTAGACACCTGACCCAACATGGGTGTACAATTAAGCAAAAATCGCTAATACTCAGGACTTCAACAAGGAGGGGACACTTGTGAGTGACAGTGCACATAAGAAGGTATGTGTGTCTGAGATGACGGGGCCTTCCAGAAATCCTTTACTTTACCCAAGTCATCAAAAGGACATGAACTCTGCTGAGAAAGCTTTTGTAGAAGGCTTGGGCCGACTGATGTCTCTGCTTTTAAGTGACTCAGTCTAGAAGACCATTCCTCAGCAGCAGTTCCAGGAATGGGAAGGCTCTGGTGGGCGTGATACAACAGAGGAGTGTCTGTTAGGCTGGCCCGGGCATGCGGAAAGTCTGCAAATTAGGACTTGAGGAAATGGAGTTATCGAACTTGCTCTGCAGTTCTTCCACAAACTCAGTGTTCTCCTTGGTTAATGGGAAGTACAGCTTCCTCTTCAACAGTTGTGCTGAGGATGGAGTCTGACCTGGAAGGCATCGTGTGCTATTATCACAGCTCAGTATAGAAAACACGGCACTAATTGGAAGTCACTTTTCTGGGTCTGTCCCTTTCTTATGGCAGTTTCTCACTTAGGAGTATAAGTGGCTCCGGTTTAGGGAGCTCCTGGTTGAGGAACTCCCTGAACCAACAGTTTTCAAATGTAGCCTTAAGATGTTGAATCAATTGTAATGAATTGCAAATAATTTATTCCCAATCACTGCTGAAGGATGAGGGTGGTAAATGAACTCACTGGCACTACACTACAATTTTCTCAATGGAAAAGACAAAGGGGAAATTGGAATCCTAATGCTGGCTCCCTTTATGAGAATGTCATATGTATGACCAACAGGCGTCACAGGTCAGGGTGGGGAAAATGTGAGAATCTCTCTCTGCTCTGCCAGGAAATGTGAGGGCCCCTTTATTGGCACGTGCTTTGGGTGACCATCCTGTGGAGGTCACAACGGTCCAGGTAGATGGTAGTGTCTCAAATTTCTGGTTTATGGTCTCTGGAAAATCAGATTATTCCACAGATGAACACAGCTACAGTTATTTCTATTTGGAAAGATGATGTTTTGTTTCTGAAGAAATTCTTTTCTTAGTCCTAAGTGATAAAAGAAATAAACCACTGTCTGCAATTTGACTTCACTGAGGTTTAGAAGAGGAAGGAAACTTAAGAAATTCTGTTATGAAGGGATTCCCAGAACTCAGTACCCTTGACCCTGAAGGTACCACACTGGGTGATTTATATAGTATGTGGACAAATTTTTTTAAGGTTATGTTTTTGTTTTAAAGTATATTCAAGTGCGTGCGTGTGCGTGTGTGTGTGTGTGTGTGTGTCAGGGTTTCTCAATGGTGGCACTATTGACACTGTGGACTGAATGATTCTCTGTTGCAGGCGCCGTTCCCTGCATTGTGGGATATTCGGCAGCATCCTTGGGCTTCCACATCAGCATTTGAGGTGGGACAACTAAAACATCTCCAGACAGCTCCAAATGTTCCCCAAGGGACAAAATCACTCCCAGTTGAAAGGCACTGATATATATCTATGATTCTACAGACATTATTGTTTAGGAGGATAAGGCTTTTAAAAAGTCACTCAAATCAGAGAAAAATATTAGATAAAAAAAATTACAGAGAGAATATAAGTGATAGTGATGTGGCAGAAATGAAGAAGGTTATATGCAAGAGAAAGAAGTTTAGGAAACACTGATAGAGCTTTTCATCCACATTTTACAGATGTAGAAAACTGAAATCCAAACAGAACACGAAATGGGCTTGACCAAAGTCACCCAGTTGCTGGTCCCCATGTTAATCTCACCAAGATAACGCAGGAGAGGCACTTAGCACAGTGCCTGGTACCCAGCAATAATGATCGCTGACATACATTGAGCACCTGCCATGTGGCAGGTACGATTTTAAGCTCTTTACACGTAGTAATTCCTCTGATATTTACAACTCTGTAAGTTAGGGATTATTATTATTCCCATTTGCATTTATAGGAAGGGACAAGGAAATAAGTGAGACAAATCCATGGTTGGGGAGGAAGGTGATGAGCCATTTGGTGGAGCGGAGGGTGAGGGAGTGTGATCTATCATTTATGCTTTCATATCTATTTTTAATTTCTCTTAGTGCCTGCCATGTGCCTAGCAATACAGTGCATCTGGCCCAGAGAAAATACGTAATTCATGTCAGTTATTACTATCAGCTGCTATTCCCACAGTTTTGTGTGTTATCACTAAGTTAGTAAAGGAAGCCTATAGCTGCTACTGCGTGCATATTATTCATGCAAAACTGAAGAATTTGTTTTTTTCTCAGTTGGACTTCCAAAGTTTGTTTCTCATTGAGAAAAAGCAGGAAGGTTAGAAGTTAGGAATGCTTTAGGCTGCAAATAAAAGACAACTTCACTTACAATGATTTGAATAAATTGGGATTTTTTTTTTTCTCACCGTCATGATTCTGGAAGTAGACAGCAATGGCAGTGGGTCAGTGGATTAATGATGTCAGAAGGCGTCTCTGTGAGTCTCTCGGTCACTGTCTCACAGTTGCCAGATGGCTGCATCACATCCACATCCAAGGTAGGAAAAGCAGTGCAATAACCGTGTCAGCCACCTTTGTGCCTCTTCGGGGGAGCAGATCTTTCCCAGAACCCCAGCAGAATTCTACCTGAACTCAGCCAGAGCTGTGTGATTTTTGTCATCTCTAGCTGCAAGATCCTGTGGAGTATTTAGCTGGGCACACTGCCACCGAAAACAAAAACCAGGATTTTCTTAGCAAGGAAGAAAATGGAAATGGATATTCAATAGGCAGCTCGTAGTATCTGTCCCAGGGATGGTTCCAGTAGCAAAGGTGTTTTCAGTCCTCTTATTGCCCCCCAAGTTCCTTCTCATCCAGCGGCCAGCCATTGACTAGAGATCTGTGTTCCTTTCTGAATTAGCATTCATCAGTCCCCAAATGTTGATTAGACAATTAGTGTTGGCCAAAAATTTCCTGAGTGCAATGGGCTACACACTGAGTATTAAGACTGTCACCATCATCATTAGCACCAGCACCACTACAACAAAAATAACCTGCTGAGTATTTATCATGATTGCTAAGGATTCCACATACATTATCTCACATCACCATCACAATGACCCCGTAGGTGTTACCATCATTCACATTCTACAGAAGAGGAAATTTAGTTTTTAAAAGGCAAAGTGGTCTGTTCAAGGTCACCCAGCTTGGAAGGGGCAGATCTGGACCTTGAACCCAAACCCACTGTCTTCACTTTTGAGATACTAACAGTGCTACAAGGTAGTCAAGATGAATTTGTGAGAAGTAGTTTACCAGTACTGCAAGACAAAATAATAGTAAGGCCTAAGCTATGTGGTCCTGGAAAGAAGTTTTGGAAGAATAACAAGGAAGACGGTTTTCACACAGGCCAAAGGAAGTCAAGATAGGACTCTTGAGTTGTCCCTTAGGAGATTTTCGACTTTGTTTCCATGTGTAGTAGTTATCAAGGTCAATGCTGGGCTCCCAACCACAACAAACACACAGAACCAAACAGACCTTAGGAAGTCTGGACAGCCACAAAGCAAACAAAAACCACTAGACTCAGTGTAGATCTGTTTGGAGTTTGTGGGGGATTTTGAGGTCTCTCAGGGTCTGCTGACAATCCTGTGACCATGTGCCTGGCACCAGGGACTTCAGCTGTTTGCAGCGCTGTGGCCAAGCTGACGGTAGGCAGATTTGGAAGCCCAGCTGCCGAAGGTGCGCTGGTGAGCCGCCTCAGTTCCTCCTGCGTGTGTTCAGACTGGTCTGCCTAAACCCACTCCGAAATCCCTCCAAGCTGAAAAAGGAGAACATGTGCTTCCTTTTCACACAGTATTTCTGAATGCCCATGAATATAAAAGAAAGGAAGCAAAACCAAAAAAGTCTAGGACACATGATATTCCCAAACCACAAAAAGACAGGAAGCTTTCTAAATCAGAAATCCGGCCCTGTCTTAAGGGATTTCCCTGTTTGTTTGGAGACCATGCCAGCTCTTAGCAAATTCAGATAAGGAACAACTGCAATTCAATGCATCCCAGTTCAACCATTATTTTCTAAGTACCTACTGCATGCAAGTCCCTGTGCAAGATTCTAGCGCAAGACGCTAATAGGTGCAAAGTCAAGTACGAATCACGGAGGAAACTTTTGGCAGGAAAGCGATAAAGACCTCACGGAGACCAGGAAAAGGGGTGATATGAAGCACTGCTAAAATGACTCTTTCCTCCTCTGTTTCTTTTTTTCCAGGGTAATGAGCACATAATACAGAAAGAATTTTAAATAAAAGTTAAAAACTTAACCATGTGAAAATCAAAAATAAGGGAAGGCATGGTAGCTAAGAACATTCATTTGGGAATCAGATTTATCTGAGCTCAAGATCTAGCTCCTCTACCTGCTAAGTGTGCGACTCTGGGTGAGTCACTTTACTTCTCTGAGCCTCAGTTTCCTTATCTGTAAGATGGGTGTGATAATACTCCCAACTTCATAGGACTGAGATGACGCAAGAAAGGCACTTAACACAGTGCCTGGCACACAGTAAGTGCTCCATTAATTTTTGTTTCCAATAATAATAATGATAACATAGGATTATCATCATTAAGCTTAGTGCAGTGTTAGTAATATAATGAACACTCAGTTATGGTTTGCTATGGCTGGTTTTGTTGCCTCTGCTGCTAAAGTATTCAACACAGTGTCTGGAGAAACCCGATGACCCAGTGAGCAAGCTGTGTCCCTTCTAAAGCCAGGGCTCAGGGGGCGTCAGTGTAGAAGTCTTCCTTCGGGAGAATCCCTGGGAGTCTGAGCCTATGGAATCCCTGTCTGTGATAAACCAGGGAAGATAATGTGCCTTCTTTTCTTTTACCTTTAAGAAACTGCCCTAATTGTCTCGATCCTGCCCAAAGTCACCGTAAAGGTAAAATTCACAAACAGAAGAGCTCGGAGACTGCCCTGGGAAGGACACACGCCGCCCTATGGTGTGTCTGCGCTTCCACGCCTGAGGCCGTGTCTGAATTACCTACACAGAAGATGCTCAGGCTTATTGCAGTTGGGTTTTCCTCTCCTCTTTTTCTGTAGTCTTAGCCCCAGCAATTCCGTGTGAGCCCAGCACAAGCCTCAGACTTTCCTTGAAATTTCATCTTCTTGTTCCATTCTCCTCCTCACCCCTTCCCATATAAATCCTGATATTTCAAAGTTCCTGCTCAAACACCACCTCATCTAGAAAGGCTCCCAGTATCTCTTTCTTCTCCCGAGCTAGAAACGGTCCTCCCTCCTCTGGGCACCACCAGAATATTCTCTGCACGTCCTGTGTGACGTGAGTCAATCAGTACCTTGGCTTATGACCATGTGTGTGTTAGGACTACGGACTGCACAGGATGGGAAATCCACTCAAACCAGCTTAAGCTCAGAGGGATTTCTTCGACTGGCTCCTGTGAAAGTCAAGAGTGTAACAGGTTCAGGAAAAACTGGATCTAGTGCTTAAACAGTGTCATTGGAAATCTGGTCTTCTCAGCCTCTCAGTTCTGATTTCCTCCTCAGTGATGTCATTTTCACATGGTGGCTCAGAAACCACCAGCAGCCCCAGGCTGAGCCAACCCAATGGAGCTCAATGAAAAGTGTTCCAGAAAAAAATCTTTCACTGGACTGACTAGGGTCACGTGCCCATCCCTGGACCAATGGCTGTGGCCAGGAGAATTGAATGTGCTGATTGGTTAGACTCAGGTCACATGCCCAGCCCTGTTGCTTGGGAGTGGGGTGAGCCCCCCCAAATCCTTGACCTGAGAATGAAAGAGCAGTGGTTCCCCAAAGGACAACCAGGGTTGCAACCCAAAGGAAATAGCAATTATCTATGACAAGTATAAAATTCCTGCTGATTCATCTTTTGGTATCTCACTGTGCCTAGCATTTTGTTTCTCACAAAGTAGATGCTCAACAAAATTATCAAATGAATAAAAAAAATAAAGGAATGTGACTAAAGAACTTACCTATTGACTTTCCATATCTCCTGGTCTGACATTTAGTATTACTGTATTTGGCCAAGCAGAGGTCACACATCAATTTGAGTGTTTCTCCAACTCTTTTAGGGAATATCTTAGTAAACCAGACATCACAGAGCCTTCCATCCGGAGTCAGAAATAACGCAGACAATACTAATGTTTAGTAATCCAAAGTGCCTAGCTCACTAGGAAAAAAAAAATGTTGTTTTGAACCTAATAAGAGAGAATTGGCCACGACCGAGTCCTTGACCTGTCTTTCTGAATCCTGTCTTTCTAGCCATTTCTGGTCATGAAAATTGGGCAGGATTTCTGGCATCCTTTATGCCGCTTTGTTATTAAAAGCAGGATCAGTTAATAAATAATTATGATGCTCAGTTTCTAGGGAACAAGGAGATAAGGGCAGGAACACTTGAGTCTTGCAAATTACATGCTATAGTATAGATTTTCACCCAGAGTGGAGAACAGCCTCGCTTTCTTTCTTTCCTTTTTTTTTTTTCCTGTGGCATAAATTGTTCTAATTATATGTGCAAGATCCTCTATTCCCAAAGATATGAGTTGGAAGCACTGTGTCTATTCTTTTAATTCCAAGAAGCATTTGCAGTTGCGTGTTCCCACCCCCCTTGTTTTCAAACTGAATTGTTTCAGTGGTAGCTTGGTGTGTCAGCTTGTAAGTCTATAAAACAGTTTTATACCAGCTGGAGATTCAACATGCTACATGAATACATAACAGTGCCTAACCAAGAAGGTTTGTAATTCAGTAATTAGCTGTAATTAATGAACACAAAGTGAAGACTCATTTACAGTTTAAATTATCACATTAGCTCCTGTCACCCTCTATGTACACAAAACAGCAGGAATTCAATTATTTTTATTCTTCAAAGCTAATTTAAAATTTAAGGGATGCCATTACATGAAATAATAGGTAGGAAATGTAATCGAAATCACTGGGAACAGTTGGCCGTCCTTAGAATAAAAAAAAAAAATGTGATCACTGACGATTTGGAAATGTTTTTTCATCTGTGAACAGATGAAGGATTGAAATCTCTGCTCTTTTCAGTATATTTAATTTAAAAGGAGAAGCGAGTTCGGTGGTTGCAGAACCTTGGTGCAGGGAGAATCATTGTGCGTAATCGTAAAAGCAGCTGATAACTGATCGTGCTGTTGATAGTAACAAGAGGACAGCCTGGGAGATGCACATTCCATTATCCCTAATGGGAGCGGAGTCTCCTGCAACCGCAGGGGGTTCCTGGAATTGTCACCCATTTGTGATGCACAATTTCAGCTTGTGAGACCTTACGTCATTGTCACTCTTCTGTCGGCCTTAATTCTTTGTACGTGTCTATGATAAATATTCTTTCATTCATTCATCATTGACCGAGTATCTTCTCAATCTCAGGCACTGTTCTAAGTTCCAGGGCCACGGCAGTGAGCAAGGGAGGCCACATTCCTGACCTCACGGAACCAACAGTCCAGTAGGAAGAGAGATAAGAGCCAGGGGTTCTGGAGCTTATATCCATGTCAGGCCTGGGCATCAGTATTGTTAACAGCTCTCTGGATGATTGCAACATGCAGCCAGGATTGAGAACCGCTGTGATAAACTAATACATACAACAAATAAATTAGCATTCATTGGTGATGGGTGCCGCGACAGAAATTAAGCAAAAGAGTGTAGAAGGTAACTACAGGCTTCTTTAAACTGGGTGTTCAGGGAAAAGAAGCCAGCCCTGAGAAGACCTAAAAGAATGTTGTTCTAGCCCAGGGATCAGCAAAACTACTACTGCTTTTTCTCTTCCTCCTCCTCCTCCTCCTCCTCCTTCTTCTTCTCTCTCTCTCTCCTTTTTTCATTATAAGCCTTTAAAAATGCAAACACTTCCTTAGTTCAAGGGCTGTACAAAAACAAATTGCAAACTGAATTTGGCCCACCCAAACCATGTCCTGGAAAACAAGATCAGCAAGAGCAAAGGCCCTGAGGCAGGTATGAGTTTCATGTGTTAGGGGAGCAGAAAGAAGGCCCGCAGAGCTGGGGCTGAGTAGGGAAGGAGGAGTAGGTGAGACCAGAGGAATTGGCAGGGATGTATATTTTATTTTATATGTCACCAAAAAATCACTGGAAAATTTTAATCAGGGAATGTATGAACGTGTGTGTGTGTGCAAAGAAGACACTTATGTCACCCCCTTTCCACAGCATAGCTCCCTGCAACTGCCACTCCTCTCCTTCCGTGGCAGTTCCAGGAAGGGAAAGAAAAGCAAAGCCGTGTCTAAAGAATGCTGTGTCTGTTGCTTTGGACTTCTCTCTTCTGCACTCCCCCCTCCTCTTCTCATATTCATTTTTCTTTTTCCTTTAAATAGGCCACTCGGAGCTGCACTGTCTAATTTTTCATAGGTGATCGACTGCTGAGTGGGGGTTTAGGTAGACAGAGGGAAGGCGCTGATAAGCTGGAGCACGGATTCTATTAGGGAAATGCAGAGGTAATTAATGAATCCTGCCAGTAATTGGGAAGGTGTGAGTCCCCGTAATATCGTAATGATAGTCATCCGTCTGCGAGCCCCCCGTCACTCTGAGCCATCCCTCATCGCTCTCTGATCTCAGACTCTTAGCCATGCAAATCTCCCTGACAGGACGCTATGTCTCTGTCTCCCTAATTGGGCAGTATAGAGTTGTTTATGGATATTGTCGGCATTTAGGCCTCAGTTGGAGGTTGTTCAAAAATCGTTAGCAAACTTGCCTTAACAGCATTGTCAAGTGTGTATTCCCCTGTTTCGATATCTGTTTTTAAGCTAACAGAGGTTTGTGATGAAAATAAGTGATGCATTGTGTGGACTGGAGCTCTGTGTGTGATTGGTATTAAACCGTTTTTGAAGTAAAAACCAATTTACGGTAATTTCTCATCCCACTTAAGATAAAACTTCAGTTTGTGTGCAGGAATGGGATGCTTTTTTAATGGCATGTCCTCGGTTCTATAAAGAACATTGAGTATGTTAATGCCATCCTGAGACACAACCATTTGCAAAGATTACAGTTTTGCATTGAGACTGGTTTCTAAACATCCATCACCATTTAATTCCAAAGGAGCACCTTTTCTAGAACCATTTGCCACATTTTCTTCCTGATATTTTTTTCTGGATGCAAGTGGCCACCCTTTTGTCTCCCCCAAACTGGTGTGATGAGTTGTTTGAAATGCCATGAAATAAATTTTTTTTAAAAATCCCTAAAACTCTGATAAGTAAGCAAGCTTGATGTTTCTGTCATGATGTTTAAGAGGGATCTTTTAAATATTTAGAAAACATAGGAAGTACATTTTAATATATAATCCACACACTTAAAAAGTATTCAAATATGAACAGTACAATTCAGACTGCATCTGTATCAATTCTAAATAGGAGAGAAATTCAAGAACCTCTGGTCTCCATTTTCTTCTCCATGAAGGAAGAAAGAGACGTCAGTGCGAGGGCAACATAGACATAGACTTTAGCCTTGATTCTTCCATTCACCACTGTGTGGCCTTGGTTAAATCACATAGCCTCTCTGAGCTCCAGGCTTCTCATCTGTCTCACCAACACGCAAATGTAGTTCTCAGCCTTGACGCAAGTTCATGGCTATAAGTGCACATAATTCATGGAGAGGGCTTTGCAGTAAGACCCAAGTAGCTCTGCTAGGAGAGCTCGGACAAATCAACCCTCTGAGCCAGTTTCCACATCTGTGAAATGGGCCAGTTAATACAAACTTTGTAGGGTAGATGGAGAAGCAGAGATTATGAGTTGAAAGTACCACGAGGAGCTTGAGACTTGGAAGTCCCTCTACCAACAGTGGCTGCTGCCTGCCGAAGCCCACAGAGCGCCAGGCCTGGTGTGTACCTGGCACTCAGCAAACATCCACGGAGTGGAAGGAGGAAACAGAGGCACCGTTGGCACTGAAGTGAGGACTGGAATGAGGCAACGCATCCCTGGGCGTTGTCACTCTGGGGGTTAAATAAGGTGACCAACCATCCTAGTTTGCCTGGGACTGAGGGGTTTCCCAGGACAAGGGACTAATACCAGGACAAGAGTTCATCCTAAGTTTAATCAGACCTCCTCTTCAGCCCAAGAATCTGACAGGTCGTGATTTACTGAAGCCCCAGATTCTCAGAAAACCTTCTCCATTTTCCATTTCTAACTCTGTTGTGGATTAGTCATAGTTCTCTTTAGAACCATCTGGCACATTCCAGAAACTCTCAAGAAACAAAAATGGCTGCCAGGCAATGCTCTCCCTCCACAAAAGCTCCACCTCAAGTCCTCTGGAAAGTTCCATGGGCACTCGTGACAGAGCTACCGACAGAGCTACTGATGGCTGCCCCTCTCCCCAGCTGTGGCTCTGTGAGGTGTGTGTTGGGGGGAGAGGGGGAGTACACGGGGAATAGGCAGGGAAAGGAGCGATGGGTCCAACAGCTCCAATACCGCAGCATACCGCTGGGCCTCGCCAGGGGGGAGCCGAGAGAGGTCGGTGCATGTGGGCGGGGAGCCTGGGGGAGCAGCTTTGGCAGGAACTAATCAGGAGAGCCCTGTCAGCATTTCAAGGACAGGCTTGTGTTTTCCCATCCGTCCATAAGCAAACATTCGGACCTCCTCAAGCGTCCAAACTCGCTGAATCTTTCTTCTATGGACATCCTAAGCTGGGAATTTTCTAGGATGTGTCCAAGTGTCCACAAGCCCTATAACCTCTGGTGCTTTAATCACAAACCTCCCAGGGTGGTCTGTTCCAACAGCCAGGACCTTCTTACCAAAGTCCTTATTCATCCCAAATGGCCAACCAGCTGGACCATCTTTAAATTAAAGGTTTTATTTTGTAACTTGGCCCCCCAGCCCAACCTTGGCTTTTTTTAATCACTGTCCCTTGCCCCTTTGGATCTGAATGAAGTGCCTGTAACACACACGGCTTCCGGGAGGCCTCCGTCATGAGCATTACGGCCGACATGGTTCAGAAACCTGAAGCCTTGACTAGAAGGATGTACGTGCCAGGGCCTCCACCCTTGAATACGAATGTGCTGGCATTTCCCATTATAAAAAATACAAGCGAGAGAGATGAGAGGGAGAAACCTGAAGTGTAAGGAACTTTTCCGAATGCAGCAACTACCGACCCTGGAAGCAAACTGCAGTGCAGAATAATTGTCAAATGCTTGCATAAACACATAAATAAGATAAATTTATTTTCATTATTCATATTTGGTGCTCTTTCCTTCCACTATTTATGCTCTAAACAATAGTTACAGTAAATATAACGATTAAAAAAAGTGCCTACAGTGGACAGAAAGATGATCAAGAGGCCCTGATATACAGCAATTCATGTTGCCTCTTCACAATCACTAACGAATCTTAACCGGAGCCATGTTCCGTTCCCATGTGAGTGATAAGCAATGATTTATTAGGAAGTGTCACGAAATCGGAATGCCATACAGTAACACATGAGCTAGTGGAAAATGTTTTCCCTGCTTCCCAACCTCATTACTCAAAGATGCGGTGTCCCTTCACCAAGCCTAATTTAACTGACTTTTCTGAGCACGCTACTCGTTGGCAATGGAAGTTGGCCAAGTTGAGGATGTTCAGGAAAGCCTGGTGCCAAAATGCCACAGCCCCAGTCCAGCTGGTGCCAGAGCTGGCCAAGGACGCTGGAACTCTGTGAAGTGGCCAGCCTCCAGAACCACGATCCCAACAGTTACCTCAGCTCTCTGCCCCAGTGGCAAGGAGGCCGATGCACTCAGGAAATGAAACCCACCAAGGGAGGACCCCAAAGAGAACTTTGACAGCTTTGGACCTTGTGTTAGCCATATGTCACACTGTCCTACTTGGAACGCATGCCTGGATCACTTCAGACCCATCCAATGGTATAAGGTAGGCAGCTGAGCCTGGCTCAGTGCCAGCTCTCCTACCTACCTCCACAACTAGTGGAGAAGATTGCACAACAGCCCCAGGTCTTTACCTTCCTTGCATCTGTGTCCTGCATCACGGCACTTTGTAGTGTCCTCTTGTTCAGAGTCTAGGCTCAGATATGACTTGCTTTGGCCAATCAGATGTCAGAAGATGTGATGCAAGCAATGGCTTGGAAAGAGCTTGCGCCTCTGCCATTGCTATTAGAACCTACCCAGGCCAGCCTGCTGGAGGATGAAAGAGAGAGAGCACAGCCACATCACTGCGGTTGTCCCAGCCTCAGAACAGGCAGGGAGCAGGGGGTCAGCTTTTTCACTCTTCTCTACTTCCTCTGCCTTCTTCTTCTAGGCCCCCTCTTTCTTGGATGGTGTTAGATCTTAAGAGGAGGGTTGGCAGAATGGGGGACATATATTCATAAATTTTCCTATTAATGGACGGCTGTTGCAACCCTCCCCTGTCAGCAGATGCCCTGTGTGGGGCAAGCCTCTGGGCCTAACTCTCTCGTGGGGACGGGAGTGGGGTCTACAGAAGCCCGGTTCCCAATATGGGAGATGTGCTCCATTCAGGATGATTTCTTTTCTGTTTGTTTCTTTTTTTAGAGGTGAGGTCTCGCTGTGTTACAGCTCAGGCTGGTCTCAAACTCTTGTCCTCAAGCAATCCTCCTGTCTCAGCCTCCCAAGTGCATGGATTATAGGCATGAGCCACGGCACCCTGCCCACTCATGGATCACCTTTCATCCTCTTGCCGCTAAGGGCCCCTCTCCCCTCTAGGGCTGGGTGCCCATAAGCAGCAAGACAGCTCTTGCCCTAATGAAAACTTACACATCGTTTTCTTGACAAAACATTGAGGGTGTAGAAGTTTAGCCGCTTCTCCCTCTTGTCCTCCACCATCCTCCTGCAATAACCTTTGCTCCTTCTCAGCACTCACAGAGTGTAGGTCACAGTCTGCTCCGGAAGCATCACCCGCCAGGAACTCAGAAGCCAAACTCCCTTTCCTGCTGGAGCCCAGTCCCTTCCAGTATTTCCCATCGGGCCACTCTCCCGACTTCTGTGTCCCCTCCACAAATTCCTCCATGAGTTCCTGTGTTCTTTTCCTAGACAGACTGCTGGCAGGAGGGAATTTGGTGACTAGTGGCCTGTTCTGTGGCCACTTAACCAATCCCATGGGAATGAGTCTGACAGCTCCCCCTCCCCTTTTTTAAACTTTTTATTTTGAAATAATTTTAGACTTAAGTTGCAAAAATAGTACAGAGAGTTTATGAATACCCTTTACCCAGCTTCCTCTAAGGTGAACATCTTACCTAAGCATGATGCAATTGTCAAAACCAGGAAATTGATGTTGGTTCAATACCAGTGACCAAATGACAGATCTTATTTGAATTTTACCACTTTTTACCTGAATGTCCTTCTGCTGTTCCTGGATCTACTTTAGGATCTCACATTGAATTTAGTTGTTATGCCTCCTTCTCTTTCCATCTGTGGCCATCCCTTGATCTTTCTATGTCCTTTATGAACTTGACACTTCTATAAACACTGGTCAGGTGTTTTGTGGAATGTCTCCCACTTTGGATTTGTCTGATGTCTTCTTATAGTTGGATCGATGTGCATTTCTGGCAAAAATACCAATGATGTGTCCCCACCGACGCCTCATGGCTGGTGCTGTTAACTTTGATCATGTGGTTAGGTAGTGTCTGGCAGCTTCCTTTCAAATAGGAGGTATAGTCATCTAGTCCTTAACTTTGTGTCCTTAAACCAAAATATCATGAAACAGGAAAATTCCACTCAGTACCCTGTTACACTAACCATGTGATGTGGAGCATATAATTTGATCCTTCTCCAGACCATACTCCTCACCTGGGAAAGGAGAATAATAACAACCACCTTTAAGAATTGCTGTAAAGAGCAGTGATCATCTAGGCAAGACAGCAGATGGCCCAGGAGACCCTCAAAAATCAATGCCTCTAAGAACGTCTTGAACAATTTGCATACATTGTTCCCAACTCTCACCAAAAAAATGACGTGTAGAATCATCACCTATTTATGGAGAAGAAGCCTAGAACTTAAGGATGTAAGTGACTTGCCAAATCATGTTGTTCCCCCGTGTCAGAGTCTCTGACTCATCAACCTCTGAATGCTTTGCTGTGGTCCTCCCCAGATTGCCCCGGACTGCCCTTTTGATATCAGTAACCACTTCTAATCCCCAAAAGGCAGGATCACATAGCAGTTAAATGTGTGGTCTATGGAGTCAGAGAGCCCTTGGTTTAAATCCTAGGTGGGGTCCTTTGGGTAAGTTGTTTAGAGTCTCTCCTCCTTTCCAAAGGACCTAACTCACTGGCTAGCTGTAAGGAGTAAACAAATAAATAAAGGTTTCCAGCATCGTGCATAGCACATAGTAAGCATACAAAATGACACATGTAATCAACAAATATTTGTGAGGCACCCACCGTGTGCTAGGCACTGTTGATGGCTCTGTCAATAACCACTGAACAAGGCAGAAATGTCCCTGTCCTCATTGAGTTTATATTACAATGGGTAAGACAGAAAAATAAGGAAACAAATAGTGTACTGTCACATCTCCTAAGCAATGTGCTGGTTAATGGACTTACCAGCAATTCCCCAAATGAGCCTGTGTCCTTATTCCTGGCTGTCCCCTCCACATGGGTTACTTACTGCCTGCTCCACCATCACGTATTAAAATCCCATCCCCTTTTTCAAAGCCTAGCTCAGCCTCCATCTATTAATTATTTTTTTCTTGATTCTTTAATTTGATCAATTACTACCTTGTGGGATCTGCCTTCCCACCCCCACTAATGCTATTACTTACATACACATTAATCACTACACCCATGAGCTTCCAGAGCAGCCTTTACTCCCCTTTAGCAACATTGCTCTACTTTTTGTTACATGCTCTGTGTTCTACTTTCTTCACCAGATTATAAATTTTTCCCTGAGGGCAGAGACCACATCTGCCTAATAAACTTATTGGGATCCCCTTATGGAGCCCAGGGCAGGTGCTCAAATGTTTGTTGATTGAACAAATACATAAACAAATGGTCATATCTTAGCCCTCTTGCTGAATTGTAATTCTTAGAAGGCAGTGGCTATGCCTTACTCATTTAATATTTGTGGGAATGAACTGAGATATAGCAGTATTGGACATATTTGCTCCACCAATTATTTTGCTTGTGGTTTTGGCCTGGTCTCTCTTTTGGTGTCCCAATCTCCCCTTCTTTAAATATATCCTTCCCTTTTTGGAAAGTTTTTGCTACACTGCAGGAATTACATGAAGGTAAAAGAAAGAATAATGTAAGGCATTTTGGTTGCCTTGGCAATGAAATGCTTCAAAGCTCTCAGGGATTGCTTTTTGTTGCCAGTATATAGTCCCTGACTTTTCTTGAACTCATGCAAAATCCACAAATGGGGCCATCTGCCTTTATCCTATTATTGTTCATGATTTAATAATGGATTATTACTAATTTTACTGGAAAGGAGACTCTAATGACCACATTTTTCTTTCCAGTACTCATACAGACTTCCAGGAAAAGAAAAACAAAAAGTACCAATTGTGGTTTTAAAGGTTTATCCCCTCCCTACGACGTCCTTCTCTTTTCTCCCAGTAACCCATTCGCCAGTCCCAAAAGCCAAAAAAAAGACCATGACTCTTACTTTCCCAGTCTAAAATACATACTTTGGAAAACAGATTGGAAAATCTTTCTGGAAAAAAGTTTACTGAAACTCCAAACCAACAAGCCATATTGTTTATGTTGCTCATGAAAAATTTTTAAAATCTATTCTAGATAAAGAACAGTCTCAAGTTTTTAAACATCATACATGTAGGACAAGGATCCCCAGTGATGGTTCTTCTTTATGATGAAATGCAATTTTCTCATTTTCATATAACCATTTCCATCTAAAACTTGACTGATTAAAATATCTCATTGTACAATAGAGAATAAAGCATTCATATTTTTATAAATCATATGCACCAAATCTGTTTAGGAAATCATATCTACTGGATATGCAATATGCTGAACTAAAGCAATAATTATTTTGTTGAAAATGTCTGTGCTGAGCTCGATGACTTAGAATATTTTGTTGTGTCTTGTCTCTGTAGCCCAATAACACTGGATTTCTTTTAGTTTCTTGAACAAGTCAAACTTCTTTCAGGCTCAAGGCCAATTATGGTGGGACTTCTCCTAAGAATTCTCTTTCCTCAATTCTTTATCTGGATGACTTAGTTTACCCAATTCCTCAGATCCTGGCATAAAAGACTCTCCTTACAGAAGCCTATTATGACACTTTCTCTTCTCCAAGATACACCCAAGCACACATGCAGACTAGATTAGAACTCCATCATTCTCCTCGTACTCTTCTCCATCATGTTTGCCTCCATTGTAACGTTTTTATTATTTCTGTGCATGTCTGCTCAAGTCAGTTTCCTCACTATTTTATGCACTCCATAAAGCTAGGTATTATTTCAGTCTTGATCATCACCTACTACAGTAGGCACACCATCAACATTCAATAGGTCTTTACGGAATGAATGAATTTGCTGGTAGGGTCTGGGAGAACCTAGGTGAGAAGAGCCTAGGAAGCAGGTCAAACCTGAGGATGGATTGATGTAAAGTTTCTCAAGAAAGGGTGGCCTGCAAATAAGGATCCAAGTTGTAGTCAAGAAGAATAGCCAAGGCCATGGCCAAAACAAGAGCATTCTCATCAACTGTAAAAACAAAAGGGAAGTCAATTGCCCCAGATGAGTAATAAAGGAGATAGCAGCGGCTTCAGATGCAGTTCATGCAATGAGTCAAGGCAAGTGGTTTAGGGCTGAAACTGTCAACAGTGTGAGGGGCTTAGGGGACCTACTTTATGTAACCCGGGGGCCAGACTTAGAGTTGAAAGGAGAGTTTGAGCCCTAACACCATCACTTATTAGCTACAAAAACTAGAAGAGAATCATTTTATCTCTCTGTGCCTCAATGACTTCACCTGTAAAATGGGAATAGAACCCCTACCTCTACAATAGGATAGTGTAGTACAAAAGAATATTATGTATGTGAAGGTACATGTCATGCTTCTTCCAAGTTCTCCTACTCAGTTTTTCCAAAAAGCCTCTACTCAGAAATGAGCTCTGCTTGTTATTTGTGTTTTTCTCAAGGTGTGCTTTATTGCTGTTAGATGTGCCTGCCTTATGCATCCTCCATAGACTGGAAGCTGCTTGAAGGGAAGAAACATGTCTCACTCACCATAATTCTGTTGGACCCTTGGTGGCACACAGGCTGAGTTGGGGGATAAAAATGCCTGGCCTTCAGGGGTCTGATGCATGAAAGAGGACTGTTACCAGGCTACATGTGATCCAGGCTACATGTGATCCCTCCACACGGATCCACTCCTTGGAAGCTATCTGACTTTATTCATATACACGGCACAAAAGAGACGCTTGATAAATATTGAATGAATGGATGAATGAATGAATGAATTTGTCTCTGGTGAGGCATTGCAATAAAGAAAAAGAAATTTAACTTTGTCTTCTAGACTTTGAATGCCTCTGCCAACAACTAAATATCTTCCAGGGAGGGCAGATGGCGGCCTGTACAATGAACAATTTAATCTTCAGAAAATGGAACAACTTTGCCAGCAAACTCCATTTTTCTCTACGAACACATTGTCAATAACATGTGCTCTCAAATATGTGGTGAAATTGATGACTGGGCCCTGATTTATGGAAACAACAACAAATTAAATGATTACCTTTCTTTCTCCTAGCTTGGGGTCCTTCAGACCAGCCATGAATTTTTTTTCGTGTGCTCTAATAATAGAGGGGGTCTAATTAAAATGCCTCATTGTGTGACTGTGTGATTGTTTGCAAGGAGTGGAGGAAAGAGAGCGGAATGTTCAAGGTATCTTAATTTAAAACTAGGAAGAGAAAAACCACTTACGTGATAATGAAGATTAACTTAGGAAGATACTGGCTTTCCTTTCCCAATAAAAGCAGATATTGAGGGAATCCTTCCTACAAACACTTTTGTGGCCACTTATTTGGCCCCTTGTAGAAAACTTTTTTGGTTTTGGATATACTTAAGGGTTTGGATTTGGGTGAAAATAGACCAGAGTCAGGGAGGGGTGCTCAGAGAAATGGAATTCTCTAGGCAGTAACCAAGCTAGATATTTGGAACTATTCCTAAGAATTACAGCCTAGTTTGGAAGGAGTTCCTATCCTAAGACCTCTCCTTCTAGAATGGTGGTTCTGAACTTGTATTTGGGTCAAGAACTTTCCTGAGAATCTGGTGAGAGCTACAGATTCTCTCTCCAGGAAAATCAAGTATGTATTTACAACTTTATAAACACACATATGCAGAAATATAAAATTTTACTCATATAAATAGTATCATCTTGTCTTTGCCATAAACTTGAACAACCTGAGTGACAATTGCTAATCTACATTCCAGGCTTCACTAACCTTTCTGTGATGCTCATCCGAGATTAAGACCCGCTTGTCTTAGAGGACTCTTGGTTTCCTTAGGACACAAAAGTTCTTAACTGTCTTAGCCTGTGGATTTTTCTAGCCATTTGGTAAAGCCCATGGAGCCCTTCTCAAAACTAATATTTTTAAAGTCATAAAATACTTAGGGCTGAAAAAATCATTGAAATACAGTTATCAAATATTAAAGAAACCAATTTGTGTTATAAAAATATATGAACTTCTTTATACACATTAAATAGCATGACCAGCACTATGGCTAATCACTGCGCTGTAATTTCAAAGTAATGATGAGCATACATAATCTTGCAAGATATTTGCAACAACTGTACTGTGACATTACATATCTGTGACATTACATATCTGTGACATTTTGGTTAAAATATTGGTGATAAAAATCACAATACTGTTACTACTATTGTGACTTGGTGTCTACATTCATAATTGAAGGAAACGCTGAATTTCATTTAGAGGTTAATGCAATCAAATTAGATGCGATTCTCATTCCCACCCAAGTTCATGGAGCCCCTGGATTCTGTGACGGATGCCAAGTGAAGGTTCCCTGCTCGGATTTTCTCACGGTGTGGAAATGACCTTATGTGTGTTTGGCTTCGCCTCTCACTTCACCCTCAAGCCTGCTTCACTTTGTCTCATTATTTACCGAAACGTCTCCTAACTTAAAGGGCATTATTGTGAATACGGCATATATTGACTCTGACAGTATAAATTAAACATCCACCATTCCTATGGCGCAAAAGTATTTAAGGGTGAAAGAAGAAAGGGCTGCCTGGTGAAAACCTATTTAGCTAGAACATAAGCCAAAGAACGCCATCCTGTTTCAGATTGAATATCCAACACCTAGCCCAGCATTGGGTGCTGGAAAATCTCTCAACACATATTTACCCAATTAAGGAATAAATATCTACAATCAGTTAGCAAAGAGTAAGGCAGACCCTTCTGAAGTGTTTAATCCAAGTGTCCAGCTGTGTGTGGACGTCTCTGCCTGGAGACGTTTTGAGGAGAAGGAACCCATGGTTAGCTAGAGAGAAGTCACTCCCATAGGTATTAGAAAAGAGCTATTCCCAAAGGCAGCAGGGGATGGAAACTTTTCCTGCAAAGGGCCAGATAGTAAATGTTTCATACAGTGCAGACCACACAGTCTCTGTCACAACTGCTTAACTCTGCTGTTGTAGCATGAAGGCAGTCACGGATGTAAACAAATGCACATGGCTATGTGCCAATAAAACTTTATCAACAGACACTGAAATTGAAATTTCTTTTTCACATGTCATGAAATATTATCCTTATTTTGATTTTTTTCAACCCTTTAAAAATGTAAAAACCCTTCTGAGCCCATAAGCCATATAAAAATACGTGACAGGTCGGATTTGGCCTGAGGGGCATAGTTTGCCAACCTGTGGAATGGAGGTCACAGCTCTGGCCTTGCTCTGGCTGTTGGTGGGTCGGTTTTGACCAGTCTGGGCTGAGCCCCTCTCTGTGCTGGCTTTGATAATATTTCCTTCCATGGCCCAAACCCTTCCCTACCTTTGGGGATTGGTGCCTGTGGATGCTCTACCTGGACATGCATTCCTCCAGGTCCCCACATGCCTGTCCCTTTCTCATCTTTCAGGTCTTTATTCATACGTCACCTCCTCAGAGAGGCCTCCTCCGGCCCCTTCTCCAATAGCCCCACTGACATTCACACCTGCACCACTCACTTCCCCCCACCTGCTTTCTGATCTTCACAGCACTCACCTCACCTGGCGTGGTCTTGATGGCTCATTTGCACATTGTCTTCTCTCCCTCTAGAATGCAGACTGGCTGGGGGCAGGGTTCGGTCTTGTCCTCTGTGTCAAAACAGCACCAGTAGCAGGCGTGAAGCAAATGCTTCCCCGATATTTGCTGAAAGAATTGAAGTGTTTACTGGTAAGGCAAGAGCAAAAAACGCACAGCCAAAATTTTGCTACCTCCCCTGGTCTAGAGGTCATCAGGCATTATTATTATTTTTATTACATAAAATTATAATGATACTTTTAGTAGTAATTGAATATGTTCTTCAAATAAAATTTCATATGAAGCCCAATATATAAGACAGATGAAAATGAAGTCATTTTGCTTCAAGTGAGTGTAGAAAGTCCCAAAAAGACTCTCTCAGGCACACACCCCTGGCCACTTCTAGAGATTGCTGCATCCCCTTCCCTTCTGAGGAGCTCTTTAAAAGTCCTTCTCTTGGTCTAAAACTAATATTAGTTATTCCAACATTGTTAGGAAGCCAGCTTCTGCCTTTCGGGTGTAAGTTAAAGAATTAAGGAGTCAACAATTTCTAACCAACCCTTTTTGAACCACCCAGGGGGGGGAAAAAATCCTTCCCTAAACACATGTGTTAACCCTATTCAAAATTAAATTCTGAAAGACGGCTGTGGTGCCACATGGGCCACCAAATTGCTTCATGATTTTGTGGAATCGTGCTGAGCCTCGATTTAGATTATTGTTTTAAATGTCCTTAATAATGCCTGCAGGCCCTTTCTAGCTCACAGAACAGGCTGGAGGGGCAAGGCAGGAAAGAGATTTGAAAACACTTTCCAAAATGTGGATGAACTCGCTTAAAGCCAGTGTGATCAGTTTCAGGCTTTTGACACCTGCTGTCCCTTCCTGGCTGTAGCAGTCAGCTCGGGCTGCCGTGACAACATCCCACAGCCTGAGTGGCTTAAACAGCAGAAGTTTATTTTCTCACAGTTCTGGAGGCTGGAAGTCCAAGATGAAGGTGTGGGAAGGCCTGGTTTCCTCTGAGGCCTTTCTCCTTGGCTCACAGACAGCCACCCTCTCGCTGCCTTTTCAAATCGCTGTCCTCCTGTGCATGTGCACCCCTGGTGTCTCTCTGCACACTCAAGTTCATTTTCTTATAAGAAATAAGAAATCCAATCCACCAGATTGGGTTAGGGCCCACCTTAATGGCCTCGTTTTAACTTAATTACCTCTTTAAAGACCAAGCTCCAAGTAGCCGCTGAAGGACTCGGGGTTAGGTCTTCCTCATAAGGATTTGCGGGGCACAATTCAGTCCGTAATACTGGTTTCCGTGTTGTTTGTCAACAAGGCTTCTGTCATCATTACTTTAACTGTCAATGGCCCCTTCTCCTGACCACTGTGCTGGCCCTGGAGCAGCTTGTAGCCCCAGGAACCTTGCATACCAGCTTTCCATTAACTTCATTTACGGCTATGCTTGGAAGAACTGGAAGTTTTCTAGCAAATTTTATAAGTGAGGCATTTAAAATGCATCTCATTGGGGCTCAACAGCTGATTTAGGGGCGGAGGAAAGCCTGGGATTATTGTACTCCGAGAAAGCAAGCCTGGTTCGGTGTTGTTCCGGTGCACAAATGGGATCACAGAGTGTGAGCCTGACAGTGCCCCCCAGGAAGCAGCGTGTTTAGCGGGGAGGGGGGTAGGCGGAGAGAAGCAAGCAGAAGAGGGCTCAGACCCAGGCCATGATGACCCCAGGCACTTCACATCCCCCTGAGCCCTGTGCCTTCTGTAAAGTGGTATTACTGACCATACCTGCCTCCGTGTTGTTGTGGGGACCTCTCTGTCCGTGTCAGGTGCCTCACACAGCACCTGGTAGAAGGGAAGTCCTCAACTGGCAACAGCTGTTGTTGTTATCACTGAAGCGCAAACAAATCAGCAAAGCCAGGACTTGAAGGTCTTGTACAACAAGACCATTTTGACTGGGGCTTGTAACTAAGGTTGGCTGCCTTTATAAACAGCAGTGCATATATTTGTGTGCACTGGGAAGGAATTTTATCTACGCAGAACTGCAGATGTAGGGGTGAGAGTGGAAAGAGAGAGAAGGAAGCAAGGAGTGTTGTAGAATTGTACAAGTTATGTGTCCTACCATGTCTCTAAAAGAAGGACATGATTAACTGGTAGAAATAAGTAAATAAGTCCTACATTAGAGCAGTAGTTCTCAATCTTGGCAATACATTAGAGTCCCCTGAAGAGCTTTTCAAACCCCAATGCCCAAGCCACACCCCAGACGAATAAAGGCAGAACCTCTGGGAGTAGAGCCAGAGATGCGGCCCACCTCGGGTGTCCAGAGGTGACTCCCAGATGGTGTGGATCCAGGTGTGAGCCTCAGTCAGATAACTCTGTGCCACTTATTAGCTGTGAACTTGGGCATGTTGCTTAGCATCTTAGCCATGGCTTCCTCCATCTTGAGGATTAAATCCGGTGTAATAGGTAAAACATTTAGGCTCCCAGTCAAGAATGGACTGGGGTGATAACAGGTGTTTCCTGTTCTATCCTCCTCCTCCTCCTCCTCCTCCTCCTCCAATGGATGTGAAGCCTGAGCCTCCATGTCACCATCTGCAAAATGGAGGTGGGATGGGGGGGACAAAGGATGCCTGCGGCCATTCACTTTCCTTTCTGTGATTCTACAAAGGTAGAACAATGCGCCAAGTCCAAAGAAGAGCTTGTGTTTCTTCACTGAGTGACACCCACAGTGGGCCAGGCATGGTGGCCACTGTTGAACGAGGCAGTCACCACCTGTGCCCTCCCAGAGCCTGAAGGTTGGAGAGACATGTTAAACCAGTGTCCACACAAACCAATATATTATTCACAACAGGCGGGGGCCAAGAGACGGCAAATCTGGGCACCTAGGCTAGATTCTGGGGTAAGGAAAGACCTTTCCGAGAATGTGCTATTGAAGCCAGAGGGTGAGCGTGGAATGGAATCATCTAGACAGTTATGGGAAGGGCACTCCAGGTAGGGATACAACAGGTACACAAGCTGTGAGGTGGGAAGGAGCTTAGCATTTTTGAGGAATTTTGTTTAAAATATATATACGTGGATTTTTTTTTTATCTTTTTTTATTAGAGCCTCTTGAGGGACTCGGGTTCTCCACAATGTACTTTGGGAAACACTGGTGGAGTCAGATGAGACTAGGTTTGGGATTCAACAAACTTTGATTTCATTCCAGCTCCCTGGGAAATAGCTGTGTGGATGGAGGGGACAATTTAATCTCCTGAGACTTCTTTCATAAAAGGAAAGAACTAACGCCTATTTTGCCACTTTTTGTAAAGATCGGTAATTATTGGTAACCATCAAGTCGGTAAAGGGAAATAGTTATTATCAGGAAGCAGCATGGTACTTTGTTGACAGAGGAACCTGAGTTCAAATCCCAGCTCTACCACTTCCCAGGCCTGTGATCTCGGTGCTGTTACTTAAAGCTCTGTCCCTCCGTTTTCTGATCTCTAAAAAAAGGAGTTCATAAGAGAAACCTTTGGGGATTAGTATATGAATTAAATAAAACAACAGCAGTCCAGCTTCAGGCAAAGGGTAGGCACCCAATAAATGGAAACTATCATTAAAATGAATGCAAACTCTTCTTAGAAAGCAGAGTTTGCCTGAATAATGTGTGATCCAACCCACTAACCCCCTTTTCCAGTGTACACACAACCTCAAACAGTGCTGCTTAGATACATAATCACAGTGATTAAAAAAAAAAAAAAAAAAAAAGTCTGCCTGTTTATTTTCCATACTGGGAGAGCATACCATTCGTCCTAAATGCCAACAACTCACGTTTTAGGCAGCAGTAAAGTCCCCTAGCTGTGTCCACACAGTGAATCTCGTTTGGTTGTAAGTTAGCTGCAATAAATAACCTTGGCTCTGTGCTCCACTTAGGGAAGATGGGTTCCATTGTGAATCACGTTGGTGGCGGTTTGGACTTTAAGCTGTCCGGGTTGTTTATGGTGGTGTTTGCCAGCATGTAGACCTCTTTCAAACAATTTAAGTGCTCTTTTGGAGTATATGAATGTGGCCAATAAAAATGGGTACAGGGAAATTGCTTCCTTTCTCTCTTCTATGTCCATGCACCCAAAGCAACCATACATGACAATTGTCAAGTGTTAAATACATAATTGCTGAACATGAAATTATAATTAACATTGAAACCACCAGGGACATTTTCCCTTTCCATTGTCAGGATGTTGTCCTGATCTTTGCCATCCTTTTAATTTATCTTTTGAAAGGATGACAACAGCTAGACAGTTTTTCAATCCTTATCATTTTTCATCATATATATTTTTCATTTTCATTGCTTTACTGAGCAATGTGCCTTTAGAAGATTCTAGTTAGTTCCAATGACAGCAATAAATACTGGTTAGAGAACAGGCTTTGAAGTCAGACAGACCTAAGCCCAAAGGCTGCTCTCCCGCATGCCAGCTATCTGACCTTGATTACGTTTCTTAACCAATCCAAGCCTCTGTTTTCTCATCAATAAATAGGAACAATGAGATCTACTGTCAGGTAGTTTTCTAAAGTGCAGAGCTTATAATGAGCACTTAATAAAATGGTAGGTATTATGACTGATTTTGCTTTCTTCTTAATATCCACATCAAATGTTTTGAAATGCTATTTTATCCTTTTTTTTAATAAAAGAGGAAAACTTTTCTTAGCTTCACATCTGAATTGACAACTGATTTCTTTTCAACATTTGTTTAATGCAGCAACTAAAGAGCCTCTCCTCTTCTGCTTAGTTTTTTAAATTTCCAGAAGGGAAGAGTAATCAATTTTCCAAGACCCGATGACTACTTATTTCTAACACATAAGCAGAATTTTATGTATTTTTTTAATTTATTCTACATCTAATTCCACAGCATTTTTAAGGTACTATGCTATATGTAATGCAACAAAATCATAAAAGAAATGGAAATCATTAAAGAAATCTACATTTTATTGAGCGCTTAATGTATGCAAGGGAACATTTATGGAAGGTACTATTATTATCCTGATTTTGCAGATGTGGAAATTTAGATTCAGAAGAGGTAAGTCATTTCCTCCAATGTCACACAGCTAGTAAATGGCAGAGCCAAACTATTAACAAATAAGCCAAAAGAAAATGGAGAAAGACTATGGAGAGAAGTTTACAGGTATAAACTGTAGCCTTAAGAGGCTACACAATTGTTTAAGTTGGGCCACCAATTGGCTCTGAGCTTCCTGGTAGGTGAAAGCAAAAATGCAAACATGATCCATCCCAAAAATGCCCTTTTCCATATGGAAAATGTATATTAGTATTTATGAATAAGCAAAGCCTTTCCTAAAATTGTTTCTTGCATGGCTTTTGGGATACAGTAGAGTACAGTAAAGATGACAGGAGGTTCCTATGATAGAACCAAATATTTAAATCTGAAAGAAACCATTCTTTCTGTAAAAAAAAAAAAAAAAGTAAACCATTCCTCCCTGCAAAAATATGTTTTCCTTAACACTAGACTTCATCTCTTTTTGATAATTATTCAATCCAAGCTTTGTCAAAGCATCATACTGAGAAGAGATTCATGTTAAAAAGCAAGTGGAGGAAGGAAGAGGAGATAGCACAGACTGCCTCTCTGCCTTATCATTTTTATTTAGATTGACGTACCTTTGATTATAATTAGGGATAACTGTTCAGCAGTTAAGACTCCATAATCCCATCATTAGTTGTCAAGAGATTTTCACAGGGCAAATTCTCATGCCATTTCTTTTATTTCTGTTTCTTAACTACTTGGGTAGCCTTCAGTTGAAGAATGTGCTTTAAGGACAAGCTTTTCTGCTGCTATTGAAATCTTCTAAGCTGACACACAGTAAGGACACAAATGATGCCTAGTGACAGTGTTCAAGTCACTCTCAGGAGGCCCCGTGTCTTCTTCCCTGACATTTTTGTTGTTGTCCAAGATGTCACCCTGTTTCTGCTGGTTTCATTCAAAACAGCCATTTTGCACACAGGGCTTGGTGAAGCGATTCCAAACCACTTCAAGGGTTGCCCGTAAAGCAGACAAAAAGGAAACATTTTAAAAATTATTTCCAATTTGCTCACTCCATTAGACACTCAAAGTTGGTGATCTAAGGTAGAGGTCAGTGTAGAAGATATTGGCTCTGGCACTGATTTAAAAGAAAAAAAAACCCATAGAAAAACTCTCCTTCAAATTGAAAGCTGTAGGCAGCTGGTTGTCTGGTTTGTGTCATGAATGCATATATCATGCATTTAAGACACATGGTTGTTTTATGACAAGTTGTGCTTTACAAGAGGAAGTTCAAAAGTTGAGACTTTCCAACGCGTCGATTATGACCCACATGCCATCTATATTTAAATGTTCCAACAAGATATCAAGATTAATAACAGTATTGCCTCCTTATTCTTCAAGAGTCTGATGAAGAACCTCTTTGACAAAGAATTAATGGTCCTATTGGTACAGATCCAACCAACATTAGGGACAAGTAGTTCAATGGTTAAGGGTAAAGGCTCTGAAATCAAGGAAATACTGGGCGTGGTGGCTCACACTAGCTCTCTGGGTGGCCAAGGTGGGAGGATCGCTTGAGGCCAGTCAGGAGTTCAAGACTAGCCTGAGCAAGAGCAAGAGCAAGACCCTGTCTCTACAAAAAATAGAAAAATTAGCCGGGCATGGTGGCGTGCACTTGTAGCCCCAGCCCAGCTGCTCAGGAGGCGGAGGCAGGAGGATCACCTGAGCCCAGGAGTTTGAGGTTGCAGTGAGCTATGATGACACCACTGTACTCTAGCCTGGGTGACAAAGTGAGATCCTGTCTCAAAAAAGAAGAAGAAAGATGAACTCAAGAAAATATATATTCCAATTAAATATTGGAATATTCAGTTCTACTTATAATCATAAAAAAAGATGAAATCAAGAAAATACATATTCCAATTAAATATTGGAATATTCAGTTCTACTGACAATCATGTGTATAAGTCACTTCAACTATCTGAATCTCAGTTTTTTTCTCTGTAATATTGGGTACCTCATTGGATTGTTATGATTAATGGAAATAATGCCTACGTGTTGGGTCCAAAATTGACAGTCACAACCCTGATGTTACTAGTATGTAACCTTTAAATATTTTCATTGACTCAACCTCTTTGAGGTTTGATAGAAGGAAAGGGAAAAAAAAAAAAAAAGAACCCTTCTCACCATTTGGAAATTCAGCCACTTAGTTCTATCTAGTTTATTTTGTGACCTCCCTTCCCAAGAACAATTAGTCTTAGTCTCTGTTTTCAATGGTGGGAAAACTACATGGAAGAAAGGAATTAAGAAAAGACAAAAATACATCAGATAATGTTTTAAAATATTATCCACCTACCCACATGAAGCTATGTCTGCCATATCAAAAGTTTTCAATACATTTAAGCAATTACCTGTATTTTATTCATGCTAAGAATTGAAATTTGTCCACCAAAATCTAAGTGTTTCTTCACACAGAGATTTCTCTTAGGAAAAGTTAAAATGAAGCACTAATGATGAAATTCAGCTATGTAGGTAGGTCAATTTGGATTTTCAAATTGTAAATCATTTTGAAAATGTGAGCTGTAGGTTTCTTCCAGGATTATACTGTTGAAAATCATGTCTCCATTGCTACGTTGCCTCTTTGTCACAGTGGTTTTTTTTAGTGATAACATTTTATATATTTTTAGCATTTATATTTCACTTTTTTATTTTCATTTTCAACCAAACACCTTTAAGAAGTCTTAAACTGGGAGTCAGGCATCCTGACTGCATCACTTATTTACTATGACAATAAATTATTTAAACTCCCTCAGCTTCAACCTCTTTATCTTTGGCGAGCCAAAGATATATTTGTCCAGTATATTTCAGAAGAGAATATATATATATATATATATATATGCTTTGAAAAAAATGTAAATTATTTCAAAATGGCAGACTGAATTATTCTTTGGAGTTGAAAGTACCAAATAGATGGTAAAACTTCTTGGTGTCCATTTGTGTTTCCTTGGACTATTTTTCCAGTCTCCTCTCTTGTCTTTACGTGTTTTAAGTTGTCTCTTTCATAGAATTAGAGAAGTAGGATTCCAGGTAAATCTATTTGTTTTTTCTTTTGTATTGTTTTAGTAATAAATACTTTAAAATCTCTACCCTTTTCCATGTTGGAAGAGATAGACTTCAAATCATCATCTTTAGGGCTTCATTCACACAACAAATATTTATCAAGTACGTACCATGTGACAGACGTTGGGTTTTATGCTTGGAACAGTGCCATGATCAAAATGCACACAGCCCCCGCCTTCCTGGAGTTTACATGGGCAGACACTAAACTAAAACCTACCTATATAATGTGTTTATACACCGCAGTAAGTACCCTAAGAATAGTATAAACATTTGATACATGATTATCATGAAAGAATTTAGTTAAGTCCCGTGTATATGAGAAGTCATCTCTAAGAAAGTGACATTTCAACTGAGACTTCAAGGATGAGAAGCCACAGAGTGAGGTGAAGAGCATTCTAGGCAGAGGGAACAGCACCTGCCAAGACTGATGCATGCTTGGGAGCTTTCAGAAGGCCAGTGTTCCTGGGAGGTGTCATGAAGCAGCTACCTGGGACCCAGGTGAAGTCAGAGAGGTGGCAGGGCAGATTAGGCAGGAAGTTTTAGAAAAACAGATTTTTCTTTCTAAGTACAGTAAAGGTCATTGAAGGATTCTAAACTGGGAGGAATAAGGAGTGATCACTTTGATCCAATTTAAGTTTTCATAAGCTCATTGTGTTTGCCACATAGAAACGACTGGAAGGACACAGAGTAGGGACTACAAGAGCCCACTGAGAGAGGACCGAGGTCCTCCAGGGAAGATATGCACCCCCATTGGAGGTGCAGGTGGGAATCGCGTTTGGAGAGGAATTTTCTGACCAGGTTGCGGTGATCCGCTGGGCTTGGGAAGCAGCGAGGGCAACGCTAAGGATGACCCAATTTCCTGGCCAGAGCAATCGAGTCATCTGAGGCTCCCTTTCCTGTGAAGAGGAGCACTGGAGGGGGAACAGGATAGGGAGCGGGGATGCAAGCGTCCTGCTTTGGAAAGAGCTTCGTTGAGGTAGTTGTGAGCTATTTCCGCAGAGATGCCGCGAAGCTGGTTGGGTGTTTGGATCTGGAACTCAGTCGTCAGCACCGGATACTATTTCAAGTTATGGAACTGGGAGGAGCTACCTTGGAAGAGCTTGTGTAGAGCAGGGGCCTCCACCATTGCAGGCCCAGTTTTGACATTTTAGGACAAGTATTTTATAACTGCCCTTTTACTATCCTGAAATAAAATTCATAGATCCGATGACCAACCTACACACATAATTTCAAAAAGAAATAACCTAATATCATGAGTATACAATAAGAAAGAAAGGGAGGGCATTTGGGCACAAAAAAGCGCTAGGTCAGGGCTTCTCAAACCTGAACGTGCACAGGAATCACTCAAGCTTCCTGTTAAAGTGAAGATTCTGAATCAGCAGGTGGGAGGAGGCCTAATATTCTGCATTTCTGAGAAGTTTCCAGGTGATACCAACGCTGCTGCTTTGTGTACCATCCTCAGAGTAACGAAGTATGGAAGACAACGAGGTAGCCAGGTGGGTGCCCCTACAGGGAGATTCACCCCGAACAAGTCAGCAATAAACAGAGATCAATACGAGTGGGTTGAACGGGCATCTCAGTAGCATGAATAGCGGTGCCAAAGACAACTTGGTTTTCTAAAACGGCAAAAAACTCCCGTTAAAATTCCAAATAAAACAAAGTACACCTTCTCTTTGTCAGATAAGCTTTATTTCTGGAAAATGCAATGTGTGTTAAACTATGCATAAAAGACTTTCTGGTCATGTGTAAAATGGAGTTAAGTTCCAGCCTCAGATCATTATAAAAAGTTCCGAACTAAGGACAATTTTGCCATCCACCCCCGAGGGACATTTGACAATAATTTGACTTAATTTAACAATGTCTAGAGACATTTTTGGTTGTCACAACTAGGGGGAAGGAGGGTGCTTCTGGAATCTGGAGGGTAGAGGCCAAAGATGCTGCTGAACATCCTACAATGCACAGGACAGTCTCCCATGACAAAGAATGAGCTGACTCAAAATATTAATAGTGCCAAGTTTGAGAAACCCTGACCTACAGAGAGATTTTCAAAAATGGTGCAAGATGAGGGAGATACCGCCTTGTGTGAAACTGCCCCACACGTTTGCAAGGTGCCTAACATTCCCAGGCCCCATCCTTGCAGCAACCACAAAACACACCCTGAGGACAGCAGCGCAGTCTCAGAGCAGCAGCAAGAGAGGAGCGGGGGGAGGCGGGCGGGGGCGCAGGACCAGCTATGGCCAGGAGAGCAGGAGAAGCCAACCCAAATGATTTGCCAGAGGATGAAAAAGTCTAGCAGAACCAAATTAAAGCATATATAATTCTATGCATCTGCTGGTGGCTCTGTAATTAATACAAAAATAATTACATCTCTTCGCCTGGCTCTCCCTCACAAACTCTACTTAATGAACACTGCCAATGACTTTTTAGATATGTAATTAAAATTTTTATTTATTTCTGTTTTATTTTTATAGTAGTAGCTCAACATATTAGGGGGGGAGAGAAACACACGCGGCAGCAAAGCTTGGCCTCAACCAGCATTTCAGAGGCAACTAACAGTATTTGCTTCCTTTTCTTCTCAATCTATTCTGTGCAATTCATTCTGAACAATGAGAAATAATAACACTAGTTCTCGTTTCCCTTCCCTGTGTTTTCGAGTTTTAATTATCTGCCAGGATCTCATCTCTAGGCACAGAGGAAAATCACGTTTCTGTTCCTCTTTTAAGATAAAGAATAATTTTTTAAAAAATAGTATATTGTCCCCAAGGGGCCCAAGATTCAGGTATCCTCTTTAACATACATCTAGTACAGGAACACTGACCTTCCGAAGATTCCACCACTTCCATCAATAGTGGTGGGATATGAAGGACTTCTCAAACAGAAATAGCCTCACAGCCAGGTTTCAATAGAAGACACGGGTACCTGAAATTTAAAAGTAACTGTACTCAGATATTCTTGGGGAAATGCCTCTAAATTATTTTAGAGCTAGTGTTTAACGCTTTAAAATATTACCAAACCATTACAGGCCATACAAGAAACTGTGGTTGAAGAGACCAGATACCTGCAGGCCTAATGGTTTCACTTCTCTGAAACCTCTGTCTCCTAGGTTAGAAAATGTAGACACTCTGACCTCCTGCATTGCATCACTGTAAAGTTGACAGGAGGTGAATCACAAATTTAGCATGGATAGCAGAGAATAAACACTCATAAAATGTCAAATTGTCACAACGACAGGATCCTTTCATGCTGAGGCCCCCAAAAGCCAAATAACCTCAGCAAAGAATCACAGAAAGTCAACAATGAAATTGGGACTGAGATCTTAGGAACTGAACCACTTCCTCTGTCTTTGCACATGAATCTGTCACAAAGGTGTTTTCCAGAAAACAACACTTAAGTATATTTGTGAGTCTTTTGTAGCAAAGAAGAGGGTTATCAAATAAATCTGGTAAGCACTGGGTTAAGTAAAGGTATACTGTGTGTGTTTGGTTTGGTTTGAACAGCAGGACTTCTCAGAGTCTTTAAAATGTTAATGTATATTGTGAATTTCCAAGAAGGGGACTATACTATACTAAAATCATTTTTTTTTTATTTCTCCTTGCTCCCCTTCCAACAACAATCTTTGCCCTGCGAGAAACGCAGCCCGAAAAGTCTGAGTGTTAGTCAAATCTGGAGCCACTTCAAGAAAGTGAGAAATGAAACAAGGTTCTGTAAAATTGGTATCACATTCATATCAAGGTCAAGGAGAACAGGACACCTGGTATGAAACCACACCCTTCAGCCAGGACTGCACTGCCTCACAAGGTCATGCTGCTGCAGTTTCTGGCCTCTACTTTCTTTCTCTTTCTTTGACCCCATCTCTCTTTGTCCAATCATGTGACCATCCTTCTTCAAGTTTCTAGATCTGCCAGGGAGTCCCAACCAGGTCACAGCGAAGACTGCCAGGAACACTTTTTTCTCTCAAGTGCATATCTAATGGCAAACAGAAATGGTCCCCTCCACTGGTGGTGACCACAGTGTTCATCTGTAACCTGGGTAGGCTGGTGCCTGAGATGAGCCCGGAAGCTTCAGAGTGGGAAGGCCTGAATTTAAAGCCATCCTCTACTTTTTAATCAGATGTGAGATCTGGGTCAAGTCACTAATCTCTTTGAATCTTTTTTCCTCTTTCAATTTTATTTTTACTTTTATTTTTATTTCTTTTTAAACAGAGTCTCGCTCTGTTGCCCAGGTTAGAGTGCCGGGGCATCAGCCTAGCTCACAGCAACCTCAAACTCCTGAGTTCAGGCGATCCTCCTGTCTCAGCCTCCCAAGAAGCTGGGACTACAAACGTGCGCCACCACGCCTGACTAATTTTTTCTATTTTTAGTTGCCCAGCTAATTTCATTCTATTTTTAGTAGAGACAGGGTCTCACTCTTGCTGAGGCTGGTCTCGAACTCCTGACCTCAAGCAGTCTTCCGCTTCAGCCTCTCAGAGTCCTCTCTCATTTTTAAAATGAGATTGTTTCAAGAGTTATTGGTAATGTGTGTAAAGTGACTGGAATTTGGTAGATATATAAAAATTGGTTGCTAATATTGCAGTCATATTCTTCCTTACCAAGGAATCATTTAAAATGTCTATTATGATTATTGTGTGCATGAGTTCTCTACACATATCAAATGTCATAACGATTTGTCTTTATTCTTCTACTAGAAATTTGGAAGCTTTCAGTTTCCAAAAAGACTAATTATATTTAAGTTCAAGGTGTTCTTTTCTCACTAAAATGGACACTACTGCTAAATAACAAGATGTAAACAAGGAACCCCACTTAGATTGGGCTGATGGGAATTACATGCTTCCCACATAGTCATCCAAATAGCAAAGTTCGGGGGGAAACTCACCCTGTTACTTTTAAGCAGCATTTCCCCACTACAAAGATGCTCATATCTTTTGACAGGAATTTCACACTTAAGAATTTTAAGCCTATGAAAATATTCCAGCATATGAAAATGCTTTAAACACAAAGATGTTCATCACAGCGTTATATATTATTGAATAAAACTGAAAGCAAATTAAATGTCCAATATTGCAAGAAGGGTTTAGTAAACTATGATCATGTATGCGGCAGAACTCATGCAGTTGTTTACAGAGATGCTTTCCAGTGAAAAAATACAGATAGGTACATCGTACAGCCCAGTACCTACAGCTATGTAAACCTAACACAATGCATGGGGAGAGGAAAAACTGGAAGGAAATACAACAGAATGTGAATGGGAGCTTTTTCTGGATGGTGGGGCCAGAGGTTAATTTTTTTTATTTCTTCAAAATGCTTTATAATGAAAAAATATACATTATATAGTTTTAGTTCTAATTGTGGTAAAATACACATAACATAAAATTGATCATTTTAACCATCTTTAAGTACACAGTTCAGTGGTATTAAATACATTCACACTGTTGTGCACTCTAATGTCCATCTCTGGAATTTTTCATCTTACAAAACAAACTCTGAGGCCGGGCGCGGTGGCTCACGCCTGTAATCCTAGCACTCTGGGAGGCCGAGACGGGTGGATCGCTCGAGGTCAGGAGTTCGAGACCAGCCTGAGCAAGAGCGAGACCCCGTCTCTACTAAAAATAGAAAGACATTATACAGACAACTAAAAATCTATATAGAAAAAATTAGCCGGGCATGGTGGCGCATGCCTGTAGTCCCAGCTACTCGGGAGGCTGAGGCAGTAGGATCGCTTAAGCCGAGGAGTCTGAGGTTGCTGTGAGCTAAGCTGATGCCACAGCACTCACTCTAGCCTGGGCAACAAAGTGAGACTCTGTCTCAACAAAAAAAAAAAAAAAAAAACAAACTCTGTACCCATTAAGCAAGAATTCCCTTGTCCCCCACCAGCCCCTGGCAACCACCATTCTTCTTTCTGTTTCTACATGTTTGACTACTCTAGATACCTCATATAGGTGAGATCATACAGTATTTTTCTTTTTGTGACTGGCTTCTTTTCACTTAGCATAATGTCCTCAAGGTTCACCCAGGTTGTACCATGTGTCATAATTTCTTCCTTTTTTAAGGCTGAATAATATTCCATTACATGTACATACCACATTTGTTTATCCAGTTATCCATCAGTGGACACTTGGGTTGCCTCTATACCTTTTGGCTATTGCACATAATATTGCTATGAACACGGGTATACAAATACCTCTTGCATTTATTATATTTCAATTTTTTTTTTCCTAAATTGGCTCCTCCTTCCTACATCCCATCATCTGGTTATATCAGACCCTAGACTAGGTTTAACTATGACTCTACTCAAACATTAGTACAAATGAAGTAGTATAGGTGGGCGATTGACTCCCCGGGGGAAATAATCACGTGGGCTATACCTCAGAAAATAATGCATCTTTTTCTGTTGTTCTGATTCCCATTTACAGGACAAATGCCTTAGTTTCAACTTTCCAGCCTGGATGCCCCTCACTCTGAACCCTTCGTTGCACCACCCGCTTCTGACATTGAACTCATTGAACTCCTCCTGACACCTTGGCTCCAAGAAGACTGCCAAAAAAAAAAAAAAAAAAAAAATCACCCAGCCATTTCTCTTCATCCTCACTAACAATTTGGTAATGAAGTATTGATTTCCACTTCTCTGCTTACGGATGATATTAGATTTTCATTGATAAACTGCAATGGGACTGTCTTGTCTCCACCGTCCCCTTTTCACTGTCACAAGAAAACAAAGTGCCACTGAGGAAAAATAATGACTGAGAACATGGATGTACTTATTTTGTCAGTTTGTAACAGGAAAGGGTGGGGGAAGTATAAGTCTTCATAGTTTAATGTCCAAGTGGGCTGCACTAGATGTAGACACTTGGAAGCTTACTTTTCATGGTAATGTCCATTTCCTATTTATAAGCCCTCTGGGAACGTTTGTCTAAAGGAAATGTTTCTGTTCAGTGTAACAATTACGGTTGCACCTGGATTGCCCAGTCCTGCCCCTGCGCTAGGGAGCCATTAATCACTGCAAAGTAGAAGAATTATTAAGTTAAACCAGAGTTTGAGCCAAGAAAACCTCTGAACAATGTTCATCTTCTGTGAAAGTTGTTCAAATAGTTAGGCTTAACCGTGTTGCTGCCAAAGACCTTTTCTCATGCAGTGGTGGGCATCTGTATCGGCATCCTTATCTTGATTGGTTAAGAAAAAAAAAAAACAGTCTTAAGCCTGCATCACTGTCCTATGAGACCTGCAAACTGGGAGAATTGGTGAGATGCAGAATCTGGGAGAAAGCAAGAAGATGAGATCACTGCAGGGTAGAAAGTTCAGCAGCAGCCTTTTCTAGTAATCTCTTTCTGCAGGACCTGTTGTTTATGGGCTCTAAGACACAGCTTAGCTTTAGAAGCAACAGAAAGCATGAAATAGGGTGTCCATTTTAAATGTGTTCTTGCAACTTTTTTCATTAAAACTTTGAGGGCCCAATTTTAATTTGTGGAATATTCCCGTTAATAATGAGATCTAATTAAGACATCCATTAAAAGCCCGTTAAAGTTAATTTAACGTAAAAATTCCAATAGAACTGTATTAGATTTTCTCCATTAAATTAACGTTATGGATTTTTAACGGATGTCTTAATTATACGTTATTATTAACGGGAATACTGTATTACACAGATTAAAATCAGGTCCTAAGTCAACTTGAAAAAGCTAAGAGCATGTTTTAATATTAAAAGTCTTGCATACCTAGTGCACAGTTTGGAAATGGAGGGGTAGATCTGTTTACTCTAGTCGAGCATTTTCTATACAATTGAAAGCAACCTATAATAGATAAATCTATCATTGCATTTAAACAATGAATTTCCTTATTCTCAAAGGACAAATAAGTCTGGATTATGTTGTAAATTGCTACTCAGCTATAGGTGAAATATTTATGCTATTCTAGGCACAACACTAGGAACTAGATGATTCTGAAACAAAAGAAATATTTTGTGTTATTCCCTTTAATTACCAAGGTTATAAAAAAAAAAATCAACACTGACAAAATGAAGCCAAATAGCTCCTCCTCACCATTTCTCACAGAGGCTGCCTGTTGGAATTGTTTTGGAAATTTTGACATGATCCCTAAATTCAACTTTGGGATTTAAAAAAAAAAAAAAACTTCTTATTTACCTCCTAGGGAAAGTGTTGCCCTTATGCCACATATAATAGCAAATTGCTTTTTTTATGGCATGCATAACCTAGATGGGAAAAAATATGGCGCTTCAGGGAAGGAGGGAAAAAGTAAATGAAGTTCCAGGAATGTCATTCTGAAGTAATGAGGCATGGACAGAAAATATACCCCTCACATCATCGGATTGAGATGGCAGTCGAAATAGCTTCATTGAAGTGTCAGCACTCATCCATCAATCAATCACCCACAAGGAAAAATAGCAACAGTACAACGGGGCGGCTTTTATGGGATTTACTCATGGGCATAGGGAATAGCGGCTCAAATGTAGTTCTGACATGAAAAGCAAGGTGCTGATATTATTTTTTATGATGGGAGGATCATAAAGTGAATTGAGAACAGCGAGGTCTGTCTTTGCTTAACCTATTCAAGCAGAAATGAATGGAGCTCAACTGGAAAGGAACAGTCTTCAGATGGGTTAAGATTGAAGGGTGGACTCTACCGAGCTCTGTCCTTCAAACAACAAAATTCTATGAAAAGAAAATCAATGCATTAGCATTGGGGTTCTCGAAGCTGTTAAAAATTGCCTGCTCCAATCCAGGGTTATTAGATAAAGTTACATAACTCAGATCCCACCACAACCGTCCAAAAGCAAATTCTTCAGGTCTTGCTCCAACTGGGGGGAAACAGTACAATTCTCAACTCCGTGGAAATTGTTTCCCTCTAAGAAAAAAATAAATTATCTGCTTCAACATATAATGTATATGGTTTTGTTAGTGCAATGTCTATGGTGGGGTAGGGTGGGAGGCAAGAATATTGATAAATTTGGTAAGACTCATGAATCATCACTTGACAACCATGAATGTCACTCCTGAGGGACAGCTGCCAATGTTCCCCTTAGGAAACCAGATCTGGGCTGGCACTGTGAGACACACACAGCTCTCAGTATATGCCTAGAGACCAGGCTTGTCTTCATTTGGCAAGCCCTGTGAGTCTTCTAGAAACTTCTTCCTGGAGGGAAAAAACTAAATAACGTGAACTCAGGAGAATGTTTTTGATCCTCTTTCATACCACTGCCTTCCGTTCTCTCAATAAAACATAGTTCCACTAAGTTAGAATTTTAGAATCAGAAAGAATGACAGAGAAGTATCGTGCAAATTATCCTCGAGTACCTCCATCCTGCACCACCCCTTGGTGCCAGTGAGAGAGAGATGGCCTCTCCTTTCCCTGTCCTTCCTTCCAGCTAAGGCCACCAAGCCAGCTGCAAATTGAAATGTCTATTTAAAAAATTATATATAAATATTTAAATCTTATACATTTGGCCCCATTTTGGAGTTCAGCAAATCCCCCAAATATACAGCATGTTACAAACCCCTGGCAGCACAAGGCACAACAGGAAACATAATTTGTTTAGCAAATTCATTTAACGAGTATTGTTGGGCACCAACTTTGAGTGCGAAACACTCTCCTAGGCGCCATGGAATGCGACAGTGGACACTTCACACAACATCCCCGCTGCTCGTGTTTACAGCAGCTCCCAAAGGTAGCTGACATCAAGACATATGAGGGGCAGAGTTTACAAAGAGTCAAAATAATCATATTTCAGAACAAGGAATTTTCCTTCTGAAAAGCATACAGGGAGGAAACAGCATTAAAATAGGTCAAGGCCTAAAAACAGAATATAATCATGGAATAAACTGGATAGCCCAGACAGTCCCCAAAGACTTTCTTTCAGGTCCCAAATAGATTTCTTAAAACTCACCCCCAAATTGTGCCTGCTCTATTGTTTGAATCTTGCATAATTAATCTCATGTGTGCAAGCCGCTGAACTTAGCTGAAATGAAGAAAACAAACAAATGCAATGACCTATTTGGGAAGCATTTATGTAACTCTGGTTAAGTAGTGAGGAGGTGTGTGTGAAGACTGTGTGTGTGTGTGTGTGTGTGTATTCATATATGTGTGTGTGAATATGTACATATATATATGAATTTCACTGTTATTTTCCAGGGTCTATGGACAGTGTGGCAGTAACAGTCTATGATGTTCTGAAACTTTTCACTGTAAATCCAAAGATCACAGGCCTTACAAGCTGCTTTCATTCAGTTGCTTTTCTGTCTGTCACTTCCCAGGTTATTTGACTGTGTTCAAACCTTCTTTTCTTTTTCATAGAGTTTCATTTTTTAAGTTTGTTACATGTTTTTGTTAAAAAAAAAAAAAACATAAAAAAGTCATTTTCACATTATCCTCTTCTCTGCAACAAGAATAGTAATGTGTAGATGAATGCTAAAATAATAACAATAAGAAAATATATTGAAGGCTTTAAAACACACACATACACATATGTAGTTCTAAAGAGCAATAAAAGTAGTATCTATTTTGAACATGCATTAGGCAAAAGAAAAAAAAAGAAAACCAAACTGAACTTTCAGTTTATTTTTTCCCCCGTGAGATGTTAAAATGCTAATTTCATTTTCTCCCTTCCTCTATGTGGCACTTTCTCAAAATATCTATGAAATACTTTTAGACAAAGATTGAGTTGGAGAAAGAGATACAAATTTCCATCCCCGCAGACAGAGAAACATGTTTCCATTGTAGGAAAGCATTAAACGTTTTGAAACTTGTGAATCATCTTTAGAATTTCTACAGGGGAATTTTACCTCTTCATCCAAAGTAAAAGCCACTTATCTCCTTTGGTTCCCTGTGACAGATTCAGAGGCATACGCAGATATACAATTTCCAGGCTCTAGTTAATCTTCTTCCAATAGTTACGAACAATGGGCTAACGGGCGTGGGTGTTTCTCCAAAAATTATTCATGCACAAGGCAGCCCAAAGCTTCAGGGAAAACTAGAAATGTTTTATGGATTAGAATAGAACCGTTTTAAAATGCTAGTACCAGGTGGGACGCTATTTCTGCAACAGGACTCTCCATTTCCTTTGGAAAAATATATTCCAAGTAAAATGGCTCTTCCAAGGAGTGACACCCTGACTTGACACCCTTCGTCATACAAATGATTTTCCCAATAGCCACATGATTATCATTAAGGCCTTTTTAAGTACAGCCTGTTTGAAAAAGACAGATCAAATACTCACATCCCTTTGTATCATGCTTATTTGCTTAAAACAGCTTTTGGAAGTATAAGTAATAACTTTCTGGTGAGAACCCCCGGAGAAGTTGAAAAATTTGAACAAATGCATGACCAAAAAAAAAAAAATCTAACTGTTCTCTTCAACCCCTTCAGAAGATAAATTTCAGTGTGTTCGCTGAATTATCTTGAACCTCAAACCTACATTTGGATATCAGTCCCCAGGCACTGACTAATATTAGCAGAACTTGAGCAATCATACGATTATGTCTCAAACATGAAGACTTTGTACAGCAATATCTTCACTTTCTAAATGACCCATATAACATTCAGGAATTACAAATGTGTATGTATATTTTTTAGGTATACAAAGTTCAACCAGTCTGCAGAAAAGTAAAAACAGTGCCCAGTCTTCATTGAAATAAATACTACAGAAACATTCCAGTTTTACAACACAATATTTTGGCTTTATGACACATCACATGTTAGAATGTGCCATGCAAGTCAATAAAGCTGACATACGAAACAATTCTCATTCAGCTCAGGGTTCTTAAACGCCATAATATCCTAGGTTACAATATACTTTTTGGTCTCTGATGATATCCTTCTAATCCCTTCCCACTTTAATTCCTAACAACCAAGCACTGTTGGCATGCATCATAAACTTCCAAACCCCTTTAAAATCAAGAAGATGGTTGATTTTTCATGGTCCGCCAATTCTTGCTCTGCAGAGCTCTTGTAACTTTTTGGGAAATCTGGTATCAAACACATTTACCTTATGTTACATTTGCTACCTTGCATTCATTCTAGATTTTTTTTTTTTTTTTTTTTTTTTTTTGCTTGTTTCTTTTAGAAAGGGCAGTGAGGGGAGTGGGTCAGAGTGAGTTTCGAGGATTAGATTCATCCTTGCTCTGAAGGAAAGTGTTTATTTGCCAGTGAAGAAAGGCAAACACATTTTTATATTGGGAAAGCAGACCAGTTATTTTCAAAGAAAAATGACTGCGACCATACCTGTAGAATGTTTCTGTGCAAGCGCACTAATTTTCTATCGCCTGCATGCTGTATATAATCCATTTGCCTGTATACTAGGAAGAAAAACCAGGCTGTTTTCCTTGAGTACAATGCAGCTTGGATGGCTGGGAACGTAAGACTTCCGTGCATTTTTATACTGTACATATTTGTATATACTAACTATATCGCCATGTATGAACACAGATTTTGTTATATTTGCTTGTTTCTGTTTCCTACCAAACTGGCCCACAATGGGGATTCTTTTGTATAGAAAAAAAATATGCTTGTAGTTTTTTTTCTGATCATTCTCTTTCAATAGCTTATGAAAGAATTAGGTCTGAGTTTACAAAGAAATTATAAGACCCAAGCTTGTCTGTCTGCATGAGTCCCGTCCAATTGCTGGATCCAGGGAGGAACCAACGTCCTAATTCAGAGTTTTCCTTTAAAGGCATGCTTTACCCCGTGGGAAAACTGCAAACTCATCCATGTAGAATTATCCTCTTTGTATTTTATCTAATAGTGCCTGAAAAAAAAAAATTTTTTTTAATGTCTTCTTAGAGGAAGAATTCATAATTGTCAAAATTTGAAACATTAGCTTAATTTTGTTTTTATGACCTCGAGATTCTTCTCCGTATTTATTCGGTTGCTGTTGTAATGGGGCCCCAGGCCATTCCTGACATCGGCGTGTTCTTCTTCTGCATTAAGGATGTTTTTAAAATTACAGAGATTATTGAGCCAACAGGCTGCTTTAATCAAAACCATGTTTCACTTGTTTTTGATGATTATAAATTGTCCTTGCAATGAAAAAAAAAAAAAAAAAAAACTTTTCTGCTAGGAAGATTATACCACCCTGTGGCCAAACAGATTCATCACAGATCGGCATCTGTGCCCACTTCTCTGGGATCTGGAAAATTCTTCCCTTGGCTGGCCACAATTGCGTGTCCTCCTCATCATCCTGAATATTAGTTCTCGATGCAGTCACTACTTGCAAATTTCCAAAGCCTTCGCTGCGTTTGTCACAGCCCAAAGACAAACAGCCCCGCCGGAGGGGATGGCTTCCCAGCTCAAAAAAAAACAAAGGGATTTTCAGAAAAGGTGCTTCTTCTTTTGTCCCTCGGTGCCACCATCCTGTCATCCCTCCTAATTATGAACAATCTGGTCCTGATATCCCATATAACTTAAATCAGGTAAAAGAAACACTCAGATCAGCGCCTTGCTGAATAAAAATGACTTTGCGTGGATGCACTTAAGATGTATACCTTGTATGATGCCGCAGCATTGAAATTATCTGTAGGAGAGGGGTTTTTTTAATACAATTTTATCACTAGAAATAAATTCTGATGGTAGAGATGAAGAAAACCCTTAAATTATATCACAAAAGCCATTATTTTTTACATTTAAAGTTTTTTTTTTTTTTTAAGGAAAATCATTCTACTTTGAAACTGTAATTAAAGCCCTAAATAACAGACACGACTTCTTTTAGCTATTGTGAAAAAATAACAACACACTCGCCAAGGTTGTATGGAGCCCCCGCATTTCCATCAGAAAGGTTTCTATAAGTATATTATTTACATTTTTAAACATAACTCTTTCCTTTGTGGTGAAAAAAAGTCTTTTTTTTTTTTCCACTCAGCAGTTATTGGAAATAGACCGTTCCCATCTGAAACCTTATCGTAATTTGCATCAGGAAAGCCGACTGCCGACATTAAGGACCTGGGTGTGTTCAATTATGATTTCGCTGGAGGCTGTCCCTCATTTTAATGCTGCAGATATTGAACCACCTTTCTGAAACCTAGCTGATACGGTATAGCAGAGACATGCCTCTCAACACCATTAGCTTTGCAAATGGCTTCATTTCAGTCAACGTCGACTTCTGCTTTGGCCAATTGAAAAATGAAAATTAAAGGAGAGAAGAAAAAAAAAAACACAGATGCACTTAAAACATGAAAAGAATTATTTATATGATAAAAATATATTTAGATTTTCAAAGCACAAGACTGAATAGAAGTGCTCTTTTTATGCTTTCTGGAGATGTTACTGTTAAATGTCTTTCTACATCAGGCTTAATAAATCTGTAATGACATTTGATGGATTGATTTCTGCCTATGTGTGTTTTTTAAAGATGGCAAGAGAGGAAAGAGGCAAGGGATAGAGGAATGAGGGAGGGAAAAAACAGCACCGACCCCCAGGGAGGCCACGTGAGGAAATCATTGGTGGGCCTCTCTGTCGTGTGGAACTGCTGACCCACTTCCAGAATCCACCCTCATCTCCATCAGATTTAAAAAAAAAAAAAAAAAAAAATGCCAGCACTTCTTGCTTGGTTTCTGGGCTGCCTTTGCCTGCTCTCATCTCTGGTCAGCTTGTGCCCGAGTAATTTATGGTGTAATCTCAACAGAGGCAGTGGGCGGCTGTCTCGCAAATTCCAGGCTGCAAGGGGGAGGGCAGCGTGATTGAGATGGCCTGGCCTTCTCCAGCCCAGAGCGAAGGCCCTGCCCAACACTCAGTTTCCCTGTGTACTCCCTTCCATTTCCTTTAACGTCCTGGGAGGATTGGACCATGTTTCACACACAAGCTGCCCAAGCAGACACTGATGCCCCCCAGAAACGATTTGTTGCCTGTACACAGCCAGCTCTCAGCCCCCATGTCTCATGGCTGCTGGAGACCTGTACTCATTAAATTATGATGGCTGTAGCATCACCTGTGAGCTCCGGTTCCTCGCCATGGCTCCACATCCAGGCCATGAAATAGAGCATCCAGGTTAGAGGAAGCAAGCCAGGTGAGGACTCGGGGAGGCAGTACAGGCCGAGCGTTGGGATGAGCACTTTGGACCAAACCAAAGAGCTCTTGGTCTTCATTCATTGGTGACCATTGAATGAGCCTCCATGATGTGCCAGGTCTGAGGGTTACACTGATAAATCAACGTGGTGATGCTGCTGAGAACAGGATCCAGGTCAACCTGTGTTTAAACCCAGACTCTGGCAAGTGTTATCTCTGTGATGTGATCCAAAGCAGGACCACAAAAAGGAAGGAACTCTGGGAAGGGATGACAATGGGGCGGGGGGTTGCACAGAGGTGGCCCCTGACCAACCTGAGAGGTCATGGAAAGACTCTTGAAGGCAAAACCTGAGCCACCACTAGAGTTAATTTCTCAAAGGAGTGTAGAAGAAATAAAAGTACACAAGAATGCATGCTTTAACCTCTTCCTTATTGCAATCCGATCCATCAATGGGTCCCGTGGTTTCTAACTTCAAAATACAACTCCAGCCTGTTCACTTTATGTATTTCCTGGACTTGTGGGGTGGCCTCCCAACTGGTCTCCTACCAGTCACCCTTAAGCCCTCCAACCCCAAATCCATTCTCCACACAGTAGCTGGAGTGATCTTTTAATAAAGTAAATAAGATTGTGTCCTTTTGCTCCTCAAGGCACACTTTTTCTGCAAAGGCTCAGACAGTAAATATGTTCATCTTTGTGGAGCAGCCACTTTCTGACCCAACAATGCAACTCTGCCATTGTAATGCAAAAGCAACCATAGAAAATAAACAATCAGATGTGGCTGTGTTCCAGTAAAACTCTATTTATAAAAACAGAAGTGGACCAGATTTGTCCAACAAACCATAGTTTGTCAACCCTGGCTCAAGATCCTCCAACACCCAGATTCCCACTTGCCTTAGCTTGATTTCCTGTGGAAACAGGCCCTGAGATGAGGATGTGAGGTGAGGACAAGCAGTTCATACAGAAGGTGAATCCAGGAAACCCCAAGAGAGGAGTGGAGAGGGAAACAGGGAAGGAAGAATGGCAGTAACGGGGCTTTAAGGACAAGTTATACTATGGACAACAGGCCCAATCTCAGTGAGGCCTGGAAGACAGCGTGGAGCACGGCTGTTATCCCTCGGGGGCGAGGGAACTGGGGTGTTCACACACCACCTCTGCTCAGGTACGAGCGGAAGGCCGCTGCAGGGTGGGATAGGGTGCATTCATTTCCCAGCACTTCCAACCTGCCCAAAGGTTGGAAGAAGTCGGCTTCAGTGGCCAGAAACACGTCAGAGCACAGAGTGACAGGTGCCCTTAGCTGGAAGGAGAGATGAACGACATGCAGAGAAGTGGGCAGTGCCGAGGAACACGGGCAGGGCTCCTACAGCCCCTCTCACTTAGAATGAAATCCAAACTCTTCTGTAGGAGCTATTGGGACCTGCCCAGTCTGTCCCCTGCCTGCTTTCCTGACCTCATCTCCCCCTTGCGCACGCAGCTGCAGCCACATCGTCCTGCAACAGTTCCTAGACAACCCAATGCTGTTCCTTCTGGTGGCAGATCCGTCATTTAGCCAGGCATCTTCATGTCTCTCCTGTCTCAGCCTTGGGGACACTTCCTCTGAAAAGTGCTTCTATCCCCCATCTAGAGCACCCTGTCAATATCCTGCAGAGCCCTGGTCACAATGAGCTTGGTTGTTACGTCATTTACGTATAGTCAGTTTCCCTCACAGGTCACCAAGCCAGAGCAGAAATCGTCTGCCTTGCCTGCATATGCCCATAAGAAGTGTGACAGCTGGCATACCTTAACTGTCCCAAAAATACTTGTTAAGTAAATGAAGGCAGCTTTCCTGGAGACCTGGGACAGCCCCTGTCTGCAATGCTTCCTGCATCTTCCGCCCACGCTGCCTGACTCTACCAGGATCCACCCCTTCCATCCTGCCTGCGGTGCAGTGAAGCATTTCTCAAGGATTTTAGGATCAGGACCATAATCAGCTGGATCTAGGAACACACTGTGGAAGTATTGGAACTTTCTGGGTAGCCAGGCACCTCTTTGAGCTCCACCTGGGACATAGGGCATGGTGTCAGGGAGGGGCGAGGAGAGGACTTCAGGAGCATGAGACCCTGCACCCAGTGGCAGGCCCAGCTGAGAGCCAAGGGGTGTGCATTTGCTTTAAGACCAGCCAACTCAAGGCGGTCCCTCAAAAGTCCAAGCAGCGAAGCCTGAGAGTCCCGAGGAAGCCAAGACTCAGCTCCCAGGAAGAGGGGTCGGGCTGGACGAATGGAGGGGCCTTCAAGAAGTCCCAAATGTCTCCAGGTTGTTATGTCTCCTTCACACTGCAAATCAATTCAACAAATTGAGCACTTAAAAACACTACAACAGTGCTGAGTTTTTTACTAAGTGCATGTATTGTCTTTTCAAGATCAAATAATAAAGATTTTCGGTAGCAAAAACATTTATGATGAGTGAATGTCCCTATTAGGTGTGAAAATATACTATAAAGCTGTAATAATTTTTAAAATACTGGGCTGGCTCAAGAGTGAACAAACATCTCAATGTAAAATAAAATAATGTTCCAGAATATGTTAAATGTTTAAATAAGAATTTAGCATATTACAAGCTGGTTGCAGTGGCACACACCTGCTGCCCAGCTGCTCAGGAGGCTGAGGCAGGAGGATCGCTTGAGCCCAGGAGTTTGAGGTCAGACTAGGCAACATAGCAAGACCTCATCTAAACAATAAAAGAAGAACTTCGCATGTTACAGCAGTGAATTTTATATTTATGGAGAAAATGTATATTAATGTCCAATAAAAATTAGAAATGTTTGAGGTGATAGATATGTTAATTACCCTAATTTGATCATTACATAAGGTATACATGTATGAAAATATCACACTGTACCCTTAAATATGTACAATTATGTCACTTAAAATAATATTAATATTAAAAACCCGGCCGGGCGCGGTGGCTCACGCCTGTAATCCTAGCACTCTGGGAGGCCGAGGTGGGCGGATCGTTTGAGCTCAGGAGTTCGAGACCAGCCTGAGCAAGAGCGAGACCCCACCTCTACTAAAAACAGAAAGAAATTATATGGACAGCTAAAAATATGTATAGAAAAAATTAGCCGGGCATGGTGGCGCATGCCTGTAGTCCCAGCTACTCGGGAGGCTGAGACAGGAGGATCGCTTGAGCTCAGGAGTTTGAGGTTGCTGTGAGCTAGGCTGACGCCACGGCACTCACTCTAGCCTGGGCAACAGAGTGAGACTCTGTCTCAAAAAAAAAAAAAAAAAAAAAAAAAAAAAAAAAAAATATTAAAAACCCAATAAAATAGTACTCAATTTGTAAACTTAGCAGAAAATAAAGTAAGCTGAATATTTTATGCTATACATTAACTTATATTTCAGTGGAATTAAAGAATTATATCTAGAAATGAAATCATAAAACTAGAGGAAAATATAACTTGATTGCTGATATCAGGCAGGGAAGTCATTCTTGGCCTTAAAAGTTTTAAATACTCAGCCTTCAGGAGTCAAAACAAATACACAAACAAACAAAAACACTGTAAATCGATGAAAAGTCACAAATTGGGGGAAAATTCCTTGTGTTAATGGATCATTAATGGTGACTGATACAATTAATGATATGAAGAGTGTTACATATCTCTAAGAAAAATGAATAAATATCCAAATAGAAAAATTTTGGCAAAATTCACACACCAACATCACACAAATAAATTGAAACGGTGAAAGAACATTTAAAACAATGTCAAGTGACAGTAATAACCAAAGAGACATAGAGGGAAACAAGAAGAAATAATTTTCACTTATCCAATTGACAATAATGAAACAAAATGTTCCCATTGTTGCAGAGGGCTCAGAAAAGAAGTATCCACACACATTGCTGCTGGGGGCAAAAATGAATAGGAACTTTCTGGAAAATGATTAAACAGTATCAATCGATTTCTCTAAAATGTGTATGCTTTTTGATTAGTTACCCTTCTAGAGAGTTTTCCTTAGAAAATAATGTGCACTAAGATTTATTTAATAACAATGTTCAATCATAACATTGGTTATAATTGTAAAAAATTGGAAAGAACCTAAGTGTTCTAAAATAAGAGATGGATTAAATAAATTATGGTACATCTATGTGATAGAATAGTACATAGTCTTGAAAACTCACGTGCTTAAAAAATAGTCACAGTATTTTTATTAAAAAACAAAATAGGCAAAATGAAGATAGGGAAGGAATATAGACAACATAACCAGGTGGGGAAAAAAGTACACCAAAATATTGGTGGTAGAATTATGATGAATGTTTACTTTTATATTTTTCTGTATGTTTTTTCTTTTTCTTAAATTATAAAGTCTTCTATCATAAGTATATATTACCTGCATAATAAAAAAAATATACCTTTTTCTATACATCATATTCAATTTTGTTCAGGAACTACCGTGCACCTGCTAGGTGTCAGGCACTGAGCTACCCTCTGGGAGTCCAGAGAAGAGAGTCACGATCCTGCCCTTGATGAAGGCACAGCCATGTGCTCTTAGAAAACAAACATAAGCAACAAAAAACACTGGGAAAATATACTGTGATGGATAGTGAGCTTCATGATGTTTCGCTTTCTTCTACATTTTTTATACGGTCCATATTTTTTATACTGAGCATATATTTATTTGGGGTTGAGTTATTTTTAATTTTTCAAGAACCATATCAATATAGCATGACCACAACATGTGAAAGAAACCAAAAAAGTGATAAAAATTCATTAAAATGAAATGTCCACCATAACAGTTTTCTGCCCTACAGGAGTGGAGGAAAGTTATCATCTTAGCAATTGCCCCTAAATTAGCTGAAGTCCCTCTAGGACCTTGTCCTGCAGCACTTATGACAGTTCTAATTTTACTCCTATTTGCATGATCATAATTGATGAATGCCTACCTTCTTCACTTCTAAAATTAATATTAATAGCTAATGTTATAACAGTATATACCACATGCCAAATGTTGTTCTAAGCACTTTACCTATATTATTTCCTTTAATCCTCACAAGCAATCCTCTGAGGTAAGTACAATATTCACCCCCATTTTACAGATAAGAAAACTGAGGAACAGAGAGGGCGAGTAAGTTGTTCTAGGTCAACCAGCCAGAGCTGGGATTCAGCCAGGCAGACTAGCTCCAACATCTGTGGTCTTGGCCAGTTCTTACCAGGGGTCAGCAGTTTGAAGCCCCTGGGCCAAATCCAGTCCCCTACCCATTTTGTTTTTCAATAAAGTTTTATTGGAGCTGAGTATGATGTCACATTGTAGTCCCAGCTACTCAGGAGGCTGAGGCAGAAGGATCACTTGAATCCAGAAATTCAAATCCAGTCTGGGCAACATAGTGAGACCCTATCTCTAAATTTTAAAAAAAAAAAGAAGAAGAAAAAATTTTATTGGAACACATCCATGATTATTTGTTTACTTGTTACCTATGGCTGCTTTCACACTACAATAGCCACGATAAGCGGTTGCTACGGAGACTTACGTGGTGCCGCACCGCAGCGTGGCACCCTCTGGGTTACAGGGATGTAGTCCTAATGAAATTTTGTCTGCAAAGCCAAAAATATTTACTATCTGGCCTTTTATTAAAAATCTTTGATGAGCCTTGTCACACTGTCACTAGACTGCAGACTCCGTGAAGTCGGGAGCAAAATCCTGTTTGGTTCACCCCAACTGCTACAACACAGTCTATCGGCCCTCAGACCTCACAGTTGCTCAAAAAAATATTTGTTGAAAGAATCAACAAATACATGAATGAGCCCTAGCTAATACCTTCATATTTACTGCGTAGTGATGCTCACCTCGTTAGACGTCACGCTAAGAGATGTGCCAATCCTCACAGCGACCTACTAGGTACCTGGTCACACCCATTTCACAGCTGAGCAGACTCACGTTGCCCAGTATCCTACACCAGTCAACACAAGGACCTGGAATTCAGACCTACGTTTGTCATGTGGGAAAGTCCACGCTCTTGTAACCCCCTAACACAAGGCTTAGCAAACAGTGGGCCCTTTAAAAATGATAGTTTCTTCACTACACACAGAAAACCAGGGCCTAAGTCTGTGGGACTAGCAGCAAGTGTCCCAGGACTTCCGAGGGGACCCAGTTGAGACCTGGAGGCTGCAGCATGAGTAACAGAGGACAGGCACTTCCTGGTGAAAGCAAACGGACAAGTGAAATCTTTGAAACACGAGCTGGTGTCTCATTTTCCCCCCAGATCACGGAGACCCCCACTCCTTGTTTGCTTCCCAGGCTCCAGAACTAAGTTCCTCCTATCCCGAGGGAAACGGAGAGGCTTTGGGAAAACACATGATGTTCTAAGATGTAAGTGCAAGTTTTCTGTACCCCCAGCCCATCCTGCCTGCCCTCACCCCTGGATCGATTACTTTTAATGGCTTCCCATAGACCTGTGACATGATCCAAGGACCTCAGCAGGCCTGCGACCCTGCCTGGTCCAGCTCCTGCCATTCCAGCACATACTACATTCCAGCCAAACTGGAGTTCTTTGGATCCCAGCAGCTGCCAGGCACTCTCCTGCCTCAGTACCTTTGCACATGCTGGGGCCCTTGTCTTCCCACTGCCCTCCACCCTTCATCGTCCCGTTGCAGCTGACTCTGACCCTCTGCCTAGGAAGAATCCCCTGCCCTCCAGTTCCACCCTCGACTTCTCTTTTGCAAAGGTCATGGCATTTGCAGTCACATGAGCTGTTTGCTTGTCTCCCTCACACACTAGGAGGCTCACGGTTCCAGTCGGCTTTTCCCTCCTGTAACCCCAGCACCATCCCCATGGCCATGGCATCGTGGGAATGAGATGAAGCCACACTGGATTGGTGGCTTAATCGTGCCACCAGTGACAAAAGCCCTGTGATGGTCTCCCTCCATGTGTCCTCAGATACACTCCTCACTGCCTTATAGAGGGAAAATGTGCATCAGGCCCAGCACAGAGATGAAGACACAGGGGCCCAGAATGAAGATCTCACAGCTGTGCCAAGCAATGGAGCAAAGGGACACCTGAGTGTAATTTCAAATCCTGAACTGTGATATGACAACACACAGTTACCTCGGCTTTGTGCCACTTCTTAGCCTCCTTCTATCCCTTTGCTCTCCCATTCATACCCAGCATGCAGGTGTGAGATTGGGAGAGAATATAACATGTGTTACATATTATGTTAATAATGATATTATCTTTCACAAGCTTCACAGAATACACATTAATACATTAATGAGCATGTACTCCGCATCAGCTTAACAGAAATTATGTTTCTTAATTCTTTTACAATTGTTCTAAAACATGTATCCTCAACAGGGTGATATCACTCCCAAACAAGCAAGTATTGGTTCTTGGAGGATGAAAAATCTTAGCTATTACAATGCTCTGTGGCCTTACAAAGGGCAACAGAACATATATATATATACTATATATCTGTGCTATTAAAATTGCATGGGGAGGGGGATAAAAATCTTAAAAAGCTCTTCAAGGGGCCAATTTAAAAAAACCCGTTGAGTAACATGGTCCTAAAACTAGGTATTCTCATTAACCCCATGGTACAGGCTCAGAGAGGTGAGCTAACTTGCCCAAAGTCACATAGCTAGTAATTTATAAAGCAAAAATTCAAATCTAAGCCTGCCTGACGCCAAAAAGGGTGTCGTAAGTGGCTCTGAAAAGCATCTCCAGACATCAGGTTAGCTTTAGCAGCAGGAAGGTCCTACAGGACTCGCCCTCAAAGTGTGGGCCTCAAACCAGCAGAAACAGTAGCACCTGGAGCTTGTCAGCAATGCAGAGTCCCAGGCCTTGCCCCGGACCTGCCAAACGAGAACCTGCACCACGCCCAGAAGACTGTCTGCACAGCCTTTTCGCCAAGGGAGCTGGGAAGCCCACGGCCACAGGTGAGCAGCCCTCAACTACCTTGAACAGCAGAGACAAAGACACCTACACTTGTTCCCACAGCTTAGGTCCCCAGCCCCAATCAGAAACTCCCTTGTCAGACTAATTATACTTCTGGGTGTTCTGTGACTTTCTGTATTCCCAGAAAAAGAAAGAAAAATGAAGTTCTCTTTCAGGTTTTCAGGGTAGATAATGTCAAATATTTACAGAGCAAACATCATTCTAGAGGCGCGCCATTCTCTTCCTGCTGATTAGGGTGCTGCCAATCACGCCTTGACGAGAAGGCCTGTCAGCCCTCTCAGCGGAAACCCCTGTCATCTCGGTGAACCGCGCCTGCCTGCCACGCTGCGGAATGCGCGGAGAGGACTCTGAAGGCAGGGCCTTCAAAGGAGGGGGCTCCGCGGTTGCATAAGACTCACCTCTGTGGAATGGGAAGGGCTTGAAGCTGGCTGTTTGATGAAGACGCCAAAGGAAGCCGGAAGAGACTGCAGCTCCTTCCCAAACCAGAGCTTCTGAAACGCGAGCTCCCATCAGAGTCGCCCCGGGGCTTGGTGCTCTGGCTGGTCGTGGTCCCAGGATGCGGTAGGTTAGGATGGGGCCTGAGAGTTTGCATGTCTACAAAGCTCTCAGGTCGTGCTTCTGGGCTCACACTTGGAGAACCAGGTCTGCACCTTTGCTATTCCAGGTGTGGGCCTCTGACCAGCAGCTTCGGTGCCACCCAGGAGCTTGTCAGAAACGCAGAATCTTGAGAGGTTGATTAATGGATACAGATATTTAGATAGAAGAAATAAGATCTCATTGTTCAGTAGGGTGACTAGAGTTAGCAATAATCCATTGTACATTTCAAAATAGCTAGAAAAGGATAATTTGAATGTGCATAGTATAAAGAAAAGACAAATACTCAAGGTGATGGATGGCCCAATTACCCTGATTTGATCTTTATGCATTATATGAATGTATCAAAATATCCCGTGTACCTCAAAAATACGTACATTTTATATATCCAAACAATTTTTTAATTTTTAAAAAAAAAATTTAAAAAGAAATGCAATATCTTGAAACTTACTCCAGCCACTGAACAGAACCTGCATTTCAAGAAGATCCAAGGGGAACTCCTCACATGAGACTTTGAGAAGCGCGGGTCTGCACGTGACTGTTAGCGCGCAATGGGCTTGCTGCCCAATGCAAGTAGAAGCTGATACCATGGCACTGGCTTTTGAAAAAAAGAAAAGCTTTTTTGCCAGTCAGCTGGCAAACAAACAGGAGGAAACGCTCAGATCTGTCTCCCCAAGCTGGGGGCTAGGACGGGTTTTATAAGCATAGGGTAATGAGGTGTGATCTGATTGGCTCTTGCAACGAGCCGATTTCAAGAGGCCTGACCTGACTGGATCCTGCAGCGCGGTGTCGCCAGGGCTCGATCTGATTGGATCCTGGATTCTGCCAAGTGGCATCTGCTTTTTAATAGTTTCCTAGGAAGTTCCTCAGCTCGAGCACACATTCCACTCCTGGCTGACTTACTCAGGTTACGTGACCTTCAACCTTGGGGTCCAGAGCAACTGGAAAACAGCTTACAATTTCGTTACATGAAAGTGGAACCGATTGGTCTGGTGCAGTTACATAATTACACATCAGAATTGTCTGAAGCAACTGTTAAATGCAGATTCCTGGGCCCCACCCTGGATTTAAATAATCAGAATATTTGAGGGGCACCACTAGGGAAATAGTATATTTAAGAAAGTACCCAGGCGAAGGCTCATAAAGTCAGCACCACTGGTCTAAACAGGGGTCTCTAAACTACTTACAATGGTACATACGCCTGTAATTCCCCAGTGGATCTGCCCTTAGTCACGTACAAATAATATACAAATCCTATTATACTAACTTATTGTGCATAGTATAAAACATATCCCAAAACACTTAAAGCATTTTATATGTGACTGTACGTATTTATATGTAAATTTCAATGTTTTTCTACCCATCCACCACCACGGGTCTCTGCTCACCCCTCATTGGAAACCACTGGGAACAATAGTTAAATATTTCTTCCGAGACTGCCAATGACTTTGCTTAAATCCTCTCATTTAATCTTTACAGCAACACTATGAAGTTGAGGTCAGTCTCCCCATTTTACAGATGAAAAATCTGAGGCTCAGAGAGGGGAAGAAACCTCTCGGGCAATCACAAAACATGCAGATTACTGCATCAGTGTTGGAATCTATGTTTGGCTGTGCTGTCAGAGCACTTATCCATGACGCCTACAGCCGGGGCTTGCCACACGCAGGGGTTCTGCAAGAGCGACCTCCCAAGACCAAGGCTCAAGTGCAGGGGATTCCAACCAGTCTGGGCTCTGAGGGGTTCCCTGTTAAATATTAGGTCCTGTGACAACTTTTAAGAAAGATGATTAAGGCTTGATTTCTGCCCCTGAGGAGCTCACCTATATACAAATAGATTGTTGCAATTTGATTACTTACTGTCATGTGTTAAGCATTAAGACTGAGGTCTGCAGAGTATGCTGAGCACAGAGGAGGGGCAGTTAGAAATCTTTGTGTAAATCCCTTTGCTTTTCTCCATCATTACTGCCACCTGCTTCTCTCTCTTGGATCAGATCACTTCAAATCCCACTCAAAACTCTCCAGCAGTCCTCATCTCCCTCAGTGTAAAATCCCAAGACGTTACCATGGGCTATTTGAGCCAGACTTGGCTGCTGTCTTATCTCCCCCCATACCACACCCTCATCTTTTCTAACCAGTCAGGACTCCCTGCCCATCCTCCTTCACACCACATCATCCTACCACAGGGCCTTTGCACTGGCTGTGCCCTCCACCCAGAACACTTTCCCCAGGTGCCAGCATGACTCATTCCCACTCATCACTCACCCCTGTGCTTAAATGCTGCCTTGTCAGTAATGACTTCGCTCTCTGACTCCTTAACCATTTTAAATTTTTCTTCATAGCACACATCACCACCTAACACGATGTTTAGATAGGTATTTGTTTACATCAGTGGTTTTCAACTGCACAATTCTGGCCCCCTCAGGGGACAACGGGTAATGTCCAGAGACAATTTGGATTGTCAGAACTGGGGTGGGTGGGGGTCCTTGCTACTGGCGTCTGATGGATAGAGGCCAGAGATGCTGCTAAACATCCTACGGTGCACAGGACAGCCTCCACAACGGAGAATCATTCGGCCTAAAATGTCAACAGTATTGATGCGGAGAATCATGGTTTACATGGTGGTTGTTTCCATGTGGTCAGGGATAGTGCCTGCCACATATTAGATGATCAGAAAGAATTTGCTGGATAAATGAATGCATGAGGAATGAGTGAATGAATGAATGAATGAATGAGTAAATGAACAGTGGCTCAGAGAGCTCAGAAAAAATATTTCTCATCCCTCACCTCCTCACCCCCTCTCCTGCCCATCCTTTGGATCTCAGCTCATGTGAACCTTCCCCCCATACAAACACACACACACACTCTCACACACACATACGTGTGCCCACGCGAGACGAGGTTCTCCTGGACACGCCTCCTGGCAGCAACTCTGTTTTCCCTGGTCACACCGACCTGGAAGGTGATAATTATTTGCTTGATTGTCTGCTTCATGCTGCCTTCCCCACTCAACTATAAATTCCACTGCAAGAGAGCCGTGTCTGCCTGTTCACCAATTAATCCCCAAAGTGCCTGGTGGAGTAAACCACTCCCTACATTTGTTGAATAAATGAAGATAATTTAAGGAAAAGAGCTTTGAAATACAGCAATAAATATATCTGTTGAATAAATGAATTTGTGGAAGAATTATTTATTGAAATATTAATGTGTCTCGCTCAACCTGCGATATAAAAATAGCAGAAGGTATTTCCTGTTCCCTTATCCTCCAAAAGCGGCTTAGGCCTCAGTGTTTCTTTTCCCCAGGAGAAAAATGAATAGGTCCCTGTTTCCAAATAGAAGATGCTAGAAGTGAAGGATCTGAGTGTTCAGGAAAAGAAGACCTCCAAAGGTTGGAGGAGGGGAGCAAGCTCAGTGGCCCAGCTCTCGAGAACAAAGGGATGGGGGCTGCAGCGATCCCCCAGCACTGCCAGCGAGGGCTGCCATCTAGTGCGGGTGCAGACATGGAAATCTGTAGCTCCCTAGAGCTGGACAAAAGGTGCATGGCTTGGCGACTTTGGCAAAGCCACCCTATGTTCAAGCTTGAAATGGGCCACTTGATGTGAAGGGAGTAAAGATACTTTAGACAATGAATATCTCAGTTTTGATCACAATGCGATCAAGACCAAAAGCCCATTTCCACAGTTTTCTAGAGCCCTGAAGCTTTGCTTAACTCTAGAGATAGGAAGGAATTCTTGCTAAATATGAAGGGGCAGAAATAGCCCTATCTCCAGAGGGCCTCCATCCAATAGAAATATAATGCAAGCCACATATGTGTAAGGTTAAATTTTCTAGTAGCCACATTAAAAAATAAAAAGAAACAGGTAAAATTAAATTGAATCATAGATTTCATTAATCCAATATATTCAAAGTAATATTTCAACATGACATCAATATAAAAAATTATTAATAATTATTTTACTTTTTTTTTTTACTCTAAGTCTTCAAAATCTGGTGTGTATATTATGCTCACAGCACGTCTCGATTGGGACCAGACATATTTCAAGTGCTTGGTAGCCATTTGTTGCTGGTGACTACTGTATTAGATGGCTCAGCTCTATTGGGTTGGGACTGCTGTGGTTTGAGTGTCCTTCAAAATCTCATGTTGAAATTTAACTGCCATTGTAACAGTATTAAGAAGTAGAATCTTTAAGGGGTGTTTAGGCCTCTTTTTTGTTTTTGTTGTTGTTGTTGTTGTTGTTGTTTTGTGACAGTGTCTTGCTCTGTCACCCAGGCTGGAGTGCCGTGGCATCATCATAGCTCACTGCAAACTCAAACTCCTGGGCTCAGGTGATCCTCCTGCCTCAACCTCCCAAGTAGCTGGGACTACAGGTACATGCCACCACACCCAGCTAATTTTTTAATATATTTTGTAGAGACAGGTTCTATGTTGCTGAGACTGGTCTTGAACTCCTGTCCTCAAGTGATCCTCCCACCTCGGCCTCCCAAAGTGCTAGGGTTACAGGTGGAGCCACCGTGCCCAGCCAAGAGGTGATTAGACCTGTTGAATGGACTGATGCCATTAACTTGGGAGTGTGTTCGTCTCCTCTTGCTCTTTCTTGCCCTCTCTTTGCCCTTCCACCATGCACTGCCTTCCACCAGGTTATGACACAGCAAGAAGGCCCTCGCCAGATGCCAGCACCTTGATCTTGGACTTCCCAGCCTCCAGAACTGTGAGCCAATAAGTGTCTGTTCTTTTTAAATCACCAAGTCTGAGGTATTCTGTTACAGCAGCACAAAAGAGATGAAGACAGGGACTTATAACATACTTTGGGGTCCTTTTGTGATGGTCTAACATTCATTTTCCTCCTTCTAAGTGCCCACATTTCTTTTGTGGAGTTACCTCTCTATACAGTGATGTGCCACATAATGACATTTTGGTCAATAATGGACTGCACGTATGACAGTGGTCCCATAAGATGGTAATATTATATTTTTATGGTACCTTTTCTATGTTTAGATCTGTTTAGATACACAAATACTTACCCTTGTGTAACAGTTGCCTGTGGTATTCAGGACAGTAACATGCTGTACAGGTGTGAAGCCTAGGAGCAACAGGCGGTACCGTACAGTGTAGCTCTAGCCACTACACCACCCAGGCGTGTGTAAGTACACTCTGTGATGTTCGCACAATGACGAAATCACCTGACGACACATTTCTTAGAACATATCCCCATCGTCATTCGATGCATAACAGTATTAGTTATCTACTGATGCTTGTTATGGGTTGAACTGTGTTTCCCAAAAAAGACATGTCGAAGTCCTAACCCCTAGTACTTATGAATGTGATCTTATTTGGAAAGAGTCTTCACAGATGTAATCAAGTTAAGATGCAGTCATTAGGATGGGCCCTCATCCAATATGACTGGTGTCCTTATAAAAAGGGGAAATTTGGACACAGACACAGACACGGACAAAGAGAAGATTTTGTGACGAGACACAGGGAGAAGAAGGCCATTTCTACCACCAAGGAATGCCGGAGGCCACAAAAGCCAGGAGAGAGGCCAGGACTAGATCGTTGCCCAGCACCTGCAGAGGGAGCTTGCGCCTGCTCACACCTTGATTTTGGACTTTTGGCCTCCAGTGCAGACCATACACTTCTGCTGCTCTGAACCAGCCAGTCGGTGGCACTTTGTCATGGCAGCCCTAGCAAACTAATATACAGCATGACAAGTTATCTCCGAATTGAACAACTTAAAACAACAAACATGTATTATGTCACACTTTCTGTGGCTCAGGAGTCCAGGCGTGGCTTAGCTGGGTGCCTTTGGCTTTGGGCTGCAATTAAGGATTTGGCCAGGGCTAAGGTCACGTCAGGGTTCAACTGGGGCAGACTCTCCTTCCAGGCAAAATCAGTGGTTGCGGCAGGATTCGGTTCCTCATTGGCTGTTTGTCGGCTGAAAGTTTCAGTTAGTTCATTGCCATGTGGGATTCTCCGCGGGGGGGGGGGGGGGGGGGGGCTCCCAGGCAGCAGCGGCTTCGTCACAGCCAGCCAGCCAGCCACCAGCAAGAGTGCAGCAAGACAGAAGCCAGTCAGGAAAGTAACACCCCCTCACCTGTTATTCCTTCGTGGCAAGGCAGTATGTCCAGTTCACACTCACAGGATCACACAAGGGCCTGAAGATCGGGGGGGGAGGGGGGACGGGCAGTGGGACCACCCCAGAGGCTGTGATCATACTTCCCCAGATTGTGTCCAGGGGCGGGCAGGTGCACCAGACCTATCACACTCCCTCCATCCAGGAGACACTCGATTCACTCCCACTACCTGGAACCCCAGAGCTGCCCTGCTTCCTGCCCTCCCCAAGCCCAGTCCTTCAGCCAGTAGTTTGTCAACTAGCCGGTACCATTTCAAAATTGAGAAAGTCAATTTTGTTCCTTGCATCCATCAAACTCTAATTGAAAAAGGGTTGGACAAATTTGCCTAATTTAGAAAAACAATGAATTATAAGCCTGGAATCCTAGTGTTGTAAAGCAAATGCCCGCCTGCTCCAAACAAATGGATAGATGGATGGATTTAAATCTCCATGTGACATGACACCCATCCTAATCCCTTTCATCTTCCCAAGAACTTTTAATATTAAGGTCATGATAACATCCAAGCTTCCTATTTTAGTTACATTTTTATTAACTTATAGCAGAGTAAAAGCAGTGTGTGTGTGTGTGTGTGTGTGTGTGTGTCCGTCCTAGTTTTCTCACATTTATTTGCTTTCTTAGGTATTCTGAAATTAACCAAGGGCTGCTAGGGGACATTAGTAAATATTTGGTCATAAAGTATCTTCAGAGAACAATTTTCTGAGTTAACCACACCCGATAAAATCCTCTTGCCTCACTGAAAGGCTTGTCTAGCTGTCAGGCAATGAGATCGTTTTATTGAAAAGACTCATGATGTAGTGAACAAAAGCTTAGGAAATAAACTCTAATCCCCAAAGGAACACTCGATACAACTCTACTCACACTAAAATATTCAATTTATGGCCCATATTGAATCCTATGTCTATAATTTACTGCCCTAACTACAAAGGAGGTTTTTTAATACAAACCAATTTCAATATATTTTACTATTTTCCTTGCCTCTGTTAAAGCAGAAATAACAAATTTTGCTGAAGGATTAGGAGATAAATGCAATAGAAATTTTCAGGGGTGCATCTTACAATCACTTAGTTTTCATCAGACTTTAACTGGGTGTCTAGGATTGTGCTGGGTGCCTTGAGTATTCCTATTTTTAACTAGCTTCTCAAGTAGCTCTTGGGAAAACAACAAGCCAGGCACGGTGGCTCATGCCTATAATCTCAGCACTTTGGGAGGCTGAGGCAGGAAGAGCACTTGAGCCCAGGAGTTCGAGGTTACAGTGAGCTATGATGATGCCATGCACTCTGGCCTGGGCGACAGAGTGAGAACTTGGGAAAAAAAAAAAAAAAAGAAGGAAGGAAGGAAAGAAGGAAGGAAAATAATATATTTATGCAATAAATATTTATAGGGCACCTACCATGTGCCAAGAGTCATTCTAGGTGCTAGGGACACAACAGTAAACAAACTAGACAACAAAATGCCTCTGTTTAAGGAGCCATCATTCTAGAGAGGAGAGAGAAAATAAGCAAACAAATAAGTAAAATATGCACTATAGAGAATCCTCAGGGGTTAGACAAGGGCTCACTAAGGTGACACCTGGACAAAGACCTGGAGGAACTAAAGGGGGAGCCATTCACACATCTGGAGGAAGAGTAGCCAGGAAGGGTTTGATGTATTCTGGCTTCTAGTTTTAAAGGATCCCTCTGGCTGTTGTATCTGGAATTGACTCTTCAGAGTACCAGGGATGAAGGGAGATTAGGTCGATGGCTCTTGCAAGCAACCTAGTGCCTGTGAAACACTGGGGGCGGACCAGAGTGAGAACTGAGGATGCGGGACGATGTGATTAGAGTTTAGATACATTTTAAAGTTAGAACAATGGAAGTTGCTCTCACAATGGATTCATGTTGTAAAAGTAAGACAGGCTCTAAAGACAACTTCAAGGTTTTACCCTGAGTAACTAGAAACATGACGTTGCCATTTTCTAAATAGCGAAGACAGAGGGAAGATAGTTTACAGAATAAAGATTAGGAGTTCATTTCATCTCCTTGTTGGAGATGCTGTATTACTTATTGCTGCACAATAAATTTCCCCAAAACTTAGTAGCTCAAGACGACAAATATTTATTATCACACAGTTCCTGTGAGTTGGGAAATTAAAAGCAGTTTAGCTGAGGCATTCTGGCTCAGGGTCTCTCCTCGGGGTGAAGTCAAGATGTCAGCTGGGGCTGCAGTCCTCTGAAGGCTTGACTGGGGCTGAGAGATCCACTTTCTGGAAGACTCCCCAGCATGGCTATTGGCAGAGACTTCAGCTTCTGGCTGGGTGTTGGCAGGAGGCCTCAGTTCCCCACTACATGGGTCTTTGCATAGGCTTATTGAGCATTCTTACATCATGGCAGCCGCCTCCCCCAGAGTGAGCAACCCAAGTAGAACAAGGCAGAAGCCACAATGCCTTTAATAATCTAGTCTCAGAAATCACGTGCTGACATTTCCATAACATTCCGTCGGTTGGAAGCAAATCACTAATTCAACCTACACTCAAGAAGAAGGAAATTAAGTTCTACTCCCTGAAGGAAGTTGCAGCAAAGAATTTGTCAACATTTTTTTTTTTAAATAACCAAAAGTGCCTACTAGACATTCAAATGGAGATATTGAATATGTAGTTGAATAGACAAATCTGGAGCTCAGTGGAGAGGTCTGGAATGGAGATATAACTTGGGAGTTGATGGTATATGGTTGATATAAGTATTATTAAGTTCTTATACTATAGGGTTATGATTACAAGCTTTGGTATCAGACTTGAGTTCAAACTCCGGATGATATGCCCACTAGCTGTTTGACCTCGTTCAACATATACAACTCTCTGGCAGCAACTCTCTCCTTTATAAAATGGAATACTACTACTACTTACTCTTATCTCCATGGGGCTTTGGTCCACCCACAAACCTGAGAGTGGGTTAAGCTGGTTCCCTAAAGAAAACACAAATCATGGTACCAAAATAAAGAAGGAGACTAGACAAGCAAAACCAACAAAGGCCCTACACACACTATAAGTAGAGCGGTGCCTACTGATCCCTTTCAAGTACGTTTACATGTTGGTTGTAAAACCCTTTTCTGTTTATCCTAGGAAATGGCCAATAAGTCCTCAGTGCCTTTTAAATGATTGGTCTGAGTGGATTTTTGTAGTTTAAAATGAAGGAGAGGCAGAGTTTCAGGGAGGCAGGGCAGAGAAAGATGTAGCACACTCAGAAACTGGAGCCCTGGAAAAAGAAACTGGCCCTAAATTCCCTAAACCCCTGAAGGAATTAGCAAAAATCTTTAGGAAAGCTTTGGAATGGCACCAGATCGGGCAATAGGAACTTCAAGGCATTTTTACATAGATATCAAAGGAACGGGGGCTCCCTGGCTGCCCTCCACTCTGTAATTATAATATTGAACAACCGATCTCCAAATACTTTACAAACTATCTCCACCACCACTGCCAACAGAGATTAAGAACATTCACCTAAGTATGACCCCCAGTTAGAATCCTTGTTTGTCAGGACTTCTGAACTATAAAACTTGGATCCGATGGTGGGAAGTGGAAAAGAAAAGTGAGGAGAGAAACGACTCCATGAAAACAAAAAAAGCTAGTGGGATATGAGATGGATGAATTCAAATTTTAGCAAAGTTTAAGATCCCTAAATTTGTAGATACAGAGCTATTCTGAAGGAGGTTTGTTCATTTTTTAAATGAAAAAAAAAAAGTATGTGAGAATAATTCAGTAAACACCTATGTTCCTATCACCTAGTCAAAAAGAAAAAGAAAAAGAAAAACCTTTATATAGTTAGCAAACCTTGTAGACTGATGTGAGAGTTTAAGCCATGGGCATGCATGATGGTGATAAACATATAAAATGAAAACACGTTATTAAAAAATTAACAGTTGACAGAGCGATAGAAGGAATTTTAACAATAAAATTACAGCAGCAGTATCTTACATGCTCATATTGGAGTATGTTTTTAAGCAGTTGTTCTTCTCTAATGAATAAGTAATTATATCCAATTTGTTTTTTAAAAAAATAGACCCCCATGAACCTCTCCACTCTCTCAGCCTATTTCCCTCCTTCTCGCCTAAGATAACCACTACCCTGAATTTGATGTGTTTCATTCCCATGTATGATATATAGTGTTTTGCATGTTTTCCAAACTTCATACCAACACTCTCACAAGTGTGACGCTCGCTCCACGCTGCACCGTGGCTGGGTCCACCAGGTGGCCACGTCCCCACGGTCCCTCGCACGCAGCAGCCCGCTCCTGCTCTCTCCTGCTTTGCTCCGTGAGGGGACCCAGCCATGCTCAGGCTTGCGGCTCCCCTGGAGGCCCAGCCTGCTCTCCAGAACATTCCACGATACCCTTTGCCTCCTCCAGTCCCGAGGCCCAGAAAGGGTTAGTGCGAGACGGGTCAGGCTCCGAGCAGAGGAGGACGGCAGGGCTGGGCCCGCACACTTGCAGTCCGTCTCTAATTATGATGATTGTTGCTGCCCGGCGATTAGCCGACTCTCCTGCCAGCATTAAACGGTCATTTATCAAACCCCGAAACTCCTTCTTCAACGGAAAAGCGTGGCCCTGGCCCTGCACCCGGGCACACAGAAGCCACTCGAATCACCCCTTGTCAGTCTGCGAGGCCAGGGGTCCTGGCCCTCTCAGGCACCCTGACGGGCACAAGGAACAGCGAAAGCAAGGCGGGCGGCACCGTGAGGGGACACATCCGCCTGTCGCTGCTGTGTCTGCGTGTGTGTTCGTGCCTGCGTTAAAGATGCTCGGAATCCAGGCAGAGCTGCCTTCGCGTACCGCCGAGACCCTGCGTGTCCATCCCGCAAACAGTCCTAGCAGGCCACGGGCTGAGGGAAGGAAGAAACAGCAGCTTTTTCTTTCTTTTTAATTTTTTTTTTAAAAATAATCCTTCTGTATTATTTTCCTAAGACTGCTGCAACAATTAACTACAAATGGGATGATTTAAAGCAACAGAAATTTATCCCTTCACAGTCTTGGAGGCCAGAAGTCCAAAATCAAGTGTCAGCAGCACTGCGCTCCCTTGGGGGGGTCCGGGTGACCCTCCTGGCCTTTTTCAGCTTCTGGGGGTACCTGGTATTCCTTGGCTCATGGCTACATGGCTGAGATCTCTGCCCCCGTCATCACGTCACCCTCTTCCCTGTGTCACTGTCATCTTCTCCTTTTCTGTTCCGTTGGCCACAGGGGTGTCCTCATCTCGAGATGCCCACCTTACTTAACTACATCTGCAAAGACTCTCCTTCCAAATAAGGCCACATCGTGAGGTTCCAGATGAACAAATCTTTTGTGCGGAGAGGGACACAATTCAACCCACTGCATCCTATAATTTCAGCCTTCGATCCTCGATCCTTCCTCACTCTTTCCTGGGTCTCCCGCCCCTCCCAGAGTTTGTAGCACAGCCCTGAGGCCTTAGGCCTGGAGGTGCAGTGAAGGTGGGAGAATCTGGTCCTCGGCAATGAGTAGACCAGAAAAACACCGAGGCTGCCCTTGTCCTTGTCTGCATAGCCCCACTAGAGTCGCCATGCAGCAAAGAACTGTTGTCACAGGGCTATGTCACAGGGCTATGGCATGGCACAACTTCAAGGGGCACCATTTCCCAGAGACCCATGAAGTGCACAGTGGCAGAACCAGCTGCAGCAGCCCCCGTAGTCAAGAACTTTCCAGGACTGCAACTGAGTACAGGTAACTAAGGTTTAAACCCCTACTTGGGCACTTCTAGCTGTGCAACTTTGGATCACTTCCTTAACCTGTCTGCGTAGTTTTCTTATCTAAAAAATCAGTGATAGGGCCAAAAACAGTGGCTCACGTCTATAATCCCAACACTTGGGAGGCCAAGTGGGAGGATTGCTTGAGACCAGGAGCTTGAGGTCAGCCTGGGCAACTTAGCAAGACCCTGTCTCTACTTAAAAAAAAATAATTAATTAAAAAATTAGCCAAACATGGTAGTATGCCCGCCTGTAGTCCCAGCTACTCGGGAGGCTGAGGCAGGAGGATTGCTTCAGCCCAGGAGTTGGAGGTTGCTGTGAGCTATGATGATACCACTGCACTCCAGCCTGGGCAACAGAGCAAGACCCTGTCTCTAAATAAATAAATAATAAAAAATTTAAAACAGGGATAGTCTGGCTGCTGTAGATATTGAGGTTGACAAAACCTCTTATCAATTCTCCAGAAAGCTTTGATTCAGTAAAACAATTATCAGAAGGATTTGCAGACACCCTGCTTTCCACTCTCCTGCACATCTCTCCCGAGGCAGTGAAGTACAGACATGGCTGTCTGCTACCTTTGGGGAAAGAGAAGGGAAGAAACATTGGGAAGGAGCAGATATTTTAAAACATCTACTGTGCACCAGGCTCTGTGAGCTTGGTGGCTTCTAGTGCCCTCCCAAGTTGTGGTCCAGAGCTTAGATGGTGAGTGTGTGCTGTGCAGGAAGCCCACAAAATTCTCTTCCTATGTTCAAGACAGACTTTGCTAACCAACCACAATATTCTTTCCCTTGGAGCTTTTATATGGTTCTCAAACCTTCCCAATCTCCTACTCAATCCACAGATCATGCACGCGCATGCGCGGACACACACACACACACACACACACACACGCGCGCGCAGGCATCCTTCTCAATATACTTTCAGGCTGGCCATTTACAAATGATGGAGCTTGGTCCAAAGCAGGCGTTTTTGGGGGTATTTTGTGTGAAAGCCCCCAGGACAACATAGTAAAACCCATAAACAAACCCCTACTCAGAAGAGAGCTTAAAACTGCATAAAATATATAGGAAAACAAGCAAAATCAATTATTTGTAAATAAAGTTATTATAATATTTATAAAAACAAATTTGAGATATCATACCAGATGTGCTTCCTTATTAATACATCAAATAAGATCCAGAGAGAGGTTTAATCACTACCGTAATTCCAATGTAATGGTGAGGTGAATAATCTCTCTGCAGAGCCGTGGCTGCTGTAATGTAGCGGGAAATCGCCGGGGCTTCTCTCTGTGGTGGCAAAGTTACAGGTAGTTCTGCCAGTAGGTGGTTTATTGCCAACTTTCATCATCAAGGAAATGCTAAAGGAGACTTAGAACTCAATGAAAATAACTGTTTGTAAACTTTTTCCTATTTAAGTTCATACACCCTCTGAATTCTATCCCTGAAATCCCTAGATTAAGAATCTCTGGGAGAGGAAGACAGACAAGCCTATGGAAATACAATGAGATTAAGGGCTAAGATTCGGGGAGGTAATTCACAGAGGACCACTGCAGTGGTTTTAAAATACGCCTGCAAATTTTTGATGTTCCTGTCACCAACAGGTAAAATATAGTTCCCCTCTAATCCACCTCCCCTGAATATGGGCTGAACTTAGTGGCTCATTTCTAATACATAGAATGTAGCAGAAGTGGCATTGCATGACTTCCAAGGCCAGGCCATAAAAGACAATGGCATTTCTGCCAGCTTGCACTCTCTCACATTCCCTCTCCATTCACCCTTGGACCCCAGCTATGATGCACTCAGAAAGTCCAGGCCACCTGGAATGCCTGTGTGTAGTTACTTGCTCACCCCAGCTGAGACTGTATGTGTCAACCATCAGAACTATGAACAAGAAAGTGCTCAAAATGACTCCACCCAGAGATACTGTCTAACTGCAGCTCCATGTAGAACCCTGAACAAGAACCACCCAGCTGAGCCCTGCCAGCCCCAGAATCATGAGATATAATAATAACAAATGACTGAGATTGTTTTATGCCCAACCCAGACTAGAGAGCAGGGAAAAATCTTCCTAGAAGTCCTGAGATTGAGCTCAGATTGAAGAATGAGTATGATGTGGCCAGGTCAAGGAAGAAACATACCTTATGCAAATTCATATGAATTCTAGAGAACAATTTTGGTAGCCATTTGCCCCAGCTCTCAGAGAGTGCCCAGACTGCAGACATTCGGATCCCTCACCTCCATAAACCCAAAAACGTTCTAGGGATGCAAATATTTCAGAGCCCAATTTAAATTTCCCATATTGCTTCTTGATCTCCAATGTGACACAGATTTCTTTTGTCTGATCTTGTGCCCCAGTTTTTGATTTGGAAACACAGTCATCTCCCAAATCACAGAAACAATCTTCCCTTCTACATCTGAAGAATCTTAGCTTCTGTGAGCATGAAAGACATAGCCATCATCTCCCCCTTTTGCTGTGTAATCAAGCATGAAATCAATGACCTGTTAAAAATATATAAATGTGGGGTCACCATATCTCTATTGTGTGAGTTGAGGGACCCCTACTGGGTTCCTACTTCTACCCATCAACACTCACTAACCTCCAATTTTATCATCCCCACTTTTGCCTGATATTCTACTACCAAAAATGCATTTCTTAGAAGAAGTTTTGCCCCTTTCCACGTCACATCATTTCTCTTTTAAATGCAGGTCCTCCTGGGAAGAGAAATGAATATGACATTTTGCTCTAACACAGTAGTATAAATGAGGGTATCTAATTTCTCTTCTACTGGAGAGAAGAGAATGGACAAGTTCACTGGATCTTTGTACAAAAGAGGGCTGTAGGGAAAGTACAAGGAAACTTGTGTCTTCGGCAGCCCCACATTTATTCTCCTCTTCTTTTGATAACAGCATCCTGATTTCCTTTGGGGAACCACTCCTCTCATTCTTTTTTTTTTTTTTTTTAAGAGATGGGGTCTTGCTCTTGCTCAGGCTGGTCTCGAACTCCTGAGCTCAAGCAATCCTCCTGCCTCAGCCTCCCGGAGTGCTAGGATTACAGGCGTGAGCCACCACTCCTGGCCTGACTCCTCCCATTCTTTTTTTTTTTTTTTTGAGACAGAGTCTCACTCTGTTGCCCAGGCTAGAGTGAGTGCCGTGGCGTCAGCCTAGCTCACAGCAACCTCAGACTCCTGGGCTCAAGCGATCCTCCTGTCTCAGCCTCCCGAGTAGCTGGGACTACAGGCATGCACCACCATGCCCGGCTAATTTTTTCTATATATATTTTTTAGCTGTCCATATAATGTCTTTCTATTTTTAGTAGAGATGGGGTCTCGCTCTTGCTCAGGCTGGTCTCGAACTCCTGAGCTCAAACGATCCGCCCACCTCGGCCTCCCAGAGTGCTAGGATTACAGGCATGAGCCACCGCGCCCGGCCCTCCCATTCTTAATGGATATAGTTTGGGTGTGGCTGCTTCCTCTATGCAGATGAGCAATCTGACCCAACCAATCATCACACAGCATCTCCCTGGGTACCACGAACCACGATCGCTGCCGCAATTAGCACCTGACTCAAGCCAGGCCAATGAGAATCCTACCTGGGACTTTCAGAAGAACCCCTGGGAAAGAAATCAAGAAGAATTCTCTTTTTTTCTGTTCAACTTACCTCTCCAGCAAACTAGTAGTCAGCAGTTCATGATCAAGTACTGGTCAGGCAAAAACACTTTAGAGGCATGGGTTTAGAGGAGAGGCTAACAGGGCTTGACTTAAGTTAGGGCCCGGTTAGTGTAGACCAGGAATCTGAAAACCATGACCCTCAAGTCAAATCTGATTCCCTTATGCTTTCGTAAATACAGTTACATATTTACATGCAATGGCTGCTTTTGGTGTGAGAGCAGCACCGTTGATATAGTTGCAACACAGACCAGCTGGCCCACAGAGCCAAATATATCTACTATCAGGTCCTTTCTAAGACAAGTTTTCCAACCTCTGGTGTCAAGCCACAGAGAACGTGTGTCTGGAGACGTAAATTCTGAGGCTTAGAAGGCTCTTGTTAGGTTAGAAATTTGCATCACGGCGATGTTCCTTGTAATGAGCATTCACCCTCTTCATTTCTTCTTTGTGGGTTTAGGTGTGTTTAGATGCATTTTGTGGCTGCTCTCCTTGCTCTCAACTCTTCGGCAGCATTATCACTCTGTCTGACACTCGGGAGGGGGATTTTTACTTAAACTTTCAAAGCCTTCAGCCTGCTACAAATCCCAGTACTGCCAAACCAAGGCAAAGAATGAGAAAGGCCTCCAATCCCTCTGTAAAAAACCTGCATCCATGGGCTTCAGCAGCTGGAGGCCTCCGGACCCAGCCCATCAGACAAATTGCAAAAAAAACAAAGAAGATAGGAAATATGAGCTGAGAAAAGCAATGCACTTTTCCAGAAACTCCCAAAAAGGTCATAATTAACCCAGAGCAGAGGAATAGGTGATTAAAAACTAGAAGAAGGTCAGGCACAATGGCTCATGCCTATAATCTCAGCACTTTGGGAGGCCAAGGCAGGAGGATCACTCGAGGCCAGGAGTTCGAGACCAGCCTGGGCAACATAGCCAGACCCCATCTCTACAAAAAATAAAAACAATTAGCTGAATGTGGTGGCAGCCACCCATAGTCTCAGGTACTCAGGAAGCTGAGGTAGGAGGCTCACTTGAGCCCAGAAGTTGCAGGCTGCAGTGAGCTATGATTGGGCCACTGTGCTCCAGCCTGGGCAACAGAGCAAGACCCTGTCTCAAAAAAAAAATAAATTAAAATTAATCAAACAGAAAAAACCCTAGAAGACCATTTGAAAAAACAAGAGTCAACCTCAAATGTTTTTCCACCTTGATGAATAATACAAATTTTTAAATAGTAATGGTTAACCTTTAGTGAGTGTTTACTATGTGCCAGGCTTCTCCCAACCGGAATAAATGAACTCGTGAAATGTTCCAAACAGTGTGAGGTTAGCACTGTCATTACCCACATCTTACCAATGAGCAGACTGAGGCTCAGAGAGGCTAAGTAACACAACCAAGACAACACAGCCAGCAAGAGGCAGTGTCAGAATTGGAACCCAAGGCCGGGCATGGCGGCTCACGCCTGTAATCCTAGCACTCTGGGAGGCCGAGGCGGGTGGATCGCTCGAGATCAGGAGTTCAAGACCAGCCTGAGCAAGAGCAAGACCCCCGTCTCTACTAAAAATAGAAAGAAATTATCTGGCCAACTAAAATATATATATAGAAAAAAATTAGCCGGGCATGGTGGCGCATGGCTGTAGTCCCAGCTACTCAGGAGGCTGAGGCAGTAGGATCGCTTAAGCCCAGGAGTTTGAGGTTGCTGTGAGCTAGGCTGACGCCACGGCACTCACTCTAGCCCAGGCAATAGAGTGAGACTCTTGTCTCCAAAAAAAAAAAAAAAAAAAAGAATTGGAACCCAGGCTTCAGAGCCACTACACTAGACTGGAGTGAAGCTCCCTTCACATTGTGGTCAAAGTAGAGACTGCCGTACACTGGCTCCTCACCCACTTTCAAAACCTCTTCCTTACATTTTGTCTTTGCTTTTTTAACAACCTAATATTGAGGTTCTACCAGCCTGGTTTTAGCATTATTTGAACCATTTCCCCTTCCAGAAAGAGAAATACTTATTTGTGTTTTAAATAAAACTGGTGCAGGAACATAAAATAAAAAAAAAAAAAGCTTCTAATATAAAATAGCTTGGAAACAAAGAGGAAAAACTCAAAATTGTATATCCAGAATGGTGTAGATGATGTAAAAAGTATGTTCGTTTAAGAAAAGAAAACTGGAAGACAATAACATTGATCCTGTCTTAGACGCTGGGACCCTGAGAAATTAGGCCCCTTCTCTGTATATTTAGATTCTTTCTCCAAAAAAATAAAATATAATTTTTTAAAATGTTTCTGATTAGACTTAGGCTCCAGAAATGACTAGATAGAAACGTTCTCTCTTACGAAAAGTAACAGATGATATTTCTATGAACATTAGATTAAATCATATGGCCTTTGATTATGACATTTTTAAATTTATGTTCTGCCTCATCTCACAAATGACTTAAAACAGAAATTTGGACACATTTTATGGAAATAACTATTTAGCTGAGACTACGCTTTGCTGCTGCAATATTCAAAAACTTTTCTTGAGAATTCTATTTTCAGGGCAAGGCATAGGCATTCTAAAGAAGAGACCTTAGAGCAGAGGACACCAAACTTTTTCTGTAAAAGGCCAGAGAGAAATTATTTCAGGCTTTGCGGGTTATACAGTCCGTGTCACCATTATTAACTCTGCCTTTATACCACAGAAGCTGCCGCAGACAACATGTAAACCAATGAGAGTGGCTGCGTTCTCAGAAAACTTTGTTAAATGTGAAATTTGAATTTTATATAATTTTCACATGTCATGAAATATTGTCTTAATTTTTTTCAACTATTTAAAAATATAAAAACCATTCTTAGTTCACTGGCCTTCCCCCAACCAGCAACAGGCAAGATTGGGTCCACAGGCCACAATGTATTGAAACTTCCTCTAGAGCAACATTTTCCAGTGTTTCCTGAGACAAAAATCCTTCCTTGAGATGGTAATCGATGTCTCTCAAAAATAAACATAGAAGAGGGATTCTTAGTCAAATAAATTTGAATCAATTCTAAGTTGAATGAGTTTCTATATGAGAAAATTCTTCTGAGACTTTATGCACAAAGGTTCACAGTGGATCTCTAAGAAATGAACCTATTAGCCAGTGGTTCCTATACATCTTATTAATAATAATAATAGTAACTAATATTATTACATGGTGACCTTGTGCCAGGAAGTATGCTTAGCATTTTGCAGGGATTAACATTTATTCTTCACCAGGGTTAAGAATTCCTGAGATAAGAGCCATTGTTAATAACTTATTCTAGAACATTAATGTGCCAAAGAACACAGTTTTGAAAATCTAACTCTAAACTCTAGAACAGGGTTTCTCTACCTCGGTCCTACGGCACTATCGACATTTCAGGCTTCTTTGTTACGAGGCTGTCCTATGCATTCAGAATGTTTAGCAGCATCCCTGGTCTCTACTCATATCAGCTGCAAGTAGCACCCTCCCTTCCCAGTTGTGACCACCCAAAGTGTCTCCAGACATTGCCAGATGTTCAGGGCTGGGGGGAGCAGAGGGGGGACAAAACCCCTCCTATTTGAGAACCACTGCTGTGGAGTCTAAAGGAATGTGTGCAGCTTTTTTAGTGGAAACTGTGTCAAAATGATCTTTTAACTGGATTTGGACAAACCTAGTCTTGGGATGCTATCTTAAAAACGATTGGTACTAATTGCCTATGGTATAATCAACAAAACAAATATTGCTATTTCCACTTAACTTCTGATAAATCATCATGTGTGCTCATTGTAACATTTTCTGAGAACTTTTTTAAATATTCTAGCCTTGACCCAAAAATTCCACATCTGAAAAATTTAACCATATGGAAATCTAAAATGTGAACAAAGCTAAACACACAAAGATATCTGACATAGTGTTTTCTATAAATAATGAATGCTTGGGAGCAATTTAAACTAAATATAGGGTAGTATTGTCAAAATACATGTTTCATTCATTAGTGGAAGATGTTACAACCTTCAAAAATTATGGCTACACAGACTACTAATAATGGGGGAAATGCTTTATCTTATACCATTAAGTGAGCAAAGAAGGATACAGATTTGATTATGAAGTTTAATCTCAAAAAAGTGTTTTAATGTATAAAAACAGTGCTCAAATGTTAACTACTTCAAAACTGGGAAATTATGGGTAATTTTCTTTTTCTATGGCCAGCCGGGGTCGTTGTTAATTTATGAAGAACCCCCCTCTTTTCTTTCCTAGAGCAGCTGGGGAAACCGGGGAATAGTAAAGCTTACTTGCCGTGGCTCCTGTCTGGATCCAGTTCTCAGAGCCATGTCCTTACCAGCCGTGTACAGGTTCCAAAAACTCTTCAAGGTTTGGTTTCTTCATCTGTAAAATGGAGATGATAAAAAGTTCCCATCTGGAAAGGTAATTGTGAGAATTAAATGACACAACACATGAAAAATGCATGGCCCCTCACGTATGCTCAATAAAGGGGAACTACTCTCTGGTCTGTGGAAATGTGCGGTTTGGGGAAATTCAGATGAGCTGCTCTTTCTTTGTTGTACTTATTTCCTTAAGAATTTTCTCTCAAACCAGAAGAATTAACATCTTTAGAATAATGCCTCCCAACATCGATCTTTGTGCAAATCTCAATGAAGATTTCACGAGGTTTTTTTTTTTTTTCAATTTAAAGGACAGTCTTCAATTATGCTTTCCTAGCCTCTTGCCCTCTGTTTTATGAAATGATGGTGATAGTAAATACCAGTTGTGTTCTTTGAATACCCTTTCTTTCTTATCTGGCGAAATCAAAACTTGGTATCCTTATGATGACACCAGTTTTTTTCAATGTTTCTGGTGAATGGATTCTAACAATCTGGAAACTACTGCCCCCCACCAAAATTAAAGGTCTTCCTAGACACTTGCTTTCATCTGCTTCTGAAATAAGCATTGAGCAATTATCTCCCCTACCAAAGAAAAACAAAACACAATAAGAAGAAGCGTTAGCTAGTTCTTCAGAGGCTTAACAATGCCCTTTCCTTTGGGTCACCACCTGTCTGTGACAACATAAGTATTCAGGGGGAATAAACCTGGAATCCCACGGGGCAGCTCCGGACACAACTGACCAAGAGACAGGAGAGCGTGCTGGGAGCCCTTTCTCTCTGATTTAATAGGTCGGAATCCTCGCTGTGATGGTTTGAGCTGATGCCTGGTCTGTTTTATATTTGTTTACCCAGAGTTCTACAGTTGCTGATTAATTTCCTAAAGTTGGCCTAGAAATCCGGTAGCAGCTTCTCTTAGCGTCTCTTGCGGCCTTTGTTTCAAAGTTACTACCAATTGCTACTCTTATCTAATACTGCCCCCGTGTGGACAAACGCTGCATCATCTGTGCCGGGAAGGTGGGGGGAACCTTTCTTCTGATCCACCGTTTAAAGTCGCGCTAACCAGCTTGCTTTAATGAACCTAAAGTGCCTGCATCTGGGTTCTGAGTGCTCCAGAGGTCTCCAGAGAGAGAAGGTAACACAATTATGTAGAGACTGCTGTAGGGTGAGTGCGACTCTAAGCTCCTGCGCTGAGACCCCATCTTCTCAGGTCTCAGTTTCTCAGTCAATAAAATGGAACAATAGTCCCCCCCACTAGTTGTGCGCTACAAAAATTAAAAGCAAAATACAGACAATGCTCCTTCAAATAAATAAAAGTTCAATAAACACTCACCGTAATTCAATTCTTGTACAGAGTCAATTATAAGCCCAGAGTATATATTACACATACAACAATTTTGCCAATGTATGCAAATGTTACAATTAATAAAATATAAATTGATTCACTAGCACAATATAAGTCTTGCTAGTTTTTGTCATTAAGGGCTGCTTCAGGCCAGGTACAGTGGCTCACACCTGTAATCCTAGCACTCTGGGAGGCCGAGGTGGCAGGATCACTTGAAGTCAGGAGTTCCAGACCAGCCTAAGCAAAAGCCAGACCCTGTCTCTGCTAAAAATAGAAAAATTAGCCGGGCATGGTGGTGCATCCCTATAGTCCCAGCTACTTGGGAGGCTGAGGCAGGAGGATCACTTGAGCCCAGGAGTGGGAAGTTGCAGTGAGCTCTGATCATGCCGCTGCACTCCACCTGGTGCAACAGAGACTCTGTCTCAAAAAAAAAAAAAAAAAAAGGGATTGCTTTAATGAATTCACTCATTCCTTTATTCAAAATCTATTTATTCAGATTAGTCACTGTTCCAGGCATTGGAGACTCAGTGGAAAAAAAAAAAAAAATGCAAGTACTGTTATTTAGACTAAAAGCCTAGGGGAAAGTATCACAAGAGGTCTTAAGATTTTAAAATAAAAGAAAAAAGAGGATTGGGTGATATACTGCGCCATGTGACCAAGCGATTCCACTCCTGATTATACAAGGTCTGTCCGGAAAGTATCCAGCCATTGTTAATACTGATGTAACCAGAACAGTCTGTGCACCATTGATGGAACCTGGCAGCCAAGGAGCATGGACTGGGGGAGGGGAGGGTGGGGCGGGGCGTGGACTGGGGGAGGGGAGGGCGGGGAGGGGCGTGGACTGGGGGAGGGGAGGGGAGGGTGGAGTGCAAAGGCCTGGTAGGAATTGCGCTTCCTTTTGAGATGGTGAAAATGTTTTGAAATTTGATAAAGGTGGTGGTTGCACAACTTTATCAGTGTCCTAAAGGCTACTGAATTGTACACTCTAATACGGTCAATTTTATATTTTGTAAATTTTACCCCAATAGAAATAAAGAAAAATAATTTTTTAAACAGTTTAAATGTGTGTGATACAGTGATTAAGACAGCTCTGTGGTTCCAGTTCCACAGAGCCTTGCGCCCGCTTTGTAATCCTGAACATGTTCCTTAGCCACACAAAGCCTCAGTTTCCTCATCTGAAAAATAGAAGAATATACAATTCCTTTGTCATGAGTTTGTTGTGAACATTAAACAAGATAACACCTTTATCACAATTAACACACTGCCAGGCTCATACTCAGGGCTTAACAAACGTCAGCAAAGTTTTTTGTTTTGTTTTGTTATGTAGAGTCAGGGGGGCAAAAGCCAAAACACAGACACACAGACTTTGAAGTCAGACACACGCCTGAATCTTGGCTCCGCCATCTACAGCTGATCACACTGGGCAAAGCCACTTCGACTCTTGGAGCCTCAGTTTCCCAGTTCCTCGAGTGGAGGGCTACACCTCACCTTCCTCGTTAATACTGAAACACTTCAGTTTAAGCAATGCCTGGCGTACATGAATGCTCAATAAAATATTTGCTGAATTGATAAAATGGAATCATCACGTCTGTAGTTATTTCATAGGCTTGCGACAATCAAATGTGCCACAACATTAAGAAACTTTGATCCCCTGCAAAGGCAGGATGTGTCGTGTGGCTGTCACATCCTGAGGACAAGGTACCCCCCCTCTGCGACAGACTCCCAAAAGCCCATAACCCCAGGTGATCATGAGAAAGCATCCGGCGAACCCAGATTGGGGGACAGTCTACAAAACACTGACGAGTACTTCTCGACACTGTCAAACCACGAAAAACAAGGAAAATCTGAGCAACTGCCACAGACCAAAGGAAATTACAGAGGCACAATGCGTAAGTGCGAGGTTCGGGATCCTGGGACAGGGAAAAGGGCAATTGTGGGAAAACTGGTGAGTTCTGAAGAAAGTAACATACCAATATTGACGTCACTGTTGACAGGTGCACCGTGCAATCGTGAGACATGGGGACAGTGGGGCCAGCTGGGGGAGAGTAGTGAGGAGCTCCTGGTATGATCTTTACAAGCTTTCTGTGAATATAAGATCGTTCCAAAATAAAAGTTTTATCTTTTTAAAAAATGTGTGTAGGAGCCTTCTGTGAGCTATAAAGTGCTGTCCAGGTGAACTTCCTGTAGCCTCCTGATCCCGCGATGATGCCTGGCCGGTTGCCCACCTGCAGCCCGCGGGTAACAGCCCAGACTGCGGTATTTCAGAGTCTACAGCCAACCCACCGAATAGTCAAGTTACCAAATGATCGTTTCACCGAATTTACCAACTGCGTTTTTAACATCTTTAACGGCTTTTTTAAAGCAGAAATATCTTAATAGCTTTAACAGGAAAGCACAGTTTTGATTACTAATTATGAAATGCAATTATCTGAACAGTAGCTAACTACTATCTGAGAAAGCTAACATACTTATCTGAGAAACTGCTGGAAGAATCCTGAAAATGCTATAAAGTTGGCAAAATCGAAATCCATACAAACTAAAACATTCCCTTATGAAGTGCTACTTTTTCCAACCCAGATTCCAACTTTTTCTATACGATAGGGCTGTTTGGGCTGTTCGTGCTCTTTCAAATGCTATTGAGTAGTATCTTCTATTTTATTTACTGGGCAAATTTTCATTCTTTTTTCTTCCTGTCAATTTCACAAATGACATATCAGGGGTTTTTTGTCCTAAATATGAGCAGTTTAATTAAAGTTTAATTTACATAATTTTATTTCTTACACTCAGGTTCTCCAGCTTGTACTACGTGCCGGGCAGTGCACCATGTGTCAAGTATAGAGCTAGGAACGAAACTGCCTCCACCCTAACCCTCCGGGCGTCCATGGTCTGCTGAGGGCTGGGGGTGAGTAAACTGGCAATTAAAACCCCGGGGGTGACGGGGAGCGTGGGGGCTTCGGGCCCTAATGTGGGGGCAGCAGACAGCTGAGAAGGAACAACCAGCTAAGACCCAAAAGATGAGAAGTCATTGAGAAGAAAGTAGGCAGGACGAATGCCTGAAAAAAGAGAATGTGGGGGGGACATCTCAGAGGCAGAAGGGAACAAAAGCAGAGCAGGAGGAACGGGACACACCTGGAAGAAGGAAGCAGGAAGGTGAGCAGGCCGCTCACTCGGCCCCTCCTTACCTGCACGCCAGGGGGATGGCGTCTTACCCTGGCGCAGAAACACACCTGGTGGCAGGTGCTGGGCCTGGTGATGCCAGGTTGCTGTGGAAGAATAACTTTTTCCCAGTTTAACTTCCCGTATCATCCTGCTCAACGCCAATTTATCCTTTAGGCACAGAGAACACCATGCCCAAGGTCCATGATCATTGGAGGACCCATGAGAATGTTTTGTTTTCTTTTGTTTTTATTGATTGGTTGGTTGATTGATTGAGACAGGGTTTCACTCTGTTGCCTGGGCTAGAGTGCAGTGGCGTCATTGTAGCTCACAGCAACGTCAGACTCCTGGGCTCAACCCATCCTACTGCCTCAGCCTCTCTAATAGCTGGGACTACAGATGCACCACCACACCTGGCTAATTTTTTTTTTTTTTTTTTTTTGGTAGAAATGAGCTCTCGTTGTGTTGCTCAGGCTGGTCTCCAACTCCTGAGCTCAAGTGATCCTCCCACCTCGGCCTCCCAAGGTGCTGGGATTACAGGCGTGAGCCACCACACCTGGCCCAAGAATGTTTTCTTTTTAATTCCTACTAAAATCAGAAGAGAAAGATGAATATAATAACAATGAATCCAACCTGGATTATATTCATCCTCATATCATCAAGGTGGTAAAGTACTGCTTTTTACTTCCTTTTCTTTCTTTTTTTCCTTATATGTGTGTATAAATTACAGAGGCAGAGCTCAGGAAGGCAAAAGTGCCCAGGACCCCTGAAAATCATGATGTGGTCCTTCCTGTTCGTCCTCATCCTCCAACCAACCCCACTTCTCCCTCGTTTCAACATCTGCCGCTGTCGGCCGGCGCGGGTACCTGGGGCGCGGGTACCTGGGGACGCCGAGATAAGCAAGGTGTGCTTAGCGCTCATACAGGCAGGAGGGGGCAGGAAAATACTCAAAGGTTAAAAACTAAGAGCTGTTCAGTACGAAAAAGGAGAAGGGATCAGAGTACACCATTGGAGTGTTCGCCAAGCAGCTTTTCTGTAATTATAATTACTGATTTTTTTTGGAATTTAGGATCAACCTACGTAAGTATGGACAACGTTCTAGAAAGTTTCCAGAACCCAAATCAAATGTCACCAGTCTAGAAGATGGTACAAATGACCGAAGTTGAGAAGAGGAACAGAAGAGGGGTGAAGAAATGGGTGGTGGCTTCATGACACTCGTCGTACCAAGTGGGGAGGCAAGAGACGCTGGAATGTGGCGCAGTGAGGACGAGGCGACACCGCTGAGAGTCCCTACGGTAAGCGGCAGAGCAGCTGCTCTTGACTGGAGGGCGGTGCCACCCACCCAGAGGACATCTGGAGACATTTGTCCCCACTTCGGTGAGGGTGGGATCAGGAAGTTAATGTTCCCTCCTGAAGTCCCACACAACAAAGAGCTGTCATACCCCAAGGGAGAGGACTCCAGGGGCCAGAGCCGGCAGTAACCCACGTAGGACCAGAAGGGTTGGGCGAAGTGGAGGCCGCTGCATCAGGACAGCAGGATCGGGCTGGGGAGAGGGAGTGCAAGACCTTGTTTTTCATCAGAAATACTATTTGATTGTTTTAACCAGTTGCACGCACGATTTTGCAAATTCTGAATTAAACGGCAATTTCAACAGTATGAGAAGGGCTATGGCACACCGGAATGCCATCACACTCACGGGACCAGCTCGAATCTTTCCTTTCAATTCTTTAATGTTTCCTTTTGTCCCACGGCCCTTGGTTTCAAAGACATACCCATCTTGGAACTCCAGAGCAGCTGCATGTTTTCAAGGGAGGAAAATCCAAAGCACGACGTCGTTTGAAGCCGCATTAGTCAAGCCTGAACTCAGCAAAGGACCCCAACTCCTGTTTCCCTGATGACGAGCGCCACCATGTGGCAGTGCCGTAAACACGCGCTCCGGTCCACCCTCAGTGAAGTAAGATATCGGGGGCATTTCTAATGTTTTCCGATTCACGCTATTGCACATTTGGTATATACAATGGAACTCTATTTAGCATGTCTCTAATTCACAATTTCAGATTTGAACGAGCCACATTTGCATAAAAGAAGACCTCGCTGTGTCACCTGGGGTCCAAACAAGCTGATGCTACTTCTGCAAGCCTTTCAGCTTCTCAACTCCAGGTGTCATTTGCATGACAGATGAAAGGAGGCCTGGGTGGGATTTATGATTATTTGTTTTTTGTTAAGGATCAGCAAAAAGCAGTAAGAGGAATTAGAGGGTCCCATTTTCCAATTTGCCACACGTGCCTGCTCACTGTGAAAATCTAACTGATAGTTATGAGGAAAAGCCAACAAAATTCAACCAGAAGTTCAAGTGTAGCCACTGATTTTCGACATCGCCTTTCCGTTTCTGGTGAATGGAACCAGGGATCTTGTCATTCTGCAACTTTTCACTCTTCGGTGTCTTTTTTATTGGCCACAAGACAATGCCCAAACTCCTTAACCAGCTAACCAGCACCTGTTCAGCCTCTTCAAACCTTTCCCTGACCGAAAACTCTCCCTGGGGGGTTCCCACCTACCGATGATCTCCAAGGTGGGCCTGGTGGCCTTCATCCTCCTCCCAAGGGGATGTTCAGCAGGAAGAGCAGTTCACGCCCTCCCAGCTCTGTATGCAAGGCTCACATTAGACAGCTCCTCTTCCAGGAAGACCACCCATCCCTGCTCACGGGGGTCAGGTGCACCGACAGGTGAGAACTTCCAGAAACGGCAATCAAGTTCAATGGGGTGGGAGGAGCAGCTTCGGTCAGCCCTGCCAGGGTCTTGGCTGCACGAATCTTTAACCTCACTTGGAGTTAACATCAATGATCCAATGACCTTGGAGGCAGACACCGTGCTAAGGGTCAGGGGTGTAGCTGTGACTAAGTCCAATCACATTAATCCTCTGCACAACCCCCCTCCCCATCGTGCTCAGAGCAAAAGCTAGAAATCCTTGCAGCAGCCTACCAAGGCTCCATCTCCTCTCCCCACCACCTCCTGCGCCGTCTCACTGTTCTTGAGTAACACACGGCCATGGCACCTGCCGTTTCCTCACCTGGAGTGTTTCTGCCCCGGAAACCATGTGGCTCACTCCCTTACCTCCAGGTCTTTGTCCAGATGTCGTCTTTCTCGTAAGGACATTTCCAACAATCATATTTGAAACTGCACTCCCAGCCCCAGCCTGAGCTCTCGAACCTCCTTAACAGTTTAGTTTCTACATAGTTCTCATAACCTCTCAGGTACTGTATAGTACACTTATTTATTGTTCCATAAGGCTGAGGATTTTTGTCTTTTCACATGATAGACTCTGACTAAGTAAATAATGAGTGGATGGATGAGTGAATGAATGAGCAAGCCTGCCCTGTCCCAGTGGAGCTCGCAGTCTTGCAAGAGAGAGCCATCACTGGCAGACCCCACAAACGGGCACCTTGGTTTGATGCGACAATAATCACACAAGTGGGAGAAGGAGGCTGCTGAACTGGATTCACCAAGGCTCTGCGACCAACCACACCTGGGTCCAAACCCGGGGCCTGCCCTGTTCTACCTGTGCCCAGAGCCATGAACGGTCTGAGCCTCAGTTTACTTGGTTATAAAATGACACTGGTCCTGCCAATCTTAAAGATATATTGTGAGAATCATAACGTCAATATGGTTCTGTTTTTTTATTCCAGTATTCTCAAACATTTGACTGTGCTATTTTTTTAACTGAAGTATAATCCACACATACATAAAAGTGCCCAAATCATAAGTGTAGCCCTCAATGAGTTTTCACAAAAGAAACCAGCACCTAGATCGAGAAACGGAGAATTTCCAGCATCCCAGAAGCCCCTCCTGTGCCCCCTACTGCCTGTCACACCCCACCGCAGAGCACCCCCTGCCCTGACTTCTAACAGCTTAGGTTGGGTTCGCCCATTTTCATTATTTATATCAGTGGAATCATACAGAATGCATGCTTTTGTGTCTGGTGTCTTCCACTTAACATTATGTTTGTGAGGTTTATCTGTTTTCCGTGTAATTGTAGACCATTCCTTCTCATCACTGTATAGTGTACCACTATAAGGATATACCCCAGTTATCCATTCTGTTCTTGGTAGGCTTTTACACCTATGCTATTTTAAAGTACCAAACTAAGGCCGGGTGCAGTGGCTCACACCTGTAATCCCAGCACTTTGGGAAGCTGAGGTGGGAAGATAGCTTGAGGCCAGGAGTTCCAGACCAGCCCGGGCAACATAGCAAGACCCCACCTCTACAAAAAAAATTGTACAAATTAGCTGAATGTGTGGCCTGTAAACCCAGCTACTCTGGAGGCTGAGGCAGGAGGATCATTTGATCCCAGGAGTTGGAGGCTGCAATGAGCTGTGATCATGCCACTGCACTCCAGCCTGGGCAATGGAGCAAGATCCTGTTTCTAAAAAAAAAATTAAAATAAAGTACCAAACTATATCAGTATTATTGTTCATGTAATATCATTATTTCTGTACTTTAAGAAATTTGTAACCAGAATAATTGACATCGTGTGGCACACTTAAAGGGGCATTGGTGGCATTAAATTTGTATCTGAACCAAAAGTTCAAGACCCTGTATTTTCTTTCCCATTTGGGGGCAACTGGTGAGTTTGAGCATTTCTCCTTTTTAGTTATCTTTAGGTCCCAGGAGCCACACTAAGCCTGGCCCACTTCCAGAAGTTCCTGATGGAGTCGTCTTGGAATGGAGTCGCGGCGGGGGTGGAGGGAAGAGACGTGAGAGGCAGGAAGGCAGGAAGGGGTGGGAGAGAAAGGGCAGAGAGGAGCCCACTGACTCCCAGCTCCCAGCTCCCGGCTTCATCCCTGTCCTGCCTGACAGCCTCCCTTCCCTCCCGACTAGCTTCCCGCCTTTTCCTTCCAGGGCCAAACCCTTTCTCTTAGGATTTGCCCCTCCTCCCCAGGATCATTACTTCAAGCAGGGCCTTCTTGCCCTGCATCCTCCCTGCAAGGTACAAGTCCTGTGGCTCTCTTAGAACTTGCACCTGTGGGCAAAGTGGAGACGGCAAATGGCAACCGGAGATTTTTCTTTTCTTTTCTTTAATTAAACTTCGGTTTTGGTGTTACCGGAACCAAATAGCAAAATAGCAGCGATGTCATTTTGCTCTGACGTTACAGTCGCTAAGTGCAAGGACTACCCCCGGTAAGGAACATAGAGGCTAGCTCACGGAACTTTGAATTACGACAATTTTAAATAGTTCAATAAAAGCACATTCACAGAGTGTAACATTTCTTGCAGCATTTGAAATAACACAAACGTTCTGTCTTTGAAAACTTGCCCCGCATATCAAAGTTGAATATCAAAGCTGGGACAAGGAATTGGTGGTTTGTTTACACCGGCGCCACCTGGTGGTGACACTTCATAGTGTCAAGTAAAATGTCTGGGTCGATCAGTTCTGCAGGGAAACCAGTCTTGGGTAACTCCAGCGTGTTCAAGAACGCACCTCTCACATGGAATCGGGCAGCATTGTGTTGGCGCTCATCTTTCTCGTGACTAGCACACTGAGTGCCACACTAGAAAAAAATTTTTTTTTCCTTGGGGCCACGGTGTTTTATTACAAAAATAGAATAAAAACTTCTAAAACAAAATGATCCTTTCCAATTTAATGAAAAATTTGTTATTTTTTATTGTTTTCTGTTTGTGAGTTATATGCAATTAAATTGCCAATATTAATTGTAACAATATCAACAAGATTTTCACAAACCAGCTGCGGGGTTTTGCCCAGGGGCCCCCATCATATAACATGTATGTATGCTACAGCAAGGCAGCATGAACTGCCTGCGCACCACATGGCTCCAGGTAAAGAGATGTGTGAGTTACATATGCTTCACGAGGCCCCGGGCTCAAAACTAGCATGAGTTAAATACGACTCACATGGTAGTTAATGTGGTGGAAACTGGTTTAGTTCCAAATGCAATCAAATCCTCATTACTTCTTCAGCTAAATTCACAGAAATGTCCCTTTTACAAAACACATAGACCAGCATGAGCAAGAGCCAGACCTGTCTCTACTAAAAATAGAAAGAAATTACCTGGACAACTAAAAATATATAGAAAAAATTAGCCAGGCATGGTGGCACATGCCTGTAGTCCCAGCTACTCAGGAGGCTGGGGCAGAAGGATCACTTGAGCCCAGGAGTTTGAGGTTGCTGTGAGCTAGGCTAATGCCACGGCACTCTAGCCTGGGCAACAGAGCAAGACTCTGTCTCCAAAAAAAAAAACTCACATAGAAACTGTAACCAGCTACCTCTCTATGTATCAAGAGCACAGGCCTAACTCAACCCCTTTATAAGCCATGAGCAAATTGCTTAACTTCTCTGGGCCTCAGTTTCCTCATCTGTAAAATGGGGAGAATATTGACCACACTGAGACAATGCATGTAAATCCCTTACAACTGTTACTGGCACATAAATGCTCAATGTTTATATATTAAATAGGAGAGAAAAGGGCAATTTTCAAAAGACTGTAGAACAATTTCATTTCTGTTAATAGTAATAGTAGCTGGGCGAGGTGGCTCATGCCTGTAACCCTAGCACTCTGGGAGGCCGAGGAGGGAGGATCACTTGAGGTCAGGAGTTCGAGACCAGCCTGAGCAAGAGCGAGATCCCTGTCACTACTAAAAATAGAAAAATTAGCTGGGCATTGTGGCACTAGCCAAAACCAGGAGACCCCTGCCTCCAGAGGATGACTTCGATTGCTAACATCAAGTGTAGAAAGATCCATGATCTCCCAACAAAAATTTAAGAAGTTGTTCATGGGTCACCAATGGAGGATGTTGGGCACCAACCCATTCATTCTCAAAGCTGGTAAAAACCAAGGGGAAAAACAAGCAGGTATCCTTTTTTGTTCAAACTGTATTTCAGTGTAACCAAGAACCACAGGCAAGGTCTTCTTTACAGAATTTCAACTAGCAGGCCAGGCATGGTTGCTTATGCCTGTGATCCCAGCACTTTGGCAGGCAGAGGCAGGAGGATGATTTGAGGCAAGGAGTTCAAGACCAGCCTGGGAACATAGTGAGACCCTAACTCTATAAAATGATTTTAAACATTAGCTGGGCGTGGCGGCACGTGCCTGCAGTCCCAGCTACTCAGGAGGCTGAGGCAGGAGGATCGCTTGAGGTCAGGACTTGGAGGCTGCAGTGAGCTCTGACAGCACCACTGCACTCCAGCCTGGGCAACAGAGGGAGACCGTGTCTCTCAAAAACAGAAAATTTCAACTAGCAGATGTGAAAGTTAGGACAAAACCCTTTTAAAAAATCAACTTTTTAGGGATAAAAGTGAGAGTTACCCCCTCAAAAAATTTTTAAAAATCAACTTTTCCAACACTCCTAGTGTTCAACAGCTCTAAAATCCTAAGGAGAAACGTTGGTAGAACGTTAGGCGAGCGGGTTAGTGTGACACTCCTGAACCCCCTGATCAAGCTCAGTATCCCTACAGGAATAGCAGACATCGTGTGTCTCCAGAGGTGATGCAGGAGGAATCGACACCCCTGCGCCCCCAGGAGTGAACCCAGATCTACGTGAAGCCTCTAGCTCTGCCAGCTTGCAGAACACACAGAGGCTGCAGAAACTGGGCAAATGAAACCACAAATACGTCATAAACCGAAACAAGAATGCGAAAACTATACGATAAACGATCCAGTTTCTTCAATAAATAAAATGTCATCAAGTGTATGTGTTGGGTTGGATTAAAAGAGGCTTAAGAAGCCGCTAAATGCCACGAGTGCCTCCCGTGTGCATCTTGACTGCAGCACGCCAGATGGAAGACGACATTTGCGGCCACCAGGAAATGCATAGACTGGCAGAGGTCGGTTATGAGACGTCATGCATTCAGTGAGGGGTGACCATGAGAAATCCTTATCTGTTAGACAACCCTACTCAAGTATTTTAGGGATGAAATTAAATCCTGAGACTTGCTTTAAAATCTGGAATCAGGGAGGGGCGTGAGGAGCGACAAAAAGTTCTGATGAGTGAGTGAATGGCGGTTCATTTCCTTACGCTAATCATTGTGTATGTTTAAAATTGTATTTGTGAAGAGTTAAATAAAACAAAATCGGAAACCGGAAACACAATAAAGACCAAAACCCAAGATTGCAAAACACCAAATCTATATTTACATCCACATATAATAACATAACTTTAAGCTGGAAATATATCATAAATAAAACAAGTAATGTCTACTATTTGACAACTTAAGTATCAACAATTAAAATAAATCAAACTGGAATGAAATAAATACATAAACAAAAATCCAACGAATTGTACCTCTATTATATGTACTGTTGTCTCAAAGGAAAAAAAACATACAAAACCAGTAGTATACCAATAGTTAATACTGATGGACAAAAAAAACGTATTTTGAAGTACAAAGGGCTGTGAAAAAAAATTGGTGTTTTTACGCATTCAGAAATGTGGTTGAAAAGGAGAAATCTGAAAGCCCAAAAAATTTCGGCATAGCACAAACTTGACTTGTTTTCAAATAGATTTGGTGATTTTTTTTTAAATACACGTTTAAATTTCAGCCCTCTATTATCACATACCCCCTTTTTAAGATTTACGTTTATAGTCACAGCAAGCTTTCTGTAACACTCATTGGATTAGGCAAAGACGGGATCAATTATCTCGCAAATGTGTTAATCTTCAAAAATAGGCTATAAAAGTGCAAAACTATGAAAACAAAATCTAGATTATGTACATATGGCTCAGCTTGTGAACAGGAAACAAGGTCAATAGTGTACACTTTCCTGATACAAAGCACTTCGTTGCGACGCCAGCAGACCGATCTCAGGTCTCCCTTTAGCACAGGAGTTAAGACTTCTACCAAGGACACCTCACGTTGCATAATGGGAAAAAAAAAATCACGACTCCTTTAGGACTTTTATCCTTGCTCTGTGGAGAAGAGTAGGGCCAGAAAAATTAACAGTGCAAATTATTTTGAAACAGTTTCTTAATAAAAATATTTTGTGGTTGCTAAATCCACGTACTGCTGAATCAACTCAGCCAGGGACAGCACATTAAAGGAACAAAAAAGTTTAAAATATCTAGTAAGCCAGCTTGTGGCTCTCCTAAAACCCAAACTGCATGTGCACTGAGAAAAAACATTGCTCCTTCAAAACAACCAAAAATGGGAAGACAGATGAGGTCTAGAAACAGCTTCTCTCTTCCCAGGAGGCTCAGCCAGCAGTTGCTTAGTCAGAATCAATGTGTCTGTAATTAACTTTAATATGTCCACAGTCAACCCGAATGCCAGACACGCCAAGACTACCAAATACAAACCTAAAATTTTCAAAAAAAAAAAACCTTTCACTTCCTTTAAAATTGCTTCCCAATACTTGGAATTCACACATATAATTTAACATTTATATTTTAATGTACTAATTTAGGCAAACGCTCAAAAAAACTGAATTTTCCAACAAAAATGATTAATTTGATAGAAAACAAATTTAACTGACTCCACAGTTTGGGATGTTTACTTGGTATCTGGCTGCCGTTTGGAGGAAACGCTTCTCTCTGCAGACACTCACTTCACCCCACAAACCGCCCCACCCCTCAGGAAAGGCCGGTGGTGGTTCCAGGACAGCGGGAGCGGCCAGGAAGGCGTCTTCCTCAGCTGACATGCTGAAGTTCGCAATAACAGGGTGCCAATTCAGAATGGCTGACCTCAGCACACACAGCACATAGTCATAGAGGGTCAATACTCCCGTTAACAATTTCATTAAGACAACAATAGATTTCAGAGGATTCAACATAATACAAATCATTGAGAATTTTTTTAAAAACATACATTTTAAATGAAAGAGCACAAATAGCGGAAACTGCTCAAAGTGATGAGCTACATGAGAAAAGGAATACACATAGTATTTGAACAAGCAGGTTTACAACTTAAATATTTACAGAGATTTTTACCTGAGGTGCAAGCATTATATACTTTTCCCCCACCCCACCCCACCCCACCCTAACCCAAATGATTTCTTTTCAGCAGCGCTCAAGTATGCAAAAATTCCACTTCTTATTTGGTCAATTCTAAAAAAAATATTATTCAGGGACAAAATAGAGATTTCTAGTCCCCACTTGTATACAGCCCAACAACTAGTTTTATTGCTATTTGGTACAAAAGTTAACAGAACAACTTTACAAAACTGTAGTGTTCCTTATATGTTATATGTACAGTACAATCACAGCTTATTTCAGTAGCTTTCACCATTCACTTTCTCAAAGGATGAACTAAAATTTAATTTCATGGAGGGTATGCACTTATATCCATCAAGACCTACGGAAAAAAAATTAAAAAGTGATTAAGATAAAAACTAAATACAGTTTAGAAAATTCTTTTTTTTAAAAAAAAAGGTATAATAAATAGAACTGAAGGGACCTAGAAATGCAATGGATTCCATTTGAGTTCAAATTTTGCTATGATGCTATCAGGTGACTAAATAAGTAATTCTGCAGTACTAAGGAGATACACCTGCAGTGATTTAACTGAGATGATGTAACCAAGAATCAAAATTTAGTAAAAGTTACATGAAGTCTAAAAAGGCAATTGCCACCTACAAGAAACAAAGTTTATACATTCAGAAACAAAAATGTATGGAATGGACCAGGAATATTTAACAAAACAAACATGATTTATAATAACCTCCCTTCATGAGAAAGATACATGAAACAATTTATAACATAATTTGCTCAGCCAACATCTATCTAGTTATCAATATTTCAGACAACAGGCCAGGTGTTGAACGAAGGTGTCCCCTCAAGCTTAGCTAGTGGCAGAAGATGAACACACAGGTAGGATGATTGGAAACACGGGATGAACCACATGCAGAAGGAACACAAAGGAAGCCCCTGACTCCCAGCAAAGATCTTACAGAAATGACACACGAGATAGTCCTGAGTACCAGAAGGAGGTTGTTATGCAAAGAGGGTGCAGGGAGGATGTTGCAGGTAGAAGGAAATACAAGCCAAGAAGCCCAGAGCTTACACAGAGACCAGCTACCATTTGCTCCCATTGAGCAGTTGTAACGTATACTGCAGGTAATGTTACTAATAATCAGTTCCTTATAATACACAAATTATTGGTTTTTGTGTTCTAATGTAGAGTGGATTTAATATCATCCTTTGGACTGAGGACAGAATATACTTCACTCATTCCCATTCTGCATTTATTATACTGAGTGGGAGAGGAGAATTCAGAACCGCATAAAGCTGATGTCGCCCCAGGAGAACATCGCTGTTGTGCCCATGTGTGGTCCCAGTGAAGATACAGAGAAATCCTGCCCTGTACCAGGGCCCTCTTCTCATCTCTGTATCCTAACATCTAGCAAGCACTCAGTAAAGACATTGCTCAAGGAGTATATGGTGACAGTTTTATGGGACAAGGGTTATCTGAGAAAGAACTAAATCTGTCCAGGAGCCCCAATCTTTTCATTCAACTTTATTGTGAAATGAGACCTTACAGAGACATCACACCCTCTGCCCAAACTCTGAATAAACTAAACTAACACGTGCAATTCTGATGACACTGCTTGAGCCCTATGGGGTTACTCTACAGTTAGATACATTTGCTACGTGAACCATAAAAGTCTAAATAAACTTTCTACTTGCTCCTGTCCCAGTTCCCCTCCCCCAAGACGCAAGGATTTGCAAAAACTTTGAACAAGCTCTTAAACTAGAAGGTTGGGCACAGGCTTTAAATCTGGGCAGACCTAGGTCAAAAACCAGGCTCCTGCCACATGTGGACTGACGAGGAGGGCTTGGAGTAAGTTGCATAATCCCAGCCTCAGCCTCCTCATCTACAAAATGTGCACAGTACCTCCTAACCCCAGGGCAAGAACTTTTTCTGTACATGGTCAGACAATACATATTTTCAGTTTTGCAGGCCAGTTTGTCACAGCTCCCCGACTTTGCTGTGGTAGCAGAAAAGCAGCCACAGGTGACAGGTAACAAAGGGGTATGGCCATGTTCCAGTAAAACTTTATTCACAAAGACAGGTGGGAAGCTAATCTGCTGATCCCAGACCTAATACTCCCTGCTGTAACAAGGATTAAATGAGATCTTGATTATAAAACACTTCACTCAGTGCCTAGCACCTAGTAAATTCCAGTCACTATGAATGTTTTCACTATTATCATCACTGATATTCAATGGCCCTGAGCACTCTAGATTTTAAAACAGCTTTAAAAAAAGGATCAAAATTAAAATTAAAAAGTAATTTATAGTAGACAAGTTGGATGGTTTATTTTCAATTAAGTAAAACCAATACATTATATTTAATTAAAACATATGCTCACCTTTTTTCCCTAAAAATAAGAAATCAAGTTTTTTTGTCATTTGGTCGATAATGTGAACTCCCAATAAAATTCTCATAGTTTCTCTTCTGCATCATGCTGCTAGATAAGTGTTGATACGACACAGGCCTTTTTCCTGATTGAATAAAAAAAAGAGTAAAGGGGCATTTAAAGTCAAGCAATTAGGTAAGAAGTATACGGGTTGTTACATTTTCAAAATTCCCTAACGCTGATAAATCCATGTTTGCACAGTTATGGCTGAATTGTTTTTATGAGAACATCTGTTAGCACAGAATTTTGTTGAGGTCGCTAAAGCTAAAATTATCAAGGTTCCAAGGCTATCATCAGAAAGAATCAAAAGCCAAAAAAAAAAAAAAAGAGGCAGCATAAAGTATTTTAAACCTATCAGCATCATGAACAAAACTATGTGGAAAAAGGTTTAAAAGAAAACTAAGGGAGGACTTGACTTCCAACACAGAGCCTTTTCTCCCTAAGTAAAGACAAAGTCTTGATTCTTGTCCATTTTAAGCACCGTAGGGGGAAAATGGATACTTTTAATCAAAAGGCAGCAAAAATTACTATTTCATCACAATTTTTTATAAAATCCACTGGAGTGTGTGACAGCAATTGTTTTTTAATTTGCTATCCCTACCAGACCAATCAGCATCAAGCTATCCTCGACAGAGCGTTGTCACCACAGTGAATCCTTAATTTGAAACTAACATAAACTGAAAGGTTTAAAACGATTTTGTCTCTTTGGGGCAGCACGAACCAGCAGAGCTTGTATCAGATAAAAAGAAGGTGTTGCGGTTTGATCAAGTTTGCCTTGCCAAGAGGGACATGGCCCTGGACACTCTGATCTACATTTTTATGTGCACAGGTATGTGCCAGGCACCTCTACAAAATGCTACCACCAGGAAAATGTTTCTATGGGAGAACACCAAAGTCATCTACAAAGTTAATGATTTACGTATATGGGAAAATTATGTCATTCTTGAAAGTCACTTAATACAGCTGTCCCTCAGTATCCATGGGGCCATGGTTCCAGGACCCCTGTGAATACCAAAACCCACAATGCTCAGGTCCCTGAAATACAATGTGCATATAAGCTATGCACATGCTCCTGTATACTTTAAATCACATCTAGATTACTTATAACACCTAATACAATATAAATGCTATGCACATAGTTGTTATACTGTATTGTTTAGGGAATAATGACAAGGAAAAATGTCTGTGCATGTTCAGTACAGACACAACCATCTAATTTTTTTTTCTCAACATTTTTGACCTGAAGTTGGTTGAATCCACAGATGCAGAAACTGCGGACACAGCGGGCTGCCTGTATTTAACAAAGGCTACCCAGGCAGTACAATCCTGAGTGTCCTAACGTTAAAACTGTTCAAAAGGACTGTTTAACCAGCAGTTCTTATACTTTCTGCTCCCAAGAGGTCGAGGGTCCCCGGGTGGCGTTTACCGTGCACCCCTCTCACACTCCTCCATGGGGGAGGCACGTGGGGGGCTGCGTGTGATCAAAGCTACACACGCAAGACATGGCTTCTGCTCTTAACAAGTCACAGTCCAGCGGGGCTGGCAAAACATGTGAAGAAGCAGGTTGGGACTGAGTGCTGAGCCTCATATACAAATGTGCAAGACGGGAAAAAAGGCAATGATGAAAGTGAGGTGAGCGGGGCCTTAAATGGCACCGGGAATTCCAAAGGAAAAGATCGGATGAGCCCAGTGGTTCCCGACCATTTTTTTCAGGATCACTCCAACAACAGAGAAAAATTAAATTAGCAGGAGAAATTAAATGCTCAGGAAAGATTCAATCCTGTGGAGTTAAGCTCTGCAGGACCCCAACCCACTGCCGTGTCTGAGAATGGTTCTCTCTGTCTACCACCCGCCAAGAACTTTCCGCCCCCTTGGGGGTGATATCACCTTCACTGAGAACGGACAGATTAGACACCAGGCGATGTAGGCACCCGTGCAACTTAGACACGAAGGTCTGACGCGGTACCTTGCAGCGCTGCGCCGGAGGCAGGACTCGCGGCGGGCCCGCAGGCGTAGAGCGGTCCGGAGCCGGCGAACGGCTTCTGGACGGTCAGCACACTCGGGGGATCAGCCTCGCTAGAGCTCAGGAACCTCGGTTTGGGGGGCAACGCTGGCGACGAGCACACATACTCCTGGGGTAACAGCGACGTGATGCTTCTCACAACGTGGTATTTGGGGAGGTCGTAGCCTCTTCTGTAATTGGGCCCCGACTGCTCGGCGTCCAGCGCGGCTCCGCCGGACTTCAGTCTCTTGGGAAGGGGCTCCCCAAAGTCTGCTGCGGTGCCGCCCGCACTGCGACCGCAGAAATAGTCTCTGCCTTGCGGGGCCCACGGGCTGTCGTTCTTAGGAGGGTAGTCGACGGAACCATTGACGTTACTGCTGCTGAGGGTGGGCTGAGAAGGGGCTACCTGGAGAGGTTTCAATTTTGTCTCAGGTCTTTTTGTTTTATCCGCTGCGGGTGAAACACTGGTTTTAGAAAACGTCTCAGACTGCTGCTGTCTGGGGGCAGCGGCCCCCGGGCCCCCGACGCTCGGCAGCGGCCTGTGCGACTTCAGGTTGCTTGGGGCTAAAGTGCTGGAGTCTGTCCCTGAAGTCAGAGGGGCTTTGCCCGGGCCCGGGGGGCTCTGCTTCAGCTTCTCAGAGGGCAGGGACTTGGACTGCGCTGGGAAAGCAGCCTTGGGCTTGGGCTTGGAGAAAACAGACAAGGGAGGCACATCTTTCCCCAGTAAAGCTGGCGGGCACCCCGTACGCCTACTTCTAAGCAAAGACTTATTTCTACAGTTTTTATGAATGTCCGGATTGTATTTATGCTCCAGTCTCTGGTGCATAATTAAAACTTCTGGATAAAATGTCTTGAAGGTACAAAATGGACAGGTGCTACTTGGGATTAAATTTTTACTCAAAGAAATTGCTGGGCAGTTGTGAAGAGCCCCGAGGGATAAATTTAAAGGTTTGTCATGAGAGTCCGTGCTCGGCTTGTATTTGCAGTCCGCTGCCATCTCCACTTTCTTCTCTTTGGGGCCGACATCAACATTCTGGGTGGTGCTGCCGTCTGGAGGAGGAGCAGCATCCTCTTCTGTTTTACAGGTGAGGTTATTTGCCTGAGGTTCAACTGCCGATCTCTTCTTTAACACGTCCAGGTAAGCAGGGGCAGGACTTTTGTTTACTTTGTCCGCACTGTCATCAGCTGCATTTTTACTGAAATCCTGAGTGTCTTTGTGTGCTGGTGAGAGGACAGCGCTGCCCAGAACATTCTGAAAGACAGCAGGCATCTCCTTAAGCTGCTTTGCAGGTGGACTGCCTTTAACATCTTTGGCACCATCAAAAAATCTTTTCAAATTTTTGGTTTGCGCACTGTCGGCGGTTAACAGTGCATCTTCAGTCTCCTGATGTTTACCGTCGTTCTTGACTTCAGCAGCAACATCCATCTGTTTATCCTTGTGATGTCTCTCCAAGTGATACCTCAGAGATGTCTTCTGGGCTGCAGCATAGTCACAAAATTCACATTTGTATGGTTTTTCACCTGAAACCAGAAATGGCACTGTTAGAGAAGTTTATGAAAAGCATCAAAATAGATTTGTGGAAACAAGAATCCATTACTTAGAGAATACGGGCTTTCCTTTCCTTTTCCCTTCTCAATCTACTAATCTTCATCTCCAGGATTTCTCTTGAGTTCTTCACCTCATCACCCTTATTATACTGAATATTTGAAAGTACAAATACATATCTTCAATAGAAAAAACAAAATAATAGCCACAATTCTAACTTATTTAATCTTCATAACAGTCCCATGAAGTGATTATTATTCTTCTTCTTCTATGGCTAAAAAAACTAAAAGTACAAAAAGGTTAAATAACTTGCCCAATGTTGCAGCTAGTACATGGAAAAGATGAAATTCATTTTCTTTATTTTTTTAATGGGGGGGGCAAGAGATGAAATTCAAATCTACACAGCCTCCCATGCCATTGTGCTACAGCTTTAACAATCTAAAGAAAGCCTACTAAACACATTCTCATTTCATTCTAAATTGCAAAAATATAAAAAAGATGGCATTGGCCGGGCGCGGTGGCTCACGCCTGTAATCCTAGCACTCTGGGAGGCGGAGGCGGGTGGATCGTTTGAGCTCAGGAGTTCGAGACCAGCCTGAGCAAGAGCAAATCCCGTCTCTACTAAAAACAGAAAGAAATTAGCTGGACAACTAAAAATATATAGAAAAAATTAGCCAGGCATGGTGGCGCATGCCTGCAGTCCCAGCTACTCGGGAGGCTGAGGCAGAAGGATTGCTTGAGCCCAGGAGTTTGAGGTTGCTGTGAGCTAGGCTGATGCCACGACATTCTATCCCAGGAAACAAAGTGAGACTCTGTCTCAAAAAAAAATAAAAATAAAATAAATTAACTTCAAAACAGGAACAGCTCAAGTGATAATTGTACTAAAAGAATAAAAATAACAGTTGCAATAAACACAGTACACATTTATTCTTCACTATTCTAAGCATCTAGCAGAATATTTGAACAAAAAAAAAGTAGAGAACTATATTATAATTCTTGTAACTAATACATGCTTTAAAAAACAAAAAAAGAAGTTCTTTACCTGTATGGGTTCTGAGATGAATATTGAGGTAATAATTTGAACGGAAAAACTTTCCACAGTAACTACACTCTCTTGAGGATGTGAGATGCTTTATTTTTCCTCCATCATCATTTTTATCTTAAAGCAGAAACAAAAATATTTTATAATACAGCTGAAGTACATGTATAAGACATGCTGAATTAAATTATTCTTGATATAAGCGTATTTGGAAAGCATGAAATGATTTTTTTATATCGGGATTGGGGTAGACCCAAAAAGGCTAAAAACACACCAAATGTTGTTTTAAAACTGTTTAAAGTTTTATAAAACGTCTGTGTTTTTTATTTTTTTATTTTCTGGGTACAGCAAAATGCACTATTAAAGATTCGGTTCTTTGTTTGCCTTAATCAAAAGAAACATCATTTAATAGACCAAACTGCACGGGCAGCTTCCTGTTCTCTCCGTGTTTCTGAGCGAGCAGGACCTGGCAACTGAAGGCGGACGTACAGTCCAGCTGGAAAAGCCACCTTCTTCACAAGAAGTAATTTAGAAAAATAAGCCACTGTAAACCGTCAATTCCCCCAACCACCAGGGTTTAGAAAATTACGCTTTTTATTTTAAGATTAAACAAGCTACCACTAGAGGGTAGCAAGCACAACTTAATCTTCAACAGAAAAGAAAAGTGTACCATTGGGCAAATATAGGAAAGTTTGTCAAAATTTAGTTAAGTTTTAGGAAGCAGACTGTATTGCTCACAAGCACTCATGTAGGCAAAATATATCTGACAACTCAAAATCTGTCCCCAGATGGTAACGTGTTAGGCCTTCGGCCTCAACCTTCTCGGGATAATCAGGACAGTGTCTTGCGAGCAGCAAAGTCCACTATGGACTCTGGTGAAAGCCTGATTCATTAGACTCACACACGACCCTCCAAAAGGCAGTCAGATGTGCAGCAATTAAAATAACCCTCACCTAAATGAGTAAGCCTAAATAAACACCCTCTGTTGTAGATGATATCACGTACATTATAATAAAAATGACTACAACAAAGGTCTGGCCGTCTCTTGAAGTTTAGCATGATCAAACTGGCCATTCTGCCTTGCAAAACTGTTAAGTCCAATCAAAAAGGGATCTTCTGTCCTCCTTCTGTATTTCTGCACTCTAGATTGCCTGCAGCTTACTAATTTTAAAAAGTAGCTTATAAGTAGACCTTGGTGAGCTTTCAAGTGTAACAAAGAGAGGACTGTACAATCTCTGTTATCCCTTAACTCCCCTCTAGGGAAAGTATATATTCACCTTTAAAACAGAGACAATCCTTAACCTAAAAAGGTGACAAAAACTTTTAAAAATAAATTTACTTTTATGATCTTAAAAATAATTTTTTTAAAAAAAGCCAAGATGACAGTACAGTAAGATCAATCTAGAAACCTCATAGTAATATACGTTTAGGAAAATCAATTTCCTAAATAAAGAATGACCAACTTGCTTTCTTACAATCACACCCAACTAGCTGGGTTTATAGCTGGGTTTGCACCTTGTTGCAATTTCCTACTTCCAACCGTGTGTCAGGATTTATGGTATGTTACATCATATCCAGAAAGCTATGAAGTGCCTTTACTTTAGAACAAAGGACATGACATTTGCACATGTCCCTGGCTCCTGCTCTCTCAGCATCACCTCTAACTTTACAGTGTTCTTTAAAGGAGTATGAACTTTTTACAAATAGGCTGTTAGGAGGTGGAAGACAAGGATCGCGGGCCAATTTTGCAAACAGGGAAATTGGGGCAAAGAAGGGTGTAAGCAATATATAATCGGTCACAAAACAATGCAGTGGTAGAACCAGAACCAAATGCCAAGCCTGTGGCGCTCCCATCCATGACTGGGTATTCTATCCACCTTGATGAACCAGACCAAGTTTTCTACACCACCTACTAGTGATTGGCCATTTCATTACTTTCAGGGCATTGTACTAATACAGTACTGGTTACCAGGAGAAACCACTTTGCCAACTATGATTAAAGCCTTTTTTATTATGTCATTGAGACATCATAATGTTTTCTAGATTTCAGAAAACTAAAGATTTGTAGTATGCTAAGTGCTAGGTTTCCTGTGTCTCAGGAAACTCAAAACATTCCAAATATTTGACACTAAACTACTGCTCTCACACAGATCACATGATCTGAAAAACAACTGGGCACTGGCTTAAAAGCAAGTGAAGAGTCCAAAATATTGTCTGGTCAAATTGCTAATGTGGCTGGCTGGGTACGGTGGCTCACACCTGTAATCCCAGCACTTTGGGAGGTCGAGGCAGGAGGATCACTTAAGCTCAGGAGTTCAAGACCAGCCTGGGCAACATATCAAGACCCCATCACTACAAAAAAATTGAAAAATTAGCGGGGCATGGTGGTACACTCCCTGTAGTCTCAGCTGCTTGGGCGGCTGAGGCAGGAGGATTCCTTGAGCCCACGAGTTCAAGGCTACAATGAGCTATGATCACACCACTACACTCCAGGCTGAGCAACAGAGTGATCAAAAAACAATAAAAAATTCATCATGGGTCTCAGAGTTCATAGAAAACTTCAAACAAGTAAAGTTACACTGAAAGAATGAGAAGGCGGCATTTGTTTTAACCAAAGACCATTTTCATAAACGATAATGTTTCTGGGACCAATTCATGTGCCTATCATTCACTTATTGATTAATGTCCTACACAGTAGGGTTTTTTAAAATGGTTTTAAGCAGCAAAATCCTTTATTCAAACAAAATATTAAACAGACATGAGCAGCTCTGGTTGAAGTGAAGATGGCAAGACTCCAAACACAAGGGGAATACTTTGCCCTGCACAATTCCGCTGCGCCTTAGGAAATGATGTGAGCATACCTTCAGTGACAGTTTTGTTTCCATAAATGCCTTTAGTACACTGAAATCTGTACTGAGCAAATGAGATTTCTTAAAAATATCTTTGATGTGTTCACATTCCCTGTATTTTAGGTACAAATTGTTCGGGTTACTGAGGTACTTACTAATGGGCACTAGCTTCCCAAACATTGAGGATGGGGTATGAGCCTGCCCGAAATGGTTTCTCTAATAATATTCTTGTTCTAGGTGACAATCACTCCCGGCACCTTTTGTGACAACTGGCAAACTCATTTGGAATACATGTATGAGAACTGGGCTTTGGTAAGACAGGGAAGCTAACTGCATGTAAAGATAGCTTGTTTGTAGAGATAAGATCAGGAATGCTAGAAAAACTTTAAGTGAGATCTCTCAATCTTGATACTATGGGCATTCCGGGCCAGATCATCCTTTGATGAGGGTGCTGTCCTGTGCCTTGCAGAATGCTTAGCAGTGTCCTTGGCCTCTGCCCACTAGATGCCGACTGCATGGCACAACACATACCACTGCACAGCTGTGACAACCAAAAACGTCTCCAGATATTGCCAGATGTCAACTGGGGGCAAAATCGTCCCAGTTGGGAAACAGCGCTTTAGGCTGATGCACAAAAAAATGTGTGTTGTGAGCAAAATACAAAATCACAGAATTTTCAGAACAAGGAGAAAACTTGATGGGCCTCTTAATGCAACCCTGTTATTACAGAAATGAGAAAATTAAGGCCCTGAGAGGCTAAGTGTCTTACACAGAGTGCTACCACAAAGAGCCCGGACTGCACCCTGGTTCTCCAAAACCCGCTCCCCACCGGTGCTGCCTGGGCTGCAAACACAGAGGAAGAGCACGCGCCGGAGCAGCAGCTTACCCAGATGGAGCCCTTCAGGAAGCCCATCCTCAGAGCCATCTTCAGAACCACCTTCCCCTCGATCCACGGCTCCATTTTCGTCCAGAGCGGTGGTTAGGTCTGGAGAGCACGTCCCAGGCTGCCTTCCGTCGACAGACATGGTGGGTGACTCGGCACCCGCCCGTCTGTCCTTCTTGTGCACCCTGGAGTGCAAGACCAGCTGGTGGTAGGTTCTGAAAGCTTTGCCGCACTCAGAGCAGTGCGTCGGCTTCTCCTTGTTACTGGGTAACTTTGGGTCCCCATCCACAGAAGGCACTTCACCGTTGGAGTGTCTGGACTTCTCTTTATCTTGTGAGAGGCCTGCACAACTGCTTTTATTTGTTTTGGACTTTCCAGAACCTTCCGAATGGCTTTTAGTCGTGCTCCAAATTTCTCCAAGTTCTTTTTCTGAACTCGAATCGTCATTGTCGGTGCTTCCTTCTTGCCCTGACTCCTTCACTTCTTCTTGGCCGACAGCGACCTTTCCTTTGGTGGCCAGCTGCCAGGCCTGGTAGGTGGTGAATGGGTCGAGCTGAGGTATCCATTTCACAAGCTTCTTCACCGTTTCAGGGTGAGATTTTGGTCTTAGGTTTAAACACTGCAGGAACTCTTCCCTCGGAGGAGGCATTCCCTCTTGTTGAGAGCCTGTTTGTGTACTGCTGGGGCCGGAAGCAGTTTTTTTGGTGTGCATCTTGCTGTGCTCAATTAGACTTTCTTTATTTGGAAATAGGAAGCCACAAACCATGCAGATTTTGTAAGGAGATGAGATGCTCTCGGCTGCGTGTTCCTGTACGACTTCGTTGATGGTTACTGGACTCTCCAAGCCTTGCTGCAGTTTGTTCCTGGCCCCTGACTTGCCATTATGTGTCCGCATGTGATTTTTTAGAAACCACGGCTCCTTGAATCTTCTTCCACACATGTTACACCCGTAAGTGAAAGAGTCCTTATGTTTCTTCATGTGGATCTCAACATCAAAAGCAACTCTAAATGTCTGCCCACATACCTCACAACTAAAGTCTTCATTTTCTTTGCCATTCTTGTCCTTTGGAGGTTCTGTTCGCACTTGACTTTTATCAAGAGGACTCAGATACTTGGCTTCCACCCGCAGCACTGCTGGTTCACAAAGGGTAGGCCGATGTTGCATTAAGACGTGTTTGTTAAGGTCTTCTGAATGCGCGAAGGTCTGACTGCAGAACATGCAGTCCAAAGGCATATATCCCTCTATTTGGATGACATTTTTTTCTTGCGTGGCTCTGAAAGGAACAGCAGTGGTCCCTTTTATTGAGATGGCATCATCTATCTCCATCTGGGTGCCAAGAGAACTGCCAATCACTTCTGGCCCATCCATGTACACTAAGAGGGATTGGGTTGGCATGGTTCCTGTCACTTTAGGTTTTATAAAAAACAAGAATCTCAAAGTTTCCTTGGGGAATTTCCGGAGTTGGAATAAGGCCACTTGTAAGACTTGTCACTCACACCTCCAGCAGCCCTGGGCTTCAAAACTAGAGCAAATATTTATTATAAAAGTTCAAAACAAAGAATACAGTCCTCTAACTTCTTATCTTCAGAAGTTTTAGGAAGCTCAGTGATAGTGTCACTGGTTCTTTACACAAACAAGGCATACAGACTCCCCAATGCTTTGATTCAAATATGAATCAGCACAAAGCATTAGTTCTCTTTGTCTCCATTGAGTGAGTGATTCAATTGAGCAAGAAGTCAATCCCAGCAACCTGAAGACAAGGGATTTCCAAACCCTAGAGGAAAAAAAATAGGAACGGTTAGCTACACCCAGAGAAAGGAGAAGGCTGGCGCGGATGATTCATAGGGTCTTTTCCACAAGGCAGGGAAGGCGACCAATTCAGTTGCTTCACTTTTAAGTAACATACAGTGCACCCTGTTAAACATGCTTGTTAATTAAATCATTGGCATTTTATCCAGTCAGGACACTTATTAAATCAGAATTTCACCCAGTTAAACTTAAGACATGATGCTTTACTGATTTAAATCTAAAATGTCAAGTTTGAGGGCAGAAATTCTTAAATTCGGTTGACTATATTTTAAATGCCACGAAAATGTACATGTGTATCTGCTAAACAGCCTCCCCAGCCTAAAGACTATAAGAACTGTGAAAAGTAAGACGACAAAACGAAACCACTTTCTCAAGTAAAATTGTAAAGCCAGTGCTTAAAACTATTTTATGTACAAACAAATCTACATACAACAAACACAAATACCCAAAAGCACAGTGGAAGATGACACACAGAGCTCAGCAACATAAGCGCACAAAACCAGGAACCTTCCTAACATCCCCATTCAGGAGGGATGGGTACTCATGTTGGCCAAGGGAACCTCGATACATTGTAGCTCCCTGGATATTCCAAACCTCAACCCACTGTCCAAATCTCAGTTTGCTTTCAACAACTTTCTGCCTCCAGTAAGCGTTGGGTAGGACTTCCTAGTCCAAACAACAAATAAGGAAATACGTACACAAAGCCACTCTCTGAATGTACACATTTAAGTTAAAACCCTCAATACAACAGAACCAGCATAGCTCAGTCTTTCATCAGAAAATGGATCCCCTCGTTACTTAATCGACCTCTCACCTGAGGCCCTGGCCAGGTGGAAGACCGATTATTTAGCTTGCAGGCTGGGCTCTACCTTAGAAGCCAATTTTCACTCCTGGAGAAGAATTAATCTCTAAAGCCAATACCCTCTGACATTTATGGCAAGCAGTAGGAATTGTTTTTAAATAGTCCCAACTACTTTGAATCTTAAATCAGTTAATTCTACCAAAGAAAACAAAAACGGGCAAACTACTCCCACTGAAGGCAATGTGAAAACACAACAGCAAAAAACATTTACTTTCCTTCTCTCCACTTCCTTAAAGAGCAAGGCCCCTGCACTCAGAGAAGCCAAGGAAACAGCTCTTCCCTCCTTCCCATTCCACAAAAGAAATTCTCGTACTTCTTGTTATCTTTAGTTTTGAATAAATTAGATCTCTAGCATTAAGCTTTTCTAAATAAGACTGCAGATCAAAGATTAGGGTAAAGAAAGAACTTACTGAAGTTTTTTATCTTAATTTCTCAGTCTTTTCTTTGTGGCAATCACAATGGAGGCTCAGCACACCAGCCGGTCACCATCGGGCATCAGGACAGAACACTCCAGAGACCTGTGTTCTAGTCTGGCTAAGTCACAACCGTTAAGATGTCATTACTACATAACTCTCATCTTTCTAAATCTATTTAATACCATTGGTTAAACAATAGGATGGCCCTGAGAATTTCAAAATTCTATGGTTATGGGGATAGATTTACACATTCAAAACAATATTCAATGACTCTGCTAATCAGAATATTAAATGATACTTGGATAAGGCACTGGTAAATTAGGTTTCTATGTAGTCATTTACTCATTCAACAAGTATTTACCGAATGCCAATGTCCCAAGCAATATTTTAATATGAACAGCACATATTCTAGAAAAGCAGTTATAAAACTGGCATGATTTTCACTGTCCAACAGTTAAGTTAAACGAGAAAAAGAGAAACCATTCAATGAGTCCTACATAAGGCCACACAGACTCATTTCAATTTGAATAAAGATTGTCATTTATTTGAGGTCCTTCCTTTTAGGTGCTAAAATATGCTTTTCAAAAAAATGACAGTGGTTTACAGCAAATAGTGAGTTTTTTTTTTTTTAATGTCCTCATTTGGCAAAATCAAAGTCAGTCCCCATGTCAGACATCAACATTATTATTTTTTGTTGTTAGAAATTTGACTAATCCGTGAAATTTTAAAATTTTTGAGAAGCCTACTTTTCTACAGACATCCTTTCTTTAAAAAAAAAAAAAAGACTCCGAATTTACACTCAATCTCTTGATTAGAAATATGATGTGGGTATGGCCCTATTATTCCCCTCACCCCTCCCCTGGGTAACAGCATAACTTACAGCCTAACTTGGTTACTGGAAATACTCAGGAATATGGTTTGGTTCCAATTTTTACCTCTGAAATTTTCAAATATCTGGGTTAAGGAAGTCACCGTCATCCTGTAACACAAGACCTTCTGAGATTTCCCTGGAGTGAAGGATGATAAGGGAGGCACAGTGGGAAATGATCTCAGGAAAAAGAAGAGCTTACGTTTTGCCTGCGAGGGTGAGCAATCTGGGAGGCCTGGCAGTGAGGGAAGGGTACCCTGGGCCAACAGGTCTTCTTGTGTGGCCAGATAGGGAAGAAACCTTCCAGCAAAACAGAGGGACTTCTTCCTTCAGGGAAGCTTCTGGGACAGCTCCCAGGAGTCATTAATTGTGTCCAACTGTCCTGAGTCCTAGACTGCCTGGTTTCAGGATAATCCTTACTGCTCACCGCAGAGGGTGCCTGTCTTCCTTGACTGCTGCCCAGCACACGCCATGCCCATGGCGCACACCATGCCCAGCCCAGCTCAGTGATGACTTCCTCTGACAACTTCTGTCAAGATCTGAAACTGCCCAAGTTTACCTGTTTGCTTGCAACTGTCTTTCTCTGCCATCTCTTTTAGATCTTAAGGACAGAGACCTTGTTGCCTAGTTCACGGCTGTCCCCAGTGCCTGGCACAGGGTTAGGCCTTCAACAAACACCTGGTGAATAAACATCACATAATTGGTACAGGCATAGAATCAGTATGCACATGTTTGGCCACAGTCACTAACCATAAATGATCAGATGTTAAAATTAACTCCAATGTTCATCAGAATGTCTACATGACTATCTATGGCTGCCATCTAATTACCATTCTGCAACTTCAGGAGTGTAATAAAATATAAAAAAAGAATCATATTTAATCATACCATGAAGTTGACCAGCACAAGCAAAAACTGCCATCCCCTGGATTTATACGTACTCTCCTTATGTCCCACCAAAACAAAAATGCTGGGTGTGCTGGGGAAATCTTTGATAGCAAATGCCCCCAGCTCTCCACTTAGGAACTAAAACGTATGTAGACAAAACACTTCCTTAAAGTCTAAAACGATGAGTAATACTTTAAACCAGGTTTACATCACTTAAAACCAATTTGCTAAACAAAAATCTTTAAAGTGGTTGTAATAATAAAGACTTAATAGAAATTCTGATCCAATCACTGTCTGATAAGGAATGGCCACTCCAGCTTTAGTGTGTATGTGCACATACATGAGCCTTCCCAAGACCCTTCAGCCTTCAGTACCGCACACAGCAGCCAACAGTGACCACCCTGCTGAAAAAGGAAACTGTCTTTCCCGACAAAGCACTGAAGGGGGAAAGGGAGGATATTATAATCCAACACTATACCCTAATGCTTTTAGTTTTCAAGAAAGGCATTCTGAACACACTAAGCTTACTGAAAGTTACTTCACAAAAATGTCTCTCAATGTTAAAAAACATTTTTAAACCTTTACTCAAGTAAATAACAGAACTTAACCATCGGCCCTATACATACCCCAAGGTACCTAAGTCAAGTTGTTTTCAATATAACCCTATATTGAGAGATACTAGTGTTTCATTTACATTGTGATCATTTAAATAGATTTTTTTTTTTTTTTTTTTTTTTGAGACAGAGTCTCACTTTGTTGCCCAGGCTAGAGTGAGTGCCGTGGCGTCAGCCTAGCTCACAGCAACCTCAAACTCCTGAGCTCAAGTGATCCTCCTGTCTCAGCCTCCCGAGTAGCTGGGATTACAGGCATGTGCCACCATGCCCGGCTAATTTTTTCTATATATATTTTTAGCTGTCCATATAATTTCTTTCTATTTTTAGTAGAGATGGGGTCTCGCTCTTGCTCAGGCTGGTCTCGAACTTCTGAGCTCAAACGATCCGCCCACCTCGGCCTCCCAGAGTGCTAGGATTACAGGCGTGAGCCACCGCGCCCGGCCTAAATAGATATTTTTTTAAGAAGTTAGCACAACATAATCTTTGAAATCTAGTAGATAACCATATTGCTATAAATGCCTAAAATATAAGCCTGATGTTCTTTAGGGCACTAGCCAGACACTGATTTGTGACTGAAGCTGTGAATTCTACTACTACCTGTAGATCTTGAAATTAGCAAATATTACACATTATACATTGCTTATTGAAAAGCACAATAATTTGCACTTAAGTACAACAAATTAGGGGCAACAGCACCTTGCTGACAACTGCTGTAACCTGGAAATAGTTTTCTTTACATATAGGTGTACTGCAACTGTTAAGCTTTAGAGACAACATGTCTCTGTTTCAGCTGAACAGGGTATCTTCCATTATTGACATGGAATATTTTATATATCATAGTATGGAGCAATAAGGTATTCAAAAGCTCTCAAAAACTGTCAAAAACACAGAAAAATTATATTTTTATACAAGTGCCTTGCCTACAGATCTACTTTTTCCCAAGTTACTAAAGTGTCCAAGTAAATGTTTATTAAAACATTCAACTAAAACTGCTACTCTCTGGCCAATGCATTTGTATCCTTAAAATTACAAAACTAGCTCGAAGATCTGGTTAGGAAGCTTACAGTTTTTCTCTAAGCTCTCCCTCTATATTTTACACATGCTATCTTTTCTATATCTATTGACTAGATTGGAGAAAACTCTACATAGCAATCTACAGTAACAATGAGAAGCTACAAGTTTATGTCTTAAATCCTTTAAATCCTTCAACACTATTTCAAGGAAATCACTAAGGTCACACCCATGAGCTAAATGGTCAACCCAATTTTCCTAATATAGCTGTGGACAGAGACTAAAAAGTTAAGCAAAAAAACCTCGATTAGAATATTCAAAGTTTCTAATCAATGTTACAACCTAAATTCTTCATAGGCAAAAGACTATTCAAAGGCAAAAATCTGGGAAGATCCTATAGGAAATATCACTTTCTTGAAACTCTTTATAAATGATCAGTTCTAAATAGGATTAGAGACCAAAGTACTATAAAAATATAATCACATTAACATATTTGAGTGTCATAAGCAGAAACTGCCTGATTCATCCCAAATCAGTTAAGGTCAGTTAAAGGATCTTAATAAGAATTTAAAGTATCACATATTAGTTATAGTTTCAATATTAACAGATACTGTAATCTGCAAACTGGCTCTTAAAAAACTCCATCTTGACCTGAAAAAAGAGTTATAAGGGAAGTGAATTTTTTTTATTTTAATTAAGCAAGATTAAGCATTGCTATCTGTCAGCTTCTACCATTAATACTGCTTAACCAGTACAACCTTAAATATTCTGAAAAGATCTGACAAGCCTAACTACACCAAAAAAGAGATTTCAGCAAATTAAAAAATAAACTGTTCTATCTTTATCTGTACTTTAACTCTCTACAAAGAAAACACTGAACATGTGTATTTGTGTGTGCATATGTACACACATAAGTATACACAAATAACTATATGTATATGTATGTACACACACAAATAACTATGACCATGACACTAGACCACTTTTTCCACAAGGTCAAACAATAAGCTTTTTGAATTAGACTCAATTAATTTAACTAACTTCAGTTAAATATAATCTTGGGCAATACCTTTTAAGGCGTAAGATCTTTTCTTTAGCAACATTTAAATAGCCCCCGCCCTATCATTTGTTGAATAAATACTAAAGTTGTATGTCTGGCTCTTTCAACTCACCTGTTTGCTTTCAAAACTAAAGGGAAAGGTCTCCTTTCCATTAATAATACAATCACTGCTCAGTAGACTTATTAATGTTAAACTGAAAAAACTTATTAGAAAAGAAATGAAAACAGTACTTCTGGTATAAAGGAATTATTTAAACTATCCTGATTCTGATACAGGCAGGAAAAGTAAAAACAGGTATCTCTCCTAATACTGACTGAAGAACATAACTGGAGTCTACATTTCCAGTCCATTTAACTACATTTGAAATTCAAAAGGTTTCCAGACACACTAGGAACTAAAGGAACACCAATACAAAAACACTCCACAAACCCATTAAAAAAAAAACAACAGCATCTGACTCTAGTAGAGGCATGTGGAGGTCAAAAACAACTTTGGTAAAGCTTAAGAACAAAGGCTAAGATACTAAACTAATTCTCTCAACTTACTCAGCTGTCTTTTCAAGTTTAGTAATTTTATTTCTCAACTTTATCATAAAATTACCAAACTGGCCCCAAATTTCCAGTAACTCAGTTATGCTGATATCCTGGGCAGGAAGTAATGGGGATGTTTAGAACAGTCAGTCAACAAATGCTCAAATGTAAAGATTCCCAAAGCTAAATATAAAAGGGTAATTTGCAGCGGCAGCTGGCTAATGGGAGATTCCCCCCTATTTATTTGGAAGACAGATGTGGACAAGAATTGAGTTTGCTCGTCATGAGCTACAGATTTTAGGAAAGAATGGTCCCTGTTTTTCCACTTCCTTAAAGTCAGATTTCTATCTGCCCTCGTGGTCTAAATTCAGAAACCTTTGCCCCACATACCACTGCAAATTTGCCTAACTATATTACTGGCTGAAGAAAAATAATCCAGATCACCTTGCTCCGAAAAAAAAAAAAAAAATCAGCATTTCAGAAAAGTTTCTATACTGCCCCCAAAATGAGGCCATTAAGTTATATTTAATAACCAGACTTCCCTTCCCCTGAATTTCAGAAATGTCCTGCTGTCTTTGTGTAATATTCTTTCTTCCACATGCATTTAAACTAGTTAACACCCCTCCCCCCAAAAATCTGGAGATGAGGTGTGGGGATCAGGACGCCTCCATTGTCACAAGTTTCATTTACATGCTGTAAGTAAACCTTTCACTGTTTAGAATATTTAATAAGATTGGGATTCCTTTAATTCCATTTCAGTAGCTGTGCTGTAAACACCTTCCAGGTTTTTATTTAACACCCCTGTCATTTGAAAACTATTTCATTATATATATTCCAATTATAGTAATTTAAAATCTCATTACCTTAATTTTATTCTATTGGAATACTCATCAGTTTATACAACTCTCATGTTTTCATTCCTACTTTTATAATTCTAAAACTTGAAAACATTTAGCCATTGCTCATACTTCAGCTTCACCTTTCCCATTCATTTATTAAACATACTGCTACTGGATTAAACTGAAAAAGGAAACTAGGAACCATTTAAAACAAATCATACCCGGTAACAAACAGGCCATACTGGCATACGTGAGATGGAACAATCTAAACTGAATTTTTTTTTTAAGTAAATGGAAACAAAGCCTCATATAAAACATAAAAAAGGTCTAATCATTTACTTTCACAAGAGAATCAGATAAAAGTAGATCCTTTTTTGAAGTAGTATCTTTTAGGCACTCAAGAGTCCTTAAAACTACTCAAAAGTTCTTATCAACCAATATCATGTTTGTGACAACTGTGAGAAAAGAAAAGAATGTAATTTTATAAAGTGGGAAAACAGGGCATCTTTTGGGACCCCTGAGGCTCTAATCAAGCTTCTCAGAATTAAGAGTGCTCCAGGGTTGGGAAATGGCAACCCTGCTGTGGCAAAAACATACCATTTCATAATGTGGTTAAAAGAGAAAAAAGTGATTAAGCATGTATCTGCAATGAGGAGATAGAGAGACTTAGTCACTGCCAGGCCATTATATTCCTTAATTATTTCATCAGTTTATAAGTGACTTGATGATTAAGTCTTATTTTCAGATTTCCTCTAAAATAAGCCCACTGGAAGGGGATTAGGGGCTCCTATTCCTCCTGAAGTTTCCCTGCCAAAAATGGAGGATTACAAAGAAAATGCAAATCTGCCCCCACCTTAAAAGTAAAGGCAGTCAAAGTCAAAACCTTCACTACTCCCATTCCTCCTCTACTACCTGGAGAAAAAAAATTGAGTGTTATCCAAATAGATTCTTCAGGGTAAAGGGGGAAAATTTTTTCTACATATTTTTTCTAAGTGGTGTATTAGTTCCTTTTTTGAGTAAGAAGTGAAAGGGAATATGAACTCAACACAATTGCTAAACTTCGATCTCACTAGTTATTAAAAAACAGCAAAGGTCAAACTGCAAAGTGTTAGGAAGTGTTATGAAGACAAAAAGATTAAAAGAAGTAGGGTACTAAAGAAAAGCATGTGTCCTTCACCAATAAAAGTCATAATCTTGTTCTCTACTTCCTCCTCCTGTATGCAAATAAATACATAATTCTAAAGAACCAGCCTTCCTCATCACACCAAATAATTAAAATTCCAAACAACCAGGTTATTAATCCTATTCTAACAATTCAAATTATAACTCTGCCCTGTAGCTACTGACAACTGAATTTTTAAATAAGTCACTGCCTCTTGACTTTAATACTTATGTAACTGATTAAAGATGGCAGCAATTTGGGGGGGGAAGGTAACTTCTAAAACATCAGGATTTAAAAAAAAACAAAAAATCCTAAAAACACTGTTAACAGTCTTCAGAACACTGAACAAAACAGTATCTAAAATAAACATGACTTCTCAGAAGGAAAAAAGTTATCTACCATTAAGGACACACCTTAAAAGTTCTTAGCACACATTAACTAAGCAAGCACAAACTAGTGGCTCAACTGTTATATATTTCAGACAAAAAGCAATGAGGCCATTACTCTGCACTTGTTACTACAGACACATAAAGACTTTTTAGAAACTCTAGATCTATTACTCATTCGCAAAGTATCATAAAACTTAGCATTTTAAGTCTTGTTTGATAACAATCAAGGCAGTCCATCCACTTCAGGGGGAAAACGTACAGTAAAAGAACATTTTAAATGTGCTTCTTGACACATACAAAAAGGGAAGGTAAAAGGCCTCCTAAGACCCCTACCTAGTCGCCAGGCCTGGCCGGCAGCTGTTGCTACCTCGCCTTTCCTTTTGTTGAGCTTAATCTCATGTCAAGTCATTCAACCAACTCAAAAGTGATGAAGACATAATTGAATCAACCTGAACTAAATCAGACCTAGGCTGCTTAAAACATACAGCTTAATGGTTCCAAACGATCTAGAAAACCAGCTACGCTGTAGTACACATGGTGGTCAATAATACACGACCGTAAACTGGCCAATGGACCACTGCAACCGCCAGTTACTTAACACATGTTTAGGAATGTTCTAAGCTTCAAGCCCTATAGGCTGATTCAGAAAGATAAATTGAGGCTCAAGGAATTTGAAAGTGGAACAACACACTAAAGCCTTAAGTCTTGAAATGACTATCCTTTTCTTGGGAAAACAAAAAACAAAAACAAGGGGGGAAAAACTGCTGCTGCTTCCAGGGTGGACAGGATACTGGGGTCCCAGAAATGGCCACTGGTAGCTTTTTCTTGCTCCCGTAACTAAATCTTGCGGAAAACTACCCCCCCCCCCCCGCCTCCCGCCCAAGAATGCGTCTTCCCGTCTTCGGTGGCCCTACCCTGAATCCCAAAATATGGGTTCAAACCCTGGCCCTGGACGTCCTTCCAGATCCCCGAGACCAGGGACCGCCCAGGCAGCCCCAATCCAGCCTCCGGGCCCCCAGCAGCGCCTCCCCTCCCCATCCTGTCCCGCTCGCACTTGGGGGCACATCAAGAGTGAAGAGGGCTCTACATCTGAAACTGAGCAGTTTCACCACTCGGCGCCTCCTGGCAGAAACTTCCCTTTAAAAAAAAAAAAAAGAAGAAGAAGAAGAAACACACTTTGGGGCTAACATTTCAATCCCTCCTGCCCTCTAGAGTTCCTAGTTCTGCTTCCAGCTGGCTCTGAGTGTCCCACTAGAATGGAGAGTTGTACAGATATTCTTTTAAGAGTTTACAGGGCATTAAAAGAGGAGTTTTCTGTTTAAATCTTTACAGAGAGTAAGGAAAAAAAAAAAAAAAAACACCTTATCACAACACATCCAGGAAACGCAGCCCAGTGCACCAACTGCTCCAGGATGGGCAGGCGACCCGGGGCTCCCAGGGACAGATTTTTGGGAGCCCGGGAGGGTCACTGGGGCGCGCGCCTCGGGGTCCGCGGCGAGGCCCGGCCCCTCCCGCGGCCCCTGTAGACGCGCCCTCCACCCTGCCTGTGTGGACGGTCCCGGCCATTGTTTGCGGGGGATGCCTATTCGGACGCATTGTTTTGGCTGTTTCCAACTTGCCCCGGCCCCTCCCAGGCCACCGCAGGGGACCCCGCGCCGGCCCCCTCCCCTCCGCCCGCCCCCCAAGGCCAAGTCGGGGAACCCGGAGACCTGCCCCGCGAAGCGACCCAACTTTTCGGAGCAGCCGCCCACCCGCCCGCGCAGCCCCCGGCTCCCTCCGACGACCGGCCCCCGGCCGCTAACCGAGAAAACGGGGACCCCCGCGCTCCCAGGCCATTCGGAATACTTCCAGCGGTGAGTGTGACGCCAGAACACCGCTGTACGCGCCGGGGGCTCGCCCCACACCTCCGCGCCGGCGGAACCGCTCAGGAGCCGGTGCGGAGGGGGCGCCCTGGAGGAGCGGCACGGGAGGAGCAGGGACGGGGGACCCGGGGGTCCCCGGGGAGACGAGGTAACCAGGGCCGGGAGACTTGGGGGGCCGGGCGGGGGCGCCCCCTTTACCTGCGGCTCCGGCTCCTCGGCCATTTCCTCGCTCGGCGGCGGCCGGGGCTGAACTGACACCGCTCGGGCGAGCCGGGGTTTGAATGAGGAGGGAGCGGGCGAGGGGAGGGGGCGGGGAAGGCAGAGGGAGGGGAGGCGGCGGGGAGTTTCTCTCGGCCTTTTGTGTGGACACCTCCCGGGCTCCGCGCCCGCACCCGGCCCCCCGAAACAGATGGGGCCCCGGGGCGAGGGGCGAAGCCATCCCTCAGGACGCCTCGGGGCCGCACGCCTTGAAGACCGCCCCCCCGAAAAGGCGCCCCCCCACCCTATCCCATCCCACCCCCGCCCGGAAGATTTGGGGGCCGGGCTCACCTCGGGCGCGGGGCTAAGGTGAGCGGGGCGGGGGTGCGCACGGGGGCAAAGGCGCGGGCGCCCCCTACTCGTCCGCGCGGGGACAGTGCAGGCGCGGGGGGTCCCTAGCGCCGCCGTGGCGGGTCCCTAGAGCCGCCGTGGCGCGGCGCGTCCGGCGCTGGGGGACTGTTGGGTCAGAAAGTGCTCAGGGAGCAGCTGTTGCGCCCTCCCTCGGCCCCGCCGCTCCGAGTCGCCCCGCCCCCGGCTTCCACCGGCCGCCGGCCCCGCCCGCGGCCCCGCCCTCGGGCCCACGTGACCTGCGCGGGCGCGCCCCTGCCCCGCCCACCGCCGCGGACTCCGCCCCCGGGGCGCGAGCGAGCGGACGGGCGCGCGCACCTCCAGTTCTCGCCCACCGGTTTCCGCGCACGCGCGCGCCTTGCCGCCGCCCCCAGTCCCGCTCCCCGCCTCCCGCCATCCGGCTTAACGTGGCGGGCTCTCGCCCCGGCCGTTCCACTGACAGGTACTCGGGGAGGGGGCCACGTGGGTAGTGCGCAGGCGCATACCCAGGCCTCTGCCCCTCCGCCTCCTCGCCCCCTTGCAAGGTGTGCCCAGGCGAGGGGAGGGGCCGGTAGCCCGAACTCCTGGGTCACCCGGCGTTACAAACAAAAAACCTTTACACTAGTTGGAAGGTACCTGTGTATAAAAAACACCTTTTCAGATTGTCTTGAAGTATGAGGAAGGTCGAGAAGATGACTAAAATGTTTTTAAATTAGTATCTAAATAAAGCTCTCCTCTAATTGTGATTTTTTTTTCCCCCTGAAAGGGCTGGGCTTCTGCTAATATAACTTGAGATTTCTAAATTTAGCCTAGGTTCCAAGAATCTACTTGGTTTTGACAGAAATCCATTTGGATGAAACCAGGCTTAAAGTGGGGACAAAAAAAAAAAAAAAAGAAGCTAGCGTTTCCCCCCCTCCCTACGCCCAACTCATATAAAGCAGTTCCCAACTGTTGTTTTTTTTTTTTTTTCCCCTGCTGAAAGGAAGAAAGACGAGAAAAGGTTCTGATTCCAAAGCCCTGTGATATTAACCTATTTTAAGGAAGCTCCAAGGAGGACCCATAGACAACAACAATCACATCCACTAATATTTCTGCCCCAAAATGCAAACGAATGCAAACATGAAATGGATCTATGCAAGTGATTACAAACAAAATAGCCAAGTATTTTTTAATGGCCTTTGGTGTATCCAAAATTGAAAAACTTAAAAGCACATCAAGAAAGGCACTTAAAATATATTTCCCAAATCAAAAGAAGTTGGGGGGAAGCACTACAAAAACAACCCGGAGCTTGCAAGCGATGCAATCCTTAATAAATACGAAAAGGAATTTGAGAAGACAGCTTAGCAAGGGGGAAGAATTTTCCAAGTGCAATGTTTTGCTGTCATTTTATATATGACTACTAACCCCACATATGGTCTGGTTAGTCTTTTTTAAAAAGGAAGTGAATCAATTACTTACTCACACTTAATTAATTAGCAGTGCCAGCATTATTTTTTTCACTCAAGTACACTGATATTGATCACTTTTAATACCGGGGTTCCTTTTCTCACAAAAGATGACTACTTTTCTTTAAAATATTTTCTAGAATCTTATAGCCACAGTCCAAAACACAGTCCCAAAACACACTCTTCATTAACTTTATCCAAACAAATGACTACGAGCCTTGCCACACAACAAAGAAAGTATGAACAAGTGGAACCAGGTTGAGCCTTAACATAAGGGTAGCCTCATTCTACGTGTTAATGGATAACCTTTGAACTCTGAAACCTTGAATGCTTTACACACAATAGTGTGGATAGTTAAAAATCCTAGTGTCAAAATTGAGCAAGGAGAAAAGCCCAAACTTTTCAGTAGGAGTAGGGAAACAATCAAATATTTTGACAAATAATCGTTTAACTAAGAACAATGAGGCTCCTGGCTCTGAGACCTTGTTGCTACTACTGAATTATTTTCTGAGCAAAAAAACGGTTGTGCTTTTTCCCTATGCCCTCACAAAGCTACCACTTTGTTAGCATTATAGCATCATATGATTTGTTACTGTTTCTCATCCCCCCCTGGAAGAAAAATAACCTTATTATGTTGTAGCTTTTAAAATTGAAAGATGATTGTATTAACTGATCTATCTGCTAAGAGTTTTATATGTGATCCTTATGTTTGAGCAAAGAATTACAAAGAACCTTATTCCTGGAGACGTGCCAACAAAACTGGGAAATCGTTGCAAAATGCCAGTGACTGAATGCTGGGTTGCAAATACATACTGTGTTTTCAAAAGGACAGAGAGCGATCTGAATTTGCCGTGAGGGCTTCTGTGAGACACATTCTTTCCTTAGAATGTGGAGACTCGTACTTAAGATGTATTTGGAAAGCATGTGTAGTTCAAACAATTAAAAATGGAAACTCTAAAAGTAACAAAAGAACACTAGGAAAGGTTGATTTTGTAATAAAAGCCAAGAACTCATAGTATTGTTGTACGAAGTGAAAATTGAAAATCGAACGCAGGTCTTCACCGCTTAGCTCCACCCACGCGCAATCCTGCTTCGCCATCACTCCCAGGCTAGACTCTATCTAAAGCAGTCAGGTGCTGCCAGACCCAGCAACGAAAACAAAGAATGGAACCAGAAGAAAAGTACCTTAAAATGTGAGCCGAAGCTCTGCACATGTTGCAGAAAGGTTGAAAAAGCCCCACCTCAACCTCTTTTTAATGAGACAAACATCAGCTACACCTCATTTTTCACTATTATCCAAACAGACAGGCCCTCTTAAGACATATTTCCCAGTGTGCACTTATATAATAAAATCGCACCATTATCTCTGATTTAATCCTAGTGATATCAGGCCTCTTCGTTTGGCTAACTTCTGATTTTCCATCCAGATTCTGCCCGTCATAGCATTCTCAGATCTCATAACGAAGAAAAGACCTTCTGATTTGCTATTATTTAACATGTATTGGAATCATCTTTTTTGAGACTTTGCCTTATTTAGAAGGACAGAATGTGGTATGATCATCTTATTTCTCGAGTATTTATTTTACTGTGGAACTATTACAGAAAAACGATTTGGAAACTGTGTGTAAATCCCCGGAGCTGAAATAGAGCCAACATAGATACTTGATGTAAAAGAATTCAGTGTTCAGAGCAGGAAAACCTGAAAAACTGCAGTGAGGAGCTAACAGGAAAAGAAAATGAAAAAGTTAGGCAAACCTGCCAGCATTTGCAGACTACAAAGGACATTTGAGAAGAAAACAGGGACACCCCTTTTAACTAGACTGAATGCACCAAATTAAGTAGGGATAACAAACAACTAGGGAACACCGTACTTCTCGCTTTTCTACTAAGCTTCTTGGTCCCACGCAAATCATCCCTCTATAAATTATCACAATAAAATGATTAGAAATATATGGCAGAAATTACCTTTCCGCAGTGAAGGCAGTGTCTGAGACTAGGAGTTTGCCAGTCCACCTGGCTCAGGACAGTGCTGGAAGAGATGGGATTGCTGGTTTTTAAAAGCAAACCAAAAAGGGAGGGGCCAAGAATAAGGCTCAATTTAAATAAAGGTTCAGAGATAATCCCATCTTGATTGTATTAATCTTGATAACGTTAAGTTTTAACTGTATTTGTCTCATTGGTAAGTTTGATGCATGCCCCTCCTCCCATCTTTGCAAGCACAATTTATAGCTCCTCTAATATTCTGGATAGTTTTCTAAAATTGACGTCACTCACAATGTTAATGTAAACTTCCTTAAAGATCACAGGAGTAACATAACATTGTGAGTACCCTTTTAATGCTTTCTGCTTTCATCAGATATTCCGAGTGGGGAGCACTGGGATGAGGGAGAGCGAAGGAAGAAGATAACTGGCATTTATTGAAATCCAAGTACCAAATGGAACCGTCTTCTATCTGTCCACGTACTCAAGCCAAAACCTCAAAGTCAAATTATAGTATTTCATCTCCATCCCTCCACCCACATAAACCTTTAATCCATCAGCAAACCCTAAAATCTCTACCTTAATATATCTCAACTTAGCCCATTTAGCTCCATCTCCATCTAAGGCACCACAACCACTCTCTTCCAGACAAAGATACCACTACTGTATGTACATACAGGTGTCTCCAAGCTTCTTCGGTTCTAGGTTTGCCTTAATGCCTTCTCTGCCCATAATCCAAGAGATCTTTTATAGTGGATAGCGAGTCATTGCAGAGCCCTGTTTAATGGCTTCCTATCGCCTTGTGGGGAAAAAACAAACTCGGTGGCCTGCCTCACCAGCCCTGTGGATCTGGCCCCTGCCTAACTCCAGCCTCTTGACTTGGTGTCCTAAACTTTGGCATTCAAGTCTTCAGTCCGTTGGTTACCTCTGCCTAGCGCTCCCTTCTCATTCTCTTCAGGAAATCAGCTTCTGCTCCTCCTGAGAGTGGTTTAAACCTCAGTGTTCTCAGGTCGGGGGAGGGGAGGGAGGGACTCTGACATGGCATCCTGGTTAGGAACAGCTTCCCTCCAGTCACCTGGGCGCAAATACTCCAGTTCCGCCCCTTGAGAGCCGCATAATCCTAGAATATTATTTAATCTCTTTTGGGTTTCAGTTTCCTTATCTATAAAAAGGGGTGATGAAGATGACAATTATAGCTGTTTATATTATTTATATAAATATTAATAATAATAAACAGTCACATTTCTATTGGACTCTGAAAAGTGAAATGAGACACACGCAAAGCTTGTAAGCCCAGAGCTTTGGGGAACCCGGCACTGTTCTAGGCATGGGAGATAGAGCAGAAGCGAAACAAATGAAGTCCGGTCCCTTTGGGGCTTGCTTCCTAGAGGGAAACAGACAACACACCTAGAGTTATATTCGCAGCCTACAGGGACTTGATAACTGGAGAGGGGAAGGTGCCTCCTATTTTAGATGGAGGGGGCAGAGTCCCTGCAGAGCAAAGACCTCCAGGCAGTCAGGTGGCAAATCATGCCAAGATGGGGAGGAGTGTTCCATTCAGAGGTAGCAGGAGGTGAGAAGGCCCAGAGAGGAAGGGAGCCGAGCTTGGATAAAGAAATGGAAAAGGCGTCCTGTGTGTCTGGGAACCATAGAATGAAGACAAGGTGAGGACAGAGGAGCACAGAATCAAGGCAGGTCCCTGTAAAGACTCCACAAGGACTGGGGTTTGACTCGAGTTGCGATAGGATGTCAGATGGTCACTTCTCCATCCTCATTTTATTGGCCACATCTGCAGCACTTGATAGAGCTCCCTTGGATCTGGGTGACCATGCTCTCCTGACTTTTTGCTCCATCGCTGTTGCTCCTGCTCAGTCCCCTTGACCAGTTCTTTCTCCTTTCCTTGACCTCCAAACGCTGAAGCACCCCAGAGCCCAAAGCCTCTTTCTCATTCAGGCGATTTCATCCAGTCCGATGGCTTAAAATACTACCTATATGCTGAAGGCTCCTAAATGTATACATTTCCCACCCAGAACTCTCCCCTCAACTCCCAAAACATATTTTCAACTGCTGACTCCATCAAGTGCAAGGTCCCTGTGTTTATGGAGCTGCCTGCCGCTGCAGCAGAAATGCAATCGCATCTCTGAGCAGCCACATTGATCTTTTCAAAAGTCAAGTCTGATTATGTCAAAGCCCTGCCTAAAACCCCTGATGTGTCTTAGAATAAGAAAAAAAAATTCCCAATAACACGGTTGGCAGGATCTGGTGGGCCCTGCTAAGAGGCTGGATTTTATTCTAAGAGCACTGGGAAACCACTGAAAGGAAATGGAAGTAAAACTGAAAGAACTATTGAACTTCAAATAAGTGTTTCTTCCTCAAGAGATATCATCTCCCGGAAGATCCCATCCTGGTTTAACAAAGAGGACATGACAAACGTTAGGCAGTCCTTTTACTTCAAGCTGCCATTTTCCTCTCCCTGTGCCAACATATGAATCAGAGCTGCCATTGCTAAGAGTAGTCTGCACTGGCCTAGCTGTAATCTTACCAATCTTCACCCCTTTAGTTATTGCTTTTTCTTTAAAAAGAGAAAACTGACGCTCAGGATGGTTAAGTCACCTGCCTGAGGTCACACAGCTAACAGTTTGTTTCCCTACTTTCCAGACTCCACTGAAACCAATGGGCCATTCGAAGCCAAGGTCAAACGCCAGCTCTGTCACCACCTAGATTGCCTCAATTCTAAAAATCTACACTGATGCATATTTCTCAATACCCTATTTCCTGGATATTCACCAGTCAGCCCTGTGTGGGTCTGGGGCAAGGCTGAAACATCCTCACCCACCTTCCTCCCCTCCCCCACTCTGGAAGAGCAGTACAGTATTTGACTTGGTTGCCCTGGGCTAGTTTCCTCCTATCTGCCACTCCCTTGAATTCTAGGTGTACCTATGTACTCATCCCTCTTCTCCACTGGGCCACTGTAGAGAAAAAAGGTCACACAAATTTATGTCCTGACATCAATTAGCAGAGTGCTTTTTGCACAGAGCTGGGAGACAATAAATGTTTGTAAATTAAAACGTCCTAGACTGAGTATTAACCTTCCTTCCATGCCTTCATTTTGGCCCTCATAGCTAATTAGTTGGTAAATCTTACTGATCTTGTCATTCTAATCTCTTTCAAATGCACCCTTTCTATTCTGTTCCCACCATCCCTGTTGCTCATTTCCTTCTGATCTGTGTAATAATCTCATAACCGCTTCTCCTGTACCTGCCTTCTTCCTAGTCCAGAATACTTTTTCCTAAATCCCACTAATAACCATCCTGCTACTGCCTTGTGTGAAAATCTCCGATTTTACCAAAATAAGTCATAGCTCCCTCTCTTAGGATGCAAAACCACACCATGGCCCCAGCCAACCTGTCAGCCTGATTCATTGGATAAATATTTATTGACCACTCCTCTCTCCCAAGCACTTGGTTAGGTAGCAATTAAAGAGTGAGGCACAAAACAAATCAGATTCCTGCCCTCATGGAGCTTATATTTTAACAGGGAAAATAGGCATTAAACAAATCAAAACACAAATAGGTAGGCGTATAATTACAGTATCTACCCTAGAAAAATATCACTCACGTGCACAAAGCATATACAAGGATGTTCACTGCAGCTCTGCATTAGTGAAAAATCAGAAACAACCTACATGTTCATCAAAAGGAAAAGGGCCACACAAACTATGCTATATGCAAATTTTAGAAAATAGACAGGAGTTGAAAGAAATGCAGTAGTGCCAACTGTACTCATGTGGATTACCAAGATGAGAAAAAAAATCAAGCTGCAGAGAGGTATGCCATTTTTGTTTGAAAACACACAATGATGTATTTTCTAAAGGAACTATATATATGTGTATGATATATATATATATATGCCCACACACATACAGAGCATAAGAAATACCTAAGAAATAAAAGTTAGGAAGGACCACACCAAGTTATTAATTCTCATTCATATGTAGGCAAGGAACCAGGTCAGTTTGGTGTTGGCTAAATGTTTTGATCTTTTTATATGTAAAACATATTTATACTTTAATTATATAATTAAAAATGAGTTGCCTATTATGTAATTATGTGAAATAAGCCAGGCATAGAAAGACAAAAACTGCATGATCTCACTTATGTGTGGAATGTAAAAAAGTTGAACTCCTAGAAGTAGAGAGTAGAATGGTGGTCACCCAGGGTGGGACGGGAGGGCAGTGGGGAGATGTCAGTCAAAAGGTACAAAGTCTCAGTTAGAAGGAGTAAGTTCTGGAGATCTATTATACAGCCTGGTGACTATAGTTAATAATAATGTACTGTATATTTGAAAATGGCGGCCGGGCGCGGTGGCTCACGCCTGTAATCCTAGCACTCTGGGAGGCCGAGGTGGGCGGATCGTTTGAGCTCAGGAGTTCGAGACCAGCCTGAGCAAGAGCGAGACCCCATCTCTACTAAAAATAGAAAGAAATTATATGGACAGCTAAAAATATATATAGAAAAAATTAGCGGGGCATGGTGGTGCATGCCTGTAGTCCCAGCTACTCGGGAGGCTGAGACAGGAGGATCGCTTGAGTTCAGGAGTTTGAGGTTGCTGTGAGCTAGGCTGACGCCACGGCACTCACTCTAGCCTGGGCAACAGAGTGAGACTCTGTCTCAAAAAAAAAAAAAAAAAAAAAAGAAAATGGCTAACAGAGATTTTAAATGTTCTCACCACAAGAAAATAAGCATGTGAGGTGATGGATATGTTAATTAGCTTACCATTTAATCCTTTCACAATGCATACGTAATTAAAACATCACATTTTGCCCCATAAATATGTACAATTATTATTTGTCAACTAAAAATAAATAATTGTTTTTTAAAAACTGTGCTAATTATTCTGGAGACAGAATAAAATTTTTAGTATTTCCATATACTGCTTTTTGATAAAATTTCATAAACCATTCTCTACTTACTCACCTCCTTGCTCTGTGCCAGCTGCCTACCCCACCCTCGCTTCCAATCTCCCCACACACGTGCCACATATATGTAAAAATCAATCTGTAGCCACCCTACCCATCCCCCAAGGCCCACTCCAAGTGCCACCTGCTTCAGTCACTCTCTCTTTTGTTCAGTGCCTCTTTTATGACATGTACTGTATTATGCCTGGCCCTGGATACCTGTATTTCTCACCACCCTAATAGACCACAGGCTTCTCCAAGGGAAGGCCGGTTTCCTCGTGTTGTGGAACGGTGGCAAGCACACAGGGAAGTGTTCCGATATTTAACTGTTCTATGTAGTTAAATAAATATGCTCCCTGGGCCGGGTGTGGTGGCTCACGCCTGTAATCCTAGCACTCTGGGAGGCCGAGGCGGGCGGATTGTTTGAGCTCAGGAGTTCGAGACCAGCCTGAGCAAGAGTAAGACCCCATCTCTACTAAAAATAGAAAGAAATTATATGGACAACTAAAAATATACATAGAAAAAATTAGCCGGGCATGGTGGCACATGCCTGTAGTCCCAGCTACTCGGGAGGCTGAAGCAGAAGAATTACTTGAGCCCAGGAGTTTGAGGTTGCTGTGAGCTAGGCTGACGCCACGGCACTCACTCTAGCCTGGGCAACAAAGTGAGACTCTGTCTCAAAAAAAAAAAAAAAAAAAAGAACATTCCTAAAATAATATATTCAGGTTACTTAACAACAACAAGAGGGATAAGAAGGGGAAAAGTAACTTATGGAGCCCCTGCTATGTGGAGATACCCACTCCACGTCTGATTTATATCATGGTGTTAAGCAGGTCTTTTGATAATTTACATGCTTAAATCCATCTGCAGTGAAGAAACTGAGGCCATCAGAGGTTAACTAACTTTTTGACTGACTTCTCGAACTTGAAGTTCTACAACTAGAAGAAAGTGGTATTCCAGCCCAGATGTAATTCCAAAGGCCACGCTGACTCCATTTTTGTCCTAAACGGTTAACCTACCCTTAGGAGAATAGAGAAGAATAACGGCGATCCTCAGCTGAGCACCTGTTCCGGGGCAAGCCGTGATACACCATTTGGGGATACCGAGGCACAGCGGATATCCGGTTTCCCAGATCGTAAGGCCGCGTCCTGGAGCGGCCGTACCTGCAGCCGTTGAAGGGCGCTCAGGGTTCGAACCGAGACTCGATGACCCCAATGTGCCGCCTTTGCCACCTCACTTGAACTCTCTTTGCCTCTGTTTCCCCCATTTTACTGAAGAAGGAAACAGTCCTCAAAAGTGTATTTAGAAGGAATAAATAAATCCTCACTCGTCCTAACATGCGTTGGGGGCATTTGGCACACAGCAAACAAGGCACGCTTTTATGATAAAGACCCTTCCCACGGTCACAGAAGCTCGCCAGCTCTCAAAACCTAGTCGGACACCCACAAACATGTCACCCAACCAGTGCAGGGCCCTTGCCTGGGCCCTTACTCACGGATGGGAGAAGAGAAGCGAGGGTGTTCCCAGCAGGTAAGGGAGACACCAGATTTATTTTTATTTATTTATTTATTTTTTTTTTTTGAGACAGAGTCTCACTCTATTGCCCAGGCTAGAATGAGTGCCGTGGCGTCAGCCTAGCTCACAGCAACCTCAAACTCCTGAGCTCAAGCGATCCTCCTGTCTCAGCCTCCCGAGTAGCTGGGACTACAGGCATGCACCACCATGCCCGGCTAATTTTTTCTATATATATATATTTTTAGCTGTCCATATCATTTCTTTCTATTTTTTTAGTAGAGATGGGGTCTCGCTCTTGCTCAGGCTGGTCTCGAACTCCTGAGCTCAAACGATCCACCCACCTCGGCCTCCCAGAGTGCTAGGATTACAGGCGTGAGCCACCGCGCCCGGCCTGAGACACCAGATTTAGATACGGATTTGCCCACTCCAGAACCCAAGCTGCTCAATCATCAGCTAGACCGTCCCGTGTGGACAAAGCAAGTGGCATTCCTTGAAGAATGTACCTTGGTCTGGGCGGTCTTCAGGCAAGGGGGAAGACGACCTGCTCTCCGGTGTCGCTGGCGCACCTTCTCCCAACCGGAGGTCAAGGCGGCCTGAGGAGGGCACAGCGCCGGCAGGTGAGCACCGCAGCAGGGAAGGTGGTACTGTTGAGTCCAGGTGGGTACCCTCCCTAACCACACCCTCAGGCCCTGGGGGCGAGGGGCATGCTGGGGAGGAGATTAAAGTCAGAGTCACACCCCTAACAGGCGTACAGAGACCAAGGCGTCTAGACTGACGTTCGGGACTGAAACTGACCCACAGCCACGCTCCTGCACCACTTTTCAGCGCACGGGCTTCTGCTCAGCAGCTCCCAACTCTAACGCACAGCAGGTTTTCCCCAGAAACTGGAAATGGACGGTACGCAGTCTTCCGAGACTGCCTAGATTTAAATCCAGCCTCAAGGCGCCCGCACCTGGGAAGAGGGGACTCCCGAGGTCCCGGGTTCAGGGGCGCGCCCGAGGGTCGGGAGGCCCAATCCGCACCAGCCTCACCATTGGCGGTCACTCAGTGAAAGTCCGGCCACATGGCATTAGCCATGGCCCTCTCTGGATGGCTCACTGTTTTAAAACAGCCCTGCAATTTGGGCTAATCCCTTTGGCTCCTTTGACAACTTTAAAAAAAAAAAAAAATGTGGTTAGCGCATTTTGTTGACATATTGTTACAGGGACCAAGCCGGCATGTCCTCTTAAAAATAGTTTAAGAGATTATGTTTTGTTCCCACTTGCTTTGAGGAATGACTTAGTCCTAGTGGAGTGGGACAAAAACGGTGAAAAGCAAACCAGGATTCTCTAACCATCCTTCCTGGAGCAGCACCCCCCACCCCCGCCCCCGCCAAAAAAAAAAGGAATTAAAAATTTAGGTGCTAGATCTCAAAGATCATCATGCCAAGTATTTTCTTATCAAGTTCCTTCTACCCCGCCCCCCACCACATAAACACAACAGTAAGGAGTTTTTCTTTCTCCCTGTCTCCAAAATAAATAAATGAATAAATAAATCTGTCACATAAACTTCTCCAAACCAATACAGTTGAATTTTCTGCAAGATTTGTAACGGATATGATATATATCTTACAGAAAATAAGAGTGCTGTGAACAGAAATAAAGTTTCTGAAGCAGTTTTATTCAAAGCCTACAAATAAAAACAAACGTGTCCCCAAGGAAACAAAGTAGAATTTGGAGTCGCAGCTAAAATGGCTCTGCCCCAATCCTCTGTTAACCCAGTACTATGGGGCTGCATTTACAGGAAACCCCTGCCACCAGAAGTTTTCTGCTAGTTTTCCACGGTATTTTTGCATCATCAACTCAGGCATATGGAAGCACATAAAATATTCGGCTTAAAAAAAAAAATCGTAAAGGAAAGGAAGGGAACGCTGATCTGTTCATTTCTACCTTCTTCAGAATTGGTAGAGAGGCATGAAGAAATGCAGGCTCCCCTCCCCCTCCAGGACTGAGCTTTTTCTGGCTGGGTGGAAACTATCTCATTACCACATTTTCAACAAGTAGACCAGTTTCCTCCTTTAATCAAAGTTACTTTGTGGTTGTTTGGCAGCCTGCGCATGTCACGCTTTTATAGCTATAGAAAATGTATATTTATTTATTTTAAGATGACTATGACCATATGACAAACATAAGTCAGCCTCTTATAGCCAATGATTTATAAGAGCTCTGAAAAGCACTGCCTTTAAACATTTTAATAGAGGCTCTCTCATCCTTTGTAAGTGGAAGTGTAAATTGGTACAGTCCTTTTGTAAACAACTCACTGAGAAAAGTCAAGGGCCTTACAAATGTTCATACATTTGGATGCAGCAATAACACTCCTGGAATCAATCCTAAGGAAACAGCCCTAATCAAGGAAAAGGTGTTGTGAACAAAGATTTTCATGGCAACAATAGTTACTATAAGGGGAAGAAAAATACACAGACTCTCCCCATACGTGTGGAGGTACACAAATAAAGAAACAGTTAACCATCCCATCTATTTATCCTCCAACTACTGCACCCAGCTATTTTAAAATCAGGAAGTTTTGAAAAATATGCCATTGGGAAACAGTTATAGTAGCAAATGGAAAAACCCAGAAGCAAAGTTGTATTTTGAATAAACTATCAATTTTTTTATTAGTAAGCAAAAAGGTAGGATGTAGATATTACACATAAAAACATTAAAATTGGTTTTCTTATCAAGGAAATTTTTTAGCATGGAATGAATACTGTGATACCAAAAAAAAAACAACAGTGTATTAATTTCATTAGCTGTGATAATGGCATTATGAATTATTAGAGAAAACATATTTTTAGAGCCATATATTGAAGTGCACAGGAAAATGACATGACATATAGGAATTTATAGTACTTTAGCAAAGAAAAAATGGGAGAATTGAAGCAAATGTAGTTAACATCTTGAAATTGTTTAACTGTGTGTGGGGGGGGTTCATTTTACTATTTTACTGTTCTCTCTACTTTTGTATAGATTTCAAAATTTTTATAAAATTTTTTTTAACAATCATAACCAGTGGGCATATAAAAAAATTATAATGGTTTTTCAATAATGGGATATGTATGACCTTTTCTCTGGACTTCCTATTTTTCTCTAATTATTTTCCATAATATGTCTGTATTACCTTTGAAACATATTAACATTGATTTCACTAAAAAGAAGTTAAACATAAGAAGCGTTAACAGTCCCACAGAGATGTTTTTATTGCTGTGTAATTCTACTGAATCCTCAGAATGCTATGATAAGCCTGTGTACCTTAAAATGCGAGCTCATAAATAGTCCAAATCCTCTTTTGGGATAGCCCCGTGCCATCTGAGACTGTGCTGTAAATACGATCAGCTGATAAAAAGGCCAGCTGCGACTAACCATTTTAAAGATTAGGAACCATTTAAAAACACACACCACCTCTTGCTCTTAAACGTTAAGTGGCAAGATACTCTGGTTTATTTCTAAAGTTTCATGCAGTAATCATGTAAGCAGCAAGCAGGGCAGAGTTCTACATACCGCCCAGCTGACTCAAAAGGAAGGGTTCCACATTCCTTAATTAGCAGCATCAGAAAAGCACCACTTCCTGCAGTGGAGTTCCCATTTCATCCAGCTCCTCTGCCGGCTCCACACACCCGCAAGTTCATGTAGAGGGTTTTTATAAGGTCTGGAAACATACCTAGTGTTATTTAATTTATTTTCTTTTACTTTGTTTTGTTTTCTTCTATTTTATTCTATTAGACTCTATTCTGTTGTACATATTCCAGTTTTTACAGATTGAAGATATCCGTGATGACATTATATATATTCTTTGTTTCCAGGCTTCGTGGACGCCCTGGATGTATTGAGATCACAGTTGGAGGCAGAATAGATGAACACTTGACCAACTTGAAAATACAGCTTTCCTGGTTATTAATAGTCAAAAGTTTCAAAGTCCTGGCCCATACGTTTCTTTTTTAGTACCAAGTACTTAAACTAAGTTCATGATTTGTATTGAAGTTCTCTGGCAGAACTCACACAGGATGCACGAGCCCGAGGAAGATTTCCAAACAAGATTACACGGTTTTCCAACATGATATATTTGATCATGTTTGAAAAGACAGTGGCAGCACTATTGCAACCTTAATTGAAATGTCAAATTCTCAGGAAACATATTCTCCTTGTAAATATTGAATTTTAACCATTGTAACACTTATTTACTTTGAACTTCAGTGGTTTTAAAGGAATATAAAATAACCTCAAGCAGGTGATGGACAGATTTGACAGATTTTTTTAAAACTATTTGGAAAAATATCATTTTTGCACTTTGAGGGATCTCAGATCTGTTCTCCTGTTTAGTCCTCGCTCCCTGAAACTATTTCTTTTCAAAGAACTTTTCTCTTTGACCACCAGATTGATAGATTTAAATTTGGTTTTTAACTACATGTCTTAGCTATAAATAAGAGGACAGATTTTTAAAAGCTCACACACAGCCTTATGCCCCCCAAAAGAGAGCAGAAGTTTTCTTTAGCAGCAATGCTGCCTTCTCAGAGGCCTAAGAGGGAGCAAAGAAAGCATACTTAGGAATTTTATTTCTCCTGAAGACTTCTCTGGTATTTGAGAACCTCTGAGGCTGTGTAGTGGGGTAGACCAACCCTTGATTAGATCTCTTGAGAATGAGAACCTTTCCATCTGATCTCAGAGAGCAATGAATTATTTCTAATAATACATGATAATTATAATGAAAAATATGTTTGAAAATACATTGACTTTAAGTAACTATCACATCAAGTTGAATCTAGAACCAAGGGCACTGGCTTAAATTAAATAGCTCTTAGCTAGGTGTAGTGGCATAAGCCTATAGCCCCAGCTACTTGGGGAAATGAGATGGAAGGATCCCTTGAGCCCAGGAGTGTGAGCCCAGCCTGGGCAACATAGTGAGACCCCATCTATAAATAAATAAATAAAAACCAATCAACCAACCAACCTTGGGCTTTTGGTATTCTGGGGTCATATAAAAGACATAGTTTCACTCTATACAGCCTGGGCAACATAGCAAGACCCCATCTTTAAATAAATAAACCTTGGGTTTTGGTATTTTGGGGTCATGTAAAAGACTTATTTTCACTCTATCCCTGACACAGTTTCCCTGCACCCTCCTTACATTACCAGATGCTATGACAATGTGTGACAGCTGCCCCATGGCTATGATATTGTCTTTATGGAGATATAACATGTCATAGACTTTTTTCCCCTTTTTTCCTTGGAAATAATATTTACAAAAATAGTACACTATGAGACATGATCCTTAACCGAAGAAGCTGAGTATTCTTTCAACTTCAGAGCAATTAAGATTGAAATAAAATTGTTTTCATTAATTTGGGAGGGATATTACTCATATCTAAGGGAGAGTTTTGCTCATGAAAAAAGATGATCTCTGAATTCACTCTAAACTTTTGTCTCCTTCCATTCGTGTACATTAGAAAACAGTACACGAATTTTTCAATTCTTTAATTTTCCAAGCTATTAAAGATTTTATGTCTGTCTGTTTTCAAAGTACAAAGCAAAACATTGTAAGTCCATTAGAGAGAAACATGAAAATTATAAGCTTGTAATAATTCAAATTGTAATAATTATCATCAAAGACACAGGGTACCCCCAATTCCCTGTGTATTCTATTATGTTCTGTTTATGTAGAATCCAGTGTGAATGGTACCTGCCTAAAGTTACTTGCTCAATGAACTAAAATAACCTTAGCAAACTTGGGATGGTTTGGGCACAAGCACTGCTCCTTTGCCATCTCGCTGGGACTGCTGCTCTTGCTATGTCTGTTAGATAGCGACCTAGGAGACCTCCTGGTCTTGTAGATATTTCTTTGCCTATCAGTGAATCATCAGTTAGAGTATTTCCTTAGTCATAGACTGGCCGTTTATTAGGATGTTCACAGTAGGAACTATATTTGAAGATAACAAATGGGTATTTAAATAGGAATGTGAAAAAATAAATATTCTTTTTCTTTGGGGGCCTAAGATGGTTTTTTTCTATTTTGTGATTCTTAAACTTTTAATTGTTTTTAAGATGGGCGATCTGATTTTTTTAATCTTTCCTATGACATGTAAATGTTTAAGTCTTTTGAAAATATTTACATTCTCAGACCAGCCAGCAACACTCAATGTCTTCTATAGTTCCTAAGATTAAGGAAATAGGAGAAAGCCAGAGAGATTTGGCAAACAAGTATGTAATAATCTGGCAAGGAAATTCTTGAGCAAGAGTATATGGGTTTGAATTTATTGGAACATTTGAAAGCAATTAAAATGTTTTTTACCCCCAAACTTATTTTTGTCCTTTTTAAAGGACATACAGGCATACAGCTGAAAAATATCATTAAAATACAAATGAATTGTTAAGCTGATCAAACTAGAAGCTATCTCCAGGGGTCTTTATAGCATATAAGGGTGGAGTGTCTATCATCCATTCTCAGGCTATTGTAGATGTCAAAATTAACCCTTTAAGAAAAGCTGATCCTGGCCGGGCGTGGTGGCTCACACCTGTAATCCTAGCACTCTGGGAGGCCGAGGTGGGAGGATTGCTCCAGGTCAGGAGTTCTAGAGCAGCCTGAGCAAAAGCGAGACACCCCCCCCCCCCATCTCTACTAAAAATAGAAAGAAATTAGCCGGACAACTAAAAATATATAGAGAAAAAATTATCTGGCCATGGTAGCACATGCCTGCAGTCCCAGCTACTTGGGAGGCTGAGGCAGAAGGATCGCTTGAGCCCAGGAGTTTGAGGTTGCTGTGAGCTAGGCTGACACCATGGCACTCTAGCCCGGGTGACAGTCTCGCTCTGTCTCAAAAAGAAAAAAAGCAGATCCTATACTCAATATTCAAACTTAATTAATATTTATTGACCTGGTACAGATTGTCCTGCCTGGTGTCAAAAGTACCATCTTCTAAACGAGGGAACAGGCACTGAAATGCTATCTATATGGTCAAACTGTAAATGTGTGTTGAACAATTATAAATAGAATATAGCAGAGTCCACAGTAGATGAATCAGAATTATTCGGGATAACTCCACAATAAACTAGAAGAACATTGTTACTAGGTCTGCATACCTGTCATATTTCAAATACAAGAGTTCTCAAATTTTGCAATGTCACTTCGGAAAGATTAGAGGACACACTCCAGTATGCAATATATAATTCTTAAAAAAAAAATACTTTTTTATTTTTATGATTAGAAAGCCGTACCGATTATTATAGAAAATTTGAAAACTGCAGAAAACACCCTTTTTGAGACTCTGTCTCAAAAAGAAAAAAGGCATCATACTGAATCAGACACTGTTTTTCTTCACCTGATAGTTTACAAGGATCATTTTTCTCAGGTGTTAAAAATAATGTAAACTTCTTAAATCACATCTTGTTTTTCTCTTATAAAGTTTTATAAAATACAAATGCGGTGCAGGCTCCCCACCCCTAACTCCTTTTGGTCTGCAGAATGGTGCAGAATACCTCTGAAAAGTGAAACAGAAATAAACGACTGGTTCCACTGGCAGTTGAATTCAAACCCTTACAGGTAGAGTACTACAGTCCACAAACTCTTTTTTTCCCCCCTCTGTATTTTAAGATTCCCCACCACCACCCAAGCAATGAAGACCACAAAGGCGCATTCACAGTGTAATGGGAAACCAAATTGACAGGGCAATTATCTCCTTTGAAAAAGTCCTCTGTCTGGTCCTAGTGGTGGCCCTCTGGAGAGGTGAGAGGACCTGGGAGTTGGGGGGGGCGGCGACCACAGTGGGAGGAAGGCTGGCTTTTCTCTGTGTACCTTTCGATATCAGAATGATGTCTTAACTTCACAAAAAATACATATGTAGATTTTGTTAAAGTACAGTAAAACATACATCTGTGTAATAGCCTTAGGGGACCAAGCTCATCAAATAAGAAACGTATCACCTCTATTTCCAAGTACATAAGGTTCTGAGCACTTCTCTCCCTTTTCTCACTTTCCATTTCAGAATCAAATTTTTTGAGGGGTGGGGGATGGGAGGACACAGTAACTAATAACAGGACACCTTCTCTGTTTTGTCCATGACTAAATTCTCACGGACAAAGCTGTGACAAGGCCCCCAGAACTAGATGGCCTAACCATATAAAATGGAAACACCTGCAGATACTTATAAAATGACTGACTCTTTCACTCCACTATTTGTGGTTTCTATTCCAAGCATTTTTCACTCATTCCCTGGACGTATCTGGCCTCAGGGGTGGCGGATCAGCTACGGAGAGGTGGGCCGAGTGTACGATTTGCTGCAATCCAAAATATGAGATGTTGTCATGTGTTCAGGGCAAGGGTTATCTGCAGCAGCACTGCCTTCCAGGGTAGCCCAGGTGTCTCACCAGAATGAAACCTGGCTGCCATGAGCTCTTCCTCATACTCACATGCAGACCACTGATGTGATTAATTTAGACATTTTCTAAAGTATTTATTTAAATCTATTCTCTTCCTGAGTAAGTATGGACTTTGCTCACCCTGTTGTTTCCTGGAAATATTTCCACCTTACACGGATGAGCACTTGTATTGGCTCGAGGTTTCTTCTGGAACACAAGACAGGTAATATGTGTTCACACAAATGTAAAAACGATGCACAGTGTGAGCTTTCCTTCAAAAATGACAGCAGTGATTCTGGCTTTCATTCATGGTATTAAACATTGCGAGATTGGTAATTTGATAGCCAGTGTGAGAATCCCCCATGGGGTGCCTCTCTTCTTGGTCTCTCCCTACTCTATTTCAATCTGATTGTATGCTTGGCTTGGACAAACAGCCAGGGACCCACATTGTGATTAGCCCAACAACCCACCAGGGCAGACTTCTGAAACCGGAGTCGTAACAGAATCAGTCCCGACCTAACACAACAGACATGAGTGACAAAAAGTTTGATTGTGCAATTTTCTCAGTAAGAGGACCTGAGGCTAGTCCCATGTTTGCGCTCGACATTCTAGAAAATGTTTTCAATGCATTTTGGATTCTTCCACACTAAGCACTTTTTGCTTGTTAACTGTTTCACCTTATTTATTATAAGATTGTATTTTGAGAACATGTGGGGAAAGTTGGGATTTTTTTTCTTCCTCCTCTTTTTTTCCTCCTTCTGGTTTAAAAATAAGATAAGCCTGTATGCAAATAGAGTTCACGGTAACCACAGTAACATCCTCAACTTTATTTATTGAATTACAGTGTCTTCCTTCTATTTGCATACCTTTAACATTAGAAACATTTATTCCATTAACCAATCATTTGAGACATCTTCTGAGTTTGTAGTTCTGAAGCTGGATTCAACCACACTAATGTGGAAAAATGGATGTCTTCTGTATTAAAAATTCAGGATTGTTTACATGCAGAGAAAGTCTTTTTAAAAAGAAATTCTAAAATTGAAATGTGTCCAAATTAATTAAAGCCAATATTTGAAATATATTTAGTTATGTATTTCAAACACTAAAGAAATACACAGTGTGACATTCTTATTCTATGAAGAAATAAAAGACAGGCTACTTTCCTCTTGTGCTGCATGTAATTCGTTTCTTGAAGAAGAGTAATAATTTTATATGTTGAATTTTTTTAAATAGAAAAGAAAGGAGAAAAAGAGAAAGAGAAAGACAATCTCAATGCTTTTCTCAGAAAGAACAGGAAGCTTAAAGGAGGAAGTAGGTGACAGTTTATTTTTCAACAAGTACATGTTATCGAGTGAATGAAATTCCTCTGGAAGCTATAAAAATGAAGATTGGAAGACAACTGTAACTGTGTTCAGATAGCACGAAAGGCTACTCAATAGTTCAAACCTTCTTTCAAAGCTAAGTTATTAATGAAAGCCAATTATTGCACTTTTCCAAAAGGAAACACTGAGTCATTCATGAAATGATCTAAGATTTCGAAACTTGCTTACACCATTTTTTTTCCCTCCTCCTTGCCTACCTGTGCCAAAAGCAAGCTCAGAAAAGCCAACCAGTAACCAGGGCCTAAATCCAGGGAGCCTGCACCAAATTAGCTCAAGAGTAGAGCAATTTAACAGACTTCTGTTGCCCCAAAGGCTTAGGGTCCTACCTGATGATAAGCTCAGAAGTGCCTCCACTGCCTGCAGGGGTCCTTGTCCCCACCCTGGAGGGCCTGTGATTAACTAGTTCTGGCACAGTAATTATTTGGCCATACCCTTGGCCTGCCTCCAGGTTTCAAGTGGAATAGCAAATGGGCGTGGGCCCACAGATAGGCAGGCCTGGGTTTTGGGGAGGCATTACGTATTTACAGCCAGATCCCCACAGAATTTGGCCAGAGATGGGAGACAGATGAGAATGTGTTTGGCTAGAAAATAACTGATGTCTTGATTCATTTATGTTGAGTGCGTGGCCATGACACCGAGTCCAAAAGACAGTCAACAAATGTTTGTGTCCGGAATAAACTGTGAGTGAAGTGGTTTTAACCTGGGGACAGCTTCATCCTGTCTCTTCCCTGCTGAAAGAGAGTATTTCTAGGTACTTATTTTCACAACATAATTCGAGGTAAATTCACTAAGAGTTAAAACCACCGAAGTTTCTGGAGAGGAGAGGCGGTCAGGGGAAGCCGCTTATTTCATCTTTACAAACAACTGTAAGTCCATGTAGATAAATAATGTAGACAAGGAAACAATGTTTTGATCCAAACAATACAGAAAAGCTTGGAATTGTGCCTTCTTGACATAGCACCTTTTGTTTGCATTGTACTGTTAAAAGGATTTTACAGATACATTATCTTAAAATGACTCTGCAAGGTAGAGAGGTGAAGCTGCAATGTCCCATTTCACAGCTTAGAACTATGCTCTTTCTAAGGTCACCAAGTCAGCACATGGGAGAGCCCAGGCTTACATCCAGGGCTGCTGGTCTTTTGCCTCCCGTCTTGCCTCTTGTAAACCAGGTCTGAATGTTCCCTTCTGTATACCTGGGTTCTGAGCTTGTTTGTCTTTTACTTTTGCCTTAAGCCTGTGCTTTTAACCCCTAGAATTCCTAAGAAATATTCAAGTCTGTTTCTACTCCCTACCTTGAAGGTCTTGGTCTGTTTTTACAACCGGGGATGTGCCTATTTGAGGAGGAAGTGGTCTAGAGTCTGGTATTCGTGTAAAATGACTTCCTCTTTTTCCCCTTGAGTTTATTCTGATATAATTTTATCCCAACACCCCCCAAAAATCCCAGATTCGGCACCACATCTGAGGAACTTTTAGAAAAAAACCTTTCTTATCCACTAAGATATTACTAAAGATCACCAGTAATTTTTAATTTCCTTTGTGTGTTTATTTTTCACATTTTTTACTGTGATGCAGGGTGAAGTTTTCTTTTTTTATCATTTTGGAAAAAATCACTTTAAAAAGCTATCTGACGGGTTTTTGTGTTCGTTCCCATGGTGTAATTCACACAACGGGTGATGATTCTAACACCAATAGGAAAAACATGGTAGAGTTTTATGACAAACCATTAGACAGTGTTGAGTCGCACTAATTTAGAATATGCCCAGTAAGCACTGGTTAAAAATTGATGATCCCAGGAAAGTCTTTCTCGAGCGATTTTTATAAAATACCCAGAAGACCTTGAACGTTCTGTTACAGTTCTACAATCCCGGGGAGCGGGAGGGAGGGTGGTGTGCGTGAGGAATACTGGTTTTATTACTCAGCTAAAAGTCCCTTCTGCTCAGGGCTCCTTGTGCTGTTAACTGGGAGGAGTCAGCGTTTTCTCTCCCTTACTGGCATTTTTACCAGGCAGATGAGTTGTCCTCTGTGAACGATTTCATTTTCAAAATATGTCAAAGAAAACTTTGTTCTTTAGCAAATGATTTCCCCCGCCCGTTGCAAATCCCTCCCTCTCCAGCGGACCTTTCTTATCTCTCTTTTGCAGAGCAGTAGCCATTTTGGGGAGGGGGAGTTGGCAGCAGCTCGCAGCCTCCTAATGGCCAAACATTTCATAAACAAGCACTCAACACTGAGTCCCCAGCGCTATTGTAAGGGTTTTGCGTGCGCTAACTCAGTTCAGCCTTGCTACAGCCCTAGGAGATAGATGCTATTAGGAGCCCCATTTCACAGAGGAGGACATTGAGGGATAGAATTGTGAACTAACCTGCCCGAGATCACACAGCTAAAACAAGCTCTGACCCATTATTCTTTGCTGCCTCGAGGTATTTATTCACACAGCCTGCAAACCTTCAGTGAAGTCTCCATGGCTGGGATTAGCTCTCTGACCTCTGTCCCAGAGGCAGAATTTTTTCCTAATCTCGTAGGAGTGCAGGGGAAAATCAGGAGTCTCACTCTGGAGATTTGTTTGAATAGCGTTGGAACCCATTGAAAAAGAGAAAGCTTGTAACACGGATGGGGCCAGCGCTTTATTTTTACCCATTAATATTTCCTTTAAATCTATGAGCCAACTCAGTTGTTGCAACACAAACACACAGTGGTTCCCTAGCCAGGGCAGGTCAGCTAGAAAATACAACGTATGTTTCAGAGTAAGTGCTAGATGCTTTTGAACACTTCGATTTGTTTCAATCCATTTTCAATGTTTATAAAATTCAATTGTAAAATGTTAAAACTTGGAGGATTTTATTCACTAGCTGAAGGACTCATAGTTACTATCTTACAAAACAGCAATGAACAAGCAAACTAGAAACAACCAAACAAACAAACAAAACAAACAGCAAATTAGATCTTAGCCATGATGCTTGGGAGAATATTCATTTGGCTTAATTGTATTTTCTAGTTTTTCAGATAGTCATAAATAAAATTTTCTTTCATCTTTTATATATTTTAGATGTCTTAAATGTATTTACAGATATTTCATACTTTTTCTTTTTTTTTTAGGTAAGACCCAGCAGAAGCACGTACATTTTTAATATATAAGAAATACTTTTCCATCCTTAAACATGTATAATATGGTAAATATGTCATCTTTTATGAAACAAGGTTAGATAACAATAAACTAAACCACAAGTTAAAAAAATATCTTTTTTCATGGAAAGTTTATAGTTCTTCAGTGCTTTCACTCTGAATTTGAATAATCATCCATGATACAATATTAAGCACAATCAAGTTTTACCCACAAGGACTTTATAACATTCCCTGGAAGCTTCTCTTTTTGGACCAAATCCCTAATATTGGTTCTGTTCTTAATGATTTATCTCTTCCTCCTTCTAAAGAGAAAGTTTAAAAAAAAAGAAAAAGGCTCAGTGTTTATACATACACACCCACATATTTTGTAATGCAACATACACTATATGGAGTAGTGCAGTGTAATTTTAACAAGAGAAAGAAAAACTGTCTTTGGGACACAGTTGAAGTATTCAAAACTTATATGGGTCATTCAAACTTGTGTTTATTATGTAGTTGCTAAACACTAAAGAACACAGGCAAAAGCGTATGACAAGTATAACTTAACTAAGCTTTGCATTCTATGTGTGAGGAAAAAACCTGAGGCCTCTCCTCCTAAGGTGAACAAGAGAAAGTTTAACTGATTTTATTGTGTCAAAGAATTCAGGGAACATTTTAATTCTTATTGAGTAATAATAGATTTGTATCGATAAAGGCAAACACCATGATGCAAAAGGTGGTGCCAATCCCCCTCCATGGGGAAGGAGTCTCCCTCAACCCCATACAGGATGTTTTCCATTCACCCAATCCTTAACTCAAGGAAAACACAGTAAGCAAGTGCAGCTAAACACATCATCTATGTCAATTCCATGGGTTTCTTATGTCTCAGGCTTGACAAATCTTGGATTCAAATAGATATAGAAAGAGGTTTATGAAGTGATTGATCTGTAATCTGAGAAGAATCATGTCAATGTGCAATCCATGAAAATCTTACATGGATGGACAATCATTTAACAACACATACCTACTAAAAACCTACTCTGCCACGCAGTGCTTTAGGAGGTAGGGGTACATTGATATATAAGGCACACCAAGTCCTTAAAATATTATTACTTTCTTACAGCCAGGCATGTGTCTTTTCCTTCATTATTGAAAATTTATTCAGCAACTACTATGTACCTATGTTGATGCAGAGATACAGAATTGCACCAAAAAACTCATGGTCCTAACTGGACTCAATGTTTCACCTAAGTAAACAGACATTAAGTGGCTAATTCTAGTGGTTCTCAAACATTTGTAAGCATTAGAATGATCAAAAGCTTGATGAAAAATGCACACTGGCTGGGCCTCTCCTGGGAGACCAAGGTCTCTCACACTCTGAGTGTCACCCCAGTGGATGCAGAGGCAGGTGCTCTGCAGTCACACCCTGTAGAAGGCATTTAACTATGATGGGAATAATTACTCACTAGAAAACTTCTAAGGCATTTGAGGGCTGGCTTCTCTGTTAGGCATAGCAGGCACAATGCCCAGGGCCCACGATACTTTTAGGGGCCCACAAAAATGTTTTATTTTAATTTCTTTTAAAGCCAGAACAAAAAATGAATAATATATATAATATAGAAAAATATATATATAATATATAGTAATTAATCCAGCTTGGAGTATATTTCCACTGCAGGTCAATGTAGTCATAAAATATAATTTTTACTATCCTTTTATAGAGGAAAGGGCCCACAAAGGCAAAACTATCTCAGGCCTACAAGAATCATGATTGGGCCCTGGGTGCTATGGAAATCTACAAAAGGGCTGCTTTAGAGGTGGTGGAGTTTGGATAAGGCTTTCAGACAGGAGGGACAGTTGAGCAAAGACTTCAAGGGAGAATAGAAATCAACTGTGCTAAAGTTGGGTAGGGAAGAATGAGCTGAGAGAAGTTAAAAAAAGGAAGAGCTTTCTAAACAGCAGGAACAGGATATGCAAAGGCCCCGGGGTAGGAAGAAACATGAAAATTTGAAGAAATTAAAGCTGACAATAAGGTTTAGAAAAACTACAGCAAGGGGAGGAATGGTGTGAATTGAGACAGACGCCAGCCAGTCAGTGCTGGGCTTACAGACGACAAGAAAAATACAGGTCTGTTTTTTCCTCTCCTTTGCCTGATCCCTAGTTTGCTTCCAAGAGGAGATAAACCTTTCAGATGTACTGATTTTGTCTCATTGATTTGCAAAGTGTTCACGAGTATCTGCTTTTAGTTATTATCTTTCTAATGCTAATAACCATCTATGTTTTTGTTTGTTAGGGTTTGGGGGTATCTCTGAAAAAAGAAGAAAGAAAATGTTCCATGTTTCTGCATATAGAATGTACCAAATTTCTTTGTAAACTTCTAGAAGTTTTCTTGAGTTTCTTTGATACTGAGATTTGATAGTTAGGCATGATAATCATGTTGTCATCACTAGTACTGTAGTTTGAAAGGTTTCCAAAAGCTTTATGTCTGATCGTGGAGATTTTAGTTTCAAAACACCTACTCTTTACCATTACAGAACAAAGGTAAAGTGTTTTGGTAACTGGGAGGCGAAAGGAGGATTGGACTCGTGGCCTCAAGTGATCCTCCAGCCTCAACCTCCCAAAGTGTGGGATTACACATGTGAGCCACCATGCCCAGCCCGTGTGTGTACCTTAAATTATCTCCAGATTCCATATAGTACCGAATTCATGTAAATGCTATGTAAATAATTGTCATACTACATTGTTTAGAGAAAAACAACAAGGAAACAAGTCTGTAGGTGTTCAGTGCAGACGCAATTTTTTTCCCCAATTATTTTCTGTCTGTGGTAGGTTGAATCCACAGATATAGCACCCATGGGTACGGGGTGCCGACTGTACCATGATTTTCAGTTTTCATTCTACTCCATCTCTGCAGCACAAGCCACGTGAACTTGACTGCCACATCAGGTCACAGGAGGGTCTTCTGTAACAACCCCTCAGAATGTTAGAGGGCTGAGGACAGTAACAGGCGGGCAGCCATGTTCAGCTTTACTAGCTGTTGGTGTGGGAAAATATAGGTCTAATATTGATGAATATTCTACTTTTTCAAAAGAAACCAGAATTCTGTGTTTCTATGTGAAGTCTCTCAACTTTCCAACACTATGGACCAACCAGTGCATCTCTGGGCCACTTTCAGCCTGTGGGTCTCAAATTCAGGGTTGCTGCTGTTGCTTTGCACAGCTCAAGGGGGCTCCAATCATAGATGAGTACCTTGGTTTTGTACAACATGGCGGCCTTGCCTCTGAATCACAACTTATTCATACTTAATATCCACTAGAATTTAGGCCCTATGCATGTTCCATTCTCAGCCTGAATGGTGCCTGCCGCACAGTAAGCGCTCAATAGATATTTGTTGAATGAATCAAGATCTTGCCTTCTTCACAAAGATTTGCCAGTGGACACTAGCCTTTTCTCCTCTTTGAAACCTCCTAATCAATACTACTTTTCTGTCCTGTATCCGCAGTTTACAAGCTGTGTGACCTTGGACAAGTTACTTAACATCTCTGTGCTTCTGTTTTCTCACCTGTAAATGGGAATGATATCAATCTCTAATTCCTAATCTTACTGTTAATGATTAAACAGTTAATATGTATAAAGTGTTTAGAACAGAGCCAGGCGCGATGGCTCACACCTGTAATCCCAGCACGTTGGGAGGCCAAGGCAGGAGGATCGTTTGAGGCCAGCAGTTTGAGACCAGTCCTGGGCAACAAAGCGAGATCTCATCTCTACAAAAAGTAAAATAATTAGCCAGGTGTGGTGGTGCACACCTGTAGTCCTAGCTACTGGGGAAGCTGAGGTGGGAGGATTGCTTGAGCTCAGGCATTCAGAGGCTGCAGTGAGCTATGATGACACTGCTGCACTCTACCCTGGGCAACAGAGCAAGATTCCATCTCTTTCAAAAAAAAAAAAAGTGCTTAGAACAATGTCTGGCACATAATAAGTACTCAATACATGGAAGCCAGTATTATTAATTATAATCATAAGTACTCAATATGTGGTAGGTAGTACTATTACCTAATTATAATCAATCATCTTATATTTTGTATATCTTTCTCTCAAGTAAATAAAAAGTTCTTTATGTGCTGATTCTACCAACTTCATCTTGTTTCTTCCACAGTAATTAGCACGACATACTTACAGAGTAAGCACTCAGTAAATACTAGGGAATTGGTAAAAATCTTAGCAACTATATTAATTAGGATTAGAATCCATTGTGAATAACGAAAAAGTCAGGAGTTTATTTTACCTTCATGAAAAATAAATCTGGAGGTAGTTAATCTAGGGCTGTGTGACACTCCATCATGTCAGGAACTGGGCTCTTCCTGTCTTACTGTTCCACCATTGTTTCACACAGCTTCTGCCTCATGACCCGACATGGCTGCCTCAGCTCCAGCTACCAGGCTCTACTCCAGCAAGCAAGAAGAGTGGGTGCATATCCGAAAAGGAGACACTTCCAGGAAGTTATATAGACCACTTCCCATTATAAACCGTCCGTCAGAATGTAGTCCACGTGGCTACCCTCAGGCACAAAGGAGGCTGTGTGGCCATGTGACAACTAAAAAATAGAAGTTTTATTACTGAGGAAGAAGGGAAGACAGATATCAGGGCATCTGTGGTCTCTGTCCGGCAATGCAGTTTGATATGTGAATACCAGGAAGAATGGAATGGTTCCAGCCCTCGTAAAGGACGCCGGTAGCATGGACCCAGCTGTTTTTGTAAAAGCACTGCTTTACCTTCTACTTAGAACCATAATGACACTTTTAGAATTGATGGCTTTTTTGCTTTTATATTTTTATATCCATGTAACAAAACTGTACAAGTGCAGTTTTGTTACATGGATATATTGCCTATTGGCGAAGTCTGGGCTTTTAGTGTAGCCATCATCCGAATGATGTACATTGTACCCATTAAGTTATTTCCTATCCCTCAGCCTTCCAGAATTGATGACTTTTCATTTATAAATGTCAGTGTTCACTTAGAACTCCCTAAGGAAGAAAGACATATACATAAACCAGTTGATTAATTATTTTTTTAAAAGTGGTTTTTTAAAATTATAATTATGGCCAATGTCAACCAAATACAAAAGAAGAAGAGTATAATGGGTATAATCTACCCATTATACACCTTCAACAACTAAAAATTCATGATCCTTTTGTACCATCTGTCCCCTACTCCCCCACTATATTATTTTGATGCAAATCCTAGATATCATTAAATTTCATCTATTGGTATTTCAGTAAGTATCTCTAAAAGATAAGAACTCTCTTAAAAAGCATAATCACAACACCATTATCACACCTTACAAAATCAGCGGTGTCTTTAATATCATCATCAATTTTGCCAGTGTTTAAATTTCCCTACCTGTCTCATAGGTATTTTCTTTTTTAATATTATTTCAAAAAATTTAGGGGGTACAAGTGTTTTGTGTTACGCGGATGAATTGTGTCATGGTGAAGTGAGGGCTTTCAGTGTACCCGGCATCAGGATAGTGTACATATACCCTATAGGTAGATTTTGTCCCATAGGTTTTTAAAAAATCCCTTTGTTTGAACAAGAATCAAGATAAGGTCTATACGTTGTCGTGCTTGGTTGATGTGTCTTTTTTTTTTTTGAGACAGAGTCTTGCTCTGTCAGCCCTGGTAGAGTACAGTGGCATGATCGTAGCTCACTGCAACCTCAAGTCCTGGGCTCAAGTGATCCTCCTGCCTCAGCCTCCCGAGTAGCTAGAACTATAGGCGTGCACCATCACACCCGGCTAATTTTTTATATTTTTGGTAGAGACAGGGTCTCACTCTTGCTCAGGCCGGTCTCCAGCTCCTGAGCTCAAGCCATCCCCTGGCCGCGGCCTCCCAGAGCACTAGGATTACAGGCAGGAGCCACCGTGCCCTGCCCCAGGGTTGATTCCTTTGTGCAGATGACAGGCAACTCAGTTTTCCATGTTGTGTTAAAAAGCACATGGAGAGCAAAATCTAGAAGGATATACACTAGAATATTATCAGTAGTTATTTTGGGGAAGTAGAATGATCTTGTTTTTTGCCTTATGTTTGCCAATCTATATTTTATCACTGTTTCCATAGTGAGCATGCCTTTCTAATGAAAAATAAATAATAGCTGCTATTTATTGCAAACAATGTGCCAAATACTGTGTTGAGGGATTCACTTACATGAGCTCATGGAATCCTCATGACAATTCTATGAGGTAATTACTGTCTCCATTTTGCAGTAAACACTCAGACCTTGCCTAAGGTCATATGGTCAGTATTTATTTGGTAGTTCCTGGATTTACTCTTCCAACTGCTTGACTCTCAAGGGATTCTGATTTGGATAAGTGTGGCATGCGACCTGAGAGATGATTTCTGGAAGACTCCCTCAGGTTATTGTAATGCAGACCCAGGGCTGGGAACTGCCGCCATCTCTGCCCACCACATGGCATCATCATGCACAAAACATCTCATCTCTCCCTGCCAAACCCTGCTCTCAGCTGAAAAGTATTCTGCGTCTGTCATGTATGAAGCCTGAAGCATGATGCTGGCGCAGAACGTGTACCTGACAAGTACACCTCTCTCCCCCACTTGCTCCTTTCATAAGGCTTGGGAGTCCATCAGGGCAATAGGAGTAGCTTCCTAAGTAGTTTCTGCAGCTCCACCCTAAATCCCCTTCCAGGCTTTTCTCCTCATAGGTGCTATTCACACCACCAATTTTTGTTCAGCTTCCATGATATGCCAGAAACATCAGGACACATTAGTGCTTCCAACAGACAAAAATGCCTGCCTTCGTGGAAATGATAGTTGGAGGTTTGCAAGGAATTTTTTTTAAAAAAATAAATAAACAAGATAGGCTGGGCATGTTGGCTCATGCCTGTAATCCCAGCACTTTAGGAGGCCAAGGCAGGAGAATTGCATGAGGCCTGGAGTTCTAGACCAGCCTGGGCAACATAGCAAGATCCCATCTCTACAAAAACTTTTAAAATTAGCCAGATGTGGTGGTGTGTACCTGTAGTCCCAGTGGGATGATGGAGTGAGACTCTTTCTCAAGAAACAATAAATAAAATAAAAAAGAAGATAAGTTAAATATAAAGAAAGCCAGATGGTGATAAACTATTAAGCAAGAAAGAGAGATTGAATAGGATTGTGTACGTATGTGTGTGTAATTTTTGAAAGGATGGCCAAAGAAGTACTCCCTTAGGACAGGGGTCAACAAACTATGGGCCGAGGGTCAAATCCAGCCTGTGGCCTCTTTCTGTACAGCTGCAAGCTAGGAAGGGTTTCACATTTTTAAATGGTTAGAAAATGTCAAAGAAAGAATGTTTTATGACACCTGAAAGCTATATGAAATTCTAGTTCTGTGTCCCTAAATAAAGTTTTATTGGAACCCAGCTATGTTCATTTGTTTACTTCCTGTCTGTGGTTGCTTTCATCTGACAATGGCAGAGTGGAGTGGCTACAAGAGACCCTGTGGCCCACAACGCCTGAAAGATTTACTCTCTGGCCCTTTACAGAAAGAGTTTGCTTACTCCTGCCCCAAGGTGTCATCTGAAGGGAGAAACTGAAGTAGGTGAGGGAGCGAGTCATGCATGTATCTGGGGTAACATCCGAGCAGATGTCACAGCAAATGCAAAGACCCTGAGGTAGGATCATGTCTGGTGTATTCTTGGCAAGACAGGGAACTCATGGTGACCGTAGCTGAGTGGATGGGGTCCGGAGGCAAAGGGGACCAGATCATGTGCAGTCTCTGCTCCGAGCCTGAGGGAAATTGGAACCGGGGCAGTTCTGAGACGAAGGGTGATGTGTTTTGGCTCATTTTCCCTGCATCTCTCTATTTTTAAGAATTGGCTGAAAGGGGGGCAAGAATGGAAACAGTGAACCCGGCTAGGAAACCATTCTAGTAATCTAGGTCAGAGATGATGGGGGGTTGAGCCAGAGAGGTACCAGAGGGGCTGGAATTTATCTAGTGGGATTCTAGAAGAATTTTGAAGGTACCATCGACAGGATTTGCTCTACACTAGATACATGGGCGGGGGGGGGGGGGGGGCGGCAGTCAAGGATGACTCCAGGGTTTTTGGCTTGAGCCAACAAATTCTAGAATTTTCTTTACCAGAACTGAGAAGACTGTGGGAGAAGTAGGCTGGGTGGAAGAAGACGAGGTGCTCAGTTTAGGTTATGCTGAGTTTGAGATGCCTTTTAGACGTTCGAGGGGAGTTGTCAAGTAAGTAGCTGGACATGGGAGGCAAGAGTTGGGAGAGGTCTGGGTTTGGGTGGGATACACGTGGGTGTCATCAATGTAGGGCCACAATGCTGAGGCAACAAGCACAGACAGAAAGGTGAATATGTACCTCATAGGATGCCTACTCCCCACCCCATCCCACTGGAGACAACCCCTCCAGTGGGCCCTCATGTATTTCATAGTAAAATCCAAAGTTCCTACCATGACAACACTTACCAATTATCTTCTGGTTCTATCAGCTCTCACTGCACTGTTCTTTTTCTTTTTCTTTTCTTTTTTTTTCTGAGACAGAGTCTCATTCTGTTGCCCAGGCTAGAGTGCCGTGGCGTCAGCCTAGCTCACAGCAACCTCAAACTCCTGGGCTCAAGCTATCCTCCTGCCTCAGCATCCCGAGTAGCTGGGACTACAGGGTGAACACCACCACACCTGGCTAGTTTTTCTATTTTTAGTAGAGATGGAGTCTTGCTCTTGCTCAGGCTGGTCTCAAACTCCTGACCTCAAGCTATCCTCCTGCCTCGGCCTCCCAGAGTGCTAGGATTACAGGTGTGAGCCACCTGTACTGGTGGCTGGCCCACTGCACTGTTTTTACCTTTCCTCTGGCAGACCCAGCTGGTCCAGCCCCAGGGCCTTTATCTGCTACCCCCTCTTTCTGGAATACTCTGTTTGTAGACTTTTGCATGGCTTGAATGGCTTGCTGGCCATTCACAGCTCAGGCCAAATACCAGCGCTACAGGGATCCTCCTTCGCTGTCTCCTTCCCTAACCCAAACAGCCCCCACTGGTCCCTGTTCTATTACCCTTTTTTATTTTCTTTCTGCCTGTAAATTCGTGTGTTTAGTATGTGGCTTCTCCCACAAGACTGCAAGCTGCCTGAGGGCAGGGACTTTATGTTATTCTTCAGCAGTGACTGACATACAGTAGACCCTCAAATATTTGTTGAATTTAATGAATAAGGTACAGTCATTTTCCACTTTTTACATTCTGCATTCTCCACCCCAAAACCTAACAATATACCACCTAAACATAGTTTTGGGAGAAGGCTTTGGGCTCAGTTGCAGGCTTGAACCCTGGACATGCATGCAGCAACTAAGAGGACTTGGGAACACATTGCATCTTCCACCAAGAAGGCAGGATGGAACATTCCCGAGTCTGGGCAGCTTTACAAGATGAGCAGGATGTGCCACTAAAAAGTAAGGTAAGGTTAGGGGGAGAGGCAGGCAATTGTTGGACAGACTCTTCCCAGTTCCTTGTCTGCCCTATTGTTGCAGGAGAAGGGACTTGCTCTTCGGTGTTCGGCAAAGCAAGTTTTGGTATCTTTCTGCATGGGCTAAAACACACAGGACAGGAGGGGAGATTTTCCAAGGATATCTGAGTTGCAGCCAAACAAAGTGACTTTCTGTAGGTCCCTGCCAACAAGGAGAATCAGCTTTCACCTATTCCTAAAATAAAAGTCCCCGGGAGAAGGAAAAACAGAGGGGGGAAAAATTAGCAGTTATGTTGAAAGGACAGAATTTAGAATGGCAGCTTGCTGAAACACACGAGGGGTTTTCGGGGCTGTGAAACTATTCTGTATGACAGTGCAATGGTGGATGCATGTCATTATGCATTGGTCAAAACTCATAGACCTGTACAACACAAAGAGTGAACCCTAATGTAAACTATGGACTTTAGTTACCATTATATATTAATAGTTACCAATGCATTAATATCGGCTTATTAAGTATATCAAGTTTTCTGTCTTCAATGGCAGAAAAATAAAGTGTATCAAATGTAGCACACTAATGCAAGATGTTACTAATAGAGCAAACTGCTGGGGGGTGGGGTGGGGGTGGAGAAGAGGGCATTTGAGAACTTTCTGCACTGTCCAATTTTCTGTAAACTAAAACTGCTCTAAAAATAGTCTATTAATTTAAAAATAAATAAATGCTTGAAAGGCACACTGTTTAATGAGTGCAAAAATTGGAAAGAAAATGACCCTTTATTTCCCTATTGTGTGACTAGGAAACAGAAACTTTTTTTCTCAGCTAACCTCTCTGTAGCATGGAAACATTTTTAGGCACATACATATATCTCTTGAGAGAGTGAGGTGGAAAACAATGCCAGCTACCATTCTTCAATTTGGAATTGATCCACCGCTCTTGAGTTTGAACAGTATGTGGCTTTACTGTTGTCATTGTTGTTGCTTTTTAATGTTAGTATTTTGTTATCCCAAAGAAAGCTCTCAGAGCACTGAGACTCTTAAAAGACAATATCAAATGTTTCAACAACCGACAAACCTCAGACTTCCTGTATTTCTGTAACTTGCCGTTTTCCCTTCCTTCTTCTTTTAATTTGTTAATGATCTCTGGGGCCACAGGCTCTCTCTGTGACAGGTCTCTAACTAGATCAGTGGATCAAAGGTGAGGCTTCGCTAAGTAATCAGTGTAACTTCACCCGTGTAGCAAGCTATTAAAAACAGACCTGCAGGGTTTTTCAGGGACAACCAAGGTATTGATTTGGCAACCAAAAACTCCTGTAGTGCAAGCAATAATATATCAGGGCCAGTGTTTCCACACTGTCGCTATTCTTTTCTCTCCTCTGTCCCTATTGAAATCCTTAGTCTCAGCTAAGGCAAATACGCCTGCCTTCAGAAAGGAATGTCACTGTTATAAATTAGACTTAGACAAGGGAAGAGAAACCTCCTCGTTTCTTTGACGAGCATTTTTTTTTTATTAGAGATTAATTTTCCCAGGCATAGTTGCTCTTCCCAGTCATTATGCCTTTATGTGGACTTTTTTTTTTTTTTAAAGAATATACGTCTTATGTAATTTGTTTTGCATTTCTGGAATGAGGAAGCTTTTCTGCTCACATTGTTGTTAAAAATCTAGGAAAGATGCCTGCCCGCCTGTGTGATAGATCACCCTGAGCCTTGGAAGGAAATGATTCACCACAATACTGTGACCGAAAGTGCTCTAACACCAGGGCTGGAAGGCAGATTATTAACTGCGTTACCTGCACGCAGCAGCTACGGGAGCAGCCAGCGCCTCTCAGCTTCGCCTGGAGAGGTTCCCTCCGCCCAGCCTCACCCGCCCCATCAGCTTTGTTCCTGTTCTGTTTCCTCTGTCCAAGCAGCAAGATGCTGGGAACTCGTCCTCCATTTTTTTTTTTTTTTTTTTTTTTCTGAGACAGAGTCTCACTCTGTTGCCCTGAGTAGAGTGCCCTGGTGTCAGCCTAGTTCACAGCAACCTCAAACTCCTGGGCTCAAGTGATCCTCCTGCCTCAGCCTCCCGAGTAGCTGGGACTACTGGCATGCACCACTACACCCAGCTAATTTTTTTTTTCTATTTTCAGTTGTCCTGCTAATTTCTTTCTATTTTTAGTAGAGATGGGGTCCCACTCTTGCTGAAGCTGGTCTCCTGGCCTCAAACAATCCTCCCGCCTCAGCTTCCCAGAGTGCTAGGATTACAGGCGTGAGCCACCACGCCTAGCTGAAAAAAAGGGGAATCTTTCAATACAAATAAAAAGAAAATGAGTGCTCGGCATTAGGAGAATGTAAATAAATTGAGGTATCTCTGTTCAATGAAACATTACTCCATCGCTTAAAAAAATCGGGTTTTTCAACAGATAATCGTTTTTTACCTATTTGAAGTAGAAAAAATATTTTCAGATGGATTTCTGCCCCCCCCCCAAGTTAATAAAGATCTGTGGAAATGGACACATACATTTAGTGGGTAAACTAGCATTGAAGATTTTGGAACTCTTTGGCAGGCAAAAGGATGATATCTATTGAAATGTAAACTGTGCATACTCTTTAACTCACAAATGCCACTTCTAGGCATTTAGCCTATAAATTCATTTCCACAAATGTGCAAATATATGAAATGCAAGGATGCTCATGGTAACATGGTAATAGTGGAAAATTGAAAAAAATTAATATCCATCAATAGACTGGTTATATAAATGATGGGCTATTTACCCTACGGAATACTATGCAGTCATTAAGAATAATAAAATAGACATGTAATGACATGGCTCACCGGCCAGGACTGCATTACCTGCTTATTCCTAAACCAATGGTTCTCAACCAGGGGACATTTGACAATGTCCAGAGACACTGTGGTTGTGACACAAGAGGGGTGGGAAGAGTGATGTGGTTACTGGCATCTAGTGGGTAGAAGCTGGGGCATTACTATAAATATCCTACAGCACACAGGACAGCCCCTCACAGCAAAGAATTATCTGGCCCTAAATATCAATATTTCTGAGGTTGAAAAACCCTGTTCTAAACCAATCGATGGCAAGAAGAATGGAACATCCAGAATTGTGTGTGTAGATTAATGAATTTTTACCTTTTGGGACAGCGGAGAGTCAAGTTTCCTCTCTGAAGATACAACCCCACAGTATCTGAAAAGAGCCAGGTTTCTGCAGGCAAGGAAGAACAGAAGAGGCTGATCGCATCGTGCAAACAAGCAAGTGTCTGCCACATATATCTACATAGGAAATACAGGGAGAGCAATATGTAAACAAAGAACGTTTTCACATGTATGTAAAAGATTGAAAGGAAATGCACCAAACTGTTCAGTTTACTGGCTGGAGAGAGGTAGAATTTCCTTTTCATTTTGCTTTTTTGCACTGCTGCGTATTTTCGAAAGTTTTCTGTAATGATTGTGTCTTTCATCACACACACAAAAAAGGACTTCTAAAAATATTTCAGTAAACTTTAGGTATAAATCTGGCAAGTTTTGGTTTGTTTCCACTATGCTGCTCTTTTCTAAAGTCAATTGATAACATTTAAATATTAGAGTCAATGTGTATGTGAAACCTGAACTAGTATGATACTTTCTGACATAAGCTTGATTTCCATGATTACAACTGAAATTGAGTTAGGCTGACACAAATATTCAGGTGGTTTCTTTATTTTTCACTTCGGATCGTCTTATTTTCCCATACATAGCATGGAATGGAAGGAGGACTGAAACGGGAGTTAGAAAGCCTGGCTTCTAGAACAGTTAGGCATGAGAAATTGGGCAAGTTATCATTTACTCATCACAATAATAAATAGTAAGCACTTACATAGAGCCTAGTACATGCCGGGCACTGCTCTATGTGTTTCAGAGTGCTCAGCTACTCCGTGAGGTAGGTTCTACCGCCATCCCCACTTCACACAGGTGGACACGGGGCCCTAGCACCTTTGCCAAGGTTACAGAGCTAAGTGGAGAGTCAGGGATTTGAACCCAGGCATTCTGGGCCCAGCTCCGTCATCAGCCCATGCTGCACGCTGGGTAACTGCACTTGGCCCTCTAACTTGTCGCCTACCTAGAGTCTTGGTCCACAACAATCCCTCCTGCAGTCATTTCTCTAAAACACAATTCTCCTCACTCACCTTCTTAGAACCCCTCCGTGGCCTCTTCTTCGCAAGGCAGCCTGGAGACTGCAGCAAGCAGTGGCCTCCTGCTGCCTCTCACATCAGCGTTCAGTAATGCTCATTTGCATAATAAGGAAAATGGGTGTTCAAATCCCAGCTTTGATAGTCACTTGCTGTGTGACTGGGGTTAAGCCACTTACCTTCTTTCCAGCTTCATTTTCTCCATCAAAAATGGGACGGAGCCAGGTGCACTGACACAAGCCTTATAATCCCAGCTATTCAGGAGGCTGAGGTGGAAGGATCGCTTGAGCCGGAGGGTTCAAGACCAGCCTGGCCAACGAATCGAGACCCCATCTCAAATTAAAAAATAAATAAATTGAGTCATATATTTTATGAAACAACAACAACATAAATAAATAAATAAAATGAGATGATGATAGTAACAATAGTGCTGGTCTCAAGGGTGGGCTGTGACAAATGAATGACTTAATTCATCTAAAGTAGGTCTCAGCCATCTACAGCCTTTGGGCAAATCTGAGCAGCTGCCTGTTTCTGTAAATGAAGTTTTATTAGAACACAGTCTGGCCCATTCATTTACATATTGGCTATGGCTGCTTTCCCACTACTAGTTGAATAGTTGAGACAAAGACCCCCATGACTCACCCCTGTAATCTCAGCACTCTGGGAGGCCGAGGCCGGAGGATCCCTTGAGCTCAGGAGTTTGAGACCAGCCTGAGCAAGAGTGAGACCCCATTTCTACTAAAAATAGAAAGATTAGCTGAGCGTCATGGCACACACCTGTAGTCTCAGCTGCTCGGGAGGCTGAGGCAGGAGGATTGATTAAACCCAGGCGTTTGAGGTTGCCGTGAGCTAGGCTGATGCCACGGCCCTGTAGCCCAGTGCAACAGAGCAATATCCTGTCTCAAAAAAAATTTTTTTAATCATATTAAATGTTATTTATCTCAATCACTGAGGTTTTTTGGCATCCCTGAAATCTTGGGCCTGAAGCAAGTGCCCCACTTGGTCCTGGCCCTGGGTAAAGAACCAAAATTCAGACCCGGATCATATGACGTTAGAGCCTGTTTCCTAAATTTATCACAAGTTAGTAGTAATGAACTTGTTTGCTCTCTTGATCATTGTCAGGTTTTCCCGAGTAAAATATAAGCTCTGGGAGGGCAGGGAAAAGGTCCATTTCGCTCCTCGTCATATCACTAGTGGTTAGAACAGAACCAGCTTCTACTTTCAACAAATAGCTGTGAGCACCTGCTAGGTGTCCTGTTAGGTGTTGTGTCAGGTGCTGGAATACAGCTGTGGGCAAGTATTATTGTCTTTGCATGAACAAGTAAAAAATAAATAAATCCAGCAAGGCCATGTTGGTTGAATAGCGATATTTACACTGTTATCTGCACTAATTGTAGAAAAAGGTTAATGCAAAACAACTGGCTAATTCCCAAACTACTTCATATTTGGTTTTTAGGTACTTTTCTTTCTTTCCATCTTGTATCAATAGTAAAGATGAGCCTAAAGACCCAGGAACCGGCAGCAAGGTGGGGCAGCCCATGAGTGAGCTGCAGGACTGCTGGGGAGACCAGCTGACCAAGTGTCACGGAAAAGCTGCAAAGCTGCAAAGCTGATCGTTCTCTTGAGAATTCTTGAGCCTCGCCTCCAGTTAAGTGCTGCTTGGAAGTTAATATTCCTCCCTTAAAACAAAATGCCCATTGAGTGTACTTCCAAGTGCCCATGCTGGGAACTGGTGTGAGACAGGGTCCTACTTTCAACTCGGTATTTAGATAATTTCAGCCAGGGTGGTGAGCTGCTGACACCTCCTCCATTCTCTTTCTGCCCTCTTTCCTACTCTGCCTCCACCCAACAACGCACCAACCTGTATTCAGGTCCCGATTTCATATTGTGTCTGCTCTAAAAGCTAACTTTGCCAGGGTTTTCGGCCATTAGAACATTATTTGAAGTTTACAGAATGTGTTTACATCTCCTTTTGTGATCATTATAGCTTCAAAAATAACAAAAGATAGCAAAGGAGGGCTCCTCCCCCATCAACCAACCCCCATCCATGCTGGCAGCTGAATGGCATTCCAATATTACATAATTACTTGCATTCTAACTGAAATTGCAGAATACTGAAAAAGTAAATTGGGGCCATTTTAAATTGGCAATGTGCCTGAAGTTTCATTATTTTTTAATTTCTTCTGAATGCTATGTCATGACTATTATATTTCATTATCATGAATTATAAAATATATAACTTTATTTTTTACAAAGCACCTACTACGTGCAAGGCCTTTGCTGGACCCAGGTAAAGAAAGAGTAATACATGGAAGCTAAGTTTTGCCCCTGAGTTTACTTAACATATAAATAACAGGTGTCTTTCAGATGCAAGGAACTGTGCTAAATACTTTAGACTAGTGGTCAGCAAACATTCTGTAAAGCATCATATGTGTATATGTAAGGCAGGACTGAGAGATTAGGGTGAGGAGCGTAAAGTGAGTCATGCAAAAGCCTCTCAGTTCTTGTCGCTTGATTCACAAAATGGAGTAACAATAGTATCAACTTCTTAAGGCTTTGTGAAAATTTGTTCAGGACTTCACACAGTCACCTGACACACAAGAAGAACTCAATAAATGCTTGTTGTTATTATTTTCGTATTTTTATCAATGTTATTAATCCTATGATTGTCCATCACGGAACACTTAACCAATAACATTAAAATAATTTCAGAAAACTAAAAGAGCGAGTTACTGTATTTCATTGAGCCTAAAACATCATCACCTGTGAGATGCTCCATTATTTTATGGACTATGAAGAGAGAAATATTTTCAAATATAATTGCAAGATGCCGTTGATTGCAAACTACATATCAAGTTTTAGTTATGTTAAAATGTAAAAATTAGTCATTTATTTTTATGGAGAAAAAATGTAAAACTTTTTTCACATTACTTTTTGTACCTTAGAATTATTGATAAGATACAGTATGGGGCCAACTCCATTTCATGACAATGAAGCATAAATGTGTGCATGGAAGATTTTCCATTTTCAAAAAGTTCAGTGTTTAAATAAACATTTTTAGAAATTTCGACTAGTCCAGAATACCAAAATTCTAGGAGCCCTGTAGCATATAGGCTAATCTCATTTAATAATGAAGATTGTTGAATGAAAAAAAATAAATGAATGAGAAATGAAAGAATTAGTTAAAGGTGCAATGAATGGAAAAGTCTATAGTCATAAACAGCAACAGAAACCATGTAAAACAACCACAGGTGCCATGGAGAAACTACATGGAAAACTATATTGATACAAAAATAAGGGCATCTTGGGTAGATATTTTATTAATTAAAATAGCAGTTCCTTTTGGTGTAAATGATCCAAAGTAAAAATAAGTAAGTAAATAAATAAATAAAATTGCAGTGCCGATGCAAAAACTCGATCACTTGGGATGTTTTAGGACTCTACAACATTTTCACACAATTACACTATGTATTATAAAAATCCACTTATCTACTGAACACCTGTCCTGTCTGTATCTTGTAGAGGTAAGTTGGCAGTCATCATTTTTAGAAGGCAGATCTTTTTTTTTTTTTTGAGACAGAGTCTCGCTCTGTTGCCCGGGCTAGAGTGAGTGCCGTGGCGTCAGCCTAGCTCACAGCAACCTCAAACTCCTGGGCTCAAGGGATCCTCCTGCCTCAGCCTCCCAAGTAGCCAGGACTACAGGCATGCACCACCATGCCCGGCTAATTTTTTTCTATATATTTTTAGTTGTCCAGCTAATTTCTTTCTATTTTTTTTAGTAGAGACAGGGTCTCGCTCTTGCTCAGGTGAACTCCTGAGCTCAAACGATCCTCCCATGTCAGCCTCCCAGAGTGCTAGGATTACAGGTGTGAGCCACCACGCCCAGCCTAGGAGGCAGATCTTAATAGATACAGCAGGAATGAATTCTATACATAGGGGAGCATGAATCCAATTCTCTGACCATACACAATACAGTCCACTTATTGGTAAGCCTGACATAGCTGGGTGGGAACTAAGGAAAATGTGAATCGTACCTTTAGGCATGAAGATTTTAATTAGCTGATTCCCAGTGACCTGCCTTGGAAGTGTTATTGCACCACTCTCAGCATTTTAAACCCATTCCTGGCCTTTTGGGGGTAGGGTTTTTTTTTTGTTTTCATTCTTCCTCACTCCAGTGCATGTTTCCACTACGCAGGACCCATCTCTGTGGGGAAGAGGAAGTGAGGACCACAAACATACAACTGCTAACAGGCAGCTCTCCACTGCTGATCATTTAACTGGATCAAATCACTTGAGCATCATCTTTGACGGTATACACCACAAAGTTCATAAAATCGACATCTGTGTTGTCAATATCACTTATTTGAGCCACATCCATCTCATGGACGGTCGTGATTTTTTTTTTTAAAAAAAACTAATTTAATTAATCCAATGTTCAACTTCAGAAAAATATTTGTATTACCCCTACAGAGAGAATATTCATAGACAGCAAGCATCCTTTCAAATGCATTGGGCTTGGAGGGGCGAGGTGGCTCATGTCTGTAATCCTAGCACTCTGGGAGGCCAAGGCAGTAGGATTGCTTGAGGCCAGGAGTTCGAGACCACCCTGAGCAAGAGCAAGACCCCATCTCTACAAAAAATAGAAAAATTAGCCGGGCATGGTGGCGTGCACCTGTAGCCCCAGCCCAGCTGCTTGGGACGCTGAGGCAGCAAAATTGCTTGAGCCCAGGACTTTGAGGTTGCTGTGAGCTAGGCTGACGCCACAGCACTCTAGCCCAGATGACAGAGTGAGACTCTATCTCAAAAATAAATAAATAATTAAAAAACATTTTAAAAAAGGATTGGGCTTGTAGTCAATTGATGTTTATGATATTTAACTTAAAAAAAATTGTCCGTTTTTAAAATCATTCTTATTTCCAGGCATTTTGTGAGTAAGGACTCACAGACATTTCTGTGACTAACAAGTTATTTTCCTATTTCTTAGAGTTAATTTTTCACAGTTACTCTGTGTAGGTATCACAAGCTAATTTTTCCCAACATTAGTAGTATTTATTTTTTTGTTTTTTGTAGAATTTTCATCTAAATCACCATCATTCCTTCCACATGTTGCTTTGTTTAGTTGTCCAGAATTGTATAGAACATCCGTTAGCATTTATACAATTTGGTAAATATTATTACTGTACCTTTCTGGTTAAGTTCTTTTGAAGAAAGCAGGAAAAAAAAAATTACACCTCCCATGTTGAATTAAGAGTACACAGACTTCTCTTTCCCTTTTTTTAAAAAAAAAATGTATTTTGGCAGTTGAAAACAGGTGCTAATTCAGTTCATTTACGATATGAGAAAGATCAATGTACAGTTGAAACTCTTCTTTCTTCAGAGCAGAAAATTATAAGGGTTGAGCAAAACAGAAAACAGAGTACTTTTCTAAATATAGCAACGTCATATGACCCCACTGGTCTTTGTACTTAGAGAATTAAGGTATTAGACACATTGCTTCATGGATGTAGCATATAATTACTCTAGGGAAGAGGGAGTATGTCCAACCAGCACAGATATAAACGCTGGGCTTGTGTCTGTCCTTTTTAATCTAAGGAAATAGACTTTAGAATGTTGTTGGGATGTCCCCACGTGACAGCTTGTCATTTGGGTAAACTTTCCCACTGCACACAGAAAACAGTTCTTCCCCCTCTTTGGTTTTATTTTTGTATCCCTTTTCACAGTAGTCAACGTTTAAACACTTTTCACACAGATTTTTTTTTTTTTTTTCTGTTTGCTTCTTGAACTGTAAGGCCTCAAACTGAAGCTAATTCAATTTTGCCGGTTATCATGATCATTCATGACAACATTATATAGTTCTCAATTTAGATCTCCTGTAATTAATCTCTGTGAATGTGGTGTTTTGTTTGTTTTGTTTTTTACGGGCCTCTTTATGGGGTAATTTGGACGTGTATCCTTAAAGCTTTTAGTGCTTTTTTTTTTAATCTTTAAAAGAGCATTTCAAGTTTACTACATTTCTGGGACAAATTAAAGATGAAGTTGAGAGTGAGAAGTTCAGGAGCTATCACTGCATTTAGATGTGTTTATCTGCAAACTAAAATTCTTAAAACACCATTTCTGTTTTTCAGGAGGTAGATCTTTCCAGCCAGGGGAGGGTTTGCAAAGCCATGGTTAATAACGAAGACTTATTTTTGTAGGGGGAGGGGGTTGGGCAGCCTGATACATATTAAAATTGAGAAAAGGCCTGCCCAAGCTTGGGGAAAAGCAGCTGTTCTCATACTGCTATCAGCATTTATCAGGGGAAAAACTTTTACGTTTGCCCTCTGGGCCCACAGGAGGGAAGGAGTAGGAGGAAGTGACTAGGATTGTTGCATACTTGAAGGAAGCAGAGGCCTCAGCTGGTTGCTGAAAAATCAATTTAAAAAATAAATAAATAATGTAGCTCAGGCATAGAGCAAGTTGTGAGCCAGAACTGAGAATCTGGTTTCAGGACTCTGGAGTTTCTACTTGGAAAACTTATCACCCAGCTCCCTTGACCTGTTTTTGGAACATGTTCGATGATAATATTCATTGATTCATTTCTGATGCCCCTTGTGAAATCCATTTTTTTCATAACCCTTTCGCTAAATACTGAACGTTTTTTTTACAATTAGAATGCATTTTTGTGTTAATATATAGCTAAAATTACTTTTAAAACTATGACACATCAAATACTCAACATTTAAAAAAATACCCTTCTTTTCAAAACAAGCCTCTCAAAGTTAAATTAAAAGTTGAGTTCATCTCTATGACCTTTGCTTGTGTTAAAAAAAAAAAAAATTAAACAAACTGCTTTTTTGGAATGTCCCTCGCAAAACGATAAATCATAACTTTATCAACTTCCCCAGAGGCCTTCAAAACAAAAGAAAAAAGTTCAACTAAGTTCAATTGCTCTGTAAATTCATCCTAAAAGGTAGCACTCCCCAAATGTATGTTGTTCACAGGGCAGCATTTAAAGAACCGCGAAAACAGCTTTCCTCTTTGAATGCTGAGCGAGGATCCTTGGCTAAAAGGAAACTTTGGCAGACACCGGTCAGGAATCACGCACGTTGCTCCAGCTACAGGCTTTAACTTCCTTAATTCCAGAACTGAGGCTGGCTAAGCGTTGACTGATCAAGAGTTAAGAGTTTCAAAGTTAAGGAAGCTGTAAACTCATTTCCAAGAGTTGTCTTTCCAAATTACTCCTGCTTCTAATATGGAAGCTTCCTTTGTTTTTCAGCTCCTTGTACACATAGCGTTTTCCTTAAGACAGAGCTCTCTCTCTCTCTCTCTCTCTCTCCCTTTCTCTTCCTCCCTTTCTCTCTTGCTTTTTGTAAATAACCCAAAGTACTTGATAGTTCATTAATACTCAAGAATTTTGTAGTTTACTCTGTAAAATGTTGAGCACATCCAGAAAAAAAAAAAAGAGTCCTCCCTCCAGTAACATTATCTATGGACATTTTCTGCCTTTTTGTGAAACCTCCCTGAATCTTAGCCCAGACTTCATTTCTGATTAATCACTTGGGCTCACAAGATAATTCAGGAACCACACTCCACTGGCAGTGAACTATCTTTAGGAGATGAATTCACTAAAACTCACTGCGTTTTATTACTTGGGTTTGCCTGTGCTTCAGCATCTTTCTTTTCTAATACAATCTAGAGATATTTAAATCTTTGCAATAAAAGGAGGTGGATTTTTTAAAAAACACACTATTTTCCCATATCTCTCTGATCATTTTCACTATATCTTTAGAATGGGGAATTTAAAATCTCAAGAAATATCTGGCTTCCCTTTTTTTTTTTCTTATGTAGTCAGTAGGTCAAAAAAACTCACATGTGGTAATAGGAAGTGAACACATTATACACATGTTCTAAAAATTTAGTCATATATTATACAAATCATTGAAACTTGAATCTCCTAAACTTTGTTCCTACAGAACTTTTCATTGGATAATATTTTCATTTATACATGTTTATAAATACATAAATACTGAGGCACAGCAAGGTTATTGAGCAAGTGGTCTCAGAATCAAGATACTAAAACCACAACACTTTAGAATTGGAAACCATACAATTTTGTTTATTCCATATCTTTCATTATATACAGGAATACACGATCTGAGACAAGCTATTTAGCTTGCTTTAGGATCTCTGGATTCTGGCCCTGGATTTGCCACATAATATTGCACTTAACCCTGAGGGCTTTTGTGGCCTTATCTGTAAAACAGGTCTATTGGGGGACATGAATTTAGTTTCGTTAAATGTGTATGATTTTGAAAGCATGGGTTTTGCAGCATGCAAAAGAGGAATTTTAGGAGTCCAAATGACTAGTCAGCCCGACCTTTTTACCAATGGATTAGTTTATTTTGGCACTGGCCAGGTATTAGCTGTCCTTAACTAAAAAGCTGGGTTCCGGCAGCTGGAGTTTCCTGCCCATTTGGGTCTGTACATTTTCATCAGCCCTTGACTCAGAAGAATCCAATTAGAGCTGATTCCTTCAGTGCAAGTGGCAGCAGATACTAGCCTAGCCAGAATTGTCAGAATCTTGTTTCCTGCTTCACCCAGCCTCCTTGTCTCCATTTTACATAGTTTTCAGCTTTGCCAGAATGGGGCCTGTTGTACTTTTCGGAATTTCTTCAACTACTCATCATTTCAGTCTGAACATTAATGATTTAGCCAGCAAAGGTTATTAAAATTGACTGTAGTCTCTGAAGAAAGGATAGTTTGTCAAACCTACATCTTAAGACTAATTGGATATATTTTGCATGAATTGTGATTAATGTAAGGTAATTTCAGAGGATGGCTTTTGCTAATTAATAAATCAATCACATTGACTATTCTTGGTAGACTGAACTTTAAAAGTTCATTTACTGACTTGCTCAAAACCAGGATCCCATACACACATAGCTTAGTGGTTTAAGGCAATTCTTCTTAAGAAAGCAAACAGATTGAGCAATACTTTAATTCAGAAACAAGTTGCTTAATGTGTGTCCTCTAAAAATAACATGCCTGAGAAAGGAAAACTATAAAATACAGGCAATACACTAACATATTTTTGCTCCTTGACTGATTTCACATTTACAACAAAGCTCACATTATTATAAAGGATTTGGAAAGGTCATATAGAAGCAACACACTTCCAACAGAAGGATTTCTAAAGTAGTTGAAAACACCAAATTTACTTAAAACAAAATAAAAGGACAAATTTATCCCAGTTGTTATAAATTGTTTGCTCTAAAGTTCTAGAGAGCCCATAAAATAAATGCAGATGAGTTCGTTTTTGTTTTGTGTTTTTTTTTTTTTTTTTTTACATCTGCCCAAAGAGAAGTTTAGTTATTTAAAAAGCCACTGGAGTTATGGTTTCAAGGAAGCAAAACAGTTTGTGTTTTCCATATCACATCGAAAGGGACATACATGCCCTTAATATAGAAAGTATTAAGCTGCCACTCAAAGAATGGAGTTTCTTTGCAGCTAATAATAGCGTGTGGAGTCTGAATCAGGTAATACACATAACTTAGAACTTTTCAGAACCACAAGCACAAAAAAGCAAAGCAAAGCAAAGCAAGAAAATAGTTTAGTTCAAGTCCCATGTAAATTAAACCTAAAATAATTTTCTCAAAGTGTGTTTTCTGTTTTCTGTTACTAGGGTATTTTAAAACTTTCTCCATGGAGAAATAAATATTTTATGAATGTCCATACACAAAAGAAGGCAGAGCCTGGGTCCCAACCCCGGGGTGGGGGGGAGGGAACGGGGGGGTGGGGGGGTTTGCAACCATATAGAACAATTGGAGAACTATAATCCCCCCCTTCTAGAATATTCACTAAAGTAGACCTCCCTGACTTTGGGCCCAGGATCCTACGAATTTCTTCTACACTTGTTTTCTCTGTATGGAGACAGGGAGGCAGGGGTTGGGGGAGTGCAAATAGCTGCTAGAGGTGGGATGGGCAGAGGGGTAGGGAGGAGATGAGTTTCGAGGGACCCAGAGCCTCATTAATATCCTCAATAGCCTTGGCACCATAATTCTTCTCCTTTGGAATGCAAATATGGTATTCATAGACAATCAGGTCTTTTGAGTGGATTATTTAGTCAGTCCTTTTGGTAAGGGAGGAAGAAGTGAGGAAACAAAAGAGAGAAAGAAGAAATTTAAAAAAAATTAAAAGTAGGAAGAAATAGAGTAATAATGACAATAATAGTCATGTGATGATAGCTAACCTCTATTGGTGTTTTTGAGATTCCACTTACAGGCTAAGGGCTTTCTATCTTTATCTCCTAACCCTCCAATTAGGTAAACCTCACCCTAGCTGACACTCCCTCAGTATTCTAAAATCGTTTAGTTGTCTCTCCTGAGGACATTTGATGTTTTTCCTACCCTAAATTCCCACTCTCCCTGAAAACTTTCTATGTAAGACAGATGTACTACCCAGGGTGAAATTATGAGATGCCCAGTTAAAATAAGGGAAATTATAGTTGGATTCTCCTATGATGTAATGTAGTCTTTGAATGACACCCTCAACAGTCATAGCTTTTCTCCACTGGAATCCCCACTCTGCCACTCAAAGCTGTGTGACCTTGGGCAACCTCTCCATGCCTCAGTTTTGCCATTTTTAAAATGGGTATAATAACGGTATTAAGCCCTAAACACCATAATGATAGCCAAATATGCTAATGTATATGTGTGGCATGGAGTAAGCACTAAATAAAGACTGGCTATCGTTTTTTGTGGTTATTTTTTTGGTTGTCTGTTAAGAAACTGCTTCCAATGCTAATGCAGTGACTTTTTCCAGCCCGGAATTGGATTAACTAATAAGCCTCTAAGGAAAATATCAAATATCAGTGATTCTCAAGAAAATTTATCTCACCAGTGTCATTACTTACCTGCTGCAGTAACTTCTAAAAGCTAAATTCGTTTCTAAATGAGCTCATTTTTAGATATGAAATTGTAGGCATTTGGGGCCATCTTATCTCCTAAGGCTACAACAATTCCATGCAAGAAAGGACCTGAGTTTCCTCGTGATTTTCCATAGCGAGTATTTAATGTACACTACATCAAGCAAGCAGGTAAAGAAAAGCAATACTTTCAGGTGTAAATAGAACACCTGACTGAGCTGATTTGATAATTCATTTTTTTCCCTAGACAAAGCTAGGTTTTCAAACCCAAGGGTCTAGAGCTGTACATATTTGTACCTTAACATTTAAAAAGCCTCCTCTGTATGTGTAATCATGTCTCTGCTTTGATTCTTGATGCTGTTTAGAATTGCATTCCCTCTTGTTTTTCTTACTCATTCTTGCCAATGGTTTGTCTTAATTTTATCGGACTTTGCAAAGAATGAGTGATTTTATTGATCAAAGGTATTTTTTTTTTTTAATTTATGTCACAACTTTCTGCTTTCAAGTTTACGAATTCCTTTTTTCCATTTCTACCTATAGATAATATTCCTATCTCTACCGCCTGGCAGGTACCTGCCAAATTGAGAAGAGCACTTGGGGGCATGGAGAGGAGAGGGCTGGCACAGCTGATTTCACTCCAACAGAAATGGGTGGTGTGGTTTTTTTTTTTTTTGGTTTTGTTTTGTTTTGAGATTTTACTTTTTTGCAAGAAGACCGCATGCAGGTATTCCTGGAATAATTAAAGACACAAAGAGAGCACCCAAGCAAGGTTCCTTACCCATCTGCTGCCAGCTGGGCTCACCTTGCCAGGTCCAAAGAGCAAAAAGGGGAGAAGGGGGGAGGTCGGAGAGTGGAGACGGGTGGGGACGGGTGTGGGCGGGGCAGGAAGAAACGGCCCGACTCAAACGGCTTTCTTCCGTCCTCCTGCCCTCAGCCATGTTCTGTCTTCCCCACCCAGGTCTCTGCCCCAATTGTGCGCGGCCTCGCGCGTCTACACCCGCAGCGCGTCTACACCCGCAGGGGCGCGAGTGGCCGCCGCGTCCACGCCGCGCGCGTGAAGCCGGTGCCCGCCGCCTGGCGGGGAGGAAGAAGCCGGAGGGGAGGGTTGGAAAAGAGATCAGAAAGGGGGGGGGGGTGGAGGCAAGGGGCGGGAGCCCACGTGATTTTCTGGAACGCAGACTCGCTTCTTTATTTTGATTCTCAGGAAGTAAACTTCACTATCTCCAAAATGCGCGTTGAGTGAATCGGAAAGAGTAGAGTCACGTTCCACTGGAAAGGATCGCTTTTCAAGTTCACATGAACTTATTCTTTGATCCTCCTTCATTGCTCTTAAGATTTACTTCTCTTTCAAATCAAATAGTGTGTTTCTTTCTCATTCTGAGAAAAGCTTTCAAGATGTGATTTCCCTTTTGAAAGGCTTTGAAGTCTTTCTCCACACATCCTTTCCTTAAAGGGATTTGGTGAGAGGAGATAGGCTCGGGGGCTAGAGCGTTTTAAAAGTCACTTTCCAACTACCCCGTCTTCCCCTAAAGAGTCTTGAAACCTCCCAGCTGCTGGAAGACGTTTCCAAATGTAACTCCGTGGTTCCAACACCCAAACTTCCCTCTCTGGATTGGGGGGGGGGGGCAGGGAAGGTGGGCAGAGCACACAGGAAGCTGTATTTTCCTTACGGAGTAAAGCCACCTCCACAGGAGGGATATTAGCAAGGGTTCTGACATTTATGAGTCCGGTCTCCTAGGACTTCACGACAGAAAAAGCTGACATCCAGGGTTGTACATTTCCTGGGGCGGTTAGATTTGGAGCTTCCGGTTTGTGGAATATCACCTTAATCCCCGTTTGGAACATCTGTATGGTTTGTGCCAGGTTGGAGCACCTGCCCCACAGTGGCCAAAAATGCTGACCACCATTCAAGCCTCTCACTTCAGAATGAGATGTTTGTACATGAAGTGACCTTTAATTGTGTCTTGGAAACTCGTGTCAGATCAACATGTGGTTTCACTTATTCAGCAGAGGTTATTACATTTCAAGCTGTTTTGTGTTAGTTTTTAGCATTTAAATGAAGTATTTTCTTTTTCATATATTTGATGTGGCTCAAAGAAGCTTGCCTCTTTTTTTCTTTTCCTCGTGGATTTTATTGTTTGATTAGATCTTTTTGTCAAGTCAGATCAAAGATGGCTTTCTTTTCTTTAGGAGAGATCTTTTATTAAGACAAATCAATAGAACAGATTCCACAGTAAAGCCGCATTTTGTTTAACAGATTTTGAAAAGAGGAACAAGATTTCAATGAGAGTAAAGAAGAGATGTTTTTATTTTTGGATTATATTCATCTGTCAAAGAGTTAGATGAAAGGGAATACTTTGGCATTCTAAACTTCAGATTTACCATGGGGAAGGAAGCTTTGCAGTCCTAGCTGGACACACATCCTTACGGGAAAATTCACTTTGTATTTTATGATCTGGGACTATCCAAGAGCTGGTATTTCCTCCCTGCCCGTCCCTTTTCCTACCCTTAATATCATGTAGATGCTGGACTGTTAGTTTTTTGGCCTCTTAGATGAACTCCTTCACATACTTCAAGAGGCAGTGTTTCCAGGTAGCATGCATGTTTTTGTAACAACTTGTTGTTACCTCTGTCAAGGGGCTATCACATTATCTTGAAATTATGTGTTTACTTGGTGGCTCTACTGTTCCTTAGGGGCAAGAAATGGGTGTTCACCTTGTCCCTCTCCCAGTGCTTGTTAGGGCTCAGCATATATTTGTCAATCTGAACTGAACAAAGACAGAAATGTGGTCAGTATTGGCTTTGCTACAAAAAAGATGATTAGGATTACATTGGGAGTATTTGGCAGTCACACAGTAAATAACATCTGTAAAACATCATAGATGGAATATATAGATGCTTCTATACAGCACTTATTATCTCATCTGATATGTATTTTTCTTGTTTACTATGTTAAGTATCTATTTCTTCAGCCTAAAATGTCTGTTCCATGAGGGCAGGATTTTTGTCTTGCTTTCTTCACTGCTATAGCCCCAGCATTCAGAACAATGCCTAAGATATAATGGTAGCTCAAAAATTATTTGTTGAATGAATGAGGCAATCTTAATATACAATATTTCTCCCCCTGCTTTCTGGTCAGGGGGAAATTAAGACAGTCATCCACCCAGGAGTGGTGGCTCATGCCCATAATCTCAGTGATTTGGGAGGCGGAGGGAGGAGGATTGCTTGAGGCCAGCAGTTTGAGACTTGCCTGGGCAATATAGCAAGACTGCATCTCTATTCAAAAAATAAAAATAAAAAAAGAAATAGTCATCAAGTCAAAGATTCTTTCTTTTTTTAATGAAGGGGGTAGTGAGGAGGGGGGTTCAATTTCCTTTTTTTTCTTTTTTTGAGATAGAGTCTTATTCTATTGCCCTGAGTAGAAGGCAGTGGCATCAGCCTAGCTCACACCAACCTCAAACTCCTGGGCTCAAGAGATCCTCCTGCCTCAGCCTCCCCAGTAGCTGGGACTACAGGCACTCGTATTGACATCTGGCTAATTTTTCTATTTTCAGTAGAGATGGAGTCCCCCTCTCACTCAAGTTGGAAAGATTCTTTTCTGTTGGCTGATTTCTCTTGAGTGATTCAACATACGTCAGTTATGTGGGTGGTTGCTACAATTCTCCAGTTACATTGGTTGTGAGTGAGATACGGCCTTAGCCATCCAGATAATGCATCATGTAGTTGATGCGACTCCAATACTCAAAACAGTATATTCTTTATTCATTCAAGTACTCAGGCAATTCCATGAAAAAAAAATCAAGAAATGCATTATTTGGTATCATGAATTGCTAAAACAAAATTTTAAAATACTTCATTGCTCTCATTTCTCCTAATACTCCTCAGAGGGTAGGTGCTTAATAGAACTGTCTTGATTTGACCCTAGGCAAGGAAATTTAAAAAGTAAAAGTACTTGGGGTGTGGAACACAAGCTCCTTAATGGCAGGTACCAGCTCAGTCCTGTTCCCTGCTGTATCTTACATACTTAGCAGAGTACCTGGCACATAGTAGGTGTTCAATAAGTGTGTTGATGAATGAATAAGTGAATAGTGTCTCTCTTAGCTACTGCTGTATAGATGGAACTTTAGACACCATTTCAAATCATGAAAAGTTCTGGGAGAAATTTTGCCTGCATTTGCAATGTAGTGGTTGTATGGCTAACCGTTTAATTTGAACATTTAGGTGGCCACTTGTATGCTCAATGAAGTTTCCAACCACAGTTTTGCTTGCATACATATTGCCCCCATAATTGACCACATGTGTAAAAGACACAAGGTTTTTGGAACAGAAGAAACAACAAGGAAATACACATATCTGTGAAGGAGAGATGAGCACTGAAGGAATTCTAGCAGTCAATCCTGTAACACTAGCACTCTGGGAGGAGGCAGGAGGATCGCTTGAGTCAGGAGTTTAACGTTGCAGTGAGCTATGATGACACCACTGCACTCTAGCTAGCCCAGGTGACAGAGTGAGACTCTGTCTCAAAAAAAAAACAAACAAACACAAATTTAAGCAATTAGGGCCAAAGGCCTCTGGGAGCAAGTCTAGGCCCTAGCAAAAAGTTGATTTTTTTTCAGGCCAATGCAAGGTCTGGCCAGTTAAGTATCTTTTCTCAGTGTATTGGTTAGCTTTTGCTGTGTAACAAACCACCCTCAAAATTAGTGGCTTAAAGCAACAACTGTGTTCTGTAGGTCATATTCTTCTAGACTAAGCCAGAGAGGCTGATCTATACTGGGCTCGCTCATGCATCTGTGGTCAACTGGCCTAGGATGGCCTTGCTCACACGTCTGCTGGTTGTTTGACTGGATGGTTGATGAGTCCTCAGCTGGGACAGCTCGTCTCTGTTTCCACGTGGTCACCCATCTTCTGCCAGTGTAGCCCCAACTTTTTTACCCGAGGGTCTTAAGATTCCAAAGAGCACTAAGAGCAAAATTCGCAAGACATCTGGAAACGTAGGCTCAGGCCCTGTGCACCAGCACCACAGCTTGAAGATAATGCTAATTGAGTATTATCATTGGGGAAGTTTGATTTAGGCAAAACGAGGTATTATAATCAGCAAATCAATCCTCAGACGGGAACCACTGAATGTAAACATAGCAAAGAGGATGCCACTGCCAGCGTTGCCAGATTGAGCAAAACAACATAAACGGCAATATTGGGCCATACACATACTAAAAAATTATTTGCTGTTCATCTGAAAGTCAAATTTAACTGAGTGTCCTGTATTTTTTCTGGCACTTGACTGTCAACTCCCCATGTGGTAGAGTCCCACCTTTTCTGCCAGGATACCTCAAACACTGTCAGTGACAGGGGAGCCCCTACAGACAGAGCGGGGGAGTCAGGTCAATTGTACACTAAATAATAATACAGGGCGTAAGTGCTTTCTTATTTTTTTTTAATATAAAAAGCAAATAGAAATAGAAGTTCTAATGTTTTCTCTTTGCTACCCAGTGATCCTGGGGCACCACACCCTCTGCACTTTGGAGACACTGCATACTCGAGCTTCCCCAAGGGAGGGATCCTTTCTTTGTATCACCAGGGCTAATTATGATTTCCTTACAAACTATAGGATCTTGAACAAATGCCTTAAATCTGTCTCTGTCACCTCCTCTGTGAAATGAAGCAAATAATAATGCCAACCTGGTAAAGCCATATGAAGAGTATATGTGACAACATGTGTCAAATGCCTAGCACAGACACATAGTAACCCTCATTACAGGTCAGCTATTACTATTATTGTTATTGTTGTTATTGGCAATCATGGTGGGTCAAAGTCTACTACAAGAAAAAATATTATAATTGATTTAATAAAAAAATCTTAAAATTATTTTCAACCTCCATATATATATATATATATATATATATTTTTTTTTTTTTTTTTCCTTTTTTTGGAGATAGGGTCTTGCTCTGTTGCCCAAGCTGGAGTACAGAGGCATGATCATAGCTTATTGCAGCCCCAAACTCCTGGGCTCAGGCGATCCTCCTGCCTCAGCCTCCCAATTAACTGGGACTACAAGCATGAGCCACCATATCCAGGTAATTTTTAAATTTTTTGTATAGACGGACTTTCGCTACGTTGCCCAGGCTGTTCTTGAACTCCTGGCCTCAGGTGATCCTCCTGCCTCAGCCTCCCAAAGTGTTGGGATTATAGGTGTTAGCCACTCTGCCCAGCCCCTATATGTATGTTTTAAAAAGATATGTAATGCAACCAAAAGTACCTAGAATTGGATGCTCACGATAGTCAAACTTATGTTTCAAATTTAGTAATAAAGTGGAGATTTTAGAGCATTTTTATGTATATACACTTCTGCACATAAAACCTCACAGTTTTGGGAATATAGATTAGACTCTTTTTTTTTTAATTTATTTTTTATTTTATTTTTTTTTTTTGAGACAGAGTCTCACTCTGTTGCCCAGGCTAGAGTGAGTGCCGTGGCGTCAGCCTAACTCACAGCAACCTCAAACTCCTGGGCTCAAGCGATCCTCCTGTCTCAGCCTCCCGAGTAGCTGGGACTACAGGCATGCACCACCATGCCCGGCTAATTTTTTCTATATATATATTTTAGCTGTCCATATAATTTCTTTCTATTTTTAGTAGAGATGGGGTCTCACTCTTGCTCAGGCTGGTCTCGAACTCCTGAGCTCAAACGATCCGCCCACCTCGGCCTCCCAGAGTGCTAGGATTACAGGCGTGAGCCATCGCGCCCGGCCTAGACTCTTTAAGTTTGTGAGGAAGAGAAGTGTCCCAGCTAACTTGAGGAAATGGGGGAATGGCACATGGCAAGAATAGTGACAATAACCGTCGTGCTGATACATGGGCCAAGATTGCTGACACCGTGACCTCATGCAAGCCCCTTAGCCCTCCTGCACCTTGGTTTCCACAGCTCACTTCCCTCCGAGATGTAAGAGAGCTACTTGAACATTGCACGTGCAAGCCCACTTTAAACTCTGTTGTGTTACAGCACATTAGCAATGATTATACCCAAGAAGCACTGGCTCTTTTTGTGGCTGGATAGTGTAAGTCCATTTTCAGACCCAATAAGTATATACTAAAATTACTTTTAAGTTTATGATTGAAAATCAAGTACCTTACTTAATCTTAAATTCCGACCTCGTAAAATTCGCGTTTTAATATAAATGTATTGTTTTGATGCTAGTCCCTGTGTTTGCGTGAGGATCCTGGGATCCTGGCCCTGAATCCTGGCATTCAGGCCCAGCGCTGGACACACGTCTGGCCTCTAACAGGTGCTCAAGATATAATTGTTGAACAATGAATGAACAAATGAATGAACAAAAGAACAAATGTCTGCTTTGGGGTGTTCGGAGGAAACGAATGTACTTTATGTTGGAGAAGGTCCCGCCCACGTTTATAGGGTTTATTTCCCTCTTGCAGGTTGTTATAAACCTCTGTTCTGGCGTCCTTCATCTGTGAGACTGAAGTCCAATCCAGAACCACTCCCTTGCAGGGAATATTTAGCACAACATAAGCATAATAATAGCTGTTTAGGGAGCTTTTGCTTTCTGCCTGGCCCCGGGCTACTTTCAGTAAAAGTTTTTCTAGTTTACAGTTTGAGCTCTTGGACCAGAAGATCTGGGTTTTAATCCTGTCCCGCTGCTTTCTACTGTGTGACTTTGGGCAACTTCTTTACCTGTTCTGGGCTTTAATTTTCTCATCTGTAGTATGAGGGAGTAGCTGGGCGAGGTAGCACGAGCCTGTAGTTGCGGCTACTTGGGAGGGTAGGCAGGAAGATCGCTTGAGCCCAGGAGTTTGAGGTTGCTGTGGGCTATGTTGATACCCCTGCCCTCTAGCCTGGGCAACAAAGAGAAACCCTGTCTCAAAAAAATAAAACAAATAAAATGAGAGAGCTAATGGAACTTATAGAGTTATTATATTTATAAGGGTTGTTATGTTTGGATAATATCTCTTGAATACTTATTTTGGATTCTGAAAGTTTGTGTCTCCCCCAAATCGGTATGTCATGAAATCCAATCCCCGATGTGTTGGTATTTGGAGGTGGGGCCTTTGGGAGGTAATAAGTCATGAGGGTGGAGCCCTCATGAAGAGATCAGCTGCCCTGTAAGAAGAGTCCAGAGAGCTAGCTGGCCTCTTTCCACCCTGTGAGGATACACGGAGAAGTCAGGTGTGTGCAACTGGTAAGGGGCCCTCGCTGGAACCTGACTGTACCGGGACCCTGGTCTTGGGCTTCCGGCCTCCAGAACTGTGAGAAATAAATGTTATTTAAGCCACCCGGTCTGTGGTAATTGGCTATATGGGCCTGGACTAAGACAGGACTTATTACATGTCACACATTTTCTCAGTCTCAATCACCCTCAGAATCCAGCAAGGTAGGTAAATTAAGTCATAAAACTACACCCCACCCAAAGCAATAAACTATTTCACTTTGAATGACTATATGTACCTTTAAAAACATGTTCATCTTTTCTGACTTGTCCCTTATGCAAAAACCTTTGCATACCACTGGTCTAGGAGATAGTGGAATAAAGGAATGAAAGAATAGCTGTGAATTATTAAGAAATAGTAGAATATTTAAAAAATAAGATAACAAACATTAAGGATTTTTTTTTTTAAGCCTAGGATGACTCACATATTATCCTTCTGAAGAACTTGGTTGTTCTTTGGGGAGTGACTAGTTCCATGGTCAATAAATTCAGAAAATATAATCTCCTCCCCTTGAAAAGCTTTTGCACATGTTTACATATCACAGACGCTAAGAAACAGTTTGATTTTTTCTAACCCAGCATTTCGTATACTAATTTGCCCACAGAAGTTTTTGTTGTGGTGGTGTATTCCGTGACTTATTAACATCATAAAATGTAGTCCGGAAAACTCTTACGTATTGTTGTGTTGACCGGAAACCCAAGCAAACACTGGGTAGACTCGTCGGAATCAGAACGTAACTTCACGGAGATGTTGGCGAGGATGCAGAAGGCCAGGCGAGCAAAGGATCAGCGCATTCATTGTTCACCTGATTCCTGTGGTTGCATGCAGACGTGCTTCAAAACCTGAATGACAAATGTCAGAGACTCCGTGAACAGTAGCTAGAGCAGGAAGGGAGTAAAGGTGCAGTCTGTTGCTCGTGCAGGGCAGTGCGACACAAGGCAAGGATGGCTCTCCGTCCTTTCAGCCACGCCGCGTGCGCGGCCCTGGTCCCAGCGCGGATGCAGAGGGCAAACCCACGTCACACCGCGTGGTGTCTGTTTGTAGTTAAGGGAGAGATGTTCTAACCTCAGGAAATTGCAAACAGGGATATTACTCAATTTTGAGTCATGGCTATTCTTTAATTGAGAAAGTTATTTATTCGGTTTTTAAATGTATGCTTCTTTGCTTTATCTCATTCCCATTCTGCACATTTCTTCTCTATGAGAATAATGGGCCAAAAAATAAAAAGTATCAAGAGAGTTAAAGTCATCTAAGATTCTACCACATAGGAAAAAAAGCATTCTTTTTTTTTTTTTTTTTTTTAATTTTTTGAGACAGAATCTCACTCTGTCACCCAGGCTGGAGTGCAGTGACATCATCATAACTCACTGCAACCTCAAACTCCTGGGTTCAAGCCATCCTCTTGCCTCAACCTCCCAAGTAGGTGGGACTATAGGAGTGCACCACCATGTCTAGTTAATTTATTTCTTTCCTTTTTTTTTTTTTCCTGTTTTCTGTAGAGACAGGGGTCTCGCTCTTGCTCAGGCTGGTCTCCTGGCCTCAAGCGATCCTCCCGCCTCGGCCCCCCAGAGTGGCAGGATTACAGGCATGAGACATTGCACCTGGCTGAAAAGACCATTCTTAACATTTCGATAAACATCATTCAAGACTTCTCTTACACAGTAATTTTACATGAATACGATTATACTCTACAAATTCTGTGTGGTATGTCCTAGACTTTTTTCTGCAATAATAAACATACATCAACATTATCGGGGTTTTTTTTTGTTTTTTTTTTTCTTTTATTGAGACAGAGTCTCACTCTGTTGCCCTGAGTAGAGTGCCCTGGCGTCAGCCTAGCTCACAGCAACCTCAAACTCCTGGGCTCGAGCGATCCTCCTGCCTCAGCCTCCCCAGTAGCTGGGACTACCGGCGTGTCCTGCCACACCCAGCTAATTTTTCTATTTTTTGTAGAGACCGGGTCTCATTCTTGCTCAGGCTGGTCTTGAACTCCTGGCCTCAAGTGATCCTCCCACCTAGGCCTCCCAGAGTGCTGGGATTACAGGTATGAGCCGCCACCTGGGGCCAACATTATCTTTGTTAATGGCTGAGCCATAGTTTATGGAACCCTTTGGCAACTTTTAAGGGAATTCAAGGTGTTTGCAATTTATAATTATTCCCAATTGAGCCTTGTGCAAACACCCTTGTGTATTCAGCCTTTCGCATATAAAAGAAGTCCTTCTTAAGGTAAATCCCTAGAGGTAAAATCTACATCACAGTGTACCTGTATCTTATATTTGGTTCCATACAAACTCCCTTGGAGAAAGCTTATGCCAAATTATCCCCATTCCAAATGTGCAAGAAATTGGTTCTTTTGATATTTCCTTTTTTTTTTTCTTGTAGTGACAGAGTCTCACTATATCGCCCAGGCTGGTCTTGAATTCCTGGCCTCAAGCAATTTTCCCACCTCAGCCTCCCAAAGTGCTGGGATTACTGGCGTGAGCTACCACCACCAGCCAATACCTGCACTTTTTAAGCCATTTATGAGACCACTCAACTTTTATGAAATCTCCACTTTAATGTTCTCAAGGAAAAAAGATTAGTTGTATTGTGAAATATTAATAGATCACTTCAGAGTAAAGTACCTATGATGTAGCAAACTGGTCAATTTTCCATTTTGTTGTTCACATAATGACAAAAGAGAAATTTGGCTATTGCTTTCAGAGAATTAGCAGGTGTGTTCAGCAGCATGCTGGTAAAATTTGGGTTCAACACTGCCGTACAAACAGCTCTTGGGAAACCCTTTAATGAGTCCCTTTAAATAGATACGCATCAATTAAACTGAAGATTTAATCATTTAATGAACAATAAACAACCTGCTAATTTAGGGGAGAATATTGCCTTTCAAATTTCTCCGTTTCAAGTTCTTGGAATTACTGATTGCTTATGTCCAAAAGAATGGGTTTCTAGTGGTGGAATTCCCGCTAGACAAGAACATTCTATGCAATGCCCAGTCCCCAGCACTTAGTAGACATTCAATAAAAAAACATAGTTGAGGCTGGACGCCGTGGCTCTCTCCTGTAATCCCTGCACTTTGGGAGGCCCTATTGGGAGGATCGATTGAGGCCAGGAGTTTGAGACCAGCTTGAGCAACATAGAAAGATCCCGTCTCTTAAAAAAAAGGGGGGAGGGGGAAAGTTGAATAAATAAATGGCTTATTACGAAGTTAAAAAATAAAGTGTCCTATCAGTTACTATCTAATCAGCCAGAGTTATTCAGGAACTATTAGTAGGTAACCAATAGTGTAAGTACAGTATATGCTTTAAATAGTCCTTTTCTGGATTTTTATGTTCTTCATAAGTAGAGACAGCAAAGTGGTGGACAAGGGCTGTCTTAGCCTACAGTCATGTTTTATTTGGCTCAGATGGTATTTAAACATTTTGAAATAGTTGCCAACATTTCTAAAGTTAAGTTTTACATAAAAATCTGGATTTCTGGCTTTTCTTAACAAAATGTAAGCTCTGGCCACACCAAGTCCAAACTCCAAGCCACATGGCAAGAGGAGGCCGTGGCTGAGGAGCACACACCCCCTCCCCTTTGGACCACGGTGCCCCCACTCTGTAGCTGGCCTCGCTTCTACCACTTGCCTTGCCCCAAAGGCATTTTGACTTTGCCACACCCGATCTTTTTTTTTTTTAAGTTTGGAATGTGTACACTGGAGATCCTCTGATCTTAGATTATTCCCTCAATCCAGAGAAATTTACCTGCTTCCTCTTTTCCCAATTTTTAAGACCTCGCTGCTCCTGAACCTTCCTTTATAGCCTGTACTTTGTTCTTTGTCTTCACCCGACTGGCAGGAACTACTCTCTCCCGTCTCTCAGCAAACTCTGCTGTAGGTTGATGGCAATCAAAGCCCTCAGAGTACTTTCTCCTGTGCTTGTGGGTGGGGGAGGGAAGGATTGAGAGAAAGGAAGAGACACCGAGATTATGGAGGACTTCCTGTTCTCAGCCAATCATGCCTGTCACACTAGCTACAGAAAGACATGTTTTCGTAATACATATTTTTGGGGGGAAAAAAAAAATCTTGATTCTACTCAGCTTTGGGGAAAAAAAAAAACTGTTGACTCTCTATGAATAATTAGACCTCAAAATACAGAGAGAAACGTTCTTAACACTTTGCTATCAGAAAGGCAGACATTTTAGACATTGCAGATTCCACACAAGATAAACACATGGCCCGTTGCCCCCTCCTCCCTGAATATGTAAAAATAAATGGCAAACTATTACCAATTTGTAAGTGGTCTAAATCTCTTTATTTTTTCTTCCGACAGTAGGTGTTTGGTGTCAATGTACATTTTGCCTACCACAATGCTTTCCTTCCCCAAACTATTAATTTTGTTTTTATGAATAATACAGTATGCCCCAGTTATTATTTAGTTTGATTGTATACTGGCCTCATGCTCCGCATTTTAATTTAAGTGTAACTGCGCAGGAAAAATGCAAATCTCTTCTATTCAAATTCAAAAGAAAATAAATGGATTTTTTATGGCCTAGAGGATCTATTCATTAACAAATCATTTATCTTTTCAGGAAGAACAGTTTATATATCCAATATGCTCTTGTGCTGTCTTTATTTTCTTCATTTTTTTTTTCTCCTTTGATAAATACACTCCCTCTTTCAAATCTCCTTTGAATCTCTGCCGATAGGGGCAGCTTATAACAGGCAGAACAAGAATATAATTAATAGCATCAAACAGAAAGCAAAGGTTGCATAGAAAGCTTGAACATATTAGATATTGAAAAAATAATAAACAAACCTAAAATTGAACTGTGTTAAATGATTTTTATTTTTAGCAATTGCAATGTTAAAAAGATAAACATTTGGCCTCCTCAAAGTGACATGACAAAGGGATGGGAGAAGTATCTGTTTTCAACAAACTTTTTTCGAGTCTTGTGCTGATACCTGAAGAGCTAGAAACACTACTGATTTTGCTTCTTACATTATCTGCTATTAGAAGTTTGGCATTTTGAATGCCAGGCTGTATTTTTATTGAACACTGGTTTACATTTCTATCTTGATTAAAGAAACCAGTTTAGAGGGCATGGCTTCTGGGAAGGTGTCGTAATACACAAACAGCTGTGACACACAAAGCGATTTCTGATAAATACCTTTCACGTAGCAGCTTGCATGGCCTTCTCCTGAATTAGGAAGGCCCCTAAGTGAGGAACAGTAGTGGCAAGTGTCAGTTTATGGCCTTTTTCTTTTCTTTCTTTTTTTTTTTAAGACATTTGCCTTTTTCTGTGTAGTATACTTTAAAAATCATATGATTGCATTAAAGTTACCCAGAATGTTGACTTTCTCTATTCATGTTTATGTATTAAATCGGATTTCAGGGCAAATTGAATGGATTTCTTTGTTCTCACTAGATTAAGTCCAGATAGATAATCTGGTTTAGTTATGGCTACATTGTTTAAATCATGCTAATTATAGTGCTTACAATACAATGGCAGAGAGGGCCATTTAAATGTTCATTTGAGGAAGGGAAAGAAGAAATCATATGCCAAGCTCAAAAGTGTACAGTCACTCTAACCGCTCCCTGAAGGCCAATTGAAAGACTGTTTGTCAAAGAATTGTTTACCTTGAAATTCTTAAACACCAGGCGTGTTTCCGTGCGCTCAGCCTGCGTGTGGGAACGTCCTGAGGCTGGCTCCTATGCAGACTGGATTCCGATTTCCAACCGGACTGCTGGCTGCCCTGGTAGCTTCTCAGGGGGAGAAGGAGCGGGGAGACCTCCCCAGCCACAAACTCGGGGTCCTTTTTGATGGGAGGCTTTTAAAATGAAAGGAAAGGGGATAGTTTTTCCAGAGGTGAAAGAGAAATCCTTTCAGGGAAGGATTGAATGAACAGGACCCACTGGCAGAGGGGACAGAATCAAGAGAGTATCTGATCGCTGACTCCTTCCGAGACAAAAATAACTCAGTGTTTAATGAGGTGCTTTTATTAAGCACTGTATGTTTCCTATAGAGAGAAATTATGGGATTAGAATGGGAAGGGAAAACAGGGGACGTATAAGCAAATGTTTACCTAAACTATTCTAGGGGGTTGGCTCTTAACTTCAATTGTCCTCCATTTCACGATTTATTTGGGAAATTCCTGAGGTGGGGGGGCAAAGGACCGTATCAAGGTCTTGGCACCAGGTACTAAAACAAATAGCACATTGGACTATATTTAGCAGATGATAATGCGGAACGCTGAAAAAAACAGATGGAGGGTGATTAAAAAGAAATAAATAGTGCTGTTGCGGCTTGAAAGTGATGGAACACTGAAGGCAAGGTGCAGATTGTTTAGGGAATGTGTGTGGAATTTTTCTCTGTAAATCACCCATCACTCAGGAAAGAGCAGGATCACAACACCAACGCCAAGGGCGGCTCTCTTGTTTAATTGTATCCAAAGTGATAATACAGGTAATAGCTTACGCTTAAGAAAAATTGGGAAGACAGTTGACTTTTGCTTGTCCCCACATTTCCAGGAATTGTCCTCGACTTGAAGCCAATGGGGTTTCATGCAAGATAATAATTTTGGAAGGGAAAGTGAACCACTTAGTGGTCAGGCTAATCTGATCCACTGTTTAAGACCCTGGACAAATTATTTAAGCTTTTGCTTTGCACCTCCGTTCCCTCTGCTGTAAAATGGGTTTAATAATAATTCATTCCATCTGGTTGTTGCAAGGATTAAAGGCACTAATGTACACAGAGCAGTTAGCTACACCTCGTTCAAGGTAGGTTTCAGAAGTTGTCTAGGATGTGGTCACGGTTACGCTTAAAATCATTTCTATAGCTTCTATTTTGATGAGTTGGCTTTTGTGTGTTTGTCAGGAACTTAAAATAGAATGGCTAGCCTGTAGATCCATGTACCTGGAAAATGTTCGTATGCTTTAGAAAACAGCGTTTGGAAGTTGGACTTCATTCTTATTGAGATAAACACCTCTACAGTGGCATGGGAGTTATGTCTTTCCTTGTGGAAAAATATTTTATGAAAAGCAGTATAAACTTGGATTTGGAGGAATAAAGCTACATTGATGAGTAGCTGTTGGTTTTCGTGTATAAAGAAGCAAATGGAAATTTGTCCAAAACTAGGCACTCAGTAATAATAATAACAGATAGCACTGGGGGTGAGGTACAGCCCAGATTCCTAACCCTTCTGCTATATTCATTCTTAAGGGGTAAGTTTTGCTCATTTTTTACAAGTTCAACAAGTTCAACTCATTTTTTACAATCTACTTTTTTTTTTAGACATTAAGAAGGGGAAAAATTACATTAAGAGATAATGAAAATATTCCAAATCTGCAGAAACACCACCAAATCTAATTTTAGCTACATTTTGGGTTTTTTTTAGAGACAGGGTCTCGCTCTCACCCAGGCTGAAGTGCAGTAGCACAATCATAGTTCTCTGTAACCTCAAATTCCTGGGCTCAAGCGATTCTCCTGCCTCAGCCTCTCAAGTAGCTGGGACTACAAGCATGCGCCACCACACCCAGCTAATTTTTTCTATATATATTTTTAGTTGTCCATATAATTTCTTTCTATTTTTAGTAGAGACGGGGTCTCACTCTTGCTCAGGCTGGTCTCGAACTCCTGAGCTCAAACAATTTGTCCGCCTCGGCCTCCCAGAGTGCTAGGATTACAGGCGTGAGCCACCGCGCCCAGCCAGCCTTCTCATTTCTATTTTTTTTTTTTTTTTTTTTTTTTTGAGACAGGGTCTTGCTGTCATCCCGGGTAGAGTGCTGTGGCATCATCATAGCTCACTGCAACCTCAAACTCCTGAGCTCAAGTGATCCTCCTGCCTCAGCCTCCCTAGTAGCTGAGACTACAGGTGCACACCACCACATCTGGCCATTTTTTTCTATTTTTTATAGAGACAGGGTCTCGCTCTTGGTCAGGCTGGTCTTGAACTCCTGATCTCAAGTGATCCTTCCTCCTTGGCCTCCCAGAGTGCTGGGTTTACATGTGAGCACTCTCACCCAGCCAGTATTCTCATTTCTAAGTCATGGAATTATTAAACACAGGGCCACCTTAATGGGCCAGGGCTCTGAGCTCAGAGACAGCACTTGATTCTGCTGTTGTTATCTTGAAATTCTTAATAATTTTGAACAAGGGGCCATGCATTTTCATTTTGTATTGGTCCCTACACATTATGTAGCTGGTCCTTATCAGACATTGTGGCACTCAAGAGAGACCCCCCCTGGAAGACTGAAAATAATAGTTACTGGGCAAGTATTAATTCATTCAATCTTCACAAAGACCTGGTATGATGGGTTTTAATTTTACTTCCATTTTATAGAGAAGGAAGACATTTTATAAATGCAGGCCTTGAAATGCCTAGTGTTACTTAGTAATTAGTGAGCTTTATTTATGAATAATAAGCACAGAATTTTGCCTATTTGTATAAATTTATTTTATTTTATTTTTATTTCTCTGTAGAGATGGGGGTCTCATTATGTTGTCCAGGCTGGTCTCAAACTCCTGGTCTTAAGCGATTTTCCCGTTTTGGCCTCCCAAAGTGTTGAGATTACAGACGTGAGTCACTGCACCTGGCCTCCATCTATTTTATTATTATTGTTGTTTTAATAGATGACAGGGTCCTGCTCTTGCTCAGGCTGGTCTTGAACTCCTGAGCTCAAGTGATCCTCCTGCCTCAGCCTCCTAGAGTGCTGGGATTACAGGTATGAGCCACCATGCCTGGCCACCCCATCTATTTTAAGCAAAAAAAAAAGAAAAAGTTGAGTCTCTGGGGACTCTGCCCCAGCTGTGCAGATATTTTATTTTTGAAAACACTGGCCTGTTATCTTGAATGTCCTAGTGCTAATTCAGGAGGTATTTTGATCTTGATTGGTCTACTGAGCACATCACGATCCAACTTCCAAAAATGATGAACATGATGAGAATCCCCCACCCCGTGAGCCAGGCTGTGTCTGCCGAAAGTTCTCCCAGGGACCAAAGATGGCTGCGATGTGTCTGGTGGGGATAGGGAGCAGTGTGGCCTGTGGTTCCTCACAGCTGGAAGCAAGTGGCCTGTGGGTGAAGGAGGCTGTCATTTCAGCCCCAGTTGGGGCACCTCTTAATCAATTTCAAGGTCTTCAAGGAAGCTGGTTTGTCAGGCCAGAATTTATTACTACAACTGCAAATTTCACCTTCATAAGCTGTTCAGCCCAAGTCAGTTCAAGCCTCCATATCCATGAATTGCTGAATTGTAATTGTTTAAAAATAATATGGATTGCTAACTCAAAAGAGAACTGAAAGTTTTCTCTTTTGGTACCAAAAAAAAAAAAAAAAAAAAAACCAACTCTGTGAGACCTTTAAATGCTAAAAGAAATACTACATTTCCTGATTAGTCTTCTCTAATAAAAAACTTTTATAGTTCTCTGTGCCAAATGGTTTCTTGTTCCCCATAATTATTTGATTAAAAAGGAATAAAGTTCTTTGAAAATGATATTATTGTTATATTAGAGCTGAAATTGTACTCGTCATTCCATGCTATTGCCTGTGGAGTTTTTGACCTTTCTCATTTTACCAATTTGTGAGATTTTTTTTTTTTCTTTCTATGGAAAAACCCTGTGGCCTCCCCTTCCTTCCTCCCTCTCTCCCCCTCCCTCTTTTCTTCCTTCCTTCCAAAAGAAATCATCTTGCTCATCATTTTGTGTGATATGTATTGCTTTCTACATAATTTTGGGTGCAAGCTGGCATCCTCTCATGAATTAATTAATCATAGTAACACACACTGCATTTACAAATATATATTTAAGCTGGGAGTGGGGCTTGAGCCTGTAGTCCCAGCTACTTAGGAGACTGAGGTGAGAGGACCGCTCGAGCCCAGGAGTTCCAGGCCAGCCTGGGCAACATAATGAGACTCCATATATAATATATATATAATTTTAAAATATCTATTATAACTGAGCTTGATTGCATGAAATATAACTTGTAGCCTGAAAATGGAAATAAATTCCCAAATGTGTTTTTGTTTTTGTTTTTTTTTTTTTGAGACAAAGTCTCGCTTTGTTGCCCGGGCTAGAGTGAGTGCCATGGCGTCAGCCTAGCTCACAGCAACCTCAAACTCCTGAACTCAAGTGATCCTCCTGTCTCAGCCTCCTGAGTAGCTGGGACTACAGGCATGCGCCACCATGCCCGGCTAATTTTTTCTATATATATTTTAGTTGGCCAGATAATTTCTTTCTATTTTTAGTAGAGACAGGGTCTCGCTCTTGCTCAGGCTGGTCTCGAACTCCTGACCTCGAGCCATCCACCCGCCTCAGCCTCCCAGAGTGCTAAGATTACAGGCGTGAGCCACCGCACCCGGCCCCCAAGTGTGTTTGAACACCCAAGTTCTAGGCTTTGTGACAGGCACTATGAACATCGAGTCAATGAAAACTCAGTTTGAAAAATTATTAATATTTAACATTGAGATTCTATGCTAAGAACTTTAAATGGATTATCTGATTTAAGCCTGATAAGCATCCAAGGAGATGATATTATCCTTGTATTACCTGTGAGAAAAGCCCAGAGAGGTTAAATAGTTTGCTGAAGGATGCACAGCCATGAAATGGTGGTGTGGATATAAAACCAGATCTATGTGACTGCAAAGCAAGATCACGTACAACTTACTTTCCTTCTAGGAGTCCTGTTTAGTTGAGTTGAGAAGAAAAACCAAGATGGTGAGGCATTCCCAGGGCTTTGTGTCTTATCTGACTTGTGTCTCTTCCCTTTCCTCAAATAAAACAAAGTGTGATGTCTTTTGATTTGATTCCCAAAGAAAGAAGATTCACCTGCTTCTAAGCGTTCAAGTTCTGGAGTTAGGGTGTATTTGAATCTCAACTCTACCCCTAACAAATCTTGGGGATGGGTATAAGCTGCTTTACTTTTATGAGGCTCTATTTCCCAGTCTTAAAAATAGGTATAATAATTGTGCCCTAGTTAATGATGTTATGACCTCAAATGAGAAGATCCATGTAAAACACAGGTAGAAAGTGGCAGTTGCCTCATAAGCTCATGTGCTTTGCCTTGCTTGATGATTGAAATTATTTTTTAAAGCTGACAAATTTAAGCCAGTCATGGTGGCATGTGCCTGTAGCCCCGGCTACTTGGGAGGCTGAGGTGGCCAGAAGTTCAAGTCTAGCCTGGGCAACATAGTGAGACCCTGTCTCAAAAAAAAAAAAAAAAAAAAGTTAATAAATTTAACAATTAGGAATAGATTTTTTTAAACAAGTCTTAGATTTCTGACTTCTCAGACTTTATACTTTTTGAAATTGAAAAAAGAAATGGACTTTCAAGAATGAATTGAAGAAAAACTTCAGGGTGAATAGATGGGGAGGAAGTGAGTCAGCATGAGAGAAAAATATTGGGAAAGACAAGCAGATGGCTTTAGATAGTGGCAAATAGTTTCTGAAATCAAAGAGTACTTTACAAACAGGATGTGCAGGCTCTCAAATAGCATGGTTTGAGAAGCAGAGCTCCATTGAAGGTTTTTGAGTCCATGTGGAGCAGGATTGCATTGGTATTTTAGGTGAAATTGTTCAGTGATCAAACCTGTTTACTATTGGCTATTTACACATGTACTATGTGCCGGCCACATAGTAAGATAACGAGGGGAAATAGCAACGAGTCCAAACAGACGTGGTCCCTGGTAGGCAGCCTCTTTGATGGAGCCAATGACCTTCTCCTCCTGGTAGTCACACCCTTGTGCAGGGGCAGCACCCAGCGACTCACTTCCAATGAATAGAACATGACAAAAGCAAGGGGCATCATTTCAAAGCTTAGGTTTCAAAGCGACTGTGAAATCCATCTGGCTCGCCCTCTGCTGTTCTTTCTGTGTAGCCCCCGTGCCCCGAGGGGAGCCAGCTGCCGTACTGTGAGCTGTCCTCTGGACAGAGCCACTCAGCAAGGAGCCGTGCCAGGTCTCCGGCCAAAGGCCAGTGAGGAACCGTGTCCCTCAGTCCAGCAGCCAATGAAGAACTGGATCCGGCCAGTAACCACATGCGTGAGTTTGGAAGCAGATTCCTCCCCAGTCAAGCATTGAGAAGCGGCCACAGCCCCAACGAAAACCTTGATTGCACTTTGAGTCACACCCAGAGTCCTGACCCACACAAACAGTGCTTTTTTTTTTTTTTTTTTTCTGAGACAGAGTCTTACTGTGTCACCTGGGCTAGAGTCAGCCTAGTTCACAGCAACCTCAAACTCCTGGGCTCAAGCGATCCTCCTGCCTCAGCCTCCCGAGTAGCTGGGACTACAGGAGAGAACCACTATGCCCTGCTATTTTTTTTTTCTGCTTTTAGTAGAGACAGGGGCTCCCTCTTACTCAGGCTAGCAAACTGTGCACTTGCTGTTTTAAACTGTTGTGTTTTAGGGTCATTTGTTCCTCAGCAATGAATAACTAATAGTCTTTGTCTTCATGAATCTTACAGCTACGGGGGACAAACAATGTCAGTTAACTATAATACCAATTAGTATCAAATTACAGCTGTGCCAGGTGCAGATGGAGAGAGATGCATGAAACAGACCACACCATGGAGTGGCCTGATTTTATGTCTAAGGGGCCAGGGAAAGCTTTCCTGGGAAATGATGGTTGAGTTGGGATTTGAAAAGTGGGATGGGAAGGGCATTTCGCTGCATCAACCTGGCAACCTGGGATGGGAAGGGCATTTCTGGCAGCAGAAACAGCATGTGCAAATGTCTCCCAAAGGGAGGAAGCGTCAGGTGTGTGGAGGGTGGAAAGAACACTAGAGAGGCTGGAACTCAGATGACCTGGAAGGGGCAGTAGCGGCTAGATCCCAGAGCATCTTGTTCAGGGCTTTGATCTTTATTCTTTGCCCATGGTAAGGGTTCCAGCAGTGGGGAAGGCGCGCTCAGATTTGTGTTTCCAGAGTTTACTCAGGCAGTGGAGGAGGGAGATTAGATTGCACAAGCACAAGGGTGGAAGCAGAGGGACCAGTTCGGGGCTCTTGCAGTGATCCAATCTAGGAAGGTAGATCAGATGGGTGTCCATGGGGGAGATGAAGACTTGTGGGTGGTTTTGAGAGATTCTTGGGAAGCAAAATTGGTAGGACTTGTTGATGGTTTGGACAAGAAGGTGAGGAGGAAGGAGGTGTCGAGACTGACTCATAATGTTTTTAACCAGGGAAGCAGGAAAGACTGGAAGAAGAGAAGCTGGTAAATTCTGTAGGTAGGAGGTCATGAAGATGCTAAGTTAATGACAGGAGGACCAGCAGAAGGACCCCCAGGGCAGTGCAGAAATAAAATCAGTAGGATTTAGCGGCTGACTAGCTGTTAGGTGAAGGCTTTATGGGAAAGGGAAGAATCCAGGACATCAACCCTGTTTTTGCTGTTTCTGTTTTGAATATGGAGAGTGGAATTATGAATATATGTCACATAAGATAAGCTCAAATCTATCCACTTATGCAGAGAGCTGGCCCGTGAATGGTTGGAGGGACCCAGCTCAAGTACTATTGATACTTTATTAAAGTCAAAGGAAAAAGAAAACTGCTTTAATGAACCCATTAGAGACAATTTGGGACTTGCTGCCAGCTGTAGAAGCTGACCTGGATGACTTGAATGATAGGAATCCGTGTGCCTACTTGAACAGGGCTGTGCCCATTGCAAAGTTAGAGCTGTTAGTCCAAATGGCTTTACAGAGAACTAAGTGATTTTGGTGTGGGCAGACTCATTTGCAACAATTCCAAAGTGGATATATTTCTATTATATAAGAGACCAAAGAATATTATAGGTATATATAAATATATATTTCATATATAATATGTATCTAACAATATATAAATATTATATAATATATGCTGTTATATATAAGTAAGGGAAGCTATATCTCACATACAAGTGATATTAATTTAGACTTTTATTTATTATTTTTAATTCATTTAAAACAAAAAATTTACTTAAATATATATATTAATTTATTTATAAATGAATGGGGAAGTACTATATGTCTGTATATCTCCTCCCTTAATTTGTAGTCTTCAAATCTTTAGTAATTATTCAACCCATTTATTTGATGTCTGTGAGTTGATTAAACATACATTATACCAGGTGTCAGATGTCATGCTATAGAACACTATAGCCTAGTGAATAACACCATCCACCTACAAAAGCATTCAATCTGGTTAAGATTAGGCCTGGTGTGGTGGCTCACACCCATAATCCCATCACTTTGGGAAGCCAAGGTGGGAGGATCACTTGAGACCAGGAGTTCAAGACCAGCCTGGGCATCATATTGACATCCCATCTCTACAAAAAATAAAAAAAATTAGCCGGGCGTGGTGGTGTGAGCCTGTAGTCCCCGCTACTCAGGAGGCTGAGGCAGGAAGATCGCTTGTGCCCAGGAGTTCGAGGCTGCAGTGAGCTATGATGACTCCATTGCACTCTAGCCTGGGTGACTGAGTGAGATTTTGTCTCAAAAAAAAAAAGAAAAATCTGGTCAAGATTAAGAACACGCATACATGCATGCATGAGTTTAAGCACAGAACTCTGTGCATTTCAACTCACCCCTCTACATTTTTGTTCAAACAAATTAGTCTTGTAAATACTTGGAAAATTGTAGCAGCAAATAAAGGCCCTTCACCTTGCTTTTGAGACGAGAAAAACAACACAAAACAGGACTGACGACTGCAGTAGTCTCCTAACTGGTCTCTCTGCTCCGCTCTGGCGCTCCCATAATCCATTTTCCACATAGCAGTCAGAGGGAACTTTTCAAAAGGCAAATCAGATGGTGTCACTTCCTCTTCAAACCTTCTACAGCAGGTTCCCATCTCACTTGAAATAAAATCCACACTCCTTACAGTGGCCTTGGAGCCCATGTGAACTGCCCCTACCCTGCCTCTCCTCTGCCATCTCTCGCATCTCTCTCACCACTAATGATCAAACCACACGGGCTTCAGTTCTACACCTTTACCACGCCAAGCCTGGCCCTGCCCCAGGGCCTTTGCAATTGCTAGTCTCTCTGCCAGGAAGATACTTTCCCTAGAGTTTTCCATTCCTGGCTTCTTCTCCTCATTCAAATCTGGGTTCAAATGGACTCTCATCTTAACAAGACCCTCCCCTACCCGTCCGGCCCCTCTCTCATGACGCTATGTTATTTCCACTGGAGCACTTTTCATCGCTTTCTAAATTAATCTTGCTTAGCTGATGTGTTAACTGGTTTATATTAATAGTTGTCTCTCTCACTTGGGTGCCACCTTCATCAGGGCAGTGGCTTTCCAGTTTCCTTTCCTGCTCTATCTCCAGATTCGATGGTACTGCGTGGCACTTAATAGGTGCTTCAAAAATGTTTTCTGAAATGGATTGGCCTAAGCCAGCTTGAATGCTAAAGCCTGTGCACCTTGGCTGCACCGTAGAGAGCATTCTCCTAGGCAAAGCTTTTCACATCTTCAAATTTGTTGCTACAGGCAGAGTCCACGCGCGGACAGAACCGTGACCGCAACCCCGTCCGTGAGTCAACCGGCTGGGCAGGGCAGCAGCGAGTTAGGCATTCTCATGAGGTACAGCATTGGTCATTTAACTCCTCCCAAGGCATAAGCTAGCTACTTTTGTTTTTTACAAAATTAACTATATTATAATATAATTCCCATACCATACAACTCACCTATTTGAAATGTACTATTCAATGATTTTTAGCATGTTGACAGAGTTGTGCAACCATCACCATGTCTAATTCAGAGCCTTTTCATCACCCCCAAAAGAAACTCATTAGCACTTCCTCCTCATTTCCCCTCTAACCCTATGAAACCGCTCATCTATTGTGTGTCTCTCCAGATTTGCCTGTTCTGCACATTTCATATAAACAAAATGATACAATAGTGTTCCTCTGTATGTGGCTTCATTCACTAAGCATAATGTTTTCAAAGTTCATCTATGATCAGCACTTCATCCTTTTTTGTTGCCAAATAATATTCCATTTTATGTATTTGTTCATCTGTTGATGGACATTTAGGTTATTCCTTTTTTTTTTTTTTTTTCTATTTATGAGTATACATTTTCAATTCTCCGGGGTATAAATACCTGGGAGTGGAATGTCTGGGTTATGTGGTAACTCTGTGTTTAACCTTTTCAGGAGCTGCCAGGACGTTTTCCAAAGTGGTGTGTTTGCTCTTGAGAGCCGGTCCAGCCAGCCGGCAACACGGCACGCCTGGAGTCACGCCGGAGTAGCGCAGGGTGCTGGCGAGGGCTGGTGAAGGAAGTGGTCTCCCGACTGGACAAAAACCTGATTGTTGCAATGTGAATGGAGATCTGATGACGATATAACAAAGTGTTTCCCTGTTTGTGGCATGGGAGAGGACTTTAGTGGTGCAGGGAGGAGGCATTAATCTCGCAGAATCCCAAAGTGAGAACATAATGCCCTTTTATTGTCTGGTCCTTCCTTATGATTACCCAAGGAAGAAAGTCTCAACTTGGTGCTAATACATCTTTAACACGTCTCTAAGACTTGCAGATCTCCCTTTGGAACCAAGAGAGCAGGTCTCTCCCTCATGAGAGCCTTCTGCAGGGAGTGTTATCTGCCTAGAAGTTAGCTTCTTTTTAAAATTTTTTGATGGTTACCTTCTATTTCTGGAAAATGATGTTGATTTTTCATTTATAGCAGTAATACAGAGTTTCCGTCTTTGCCTTGATTCATCACCTCTAACAGAGTTTGCTTAAAACAAATTTATTTAAAGTGGGAAAAATGTCTATTAAAAAATAAGTGCTAGTAATTATCTTACATGGTCCATGAGGGAATAAGGCTCTTAGCAGAATAATAGCTGAGTGTTTTTTTATTTCTTTACTGTGTGACAATCACAGTTTTAAGACTTTTACACAGATCAACTTTGCTCAATCTTTACCAGACTCATCCTACAGATGAGGAAATGAGGCCCAGAGAGGCTCCTACATTGCTCAGGGTCACACAGGTGAAGGTGGTGTGTGAGTGACTGAGTTTGGAAAGTCCAGGTGTGGGAGATACACTAGGGAAAGCCCCCAGCTCACAGTGACTCCTTAACCACCCGTTCCTCTCCTCCTCCAAGCCACCTGGCTTGTCCTGAAGACCTGCTCTTCCAACTTACTGAATGAAATGGGGACAATACCTGATACAGGCCGGGCAAATCTAACCCTTCTTTGAAAATCTGGAATTAGTACTGAAGGAGATGTCCCTCCACAGCGGCACTAAAGTTTGCTCAACAGTGGGGGGCCTCAGCCACCTCTGTTTTCCACAGATGCAGCCAGTCTGCAAGAAAGAGAAGCACGAAGACGTGCAGAGAGAGGAAGGGTTGAGGGATGGTATCTCCCTGGACCCCCAGTGATCTCAGCTTCCTAGGCCTGGTCCTTCCTGATGTCCTGTTGGACTGCACCCCCAGCCTTTAGTTCTGGGCGCTCTCCTCTATCCTTTGACAAATGCCACCTTTCAGCCTAAGCTAGCTGGGGTTTGCTTTATGTAATAAAAACAATTTTAAAAATTTTTATTTTTTGTAGAGATGGGGTCCGGCTATGTTGCCCAGGTTGGTCTCGAACTCCTGATGTCAAGCAATTCTCCAGCCTTGGCCTCCCAAAGTGCTGGGATTACAGGCGTGAGCCACCTCTCTGGCCTGGGCCAATTTTTAATAAGATATGCAGCTCTATGTGGAAGCCAAAGGAGAAAGCAGGGAATTCAAGATCTACAAAGAGTTTTCAGGAAACAAAATGGGTATCCCCAAGAGTAGGTCATTCATTCATTCATACATTTGTTCATTTTTTTTCATCCCAGCTAGTCTATATCGAGCACCTCCTGTGTGCCAGAAACCCTTCCTGATCCTGGTGACGCAGCAGTGCATGTGATCAAAAGGCTTCGACTCTCGCGGAGCTTATTTTCTAGGGTGATTGTGGAGACCCCTAAAGATCGTGAACAGCTTTGGCAATAGAGAGCCACCTTAGGTTTGTGGCAAGAAAATGATTTCATTAGGCCTTCAGTTTAGGAGAATGACTCTGCTAGAGGTGTTTACAAGAAGTGGCAGAGAAGCACCAGGGCCAGGAAAGCTGGCAAGATTCTAATCTGAGATGGAAGAGCCCTGCGATACAAGGTGTATCTCCTCAAAGGCAGCAGCAGTAGCACTAACATTTATGGAAAGCTTATTTTATTTATTTTATTTTATTTTAATTTTTTAATACCCTCGCTGGGTCTTCATCTGCTTTTGGCTCTATGGAGAGCTCACTATGTGCCAGGCACTGTACCAAGCATTTTATTTTTTTATTATCTCAATTTAACCTCACAAGAAAAAAATAAGTAATAAAATAAAACAACAACAAAAAGAAAACGACATAAAGAAATAAAAAAAAAATTTAGCCTCACAACACCTCTGTAAGGGAGATACAATTACTATCCATATTTCAGATGAGTTCTTCAGTTAAAGAAAAGGTCAAAATGGAAGAGACTGGGCGCCATGGTTCATGTCTGTAATTCCAGCACTTTGGGAGGCCAAGGAGGGAGAATCATTTGAGGCCAGGAGTTCAAGACCAGCCTGGGCAACAGAAAGTTCCCATCTCTACAAAAAGTAATAAAAAAATTAGCCAGGTGTGATGGCATGTGCCTGTAGTCCCAGCTACTTGGGAGGCTGAGGTGGGAGGATCATTGAGCCTAGGAGTTTGAAGTTGGAGTGAGCTATTATGATGCCACTGTACTCTAGCCTGGGCAACAGAGCAAGACTATCTCCTGTCTCAAAAAAACAAACAAACAAACAAACAAAAAAAAAAACAAGAAAGAAAGAAAAGAAAAGAAAAGAAAAGAAAAGAAGAGAAAAAGAAAAAGTCAAAATGGAAATTGTAATCCAAGTAGAACTGAACAAAGAACAGAGCACTATATAATAAAGCCCATGGGATGAGGCCAAAGCAGTACTCAGAGGGAAATGTATAGTTTTAAAATGCATTTACTAGGAAATAAAAAAAAGATTGGTAATAAATATTTTAACTCAAGAAACATGGAAAAGAATAATGAAATAATATATATATATAAAAAAAAGGCTGGTCCGAAGGTAGTGAGTTACCTCACTTGAATGCTCACAGTCAGTTACAGATTGAACTCCTTGTTCTACTACTTTCCCCCCTTCTCACTACTGCACTTCACTAGTCTTTAAAAAAAAGAATGAATAAAGTCTAATGTAAAAATCAATAAAAATAGAAACAAAAAAGTAGTAGGAAATTTGATGATTTTACAGATGAGGAAGTGAAGCTCACAGAGGTTAAGTAACTTGTCTAAGGGATGACAGTTTGCTAGGGGTAGCAGAGTTGGGACTTGAACCTCGACCTCTTAGATTCCAGAGCTCGAGTTCTTAACTATGGTGACTTTGGGGTATAAAAATCTGTCAAGTGCTCACCATTCTGCTTTCTTATGAGTTTGACAGAAAATACACTTTATTTGGCTCTGGACAACTCCTTCAGCCAGCCCTTGCACATGTGAAATGATGCTAGGGCCGTACTCCTAGCCAGAGGAATTCACTCTGCTCAGCCAGCCTAACCTGGGGAAGTAACCAGACTACAACTGAACAACTGCTAACATTTCTGCACCTAAAGAGCAATCTGAGACGTCAGTTGCCTCCTGAACTGATTAGTTCTGGGACTAATTGGACAGATTGGTCTGGGGCTTTCTCAGTTTTAGCACTAAAATTCCCATGACCTGGGAAACCCCTCAGGCCTGTGCAGCCTGGGATGGTTGGTCACCTTCCCTGGTTGCCCCTAGTGCTTGGGACTTCCGGAACGTTCTAATGGTGGAGTGGGTCAATGGTGCTCAAGCACGGACTAAGAATGAACTACATCTGCATACCTGAAGCACCTATTACAAATGAGGATACCTGGTCCCCCTTCAGACTGACTAATGAAAAATTTGCTGGGATGTGCCCCAAGAATGTGTATTTTCCCCAGGGGGTTTTTATGCACACTTAAGTTTGGAGACCCAAAGTTCTCAAATTATAGAATTCCAGACGCAAGATGGAGATCATGATACTAACCACTGTGGTCAAGTGGGGGCAAGAAGAGAAGAGTAGAAAGAACCCGGGCTGTGGAGTTGAGCTGGCCCCAGACTTCCCATTTGTCTCTGGATAATGAATGACCTCCATGATCCTCCTTGTCTTATGTATTAAATGGAGATAATCAAAGGATATAAAATGTGTAAATCCCCTGACACCTAGCAAATGTCTGATGCATGTTAGCTCTCTTTCCTTAGACTTTGAGAATTGCTATAATAACTGGCCATAAAAAGCAATTCTGCACGTGTAAAAACTTCTCCTGAGGGTATTTCCCCATGATGACTTCAGTTTCAAAATCTCCCATAAAGTATGTTTTAGAAAGTAGCATCTGAAAAATAAAATAAGGAATTTGCCCTATTTCCTTCCAGATTACTTCTCTTTATGGCTTGGCTGTTAGAAAGCTCAAATACTGAAAACTTAATCGTTTTAAGGCCACGTTTGAGTAGCATGTTTGCATAGTTCTCTTTTGAATGGACTCAACATCTATTGACGTGTTCTTATTGCATATATATTATTGAATTTTCCAGGGTTTTATTTTGAAGTCACTATAGTTTCACAGGAAGTTGCAAAGATCGTTCAGAGAGGGCCCATGAACCCTTCACCAGTTTCCCCCAGTAGTTACATCTTAGGTAACTGTAGTGCAATACCAACACCTGGAAATTGACGGTGGTACCATGTGTGTGGAATTCTATGTCATTTTGTCACGTGTAGATTTGTGTAACCGCCACCACAACCAAGATATAAAACTGTACTATCATCACAAAGCTCTTCCCCAAATCACCCTATTTTGTTCACTCCCACCCCTCTCCGCTTCACCATCCTAACCCCTGGCAGCCACTAACCTATTCTATACATTTAAAATTTTGTCATTTTGAGAATACTATGTTGGAAGCCTGCAATATATGGCCTTTTGAGATTGGCTTTTTTCTACTCAATGTGATGCCCTTGAGATCCATCTAAGTCATCGTGTGTGTCAAAAGTTCACTCCTGGCCAGGCGCGGTGGCTCACGCCTGTAATCCTAGCACTCTGGGAGGCCGAGGTGGGCGGATCGTTTGAGCTCAGGAGTTCGAGACCAGCCTGGGCAAGAGCGAGACCCCATCTCTACTAAAAATAGAAAGAAATTATATGGACAGCTAAAAATATATATAGAAAAAATTAGCCGGGCATGGTGGCACATGCCTGTAGTCCCAGCTACTCGGGAGGCTGAGACAGGAGGATCGCTTGAGCTCAGGAGTTTGAGGTTGCTGTGAGCTAGGCTGACGCCACGGCACTCACTCTAGCCTGGGCAACAGAGTGAGACTCTGTCTCAAAAAAAAAAAAAAAAAAAAGTTCACTCCTTTTCATTGCCGAGTAGTATTCCACATATTACTATATATTATATTATAAATGATAATATATTACTATTGTATTATTTAAATCACCCCAAATTGGAGCTGCAAAGTTCTTGGGGAGAAAGGAGGGTTTTGGTTGAGGGTAGGGGTTAAGGGGATGGGAAAAAAAATCATCCCAAAGTATTCTAAGGTGGAGCTATAAATAGGATATTTTACTAGAAAAATCTCCCTGTGACTTTGTGCTGTTCATGTACTGACTCATTTGCTCCTTGAAACAGCCCTGTGAGCTGGTGGCTATTATTTATCTCCCTTTTATAGATAAGGGAAGTGAGGCCCAGAGAGGTTAAGTCATTTGACTAAGCTCACAAAGCCAGGCAGTCTGGCCCAGGGCCCAGGCAGTCCAGTGAGACACCCTAAGTGCCTACACTGCTGTACACCTTCAAGCTAGTCTGCCTGTCTCCCGACACACCCAGCGGGACCATCTCTCCTGGTAAATCATCCAGGCCATAATTCCAAGCTGAGGCTGTTTGGTAGCTAAGAGTCAACGCATTCAAACCAAACAGTAGGAGTCCAATTCCTCAGACCTAGTTTCTTGGCTAAACATCAAGTCTGTGAATAGAATAGCAGATACTACAGAATCAATGATGAGTGGGAACAAGGTAAAATATGTCAATCTTAAGGGTACCACCTGTGTTTTTATGTAGAGATACGGCAGATTCAATTTTTTTTTTTTTTTTTTTTTTTTTGAGACAGAGTCTTGCTCTGTCGCCCTGGGGAGAGTACAGTGGTGTCATCATAGCTCACTGCAACCTCAAACTCCTGGCCTCAAGCAATCCTCCTGCCTCAGCCTCTCCAGCAGCTGGGACTACAGGTGCACACCACCACACCTGGCTAATTATTCTATTTTTAGTAGAGATTGGGTCTCTCTTGCTCAGGCTGGTCTCGAACCCTGACCTCGAGCAATCCTCCTGCCTCAGTCTCCTAGAGTGCTAGGATTACAGGTGTAAGCCACCTCACCCAGCCAGATTCAGTTTTTTATAGTTTCTTTCTTAAAAAATGTTTTTTTTTTAAATTTCAGTAACATATATTACATAAATTAGCCATTTTAACCATTTTTAAATGTACAGTTCAGTGGCATTAATTACATTCACAGTGCTGTGCAACCATTACCATATTTCCAAAATTTTTCATCACCCCAAACAGAAACTCCATATGCATCAAACAATAACTCCCCATTCCCCCTCCTTGCAGCTTCTAGTAACCACGTATCTACTTGCTGTCTCTATGAATTTGACTATTCCAGATATTTTGTATAAGTGGACTCAAACCATAGTTGTGCTTTTGCACCCAGTTTCCTTCACTTAGCACACTATTTTCAAAGTTCATCCATGTTGTAGTACATATCAGAGCTTCGTTCCTCTTAAAGACTGAATAATATGCCATTGCATGGTTGTACCACATCGTGTTTATCCATTCATGGAATAATGATGGCTAGACCAGATGGAAGTTGATGGAATGTGGTTTGCTTCTGTACTTTAGCTATTATGAGTAATGCTGCTATGAACATGGGTGTACAAGGATCTGTCTGAGTTCCTATTTTCATTTTTTTTTTTTTGGTTTCTACCTAGGAGTGGAATTGCTGGGTTATATGGTAATTCTATGTTTAACTTTTTGAGGAACTGCCAAAACCATTCCAGAAAGGAGTAGAAGAAGGAAACAAAGAAAAACCACACCAAAGCTCACGGCTAAGCTCAGCCTTGGTCTGTGCACTAACTGTGTCCTCCCCCTTTCCTATCGGGCATTGCATCTGTCATGTTGCTCCTTAATATTCAGAAAGAGACACTTAGAAAAATATAGTTTGGGGTTTGCTTTTAAGACAAGTCTTCTGTTCAGAAGTCCTGATAACATAAAATTTCTCTAGAACTTGAAACTATTTTTAAACCATGCTTGATACTCAGGCCAAAATAAGTTCCTTTTCCGGGTGTATTTTTGTTTTAATGTTTAAGGATACACATGAATAATTGCACACAATTGCATGCTAGACTAACATTAGGCAAGCTGTGTTGTTGATACATCTCTTTCCTCTAGGGTGTGTTTACTTGAATGTTCAAATTCCTGGCCAGATCACAATTAGTAAGTCAAGTTTCCTCATGGGACCTCACCTTCTAAGCAGGTAAGGTACTAACTGTCTTAAATTTGCAACATTTGATTTCACCACACATGTGACTTATCTAAGATTATAACTCAGCCACCAAGGCGTAATCAATTGAGGATAAAATTCTTTAGGAAACTCAAAATATTTCAGGAATCTTAAATATTCTATTTGCAGATGGGATAAAATGTGCTCTCTATCCATGGAACCAGAACATGTGGTGAACACAATTCCCTGAAAAAGAAAAAACCCTCCCACCTCTACACGTTGTGCATTTTGTACGTATGCTCTTGAATCGAAAGATCTTCTATACCAGTTCTGAGAAGCAATTTGTTATTTTCCTCTAAACCCCTCAGTTGTGGCGAGACTTTCCTCCCAGCTGAAGCAGTCTGCTGCAAGAATGTGCTTGTGTGATATTTAATCCCTTACTGGGAGCCCAGATCGAGTTTCTTGCCAGAACTAGAGATTGCCGTTTTTACAAATTCCCCTTCCTTAGCAAGCTATGATCACCCACATTTGGGGCCTGTAACATCCTATCAGTGCATTTTTAAACAAGAGAAAAGGGCTCCACCTTGTATCATAAGTTACAGTAACATCCTTTCTAACCACAGAAGTGCAGTTCACATGAGCAGAAAGTCTATTTCAGGATCTCATGGGTAAGCTGTATACCCATGAACAACTGTACAGAACAACTGTTTATAACTCCCAGACCGGTGGCATGCTGATCACTAGCTGTGGGGGCTGGGGGTGGAGGGGCCCTGGTTGTGTTTGCCAATTTCCATGGTGTAAATATTCCCACCATGTCTGATTTCAGACTTCAACGTGATCTCCAGGAAGGCAGAGATGGGAAGAGATGTGCAAAATCAGCTCTGCAGAGCCAGTACAAGGGGTCTGATAACACCACCTTAGACTCAAGACATAGAACCTAAATCTCTCAAAACAGCAACACCCCATTCTTCTTTCTTGGAGAAAGTTAAAAATGAGGTTTTGCTACACCCATGATCTCTGTCTCCATCACAAACTCCCAGAGGCTCTGCTAATTCTTTCCAAGTAACAGAATTTACTTAAATTGTTCCAAAGTTAATATTAAACCTTAATCACTGTTCTGATCCAGAGGATAAACAACCTGGAAACCAATTTTTTCTTTTTGTATTAAAAGACACACACACACACACACACACACATACACACACACACAGCATCTCATTACTGACTCCCTGCTGTGGAATTAATTTTATTTAAAAATAATTGTCACATGTACTTTAGGACTTGGAGTTATTTTAACAAAATGTTCTTGTCATGTTGATGTCATTCTAATGACATGTTATTGGTATTTTTGTTCTCAAAATGTGGATGTTTCCCAGGAAACTGACCAGTGGGAAGAAAGGTGGGTGGGGAAGTGAAAGTGTGTCAGAGACTGCAAGTTAAGGTTTTGGTTAACTCTTCTAGTTTAAGTTCTAGGGTGACTAAACTTTTCTAAGGAGGCTTTCTGATTTCTTAGGACTACCTAAAAACCCCTTCCCTGGGATTCTCTGGGCTTCCTTTGCACCCTGAGTAAATGTCTGTGTAACATTTATGTAGCATTTGAAACACAGAACTGGTGCTATGATTTCTTTACCTGCTTATTCTATTAGATCAGGCTCTTTGTCAAGTAGCTGACTTCTTTGTCTCTTTAACACTTTCCAGTGCCCAGAAAAGCACCTGGATTTGTTGGTGGAATGAGTGACATGACTTATTTTTAAAACTAAAATGATACTATTGGGGGTGGCAGCAGAGTCTTAAGTCAAGTGCTGTCTTTGAGCTCAGAGCCCTGCCCCATTAAGCTGGCCCTGTGCTTAATAATTCCATGACTTAGAAATGAGAATACTGGCTGGGTGCAGTGGCTCATGCCTGTAATCCCAGCACTCTGGGAGGCCGAGGCAGGAGGATCGCTTGAGGTCAGGAGTTTGAGGTTACAGTGAGCTATGATGATGCCACTGGATTATAGCCTGGGTGACAGAGTGAGACTCTGTCTCAAAAAAAAAAAAACCCAAAAAAGATATTATTGGGATTTCAAGATCCTAACGGCCTCATCTTTTTTATATATTCATCCTATGCCCAGGCTGGACTCAAACTCGTGGCCTCGAGTGAGCTTTCTGCCTTGGCCTCCTGAATAGCTGGAATTACAGCTGTGAACCACCACACCTGGCTAGCAGCCAATTCTATTGAAAGTTGCATGAGAGCTGGTGGTTTTTGCAGATGGTTCAGGCAAATGGCAAGGTGGTGGTGTGTGTGTGAAGACAGTAGGTGACTAGTGCAGGAAGGGACAGAGGAATGTGGGCTTGAATCACAGCTTTGTCACTCCCTACCCAGAAAGGCACTTAATGGTTCTGAGCATTGGCTTGTTCATCTGTAAACTGGGATTACCTCTAACACCTAGGGATGTTGTGAAGATTAAATGAGATAATATATGTAGGCTGCCTGGTCTAGAGTAAGTTTCACTCAATAAATGTAGACCCTGTCCCTGCCCTCCTCCCTCTGCCACCTACTTTTTTTTTTTCCTGCTAAATGTTCTTTTCTTTTTTTAACTGTGGTAAAATATATATAACATAAAATTTACCATTTTAACCATTTTTCAGTGGACAGTTTAGTGGCATTAAGTACATTCAACATTGTTGTGCAACCATCACCACCGTCCATCTCCTGAACATTTTCATCATTCCAAACTGAAACTCTGTACCCCTTAAACACTAACTCCCCCTCCCCCCTCCCCCAGCCCCCAGCCCACAGGAATCGCCTCTCTACTTTCTGTCCATGAATTTGTCTATTTAGGGACCTGATACAGGTGGAACCATAGAGTAATTGTCCTTTTGTGTCTGGCTTTATTCACTTAGCATAATGTCTTCAAGGTCCATCCATGTTGTAGCACGTATCAGAATTCCATTCGTCTGCAAGGCTGAATAATATTCCATTGTACCAATGCACATATCACATTTGTTTATGCATTCATCTGATGATGGCCATCTGGGTTGTTTCACCTTTTCGCTATTGTGAACAACGCTGGCAAATATCTATTCCAGCCACCTCCCTTTTCAGACGGGATCGGGTGCATTCAGGGTGGTATGGCCGTAGACATCCACCTCCTTTTTCAGAAGTGTGTTTGAGAGCCCCGGACTTAATTCTTTGCTACGACATCAGCGGTATAGGTTCTAGAACAACCTCAAACCTCCCTGTCCTAGGAGTCTTCCCCCCCTGCCCTATCTAAAACAGCCACCCCCTGTCACTCTCTAGCCCTCAACTGAGCTTTATTTTTCTCACGAGTTATCAGCATCTTAAACTTTAGATATTGATTCATTAACTGTCTCCACGGACCACCTTGTCAGTTCCATGAGGGCAGGGACTTGGCCATGGCTGTATTCTGGTGTCTAAAACAGTGCCCGGCATACAGTAGGTGCTCAATAGAAACATGTTGAATGACTGAGCGACAACTGGCTGCCTTACCACTGCCTGTCTGTTACCAGTGGACCTGAACCACAGCTGGTGGCACGATCTACCCTAGAAACCCAAGGAGTAGTGGGCTGTGAGCCTTCTGATGGGCACCAGCGCATGCAGCCAGCGGGGTGAGCCATGTCCCATGGAGTTGTTTGGGATCTTGGAACGACGCAGGTGGTGAATCACCGACTCTCAGCCTTGCCCTTCCGAGGACTTGGTCAGACACGTGACCCTGAGCCCCACGGTCCGAGCGAGCTCTGACTCGCAGGTAACTCACACACAAAGGTGAGGAAGGCTTCAGCGAGGACAGCACATGACATGTGACAACCTTGTTTCAAAACAAACTGAGTTCATTCGCTTGCTCCTAATTGTTTTATGTAGAAACATCATGGTGGTGGTGTCTGCTGGTTCAGCTTCCTGCTCCGTTCCCGATGTACTCATTTGGAGGACTTTGACTGACTGACTTCCTTCCTTCCTTCCCTCCCTCCCTCCCTAGGGTTTCACAAGGACCCCCCACTGCACAGGTCCAGTCGGGCTGCGGCTGGCCGAGCTGCCTCCCTCAGGCATCTCAAGGAGCAGAAGGCTCCAGGGAGCAGGCTGGGAAAGGAAAGTTGGCCCAGGGCACTCCACTCAGCCTCTCAGGCACTTTGTCTGAGGTCAAAGGGCCAAGATGAAGGCCCTTTGCCAACTTAAAACCGTGTTATTTGGCAGCATTCCCGCTAGTTTGTGCAGCCTGGAAATGAACTATCCACGCGCTCACCTACTAGCCGTGTGAACTGGGACGAGTTGCTTAACTCCTCTGGGCCTCCTTGTCTTCATTTCTAGAGCAGATTAAAGGAGCTGGATGAACAAAGATAATGACAACATCAAATAAAGTTTTTTTTTGAGGGGTGCGTCATGAGTGTGGACGTCACACTGATCAGCTTGAATTTCACAGAACTCGCTCTGGAAAGGGGTTTTGCAGGGAACACCCAGGTGTCCCGTGGTGTCTCAGTTTTGCTCAATGTCCTCAGCTTGGATGTAGCAAGGTCCACGCAGAGATGCTGGCAACCCAGGCATCCCAGGAGGCTGAGATGGGACGTTGGCTTGAGCCCAGGAGTTTGAGACCAGCCTGACCCCTTCTCTAAAATAAAAAAAAAAAAAAGAAAAAGCATGTTTCACAGCCTCCATCAAGATGAATAAATATTACAATACCTAATCATACATTTTATTTTGAGGGCTACTATATAAACTTTTAAATATTCTATTTATTTAACAAAAATGAATACTTGCCTTGACACCAAATTCATAAGATACAAAAGGATGCTGAGTCTCCCTCCAAATTCAGTCTCAAGTGACCCAATTCCCTTTCCTGGAGAAAACGTAGCTCACAAGTTCCTCACATATATTTTCAGAGTTAGTCTAGGAACACAGAAGCAATCTCTGTGTTGTGTGTTGTGTACATTTTTGTTTGTTTTTATTTCACGGTGTATTCTGGAGGTTGCTTCATATCTGTGAAGTACTTCCTCATTCTTTTTTTTATTGCTGTGTAGTATTCCTTTTAATGCATCCATTTATGTAACCGGTCTCCTGTGAATGGGCATTTAAGTCATTTCTGTTCCTTTGCTATGACAAACAGTGCTGCAATAAATAACCTTGTGCATTCTTTCGTGTGTGTGTGTGTGTGTGTGTGTGTGTGTCTGTGTGGGTGGGAGTTACGCAGACATTTTAGAGAAAGTAAAAAGCAAATCTCAGCTGAATTTTCCCATTGAAGACTTGAGAGGCGATCAAACACGTTCTCAAGCTCCAGCATCTTGTTTTGGAGATGCCTTGTGCAAGGAGGCTCCCTTCTCCGGCACCACAGAGGCGAGAGGGCTTGCTTCAGATAGCTAATCTGGCAATAATAACCTCCTCCAAGCGGGGAGGCAGACAATAGTGCCCAGAGAGTTTACACACTTGAGAAATGACTTGAAAATAATTGGAGCTGGTAGCCATCTGCCCGGTCCTTTCTCTCAAGAGCCAGCACGTTTATTCCACTGCAGGCGCCAGAGAGCCCCCGCGTTGGCTTCAGCATCTATGGGCGCCCTCACCTGTCATTCCAGGGGCCAAAGCAGAGGTTGTTTCTCCTGAAGCTCTCACATCAGTCTCCAGGCTGAACTGGCCTCGCAGAAAGATGTTTCCTTGTCCATCTCCTCTGCCTGCCACTGGGAGAAGAGGGCTTTTTTGGGGGGGTCTTTCAGCATTTCGAAATGGTCTTAAACATCTTTTCTTCTTGGCTTGGTAAACGATGATGGCTTATACATCCAATTTTTCATTTCACTTGGAAAGAAAGCCTTTTTCATTAGCTCACGAGCTTTCCATATCAGTTGCTAGGGGTAATTGTCTGAGCTGCTCCTAAAGCTGCAAAGCTTGGGGCTCTGCTGCTAAAAGATAGACTGCTGATTAATACTACTAATAAAATTACACTAGCTGTCATTTATTCAGAAGTTAGTGTTTCACATGTTGCTATGGACTGAATTTCCACCCACTTCCCAAAATTCATATGTTGAAGCCCTCGCCCCAAATGTTCCTATTTGGAGTAAGGACTTAATTAAGGTTAAATGAGGTTGTAAGCCTGGAGCCCTTATCTGATAGGGTTAGTGTCCTTGTTAGAACGAGGCACCAGGGAGCTCTCTCTCCCTCCCTACTTCTCTCTCTCTCTCTGCCACGTGAGGACACAGCAAGCCAGAAAACAGGCCCTCACCAGACACTGGATCTTGGACTTCCCAGCCTCCAGAACAGTGAAAAATAAATTTCTATTGTTGTCACCTGCTCTTGTTATGGTAGCCGGAGCAGATTAAGATACATGTATTGTTGACTTTAATTCCACACCAACCTTATAGGTAAAACTGTAATTATGTACATGTTCCAGAGTGGTGAAAATAGGCTTACAGGAGTTGAATTATGCCTGAATCCCTACAGCTAGTAAATTGCAGAGAATTGGCTCTGTGTCCAAAATAAATGCTCTTGAATGAAGTGCTATATAGCAGTGATTGTCAACTAGGGGCAATTTTTCCTCTCAAGGGACATTTGGCAATATCTGAAGAGACTTTTGGTGGTTGTCACATGGGGGGAGGGGGACATTGTGGGTACTGGCACCTAGTGGGTAGAGGCCAGGGACGCCGTCAACATCCTACAACGCACAGAGCAGCCCACCGCAGCAAAACATTTTCTAGCCACAAAGGTCAAAAGTGCTACATTTGAGAAATCCTGTGCTGTAAGGACAGGTAGGTCTCTCCGAAGCATTTCAGCCTCAAGTTTGCATCCTCTATTTTTCTGGGAGCCATAAATTCTAATTAAATACAGTGTGATCTGCATTATGAAAATCTGAATTATATGAATTTAAAATAGTGTTACATAACGTATTAAAAATGTCTAACTGTCCACAAAATTTGATATGTTGTGAATTTCCTCTCAAATTATGAATTTGTCAAGAAACACAATTTTGGAGCTAGCAGGTTGAGTGAACTATAAACTGTATATAACATAGCCATATGACGATGCCAGTAAGTTGATACACAGAAACGTTTTGAATTGTGAGAGTTATTCGGGTGCAAATCCCTTGCAAAAAAATATGTCTGTCTTGTATTTAGAACCAAATGAGAGTTTAGCATGCAGATCTTTATGTGCCTATAGGTACATAAATATTTTTGATTTGTCTCAATCTATAGAGATTTGCTATAAAATATTCTTCAACCAATGCTCTAGATGTGTGCATAATTCTTCACGGAAATTATTCCTAAGATAATTTGCACTTATCAAACTTGTAATTATCTCAACAAATACAAAGTTGCCTTTGAATAGGGCTATTTCCATAGAGGACAAAGCTGAATAATTTTAGATTGTTTCCGTGTGTGAGTCTTTCGGAACGTCTCTGGGCATCTGGAGTTGAAAGTATGTTTATTCTTTAGTGAAAATGATTGCCATTGTCGTGAGAGATACTGAAAAATGACTGAATCGCTCAGACATTGCAGCAGATCGCAGGGAAAAGACACACTGAAATCAAGACTGAGGGTAGCGTACGGGCTCATCTATCAGATTTGGGTCTATTCTTATATCAGCAAGTGTCACAGTGAGGTACAATTTGTTTTTCCAAAGACAAAAAAGGATAGAGTAAAACAGAGGTTGGCCAACTTCTTCTGTAAATGGCCAGATAGTAACTATTTTTTTTTTTTGAGACAGAGTCTCACTCTGTTGCCCGGGCTAGAGTGAGTGCCGTGGCATCAGCCTAGCTCACAGCAACCTCAAACTCCTGGGCTTAAGCGATCCTACTGCCTCAGCCTCCCGAGTAGCTGGGACTACAGGCATGCGCCACCATGCCCGGCTAATTTTTTGTACATATATATTTTAGTTGTCCATATAATTTCTTTCTATTTTTAGTAGAGACGGGGTCTCACTCTTGCTCAGGCTGGTCTCGAACTCCTGACCTTGAGCGATCCACCCGCCTCGGCCTCCCAGAGTGCTAGGATTACAGGCGTGAGCCACCGCGCCCGGCCGTAACTATTTTTTTAAAAACAGATATTTCAGAATTTTCAGGCCAGGTGGCCTCTGTAGCAACTAATGAACTCTGCTTTGCAGTGTGAAAGTGGCCACAGACAATATGTCAATGAATGAGCATAGGTGTTTTCCAATAAAACTTTATTTACAAAAACAGGCAGTGGGCTTAGTTTGCCAACCCCTAGAGTAAAGCATAAATATTCAAAGATATAGATATGAACACAAAGATATAAACACATACTGGAAGTGTGGCAGAGAATGTTAATTGCCAACCCACCACCCCTCTTCTTTAAGAGCAGAGCCTTCATACTGCTGGGGCCACCAATGTCCCCAGTTAAATATATCTATATTTTAGTTTTGTTTGCTAATAGGGGTGATTCTTAAAATGAAAGAAGATCTAGATGAGACATCTGGGAATGCTCTGTAAAGAGGCCTTATTTAGTGGGCAGGTGACATTTTGCCTTTTATCTTTCTCTTTATTCCTGCCTGGAACATGGGAATGATTGCTAGAGCTCAAGAGGTAATTTTGTCACTAAGTGGGCAAGCCCAAGAAAATGTTCGGAACCTGAGCCTTTGCCTCTTTGAGCCAATGAACTGAAGCCCGAAGTAGCTGACCTTTGGACTTCTTGTTATATGGAGGAAACCACCCTTATGTGCTTAAACCACTGTTTAAATCGAGCCTCTACTTGCTGCCCAGATAAAATTCCAATATATGTTGATAAATATAACAGATGTATAGTCCAGCTGTAAGCTGAAATACTGAAAGTAATAGTCCTGGAAGTAAAAGTACTGGAAGTAATAGTACGTTAAGCTATGTTCACAAGGAAGAGACAGTATTTACGATTGAAGACTTTGAATCCATCAATCAGATCTAGGTGTCAAATCCTGAGTCCACTACTGACCTTGGATAATTATTCACGCTCTCTATGCCTCAGTTTCCTCCCCTGAAAAATGAGAATAATATTACATGATTTATGATATTGTTGAAAGACTTAAATATGCTATAGCTATGCAGTGATGACATTTCTTACACACCCCTCACTCTTCAGGCCTTCCCTTTGTTGCTAGAACAATACAAGAAAATCCACCCATAACCTCTGAGTTTTTGATAGTTATGATATGTTGGGCTGAGTGCTAGGTTCTGGGCGTTCTGAGATGAGTAAGACTGTTCTTGTCTTCAGAGCTATCATGGCAGAGAGGGGAGAGGCAGCGTGGAGAACAATCAAGTGCAAAACAGTGTGGGCGGAGACAGAAATACGAATGGGGTGTAGTGGGGAGAAACAAAGAAGGAGTTCAGTTGCATCACTGGGTGGAAAAATGGTCTAAAAATATTTTATTGAGGATCTGGTATCTAAAATAGGAGTATTGAAGAGGATGTGCTGGCTATTACTTGTTATTATTAATAGCCAATGATAATAATAGGAAGAATTTAAAAATTAACGATGACACGTAAATATTTTTTCATTTCCCCCTCAAACTCCTCTCCAACCCTCTGTTCCCAGCTTGGTGGCTGCCCCCTCTGGACCCTATTAACCAATTTCCCCACTCTGCGGTTTCCAGCTGGGTTTGGCCAATGGAAGGCACCTCCAGGAGATGGGAGGCAGGAAGGTTTATTTCCCGAGCTCCCTTTCTGCTAGGTTGCCCCAGGTTGGCTGCTTCTCTCTACTGAAGGCCACAGCTGTGACCAGGTGTCTTTCCTTACAGCTGCTTTCTTCAGGTGCTGGGAACCACACCCTGCCTTTGCCTTCCTGGCCCTGGGGGCAGTGATGGCTCCCTGATGCCGTTATTAGCCCCAGGGTGTTCACTATCTCTTGCTCCTGTCCTATAACCCTGATCACATCTTTGAGATCCTCCCTGTGTTCAACTCTCCTTAGATACTAACCCTATTTTAGGCAGATATCTGTTTCCTGTTGAGATCCTGAGTGACAAATTCAAATGCCAACCCCGGCAAGATATGGGTGAAGTGGACCAAATCTAACGCAACAGGGAGGGTGGCAACCGCAGTGAACGGTAGCGCCTTGACGTGGGCAGATGCTACTCTGCTCTAGCTGTTTAAGCCCTTTGAGAATATGATCTTGGTGTTAGTTTTTCTAATTAAAAAATAATAATTTTTCTAATTTTCAGACCTTCTAATTTTCCAGTGGAAGCTGAAAATGTACATTTTAATAGAAGAATTTCCCCATTTATAAAAACACTCCTTGAGCCAAAGAACACATGACTAAATTTGACCTGTGGCTGCTACTGTTGTAAGGGCAATAGCCCTGGTACTTAGGGGAATTGGTTACACTAAGATAACATTAACGATTGTTACCTTGTGCAGACACGGCTTACATTATTCCATTTAATCCTTTTAACAATATCAACTTGAGGGAAGTTGTATTATCTCTATTATATAGATGAGGAAACTCTTTAAAGAGTCTCAAAGAGGTTAAATGATTCAATTAAGGCTGCAACTGGATAAGAACCCCTAGTAAGATTCGTGGTACCTGAGAACTTCGGCTGGGACTCTCTGCCCTCTTCCTGGCTGAGTCCTTGAGTAAGGAAGGCGCTGGGCCTTAGCCTTCCTCGTCGATTCATGTCTGTGTCTGAATCAGCCAATTCTTTTTCACTGGGATCTTTTAATTTTAACTTGGGGTCTGTGGATCCACTAGATAATATATAGATGGTTTCCGGAGAGGTCTACGAAATCCTTGAAATCACAGGCCAATTTTTTACATACACATGCACCATTTTTCTGAGAAGTTAAACCATAGCTGCCATGAGGATTTCAAATGGAAAGCCACAAAAAAAAAAAAAAAAAAATTAAAATAAAATAAAATAAAGACCATTTGTTACGGCGTTGGAAAGTAAATTGAAAAAATTAGTCAGACTCACTAGGATGGGTATAGTAAGAAAAGATGGAAATATTAACAAGTGTTGATGAGAATGTGGAGAAACTGGAACACTCATACATTGCTGGTGGGAATGCAAAATGGTGCAACCATGTTGGAGATCAGTTTGGCAGCCCCTCAAAAATTCCATATAGAGTTAACATATGACCCGCAAATGTGAAGGAGGCACATGTGTTTGTGTTGAAGCCTCTGCTTCCACAGTACTTGCATGATGGGGTTTGCCCTTTTACTTCTCTTGGGAACCCTGTGACGTCCATCATGTGAAGGGGCTAGCAGCCTGTTGGAGGATGAGAGACATGTGATTCAGTAGCTCTTGTCACCCTAGATGACAGCCTCCAACCACCACACATGGCAGCGAGGCCAGCTTAGTCTAGCCAACAGCTGACCACAGTCGCATGTGAATACCCAGCAGAGATCAGCCAGCCTGTAAAGTTGGGAGATAAACAAATCGTTGGGAAAAAAAAAAAAAAAACAAACCCAAATCACTGTTTTTAGCCACCAAGCTTTGGGGTGGTTTATTAAGGTGGCAAAAGCTAACAGGTACACTGCCTTTCACTATCTAAGAAAAGTGTTGCAAATAATTGATTGCAATGGGTAGGTACTGAGAATGTTCAATGTAAAGGTGTAGGTTGAATCTATTGTTTACACAAAATACATGCCCGTTTTCTGTTCCCCTTCTTATTGGTGATAAAATATTTGGTCATTAAAAGCAATTAATGTCTGGACATTGGCCTAGGCAAAGAATTTTATGACGAAGACCCCAAAAGCAAATACAGCAACAACAAAAATAAGTAAAAGGGACTTACTTAAATGAAAAAGTTTCTGCACTGCAAAGGGAATAATCAACAGAATCAATAGACAACCTACAGGATGGAAGAAAATATTCTCGCAAACTATACATCTGACAAAGGATGTGTGGTGAGTAAGACACAGAAACACAGCAACAGTGGCTCCAAGGGTTCTGACTCACTGGAGTGGATGGTTGGTGGTGCAAATCACTGAGCAAGTCAGCCCCAGAGATGACCAGATTCTATTAGCACAGGGCCTGACAGCCAGCAGAATGAGGTTTGATGTTATTAAAACAAACCAACCCCAAATAAGGCTTCCTTTCTATTTATATAAATAGAATTGTAATACATATACTTTCACTCTACCATGCCTTTTATTTTTACAGAATATTATTTCTGGGAGACCAGTACAAATCAGCACTTGGAAATTGTTCTCTTTTCTATTCATGACTGCCTGATAATGCATTGTACGGAGATAGTATACTTTATTTAACAAATCCACCTATGTATTTAGCTTGTTTCCAGGTTTTAAATTGTTATTATTATTTGAGATAGGGTCTCGCTCTATCGCCTGGGCTACAGTGCACTGGCACAATCACAGCTCGCTGCAAGCTCGAACTCCTGACCCCAAGTGATCCTCCCGCCTCAGCCTTCCAAAGTGCTAAGATTATAGGCATGAGCCACTGTGCCCAGCCTGGTTTTAAATTATTTGATTGCAAATTTTTCAAAAAAATTTTTAACTTGGCCCATAAGAGAAATAAATACCTTTTTACATTAGGACCAAGTATGTACACATACACATACACACACTTATGTATAGCAAAAAGTTTTACAAAATAGTAGTTATCCTTCCTATGTGTCATTCTACTCTATTCTATTCTAAAAAATGACAGCTGTGACCTCCTAAATTGATCTTACCACCTATAGACAGATAGATCATAACCTGCAGTTTGAAAAACACTTTCAGTGCATATTTATTAAATGAGAAGTACTTATTTATACTCTGTACTGTTCTGAACATTTTATAAATAACAGTTTATTAATCCTTGCAAAGTCCCATTAGGGTAGGAATTATTATTTTCCCCATTTTCTAGATGACAAAACTGAGGCACAGAGAAGTTGTACAAGTTGGCTAAGTTTACAAGCTAGTATGTGGGAGAGCTGTGCTTAAACCCTGGGCAGTCTGGCTGCAGTTTATGTTCTTAACCATGAGCCCACAGTGCTTCCTGTAGTCTTAGGAATTAAGGCTACAATATGGCAAGTATTTAGCAATGTACAATTCCAAATAGCCTCCTTCACTGTTTCAAACCACAGCAGGGTACATTCCTTTAGGAGATAGTCAAACAGGACCTGATAAATGTACTCTGCTATTCATACACCTTGATAGCCACAGAAGCCAAACAAAGGCTACCCAGATATAACAATCTCAGCTTCATCAACTTCTCTCTCTCTCTCTCTCTCTCTCTCTCTCTCTCCAATAGCACCAAACCCTCAGCCTCTCAAATGATCAGTGAAGACCATGCTCAGTGCTGGACTTACGATAATATTACAGGGTAACTTCTTATGCAGAGGTAGTGCTCAACTTCCCCATTATTTATTGATTTCCCTCCCCCCAAAGTTATCAAGTTCTAAAGCCTAATTATTGATGTAATAGCCAAGATATTGGGAGAATTGTAAGTCCCTTTAGCTAATGCATGGCATATGTTGGAGGGATTCAGCTAATTCACATATCTGTCTGCACTATTAATAGAGAAGGTTACATGCCAATTATCCAGGCTTCAATCAGCCTGTTTGGATACAATAGAGGCAGTGTTCACACACTTGATGTGCCACATTCCTTCCCGACATCAGAAGCAGCTGGTCCAGATAAAGACCACTGGGGCTTTGATATTTAGGAATCACGTCCACGGAAGAGCTGGAATTGAGACTTGATTGTTTACATCAACAGATACCTGCAGGTATCTTGAACCTGGACTCTTTTGAAAAATGCCTAGTGGGTTTGCAGTTCACTAGGCTTTAAACGTTTCCTGCTCAGACTTGTTGGGTGGGTGGGTGGAAGCGCTCAGGAAGAGGAGAAAGACAAAGGCACAAATAGCTTCAATGATAAAGGAAGGAAGAATAGGGCTGGGCAAATGGATGCCGGTAAAATAAAGAACCTGCCCCCATTCTTGTGCCCAGTCATAGACCCAAGCAGGCTAAGACGTTTTCCTCCTAAGAGTTTGATCTTACGTGTTGAGAAATATATGGGTATTTGTATGTGTATATATTTCACCTCAATCCTTTTCTTTTTGCTTTTCCCCCCCCTCTGATTCAGAAACTGGACTGGAAGTGTTGTAATATCGTCAAAAAATGCTGTTTCCGGTGACATTTTTAACCAGGAACAGAAGCTGAAGTGTCTGGAATCACCCGAGAAAGCCCCTGCTCTCCTGAGAGCTGTTCTCTAACTTTGCTGGCAGAGAGCACCGGATCACTGATCACAGTTAAAATGGCAGATGTTGGAGATTTTAGGGGGAGGGGAGGCAGATACCTGAGACTCTCCAGAAATCGTTCCTAGCCTTCCCATTATCTCCATTTCTCAGGTCACAGTATTACACAGAGCTGCTGACACTTATCTAAGGTCCCACAGCCAGACGCTGGCACAACAGCAAACAAACCATCCAACACACAAAAACCAACCCATCCTAGGTCCTGCCTCTCGGGCTGTTAACATTACTCTACTGGCATTACTCAAATACAGCGGCAGACTTCGATACCTTTAAACATCACCGAGAGCTAATAAACAACAGGCAGACACAAGACGTCAGCGTTGTTTTGTGTGCTATTTCAGCTCCGTGTGTATTTTTTTCCCCACCCTCCCAGATGAAAATACAGTAATTAACTCCATACAGAAGGGGGGAGGAGGAGGGAGGAAACTCTTTTTTTTTTTTTTTTTCCCCCTAGACTTGAAAAGAAATTCTGGCAGATAATTTGGCTGAACATGAAAAGGGAGAGGCTGCTTACAGCCGCCCAAATAAAGTGCTAGGTTGGTGAGGCTCTGCAGGCTGAGTTGGTTATTTCACGGCATGAAAGGCAGACATTTATCTGTTCCCATGGAGATGCGATTTCTAGTAGTCAATCAGGCAATGGGGAGGTCAGACAATAGCCAGTAGTTTCTTTTTTCATCTTGGGAGACAGTCGATTCCTGCTCTAGTTTAACATCTCACCTAAATTTAAAGGAATCGAAATGATTTTTCAGAAATACCTGCAAACGAGGCCATTATATTTTCAGTGATCATAATTAACAGGGAATTCCAGCTGCCTCCGAGGAAGACAGGGCGTGACCTCCTCCCTCCGGTTTCAAATCATAGGTTGTACTGTCATCATCCTTCTTTGCATAAATTTGGCTTCCAAACTTGACCCCTACCTCTCGAATAAAATAATTAATAAGGTCACAAATGGCATGTTGAGATTTAGGGAGCGGGGCAGGGGACTTCAAATCCAACATCGGGGAAGCAAGAGCACGCTGCCTTAGAAGAGAGCAAAGCCCGGAACTGCTGCCAGTCCGATAAATTGTAAACTTGGTTCCCGGCACTTCCTTGCCCGAAAACTGCACATGCAGAAATGATTAGGGCTGTTATTTGACCTTCCGTGTTTGTTATCTATCAATCCCAGAAAGCAGATCATGTCCATTTGCAAAATGTTTATTTCAGTAGGTGAATTGCAGTGTAAGCGCCTGGAAACCAGGATTCACATAAAGATTTTTAGAATGATTTTTCTCAGAAGTGTCTTTTTTTCCTGTATCATTTCCACACATGCCTCAGGCAGAAGAAAATGTAACAGGGGGCTTCCTAGAGCTAATTGAGAAGGGAGAAGGTATTTCCATGGGATCCCATTTAAAAATGCTGTTTGAGCTGCTGCTCCAGCTCTGGGAGCGTATTTGAGAGGCAGACTATCAAATGTGACTTCCACAGAAGGCTGTTCACAGGATGGCAGCCGAACAGAACACGGCAGACAGCCCGAGCCAGGATTTTATCATTAAGTAACTTCATTCTTGTTAATGGAGTCACTCAAGTGCAGTTCAACTGCGCAAGGCAGGAAAGTAAATGCAAGTAAGACTCCTGGTTTGTAACCAGCCCGGCCTCTACAGTTAGGAAGCTGTGAGTGCATTTCCATCTCCCTGAAGGCAGAGGCTCCTGCTTCCCTGGGGGACGGGCTAGCTGGAACAAAGACACCAACAGGGCCACCTCAGAAAGCCATTTGGAGCAGTCCCAGCAACTAGCATTTAGGGAAGGGGAAAACTCCAAAGCACCAGATAACGTACAGTATAATATCTCACTGATAAGGAGGCAAAAAGCAGAAATTTACCTTGAATGTTCTTGGGACTTTGATTTCTCTGGAAAGATATGGCACACATTTCTCATGTACTGTGGGTCAGTATCTGACCGTTTTCTTTGACAATTTCTTTCTCTCATTTTCTCATTTTAGCTTTTAAATTTAAAATGGAAGTAACATCTAACCTCTTTTCAATGTTCAAACAATACAAAATGAAGGTAAAAGAGTTAAATTTCCTCATTCCTTTTGCTCACCCCCCCAGCTCATGATCTCACCAGATAGCTAATAACTACTTTTTAACAGTGTGGCACATATTTTTCCAGACATTTTCCATAAATATGCACATATACACACACACTCTTTGTTTTAAATATACCACTGGAATCATATTTATAGACACTGTTATACAACTTGCTTTTTTTTCACTTAGAATATCTATCACAGGCAATTTTCAAGTTATGTATTTTTTTAATTAGCTATAAATTTGTGGAGAAAAATGTCACACATGCTCCTGGGGAAAATTCAAATTAAAGGGCTTGGGGAAGGGTGAGTTTCCCTCCTCCCCTTTTAGACAATGACTATTAGCAGTTTTTAGTGTATCATTCCAGAAATAGTCTACGCATAGATCAGCATATATGCATATCAAACACTCACACCTTTTTTTGTCTTTGCCTAAGTTTCTTTCAGCTTGCATTTTCCACTTAAATCTCTTGAACAGCACTCCACGTTGGAAACACTTGATGTCTTAAATGGTGGCATGGTATTTCTTTGAATGGTATTCCTTAATGGATGTCACTTGTCCTTTTTGACATCGTTTTATGTGGCTTTCAGTGTTTGCTTCTACAAACAGTGCTGCAACAAATACTTGTCTGGTGCGTGCCCTGTGATTCTCTGTTCAAACACACTCCTTTCAAAGCGACGCCTATTCCTTCTCACCTGTCCTCAATTTGCCTTAATCTGAAGGACAATTGATCGAATTAACTTAAAAAAAAAAACATGAGGGTTTTAAACAAGAGTGTTTTTAACCCATTAAAAATCTATTATAAACTCGTGCCTCTTCTGTAGTTTTTAATCTCTCCTCCGGCTTAAGAATGAGAGACTCGTGAAAATGAAAAGAAAAAGTGGCGCCCGTCCCCCGCCCCCCCCCCCCACCAGCCATGCCAAGATCTCGGCGTAGCATCCCTGGCCTGCTTATTACAAATGCATACTTCATATTGAGTAATTCCTTTCCACCTACTCCTTTCATCTTGGGCTCAGAAAAAGATCGCAGCTCACGCTTACAACTTTAGGTGCAGCTTCCTGCTCTTTTTTGTGTGCAAGAGCAAAGCCATTGGGGATTTAGAACAAAGTGTGCCCTTGGAAAGAAATGGGTAGAATTTTGTGTGTGCACTAGGTGGGGGAGGGAAGCCCCCTCCCGGGGGAGGAGTTTGATTTCATTATACAGTTGGAAACCCGGTGAAATCATGTATACGACTGAATCTTTTTGCTCAGCTAGTGAAGTCTTTTTGTTCTTTGTCTTGCAATGTGTACAGCAATTTTCTGTTATGCCTGGGAAGAAGGAAATTTGAGTTGAAGAGGAAGGCTGCTCCATATGCCTTGTAACAAGCAAGCTAATTGAAAAATTTAATTCAGGAAGAGATACAACAAGGCCAAAACGAAAGAGGAACCGAGCCTGCCAATGTTCGGAGAAGGGGAAAACCTAAGAAGTTACCATCCCCTAGTTAAAAATGATGTCGGGCTGGAAACATACTATATATTGCCCACTGTGTTTGTCACTGAAATTCGCAATCTTGTTTGCCGTTTATCTTGAGACTCTGGGAGCTCTCCTGCTGCTTGGGAAAAAAGAGGCCAGGTCTAGGAAGAAATGCCAGTGATAAGAAAGGGAAGGATTAGAAACCCTAGAGAGAATGGGAGGTGTAAATAATATGTGGGCATTGGACGATCCCCACAAAGAAATGAAAGACAAAGCCAAGTGCCTGATGCCAGAAATCCTAAAAACTTGAGTGGGAAATCCAGATATAAGAAAAATATCTAGAAGAAAAAAAAGAAAGCAAAATCCCAAGAGACTTTTTTCCTCTGTGATGTTACCTAACAGAGTAAATAAAGGTTGGTTCTGCCATCGTGCTCATAAAGGCAATGGCTTTCTCAGTAGCCCGCATAGGGCTTATGACAAGACAGGGCAATTTGGGGGACAGTTTCTTCCTCCAAAAAGGAGGTGAGATCGGGCAGAAGGAGCACTTGGCAGGGGCGGAGTTACCCCTCTCCCCAAAGAGTTTGATCTAGTTGAGTCATTTGCAGACCTCTGCCCCTCTCTTTTCTTTCTGCCAAGACTCTCCCTTGAATGAAATTGCTTAAGCAAGAGGGAAAAGGCATTTTTTTTTTTTTTTTTTTTTTTTGCCAAAAGCTAAGCTAAGACCAAGTTAAACTCGTTGGACAATGGAAACGTCTTCTGGAGGCTGTAGATTGTGACACTTCCTAGTTGCATGACTTGGGCATATTGCTTCATTTTCCTACTGTAAAAAGAGGAGGATAATAATAATGGGTAACATTTATTGAGCTCTTAAATGGAATAAGTTCTTTATACACAGGTCCATTTTGTCTTCTGAACCTAACAAGGTAGTATAATTATTATATTATCTCCATTTTTGGAGGCTCAGTCAGATCGCTTAGCTAGAAAGTGATGAAGACAGAATAAAATTCTAGATCAGGGATTGGCAATTACAGCCCGAGGGCCAAATCTGGCTCAATGGCTGTTTTTATAAATAAAGTTTTATTGGAACACAGCCATCTTCATGTGTTCATGTATTGCCTATGGCTGATTTTGAGCTGCAATGGCAGAGACTGTGCGGTGTGCAAAGTCCAAAATGTTTACTATTTCTTTATATAAAAAGTTTACAGATTCTTGCCCCAAATTGTCCAAGCCCGTGCTCTTAACCATGTATGTGTCCTTCTGTTCCAAAATGCCTCGTTTTTTAAAAATGTGATGCTGACCAGGAAAAACAAAGCTAAAATGTCAGAAGTAATAATAGTTATTGGAGCACTGACTATATGAGAGACCCAGGAATATTAAAAACAAGTTTTCTTTCGATTTTTTTTTCCTTTTCACCTTTTTCCCCCTCAAAACTCTGAAAATACTTATATCCTAAATTTAAAACAAACAAAAAACCTTCACTGCCTTCTCAGCTTTATTGAAACTGCATATAAATGCTTGTCTAAAAACCCAAAGCATATGCTAGGGAAATTTCCAAAGTAATGAAGAAATAGAATATGGTTTTCCAGAAAACAAAAATTATTTTTGCATATATGCTACTTTCAAAGCTCTAGGTAGAATATGTTAAAGTAAGATGCTGTTACATCAGAAGCTGATCTTTACAGATTAGGAAACAGAGCAACTAAGATCTTAGAAATTGATCTGTGTAGCCACAAGAGCTAACTTTATTAATGTTGTAATATGGCTAAGTTTTTTGTGGCTTTCTAGGATTGATGAATGTACCTACAAAAAATATCCAGGTTTTTATTGGTTGGTGGGTTGTTTTTTTTTTTGTTGTTTGTTTTTTTGCCTCCTCCTCCTCCTCCTCCTCCTAATATCCAGGTTTTTTTTTTTTTTAATTACTGAACAAGATTAATAGTAATATTTTCTATGTCTCCAATATTCCAGGCCCTGGGCTGGGCATTCTGAATACTCTTTGCTGACCCCTCCTGATAACTCTACAAGGCAGATGTTATTTCATTTTTTAGATGAGAATGGGGCGCAGATGCACAAAGTGCCCCAGCTAATATATAACGAATGACCCCCAAATCCCGACCCCAAATTCCATACTCTTTCCCCTCCAAGAGGAGGCCTGTCATTGATTGTTTACCTTTTCTTTCAGCCAATTCTTACCTACTTCGGCGCCTACCACGTGTCAAGCACTGCACTGGGTTCTGGGAAGCCAGCAGTGAACAAGACACATAATAACTCAGTCACACATCAATGAACAGGATATTTTCAGATGAGGGGGAGGAAAGCCAGGAAGGAAATTACAGGAGAGAAGGGACAGAGAGTGATCAAAGTTGGACGTAGCAATATGGCCTGGGAAGGCCAAGGAAGAGACTGGAGTGGGGAGTGCCAGCCACAGGACAAAGATCTAGACTCCGGAAGAGAGTTCCAGGCAGGGGAATCAGCAAAGGCGAATGCCCTGAGGTGGGAAAGATCTTGGTCTGTTGAGAAGTTATGTTGACTCTTTGTGTCTTCTGCAATTCAGCAGTCACTTAACATTCTTCCGAGTTTGAAGGTCTTAGGTGCTGCCTTCTAGGTGCCAGGGTTTGCTGAGGGTCTGTTCTCGGTCTAAGACATGAGGCTCTGATGGCTTAATATTGCTTTCTTCTTCTCCTGGTCAGACAAAGGAGTAAAGGGTTCCTCCTTCGTTTGTGATTGGAAATAATCGCAATGTTCACTCTTCCAATTTTCAGTATTATTTTAGATTTTTAAATAAGAACCACTGATCACTGAGTATATGCAATGTATTGTGCCAACTGCTTACTTGTATTATCTCATTTAATCTGCAAACAATCCAATGAAATATTGTCTTAATAGGACAGTCATCTTAAAACAGGAGCAGGCTGCACTGATAGTTTTAAGGGAATTCATTTCTAGAATCTCCATGTTTATACTTATATTTACTTATCTTTAAAACTGCCTTGGAATGTTCTTGTGTGCCTAAATTCACAATAACCCTCTTCCTGTGTTACAGAGAATCTTGTGTGTGTGTGTGTGTGTGTGTGTGTGTGAGTGTGTGTGTAGTACCACAGCATCTTACTTGGGGTAGGTGGTGTGATAATCTCCAAGGTACTAAACAAAGGGATCAATCCAAATATTGGTTTTGGGAAATGCTCCCTTAATAATTAATCAAGGCATCTAAATGTAGGTGTCCTATAGTACTTGATCTTACATGCCTTCTTCTAGGGACCATTTAGGACACCAAAGAAGTATAATGATGTTGATTTTCTTATAAACATAGCTGGAATGTTTTCTAGAACCATCAAATATTTCAGAATATACTGGTATACCCCAGGATAAAAATGTTATGTGATTTTCTTTCAGGTTTAGTGTGTGCTATTCAGTACATTAGAACTTGTTTTAACCAATCACATAGTGAAATATGAATTCTAATTACACCCATCATCTTAATTTTTTCTTAAAAATGATTACTATTTCTTATTAAGAAAAAATTGACTTATTTGAATTATGGTAAAAATTTCAGAAGCCAATTTAAAAATATACAAGTTTCTTTTTCGAAATTATGTGAGAAAAAAATGAGGTCATTAGTTTAGCAGGCCCTGACTATTGTCTTCTTAATAATACTATTAGCATTACTTAATACTACTAATTATTTTCTTTGCAGATAAATCCCAATTTGCACACACACATACACATATAATTTTAATTTTTTTTAAACTGTCATGTGCTTAGGGAAAGCTAGGACCTCAACAGTCCCCGGCGATGAAGTTTTGATTAGTCAATAACAGTGGTTCTCAATCCTGGCCTCAAGGTCAGATCATCTTTGGAGCTTTGAAACACTGTCAGCGCCTGGGCCCCATCTCCAGCTATTGTGATTAAATTAGTCCAAGTCAGTTAATTTTATTTCTGTCTCTAAGAACTGGTTGAGAAATTGGCATGTGACACTTCTGACCAATGAGAGGTGAAGTAAGTTGGCCGTGGGTGTGTCTTTGGGAAAGTTGTTCCTGCTCTTGAAAAAGTAGAGAAGAGAAGGAATATTTTGTCTTCCAAATCTTAGATTTTTTTTTTTTTTTTAAGGTGAATATATGCTACCTGCAACTGTGGCCACAAGTGGCAAACCTGAAGTTCAAAGCCAATACACTCAGGTGAGCAGAATAAGAAGATCAAAAGAAACTGGGACTAGAACAATTTAATTAACAACCCTGGAACGCTCTATCAAGGAGGACATTTACACCGTTTTTAGTTGGGTTTTCTGTTTCCTCAAGCTCTAAGCAGTTTTAATTTAACAGAATAAGGAAGCAGTAGCCTAGAGAGGTTAAGCTATCTGTCTATAGTCACATAGCTAATAAGTGGCAAAACCAGGGCTTGACTGTGTCTGATTCTGGCCCTTGTGCTTTTAATGACTATGGTATAACACAGGGATTGGTAAACTATGGCCTGTGGGCCAAATCCCACGCACCACCTATTTTTGTAAATAAAGTTTTTTGGGAACACAACCAGACCCACGTAGTGTATGTGTTGTCTACAGCTGCTTTCGTACCACAACAGCAGAGTTGAGTAGTTGTGATAGACATCGTACGGAGCTCAAAGCTTAAAATATTTACTACCTGGCCCTCTGTGGAAAAAGTTTGCCAACCCCTGCTGGTCTAACACAATCATGGTAAATCCAATTTTCTTTGTCAATGATTGTCTAGGGGTGACTATAATAACCTGTTCTGGCCAGTGAGACTTAAGCAGAATTCTGCTGGGAGATACTTCTGAGAAAGACAGTCCCTGAGCAAAAGAGGTAAGTAGGAAGGCAGCTGCCTCCCTTCCTGCTTCCGAATCGGGATAAGATGATTGAAGCTGTAGCAGCCATCGCAAAACCACAAAGGGAGGGAGCATGAACACATGCGAGATGGCAGAGAAGAAATATGGATATGGGCTCAATCTTTGATGATGCTTTTTGTTTTTTGAGACACAGTCTCGCTATGTCACCCTGGGTACATAGCTCACTGCAACCTCAAACTCCTGGGCTCAAGCGATCCTCCTGCCTCAGCCTCCTGAGTAGCTGGGACTAGAGGTTCGTGCCACCACACCTGTCTAATTTTTTCTATTTTTGGTAGAGACAGGGTCTGGCTCTTGCTCAGGCTGGTCTTGAACTCCTGGCCTCAAGTGATCCTCCCACCTTGGCCTCCCAGAGTGCTAGGATTACAGGTGTGAGCCACCGCGCCCGGCCCGGCATACATTGTTAAATGTGGTTCTCTTATACATCATTTTAATGCACATTTCTTGCCTTTTTTTGCTAATGACTTATCACTTGCCGTTTATTTTATATTTATTTTCGACTATGGAAATGATGTTAGACAAAAAGCAAATTCGAGCGATTTTCTTATTTAAGTTCAAAATGGGTCATAAAGCAGCAGAGACAACTCGCAACATCAGCAACGCATTTGGCCCAGGAACTGGGAAGGAACATGCTGTGCAGTGGTGGTTCAAGAAGTTTTGCAAAGGAGTTGGGGTGAATCTTTTATCTAAGGCTTTTCTGGAAAGTTAAGGACACCTGTCAGTGGTTTGAGTTTTACATTTAAATGAGAAACCTGGAAAACTATTTAAACAGGGTCTATGGCCAGTGTAGACGGAGTTGGATCCAAGGGCCAGTCATCGGAGTTCTTCCCCTCCTGTGTCCAGCAGAGAAAGTTCTGAGATGAGGTGTCCCCATCAACCCTGGTGAGTTCTCATCCTTATTTTTAGTTTCTCACCATCTGAACCCAATTATTAAACCTGGGGAGTTCCTCTCCTACCGTTCTTGATAGGAAGCAGAGTGTACCTTTCACTATAGAAACTAAAAATGTCAAAAATTGATTTCTAGTCCTGCAGAGGGATTTTGGGCCAGCCTAATCCAGTATGACCTCATTTTCACTTAACCAAAAACCCTATCTCCAAATAAGGTCACATTCTGAGGTTCTGGGTGGATATGAATTTCTGTGGGGGGAGGGAGGGACATTATTCAGCTCACTGCAGATACCAGTGGTCTTTAATAGTCTTTTCTGCCTAAGCTGACCAGCATTGGTGTCTGTTGCTTGCAACCAAACATTCTGATGGCGAAGCCGTCGGCAGCACCATACAATCACAGAAACAACCACCAAAAAGCCGCTTTCTGCTGTAAGGTTTGATGAGGAGGCAGCTGACAAGACAAAGACACCAGTTACACTAATTTGTGTCTCTCTGTCAAACAGAAAACCTCATTTCTATAATTCAATTCAATTTAGACACATAAAAAGTAAGACTTCTACCAGACTCTGAGTTAAAAAAAGAAAGAAAAAAGTGAATTTGGGACAGACACATTCTATGCCAAGAAAGAAATGAAACAATGCTCACGTAAAGAAATATACTGGGGAAAAATATGTTGGGTCCTCAGGACTAGCTACTTTAATTGCTGGGCCCAGTGCAAAATAAAGATCTGGGGCCTTGGCTCACACCTGTAATCCTAGCACTCTGGGAGGCTGAGGCAGAAGATCACTTGAGGTCAGGAGTTCAAGACCAGCCTGAGCAAGAACGAGACCGTCTCTACTAAAAATAGAAAAATTAGCCGGGCGTGGTGGCACGCACCTGTAGTCCCAGCTACTTGGGAGGCTGAGAGAGCAGGCTATCCCTTGAACCCAGGAGTTTGAGGTTGCAGTGAGCTATGATGACAACACTGCACTCTACCAGGGCAGCAGAGAGAGTGTCTGTCTCCAAAAAAAAAAAAAAAAAACAATTGAGGCCTCATGTTCCCAAAGTATTGAGAATATTAAGACACACTAACAACAGGGCATTAAGCCAATCGTAGGGCCCCTATTTGATAGCACAGGTCAGATGCCCATGAAGCCGGCCTTGCATGCCCTTAATCCAAAATTCAAATGAATAAAAATAGCCTCCTTTTATGTAGTGCTTACTTTGTGTCAGATACTATACTATGAGTTTTTATACACAAGGTTCATCTGTTTCTCACAGTGACCTTTAAGAAAGTTACCATATCATCCCCCAACTGTAGATAAGATTGGTGAGGTCCAAGGTCACTGAGCCAGGAAGGGGATAAGTTGGGATTCATGTCATAGACCCCCCACAAGTTCATGCCTTTACCAATAACTAACTTGTACTGTCTCTCAAAGTCACAGATGCTTGGATATAAAGTTGCATTTTCAGTACAGCAAAAGTAAGATAAATTGTCCCAATATTACTATTGTGGGTTGAATTTTGTACCTTCCCTCCCCCTCACCCAAAAAAAGATATGTTGAAGTCCTAAGCCCTGGAACCTGTGAATGTGATCTTATTTGGAAACAGGATATTGCAGATATAATTAACTTAAGATGTGGTCATACTGCACTAGGGTGGTCGTGATGTCAAGCTATTTTACAACAATACCAAGATGCTTCTTTCTCACTCTCAGTCTTCCATGAGTTATAGTGAGTTTTCCAGAGGCTGCACAAAGTGAGACATCGCCACCATCTGAATGAAAAGCAGGTATGTGACTCCAGCTGCCCTCTATGAAGCCTAAGTCAAAGATGTTTGTAAAGAGCTGGTCAAGGTGTCTCAGGCCTGTAATCCTAGCACTTTGGGAGGATCACTTGAGGCCAGGGCAGCATAGCAAGACCCCACCTCCCCTTAAAAAACCCCAAAATATAGGGAATAAGAGAAACACCCCTGTTCTTATGACTCAATTTTATAAAATCTTAAAATTTTTACTATATTGACTTCAGATCTCATTTTATTTTTTAGTTTTAAAGAAATAAAACAGTATAGATCCTCCAGGGGTCCCTCCGGACTCTTTCCCATCCCTTCTTTTTCCCTTAGAGGTAACCACTATCCTGAATCTGGGATTATCAGTTCCATGCATGTTTTTATCCTTTAAAACATCTAAATGTGGCTGGGCACAGTGGCTCACGCCTGTAATCCTAGCACTCTGGGAGGCCGAGGCGGGTGGATCGCTCGAGGTCAGGAGTTCGAGACCAGCCTGAGCAATGAGCGAGACCCCGTCTCTACTAAAAATAGAAAGAAATTATCTGACCAACTAAAAAATATATATAGAAAAATTAGCCAGGCATGGTGGCGCATGCCTGTAGTCCCAGCTACTCGGGAGGCTGAGGCAGGAGGATCGCTTGAGCCCAGGAGTTTGAGGTTGCTGTGAGCTAGGCTGACGCCACGGCACTCACTCTAGCCCGGGCAACAGAGTGAGACTCTATCAAAAAAAAAAAAAAAACATCTAAATGTATCCACAAACAGTATGTTGCCTTTGGGGGCCCGTTTTGCATTATTGTAAGAATGATTAATCATGCTGAAGGGAAAACTGAGTCGACCATTGGTTTTTGGTCTGAGACATCTCTTGTTAGTTTTCAGTCTCATTCTTTGGGGTAGTGTGGGTTATTTGAGGATTTTATCATAACAGACTGCGGGCTGTGTGGGCAAGGGCCGCATTGCAAGGCTTTGAGAGCCCTCTCCTGAACTCCTCTGTGCCCAGGGTTTCTGGAGAGCTGATGTCCCAAGAGTGGACATCAGAAAGGAAAGCGAGGGAACTCAGGCTGCCTTTCTAAACTCACCTCCTTCGGTTCACACCCCAGTTCTCTCCCTGGATCGTCTCCTCCTCGAGGCTGCCAGGTAGCCTTTGACCTCTGCCAGGAGCATGCTTCCTGCAGGTCTTCATCGCCGGCTGGTTCCTGTCCATGCAGCAAGTCTAGCTCAGGTGTCCCCTCCCCAGGCAGCCTTCCCTGACCACCCTCTGCAAGGCTGCTCCCACCCTCCCTGCTCCATTGGTAGCCTGTTTGTGTCCTTCTCATATCTGTCACGATCAGATTGCACGTGTATTTTATGAGCTGATTAGTCGATTGTCTCCTACATTAGAAGGTGAGCACCATGAAGAGCTACAGAGTCTTTTCAGTCTTGGTCAGGAATTTGTAAACTACAGTCCATGTCTCTTTTTGCAAATAAAGTTTTATTGGAACACAGCCGTGTCCTTTTTTTTTTTACATATTGCCCATGGCTGCTTTTGAGCAAGTTGGGTAGTTACCATAGAGATTGCGTACCCTACAAAGTGAAGATATTCACCACCTGGACTTTTGCAGAAAATGTGTGGAGACCCTGGTTGTGATTACTGGTCAGCTGCTCTAGCACCGTGCCTGGCAGTAACACTCAGCAAATACTTACTGCGTATTTATTAAGTGATCTCCACATGTGTTATCCCTCTTCATCCCCCTCCCTACCCCAGCAGGTAGCTGCCCTTAAGGGTGCACAAACCTTCATCCGCAATTTCTGAAGTCTAAGAAACTCTGAGAGCCAGACTTTTCAAACATGAATTTTGCAGCCAAATCTGATCTGCTCTGACTCCTTTGGCCGCACAATGTGACTTGAACGAAAGTGAGGCTACGTGTAGCCCCCGTTTCTCACATTTCATGTGGACCTTCCCATGTTTCTCTGTGGGCGCGACGTGTCCGGTTACCTGTGGGGCGCTGCCTCCCACCCTGCTGGAGGTGCTATGTAATATCAGGCATAAGCACCATACTGTATTTCTAAACTATGAAAAATATGGGATCCAAGGCCTATTTGGCTATAAGGGTTTGGATAACAAATTCAGATGTATATTTTCCCTCGTTTTAAAGCTGAGGAGTAGAGAAACTAAATCACAATGCCAGCACGTGCAGAGCCCGGCTTTGAATCCAGGAGTCTGATCACGGAGTGGAGCCCGTGACCAGGAGGCTGTCCTAGGAGAGGTGGCCACATGCTTACTGACTGGATGAATTACTGGATAAACGAAGCGGACTGGGCCTCGTTCCAGCTCCTGGGCTGGCTTGCCTGCTGCCGGGGAGACTCCTGCCTTTTCTCTGTCAGAACATCTTTCTAAGCCAAGAGCTGCAGCTGTAAGTGTTCACGCAAACATGCACGCACACACACAAACACACACACACACACACACACACACACTCACAGCTCAGGAAGGAGCCGCACACTATTGTATTTCCTGGAGCGCGGTGGCCGCCCGTCGTTTCAGCCATCTCCTCCTCGTGAATCAGGTGACAAAACCCACTAGTAACCAGGAGAGGGAAAGAAAACAGATGCTCTTCCAGCCAGGCAGGGTGTGCTGAGCAGTGTGTCTCTGTGGTTAAACCTCTGCCTCCATCAAGGCACAGCTCCTTGTAAGAAATGATTACCGTTTTCTCCCTCTGGCTTTAGGACTTGCTCTGGTCCTGAAAACTCAAAGCCACAGCTCACAGGAAAAGTGTCATTTGTCTGTTGGGTACTGAGACCAGAACAGGGCGGAAAGGCATTATCCTTCAGTCGAGAGGGGAAGTGGGCTTTCTCTCGCATGCTTGAAGGCTTCCCTGAGAAGAGGTGAAGTGGCCTCTAGAAGGCAGTGGAAAATCAGCGTGGTTGTAAGTGAGCAAGAGTCTTCAAAGAAACCTCAAAGGAATGAGACAGGGTTTGGCCAAGGACTGATCACCAAGCAATATTGTTGATTAAAGCATAGTTAAGGAAGGGTGAATACTGTATGATTTCCTCTATGTTTAAAAAAAGGGCATGTCTCTGCATATGTGTGTGTGATGTGTGTGTGTAAAAATATAAAAAAAAGGAGAGAAGAATACGTTTTTGCCATTAACACAGGAAGTAGACAAGAAACGGGGTGGGGGCGGGGGAAGGTGCGTGTGTCAGAGGGAGGAGGGTGAGTTTCCATCTTCGCTCATACGTGCTCCAGTATTTTTCCTTTACCTGTGTAATCTAAAAAAAAAAAAAAAATTAACTGGTAAAAACAAACACCCAAGAAAACAGCTACGTACTAGCAGAAAGCCCTGTAACTTCTAACAGTCAGAAAGCCCCAGAACACAAAAGAACTTCCTGGTTTGAGGCATTCCTTGTTAAACCATGTTTGGAAGCTGGTTTAGAATTCTGCCTCGCCCTGAACAAGGTAGACTACATAAAATAGTTATTGAAACTTCCCTGTCAAACAAAAGAGACATGTTTGAGTCTCTCTGCCTCTCTCTCAAACTGTGCTTAAAGTTACGAACTCTTCTTTTATGCTTACCACTGTGGTTTTTGTGTGTGTTTGTCTTTTTAAAGGAATAGGAACCATCCCAATAGCAGATGATCTTGACAATCTAGCCTTTAAAATGCACACCCTCCAGGTAAAGGCATCCAATCATCCCTTTGAATATTAAAGAAAAAAATTACATGTAAAAACCAGCCTCTTTCAGAGCCTAAGAGGAACAAGATAGGTCCTGGAGGATCCTCTAGATTGTGTACAAAGAAATTTTGGTCTTTGGTGAATGTGCTGTAAGATGACCTGGTTGCATTCTTGCTTTTAGAGTATCTTTTAAATGACGTTTCACTAACTTGCCTGTTAGTTTGTTTACTTTTTTCCTTATAGTTGGGTTAAATAGGAAGCTAAGGAAGAGCCCGAGGAAGGTGGTGACAGGGAAATCGGAGCAGGCTCAACCCTCCTGTGTCTCCATTGCACCCACACCAGGAATTCCACAAAATGGTGGCTGCTGGCAACGCCACAGGTTTAGAAGCTTTTCCAGTTATGAATCTGAAACTGGCTTTTCTTAGCAGAATAGTGTACTTAATTACTGGAGCCTTAATCACATGCACTGAAAGAATAAATGACCGGCATGGGCAGATTTTGATTAAGATCTGTCAAGTGGGTGAGTTATTTTCTCAAGGCTGGGATTTTTAACTTTGCACGATACTCCTCGGGTTGGCAGAAGTTTGTCAGTGTCCCTGGGGCTTTCAGACTACAGAGGTGTGCTAGAAAAAGTCTGTTGGCACCTACCTTTTAGAATGTGTCTGTATTAAATGAGGATCATGCAACTAAACATTTTTTTATTTCCATTGATCAAATGAGATTTATAAATAGAAGGCCCTTTGAAAGTTTGATCTAAATGTTAGATTTTGTTATTGTCCTTTTCAAAGCACTATTACCATATTATTTCTTATTTGATTCTTTTAGCAATCCAGGAGGGTGTCAGAGTAAGCAATCTTCACGTTATAGATGAGGGGAAAAAAGGCATAAAAGGCCAACTCATGCATGTAAACGACTGGTCAGAGAGTTTAGGATTCTGAGTCCCTTTTGCTCAACCTTTTCAGTAAAGGTAAAAGTAGTTCCTAGCAGATTTTATTCAGGAATTTCCAGAGTTCATCCTGTGCTACAGGTTATGGAAAAATCGCTAACAGCATGATTGAATCCAGAGAGGAGGCTTCCATAAGCATGATTCGCCCCAAATACCTACTTCAGACTTTAGGGAAGGGACTAATTTTACCTTTGTCATCAGGTACACATCAGGAGCATTTGTTAATCCTTCCAGGAACGCGTCTATTTTTGCTTTGTTTATTACCCAAGGTCGTGGTGCAGCTGTTGATCTCAGAGGACCACACTAGATCTCCATGAGGGGGTGGCGACATGATTCTGCAGACACAGATAATAATCCTAGACAATCGCAGGCTCCCTCCTATGCAAGGGGTGTGTCCTTTCTTTTACAGAAAGGAAGACTGAATCAGAATGGAAAACAACTATGACACAGCAGAGCCGAGAGCAGGAAACAAAAGAATGGGACGGAGATTCTCGCTTCCTTGATTAACTCTTGGACTGAATTGTCTTAAAGGTGGACTTTGATCCGCACGTTAAGAATCCTTGTTCATGGCAACAGTAGCTCAGAAGGCAGGATGGAGACATCTACATGGGCGATCTGTCGGCTTTTGTTTAAGGGAAAACAAAAGTAACCTGAGCCAAATGCAAGTGTGTGCATGAATAGATTTCTACCATGTACAAAAGCAATGTAAAAATAGCAACAATAATAATAATCAGAAGAAACAATAAGCATAGCTCACTTATGTCAGGGGCTATTTCAGGTGCTTTACAAGCATTAATTCATTGAATGTTCACACCCACCCTGTAAGCTAGACGCTGTTATTAACCTGATAGCTTCTCACCTTACAGTTGAGCTACAGCCAGGCTAAGAAACTTGGCCAAGGCTGGGAAGTAAGAAAAACCTCAGTGTCCATCCTTGCCCCGGTGATGATTGTGAACGTACGATGAACTCAGTTTTAACTGGCTTCCACCAACGCCGGCCCATTTGGGTAACTCTGTGCTAATTAGAAAAGGGGACTCCCTCCCCCAACCTGCACAGGTGCTGCTGCCTCTCTGGGTTGACAGCTCGGCTCCTGAGGGGATCTTCAAGAGCTCCGCATGGCAAGCGAAGAAAGGGCTGAGTTTTCATTGACTGTTTCTCTTGGCTGGGTGCCCTCGTGCAGGGCCACGCTTCCTGTCTGTGGTGGTGCCTGGGCTCCCACACACACGGGCTGTGAGACTTGGGCAGGATCCTCAACGTCTCTGAGTCTCTGTTTCTCCATCTGAAACCTCGGCAGGGTGGTGCTGACCTCCCACAGAGGCTTGCAGTGAGGATTAAACGTTGGATTTTGTATGAAGGGCTTGGTCCGCAGGAAGCACTAACGAGGCAAAATCAAACATCACATGGAAGGAGACAGAGTTTTTGGATTATTCCTCTTTTCGGATCATAGACTCCCTGGAGACAGAGTAGCCATTTGGAGACTCATTCTGAAACACCATGGACTGCATGTCCCAGAAAAGGCACTGGTGTTTCATGAGCAAGAGATCATGTCCTTTACCTGGTTCTTAGCATTGAAAGATGTTGGTGCTTGAGTAATGTGTACAGTGAAGCTATGCTCTCAATAAACTATCTTTCTTGGATTGTGGTTTTGACAGCACTATATTGAAATGAGCAGAATGGGTACCCCTAAATTTGGGAGTTGCTTTCAGAATGCCTTTCACTGGGGTTGAGAAGGCTCATGGATGGGGTGTGTGATGCTAGCACGCCAGTGTGGGGGTCTGATACCCTGGATATGCGATGCGGAGCTGCCACGTAGAAGCTGCGTGGCCTCGGACACATTGCTTGGCTGTGTTCTGCATTCGTTTCCGCGTCTGTAAAATGGGGTAATGATGGCTCCTCTCTCACACACTTGTGAGGGTTACGAGAGAAAAAGCCACATGAAATGTGTTGCACCCTCCATGGCAAATGGTAAATGCTCAAAATGTCAGTTAGCTTAGTTAATTATTATTATTATTAAATAGCATATGAACCTAAAAGCAGTATTGGCATTTTCTGATTCTCTTCAATTCTCTAAGTTTAACCCTACAGGAAACTATATTTGATAAATAAATGATAATTGATTGGTCTGTGTTGTCTCTCCTGCCTTCTTTGAGGGTACAATATTTTTTCTTCTACTGCTAGATGCGTGTAAAGTTTAGTCCCAGACCTGTACATCAGTGTCTGTCGCTGGGACGAAGCTCACGGGCAGAAGATCAATGGCATCTTTAAGTGCTAGGACTGGAGTTCTTGGAAGCCCAAGAGCCAGGGATGAACTTTTTTTTGCCTCTCTTGGCATTTTGTCTGTGGCTTTCGTTCCTCTGGGCACATCAAAGGCCAGGGTCTAGTTTGAACTTGGACCTTTGAAGAAAGTCAATAAAGGCATTTCTCTCTCCTTCTGCTTATTTGGTAAGTTAAACGCATGGATGATGCAACTCCACTGTATGCTTTTGTGGATTGAGAAGATTTCCCGCTGAGCTTGGCTGAGCTGCCCGGATTAGCAAAAGTCACTGCAAGCTTTCCTCATGTAGAACATCCAGGTTCTCTGCAGCAAATACTCCTGGCTGCTTCCCTACAAATTAGATTGCCTTGGCTGCAGGTAGGAAAAACTACCAAATGGTGGGTAAACCAATAGGATTGTATTCATTTTTTCCACATAATAAGGAGTCTTAGACTGCAGGGCTGCTAGGGCATTTCAAGGACGTCATCAAGGACACAACCGCTCTCTTGCAGCTTCCCCATCCCGTGCCCGTGGCTCTCCACTGCATGGCTCCATGGTGGCTGCTCTGTCACAAGGCCTGGGGATAGATTCCACATGGGAAGGAGAGAAGAAAGTAACAAATGTGCATGCTAGCAGAATTTTTCCTTTTTATCAAGAGAAAAAAAACTGCAAGGGAGTTGAGAAATCAAGTTTTTTGTTTTTTGTTTTTTTTTCCTAAGCTGGGCTTCTTGGCACCGTGAATAACTCCAGGGTTTTGCTAAAGAAGAGGAGCCAGGATATTTTTTAGTTATTATATTTTTTTTAGAGATAGGGTCTTGTTCTGTTGCCCAGGCTGGAATGCAGTGGCATGATCATAGCTCACTGCAGCCTTGAGCTCCTGGACTCAAGAGATCCTCCCATCTCAGCCTCCCAAGTAGCTGGAACTACAGGAGCATGCCACAACACCTGGCCAATTAAAACATTATTTTTTAGAGACAGGGTCTCGCTATGTTGCTCAGGCTGGTCTCAAACTCCTGGCCTCAAGTGATCCTCCTGCCACAGCCTCCCAAATCACTGGGATCACAGAAGTGAACCGCGGCACCCTGCTGAGATAGGATATTGGATGAGCAACTAGCAGTGTCTAGCAATCACCACGTGACTATTGCTATGGTCTAAATGTTTGTGTCCCCCAAAATTCATATATTGAAATCTAATCCCCAATGTATTAGGTATTAGGAGGTGGAGCCTTTGAGAGGTGATTAGGTCATGAGGGTGGAGCCCTCATGAATGAGATTAGTGCCCTTATAGAAGAGGCCCAGAAAGTTGCCGTCTCCCTTCCACCATGTGAAGACACACCGAGAAAGCACCATCTGTGAACCAGAAAGTGGGCCCTCGCCAGATACCAAATCTGCCAGCACCTCAATCGTGGACCTCTCAGCCTCCAGGACTGTGGGAAATAAATTTCTGTTGTTCATAAACCACCAGTTTATGGCATTCTGTTTTAGTAGCTTGAACAGACTAAGACAACTATTCGCTTTTCCCTTCTTCCTAATAGGAAGAAAGCTCCTCCTATCAAATAGCCATTTAGCTCCATCCATCACTTTGTCCAGTCTTTACTCAAGTATCGCCTCGTCAGAAAGGCTTCCCTGACCACCGTCTCTAAAATACTCACCTCCCCAATCTCCTCTATTCTTCACAGATTTAACGACCAACGGACAGAGCACTTATGTATCCGTTTCTTTGCTCATTGCTTACGTAGCGTGTAAGAGTCGTGAGAACAAGGGCTTCTGTTGTCGTTGCTGTTAACTGCTACATCTAGTTCTTGCACAGAGCCTGGTGCGGATTGTTTGCTCAATATATATTTGATGAATAAATTGATTGTTTCAAAGCTTCACTTCGAGAACTTCTGTTTGCCCGAGGCATATCCTGCAGTGATGAAAGAGTGCAGGATTTGGATTTAAACGCACCTGACTTTGACCTCTGGCTCTGTTAGCTCTGTGGACTTGGTCAAGTCACGGAACCTCAGTTTCTTCATGTATAAAATAGTGTTTAAAAACTTACATACTTATTAGGGACAAATAAGATAGTGAATAGGAAACACTGAAGATGTCATTCGAGGTAAGCGCTTACTAAGAGGTGTGGAGTATTAGGGTGCAAGAGGTCAAGGCAGTTGCTGGGTCCCGGGAACCAGTGTATTCACTTACATTCTATTCCCAGGTGAGTGCTTTGAAATGAGACTTAAAATATTTCATCAGATTACATGTGGGAGAATTGTGGAAAATGTAAAACCAAACACCTCCAAACTGCTGACTGCCCAGGTCAGCGGTAAGAAAACGAGAACATTCTGCATAAGCAGATGTTATTAAAGATGACGTTTGCCAGAGCATAGGCTCTGGAGCCATCTGCCACCACAAACTCTCCTCCCGCCTCCGTCCCTTTGAAGAAAAGCACCATTTCCTCCCCCTTTCTTCTCTGGGCTGACCAGCATAAATACTGCTAATAACAATATAGTGAAAAATAGTCCCACCTGGCTACTTTTAGCTTCCTCTTGAAGCCTTACATTTCACATTTTAAGTTTGTTTTCAAAGTTCTCTTCCAACCCAAATAAAAGCAGGCTCAGAAATGAAAGGACTCAGGTTATTACTTTCTGATTCTCCAGGGAGTCGGCAGTAAAGTCAGCTTGCTATGGGATGCTGGACCATTCGGGACAGTGTCTGCCTGGAAGAGGGTCCTGCCGGCCACGCAGACACGCTGCGACTCGCTGTGCTTCCAGGCAGGTTGGCTCCCCGAGAGCGGGGCCAGCTCCCGACAGAGGCACCAGACTTTCTCTGACCTTTTAAGATAACCCCCTAAAATATCACCTTGGAGGATTTTCTATTCAGATTCTGTAAAACCTTTCTGTTTGAGTTCCCCCATGCCCCACTGGGAGTATTATTATCATAGTTGGTGAAAGGAAGGATAATATTTTCATTCTTTCATTCCTTCAACACATAATTATTGCGTACCTGCTGCATGCCAGGTACCGTGCCCCGAAGTCTCTGCTCCCAGGGCAATTCCTTTGTGGTGGGGGAGCTGATATAACACTAATAAGTAGAAAAATTAACTAATTTATAAATCCATGCAGAATCAAATAGAATATGTGTTATATTTATTATAATTATAATTAATAAAATAATTGCATTTATGAAAACATGATAACTGTCTTACGGTACTTAATACATGCTGGGTAGTATCCTAAACTCTATATTAACTCATTCTATGGTTTCCTATTTTACAAATGGGGGAACTAAGAAACCAAAAGGTTAAGTATTTTTAAAAGTTCCACAGACAGTGAAGTGGCCGTGGGGATTCGAGGGGTCAGAGTGCGTCCCGTAACCACACGACGCTGCCCTGTAGGGTCTTTGCAGACACCTTATAAAAAGTGGCCGAGATGATGCTGAGAATGGACGAGGGCCATAAAGAGTCAAACAGGACTTGTAGATTGGTGCGGGCTGCTTTTATGGGGGGTGCCTGGGCAGAGACCTAAAGGGTCAGCAATCTGGGGAAGGCCCTTTAGGTAGAGAGAACAGCAAGTGCAGGAGCCAGAGGTGGGCAGGAGCCTGGCACATTTCAGAAACAGAGAAAAGCCCGTGTGACCAGGGCAAGCTGGACTGAGGAGAGCAGAGGGTAGGAAATGTAGGCAGAGGACGGATCCTACCGGGCTTTCAATGCAAATCCCACTCAGAAAGGAAAATTCCTCCATAGGTTTATCTTGCTCAGGGTTTTGGGAGGTCTTGCTGTGGCTGACACTTGTCGTAGAGTTCAAGGACATGCAGAAAGTCTTGGGTACATCGTTCTTTGTCATTGAAAACTTTTAAGCATTTTAGAATCTTTCCCTCCATAGTAAATGTCTGAGCACAATGGAATCTCTCTGTAATGGCTGGTGGTCTGGTCTGGGTTACCCCTCAGGACCCAGTGATCCCTGTTGAGTCCTGACAAACTTGTAGCAGTTCGAGCTGCACTTAAGGCTGACCCCAAGACTTCCCCAAAGTGGTGTTTCCTTGGTTGTGGTTTAAAGTAAAATTTGAGTATTAGGTTATTTTCTTGTGATTTACATGATTTCTAAAAATGGGGCATGGGGGCCAAAAATAAGGGGGAAAAAAAAAGAAGGCTTTATATAATCAGTTTCCAGTGAGTCAAGATCTTACTGCCATTTGTATATGATTCCACAGAGGGGACTCTTAGGACCTATGGCTTTGGCAAGTAAATAAAAGGCTTGAGTTAAGGGAAAATAAATAGCCTACCCTAATATTTTGTGGCAAAAAATTATATACTTGCACCGCTTAGAATTGATGCAATCGGTTCATGGTCTGAGTAGAAAAATAGCAGCATGTTGGCAATCCTGACAGTTACAACACATTGGACCCAAACTGCTCACTGTGAGGGCAAGGGAAACCCATTTTGATTGCCCTGCAGAGGGTAATACTTGGAGCTTTTCACAAAACATTCATCAAGAAAAATCGAAGAGTTCAGGCAGCTTGAGTTAGAATCCCTAAACTCCCAATTCCTTGAGATGTGACCTTGGGAAGGTTACTTTTTTAACTTCCCTGAGCCTCAGTGTTCTCATCTGTCAAATGGCCATAATAACTCACCTGCTTTGCAGGGCTGTCTTCAAGATAATGATTACATTGATGTAAAGGAGTTAGTTCAAACCGTGATGAGAGTAAGGCCTCAATGAACACTTCTATGTTTCTTTTCTTCCATCATACCCTTCTCAGCACTTAGTCATGGCCCCAGAGCCAGGGCACCTCTCTGCATGACCTCAGCAGGGCGTAGGATGAATGTAACTAGGCCATCCTGCAGCAGAGAAAGAAGACATTGCAGAATGTCCTTGCAGAGAACTTGCCCCTTACAAAAGAGGTTTTGCTTTAGGGCAGGGTTTCTGTTGACTTTCTCAGACAGATAACCCTTTGTTGCGGGGCTGCCCGTGCACTGTAGGATGTTTAGCAGCTTCTCTGGCCTCCACCTGCTACATGCCCTTAGCATCTCCCACCTCCCGCTCCCACACTGTGATGGCCATAAATGTCTCTGGACATTGTCCAATGTCCCCTGAGGGGGCAAAATCAGCCCTGAGTGAGAATCACTGATTTTTTAACATGTGCTTCAATGAGAAGACTGGTCAAATGTCAGGGCTCAACTTTGTCCTTCTTAAGAGAGTAAAATAACACACCTGGAGGTATCTTTGAGATTTGAGTACATTTTAAATTTATTGTTTAAAAAAATTATTACCTAGAGCCAGGTACGGTAGCTCACACCCGTAATCCTAGCACTCTGGGAAGCTTAGGCGGGAGGATCACTTGAGCTCAAGAGTTCGAGACCAGCCTAAGCAAGAACAAGACGCCATCTCTACTAAAAATAGAAAAAAATTAGCCGGGTGTCGTGGTGTGTGCCTACTTGGGAGGCTGAGGCAGGAGAATCTCTTGAGCCCAGGAGTTTGAGGTTGCTGTGAGCTAGGCTGACACCACAGCACTCTACTCAGGGCAACAGAATGAGACTCTGTCTCAAAAAGCCCCAAATTATTAACTAAATTATGTATCCTCATTGCTGGGAAAGGAGACAGAGAGAAGAAATCATGTGCAACACCAAAACAAAATACAACCAAAACAATTCTATCCATCATTACGAAAGTTTTGCAAAATATCCTTTTAAGCTAGTTGTTCTATGTGTGATCTGGCTCCTGCTTGGTGGGGAGACCCAGTATCATCCACCAAAATTAGCTGTACTGGGCAACGTTCCAATTCTCAAACACAAGTCCTGGGCTGCCTCAGGACCTTTGCACTTACTGTTCCCCTGCCTGGGTGCTGTTCCTGCAGAGCAGCCTCTTTGAATTTCCATACATACATGGTTTCTTTGGAAAGGCCCTTCCCTACCCCCTCAGCTATTTTATGATCTGGTTTTGTTCTTCATAGCATTCACCAAACCTGATTTACTGTTATTTTAAAAATTGTTCACTACCCATCTGTCTTTAAAAATATAAGCTGCTTGCTAAACATGTCTGTTTGTGTATCCCCAGGGCCCTAGCATAATATCTTGCACATAATAGGTGCTAAATAAGTATTCTCTGAATTTGTTGTTGACTCTGGGAATTTACATAGGTAATCAACATTGGGTTGCAATCATCTTTGATTTGTAGGCAACTGAATTTTGTTTATTTCTACTTGCCAAGGGTTGCCATTTTTTGGGAGGACAACACCAAAACATTCGCCGTCTTGTGCACTCTGAGCGTGATGCTGAAATGTCAGGTGATACCAGATCAAGAGTCAGTCATGGCAGCTCTTCAAACATATAAACATATTAAACACCAATGCATCAGCACCTGGCCGGTGGAGAATTCCATCCGTTAGCACACGACAAGTCGGGGTGTACAGTCAAAGTCCACTTAGCAAATGTTTATTCTACAACGTACTTTCCTTTTGTTTCCTGTAAGTAGCGCTTCATGCCCTGCCAGGATCTGAGGTCACAGAAACACGAGGAGACTATTAGCATATCAATGCAGGGATCTCTTTGGAATCTAGAATTTGGAATAATATTTGCATCTTGAGCTCAGTAGCCGCCCAGGCAGGCCTGCTTATTGATTGCCTTTAATTTCCCCTTAAAACAGTGTCTGTTTCTGAATAAAAGATTAATAGAGGAGGGCTCAGTTTGTCGCGTGATTTATACTCAAGTCCTGCCTCCCTTCCATTCAGAAGCGCATTGCACCCTTGTCCCCACCCCTGAGATGTTTGGATTCTGCTCCTCAAGAAAAATAGCTGCTGGTCACCAAAGCCTGCGGCTTAATTGAATTTGTCTTTGTCCACTTAATCTTCATGCTTACAAAAAGTGGGGGTGGGAGAGCTTACCCAGAAAAGACATACCTAAAATAATACACACGATCATTAGGAGAATAGGCTGAAGAAAGCTATAAAATGAAAATTGAGGGTGACGTTTGGAATTTCTGTGCTGTTCTTCTCTGTGCTCGAGGCATTAATAAGACACCAGTATTGCCCCAGTATAAACATGGTGACCTAAAAACCAGCTTTGCATAGTTCCATTATTTTTGTTTTGGCTATAAGTTTCTTTTTCCTTTTGGGGAAGAAGAAAATATGAGAGGAATGTGAAGATTTCTGTTTTGCATAAAGTTTGGGACCTCTTTCTATGAGTAAATAGTTGGCTAGATATTGGGTCATTAATGATAATATTAATAATGGTAATCATTTTTCAAGCACTTTCTTTTGGCCATTGTACTAAATGCTTTATACTCTTTAACTTATTTATCTTGACTCGAACACTCTGGAAGGGGCTCTATTATGATTCCTATGTGATTAACGATTAGAGAAGTAAAGGAAGCTGCCCAGATTTCTCAAGTGGCAGACCCAGATTTTGAAGCTGGGTGTATTTGACTTGAAAGTCTAAGACTGTATGCAATCCTGCCAAGAGAAGCACGTTCATTTGGGTCTGCTTTCATCTACGTTTATTCCTGGATGGAGCAAACATGAGTTTTCCATTTAGGCAGCCTTGAGTTCCAAGTCCTAGGTCTGCCTCCTAGACTTAACCACTGAGCAGTATCATCTCCCACGGCCAAGTGGGATTACTGGAGACAGTGTTCTTCTAATCTGTTACTTTGATCATTCCACACGGTTATCTCCAGCGTGAGCGACTTGGAACGCTGGAGAGATGCAAGGAGCAGAGACGGAAGCTGGGTCAATTAGAATCTGAGATTTCCCCTTCCTCCAGCCCACAAAATAAACATCCCAGGTATTGATAAAGGGAGTGACACCCCCAAGAGGTCTCTCCCTGAGAAGTTAATAATTCTATTGTTATCCTAAATCAACCTAGTGAGTGTGTGAGAGGCGGTCATTTCTAGTTTCCTTCTTTGATGGGGGACATTGCAATGGACTGAATGTTTGTGTTCCCCCCAAGTCTATAAGCTGAAATTCTGACCCCCACTGTGATGGTGTTAGGAGGTGAGACCTGTGGGAGGTGATTAGCTCATGAGGGTGAAGCCCTTAGGAATGGTATTAGTGCCCTTAGAAAGGGCGCTAGACAGCTCTCTCACCACAACCCCCACCCCCACCCCATGAAATACAATGAGAAGTGGGCAGTCTGCAACCCGGAAGTGGGCCCTCCCCAGAACTCACCCATGCTGGCACCCCGATGTCTGACTTCCAGCCTCCAGAACTGTGAGAAATAAATGCCTATTGTTTATAAGCAACTCAGTCTATGGTATTTTGTTATAGCATCCCAAAGGGACCAAGACAGACATGTAGAATAATTTTTGATCTAGTGATCAAAATTGTGCTAGAATTAAGATTCTGGAAAAAAGAATGAGGTCAGATTTGGGAAGGCAGAAAGCAAAAGTGCTTGCTTTGTACTTTGGGATAATGATTCCTAATATTCTTATTTTATGGTTTTTTGAACTCCCTTTCACCTTTCCCATTATTGCTTCATTTACTCAAATAAAAAAAAAAAAAAGAAAGAAAGAACCCAAAACAAAAAATATACTGGTGGAGTATTTGCTATGTGCAGATTCTGTGAAAGGCACCTGGAAAAAGACATTTCAGGTCTTACAATCTAATCAAATGGAAGCATACATTAAACAAATAATTCCACAAATCATACTTTAATTACTGTTTTTTACTTGCTGTGAAAGGAGATATACACAGGAGGCAACGAGACTATATCTGAGTCGCATCTCAACTTCTAACTGCCTGCCTACCTGCGATTCCTTTTTCACTGGCTTCCCTGCAGTGGATTGGCTACGCATGTAGACCCTGTAGTCTGATTACAGGGTTTTAAATCCTGTAATGAGCCCTCCCTGGCTGTGTGACCTTGGATAAGTTACTGAACCTATCTGAGCTGTAGGTCCCTCAGCTGTAGAGTGAAAATAGTATCTACTTCCTACTCTTAGGGTTATCATGTGAATCAGATGAGATGATCTAACTAAAGCACTCAGCCTTGGAATTGGGCACACAGCAGGTGCTTAATTAAGGCTAGTTGTTATTATTAGTCTCTGAAAGTGATCTCTTCATTGTTCCTTCTCCCATGCTGAGAGGTACTGAATTAATTTACTCTAAGAGGTATGGAGAGGGGCTTACCACTGAGTCACCACGGTGGGCGCCAGGACACCGCTCAACAGCTGGGTGTCCTTGGGCACGTCAGGCAGCCTCTGGGGACCCCGTCCCCTCACCTGCAAAGGGGACACGATATAGCCACTGGAGAATGAGAGCTAATGCATATAAAACACTTAGCTTAGTAAATGGAAGCTGTTGTTATTATTACATTATTATTATTTTCGGGCTCTATAAAAAACATAATAATGTCTAACGATGCCCTTTAATCCCACGGTTTTCGTGGTGTTTCTGCTTTGTGCTTCGATTTGAAAGTGCAGTTCTCAAAGTCTTTCTCTGAAGAGTGCATTGTCTTTATCCCCTAATATTTCTCCTGAAAGCTCTTATTTGGTGAGTAAATTTACAACAGGGGAGCTAGGATTCATGTGAAGTTTGTCCTTAAAACATTTCTTTAATCTCCACAGTTGCTGTGGAATCTGAGTCACTTTTGCTTGGGTGATCAGATTTCATTTCACAAACAATATCCCCTATGTTTAAAAATCTTTAAGCAGCCACTTGGAAGTGGCTTGGCGTGGACTCCGGTTACTGCCTTGTTTAATGTGAATCTTCCATTGTCGACAGGGCTGACCATCAACTGTTCATGCCAGCATCAGATTCCTGAGTAGACACCTATATTTTTCAGAATATTTTTTTTCTTACTTGAAATCATTCCTTGGTTTTCTAAGACACCCTAAAGAAGAATTCTGGTACCTATATTGTCTCGTGCAACCTTTCAGAAATGAGAATTGTTGCTGTATTTTTATTGTCCTTTTTTTGCCCTGGTGTTCACCTTTGGCTTTCTTCTTTCAGTACTTTTAAACATATTAGGGTACCCTTTTAGGAGGAAAAAGAAAAAAGAACTTTCAAACATCAAAATTGCCAGCTCACTTTCATCACCCTGGGGCAACCAGGGAGAACTAGAGATTTTAAATTACTTCCTTAAATTTGGTTTTAGCTAAATTTTAATTTTCAAATTGCAGGAGTAAACATTCTTTCATCCATTGGTGCTCCCGTTTATTGGGTGCTCCTGGATGTGACTCAGTTTATTTGCACTGTGTAATTAATTCTCTTATCAATAGAATCCTAGCAGGTTCTACTCCAAAATATAGCCCAGATCCTCTCAATAGTGCTACCCACCCCTGCCTGGCCGACATCACTTTCTTTTCTCGTCTTGACGGTGTGTTCTGATGGTGCCCTCCTTGTTTCATTCTTGTGCTCCTTCAATCCACTGTTCACAGAGCAGCCACGATGCTTTTAAAAAATGTGCAGATGATCATGGAAGCTGCAAAATATCCCTTTTCATGACTGCACCCAAATCTATTTAACTAGTTCTCTGCAGATAGAGTTGTTTCTTTTTTTGTCTATTATAAACAGTGCTGACATGTGTAGCCTCAATGCATTAGACATTATTTTCCTAAACCTATCAGAGAGAGAAATTCTCACATATAAAACTGCTGGGTCAGAAGGATATTGTTGTGGATAGATTCTGTGGTGGCTTCTTTGAGTGGAAAAGTCCAGTTTCCTAAGCATGGTATCAGCAGGGTGGAAGAAGATGAAAACTCGATGGGGATCCATTAGAATAATTGAAGAGGAAGAAGGTGGAATTTCAAGCGGGGGCAGGAGCCTCATGAACCCGGGAGAGACAAGACAGGAGGAATAGGACATGGGAGGGGGAAGGGTGGTAGCAGGCAGGGCAATGAGGACCACAGAGATCTAATGAGAAAACTCGTGTGGGAGATAAGTGAGGGGCTTTGAGCACTTCCTCCATTTCCTCCAGACCCTGGTAAATTTCTGCTACATTTGATTGCATTGGAAGAAAAAATTCAAGTCTTTGCAAGACTGGAGAAATTGAAGACACCTGGTGGTATTAGTAAGGATGCTAATGAAGTAGATTCTAGTAGCATTCCCATTTTAGAGAAGAGGAAGTTGAAGGTCAGAGAAATTAGAATGACTCCATAGTTTCTTGTCTAACAAACCATGGAGTTGGGGCTTGCACTGATATCCGCCTGGTTTTAGCTCCTGTTTCCTTAACCACTCTGCCATATCATTTCTGTTAAAGGCTATTAAGCAACAAATTTTAAAAAATCTTATTTTGCATTAGAAAATACAAAAAACTATGATAAAAGATGTCCAGGGCTTCTATTACTATGACCTGGGCTTCCTTTTTGTGCCATTAAAAACATCTAATTGCTACCGTATATATTTTCTCTATTTTCAACCATCCCAGCACAGCTTGCCTGAGAACTGTTAACACTGAGAAACATACAGGTTAAGTTCATACGAGCTGGCCTTGATCATAGTCTTTCCTGCAAAGTGCACAGTGAATTGCAAGTGTTCGCATTTCCCATCAGCAAGAGAGATTAGCATTTCTGGAAATGGTAGCCGTCTCTGGATTAGCATTTAATGCCTGTTTTGTTCTTTTCAGGTTGCTCGAGTTGATAATAGGGCCTTGGTCCTGATTTCTTCCACCTGCTCTTCCCAATTGTGCATGACTTCCTCCCTGGCTGCGGGGTGGCTTAAACCCCCCTCCCTCATGCCGGAATGGACCGTCACTCTGCTTCCTGGACCATTTCCTTGAATGCTTGCATTCTAACATCCAGCAGAACACCCCTTCCCACTTTCCCCCCAGCAGACCATGGACTAACACTCGTAGCACTTTGGAAACAAAATTTTCCATGACACAAAATGCATGGCCACTAGGAAGCTCTCTGTGCTAAGAATATATGCCAGGACCTGGAGCAAGTGTGTGTGTGTGTGTGTGTGTGTGTGTGTGTGTTGGACTGTTACATATTTAGGGATTTGGGGGAAAAGGTGACAAAATAGCCTCACAAGGGATCACCGCTGCAGTAAGTAGGGGATGAGCGGATCTCACGTGTTTTGAAAGGTGTCGGTCTTGCTGGCTCTGGCTCTGATTTCCATTTGGCTAGTAACTCAGGATTCTTTAGTGAGTAAATTAACCTGCCAAGTCAGGAGGTCTGCTGGTGTAGGGCAGAGGTCAGCCCGTGGGCCAAATCCAGTTTGCGGCCTCGTCTTTTAATCTGAAGGTCATGTTTGACTTGCACATTTGAGTAGGATTTTGCCATGGCAGATTGGGAAGGAAGTGCATTCTAAGTCGAGTTTGAAAACTACATTCCATGGGCCAAATCTGTCAAGCTGCTTGTTTTTGTAAGTAAAGTTTTGTTTGTACAGCCATTTGTGTATTGTCTATGGTTGCTTTTACGGTACAATGGCAGAGACTATATAGCCCCCAATGCCTGAAATATTTACCGAATGGCCCTTTACAGAAAAAATTGCCTACCCCTGGTGTAGGGATTAATCATTTAGGCCATGAATCAACAGTCTGTGTTCAAATCCCAGTTCTGCCATGTACTTCTGTGTAACCTTGGTTACGTACCATAAAGTAGGAATATAAATACCTCTGGGTTGATGTGAGAAGTCAGTTCAGTAATTCTAGTAAGTGCTTACTCAGAGGTAGTTACTATGATTCATCTAAATTAAAGAAGATTTCTAGACTAGAGGTTTCCCATATTCCTGATGCCCTAGATTATAATCTTACTGGATCCTGTCTTTATAAAAATTAAACATGAAAAATATTTGAGGAATTTGGGCAGCCACCTTTCCTGTTCCAGGAATAAAAGATCCATAAAATCCTGGGATCACATTTTCAGTATATTTGATGTTAATTAATAGAGTCGTGGCAACTGTGGAGGTCTCTAGCAGTGTGCCCTGGGACACTGTCTTTGACCTATTCTGAATATCGTTTTAATTCAGGACTGAAGAATCAAGGTATTCAGATGAAATTTCCAGAAGATAAAATATTGGTATGAAAGGATCAAGATTCACAGTGGTCTCCATAGCTTTCAAACGAAGAATTGGAAGAAATAAGAGAACATTTACTAGGGATTGATGTGGATTCTGGCATCAATTATTTACGTCTGGAAGTGGGGAGACTTGGCCAGACGGCAGTTCCTGGGAAGTAGTTCTAGGGCTTCTAGTTGGCCACAAGTTCAATTTGAGCCAGATGTAGATAGCTGCCAACAAGCAAATGATCTTAGGCTGCATTAATGGAGTCAAGATACGCTGTGTGGGCTCCAAGGACGATAAAGCAAAAAAAACAATTTGAATGAGCTGGGCAGCCTACATTTGGAGCACAGAGTTTAGTTATGGAGACAAATTGCAATTTTTAATGAAGATGCTGCCAAATTTTCGTAGGCTGAGGGGGAGGTGGAGGAAGAGACAGGTTGATGAGTCATCTGGGAACTATGTTATAATGAGGAATCACTGAAGGACTCAGGGATGTTTCCCAGGAAAAGAGATGACCACAAGGGAAGAAGTTCTTGGGAAAGCTCTGAAGGTCTTCCATGTGGAAGATGCTGCCAGGCTATTGCTATTGCTTTTTGGTGAAATTTGGGGAAATAAATGTGAGGTGCTTACCTTTTAGGGTATCAGCCCAGCTTATGACAGACCTACCTCACCCCTGAGTCCACTGTCTACCCTGAGGGGAGTCCCTGGAAGACAATTCATTCTTTAGAACCCTGCCTCCCTGTTGATGGCTGATGGGAGAAGGGGTGGACGCCTACTGGAAGCTAGAACAATCAAGGTCTCTCTCCAGGGAATACGGAATCTGCCGTGAGCACTGCCAGTCTGCCTCTCTGTATGGCTGGATCCGTAATGTATGATTTTGGGCACGAGGGCAGACATATTCCCCCGTGAGAATGCAGGAGCTGAGAACGTCAATCTACAGGGAGAAAAAGAATGAGTAGGGATGTAGAGAAGTAGGAAGGCAAAACAGAGGGCTTTGCTGGTTGGATTCTTTTTAGCTTTCCATTTTCTGGTATTCTTTTTTCCTGAGGCCTAACTACGTTCCTGGACTCGGGCTTCATGAGATATCTTTGTGTCCCTGTTATACATTCTCGCTTTTCCCTTCTGCTAGTTCACCTGGGTTTCTTCATGTGCAACCCAAAGTGTCTTAACTCTTTGCGAGTGCGGCAGAGAGTGGCTCAGCATGTGGAAGACATAACGGGGAGTCCTGTGCAGACTCAGAGTGTGGCTTCAGGAAGTGGGGAGATTTCTGCTCCTGGGAGCACGCAAGTAGAAGCTGAATGACCCTGGCTAAATGGAAGACCTAAAAAAAGAGCCTGGGCTTGGACTTCAGAAACACTTGGGATTAATTGCAAGTTCTGCTGCTGACTGGGACCTTCAGCAATGTTCTTAACCCTTGCTTTGTCTATGTCTTGTGCGAAACAAGGAGAATAAAGCATACCTCATAGAATTGTTGTGAGGATGAATAACCTAATGTGTGAGTTTCCTATTGCTGCTGTAAGAAATTGCCACAAACGTAATGACTTAAAACACATTCATTATTTTACCGTTCCGGAGATCGGAAGTCTGAAATGGGTCTCATGGGGCTAAGATCAAGGTGTGGGCTAGTTCCTCGTGGAGGCTGTAGGGGGAACCTGCTTCTCTGCCTTTTCCAGCTTCTCGAAGCTACTTGCATTCCTTGACTCACGCTCCTTCCTCCCTCTCTGAAGTGCATCACTTCCACCTCCGTTTCCATCCTCAGGTCTGCTCTGACACGGACTCTCCGGCCTCCCTCTTTCACTCCTAAGGGCCCTGGGATTACACCAGGCCCACCTACGTGATCCACAGTGATCTCTCCATGTAAATGTCCTTCATTTAATCACAGCTGCGGCGTTTCTTTTGCCACGTTTGGCAGCGTATTCCCACCTGATGATGGGAAGCGCTCAGCCTTACCGAGAGCTGTCCAAGTAATGGGCACTCTGCCGAGTGCTCTATGCACATTGTTTTATTTAAGCCTCACAGTAGTTCCAAAAGATAGACTCAGAGAGGTGAAATTATTTGCCTTAGGCCACCCAGCTGGGAAACAGCAATGCCGAGAACCAAGTCTTGCCATTGAACTCCAGAGCCTTCTTTCTTCACTACCAGTGAGAAACAGCAACCCCCTAGGCCTTACTTCAGGCAAGCAAGGAGTCTTGTGTGCCAGAGAGGACTCGGGTTGTCTAAGGGGGCAGCAACTGTACGTGCCAGTTTTCCGAGAGGTACCCTATATCTGGATTATTTATGTGCAATGTCCCAATTTTGAAATATTGGAAAACAATTCACATATTTAAAATTCTCTGTGCAGACAAATAACGTAAGCAGATTTGTCACATCTCACCCCTAGACTGCCAAAGTAAGACATCTTCAATACCATCCTATATTTTTCCTTTTTGTATTTGAAGATATCGGTCTCACCATAATGGCTAACAGTTCGTATTGATTATATGCCTGCACTATGCTACGTGCTTAGCTGTCTTATCTCATTCACTAGGCATGTGACTTAATTAAGAATTTAATTAATTCCTTAATTGGGAAGTTATTTTTATTTTTAATAGGATTCTTCTAGGCGAGTGGCAAGACTTCCATGAAGGCTCTTAAAGAGCAAACTTTCAATCTTGGCTTCCAAACCTCGCTTCACCATTCGACCGTGTGGTGGTGGGTAAGTGAACGCCCCTCTCTGAAGCTATTTCCTCACCTGTAAAGTTCACTCATGGTTTTCTGGTGGGGTTTCTGTGACAATTTGGTTGTAGGTGGACGCACTTTCCACAGCACCATGCAAATATGACTTATGATTACAGATAATTCACCCGAAGATTCATCAGCAGGCAAACGGTGCAGAGACTGTGGCCCCTGTTGCGAAGAAAAAGTGGAGATTAGATGCAAAGTTTCCAGCTCAGACTTGTCACCTGTCAGGTCTCTGGGCTGGAGTGGAGCCACCATTGCGCAATTTCAGAAATGTCCTGGGGCACAGATGGACATTGCTGGCTAGGAAACAGCTCCAGTGGTGCCTCGGGGTCACTGGCATTACCTGCTTGAATTTCTAGCTCGTAGTGAAGGTCTGTTTTCTACAGCGGACACCTGGCTGCGCAGGTGGCTGCAAAGACCGGGGCTCGGAGGATCTCGGTGCTGGTTGTGGTTTGGCCACTGATGGGATGGCCTTAGGATTTTTTCCTTTTCTAGAATTAGTGTTCCCACCTGAAACATGGGTCAAAATGGATGAGATCACATAATTGATGGTTTATTCAGTTATTTTAATACATAGACTAAAAGGTGACAAGGGAATTCCTTGCCAACATTAGAACTTTTTTGTATTTTCTTGAGTGGTGTCTGTTTGGAGGCATCTGAATATTGGAGGAAAATGTAAAAGAAACCGTTTTATAATATGCATGCTTTAAAAGTTAAAAGTTCAAACAGGTGAAAATAAAGTTTCCCTCTCTCTTTTTGGTGATGACCTTCCAATCTTTATCTTCAAAGACAACCACAGTTACAGGTTTCTAGCATGTTTTTTCAGAGATGTTCTGTGCCAGTGGTTCTCAACTGAGGGAGATTTCGGCCTCAGGGAACATTTGGCAATGACTGGAGACATTTTTGTTGTCACAACCAAGAGGGAAGCTACTCGCACCTAGAGGGTGGAGGCCAGAGATCTTGCACAGCACAGCCGCCCATAGCAAAGGATTATCTGGTGCTAAATGTCAACAGCGCTGAGGTTGAGAAACCTTGTTCTAGGCACATATTAGCAAATATAAGTGTGCGTGCACACACAAACAGAGGCACACACACCCTTTTTTAATACAAATGATAGCTACCCTACACATTTTTCTACATCTTGTCCTTTTCACCTAATCGTAGGGATTGTTCTGCACAAACAGATCCTTTCAGGTTGCAAAAGACTGTATTCTCCTGTCTGATAGAGCATTTATTTACTCAGTGCCCTATTGATAGACATTTAGATTGTTTCCTTCTTCTGCAAACAATATTGCTATAATTATTCTTGTGCATGGCTCTGTGGGCAAGTGCCCCTGTGCTAGTGTATCAGATAATTCCTCTATGTAGAATAAGCAGGTCAAAGAGTAAATGGCTTTAAAATGTTGTTAGGTGTCACCAAAGGTCCTCCAAAGACAACGAATTTATGTTCCCACCAGCTATGTAGAGACTACATCTTGCTGACTCCTTTAGCAACAAAATACGGGCCTTCTGTCCTTAAGTTGATGCAGCTTCAAGTAATTATGTATTTTAAACCAACTGTGGCCAGGCACAGTGGCTCATGCCTGTAATCCTAGCACTGTGCTTTCCAACCATTCAGTTTTCAACAAACATTTATTCCTTGCGTCAGGAACTGGAGGAAGGGATGTAGGTACCAGTGTCTATCCTCAAACGTATGCCCGATACACTAGAGGGACGGTGACAAACCAACATGCGGTTTGTACTCCTCTGCAATAAATTCTGTGAATTAGGCTAACGTAACGTAAAAGGTGCTTCTGGTAGCTTTTTGTTTTCATGTAAGCCCAGGGTGTGTCCAGCTTTCTAATTTTTCAAGAAAAGCCTGGAAACTAGATTTTTATGTGACAGCTTCTCATTTTGAAATATGGACAAAAAAATGGAATATTATTTCATTCGGCATGATGTCCTCAAGGTTAAACCGTGTTGTAGTATGTGTCAGAATTTCCTTCCCTTTTCATGTTGAATAATATTCCATTTTATGTATATACCACATTTTTGTTTATCCATTTATCTGATGATGAACATTTGGGTTGTTTCCACATTTTGGCTATTGTGAATAATGCCATAAACATTGCTGTACACATACCTGTTTGAACCCCAGCTTTTAATTCTTTTAGGTATATACCTAGGAGTGGAATTGTTGGATCATGTGGTAATTCTACATTTAACCTTAAGGTTTTGGAAACAATTTTTAAAAATTTAATCTGTGTTTAATTGAAAAACATCAGAAAAGAAAAATTCCCAGAGGAAAAACATGCAACTATAATTCTACCTTGATTGATAATACACTGTTATTAATTATAAAACTAATGTGAGTTAGAAGAGAACAGTTAGCAAACAAAAATAAACAAAATAAAAAAAAATTACCAACAACTCTGTGTCTCTAAAATAACCACTGTTGATACTGATCTTTATTTTCAGGAAATGAAAACATAGATCAATATTAACAGTGAAAATAAGGCCAATATTTATTTTTATTCTTTTTAATTAATGCATTATAGATATACATAGTTTTGGGGTACATGTGATAATACATTCATATAATTTGTAAAGAATAAATCAGTGTACTTGGATATGCATCACCTTAAATATTTGTCTTCTTTTTATGCTAGAAACATTTGAATTCTTCTCTTCCAACTATTTTGAAATGTATGATAGATTGTTGTAAACTATAATCATCCTACTGATTTAACAGTAGGTCTTATTTCGTCTATCAAACCCTATATTTCTGCCCATTAATCAACTTCCTCTATCCTCCCTTCCCCACTTCCCTTCTTGACCTCTGGTCACCACCAATCAAGGCCAACATTTAGAGCAGTATGTGAAAAATCATCATTTCAAAAAAAAAGGCCAAGATTGAGGACTTAATATGTGTGAGTTTGTGTCAAGCCCTCTGTACTTTGCCTCATTCAAACAGGATTCTGGCAGAAAGAAATGCTATTATGACCATTTTACAGCCAAAAAAGTAATGTCATAGGGCATGTGAGTCATGTCAGAGTTGAGATTTGAACTCACACTGATCCCAGAGCCTACATTTCCCTGTGGGTACAACAGCCTCGCAGATGTCACACTGTACTTAATGTTTGAAAAATTTGTCTCAATTTATGTTGTCATGAAAAATTTTCCACATCCTAAGGACTCTTGGGCAAAATAATTTTTAACTGTTGCACACCATTCCAGGGGGTGGATGCACCATCCCAATTCTCTATTGATTATGTTTCCATGATTTCATGTTCATACTATTATACTAATGATGGGAATAGCATTCCGTAAAAATGTTTGCATGCATTCTCATTTTTTTAAGGATAAATTTCCAGAAGTGAAATAGCTCAATAAAATAAAACAAAAGGTTCCAAGACATTTGGTAATATGCTGCCAAACTGGCTCCCAGAAAATTATGCTAATTTACATTTTTAACGTTAGTATATACTCTGTATCTTGCCAACACTGGGTAGTAACAATGAAAACAACAATAAAAATTCTCTTGCAAATTTTACAGTGAAAAGTATTCTCATTGTTACATTACTTTATTATTTATGATGGTATGTGGTAAAATTAAAATACTGATCACACCAAGGGTGGGCAAGAATGTAGAGGAACTGGAACTCTCATACACCACTGGTAGGAATGCAAGATGGTAAAATATTCTGGAATATAGTTTGACAGTTTCTTAAAAAGGTCAATGTACACCTATCCCATGATCTAGTCATTCCATTCATAGGTATTTATCTCCAAGAGAAAAGGAGATATATGTCCACACAGACTTGTACACAAATGTTTACAGTGACTTCAATTGTAATAGCCTCAAACTGAGAAGAACCCACATGTCCATCAACAGATGATAGATAAACAAATTGTGGTTCATCCTTGCAGTGGAATACTACTCAACAACGAAAAGGAATGAACTACTGATACATGCAGTGACATGAGCCAATCTCAAAGTTATTATGCTGAGTGAAAGGTGACAGACAAAAAAGGGTACATGTTGTATGATTCCATTTATATAAAACTCTGGAAAATGTACACTAATCAATAGCGACACTAATCTGTAGTGACAAAAAGCAGATCAGTGGTTGCCTGGTGATGACGGGTGGCAAGGAGGCGCAGAAGGGAAGAATGACAAAGGAAACTTTGGGGAACATTGTTCACTATATTGATTTGTGGTGACAGTTTCATCAGTATACATGCAGGACAGAACATAACAAATTGTACCCTTTATGCCCAATTATTATATGTCAGTTACATGTCAATATAGCTGTTTTCAAAAATCCCCCCCAATACAGTTGACCCTCCATATCTGTGGGTTTTGCATTCGTGAATTCAACCAACTTCTGATTGAAAATATTTGAAAAAAATATTGCATCTGTCCTGAGCATGTACAGACATTCTCTTGCCTTTATCTCCTAAACAATACAGTATAATGACTATTAATGTTTACATAGCATTTATGTTGTATTAGGTATTATAAGTATTAGAGATGATTCAAAGGGTACAGGAGCATGTGTAGGTTTCATGCGAATACTACACCATTTTATATCAGGAACTTGAGCATCTGTGGATTTTGGTATCCGTGGGAGATCCTGGAACCAATCCCTCATGGATATCGAGGGATGACTATATTACAATATTATCATTGTTTTAATTATTGTTGTTGTTGTTGTTTACCAAGCAGGTACATCCAGTATGGTCAGGCAGGCTGCCAACTGCACAATTCTCAGAGTGTCGTCCAAAAGACTAGGAAGTGAGCCACACCCCCTGGAGCCGTGCAATGCAGCAGCCTCGTCAATGAGCTGAACATCACTCCACCCATGGACTAGCCTTTTGAATTTCTTTTTGTGGGTGTTGCCTTTTATTTTAATGATTTTACATCTGTAAGCTATCTTTATATATTAAGGATATCAAGTGTCTGTCATATATGTTGCAACGATGTTTTCTAGCTTTGCGATTTCAGAGTTGACTTTTAACACCAATAAACCGGTGACATTCACTGCTGATCCGATAATGGATTTCTTGGCAAAGCACTGTCCTGTGATTTCCTTTCTTGGCACCTAGGATCATTTCTTCAGCATCTGTTCTTTTAGAAAACAGGTTTGTCTAGCAACTTGTATTTGTAATCTTCCTTGTGATTTGTTTGATCAAGTACATTGTCTCTTAAATTGGGTTGCTGCTGGCTTGCAGGTCAAATGCATTAGGCTTTGATGGGCACTCTGAAGTGCTCACCAAACCCAGCTCTTAATAAAGGAACTGCCAAGAATGCTTTTCCCTGTAACCGGGCATGGGTGGCTCATGCCTGCCTGTAATCCTAGCACTTTAGGAGGCTGAGGCAGGAGGATCGCCTGAGGCCAGGAGTTTGAGGTTGCAGAGAGCTGTGATGACGCCACTGCATTTGGGCTGGGGTAACTTGTCTCACAGAAAAAAAAAAAAAAAAGAATCCTTCCTTTCCTTTTCTCTCTCCCTTCTACTTTTATCTCAATTTGTTGAGGTCTCACCATATATCTGCCCCTGGGTTAAGGGCTTGACATATCTTTCTTTTTTTTTTTTTTTTTTTTGTTGTTGAGACAGAGTCTCACTTTGTTGCCCAGGCTAGAGTGAGTGCCGTGGCGTCAGCTTAGCTCACAGCAACCTCAAACTCCTGGGCTTAAGCGATCCTACTGCCTCAGCCTCCCGAGTAGCTGGGACTACAGGCATGCGCCACTATGCCCGGCTAATTTTTTCTATATAGATTTTTAGGTGTCCATATAATGTCTTTCTATTTTTAGTAGAGACGGGGTCTCGCTCAGGCTGGTCTCGAACTCCTGACCTTGAGCAATCCACCCGCCTCGGCCTCCCAGAGTGCTAGGATTACAGGCGTGAGCCACCGCGCCCGGCCGACATATCTTTCCATATCCAATTCTCCTAACCCTGCCATCCTAGGTACTGTTAGCTCCATTTTTCATGTAAGGAAACTAACTTCTGGAGCAGTGAAAAAAACCTCATACAGGATCTCACGGAGAGTAGGTGAGAAAACTTGAGTTCTGAACTTGTACTGGTCAGACTCCAAAAGTCAAGCTCCTAACCTTCACTGTCTGGCCTTCCGCTTACTACCCCGGGTTTCACTGAGTGGCTTATGTGTTTGTTTTTATCTTTTAACCCTGATAAATTGAAGTTTTTGTGCACAAGAGGCCTTGAGATCTACTGGGTTGAGGAGGAAGAAACAATAGTCGGTGTGGGATGGACTCGGGGTGTTTCCAAAATGTTGTCACTTCAGTCTCAGACAGAGACATATCATGGATCAAAAAGTGGTGAAAATAATCAGCTCACTCCGTTACACGCTCGTTCAGCAATCAGATCGTACACGATAACAGCATGAGCTGTTCCTCAACATCAGCACTATGGACATTTCATGTGAGTCGTTCCGTGCTTTGGGGGGCCGTCCTGTGCATCGTGGGATGCGTAGCAGCATCTGTGGCCTCTACCCACTAGATGCCAGTAGCACCTCCACCCCTGCCGTGACAACCAAAAATGTCTCCCGATATTGCCAAATGTCCTCTGGGAGGAAGAATCACCCCCGGTAAACAACCACCTGTTTGTGTGATAAAGGCTTAACCATGCCTTTCGCAGCTCCAGAGAAATATCCTTAGATTACAGAGCCGGGACAGATGTACTGGGATAGTTATTTCTCTCCTACTTTCTTTTTTTTTTTTTTTCTCACTAGCAAAACTTCCTAGTGGAAGATAAATGATGGATTAGCACACTTAGAAACCTGAGAAATGTTTATTTAAGCACATGGTTAATTAAAAGAAAACATTTTAATCATTCTTTTCTCATAACAGACCATTTTTATTGAACTCATATCGTTTGCCAACCCCGACGGTAAGTCCTTTAATGTGTATTATCTCATTTATGACTCACAGCTTTTTAAAATAGGCGTGAATGTTATCCCCATTTTGCTGATGAGGGAACTGAGATTTAGAGAGAGGAAAGAACTTCTTTACGGTCACTCAGAAAGATTGGTGCAGCTGGGATCTTACCCCAAGTTTGTTTTACACTTGGGGTCTGTTTACCATACTGATTTCCAAAAGTAATATTCATTCATAGTAGGGCAATTAAACAGCTACAACCAAAAAGAAGAAAATAAAATCACTGCAAATCTCACCACTCAGCAATTGTCAGTATTGACATTTTGGTATGAATTCATCTCAGTTTTTTTTCTCTGCATTTAAAAACATATATACTTTAGGGAAAGAGGAGATATGTTTAATATTCATTTTTCTCTTTATATTTGAGATTACTTTTCAATCATGATGTTAAATATTCCTCACCAGTACCATTGCAAAGGGCTGTCATATTCTAGTAGGGAACATTTGAACAATCCTCCCATTGTAAGACATTCTGGTTTTATTTTTTTCCTCTCTCTCCCACCCCTTTCTTTCTCTTTCACGTTATTTATGCAGGATAAATTCCTAGCAGTGGAATGCTAGAGTAAAAATGATCATATTTTTTTAAGGGCACTAATGGCATCAAAAAATGATCGTATTTTTAAGGCTCATGATGCATGCTGTCAAACGCGTCCCCTCTAAAGGTTGCATTGGTTTATATTTTACCTGCATATAAGGGTGGATATACTTGTTTCCTCCAAAAAATTCAGAGCTTCTAACTAAAAAATATTACTATATATACATATATTAATATATACACACACACAAACACACACTAAGAGATAGCAGAGAGGAAATCTTACTGGCTTTTATATGCATTTCTTTGACTACTAGTAAGTCTGATATTTCTTTATTAAACACATGAGAAATTTAGGCACTTAGAAATAATGGGGCGGTAGTGGTTAGAGATAGATGCTCAAAATATGGGGAGTAATCAGACGTATTTCAGAGACAAAAAATCTTGTAGACCTAAAGTGTTAATATATATGTTTAATTATCCAACATAAATGCAGGCCGATACAAGAGTGGGCTTAAACTCCTTACCGTTATAGTTCTTAAAGAACCCCAAGGTGAAAGCAAATTTACAAATTTTTAATCATACAAACAAAACTGTAAGAGCTGTAAAACCCAGGTTAGCAGCAATAACTTAATATGGTGGATGAAACAACAGCACAGCAGCAAAATCTCTGCAGGCAACGTGGACGCACAGTCTCGAGCTTTCTGCGTCTGAAATGACTCAGCCCGCCCACCACTTTTCTCCTGGACCGCAAGAAACAAAGCCTTCCTGCTGGCACAAATGCATCCTTTACATGCTCAGCCTGCCTCTCTTTTCTTCCCACTCACCCTGCAAGTAAAGTAATATTAACTCGAGGTCATTAATTGTAAAGCTAAGTACACGATTGAGAGGGACGCTCAGTTGGAATATGGAAAGATTATTTTTAGATCCTTTGCGAAAGGGAATATAAAACATAAACTATTACTTTCCTATAGGGAACTCAAAAACCCCACTTTGCTTAACTTTGACAGCATAGACCAAGGATCAGACAGACTGTGAGCAAGTGGGAGCCATGACGTTCTCATCTGTAAAATGGAGCAAATACTAATGACCTCATAGGCGGTAGTGGATTGAGTCAGAATAACGCAGGTAGGCTGCTTAAGACATGCAAACTATTATTAAAACGTGTTTTCCATTCATCAGTTGGTTTCTGAGAGACATCTCAAACCATGTTGGCTTTACAGGAGAAATAGTGCGTTCTAAAACAGGACCACAAATTATTAAAAAAAAAAAAAACAACCCAAAGCATGAGATCTCTGTTCCAGGATCTCCTTCCCTTTCCCCACTCAGGCGAAGGCTAGCCTGAGAGTTCTACACCAGGAATGTTGTTCATTTTCATTGGACCACAGAGCATTTTTCAATCTCCCTGTTCAAACAGTTGGACGTGTTCTGAGTGATTTTCTTAGTGAGAGAATCACTGGCTTCTATGCAGTGTAAACACCAGGTACCTGATTCACAGCCTTCTGCCTGGGGTCTGACTTCTACAGAAGGCTCCCCACGGATCTGTGCTCTCCTTCCTGCCATTTGACTCTAGAAGGTGGCGTCTGAGCCACCTCCTGGCAGCAGACTCCTGGGAGAATAAAGCTGGGCTCACTCAAGTCAAATCCCTGTAGCCTCAGCAAGCTGGAATGAATTTGCATATGCATTTTGTTGATATTTCCTGAATGTCTCTTGAAAATGTAAATGGTTCTTCTCCTTTCTGTAGGAGCAGGGTCGGCTAAGGACACGTTTTATGGTTACAGGTCTCTCTGGTTACAGGTCTCTCCACGGGCCCTGGGGCCCCCCAGCTCATGCTTTCTTAATGCCGTGACTCATGGAGCCCCAAACTCACGGTGAAACCCTGCCAGAGCCTCCAAATCTTTCCAGAAAGCCTTTCAAAGATCAACTTTATTTTATCATTATTATTAATTAGGGTCCAATTTGCATACAATAAATTACAAAGATTTAAACACAGTTTTATGAGTTTTAATGAAGGTCTACACCCTCATAACCACCGCCCCCAATTGATAGGGAACGATTTCATCACCCCAGTAAATTCCCTTGTGTCTCTTCCCAGTAGCAACCCACCCTCCCCCGAGGTTTTGATTTCTATCAGCATAGCTCGGTTTTGCCAGTTCCAGAACGTTATAGAAATGGAATCAGACAAAATGTTCACTTTTGTGTCAGGCTTCTTTCAATATTGTAATGTTTTTTGAGATTCATCCATGTTTTTATGTGCATCCTCGGTTCATTTTAAAATTATTTCTGAGCTGTGGTCCATTATGTGAATATATAACACTTTGTCAGTTCACCTGTTGATGGACATTTATTGTTTTTACCCAGTTTTTGGCTAGTGTGAATAAAGCTGTGATGAACATTTCTGTAGAACTCTCTTTGGGAACGTGTGTATTTATTTCTCTTGAGTCAATACTTAGGAGTGGAATTGCTGAGTCATGGGGTGGATGCAGGTTTAATGTATGGATAAGAAACTGCCAAATTGTTCTCCAAAGTAGAAAACTCACTTTGTTTTGAGAGTCCTGACTAAATCGCGTGCCTCATTACCTGCCCTTATTAGTACAATAGCTTCCTTTCTTTTGTCTGGGCAGATTGATTGCAAAAAATGGCTGTATCTCTTTATTCCTCCCTATATATTCATATGCATTGCAATGTTACCTTTGCAATATTCAGATTCAAGAGAGGGGGGTCTGTTTCCCTCTCCTTGAATATCAGTTGGGTTTGTGTCTCGCTTTAACCAACTGAACACAGTGGGATAAAGTGTGCCAGTACCAAGGCTCAGCCTTAAGGGACCTCATGGGAGTCTGTTTATATTGTGGAACCTGCTACAGCCTCAGGCACAAGCCTCACCCCGCTAGCTGGAGGAGAGAAGGGCCCATTTGTCTCAGCTGAAGCCATCACGGACCAGCCTGCAGCCGGCTGACTTCCTAACATGAGAGAGGGCCCAGCCTAGATGAGCAGAAACACCTACACAACACACAGCTGATTACAGAAGTGTGAGTGAACTCAGCTTTAAAGAGAAGAACGATTTAGCTGAACTCATAGACTCCTAAACTAATAAATGCTTATTGTTTTAAGATATTGATTTTGGGGCTGATATATGACGCAGCCGTACCTGACGGCTACATTTCCATTAGGACAGAGCCTCACCTCTTCCTCTGCCATTTAGTACCTGTGCAAACCTTGTCAGTTTAGTTACTGTCGCTGAACCTTGAGATACGTCATCTGTAAAATGGGAATCAATTACTTTACGAAAGAGTTTGGAGGATTAGATGAGTCACTGAAGTGAAAGAACGCTAGCTGATAGGAAGGGCCCAATAAATTCTTTCTGTCGTGATAATAATGATAAACAAAATCCCCACCTGTTCTACTTACCTCAGCACATTTTCTTGCAGCAGAATCTTCTTCTGTGATTTTAGGACTATCGTAGAATGGCTTGGAATTCTCAAGGTTTGTCCTTCCGGCTTGGTATCTTCACCAGACACTTCACAATGTTGCATAAACATCCCCTCTGTTTCCAGAGCTTTTAAAATCATCCCAAACAGAAACTCTGTACCCATTAAACACTGACTCCCATTCGCTTCTCCTGCTCCCCCAGCCCCTGGAAATCTCTCTTCTATTTTCTGTCTCTATAAATTGGCCTGTTTCAGCCTATTGCATGACTGCACTTAAACGTATCCAACTCGTATAAGTCGAGTCATACAGTATTTGTCCTTTTGTGTCTAGCTTATGTCATTTGGCATAGCCTTTGGTTTTAATATCATTTATTTAACTTTAAGTTTGTGGAATTTAATATTTTTAAAAGATTGTGGCCAGGCGCAGTGGCTCACGCTTGTAAACCTAGCACTCTGGGAGGCCGAGGCGGGTGGATCGCTCAAGGTCAGGAGTTCGAGACCAGCCTGAGCAAGAGCGAGACCCCGTCTCTACTAAAAATAGAAAGAAATTAGCCGGAAACTAAAAATCTATATAGAAAAAATTAGCTGGGCATGGTGGCATATGCCTATAGTCCCAGCTACTTGGGAGGCTGAGGCAGGAGGATTGCTTGAGCCCAGGAGTTTGAGGTTGCTGTGAGCTAGGCTGATGCCACGGCACTCTAGCCCGGGCACCAGAGTGAGACTCTGTCTCAAAAAAAAAAAAAAAGATTGTACTTAGCAACCAGCCCGTGGAATTCCTGAACACTTAACTGGCTCTGCGGTGTTGGGATGGGCAGCTCCAGGACCCCTCTGAGCCAGCCCAGGATCTGGCCACCCTGGAGCCAGAAGTCCAGCCTGGGACTCTCAATTCTACAGTACTGCCCTGCGTCACTGGCCCCATGGGCCTTCCTGACCTCATTCAATCGCAACAGCAGCGACCTCATCACAGACCGTGGCAGCACCCAGGCATCCTAACCCTCTCCCTACTCGCTTTGGAGACGTGGCTAAAGAACACCTGGGAACACTGATAGTGTTTCCGTAGCAAGGCCAACCCTTCCTGACTCCTTCTAGGTCAAATACATACTAGAGTTGACCCTCCTCAAAGCCATTCTATGTTTTTAAGGCAAGAAAATTAACTGAGAAAATAACATGCTCTTGAAACAGTAAGGTCACATAAATGCCTTTCATCGCTCGGAAATTAAAGTCACTCGGTGGGACACTGTGTCCTCACATTGCTCATTAACAGACCGAACGGTGGTTGTAGCCTGAACCTACCTAGTCTGGGGCGCGCGCCCTTCAGTGTGCACGGACTGGGCCACCACCCCAATTCTATAAGGCTGTGAATGGAAGATGAGGACATGACTGAGACACTATAGGTTTTAGATTTCTTTTTTCATCTTCCTTTAGAAGAGTCCAGCAACTTTCTTCCCGGGAATACACAGTTCACAGTGAAATTACTCCGTGGCTGAACTGGACGGTGAGATTGGAAAGTGCCGGACACGCGGGATGACGGCAAGGCTAGAGCTTAGACTTGGCACTCACGCAGAACTGGGGCTTCAGAGCTGTCGGGTGTTTTATCCTTGGTGGGGCTCCCGGCAAGTCGCTCAGCCTCAGTGTGTCATTGTCACCAGGCTGTCTGTGTGGCACCAGCCCCTCTCAGCATCCTCCCCTTTGTCCCTCTTCCCTGGCTCTCGAGGTCTTCACGTACCACAAGCACTTTTGCCACGGGGCTTCTGCCCTCCGTTGTATATTCTTTTCCCAGATATCCACGAAGCTCACTGTCTCACTTTGTTCAGGTCCTGGCCAAGATGCCAACTCTTCCTACAAGACGTTCGTGACCACTCCGTGGGAAGGAACTGCTTGTCCCTTCACCCCTACAGTTATCACTTGACCTTCTTACTCTGCCAACTTTCTCTTACTATATTTTCTTTCTGACAGTCTAGGATATACTTGTTTTGTTTTTAGCAGCATTATGGAGATAGAATTCACTTGCCGTTTAATTGATCTATTTGAAGTGTACAATCCAATGGTTTTTAGTGTGTTCACAGAGTTGTACAGCCATGACCACAGTCAATTTTAGAACATTTTCATTACCTCAAAAGAAACCCTGAACCCTTCTGCTAACTACTGTCTGTCTTTGTAGGTTTACCGATTCTGGACCTTTCCTATGAATGGAATTATATAATATGTGGTCTTTTGTGACCACTTAATGTAATGTTTTCAAGGTTCACTGATGCGTCAGTGCTTCGTTTCTCTTTATGCGTGAATAATTGTGTGCGTATAACACCTTTTGTTTCTCCGTTCCTCTGATGGTGGACATTGGGTTGTTTCTACCTTTTGGCAATTGTGAACAGTGCTGCTATAAACATTCATGTGCAAGTCTTGTGTGGACACATGTTTTTATTTCATCCAAACTGGGACACTTGTACGGGAGAAAAGGGTAGTATTAATAATTACATGTGGACCGCAGGCATGAACCAGGACAGTCGTGGGCAAATTGGGCTTCAGGGTCACCAGAGTGTGCCTACTTGCAGAATCTGGAAGGTGTGTCTCCTCGGCAAGGCTCAGGCACAGGTGTGAGTTTCTCTCAGGCTGTTAAGCTCCGGGCACTCTGATCAAAGTGTTTTTCTGATAAGAAGCCAAAGTCCTCTTAGAAGACTTCAGTGTAGGTAAACAGGCCCTCTGCTCTGTGTTCATGTTAGTTTTTAAGGTTCAACAGTCGCCTGCCTAGGATCTCCTCTGTAAATCACCAATAGCCCCGTTTGATTGTATTAAAAGCATTAGAGTATCTTAGGTTAAAAAAAAAAAAAAAGCCTGGCACAACTAATATGGAAATAGTAGCTGTTACTTTCCAAGTGGCTCTTCCATGCCAGGCACTGTTCTAAGTCATTTCAGCACCACCGCATTCCTTGGAGATGGTCATCGTTAGCCCCATTTTATGGGTGGGGACATTCAGGCTCAGAGTGGCCAAGGAACTTGCCCAAGATCACACAGCCTGTAAGAAGCAGGCATAAGAATCTGAATCTGGGAATGTCTGACAGCAAATCCTGGGCCCTGTGTCCGTGTGGAGATCTTTGATCTGCGTCCCCTGGAACACGTGAGCCAGTTGCTCCCCACCAGGAATCCTTAACCTGGAGTCCACAGACTCGCAAGCGATCCTTTGTTAGAATTCAGGATAAATTGATAAACAAGCAAATAAACACACACACTCTAATCTGAATCTTATCATTTTTCTTGTTTTACATATAGACAAACCACAGCTGTATTAACTTTGTCACCAATGGATATCAGATATTTTCATATCACATCAGAGCTATTTATAGTTATTGCTATTTCCAAATTGCAGTTGTTAGACTTCTCATCGGATCTTGTCACTTAATGTATTAATTAAAAAGCACAAATAGTATCATGTCATACATTTGTTTTAAAATTTTGGGGGGGAACTGCATTTTGGTACAATTGGATATCTTTACAAGCCTGTGCATTTTTAAAATACATTTAAAAACCTTGATTTGAGAATGGGATCCTGGGCTTCCTCAGCCAACAGGGTCCACAACACAAAAAGACTGGGGAATGGGCCATTTACTACACAAATGATTCACTCTTTAGACACAGAATTCTATGTAATTTCTCTACAACATCACCAAAACTTGCAGGTATAAGCAGGGAAAGCCTTAATGGAAATTTATCATTCATTCGTTCATTCCTTAAATGAACATTCATTGGGCACCTACTGTGTACCAGACCCTGCAAGTGGCATGGGAGATATAGGAGGGGACAGGACAGACGAGCTGAGAGCTCCAGCTTTCGTGGGGCTGATATTGTGAGGGTCCAAGGCAACAATAAAATAATAATGACACATAGAATCTTCCAACCCAAGTGACGGCGCCATGGCAGAATGCACTGAGAATTCTTTGATTAAGCACCACTTGGCCAAGATCTGGGGAATGACTAGGTGCCAACCAGGCAAAGTGGGGCAGGCAGAGGAGTCCGGGCCCGGGCGGTGGGAGCTGGCGCTGGCGTGCAGAGGCTCTCCGGAGCCCACTGTCACATTTTCAGGAATTCTGTGAGTCGGTTGTTAAATACAGCCATTATTAAAATTGTTATATAAACTTACAATTAAATTATATTAACAACAAAAGAAATAAATACCTCTGGCATAGCTCCAGAGGTCTTAACAGGTGGGGCTTGTAGATTCATACACCATGCAAGGAAGGTGGTGTCTATATAATCTTTCTAAACAACTGTGTCCCTTTTTGTTTTTCGAGACAGAGTCTCGCTCTGTTGCCCAGGCTAGAATGCTGTGGCCTCAGCCTAGCTCACAGCAACCTCAAACTCCTGGGCTCATGCGATCCTTCTGCCTCAGCCTCCCTAGTAGCTGGGACTACAGGTGTGCACCACCATGCCAAGCTAATTTTTTCTCTTTTTAGTACAGACAGTGAGGCTCACTCTTGCTCAGGTTGGTCTCAAACTCCTGAGCTCAAGTGATCTCCTGCCTCAGCCTCCTAGAGTGCTAGGATTACAGGTATGAGCCACTGCAACAGCCAACAACTGTATCTTGAACATCACTTAATTTCACCAGTGAAAATCATTTCTAGCATTCTTTCTAGCAAACCCTCTGGTGAACAGTTCTATAACAACATCCGAAGTGCTTAAGCAACTACCACTGGAGGGTGGCTTCCTGATTAGTGTTCTTCAAATACTGACTAACTCACCCTGGGGTACAAATTCAAGTTCATTTATACACATTCCTTCCTGCTTCACACGGACAAAATCACAACATCTAACCCCACCAGTTTACCCCTCATTTTGTTTCAGTTCACTGTAGCTTCTGTTCAGTCTCAGACGAAGAAGGTGGGTTGTGTTTTGGGGCTGTATAATCCAAAATTTCTGTACCTTTCAACTCTAGAATCACATTCAGTGGGGTGAGATGTTCTCACCATGAGAAAAAGAAAGGAACCATGACCCCACCAAGGAAACCAGGGACTCATGCCTCTGATCTCTGGTTATATCTCCAGTGTATCCCAGGATATCCGCCCACTGATGACATGATCCTAACCCTAAGCTGCACTCATTAAATTATTCTCCTTCCTCCTCCTTTTCCTCCAATCCATCTCTTTTACAGAGCTCATGTAATTTAGTTTGAGTAGGTATCATGGTGCAATTCTAATGCATAAAGTTTTGCCACTTGTGTTTTCATTTGCAAACTGATAGCCACTTAATGCTGGACTCCTGGAAGACACTGCCTTGGAAAATGACTTCACCTGACTATGGCGTCCTTGAGGCGTGGCAAACAAAACCAATACGGGTAAGACTTGTCTGCCCCTCTGACTTTGCACAAGCGGTTTCCTCTGCCTGGAATACTTTGACCTGCCTGAGCTGTGTATCCAAGTCTCAGCTCCGGTGTCCCTCCCTCCGTGAAGCCATCCAGAGGGCCTCCAGCAAGGTCATCGTTGCTTCTTTTGTGCACCTCCACTATGACACTTTTCCTGGAGCTCAAAACACAAATGCCCAAGATAGCCAATGTCCACAGAAGGATGAAAAAATGAGCCAAGTGGGCTGGGCATGAGCAACAGGGACGGTGGCATCCGAGGGAACTGGGGAGCCCATGCTGGGTCCGAGGGTGCAGAAAGACCTCATGCAGAGCAGATAAGTCACACACATGTTTGGAATGAATCAACTCCATGAGCCACCAGTCACAGCCCAAGCTCCAGGCAAAACTCTCCTGAGTCTGAGGATCTGCCTTTTCGTCCTCAAAGTCCCAGAGCCCAGCATATAACCTGGCACAAGAAGGAATGGGAACATTAGGAAATGTTGAGTGACTAAATAAACCGGTAACTCAATTAGGATATTAAAATCCTTTCCAATCTACATGAGCCACTTTGATATCTATCTATATGTATAGTAGTACACCGCCCCCCCCTCCCCCCAACGCACAAACATACACACTTTCCTTTGGGCCCATGAACAGAGCCATGTATTTGCCAAGGTGCAAAGATGTTTGATATCTGTAAAATAATAAACCCAGCAACAAGGCATTGTTCCTCCTCTAATACCTGCCATTGTACTACTTAGTTAATTCATACAACTATTCCACAGGGTACATTATCAGCTCCATTTTACAGAGGAAGAAACATCTATAAAGCTTAGAAAGATCAATTCACTGTCCAAGACCCCACAGTTAACAAGTTTTCCATTATCCTCAGGGTAAAGGGCAAAGTCTCTAAAATGGACCTATGGAGTTCCCCCTGCCCTCCCCAATCCCTGTCTGACCATCTCTCTCTGCCTCTCACTCATCCTACCCCTGCCTTGCTGGCTTCCTCAGATATCCCAAATGTGCTCTGGCCTCAGGGCTTTTGCACTGACCCTCTGCAGAAGATGCTCTCCCCTAAGATCTTTGCCCTCTTAGCTCCTTCAAGTCTTTGCTCAAATTCACCTTTTCACTGAGAACTCTACTGGACCCCCCACCCTGCACATTTAAAATTGCAGCTCTCTCTCACTTCCTATTTCCCTCCTTTGTTTGCTTTATTTTTCTCCATAGTTTTTATCACCTTCTAACATACTATGTAATTTGGTTATTCATTTTCTGTCTGCACCACTGTAAGGTTAAATGCCATGAGGACAAGAATTTTTTTTCCTAATTCCTTCCCTGCTGTTGTTCTAGTCTGTGCCTGGCACATAAGAAATTTCAATAAATATTTGCTAGATGAATGAATGCTGGGGTTTGAATCCTGACTGATGATTTTAAGGTCTGTTTTCTTGATCACTACTGTTCGCTGGCTGCAGCAGGGCAGTGTGGCCCACTCTGATCTACACTCTGGACTGACATGTAGATTCCAGCACCTTTCGGATCCACTTGAAGTTTGGATCCACTTGAACACTCCTCATAGAATTCATTCTCTAACAGCAGAGAAACTCCTAAAGTCAAGACTATATTCTCTGACTTGAACTTGAGTCTCAACTTTCCCTGGGCAAGAGACTAAAAACACAGACACAAAAATGCTTAACAAAATTTTGAGAGAAAAAAGAAGGAAAGCAGAAATGTAGCAAAGTGGTTCCAAATGATCCAGTGTCAACTGACCTTTCATCTTAGAAATATGGCCTCTATAATTAGAAGCATAGTAATTATATGCAGTCTCAGGGTGGCCTGTCTGGGTTCAAATCCCGGCTGTGTCATTGGCTTCACGACCTGGTGGAGTTGGCTAACCTCAGTGAGCCTCAGTCTGCTGCTCTGTCAAATGGGGCTAATTAATACTGCATTTTGATCAATCCAAGAGGCCACTGAAATGCAATATTGTTTTAATGAACCACTAAGAAAGAAATAAACTGTTGCTAATTATAAATAGCCTGTTGATTTTTAAAACTCCTATGGATTTTAGAAATATTATAAGTAGGGGCATCAGATGAAATACAGGATATCCAGTTAAATTTGAATTTCAGATAAAAAATAAATAGTGCTTTAGAATACGTGTATCCTATTTGAGATATACTATTTATGATACATCTATACTAAAAAGTTATTCATTGTTTATCTCAATTTCAAATGTAATTGGGGTCCTATATTTTATTTGCTAGTTCTGGCAACTCTAGTTAAAAGGCAAAAGATAACCTAGACCTAGTGAAACATGGTAGTGTATGTCTCATTGGGAGGTGTGGGTTCAATGAACTAATGCAGGAAAAACCTTAGTTCAGTGCCTGGCACCTAGTAGGTGCTCAGTAAATGTTGGGTGTTATTGTAAGATCGTTTCTACCAGCCTGCAGCTCCTAGAAGGCCCACTCTTCCATCCCCAGGGCTTGTCCGAGAGCCTCTCACATTGAAAGAACCCGGTAATATTTATTCAATGAATAGAGACCCCCTTTTATACCCAATGAGTGGAGAAACCCACTTTTGAAAAACTTCAATGAAGGGAGAGCTCCCACTTTGCGTCTTACTCTTTTTCCACACTGATTTTCTGCCCGCCCGTGGTTGCAATCCTTTGACTGCACAGTGGGGCCACTTTGCTCCAAGTAGTCTCTGAGGTCTGGAAAGAGAATACTTTTAGATAAGCCCCCCAGTTAGCGCCTCTCCTCATCTACCTCCTCCGCCCCCTCCAGAGGCTGCTGCCTTCTGGGCTCTACCTTTGAGAGCTCAGGTGCTGCTGCCAATGATGTTTCCACTCTGCTCCAGAGTGACTGCTTCGTTAGCCTAATTACAGGATTGCAGGCGGAGGCCTCGGCTGCCTGGGAACGGGCATTAACCCTGTCCTTTCCGTGTTCATTACAGGAGCTCAGGGTCCCAGCCGGGCTTGTGTGGCCACTCCTGCCACACTCCCTTTCAACAGCCAGAATATACTGCAGTCGCTTGGGAATCACAAAGCAACAGCACTGTAACACGTACTCATGGCCAAACATATAAAGCGAGACATAGAAGTTGTCTGAACATTCATCACCTGCATTTCAGCTCTGTACCCCAGAAATAACAGTATCCAACAGCTTCTAATGTGGAAAGAAATGTTCTGCACAAATGATTTATATATATAGTCTTGGTTAAGGTTTAGTCTCTCGAAATGATAATACATGCTGTGAGTCGAAAGCTATGTACAGTCATGTTTTATATAGATATATTTATATAGATATATTCACCCATAAATGTCTGTTCAATTTATTTTGCACAAGTGGGATTATACAATATGCGCGCTTTCGTGACTTGCCTTTGTTGCTGAATGATGTATCCTGGCTGTCTTTAATGTCTACGTGTGAGTGCTGACTCATTCTTTTTTATGAGGCTGCATAGGAGGGACACGTCATAATTTACTTAGCTGTCTCCTATATATGAAGCATTTAGGTTGCACCCAGATTTGTGCCATAAAAAGAATAAACAAAACCACACAAATAAACAAATGAGGCTGTTGGTGCTTGGAAGGGGTTGGGGGTACCGGGCAGCTTCTAAGTAGTTCGGTGTGGCCCAGGCTCTGGCCAATCAGAAGCCAGCAGGCTGTGGGCTGGAAGCGGGGGTGGAGGTCCCCTGTGGAGCCCTGTGTTAACCCCTTAGTTTCTGGATCACGGGAAGCCCTAGCTGATTTCCAGGAGAGGCCAAGACAGCCTGGGTGGAATGTTCAAGAAACATTGAAGGGCTTGACCAAGGGGTGTGGAAACCTTCCTGTATTTTAACCAGTCGCGTGGTTCGCTTGGTCGTATTTGTTGAATATTGGCTCCGTTTCAGTATATCCACAGATTTCTAACCTACCCTGGAATTCTTGGGTCAAATTGTATAATAAACTCAATTGCGATGAGCCTATTATCACACTTTTCCTTGGAGTCTTCCCCCCACCATGGGAATAAAATTAATAGTAATAGGTGACATTTATGAGAGCTAAGCGGCATGCTAAGAGCTTTAGATACCTGACTTCTTGTGATCCTCCTAAGGAGGCTGTGGAGCAGGTACTTTGTCACCCCCATTTTACAGATGGGGACACTGATACTCAGGAGCTAAGACTCTCGCTTGAAATCACGGAAGTCAACTCAAACCAGTTTAAGCAAAACTTCTAAAATAAATCCCTATAGAAATGGGATGTATAGGCTCCCTTAGTTCCGAAGCCTAAGAGGTAGGGCCTGACTCAGTCTTCAGATCTCTCTCCTCTCCTTTCTCTCAGGTCCACTTGCTTCTCTGTATCTTCATTTTCAGCCTGGCAGGATCACATTTATGTTGGCCTTCAGGTTTTGATTTCAAAAAAAAAAAAGAGAGAGAGAGAGAGAGAGAGAACGTTTGCCCCAATCTTTCTCACAAAGTCCTGGAGGAGGAGGATCCCAGCTGGCCAGGCCTGGGTCCTGTTCCCTTTCCTGGTGTGGGGTCAGGAGAGGGTCAGGCCCCCTGTGTCATGTGCCCTCAGCAGGTTCCTATGGAGCAGAGTGTTTCATCCTTGGCAGCGCTGACATTCTGGGCTCTATAATTTCTTGTTGTGGGGCTGCCCCGGGCATTATAGGATGTTTAGCAGCCTGCCTGGTCTCTACCCGCATTATAGGATGTTTAGCAGCCTGCCTGGTCTCTACCCACTAGATGCCAGTATTACCTCTCCTTCCCCTCCCACCCCCCACCGCTAGTTTTGACAACCAAAAATGTCTCTAGATGTTGCCAAATACCCCCTGGTGTGCAAAATTGCCCCCATTAAGAACCACCTCTATGGAACAAGAGCAGTTTCCCACGGGTGGGGATACACGGCAGGCAGAACAGGTCCACCGCCCACGTCAACATGTTTTCTGAGCAGAATAGAAGGAGGTGGGCCGGGCGCGGTGGCTCACGCCTGTAATCCCAGCACTCTGGGAAGCCGAGGCGGGAGGATTGCTTGGGCTCAGGAGTTCAAGACCAGCCCGAGCAAGAGTGAGACCCCTTCTCTACTAAAAATAGAAAAATTAGCCAGGAGTCATGGCATACACCTGTAGTCCCAGCTACTGGGGAGTGGGGGACTGAGGCAGGAGGATTGTAAGCTCAGGAGTTTGAGGTTGCTGGGAGCTACAATGACGCCACAGCACTCTAGCCAGGGCGACAAAGTGTGACTCTGTCTCAAAAAAAAATAAAAAAGAATAGAGGAGGTGGATTTACAGTTGGGATCTGTTACTGTGCCACGAACCATTGCAGTGGCTACAATTTAGTGCAGCGCTTTAATGTCTCCCAAAATGGCTTTGGGAGAGCATTCATAGAAACTGGAAACACTCCCTGAAAATGTGAGATTAATATAAATGTTCAGAGCAGAACCAGAATAAATGAAAACTTCGCAGTGTCATGATGAGAATTGTAAACTAAGACTGTGTCTTAGTCTGTTGTCTGCTGATTATAACAAAATACCTGAAACTGGATAATTTATAAGAAACAAAATTTCTTTCTTTCTTTCTTTTTTTTTTTGAGACAGAGTCTTGCTCTGTTGCCCGGGCTAGAGTGAGTGCCGTGGCGTTAGCCTCACTCACAGCAACCTCAATCTCCTGGGCTTAAGCGATCCTCCTGCCTCAGCCTCCCAAGTAGCTGAGACTACAGGCATGCGCCACCATGCCCGGCTAATTTTTTCTATATGTATTTTTAGTTGGCCAGATAATTTGTTTCTATTTTTTAGTAGAGATGGGGTCTCACTCTTGCTCAGGCTGGTCTCAAACTCCTGACCTCGAGCGATCCACCCGCCTTGGCCTCGCAGAGTGCTAGGATTACAGGCGTGAGCCACCGCGCCCGGCCTAAAATTTATTTCTTACAGTTCTGGAAGCTGGGAAGTTCAAGGTTGAGGGGACACATCTGATGAGAGCCTTGTTGCTGATAGGGACTCTCTGCGGGGTCCCAAGGCCTCTCAGGGCCCGGTGTGGCAAGGGACTTAGTGTGCCAGCTCGGGTCTCTCTCTCTCTTCCTCATCTTATAAAGCCACCAGCTCCCCTCCCATGATAACCCGAGAATCCGTTAACCCACGAATCCACTAATCCACGAATGGATTTATAATCCATTCATGAGGGCAGAGCTCTCATGACCCAGTCACTTCTTAAAGATCTCACTTCTCAATACTGTCACATTGGTTGTTAAGTGTCAACATGAGTTTTGGAGGGGACACATATTCAAACCACAGTGTACTGGAATACCAAGTTCCATTTTAGCTCAATCCTGGACTAGGTGTGTGATCCTTTTAAAATTATTTAATCTCTTTAATCCTTGGTTTCTTCCAATATAAAAGATGATTAATGATATCAGAGAATCAATTAATAATGTATGTGAAACTTTGAAATGCCAGGCAAACTGGAGGTATTATTTAAATGCATTCTTCAATTAGTTGAATATGAAAGCTACTTGGGTAGCTTCTGATGTTTCTAGAATCAACACCAACCTTCCTTCCTTTTTTCCTTCCTTCCCTCTCTCCCTCCCTCTCTCTTATTTTTTTCCCTTTTTTTTTTGGTTTCTTATTTAATGTAGAGATATCAATGCTGTAATAAAGAGAATGGTTATTTTTATTTTCTAGTATGTTTTAAGAGGCAAAAGAATTGCTCACTTGATTTATGACCAATCTCTTCCATTTCTGCTGTTTAAAAAAAACAAAAAATGAAAGGCAAGAAAAACATTTCCAGTTCATTGAGCTAACTGGTGGGGGAGAGTCCTGGAAATGACACTGTCCTATGAAGGCAGACACTATGTCCCAAGAGCACGCGGTGTGTATGTTCTCAGCCTTCTGGCTCTGTTCCACCTTGGTAATAACCCAACCAGTTAATTCAGTGGGATTGAAGCTTCTGGTCTTTGTCTGAACAAATCAGAAATTGCCAGAGAATGTTTGAACAAATTGGGGAGCCCAGTTGTAGGGTAGAATATATCCCAGAAACAAACAAATGACCTAATCCAGTGTCAGATGCGGGGGTTTAATGATTCATCCCTCAAAAAGAGACTCAGAGTAGGGTTTACGTTCCAAGGGAAGGAGAGAAAATCTGCTTTGTGATCTAATCCAGTTGTAGGAAAATTTCAGAGTGTCACCTTGTGGCGTAAACATTGTTTGACTCTTAGATTCGTGATTTATTATGCAAGATGCTCTTCAGAGTTTTGGGTTAAGAATGCTGTGTTTGTTCCCTCTCCGTTTGTAGAAATGGGCTTCTGGGGGCGACATCTCTTACAGGGATCACCATCAGTGGATCGTTTTTCATATTCTGGTTTCAATTCTAAAAATTGCTGAAACGAACCCATATATTTCTCAACTAGTAAAATATCTCCTAAAAGATGCTTTCTTCTCAGGAGGAGGCTGTGGATACTTCCGGAAAAATTCAGCTGTTCTTTAACCCGGAGAGTCCACACTGATATTCATCACGATTTACATTTGAATAGTACAAACTACAGGAAACCATAGAGGAAGAGAGGGGAAATTTTTATTATGTGCTTGGCGAGCAGTTGCTGAATGTTTACAGTCTGGGAACCGACACTAGCAAAAGTCCTTCTGTCGTTAGGGAGGGCACACGTTCCCCTTCCCACCCACTCAGGGCCATCGACAGCCTGGGCTTTGGAGTCAAAATAGCCTCTTCCTACACCCGATAGGACTGGGAGAGATTCCCCCCCCCCCCCCCCCCCGGGCATATTTCTACAGCTGGAAATTAAGGAAGTGAGGAAGATGATGAATAGCTTTCTAGCTAAGCACATTAATATTATCCTCTTGCATCTTCCAACGGAGTTTCTGTTTTGTTTTGTTGTAAGGACCTGTTTCCTGTGTAATGAAATTTTAGTGAGATCTTCTTGTTTGAATGTTTGTTTCTGGACCCTTGGGGTTTCCTTTACTGGTATTGTTATTTTGATTGGAGAGCTGGTCTTGTATCTGTGAACTTTTGTACACACACAAACAGTGAGTGAGTGAGAGAGGTGAGATGTATTGTGGAGGAAATAAAGAGTCACTTTTTGTGCTCTTCTGGACACGTCCCCAAACACACAAAGCTGTCCACACACAGTGAGTAGAATTAATTATTCCAACTGCTTTAAGTTTGAAAGTGCAACACACAGAAATAATAACCTGAATCATTTTTCCTTCCAGGATATCTGAGAACTCTGGCCACACCTCATTTTAAAAGCATAACATATGAGCGACTAGGACAAAATTCTTTTCCTGGATTTCCTTAGATAATGTCTCCCTAAATAATGCCCCATATGTGCAAGTCATAGTCTTAGGAACTGACCAGTAAGCCATGGGCCACAGTTCTATTTTTAAGAATCACTGGGACAAACTGGAAATAATTTTAGAAAATAAAGGAAGTATTCTTTAGCCTTTCTTTCTTTTTCTCTTCTTTTACGGAGTGAGAGGAGACTGGGGGAGGCATCTCTATGTTTGGTTCATGCAAAGCTAAGGTCTGGGAATAAACCACATGCAGGAGAAATCTTCCCCAAGTGGTAAGAACAGTCCAGATTCCTGCAGTTCATGTCATCTGGTCTATGTCAAGGTTTTGGTGTGTGGGGTTTGGTGTCAAGAGCACAAGATGATCTGTGGTGTACTTAGGGTTCCCTAAATATGAATGTAAAAACATTGAAATGATTTGTTTTATTGGATTTGAATCCACTAAATACAGCCCTTCGGTCAAGTACAAAATCTCATTGTCCTAATAGCAGACAAATGCTGAGTCCATTGCCAAGCTTAATTAAAATGCAATGAACATGTGGCACCTGTGTGTGACAGAATCCAGCTAATCTGCAGCTCCCTCTGACTGCGTGCACCTGACGCAGTCAGGTTGGAGGGCTTCTTCGTGATCAAAGTTCAATGGCATTTTAGAGTTTCAACAGTTCACTGCTTCGATTTTTGTTTACTTTCATTTCCCCTGGGCAGAACTCTCTAATTCGGGCTTAAGTTTTTACACCATGCTTTTGAGAGTTGCTCAAAGTACCCTATTCCAGTAATAGCAAAACTCTTCACATGGGAGATTTTAAAAGTGCCTCTGCCCACTGTGTGCATAATTTCTACTACTATGTATTTATTTTGTAGATACAGGAAACAGAATGATTGCTTGGACTTGAGCTAGATCCTTGAGGGACATGAAACTCTGGTTGGTTGGTTGGTTGGTTGTTTTCCTCCTTCATTGTCAGACATGGGTTTTGTTTTTATCAGAATTAAATAAAAATGGATAATGTGGCTGCAAATAGCTACAGGCAAAGGAAAATCTATTTGTGAGATCATTATTTCTTGTGCCTAAATAAGATCATTTGTTGACTGTTTACAAGAAAAAAGTCATCCTTGCAGGCTCTAAGGCTGGCAGGCTATTGTAGAAGGAGGTAGAAAATGTTTCAACCATTATTATTCCCTCAGTTTCTGTATGGTTATTTGTTGAATATTTCAGCTGATAACAGTGAAAGAACAGGCTCTTAAGCAATTTTTCTGGAAATCAGGATTTGTTTCCATCTTTGGATAGTCAAATATTACCTCTTCGGGAAGACCTTTGGTGACAACCTCTGTGAAATAGAGCCAGTGCCCCCCCCACATCCAGCTCTGTGTTCTTGTCCTGTCCACTTTCTTCAAAACATTCATCATTACAGAGTGTTATATTAATACACGCATTTATTTACTAGCTTAAAAATCGCCAGAACAGCACTACCCAATAGAAATAGAACGCAAGCCACGTATACAATTTAAAATTTTTTAGGAAACATACTAAAAGGGTAAAAAGGAACAGGTGAGGCCAGGCGGGGTGGCTCACGCCTGTAATCCCAGCACTCTGGGCGACCGAGGCGGGAGGATTGCTGGAGGTCAGGAGTTTCAGACCAGCTGGAGCAAGAGCGAGACCCCCGTCTCTACTAAAAATAGAAAGAAATGATCTGGACAGCTAAAAATATATAGAAAAAATTAGCCAGGCATGGTGGCACATGCCTGTAGTCCCAGCTACTCAGGAGGCTGACGCAGAAAGATTGCTTGAGCCCAGGAGTTTGAGGTTGCTGTGAGGTAGGCTGATGCCACAGCACTATAGCCCGGGCAACAGAGCGAGACTCTATCTCAAAAAAAAAAAAAAAAAAAAAAAAAAAAGGACCAGGTGAAATTCATGATAATAGTATATTTTCTTAAGCCCAATATGAACATAATATTATCATCTGAACATGTAATCAATATAATATAATTGTTAACGAGATATTTTATGTTCAGTTTTTTGACTGAGTCTTCAAAATCCAGTGTGTATTTTATGCGCACAGCACATTTCAATTCTTCTTTGTCTTTTTTCTTTTTCTTTTTCTTTTAGACAGAGTCTTGCTCTGTTGCCTGGGCTGGAGTGCAGTGGCATCATCCTGGCTCACTACAACCTTGAACTCCTGGGATCACACAATCCTCCCGCCTCAGCCTTCTGAGTAGCTGGGACTACAGGTGTGTGTTAACACACCCAGCTAATTTTTGTATTTTTTGTGAAGATGGGGTCTCACTATGTTGCCCAGGTTGATCTCACACTCCTGGCCTCGAGCCATCCTCCCACCTCAGTCTCCTGGAGTGCCGGGATTATAGGTGTGAGCCACTTCTCCTGGCCAGCACATCTCAATTCTGACCAGCCCATTTCAATTGCTCAATGGCCACAGGAGGCTTGTGGCTGCTATACTGGGCCATGTAGCTCTAGAACATTAGCCCTAGCTGGTCAGCAATGTTGTTTTGTTCATTAGAGCAGTGATGCACATGCACTAAGGACATAGTAAAGAGTCAATGACATAGCAAATGATTGTTAAAATTATAAGGACCACAACTATTTAGCCAAAGGTCTGTGTGTTGCAATGCCTCCAGTTTGCCTCTGGCAAAAGTGCTGATATTTCCCTCTTGCCTACTACTTGAAGGATATCAAAATGCAAGAAATGTCACCATGATCATTTATTTCGCCATTGAACTCATATTTCTGGGAAAAGCCAAATGCCATATCCTGTGGTGACTCTCTCTGCCCACACATCTCTCTGAATGGACTCATTAAAGTTGCATTTTTACATGTTTTTTTCCTCTGAGATCTCAGGTCTCTTCCTTTAATCAATTCTAGAACTGCTTAATCAGCAATGGCTCAAAATGTTTTTAAAAGATTGCCCATCACTTGATATTTTGCCAACACACATTCCTTCCATCAAGTCCAGTAAACAAAAATGTATTTGGGACCTTCTTTGTGCCAGATCCCACTGAAGGAATACACCTTCAGATCTGCACTGCAGGTACACCTGGGGGCACCTTAGAGCCTGGTCCCACCCTTCAGTCTAAAGGGGAGAAAGACAAGCAAGCGGTAATTGCAATGAGGACCAGGAGAGGCTGGTGGTGTGGGTACCGGCTCTGGGGATGGCAGAGGGGGTTTAAATCCTGGCACTGCCACTTACCAGCTCCATGGGCATGAGCCAGTCCCAATATATCTCTATGCCTTAGTTTTCTCATCTGTAAAATGGGGATAATAACAGTATGTACATCATACTGTTGTGTTGTTGTGAGGATTAAATTATATATGTATGTTTTCATTACACATTACTCCCCCTGTTAAGGGAGTGGCCTTGGCTTATTGCCAGCTGTGGTTAAGAGACGTATGTATCTCAAATATATATGTTAGAGGAATGTCTGGTTTTGGCACAGTAGCTTCTAAGTGTTAGCTATTATGATTATTAATATTAATATTAGAAGGCTTCATGAGGCACACCAGCCCAGGTACTGAAGGGTCAGGTGAACTTTCCTAGAGGAAGTCCCAGCATAACTGAAACCCGAGGGTGAGTCGAGTTGGCCAGTTGAAGGGTGTGAGGGGGAGGGAAGAGCATGTGTAAAGACCTGGAAGCAGGAGCTATTCTGGTGGTTTGAGGAACTGAAATACGTCAAGACTGGCTGAGACCCAGGCCCAAAGGCCTCTGGGGACCAGCTAGGAGTATCTCAGGATGAACCATATGAAACTACTGATAGTCAATCATTTTCAGCAATTATCTACAGTTTAGCCGAATATTATGGCTAAAGTGTGCTGTGTGTAAAAAACAAAACCATAAACCAAAATGACAGGAGCTTTCATGAGTGGGAACAGTCCAATTTTATCCTATCCCTGGCCAGACTTCATTTTTCCAGAATGAAGTGTTTGCAGTTTCTTTCTTTTTAAATTAAATTTAGTTAAATTTAAAATTTTTATTTTCACTTAACAAATAATCATAATTGTATATATTTGTGGGGTAAAAAGTGATGTTTTGCTATATACATACATTATGGAATGCTTAAATCAAGCTAATTAATATTCATCACTTCACATACGTTTTTTGTGGTGTAGACATTTAAAATCTAGTGTGTTAGCACTATGCTGTGCAATAGATCTTAGAACTGTATTCCTCCTGTCTACCTGAAACTTTGCACCCTTTGACCAACATCTCCCCAATCCAGCCCCGCAGCCTCTGGCTGGATTATTCCTTAGCAGGTCCTGACTCCGCTGGCCCCGCTTCCTCCCTCATCCCTTGGATGGACAGAGTTATCCTTCCAGGGCTGTTCTCCAGTTCCGCAGTGGGGCGTGGCAATCGGAAAGAACATTCCAGATGCACGCCAGCCTTGCTCTGCCCAAGGGTTGGCATCATCCTTCCTTTTCTTCCCAGAATCAAACCAGTGAGGCAAATACTTGCTGCTAGAACCCAAATAAGAAATGTTCTTTCTAAGTCTGTGTCCCGTGGACCCACCCTGCCTATTTTTTCTCTCTTTCCTCTTTCTGACTCACCAAATCTGGAAATTTACATCCATTGATAAAAATAATAATTAAGCAGTAATGGTATAATAACAGCAGCATTACCTGAGAGCTTATTATGTGTGTGAGAGATTTGGACTAAGAGCTTTACAAATGGGATTTCATGAAGTCCCCACAACATAGCTGCTATTATATACTATCCCCATTTTATAGATGAGGAAACTGAGGCTTACTGAAGGAATTTGCCTTAGAACATAAAGCTGGTTAAGTGGGGGAACTGGAATGTGAATTGAGATTCATTTGATTTAAGAGGCTCCACCTTTGGCTATTACCACGTTCTGCCCCCCCCCCCACACACACACATTTTATAAGCGCTGAAGCTGTAAAAGGGTGACCTTTGATTCTTACTCTATCTTATACTTCATGGCAAACTTTTTCAGAGAGTTTCATCTCAATGTTTAAGAAACTCCTTTCCTTTTTTTTTCTTTCATTTTTCTTTCCTTCTTTCCTCCCTTGTCCCTTCTCTCTCTTCTTTCCTTCCCTTTCATTCTTTCTTCACTTTTCTTTCACTCCTGCACGAAACTCTCTGAGCCTGGTGCTGTATTAGGCGTTGGGTACACAGATGTGAACAAAGCAAACACCTGTAGTTTTCCTCTTTGAAATCTGGCTTTAAGTTGCTGCAGGCAGGCATAGAAGCCAACAGGGACGTAAATAGCAAGCCACAAGAATTTTGCCAAAGGTCCCAGAAGGTGAGGAAGCCACCGAGGTTATGACCGCCGGGCGCCCCCACCGTGCAAGCGAAGGTAAGGCAGCAGCTGCCAGCTGCGGCCACACGAGGAAGTAAAAATATCATCTCCTTCCTGCTGACAGGCCTAAGTAGGTGCCGCCTCCAGCCCCAGAACGTTCAGCCCGTCCTGAAACTGGATTCTTCCTCCTCCTGGGTGGGACGGTGCTTTCCTGGCCGTGCAGCGAGTGGGCTGTGCCGGCCGCACAGAAGCCTCCGGGCCAGGATGGGTCTTGCCTCGGGCACGGGCGTGGCCACCAACTGTTTGACTTTTAGATATAAACTTCTGTTTTTTAACTTTTATTGGCTACTTCACAACCGTTTTGTCTTGATCTTGCTCTTAGCACTGTGCTAAGTAAGTTTTTAGGTTTTCATAATCCTAATTAACCCTATACATGGTTTGATTCGTGAAACATCCCTCAATCCCCAATAATAATAGCTGACATTAACCAAAGACGGTGTGCGAGCCTGTGTGAGCTCACAAAACTCTCCGGACAGCTATGCAAGGTAGAGGCTATTATTATCGCCATTTACTGATGGGAAAGCTGACATGTGGAGGGAGGAGTGCAATCTGTCCAGCACTAACGATTACATAGCAAGGAGACGGTGAAGCCGGGCAGGTCAGACTCCAGCCAGCTATTGCACACAGCTTTCCTTTCCCTTCACCTGTGTTTAGAACCCATCCCAAAGGGAGGGGATTTCATATTAGCCACATGCATTTTTTTTCCATAAAATTTTGAAATATTTAAGTACCATCAATTAAAAAGTCAAATAGCTGTCTGGGTTCTTTGGTGAAACTTAACTGAGTGGAAGTAGACATCTATGTTCTCTGTCCATAAGTGATCAGCGTAAAATCTTTGCTAATTATTGTCCTCTGAGTTAACTCACTCAAATTAACTTACCCCTCACTTCTTTTTAAAAGATAATAGTCTTGAAAATATGTTTAAAGAAAAACAATATACGTGTGGATATATTTTCTTACCTTTCTATGTAGACTGCTAATGCACTGGAACCTTTTCTCATAGGGTTAAATTCTTCAACTGGCACACAAAAACTCTCACCCAAATGTTTATAGTAACATTGTTCATAACAGCTAAAGGGTAGAAACAATGAAAATGTCCGTCAACTGATTAATGGATAAACAAAGATGTGGACTGTCCATACAATGGAATATTATTCAGTCATAAAAAGAAATGAAGTCCTGATACATGTAACCATATGAATGAACCTTTAAATCACGTTAGGTGAAAGAAGCGGTCACAAAATACTACACACTATATGGTTCCGTTCATATGGAAGTCCAGAACAGGGACATTGATAGAGACAGAAAGTAGATTAGTGGTTGCTTAGGACTGGCAGGTCAGGAGAGATGGGGAGCCAGGGGTGGGGTGTGGGGGTGGAGGGTAGCTACAGGTTACAAGGTTTTTTCAAGGTGATAAAAATGTTCTAAATGTGACTGTAATGTTGGTTGCACATATCTGTGAATATACTAAGACCACTGAATTACATACTTTAAAAGAGTGACTTTCATAGTCAACTTATATCATAGTCAACTTACATTCACAATATATGGGAGTATATTTCAATAAATCTGTTTAAAAAATTGTTTAGCCATGGGAAGTGCTTAGAATTCAAGTTTTATCTACCGGCATACCTTGTTTTATTGTATTTCTCTTTATTGAGCTTTGCAGATACTGGATTTTTAACAAATTAAAGACTTGTGGCAACCTTGTGACAAGAAAGTCTATTCGAACCATTTTTCCAACAGAATGTGCTTACTTTGTCACATTTTGGTAATTCTAGCAATATTCAAACTTTTTTATTATTATTATATCTGTTATGGTGATTTGTGATTAGTGATTTTTGATGTTACTATTGGAATTGTTTTGAGGTCCCAGGAGCAGCTCCCATATAAGGCAGCAAACAATCTATAAATGTTGTGTGTGTTCTGCCTGATCCACTGACTGGCCTGTTCCCTTCACTCTGTGCCTCCCCTGGGGACTACCTATTCTCTGAGACACGACAATGTTAAAATAGGCCAATTAATAGCCCTATGTTGGCCTCTAAGTGTTCAAGTGAAAGGAAGAGTTGCACATCTCTCACTTTAAATCAAAAGCTAAAAATGAATAAGCTTGGTGAGCAAGGCTGTCAAAAGCTGAGACAGGCCGAGAGCTAGGCCCCTTGTGCCAGTTAGCCAAGTTGTGAAATGCAAAGGAAAGTTCTTGAAGGAAATTAAAAGTGTTACTCTGGTGAACATATGCATGATAAGAAAGTGAAACAGCCTTACTGCTGATCTGGGGAAAGTTCTAGTGGTCTGGATAGAAGATCAAACCAGCCACAACATTCTCTTAGGCTAAAGCCTAATCCAGGGAAAAACCTTAACTCTCTTTAATTCTGTGAAGTCTGAGAGGGATGAGGAAGCTCCAAAAGAAAAGTTTGAAACTAGCACATGTTGGCTCATGAGGTTTAAGGAAAGAAGTGGTCTTCATAACATAAAGTGCAAGGTGAAGCAGCAAGTGCTGATGTTGAAACTGTAGCAAGTTACCCGGAAGATCTAGCTCACATAATTGACGAAGGTGTCTACACTAAACAACAGATTTTCAGTGTAGACAAAACAACCTTATAATGGAAGAAGATGCCATCTAGGACTTTCATAACAAGAAAGGAAAAGTGTCAACGCCTGGCTTCAAAGCTTCCAGGGACAGACTGACTCTTTTGTTAGGGGCTAATGCCACTGATGACTTTAAGGTGAAACCAATGCTCATTTACCATTTTGAAAATCCTAGGTCCCTTAAGAATTATGCTAAATCTACTCTGCTTGTGCTGTATCGATGGGACAACAAAGCCTGGGTGACAGCACATCTGTTTATAGCATGATTTATTGAATATTTTAAGCACACTGTTGAGACCGAGTGCTTAGAAGAAAAAGGACTTCTTTCAAAATATTACTTCTCATTGACAATGCACCTGGTCACCCAAGACCTCTGCTGGAGATGTACAAGGAGATTAAAGCTGTTTTCATGCCTGCTAACACAACATCCGTTCTGTAGCCCATGATCAAGGAGAAATTTTGACTTTCAAGTCTTATTATTTAAGAGGTACATTTTGTAAGGCTATAGCTGCCATAGACAGTGATTCCTCTGATGGATCTGGGCAAAGTATTAATAAATTGAAAAACTTTAGGAAATAATTCACCATTCTACATGCCATTAAGAACATTCTTGATTCATGGAAAGAGGCCAAGATATCAACATTAACAGGAGTTTGGAAGAATTTCATTCCAACCCTCATGGCTGACTTTGAGGGGCTCAAGACTTCAGTGTAGGAAGTAACTGCAGATGTGGTAGAAATAGCAAGAGAAGTAGAACTAGAAGTGGAGCCCAAAGATGGGATTGAATAGTTACAATCTCATAATGAAACTTGAATGGACAAGGAGTTGCTTCTTATGGATTAACAAGGAAAGTGATTTCTTGAGATGGAATCTACTCCTGGTGAAGATGCTATGAACTGTTGAAATGACAACAAAGCATTTAGAATATTACCCAGACAGCTGACAAAGCAATGGCAGGGTTTGTTACAAGCAATCAATGGACTCACTGCCCGATGTGCCTAGAAACCAATACCATGGCACCAACCTTTCAGAAAAGAAAACCTTTATTGCAAGTTGACTGACGAAGAAACAGGAAACACTTAAATTTGTCTCTCCAAGCTGGGGGCTGGGTTGGGTTTTATAAGAATAGGGTAATGAGGCATATTCTGATTGGATACTGAAATGGGGTGATGCCAGGGCTTTGATCTGATTGGATCCTAGATCCTGCCATGTGGTGTCCACTTATTAATTCAGTCCCCACTCTTCAGACTGGCCTGAGCACTCAGGTTCCATCTATGGTTGCTTGCTTGGTTCATCTGGGCATACTCAGATTACCTGACTTTCAACCTGGGGGTTCATGGCAAATGAAAAACAACTCACAACTTTGTTACATCAAAGTTGAGCCAGATTGGTCTGGTGGGGTTACAGGTTGAGAGGATTGACCACAATTTTGAAAGAAATTCTACTGTGGGTAAAATGCTATCAAACAGCATCTCATGCTACAGAGAAATCTTTCTTGAAAGGAAGAGTCAATTTATGGGGCAGACTTTATTGTTGTCTTATTTTAAGAAATTGCCACAGCTGCCCCAACTTTTAGTAACCATTACCCTGATCAATCAGCAGCCATCAACAGCAAGACAACACCCTCCACCAGCAAGAAGATTACAACTTGCTGAAGGCTCAGATGATCATTAGCAACTTGTAGCAATAAAGCATTTTTAAATAAAGGTCTGTATGTTTTTTTAGACATAATGCTATTGTACACTTAATAGACTACAGTATAGTGTAAAAATAACTTTTATACCAACTGGGAAACTAAAAAAAATTGTGTGACTCACTTGACTGTAATATTCGCTTTATTGTGGTGGTCTGTAATTGAACCCACATCGCCAAGGTATGCCTGTGTTCTATTTGTGGGTATGTGCATGTGTGTGTGTAACGAGTGTGACTATCTGTGTGCCTGCCAGTTTCTTTGAAGACTATTTTTTAGAGCAGTTTTAAGTTCATAGCAAAAATTGAACAGAAAGTACAAAGTTCTCACATACACCCTGCCCGCAGCCCACATAGCTTCACTGTCAAAATCTGACTCCAGAGCAACACGGTGGTTACAATGGAGGAACCCACACTGACACTTTGTTATCACCCAAAGTCTGTAGTTTACATTAGTGTTCACTCTTGGTGGTGTACATTCTATGGGTTTGGACAGACGTAACCACCATTACAGGATCACACAGAATAGTTTCACTATACTAAAAATCTGTGCTCTGCCTATCTCTCCCTCCCTCCCCACCCAACCCATGGAAACCACTCATCTTTTTACTGTTTCCACAGTTTTGCCAGAGTGTCGTATATTTGGAATCATACAGTATGTAACTTTTTCAGATTGGCTTCTTTTGCTTAGTAATGTGCACTCAAGTTTCCTCCATCTCTTTTCATTGCTTGATAGCTCATGTATTTTTAGCACTGAATAATATCCTATTGTCTGGATGCACTACAGTTTGTTTATTCACCTACTGAAGGACATCTTGGTTACTTCCAAGTTGGGGTATTATAAATAGAGCTGCTATAAACATTCATGTACAGGTTTTTGTATAGACGTAAGTTTTCAACTTTTTGGGTAAATACCAAGGAGTACAATTGCTGGATCATATGGTAAAGAGTATGTTTAGTTTTGTAAAATACTGCCAAACTGTCTTCCAAAGTGGCTGTACCATTTGCATTCCCACCCACAATGAGTGAGAGTTCTTATTGCCCCACATCCTTGTCAGCATTTGGTGTTGTCAGGATTTTGGCCATTCTAACAAGTGTGCAGTGGTATCTCGTATAATTTGCATTGCCCTGATGGCATAGGATATGAAGCGTCTTTTCATATGTTTATTTGTGATCTGCGTATCCTCTTTGTTGAGAAGTCTGTTAAGGTCTTTGGCCCACTTTTAAATTGGGTTATTTGTCTTCTTGTTGGGTTTTAAGAGTTCTTTCTATATTTTGGATAACAGTTCTTTACCAGATGTGTCTTTTACAAATATTTTCTCTCAGTCTGTGGCTTGTCTTTTCATTCTTTTGGTATTGTCTTTCAAAGAGCACCTGGAGTTTTTTGTTTGTTTGTTTGTTTGTGAGACAGGTTCTCACTCTGTCACCCAGGCTGGTGTGCAGTGGTGCAATCACAGCTCACTGCAGCCTTGAACTACTGGGCACAAGCGATCCTCCTGCCTCAGCCTCTGGAGTAGCATGGACCACAGGTACATGGCACCATGCCTGGCTAATTTTTCTTATTTTTTGTAAAGTTGAGGTGTCACTGTGTTGCCCCAGCTGGTCTTGAACTCCTGTCTTCAAGTGATCTTCCAGCCTCTGCCTCCCAAAGTGCTAGGATAACAGGCATGAACCACCGCTTCTGGCCCCCTGGAGTTTTTAACTCTCAGACTTGTCTACACTGATCTTCCAGGAACTCATCACTCACAGTTCATGTTTACTACCCAGGCACTAGTTCCCATGGTTTCTGCTCCGGTAAGTTGTGATTCTCTGTATTTGTCTGATGGCCTCTCCAATTTTGGGAGTAATGGTTGGCCCATGACCTCACTTCTTTTAAGAATCTAAAAGAACTGTCGATTTTTTCAGTCTGGTTAGCCATTTAGTTTTTGTTAGGATGGAATGGCAACTTCTAAGATTCTTGCATGCTGGACTTGAACCTGGAAGTCTGTCTGCCAGTTTTAAGAAACTTAAAAGTGATTAAATGAAAATGTCAGGTAAAGGGTTTTGTTTTTTGGGGGTTTTTTTGTGGGTTTTTTTTTTTTTTTTTTTTTTTGGCATTGTGTTGGGTTCTAAATGTGAAATTTAGGCTTCTGGTAGAAGTTTTAGAGATGCATGAAAGAGATAGTTTTGACTGATGTGTTGGCCACGAGTGGAAAAATGGTATTAATGAAAAGAACACGGTTCTGGAGCCAGCAGAGGCTGGGCTTAAATTCTTCCGTCAGTACCCAGTTTTGTGACTCCAGGCAAATCTCTTTACATCTGAGCCTCTTTTACTTATCTGGGAACTGAGTATCGGTCCATCAACCAGCAGCTATGGTGAGGATTAGAGGTAATTTGTATATAGTGCATTGGAGAAGGCAAATTCCCATTGTTTTATGCAAAAGGAAAAAGAGGCCTCAGATTATTATAGAAGTAAAATATTTTCTTTCCTTAAGTATGGAAAGAAACTGAAGGAATATTCACTGAATTCTACAAGGATATAGGAAGCTATTCAAGGCTAACACAATGCAAACCGAACTGAAGGAAGTTATGTGGAAAGCCATCATTCAAAGCTGTCGAAAGACTCTGGGCACATCTGGTGAAGTCTAAGAGGGTGAGCTTCCCCCCATGAAGTTTTGTCTTCGTTGGGAAGTTTCTCCCTGGAGGGAATCATTTTATAATGTAGTAATTGAGTACTAAGAGAGAAATCTCTTGCTAAAAGCAGTGAAGTAAATGGCTGAGTAGCAAATCTTCATCAGTTATCAGATGCACTGCTAAAAAAAAAAAGTCTATATACTACTCAGCACCAGGGCCACCCTTTTGTGGCTGGAAAAATAAGCTTATATAAAGCACAAAGATTCCTCCTCTGTCTTTTAAAAGCTCCATTTTCTGTGCTCCTCCCCACTCTGAGGGAAGTGATACGCAAAACTTCAGGGGTGGCTTATCATCGTGGTTAGCAACATGCATTTTCAGCCAGTCTGTCTTGGATTTGCAGCCTGAGCCGGCCCCCAGTTATCCTTGGGTGACCTTGGGTGAATTAATGGACATCTCTGAACCTCCCTTTTCTCACCTGTAAAATGGCAGCTGTTGCAACAACGAAATGTCAATTAATTCCTGAAAAGAATTTAGCTCAGTGTTTGGGGAAGGTTGGCTCCCCTAATGTCTAGAAAAGGGCCGGTTTGGCACGTTTTCAAAGTCTAAATGTGCTTTAGAAACAGCGACTGAGAAATGCTGTGTCGAAACTAAAGAGGCAACTCAGAACAAGTTTAAAAAGCTGGGAAACTATGTAATTGGGGATGATCGGGACTAATCTTGCCTCCTGGAAAAGAAGCCGGCATCCTGCTGTGGTTTTTGCTCTCCTGGGGTCACTTCTGCCTCTAGCCCATAAGTAGACAAAGAGACAAAGACGGAAAGAGGTTGGGTTAGACAGAAGTGAAACTGGAGAAAGGTTTCAAGAAGTGGCCAGTTGAGCGACACAGCTTATCAGCTCTGGATAGAACCTGGAAACCAGCATGGAAGGAGCAGCCTGAATGAGTCAGTGCATGGGCAGCTCTTGCAGGTCCAGGCACAGACGGAGCCTGTGCAACGCTGCGCTGCCGCAGCTGCACCTGCTCCCACCCCTTAGATCATGCTGTGCCCACTAGGCACGGTAATGCCCTCAAGGCGGCCCACCTCGTTCTAGGGAGAGGGGCGAAAGAATCTCACTATTTAATACATATAAATCATAATATACGTGCCATACAGATACACAATATATCTGTGGGTATTAAAATTTCATGGGGATAATTTGAAAAAAAAAAAAGTCTAAGAAAAGTCCTCAGAGGATTACACGTGAACACAATGTTGAGTACCACTGGCGTACCCTGATATTAAATAGAACAGGGCAGTGAGAGCGAAGAGGAGGGCAGGGACCCCTTCCAAGACCATAAAGATGGGGAATTTCGGAGGACGGTGGGAGTAGGGATTTCGCTTGTTCAGCAAATGGGAAATTCCCTGGGAGGTGGCAACACAGCCCTCTTTGCTGCTTCCTGCCCCCAGTCGGTAAGGCTGTGCTGAGTAGGGAGAAGAGAACAAACATCTTGGGAATCTCGGTTCTGCTACACACTCGCTGTGCAGCCTTGGACAAGCTACTGATTTCTCTGAACTGTGGACCTATAAACCGTGGATAGTGATGTGAGAGTCTGTGCAAAGTACCTGAGGAACAGTAGATGTTTGGTAAATGCAAAGTCACTTTCACATGTCCTCTTGGTCTCCTTGGAAATGGGCAGATGACTCAGTAGTAGTTGAAGTTTTCAGGATATTACTAAATACTGTCATTTTGTTCAAATACTAATCTATCCTCCCCCCTTCTTTCTAGCTCTCTGTTCAAAGCTCTGGTTCATACTTTTCCTTTGAAATTTTCAACAATACATGTATTCATTGTGCGTCTGGTGAGTCCAATGTTGCACACACATTATTGTATTTAATCCTTACAACAGCCCTTTGAAGTAGCTATGATTAGGGTCATTGCTTTTACTGATGAAAACACTCGAGCCCCAGAAGGTTAAGTAAATGGTTCAAGATCATACAGTGGGTAGCAAGTCACCACGTAAACCCCTCTGCTCCACCAGCTAGGCCCACGCTCATCACCACCATGTTATTTGTGAAAACTTGACGTCAACCAGGACTTTCTGCCTAGAAAATGACACATCTGCGCACAATTTTGCATACCATTGCAGAAGATTAAGACCATCCCAAACTCCTTGTTCTAAAGTAGAACTTTCAACAAGGGATGGCAACTTCCTCCTAAAGAAAACACTTTGGGTATTTATGGGGGGGCTTTTGGTCAGCACAATGGTGGGGTAGTACTAACATGTACTGACCCACACAGCAGGGATGATGTGTGGGATGTATTTAAAATGTATTTTTAAATTTGCATATAGTAAAATTCACTCTTTTTGGTGTACAGCACACTAAGTTTTGACGCATGTATGGTGTCGAGTAACCGCCACCACAATTGAAATACAAATAGTTCCGTCACCCCAGATCACCCTGAAATATCCTTTGTGCTGCTCTGTGATACTCAATCCCTACCCCTGTTCTCAGTCTCAGGAAACCACAAATTTGTTCTCCATCCATATGGTTTTATCTTTTTCAGAATGTTTTATAAGTGGAATCATACGGTATGCAGTTTTCTTGTGCCTGCCTTCTTTCACTCAGCGTTTTGCCCTCGGGATTCCCACACATTATTGCAGGAATCAGTAGTTCGTTACCTTTCCCCGGCCCCTTCCATTGTGTAGGTGAACCCCAATTTGCTTGTTTGCCAATTGATGGGCATTTGGCTTGTTTTCAGATTTTTGGCAATTTTGAGTAAAACTTCTGTAAACCTTTGTGTGCAGGTTTTGTGTGACTAGAAGTTTTCATTACTCTTGGGTAAATGCCTAGCAGTGGGCTTGCTGGGTCATATGGTAAACATATGTTTAGCTTTCTAATCAACTGCCAACTGTTTTCCAAAATGGTTAAGCCATTTTGTATTCCTGATAATGTTTTATTTTATTTTTTTATTTTTAGTTATAATGGGTACATAATAGTTGTATATCTTTATAAGGTACATGTGATGTTCTCATACAGGCATACAGTGTGGATTCATCAAATCAGGGTAATTAGGGTGTCCATCACCTCAGGCATTTATCATTCTTTTGTGTTAGGAACATTCCAATTCTATTTTTTTAGTTATTTTAAAGTATACCCTAACTTACTGTTGATTATAGTCACTTTGTTGTGCTATCAAATATTGTTCATTCCATCTAAGTATTTAAATATATCTTTGTGCCCATTAACCATCCGCACTTTATCCTCCCTTCCTGCTAGCCTTCCCAGCTTCTGATAACCACCATTCTATTCTCTGTTTCCATGAGATAAATTGTTTTATTGTTTTTAATATTTAGCTCCCACATATGAGTGACAACATTCAAGATTTGTCTTTCTGTGCTTGGCTTATTTCACTTAATGTTCTCCAGTTCCATCCATGTTGTTGCAAATGGCAGGATTTCATTCCTTTGTGTGACTATATAATATTCTATTGTGTATATGTACCACAATTTTTTTATCCATTCATCTGTTGATGGACACTTAGGTTGATTCCAAATCTTGGCTGTTGTGAATAGTGCTGCAATAAACGTGGAAGTGCCCATATCTTTTCAATATACTGATTTCCCCTCCTTTGGATAGACACCTAGTAGTGGGATCACTGGGTCATATGGTCATTCTGTTTTCAGGTTTTTGAGGAACCTCCGTACTGTGCTCCACAGCGGCTGCGCTGATTTTCATTCCCACCAACAGCGCACCAGGGTCCCCTTTCTCCACATCCTCGCCAGCATTTGTTATTGCCTGTCTTTTTGATGAAAGCCATTTTAACTGGGGTGAGATGATATCTCTAAAATGTAAAATAAAATTGTGTCTTTTAAAGGGACAAAAACATATCTATATGATAAAATTAAAAATAACTTTTCTGAATTTTCCAGTTGTCTCATACGGCCAGCAGTAAGAGGGCAGGGTAGTAACCCTGCTTTTCTGGTCCTTGAAATATGTGCTTACTCTGCATATTGGACCAGCCAGCACCATTCACCTTTGTATCCCAGCGCCCAGCACACAGTAGGTATTTGACAAAGTGTGTGGAAGGCAATTGCTGAATTCTATAAGTACATGCCAATTGCATCAAAGCAGGGTGGCTCTAGTTGCTTTACAGAAATTCAAAGGCACTATAGGTATTGCATGTTTCTACATTAAAGCTTCAAAAATAGTTGCAGGGTGTGGAGTGCTCGCAACTTCTAACACTGATGCACATACTTTGGGGACATCCACGCAAGTCACTGTCTCTGGGTTTTCTGCTTGCCTCTCTGCCTCCCTTGCAGTGTAAATGAAATGATTTTCTCAGCCTGATCCTTGCTCATGGGACAAGCATACCCAGAAAATAATCAATGGAGAGGAGAATGTAGGCAAGTAAATAAACAATTTAATGAATTTAAAATAAAGCGTGAATTTACTCTTTCATCCACTGTTTGTTCAATAATTACACAGTCAATTACAACTTGCATAAGGGATTTTAAATACCTATCAGTTTAAAAATATCTACAATCTATATGTATTCATGGATGAAAAGGGAGGAGATGATTATGACTGAGCAAACATGTTCTGACTTAGAAATAACCTCAAATATTGTAAAGTTCAGATTCTACCAATTCTAGTTTTTCCTGACCTAGAAGAACTCACACAATGTCATGAATTTTAATAATCAGAACTTCCTTTTATCAAGAACCTAATATGCACCACACAGGGGGTTAAGTGAGATATATCTCTGTATCTATAACCATATTGTTTCTAATGCATATAACACTACTGCCATATACGATTTTACAAAAGAGAACACTCAGGAAGCAGCCTGAGCTTGTATTTGAACTCTAATTTGCTTACGGGAGGATAGGGCTGTGTTCAATGTTCGCTACCCACCTGTGTAGAGAGAGGGCCAACTGAGGACTATGTAGGCACCTTGAATCCACACGGCTCACCCATTTTCTTTATTTTCTGAGCCAAGATGAACATAATAGAACACCCAGAATGGGAAGCCATCTCTGGGCCATCCTTGCAAATACCTGTTACATATTCTGTTCTATTTTCCTTCAGTTATTTAGCACAGAGCTTCTTTCATTAGACGACTAGAATAGGTGTGGCCAGTAGGTCATCTGGATTATCAGGTGCCTCTGGTTTGAAATGTTCATTCTCAGAGCCATCGGTGAAACCCAGAGATGAAATCTACGAGCTAATGATAAAGCTTCACATAGCCTCTGCTCTGGGAAGGACTTAATTATATGTGATTTTTAAAGCAGTATCTGCAGATTAAACAGATATACGATGTCTCCTGGCACCTCTGTAGGATCATGACTGTTAGCTTTCCTGGGCTGTGTATTTGAGCACTACAAGTTTGGATTCAGATTTAGCTTTTATCCGTCATCATTTTTCTCCTGTTTGTGTTTTAGCCCGGAGATTTCTGAAGGCAAGAACAACAGGTAATCATGTGATGAAAAAGGAGGAATTTGGTTTGAAAAGTCTCAAACACCAGCTTTTTTTTTTTTCTTTTTGTTAACTTCTAGGGCATTTCTTTCTTTCTTTTTTTTTTTTTTAATATCTTTAGGAGAATCTTTGTTTTTACAGATATTAAAAAAAAAAAAGCAAGAAGGTTTCTGCCTTTCCAGTTAAGAGCAATCCTTAAAAGGCGTCCAAAAAAAGTTGGCTCTGTTTTCTGAATTGCTAGTTGGGAGAACAAAAGCAGCAAGGGAAAGTTTGACTTGACTTCCTCTGCAATTTGTTTATATCATCGGAGCAGAAAGAATCTCAGGGCTCAGTTCTCCACTTCCTGAATGAAGAGAGAGAGAGAGAAAAAAAAAAAAATGCCCGCGTGTGGAATTTACTGAGATAGGCAAAGTGATCAGCAGAAACCCTGATCGACTCAAGCCCAGAGGGCAAAGGAAGAACGATCCTCAGTTCAGCTACAATTGGACCAGAGAGCTGAGTGTCACCAGATACTCCCCCACCCCCTCCCCATGGCCACGGAAGGACAGGGCCGAGGAGGGTGCAGAATGCCCCGGCCTGTTGCTATGGAGTCGGTTTAATCCAGGACAACGTTTCAGCCAATCCCCTCCAAAGACAGCAGTGGTAGCAATGGAATAGAGTTGAAATCATAAATATTTACTTGAAAATAATGCCCAAGTCAGACTTAACTGAAATGATAAGACTCTGTTTACTCCTCCTGCTAGTAGCCTGCTGAAACAACCAAACCAGTTAGGCAACATTTTTTTTTCCCCTTTGGTCAGGTATGTACTAATCCCTGGCAGCAAACTTCTGGGATTTTAGGAGAGAGGTTTTCTATCTCTCTCTCTCTCTCTCTCTCTCTCTCTTTCTAGGTTCTTCTGCTCCCTTAAAAAAAAAAAAAAAAAAAAAAAAAAACAACTAGAGCCTGGCTGAGCTCATTTGGTTATCGATTACCGTTGTTAGTTTTCTGCCCTTTGTATTTGGGGGGTGGAGAGGAAGGTGAGGCATAAGGATTTCAGTGAAAAACATCAAGCTGCTCTCTTCTTGAAATCTCCCCTGTGAAGTTGTCTTTTCATAACTTTATTTGCCGTAGCTGAGCTACTAAAGAGAAAATTGAAATTGGTGGGTGAAAGGGTTGAAAATACAGTTCAGCAGTGAATGCTTTTGGCTTCGCACCCTTATTAGAGACTGAGCTCACTGGCCGTGGAACAGCAGAGGGGATTGCAAAACGGGAGACAGAATGGAGAGAGAGCGGAGACGAAGAGAAAGAGAGAGAAAGAGAGCCAGGCTAAGGGTGGCCCCTTGCCTCCGAAGGGCAGGTCATTCTTACCAAAGTACATTTTTTTTGGCGAATGACTGTGGCAGCTCCCAGCTGGGGTAAGAGGAGAAGATGTCTTTAACCAGGCTGGGGTCCATTCGAAGGAGGAATAATATAACATGTGGTGATTTCCAACTTCACGGTTTCTCCCTGAAAGTTTTTCTTCCAGTTTTCAGGGCAGGCTTCAATCAATTCTCTTGTCTAATCCCCGCTTCCTGCCGGCTGTGTTCTTGGTGTTTTCAAGAAGAAACCTGGGTCATCATGTGAATGCTTCAAACACTCAGTGTTCAATTAGCCCTCTTTTGAATGCCCTCTGATTGATGGTTTGTTAAATATGGGTGGAAAGTGCTTTTTTAAGTGGAACTGATCTTCAGCTAACTTAATCTTCTGACTGTGAAAACACTGAAAAATAATGTTCTAACAGAACCATTCCTAGAAGACGTGGAAACTGCATTATTCTAGGCTATTCTGTTTAATTCTGTTTTATAGACATATGAACATTTCAAAGTACAAAGGGCTATTATACAAAAAGGACACTGGCTGTTCTTTATAAAGGTTCCCCTTGTACTTTCATAGAATGTTTACAAAGTTAATAAGTTTGCCTTTTTAAAAAATCCCTGTATATTTTATATGGCCCAACTAGTGCTCCCACTTTTACTTGAGAATCATTGAGACTGCTTGAATGGAAAGGGGATGGGGATATCTTTTGTTTCTCATTGATTTGGAGACAAAAGACTCAGGGGGAAAAAGTTTAGCTTGTGGCTGAATGCCATTCTCAGACGGACATGCTGTAGATAAGTAAACCAAGGATCTGAAAACTTTTTCAAGTCTTATAACAGGTTACTTTTATAGCTACGATACCAAGTTTGAATGTGTATTCCCATTTTCACTTTTCCCATTGTGCTCTGATCTAACAGGGGGTTAATTAAGTCATACACCCAAGTCTTGGGGAAAAAACAAACAGCAGTCAATAGAAGGGAATCACCACCAACAGAGACAAAAGTTGCATGTCATTTCCTGACATCATTCTTTTTTTTTTTTTTTTGTTGAGACAGAGTCTCACTTTGTTGCCCAGGCTAGAGTGAGTGCCGTGGCGTCAGCTTAGCTCACAGCAACCTCAAACTCCTGGGCTCAAGCGATCCTACTGCCTCAGCCTCCCGAGTAGCTGGGACTACAGGCATGCGCCACTATGCCCGGCTAATTTTTTCTATATAGATTTTTAGGTGTCCATATAATGTCTTTCTATTTTTAGTAGAGACGGGGTCTCGCTCAGGCTGGTCTCGAACTCCTGACCTTGAGCAATCCACCCGCCTCGGCCTCCCAGAGTGCTAGGATTACAGGCGTGAGCCACCGCGCCCGGCCCTGACATCATTCTTGACATCACCAGCAGACAATGCCCTGCCCTCCTCTTCCTCCTTTGTCACCTTCCCCAATTTCTCTGGATCCAAGATTCTCATCCCTGGGACTGCAGACCTAGAATGTTCACCAGCATCCCCGGCCCCACCGCACTGACGCCAGTAGCTGTTCCCTCCACAGTCATGACAATCAAAAATGTCAAAATTGTCACCCTTTGACAAATGTCCCCTCGGAGCGGAGGTGGGAGTGGGATCAGCTCTGGTTGAGGACCAGTGCTCTAGCTCAGTCTGCCCAGAGAATCCTGTCTGAAGAAAGAGGAGATTAATTTAGTGCTCAGCCAGGGAGAGTGAGAACGACTGGTTACAAAATAGTTATTTTAATCAGCAAGTACAGAGTTAGAACTGAAAATGTAAGAAGAGGAAACAGAAGGAATTGAAGGACTGCGAGATAACTTGATAGCAGCCCATTACTCCCCAGGGATGCAACTAGAAGGTGCCAAAGGTGAACTAACTGACCCAAGACCCCGTGTGTGTGTGTGTGTGTGTGTGTGTGTGTGTGTGTTTAAAGTAGTGGTGAGCATCTTAGAGTAGGCTGAAAACAATGCGTCTCAGAGTCCTTTTTTGTTTGTTTCTTTCAGAGTAGTTTTCCTTATGAGCTTGAAGTATCATTTACTTAATTTGTAATGGATAAAAACAGGCATGTCCTGCAATAATAAAATATATGTATATTTTTATAAGGTACTTTTAAGGTAATGAATTAAAAATTATTGTATTGACTGTGAATAAATATAGTTATAAGAAGTCTAAACCTTTTTTTTGATGTATAAGATATATCTTTGTTCCTTTAGTAGGTATAGTTCACATGAGCTATTTTATTAAATAGCTAAAAAAGAAAAGGAGCAATGCCTAGAACCACATAATCCAAGCCCTAAAATCAGAAAGATAATAAAGCAACCAGTGTTTGATTTTTTTTCTTTTAAAGAAGTAAGTTTTAAATTATGGAATGTCTAGAGTGATAGCGTGAGGGGATAGACTAGCATAACCAGCAGCCCTGCACTCCCTGCTGGGCTTTACTGCCTCTCCCATCTCAGGGCCTTTCAGTCCTCCTGGCTGGAACCTTCTTTCCTCTTATGTCTGCATGGCTCGTTCCTTGCCTGCCTCATCGGGGCCACTGCTGAGATGACTCCTTCTCCAACAGGCCTCCTGCCTATCCTCTGCAGTAAATGCAGCTGCAAAATGTATTCTGTATAATAAACAAAGAGCACCCTCCGTCTCCCCGGCCATCCTTCACAGCACTTATACATTTCTCTACAATATATATATTATATATTTGCTTTACTTATTTCTTATTTATCTCTTCTAACTAGAATCTTGGCCGTGACTCCCTGGAGGCTTTGTTTTATCTACCAGTGCCCAGAATGGTGCCTGATATACTGTAGGTGCTCAATAAATATCTGTTGAATGAAAGTGTTATTGTCAGGGCAGACTTTGTGGACAAGAGCGGGCTGGTAACAGTTTGGTGTGGGTCGATGAATTCTTACACTCTTGTAAATGACCTTTGTCTTTTTAAGTATAATAATATTATGTTTACTATTTAATTGGTTTAGCATGACAAATTAAATATTTCGGACAGCTAATCATTTATTCATTTTCAAATAACAGGTTTTGTTTTTAGTAAAGTCTAACAAAGAGAATAAAAAATGGCTTCTCAGCCTGCTGACTGGAGAAGGCCTATGACGTTTAAACAGATAATAAAAACACATGTTTATAGTTAGAAGCTTCAAATTTTATAGAAAGGTGTAGAATAAAAAGTAGAAGAAATTCTCCTATGTGCTTTCCTAGTTCCTATCACAAAAAAGAAACTCCTGTAACCAACCTCTCACAGATTGTTCCAGAAAATTTTTCTACGCCTAGAGGCATAAATTGATCAGCAAATACACATTGTCTTCAATTGCTTTAAACACATACACACACACCCCAGCGGAGTTTCTTCCACCCTCGCACAGTTCGTACTCAGGTGTTTATTTGCACAACCACACGGTGAACATCCGTCTCTCCTCCACCTGCCTCTGTCTGCCCGTCCCCCTCTCAGTCCCCAGAGCCTGGCACACGGCGAGTAACAACTCCTTCGTTGAGTGAATAATTGAACTGGCACACACTCATCTAACAGGGACACCATGCTTTCATTAATGCACCCGGGCAGGGACAGGATTCTTACACCATTAATGAAGTTATTCAAGATTCATAGTCAATAAATATCTATAGATTTAAAAAAAATCTATTGATTGTGTTCTAGGTGCTCGCACATGAATTATCTCATGGGATCCTCAGGCTAACCTCCTGAAGTGGTTATTTTAATCCTTGTTTTCCAAATGAGGAAATGGAGACTCAGAGAGTTAAAGCCAAACTCTACAATCAATCAGATTTTAGTGTTAGGAAAAAGTTCTAGGTCTCTGTGCCTTATTGACATTTCCAAGTCTCTTCCTTTCTACCAGTTTCAAAAGTCAGAATGCTCTGAGCATGTACGCTTAGCTCTTTTCACCAAATATTTCTGTACAGTTTGTCATGCCAAGAAGGTACATTGCAAGTTTCTCTCATGAGCCCAGCAGATAAAGCAAGGAGCTGTAGACTCCAAATAAACACTAGCAAACAATCAAAAAACACCTCTAACGCAAAAGAAACCTCTGGATGGTGTACAAATTAAGCAACACAGCTTCTAAGAACAGGTCGAATCAAAACACAGGAAGTAAGCTGTAAACGGCACAATGCAATGAATAAAAACTATGTTGGAAGTCGAGAGAATCTGCTCTCTGCTGTTGACATGTCCACATCCCTTTTCAAAGTGGGGAGGGAGGGGTTGGATCAAAATATTCACCCATTGGCCCTATTTCCAAAAAAAAAAAAAAAGGCCAATATACAACTCAGAAAAAAATTAAAAAACATTGAATTGCACACTTAAAAAGGGTGAATATTGTGGCATGTAAATCATACCTCAATTAAGCTGTTAAAAAAAAAAGAATGAAAGAAAAGCCCAGTTTAAGTGCTGTTTTATTTTGCCAGCAGTCAACCAGTACAGATTTGGGTCTTGTGTGTGTGTGTGTGTGTGTGTGTGTGTGTGTGTGTGTTTGCAAAATGTGGTCTGTGAGCCCAGAGCATACCAGGATGTGGGAGATGCAAAGGTTACCGTTTAATATTACATGGAAAACATGTGTGCAGGGCCCAGGAGGCAAAAACAGTTCTCTAATAAAAAGACCACGGGACAGGGGTCTCAGGAGAAGTAAAAATAGATGAAAAAGGAGGTGGACCTTTTGTTCTGTAGGTGTTGCCACCTCTTCCTACTAGGGAGAAGCAGTGGAGTGGAGGGCTCACCTCCCACTTGTAACTCGCCTGTTAATTTCGTTCACTTGTAATAGCAGCCTTGCTCCATCTGCAGGGATTCAGAGATTTATGGAGGCAGATAGCAAGGGGAATGATTTCCAAAAGAAATAATCACAGGAACAGTGAGAAGGAGGGAGGAAGGGAGAGAGGAAGAGAGAGAGAGAGAGAGAGAGAGGGAAAATTAATTTTCAGGACAGAATTAAGTTTCTTTGTATTTTCATCAAAACATTAAAATGAATATTGCAAAAGTTGTAAACTGATGATTCCTTAACAAGAGCCATCTGCTGGGATTGGACCAGTAAAATGAACCTCAAAAGGGAAGGGGATGGGCAGGGAGGCGACCTGCTTAGGAGCAGGGTTTGCAGTTACAGCTGCTGCTGTGGTTGCTGCCCTGTGACCCTGAGGCCAGAAAAAGTAGGAGGGGTGTAAGGTGACCTGCCGCCAGGTGAGACGCCACTCGCACTGCACATCAGCACCTCCCCATGGGAGGAAGGAGAATAAAGACAAAGCAGCAAACTCTAAAATTACAAACAGCAAAACAAAACAAAACAAAAACCCTTATTCAATCTAAGAGGAAAGAAGCAAGTAAGATATTTTTCTGAGAAAGACATAGGCAAATGCTCCACATTTAACTCCAATCATAGGTTTCAGAACGCCAGTAAAAGTTATCCATTGCTTAAGGCCAGGGCAGTAGCTGCCCTTGGGGGGTACGTGATAGAAGGGGTGCAGAGGAGCTTTCGGGGGTGTCACTCTGGGGAAATCCGTCAAGCTGCCTACTCCCAATTTGCGTGCTATTCTGTACGCAACTTGCCTAATTTTTTTTTTTTTTTTTTTTCTGAGACACAGTCTCACTCTCTTTGTTGCCCAGGCTGGAGTGCCGTGCCTCGCTCCCAGCAACCTCAAACCCCTGGGCTCAAGCAATCCTCCTGCCTCAGCCTCCCGAGTAGCTGGGACTACAGGCATGTGCCACCATGCCCAGCTAATTTTTTCTATAAATTTTTAGTTGTCCAGCTAATTTCCTTCTATTTTTAGTAGAGACGGGGGTCTCACTCTTGCTCAGGCTGGTCTTGAACTCCTGAGCTCAAGCGATCCACCCACCTTAGCCTCCCAGAGTGCTAGGATTACAGGCGTGAGCCACCGCGCCCAGCCTATTTGCCTAAATTTTTAAACAGTGCCAATATGTATCTCCCTGTTCCTGCTTCCTCATTAATTTCAAAGTTAACGTGACCCGAAGAGAACTTGGATCCTCTGTTCCCCAGGACTGCCCGCCACCCTCCCCTCCTTACTCCAGTAACTCCAGCGGCGTCCTCCATTCTTCTTTCTCGAAGCTCCTCGCCTGTTCCGCACGGTCTGCTGTCTCTCCTTGCATAACGGGTCCCGCATCTCTCTGGTTTATCCCGTCTTCGTCCACCCTTCCCAGCCATGTCATGCTCTGGCTGGACGACCATCCTGGCCTCCCAGCTGCTTTTCCTACTCCCACACTCCTCTCCTGCTCAAGCTAATCCGTTCCCCAAAGTTACCTTTTGTCAAAGTAGAAATCAGGTGAGGACAATTCTCCCTCCTTAAAACCTTCAGGTGTCTTCCCATCATGGTTAAAGAAACACCTGGGCCCTGAAGAGGGCTTCTGGTGTCACACAAGGAGAGCCATGGCCACCTCCCCTCTCCCCTGCCCTCCTCCCCTCTCCCCTTCCCTCCTCCCTCTCTGTCACTCTGTCCAGCCACATTGGCCTCTTTCTGTCGCTTGAACTGGCTCAGCTCATTCCTTCCTCAGGGACTTGGCTTTGCTGTCCTCTGTCCTGGGTCTCCTAACGTCACCTCCTCACTAAGGTTCCCCTGGTCACCTGCATGGTTGCCACCACTCACCATCTCATCACCATCAAAGCCCCTGTCACTATTTGACACCGTGTCTTCCCTGTCAAGATCTCCATCCGGGTGTATAAAAACTATTTCATATGTCATGTTCCTAAGCCCACACGGCACCTCTATTCATTTTAGCAGCTTGGACCCAAAATATCACGCCCCAAATACCGGGGCGTCCCTTTCCCCTCACGTTCCACGTTCCATGTTCGTCCCACCACTCGTGAGCCTGAGACTCACCCCATGGCCTGCTCCTGCCCTGGTCCAGGCAGGCACAGGGTTCCCCGGAGCTTCTTGTAGGAGCCTCCCTGCTGTCCCCCTGCCCTGGTCCCTCTTTCCATCTAGTCTCCAGAGTGGGGTTGTTGGAAAATCATTTCAAAAGCCACATCCCTTTGCAGAGCTTGCCAACGACTTACTCTCCCATCTCAGAGAGCCAACGTTAGAAGGGCCACCCTAGAAATGTCACCTTCAGTGACATCCGCCCAGCCACCCCTCTCTGCCTCGCCCACCTACCACTGCTCTCTTTCTTCCTCACTGCACTCTGACTGTGCCATCCAAGCGCACACCCCCTCAGCTCCTTAGAACCTGCTGCCCTCTCTTTCTGGAATGATCTCTCTCAGGTGTCCCAGGCTGCACTCCCTCACTTGCTGAGGTCTCTGCCCCAGGGAGGACTTCCCCAGCATCTCCCTGTAAAATTGCTCCCCCTCCACACACGGCCCTTCCCATCTCTCTCCCGTTTACTTTTTTCCAAAGCCCTTGTGACTCCTCAGACTTATGTCATTGCTGTTCTTTGTCGATGCTCTCTTTCCACGACAGTGGACAGTGTTGGTTCCACGAGGGTGGGGATTCCTGTCCATTCGTATCACTGTTGTGTCCTTATGGCTTGGGTCAGCGCCTGCCAGGTACTAAGCACTCAAAGACAATTTGCTAATCGAGTGAACTAATGATGGTGTTCACTATCGAACAGCACACGCTACAGATTTAAGTTCTTGTCGAGTGAGTGAATGGATGACAAAAGAAATTTATCAAACTCGTTCAATCAATAGAGATACATAGAGTTTCTATTGTGAGTCTGGAATGGATCTACCTCGATCTACAGTAGTGATTTAAGATGAGATCTCTGGCCACCTGGAACTCGTGGTCTACTTGGGGAAAATTCACTGATCGATCAATCACAGAAGCATATCATCGCAAACTTGGCACTGTTAGGAAGGAGAAGGAGAGAACACCGCGAGGGTGTAGCTCCACTGGAGAACTGGGAAGGCTTCTCGGAGGAGGTGATGAGGTGACGTCTGAGCTGAGCTGAGCAGGTTGCAATGGTGCAGAGAAGAGGGTGTAGTGGGGAGAACGTTTCAGGCAGAAGAAACTTCCCATACAAAAGGCCCCAAGCCCTTGGGTTGGGATTAATCATTTACATCTTACTGTTTCCAAGATCCTAGTGATGCTTGATATTTGGTTTCTGATGTTTCCTGCTATTTAACTCCATTTTTTAGCTACTAAGGGAATATTGGCCATGGTTTTGATTCTTCCCCTAATGGAGATGGGAAATACCTCCAAACTCAGGATTCTAGTTAAATCTTGGAGGCCACAGAGTTTATGCAGTATGTGGTTGGGTTTTTACATCATCCTTGTTTGTTTTCTTCTCTTTCCAGGCCTTCGACACTGGCTGGTCATTAAAATTTAGAGCTGGCCCTGGGTTAAGTGGACGATTTCCTGGAAAACAGCTGGTCGAGCTCCCCCCACCATGTGTCCCTGAAATAAACATCCCCTTCGGAGAAAGGCTTCCTTGGTCCCTTCCTGCTCAGCATCTCTTTTGCAATTTACAGTCCTGTTTTGCATGACTTCTCAGAAAGATTCTAGAAGAGTAAGTAAAATAACAGCCAAGGTTTATTAAGCACTTCTTTGCATTCACACGACTGTCCTGGGACTTAGGTACTATTATTATCCTCAATTTGCAGATGATGACCTGAGGAAGTTGCTGTGTCTCACATCAATCAATACCTAACAAAAAGCAGATTTTATATCCAGGACTGTCTGACTCAAGAACTTGTGCTCTTAACCATCGAGCCACAAGGCCTCCCTGGCCCTGAATATGAAGTTCTTCCCTTAATTTCAGTGTCCCCAGCTGTTATATGAAGGCATGGCATCTAACACCCTAATACTTATAGTCAATGTACAGATATGGTGGGGTCTGTATTTTCTCTTGCAAAGGGAACCAACTCTATCTTGTGCTGAAATCAAGTTTAATGGGTGGATATTGAGTAGAGGGAGAAGGAGGGAGGAGAGAGGAGGAGGAAAGAGAGAGAAAGAGAGGGACAAGCAGACTGACACAAACTAGAGCAATCCCGCGTATCTAGGGAGCAAGAAGACGTCTCAAGAATTTTCTGCGGGAATCCGTGCGCTGCAATTGTGTTTTCAACTCCACGTCACTCTGGCGAAGTTTCTCCATCCCAGCGTTTAGAGTTTGAGGATTTGCCTTGGCCATGAACTCATCCGTTGGCTCGGGGAGAACAGGGTGCCTTGGCTGACACTCCACTGAGATGGCTCACAGTGGGGTGTGGGGCTAGGTAATCCCCCCAAAGTGCTGTAACCCAGAGAACCCGAAGTGGATGCTGGGCTCCTCAGACCCAGCAGCACCCACTATTCCTTCCTGTGCTCGCCTCCATTCATTCTCCATTTTGCCTTTTTCTCGCACTTTTGAGGGCTCATCCTTATTTAGAAGGTGCGTAGTGCAGTGCCAGGCACATAGTAGGTGTTTAGTAAGTCAACACAGGATAAATAACCCAATGGAAAAGGAAAAACTGTTCAGCTGCTGCCTCTGCAGGGGAGCCCCCCCACCCCCGCCGCCCAGACCGAGGGATCTCCCCCACCGTTCTATGTTGTGGGTTCGATCCACCTGCCCCAGACCTAGAATCAATCTCTCTCTCCCTAAACTAGGAACCTTGTCAATTTACTTGTTGGCTTCTAGCTGATAACACATTGAATTTCCCCAATGAAGTTCTCCCAGCCTCAGGCCTCTTCTTCACTCCAGAGTGAGATTTTTCAGTGGCATTAACACGCCTCTTCCTCAGAGCTCCCTTCTGCCCATTTTGGTGTTAAAGGAGCACCAAGCCTCTGACTCAGTCTAGCAAGAGGCAGGCAGGATCACAGAGGCCCTGCCCTAGGCGGACATGTGCAGGAAACAAACCAAACAAAACCAACCAGAAGTGGACAGGTCACTTCCCTTCTCCGTGTTCTTCTCTGTGATGCCCTTGGCAAGCTTTGCCAGAAAGGAGGCGGCCAGAGAGCTGAGCTGTTAACACCTGAGTGTCCTCACACTGGCACTTAGCCCCAGTGTGGCCTCAGGCAACAAGCAACTCTCTTTAGGCCTCAGTTGCCTCATCTGTAAAATGGGATGATGGTGTTTACGTCATAAGATCATCGTGAGTGTTAATGGGGATAACATGAGAAGTGTTTGCTATCATGCTCGGGGCAACATTGCTCAATACATATTAGCTACTGTGGCTATTAGAATGCATGCTATTGTTCCTGCTCAAGAACAAGATCAAAGTGGTTTGATAAAAATACATTACTAATAAAATATGTGGAATATATGATCCTTCTCTCTTCTCCTCCTACTCCCTCTACCCACATGGCTGACTCCTGTCAATTTTGAGTTCATGGTTGAAATGTTATCTCCCGAGAGAAGCCTGTCTTTGGAAGCATTTATTCTCAACCTTGGCTGCACATCAAAAGCACCTGGGGAGCTTTCCCAACTATTGATGCTGCCGGGCGCAGTGGCTCACACCTGTAATCCCAGCAATTTGGGAGGCTGAGTTGGGAGGATTGCTTAAGGTCAGAAGTTCGAGACCTTCCTTCCTTCATCCAGTTCATCCAGACTACTCTGGTTTGAATCCCAGTTCTGCAACTTACTAGCAGTGTGACTTTGGGCACGTTATCAAAAGTCTTGTTGCCTCAGTTTCCTCATCTATAAAATGAGTGTAATGATAATAACAGATTTACTTCATAGTATTGTGAAGACTAAATGAATCAATACAGGTGATAGACTTAGAACAGTGCCTGACAGACATATAGTAAGATCTTTAGTTTTAATTCCTTTTTAATTTTAATTTTTAATATTTTTTTATTATCGTCAAGTATACATACCATAAAATTTACCATTTTAACCATTACTAAGTGTACAATTCAGTAGCATTCAGTATATTTCCAATGTTGTATAACCATTACCACTTTCCAAAAATTTTCATCATCCCAAACAGAAACTCTGTAACAACTCCCCATTCTCCCTCCCAGTCCCTGGTAGTCTCTGTTATACTTTCTGCCTCTATAAATTTTTCTATTCTAGGTACCCCACGTAAGTAGAATCATAGACTATTTATCCTTTTGTGTCTGTTTTATGTTTCTTAGCATAATGTTTTCAGGTTTCTTCTATGTTGTAGCATGTATCAGAATATCATTCTTTTTTTATGACTGAATAATATTCCATTTCACATATAAACCTGTTTATACCTTCATCTGATGATAGACATTCATGTCATTTCCACCTTTTGGCTATTGTAAACAAATGCTGCTGTGAGCATTGGTGCACATGTATCGGTCTGATACTTTCACTTCCTTGAGTGTGTCTCTGGAAGTGGAATCACTGGATCATATGGTGTTCTATATCTAATACTTTTTACTATTTTCCAAGTGGATGCACCATTTTGCATTTTCACCAGCAATGGACAAAGGTTCCCAATTTCTCCACATCCTCACCAACACTTTCTTTCTTTCTTTCCTTCCCTCCTTCCTTCCTTCCTTTCTCCTTCTCCTCCACCTTCTTTGTAATAGCCATCCTAATGGGTAAGAAGTGGTGTCTCCTTGTGGTGTAGTTATAATTCCTTTTGATCTCATCCAAAGTAGATTATCCACTGCCTGTTATTCTCTTGCCCACAGAACACAGCTCTTTACTTTCATGCTGTTATCACAGCTTGACCTTATGTTTGTTGAATGTTTGCCTTGCTGAGTAGCCCAGGAGTTGGCAAACTATGGCCTGAGGCTGCAGGTCAGATCCGGCTGCTGCTTGTTTTTGTATAGTCCACAAGCTGAAAATGGTTTTCACCTTTTTAACTGGTTAAAAGAAATCAAAAGAAGACTATTTTGTGAAATGTAAAAATTATATAAAATTCAAATGTCATTGTTCATAAATACTCGTATTGGAACAGAGCCATGCCCACATATTTAGGTATTGCCTTTTGCACTAGGAAGGCAAAGTTGAGTAGTTGCAGTGGGGACCGTGTGGCCTGTAAAGCCTAAAATCTTCACCACGTGGCCCTTCACAGAAAAGGTTTGCTGAACCCTGCACTGGACCCTGCATTCAGGGACAATGATCCTGCTGTCTCTACAGTACCTGGCCATTGGTAGGTAATTAACCAATAGTCATTGTATTTTTTGGTCCATTCTTTTATAGTAACTCCAGACACAAAAACAAATTTGAGATGGATCAAAGAACTAAATGTAAAAGCTAGAAGTAGAATCTTCTAGATGAAAACATAGAAGATTATTGTTGCAAATTTGGGTTAGGCAGACACAAAAAGCACTAATTATAAAATAAAATAAGTTGTTCAATATTAAAATTTTAAATTACTGATCATCCAAAGATACCAGAGTCACGCCTTAGTATACAGAGGGGATTGGTTCCAGAATCCCACACATTTACCAAAATCCACACACATTCAAGTACGCCTACAGAATTAGAGTATAGGAAAAGTCGACCCTCCCTATATGTGGATATACTGTATTTTTGATCTGCATTTGGTTGAAAAAAATTCGAGTATAACTGGGCCTGCACAGTTCAAACCCATGTTGCTCAAGGGTCTATTGTATTCAGAAAACAAGTAGACAAGCCATAGATTAGGAGAAAACTTTTGCTATATGTACACGGTACCTTGTATTCAAAACATACAAAGAACTACAAATCATCATAAAAATATAAACACAGATTTTAAAAATGGGCCAAAGGCTCAAAAGTGCAATTTAAAACCACCATGAGATACAGTTTCAGGCACATTCGAATAGCAAACAAACAAACAAATGACAGCAAATGTCAGTGGGAGGGAAGAGTAACCGGAAGGCTTATTCATGGCTAGAGGGGCTACAACTATGTGGCAGTCTCTGATAAATTCTACTCGTCGGTATCGCCCAAGAGAAATGTAAACCTATGAGCACACAAAGACTTCTACATGAATGGACACAGCAGCTTTTTTCATAATAGCCACAAACTGAAAACAACACACATGGCTTTACTAGCAAAACAGGTTTTTTAAAATGAGGTACATCCATGCAATCGGAATACTATTCTGATGGACTGTCCATGCAGCAACGGAATGAATCTCAACGTTGTGCAGAGTGAGAGAAGACAGACACGAAGCAGCCCGGGCTGCGTGATTCCGTTCATGTGGAATTGTAGAAAAGACACATCGAATGTAGAGCGACAGGAACAGATCAGTCGTTGCCGCTGGGGGCAGGTGGTGGTTGGCATTGCCTAGAAAGGGGCCCGGGGAACTTTCTGGGCTAATGAACACAGTCCATTACTTGTTCTGAGTGGACATCCATTACAAGGGTATATATAATTGTCAAAACTCAGAACCAAACCCTTGAGATCTGTGCATTTTATTGTATGTAAAATATATTTCTTTTTAAATGATGATAAAGGAACAGCTGGCCTTGAAAGGTGAGAAAATGTCCCTTCCTACATGGACAGCCTCCAAGTGTCAGCCCCTCATTCCGCTCCTAGGGAGCCCAGTCAGATTTGCAAAGGAAAAGGAGAAAGCCTGGTGCCCCGATGTCTGTCAGCTGTGAATGGCGTTTCCTGTTTGAACCAGAGCCCTCCTGTGAAGGAAAAAACAGCAATCACTCCATGGACCCTGCAGCTTCAAGTCTAGAAGGCCATTTCCTGGCCTTGCAAAAAAACCCGCAACAGCCCCCTCTGCTCAGCTGGGAACTCTTCTATCTGCTGCTTCCTGGACCTGCCGGTGGCTGGGGGCCACCTCGGGGCAATCACTCATTTGTCCCTCTCCCCCCAGCAGCCCCGTGTGGACCTCCCGAGAGATCCCCCAGGTTCCCGTCACCCCAGGGCAGGTGGAGAACCAGAAGCAGGCGGAGAAGCCGAAGCAGTGACCGTCCCTAGTTCTGTTTTAAGAAGGGCAGTGGAACAAACCTGCCTCTGCAGGGCAGGTTGTCAAGACGCCTGACGTCCTTACGCATCTGACGCCAGCGTCTCCATCGTCTCTCGCTGGCTGCTGTAACAAATCATCTCAAGTCCTAGTGGCTTCAAACAAAACAAATTTATTATCTCACAGTTCCAGAGGTCAGAAGCCCAACACAGGTCTCATGGGGCTGAAATCCAGGTGTCGGCAGGGCTGTGTCCCTTCTGAAGGTTCTAGGAGAAGCCATGTCCTTGCCTTCTCCAGCCTCAGGGGCTGCTGCATTCCTTGGCGTGTGGCCTCTCTTCCATTTCACAGCCAGCAACACGGGTCTCTCTGCGCCCTTCTTCTCTAGTCAGGTTTCCCCCGACGCCTCTACCACCTCCCTCTACACTTAAGAGCCTCGAGGTTCACTGGGCCCACCTGGATAATCCAGGCTGAGCTCCTCATTTTCAGGTGAGTTAATGAGTAATCTTAATTCTGTCTGCAGCCTTGATTCCCTTTGCCATGTAGGGTGACACAGTCCCAGGTTCTGGACCTCTCTGGAGAGCCATTGCTCTGTTCGCTGCACTCTCTCATCTTCAAGTCTGACTTTATCTTGCAACCGTGCCTCTTTCTTAAAGTGAACCTGGGTTGATCGTTTGGTTCTGAGGCTGTTGGATAATGGTGGCAGCAACGGCCACACATTGAGAGCATGATAAGAAGCAGACACAGGGGACACATGACCTCATTTGATCCCTGTAGGACCCCGATGGAGGAGGTATCATCCTCCCTATTACAGATGGGGAAACTGAGGTCCAGGCAGCATAAGTAATAAGCCCAAGTTTGCTCAGCTTTTTTTAAATTTATTTTTTATTTTTATTAAGACAGAGTCTCGCTCTGGCTAGAGCACAGTGGCGTCATCACAGCTCACAGCAACCTCACACTCCTGGCCTCAAACAATCCTCCCGCCTTGGCCTCCCATAGTGTTAGGATTACAGGCGTGAGCCACTGCATCTGGCCCTTAGCTCAGCTTTTAAATGGAAGATTCGCCAGCCTGAGCAACAAAAAATAAAAACATTACCTGGGCATGATAGCATGTACCTATAGTTCCAGCTACTTGGGAGACTGAGGCAGAAGGATTGCTTGAGCCCAGGAGTTTGAGGTTGCTGTGAGCTATAATGATGCCACTGTGCTCTAGCTGAGGTGAGAGAGCAAGATCCTGTCTCAAAAAAAAAAAAAAAGAAGCAGACCAGTTTGACTGACTTTAAGAGACTTTGGTTTTAACAGCAAATTTCTCTATCACATCTCCAAGTCAAGCTTCTTCTGAGCAGAGAATTTAGATGAGGATGAACAATGATTTCTGTCCAATGTTTAGCATGTAGAAGAGCTCAAGACATGGAACTTTTATTAGGTAACTCAAAGATAGTCCTTATTGGGCTATTGTTGCCTTTTTATGCCTGTCCCCTTCCTTCCTTTTTTCTTTAGTTGGCATCTTTTAAAGTGGGTGCAGTGTGGTGCGATAGTTCAGATCTAGGCTCTCAGTTCAGACTACCTGGGCTGAACTTCTAGTGTCACCACACTGGCTGCCTCCACTTGGGCCCACAACACCTCTGTAAGCCTCAAGTTCCTCCTCATTTGTAAAAATTGACATGTAATTGTATCAGCCTACCAGGCTGCTAGGTTGACTAGAAATAATCATGCATGCCCAGCACACGGTCAACTGTCATTACTTAAGCCACTCCTGCGTGTCCATTATTGAAGCAAATAGCATGAAGAAGAGGAGATTGCATGGCCTTGGTTCACAAGGATCTCTCTCTCTTTCTCTGTCTGTCTCTGTCTCTGTCTCTGTCTCTCTCTCTCACACACACCAGTTAATGACATAAAGTGAGAAATTAGGAAGGACTGGAAATTAGAGACCAAGACAGTTCACAACATGGTTCTAATTTGTGGTTAAGAAATCCATGAAGGAATAGGTCAACGTGTACTCAGAGAAAGGAAGGCTTCACTTACAAGGAACGTAGGGGTGAGTCACACAGACCGTCATTGCCTGCAGCCCTTGAAGGGGCCCCGTGACCATCCTGCTGGGCTGAGCGAGTCACCAGATGTGGTCTACCACAGTGTCTCTCACACGCAGCCCTTCACATGTGAACTTCATGATTTTCGCCTTGGTGCTTCCTTGTTTAGTATTTACTCAGTACTTTTCTTTAAATCAATCCATTACTTATACTTGACTACATTTATACAAAAGGGAAACTTTATGTCACTAGAGTCAACGGGAGGCTGATTTGCTCACCAGAGGTAGATAGAAACTATGAGAACAAATGCACGACTATTAAAAGCAATACAATTTTGCTCACACCCCTCTTAAAGTTCCACACCTGTGGTTGGCGTAGCATGCGTCAGGATACACCGTTCTCGCAGAAAGAACTGAGGATTCTGCATCTGTGGGTTATGAGGCTGAACCTTTCTGCTGCCCTGTCTCTCATCATCAGGACAGGGATGTTAACAAAAATAGCCACCATCATCGGGAAATGACTGAGCTGAGCACATGCAGCCATCAGCTCACTCAGTGTTCACAAAGGTTCTATAATCCTGTGTTACTATTGAGGTCGTATGGACCACCAAGAGGGGAGGTGGTTCTGCACAGATCATGACTGGAGGAGCTGGAATGGGGCCCGGAGGCCATCTGAACACAAAGCCTTGGTATCCTGCAATACTGCCCCTCCGTGCCAGCCACTTCATGGGGGCTGAGAACAACGAAATTAGCCACATGATTAGGAAGATATACGTGGGGTAAAGCGGGGAGGCTCTTTCACGGGTACTTAGCACGGGCCAGAGGCTCTCAGAAGCACTTTCTCTGTATTGACTCATTGCAGGTGTGGGATGGAGGACTCAGTATTGTTCCCATTCTACACATGAGAATGTTGAGGCGCACAACCCTAAATTAACTTGCAGCTCGTAAATGCTGCACCTGGATTGGAACCCAAGAGGTCTGGCTCCAGAGCCTATGCCCTCATGCCTGATAAAGGCATCGTACAGATGGCATAACTGTTTATGTCACCGCCAGTGACAATTTTGACTCTGCAACTGCGAGATTATCAGTCTGCCCCAGGCTCTTCTTCAGTCCCTGCCCGGCCCCACCTTGTCTTATTTCCTTTTTAAGATGGACTTCAGATGACCTGGGCCTTCTAAGAAATTAATCTTATGCCAGGAAGGTGCTCATCCATCCATTCGCCTGACCAGCATTAAGGGTGTCTACACCAGGCCCTGTGCATCCCTGAGACAGGAAAGCAGTTGGTTGTTCAGAGGGGTGGCATCACTGTCACAGCCTGAGATCCACGCTGATCATTGGCGCTCACAACTCTGGGACTTTCAGTTTGAACCCCTCTGAGCACCTGTTCCCTCATCCTTATTCCTGTAAAATAAGACTATTACACTTGTCCATAACTTATTCTTTTCCCCTATAATTTACTTTTTGGAGAGAATTTTCTGGGTCTATGTTTACTTTAACATACACCTCCTTAATTTATCATCTTCTGTTGAGTAGGGAAGTATCATTATGATTTTTTTTTTTCCAGATTGCAAAAGTAATACAGGCCCACAATCCTATATGCAAAAACCTACAGGCTAAGGGCATTTTGTAAGCCAGATTTTTTGAGATTTTAGATGAATTTTTTTTACACTATATGTCAAATAATACGCTAATACTGCTTCAGAGAAATGTGTGGATATTCACCCCACCTGAGATCATTAGAGACCACCTGCAAACTCAGAAGAGTCCATATTTTGCTGTCGAATGAGCTTTGCAGATTTTGGAATTATAGGTAAGGGATTACGAATGAAACTTGCACATGGTTGTGACAGAAAAATTTGGAAAAAGATGGTGAAGTATTAAAAAGAAAATAATGACATTAACAAGAGATAACTATTGGAATTTCCATGTATCTTTTCTAATTCATTGAATTATTTATTGAACAATATAATTGAACACCTGTTATATGTTCTAGGCCAGTGGTTCTCAACTGGGGGAGATTTTGTTCCCCAGGGGAGATTTGGCCATATCTGGAGACATTTTTGTTGTTATAACCTGAGTCAGGTGCTAAGGCTTGGAGTTCATTCTAGAGGTGGGGTTACTGGGTCAAAGGGTGCAAGCTTTAAAATATCCTTAGTGTATATGATGAAACTGCTTTGCAGAAAGGTTGTTCCAAGTTTTATTTAGTGCAGGATTTACTTTAAAAATCAGAAACTTATGGTACCAAATAACATACATAGCCAGTTCAAGCTATGAATAGCACATCTAGACAATTCTGGTCACCAGAAGAGGCTGTCAGAAAGACAATAGTATGTTGGGTTCAACTCAACTGGTCATTTGATCCTGGATGAACTGGGTACATTGCCTCTCAATCGGTCTCATGGTACTCATTGTCTTGTAATCATCCCAGTATGCAAACTGGTTGGATACAGTCCAAAGACTGGGTGACAAAACATAGTTAAAAAGAGATTAACTTATGGGAAAAAAAATGAAAAGCACTCAAAGTCTGAAAGCTGTGTAGCAGAAACCCCTGGGAGGAGGTGATCACCTTTTCCAAGCATTGAAATTCAGTAAATAAAAGGCTAGAAGAGGACCTTCTGGAGTGATGGTTCAAAAGGTAATGGAATATATTTGAACAATGAGGATTCCATACTGAAATCTCAAGAGGACACTTCCTGCTTCCTTGTTGTGCTTCTGCATAAGAATAATCTGTTGAGGAAATGATAGAATTCCTTTTAAAGTGCCAGTAGGTGAAACAGCAAGGGGAATGCCGGCCAATCAGATAATGGGAATTTGGCTCCCAGCAAGTGCTGCACGAGAACTTGATAGAATAAGGTTCTGGCTTCCTCAGCGGGTGGGTGGGCAGTCAGCCTCTACTACAGACCGTAGTTAAGTGGACACCCTCCATGTGAGGGAAGAAAATTTACATTTTCTCTTTTTCTGAGGCTGAAGAACAGAAAGCTCAGCACGTAGAGGAGGGGCTGGCTACTGCTGTAGCCATAAAGGGACAGATAGTAAATATTTTTAGATCTGCAGCCTCCAGGCTCTGTGTCAACTCCCCAGCTCTGTCTTTGTGGACTGAACGCTGCCATAAACCATAGGTAAATTATGGGTGTGTCTGTGTTTCAATAAAACTTTATTTACACAACTAGGCAGTGGCCCGGGAGCATTGTTTGCTGAGCCTTGATCTCAACAAATGGGAAAGAGGTCGTGTAAGATTGAGGAGGTTCCACGAGAAATGGGTTTAAATCCCATCTCTGCACTTAATGGCTGCATTAATGCCAGGCGAGTTAATGCACCTTTTGAACACCAGTTCTTTTAAGTATAAAAAAGGGTTCATGGAGTGTCTCTCTCATAGGTTTGTTCTCAGCATCAGATGGAACAATGCCTGAATAATGTTTATCATAGGCCTGGGCACGTAGAAGCACTAAAATGAGAGACATGTAAAGAGAATGCATGTTTTATTATAGCTCTTGCCCCAGTGTCTTTGGGTTTGTGGAACTGTTTCTTCCACTAGCATGAGCTCCTGAGGTTCAAGGACCACGTGTGTCTTATTTAAAGTGTGTCTCCAGTACCTCTCACCTTGGCACATGGTGGGTGGTGTCTTGTAGGGTCTAAAGCAGGACTAGGGATGGAGATTTGGGTGCAGTGCTTCAGCAAGGGAAGGCTCCCAGGGGAAGGGGACGAGGGAAGCAGGACCAGGTAGGAGAAGGAGCTAAGCAGGTATTTTCTCAACTGGAGCCTAGCTTTGGCCCGATGCCACAGGGATATATGTTGCATATATCTGGAGCACATAGTGTACTACAGCATTAGTCTCACCTGATGCAAAGCGGCTGGCCCTTCATACCCTGGGGACGGGGGGGGGGGCAGAAAGTTACTGGCTGTGGGCTGGTCCCATTAAGGGTGAGTAGGTAATAATCCCCCAGGGGAATGGGCTCCAGTTCTGCTGAATGAGAGATGCTGTTAGCCATCAGCAGCCAGAAGGTGCTCTGCCCGCAGGGAGATCCCGGGGATGCGACAGCCTCCCTGCAGTGCCAGATTATTGCTTGTTATATAACAGCCTGTGTGTTATGAGGTTATACTCTAAATTATCCGTGAAACACAACTGGTTTATAGGAAAAGGGAGAGGGGCGGAGCCAGGGTGACTAAGTCATTACCTGTCAATCCAAAGATAAGTTGTTTAGCTTAGAGGCTGAACCCAGGGATGGTGAGGACCTTGACTCAAAGATGGTGAGGTTCTCATTCTTGCAGGGACAGGAAGTGGCTTCTCTTCCTGTTGGCCCATGGGTGTTTCCTTTGCCTGGAGGAGTGAGTGGCATCATCCAGACTGAGCGTTGCTGGGATCCCACACTGTGCCTGGCACAAGTGCCAATAATGTCACAGTAGATCTGCCTGGGTTCTGGCATGTAGCGGGACTGAGGTTAAATCCTAGCTCTGCCACTTTAGCCATGTGACCTTGAGGCAATTATTTAGCATTACTAAGCCTCAGTTTCTACATCTATAAATTGGGAATAACAATATTTTCTAATGTAGAGGATTTTTTGTGAAGATTAGAGTTAATGCTTATAAAATATTTAGTACAGTGCCTGGCACCTAAGTAAGGCTCAATTTCAATGCATGGTAACTTTATTTTATTACTTTCTTTGTTGTGATAGTGGTTTTTTTTTTTTTTCCTTTTTTGAGAAATGGTATTGTCTAGGCAATGTTTATTAATTGTTGTTTGCATATTACTTTGGATTTTTGCCATGTTTGTTTCCACCTGTACTATTATTTATTTAAGATGCACTAATTGGCTATTTAAAATAAAACTTAAATACAATAAACTTGCAAATAAGAGCAGTGCAATAAAGGGTTTGGGTGGGCTAGTGCTTGGCCTATGGTAAGTTTGCTACAAAGGAGAGCTACTATCACTATCAACATTGACTTTGAATGACTTAGTTTTGTATTCTACCTGGGAATTTGCATTGACCCATTTCATTTTTTCCTTTTAAAATCAAGTCTCTTGCATTCTTTTTTTTTATCCTATTTACTTTTCTTTCTCTCTCTCTCATTCATTCATTCATTCTTTTTTTTTTTTTTATTATCTGTTCTTTAGCAATCTTGCATTCCCTTTCCTGAATGAAGTCACATCTTTGCTCCGCCATGAGCTAATTGATGTCTTCTTCCAGTGATTTGCTTGGCTAAGAATTTCATGCATAATGTCAGGGGATTTTTTTTTTTCCTCTGTTAAATAACTTGGGCTCCGACAGATTACAAGGAAATTGTTACTCAGAGCTGAGCACTCAAAACTGCTTACAGGGAGCAGTGGAAATTCCCTTTCCTTGCCTAAAATAACTGGAACTGGGGCACAACAATGTAAGCTTTGTCCAGGCTTGAAACAATATCCTTTCCAAGTGAATTTTGTACGGAAATACTTACCAATATATGGTGGTAGTTCTCACTGACAGGCTAGAAAAAGGCTAGTCATTCTGTGTGCCGTAGCTAAAAGGGCCATTGTTGGCAACAATGAGCCCTGGAGGAGGGAGGTTTAAGCGTGTGGACATAGTAATATTGGACTTACCTGACTCCTCCCTGCCCCTTAGCCCATTTGATTTCTTAACTATCAAAAGAATCTAATTCTGGAAACAGACATGCTCTCCATTTATTTGATTAGTTTTATTGTAGGTATGTTCGTGACAACCTTCCTCCGAACACTCCCTAGCAGGTTCCGAGGAAATGAGAGAAGGAAATGCTCCAGTCCTTACAATAGTGCAGAGTTCAGAGTAGCTGACTCAGATGAATGTCTGTGAGTTCAAATTCCACAGCAGTTTTCAATCCCATGCCCTGAGCTAGGTCACAAGGTTCATAACTAGAGCAAGGGCAGGTGTCTAGACTGTGCCGACTCAGGGTTTGGATGAGTATCTTAACCCTGAAATGTCATTCTGACTATTGTAGACGATTGATTGCCCAAATAGGTTGGGCAAGATCTTGTGAAGTGCTTCACTCTCTGTTTTTTTCCCCTTAATTTATTATTTAAAAAAATTTTAAGGCTAAGGGGGGGGGGGCAGGAATAAAAATGGAAATTCATAAATAAACTTTTTTTTAAGCTCCAAGAAATTCTGTTAATGCTGGTCATATTAGCTGGTGTTAAAATGTTCTCAAGGCCTGAAATCTACTGTATTAAGATCCAGCACACATGCCAGGGAAAATTTCCTTCTAAAGGAAGAAGGAGGTGGAATGTAGAGGTCATTTTGATTTACCGGAGGTCTCTGTCCCATAGGGACATAGGCAAAGTACAGAGGTCATTTGATTTACCAGAAGCCTCTGTCCTGTAGGAAGCTTGAGCTGGGAGGGTGAACCTGCCCTTTCCTTAGGAAAGGAGAACCCTCTTGCTCCTCAGTGTATAAGCAAAGTTTACAAATTCATATTTTTTTCTTATAGTGTACTATGGCACCTAGTACTATGGCAAGTCAACTATTGCATCTCCTATTCAAAGAAGTAGTCACCTCCGTGCTCCACCGTCACTCTTACGTGAATGCCTAAGGAGACCTGCAAAGAATCATCATGGCAGCATGGTTGGTCATGGCAAACAACTAGAGATGCACAAAAGGGCCAACAAAGGGAGAATGGGTGCTGGGTTGGGTGTGTGCTCCATGTATACCCAGTAAGTTTCTTGCCTGCCACTTTTATGTGTGTATGTGTGTGTGTGTGTTTCTTTTGGACTCACCAGCTGTGAAGATCACCTAGGCCTGAAGCTACAGATGACTGCGTTGGCATTCACATGGAAAGAGCCTACCTGAAAGTAATGCCAACACAGAGAAAAGGCAAGCCAAGAAATAGAGAATGGCATACTCCTTATAACCCTATTTGTCACCTGGATTGAGCTGTGGCTGAAGTCGTCAGTAAACTTGGCTGCTTCGGTGACATAAGTTGATACATTCCTTTTTATTCATAAACCAGATTGAGTCATGTTGTCACTTGCAGCTAAAGTAGTCTTGGCTGTTACGCCCTTCTCCTTTTTACCCAAACTCTAATTGGATAGGTAAATTCTTATTTGAGTTAATCACCAAACTTTGCAAGACAGAAAATCCACAACTCCAAGAATCCAGTGCTTAGGCTCATGTGTGAGGTTGACTTTCATTTTAAGGAATTAGTTGGACTTTCATTTTAAGGAATTGGCCTGCTTCAATCCCAGATAATTTGTCTAAGCTATTCAAAATATGATTGAATAATCATTTATAGCATTGCTTGGGATTGGCCGCCGTTTTCAAATGTCAATATCTGTGATGAGTGCAAAACATTTCTTAAACAATCAGTTTTCATAACAGAAATGCAAACTCACCCCCTGAGTCACCAGTTGGCTAATAGTTCTTTCCCCCCTTTGCGATGGCTATTCACCCACATTTTGAGTTTATGGTAAACACACACTCCCAAATATCTGTCCTTAATGAGCCTTTATGTAATGCTCTGGCACGTGGGATGTTGTCCATAATCCTGTGGCCCAGGTATATCCAGGTACCCATGTCCCGTGGCTGCCCACTGAGTGAGTGATGATTTCACCATCAGAGGCATAAGCCTTTGACTTGTTTTTCTTGTAGAGATAATGCTTTATGCCAAGTCACCACGGAACAGCATGCAACCAGGAACAGGGATGAGCTGTCAGAGCTGCAAAAGGAAAATTTTGTAAGCTGGTTGCATAACCATCACTCCCTGTTTGCGATTGTGGCTAAGAAGACTGTCTTCCTCTTCCAGCTTTCCAGAGGCTGTGTGCCCTCGGGGAGCAAGTGCGCTGGGGATCTAATCTCCTCCAAGAATATGGACACTAAACATGGACAGGACCCAGGACCACACAGAAGCTGGGAGAGGCACAGGCCAGGCCGTGCCCAGTCAGTGAGGCTTCTGGCATTTTAAGAAATAAAAATGAAGAAATGCCAAAACAGGGTTTACTAAAAATTATGGAATTTTTTCAGTGTTTACATTAAACAAAAGAAGAGCTTGAACATACCACACACACACACACACACACACACACACACAAATTACTGTTCATTGTGATGACATTGTGCTGTTTACAGACTATAGGATTTACAAAATATGTCTGAGAATGAGCCCAGGGCAGCATGATCTGTGGATGGTACACAAGTGTGAAGTTGTCCTCCTACCAATGCATCCCTGTGAATTCATGCAGTCTTTTTGGAGGTGACCTCAGATGGTCAATGTGAGGTCTGGGCCAAATGCCCCCTGGGCTCCCCACGGCCAGCCCCACTATGTGAAATTAAATTAATAAAAAAATTAAGATTTAAAAACATGATTAGGTTGTGTTTTGTGCTGTCTTGTGCTCTGTGATGTAATGGAACCATCCCTTACTTGAGGAGGACTCGAGGGAATTCAGTGCTTGTTCTGTGGCTTTGCCCCAAGTAGCTGTGTGGGCTTGGGGAAGTCACTTAGCCTCCCTGGACTGCCCCATCTATAAAAATGCAGGTGTTGCACGATGGCCTTGCACGTCCCTTCTAAAACTGTGATTATTCCAGTTCTGTGTGAACGGCCCAAGTACCAGGAATAGGATGGTGGAAAAAAACTTACCCCACACAGGTCTGGTCCCTGCCTGCAGGGTGTGGGGTGGGGGCTGGGGGTGTTGGGGGGACAAAGCGGGTAGAGACTATGTGTGTATGTTGATGATCAGCAAAAATATCAACCACACAATGTAAGGGAAGGTAAGTACCACGCTAGACGGTGATCAGGGAAGGCCTCTCTGGCCATTAACACGTCCCAACTCACCGGCTATTCTATTAGAAAGACACTAAGCACGGATGTGCCATAGAGGGGCTGGAGGACTCAGTGGGCAGAAGGGCCATTGAAGGATCTGATGGACACAGGAAATGACTCTCCCATGAGTGAAGACTCAGAGAGGGGGAAACAAGGGAACTGAGACAGTGCTGGATTCTGGCAGCACTTGTGAGATGCCCTCAGGCAGGTCTGGATTTGGATCCTGACTCGAAGCACTTACCATTGGTGTGACCTTAAGTCCCACCACCTCTCTGCTCAGCCTCTTCCTCTGTAGAGGGGAGTAAGAGGAGGCCCCAGCTTGTGAGGGTGAAACGGAGTAATAGCTCTACAGAGCTCAGCGCAGACTGGCAGGTGCGTCAGGGCCCAGCCCGTAATTAGCACAGTGCTTGCTGATGTTTATCCACCATCGACTACGTTGAATGCAATCATACTTTCTGTGCACGACTTCCTCTCCGCCCCGCCCCCCCCACCCCCCAGGGGCCGAGCAGGCAGGCATCATTGTGACCCCATTTCACGGATGAGGTTAGTGACGGGGTCAAGGCATGAGTGTTACTCATCATTATTATTTTGTCTTCTGGCAACGCCAGGAGAGGTTATAATGACCCAACTGCTTAACAAGAATGTCAAGACCGGCAACAGCTGCTGAGCGCCTGGGCTTTTCTGGAGGCGGAAAGTGAAGAAATAGCGTGTTTGACAGAAACGCACTCTGTCATCCCACATGCATGTGTTTTATTGAGGTATGATTTACACACAACACAACGCACCCGTGCTAAGTCCTGTTTTAAATTCTGACAAAGACATGTAGTCATCTAACCATGACAACAACCATGGCAAGCTCTGATTTCATTTCTGTCATTACAATTTTGCCTTTTCTAGAAGTTCATGTAAATGGAAGCATATACTTTCACCGAACACAATGTTTTTTGAGAGTCACCCGTGTTCTTCGGTGTATTACCAATTCCTTCCTTTTTCCTACAGAGTGATATTCTGTCATGGGGACGTACCACAATTTATTTATTCACCAGTGGATGGACATTTGGGATGTTTCTAGTTTGGGGCTATGAATAAGGCTGCTATAAATGTTTGAGTACACATTTTGTGTAGACATATGTTTTTATTTCTCCTAGGTAACGCCTCAGGAGTGGGATTGCTGGGTCATATGCTGAGTGTATGTTTTACTTTATAAGAGACACCAAACTGACAAAATGGATGCACCAGTTTGCATCCCAGCAGCATTGCAAGGAAGTTCCATTTGTTCCACATCCTTGCCAACAGCTGGTATTATTAATCTCTTAAATTTTAGCTATTCTAGTGGGTGGATGGTAATACCTCATTGTGGGTTTTAATTTGCATTTCCCTAATGACTAATGATATTGAACACCTGTACACATGCTTATTTGATATTCTAATATCTACTTTGGTTAAAAGCATCTATTCAAGTATCCTGCCCATTTAAAAAAATTATCTTCTTATTGAGTTGTAAGGAGTTCTTTATATATATTTCATATAAAGTCACATCTATGTGCTTTGCAAGTATTTCCCCACAGTTTGTGGCTTGCCTTTTCATTTTCGTAAATATAGTTTGAAAATTAAAACATTTTAATTTTCTTTCTTTCTTTCTTTCTTTCCTTCTTTCTTTTTTTTTTTAAACAGACAGGGTCTTGCTCTGTCACCCAGGCTGGAGTGCAGTGGTACAATCATGGCTCACTGCAGCTTCAAACTCCTGGGCTTCAAGCGATCCTCCTGCCTCAGTCTCCTGAGTAGCTGGGACTACAGGCACACAACACCATGTCCAGCTAATTTTTTTATAAAGAGTGTGTAGAGATGGAGTCTTGCTATGTTGCTCAGGCTGGTCTTGAACTCCTGACCTCAAGTGATCCTCCTGCTTTAGCCTCCCAAAGTGCTAGAATTACAGGCATGAGTGAGCCACCATGCCCAGTCAAAAGGTTTTAATTTTTAAGAGGACCAATTTATCCATTTATTTCTTTTATGATAGATGATTTTGTGTACTAAGAAATATTTGCCTAATCCAAGGTCACAAAGATTTTTCTCCTATGGTTTCTTCTAAGAGTTTTATGCATTTATCTTTTATGTTTAGGTCTGTTAGGTCTGATCCATTTCAAATTACTATTTGATGTATGCTGTGAGGTGAGGGTCAAGTTCATTATTTTTGCATATGGATATCCAATTGTTCCAGCATCATTTGTTGAAAAGATTACCATTTTTTTCCTATGAAATTAACTTGGACCCTTTTAATAAAATCACTTGATCATATTTGTGTGGGTACATTTCTGTATGTTCCCTTGATCTGTATATCTAATGTTGTAACAATAACACACTTTCTTTTCTTGGTTACTGTAGCTTTATATTAATAGTAAGTTTTAAACTCAGTTAGTTGAAGTCTTCCAATTTGTTCTTCTTTCCAACATTCATTTAAGGAATGCCAACTATATATCCAGCTCTGCTCATTTGTTCAGTGATTCAGTCAAGAAATGTAGAGCATCATGTATGTGCCAGGCTTGGATTTACGTGCTGGGATACAGTGGTGATAAAAACATATAAATTCCCTGCCCTCATAGAGTTTGCAATCTATTAGGGGCAGGGTGTGTGTGGGGGGGGGGAGTGGGAATGATAATCAGAAATATGTATGTATTATATTTTTCAGATATAGACAGTGTGTGTGTTTGTAGTCAGTAGTAAATGCAATGGAGAAAAAGAAAGCAAAGGAAGGAGAAGGCGCATGGTCCAGGAAGGACTCCTGGAGCAAGTGAGAGTCGAGCATCGTCACGTAAAGTGAGGAGCTGAGCCGTGTGACGTACACAGGGAATGGTGTTCTGGACAAAGGGGAAGAAAAGTGCCCAGAGCCCACACGGAGTGGGAAATGTTCAGATGGGCTTTCCGCCCTTAGGGGACTTAAATTTGCGTGGAGAAACAATCCAATGTTTAGAGTTTCACTTAGTGGTCATTTCTATGAACAAGATAAATACAGATGGATGATAGTTGAGTTGAGACTTAAATGAGGAGACAAAGGTAGTTACATGGAGCATTGGGTAAGAGCTTTTCAGGAGAGGGGATGGCAAGTGCAAAGGCCCTGAGGTCAGAAAGGGCTTGGAGTGTTCAAAGACAAGGACAGGCTAATCTGGAGGAGATGAAGTGCAACAGGTAAACTGAAACCGGATGCCTTCAGCACCTTGTGAGCCAGGGCAAAGATTTGGATTCTGTCCTAAGTGGCAATGGACACCACTGCATGCTTGCTACACCATCAATTCTATTCTGTAACTGCTTCAATAGAAGCAGTGAGTGCCTGGCCTGTATTTCAGAAACTTCTGGAGTCCTGAGAAACCATGGGAGGTGGGGTGGCTGGGCCATCTGGCAACTTCCTGTGAGCCCCTAATCTGGGGGGATTTATGAAGATGCTCAGGGGGAAATGTACTTCACATTTTGACTGTTGAACTGTCTTCTATGCAAATGGGAGCTCTACTAGAATGAAGAATGAGTTTTGATATGTGTGTGTGTGTGTGTGTGTGTGTGTCTGGAATTCTTAATCTTGATGAGTCATGAAGTGTATTTCCACATTTCAACTAAATGAACATTCTGTTTATTGTTTATAGTCTTTCTCTGTCCCCAGCTTTTAAAACACTTTTTATTTGAAAATAAGTTCAAGCTTACCAAAAAAGTTACAAATATAGAAGTAATACAAAGCACACTTGTATTGCCTTTATCTATTAATATTTTAATATCCATTTGCTTGATCTATAACGTGGAACATTCCCACAGCTTTTCTTTTTCTTTTATGACATTAGCATTTTTGAAGAATACAGCCAGCCCTCCTCCTGTTGTAATAGAATGTTCCTCCTTTTGTGTTTGTCTGATGTTTCTTAGAGATTAGGTAGGTATAGGTTATGCATTCTTTGCTGGAATTCGGGGGGCATAGAGCATACTGCATCCTTTTTGGGATATCACATTTGGAGGCACATGAGATCTATCTGTCCATCACTGGTGGTGTTAAATACCTCCAGCCCTTAACCCAATGTTTGTGGATGAAATGAGGTGGAGGAGGGAAGGAAGAAAGTTGAAAAACAAGAAGGCATGACTCAGCATTAGTTAAGTTCTTGAGTCATTTGTGCTGCTGAATTAACCACGCAAAGCAAGACATGCACACACACGCACACACACATACATATAACATGCACACACAAGCTCAGTTCTGCTTTGGATTTTTTAGCTATCACCAAAGTCCTGTTTTAGCATAGAGGACATTGGAAGAAATAATTTGGGGGCGATTTTCAAATTCTGCATTAAGGCTTCACATATAATTACTAATATTACTTCCTAATTATACTTTGTGTCTTACAGGATTTGTTGCTATAGTTAGGAAGGTCTGTGGGCCCCAGCCACGCATATGCACTAACCTGAAGCAGTGGGTTTTGGCCCTGGCAGTCCAGTAAATTCTCCTGGGTGTGTTTAACACCCAGTGCTATGCAGAACCCACCCAAGATCAACTGAATCAGAACCTCTGAGGGTGGGACTCAGGGATGGAAGAATTTTAAAATGTCCTGCCAAGGTAAAGAACCACCAACTTACAGCTATGATTTTGGAGCTACAGTGATCCCCAAGGTTCTTTACCCTCTGGTCAATTGCTCCCTTGATAGCTAACATATATTGAGCACTTACTGTGTACCAGGTTATGTGTTATGGACATCCATAGATTTTGTTTTTGCAGCATCCATTTTTCCCTTCCTTGGGTAAAAGCTTCCTGATTTTCGTTTGGTTAACCATCACCCCCACTTCCAGCTCCTGTGACTTTTGTGGTGCTGACCAGGCATCCAGACTTCAGGGATGGTCACTGATTCCCAACTTGGCAAATTGATCGGTTCATGAATGGTCCAAGTCGGTCAAATGAAATTTGAGCTCAGGACTTTCACTGAAATTATTGGCAAAGGGACCTTTTCTCTCTTCTGGGGTTTAAAACCAAGAGCCTGTAAGTGTGAAGTCACCAGTGGCTGCTACAAAGAAGGGACCAAACCAGGAGTGAATCCAACATAGAAGAAAGCAGAAAAGGAGGTCAATTGAGTGGATATGGTTTGAGCCCCTAGATCTAGCCATGCCTGAAGCTATCAACTCCCTGGATCTTGAAGTTATATGAGTTAATAAATTTCTATTTTGCTTATGTTAGTTTGAGTTGAGGTTTCTGCCATTGCAATGGAAAGATTCCTGGCTTAAACACATTTAAAACTTTATTATTTCACAATAAGTCTAGAAAGTAGCTATTACTACCTTCATCTTGTAGATGCTTTGTGGACACTGAGGCTTAAGGGGAATTAAACGCTCCAGATGATTCTTATGTATACTTAAATTTGAGGATCCCTGATATAGGATATAATGACCTGGGGCTTTTTAAGGATGATAGCACTTCACTAGAATCATCTTTTTTTTTTTTTTGCCTCTTTGGTTTACTTTTTATTTATTTTATTTATTTATCATTATTATTATTTACTTTTACAAATAAGTCCTGAATCTAACCCAGGCTAGGCAAAGAAGGTTTAAAATCCAAACCCAGGCCTAACTGACTAGTGCCATGGAGCATGGGGTCAAATGACGGGGTGCCTGGGTTTGAACCTTGCAGATTGCAGTGCGGCTGTGCTGGTGTCACCGCCTCCCAGCTGTGTGAGCCGGATCGAATGACGGAGCTGTCAGCCACAGGGTTCCGCTGGTACGGCCCTCAGGAGGTTCTCGTGAGCTTAACTGAGACCAGCCATGTGACGTGCCTGCCTTGGCACTAGAGCCTGCAATTTCAAAATTGAGAGAGTCGAATGTATTTCCGCATGTCGAATTTTCTTTCTATTTTTGTTTCCTCTTTTGGTGGCTTTCTGAGGAAGATAGAAGTGGCAAGTGCCAAGCAGAGACTCAGAAGAAGTGGAAAAGAATGAACATAAGAAGGACAGGGGCGGAAGAGAGCCAGGGAGCACGAAGGTATCGAAGAGTGGCACTGGACCCCGCGGTGGGAACAGTTAGTCGATTAACACGTATCCACGGAGCAGCAAGGCGTCAGGAGCCCTTCTGGGCACTGGGACATGCTGGGAAACAGACTGAGGGCAGTCACATGCACCTAGAGCTTACATTCTAGAGAGGAAGAGAGACATGAAATACATAAGGAAAAAGTGTACCTGCCGGTATCCCAGGTAGAGGCAAGCACCTTGAAGAAAAATGAAGCAGAGTAATGAGTGGGCGTATGGGGGACGAGCCCTTTAAGATGCAGCAGGCAGGGCACATCCCTGCAGGACAGGGAGCACGCCACCAGGAGGGAGGGGACAGCATGTGGAAAAGCCACCATGCGGGAACAAGCTGGCCAGAAGCCAGTATGGCTCGGGTGAAGAGGGCAAGGCTGGAGAGGCGCCACCACGGCCACCAGGCCAGGTGAGAGGGAAGGACTTGACAGCAGGTGCAAGCCCAGGGACACCTGGGCCATGCAGGTCTGAGCAAATTCTCAAGCAGCGGTGGCAGAGCTGGGCCCACACACTTCCCTGTCCCAAGCTGTTCATCTTCACTTCAGCTTTGGCCAGGGGCCATGTCATCAAGGCCATTGTCACCTGTTAAAGAGTTTAGTTTTGTTCTGAGGATGGTGGGAAGTCACTGGAGGATTTTAAGCAGAATGAGACAATGTGCTTTACATTTTAAAAATACTATGGATGCTGCTCCATTTCGGGCATGAGGGCGACTGGGCATGCAGAGAATGTGACCAATCGTCTTGATTTGCCAGAGACAGAGGGGTTTCCTGGGACATGAGACGTTCGGGGACAAAACCAGGACAGTCTTGGGCACTGGGCTGAGTTGATCACCAGAATGCCGAGAGACTAGGGAGGAGGCTCTGGCAGCCTTTGACCAACAGGTGTGAGCAGCTTAGACTGGGGTGATAGCAGCGGGATGATGAGAAGTGGGCAGATTTAGGATCTTCTGAAGGAGAGGTAAGAGGAGCTATTGCTTTGAAAAGCAGGTAAGACAAATCTCAGGTAAGGGATGGAGGCAGGAAAGCCCTACAGAAGAAGGAGAGTTCCCAAATGGCTCTGCAGGCCAGTTGGCTGAGGGACATCACAGTCATCTGTGTCCCCAGGCTCCAGCTCCTTCCTCGATGGGGGGAGGGAGGAGGGGTAATAGTGCTGACCTCACAGTGTGGCCCCAGGATTCACTTGCACATTCTGGTATGTCCCTTTGCAGCAGGTGGTGGCTGATGTCATTTTTTTAGGAGCCTGTAAAAAATTTACGAAGGCATTTAGGAAGTTGATAGAGGAGGAGCGGTGGATGTTTATAAAATGAAAAGTTGTCTCCTTTGGCCCTTGCAGCATCCTCTCTGCTTGGGGCACATCTGAGTAGGACATGAGTGGGAGGTTTGGGGCTCTTACGTGCAAGGCCACTTTGCGAGCTCTGTTTCCTGTCTCCTGTCCTCAACCTAGGCAGGAGCCATCACGCCATCATGTTTGCCCCTGTCAAATGATGTTCATTCTCTGCCCCAGCCCTCACCCTCCTGGTCTACTTTGTAGTTGGTTCGTTACACGGGACATAATCTAACAGTGAAGGGCAGGTTGAGCCTTTACAATTGCAAGGCCGTCTGTGAGGTTTTCAGGTACCTTAAAGGCAACGGGGTCTTCTCCCCAGCCTCCAATGAAGCTCAAAAGAAAACCATATTACACTATAAGACATAATTATATTTTTGGGAATGACATAAACTTTATGCATTACGGTTGAATTATTTTCTTTTGAGGTATTCTCTTTCTTTCTTGGGGAGAAGGACCCCTGCTCGGCTCTGCCTTGACTGCAACTCGTTGCCTGTTGAGAAATCCTGTGCTGAGTGTTCACTACCTGTCATTCCTTCAGCTCAACACCCTGGAGGCAGGTCCTGCTCATTGGTCCCTGTTTTCCAGATGAAGAAGCAGAGACCCGGAGACATGAGACGTTTGTCTGTGGTCACTTGGCTGTGCAGCTCTGATGGCAGGATTCGATCCCAGGTGGTCTTCTCTTAATCTCCAGGCTGTCTGTCTGTGTATCTATAGCTATCTACCTACCTATCATCTATCTCTAGTTACTCATCCATATGTATGTATGTATTATCTATCTACATATTTATCTATCAATCATCTTTCTTACTATCATCTGTCTGTCCCTCCCGTCCCATCTATCTGTCTACGTATCTATCTGTCATCTCTCTGTTTATCTGGTGTCCTGTGCCCACCCCCTCCCCCACTTTGTCTTTCACCCTGACTCTGAACTTCTCCGAGCCTGGTGCTATGTTTTCTGCAGGGTAACCTGATAACTTATCACCCATCGGGGACACTTGGGAGAGTGAAAGGAGGCACCGTTAATACTTACGCATAAGCTGGCGCTGCCCCGAGCACCCTGGCATACGTGGTGGCTGTGGTGGTTAGGTGTGTGTTTCTCTCCATTTCTTAGTGCCTCACAAGGGCCCCATGAAGGTGTGTTGAATGTGTTTTATCAACAGTCTCAGAAGGGATGGTAAACAAAATGCTGGTTTGTTTTATACAGAGAGAAATTGCGTTGCAGAGTGATGGCTTACAAAATCACAGAGAGGAAGTTAATGGTGAAACGCGGCCAAATGACTCCTGCAGAATTCCCAAGTTCAGACAATACAAAGATCTCTCCATCAAGCCTTTGTGTGCAGAAGCTAAGCTCTGGGCCACATGGAGGGAGCTTGAAGCAGAGAAATAATAAAATAGTAATAGCTGCCATTCGCTGAAGCTGCGCTGTGTGCCTCGCTAAGCCCCTTTGCTGCACTCTCTTATTTATTCCTTAAGGAAGGTGCGATCGTTATAGAAAAGGAAAATGCGGGTGCAGCTGTCAAACTGCCCACTGCCACACGGCCACTACAGCCCAACAGATGAGGCACAATGCTCTTTTTCTTCCTAAGAGGTGCAATGGGGTAACAGTGCGCATTTTCCACTTGGAAGCCCCTTCAGCGAGTTTTCTGGGAATCTCAAAAAGCATAGTTAACGTCCACTTAGAAGGGAGCTTTTTAATCTCATAACTATGTTTGATGCACCAAAACAGGCAAATAAAATAAACCAAACTCATAGCTTCCCCCAGCACCTTACCACTTAGATACATAAAAACAAATAAAGAACTAAGCTTAATAATGAAATAGCAATGCCCAGGCCTGAGTCAAATCAGCTGGGACTTCAGCTCCCTTCAGCAGGAGGAGTGGAAGATCACTGCAGAGAACGCATAGCAAGGAGAGAGAGAGAGAAAGGGAGAGAGAGGGAGACGGAGGAGGAGAGAAAGAGAGAGGGAGGAACAGAGGGAGGGAGAGGGAGAGAGAGGAGGTTGAGATCCACTGATGGTGTGGCGTAGGAAGAGGACACCCCAAGCAAATACAAGTCCATCTCTGATACCTGGTACCACCCCCTTCCCTACAGCCACCACCATTTTGTGCCCGGCAGGAGCGTGAGGCGCAAGGCTGGCAGCAAAGCCCCCGCAAGAGCAAGGCCATCGCGGCCCCTGCTTCCCGCAGCGGACAGTCCCCTGCCCTCCGCGCCGGGCCTGGCACGGGCCGTGTGGCGCCCGGCCGAGCCCCCCCGCTCCGCGACGTCTGCAAGATGGAGCCGCCGCCCGGCCCGCAGGAGCTGCGCGGCGTCCCGGAGCGGGCGCGGCCTCGGCCTCCGGGCCTTGACCGCGTGTCCTTCGGGGATCTGTATTATCCGGCACCTCGATTGCCGCTCACAAAAAAAGTATCACTGGAAGAAAGAAAGAAAAAAAAAAAAAATCCCAGTGATTGTGTCAATGTTGTTTTCTGAGCCGACTGAGCTCAGGTGCCCTCTGCTGGGCGAGCCGGGGAGGGGCGAGGCCGGGAGGGCGAGGGGCGCCGCGCGCCCTGGAACAGAGGCTGCGCCCGCGCAGAGGAGGAGCCCAGGGGCCTCCCTCCTGCCGGATCTTCGGGCATAGGTCAGGGCAAAGGGGCCAATCTGAGCTGTTTTAGGCAAGGGAAGACGAAAAACAAAACTGAAATCACTGACAAGTAAATCATTCACTTATGGAGAATAGACAACTTCTTTACCTGTCCCCGCTCCCCCCCCAACCCGTTCCTGAAATTGTTAGATTTGATAGGTGGGGGAGAATCCGGGAGGGAAAAAAAAAAAAAAAAACGGCAGAGAGGGAGGTTGCTGGACCTTGCCAACCTACTCACCCAGACAGAGGGGTCTGGGTCTCAGGGAAGTCCTGGCAAAGATTGTGGCTTGCGGAGAAGACACAGTAGCTGAATTACTAGGACATTTGGGGAGTGAAAGACGGTGCTATTAATGATCACGCCAGGACAGCAGGTAAACTCCAGGAGTGCCCCGGCCAATCAGACATCTAGTCTAGCATTGTTCAAAGAGAACTTTTCAGGATGATAAGGGTGTTCTGCGTCTGTCCTGTCCTATAGGTAACACCACCCACATGTGGCTATTGGACACTTGAAATGCAGCTAATGCAACTGTGAGGAGATGAATTTTTAGCTTTATTTAATTTGGGTTAATCTAAATTTACATTTCAATAGCCACATGTGTCTAGTGGCTAATGTATTTGGACAGGACAGCTCTGATCTTATTATTTGTAGGAACAGAACAGAACGCCTGTTGACAGCAGCTAAAGCCCCAGGAACAGGCTTGCTGGGAGAGGCCCTCAATAGCAATCTGCTGAATAAATAAAAATTCAATAATCAAAAGTCACTGTGCTCATTCTCCAGAGAGAGAGAAATTCAGACCACTCCTCGGAGACTTGTAGGAACTTCGAGAAATACGACTTCGCCTGGGGCTAGCCCAGAGCACAGTGACATTTCCTATGCAATGTCCAAGGCCAATCCCAGGTCTGATTTTGGCTCTTGTGTGTGGCAATGTCCTCAGCGGCTAGCTGGAAAGGTTACTCGCAACTTGTTTTCAGTGCTTTCCTGGTAACATCCTGAAAGCTGGCAGAGTTTCTGCCTGGCCAGAGAGGCATTGTTCATCTGGGGTTTCACCAGCAACTTTTGAAAATTTCTTTCTCTCTCAGTGTTACAGATTTTGAAAGAGGCATTTTGTTTCTAATTATAAATTCCTGGGTGATGTCATTAAGTCCCCAAACACCCAGTGGGGCTGCACTGAATAGGGAAAGACAATATGCTAACAAGTTATCTGGAGGTGTCAGAAAGAAATGATGAAAAACAGTACAGTTAGGGGAAATGTTTTCCAGCCTGCTTTCTGGTTTTAGCAACTGCACGGGAAGAGATAAGACACACATGGCTTTTATAAGGAGACATCAGGATCTCTAGGGGACATGAGGCAGGAGAAAAGAATTGGGCTGAAAACATCCAATCATCACACATTCACTGAGAAAGAGATTACAATATAGCAAAGGAAGCTCTTCAAGGGACTCCTACAGGGACCTTTGGGGCAAAGATTCAGTGGGCTCGGGGACAACTTGACTTCAGCTGGATGGTATTTGAATAATCTGCTAGAGAGAAAACAGATATAGCACACATTGTCACATTTAGCGTTGAAACTCTCAGTTTGACTATGAGTAATGTTCAGCCATGCCTGGAGGTCAGGCCTACACTCACTCAGAAACAAGTAGGGAATTGAAGCAATTATTCAGATAATCCATAGACACAGCTACTGGCCAGTGTTGCATCCCCAATTCAGCCCAGAAACAGTAACGCTATTATAAACTGTTGGTGATTTGTGGAGCTATCTTGAATTTATTAAGGAAAGGAGATTACAGAAAAATCCAGAATGCCAATGGAGACACATTCAGGTTGAGGCATACAGAGTAAAGGGAGACACTGAGGGCCTCCCACCCCTGGAAGGAACATCTTGTTTTCAGCTACGACGGAAATAAAACTTTGGGTTTAAATTTTGCAGATGGTTCAGGTCTCCACATCACTGTTTTTATGTGTGTAGTTGATACATTTCATGCTGGATTGTATTTGGGCCAAAAGGCAGAAAATGATAATAATAGCACATTAAGAATTTGGAGATACTCGTCTCTACCAAAAATAGAAAAAAATTAGCCGATTGTGGTGGTGCTGCCTGCAGTTCCAGCTACTCAGGAGGCTGAGGCAGGAGGATCACGTAAGCCCAGGAGTTTGAGGTTGCAGTGAGCCACTGCACGCTAGCCTGGGAGATAGAGCGAGACCCTGTCTAAAAAAACGAACAAACAAATAAATGAAAATTTTTATCTAATGTTGCAAAAATAATCCTAACTCAATAGTTTATCTGACCAATTTCTTTTTGTATTGAATTACTATGGAGTAAAACAATGTCTATGTATAATAATTAAATAGGTATATCAAGGAGAACAGTTTGTTAAGGGAACGTGTGTGTATTTGTGAGTTCTCTAAGAATGTGAGCAGCATTCTTATTGGATGGTCTTACTACATTTCTCCCAGGGGTTTTAAATGAATTAGGGGTGCCTTTGTCCATCAGCAACTCAGTCTCCCTCTATTAGAATCTGAGCTGAGTAGTGTACTCCTGAGATCTAAATAAAGAGCTTCAGTAGTAGTTTCTTAAACCTGAAATGCACTGTCTAGAGCAAGTTCAACTTCATTAGTGGTTTGAAGAGAGATTTATTGAGCCAAAGGGAAGACCTCTCTGAATGGAGTGTGTCTTCCTTGATTTAAGTAACTAAAACAGCCATGACATTTGAGTGGTGGTTAGGTTCAGGTCTGAAACAATTTCTCTGTGAGTCAGCTGTTATTAGTGGTGAAAGCCAGGATGGGGAGGAAGGGAAGGGTTGGGAGTAGAGATGACGGCGGGGCATAGGGGCCGCTTGTGCAGGGTCTAGTGTGCCCATTAACAGGGTGAATTTTAGCCTGTGGTTCAGGGGCCGCAAACTCCTTCAGGGCCAGGCAGTAACATCCGTGCACGAGGCTGCGTAAGGACATAGAGAAACGAGCTATAGCACCTGACTCCCCAAGGCGACGATCCCTACTCAGCTCCAGAGGGTAGGTTCCATGGGAGACTAAAGGTTCAGTGCTGCCAGCCCATTGGGTATTTTCAGGACAAGCCCAATATTTGAATATTTATATGAAATCTGATTTGGCAATGTTGGATCAAATATTATAATGCTGGGTCAAGTGCTGAGAAAAGGTGGCCACAGCTGGCAACTGTTTTAAGGGCAACATGGCGGCAGGAAGGTGCTCTGAGCAGGGGAGGACATAAATGCTCCCTCTTCCTCCTCTTCCTTCTCCTCTCCGTATCTCCTCTGACATGAGGCTGTCCGCAGCAGCCGTGGCAAGGATGCTCTAGAATGGAGAGAACAGTAGCACAAGGCGGGGGGTAGGCATCACCTGATGGCAGGAAAGCCAGCTGGAATGTTCTGGCCACAGTCAGGATACAATTTGCCGAGAGTTAGAATTAAGGCAATGCCAGTGAGGACAGAAAGGTGGGCTGAATTCTGGGATGATTTCGCAGGTGGAATCACAGGATTAGTGTTTGATTGGATAAGGAACAGGCACGTGTTAGAAAAAGGAGGCTTTGAGGAAGGGAGTGATTTTCTTAGAGGTAGAAGTTACAGCATCTTGGTAGCTGAATCTACCCCACAGATGTGTTTTGTGGGCCACAGGGGATTACAATTTCCTTCAGTTTAATTTTCAACTCTTAAAAAATGTGAGCATTTGCATTCAAATATAGATTTCCAGCTCCTTTTGAAAAAAAAAAATCTTAGAGTGTTAGGCATGGATTCCAATTACACAGCAACAGCTGGAGCCGGGGATGGCCGTGGGGCTTGGGAATGAGGGAGAGGTATGTGGACTCCCCAGTATTCCCTTACCTGCCTGGCTCATAAAAGTACTTGAGTCTGTGACCCCAGAGGGAACTGACTGCACAAGTCGTAGGAATATAGGAGATCATTCGTGCAGGGCAGGAAGTTAAGAATCCAGGCAACCACCACATTTCAGGACAGAGTAAAGGAAGATGGCAAAGGGGATTTAGAAAAGATAGGCTGGGAGAAAGGGAAAGCAACAGGAAAGAGAAGTGGAATAAGAAACAGGAGTGTGGAGCCTGCTCAACAAGCTACAAAAGAGCCCAGCAGCACCAGGGTTGAAATGGGCTGTTGATGTAAATTTGTGCTCACGTTGTGGGGGGTGGTTTTGTCAGTGCCTATTAATGTTAAAAGGAAAAAGTGTGCACTCAATGGCCTGCAGGTGCAATTTTCTGTATCTGCTGTAGAGAAATGAAATCCTCACACGAGTGCACAGAGAGACAGTACGATAAAATAGTGCCTTTTGTTGCATTATTGTTTTTTATAATTAAGAACTAGAAACAACCTAAATGTCCATGAGTATAGTTGTAGGTAAATAAACTATGGCATATCTGTTCTGTGGAGACCCAAAGAACAGTTCAAAAGATAAGATATACTGGGAAACTTCCAAACAAAACAAGCAATACATAGTATGTATTTTCTCGCGCTCTCTCTCTCTCTCTCTCTCTCTCTCCACCCCCTCCCTGCAACCCAGTAGAAACAAGATCTGAAGAATACTCAAGAATACCTAGCAAACTCACAACACTGGATGTCCTTGTTGGAGGAGAAAGTTTCCGAGATTGAGAACAAGTGGTTTAAAGGGGGGGGGGAAAGGGATTTATTTACCTTTAAGTTGTCAATTATTATTTTAACTAAGAAAATGTAGTTCTGTATCACTTATGCAATTAAAAATAACTTTAAAGCATGGAACCATAGATTTGGCATTTTGCAAGGGCTGTTTCGGCAGAGTGGTGGGAGTGAAAAATAGATTACAACATACAGAGAAGAGTAAATGGGAAGAAAGAGGAACATAAGGCTACAGAACGGCCAGGGTGTGGGGGAAGAGAGTCACCGGAAACTTCTTCGTTCATTTGCTATTAACTAAAGTGACCACAAAAGCTCACTAAAAGGGCATTTTGGCTTCTCCTTAGAGGGTGTTGCTTCTATAGTAGAGCAATGAAATTTGCTTCTGAGGTGGGATCACTCCTATAATTTGCATTTCAACGTTTCTGATATAGAGCAGTCTAGAAGGAAGTAGGAGGGAAATCAAAATTGTGTGATTGGTGGGTTCAAATCATAATCCCTGTGTAAAGGCTAAACATTCAGATGGGGAAAATGTTCCTTGAAACAGGATACAAAGGAATGTCCACCAATAGAGACATTATTAAATATTATAATAGCCTGTGTGGTAGACCATTAGGTAGTTATTAAAAGTCATGTTTTCCTAGTTTTTAAAAAAATTTTGAAACATGGGAAAATGTTGGATACAATGTTTAATTTTTTTAAATACATGATACAAAACTTTTTATGCGGTGGAGTGCTTACAAAATAGTATTTATGCATAAGAAAAAAAAAACAAGGAAAGAACTTAAAATGTTAACAGTGGTTCTCTCCTAGTGATGGGGAAATTGGTGATTTTATTTTTCATGCATTTCTGTTGACACAACAATTTTCTATCAAATACATTATTGCTTTTATAATTCCCCAAAGGAACTGTTTTTAAAACTGTAGTTTGAAAATCATTTATGAGGGAAGACAGCCAGGAAAAGATCCCTGTTTGGCAAGGAGGCAGGCAGGCCCTACGCAACCTGGGCTTGGACTTTTGGAGCCTTCCCTCCTCCCCCGAGTTTGCCCAAATATCAAATATCAGACTTCCACACAGTTGAAAGGACCTAGAACAGTCAACTTCTCCAACCTTGGGTGACAAAAGTCGACTCTTCCCGACTCCGAACTCAAGGGACCGTTTTCTGTTCTTAAGTTTAGCAAGAGAAAACACAGATCTCTAGTGAGCTGCAGCCACAGCTGGCAACAAAGATGTGGTCCCGTCTCCCCTGGCTGACCCGAAGGGCGATGTGATACCCAGAGAGGGACTCTGCTGCCTTGTCACGCTCAATACTCCCTTTCCCCAGTGTGGCAGGAGCCAGTGCAGCTTGATGATGAAGCCTGTAAACTTTGGAACTAAACACACCCATCTGGCATCCTTGCTCTTTTGCTTAACGGGCTCTGTGGCATCTGGCAAATTCTGTCACTTCCTTTGTACCTCCGTTTTCTCATGTGTAGAAAGGGGATGAAGATTCCCACCTCGCTGGGTTCTTCTGAAGGTTAAATGGAATGAAATCCTATAGTAGAAAATGTATTAATGACAATCACTGGATCAGTGATTTCATTCTCAGGTTATCTAATTTTGCTTTCTTTTCACCCTTCCTTATGGCAATAATTCAGGTGATAAAATGGTCAAGGACAGTTTGGGGAGAAAGACACTCGTTTTAATCTGCAGATTTTCCTTTGAAAAGCAAAGCGCCCAGATTCCAGGTTGGTATCTATTTGGAGTCCATGGATGAATTTGCTGAACAGTATTTATTACCTTCCTCGTAGTGTGCTTAAGCTTCCTTTCAGGTATGTGATTAGATTCCACGTGGATTATATGATTCTGTCACGTTTTATTCAAATGGGTCCTAGAAACAGCCACTGCCCAGCACCTCTTCAGCACCCACACTCATCCAAGCTAGTATCGTCTCTCTCTAAGTGACGGTCTCCCTACTTTCATCTTTTCATTTCCAGTGAACTTTGCAATCAACCAAAGTGGGGGAAGAACCAGTCTGGAGAGTGGAGCATTATATTAACATATGGAAACCCCAAACTGAAACAGGTGATGCCAACTTGTCCACAAGCCCAGTCAATGCTTACACTGAGAAGGCAGTGATAAACACAGGAAATTATTTCACCCTGGGAATATTCCGGAAACCGAGTTTGAATAATTGCTTCATGTTCAGTTGGACACAGGTTCACTCCCAGGTTGACTCACATATGCAAATACTCCTGACTACCCTCTGACTGCCTCGCACACCCCCGCTCCCTACCTTTCCAAAAGGCTAACGACACAGTGTGAATCACGCTTGACTTCAGAGCACTGAGTCCCTCCTCGTGGACCTCAGCTCCTTTCTTTCTCTCCCACCCACGTCCAGTCCAACAGCAAATCCCGCCCACCCTGTCTTCCAAACAGACCCCGAATCTGGTCACCCTGGGGCAGCACCTCGGTCAGATTCCAATCATCTCTGAGCTGGCTGACAGCTGTAGCCTCCAGACTCCTCTGCCGGGGCCACCGCGGGAAGGTTCTGAGTGGGGTTGTCATATGATCTGAGTCACATTTTAAGAGAACCATTCTGGCTGCTGAATGGGGGACACCCTGGAAGTGCCCCTCTGTCTCTGGATCCTTTTCTGGCAGCTTTTTTTCTTTCACAATCTCTAAAGTAGGTGCTCCCCAAACAGGTGGTCCAATATTTTACAAAGTCAATGTAGAGGATCACTAATTCATGGAATCACCGGTTGCAATAAGTTTAGGGGCACTGAGCGCAGCAACTTGCAACTGGTTAGTTACTGCAGGCCTTCTCAGAGCCTTTAGTAGGCCAATGTATTCTGTGAATCCTCAAAAGGAAGACAACACGGAGTGTTTTCCAAACTATGCTGTTCTCTCAGATACCTCTGGGGCTCACTCCCTCCATTCATTCAGGTTCATGATCAGATGTCACCTCCTTGGAGAAGCTGTTGCTTCTTATCTCCTTTTTCTTGACCTTTTTTTTTGTGTGTGTGGCACTTGTCAATATTAATAAAAGTATATCTATTTTTTCCTATTTATCTGACTTTCCTCTACTAAATTGTAAGCTCCAGGAGAGCAAGAGCTTTGTTTGCGCTGCCCTTTGGTGTATCTTCAGTTTCTAGAACAACATCTACCATGCGGTAGGTGCACTCACTACACATTTGTTGAATGAACACGTGCATTAGTTTTCTGCTGTGTTGTAGCAAATTACCACAGCGTTAGCAGCTTAAAACAACACCCATTCATGATCTCACAGTTTTTGAGAGTTTGGTTATAAGTTATCTGGGTGCTTTGCTTTGAGTCTCATGAGGCTGAAGTCAACGTGTTGGTCAGAGCTGCAATCTCATTTGAGATTTGGGTCCCCATTTTCTAGGCTCCCTGGTTTTTGGCAGAATTAAGTTCTTTGCAGTTGTAGAACTGAGGTACTCAGTGCCTAGAGGCTGCCTGCCGTTGGCTGCCACGTGGCCCGCTGAGCAGCATGGCAGTGCACTTCGTCAAGGTCCCCAGGACAGCACCTGCTGCTGCTTCCCCAGTTCCCTTAGGGGCTCACCTGATTAGGCCAGGCCCACCCAGGACAATCTGTCTCTTGATTAACTCAAAATCGACTGACTGGGGACCTTAGTCACACAATTCTTTTGCCCTTGTCATAGAACGTAACCTAATCATGAGAATGATATCCCATCAATCCAGAGGTCCAGCCAATATTCCAAAAAAGAGGATTATACAAGGAATGCACACCAGGGTGGGCCATCTTGGGGACCACTTTAAAATTCTGCCTACCACAATACGAAACTTTATATCCCTTAGAATATCTTATAGGATTGGTGTCCTCTGGGAAGCACTTTGAGAAATGTGCTTTTTCTTCCCAAATCCATCAACCTCATGTCTTAAACTAGAGCGTGAATCTGCAGATGACTCTGGGCGCTGTGCAGGCAAGAAAGGTTCTGTGGGAACTGTGTAGAAATGAGACTAAGTCCCGGCAAAGGGGGATGGTGATCACTTAGTTTCCTACATTTTGCCCCTGTTCCCCAAATTTCCAATATCTCAAGAGAACATGGAAATCCGGATTTGCACATGAAGTCTTCTGGTGTTTAAATCTGGAAACGCGTTCAGAATGCTTTCCCCCTTTCCCAAAGAGACGTGTTTGTAGGGTGCACGGGGGCTGTTGCATTTGAAAATTGTTGCTGGAATTATCACTCCCTTTTGAAAGCTACCACGGCCGTATCTTTGACTTAGAACTCTTGTCTGGGATGTCGCTCACATCTCTGCCTGCCTGCAGAGCAGCCTCGCGTCACTCATCTGAATGTTTCTGGGGCTCAGAACAGAGTGTCCAGGATCAGATGCGTCGTATTTTCGCTTCCTCCTCACGTTCACTCCTCCTTCCTGGTGTGGCTGAAGGTGTCCACATCCACCTGGTCAACCAGCCTCAGCCTTCATCCATGTTTTTGAGCTGCTTTCTCTCTGTTACTTTCCCAACACCCAGTTGTCTGGGGTGGAAAAATTGTTCTTTGAAAAGCTGCCTGGAGCCCTCTCCTGGCAGGAGGGCAGGAGGATTCATCTATGGGGAAAGTTTGTTCTTTCTTTGGAAAATCATGCTAATGGAACTTTAATTATAGAATTAAAAGCCTGTCAGGGAGGAAAGTGACAAATTAACCTACGTGGAGGAGAAGTGGAGAGACGTGTCTTGTGAATGATCAGACCCTGTTGCTACCCTGCTGAAAATGCTCTAGCACTTTCCGATCAAACTCAGGCTAAAATGCAGGTCTCACCATGGCTACCAGGCTCTCTGGTCCCTCACGGCCTCTCCAGGGTCACCCAAGAGCACACGCGCATGTCAGATACGCACTCACCGTACGGCTTGTACAGTAGCTCTTCCTTTTGTCTAAAATGCCTTTCTCTTCAACATTTGCATGATTTACTCCTCACTTTATGAAATTCTCTGGTCAAATGTCACCTTCAAAGAGGCTTTCCCTGATCACCCCAACTAAATTTGCATGTCCTGGGTTCTGTTTTACCCTTCTGCTTTAGTTTTTATAGCACATTCTACTTCCTGAAAGCCCATCGCTAGTTGTTTGTGTATTGCCTGTTTCCTGTAGTAAAATACAAGCTCCTTGAAGGCAGCTTGGTTTTGTTCACTTTCCTATTCTAAGAAATTAGAACAGTGCTTGATCCGCAGCATAAATTCTCAGTAAATATTTCTTGAATGAATGAATGAATGAATGCCAGAATGGATGGACAAGTGAATGGTGATGCTGGCAGTCCAGCAGCGAGAGGTGTCGCATCTCTGCAGAGAGACATTTTGTTGTACATTGGTTTTCTTTTTCATAACTTTCTTCTCTTCACTTTATTATGTCCTTGTTTCTACTTTTTTTAGATTTGATTTGCTTTTATTTTTCTAATTTCCTAAAGATGTTTAAGTCATTGTCATCCTCTCTTCTGATCTAATATATGTATTTAAAGATAAAAATTTTCTACTAGGGACTGGCACGGTGGCTCATGCCTGGAATCCTAGCACTCTGGGAGGCCAAGGCAGGAAGACCACTTGAGGTCAGGAGTTTAGGGCCAGCCTGAGCAAGAACAAGATCCCGTCTCTACTAAAAATAGAAAAAATTAGCTGGGCGTGGTGGTGTATGCCTGTAGTCCCAGCTACTCGGGAAACTGAGGCAGGAAGATCGCTTGAGCCCAGGAGTTTGAAGTTGCTGTGAACTAGGCTGATGCCATGGCACTCTAGCTCAGGTGACAGAGCAAGACTCTGTTTCAAAAAAAAAAAAAAAATTCCTTCTAAGTATGGCTTTAGCTGAATCCTACATTTTGATGTCAAATAATCATCTAATCAAAATATTTTCTAATTTCCATTGTGATTTCTTTTAAACCATGAGTTACTTAGGATCACATTGCTTTATTTCTAACTACTTAGACATTGTCTTTAGTTTTTGACTTCTAGTTAATTCTACTGTGGTCAGAGAACATATTGTGTGGTCAGAGAACATATTGTGTGCGCTTTTAACCTTTGAAGTTTGTTGAGACCTACTCCACAGTCCAGCATGTGACAACTTTTGGTAAATGTTCCATGTGCACTTAAAAAATTGTGCAGTTATTGGTTATTTTGTTCTATAAATGTCAATTCGGTCAAGTGTGTAAATAGTGTTGGTCAAAATTTCTCCATTCTTACTGATTTATTGTCTATTTGTTTATGAGTTACTGATAGAAGTATGTTAAAGCATACCATTATGATCATGAATTTCTTTATTTTTCTTTTTAGATCTGACAGTTTCTGGTTTGTGTATATTGAGGCCATGTTAGCAGGTACTTGTATATTTAGAGTCATTTTATTTTTCTTGTTTTTCTTTTTCTTTTCTCTTTCTTTCTTTCTTTTTATCTCTCTCTCTCTCTCTTTGGCAGTCTTGCTCTGTCACCTGGCTAGAGTGCAGTGGCATCATCATAGCTCACCGCAGCCTCGAACTCCTATGCTCAAACAATACTCCTGCCTCAGTCTCCCAAGCAGCTGGGACTACAGGCACACACTACTGTGTCCAGCTAATATTTTTATTTTTATTTTTTGTAGAGACAGAGTCTCACTCTTGCTCAGGCTGGTCTTGAACTTCTGACCTCAAGCGATTCTCCTGCCTCGACCTCCTACAGTGTTAGGATTACAGGCGTGAGCCACCTTGCCTGCCCAAGAGTTGTTTTATTTTTCTAGTGTGACTCACCATTTTTGTTATTATAAAATATCCCTCTTTATATATTTCTTTTTTCCTTAAAATCTACTTCATCTGGTATTAGAATGGCTACACTAGCTTTCTTTTGGTTAGTGTGTGCATCACCATCTTTTTATTTTCATACTTTTTGTGGGCTTATAGTTAGGGCTTGTCTCTTGTAAGCAGAATATAGTTGGGTTTTTGTTTCTAATTTAGTTTGAAATCTTCTTTTAATTGGTATAGTTACTCCATTTACATTAATGTAATTACTAATACATTACTAACTATTTTCTATTAGTTCTAACTGTTATACATTCCCCTTTTTCTCCATTCTGACCTTTTAAAATTGATGAGGTCTTTTTTTTTAAGATTATTTTATTTTTTCCTATTACCTTGTTATTTTCATATTTTCTTTTTTTAAAATTACCCTACAGATTACAACTATTATCCTTGACTTATCAGAGTCTAATAAGATTAGTACATTTACTAGTTCTCAGGCAGTGCAAGGAATTCGGGACATGTTCATTTCCATTTTCTTCTTGCTTACCTTTTGTGTTATTGCTGCCAAGTATTTTAGTTCTACATATATCTTAAATCTCACAGGACATTATTACTGTCTTTTAAGACAGTTGATATTTATGTAGATTTACTAACACATTTATCCTTCATTTTTTCCTACATTTTTATTTTTCCATGTGGGATCATTTTATTTCTCCCTAAAGGCCTTTTTTATTTCCTATAGTGAAGGTCTTCTGATAATATATTAACTTAGTTTTTGTTTGTCTGAAAACATATTTATTTTATCTTCAATTTTAATGGATATTTTTTACTGTGTGTAGAATTATAGGTTGGCAGTTATTTCTTTCAACCCATTAATTTTTCTTTCTTTCCTCCTTTCCCTCCCCCCCTTCCTTCCTTCCTTCCAGGGATTTTGTCATCTGGCATTGATCAGTTCTGTTGAAAAGTCAACTGTCAGTCTCATTGTTGCTTTCAATTGAAGTTGAGCACTGTGTCTCTGCTCTAGGATGCTCTCAAGTTTTTTTGTCTAGGTTTTAGAGCTGTACATAGGTAAGATGGCCTGCAACTAGCCATTTAGCTATTTTTTCTGGAAAGAAGTTTTACATATTACATGGCTTTGGTTTTCTTCAGGTCATGTTGGAGACAGCAACGGGAGGTTGAGGCAATGAGGGAAGATCAGAGGAAGAGAGGTTAAGATAGAAGGAGTAGCTTTACTTAAGAGGAGCAGATCCCAGTAGATTAGCCAACGACAAGATATAAGGGACAGGATGGCACTTTCTGAAAATAACTGGTCCCAGAAATTCAGAGACTGTGATGTTCAATATTGAATTTGATATTTTTCTTTATTGTGTGGTACTTCCCTGCAGTCACTGGGACCCAGAGAAGTTAATCAACCTGTCCAACCTCACACAGCTAGTAAGTGGCAGGCTGAAGTTCAAACCCGTGCCGGGAGACTCCAGTTCCCACCCTCGTAGCCACTAAACTATACTCAAGACCAGGAACTTTAAAACTTTTCTTGTTACAAACCATAATGGGAAATATATCTTGAATCTATACACACATGCTTATTATAACCACAACAAAACTTACATTAACCAATATTACCCACATTGTCTGTGATGCATCATGAGCTAGTCTATTCCATTCCACACGCTGAATCAACATTAATGGGTTGGTCCCCAGTTTCATATAAAAACCACTACTAAAGACAAGGACTTGACTTTAAAAATTGATAAAGTACATCGCTCTGATTTGCTAGGGAAAACTCACTGAGAAGGAAGGGCAAAAGAGGCCAGTTCTTTTTGTCTGTCAGGGATTTTAATAATAAAATAGCTTTGGATCGCCCACTCCAGATTCTTGTGGTAGGCAGCCTCCTTAACTTAAGGTTTCTTAACTTCCGACTGGCATTGGTGAAGTGGGGATCCCATCTTGGCCCTCTGTATACAGTGGAGGCAGGGACTCGGTAAATGTTTGCGGCATGAATCCAATAAAGGGTCGGACTGGGGCATCGCAGAACCTTCTCTGTGCTCATACTCTCCGTTAACCCAAGGAATGAAGAAGGCCACAGCATTTTCCTCTGGGTCAGTATCAACAGAGAAAGAACATCCTAGAACAGTCCTTTCTTGGACAGTAAACCATTTTCCAGAGTTGCTATCTTAGGCTGCTCTGCCACTGAGGGATGAAAGAAAAATGCCTCCCCCACCCCGCCCCCCAATCCAGAATTTCCTGCCCTGTCTTGTGGTTGACTTAAAACATTTTCAACTCCCGCCTCCCCCTTTCTCACCATCTCTTCTTCGTGGTTACAGAGGTTATAAATTTGCAAAGGAAATGATTAAGCAAATCCAGAGATCTTGGCCATGGGACCTGATTTTTCAAGGCCCTGGTCTTTGAGAGCTGAAGCAATCTGTCCCCTGAAGGATTTGCACTTGAGTTTTTTAGTCTTAGTCAGGGCTGGGGCATAATTTCCTGTTTTTGTGTTCTCAAAACTGTTAAGCTACTTGCGAGCAACTGGCCAGCAGAGATAGGGAGGGGCGGGGGTGGCGAGAGGGGGTTGTGAGCCCGGAGGGGAGGAAAAGGCAGCTCCCCTCGGTTCTGGCAGAACCTCTGTGAAAGTGGAAAGTTTTTTGTTTTTTTTTTTTCTTTTAAGGCAATGAAGCAGAAAAGTAGAGAGGAAAGGCAGATTCTAGACATTGAAGTTGGAGGGTTGAGTGGTAAAGAGGAGAAGAAACAAGTTCTAGCAGGAATTTGGGCTGCTCGACTTGACACTCAAGAACAGCTGATGAATCTCAAGACATTTCCGTAAACATGAATATTTATTAGACAGTGTTACAAGTGCCAGGCACAGGGCTCACTGCTTTGCATGGAACAGATCATTAGATCCCCACAGCGAGGCTCCATTTTATGGATGTGAAAGTGAGGCCCCAAGAAGTGCAGTAACTTGCTTGAGGCCACATGGCCAGCAAGTAGCAGAACCGAGGCTGTTTGCACCCGGGGCCTGGGTTCTTCGCCACCACTCTGCTCTCAAGATAAAGAAGCTGGCACGGCTGTCACCAGGACCATAACATACCGCTCATTCATTTAGACTGAGACCCTACCCCACCGGGCTCCTCATCCTCTCTTTCCTGGCAGAGCAGGGCCTCCCACGGTGCCGGGCATTTGGCTGTTTGCTCTCGGATCTTCTGTCCAAGCCTCCCTTCGAACTGGGCTCCCCGGGTTCTGTTGCCGACTGGCTTCTGGTGAGGCTCGGCCTGAGGGAGGCGCTGCCTCTGAGATATTTTTGCTGCCCCTTCCCGAGAGCCCCCCTTGGTGCCAGCCACCCCCAGGCAGCCTCCCACATCCCCACGGTGTTCCACTGGGTGCTGGTTCCCCCTCTCCAGTGACATGGTGACATGGCCCCTTCCCTTTGGCTTCTGTCTCTGACGGTAGTTGTATTTCTAATACAACTATTTGTACTTCTAATCTATTTCTTTACTCCCAATCTATTTCTACTTCTGATCTCTCGGTGACCTCACTGCCCGTGCTCACCTTTTCAATTCTTCCAGCACCTTTACAACTACTGTCCACGTTCACTTTCCTCTGTTAAATTACTTGGCCCGGGCTAGGTTTCCCCGAGAGGACCCTAAGTGAGTCACAGACCTTTGTACCTAAGACACAGACCTTGAGACAAGGACTCGGGTGCAGGGTATTTACTTGGGAAGGGAGCCCAGGAAGCAGAATGAGGGAGGGTGTGTTCGTGAGTATGTCACTGCTGTGAGTGACTGTGGTTCGGTCTGGCTGAGGACCCTGCTGGCAACAGGTAGAAAACACCTCAAAGTTGTCCCACCGAGAAATGTGTCACCAGGTGGGGAAGCTGAGATATTTATCTGCCATCCCTCATTGGTTGGGGGGGTGTTCCTGGGGCCATGCAATTTCAGGCCTGTCCAGAATGCCCTGCAGGGGGACTGAACAGCTCTCAGGGCCCCTGGAGAGAGCCACCAAGAAGAAAAGCGAACAGGGGCCTTTGCGGTGAGAAGCTGTCAGTGCTGCAGGTAAACTCAGGTGGGCTGAAGAGCGATGGGGAGGGTGCCCATTTGCTACCATGGCAACCTGGCTACCAGTGTAAGTAGATACAACCAAGGGGAGCCAAGGGCAGACCCCAGTCCCTTCCCGAGAAATTCTGCTTTCCTTTATAATGGGATAAACACAAGGGAAAATTAACATTTTTCGTCGTCTTCTCTCCTCGCTCCTTTCTCTTTTAAGGATGAGGCAGCCAGCCAACTGCTTATGCGGATTAGGAGAGGCTGGGACAAAGTTTAGGGTGTCCCAAAGACTAGATGGCTTTTCTGCCCATGAAAGAGAAGATGTCTGCTCTACCTCAGGCCAGTGTCACCTGCGTCCTCATCAATAATCTTACCGAGCACCCAGTACCTGCTGGACACTTTACTCACACGCTCTAAGTGCACGGTCTCATTTATGCCTTTTGGCAGCTCTCTGAAATGAATGCCATTAGCATCCCCATTCTACAGAGGAATAAACTAAGGCTCCGAGAGGCGCAGTAATCTGTTCAAGGTCTCACAGCCTTGGATCATGGGTCAGGATCATCTGGGTGACGGTGGGACCAAATTCCAAATCCATATTTATGACTTTTGGAAATAAACATTTAAGTGTCCTTTTAAGGGCCAAAGCCTTTTAGAAGTTTTATTTAAGTCTTGCTTATAATCTTTAAAGAAGCTTAAAAAGAAAATGACGACCTTTTATAACAAATACCTTACAGATAGTTCAGGTCACCCAGTGACTATTAGATGAATAGAGTTTGTATTCATCCTACCTGTGGCCAAAATATAAATCTGACTGTGTCACCTGAAGCTCACATCGCTGCCGCTTCCCCACTGCCCTCAGGAGACAGTTTAAACCTCTTACAACGGACTCCTCCCGCCATGTCCCGGGCGATCTGGTCTGTGTGGCCTCTCAGCTTCCACCTCTTTTGGGTTCTCCCCGTGGCCTCCTTCCAGCTGTGTCGAGCCACCTGCCATCGTCTTGTGGACTCCAGGCCTGTGCACTTGCTCTTCTGCTGGGACCCCCTTTGAGCAAGGCTTAGCTAAACTGTCACCGCCTCCAAGGCCAACTCCCACTCCCTTTGGTCTCACAGCAACACCTTCCTCTCGAGTCCCACAACATCCTGCATTTGCTTCTCTTACACTGTATTATCACTGACTTTGTGCCCGCCTGTCTCTCCCACAGACACGAAAGCATGCCTGTAAGGGCTTAGGCTGGGTTTCAACCTTGGCTCTGCCATGCGTGTCCTTGGGCAAAGTTGCTTTTTCTCTCCGAGCCTTAGTTTCCTCATCTGTCAAATGGTCAGTAAACAAGGTAAGTCATGTGAGGCACAATGCCTCGCATATGGTAAGATTCAATGTTAGCTTTTATTATCCATCCTATGCATCTTCAGGGCCAGTCTTTGGACCAAAAACTTAGTCAGTGTTCAGCTGGGGCAGGGAGCTCTGCCTAGACCAGTGGTTTTCAAACTTTCTCCTGCAGAAGGAGCACCTGGGGGGCTTGTTAGAACACAGATTACTGGGTTCCACCCCAAGAATTTTTGATCCCATGGGTCTTTGGTGTGGCTTGGGAATTTGCACTCCTAATACATTCTCAGGTGATGCTGATGCCGCTGGTCCTGGGAACACACTTTGACAGCCACTGGGCTGGTCACCTGGGGAGGGTGGATGTCTGATTAGGGTGATCAAACACTTGGAGCTAAAACAAGCTCACACTAGGGGATAAGGTGACCCACTCCCAGTGGATGTGGACACAGAATATCTCTCTATCAATTTATCTGTGCAGCCACTACGCACTGAGTATCTGCTGTGTCCAGGCCCTGTGCTAGACACCAGCGATGGAACAGCCAGGGAGACAGACGAGAAGGCCCAGATCTTGATGAGCTCAGTCTAGCGGCTTTGGAGGGCAGGTGCCATCAATGCACAAGTCCCATCACTCTGAATTGAAGGGGCGTGTTTGGTCTGGGGAATCGCTAACCTCAACAACGCTGATATTAACAATTGCTTTGCTGCTTTTTTGCATCATTGTATTGCCTTCTCACTACCGATTTCCCCAGAATGATCCATCAACACTGATTATGATAATCCCCTTGCCTGGAATGGCACCCCCAACTTAGCACCAGTCTGGGGATGAAGTCAACCTACGGAACAGGGCAGAGCAGAGTGTGGGACAATCAGAGTCGGGTTGTGACGTAACACCTGTCACATGAAGCGATACATTGCCTCATAATTATCAGTAGCCAGAACAGAGTTGCAGAGAATCGAAGCCAAAGCTGTTACATAACACCTATTACACAAAATGATAAATATTCTTATTGTTACTATTATTAGCCAAGCAGAACAGGGGTTTTCTGTTACTCGGTGCTAAAAGTTCCCCCTGGTAGAACAGCTCTCGTTTCCTAAGTGCCCGTATTGCGCCAGCCACTGCACTAAGTGGTCGATAGGAACCACCTCACTGCGGGCTCCCAGCACCTCCCCAGGTGGCGTCATTAATCCCATTGTTGAGGGGGAACTGCCCTCCAGTCGGGAGTGGAGCATGCTGGGCCAGTAAGAAAGACGTCAATGCTCTGCAATGACACCAACTTAGTATTGTGCAATCGCACCGTCTCCCTGGAGCTGCTTCCAAGATGGAGCACATAAAAATGGAAAAAAACCAACCAGCCAACCTCATGCTTGTTTGGCAGGCGGGGACTCACAGAAGGCAATTGACCCGCACGGGTTGGCCCTCCTGTTCTACATCTCCTCGTTAAACCTGATTGCTTTCTAGAAGGTAATCAACAAACACTCTTCCGCTGCTTTGGCCGGCTTTCCCGCCAGGCTGTCAGGGAAAAAGGCCTGGCTGGAGCCTGTAGAACCCCAGGTCCTGGAGCGCCCCCGTGTGGCCGCATTTAGCCGGAAACGCGCGTCCCTGATTGTAAATCACACACAGATGAGGCCCCTCCATGGCAAGCCTTTCCAGAAATGCAGGTGGGGGCTATTTTACCAAGAAGTGCACATTTGAAAAAAACGACAGAAAACGACAACAAAAAATCCATACAGGTACATACCCGTTCCTCTCCGCCACCCGCCCACACCCCCGATGAAATGTAACAAAGGAAGCAGTGACATTGAGTTAGGGACATACAGCTTTAAATTACACATTGTGTTCAGAAAGCATTTTATAAACTGAAACATGTGCTAACCTAAGGCGTTGTTATTGTTATCCTTACTTCTGTGAAATTAGGGACGGCTACTTCTGCTCTGGCAAGTTAAAGGGCCAGGGGAGGGAGAGGTGGCATGAGTGGCTTTCCAGAAGAGGGCAACAGAGCCTAAAGAGTTAAACTCCCAGAAAACCAATTCATGCAAAGGGCTGGATCCTGACCAGCACTCAGGCCTGCGCTAAGGATCTGAATTACAAATTTACAGAATTTGCTGCTCAGTAAGTAATTTCTTTTCTTCCTAATGGAGCCTGTAATTTGCAGTGGGGCATTGCCACTTTATTTTCACTGATAGAGTGAGCAAAATCTTGACCACGGAGAAGACTCATTCTACTCACTGTGCAAAATCGCCTTTTTAAAAGGCTTAAAGAGGGACATTCCGAGGATGGTTAAAACCACCCCCTGTTGCAAAGCTCATTCCCTGGTTTTCCCTGTGTTTGCACCTTGGGTAAGTTAATAATTGGAATCATTTCCCTTTCCTTCCTTTTAAGGTACGTAGTGTAGCTGATTTTATTTTTTTAAGGCTTAAGATCCACTTGGGACGATTGGACATAAGAAATGACATTGTCAGATCCAGGTGGTAGGAATTTGCTCCCTTATTGGCACTTTGAGAAGGAGCTAGCAGGGCACACATCCTCATCTCTTGGAGTCTAATTTAATGGGGCTCCAGGGCTTCTCGACTGTTTGCAAACACACAAGGACAATCCAGCCAGTGTGTGTGCGTGAGCGTGTGCATGTGCATTTGTGTGTGTGTTTGTGTGTGAGAGAGAGAATGTGTTTAAGTCCCCGATAATTTGTTTAAAGAGCAAGTGGCAAGGGGGTACAACAAAAACACAAGAATTTCACTTTCTTTCCTTTTTCCTTCCCTTCTTGGCATCTGTTTTGGTACGTGCCTCCCTCCCCAAGATGATGAATTCAAGAGGAACCTCACGGGCTGCTGGGAACAACTGCTCTTTTGAATGGATTCATTTATAGATATCAGTCAAAAAGTCACCGTCAGCTGGAACTGCAAAGCAGTGTTTTGCGTGTGTGTGTGTGTGTGTGTGTGTGTCCGCGTGCCCGTGCACAGTGGCGGCCATTTCAGCTCAAAACCTCCATTCTTGGGAAGGCCACTTCTTCTTGACATGGGAGAAGACACACTTCCCTGTGCACCTAAAAATAAATAAGTAAATGAGTAAGTAAATAAATTAATAATAATAATAATAAAAAGGCACCTTTGCCTGTTCCCCCCAGGTCTTAATTTCTCTTTCAGGGCATTTAGCAATGTTTTGCCGGGTGCAAGTTTTGCTTTGCCTTTTCCCCCATTGTTTGTTCTGTCTGAATGACATTTCTGGGAATCTGTAGGGTTTTCCTGGGCTCACTTGGTGAGTTTCTGCTCTTTTTCTCACTAGTTCAGCATGAGGCATGGAAATTAGTTATTTACTGTTAAATGCATCAGGAATGGGATCTCAATTCAAAACAACAACAAAGGCACACAAAACACAAAAGTGGGGTTTTAACGTGCTTTTCTTAAGCTACAACTGGATTTAGAATTCCCCTAATAAGTCAGTTTTTCAGTTTGCTCTGGCTTTTCTTGCTTTTAAAAAAAAAAACTAAGCAATTTCATTAAAAGATTGTTCTCTTTTTTTGGCCCAGGGGCATGGGAAATCAGTTATGAAAACTGTTGGCAAGCTTTGCAAAGAGATTCTCGCAAAGAACCTTTTTGTTTTGTTGGGGGTGGGGGCTTCGGGAGGGCTCCATCTGCAGTAGTGACTCTGGCCTGAGCTTCTCAGTCCCTTGGCCTGTTTTTTCCCCTCCTGCCTGGGGGCACTTCTCATCTGGGCAAAAAGCCCTGTGCCCAGTGAGGTGAAACTTGCAAATGATACTGTCACCTTCCTCAATGGACTGCAGCCCCGGAGTTCACCAAAGGTCGCAGCAGGCAACCGCCTATGGTGTTTGGAGACAAAGGAGTAGTAGCTGCCTGGTTTCCTTGAATCATCCCTTATGCTCTAATGACTCCAACGGTGGAGGGAAAGTCACCCACCAGTAAGGCCTTCCCCAAGGGACTTTTCCTGCACGGAGCCAGGTTAAATATTCATGCGAAACAGCATGAGATAGTTCCCAACTGGTGAGGCACAGACACAAGTAGTCTCCAGGTATGGCCAGGAGGTCTGAAGGCGCTAACCCGGCTACTGTGAGGAAACGACTTTTGGTCTTTTATGTGAAAATGTAGAATTCGGCCAGTCCAAGCAGGGAGCCAGCAGGCCCCAGCAGCAAAGGACCCTCTCTCCGCCTCAGTCTGGGTTTTTAGGGACACCGCTTGTTTCTGAACACACTTTCCAAAGCCTATTTGCCAAAGTGGTATAATTTGCGTAAGAGGCAAACTCGTCCCTATGCTCTAGGTCCACGTCAGGAGACTATTTCAGTGTCTATTTCCAATCAATGTGTGATGCATTGTGTATGTGATAGATTTGTGTGAGCCTATATGTGGATCTGCATTAGTTACATGTATGTGTTTATTTGTATGTGCGTGAATATGAGTGTGTGCATGCTTTTATCTATTCATGTATGTGACGTGTAAGTGTGCATGTGTATGTGAATGTAGGTATCAGTACATGTCTGAACACATATGTGTTTGTCTGTAACGGACACTGCCAATGCACACATCCCCCAGCTGCTTAGGGATCGCGGCTTCTCAGCTCAATGGAAGCAGTTTGCCCACCCCACGGGCTCCCAGGGCAGCCCAGGACTCACCTAGAGGGGTTCAAAGCCGGCCCCCTTGCCTCCAGAATGACCAGCTGCGTGGTGCAATTCATGCTCCAGCTGAGACCAGTCCTTGCCCAACTCCTTCCCTGCCCTCTTCTTTTCTCTTATTGCCTCTCTCTGGGAGCCCACTCTCAGTATATCCCATGCGTCTGAATCCCTGCCCCGGGCTCTGCTCCAGGCAACCTGGCCTAAGATAGCATTTTTATGGATGTGCATGCGTGTGTGTATGCAAACATACATGTGCACACGCTTGTGTGTGTGCACGTGCCCACATACAAGGATATCCAGGAGGATTTGGGAGAAAATTATCCTTCAAGGAAGATAACAGAAGAAGAGTATGGATTTTATATTCTGGAACTTAAACCCATCTAGACATACAGTAGGAGAGACCTGCTTTAAAAGTTGAAAATTAAAAGATACTTTAGAAGTAAATGTATTTTTTTTATTGAATCAGAAAAAAGAAAGATACAGTATACATGACTATCAGCCAATCATATGCTACTTTGAATTACATTTTAATAGACTCATGGTCCTATGTATTCCTCTGTACAAGTATTAAAAAAAACTTAGGTATTTGCATAATATTCTGTAAATTTTTATTAACTGAGGTTATGGGAAGGGTTTTATCAGAGCACATCCTGAGAACATTAGGAAATTACAGACACATTGGAAGCAAGTGTCAGACGGAACAGATGAAGCAAGCCCCTCAGCCATCTGAGAAACATTAATAATGTAAGATTGCAGAGACCAAATCTTTGTTAGGGATACAGGATGCGGGATAAAAAAAAAAAAAAAAAAAAAAGGAGGCCGTAGCGCCCCCTTGTGTTGTAAAATAAACTCGCAACTTCATTTATTTGCATTATTATTTTTTTTTTTTTGGAGTTGTAATCCTTGCCCTTGTCACTGAGTCTCAAAAGCCATTGTTTTTCCAAATCATTTTAAGCCCTCTCCGGTCAGTCTTTTCCCTCTCATCAATAAATTTCAAGGACTTTATTTGAAAAACAACTCTTACTCATTTCTTTTTTCATAACCCCACACATTCCATTCCAGGAAATTGGCAACCACCCAACACAGCCCGTGTTCTCCCTCCTTAAAATGAGAACTTAAACAAACAGATTTTCCTCTCCCTCTTTCAAGCTTACAGGATGAGCACTTACTACAAAGCTTAATTCCTTCTAGCAGGCATTTTTCTTCTGCAACTCACTTGTCACTGACATTTTTCATAACGTAACATGAATGCATTCCTCCACACTTTCCCTTCCCTGCTTGGCAGTCATCAACTCTTCTGACCTAACTAGTTAACCTGCTAAACCACCTTTACAGTTATTTGCCCGAAAAGACTGGACCAGAGACATAAATAATACACCTCAGTATATAACAGCTCGGGCTTAATTTGTACGCAGAATTTCACGTCATGGCTATCAGAAGAATATATACAAGGAGTGTATTTGGGGAGAAGCCGGGGTAAGGGGGAAACATCTTGGTGGCAGGAGAACCTGGTGGGAACTGTGGTGATTGTTTACTTGGATTTGCCAACTGGTCCGATGGCTACTGGGTCAGTTTGCACTTGAGCGTCCGACATCCGCTTTGGTCCCTGGAGAAAAACAGAGAGAAGTTGTAGCCTGTTGAAGGTCTGTAATAGGAACAGCAACAGTGGCCAGTTATGTAGCATTTACTCTGTGCTGGGTGTTGTGGTAAGTATTACTACAGACGTCTTAGTCATGAGTGGTGGATAAGGGAATGGTCTCCAATCAGATGCTCCGTTATATCACTTTCTAGCTTTGTGAGATCTTGGACAAATTAGTTAACTCTTTGTGTTTTGGTTTCTTCATCTTTAAAATGGGAATAATAAAATTTATCTCAGAGGGTTGCTCCCGAGATAAAGTGAGTTCACACTTGTCCTGCGCTTAAAGCAGAACCTGAGGTGTAGAAACCCCCCACCATTCTACCTCCCTTTAGCTCCCCCTCCCCAGTCACCGTCTAGCTACATCACCCTGTTTTGTTTTGTCACAGAATGTAGCACTCTCTGAAAGGACTGTAGCATCCATTTTACTTGTCTAGCGTCCATCTCTGCCGCCAGGATGTAAGATCCGTGAGTCCTGTCCAGTGCCTGGCGGGTGTCTGGCGAGTAGCAGGTTTGCCTTCTTAGTGACTGAACTCGGGGAAGGAGTGCTGTGATGTGGGTACTATTATTATTGTTCTACTTTTTCTGTCAAATGTCACTGATAAAAAGTAAAACCAACTCTATCTGCATATAGTTCTATGAGGTCAGACCAACACATGTAACCACTGTCAAAACTGACATATCAAACGGTTCTAACACCTCCCAAGCCCTCCTCGTGCCCCTCTGTAGTCACCCCCTCCCCACCACAGACCCCGGCAACCGCTGATCTGTTCTCCATCCCTAGAGTGTTGGCTTTTCCAGGATGTCACATCAGTGTCATATGGAATCATAGAGCATGTAGCCTTTCAGCTCGCTTCTTGCACGGGGCAGAGTGCATTGGAGATTCACCCGCGTTGCTGCAGGATCAGGGGTCCTGTTACTTTTGGCCCCTTTTACAGTAGAGGGTAATAGAATATAAGATTGTATCTAGTGCACTAAAGTATACACACATATATATAGTACAGTACAGAGTAGTATAGTACACATTGATAGTATAGTATATGATAGTATATATTTTATAGTATACATATATAGTATAGTAAATATAGTATAGTTTAGTACAGCACAGAACATAGTACCTTAAATATAGTATCATATAGTATAGCATAATATATACTATAGTATAGTATGGTTTATATAGTATAGTATAGGGTAGGGTACTATAATATACTATTGAAAAGTATATGTAGTATAGTGTATGTACAGAGTTGTGTAGTATAATGTGGTACAGTATACATTACAGTATAATATATAATACAGTATAGTGTATTACAGGATAATATAGTATAGTATAACATAGTATAAGTAATTTATACAGGGTGTATATAGAGTGTATGTATGTAGTACATATGTAGTGCAGTGCCCTATAGTATACATAGACTAGCACAATGTAGGGTAGCATGGCACATAGCGTATTCTATACAGTGTCATGTAATAGGGTGTAGTTTACCATGGGATCAGATTGCTGGGCTTTGCACCCCAGATCTACCCCTTCCCAGCTGTGTTACTTGGTCAAGTTGCTTAGCCCTCTGCACCTTAATGGGTAAAATGGGAGTTCGCAGGGCAGTTGTGAAGATTAAATGTTAGTATGTATAAAGTGCTTTGAACAGTATTTGTCACACAGTGAGTGCTATAAAAGAGTTATAGTTGCTATTTTTAGTGGTGGAGGTCACCAGTAGCTACAGGTATCTATGGAATGGAACAGTTATGAGTGATCAAAGGGTTTAGGCCAGCTTGCTCCTCTTAACTACCCGCCTCTACTGCACCACAAAGGCTAACCCCAGTTCAGGGGCCCACGGCTGGTGCCAGTGTTATTCCTTGTCTTGATCCCTGGCTCAACCCATATTCCCTTGAGTCCTGGGTATGACTTTGCTTATTTCTCCTCTGAGTTTATGCTTGACCACCTTGCTTATAATTTGAGTAATGACCCTTCAGGCTTTCTGTGTTTTCCAGGATTTAAATTATCCCAAATATATTTAACATTTACTACTGTTATATTTCACTCCATCTACCTACCCATCCATCTATCTAATCATCCATCCTTTTATTCATTCATTTAACAAATACTTAATTGAGTGTCTACTATGTTCCAGCCACTATCCTGGGGAGGACAGCATTGTCAGTCCGTGAATGGACAAGGTCACTGTTCTCCCAAAGCTAACAGTCTAGGGAAGGAGAAAAACTCTGCCTTCAGCTGTCCCCTTGCTTCCTCTGCAGGCTACATCGAGGTGCCACCTTAGATGTAATCCCCTCCGAGAAGCCTTCCCTGACATTCTCCCCTCAAACCCAAGGCCAGGCCAGGTCCTCACCTTCAGCCTCTCTTCGTGGGCCTTCCTCCTCCCCTCCTGACTCTTCCCACACGCAGCCACAACTGTGGGCTCCAGACTGGCCAGGGCTGTTTACCTTGCTCTTTGCACCTAGCGCAGTGCCTGGCACACAGTAGGTCTTCAATAAATATTTGTCTGCTGAATGTCCAGCCAGCCCCTGTCCGATCTGTCCCCTTTGGAGGTGGGAATCACACCTCTCGCCCGGGAGCCCTGAAAGAAGAGGCAAAAAATCTACCTACCAGGCCCTTAAAGAAGCCCCCGAGGGACTGCTGCCGCTTCTCGAGTCTCTTCTGGGACCTGTCGCCATTCTGCAGCGAGTTGGCATCCCCCGTGGCCTGCCCTGGGCATTGCGCTGGGTCTTTGGCTTCCTGCTTGCTGTTCTTCTGCTTGTTCCCCTCAGCTGCCGACTTCTTGTCCTTGGAGGAGCCCTCTTTGCCCTTCTGGGCCGCTCCTGTGGGTTCTGGCTCTGGAGGCGTGGTGGCCTTCTCTGCAGAGTCCACCGTCTACAAGTGCAGACCAAGCCCATTTTTAGTGGCTGCAAGACAAGTCTCAGCAGCAGGGGAATAAGTATGTTATTACAAAATAGAGATGTTCTAATGTGGGGTGGTACCTACATTTTCATGAATCCCTGGTGAAACGAAAAAATGAAAAAGAAAAAGTGGAAACACTCATCATGGTACAAGGTCATGGTAGGGGACATTTAGGTATTTATCTAATAATCCATTAAGTAATTTTATGCTTTCCCAGCAAGCATTCTTTCCCCTTTCTTCTGGTCCCAGAACTTGGATTTTCCTCGGGGAACCACCTTTCTCTCCCTCCCCCCCACTGGTCTAGGCAAACTAACTCTACCCCTGGGCACAGCATGTGACTCAGGCCTGGCCGATCAGAGCATGGCATGTGAGTGGGCTGCTGTGATGGAGTCAGCACAGGCAAACATAGATAAAGCCTGAGCTAGTCTCAGAGCTTTGCTAAAATAATCGAGAGCTCCCTTTCTATTAGATTGAAGCCATGAAGATGTAAGACTGGAGCTTCCAGCACCACCACGGGAATCTGCCTGAAAAGGAAGCCAACACAGAGGAGAGCAGAGCTGAGAGATGGGGAGGGGGGGGGAGAGAGAGAGAGAGACAGACAGACACCAGGCACTGATGATATTGCATGTGCTCCTGGATCTAGCTGTTCCTGAAGCTCTCTTATGCCCACACCAGCTTTGGGAGCGTTACTCCCACATGCAACCACGTGTGACTTTTTTCCTGGGGATGCTCACTCTTTCCCTCATGATTATGTCTACCTTAATTTTTGGTGTCAATCTGTCCTTTTGCTTCATGAAATGGTGGTAAGAGAAGATGATTGTTTTATCTTTAGTTTTGAATGATGTGTATCTTTCTATGCCAAAATGAAAGATATTATACAATCCTACGTGGTTTCTACAATCTGGAGGGATGAGGCTGTAAAATATGAAATTCTAGAAAACTCTGGGTAAACTACACATAACAAAAAAAATCCATTATGAAGTAGAAACCCTTTTCTCATCATTGACTTGACCTGAAATGTCTATGGGGTCCAGACAGATCATGTAAAAATAAAAAAGCAGCTAGGGGTAAGAATAAAATCCCAGGAAGATCTGATTTCCCCTGTTGTAAAAGCAACATGGGTTTAAAGAAATGTTTCTCCAGTGTAATGAAAGCACCAGTTCAAGCAATGCTGGCTCTGCTGCTGGGGAGACAATTTGGGGTAGAGAGGCTTGTGGTGAACTGACTGTTAACGCCGTGTGTGAAGGGGCCGCAGCTGCTCGGACCCAGCTGAGAGACAGCCTGCAGCCCCAGTGCAGTCAGATCTTCTGTTTTTTCAAAAGAACTTTGGAATTGAATTTTCTAAATGCAAAATATGTCAGCTATTAAATATTGATTTCAAAAATTTTAAAACAGTGATCATGGCAAACAACCGTACCACAAGTCTCCCTATGGGCCACAGGTGACCCACCGGATATGTGTTGATAAGCCTGATTCATAAAGTTCTGTGCTGCCCTCAGATAAAAAGTTCTATGACAGGGTTAATGCAACCAAAGGAGAAACGCCATTTTGCACCAGTGAGTCAAGCACACCCCTTAGAAATAAGTGAGAGAACAAACATGAGACTCCCAGCCCCGAAGGCTCCACAGGTGCTGTCCAGAGGGCGGAAGTCCTCGGAGAAAGCAGCATCAGACACACGGTGTGCCCGAGAAGCTGTCGTGCAGCCGCACGTCCTGGACACCCCTGTCCGAGCCCAGCTGCCGAAGCTGCAGCAAATGCTGAGCTGCAGGTGTCCCCGAGCAGTAGACAGCCCAGAGCAGAAGGCCCCTACACGGAACAGAAACTCGCACCACAGTGCTCTTCAGAAAGGCCAGAAACCAGAGACCCAGTTCAAACTGCTGTTGATTGTTTTTGTCCTGCGGATTTTAAAATACAGCGAGTGGCTAAGAGCTCAGTGTCTGGAGTCAGAGGGACGTGGTTTGATTCCAGTTCCATCACGCCCTTGCTATGTGACCTGGAATAAACTGACCTCTCAGTTTCCTCGTCTGTGTGGGAGTCATGAAAGAAATGACATCTCGTGGTGTTGTGAGGATTTAATTAGCTAAGAGTGGCAAGCTGACTGTGTGAAATGCTAACTGTACAGTGACCAGTCGTCCTGGTTTGTCTGGGAGTGGGGGGGGGGGGTTCCAGGACATGGAACTTAGAGTTTTAAAACCAGGAAAGTTCCAGGCAGACTGGGATGCACTGGTCACCCTGGCTTACCATTGCCAGTGGTTATTCTTTTTAAGGACAACTGTGTGGGTCTGGCCCAGTGGCTGCACCCAGTTAATAATGTTGAATGTGACACGTAGGGTCCCCTTGTGCCTCCCCAGCCCTGCCTCCCTCTTCTCATTCTGCTCCAGCCACACGCCTCCTTTGGTTCCTTGAAGAAGCTTATTCTCGAAACAGGGCTTCACATTGCTGCCACCCCCACTGGTGGGCCACCAGGGCTTCCTACGACTGCCACTGCCTGTCCAGCAAGTCTCAGTCTGTTCCCACCTCCACCCCCAAGTCAGAGTAAGCATTTGCTGTCGCTCAGTGAGGACACACCAGTGTTTTCAAGTCTGGATCCAAGGCCCTGCACAATAGGATTCTCAAAGCACTCTGTGCCGAGTATAAATAGAATGAGGTTTCCAGCTCATTCAAATTTGCACGGACGTCATTCCAGTCTTAGAACCACCAAAATTGTTGGCATAACTCTTTCACTGTGACATTCCAGACAAAATGTACAATCCTATGTAAGTTTTCCCTTTTGAATAGTGTAACTATCGTGTTCCCAAGGTAGTAACCTTTGGGAATTTGGGTTCCAAAGTGGTCTAGAGAATGGGTTTGGGGACAGGCATAGTAACAACTTGAAAAAGAAAAAGAAATTGAATGTGGTAAAAAGCTCTGTATTCCCTGTTTAAATATGCAGGATAAACCAATTAGTATGGAAACATAAATACAGTTACTATGGCAGTCATTGCTGTCCATTTGCGAGAGTGTGGTATGAGCACCATTACGGGATAATTCCCTATGAGCAGCCTCAGAGCAACAGTAACAAACAGAAACTGCTGTGGACTGAACTGTGTCCCCAACCCCAAATTCGTGTGTTGAAGCTCTAACCCACAATGTGATTATATTTGCCCTAGAAAGTAATTAAGGTTAAGTGAAGGCATAAGGATGGGGCCCTGATCCAACGGGATTAGTGTCCTTATAAGAAGAGACTCCCTCTCTCCCTCTCTCTCTCTGCCATGTGAGGACAGTCAGCAGGCTGGTGGCTGTCTACAAGCCAGGAAGAGAGCCCCCATCAAGAACTAAACTTTGCTGGCACCTTGATTTGTCTTTTCCAGCCACTAGAACTGAGAAAACAAATTTCTGTTGCTTAAGCCACTGGCTACAGCATTTTGTTACAGCAGCCATGCTGGCTAATATACCAGCTAACATTTACTGAGCCCACGGTACAGAAATGTCCTAAGTGTTTACGTGTATTAATTCATCTGACAACCCTTTAAAGTAGTCCTTTTCTTTCTCCATTATATAGATGAGGAAGCTGAGGCACTGAGACACTGGTAATTTCCCTAAGTCACACAGCTAAAAAATGGCTGAGTCAGGATTTGAACCCAGACAGTTTAAGTCTACAACTCATGTTCTTAGCCACTTCTCCCTGATGTCATTTTTGTGAAGGTATATTTTTAAGATTAAAAAATGAGTGTAAGCTGGGCATGGTGGTGTGTGCCTGTAGTCCCAGCTACTTGGGAAGCTGAGGTAGGAGGATCGCTTGAGCCCAGGAGTTTAAGTCCAGCCTGGGCAACATAGCAAGACTCCACCTCTAAAATAAAGTAAAATAAAATAAAATAAAATATTTTTAAAAATAAAAACAATTTAAAAAAATAAAAATAAAATAAATTTTTAAAAGTGTAGTTTGGAAAACAGGGTGTTGCATATAATCCCATTTTTAAAAAAGAACCCACATAGTTATAAACATGTTATAGCTATGTTTCTTTAGAAGAGAGAGAATGATGTAAGTGAACCATGTGACCCCATGTTTTTAATCTATTCAAGAAACAGCTCCTACTACGTGCCAGGCACCATGCAATGTGATGTCAAAACAGAAATGTCTCTGCTCCACAGATGTTCCAGGCAGAGGTAGGAAGGTGTAGGGGAGACAAATGAATTACTATAATTTGTAACAAGTGTCATGAAATAAAAGAACAAGATGTAGTGATGATACCTGGACATGGACAGTCTCTTTGAGAAGGTGACATTTATGCCAAGACGTGAAGGAGAGAAGGAATTTTCCATGTGCAAAAGAGGGAGGAGCATGTGTGAAAACCTTTGATAGGAAACAGCTGAGGAACTCTAGCTCGTTTGTGCTCGTGTCTGCAGAGCCCAGCACAGTGCTTGGTATACAGCAGGTGCTTGATCCAGAGATGTTAAATGAGTTGCTGTGGCCGAGAATGGCATAGAAAACAAAGCTGGAAAGAAGAGAGAATACGCCAGCTAAACCCACCACCAAATTGAGTTCAAGGTCACTTACTTGGTAGTTGGAGTCTTTCCCATTTATTTCTTCTGAGTGGGTGATCCCTCCATCCCCTTTCACTGACTAAAATAATAAACAGACAACGGCCTTTCAGCTACCACAAGCGCAGACACAGGGCAAACACGAGGAGCAAGGCAAAGGCAAGACCAGCTAAAAACATATTGCTCATGAGATGTACGGGTTGTCATACAATATTTTAACCAGAGTCCGATTACATTCAAGTGTTGCACTCCCCAAATAACAATAGCAAAAGTCCTAAACCCTGGGATTATGTCATTCTGGGATAAATACATGGTAATGAAAATACCAACACTGGAACCAGGAGGTGGTTGAACATATTAAACAGATGCATAACTGAACGAACAACTGACCCATTAGTAGCCTCCACTGATAACACTTAGGTGGCTGTGTGTGTTTTGCTGTATTTCCCTCAGCAGAGATACGAATTCTCCAGTGGAGCTGAGCATCCCATTTCCATCCTCCTGTAGCCAGCAGCATCAGTGACGGGCTGGGTGGGGTTGTCTTTGACTCCTTAAGCCCCATGCTCTGAGCTAATGGTTCTAAAAGTACGATTCCAGGACCAGCAGCTTCAGCACCGCCTGGGAACCTGTTAGAAATGCAAATTCTGGAGACCCGCTTCAGATGTACCAAATCAAAAGCTTTGGGGAGGGGGCTGAGGCTCAACCATCTGTGCTTTATCAAGCCCTCCAGGTGGCTCTGGGGCGAGTTTGAGCATCATTGCTCTAAGCTAACCAGCCATAGACAAGTTCAGAACAATCTGGGGTCTGTGGTTTTAACTGTGCATTTAGTATTACCCTATGTTTGATAAAATACCTATGAAATCTGGTGATGAATCGCTCAGTTCCCATCAGCAGTATCGACTCGGGTCTAATCCTGGCATATTTGGTTATTGTGTAATGTCTCCTCTTTCCAACTATGGAGGGAGGGTCGAGAGTGGGGGTTAAGCAACGTGGATCAAGAGGAAGTTTCCAGAGTCCACTGTTATCAACTTGGCTCTCCCCTTAGCAGATGGCAAGAATCCAGAACACATGGACTAAGAACAGCAAAAACGTTGAAGGCGCTCGAATACTTTCTGACTGGTAAATGTCACGTGTCTTTGTTATCTGAGATATGCTGCTCATAGAAGTAATAAAAATTTTATGAAGGCTAACTTTTAGTGGGGTGCTACAGAGTGCCAGGCATCGTGCTAAATGAGATAATAACTTGCGTTATTTCATTACATCAGAACCTCACAATAGAGGAATAGTTATTTTATTTCACAGGCAAGAAACAGAAGCTCAGAGACACCAGCATGGGTCATGGAAATAGAAGGTTCGAGGGCCAGGATTTGATGGCAGGCAGTGACTCCATTTCCATCCTCTAAACCACTCCCCATACTACCCCCAGAAGGCAGGAGGTGCCACTCAATCAACAAATGTTTACTGAGCATTCACTATGAAGTTACTTGATGTTAGATTAGGCAAAATGATAAGATAGAGGCTGCGCAACCACAAACGCGGAGGTCTGTGGGACATGCCCATCGTCAGGGGCCCACTGTGCTCATCTTTCGATGTTGCTTGGTGCTGCTCTCTAGGCCCTCCAGTGGTTTAACACACTGTGTGAATTGCTATGTCCTCCTTTTCCCCAAAGCAATATTTACAGAGCTTGGCAGAGGGTAGAACCCTGATACGTGCTTCTCGATTGGTTAGGAATAAAAGAAGTGGTGTCTGGAAGGTCCATGTACTTTTCTTAGGGACATCATTGTGCATTTCACTAAGGTTTTCAAACCAAAGGCAAAGAAAGATCAGTCTGCACTCTGCATAAAGTTTAGATCCTTTTACGTGGAAAGCGGGCTTTCCTTCCTCTATTAATTGTTCTATTAATACAAAGGCCAGTCTTGCTCGAGAAGTTTTAGAAAAAGAATTTGACTGTCTTGGTTATTGCTCCCCTCCCCATGACCAGCTCCGTCGGCCTTCCCCTCACACCCACAGGTGTGAACACCTGGGGATTTCATTTAACTTCCAGAATTCAGGCGTGTCTTCCTGCTCACATTAGCTGGCCTTTGGGGAATGTTGAGCAGCAAAAACCAAATGCACAATATGGCTTTTTAAGCAAAAACTGAATGGACGTTAGGAGTCATGCACAGCCCTTCCACCATCTAAAGAATAAAGTTCTCTTTTTCTCCCCGAAAGAGAGGGATTTTTAACTTCCCTTTAGCAGTTTCAACTTGGCATCTGTTCAGTCCTCTGCCAGTTTAAGGTTTCAATTTGCTTTCTTCCCCCTCCCTTTCTTTGATAGTCCTCAGAGGAGAATTTGTACTGAATCAGAAGGCCATGCTGGCAGCAGCGGACCTCACTTAATATCATGAGGACAGAACTTCAGGCTGTCAGGGAGATTGTTGCAAAGAGGTTCAACCTCTTTAAAAATAAAAAGAAGAGAGAGAGAGAGAGAGAGACAGAGAATGCCAAGCTTTTCAGTGATTTTTCTCTGTTGGTTTATTCTGAAGCATATAAAGCTGTATGTGAAGGTTTAGACTAAGGATCTTATTAAGCCTATTTGAGATCACTTCTGTAAACACAGTTATTATTAATAATCATTCCCTCCCTCCTTCCCTCTCTCTCTCTTTCTTTTGCCTTCTTTTTCTTTCTCTTTGCACTGCCCTCTTTCAAAGACAAGTCAGAATAACCCATTTTGGACTTTGTATTCCAAGGACCATAACCACAGAAGCTTACTTTTCCAGCTGTCAAAAACAGCAAAGTTACTGTTTAAAGAGACTAAAATTCTCCCAGAAACTACTTAATATTTTGAAGAACAGTTTAAAGACTATGAAATAATTTCAGAGATTTTTCCAGTTTGATACTGAGCAACTTTCTTCATGGAGTTTATTTTTATTCATGAGAGTCAAAGGTGAAGCATCTCAGGGCATTCAGCCTGCAGTTTTGAGATGGAATCTAGTTGTGGCATCCAAGCCCTGCATATTAATGAAGTCATTTTTTATTTCTTTCATTGTGTCATGCATAGCTTGATACTCTGAGGAACATTTGAACCATCTCCAATATATATCACCTAGATATTCAAAATTCTAACAGAAATGTTTGGTGGTCAGTTTGCATTTCTTTGAAAGGAATAGAAATGTATTTTGATGGCAATATAACTCAACCAAAGTTGAGATTTAGAAGAAAAAGAATTGGGATGAAAATTTAATATGGGGTGAGTATATCAGCAATATTGTTTACTAGATCCGCCTCATTAGAACAAATTCAAGGAACTGGATCTACCAGAAATTTCCAGGATCAACAAAGGTTATGAGTCTGAACTTTGTGTTTTACCAAGATGCTCACTTGCAATGGAATCGGACTAGCCAGACAAAATTAATAAGCTGAGTAATTAAGTTTTATTTTAATGACAAATATACTCAGAAAACTTCTGTCCATGCTCTAAGCGAGCCATGCATTCGTTTTCTTCTCTTTTGCCTTGCTGGCATTTTAGGTAAAGTGTCACAGCTCAACACATAAAAACAATGTTTCCAAAGAAAACATTACTAAGCGAATTATAAAAATGGAGCCTATGGTTGTTCTACCTCCCTCTGTTCCTTCAAAGAAAATCAGCTGCAGAAGCACAAAAACCAGCAATAGCTCATGAGTATAAGGGTGAGCTTTAGAATCAACAAAAATGACAACTAAACAAACACCTGAATTTGAATTCTGGCTCCACCGTTTACCAGCCCTGGGAACCACTTAAACACTCTCGAGGTGCCCTGGTCCTCCCAGGGAGGCAGGGAGAGCATTTGTTCTACAGGGTTCCATATGAACCAATAAAATAGTGCCTGCGATGCACTTGGCACGGTGCCAGCCCTGTCATAAGCATGGAAGCTGCTACTGTTATTACTACTCATCACTGGAAAGCGCCAAATGACCACAGAGCCCCTTTAAGGGTAGGAGGGAAAGCAAGTCAGTGGTGGAGGAATTGCCCAGATAAATGCTTCTGAAAAGCAAGAGCAAATCAGTATTAATATTTTAATACTCAGGGGAGAATTTGAGATCAAGCATGTTAGCTAGGAGACTCTTGTTTTCTCTTGTTTTTTGTTTTATAATTATCATTATAATCCACCCTCTTTTCTGTTCCAGATTGTAAATTTCAACAGGTTTTATTAGACTTATTCGATCTAATGTAAGCAAGAAAAACACTCCGATTTCATGACTGTCGCCTTATCTGGGCCATTAATTTGCCCAGTATTAAAGCTCACGGTATTTCTCTAAGCCTGAGAACGTTATTCCAACAAAGATTTTCTTATAAAACTAATGGTCCAAAGAAAGACACATGAGGAGGATTGAATGAAATCATGTATGTGAAAATAGTTTGGAGGAGCAAAGCACTTTTCAGGTGCAAGGTGTTATTAATGTTGACGAATTATAAATCCCTGCCTATCTATTTCTTTCTACCACCTTTATGGTGTCATCTGCCTACCTGGTTTGTAGATCCATGAACGCAGTACTCTACCCACTCGCTTGATAAAAATACACTAGCACTTCGAACATTCAGTTTCTTGACATACAGCTGAATTAATATGTATAAGAATCTTTTCCTATTTAGGACATGACAGATGTCTTTGATATTCCTTGCAATTATTTTGAAGTCCTGTAGGAGCCCATAGGATTTTTGTGAAGTTATACATCTACATGTGTTGAATGCAATGTTAGGACTTATATGATTCTGTTTTTTTTTCCTGAAATATAGTTATTTGAAAAATGATATTCTTTCTATTTTTATTTTTATAAGAGGTTAATTTCTGGAAAGAAAAATCTCTTCAGAAATTAATTGGGCAATGCATTTATTTTGAAGGAAATACTTAACAGAGTTACTTTACCTTGGGATACTAAAATAAGTTACCTGAGAGAAACTTAGGTAGGCAAAGGCTAGAAAGTAGAAAATCAATGATTTGATGAATCGAGAAACTGAATACAAATGAGAGGTTTTGCAATTGAGTTTTCTCTTCTATTAAATCAATTATTTAAACAAACCCATATTTTTCTAACAATATCTGAAATTCATTTGAAATATTTATTTATTTGGCTCAAAAACCCTTGAAAACCCTTGGAGATGGGCCAGGTGCTTCTCTGTTTCCAAAAACTTAGAAGACGTTGTTTTTTTTTTTTTTTCCCCCTGCATAAATCCAAAGACCCTAAATCAGTTTGGAAGCCATGAACATATTATCAAAAAATGTTTCCTAAAAATAATTGCTAGAGCCAACTTCCAGGAACCTACCCAGTGGGGATGTTAACAGGTGCATAAACGCAGGTGTACAAGGATCTTTATGCAGGTTAGTGAAGCAATTGAAATAATCTGTGTGAGACACTCGGTGCGTGCTCACTAAATATGGGCATAGAGTTAAAAATAAATGTCTGTTTTCTTCATTAGCTTTTATTTTCCGAGAGGAAAGAGATGGCATCTGTTTATGCTCATGGTTACATCCCTTGTGCCTGGAATGCAGTGGGCACTCAATAATTATTTGTTGAATAAGTGAATGAATGAAATGCAAAAAGTTGGAAGCAAGCCAAATATCCATCAAGAGGGCGACAGGTAATCTTAGTGTGATAACTCCAGACAACTTAATTCAAAGAAGTTGTTTTAAAGAATGAGAAAGTCCCCTACTAGGGGTTGCAAATTCAAATACACGCAGGGAAAGGGCCAGTGACATAAATGAGTGAGCTGGGCTGGGTGTGACAACAGGGAGTGGTGGGGAATTCGACAACCTGGAAAATCCATCTTTTGTGTATTTGAATTAATCATAACGTAAACATAATGTTCTAACGAGAACAAAACAGAAAAAAAAAGACAGTAATTAGGATATCTGTAATTTTAGGGGAAATCCAGCAATCCCAGAAGTAGCGTTTAAACTTTAAAAGGAAAAAATAATGTCTGAGTTCCCAGGCATAACTCTTTTCATGTGCTATAGGTAATAGGAACAATGGACAGAGAAGTCCTGACACTATGAATCTGCTGAGGATGGCGTGGAAAAATGTGTCTTCGCCTGTCTCTATGCCCATCCTACAAAGAATGAATTTCAAAGGACCTTTTGTTTCCAATTCATTCCCCTAACCATTTAGACTTACCTAGTTCTACTGCCAAAAAAATTCCCCCGAATAATGTCTAACAGATAGCTCTGGAGATGAGTTTAACATGGGACTTCAAATTTAAGAATTTGTTTTGGATGGATGCAGTGAGTGGTTTAGAGGTTTTTTTCATGCTTTATTTGGACTTTTTTGTATTTTTTCCTCTTTTAAATGAAGAAGCTTCGTGTTGTTTATTTGGAAAAAACTGTCATTCTAGTTGCTATTTTTTTTTTTTTCTGTATCTCTCAATTCCATCCAGAAATGAGAAAGCTGATCACCGTCAATATTATGATGATCTATTTGGGGATCCCATTTGTAAGTTAGATGAGTTGCCAGAAACAGGCCAAATGTTCTTTTCTTCCCTGGCATCCTGTAAACATTGGTTTAAAAAAATCTCAAATCTTAATCTCCATTTTCAGCACCAAATTGCAAATCAAATGGCCAGCAGTATAGATGGGGTTTTGGCCATATGGCAGGCCTATTACTTATTCTAAACTTTTTCCTTCATGAGAGTCTAACAAGAAAAGAAAATGATTCCAGCCAACAACTTCTAACATAATTATTTCTAATATGCCTCAACTCCCACTGGCAAGGGTTTGTTTTGTTTTGTGGACTAGAAGGAATTCCTTAACAGGTTGAGCCTGTGAAATTAGAGAGTTGCTTTCTCAAAGGATTAAACTCCTAAATGCTCCTGAAAATAAAGGCGCACTATAATGAAATTCTTGTTTTTCATCAAAAGAGAATTAAACCAATGACCTTTTGCATGCATTTTTGGTTTTTGTCCTTCAACTGATTTAGGTTTTGTTGCATTCTATTACTCAAGTTCCTGGCTGTTTAGATATTTAACGTACATGACTATAGACACCAAAAGATGTCTGTCCACATTTTTTCTATTCTATACAAATTAAAAACATGGCAAAAATTCACTAAGTTTATATGTATTCAGCAGTAGAATATTACATTGTCATGTTGTCATTTCCTTATTTGAATTATCTGTAAATCAGCGTTGTCCAAATTTATGTTATTCTCATGTCATCTTTAGAATTTTTGCCACTTCAATATATAACTTGGACTATTTCTTTTCTTTCTTTCTTTCTTTTTTTTTTTTTTTTTTTAGAGACAAGGTCTCACTCTGTCACCCAGGCTGGAGTGCAGTGGTACAGTCATAGCTCATTGCAACCTTGAAATCCTGCGCCTCCCGAGTAGCTGGGACTACAGGCTCACGCCACTGCACCCGGCTAATTTTTTCTATTTTTTTGAAGAGATGAAGTCTTGCCATGTGCCCAGGTTAGTCTCAAACTCCTGGCCTCAAGTGATCCTCCCACCTTGACCTCCCAAAGAACTGGGATTAGAGGTGTGAGCTGCCACACCCAGCCAAAAATGCCTTATTTATGTAAATAAATATATTTTCAAAGGAAATTTCATATCATTACCATAAGGAGAGAAGCAGTATCATTGGGTATCATTGGCCAGCAACAGAAGGAAACTTTGAAAATAAAAAAAATTTAGAAGTAAACAATAGTATTAACTTCTAGGTGGACACTATTGTCTGCCAAAGCTGGAGACCCAAGGCCAACACTTTCTCTGTTACAAAGGGAGTTAGCAGGGGTTAAAAAAGGGTTAAAGACTATTAGCAACAAAGTGAGACTTTCTCTGTGATTGAATCAGAAGGAGAAAAGGGAATTTTCTTACTGCATAATTCGTTTTCCATTCATATCCCATACACACCGCCTACAATCATGTGTCATACCACTATGGCATGGGGCCTGTGTTCTCGGAAGCTCATCTAGGTACTTCTGTTCTCCCGTGCAGGGAGGAAGCGGCTTACCATTTGTCTGAGAAACGCCATCAGGGAGCTTCTTGGTGGTTTGCTTTCTTCTCTTTTGAGTTTGACTTCTGCAGGGTCAGGCGTAGCATCTCCTTCTTCGTTGAGATCCACTGTTTGTAAGGCTGAGTCTACTTCCGAGGACTTTATAATCTCTACTGGTGATTCACACACCACCTGGATTATTTTGCCAGGTAATAAGAAAATGAAAAAAAAAATTCCCCCCAAACATGTTTGATAGAATGGGGTCCTGGTTGCCCCCCTGTCCACAAAGTAGCTACAGATTTGACTCTAAGACCATTTCTACACAGGCACATCTTCAAGCAGAAACATTCACGTTGTATGATGTGCTCTTACACAGTCAATTTCTGAACAAGAGCCAAATGGATGTGGAAGTGGCAACGTTCCTTCCTCCAAGAAGGTACGAGGCACACATAGGAGGTCCCTTTTGCCCTTCAGAGCATGCCCAATACCCTCCTCTCCTCGTAAGCCCACCTCTTTGGTTTGCCCCAAAGGTGAATTCCACCTGGCCTGTGTAGAAATCAGGAATAATCATTTTCTTAAGAGTCAAGCCTTAGAGAAGGTAACCATGACAACTTCCAATCCACATCTTAGTCCCCCTGCACCTGTGGAAAAACTGTCCTCTCTGCAGAAAGGACAGCGTAAACGCCACTCAGTTGGGTCAACTGGCCTTCCTCATTAACTTGTTTCCCACCTGCCCCCAGACCAGTCATTTGTCCTTCGTACTTAATGGAAGTTCATGATTTCAGATGAGAAATGAACTTGGTAAGAAAAATGATGGCCAAGTTGTTTATGGCCCCTGGCCTGGCACCCAGTGAGCTCAGTGTCCCCTGAATGTCTGCAGGGAGCAGGGCAGGTGAGTGGGGGGTGGGGCTGGGGCACAGATGCAAGGCCCTGTTTACCTGCACCTGAGCCCAACTCTTGTCATTTTGCATTGCCTCACTCTGTGTGTGCAGGGCCCCAGTCCCACCTGGGACAGTGTCTGCATCTGCAAGGGGCCCTGCAACAGGACAGAGCGAGGTGGCCAGGGGAGGGTTTTATAATCCCCTTTGTTTCCTCAGGCGGGGGTTGGCAAACTACTACCAAATCTGGCGGGTAGGTGCCTGTTTCTGCATGGCTCCTGGGCTAAGAATGGTTTTTCCATTTTTTATAGGGTTGTAACAAATGTTTTAAAAGATGAATAAGATGGGATACAGGCCATAAATGGCCCGCAAAGCCTAAAATATTTACCATCTGGCCTTTTATACCACAGGTTTTTTATCCCCTGCCTGCAAGGAAAGCAGTTACAGGGACAAAGGCCTCTTTGCACTTGTCCTTGCTGGTGTCAGACCCTTGTTTTCAATGTGGGGGGTGGGGAAGGGGACTTAATTATTTCTAAAGGTCCAGTATGCTCGTGGAGAAACCGTTTTCCTTTCCTTCATACAGAATAAACCATTGGTTTGCAAATGACCCAAATTTTCCAAATCAACAAGAACCCTCAGTTTCTGTATTGTCAACTGACACAGGCAGCTGCCCGTCCACAAATCAACACACAGAACACCCTGGAATTTGGCAACTAAATCACAGTAGCATATCCCCATCTGACATATCTTAAGATGCTGACATGATTTCTAGTATTTCCTTTTTTGTAAACAAAGAACTACTTCGAGGAGCTATAAACTCAAAAGCCTCCAGGAGGCGAGGCAGGTAACATCAGCATGAATGAATGGTGGGACGATGGCGGACTAAAGTCAAGTTGTCCCATCTAAAGACATTAAAGGAATCAAAATGCTGGATTGGCCAAACGAAACACGTTTGTGAGTGAGCTTCTGCTGCTGGGCTGCAGGTTTCTGACCTTGCTCTGTTTTTATGAAACCAGGCTGAAACCGGAGCCCCACACAGACTGGGGTTGGCAGTCAGATGTGGACATGGGTTTCTACATATAAAGCTGATTTAATTCGACTGCATTTCTGACAAATAAGCTTCAGCCCCAAGAGCCCTTGGGGTGAGCCTGAAATGTAGGCGTAGAGTGCGGGCTCTAAAGCAAGCTGCCAGAGTCTAAATCTTGTCTTTGCTCCTTTTGGCTGTGCTCAGCTAAGGTCGGAGCTCCCCATCTCTGCGCCCCTGTTTTCTCTGCTCTCGATGGGGGTGAATACATGTGGGAAAGCTGTTGTCAGGATTAAGTCAGGCAGCACATGTAAAGTTCTTAGAACTGTGTCGGACACAATAAGCACTTCATTAATGCTAGTGTTGTTATTTGTGTTAATTAACATTAGAGCTATTTACTCTGTGAACATGAATTATCTGGAATCACCCACCATGCACAAGTCTATTATTTAAAGATGACTGTATTAGTATAATAACTACCTCTTTATACTATGCCTGGCATTGTGCGAGGTGTGTGTGTGTGGGTATATATATATATAACCTCAAGAAATGGTTACAAAGACAGCTTAGGAAAGATAACATTATCCCCATTCTACAGATGAAGAGTCTGAATGGTTGAATGACTTGGCCAAAGTCACACGATGGGTAAGTGGCCATTGCAAGGAGGATGGCATTTTCTGCCAGTAACTGAATAGCTACCAGTGGCTTAATCAGCCAAAACAGGGAATGAGAAGTTTAACAGCAGGAAGTTCTGAGGTTGGTTCTGTGGCTTTACACAATGTCTCTAAGAACTTTGGTTCTTTCTATTCTTTGGCTCTGCCATTCTTGGCATGCTGGATTTTCATCCTATTACCTCCTGGTAATAAAGTAGCTGCCACAGTTCCAGATATCACATCCTCAACCCAATGTCCTGAGAAGGAAGGAAGGTCACAGCAAAAGATTTGCTGCAAATGAACTTCTGTATTTTGATCCTCTATCTCAGGATACATAAATTTCATTAGTCAGAACTGGGTCACATCCTTACCCCTCAGCTAATTATTGGTGAAGAAAATGAGATTACTGGTTTAGACCAATCATGATTAAATACTTTGGGTGTATTGTAGTTGCCAATCTTGCCCGAGATCAAGGGCAGAAGAGTGGAGGAATGGAAAGTGGCCCTTACGTAGGTAATGAGCAGAGTTTGACTTAGGGACCCTGGGTTCAGAACTATCCTGTCTTTGAAGTAGTGAGTTCTTTTTTCATGTGTGCAAGGAGCAGGAGGGAAAATTACTCATATAAGAAAATGTCAGATTGTATGACAATAATTTTGAAAATCAACTTTATATAATGCTAATGGTTCCCTTGCTGGGACTTTTTAAATGTTGAGAGGTGTCATCAACTTATGCATTTTATGCCACAAGTTCATTCTCCAAAATACAACTATTTCAGTAGGAAAAAAAAAAAAAGGAGACTTTTAGAGACTTCCGTTAGTTTTGGAGTCAGGCCGAGAAGTTGGCCAAGGAAAATCCACTGATATCCAGTATGGAAACCCAGAACAATCTGGGCTAAGTAAGGATATGATTTGCACATACAGACATAAGAATTCAATTTTTATTTGGATAGTTTTCCAACTTCCTTTCAGGCCAAGGCTTTGGAAAAAGTTGTTCCCTATTTAGAATGTATGACTGCATCTGCACATTTTAATTTTGGGTATGATGGACATAATTAAAATCAGATATATGCTATATTTTAGAATTAAATTCCCCTTGCTTGATTTCATTAGGCGATATGGTATACATCATGTGAAGATGGCTGATATGTTTAATACAGACATATACATCTCAGTAAAGGGCTTCTCTTTTTGCCTCAAATTTTATACCATTATTACTGTGGAAATTTGGCATATACAGTTTTCACTAGAACTGTGAGTTTTGGAAACTGATTTATGCCAAAATAGATTTCCTCCATGTAAACTTTATTCACAACCTAATAATATTGATATTAAAGATTTTTATTTTAGAATTTTTAAAAATTATTTTACTGGATTTATAACATAATTATTTGATTACAAAGAAATTTCAGAGATTTTTTTTCTATTCAGTAAGTGTTCTCCCATATCTGCTTACACACCCCAATTTTGCTTTGGGGGAATAATCTTGCCTAAGTTCGAGACTATGTGATTTGGAGGAAGACAATTGAAAAGGCGTAAACAAGTCAACATGGTCTAGCTCTTTGACCATGTTGGTTCAGGGATGGCAGTAGATGGCAGACTGCATTATTTCCTCAATTATTTCTTCCATCTTCCTGTAAAAGAACTACAGAATTGTGTCCTTTGCTGTGTGTCTTGCTTTAGTGAAAGGAATGTGAGTTGATAGGATGTAAATCTTGACTGAGAGGAAGCTGGAGGGGCCATTGCATGGTTCACCATGGCACTATTTTCTCTCTGCAACTAGAACTGCATGTCCTTGTTGGAGGGGCTGCTGCTTCTCTCTAGATCCCGGCAGGAAGATGCCACGTGGGTAAGCCACAGCCAATTTACAGCTGACGTGTAGCATGAGTGAGGAAAAAAAAAGTCTTTGCCATTGAGAACCACTGAAATTAGGGGCTTGGTTGTTACTGCAACATAACCTGGCAAAAGCTGACTAACAGAGCATGTGAATGCATTTGAGCTAATGGAAGACATTAGCTCAACAAATTCTAAGACACACAGGGTTGCTACTGGACAAATCTCTCTACTCTGGACTAGGTGATATGATGTTGGGATGCTGACAATGTGGCCAGACCAAGAAGGCTAAGCCAAGGGAGAGCCTTGAACAAACTTCATTTGAAACCAGTTGACTTTCTAGTGATGAGAGCCCATAAATTTCATTTTCTTTTTAATCCAGGTTGAGTTGGGTTTCTTTCACTGGCAGCTGAGAGGTTACTTACTGAGAGAGATAAACAACAGAAGTATCCATTTCCTTGGTCTCATAGGTCATTGGAAGGAAAGATTTCTTTTTCAATAGAACAGTAACTCAATTAACCAATGGCCAAACCATTTTCAGATTACAACTGAAGGATTCCATAGTTTCCATAGTCCCCATATAAATTTATTCCTGATACAACTAGAGGCACATTCTAAGAAAAGGGCTAAATTTCCATGGGCTTCAAAAGCCTTATTTTTCTTTTCATGAAAAACTTTGAGAGATGTTGAAATCACTCTGCCCTTTGTTTTTTAAAACACAGGTGGGCCTTGCATTTGTTGGTAGATTGGTTTTGGAAAGTTGTAGGTAGAGAAATTTAAAAAAACAATAAACTCAGCCATATTTTAGCCAGAAGAAGTCACTAGTCAAAGCACTCTTGTAATATGGTTAATCACATCTAATTATCCTGTTTTGAAGATTTAGAATATGATACATTGTTTTTACTAATGTCATCTCTCTGATTTGGGAGGAGGAAATTAAACTAAGTCTGTTTTACATATTCCATCAATCCATGTGGCCACTGAGTCATCTGTGAGCTGTACAATTTCACTGTGCAGTATGATCACTGATTACTGGGATGTAACTTACTGTGTTGTCTCCTACTCACTAACAATTACTGCAGGGGGCTGAAAACTTTTCCTGCAAAGGGCCCTGCCAGTCACAGGGTCTCTGTTGCAACTACTCAACTCTGCTGCCTGGTGACAAAGCAGCCACAGATATGTGTAAAGGCATGAGCGTGGCTGTATTCTAATAAAACTTTATTTACAGACACTGAAATTTGAATTTTATATAATTTTTACGTGTCACAAAATATTCTTCCTTTAATTTTTTTAACCATTCAGGAATGTCAAAATCATTTTTAGCTTGTGGGCCATCTAGAAATAGGTGGTGGGCTGTAGTTTGTCGACCCCTAAATTACTGAGTTCTTCCTATGTTTTAGGCACAAAAGTAAGAACATTAGATGAATTATCTTATTTAATTTTCCCAAGAACCATAAATTCTAGATAATATTATCACCATTTAATAGATTGGTAAACTGAAGCTTAAAAGGTGGCATAGTCTGAAGAAAATGGGGACAAAATCACAACTATTTAGCCTTATTCCCTCCAATGACAGGCTGTTAGAAGATGAAATTTTGAAACTTAAGAAGAGAAATACCATTTCCAGAGCTAAACAATTTAAAACGATTTTTAAAAAATTTATTTAAAATAATTTTTTTGACATGGGATCTTGCTATGTTGCCCAGGCTGGACTCGAATCCCTGGGCTCAAGCAATCCTTCTGCCGCAGCCTCCCAAGTAGCTGGGACTACAGGGGTGTGCCACTGTGCCTGGCTTAAAGCAAGTTTTATAATGCATCTTTATTTTCTTTAAAAAAACATTTTGCCTTTTTTAATGTCCCTCTCAGCTTTCATGTTATCTTTTGGTATCAATAATTAACTTTTAATTCATGCTTATATTTCTGTCTGAAATTTCACACTAGAAAATGAAATATCTTCTGTTTGCCTGTTAGAGATCAACTCTGCATTTTAGCTTCTGAGCTGCAGGAGGCACAGGGTTCCTCAGACAAGCAACTATCCAGAAAAGTTTCTCTTCAGAAAGCTCAGAACCTCAATGCTAACTGATGCTCCAGATTTTACCTGCAGCATTAAAATTTAAAGTTCATGGGAAGAAGACTCAGGGACTTCTTCCTTGTGGGTTGCTGAAATAGAGACTTCGACTCTCTAGAAAATAGCCAGGAATTCATGGGAACTTTCTGGAATTATGAGAGACCTAAGTTTTGCTGAGCTACTAAGTTTGGCTCAAGAAAGGAATGAAGGAAGGAAGGGAGAGAAGAAAAGAAAAACAACAAAAATGACAAATAAGAGTTCAAGAGTTCTTCTCCTAATAAGAATCATAACATACCCATGCTAATTTTCATTCCACATCATGGACAACATTTCTGGAACATGTTTGAATTTTCAACATCTGTTCAGTTCCAGTCACTAAATACAAATGAAAACACTGGCCCTACCCATGGCCAATAAATAAGAGATACCCAGAAGAAGCCATACATACTTTGCTTTGGCAAAATGGTAATCTTTAGTTTCTATCATAAGCAGCTGTGAATTCACTTATCCCCACTTATAAAATTTTTCAAAGACTATACTTTCAGGGCAGAGAGCTGCTGTTTTGGGTCTGAAACTCATGAGGCCAATTTATTAATCTCCCTGAAAAATGTTTTAGAAAGATGTATTTTTGTGATGTTTTATATAGTACCATCCCTTTAGACATGAATATACTGTCTTAAAAATTTTGGTTATATTGTCCTAGAAGATTGAAGGCCAGAAAGACAGTGAGGCTCAACCTATCTGTCTCAAGTGTAGACCCATGGAGTCAGCCCTCCAGCCGGAGAGTGTTAGTCTCAGCATCTGTTTTTGCAAGATGTTCTCATGCCCGATGCAACTGCCTGTCAGGGTACCACACAAAGTTAGTGAGAAGTTGGATCATCATAGAAATAAGGGTGAATGATCAGTCATGGTAGAGTGAAGCAGAAGTTGCAGCATCATTATCCCTTAAAGATGTGCAAAGCTGTTCCTATGTTTAGTAGACTCTTTCAGCCCCTAACTGATACCATAAAAATGTGTGCTCTGATTTTGCATTTATATGGCATTGATTTAATGGGAATTTACAAAAATTTATGCAATGTGATTCCCCATTAATCCCTAATCACACGACAGAGTGAAAGAGTCTACAGCAGATGATAACACTCGGAACATGCAAGAACACAGCATCCCAGAGCTGAAAATGCCCAGTGATTGGACATGCAGAAGATGAGAGTGGAATGATTCTGTGCTTTAATGCATAACTTACATTCTCCTCTGCACCTGTGGGGACTGAGTCCTCTTTAACTGACTAAAGGAAGATAAAAACAAAAGTGAGAGTTAAGATGTTACAAAAAAATTTGTTACATAAAAGCAAAGGATTAGTTGGGCTAACAGCTCTATGGTGCAATTCTGAGACATTAAGTTGAGTGTGCAGACCTTGTTCCAAAAAGAACTTGAAAGAGGCTTACAAAAATGCAGGCAGTATGTACAAATCACGTATTTTAAAATGCAACAAAGGGAAAATTAACACACAGACGCAGCCAAGATACAAATGGAGAGGGGAGAGGTGTTGCTACAGAAAACACAAACCACAAAGTCTTGGCTGTGGGCGAGCAACACATTTGCCATTACATTTTCTCGTGGCCGATGAAAAGACAAACATACGATTTATCTCAACACACAGTCATCATTAGGTAAAAACAATATTCTGGTAATAAGTCTAAGGAAGTCCATTCCCTGGTCACTACAGAGTAGGCAGGCACTGTGATACAACAAGCAGGGTCCTTAGCCTTGTCCTGACCACAAGACATGGCCGGTGGTCCTCAGTCTGGACCAACTTCATCTTGTCAAAGCGCAATTTGGCTAAAACATTGCCATGGAGGCCAGAGAGCTGGAGTCCAACATGTCCAAATCAAACACTGTTCTATTCCCTAGAGCTGTAGTCCCCAACCCCTGGGCTGCAGCCCGGTACTGGTCCATGGCCTGTTAGGAACTGGCCGCGCATCACCACCTGAGCTCTGCCTCCTCCCCATCCTTCCATGGAAAAATTGTCTTCCATGAAACTTAGAACCTGGACACACAGCAGGAGGTGAATGTCCAGCAAGCAAGCAAAGCTTCATCTGTGTTTACAGCCGCTGAGCTCCACCTCCCTCCCGGCGGCTGTCGGTGGAAAAATTGTCTTCCATGAAACTTGTCCCTGGCGCCAAAAAGGTTGGGGACCGCTGCCCTAGCATAATTCTGGCATATACAATCCTTCCCCAAATAGGAGAGGAGTGATCCCAATTCTAGCAAAGGCCAATGCCATAATCATTCTATCAGTTAGCCAAGCTCCAGCTTTAGAGGTTATCTTTGCATCTTTCCTTCAGTGGTTCTTAAACTTTTGTGGGGATGGTGGTGATTGCTGACCACTAGGAGACTCATTTGATAGATCTGGACTCTCCTTCCTGCCAAAATGAACATAAACAAAATACTTTGCAAATAATTTCAGGGTTCATAGACCTTCTGGCTCTCCTCTCTGGGATTCCAGGTTAAGAATGCTTCCTTGTATCCACTTTGTTACTAAGTCCCACCATTCCACCCCCCACCTCCCCCCACTCCCCCTGCCTTAAAACATCCAGCAGGAGAGGAAGAAGGGAAGTGATATTTACAAATATGTCTTCTGCACTGAGTGCCTTGCCTGCACTATCTCACTTAAAGTCCCCCCCAAATAGTAAGTATTAAGATCCTCATTTACACAGTAAGAAATAGGGGTACAGAGAGGTGAAGTCACTTGTTCTGGCTGAACAGCTAGAAAGTGGTGGAAATGGTTCTAAGAGTCAAATTTATGCCCTGCTATGATGACTTCAGGACCAGATACACATTTTCTGGTGACCGTGTGAACTTCTTTCTTCACTTACAGACTTGCTGTCTCTCTAGGTGAGATCTTCAGCTTGGACCATTTATTTCTATTTATCTTCTCCCCATAGTGAAGTTTCCCTGGGCACAAAAATGGCCCTGAAAATCATTGTGGCATTTCTGGAGGCTTCTAATAATCAGGAAATTACAGTGCATTCAAAAAGAAATCTGCAACTAGTGCTACTTCCTTGGAACTACATCCCTTTTCTCCAAGACCAGTTGGACGCTATTTAATACTATGAAGAGGTAAAGAATCAAATGATATTTTTAAAGCCAGTCCTCCCCAACCTTGACCCACAAAAATTTCAGGAAATCGATACTGTCTGCTTTAGACCGAGAAAACCCTCCCGCTATTTAAGAATAACACTTCTAGGTTTTCAAACCCTATTTCCTGTCCCTGTTGGTTGTAAACACACTAGTTTTTATCTTTGATTTCCTGTGTCTGGAAAGTTCCCAGCCATTGATTGTTCTCTGCATTCCCGAAGAAACTGGCAACATGGTGAGGAACAGAGGAACTAATTCTGATGTTTCCTTGCTCTTCATTATGGTTTCAGATTTCCAGATCTTTCTGATGTTTAAAAAATTGGCATTATAAATACTGCCTGTTCCCCCAAAGATAGCTATTTTTTATTTTTCAAGTCATACTACCGAGCAAAACATCCCTCACTTTGGGGATGGATCCATTTGAGCATCTTGCGTGCTTCAGTGATTTTCAAACTGTCTTCTCATTCTCCATCTGTCCATGTACCACCTGTATTTACTTGATATTTTTCTTTAAATTGACTTTTTACTCAAATATATATATATTTTTAAAAGTCTCATTACAGTAAATGTAATATCAACATCCTTACTGTAAGAGAATGTATTAAAACAAATGCAATAAATAAAACAGAATTGTTAAGAAGAGAGATCAGCAAGCGTTAGCACAGTGGTAAATGCCTATTAATACCAAGAAGACACTTTCTTCTTAATGTTGCCAAAAGAATTGGAGTGGAATGGAAAAAGGAGACAGCTTTTTACTATGTCACTCATTAAATTTTGTTTAGGACTTTATCCAAGAACCATCCAAAATCATTTTGAACTTTTTTATATATTTGCACACTGGCCCACAGGTGTAGCTTTCATGGCGACAGTTGAAATCTCCAGTTAGTAAAAGGACCCAAAAGTGGATAATAAGAAGCCAGGTTCTGGTCCCCCTTTACCGTTTGGCACATGTAAGAGAAAAATTCTTTCCGGATGCTCAGAACCCACATCTAAAGCATCACGGATTGTAGAGTCACGTTCAAATTCAGTGGTTAACCGTGGGCAAATTAATCACATCTCTCTGAGCCTCAGTTAACTTACCCAAAGATTGACTACTGGACTATCTACCAAACATAGGATTGTTTTAAGGAAAAAATAAAACACAGCATGTGTAGGGAAACTCATGGCTGGACATGGCGGGAACAGAGCAGGTGTAGTCTGGCAGCTGCAGTCAAGTCCACACAGTTCCTCTTGGTACTTACACGGACACCGTCATTTACGTGGCAGTTAGAGACCCTGGAAGGTGTGTGTATATGGGGGAGAGGTGGGGACAGGAACACTGTGAACCATGTCTATAATTAGAATTCAGTTGTCTAAAGCCTTTTCTATAAGTCAAGGTGTATGAAGTGGAGCAGAAATAAAGATTTCAAGAAATGGACCCCAGAAAGAGAATTCACCAGTGGAAATTTCAGGTGAATCTGCTACCTCCACTAATGGTAGTTCTGGTTAGGGTGCTGGTGGCTGGGAGAGCAACACAGTCCCGCTCAGCTGTCCGTGAATTAGGTGTGTACTGGGGAGAAAGAGGGCTGTGTGGACGCCAAGGGTGGGTCTTGTCAAATGGGGTCACTCTAGGGCCCAAGCAGGTGAACTATGGCAGGTTTGTGAGGCCCAGCAGTGGTGATGGGTAGGGTGAACTGGCATGGACCTTCCGCTTGGTGGAACTGCTGGTGGCAGTGGTGTGGCTTGGGGACAATCACCTAGTAGGGAAATGGAGCAGCCCAGACTGACTCGTGATCACCTGTCCTGGGTTCCCAGAATTATTTGGGCATGGATTTATGTCTATCAGTCTACGAAAATTGCTGATATTGACTTAGCATATGTAAAGCCCCTAGCACAGTGCCCGCACACGGTATGCTTTCAATTAACAGTAGCAACTTTCATGAATGCTGGGAGGAAGTGACACTGGCTAAGTCTAGTAGACCTATTTAAGATTTCTCTTGATTAATTCTATGCTGCTCAGGCCAGATGTGTGTTTGCTCCTGAACTCCTTACAAACAGACATTTTTAATGCTGCTTTTAGGTTATTTTAAGTTCCAAAGTTGGAATGGGGTAGGGATGATGTGGGCCTCTGTTAAGATCTTGATGATATAATACACAACAAAGGCACGCTGACCTTTATAAAACAAAAATTCTGGGTCATACTAACTTCAGCCCATTGTGCTAGTATTTTGAGATCTTTATCATTTGCATTTTGGACTACAGTAATGAGCCCACCCAGTTTATAAACTTGATAAGTGTGCTTTTTAGGTCATTGTCCAAGTTACTGATAAAAAGTTTGAATATACAGGGCCAAGGCCAGATTCCAGTGGCCTCTCCAAAGACAGCTTCTTGCAATGTGTTTTGTTCCTTAGTAAATATTCTTTATTGGCATGTATCCCTCCACCAGAGCATGCATTAGATGAACTGTACAGAGCTGAAAAAAAATGGTAATACTAACAAAAATAATAATGATTAACAACTCACATTATCGGGCTACTATTGGGCTACTATCGTCAGGCAGTGGGTTAAGTTGCTTTCCATTAGTATTCCAAGTGGGAGCAGATTTCTCTTAATTTCTAGGCCTCTATTCCAACATGTATTAAACTTTCACCCCTACTCTAACATTACACCTCCCTTTGGGGTTTGAGGTTTGTCTCTGCTCTTGCTGAAAGCTGATGGTGTATTAGAGGATCCTCATTGAACCAGTTCTTTGGGCCAAGCCGGGATCTCACATTTAATCTGTGTTTGTACCCAGCCTGGTTTCCATCCTCAATACATAATGACAAATGAAGGCTTCAGGCAACTTTTTCCTTTTCTCTGTATGTTCTCCACGTAGGAGAAAGACGATGAGCCGAGGAACCAGAAGTATTAGATTCTAATTCATTACTCTCTGCTGCCAGTGAGTATGTTGTGGGGAATAAACTCTGAGGAGGAGGAAAAATGACTTCATTCTTCCACATCGGGAACAAATTCAGGAAGGGGGTTGCAGAGACAAGAAGAAAAGCTGGACGGAATTTGTCATAAAGCAGCTCATGTTGGTGAAAAGGAGAGAAGAACAGAATGGTTTGAAATTGAAGTCTCACCTCTGCACGCCTAGGGGCATTTATTAGGCCCTCAAACTCCCCAGCACAGTCAAGAAACTTACAGAGCATGAGACGTTCATTCAAATCTGAAAACCAGAAACACTCCCAGTCTTCTTCCCTGAACTGGACAGCTGGCTATTATCTGGTGAATCTAAAAATAGTTCAGCCTCATTAACAACAACAATAAAAATCTAGTTTAACATCTACAGGATCCTGTTTGGACATTTATGATGCCAAGAATAAGGAGCTAAACAGCATATAACGTATCAGTATTCACTTGAATAATAAGAGTTTCTCTCCTTTAAAGAGCACATCCAATTCTTAAAAAGAAAGTTTCTTTAAAATGCTTTCACCTGGTATCATTTAAGCCAACATTTGTCCTGTTCCCAGCAGGTCTTCTGTAAACACACTGTAACCATGTGACAGCTCCTCAGTTCACTGATGTCAGTAGCCCTAAGACCTTCTCTGTCAAGCCCGCATTTTCCAGCCTCTCTCTCAAGTGCTTCCACGATCGTCCAGCCACACGCCCAGACTTCCTTATTAATAACTAGAATCCCCACGGGAAGGTGTAAAAATCTGCATTTGAAACAAATGATCCAGATGAATTTTTAACTTCTTTAAGTCTGTTTTGATCTCTGTTGATTGCTCTCTTCTTTAAAGACTCCTAGCGTTTGTCACCTGTACCCCACAGGTAACACCAAATTGCAAACTTCATTGTTTTGGAAGGGGCTGTAACTCACTGAGTAGCAGTCACTTGGCATTCTTTTTTTTTTTCCTAACTTAATCCTCCCAATAAACATGAAACGTAGACATCACTGGCTGGTTTTATATTTGAGGAAACTGAGGCTCGAGGGTTTAAGTGATCTGGTGAAATTCAAACATCCAGTAACTGTCAGAACTGAGATTTGATAATGTGTCTCTGTGGCTTCAGAGCTCATGTTGTTTTTCTTTCTTTTTAAAGAAATGCATGGTTTTATTTATTTATTTATTTTTTTAACAGAGTCTCCCTCTGTTGCCCTGGGTAGAGTGCTGTGGCATCAGCCTAGCTCACAGCAACCTCAAACTTCTGGGTTCAAGCAATCCTCCTGCCTCAGCCTCCCAAGTAGCTGGAACTACAGGAAAGCACCACACTTGGATAATTTTTTTTCCATTTTTTTTTTTTTAGTAGAGACAGGGTCTTGCTCTTGCTCAGGCTGGTCTCGAACTCCTGACCTCAAGCGATCCTCCTACCTGGGCCTCCCAGAGTTCTGGGATTACAGGCATGAGCCACCTCGCCTGGCCTCTCACATTATTTTTCCACTCCAGCATTTGTCTCCCCAAAAGGAAGGTAGAAAAAGGGCTATTTTGAAGATATTCCACATATATCATTTACTAATTACATATGGACATGTGCACACACACATGTGCATGTGTGTGTATATATCATGTTCCTCCAAAAGAATTTCAAGTCTTTTGATGATAGCAAATGAGTCTTATACTTTTTTATACTTAAGGTGGTGTTGGCACCAGAAGCCACACATGAGCATTTAGTCATGACCACTGACTGATTGTTCATACTTGAAGAAATGATGATGACGTCATGCATTGAGCACTTACTATGTCTCAGGTGCTCTATATGTACAATTATTGGTTTTTCACAACACGGTGAGATAAACATGGTCCTTAACTTACAGATAAGAAAATAGGGTCTCTGAGTGGTCAAGCAACTTGGCCAGGGTTACACAGCCCAATCTTTTTGATTCTGTTATGCAAGACTTTACCATATACAAGAATTATCAAGATTACATATCCCAACCCTCTCATTCAACAGATGAGGAAAAAGAAACACAAACAGGGCAAATAACTTACGTAAGATCACAGAGCAAGTGGCAATCCAGTTAACCCAGAATAATAAGGGGCATATTTACTCCAGGTAACTGGATTTTACACATTTTGGGAGAAGTACAATATAATTTGAAATTAATTTCCTCAAAGGTTATTTTTGTTTGTATTTTATAATAAGAACTATTTCAGCAGTCAACACTATAAATCAAAATAACTTATACTTTCATTCATATCCACAGCCTGCTATGGGAAAAATTCATTTCTGATGTTTGTATCTATAGACTTATAAACTCTGAAATCAATTTGTTTAAAAGCTTCTCAGTTAAAAGAGACAGAAGGAAGAAGAGACATTAGGGTTAGTTATCAGTGAAAATATAAGAATTTCCTAGCTTTGTCTCATTGTATTTTTCAAAATTTTTACAAGTATGATTTTATAACTACAGCCTTTCTAATTTAAAGGCAAGAAAACAAAGGTCCTCATTTCACTTTCTGCTAGAATATAAGCTTCCCCACAAGAATATAAGCTGGAAAAGAGAAGGCATTTGTTTATGGCTATTTTTTCAATGCTTAGTACTTAGCACAAACTATTTAGCACAAAGAAAGTGATTAAAATATTGTTGAATAAGTGAGACTTCCATATTTTACTTCCATATAGAGCTTTTCTTTCTGATTGGGTGCAAGAGGGAGAGACAGGTGATTTGGTTTTCAGTTTCTCTTAACTTCGTAATTTTAATAATCTACTAAAGAAATAAAGCCGAATAATGGTGCAAAAGACACTGAGACTGAAATCAATGAAATTCTACCATTAGGGGGATGAATGTCAAGTTGTCCTGACTTTTATTTTCAATGGAAATAGCTTGAACTTCAAAGAGGAACCACTGTGTGCCTGACAGATTCCAAACATCAAATAAGCCCTTGAGGCAACAGCTTAGCAGCCGTGCTGAACTGCACAGCACCCAGAGACAAAGCAGTTGATGTGGTTAGTTCCCCAGCCCTCCGAGCACAGAGGAAACAAACGACAGAGGTAACAGTGACAGTTACCGGGCACTTTTGTGATACATGTGGTGTTGTTTCACCGGCATTATTTCATTTAATTCTTACTTCATTTCTATGACATAGGTAGTATTATTATTTGCATTTTACACATGAGGAAACCGAAGCTTATAGTGTTGAACTGAGACCCAAGGTCAGGTCTGTCTGACTCCTGACTTTGAACGCTTCCATCAGTATTCCTCAAACTTCAGTCATTGGCCGACTGTCCCTGCGGTTTTTGGTGTGTGTCACGTGTCATCTCTAGCAGCCATGGAGTGTATGGCTCAGACTTCCTGACGAGGACAGCCCCCCACCTGCCTTGCCTTCAGCTTCCACCGCAGTGTTCATGCTGAGGGTCTGCCCTCCCTGGTGGCTCCTTCACTGCTGTCCAGCATGAAACTCCCGGAATGGACAATCCGTACTCTAAGAGCCCTGTTGGCTTGGCCACGGCTTTCTCGCGCCACTTTGAATCTGAGCCTCTTTTGAGCCTCTTCCTTCCTTCTCTCGCTCCCTTTCCAGGTGTCAGACCCACCCTGTGGTCTGAAGGCCCCCTCTACCCACCCCTCCTCCTCCCCTTTATCCTTCACAGGAACCTTCCTCCCATAGATCCCTTGCATGTCAATGCTGTCTTGCTGTCTGCTTCCTGGAGGACCCACATTTACCATTCGGTACCTAATATTGGTGCCATTATTCACGTTACACTTTCCTTTTAATTAGATTCCTTTTTAAACTAAATACATTGAGTCTCACCTTGAGCAATATATATATTAAATCTCGTTTAATGTGCTAGCTCTATTTTTCTAATACACTTTGAATAAATAAAGTGTTCAAAGATGAGTCACTTAAGTCGTCTTCCTTGCCACTAATATACGCGTATGCACTTGGAAATTGTTCCCTACATTATATCGCTGGCAATAATAAAAGATATTTTAAGATAAGTCATAGTGGGTGGGGGAAGGAGGAGGATCAGAACAGAAATGTCAACTGACACCATCCAAAGTTTTCATGAAATATTGGCGTTTGTGTTCTGGGAATAAGCGAGAAGGAAGATTTCGGTACAACAGGAGCAAACAGGAAAGAGGCTCAGGTGGACTCTGGACAAGAGAGTGAAGCCGACACCACAGCGGCATCTGAATTTATCATCTGCTTTGTGTGGAGTGCCAAGTGGCACGGGTGTTTTGAGGAAATTACTGAGTTAGATTTTTCCAGCTCTGTGAATTGTAGCCACCCCCTCACCCCTGCCTTCTTGCTCATCATTTGGCCAAATTTAAAACAGGCGAGAGCTCTGAGCATGTGTGGCAGCTGGGGCTTGCTCGGCAGTGATGATTAAGGAAGAGCTCGCAGAAGTGCTCAGCCCCACCCACCATTTCCCTGCACGCCACGTCCCTCAGGTACTTGAATTCTAGACTGGGGGTGGGGAATAGAAGACAGTGATTTGAATCTTCCTGACAGAGAACACAGTGCGTACTTGTCCTGGAGGTGAACGGGGTGGACACCCTGGTTTTCTAAGAGGAGAGTGAAGACCTAGGGCTTCATCATGACTGATCCTGTCTGGCTGGGGAGAAGCAAAGACAGAGAGCCCCGAGGAGGGTCATCTTGCCAGGGCGAGAGTGCTCACAGAAAACCAGGAGGCTGCCAAAGTCATAAACCATTTTAGAAGAAAATGAAATCATGAAATACCACAACCCTGCCTCACGCATCGGAGTCATTCAAAGAATGAAAAACTCTACTTGTTCATTTCCTTTTCTTCCCCACGAACACAAGTTTATAACATGATAGGCATTTCATTTCCCAGGAGTCCATTAAAAGAAAGCTTTAATTCATTGGTTAAGTTGAGTCATTTTGAAGAAGAAGAAGAAAGGGGAATTAAAAACCCTCCATGCATTGTTGGGTACAACGATTGGCCCACTAGAAATAACTTCTCAAGTCATCCCAGCCCCAAGGACTCTCTAGATCTTGAAAATCAGACTTACCTTTTTCCAAAACAGTTTGCCCAGCGGCAGAGAGGTGGGTGCCGATTTCTCCTTGGCACTGTCCTTCGCTGTCTCAGTGGACGTCCCAGACTGCACGTGACCCGATGGGTTGCTGCCCTTGGGGTTCTTGGCCGCCCCTTGGGTCTCCTGGGGTGTAAAGTTGCCTTTGTCTGACTTACTGTCGGCCGAAGTGGTGGGTGACTTTTCAGCACCCTATAGAGTTAAAAACATTCCAAATGGTCTCAAGATTTCAAAAGTGAAAGACCTTTTTTTTTTCAAAAATAAATATGGGCTGGGGTTATGCATGATGTTAATTTTCTTCTTTATAATTTTCTGTATTTTCCACACTTCTACTGTGAATATGTATTTATGTTAAAATCCTGGAAAAAGTCAAGATTTTTTCCCTTTGGAAAAAATAAATATAGAAGCTGTATTAATTATGCTCATGTGAGTAGCTCGTTAGGAATCAAGGTGATGGTAGGACTTTGCTGTTAGAATGCAGAGTGCTCACCTAGGCCATCGCTCTCCAAATGGTTTGATCACGTCAGTGAAAACATTTTGAGCACGCACCCCCAACCCATGGATTTATTTATGTATATATTATAAACATGTATGGCTTTATTAATCCAAATTAGCAATTAAAGAAGGGTTAAAATATAATTATAATAGAAGTTATGAAATCTTTCTCCCACACTCCACTTTGGGGGAATCCATGATCTAGGCTACAAAGTAAGTATAAGGCGGCTGGAATGGAACTTGGGGAAGGGGTTTTGAATTGAAAGAGTAGCCACAAACCCCCCTTCCTCACTGTTAGATGCAGCCCACCCACTCCACAGTGACAGCTGCATCAAGTGTTATTCATTCGTTCTCTGTTTCCTCTTGCCCTTTCTCTCTCTCACCCCATCCTTCTCTTCCTCCTTTCCTTCCCTCTCTCTGTCTCTCTTTCTCTGTCTCTGAGGGGCTATGCTGAAGTCCAATTTCAAAACATCAGATTTCCTTAGTGAGGGGGTGCTAATTTCAATACTCTGCCATCCCCTGAATCATGGGATAAAGGAACGGTTGGGAGAATTATAGGGACAGTGTATCCCGACATGAGTGAATACTGGCATTAAAAATGTTACCACCAGGTTCATCTGACCTAAACTCTTCATCCTAAGCATCCTGTTTTATGATGTTTACTCCAAGGACTGGTGACTCAATCCCCTTTAAATTCCCAGGGGAACTGGAATTGACTACACTTTCTGACTAAAAGAAAAAAAGATCTTGAAGTAAAAATGAGATGTGGACAAATTCAGGAACTTCCACAGTATTTTTGGTGCCAGAAAGAGTCTTAAAGATCAGGCTGTCCAATGCTCGAATGTTCATGGATGGGGAAACCGAGGCTCCTGATCTGCCCCACACTAAGCAAAGAGCACAACCCAGCTCACATCTGGACTGTGGCTCCTGCCCATCACTCGTTCCTGCAGCAGGTGGCCCCTCCAAAGGGTGTCTGCAGACAGCGGGAATTTCACTATTTGATGCAAGACACAGCGTCATCTCTGCTGAGTGTTTTTGGTACTAAGAGGGAGTCACATATTGAGCAAATTCTAAGTTCAAATGAAGATAAAGAACTAAAGTACAGAAATAGCTTTTGTGATGGTTGTTCCTGGAATAATCCCAGTTCCATTTAAAAGTGTACAAAACTACCAATCAGTAGAATTTAAAATAAATGCTGCATTTTATAGACAGTGAAGTCAAAATGGTCAAACTCATAAGGCTCTGGGTTACGAGAGTTCTGAATAGTCTTGGGCACCTGGTGCTATTTCAGTTCTAAATGGTAATTAAATTAAAAGGAACTAGTTAAAGGGCAAGTAATCCCCCGCTCCCAATACACACATACACACTAAAGTAGCTTGCTTACTTTTTCAGAAAATATAAGTACTGGGCCAGGCGCAGTGGCTCATGCCTATAATCCTAGCACTCTGGGAGACCGAGGTGGGGGGATTGCTTGAGGTCAGGGGTTTGAGACCAGTCTAAGCAAGAGCAAGACCCTGTTTCTACCAAAAATAGAAAAATTAGCCAGGCGTCATGGCATGAGCCTGTAGCCCCAGCTACTCGGGAGGCTGAGGCAGGAGGATCACTTGAGCTCAGGAGTTTGAGGTTGCTGTGAGCCAGGCTGACGCCACGGCACTCTAGCAGGGGCAACCGAGCAAGACTCTGTCTCAAAATAAAAAGAAAGAAAATATAAGTATTATTTATTCATTAAAAACCACATCGAGTGCCTTCTATGAGCCGAGATATGTACTAAGTGCTGGAGTTACACATCCTGATGGAGAGAAATGACACTAAACAAATTAATTTCACAAATAAAAGTGGAATTATTTCAACTGTAACAAGCACTACTGAGGGGTGAGGGGATTTGGTGCCACCCCACTCCCGTCACAAGAAAATCTACATCAGGGAATTGGATGCGCTCATGACCATCAGGAAAGGCCTTACGGAGAAGGGATGGCCGGGCTTTGATCTGAAGGGCGACTGGACATTAGCTGGGGAGGGAGGAAGCGTGCTCCGGGCACGGGAACGGCTGCTCTGGGGTCCTCTGCAAGAGGACACGTGCAAGGATCTGAGCCTTGAGGGGCTGGCCAAGAGGGGCTGCCCCCAACATCTGCCTCTCCTCCTGCTTCCCTGGGAGGATCCCCGTTTGCTCAGGGGCCCATTTTAGATCAAGAACCCCGGGCCTCGGGCTGCCCTCATCTCCACCTCAAAGGAGGGGCTCAGGTTGGTTTAAGCGGATCGTTAATCCTGCCCACGTGGCTGCAGGAAGGGCTCAGTTGCTTAGTGGTCCCACGTTGCTTGGGATTTTATACTCTAGGTGCTGTACTATTTTTCCAGCTCAAGGCAGCCCCCTGAGAAGTGCTCAGCCCACTCGCCTAGAGTCACATGGGGGTGACAAAAAAAGCTCCCCAGGCTCTGGAGTTCTAGAATTTCTCTGGGACAGCTCCAGTTGACCTGATGTATTACATACTTGGCTGATTTCAACACACAGCCTCCTCCCTCTCTCTCTCTCTCAGCCTAGTCTCCCTGGACCATCATTGCCTCTTTGAGACATAATTTTCAACTTTAAACTTTGATTTAATGGTAACAATAACAGGTTACACTGCCAGGCGCTGTTCAAAGCACTGAATGTTCTAACAATAGTCCTACAAGGAAGGAACTGATTATTATGTCCATTTTACAGACAGGGAAATTGAGGTGCTTGGTGGTTAAGTAACTTGCCTGTGGTCACACCCATGAGCGGGCAGAGCTGACAGTTGAATCCAGGCACTGACAGCGACTCTAGACTACACTGTTTCTAACGAATCAAGGTCTCCCCAATCCCTAGGCTATTCTACCCAACAAGGGATAGAAATGTCTACACCACCCTTTTCCAACAGGAAATACCACCTCCAAGGGGGGAAGCGCTGGGGTGATACTGCCCTTGTTCTGGGGAGGGAGGTTATAAAACATTAGATATTAACATGGTCTGTAACCCTCCAAAGGACTAAAGTCCACAAACAGATACTCAATGTATTTGTTACATTAAAATTTCATGTAGGAAGGGTGACGGGGTGGGGGAAAGCCTAAAAAGGCATCATGGCAGGGGGCTGATAATGGGAAAAAGGTTGAAAAACACATCCACACTGATCAGTTTTACAAAGAAATGGCCACGTTTCTTCTGTTTGCACTGGGAAGATACTCAGAGGCCCTTGAAAAACATCCCAAGGGCATGATGCTATTATATTTATGGTAATACAACATATGACTCTAATGTATTTGTGTAATTGTTTTGTGAAATACGTATCTCCCCTGCTAGACTTCAAGCTCCTTGAGGGTAAAAGGGTCTTGATCTCCTTTATATCCCTAATTCCCATCAGGCCTTGGGTCTGGCACAAAATAGATAATCAATCAATCAGCCAATCAATAATTACAGATTATGAAAGGGACCAGAGAGGTAGGACCACCCAGGACTCTGCCATGTTTCCAGCCACACGCCCCTTCCTCCCTGGGCTACAAATCCCCACCAGAGCTCCATCAGGCTTTTCATTCCAGGACCACCCCATTCCTCAGTTCCCAAAGAAGTCCCCCAAATGGAGTTCTGCCAGCATGAACCAGCTTGATACTCTCCTCGCACTGCAGAGGAGATGACAGAAATTCTAACCATGTTGTCGGAGGTAATCTCAGGAATAGGGGTGCCAGATTTAGCAAATAAAAATGAGAATACAGGATGCCCCATTAAATATGAATTTCAGATCAGCAAAGAATAATTTTATAGCATAAATATGTCCCAAATATGGCCTGGAACATACATGTATACTCAAAAAATATTTCTTGTTTATCCAAATTGTGAATTTCACTGGGTACTCTCTATTTCATCTGGTGACCCTACCCATGAAATTCAAAGGTATTCCATTTGGAGATTTCATGTCAAATAACTTTACCTTCTTAATAAGTTTTCATCTTGTTTTCACATCTGGGCGTGGGAGAGAGGAGATGTTAGTAAGATGTAAACATTACACCAAGAACGCAAAACAATGGATGTGTGGCAGAGCTTAGGGATCACCTGAGCCAGCGCTAATGCTTCACCTGCCTGGCAGACAGGGTGGGCGCTGGGAAAACCTGAGTAGAGAGGGGAGCGTTTCAGGGCACGGCAAAAACATGCTAAGACGATGCCTTGTCTTGTGCGCATGTTGTCACCAACATTGGAGGCCACGTGAAAAAGTCTGATTCTGAGACATCACATTGTGATTAAGCCAAGAAAAAAAAAGATTCAGCCTCAGCAAAGGAAAGCTGACACTCTTATAATTTATAACAATAAACACATTTCATTTATTAATTCCATATTTCTTCACTTTTTAAAACTAAAAAAAAAATTCTTTTTCTGGGAAGGAAAATTGAGATATAGAGAAATAAACCCAGGAGTTAACCAGAATTGGTAACCATTGTATTTTTGTTTAAAAAAAACCTAAAATATAGTGTTTTATCTTTGAATTTGCTTTAATCTCCCTTTTCTCTTCTGAGTAACAACCCCACGGTGAAACTGAGGGCATCACACCTCCCAAAATCAAGGGTCATTGATAGAATCTGGCTGGTTATTTTAATGGCCCTATTTTGTTAACTCTGTAGACAGGAGAATAATCAAAAGAGGAAAAGAAATAAACTATCCTAAGTAGAGGTAAAAGCCAATGATCTCTACCAAACTGCTGCCTAAATGAGAAATCACAACATTTGGGAATCATCCCTTATACTTTAATTTACATTTTCATGACAAACACATTGAACGTAACTCAAGGCAAAAAACAGACAGTTTTTTGTCTGTATTACAGAATCCCAAAAAGGATGGTTTCTTGACATCTTCCCAGCATTCCAGAATCTATCCTTTCCCCATATACTTCAGTGGCAGGATCTGAGGCCATTGATTTGGGGAAGTCCTGGGAATAATAACATCAAGCTTGGGTGGTCCATTTATGGGTGGCAAGGGATACTGCAGTCATGAAATTTTGCAGTGCATGAAAAAATGAATATCATAATGAAATGCAGATCTAGGGGGAAAGTCATACACTTCTTAAACATTCAAGATCTCTACTCACAAAAGCTCCAAGTGGGAGTTAAACTAGATTCCTTCGTGTGAGATTTATGGCATGTTTCACTAGGAGTTACTAAGTTGTCTTCCATATCCCATGGGACCACATTGTAATTTTCCCTCTTCCCCTTGCAACACGTATCACTCTTTCTTTACAAAACAAAATAAGCCCGTATGGAAATTGCAGGGTGGCTTCATAACAGTTTTTTAATGCAAATACAGATTCAGCTATGAGAACTTTCTATGGAGCTCTTATTTGCATGTACAATCCTGATACTAGAACATCCAGCTGGGGAAGTTTTATTAATACGTTCATTCAACTTGGCAGAAAGTGGTTGATATTTTAAACAAAATTTTAAGCACACTGACCCAATTCAGGGATCTTTTAAATTGGTGGTTTCAGACAAACACAGGTACCTTCTTAGACATTAGAAGTGTAATATCTCCAAAACTGACTTCGATGTTGTCTTAGCTTCCCAAGGACATGGAGTTATGACGGGCTCTGCCTTCATTCATTGTTTTTTTCTGTCTGGGATTTCATTTGGGTTCAGTGTAAGTTTAGTTAATATTGGGAATGGATGAAACAGACCACAGAAAGATAAAATTGTTACCTTGAGGTTAGAAGAGTATTTCCCCACGTGTAGGAAGCATACCACTGGCGGATTAAGATGATTTTAGATTGTATAGAGATATGATATTAAGTAACATTATGTGAAAATACTTTTCAACTTTCATTTAATTCTGCTAATAACATTCTGGGGAAAGTCTCAGTCTGGTGCTGGTATGTCTTTAACATTTTTCTGCCACTGGTCAATTAATTGCCTTTTAATAAAGCTAGAAAGAGCATCAGATTCAGAGCTTAACAAAAACGAAGTAGCTAGAATGTAATAGTTTTTTTTTTTATTAGCCATACTAATGGTTACCTTTGTCTTATGAAAAATAATTCTGATTTTCCCATCCAAGTACTAACCAGGCCCCACCCTGCTTAGCTTCCGAGATGAGACAAGATAGAGCGCGTTCAGGGTGGTATGGTTGTAGACTAATTCTGATTTTCTATGCATGATATCAAGTTTCTTTTTATGATACATTTCAATAGGAAATGGGTCAATTTCAGTATAAAAATATCAAGTAAATAATTGTATATCCAGCAACAATGGTGGTATGCAAACGACCGACATTTGGGAAATACTGGGTTAGATGAACACTTTCAGAACCCTGGTCCACACTAGGAAGAAACCAGTCTGAGACGTTTATAACTATGAGGACTTAGGGGGAAAAAAAAATCACTGAAGTGTGATTCACATCGTTTCTTATTCTCCTTTAGTGCTCTCAGCCACCCAGGGCTCTGTTTTCACAGGAGAGGAGCTGGCCGGGCTCAGGACGGCACGTGTATCGTGTGGTGAAGACCAGGGTTCCTCTTTTTCCTCCTAGTTTACCAAGATACAGACCTTATGCCTAAAGAATTTTCTAAAGGCGAGTCCTAGCCTGGGGCTATCCAGGTGCTTTTTCTTGGCGCCTTTAGCCTGGATCTCGGATGTCTTCTGACCAGCTTGTCCATCACAGACACTTTCTGCTTTGGATGCCTTTGGGGCAACAGCAGTCACTGCCTTAGAACTTTGTTTTTAAACAAAATCCACTTTTTTTTCCCCTGCTGTTTTAAAGTGCATTAATACACTGTGACAATTTACTGCTGGTGTATCACCCGCATCCCCTAACCACAAAACACCATGTGAATGTTTACCTTTTTTAAACTCTCAAAGACAATTTGCTAAACAGCATATTCACAGTCAACTTCAGGGACACATTGATTTTCAGCAGGGTGACCTATTTAAATGACCCAGATTAACACACCTCAAAAAAATAGAAACCCAAACCCAAACCAAACCAGACAAAAATCCCCCATATCTCAGCAACAGGACAGTTAAACTCTGTCTCTATGACTTAAAATATCTAAATGAAAAATTAAAAAAAGATAACACAGTCTTCACTTGATAGTGTTAAATATCTAACAGCTATTGTCACACGGGAAAGAAAAGAATACCTACACACAATGATTTATTTTTGCACCCTGCCACTGAATGGCTTTTATTCTCAAACCTCTCTCCTTTAATTCAGTATCAGAGAGTCCATGGAAGCAGTTATCACCCCCCCAAATCTTGATTCACTTCTAGATGGGCAGATTTCCCAGGCAAAGGACGTGTCTAGAGTGAACTGGTCCGCTGAGCCAAACTGGTGTGTGTGGGAGATTGGAATGGAAACAGCCCAGCTACAACCACTCCAGATTGTGGACTCAAGTTACAAAGGGCAGGGTATTTTGTGTGGAGCAGGTAGTGTGCTAAAAAATGGCACAGATTTTTCAAAAGCATGAATCCACGAACATCAGTAGAAAAGACGTCAAAACGGCAAGGCATGAGAACCAGGTCTGCAGGAAAGAGGTCTGTTTGTGGGAGCCATGGACAACCTACATTCACAGAACCCTCTTTTGAGAACCCAGCTCCACCAGCAGTGACCCCACAGCCCCCTGGGCAGGAGAGTGAGATTTTATCAGCCAAGTAAGTTCAGCTGGGACCACAATCTGGGTCAGGAAAAGAGTCTTTATGCACAACCAGCTAAAGAGAACGAGTGTATCAGGTCAGTTGGGAAGCCACATGACACACCCACACACCCCACTGCTTATAGCCTATTACACCATGTGGCCTCAAACAATGCAAAACACGGAACCCAAAGAGAAACATTTTGACCCATCCATTCACTGGACTTGACCCTGGTCGCCTTGTAGCAAATGAATAATTTTATAGGAAAGTGTGTGTAGATGCTTTAGCTATACATTTTTTTTCCAGTGGAAGAAGAAAATCCTAGAGGAACCAAACAATACAATACAAACGTCATCACATCGGTCAACCAGTTTCACACGTGATTATGAAAATAGGGACCACCTACATTCAAACAGAGCTCCCCAGTTTACAGGGCATTGTCACACCCCCTTTCAATCCTGGGCTTCAGGAGAGAACATTTTTATTGTTCCAATTTTACAGGTGTGGAGAATGGGGTGCAGACAGGTTAGGATCATGGTCCTACCAAGGAGCAAAACTGGAGCTCAAATACAGGTCTTCTGAGACAAAATCTCAGATGCTTTTTCACAACCAACTCCTTCGGATATGGGGAGCAGAGATACGGAGCAGGCCAGGCCATACATTTGATCCCAATGCCTTTCAAAGCACTTTGCATTATCAAAAGAAGGACCCACGACATTATCTGTCACCAAGTTAAACCTCCCTCATGGCTCCTGTGAAATTTAAACCATGTATTCCACTAGAGGTAACTGGCCTCGTCAAACGTAAAGGGAGAACATCTCAGAAGAAGTTATTTTAAACCAAAATTATTTTGAGGGGACTTGGCTAAATTTTTAGGATGACAGTGAAAAATCCTGGCTCTCTGGAGTGTCCTAACTCCTCTCCATGGCCCTCCACTTGGCAGGGGTCCCACAGCAGCTATTTTATGTCACCAAACGATTGCCTTTGCAGTGGAGATTTAATTTTTTTCAAATTACATGAAAAACAAAGAACATATTTTTTATAAAATGAAAATACCGCATCTTTCTTCTACTTTAAATGACTCTTTTTTCCTAGATTCCCTGGTCTTTCTACACACAACTAAAAACACCGAGATGATGATATAATTATTAGTATTCTGCACTTACTCTATATAAATTAGTTATTGTGACATTTAGCCAGAATCAGTTTATCTTTCAAGCTTCCCACTAACATTTTCATTAAACTACCATTAACATACATGAAATATTTTAAAGACACTCTAACAGCATTATTAAATTGCTAACTATATACATATATACATATTTATATATAGCATATACATTAAAAAACAAACACGGAGACGCAAATCCAAATCCAATTCTATGCAAAAACCCAAATCCAAATCCAATTCTATGCACAAACCCAGACATATACACACTTCAAAATACCTACCGTGTCTTCTGGATCTTTTTTTGTTTCAGCTTTGTTAGGCGAAACCTTAAAAGTTTGAGAAAATCAAACATTAAAAATCATGGCACTTTAGAGTGATTTTTATTTCATTAGATACATAATTCTTTAAGGTGTTCCAGTTCACCATACAGGTAAAGAATGAAATGAGAGGTATTTTCAGTTCGGTAGAAACCCAAGGGCCTCTGGGTAATAACAAAGTTAGCACATTAATATCTTATAATGAAATGCGTCAGCTCTTATACATTCACGGAGAGTTTGACCACATTCAAAATTGTCTCCCGGAAGGCCACAGACTTCCTATAAATTCTATCATTACACCAAACACATGCATAGCCCTGTGGTGTTTGTGGCACATTCTGTTGACTTTTATTGTTTTATCTTCCGAAGTTAGTCTTGATATTTGGAAATAGCCCAGACATATTTTAGGCTGTCTATTTAATTATGCATTCATTCTTCACAAGCTTTTTTATTCTCTGAGTGTCTGGCATGTGCCAGGCCATGGGCTCTGCCCCGGGGTGGGGGCGGTCAGCAGTAAACAAGCAATGCAAAGACAGTCTCTGCCCTCATCCAATTAAAGCAGCAGACTTAGATGCAACAAGATAGAAAGTGATTTCTACGGTGTTTTATTTGCCATTTGAGTGGCAAAACTGCTTTGACAGGTCAGTAACGCAACTGGAGGTATTGCCAATTATTTTTATGATCAATGACCATAAGACATCCAATTGCAATGAATTCCGTTGCAATGCAGCCCACGTAACACGGTCTGGGCCTCCTGTTCATACCATGGTTCCCAGCTCTAAGGGCTCCCAGTAGCCTGATGCAAGCCAGCTCCCTCACGAAGCACGTCTTGTCCCTGTTCTACGTTCCTGCTGCATCATGACGGTAATCCACTCAGTACCATAACATTCAAATATGCATTATTCTTAGAATTAACAAAACTTCTGAGCAATAGAATTGAGGGAAAAAAGGGAGAAAACGGCTTACCAGAGTTTTAAAGAAACTCATGATGGGATTATTATTCTCCTCTATCTCTGCTGTCTGGGAGTCCTCCTTTGCAATCTCCGGTCCTTCTGGGTCCCCGGGGACAGAACGACTCACAGTGCCTATTTCTTGTCCGTCTTTTTCCTCTCTGTCAGCTATGCCCTAGGAGCAACACAGAGTTTTCACAGTTGCAACTTGTTGAATGTGAACCCTCAAAGTACTATTTTTGCTTCACACCCCTTTCTCCCTTACCCCTAATTCCAGCCATATTTCTCCTGCCCACGAGCGTGCGGAACAATCAGGAGCTTATGAGAGTCGCTCTCCCTTCCCTCCCCACTCTTTCTAACATATTCAGCACTTGCAGTCGGTTGGAGGGACATTGTTTGGAGCCAAAGGGTAATAAACACAGCCGTGCACGTCGCATTCTAAACAAAAACCCTTTTCTCCCGATTCTGCAAAGAGGTTGTGTAGGATGCCGATATTTCCCATCTTTGTGGTCTCCTTGTCTAATAATTTGTACATTGTCCCCAGAGATGGCTCTATTTTGTTTCCCACAATCCCCTCAGGGCTGAATCATATCAACTGAAAAAAAAAAAAAAAGTACTGTTATTAAAAAAAAAAATTCTCCCTTTGGAATCTGAGACTTTATCAGTGCAAAGGATGTGATATGGGGACAGATTTTCTCCCCAAGTCACCCAGGAGGGCAGGCTGCCTTCTGAATCCTTGCCCCCTGTCCACCCTCACGACTCTGGGACAAGACACTGCCGTCTCTCCACCTTACGACTGCAACGGCCCCTGCCCTGTCTTCTTGGGCTCTCAACTTCTTCGATCCATTCTTTACTCAACAGACCCCATCCTCCCACTCCTCCCACCCTCCAGTAGCTTCTGAAGGTCCTGGAGCCGGGCCCCACCTCCGACACAGGGTCTCCGATGACTCACCTGGCCTGGCCCACGCCTAAGTCTCCACCCTCCCCATACCACTGTCTCCTTCGCTCCGTCTTTTGGAGAGCTGTTTTTGAGTTTCTCAAACATACCATAAGCTACTTCCAACCTCCTGGCTTTGTCTGGAACCCTCTGCCCTCTGTCTGCCTGTACGTAATTTCCATTCACCTTTCACGTCTCCACTGTCACCTGTTCAGGGAGGTTGTCCCTAACGCCCCACCTGAAGTGCTCCCTCTTGTCATCACCTCCACCTCCCCTTTTTAAAGAAACCTTAGCTGCTACAGCGGTTTTTTTTTTTTTACTTGCTCAGTACTTGCACCTTTGCTCACGCTCCCATTACACGGTAAACTCAACAAACACCGGCATCATACCTACTTGACTCGGTGCTTTTCCCAAGTACCAAGGACAGCAAGGCCCACGGAGGGCACTCAGTAAACGTGTATCATTTGACTACCTAATGGATGATGGGTGCAAATAAATGAAAATTTTACGTAAGTGGGATGGCGCTATGTGTATCGACTTGCTTTTCTCACGCAACAAAGTAGCACAGACCTCTTCCCACTGCAATACAGCTAGACCTGCATCACCACGTCTCAGGTGGCATTTATTCCATTGCTTGATTGTAACCTTAGTTAGTGCCTATTATCCTTATTGGTGGCCATTTATGGTGCTTGTAGTTTTACATCTAGGGTGTTATAAGCAGCATTAAAATGGACGTTCCACACTTTTATTTTTCATCACTCAAGTGTGTTTGTATTTTCTTTGGGTAAATTACCAAGCGTGAAATTTCTGGGTCAAGAGGTAGGCGAATTTAAAACTAGATAAATATTCTTGCAAACGTATTAGAGGATGTCACTAGAATGGTCTTGCAGGCACATCTTTGGGTTTGAGAAGTTGCTTGGTGCACTGGTGGTGGTGGCAGGTGAGACCTAAAACGTGTCCAGGCCCAGCAGGTCGGCACATGGAGCTGTGGCCTGACGGTGGGGAGCCTGGCCTGGAGGCGGGTGCAGGAGGGAAGCTGATTCAACTCCCACCTCCTGGTCTGGGCATCCGCTTCCCCCTTCTACCCTACAGAGTCCTTCTCTTCCTCCCAAGGACTTGGGGTTCTGCCCTCCCCACGTCCTCTCCCTGCCCCCACGCTGCCAGTTCCTGACTTAGAGGAGAATAGAAGGAAATTCTGTTGTCTCTTCCCAGGGATTTCTGACAATTCCTGCATGTGAGTTGGGAGAAGCCCACCGAACACGTGGCATTTCTGTTTATTTTGACTACTTCCCCCAGTAGTGGAGTGAGGTATGGTAGCATCGCATCCGACTCCTGGATTTTATACTTCTTCCTCTGGGTTTGGTAGCATCTGGAAACCTGGTATAAACTGATATGGGTTGACTGCCCCACTGCTGAGGTACCATTGAACTCATTTAAATGGCTATTTATTAAGCACTACAATGTTGAACTTCTAACTCCCTATGTGATGGTATTAGGAGGTGGGGCCTTCGGGAGGGCATGGGGGTGCAGCCCTCATGAATAGCATTAGCGTCCTTGTAAAAGAGACCCCAGAGAGGTCAATTTTAAAGTAGCCATAATGAAAATGCTTTAATTAACAATTGTGAATGTGCCTGACACAAATAAAAAAACCAGAAGGCCTCAGCAAAGAAACAGAAGCTATAAAGACGAACTAAAATGGGAATTTTAGAACTAAAAGATACAAGAACCAAAACAAAAGGCCCCGTGAATGAAACCAACAGCATCATGGGAGAGTCAAAGAATCAGTGAAAATCTCTATTAGAGACAAAGAGCAGTAACAAAAAAAGAAAGAACGAGAGAATGAAGACACAAATCACCAGTATCAGGCTGAAACTGGAACGTCACCCCAGCCCTGCCAACAGCAGAAGGGAAAGAGAATGCTCCAGGAGATGCTACACGCGTAAGCTGGACAGCTAGTTAAAAAGATCACATTTCATTCTTATGATGATCCCACAGAGTATACACTATTTGTAATTCCGTTTTACTAATGAATAAATTGATGCAGGAAAAGAATAAATAACTTGCCAAACATCATGAAGCAGAGCTGGGATTGGACCCCAGGCCCGAATGATTTCAGAGGCCAGAAGCCTTTAAAAACCACGCTACGTCGACTCTCTCAGGTCCCTCCTTCAGGCGTTTACTCAAATCTCATCTTCTCACCAAGGCATTTCTGATTTTAAGTTCCTTCCTCTCTCTCTCTCTCTCCCTTCCTGTTTAATATTTTTCCACTTTGTTACCATCAGCCATGCAATATATTTTACCCAAAGACATACGGGAATTTAGTGCATGACAACGATGACACCTAAAATCTATAGACGTAAAGAAGGACTTTTAAATTAAAGGTGCAAAGGTAACAGAGCAGCTATCTGGGTAAAAAGAAAACAACTAACTTGTCATAACCCTATAGTAAGATAAAATCCAAATGGATCAAAATACAAGAAGAAAACATGGGGAAACTCTTTTAAGTTTGGATTGAGAAGGCCGTTATATCTATGACTTGAAATCTAGAAGTCATGAAAAGAAATATGGAAAAGTCAGAAAATCCAAATGTTTGCAGAAACATTCATTCGACAGGGTGGGATGAACAAGGCATTCATGCACTGATGACAGGAGTGTCAATGAATTCTAGCCTAGTGGAGGGCAATTTGGCATTATCTACCAAAATCATAAGAAAGAATGTATTCTTTTACCCAGAAACGCCATTTCTAAGAGTTGATTCTCAACCTAAATTCACACACGTGTGAAATAACAAATGTACAATGTTATTCACTTGAGTGAGGTTCATAGTAAAAGTTTGGAAACCAGCCACAGGTCATTAATAGGATCCCGGTTCAATAAATCATGGTACAACCATTCAATGGAAGACTCTTCAGGCGTCACAAAGGAGGAAGTTCTGTCAGTACAGACCAAGTATTGTTAACTGAAAACAAGCATGGACTAGAACAGACTGTAGATTGTATTACCATTTGTGTAAAACAGAAGGAATAAGAATTTATGTTTTATTTGCTTGCCTATGCCCAAGGAAACCCTACATTAAAAAACACAAACAGTAAGTGTCTATTGGGTGGAACGGGTAAGCAAGCATATCATTTTATAATTTTTTCTTTCAAACAAGGTGAATGTACTGCCTGTTAAAATTAAGACTAAAACAAAATGGGCATGACTAATTAAAAAATTTTAAAAACATTAAAAGGACAAAACTAAACACAGTTGGGAGAAAAATCTAGCCCTCTGTCTACCAGTTCGTGGCCTATGCTTTGAATGTGTTATCTGTGGAATGATCTTTGTCCTTAACTACAAATATTCCATTGCTATTCACATCACGCCTCTCTCTGAGTCATTCTCAGCAAACGGAAATTTTAAACTGAAGCAGAAACATTCTCCAGGAAATACCTGGAAACTTCTTTTAAGCCAACAAGTATCCATTAAGTGTTCTTATTTTTCATCTCTGTGTAGGAAGCTTATATATATTTTTCCTTTCTTTTGGCTTCAAAGAGCAAACAGAGAAGAACACTAGTTATGTGATTAGACTGTGTCATGTTGAAAAATAATGCTGCCTTATCATAATTTGATTGTGTATAATAAAGCCCACATGGAACTTCTGGCACCCTCTTTGGACTATAAATTGTCAACTGGATTTCAGCTTCCTTTAAGCAAGGTTTACATTGTCCAAGTGGAAATAGAAGGTAAGGCAGGTTGATGGAGGTTAAAAAAAAGCTTTGTCTGGAATGATTTGTGCTGACTCTGTCTCATCTTGATGTCTTCACTGTGTGTCCCTGATTTTATTTTGAATCTTTATACCAAGAACGATTTCCTAAAGCACAGTTTAACACAGGAAAATTTGTCTGAAAAACACTGAACGGCACCGAAACTCATTACTTCACTCCTTTCCATCTGTTAGAAATTTGAGCCACACGCTGCCTGGGATAGAAGGGAAGGCTCTGCTTCCTCTGCCCTGGGAAGTCACACTGGCACAAAGGGTTCCATGTGCCGGGCAACAACGGCCACCAGACAATCATGAGGTCTTCACTTTTCTTCTTCTGAGAGCACTGTCACCCGCATAGAACCATTGTCAGATTCAGGAAGAAAAATGGGGTTTGGTTACTTCTTAAAGATATAATTTATCTTCCAATTTGTCTAGAAAGGAAAGTCAATTAATAAACAAGCAAGAAGGAACGCTAAGACCAAATACTAAAAATATTTTGTGGACTCTCAAAATTTCCTAACCAGACTGTGAATTTTTTTTTTTTTTAACCTTGTTTTACTCCAAAGCTCAAAGCCATGAAGGAGGGTCCATAAACGTATATTAACATAGGTAACTCGGTACTTTTATCTTTCTTACTATTCCTACCCAACTCACATCAACTGATAAAAATGCATTCACATCTTTTAAGATCATGGCAAAACAGGGAAAGAACACAACTCATGCAACATAGGAAATGCCAGTTAAGAAGAGCCTCAAAAACTGCCCACCTACAACGAAATTTCTCCTCCTGGTCTCCTTCTGGAGATTACTCCACATTAGCTCTATGAGTGTATTTAAAAAGTCGACATTATTTCTGAACAAGGAACTGCCACATAAGCTCTGGATTGCATAGTTTGGGAGTTACTGTGAGTGGAAAATAACCTCTTGTCGAAGCCACCGGTACTGAGTGGATGCCTCAGCCTCGTAACGCAGTCTAGTGGAGAAATTAGGAAATTGCCTAGATTGTGACATTTCCTTACTTTTAGTTAGAGTGATAGTTCACTGCACTGCTACTTCTATAGAAAAGAGAAAATACCAACAAAGAAGAAAAAGAAATGCGTCCACTATTCCATTACTGAAAGACAACTGCTATTCACAATTGGTGGAAGGATGGACATGTGGGCAGGCAGGCAGAAATCATTTTCACCCCAAGGGAATTATTCTGTGTACTATTTTTGAAACCAGCTTTTCTCTTTTAACATTATATTATGACTGTCTTCACATGTCAAATTCTGTTTCTGTATCACCGGTGTTTATGGCATCCAGCGTAAGGGTGTGCCACGATCAATAAAGAACCTTCCTATCGGATTGTCTCAGCTTTTTTCTTACAGACAATGCTGGAATTGTTTTTTAAAGCCCATCTGGATGAAATATTGCTCATTTTCTCAATAAATTATTTTTAAAGTTGTTAACATTTTCAAATGGATGCATAATAGATGTACATAATTTTGGGGGTATAGGTGCTAATGCAATACATTCATATAATTTGTAAAGATCAAATTAGTGTATTTGGGACATTCATCACCTTAAATATTTGTCTTTATGTTAGAAACATTCAAATTATTCTCTTCTAGCTCGTTTGAAATGTGCAATAGATTATTGTAAACTATAGTCACCCTACAGATTTATTGATCAACACATTTTTAAATGTAGAATTGCTCATTCAGAGAGCATGTGTTTTAAGACTTTAAAACTGCATACTGTCAAAGTGCCATGGTGGAAACAAACTTCCTAGGGGTCCAGATGGTTGATTGAGAAATTATAGACTTACGATCTAAGACTTCAGAGGGATATAAAATAACATAAAAATATTAAACCATGAAATCCAGATTTTTATTGTCCTCTGGCATTTTTTCTAGAAGAGAGATTTAAGCTGGATAACACAGATCTAAAAATGTTCCACTCATTCATTTTTCCTCCTCCTTTTGGGAAGAGTGAGGCAATATTGTCAATTTTATCTGCTTATCCTAATTGAACAAAGCTAGATTGCACCAATTATCAGTGTGATGCTCTTTATTGTAAATCATAACATCATCACCTATTTTTTGCTATTCTGTAGGCATAACCTCAGGCTATTAAAGACTCATCTATGTCTTGGCAGCAGAAGTCTAACCCAGGACCTTCACGAGGTCGATCCTCATTAAACCCTAGTTATTGACCGATGTGGAGATGTTATATTTGTGAGATTAAATAAACCAGTTATTCGTTGTAGTCATAGGTGGAAGACAGAAAGAAATCTATCAAAGAAAGCACTTCACACTTGCTTCCTATAAATAACGGTTTCCCACTGTCTCCCTCAGCAGCTCTGCTTTAGGGGTAAGTGAATTTGTCAACTGGATTTCCAATGGCAAGTGAAATGTGGGTAGAGAACGAAGCAACGAAATGTTCTTCTGTTGCTTCTTTTTTTCTGGCAGCAGTCTTTGCTTTGGGGATATTCCTAAGGACACATGAGTTGGCATACTCTCAAGGAAAGTCTACTCACGTATGATTTAAAATGGAAAAATACATTTGCTGCGGGCAAAGAGTGAGCAGCAAGTGGGTGGAAGGGATTGGGGGAAGATTCTTCTATGCCATGAATAGTTCCTGCACGCACAACCCTCGGACTGATGAGGACAGGTCACATTTATTAGAGGAAAAATGCCCAACAGTTAAAAAAAAAAAAAAAACTGCCTCAAAATACAAAAGCTAATAATCCACAGCCTAGAACACATTTGTCGTCTGTTTAATAAACACTTCCCAGTAGCGAGAAAACAGTTTTGAATGCCGCCAGCAGTAGGCTGTAGACTTTCTAAGAATTGCTTGGCCTGTGCAAAGGAAGGAAAAATAGTCACATGCCTCTTCCTGAATTTTTAGACGAAACCAAACTCCTTCCTGTCTCTGCCCCCAACCAATTTTGAGTACCACTGTGCTCTCCATTTTCTATCTCAGACCTCTGTGTATTTCATTCAGAGCTCTTTTTAAACTCTGGAACGAACGGCTTGTTTATTTTGTGTTTTTATTGTTGGTCTCTCCGTTAGAATGAAAGCTCCCGTGAAATACACTGCTCTATCCACTGTGGAACCTAGACTCTCTCCTGACACGAAGAAGGCAATCCCATGTTTGTTGCGTGAAAAAATGAAAATCCCCACCCCTCCCATTTATTGTCTAACACCTGCTGCCCGGTTGAGTCTCAGGCTGGAGCCAGTTATAGTCTAGTAACCAGATGGTCACCTCAGGAGATTCAAATTGTGGTGAGCGCTGTGAAGGAGGTAAAGTGGTCTGTGATGGATATATTTGCTTGACTCTCAACTCTACCACAAGAAAAAGAACAATGCACAAATGCACGAGTTATAACTAAGGACGACTCACATGGCTGCACTGTTGGGAATCAGTGGGGGAGGGGTGGGGACTTGGGTGAACTGGAAAGTGGATGCCCCATCTTAAGGGACAGTCACAACTCACATCCCACCTGGGAATATAACACAAAAGTTTCCATTTTTCCAAAATGTCCAAAATATGGAATTGTATTAACATCACCATTATAAAATATGGTCAGATTTGTCAATATAAAATATAATCAATTAATTAAAATATTATTTAAAATACTGTATAAAATAAAACATATCTGAGTCTAGATGCATTCTACAGGTGGCCAGTTTTCAACTTCTGGTCTAAATGCCTAGCTCATCATTTCCTGGAAGAACCATTGCTTGGAAGGTATGCCCTACTTGTTAGATGGCTAATAGCTATATGGATAATTGGGTCTGAGAAATGCTTGGTAAACAAAGGGAAGCAGGCATGCATGCTGCAGGACTTCTCAGGGCCTTTATTAGGCTGATGTCCATTGTGAATCTTCAATACAGAGTATAAAGCAAATAGTATTTTCTAAAATTATTTCATGGTACAGCCCTATTTCTGATGTTCCACAGATCAATTTGGGAAGTACTAGCTTTGGAAATTTTAAAAGATATAAGATGTTTCAAAAGTTTTAACATGTTTCCTCTCTTTGAACTTACACGCATAGTGGTGGAGTGTGTGGGCATTGGCCACAAGTTCCAGCTCTGCCACTTTCTAGTTATATAATTTTGCACAAGTTATTTTACCTCTCTGTGACTTAGTAAACACTTGATAAAATAAATTATGGATGTTATTGTAACTTTTGAAGGAGTGAATTAGATGGGATAAAATATTAGAGAGTAAGATGACTCAAAATTTATTTTGTAAATTTATTAGAAAACACAGTTCACTAGATATTTAAACCACGAGAGGTCAAAGCCAAGTCAGAAAGCTAATGTAATGTGTATACTCAAATGCATTAGCATGGGGGTTACTGTAGCAGCCTCTACTTGCTCCATCCACCTGATCATTTCCAGATAGAAAGTTGCGTAGGAAAGATATATCTGGTTTCTGTCTGTGGCATGTCATCTTTGCTGGCAGAGCTTGCTTTTTACTGAAGAAACTGAAAATGTTAGCTATTTGCCTTCAGGGTCTCCCTTGCACCTCAACACAGATCTGTGACTCAATTTCACCAATGGGATCTAAGGGTAAGTCTTAGGAAACTCCTCTTTCATATGATGGGGCGTTATGACTACGTCACACCTCGAATATATTAGAAGTTCGGTTCCAGACCACTGCGATAAAGCAAATATAGCAATAAGCGAGTCACACAAATTTTTCCCAGTGCATATAAAGTTATGTTTACACTATATTGTAATCTATTAAGTCCATTTGAAGTATGCAATTGCATTAGGTCTAAAAATGCAGACACTTTAATTAAAAAATACTTTATTGCTAAAAATGTTGACACAGAGACACATGCTGTTGGAAAATGGTGCCAACAGACTTGCTGCCACAGACCTTCGATTTGTAAAACAATGCAATATCTGCAAAGCACAATTAAGCAATGTGTAATACAATGAGGTGTGCCTGTACATGCAGTACTTGGAGCTATGGCCATCTTCTTAAATCCACAAGGGGCCAAACCTAGAACCAAGCCAACACGTTGAGGATGCTGGTGAATAAAGACCCACACATCGGGGGCTGTGAAGAGTTGGAATTCCAAGCTCCCCTACTTCTAGAGTTCTTATGTGCAAGAAATAGTACATTCTCCTCATTAACTGAACCACTATTAATTGGGTGGGGGTTTTATAGTGTGTGTTTTTCTACAGCCAAAGTTTCTATTTTTTCCGAAATAATTTTACAGCCTTTGCACTGTCTTCACCCAAGTGAGGACTTGTGCCTTTGATTATAGAGCTCTTGAATTAGATTCAATGGTGCTGTCTCTGTGAGTTTGGGTTGAGGTCTGTGGAAGGGAAAGGTAAAAAAAACTAAAACGTGGAGTAGTAGACCGGGAGAAAGCCGCAGTACTAAGCTAGCTTTTTTCTTTTTTCAAAATGCAATTTCTCAGTGCTAAATACTTCACATGGCTTATCCCATTTAATTTTCACAAATGTGACTAAAGTGAACTTGTGCTAGATACTATCCTCTCCATTTTACAGATGAGAAAACTGAGGCTCAGAGAGATTAAGTAGCTTGCCCCAGTTTACACAGCCAGGAGGTGGCAAAGGCAGAGTGGAAACCTAGCCCACCTGGCTGCAAGGCTGAGGTGTTAATCCACTACTTAATCCCATGCAGAAGAGGACTCGGAGACCTTGGTTCTTTCATTTGATTCTCCCACCAAACTGCAGCGGCAGGATGGCGGTGTCATGAACTGAGATGGGTGGGGAGCCCCGTGAATTAAACTAGTGCGCATTTTGCTGTTGTTGCTGTTAGGTGGCGAATGAATAGTTCAGTTTTGGGCATATTGAGGTTGAGATGCTCAGCGAACATTCAAATGGAGATGCAGAAATTCAAGCAGACATGCGGAAGAGGAGGCAGCTGGGTACTCAAGTCTGGATTTCAGAGGTAGATACAGGCTAGAGATACAAACTTGGAACTTGTCAGCACATAGCTCTGTTTAAACCTATGGTGCTGGGTGAGATCTTCAAGGAAGTAAGGATAGTCAGAGAAGATGTCCAAGAACTGAACCCTGGGGAAGTCCTACATTTGAAGGATAAGGTCCAGCAAAGGAGATTAAGGAAGAGGGGCCAGGGAGGTGGGGGATGTGGTTTCAAGAAGGAAGGTGTGGCCCATTGCATCAGATTTGACTGGGAGGTCAGATCTGTAGGACAAGGACTGAGACTTATTGGATTTGGCAGCCGGGGTGAGGGGAGGTGCAACATCATGGAGACTTTGACAGAAACCTGGATGGAGAATCCTCAAGAGAGAAAAGAAGAGGAGAAGCAAAAACACTGAATATTGTTATGATCTGTAGTCTGAGCCAATCTGAGGACCGACACACTTATCACAACATCCCCTAAAAAAATTATGTCTCTTACTAGATTACATGCTCCTTGAAGGAATAGGAACATGATTTATCTTTCAAATGCCTTGCACAAGGTTGGTGTTTAAATAACAACTGCAGAATTTCATCGAATTTTTAAAAGAAAAGGAACATTCTGATTAAATCTTATGAGTCTGTGCACAGCAACACTGTACACAACACAAAAACATTTCTGGAAATACTGCACTGATAACAGAAATTTAGTGGGTTTTTTTTTAACCAATAAAGGTCAAATTTTCATTATGTGATCATTTTTTTTGTGATGAGTTTTTTCAATGCATATCTTATAGCTATGGTTCAGTTGTTGGGGGAAAAGAAAAAAAAAATCTCATCTCTGCCAACACATTGGTTTGTGTGAATCACAGCTCAGTGAAACCTTTCAGGCATATAATTTATCTTTTCTTTGGCCTATGTAGTAAATGCTTCATTTGTTCATGAATTCTTGCCTTGTTTTAATTATGCTATGTTCTGAATGTAGTTTTATAAGGCACAAAAATAAGATTGTCGTTCTGAAAACACAGAAGATTTGTGTGTTTCCCCCAGAATGAAATGGTGGCATCTTTCTCCCAATTCACAGCTCTGTGGGTTTGTGGTTGGAATTCCAAACCAGCCAGGAGCATGCAGTGCAACTGGGGGGAGGGTGGGTGTCGGGGGTGGGGGTGGAGGGGAGAGCTGACACATCAAGCCCAAGGCATAATTTACCCTAAGAATTCTGAATCGATACACTGATGTCCATCAATACATAATGTGGTGCTCCCACCAAGAAAGCCACTGATTGAGAAGTTTTATTCATGTTACTTTCTTTTCTTTTCTTTTCTTTTTTTTGAGACAGAGTCTCACTCTGTTGCCTGGGCTAGAGTGCAGTGGCATCAGCCTAGCTCACAGCAACCTCTAACTCCTGGGCTCAAGCGATCCTCCTTCCTCAGCCTCCCAAGTAGCGGGGACTACAGGCATGTACCATCATGCCTGGCTAATTTTTTTCTGCATATTTTTAGTTGTCCAGCTAGTTTCTTTCTATTTTTAGTAGAGATGGGGTCTTGCTCTTGCTCAGGCTGGTCTCTAACTCCTGAGCTCAAACGATCTTCCCACTTCGGCCTCCCAGAGTGCTAGAATTACAGCCATGAGCCACCACGCCCGGCCTTAGTTGCTTTCTGAGGGCTGGATTTTCTTAATACACTTACAGAACAATTGGGTTTTTCCCCCAAATAAAGAACTGTGCAGTCGGATCAGATGAGAAATTTAACAATCAGAAGGCTGGTTTTGTTTTTGTTGTTGTTGTTAAAAATCCTTGCAGACATTTGAATATCAACAGGTTCACAGGCTGAAGGAGAAATGGCTATTTCATAACTTTTCCGTGTTTTATAAGTACGTAGTACACAGTGTGCATTCAATATTTCAAATTTCAATGATACCATGAAAATTGGAAATTTGTAGTCTAACAATATCAGATGCAGATTTAGTTGGTGAATCTGAGGGAGCTAACTCACTTATTCAGGAAGGAAGATAGGTTACAATTTTTTGGGTCTTTGAGAGATTATTATAACCTCAAAATATTACCCATGGGCTTGTTAGGCACCTGCCATGTTCCCAACACAATACCCCACCCTGTTCTGACACAAATCTCATTTTGGAACTCATTCCCCTCAAATCGAAGTACTGTCCCTAAGAGTTCTTTTTCAATAAAAGAAGCTGAGTTAATAAAGTACAACTCCAAAACTTTTCCTAGACTAGAAATAGATTGAGTGTGTTGGGGTTTTATGGCTAAATACATTTGAGGGTTGGCTATCAGATGCTGAACTGGTTTACTTAATGAAGATGGGGATTTGGATGGGTCACTAGACACCTGTCCAAAGATGGGGGAGGCACAGTCCTTCATTGCTTCCCCATAAATAACTCCATCTTTTCCTAACTCAGGCAGTGGATTGGCTTTAGATGCTCAGGCAAAAGAAACACATGACTGTTAAAAAATCACAACCTCAGAATGGCTTTAGAAGCCCACGACCAATTACGAGAACCCAACAAGAGTTTGTCCACACAGGGACAAGTAGTACACAGTTTCTCAAATATTCATAAATATTAATGACCAGTTATAATAGAGTTGTCTGGGTTATAAACCCCCAGACAAGTAACTTTCAGGCTCCTTGTTTTTACGTTTGATAGAATGTTCCCTGGGCCAGCTAGGCTAATTCTCCTTGAGCCTGGGCATCCTCCCCAACACTCTGCTTCCCCAGCAGAGCACCTGGCACCCTGCATTGCAATTGTAGGTTTATGTATTTGTCTTCTCCCACTGCACAGCAAACTCCACACTGGCAGTGACCCTGTCTTGTCCAGTGCTGTGGTCCCTGTGCCTCACCTGTGCCCAGAACAGTGTCACACACAGTGAAGAACAGATGCCTGGATACATTACCAGACTTACTTTAGAACTATACAGAGAGCTATTCAACTTGCTCCTTGAACTGGCACATTTTGCAAAGTGGGCATTTGAAGGAAAATTTTTTAAACTTCTGAAAGAAATTTTGAAAATAAGCTCTTTGAGTCAAAATGTACAGAAACAGCAAGAATGCTGATAGTAAGAGCCTAAACACATGAGTTTCATGATCTTTTCCCAATTTTAACTGTCCAGAGTTTTCAGCTGGTGTCCAATATTCACAATATAATTCCTGATGCCACCCTGGATCCATTAAAACCAGATTAATGTGATACTCATTTTCATTAAGGAAAATAATTCATGTGCGTAGAACAGAGCCTGGCACAGTGTAAGTGCTCAATAAATGACAGCCCATGTTATCATTAGCATCTTGGCAGCACACAGTATGTGGGCATTAAGACAAATACATTGATAGCAGTGATACACAACTATGTCATAAAAAACCGAGCCCATCTAATTATTTTCCGGGTTCGAAACTCAACTGGAGGCACTTAACTTTATTCCCAAGTTCTCAAGAAATAATGTTATTTAAAAGTCTGTTGACCAAGAAAACGGGAGCCTTAAAAATATAATGTATCCAGTTTTATTTTTTTCTTGATTTAAGGAGTTCTTTTCCTGCCCTGAATATAAACAAGCTCTCTCAAGGTTAAAAGCAAATGTTCTCTTTAATGTCAAAAAGAGCTTGCCTCTCTTGGCTCAGAAAAGAAAGCGACTGATTCAGGATATTCCTCCTTTAAAAAAAAATCAAGTTTTCACAAAGGTATTACTCCGGCTTGTTGGAAAATAATTAGTACACAAAAGAGTCTGCCCAGAGCTGTAAAAGCTCTTTATGCAAACCCACACTTTAGTGCAAAAGACAGTTAAAGATCAATCCAGGCTATTAAGAGTAAAGAATGAAATGTGGCCTAACTGAAGCCTATACCACGCAGCATGTCAACAAACTACAGACACCAGGCAGGGTCTCCTAGGAACCATTTTTGTTCCACTCATGTCCTTCCCTCTGGACTCCATGACCAAAAATGCAACCTGTCTGCTTCTGCCTTTGAAACATGGAAGGCCGAATCCATCTGTATGTAACTCACTTCCTCTTTTATTTTACATAAAACAGATGCCACAGCTGTTATTGTTCTTCCAACCGATGTTGCTGTGGGGGACACGATGCTACACTGTGCTTTTTGTTCTAGAAGGGTCCGCGGCCTGCAATCTTGTCTGCGGCACTGGATACGTGTGCAGTGGTCTCACCCCACGGGCGCCCCCCAAGCGTGCGCTCAGAACCAAACAGTGCTTCGCACACTTACCTGCCCTGCAGGGACATCCTCGCGCTGCCCCGATGATCCAGGGACCGCGCCCAGCTCGTCTTGGTGCTCCGCCCTCTTGGCCTCCTCTTGGCTGTCAGCTGGCACCTGTTCCCGTCCCTTGTCCAGTTTGAAGAATTTGTCGAAAAAGCTGGAGTCCTTGGGCTTGGAGGGAGCTGCTCCCTGGGCCTCAGGTGGGAGAGGCGCGGGTTCCCGAGCGGCAGAGCCGGCCTTGTCCCCGGCCGGGGCGGGCCCGGGGCTTTTATCCGCGCCGGGGCCCGCTGCAGCTGCTCCCGGAAGTGCCCGGCTCTCACTCGGGCCTTTGTCTGCCGGGGCTTTATTGGAGCTGACATCAAGCTCCACTGATCCAGTGGATGAATCCGTGGCTTGGTCTCCGGTACGTCCTGGTACAGGCCGAGAGAGTGTCAAGAAAAAACGAGATTTAGCAGCTGGTGCCTTGGGGTTGGCCTCTTTCCCAAGATTCTTTCCGTTGGCATCCGCAACGCCACTTATCTCCATTGTCTCGGGGGAAGAAGTGGCCACATTATCCTTCTTGACGCTTATTCCCAAGTCGACTGTAAACGCAAACATAAACAGCGGTTATTCAAGCAAGCTGGGAAATTCAGGGATTAATAATGGACTCCAGACGTTTTATGCACAAAGGCCATAATGCAGACTGGGGCTGTGTTGTTCTCCAGTCACCCCACAAAGCAGAAGTTCGCCATCTAGACGTCTTCTGACCCTGTTCTCCTTGGGAGGGGAAAACGGAAGGTCGTGAGGGGGAAAGCAGATTATTGGAAAGTTACTAGCTGCCGGTGCTGTAGGAGTAACACTCAATGTTAATGATCTTATTTTATCTTCACAGGAACCCTGCAAGAACCATAATGTCAGGATTTCCAGTTTGAGACAGGACGGGGGTGAGGAGCGTGGGCCCTGGAGCTAGAATGAGGTTTCTTGGCCTCAGCACTATTGACATTTGGGGCCAGATCATTCTTTGTTACGGGGTCCGCCCTGTGCACTGTAGGATGTGTAGCAGCATCCCTGGCCTCTACCCACTAGATGCCAGTAACACCCTCCAGTTGTGACAACCAAACTTTTCTAAAGTCCCCAGCAAGACAAATACGCTTACGCTGGAGAGCCACTGAGCTATGATGTCTACTTGAATCCAAGTTATCTTACTTTCTGTACCTCAACTTTCTGCTAAAATGAAGCAAATAATAGAACCTACTTCATAATTTTGTTATGAAGGTTACATGAGCTAATATTCTTAAAGTACATAGAACAGTGCCTGGAATATACTAAGTGCTCCATAAATGTCATGAATGTTAGTGATTATCATTATTCAGAGTGAGAAAACTGACAGCCAGAGAGGGCAATGCACCTTCCCAGGGCTGCCCAGTAAGCTGGTAAGTAGCAGAGTGTGGCTTAAGGCAGAAGTTTGACTCCTAAATTCATGCTCTGTCTACTATAACATTTATATCAACATAGACTGTTAAAAATACCGGAAGATTTGAGAAAGTAATACAGTACTCAGAAAGTTTCTCTTTTGAAGGCTGAAAGAGCAGATGTCCACCCAAGAAGGCAAATTAGCCCTCAGGGGGGTGTGGAATTAGAGGCACAGGGTTAGCTCCCCCAGACTGTCTGTGGACGCAGGTGTCGCCTCCTCCAGGGAGGGGCACTGTTTTCAACATCCATTTCCCCTTTGACCTCTGCCTTGACCTAACTGAACTGCCTTCTTTTCTAGGTCCCTTTTCTAAAACAGTGCAATACTCAGGAAAAAAAATACCAAGAATTTTGGAATCACAGTTAAAGATCAAGATTCTCTATTGATGAGCTGTGTGATCTTGGACAACCCGCAAAAGTCCTTGACTTTCCTCATTTGTAAAATGGGAGTCTTAGTGTTTCTCTTGCAGGTTGTTGTAATGCTTAAAGGAGAAAACTCATGCAAAGGATGCGGTACAATGCCTTTCCCATAGTAGATGCTTAATAATTGACAGATAGTGTGATTATTTTTGAGGTTTCTCCCATGCCTTTGACAATATTGCATTTTGCTTGATACATTTGTAGTCAGACACTTCTTAATGTCTGTTTGCAGGAAGACAGTGAGAAAAAAGAAAGAATTGAGATGTCTTTGATCTGCACATATTGCTTATTAATATGTAGTGAGGAATACACACACGTACACACACATGCATTGTTAGCAATTGATTTTTTGCTAAACTCTAGTATCGCACTGTGTCTAGAGTCAGGAACAAACAAGCAAGGAGAGAGGGAGCGCTGGGTTCTTGTGCAGAATGGCCAGCTCCTCCTTAAGCACCGAGGAGCAGAGAAGAAATGGTCCAGGACAACCTGGACCTCAAGGAAATCACCCTGCCAGCACATTGGCAGTATCTTCTATCTCTTCTTAACCTTTTTCCTGTGGTCCAGGAATTCATAACGGTAGTAGGTATTATACTGAAGAAGGGAGGGGGAGAGAGGGAGAATAAGGAAGTGAGCGGTAGATGTAGGAGGGTGTAAGTTAGCAGGGAAGGCGGTTGAAGTGTCAGAGTGAATATAAATGAGTGGGGCTGGTCCATGCCAGGAGAAGAGGAAACTGTTGACAAAAAGGGAGAGGCTAAGATTTGAAACAAGGAAAGGCTTTTCAAAATGCCAAGAGCATCAACTGATTTCTTTCAGTCTTTTTCCTCTCTTCCTTGCCCCCTGGCTGGGAACCAAAGGAGCTAGTGGTAAGTAAGAGTGTTACAGCCAGAGAAGTCTTTGAAAAACAACAACAAAAACCCTTCCCATGGACAGACTTTTAAAAAAGTGCCAATATACTGCTTTGAAAAAGGATAAATTCCTTATATCTAGGTATCTGGACTAGACTTCAACACATTTATAGGTTACAGCAGATCCAAACAGTTCTTGATATCAGAGAATGGGTAAAGTGTTTGATATTTCATAAGAACTTCGAGTTCTTAGATGGTATGTTCCTTGACAACTAAGCTCTGCTCCCCAAACTTGGGTGGGTGCGTACCCAACTCTATCACCTGGGGCTTCTATTTCCCTTGCTAAGACGCTCACCTCCCAGTGGGCACATGGCCTAAGAAAGACTAATAAAAATAAATCCTGTGACTTTTGATAAACTCATTAGAACAGAGTTGCACTCTTTGTGCTTGGGTCGGCAAACCAATAGGGCATACACCTGAGGACCAGCACAGATAAAAGCAGAGCCAGGAAATCTAGGGAGCAGATACCCAATTATGTCACTTAGGCATCTGGATCCAGCTGTGCCTGAAGCTGAACTTTAGCATTATACGAGCCAATATATCACCCTCCTCCAACTTATGCCAGTTTAAATTGAGTGTATACTCAGTGACTTGGAGAGAATTCCAGGGATTTGGTCAATACCTGTTTCACTTGTCAATTAGTAGCAATCAATCCTCCCATGGGGAAGCTGTCTTCAGCCTCTTCAAGTCTGTCTAGCAGGCATTTAGGATGGGAGGGAAGACGGCAAAGAGAATAAAATGTGAGAATAAAATGTGAGAATAAAATGTGAGTTCTAAGGAACTGGGCAGAAATGAAAAACACCCACAAACACTTTGTCTTCTCAAAAAAAGTGAAGGCAAAAATCCACTTGGGAAAAAGAGATGACAGTCATTTGAGACCTCAGATAAACATTAAAAAACAAATAAAATATGTTCTAATACAAGCACACACACACACAACCAATCTTTGTGAGCAATTAGGAAGAACAGCCATTGGAGCTACAGATTGTACACTCTCACACTGATGGGGATTGTTTGCATTATTGCAAACAATAAATCAAACATTGCAGACAATAATGCAAACATAATTGCATTATATGCTCACATTATTATGGAAAGAATAAAAAGTTCCTTCTAGAAGACCAAATTAAGCTTTCAGTTGCTATGAAAAATCTTAGGAGAAGCCCATCTTAAATCTGGTTTCAATAAAAAGTTTTCTCATAAAGCATACAAAAAGATGACATACCAAAGAGAGTTTACTTTTCATGAAAAAAAAAAAAAACAGCAAGAGTTTAAGGAAGATAAAAAGAAATCAAGTAAGAATGGAAATGACAGTTCTCAAATATTCAGCATATAGAGTTGAAAAATTTGATCTCTTTAGTGCAGAAAAAATATTTTGTACTGCAGTAGTCTTTTTTAAGAATGTCATTTTACCTAGACATGTATCGAGAACTTATTTCCGGTGGCATCTTTGTGTAATTATTAAGAACTTGGATTGTGGAACAGAGAGACCTGGCTTTGACTCTTATCTCCTCACTTATTTAACGTGTGACCTAGGCAAGTTACTTCATATTGCTATGCCTCAGTTTTCTCATAAAATGGACATAAAAATAACACTGCCTTCTTCCAAGGGGAATTACAGGGATTAAATGAAATATTTCCCATAAAGTGCTAACACAGGCTGGTATATGGTAGGTGTTCAGTAAACAGTAGTTGTTTTTGTTACATTTATATATTATTGCTATAATTATAATTTTATATTTTTAAATGTAGGCCATAAGGAAAGAAATTATTCCAATAGTTTAGTCTACAAACTTGAGTGCTCTGGGAAGACTTTTAAAAATGGTAATGATATGAATCAATTATCCTCAAAAATACAAGAATCTGGGCCAGAGAAGTTTCAGGAATGTTTACCATTATTAAAGTGCCAAGTATTCTCGTCAAAACAAGCTGCTTTGTCAGAGTTCTAACTATATATTTAAACATATATGCACACACACATACCATGTTTGTATTACAATATTCAAAACTTCTGGGGAAGGATTATCTTTTTGTTTTGCTTTTTTGTTTCTTGTGCCAAAGCTAAAATTGTCACTTGCTACAACTGTAAAAATAATCGCTAACATGCATTGAAGGCTTCCCATGTGCCAGCAACAGGGTAAGTGTTGTATGTAACAAGAGGCATTTCATTTTAGCATTACAGAAAAATCTGTAGGTATCATTCCCATTTCACAGGTTGGGAAACTGAAGCTCTGAGAAGTCAAGTCACTTTTCTAATGTTGTCTAGCTCATAAGTGATGGATTCAGGATTTGAACGCACATTTGCTGGATTCCAAAGCTCAAACTCAGAACAACACATGGTTACAGGAGCAAGAACAGAAGACAAAGAGAAGGCAGGGAAGATGAACACAGCAGACAAAGTCTGGTTAATGGAATTAGATTTCCAATTAAAAAAAAACAACAACTATGTACATGGGGGGAGAAAAGCTGTATTTTCTCACATCTGGGAAACATTGGTGTATCATTTTTTGTTTGTTTTAAACAAGAATTAGACCATGTCATTCATCTGCATCATCCAAAGAAGACTGCACTACAATTAAAATCACATCCAAACTCTTTGCCATGGACCAGACCCTCTAGAACTTCAGCTCACACTGTGTTCTTCCTTATGCCTCTCAACACACCAACCTGTTTCCACCTGAAGCCTTTTGTGCTAGTTGTTCTTTCCACCTGGGAATGCTCTCCCTAAGATCTTGCCATGGCTACCTCCTGTCTAAGGTCAGGTCAGGTCTTGCTGACCACCCTGTCTGAAGTAACCTTTCCTGCTCACCCCTACTCGCCCTCTGGAATCTGCAGAGCATTCATCACTCTTCGAAATAATCTCATTAATTTCTTGTTTACTTGTTTCTTTCTATTGTATATTAATATAAGCCCCAGGTAGTCAGGGGCTTGGTCTGTTCTGATTACAGCTGCATGCCCAGTGCCTCTGGTGGTGGTTGGCAATAGGGTTGTGAGGCAGCGAGCGTAGAGCACAGGGCATAGCCTAGCAAGCGCTTAGTAGGAACATGATTGGAGCAGCAGTGGGACCAGCAGTCCTTATAATAACGATGGTGCTGGAGCTGGGAGTTCTACCTTCTGAGAATGCCTTATCCAAATCCTCCTAAGCCTTAAGGTTAAAGAGGGAAGCAGAAACTATCTTCATAATTTTACTCACAAAGGAAGTGCCCACTTATGAAAATGATTCCCCACTCAAACATCCCTTCCTATGTAACACTGTCCCTGTGTCAATATCCTGATCTGTCAGGATAAAGGCTGAATAAAGTGGACATGTCATGCACACTAATTGCAAAGGGAAATTGCAAATCTTGCAAAAGATGCAGGAGTTTGTAGACCCGTAAAGCAGGGTTGGCGAGCTGCTCAGATCACACACGTGACCGCGGTTGGACCAGGATCTGGCGAAGTTAAAACAGTTCACCAAAGAAGGGAAAGTAGATGGTGACGTGACACAGTAAGTTCTTCAAAAGAGAATTATATTTGAATATCAAAGGAAACCTGATGAAGACTTCAAAAAGTTATGCAAAAATGACCCTTTTATGGTCATGCCGCAAGAGTCAAATGACACTTCAAACAACTGCGGCTTTCTGTTGTGCAAATGCATTTGTTGTTTTAAAGGTCTTAGAATCAGGGTACATGTGGCAGATACTTATGGCTTGGAGGAAGATGTCAGATTTGAAAATTTCACTGAATGATTGCATGTCATGCTTTTTATCTCAGTATTAAAAAGCCAGAATGTCTTCACCAAGAAATTCTAGCATAAAAGAAAGGAACGAGCTGCGCCGGCATAGTGAAAGAATTCTCGGCTATCACCTTGATGCAACAGGTCTGGACGGTTAGTGATGAAAATGCTGTATTCAAATGGGATGTAGGCAAACAGTAACTGCTAACCGCCAGCTTTGGAGAAAGCATCCTTGGAAGGTGGCAGTGACGATCAGTCACTGTGGGGCAAAACTGTGACAGTGACACATGATTTCCACTCTCCTCTTTACTCATCTCTTTCCTGTCATTCACATGCCTACAAAAATCTGGAACACACAAAGTTAATTCAAAAGCTAAACCAGGCTTTGCTCTAACATGAGCAAATATTGTCACTCAAAGACACATCAGATGTTGGATTTGGTCTTTTTTCCTTAAATTAGATAGTAATACACGTTTAACACGTGTTTACTACCAAGACAATTCATCTCTCTTGATCCTTTTCGTTTCCTGTCTCTACCCTCCACCCTCACTGCAAGATAACAAACATCTGCAACCCGATGTGGCTTGTCAAACTTTGTGTACGTGCACACAAACACACACTGGCAATCCGGATACACCTATACAGTGGATACACTTGTCGTTGGTTTTGATCATATTGGAAATATTTTTTGATGGCTTTTATAGATTATAGTTGCTCCTTACAGTCAATATATCCATATCTATCTTATCTTTTTAAATAGCCTCATTCTATTCCTTAGCATGGATATACCAGAAGATATTTAAACCATTACTCAACTGATGAATACCTGGGTAGTTTCTACATTGTTTTTTTTTCCATTTCCACTACAAACAGCACTGGAGTAAACTTTCATGTTCAAAAATCCTAAACTGGTGCTGTATCTCAACAGAATGGAGGCACAGATGTAGAACTGCTGCACCCAAATTAACATGCACTTAGTTTTTGAAAAATAGACACTACCATATTATTTTCCAAAAAAGGCTCTAGAGATTCACATTTCCAGTAACAATGTGATAGAGTCTCTCCCACCCCCCTCAAGGGTAGCAGGGCTATGAACCAACAAGAACACTGATCAACGAACAATTTTAAATGGTGAGCAGCTTCCCAGGGAAGGTGGCAGTTTATGCTATCAGTGCCTTCAGCTACAGGACACCAAGAGCCAGCATTGGAGATGGGGGCAGGTTGAGTTCACCACACAGAAGACTGGTAAAGGGTAACTATTATTAGTTTGGGACTCGGGGGAAGATGACCCAGGAAGCCGTATGAGACAACGTGCTCAGGGGAGAAGGACACAGAAAACAGCCGAATCAAGATATTACTTTCTTCAGAGTGGATATAAAAATGGCCAATGAACACTCAAAAAGATGCTGAACTTCCTCAGTCACTAGGGAAGTGCAGTCAAACCCACAACATGACACCACTTCACACTCAGGTCTGGCCATAATCAGACAGACAAGAACCAGTGTGGGTGAATTTTGGAACCTTCATGCATTGCTGTTGGGAATGTGAAATGGTGAAGTTGCTTTGGAAAGCAGGTCAGCAGTTCCTCAAAAAGTTAAACCTGGAGTTACCATGTGACCCAACAATTCCACCCCTAGGTACATACCCAAGAAAATAAAAAATATATTCATGCAAAAACTTGTACACAAATGTCCATAACAGCATTTTCACAATAGCTGAAAAGTGTAAACAACCCAAATATCCATCAACAGATGAATGGATAAACGAAATGTGGCACATCCGCACAATGGAGTATTATTTAGCCATAGAAAGGAATGAAGAACTCATACGTGCCACAACGTGGGTGACCCTTGGAAACATGATGCTAAGTGAAAGAAGCCAGACATGAAAGGTAACATATTGTAGGATTCCATTTACATGAAATATCCAGAAGAGGCGAATTTATAGAGACAGAAAATAGATTAGTGGTTGCCAGGGGCTGGGGCCAGTGGACTCCTTTTTGGAGGAATGAAACTGTTCTGGAATTAGATGTGGGGATGGCTGTTCTCTCTTGTGAATAGACACTGAATTGTACACTTTAAAGAGTAGATTTTATGGTGTATGAATTATATCTTAATTTTAAAAAGAGGACACTATATAAATGAACATCAGCACAGCGCGGAAGCAGGAGGTAGGGAACGAACTGCAAACGTGAGTGAAGAGTTCACAGAAGAAGAAAGACAGCTGGTGTTTAAGCAGATGGAAAGATGTTCAACCCCATGAGTAGTAAAAGACAAGCACAATAGAATGACAATGACAATTAACTGTCCACCTATCAAATTGATCATCCCAGTGAGGAGAAAGCATAGGAGGGGGCAACAGCACATACCGTTGGTGGGAGTGTGATTTGTCAGCTTCCTTGGAGAATAATTCAGTGATATCTACTAATATTTAAAATTTCACAAGCACTAAGAAGCTCTAATTTCCACTTCCAGAATGTTATCCTATAAATATAATTGCGTAGAAGCGCAGAGGCACATGCATTGAACTATTTGCAGGACGACTGTTATTGTGGCAAGAACACTGGAAACGACCTAAACACTTATCAGTAGGGACCTGGTTAAATAAATTATCCTATGTCCCTCCAATTAAATACTGCACAGGCATTAAAATTCTCCAAGACATATAGTAAGTGAAAAAAGCTGTGTCCAACAGTATGTACAGTACGTTCCATTTGTTTTTTAAACATAGTGTTGGGAGGTACAGGAGAGCATTTATAAATATGCATCCCTGGAACACCGCTGGCCACAAGAAACCGTGGAGTATTGGCCTCTAAGGACGGAAATCTGGGATGCGGGTGGAGGATTTTTTTCCCTGTCCTATCTCATTATGTATATTGTTCAGAATGTTTGTTATGTATAAGCATCTCCCCATCTCATGCCTTTAAAAAATGTACAAACAATGAAAAGAAACAATGAAATGAAAGGAGGGCACTAGAACCAAGAGGTGGGATTCAAGGCCAACGGGAGGAGCATGTGACCTATTTCCCGCTTCGCCTGGGGCTGGCCCCGCAGCAGTGCAGCCTCCAACTAACGAGCATCCGCTCTGATTGGAGGGGTTGATGGGCCAGGTGGGCCCTGCCTGCAGGAGAGAGTGGCACGGCCTTGGGGACATCTCCATACTCCAGAGTCTGAGCCTCTGCTCCGCAAATTCATAAATTTGAGCTTTTTAAGTCACCTGTCAGAAGTCATTTTAAAAAAAGACTAATGAATTAACCACACAGGCAGCTTATTGGCTTACAACAAGACAGAGCGCTGCAAAGGGACCAGCCCCTGGCAACATCCCACCAGGGTCCCCCTCTGTGGGAAACACACGTGATAACCTGATGAGGATGATTGTTTTTTAAAGCTATCTTTGTTAAGAGATGTGAAATAGGGGAAAAAACTACAACACCAGAGGTTGTCAACTGTGAGATCTGATGATTGTATGGCCAGCACGGTGTTTAGAATTTTTTGAATTGAAAAATTTCATTTGAATGTCCTAAAATCGGGCTATCACTGAAATACCTTATCATCGGAGAAGGGCTGGTTTCCCAGCCATCCCTGGAGCTGCTTCGAGCCCTCTGGACAGCGAGAGCCTCTAGCTCCCTGCAAGCTCCAATTCTCGCAGAGCCTCGAGCCAGTTCTTGCAGGGTCCTCACGCTTGAGCCTGCAAGAGAATCTCCTGGTGGGATTGTGAGGGCAGATGGCCCGGTCCCACCACTGGGAGCGGGGGTGTTTCTGATTCAGGAGGTGCGGGCTGGGGCCCCAGAATCTGCATGTCCTACACGTTCCAGGTGATGTGTGCTGTTGGCTCAGGGACCACTCTGAGAGTCACTGTTACAAATCGCTACTTTTATCCTCACAAGTGGAGCTAGACTCTGCTTCTATTTTCCAGTTCTTGTTCCCAGAAATATTTGGTTTTTGAAGTATGCTTTGAACAAGTCAGAACTCACCCACTAACACAATAATATGTTGCTTTTATTGTTAAACTTCCCGAAGTATGGAGGGCACCTTACCATTTCTTTGCTCTCACTGATTATTTTTTTGTTAAATGAAAAATGTTGGTGAAGTTCTTCCCTATGTGGTAAAAAGTTATGAAAAACAGGTAATTTAAAAAAAATGTCCTGTCTAGGATTAGAACTGTAAGTGTGTTTAACCCATTTCAAGATTTGGTTAAAATACACCTTGGGGAAGAGAACTGAGATGACACACAGTTGTTACATGACAACACTTTCTCTTCTCACTGTTTTTCATGCTGTCTCTTGGTCTACCCTCCAAGAGAGGGACAAGTGATCCTGAAACCACGTCAATGTTTTTGTCTTTACAGCTCAAGCGCGCTGTCTGGTTTTCTTCTCAGTCCAAAGAGGGAAAGAGCAGGTTGTATAATACATTACTCAACGGCAGCTATGCAATGAAATCAGATTGTATGAACTGTGGAACAAAAAGTTGTGCCCAGACCATCAGCCATGGTAGGGACAAAAGAAAAGGTCCTTAGGGAATTTAAAACAGAAATGCCAATGTTTTTATTTTCAAAAAATGTGAATAAGGAATTTTCTATCTGAGTGTATTCTAAACAGTTTTTAATACTGGCTGAACATTAGAAACTTAAAAAACACTTATGCATGGGCAACGTATGTAACCTGAAATTCTGTATCCCCCATAATAAGATGAAATAAAAAAAAAAACACAAAACACTTATGGCCTGGTGAAAATTTTTGGAGAAAAATAGGAAAAAAAAAAAAAAAATGAATGTCCAATACCAGCATAATGGCTGGATGAATTACAGTACAGCCACACTTTGAATACATTGTAGCTGGTAAGAAAGCAATGAACTAAAGATATACCGGTTGGATTAGAGAATTTTCACATTTTGTTAAGTAATAAAAGTGAGACGTAGAAACTTATTAAAAATATGATCTCATTTTGACAAAACAATAACAAAATAACACTGTGAATGTACGTGTACTAAAATGTCTGTATGCAAATTATTAAAATAAATTAAAATAAAGACCAGATCCGAAGAATTCCTGAACAGACAAAACCAGTTAGGCTACATAAATGACCTAAACCTTGCTTGATCTGCAAACATAAGGGAAACATAACCTGAGCTGTTTCTTGTAAATGCCTACATTAAAGAAAAACAGAACTTAAGCTCAGCCAATCAGAAACAGCCCACAAATTTAAAATGATATAACCAGGGACTTTCCAACAGGACAGACCAAAGAAGGCAACTATGTAACTGTAACCGATCGAATAATTTTTATATTGTGCTTCCACATTTTCCCCATAAATACTTGCCTCTGAGGTTTTGTCATTGAAACACTAAACCTCTTTCAGTCTGGTGTTCCCCGATTCATGACTTGCCTCTGACTTAAATAAACTCTTTAAATTTTTATTGTGCCTCAGATTTTTCTTTTATAGAGTATAGAACAAAGAGAAAAATATGGAAGAAGAAATATTGCGTTGTTTGCTTGGGTATCCTTGGGGTGCGGGCAGATGTGAGATGAGGGACGAGCCAAGAAAAAAAGGGAAAGAAGGTTTTCACCAAAACAATAATAACAGAAAATATGATTGCACTTATTCATTATGTAAATTAGTATTTATATAAACATATATGCACATAAAAAATAAATTGGAAAGAATTAAAATGCACACTAGTTATTCTACTTATCTACAGCTGTGTAACAAGCATCCCTAAAATGAGTAACTTAAAACAACCACTGGGCTGGGTGCAGTGGCTCACACATATAATCCTAGCACTCTGGGAGGCCGAGGCAGGAGGATAGCTTGAAGTCAGGAGTTTGAGACCAGCCTGAGCAAGAGTGAGACCCAGTCTCTATCAAAAAATAGAAAAAATTAGCCAGATGGCTAAAAGTAGAAAAAAATAGTTGGGTGAAGTGGCATGCTCCTGTAGTCTCAGCTACTTGGGAGGCTGAGGGAAGAGGATCACTTGAGCCCAGGAGTTTGAGGTTGCTATGAGCTAGTCTGACGCCACGGCACTCTAACCTGGGCAACAGAGCAAGACTCTGTCTCAAAAAAATCCCCCCAAAACCCCACCATTTTATTATGTATCCTATGCAACTAGCAGTGACCACGTGACCTAGTTCTGGCCAATGAGATGTAAGAGGATGCCCACTGGAGGGCAGGGGCTTCTGGGAAAGCTCTTCCTTTCTTTCCTAATAAAAGGAGGAAAAAATGGTGGCAAATCTTGGCCTTCCCCTTCCTGCTTTTGGATCCCATCATGCATGGACATGACGTTGGGTTCTGTGGCCGCCATCTTGTGAGCAGGGGTGACATCATTGGCTCACTTACTTGGAGTCTTGATGATGCTGTCAGGCTGCTGCCCCAAACCTGGGACTTCTTACTCTTCAGACTTCTAACTCTAATTAAAAGTGATATTTACCTCGACAGCGTTGTAGTCTTCACTGCTGAGCACATCGGGATCCAGGAATGTGCCCTACACCTTTGCTCCTCTGCTGCCACTGGCTTAATGTGCTGCCGTTCCTTCATCAACAATTTCCAAGCCCTTAGTGTACCTCGGCCGCTGTGCTAAGCTCTGGGACGATTGCAACAGCAAAGGACGGCAAGCTGTCAGCTCTGAGGACTTTTGCTCGAGTTTTGGATACAGATTTTTTAAAAACGAGACCAATTGGGGGGAAATAGTGGATGTTAAGAGAACAGATATATTTGCTCCCTTTCAGACCAGCGATGCTGCCCATATTTTTCACTATATCAGGAAGCTATGACTTTTGCCTTGGGCCTCCCATTCCACTTTGCCCAAGCACCACTAATGGCAAATGCTTCTATCCTCACTGATGTTGTTATCGGCAGGAGCACTTTGCTCAAGTTAGAATTTTCAATCCAATAAAATGAATCCACTTATATATTTAAAAAAAAAAAAAAGCAAAATTAGGCAATTCTTCTTTTTTGGAACACTTGACTGGGAACAAAAAGGAAGATATTAATTTTAGAAACTTCTTATCCAGGTGAAACAGAGACATTTTTCTGTTTCTGAAAAATGATGTCTCCTGGCAGATACAGCATGCTTTTGTCTCTGCCATCCATTAGCAGTGAGGACAGAGCAATATTTTTTTTAAAGAGGGGACTAATATAATAAATTTGCTAGAAAGAAATTAAAGCAGGAGGAAAATGAGGCATTTCTCCAAAGATCTGTAATGTTTTAGGCATCAGTATACGGGTGGGAAAATCTGGCCAGGGGGCCAGATCAGGGCAGCTGATGATAAAGGGTGAGCACGACAACAGCCTCTGCTTACGGGTTTGCCCTGACCCCTTTTATCCCATTTACCCTGTGCCAACTTCTGTTTTCAAAACTCCTGACAAGGTTCATATTATTTTTCCAATTTTACAGGTGAGTCTGAGAATACGAGTTCCTCGCCAAGGTTACACAGCTAGTGAGTGACAAAGCCAGGACCTATGCCCAGGTCTGTTGGGCTCCAGTGCTTGAGTGTGCACGTGTTAGTTTCCTATTGCTGCTGTAACAAATTACAGCAAATGCCTAAAACAACACAAATATATTACCTTACAGTTCTGAAGGTCTTAAGTCAAAAATGGGTCAGCTTCTGGAAGCTCCAGGGGAGAATCTGTTTCCTTGCCCTTTCCAGTATCTGGAGGCCACCTGCACTCCTTGGCTTGTGGCCTCCACCCATTCAAGGCCAGCAGGGTAGCATCTTTAAGTCTCTCTCTCTCTCTCTCTGTGACATCTGATCCCATTGTCCCTCTTAGAAAGACCCTTGCTTCCACCTGGATAATCTAGGATCATCTCTCCATACCAAGAGCCTTAGTTTCATCTGAAAAGTCCTTTTGTCACGTAAGGTCACAGAGTCATTAGTCACAGGGTCTGGAGATTAGGATGCGGGCATACAAGGGAAGGAGGGGCATTATTGTGTGTGCTGCCTGCTTTTAGCTATTATGCTCTGTGTCCTCATAAATAAATTAATGGCATAAATAAGTTGCATTGTCTAGTGCATGCACTCTCAATGGTGATGATATTAACCCCAAGGGGCAAAAATTGGTTCTGGGGGGAGGGTTCTTTTTATGTATAAAGCACAGATACAGTATATACACAGATATGCAGCCTATCTGCGATATTATAATGCAATTTTATAAGTGGGATTCTCTTAGCTCTTAATGTATTACCTCATTTAGTCCTGGAAGCCACCTGTGAGGCCAACAGGTGGCCACCTGCCTTCTTTGTCCACCTGCCTTCTTTGCCCCACCGTACCCTGCCCCTCCTCGTGCCCCCCACCCGTGGGCCTCAGCTCTTCTTGAGTGAGAAGGTGACTCCAAGGTATCCCTTGACAGCAGATGTGCCTTTTTAAATGATGTTTTTGTTATTGAAGAACAAAATGTTAATTAAATCCTAGCAGCATTATCTATGCTGTCAGAGAGCTTGGTTTTATTCCAATACAGACTGTGTATCTCTTTAGGGGAGGTATACATGGACCTTTTTCAAAAAAACAAAATAGAAAACAGCTCTACTCCTGAGGTGGTTAAAAGCCTTTCAAGATATTTACTTCCTAGAATCTCTAGGCTTAGCCTTTGTCTTCTCTTTTTAGCTTTTGGGTGGAAAAGGTAAGCGGCAGCTGTCATTCTCCTACCTTGCAGGTTGGAAAGTGTTTGCTGAATGTTAACAGGGGCTGTGGCACCTCCGTGGTAAAGTCTTACTAGATGGAATAGCATGTTCTTTTTCTAGGATGATTAATTTGGTCTGGCCTGGAGGTGGTGTGTGGGACTAAATGTTCTGTTCTTTCTAACTGCCTGATCTCTGAGCCATCTGAGATTTAGTTTCCCCTTCACGATTCACCGAAGTTTGCGTGTGACGAAACACACACGGATCCCCGCCTTCAGCAGGAGGGGGACGTGCTCCATGGTGAGGTGTGGTCCGCCGCGAAGACTGCCTGATTCAATGAGACGAAATAAATTCACGTATCAACATGCTGGTGGGAGGTCACTGTCTCCTGAGGTCTCCCTCTCCTGGATGGTACACAGGAGCCATGGGAGAGTTTGACAAAATGCCTAAGAGATGTCATCGTCTCACAAAACACCTCCCCATCGTGACACTTTTCTCCACACAGCTCCCCCCAGCCATGAATTCAAAGGAAGCGACAGAACTGAGTGAGCAGAAACATCCCTATAAAATAGCAAGTGATCATGGAGACAGTAAAAAGATCAGTGGTTACAGCGATTGGGGGGCAGGGAGAAATGAATAGGCAGATTAGAGGAGTTTCAGGTGCTGCAATGGTGGGACCATGTCGTCACACATTTGTCTGAGCCCAAAGGATGAACACCAAGAGTGAGCCCTACGGACTCTGGGTGACAACGATGTGTCAATATAGGTTCATTGAGTATAACAAATGTACCTCTGTTGATAATGGGGGTGGCTGTGCATGGGCGAGGGCGGGGATGTGAGAAATTTCTGTACCTTTCTCTCAATTTTGCTGTGAATCTAAAACTTCTCTTAAAAAAATCTTTTCAAAAAGGGAGATGATAATAATATTAATAATAAAATGATGACAAAGAAATATAACACTTCTGCAGGGCATGTTATATTCTCAATGCCTACTTGAAGAGCTGCTATATTAAACAGAAATGAAATTGAAGCTGATGCCAACTTTACTAAATGGGTGAGCATCAGTTGAAACTTTTGAAGAACAAACATCTATAGTTCCCAAGTTATAAAAATGGTGTGATTCTCATTTCAAAGCCTTGCATCCCAGGGGCCAGCTTTCACACAGTTCTCATCAAAGGCTATGAATACAATCCATTTGTGTTCATAAAAGTAGAAAATCTGACTCAGAATTTAAAGGCAGGAAGAGACTTGGGACTTTATCTTATCCAGTGGTTGGCAATCCTATCTATGCATCAGAACCTTCTAGAAAACGGTACTCTGAATATCAGCTGTGGGATGGGACCAGGGCATGCAAATTTTTAATACGCTCCCCAGGAAATCCAAATACCTCTGAAATCAATGATATGATTCATCTCCTCATTGTTCAGAAAAGGAAACTGAGGCCCGGAATCTTACACATAAATAACAACAAATGCAACCGTAATATAATAATGACAGCTAATAAATGCAGAGTACTTATTATGTGCCGGGTGCTGTGATACGAGCTTTTGTTAGATCTGATACCTACGTTAAAGGCACTGTTATTATGCTCACTTTACAGATGAGGAGTCTGAGGTTCAGGGAGCTTAAGTAACTTGTTCAAGGTCACACAGCTAGTGGGTGGCAAAACCAGCAGTCTGATCTTAGAGTTCTTATCCTCAACCACTGGGCTATATGGCCTTTTAAAACATCATTTATATGTGTTCTTCATGTAATAGAACCTGACCACTTTTGAGGCATTGAATTTATAGTACTGTACTCCAGACTAATGTAAAATAGATATATTTTTTCATTTTAAAACTGCCCTCTTCTAGGCAAAATTCTGTTGTCTTTTATACTTTACCAGTCTCTGAGGAATTCCTAAATTCTATGCTCAATGCTTCATGAATGATCTCTTTTAATCCCCTCAGCAAATCTGTGAAGTAGGTACTCTTATCCCCACTTTAGAGATGAGAACACTAAGGCTCAGAAAGCCCAATGCCTTGCTCCATGTCACCCAGCCAGCAAACTGTAGGGCAGGGATTTTAACCCAGGTCTGACTGCAAAAGCCAAGCTTTTTGTGTTTTCACTTTGCTGCTTTTACCTCACCTGCTGTAAACCCTCAGTCTCTCCCAGCCGTCGTATAGACTCAGAAGACGTAAGTTGCTATTATGGGTTGAGTCGTGTTCCCCTCCCCCAGATAAGCAGAAGTCCTAACCCCCTGTGAATGTGACCTGATTTGGAAATGGGGTTCTTTGCAGATGATTAAGTTAAGATGAGGTCTGTCGCCCTATGGAGAGGGGGAATTTAGACACAGAGACAGATATGCTCAGAGGGAAGATGACTTGAAGATACGGGGAGAAGATGGCGTCTACAAGCTGAGGAGAGAGATGTGGAACCGATCCTCCTTCAGAGCCCTCAGAAGGCACCGATTCTGCCCACCTGGATCTTGGACTTCTGGCCTTCAGCATCCTGAGACAAGACATTTCTGTGTCTAAGCCACCCAGTGTGTGGTGCTTTGATAAGACAGCCCCGGGAATTAGTACAAATGTTTTCAAACGGAGCCTGTGGCCTCAGCCCTTCCATTTTGTTTTGCCATGAACAGCATCAGGCCCCTCTCCGCTTTCCCCAGCGTGGCACTGACCTTCGTCGAAGTGCTGAATGGTGCGTGTGGACACCATCACCGGGACCCCATTGGGAGCACGCTCACCATCCGGCGACACCTGGAACAGAACACGTGGCCTTGTGAGTCAAGCCTTTGGGGAACACGAGAAGAACTGAAGGAAGAAAGTCAAGGCTACAAGGGTGACACAAAAAATTAAACTTAATTTAAAGGTTATGTTTCTAGAAACTACCCAGCTTCCTTTTATGCCTCAGAGAAATAAAATAACCCCCTCCAAGGACGGGATTCCTGTTGTCACAGGAGCACTCCATTGTGCCTCGGCTCAGAGAGCCCCACCCCCAACAGCAGCCACCAGGTTGGGGGGAGCAAGAATTTAAGGTGTGCATTCCGAAACCCGTGAGGCGAACCTCACCCTGCTCTCTCCACACACAGATACAATCACCAGCCAGGCCTTTAGTCAACAAACTTGTCGAATACAGGAAGTTCATTGTTGGTTTTTCTGTTCCACACCCCAACCCTGCGTCTTCGCTGCTATAACCTCTTTCTAATTTTAGCCCACTGCCCTGATATTTTTCCTCTTCTCTTATTTGTTACAGATATTTTAAACAGATTTTATATACATACATACATATATATATATACACTCCTATGGAAAGAAAAATAGTTTACAAAAGAGAATATATAATATCATTTTAGCAATAAAATAATCTAAATTATACCAGTGATAATTAACATTAATTAAATCTTGATTATAGGCTATGTACTTTGCATATAGTATTTTATTTTGCTAATACTATTAATCATCAGAGTGTATGTTAACAAGCGAAGAGAGGAAAATAAAACTAGAGGACTTAATACCAACTTGTAAAGTAGGAACCTCCTGGGGAATACGGAAGACTTCTTTGTATTTTCGTAAGGGTTTGAATTGTTTAAAATAAATCTGTGTTCTTGAATTGATCATTAACTCTACCAAGAAATCATAAAATCTAAACATCAAACCATTTAGCCTAGATATTACAGCTGGCATCCCCAGGTCCATACTTGGTGTGCACATTTGATTTATTTGGCCCACAGAGTGTTTCAGTATTTTAGAATCAGTTGCCAATCGTTAAAAATCAAGAGATTTCATTAACACTGCTTTCTAACTCCTAATGAAAAATTAGCATCTGGAAACGCTAGTTCTCCTTACGTTGCCGGGAGCCAGCAGCCTTCAGATGGGCCTTGGGACCCCAGCTCTCCATGGGCCCCACCCTGCGGGTCCTGGCGGCATGAAATTCCCAGACTTAGCTGGACTTGGGGAGCCTGAGGAACTACCGATGCCTGGGCCCACACCCAGGGATTGTAATTTTAATTGGTCTCAGGTGAGGCAAGACAGTAGCTATTTTAAAAGCAGCCCACATAATTCTAATATGCATTCAGGTTTGAAGCCCACTCAGTAGGCGTTTGAGTTTTCAGGCCGTTTCTTCAAATCCAACCTATTCTGAGCTCAAATTCCCTCTGCAATGTAATCAATACTAGTTCGTAGGTATTATTTTCCCCCTATAGGGGTTTCCACGTTTAGCAAGGCTCAAGTCTTAAACTGAATTGATGTAAGATGCACTGACTGTGGAAATTTAGGCTTTCTGTTCTCTGGTGATAGAAGATCTATGGGGAACCAGTCAGTCTCCTTGGTCTCAGCCCTTGAGAGCAACGTTCTAAAAGAGGGTTCCGAAACGAGTTCTTCATACGTCCCAACAGCTGAAGAGTTTTAAAAATATCGACGCCGGCCCACACTCCCACGCACAGTTTCTGATTTAATTAGTCTAGTATGCAGCTTGGGCATCACAAGTTTTAAAAGTTTCCCAAGTAATTCTAATGTGCAGCTAAGACTGTGAACTACTGATCTAAACCTGGGTTTCTCGTTCTCAGCACTATGGGCATTTTGGGCTAGATCATTCTTTGGTGTAGGGGGCTGTCTTGTGCGTTGTAGGGTGTCTAGCAGCATCCCTGGCCTCCACCCACTGCATGCTAGCTATTAGCAACCCTCCCTGAGTTGTGACAATCAAAAATATCTCCAAACGTTGCCAAGTGTCCTCCATGGGGGTAGGGGTATGGGAGGGTGATAACTCACAGTTGAAAACTGCTGGTCTAAACCTACTTGGGGGCGGGTACCAAATGGCTTCATAGTGAAGTTTCTTAAAGCCGGCGGTTCTATAGGCTCTCACCTTTTCCAATTTCTGATCCAGCCAGTCTTAGAGGGGCTCAGAACCTGCATTTTTATCAGTCTCCTTGATGGATTCTAGCGGTTTGAGCCCATCATCAATCATCTCTATGCAGTGGGCACCGGGAAGGCAGTTTATCCTTCTGTCTTCTGTAACACCACCTACGAGTAGCCCAGGGGTCTCCAACCTTTTTGGCACCAGGGACTGGTTTCACGGAAGACAATTTTTCCATGGACCGGAGGGCTGGCTGGGGGAGGGGGACAGCAGAGCTCTGTGACCCAGTCCCTAACAGACCATGGACTGGTACCGGTCCACAGCCTGGGGGTTGGGGACCGCAGTAGTAGCCAATGTCCCTGTGACTGCTACTGTGCTACCTTGTAAGTCTCTGCTTCCGATTCAGTCTCTTCGTCTTCTACTCTCTGCGGAACACTCATTTGGTTACCCATTTTTCCTGCAACAGAGAAAAAAAAGATTAAGGAAGACAGAAACAAACAAAAACCAAAACGAAACCAAAGCCTTACGTGGGAAGCTAAGGCGCAGAAACCTGGCAAGTTACCTGTGGGTGTGTTATCACCAGCTGAAGGTAGAACAAATTGCTGGTATTTGTTTTGGGCAATGGAGAGGAGATTTTGGATTCATATAGTCAACAGAATTAAAGTCAAATGCAGCCACAATTTTCAATTGCATTTCATTGCTGGGGGAAAATATTTATCATCCTTAAAAGTATATTTGGTGTAGGTAACATTTTTTTCCTAGAGTCACAGCGATCATATTATGGAGATTTAGAATGAAGGTAATTGAGACAATACTTATAATTTTTAGCTTTTCCTGATCCTCAAACTAAATTAATCCCCCTGTTAGAACCTCTCATGGCATTTAGCACTGCTCGTATTATATACTTATTGGGTATATTTTTATTCATTCATTGATTAAACAAATATGGTCACATGTTGCTTAATGATGGGGGTAAGTTCTGAGAAATGTATTCTTAGGTGATTCTGTCATTGTGCAAACATTGTAGTGTACTAACACAAACCTAGGTGGTGTAACTTATTTTATACTTAGGCTGTATGCTACAGCATGTTACTACACTGAATACCATGGGCAATTATAACACCATGCTAAGTATTTGTGTATCTACACATAGAAAAGGTACAGTAAAAATACAGTATTAGAATCTTACAGGACCGCTGTTTTATGCAGCCTGTTCTTGGCCGTCCTTTTCTTGCTCATGACTGTATAAATTGAGCACAACTGTACCTAATGCTGTACCAGGTACCACGGTCACAGCTGTGAATTAAACAGACGAGGCCCTCTGATTTTCTGGGCTGAAACCTGGTAAGCAGACAAACAAGAAACAAATGGACAGGCCGGGCGTGGTGGCTCACGCCTGTAATCCTAGCACTCTGGGAGGCCGAGGCGGGTGGATCGCTCGAGGTCAGGAGTTCGAGACCAGCCTGAGCAAGAGTGAGACCCCCCGTCTCTACGAAAAATAGAAAGAAATTATATGGACAACTAAAATATATATATACAAAAAATTAGCCGGGCATGGTGGCGCATGCCTGTAGTCCCAGCTACTCGGGAGGCTGAGGCAGTAGGATCGCTTAAGCCCAGGAGTTTGAGGTTGCTGTGAGCTAGGCTGACGCCACGGCACTCACTCTAGCCTGGGCAACAGAGTGAGACTCTGTCTCAAAAAAAAAAAAAAAAAAAAAAAGAAACAAATGGACAATAAACCCACCAACTAGGCCATTTCCAATAGTTCAAGGCAGCATGGCACAGTGGTTATGGGCACAGAATCTAGAGCAAGACTGCCTGGGCTTGAATCCATTCTCTGCCCCTCAAAGCTGTGTGTCCTTGGGAGAGTTAATTAGCCTCTCTGTCCCTCATAAGACTGCTACAAGGACTCAACACATTAATGCTTAAAAATGGTTAAAACAACGTCTGGTTCATGATAAACAAAATGTGTGTATTTATTAAACAAAAACACATAGGGTTCTGTGTTCTGAATAAAAGTAAATTAATAGCATAACATGAGATGGGGCCAGTATGGGAGAAGGCAGGGGGTGGCTGTGCTGGGTAGAATGGTTCTAGAATGACCATTAACATCATCATCATCCCAGAGTTGGAAAGCACAATGGAACTAATTTGTCTTTCTTCCCCAATAAATTGTAAAGTACCATGAGGTCAAGGCAGTGTCTGCTTTTACCCAACTTTATAACTCCTATTCTTAGTAGTGTGTTTGCATTTATTAGGAGCTCAATTATTTATTAGTAGAGTGCAGGGAATAACCATTAATAACTACTGCTCATTGGTCAGGCACTGACCTAGGTACATGATTACATCATCACTGAACCTCTCAAGAGTCCTGTTATAATGATAACGACAATGGTAAATAATTATTTAGCATGTGCTCAATTCCAAACTGTTTTCCAAGTGCTTTACAGGGGCAAAGGGTCCTGCAGCAGCCCTGTGAACCACAGGTGTTATGATTTCAGTCTCAATATGAGGAAGCTGAAGCCCAAGGAGGTTAATTTACTTACCAGAGATCACCAGTTAACAAGGGTAGAAGCAAGACTCAAACACAGTGTGCCTGTGCTCCTAACCACCATAATATCTGCATATTTTTAACTCCCCTAAGAAAAGAGGGAACTGAGCCTCCAAAACTCAGCCAGGAACACACGTCCAGAAAATGGAGACTTGACTCAAGCATGTCTGATTCCAGAAGGAGGATCATTTCAGCCACCCAAAGACCTGCTGTCTTGCTATCTAAAGTTCCTTTTTTGCACACGCAATTCCACCGTAACCTGTCTCCAAAGACCTGGCCACTGCCTCATCTGCTCTAGCAGCTCTCAGGATGAAAATTAGGACTTTTGATTTCTGGCTCCAAGGAGCCAATGTGTCACAAGGTTTCTTGTAGGCTTCTTGCCCTTATATGAGTTTCTACTCCCTGGTAATAGATGCATTGAGGAATAGGAAATTAGGGTGGCCAAAAAAAGGGTCATGGATCCCAGCACCTGCTCTCTTGCAGGAATTTGATCGTAACCAAATTTGAGGATTTTACATGTTTTCGAACCACACTATGTAACAAAGCTGAGTGCTAAAACATACGGGACACTTGTTCTTCTGCACCATTTTCTATTTATAAAATCCACGACACACACACTTACAACAGACCATCGCTTCTTTCTGTAAATGGGACATTATGAGTACAACATTGAATCCTCAAGACCAGGGTCAGCAAACAACAGCTGTGGCTAAATCCAGCTTGCTGCCTGTTTTAGTAGGCCAGTGAGCTGAATTTCACATCTATAAATGGTTGAAAAAAGAATCAGAAGAATCATAGATTGTGACACATGAAAATTATATGAAAGACAAATCTCAGCATCCGTAAATAAAGTTTTATTGGAAGATAGCCATGTCCTTTTATTTATATATCGTCTATGATTGCTTTCATGCTCTAAAGGCAGAGTTGAGTGGCTGCAACAGAGACCATATGGCCTGCAAAGCCTAAAATATCTACTGTCTGGCCCTTTACAGAAAGTTTACCAGGATTTGAACCTTCCATGTATAAAAATAATAACAACTCTAACCACCATAGTAATGATAAAGTAATAACAGTAACAACATTTGGTGAGTGCTTACCATGTGTTGAGAAACTGTTCTAGGAGCTTTATTTGTAGTAAAACTTTTACTACAGATTTACTCCTTGCAGCAAATCAACAAGGCAGTGGTCTTATTATTCCAATTTTGCTGATGCAGAAACGAGGCACACAGGTTACACGTGTTGGCCAAGGTTACACACAAACAGGTGTGTACATACATGCACATTCAAGAAGACATGCATACACACCATGTCTTTGTCTAAATTCAGCTTTCAACAAGTTTAAAAAATATTATTTAACGATGAGTTTACAAATTTTTAAAGCTCCTATTTAATTGAATTTCAATTCAATACTGATTGGGTGCTACTTTCAATGAATGTTTGAGGTTATGAAATGTCTTGAAGCTGGAAGATGTGTGACATATGCAGGCAGGAGAGGAGCTTCTTCATCCCACAGAGTTGGGGGTTGCATTATCCCGATCATTGCACATTTTAAGTAGCCTCTCAGCAACTTCAGGGTCAAGGGGAATGAAAGAAGAAAAATCAAGTGACATGTCTTTTGCAGCAATTACCTGGGTTCAGATAACGTCACTTTCCACCAGCAGTTATAACATATGTGTTGTGAAGTTGCTCCTGCCTGTCAATCAAATTTTTTAAAGAGCAGGATTTATATGGGACAAAAGCAAAAGGTTACTGCCACCTATGGGCCGATATCGGTATCAGCAGAAATGAATTGATTCCACCTGCAGGGCGAGGTCTAAAAGACTGGGGATCAAAGGGAGCTTTTTGATGTTGAGCAATTATATCTTCTGTTAACCGTTGGCAAGAGGATGGCAAGTCCTCCAATGCCAAAAAAGCACTGAAACTAGTAACACAATAATAACCGCAACTGACACGTATGGAGAGCTAGCCACCTGCCAGATGGGCACTGAAGCTCTAGGCAGAGCTCAGTGTAGCACACAGGACGTGGATGTGGGCATTTGGAATCTCTGCTCACCACGGATGGAATGAGTGACCCGGAGCGTTACTGAGCCTCGCTGGGCTCAGTTTTCTCATCTGCAAAATGGATTTAGTAATATTGTCCATCCCAAGGGGTGGTTGTGAAAATTACAAGAACTAACTTATGCAAAGTGCCCTGAGCAGGGCAGGACACACAGTGAGCACCATGCGAGTGTCAGCCTGGTCAGGGTCATTGCTGTTGTCATCATTGCCCTTTGCAGTCAGTGTCCCCCAAAGGCGCCTGGTCGTGGGAACCCACTGAGGAACCTGGCAGCGTTTCTCATCCCCAGGGTCCTGTCACCGACAGTCAAGTCGGGGCCCTGGAATTTATATTTTTAGCTGATACCCCCTTGATTCTCGGGATTTACACCCCCTTGATTTTTGGGATCAGACACCTGTAGAAAATACCGTGGTGGTGACTGTCTTCAAGGTTTTCCCGGGAATGAGCGTGTTCTAGGACTATGGGACTTTCATGTTAAAGCCGGAAAGTCCTGCACCAACCAGAGTGACCTGGGTACCCTATCAGCCGCTCAAGGGCTCTGAGACAGAGTCTTTTTAAAAAAAATCCCCATTGAACAGATGGGAAAACTGAGGCTCAAGGTGATTCAGATGATAATTCCTGTCTGTGATGAAGTTTTCTCCAGTCCTCAACAAATGAGAAAAACAGATCAGAGTTTTTCCAAGCCAAATTATACCGTTGAAAGTGCTCTCTTGCATTTGGAAAAAGAAAAAGTGTGACTGGGATGTTAAAACGCCCTTTCTTCCTTGAACCGATGGTAGTCTGATGGTTTTGGTTTTTGGCCTTCCTTGGCATGAAACATAAGCTACCCTATGGGAAGGGGGTTTGTTTTTGAAATTGCACTTTGCAGCTGTGGGTTAAGTCCATTGTGGGGGTTCAGGTGAGAAAGCTCCTTTACTTCCCCACCTGCGGTCTGGAGGCCACACATGGGAATCACCTGTGGAGTGTCGAGATCGGTGCTCAGGCCCCAGCCAGACTGGTGACAGGAGATTCTCCGGGGGTGGGGCAGGCATCGGTATATTTTCTAGGTCTCTAGTTTATTTCCATGGCTGAGAGCCTCTGTTTTGGATATTTGGGGGGTGAGCGAGCAAGTGTCCCCTTAGGTCAGAGATCTCTCCTGGACGCTGCCTACGTTGACACAGAGAACCAGGCCCAGGGATTCTCAGGTGGAGGAGTGGCCTCGGCCTTCAGGGTCCGGACATCACCGTCAGCCCAGGCATCTGAATCCATTCACAACCCTCCCAGGGCGTTGTTTTGCGGCCGCTGCTTTGTCAGCCTGAAAATCCAGAGAACCATCCTGGGCCATGGGCTTCCCTTTCCCGGGTGGAGGGTTTGTTTCTCAACATCGTCCGCTTTCCAGCCCTCAGCTCAGCAGCAGGCGTGCACGCCCCGCGGGCTGCCTGAGTTGACCACGCTCTGGTGCTTCTCTGGGGCACCCCTTTTTCTCCTTGGGACAAGAGCTCTGGAGTGAGACAGGCCTCCTTAAAAACCCACCAGTCATGAGGCTTTGGGGAAGGCACCTTTCTTGTGGAAAATGTGGAAAGTGACAGTATTCATAATGGTGACAATAATAAACAGCTTTGGGGTGTTTTCTCTGTGCCGTGCAGTTCTGATTTGCATGTATTTTCTTCTCTTGGTTCTCCCAACAACTGTCCGGGTTAGGTATTTTTATTTTCCCAGCTTCCTGATGAGAAACTGAGGCACAGAGAAGTTTCGGCACTTATCCTGCTGTCCAAATACATCACAGTATTGTGGGGAGGCTTAAATGAGACAGGCCTGTGCCTGGCAGGGCGGCACACCTGGGAGGTGTTAGTGATGCGCAGACGGTTCCCAACTCACAATGGTCCAACTTAAAATATCTCGACTTTACAATGGGTTTATTGGGGTGTAATTCATTAGAATAAAATATAAAGTATTTATTGCAGATTCATTTTTGCAATAAGAAAGTAAAATTGTAACTAAGAATATGTGTGGTAAGGTCTAAAGTGAGGATTGCACAGCTGAATGGTTACTGATCATTGTAAGGATTTAGCACGAGGGGTTGGCAGTAGTCAGACAAGCAAATGTTAGTTATTACTAATATTATTTATGTCTCTTGTTAGTGTTATAATCCCATGAGCTCTCTGATCCTGCCCATGAGTGAACTGGCCACCTGGAAGCTGCCCTCGAATCCCTCCTCTTTTACACTAGTGATTGATGGTCCGAGTTGCCTCGTTGTGGTTGCAGGTTAACAATAATCCCTCCCCCCGGGAACAGGCCAAACACCAAACACGATACTGATACTGCCCACTGTGAAGAAAGAGCATTTCTGAAACTACATCGCCAGCAGGCGGCTAAATGACTGTAGAATGGAAGGGGGAGGTCCTTGCAGGGTGGAATGGTGACAGAATTAGTCACCAAGTAAACAAGAAACACCTTCGATCAATGCAATGGAATGTAGGCAAACCATGGCCCTCCTCACTGCCCAGCCTAGGGCGACGCCAACATGGCCAGGCTGGCACACCCGGCAGAACCAGCCTTGTGCCCCCAACCCCAACAGCAATGTCAATACTCAAATGAATAAGGAGAACAGACTTGCTCCGCCTGGCCCCACAGTCCTGCTCACCCCTGGGCCATGCGCAGGGCTGGCAATGCACAAGCTATTATCAGGGCCCCCATGTACAGTGATGCAGGTTGCTCCCTGCACAAGGGGGGACCAGGGGACTGAAATCCAGCCCTCACTGTGCTGCCCAAGCCCTGACCCTGCTATGGGTGTTTGTGGGTCCAGAAGAAGGGGAACCTTTATCAAAATCTCCCTGAGTGCCTTAGGAATGCTTGGTAGTTGATGTACAGTTATTGGAGCACTCAGTCGTGTTTGCATCAGTGCTTGGTGATCCTAGAAAGCTTGCAGCTCACTATCGGATCCTTAGTTTTGCACCAAACATCTTTGAGCTAATCAGGAGAGCAGGTAACGTTAATTGAAGGCTCACTGTGTACCAAGAGGAGCTCAGCAGGGCACAGAATACAAGGTGGCACCACCCTCAGGGCTGGACAGGTGCAGAATTGGCCCCAGAGAGTGAGCCCCGAGCACCTCCCTACACTTTGCCCCGCGGGTCCCCACCTGCTTCACCCTCCTCCTGGCCCCGCTGCCAGGCACCTCACATATGTTGTCTCCTTTTCCCCTACAAAACCCATTATTCCCCCGTTGCACATATGAAGAGGCCAAGACCGAGTGATGGAATCCCCTCACCTCACCAAGGCAAGCCTTGCTAATCCTGCCTGTGCAAGAGTAGCAGAAAGTCACGGAGAGGCAGAACTGAGGTTTGAACCCGGGGCCACAGGACTCGGGCACTCAAATCCTCACCCTCTTCACGGCACAACACTTGGCTGAGGCAAGAGAAGCTGCTGACAGGGCGACAAGCAACACGGATTTAACCCTGGAGCAGGACAGCCGAGCCCGCGTGGAGTGGAGTCGACCTCCTTAAAGCCTTTGAAATCCCTCTCCCTGTGCGTCTCTTGTCATCGTAGACCAGCCAGGATCAATGGGCTCCTCCAGGCCCACGGCTTTCCCAAAGCACGTGCCTTTCTCCTGAAAAGAAAACTCTTCCAGGTTCCAGAACTCTTTGGAAAATAGGATCCTCTGTGATTTGGGACATTGGTTTGTTCCCCCTCAGCCCCTAAAATTAAAAACTACTTTAGCACGCCCCCCTCTCTTGTCTTCTATTTAGGGAGAAAGCTCGATAGATACACCCTGGATATACACACCCCGGGGGCGTGATTGGAGCAGGACCCGGAGCAGGCACAACATCTACGGGACGCCAAGACACCGTCATGGAGATGAAGAGCGTTTCAACACAACACTTTAGAAAATCAAAATGAATGCCATTATTGGTCCTATCTTTACCTAACGTGTCGCTACATTGTTCATTATGGATGTCTTGACATTAATTTTTAATTTTTAAGCACTCTCTTAAAATACAATTTATTGTGATGACTTGTTCAGTGTCCCTTAAATCTTGCACCCAAGGTGACTGCCTCACTGGCTCTACCCTCTTCCCGGCCCTGGCTGAATTTCCCTTCCACAACTCCCTTTTTGTAAGACCCTGGAACCAGCTCTTACTCCTCCCCTCCCCCAGCCTCATTTTCCTAACTGCAAGATGGAGATGATGGTAACCACAGCGACAAAACCTACAGCCGAGGGTTACTAAGGGCACAGATGTTCATGCACATTCGTCCTCTCAGTCCTTTGATCTCAGTTCTACTATTAGGCCCATATTACAGATGAGGAAACTGAGGCCCAGAGAGCTGAAGGAATCTGCCGCAGGGCACCCAGCCAGCCTGGGGTGGGGCAGGACTCGGTCTTGCTCCAGGGCACCCAGGCTCTAATCACAACAGCTCTTCCTGGCTGCAAAGACACAGCGTGGTGCACACCTGCCTCACAGGGTAGGCTTGAGTGTTAAATAAGATTCACAAGTCCTTTTCCCTGCCTCCCTCACTTCTTTAGACAATGCCCAAGGTGCAGATCCAAAGTCCCCCAGGCTATGGGGGATTCTTGCCCTGACAAGATCCCAAACCGCACAGTGTACGCCCCACCCACTGATTCTCGCCAAGTCCTGCATCTGAAACGGCCCCTGCTGGTTCCGTGCAGGTAGGAGCTACTTACATTGCTATGTGCCTGACAGTGCCCACGTTGTCATTTAATTCTTGTAAGACTAAAGACTTTTAGGTAAGCGATCTTTGGGTCCATTTCCCAGATGGTGACACTGAGGCTCACAAACAGCCAAGGCCACACAGTGAAGAGATGGCAGAGCTGGGGTCAGACTCAACCCTCTCTGACTCCGGGCCTTTATATTTCACTGCCTGCCACAAAAACAAACCCACAGGCCAGGCCTAAAGGATCTGAAAGCACTTACCTGTTGGGCCCCTGTGGGAGTATGCTCAGCCCCCTGGTGTCACCTGGAGCTGCTCCTGCTTGGGATCCTGTGTCTCCAGCTGGTGCTGCCCGGTACCAGGCTGTCAGCCGAGCCCGGCTCCCTGCCCTTCGCTTCCTTGTCCGGAGCCTGCTGGCTGAGCACACAGAGCAGGACAAACACCAGCCTGGGTGGAGTCCAGCCCTCTCCGCGCACCGTCCTATAGAAACAGCTTCTCTTCCTGGAGTCAGGGCTGCCCTCACGACTCCAATAAAAACCGAGCACCTGATTTCTCTCGCATTAGTGTCTCCCTGGCACCCCAAGCATCCTGGCCAGTGCCCCTCACCCACTGAAGCTGCCGGGTTGACCTGGGCAGCCGATTCCCCACCCAGTACCCCAAGGTCACGGGCAGAGCAGGGAAAACTCGTTTTGTGAGATTTTGCGGTTCTGTCTGCCTTTTGCCTTCATTTATTCCAGATCACCTCCACCATCGCCTCACCACCTGATCGGAAGGAAATAGCTTCCCATCGACTGTCCACCCTGAGTCTTGCAACCATTGTTCCCAAGGGGCTCTGGATGCTGGACAGCAAGGAGCCACAGGGTGGCTTATTGCTCTGAAGACAGAGTATGACATTGGAAAGGGCATTCTTTTTCTCTGCAGGCCAGAAACTTAAGATAGGCTATGTAACTTATTTAATTCCAGCAGGGATATTTATTAAAGTGTCTTACAAGGACACATATAATACAGTAGGAGGGCATGAATTACAATATAGCAAAACAAGATTGATAAAACAAATGTGGGGACATCAAATGAGAATAAGATAAAAAATAAATGTGCATGTTGATTTACAGACTTCCTAGGAAGGGTTCACAGATATGGCTTTGAGCTTCCTAACAGCCAATGCAAAAAGAGAACCATGATGAGTTACACTACTCTGTGCTCTTGAGACAAACATTCAAGAGAAATGCAAACTAGTAATTATTGTGGCTTTATTCAACAGTATGTGTGGAGTATACTCAGGCTATATATAGGCTTGAGTTTAGAGAGGTGAGTAAAAGAGGCAGGGTTTCCACCCTCCTTGGGTCATTGTCATTGAATACAGAGGCCTATAAATATAAACATAGAATCACAGAGCGAGATCCTCATTATGAAAGAAAAGCTAGGCAGCTGAGAGGGGGAAACAGAGAGAGCTAGAGAAGGCCTCTTTCAGTAATCAACATTTAAGGAACAAATTACTATTTAAATAAATGCTGAATGCCACAATCAGACACACCATAATTAGGGCTGTGAACTCGATTCCGCTCAGCGCTGTGCATTTAAATCTGGAATGTAATAAACCCAATTATTAAGCAGCTGCCTCGCACACACAATGTGCCAACATGAGCTGCCGAGGCAGCCAGGCCTGGGGGCTCAAAAGCTGGGCTGTGGCCCTGGGCTTGGATGAACAAGGGCTGAGATCTTGATTCTTAGGGGCCCGCTCTGTGGTTGTGAGTAAGCACCTCCCTAAGTCTCTGGTAGTCCCCTTGGCCGTGAGCTCCTTTGTGCTTATTTTGCATCTGTTTTTGTGCCCGGATCTCCTAGCACACAGCAAAATGATTTCCCTACCACAGGGCAGGTACTCTGCAACTCCTGGCTGACTGGACTTGGTCCATTCTTAAATTTCACATCATAATAACTGCCGTTTGGATGGCATTTTATTCTTTGCAAAGCCTTTTGCAGCCATCCATCCATCTCATTTATGTTCACACTGGAATTAGGACTTTTTGCACCTAATTTATAGAAGAATGTGAGGTTTAGGGACATGAGTGACTTAGGTGATTAAAAAATCATTCGGGTAGGGCACTTAGCAGCCTGTCTGGAGAATGGTAGACAATCATCAGGTGTTGGTCCGTAGTAGTGGGGAGCGGGGGAAGGCTACATAATTTGCAGGCTCCAGTGCAAAACAAACACGATGATCCCCTTGTTCTAAAGGCAGGGAAAGTTCTGCCAAACGTGCTAAACCATAAAGTTTTTTTGTCTATTTCACAGTCTCTCCCTCTCTACTTGTCAAGTATTTTATTTGTTCCTCAAAGTCATTCAAAATAAAGAAGAATTAAAAATTTAAATTATTAGCGTGAATTTTACCATTCGTCCTTTATATCGTGCAGCGCCAGTTTGGAATGCGGTGGGCTGGAGTGAGAATCACCGAAGTCACACAAGCCGTGTTTCGTAGCTCAGACAGGAGTACATGTTACTAAAACAATGTGAATGCTACACAAAACTAACGCAACTGTTTTTTACTTCACTTCTAGACGCTCACACATTCTACCCACACTTTCTGCCTTGAGTTTATTGGTGAGTCAGGAACGACGGAAGGAAAAACTCTGGGTTGCCCTCGCTTTCCCTTTCTTGCTATGCCGTCGTTTTCAGCACAAGAGGTTGGCCGGTGCAGGGAGGTAACGTGAGTAAGACAGGACGGGACAGGATTCTTCTGTTGTTCATGTTTCCTAGAATGTATCGCCTTTTTTCTGTATTGGAGACAATTTCTGATTGGTGTGGAATGCACGGCCTCTCAGGGCTGTCAGGGGCCCCGTGTGCTCAGTGGCAGATGTAACACATTTATCTTCTACCCTCCCTGACGCTCACTAAACACCATGTGTCATGAGTCCACTGGAATTCTCTGCTCGTGGGCATCATGGATGCTATATGTGAACAGGCAGCAAGGAACAGTAGACATGCATATTACACATATGTCACACGCATGCTTCATCCCATCAGATTTTATTTATGCAAGTTTCAAACATAACACTACAGTTGACCCTTGAACTGTACAGGTCCACTTATACATGGACGTTCTTCTGCTTCTGCCTCCTCAGAGACAGCAGGACTAATTTCTCCTCTTCCTCCCCCCTCTCAGCTGACTCAATGTGAAGACAACAAGGACAAAGACCTTTATGATGATCCACTTTCACTTAATGAACAGCAAATATACATTCTCTTCCTTGTGATTTTCTTAAAGCATTTTCTTTTCTCTAGCTTACTTCATTGTGAGAATACAGAATATAATACATATAACATACAAAATATGGGTTTGTTGACTGTTTACATCATCCGTAAGGCTTCTGGTCAACAGCGGACTCTTAGGACTTAAGTTTCCAGTGAGTCAAAAGTTATACTAGGATTTTCAACTGCATGGAGGTTGGTAGCAAAACTCTAAGATTTTCAAGATGGCGACCACGGAGCATCAAACCAAAGGTCCCCGGCGGAGGTAGAAGCAAGTCTTCAAAAGTGCAAACTTTTTGGTGGAAGAATTGACTTCCTAGTGTTGACAGGGTGGGGACTTCACTGAGAGTGGAGTTTCTCGCTGCCATGCAGACTTTAGGTGGTGCTCACCCTCATGTCCCATGACTTGGTTGCCTCTTAAACTTGTGGCTTTATGAACTCCACCCATCTTCAAATATTGACAAACTCATGAGGTTGTCAGCTCCTGTTACCAAACTGCTGTCCTGGAAACCTGGATGGAGCTTGTTGCTGAGTTGAAAAGAGTCATTGGAAACCAGAAATCTGAAATCATCTCTGCAGCACCCTTTCCCGGGCCTGGCCCCACGCATCGTGAAAACATGCTGTCCTCCTCTATATAAGTCTCTTACTTACTTCGAACCAATGTCCACTGTGTTATTGATTGCGGAGCTAGAGCGGGAACGACTCAGACATTACAGTGTGGTCATACATACATGACCTATTGATGACAGTCGCTCTCTTGCCCGGGCAGGTTGCCCACCCTGCTACAGCTGAGATAGGAACTCTGACAGGCCCCTTAGTCTTTTTGTATCCACCCATCCCTTGGCGTCTTTCAGATCACTTTCTTTATCTTTATCTGATGTGCTTCTTGCTATAATCCTACAACATGAGGAGTATCTATTTGGCTAAAGAGGAAACTGGTTCAGAGAAGAGCAATGTCTTACCCCAGATCAAACCATGGGCTAACACTTGAGTCAGATCTCTCAAGGCTAAAAGCAGGGCTCAGTCTTGGTTAGGAACCCAGGGTCACTCAGCCCGAGAAAGAATTCTGGCTTCAGCAGCTGACCTTGCCAAATGACAGCTAGGAGGCAAGGTCTCCCCAGCTGAGAACCACTGGGGGAGAAGGAGGGATTGCACTGTCTTTTCAAAGCTGAAGATTGACAGGGACAAGAGGCTTGGAGGACAGACGACAGAAATTCCAGACAGAAAAAAAGGCAGGGAACTGCACAGTGGCTCTGGGATTGGCAGGTTGTCCAGTGGCAGGAACATAAGATATTATTCCTGTAGTTATTATTACGTTATTTGTACTGAGAATGAGGCTGTGAATGTGGCCAGGGACAGAGTGGAAAAGAGCTTCGTCGTCATGCTGGGACTCTAGGCTTTATCCTGAAGGGCTACCCAAAGTGTCGAGGAGTTTGGGTTAGTGCTGCCAGGTACAAGAATGAAATTCTCACACATGCTGTAACATGGATGACCCCTGAAGATGTTATGCTAAGTGAAATGAGTCAGACACACACACAAAAATACTGTATGATTCCACTTATATGAGGCAGCTCATTCATTCCATGGCTGTCCACGGAGCACCTGCTCTCAGCCAGGCTTTGTCCGGCACCGAGGGCTCGGCAGGTAATAGGCACAGTCCATGTCTTCAAAGAGAGGGCGGCAGTCAAGTCGACAGGCAACTGTAACATGTGTGATCTAGGTAAGGGGGGTGGTGGCAGAAACTAAACTAAGAGAGAGAGAGGGATTGGGAGAGAGGAAACAGTAAGGACATGATTTGCAAGTAGAACTGATGAGGTTTGCGCACACGGAGAGGGGAGCAGTTTATGAGATTTCTAGCATGGATGGCCAGGTATAAATGTAGCCAAACTTAATCCCTCTGTAAAATGGGGAACACCATAGACTCTACCTGGCAACACTGTTGGGATGGTTAAATTAGTCAATCTATGTAAAGCACTTAGAACATTCTTAACAAATGTTAGGTATTGCCATTAGAGGCGGCGGCTCACTTTCACGGATCCAACACTTTCTGGAGATTTAATTGCTGCCACCTTTGGTCTGGAAAGAAAGAGCTTCTAAAGGACAGAGGAAGGAGATCGAGACCTCATGGGACCTAGTCTAAGATTTGGGGGCAAACCAGATGTTTAGAGTCCTGACAGGGTCAAGGAACACACCTAATCTAACACAGCTGATTTTGCAAGACCTGGGGCTGCCACTGGCTTCGTGGTGAAGTCTGCCCACACCCAGGCTTAGTGAGACCCCACGGGAAAACACAGCTCGTAGGAGAATGCAGTCTTCCACGCTAAACTCTCTGTTCTTGGGGTGGTATGTGGATGAGGGTGGAAATCTATTTTCTGCCATTTTTCTGTTTTGTTCCAAGATGCCATTATGGAGAATAGAGGATAAAATGAAATTATATAACCATTGTAATGTTGCCTATGTACCCTGCCACAGGGACTCTTAGTCAGAGAGCTGTTTTAAATTAGAAGCATCTGTAAATACTTCTTCAAATAGAGTTAAAAATATGCTATTATAAGGTGCTAATCATTTCCCCTCATCATGGGAATTCTCATGGGTTTTTTCTTTCCATGGTAAATAGAATCAGAGGAAGAAAATATGGATGCCAGGCAGGGAGGGGTTTCTTACATTTTCTTTTCCTGCTTTCAGAAAGGTAGAGTCGCCTGGCCTGAGGTTTCAGAAAACCACCTCAGTTCTTCCTCCCTGTGTTAGAAAGAGAACATGTGAACTACAGGACAGAGGCCACCTGGAGGTTTCTTTATGTGGGGGGCTTTCAGAATAGACAAAAAGTTACTGCGGCCGGTCTGTATGCACCATGGCTCTGTGGGTTTAAGAGGCATTAGCAACTCCAGTGGCTGGGTCTCCCTTTCCCCAAGTCTTATAAGATAGGCATGGATATTTCTACGTCAAATATTTCACTGTGTTAATATCAGCACTTCAGATTCAAGATGATGTTTTTCAAGACGGTTTCTGCAGTTTCCTTCCCCATCCCGGTCAATGAGCTTATTCTCATCGCCATGGAGAAAACGTAAGAATCTGCAGGAAAAGTCCTCCACTTCCCCAGAACACAACCCGTGAGAGCCCAGAGTGGATTGGACATGAGCCTGGTGGTCACACTGCAGATGACAAGAAGACGGACTCGCACAGTGAGAGGTGCAGGGAGCCCAGCACCCGCTTTCTTCCTGCAGCGCTGGTGGTGTTCAGACAACACCCTTTCTTCTTCTTGTCATTAATTTAGGATGGGTCCCGTGCGACTGCCATCCACGATGTATCGGTGAATAGAGCCTAGATTCAGTGAAGAGTGTCCAGAAGGTCTCTTTGTGGAGGCTCCAGGGTCAAACAGAGAGACAGAGTTTCTAATCCCAGCTCCAGCGCTGACTAGCCTGTGGCTGCATCGCCGCTCATGTGCCCGGCCCAGATCACTCCTCCAGGACGGGGGGCTCGTTCCCCAGCATCTGCACGTGTTGGCTGTGGACGGCTCTTTCTCTCCCTGGAACTTGCCCTTAGCCTAAAAGAGCTGCCTTGCCCTCTGCCCAGGTCAAGCTCCTCCCCTGCATCCGATGACTGTTTGATACAGAGTTATGAAGCCCTGGTCACTTTGCTTCAGTGATGATGATTCTGAAGGGCTGAAGGGGAGACCAGCTCTAGGGCTCCCTGTCGGGCTGGCTGAGACCCTGCCTGAGTGAAGCAGCCCCCTCCTCTGTCTGCCTGGGCCCACTGCCTTCACTCACTCACAGGGTGGTTTATAAGAGCACACTCATGACCTCCCTACGGGCAAATCTCCATCTCAGAGTCTGCTTCCCACGGAACCAATCTCTGACAATGGCCTTAGGAAAGTTTATTTTTCTAATTGAAATGCACATGGGAAAAAATGAAATCAACATTTCGAAAGGTTATCCTAACAAATGCAAACAAAGAAAGTGGAGCTGTCACTATAGCTGTCCCCAAGCTACTCCCTGAGAGCATCACACTTTCTTGTGTACAGTTTAAGACGGTGACTCTCAAAGGGTACAGGAATCCTTGGATGTCCCCGACCCTTGCAGCAGGTTTATTGGGTCAAACAATCTTCATAATCGTACTAAGATGTAAGTTGTCTTTTTCACTCTCATTCTTTCACAGGAAGAGAGAGAATAAAAAGTTCATCGATAGGTTTCAGATTCCACACTGCAACTAACTGTAAGCAACCATCACTTGACAAGCTTTGGTGTCTACACACAATTGTTTGAAAGGGCTGTTAAAATGTTTCTCCCTTTTCTAGCTACATACCTGCATGAGGCTGGATTCTCTTCATAAACTTTAACCAAAACAACATATGGCAATATATTGAATGCAGAAGCAGCCAGGAGAATTGGGCTGTCTTCTATTAAGGCAGACAGTAAAGAGATTTGCAACAATGTAAAACCGTAGCATTACTTTGCCTTTTTTTGTTGTTTTGGAACAAAACAAATAGTTTCATTGGAAAACTATTGGGAAAAAATAGTTATTTTTTAATAAACATGTTATTTTTGTTAAAATGGAATGGATTTATTATTTTTTGAAATAAATATTTTTGAAATTCTTAGTTTTAATTTTTAATACAGTAAATATTGATAGTTCTAACCCACATAAACAAAAACTCTTGGGGGTCTTCAATAATTTTTAACCGTGTAAAGCATTCTGAGAACGAAAACTTGAAAATTGCTTTTCCTTTTTTCATTACAGAGGGAATTCTTTATATTAATAAAAACACACAGGAAATAAAATATAAAAATAATAATCTATAGTTAACAAGAAATACCCTCTTTTGGTATTTTTCTCCTTCTGTATCAATATCATACATATATTACTCATTCTATATTACTGTTTTGAAACCAGGAACATCTTTTTATTTTTTTGGCCATTATATATGATACGACTATGTCATTTAAAATAGGGGTTAGGGGCTCCTTTAAGTACCCTAGATGAATTAACTACCTGGCCATGGCGGACATCTAAGTGTTTAATATCTTCTGCTCTTATAAATATGACAGATTTCCTAGAATTTTCTTTTAGAAGCATTTCCCAGATGTTCCAGTGTTGGATCAAAGAGTAGTCATGTTTTAGAGGCATTTGATACATATGGCTGAGTTTCTTTCTAACTACGTGGCCCTCTGTGAGGCCAGGGGCTGGATCTGTGTACGTGAAGATTACATTTTGTGTTTCTACAGAGAGATGGATGGATGAAGGGAGCGATGAATGTGCGAGACAGATGGCTTCATTGTACCAAGGTTAAGATTGGATATTAACAGCTAAAAAACTATTTTGTACACGCTTCATTTAAAAAAAATCTCTCATTAGGATTCCTGTTGTAATTTTTATTTTCTTGGTAACCATGAGGTTGAAAACATTGTCACGTGTTGATTGGACATTTGTCTTTATCCTTCGTCAACTGCCAAAGACATTGACTCTTGACAGCCAATTCCTTCCCTCTCCCAGCACGTGGCCTCCTTATGAATCAGTTTCCTTATGCCACCAAGTTAGAGACACAAAGAAGAGGCAGGAGGGCATGGTCCTTGTGATGACTCTACCCTGATGTGGGTACAGGGAAGAGCGTTTCTTCACAGTGAAGGTTAATTGCAAATATTTAATAATCAAGGAACCTCATATAAAAATTCTGAGTCCTAACTTCTCATTAAAACATTAAAAGCTTTGGCAATACTCTCACATCACAGTTGCCTGGACCTGGGTATTGGCTGCCCTTTTTAAAGGGACACTTGTTTCCCAGTTTTTCTTGGTCCCCACCACTCCCTGCCCTTCTCTGGCCCCAAGTCCCAACACCAGCTGACCATTTATCTTCACCCTGGCACGGCCATTTTTCTTGGAATAAATTTGTAAGAACCACGAACTATTTCTTATGCCCAAATTTCTATCAAAAATCTGAAAAAAGAACAGCAGGAGATCCCATGTCTCCATGAAAATGTGAAAGCATCCCTATAAAAGTGAAGTTACATATATGTTACATATTTAATGTAACAATAATTATAATATTTAATATAAACATGGTTGCATATGCTTAAAATACAATGTGTCTGTATTGAATACAGCAAGTATGATTTTTTCATCCAATACATACTATTCATTTTTTAAAAAAATGTAAACTCTAAAATAGTGCCTAGGCATCTGTCATATGCCCGGGTCTTTCTGACCCCTGTAGATGCTTGAGTCTGTGAGTGCTGGTGAGGCTGCCAGGTGATGTCCATTCCTCTTCCTGTTGCACCTTAGCTAGAAGTTTTAAGCTGAACTTGGAGTGTTTTTCTTTTGCTTGGAAGAAAGAGATATTTCAGCTCACTCTGCACAGTGTCTAGTCATCTGTGTTTTATCTTAGCCTCTCTAGAGAACTATAGCTAAGAAAATGAGAAATTGTCTCTAAGGGGCAATAACATTTCACATCTGATGGAATTAAAGAGACTCAGAAAAAGGACAGGTTTTTCACAGGTGGATTTAAACTTTATCAGCTTAGCCATATCTATGTTTTCTTTCTCCTTCTTCAGGGTTTTCCAAAATTTATTAGTTATACACTTATGCTTTTTGCTATATTCCCTATGCCACATAAAATACTACATATTTATTTTAAATTGACTCACTAAATTATTTAAAGTATTTAAAATAGAAATTGGATATAACTACCATAAATGGAAAATCAGTATTATTTCATAAAAGCAAAAGGTAGCATTAAAAATATAAACCTGCAGCAAATGTAAGGAAAGATCTTATATTCTAGCTGGAGTCTGTTGCCTGCCTGAAAGCCACCCCTGAAGCCAGCTCACTTTGCTTTTTAAAAGATGTTAAAGAAATTCTAGTATCAAACTAAGGCTTCTCTTTGACACAATCAAAAACATTAGCTGATAACTGAAATAAAATTGCAAAGGGAATAACTTTCTCACTTTCTTAGTTGGTGATTGAATTTTATTTAAAGTTCACTTTATGCACAATGTAAAAGTTTCTTCTCTATCACCACTGGTAAATGTTTCATAGCTTGTGAAATACTATCCTAGTGTACTATTAATCATTTATTAATTGAATTGAAAATATCAGTGTTACTACTTGGGTTACTCCACCAACCAGCTACTGTGTCAACCTGCCATTGATTAAACAATTGCTACACTATGCTATTTTTCTTGCATCTTGACACAACACTTTGAACTATTCTTTCATACTATTTTCCAATCATTTCTGCTACCCATTTTGCAGATGAGGAAAGCAAGATTTAGAGAAGGTAAGAAACTTAAGCAAGTTCCCACACTGGTCAGTGATAGAGTTGAAATTCAAACACAGACTTGATACTACTTGTAACTGCTTGAGATTATTTATCCTTTAGACCAACCACCAAAGTCGCTATGATTTTGCCACTTAAGTCCCCAGGGTCTCATAACATAAGAAACAAACAGTACTTCAATAGGTTCCCCCTGTTGGAGAACAAGGATAGAAAACTTGCTAGAGCTGTTATTTTTCCCTAGCAACAAGGAGAGGTATGGTGCCCAATTTTAGGGTCATAGATGTGATCTACACTGAACTCAATTTTTATCCAGAGGGAATCTATTTAATTAATAACTAAATCATCTTGAAGGAGAACAAGAATCGAAAAGTAAGACAACTTACATTTTGAGTAAGGAGAAATGTGGGTATGGGCTTTCTTCTCCAATGATAGATTTACAGAATTTTATGGACTAATTGTAGCTGGAGAAGACTGGATTTCTTTGAATTCTAGAAATGGAAGCTCCTGTCACTCCTTCATCAGCTGCCTCCTAGATGCATCCATCCATTCATCCATCCATCCATCTATTAAACCATCCACTCAACCATCCATTCACCCACCTACCAACCCATCCATTCAGGTATCCAACTATCTATTCTCCCAGCACCCACAGATCCATCCCTTCACCTTCCGTCTATCCATCCACATATCTATCCATTTACTCCACAATCCAATCAATCATCCATCCATCCATCCATCCATCTATGTATCCATCTATCCATCCATCCTACCATTTGTTCATCCCTTAAGCCAACCATCCATCCATCCAAACATCCTTCCTTTCTTCCAGCATTTATTAAGCATGCATCATGTGCCAGACTCTCCATTAAATGCTAAGATTACAAAAGGATACAAAAATAAAAAGAGTATGGTTCCTATCTTGGCTACAGACTAAGGAAGAAAGACATGTATAAAGTGGAAAAACAGTGTTAAAATATCAGTAAACAGAGGGGGAATCTGAGGTCAAGGATGAGATGCTCTTTCTCAGCCTGGGGTGGGGAGAAAGATTTTCTGAAAAAAGTATCTTACAAGTTGAGAATTGAATAAAAAAGTGGCATCAGTCATGTGAAAGCCAGAGGTTTAACTGGGAGAAAAAAGTTGTTTCCAGCGCAGAGAGCCTTTGAGCAAAGGCCTGGCATACACAGTGCTTCTAGTAGTAAGTACAGTGCTGGAACATGAGTCCAAAAACATAGGTTCCAAGGGGACAGGCTCACCCTTGATTGATCCTCCTCGATGTTCAGATTCTTGCCTGGGCTCTCTCTGCCTAAGGGCTTGGATTTTCATGTATGTTTGCATTCTGGTGTTGGCTGAATCTTGGTCAATATTGTCCCAGTTTGTTTGGTACCAGGATTAAATGCCACAGTATTACTCAGTGCAATTAACCTTTAGTATTCAGCCCAGCATGTTCACCATACCCCTGCTGAACAAGAGACTGGGCTTCTCTCCAGCACATTTCTCTGGGCCCAGGCTGCCTATCGCTAGACTTTTAATGCAGAATTATTTTGCCTGCAAGCAACTGGTGTGTAGAGCTCTTGGAGGTCCAAGGTTAAACTAGTGCAGGGTTTGCTTTTTGCATCTTCTTGGCATCCTCATTGGGGCCATCATCCACCCCCAGCCTTGTTCTGGTAAGGCTGAGGGTTGAAAACCACTATCTGTTTCCTTTACCTTTTCACAAGAGACACAACTTTATAGCTCGGTAATACTTGTCATTTGCAATAGCAATTCAGTGGGCAATTCAAACCTGTCACTTTCAAAACGTTGTAGTGCCTGACATTGGACTGGTTTGTAAAGTTAAGAGAAAGTGAGTTTGAAATTGGAAAGGCTGTGTGACCTTGGGCAAGTTGCTTAATGTCTCTGGGCCTCAGTTTTCTCCACCTGTAATAATGGACACGATAGCATATCTACTTCATGGAATTTATATGAGGATTACAAAAGTTAATATTTAAAGTGCTCAGAACAGTTCCTGGCATAGAGTAAGCATAGAAATGTTTGTTAAATACAATAAAAATAGGAGAGAGGTATAGAGTAGTGATTAAGAGCAAAGGTGCAGGAACCAGATAGGTTCTAATGTAAACTCTGCCAGCTCCTCACTGTGTAGCCTTGGGCAAGTGAATTAACCTCTCTGACACTCAGTTTATTCAGTGTTAAAATGGGGATAATAGGAGCTCCTCCCTCTCAGGGTTGTGTGGGGTTGAAATGAAGTAATGCGTGCAGTGCTCTTGGCAAGTGCTGGCATATAGTAAATGGTGGTTTTGTTCAGTGTCATTATCATTCCCGAACTTAAGGTCTAACTGAGTTGGCTGAAATGAAGAATTATCAAATCAGATGTGCAAAAAGAAAAGTGAACCTCCACATCCCAGCAATTCCAACCTCCTGTCCTTTTGCATGTCCTCAAGTATCTGCTAAGTGACAGGAATGTCTACAAGAGGCAGAGGGGACCTCAGTTAATCTTGACAACAGTCCTGGGACACAGATAACATTCACCTTATTTTATAAATGTGGGCCCTGAGTGTTTGGTGATCTGCCCAAGGTGACCCAAGCGCTGAGTGACAAAGACATTTGAGCCCCCATTTGCCTCCTGCCTAACTCTTGGCATGTCCCGAGGGACCCTGGAATCAGACAGGGGTTTGAATCCTGGCTTTGCTACTCACTGGCCGTGTGGCTGACGGTGAGTCATTTCACAACTTTTATCCTCCTGTGTCGATACGAACAGCACAGCCACCCTCAGAGCTCTGGTGAAGACCAAGAAAGGCAGAGTGTGGAAAGCACACCCCGCCGTGCCTGGCCCACAGTGAGGACTTACTCGATGTTTGTAACAGTAATTTCCTGTAATGTTTCCCACTCTTGTGACTCAGCACACTCTCAACACTCCTCGAGGCTTCCAAAAGAGGAGAGAAAGGAGGATTTTTGAAAACCAGGACCTACAGCTTCCTCGCCCTACCGTGCCATCCGTGATGACACTTTTACAGGTGCCGATTTCCCGGGAAGTCATATTTTTTTGTTTCTAAGTTACAGTGTGTCAACTTTCATAAAAAGACACCACCCTGTTTGAAAACCAAGAACAGCTGTTCAGAGAGCATGTGTTGGAAGGAGCTTCTCAAACAATCCCACGCCCTTGCCTCCCAGTTTGTTTTCTGAAGGGTGGCTTTGGATTTTTGACAATATCTACCACTAAAAAGAAAGTATTTCAGGACCTGGATCTTCTGCCCGTCAGTTTTCTCCTCCTATGACTATGGAACCCTAAGTTAGGGGATGGAATCCACCAGGGCCATCCAGTGTGTGTCAGTAAGTGTTGAAAGGAGACAGACGGCAAACTCAAATATGAGGACATCAAGGATGATTTATTTCCTGAGAAATTAATTACCAAGGCGTGGGTGGGGCATGGCAGGACAGGATAACATGGAAACTCAGGGCTAGCACAATGGACCCGGAAGGAAAGAGAGGGATAAAGCTAATGGCTTTAAGAAAAGAGACTTTCTGGTCGGGCGTGGTGGCTCATGCCTGTAATCCTGGGACTCTGGGAGGCCGAGGCAGGAGGATGGCTTGAGGCCAGGAATTTGAGACCAGCCTGAGCAAGAGTGAGACCCCAACTCTGCAAAAAATTTAAAAATTAGCCAGGCGTGGTGGTACACACCTGTAGTCCCAGCTACTGGGGAGGCTGAGGCAGGAGGATCGCTTGAGGCCAGGAGTTTGAGGTTGCTGTGAGCTATGATGACATCACAGCACTCTACCCAGGGTGACAGAGCCAGATCCTGTCTCAAAAAAAAAAGAACAGAGACTTTCTGTCAGAGGACTCTGCCCCTCTGAGGTCGCCTCACTCTCCTTCTTTCCTCTATTGGCCAAACCCAACCAGAAGTTCAAGGACACAGCACTACATTGGCTGTGTTGACACCGTCCATCCGGAGTGGCCTTGGGAGGCAGAGAGCAGGCCGAGATGGGTGGAAAGTGGACCAGGAGGGGCAAACAGAGGAAACCGGTGCAAGAGGCAAGGCCAACCAGCCACCTGGATTTGAAGGCACTGGAGAAGCTGGTCCTGTGAGACTGATCATATGCTATTGATCAGCTGCTCAGCCAGCAACTCAAGGTACCAGTTAAAGTCAGGCAACTTTTTAAAATTACAAGAATATCATGCTGCATTGCAATCCAAGAAACACCATATAGCAAAGCCCAGATAACAGAATGATCGACCAAAGTAAAATAGATCTTATTATTCACCTCCTCTTACAGGTTTACTGGATTAACTTTTCCTCCATTCCCTCTGCAAACAGGTGACCTTTTTCTTTGCTCACCCCCGGCCCGTGAAGCAGTCTGGAAATGCCCACAGCCGCTGACAGCACGCGGGAGCTGGTGATGCTGCGCTCTGGGCACCTGTTGAATTTTATGCTTCCTGGAGCTCAGGTATGTTTGTTCCCATGCCTGCCGATGCCTGTAGCACCTGCTAATGATAATTAAAATAAATAGTAAATAAATGATACATAATTCAGTAAACTGTAAGGATCAAAATAAAGATAGTTGTTGCTTCTGTGAAAATTCAGTTAAATTCTTTGGGGAAAAAAACCTTCCGCCAAGGCTAACCATTGTAAACTAATTGCCATCACTGTTGTTGTGAACAAGGCAACCGTGAATGATAGGGAAATCATACGAATCTCCAAGAATTCTATTTATAATTTATGAGTGTTGGTCTCGTCCCCTAGGGCTGGATGCATCACTGTCTGCAAAACACACAGGATCTGTTTGCAAAGAAGCGGGGAACCAACAGCGTCTGCAATTCATTTGTTACCATGGCAAGAGCATGTATTGAGAGATTTACTTTTAATGTAGGAGGTTTGAAATAATGAGAGATACCTCAAGAAATTCGTCAAACTATCTGTGTTCAGTCTTTGTGCTTCCCTAAGATGGCGCTTTTGTGTCTCAAGATCAAAGACAGGTTTCCAAACATTCCAAGAAACATTTGGGTTTTTCTTGGGAGAGGGGGGTACGTAGAGTGTCCGGGAGGGAGAATGGGGCTGGTGGTTGACGAAGGGGAAATGACCCAGCCTGGTAGACGAAGGGCAGTGGCCAATACCAACAAAGGGACAACAGTGCTTTTGGGGGGCTCGCTGTTTCTCTGAGTGCCAAAGACCAGAGCCACCTTTGCCCTCAGCTGTAGGATGCTGGGGGATGGAACCTGGCTTCCAAGGGTGGAGGTTCTGGGAGCAACCATGTAGGTCTCTGACTCCAAGCCCATGGTCGGGGGAATGATCCGATACAAAAAGCAACTCTGAGCACACTTGAAGCATCAGGGTTCAGCAGATGGAGCAAGAGCCAGCCAGGAGCAGAGGTAATTAGCGGAAACAGCCATCGTACCCTCACGGCGAATCCTTGGGGACTCTGGACCCTCAGTTTCCTCATTTGTAAAATAGGGATCGTAATGGTATCGATCTCATAGATAGGATTAAACAATACAATAGGTTTAACGTACTTAGCACAGTGCCTGGCACGTACTAAAGGTAATAAATAATAGCTATTATAATGTTACTGTTATTTTCCAATATCGTATGATCATAGAAAAAGCAGAGACGCCATAACCAAGACCAAAATTGAATTTCTCGGCAATTGAGTTGGTGAAACCTTGGGGCTGAATTTGTTTGATAAAGAAAGAAGAGATGTGGCACCTTCTGAATCTCAATGCTGTGGAGCAAATTCCCAACCATTATATTAGGAATGAATTGGAGGTCCAAGTGCCTTTGGAAATCATATTCTCTTAAGAGTGCAGCCCTTCCAATTCTACTGCTAATGGTGCCATGGCTGAGGTGCTCACACTTTCATCCAGCTGTTTCTGTCATCTGTGAGGTGAATTAGACATATTGTGCTATAGATAGTCTATTTATCATCTGTCCATCTGTCATCGCTCTCTGTCACGTATGTATGTATGCACCCATCTATCTAATCTAATCTATTCAGAACTGCATTTATGACACGCACCATAGCATTATCTCATTTAATCCTCACACAAATACTGTAGGCTAGAACAGAGGCTTTCAAACTTTTTGGAAAAGTTACAATTAAGACAATCATTTTTCATGAGAACTTTGATCACAGACGTGCACACACATCTGAAAGAAAACACTTACACTTACTCTGTGTGACACATTCTATTTCAATGGTATTCTACTGTATTCTATTCTGGTCCATTTAAAAAATATTTATTGTGAGCCACAATATTGCTTTCATGGATCATTATTGGGTCAAGTTCTTATTTTCCTCAGTTTACAAAAGAGAGAGGGGCTTGGAAAGGTTACAGACAGGCTTGACGAAGACCAGCCAGAATCAGGCTTGGAACTGGATCAACACCTTTTCTGAAGCCTGAGCATGGGCGGGGACGCCCTTCCGCCTTCCACAGTGCACCTCTCTGAGGACAGGTGGCTCAAACACAGCTGGCGCCGGCTTGCTTTGTGATGGAGCGCTGTCACCTCCCACCACCTGCCTCTAGCGCAGCGGTTCTCAATCCTGGCCGCACATTGGAGTCACCGGAGCTTCCCTCCCAGGGAGGCAGATCCCATAGGTTTGCAGTAGGGCCAGGGCAGGGGTGCTGTGCATTATTTCAAAGCTGCTCAGGTCATTTCAGTGATTTCAGTGTGGACGCGGGGTTGAGAATCCTTGTCGTGGGGGGCCTGGTTAGGCTCTCAATTCTCCGTATTTTGCCGGGAGCTTGGATTGCAAAGCAAGCTAGCTAATTTGCTAGGGCATTTATAACCAGAGAAGATGAAATAATATGTACAAGCAGAAACACAAGGCATATTATTAAAGCAAGCATGTGTGCAAAACACAGCGTCCTTTCAATGGCAGCATTATTTCCCTCTTCCCCCAGCTGGCTCTCAAGCACGTAACGCCACTGCAGAGCCGGCTGCCAGGAGAAAAAAATGAAGTGCACTTTCCTGAATTTTTCTGGTGCCATCTACTTTCGCTCAACCTTCCCTTGAGGAGAGAAAAACAATACTCCCATTGAGAGGGCTTTGTAGCTTGAATCTCAGTCTCCTTTAATAATTCCTGCTTTTCTCTGTGTAATGATTTCAAGGTCCTGGGTCACAAAGTCCTCCTTGAAATTGGAGGGCTGGCTGCCTTATTTTCATATCGATGATATAGAAGCCCCAAGAATACAGTCAAACTGAATTTCTTCCCCCCGAACAGACTGAAGAATTTATGAATTCTAAGTGCTTTCTCCACATACACAATCTATTTATTCTTGAAGAAAGAGAACTGCCTTTCATGACTGATGGAGGCGGCCATCCTCGATTAGAGGTAGAGTCTGTTTCCTTCTTAGGAAGAAGCATTAAGAAATCATGGTTGGTTGGTTTGTTTCTGGATGTGGAAAGAAATATTTACTTCCTTAACAGCATAAAGTCCCACACCACATATTTAGGTGATCAATAAAAATGATGATCTCCTACTGATTTCCAGCCTTAAATTGCCATATTCTTATAGAGCTATGCAAAAACTTTAGGGATTTATTATGATGACATCTTAATAAGCTGCTGTGTGTCCAGCTGTTAAGCAGGTAACAAAGTCCCTTCTTCTAAAGAAAGGTTGACGTTCTAAAAGAAAATCGTGAAGTGCTAAACTTATGACTAGCCTTGAGATTCATGCTTCTGCACTTAAAAAAGATACAATGTGATGCCTCCTAAAAGCTGTTATATTAATAGCACACTGGAATAGCAGGCGCTGATTGGATGCTTGCTATGTGTGGGCATTGTGTCAAATTTTTTCATTTAATCCTAATAATAGCCATATCAGATAGGAAACTATATTAACCCCAGTTTTCAGAAGGCAAACCCCGGGTTCAATGAGGTTAACAACCTGCTATAAGCCACTCAGCCTATGGATGTCATTGCCGAGAGAGGAATGCAGATCCCAGGGCCACTGAGGACCCGGTTACTTTTCCCCAAGTCATGGGAGGATGTCACTCGTGGAGAACTAGGTGCTCTTAGGCACTACACAAATGAATTCCGTGTATCTAAATGAATAAATCAAACAGGTTTATCAAGTAATGTCATACACTTGATTTGACAAATATTACTGTATGACAAGAACTAATAAAAACAAAATGAACTGATTACAGGAAAAATATTGAGTAAATAATAATCCAAGTAGTATGTGTCGAAAATCTTAACAGCTTATTTCAATGATTAGAAAATAATTTTTTCAATGGTGGAATAGAGAATGTGATGGCCCTTTGTAATACATATGTGTTTTTAGTGAGTTAACTCATTGTTTCTAGAATCATAGCCCCCAAATATAATGATAGCCCCTAATTGGCCAGGGGCACATTCACGATTCTGCTTTTGCCATGCAGCACAGCCCAGTGCTGGGGACCTGTAGACCCCGTGCAAATGCTGCTAAAAATGTGGTGTGGCCGAAGGAGCCCAGATGACTTAACTGATCTGTCATTTACTTGCTTTGTGACCTTGGGCAAGTCACTTCACCTCTCTGTGCCCCAGATTTTTTCTTTATAAAATAAACGGGATGGAAAAGTTTGGATCTAAAGTGTATTTCGGTGCTATGTTTCTAGGAGAGGTGGGTTAATTAATTCAAAAATTATTAAGTGGGTATTTCCTCCAGCTATTTTTTTTTGAAAGTAGCATAACACAGTTATTTAGAGCGGGGACTCCAGGGCAGATTACCTGGTTTGAATCTTGTCTCCACTACTTTTTGCTGTGTGACTTTAAGCAAGTTACTTAAATTCTCTGTATCTCAGTTTCCCCCTGGAAGTGTGGGAGCAGTAGATTTTACACACATTAATTGTCTAAGTGCAGGTGCCTGGCACACTGCGAACATTACCAAATGTTAGCTATCAGAGAATCGGGGGACTGACTTTTTTAACTACCCAAATCATATTTATTAGGGAATAAGGAATGAAGGTGAGAATGATGGTGGCTGGTGTTTAGCCTGTCGTGTTTGCCAAGATTAATTTGCAATGAGCCATTTCCAAGCGATGTTCGGACTCCGTATGTACTTCCGAAAGTAACCAGAAGGTGGTGGGGTTGGATTATATTTGATATTTTAGCTAGTCAGGGCCTGGCGCTTCTCCAGTCTCGGGTTTTTGTGAAATAAAAATAATTTTCTTTATCAACATCTGGAACCATTAGGATCTGGAATAAATAGAGGCTGTATTTGCTACTCAGTGCTACAAAAGTATCAAGAAAAAAGTCCTGCTGGCGAGTGCACTGGTTCTCTGCATGTCAGCATCATTTGCATCACCTGCGGGGACTTGTCAGCAATGTAAATTATCTGGTCTCACCCCAGCAGGACAGAATCAAAAACCCTGGGGGTGGGCCCAGTCCTCTGTGTCTGCCTGAGCTCTGCGGTGATTCTGGGGCGTGTTGGTTAGCGAACCACTGTGCTAGCGGTCTTAGTTTTGACTCCAAATGTGAGTATTAATAGACAAAGAGGAGGTGTTGGGTGAGCCTTCCTGCCCCAGTGCAGGCCGGGGAACGGCAGCTTCCGCATCCACGTGGGTCCTGAGGTTTAAACGTGCAGTCTCAGGACCCACCCCAGACACGCTGGATCGGAATTAGCATCTTGACCAGATCCCAGATTCTCCTGCACAAGCTCCTGCCCTTTCCTTCTCTTTCTTTCTGCTCCTCGTCCTCTCTTCCCTTTGCCATCCCTACTGCTGCGTTTCACAGTGACAATTCTATGTCCCCCCTGCAGTGCCGGCTGCTCCAGAGGAAAAGGAACAAAGGATGGAGAAGACTGTTCTGTTTCCCGCCCCGAAAAGCCTTGCTGGAAGTCTACTGGCGAGAGCCACATCGCGTGCCGCCCACCGCAGCCCCAGAGCAGGGCAGGCACTTTGGGGTGAGAGCTTTGCAGACGGGGTCTGCCCAGCAGCATCTAGACATGCAGTTGAAGTTGTCTCTCACTTACTCCCCATCCTCCTCTCCCCCCTGTCATCTGTGGCTGTTTTTCTACTTCACCTGTTTTCTGGCTCTTGTCGTCTGTGGGCAGTTTATTCCCACAACTCAGCATCAGCGGGATAATTCAGAATCTGAAATAGGTATCAGTGGTTCTCATACAGGGTGGTCGCTGTTCAAGCAGCATCCATGTCCCCTGGGAACTCGTTAGAAATAGAAATTCTCAGCTTCACTGCAGACCTACTGAGTCAGAAACTGTGTTTTTACAAGCCATCCAGAAGATTCTGATGCACACGACAGCTAGAGAAACACAGCTGTAGAAGGGGAAGAAATTGCTGATTGCCTAACTCAAGCCACTGGTTCTCATTCTCTTTGCTAACAGAACCAGTACCCGAGTCTCAGGTGAATTCTCAGAAAGAGTAGCCCTTTCCCAGGCCCCGGGGGATTGAAATATGATTTGTCTAAATTGTGATTCTTCTTTAGCAATGATTGGGGACATTCGAGCAAGACCCTACCTGATCTACCCCACCCTCTTCCACCTTGCTGACCTCACCCATTCGTTCTTTTCTTTCTCACCCCACTCCACGGACCACCTTGCTCTTTCTGGAAATTTCTAAGTATGCTCACCTCAGATTCTTTGCAGCTATCACTGCATTCACCTGGGAGATTCCTCCTTTAAATATTCATATTCTTTGTTTCCTGAGTTCATTTTGACTTCTGGACAAATGTCACCTCATCAAGATGGTCTTCCCAGGCCACCCTATCAAGTTTCAGATCTACATGTTCTTTGTCACAGGGCCGAGGCTATCTAAGCCCTTGAAGCCTCAGTATTTCCTCCTGCAAAATGGAGTGATTGGTATGGTTTGGGGATTAGTTAAGCTATCTTTGAGGAGCCTCCATACGGTTTTCCACAATGGCTGTACTAATTTGCATTCCCACCAACAGTGTGTAAAAGTTCTCTTTTCTCCACGTCTTGGCCAGCATTTATTATTTTTTGTCTTTCTGATAACAGCCATTCTAACTGGGGCAAGATGATATGTCATTGCAGTTTTGATTTGCATTTCCCTGATGATTAGTGATATTGAGCATCTTTTCATATACTTATTGGCCATTTTATATGTCTTTTTTCAAGAGAGTCCATTCAGTTCTGCAAAGATTGAAATGCCTGTAAGGCTTTTAGAACATAGCACATCATGCCATTTTATATGTTTAAGACGTAGTTAGGCAGAGTATTGTTCATTATTTCCCAGCGATGTCTGAGCACCCGTGTGAAAAATCTAGAGATGAAAATGACCATAGTGGTTAGCGTCAAGGGCTTTGGTCCAGATAGATTTCCGTTCAAGTGCAAGATCAGTAACTTGCTAACAGCAGGGTCTAGGGAGGAATGGAGAGAGTAGGAGAAAAATGGAAAAAAAGAGAAACAGAAGCTGCATGTGAGAAAAAGTGATAGGAACACTCAATTGGACTCCACGCAATCTGGGGAAAAGGTTATTTTTATTGTAACGGGATTATCTTACAGATGTGGGATTAGAGACTTCCTCTCTCCCAACCTGCAGCCCATCCGAGGCAAACCTTTAATTCCCAGCTTATGTTCCCATCTCCACCACTCCCTCCTACTGCTCTCCTACCTACCTGTTTCTGCCTGCAAAGTCAGTTTTCATCCCCTCTACCTAGATTCTGGAACATTCTAACCCTAGATAACCATGTACGTGCCTCCCCCACTCCATGCAGGTCTCTGCCCCAGTGTCCTTCCCTCAGGGAGGCCTGCCCTGCCCACCTGCCCAAATAGCAGCCCTCGCCCTTTACCGCGATCCCTCCTGTCCTCTTCCCTGCTTGGTTATTTATTCTTTGTAACACTTTCACTACCTGACAGCGTATTCTATTTTCACTTGTTTGCTTATTTATTTTCTCTGTGTTCCTAAATCCAATGTAATTTCCATAAGAACAGAGGTTTACTCCACTTTGTTTAGAGCAATCGTTCGCAAATATGATGGCAGGATCATCAGCCTCAGCATCACCTGGAAACTTGTTAGAAATGAAACTATTGGGCCTCTCCCCAGCCAAGACTGACCAAGTCAGAAACCCTGGGGCTGGGACCCCGGACACCCCCCAGGTGATTCTCATGCCCGCTGCAGTCTGAGAACTGCAGATGTAGTGCAATATCCCCGGCTCCTGCAACACTGCTTGGTGTATAACAGGTGCTCAAAAGATGCATTGTTGAATGCATGCATGGAATTGAGAGCTCATCTGAGACTTTTATGATGGAAAATTAGAGGACTGACAAAGAGGAACTGAATTTGAGAGCAAAAGGAGGCACTGGGGGGGGGGGAAGACCCCAAAATAGTAAAAGAACAGAGATCAGACTTCAAAATGAATTGCTAAGAAAAAAAAAAGGGAAGGAATAGGTAGAAGATGCAGGAGTTAGGAACCAGAAATAGAATAGGAATAGAAGGGCTTGGGGAGTTTTAGAAAGAGGCCCAGAAACAGCTGAGTTAAGTGAGAATATTGAACGAGAAAGTGAAGGGGAATTTTAAAGTGTTGTGACCGTATATTACCTCATTGTTGTGGAGACATCTGTGTAAAAATCTTGAGTTATAATGAATTTTTTTAAAGTGACAGGTTGAATTTCTTCTACTGTGTCTCCTCTCTGGGGCTGAGCCCCCTGGGTCCTGATTTAGGAGGGTGACATTGGATTGGTTCAGTTGTCATCATTGCCATCATCACAGATTGTAAGAACCCAATCCATAATTGACTTCCTGTGATACTGACTGTGCAACGTGGTACAAGAACCTGGGCTTTCTGTCATGTGGCCCTGTGGCAAAATCCCTGGGATCTTTCTTACCGGATGTGCTTTCTCTGAGCAAAATGAGGATAGTATCTTCCTTAATGAACAAATGTGAGGATGAACCATGTGCAACACACCCTACCACAAAGACCCATTGGGGCCACTCAAGAAATATTATTTCCCTTTTCCTCTACCCCCCATTTCCTTCTCATTAAAATTACAATGAACCCCAACACAATCCTTGGAGATTATACAACTAATAAAATTTATGGACCCAAAGTTGAGTGAAGTCTCACCTAATGATGCAGAAGTGACCAAGGTGATCATATCTGTACCAAGCTTCAAGCTGAGTGAATCAAAAGCAAACACGACCAATCAAACATTGTGCCATTAATCCCCTGAATAAGCTTAAAAGATGAGAGTGAGCAGATTTTCTGAAAATTCCATGCAAGTGACTCCCAAAGAAACAGGATCAGCACCTGACAACCGCTGAGCTTTCTTTTGACCTTTGGATAGGAGGCGACAGCCTGTTTTCTTTCTGCAGGTGCATTGCTGCAAAGCCAGCGAAGATTTCCCCACAACGGATGTGCTCCAGCAGGGAGCGTGGCACATCCCCGGGCAGGGTCACTGAGGGCTTTTGAGCAATCATTTTCTCCAGGTCACTGTGGTCATCGAGGCATGGGGGGCGGGGGTGAAGTGCTCCAGCCTGTAACTGGTCTAGATTGATAGTGACAGAAAAGCACTCTCATTGTCAGTGCGCACCTGCTGAGGCGGAAATGCCAGCTGGCACGGACACTGAGGATAAAACCAAGTGGGCGGTCTGATGAAGCAAGGATCACCAGGTGCATGAAAGGAGAAACAACTACCATTTCTTGAAGGCCAATTATGTGCCAGGTGTTTTTTTTTTTTTTTTTTTTTTTTGCAGATGAGAAAACTGAATGTCAGAGGTTTTGCAGCTTACCCAAGGGCACACAGGCCAGGACTTGGTGGCACCAGGATACAAATAGAGACCTAACATCAGACTCAAGTTGCTTGCATTATGTGATGCTTGGAAGTGGACTAGAAGAAAGCAATAACATGGCTTAAATAGACCTTGTCATGCAGGAACAATAGTATTTTTGAGCAGAAGCTAGACAATGCCTTTAACTTTCATCAAACCTTGGAGCTGAGTTACTCTTTCTGGACGTGTGCTGCACCCATAAATTGAGAGGATATTCTCTTTGATTGGCAGAATAGCTAATAAGCAATTGCAAAGTTCTTTGCTTCTTGTGGGACTATTATAGGCTTTCCTGACCTTCCCTAAAGGACAGGCCAAGTCAGTGTATTGTCATGTGTAGAAGGAGCAGCCTTTGGAGGAAAAAGGTGCCAGCTCTGCTGGTTTTCTCATTAGTGCTTAGTTAGCTCATTGATAAAATGGGAATAACATCCTCTAGATTATAAGAATCAAATCAATGATTTAAGTTCAGTGCTTAATAGGCACTCAGTAGTGGTGGCTATCATATCATTATTAGTGTAGCAGAGGAGGGAAAAAGCAATTATCTCTAACCATGGATGCTGAGCTCTGTAAGAAATGGGGCTTAGCAGGGTGTGGTGGTTCATGCCTGTAATCCTAGCACTCTGGGGGGGCTGAGGTGGGAGGATCGCTTGAGCCCAGGAGTTTGAGACCAGCCTGGGCATCATAGTGAGATGCCATCTCTACAAAAAAATTAAAAAATTAGCCAGGCATGGTGGTGACCCTCCCAGGAGGCAGGAGAATCTCCTGAGCCCAGGAGTTGGAGGTTGCAGTGAGCCATGATGATGCCACTGTACTTTAGCCAGGATGACAGAGTGAGACTCAGTTGCCAAAAAAAAAAAAAAGGCTTGATTTTTCTGAGCAATGGGGTTGGGGGTGGGTAGCTCCTCTCTTCCAGGAAGGGAAACGTGTGGGATGATGAAGAAAGTGCTAAACATTGTATCTGAGAGCTCTGTGCACCGTCTGCCCACCTTCCTCTGGATCTCAGTCTTCTCAGACGTGTTAAGATAAGTTTCTTTAGATCAGTGACCCTAAGATGAGATCTGTGGAGTGTTGGTTCCTAAGAATGGGTGTAGGGCTCAATATTTAAAGCATGCAGTGATCCAATTAGGTAGGGAAATGGAGTGCTAAGAAAATTAAACCGCTTGTCCCTCTCCCTTTTACTCTTCTCCTTGTCCGACTTCTCAGATCCTTTCCTGTGCCAGTGAACGTGCTGGGTCTCCAAGAGCGGGTGGGATGGGGACTATTTCCCAAACCCATTGGAAAGACACTTTGGAAGCATTTTAGTCTATTGTCCCTGAAGCCCTTCTCTACTTGAAATTCTCTGAGTCTCATGTCTGGGTCATGCAGAATGGCTGGTTCTTTAGAGGACAGTTACACAATTTTTCTATTTATGACTTAAGGTTGTTGATAAGGCAGAGCCTCCTGAGCTTTTATCTCCGGAGGTATGTGCAGTCATTCAGTTACCTCCCTCGCTTGTGAACTGGGTGTACTCATTCAGTTGGGTCACTTGTTCCCATGGATTGGAGAGGGTTGCATTTAATTTTGAATCAAAGAGAAAGTAGTAATGGTGTTTTCTGAGTCACTGGTGAAGCTGGCTCCAAGCCAGCCTCAAAGCGAGCATAGTCTTACACTGATGAAGAAACATTGACAAGGTGGCAGTGAGAATTATTGGAAGCCCTTAGAACCAAACAGTCATGACAGCACAAGTTTCCAATTTTTGCTTTTCATTTTTATTATCTTTATTTATAACAATCTTAAATGATGGAACTATTAAATAGAAAAATAATGACAGCTACCAATTCTTAAAGTGCTTACCACGTGCCTGTTACTGTTCTAATCATTTTACTTACATTATATCATCAGTTTCTTTCTTGTGAGGATACAGGGAGGAGATGGATACAGTGTAACTTGGTAAATATTCTGAAGTTACACAGCTTAGAGGAAGATGGTCCAAATTCCACCTTCGTCAATTCCTAGCCATGTGGCCCTGGCCAAGTTGCTTATCTGCTTTAAGCTCTATTAGCTCTTCTGCAAAATTGGAATAAGATAATAGTATCTACATAACAAGGCTGTTGTGAGGATTAAATGAGATACTGCATTTATGGAATGCAGAATGCTGCTGACATGCAGGCAATACTCTAAATCTGCTAGCTATTGTTTTTAAATCATTATTACTATTACTATATTGACATGTGTATTAGGAGGCTGTTATTCTATCTCAGAGGTAAGTGCTTTTAGTGCAAAATATAGATATAATTATGTGCATATGGGATAGGTATAAGATTTATACTATTTTTAATCATAAATTTATACAGTTTTCTTCCAATGAATTAAGACTGTTCATTAAGAGCTCCACGTGAACCAAAAGTTTGGAATAAAATCATATTGAGCTGTACAGCAGGGGGAACTCTCATAGAGTATTGGTAGATGTTTAAAGCTGCAACCACTATGGAGAACAATTCGGCAAGATCCAGTGAAGATGAGGGTGCGCCTCTGACCTAGCAATACTCTCATATCTTGGAGGAATTCTCACACACATGCACAAGGAGACATAGGTGGGAATGTGGAGGGCAGGAGGATTTGAAATAGTGAAAAATGGAAACAAACTGAAGATCCAGCGACAAGATAATGGGTAAATAAATTGGGATAAAGTAGAATAGTATACTGAAATTAAAATAAATGATTGGAACTGTTAGGGTGTGAAGTCCATGCACAGGGGGAGAAAGAATCTTCAGACAGTGATTGGGGTGCACAAAAGTCAAAGTCTAAGTATTGGCAAGGTAATATCATAAAAGCAAAATGTTGAATTAAAAGCAAATTTCAGGAAAATATATGCAAAATAAAACCTACAAACAATACCTATATGATCATAAATATGTTCATATATAGCAATAGTATTATATAAAACAGGCTTGGAATAGTGAATACCCAAGTCCAGAATTCAGGATGGCTGTTATTTCTGGGAAAGGAGGAATGGAAATGAATTTGCTGAAAAGAAAGCAATTCAATTGCATCTATAATATTTTATTTCTTATAAAAGTGTTGGGAACATGAATGACCAGCATCAGTCAGACTTTGACAAAGCTGGATGGCGGATGCTTTTCTGCATACTTGAGATGTTTCATGATTTTAAAATTACCGGTTTTGTCTCCTCTCTCTCCTCTTTCTGTCTCTGTTTTATAGTTTCAGCACCTTTACCACCTTATATCTAGGAGTGCATTTGGGGGGAGGGGGAAGCATTTTCTTTTTGCCACAAACCTTCTGTAAAAGATGTTGGGCTCATAGATTCAGTTCCAAGCATTAGGACTTGTTTTCTCTGGGTGTTCAGCTGAGAGGTCACCCGGTGCAGGCTGCATCCCAGGTTGAGTTAATTATTTCATATGACTTCCTCCTGGTCCGTAAACTCCGTGAGCTCTCCTGGCAGCCAACTCATTCACACTCAGTGGCCCGCAGAGGGAGGGGGCCAGGGGTTGACATGGGTGGCGAGAACAAAACAGCATCCTCCCTGCAGGTTATCAGTGTTTGTTTCTGCTGCTTGCTCAGCAAATCGACAGCACAGATAGGGCTGCCGGGAGCTGCACAGTTGTTACTGACCTACTGAGGGAAGGTTCAGGGAGGACAGGGAGGTATGTGACTTTCCAGTTAAAGTGTGACTTCAACCCGGGTGGACAATGGGGGCAGGTGAGGCATCGAGTTCATAGATGAGATCAGTGTCAATGGGGACAAGTCCAGCGGGTGACTCTGCATGTACATGTGTGATAATTGCAGTGGGGCAGTAAAATGCACACATTGTCTAAAGTCAAACACTTTGCACATAACACCTTGCGTGTTCCTAAGCACACTGTGAAATGTCCAGCCATGACATTGGCACAGTAAAATGGCTCCTTCGAGGACGGCGAGCGCTTTTGTATCCCTTAAAGAACTCATTAATATTTATATTCCAAGGAAGCCAGGTGGAAACATGAAACAATTCTTCCTTGTGGGTGGGTTTGTGGTGGGTTGGATTATGTTATTTTTATTTTGGTAAGAACACTTAACATTCAATCTACCCTCTTAACTGATTAGTGAAAGTACAGCACAATGTTGTCATCTGTGGGCACAATGCTGTGCATAGGACTCTAGAACGTACTCATCTTGCACAACTGAAATTTTATACCTGTTGATTAGCAACTCCCATTTCCTCCTCTTTCCAACCCCTGGCAACCACTCTTCTATCCTCTGCTTCTGTGAGCTTGACGATTTTACACACCTCCTACAATAAGTGGGATCATGCAGTGTCTTTCCATCCGTGACTGGCTTACTCATGGAGCATAATGTCCTCAGGGTTCATCCACGTTGTCACATATTGCAGGAGTTCCTTCTTTTTGAAGGCTGCATAATATTCCATTATATTTTTATATACATATAAATAAAATAAATATGTGTATATATATATAGGAATAATATACCACATTTCTTTATTCCTTCATCTTTTGATGGCTATTTAGGTGGTTTCCACACCCTGGCTATTGTGATAAATGCTGCTAGCACATGTCTTTTCAAGATCCTGATTTCAATTCATGTGGATAAATACGCAGAAGTGGTATTGCTGGATCATATAATAAAAGTAAAAGTAGACAAGAGAGGGACTACGTCAAACTAAAAAGTTTCTGCACAACAAAGGAAACAATAGAATGAAAAGGTGACCAACAGGAGAAAATAATTGTAAATCAGGTACCCGATAAGGGGTTAATGTCTAAAATACATAAGTAACCCCTACAAAGTAATAGCAAAAAACCTCTAATGACTTGATTAAGCAATGACCTAAGGACTTGAATAAACATTTCTCCAAAGAAGAAATACAAATGGCTAACAGTTACATGGAAAGATGTTCAACATCAGTAGTCATCAGGGAAATGCAGACAAAACCACAAGATATCTCCCTCACACCGATGAGGCCATTATCAAAGCAACAAAAGACAACAAGTATTGGTGAGGAGAAACTGAAATCCTTGTCTACTGTGGGTGGGAATGCAAACAGTGCAGCTGCTATGGAAAACAGCATATAGGACGTGGTTTCTCAAAAAATTAAAAATAGAACCATTGTATGATCCTGCAATCCACTTCTGTGTTTGTTTTAAACACATGCATGTCTCTCTCGTGTTCACCTACCTTTTCCTGTGGGTAGGTAAGTGCTGGCTCTAGCTTGGGACTCTGGCCTAATGGATCTTATTTTAAAATGAATGCCATTAGTGTTTTCTAGACACTGTGGTGCTTGGAAAAAAAAATTCAACTTTTTATTTTGAAAATTTCACACTGCAGAAAAGCTAGAAGAATAGCATTATAAATACCTGGTTTTGTCCTTCACCGACATGCCTCAAATTGTTAACATTTTGCCACATTGGCTTTCTCTATCTCTTTATAATAATTCTTATATATTATGTAATATGTATAATATATAATATAATATATACATACTTTTTTTTCTGTTAAATCATTTGACAGTAAATTGCAGATATCATGCCCCTTTACTCCTAAAAACTTCAGCATGTATCTCCTAAGAGCAAGAGCATTCTCTTATATAAGAACATGCAATTATCAAATTTGGAATATTTAACATTGCTACAGTATTATTATCAGTAGAGTCTATATTCTAATTTCCTAAATTGCTCCTAAAATGCTACTTAAAGCAATTAGTTTTCTGATCCAAGATCCAGGTCTTCTAGTGTATTATCATGTCTCTTTAGTCCCTTTATTCTAGAATAGTTCCTTAACCTTTTTGTCTTTTCTGATATTGATGATTTTGAAAAGCACAGGCCAGTGGTTCTGTAAAATGACTCTCAGTTTGGGTCCCTTTTTCTGATCATTTCCTCCTGATTCGATTTGGACAGGAAAACTGCAGGAGAGGTGTAGTATCCTTAGTACAGCATATCACCAGGCACGCGATGTCGGTTTGTCCCTTTATTGGTGATACGTATTTTGATCCCTTGGTTAGGTGGGGCTTTCACATTTTTAAGATGCAAGTCACTGGAATAAGTTTATTGCCATGATTGCTTCCTTGAGTATAAAGGTTGCCTTAGCGTAGGTCTCTCGTAGGGAGGGCCCTTCCCCACTCCTATCTAAGAGAGAGTCTCTGCGGGCCCTGCCTCGGAGCATGGGGTCAACCTCCAGCCACCTCCTGGCTCCCCTAGGGCCTGCATTCTAGTGAGGAGGCACAGGCAGTAAACACATAAATCATCTGAATAAATAAGTCAATTCCAGATTGTGGCAAGTGCTGTGAAGAAAATAAAACAAGGAATGGGACAGAGAGTTAGGCAGGGAGAAAGTCACCATCGGTTAAACCAAGTCCCTGTCCTCCTGGAGTACCCACTGCAGTGGGGTAGACCCAGGATAACAAATGAATGAAGCTGGGGAGGGGTGGGAAGGAGTGTTCTGGAGAGTTCTTTGGAAGGGGACAGAGAGGAGCTCTTTCAGGAGGTGACCGTCGGGTGGAGACAGAAATGAAGTCTTGGGAACAAGAGTCTTATGGACTTTGGGGGGAGAGTGGTCCAGGCAGAGGGGACTTCGGGGGCACCGAGGTGTAGGCAGCAGCCTGCCTAGTGCAACAGAGGAAGAGGAAGGAGGTGGAGTGGGGTGTGGGCTTGTGTGGGGGGCCAGGTGGGGGAAGAGGAGATGAGAACCGGGGAATGGACAGGGCCAGACCTTGGAGGCTTTCCAGGCTGCCGGGTGAGTTTATCAGCTGTTATCCTTACAGAGGAGGAGGAAACCACTGGGAGGTCGAGAGCAGGAAGTGACATGCTCTATGTCTTAAAACTTTTTTTACTTCTGGCAACTTTGTAGAGAAGTGGATGAGTGGGAAGGGTTGTGCCCAAGGGAAGCAGGAAGACCAGTGTCCGGAAGAAAGACCAAGCGGGCTCCCTGGGAACTGTGACCTTGTTTTGTTCATCTGCATCTCCCCAAAGCCTAGTAAGGATGCTCAATATTTGGTAAATAAATGAAAGAATGGATGAATGAATCAAACTGTTCACTAGCTTCTATTATTATTAATTTTCAAGTACAGAAATCCATCTCACTGATGGTGAATTTGCACCGTGTCGTCCACTTAGCTCAGGTGGGACCACGTTTCTCTGAACTTGCTTTCCTCTGTATTTCCTGGTTGGGGTTGTCCGCAAGAGAAACATGCGTGTGATTTGGAAGAGGGAAGTGAAGGAGGAGGCATTTTTAAGTACTCTGAAGGCCGGTGTAGCATGGACACTCACAGCTCACAATAGCTGTGGCGGGTCTGGAGGCTGATCTTAGCACGGGGCAGTGGCTCTGCCTGTGGCTCCTGTGGCCCTACTGGCCGGCTCCTTCTGGTCCCGGAGTGGGACTGCATGGCAGGGAGAGTCCACTGCTGGTGCAGGTCACATGCAACACCGAGATCAGAGACCCAAGCAGAGTCACAGTTGCTGTGTACCGTGGGGGTTTCACGTTGTCCTTTGTCTCTCCTTCCTGCCGTCCTCTCCGCTGCAGTCCTGCCGACTCCAGCAGCAGCTCCCTCAATCGTGTGCAGCAGAATCCCACAGCAAACCCCCTTCTGTGCCACTTCTGCTCCCCTGAACAAACCCTGAGGATACAGACCAAATGTGAGTATTACCCAACCCTGGGCTTTTCTATTCCAAATTTTAGGGGGAAAAATTAATTTTTAAAGGTAAGTTTATAAAGGTAACGGATCAACCTCTTACTCTTCTGGTACCAGTGATGTTCACCAAAGCATACAGAGGAGTTCTCAAATGGATGGGCATGTCTCTCTTTGAGTTTTATAAACATTGGTGAGAAAGCAGGTTTTTTATTGTTTGTTTGCCTAAGAGGGATGTAAGAAAATGCCTCTGTTTGATTTTGCAGTCTGTGGACTGAATAACTTTGCAGTGAGTCGTGGAGTGGTGGAGTTCAGCTGGCAATCATTGGCAGACCCCCGCCCCCCCACGGCTCTGCTTGGGACCTGTGACCTTTAACTGAGTTCCTGAGATTAAAGTTTAGTCCCAGTTTGAGGCCGGATCTAAAAGATCCTAATTTGGGGGAGTGCAGGAAACAGAGACAGGGACGATGGAGAGAAGTGGCCAAGGGAGATCCAGACCGTTGGATTGGAGAGAGGAGGCCATTGAGTTTTGTGACAGTTCAGGGGACAAGCTCTGTGCTCAGCCAAGGCTGGGTTTGCATGGCAACTATACTGTGTAAACAGAAGCAGTTCACAACGCATCTTCACGTCGTGATGTCCTGATTTATAACGTAGGTGATGATCACTTTCTCACAGTGTTTGCAAAGGTCAAACAGGACCGTATACAAAGGACTAAGCACAGTGCCTGGCACCCAGGGCAGTGGCCAAAGGATGCTTGGCTTTTACCTTGCTAGGTGACCCGGGGCAAATTAGTGAAATTTTGTGTGCCTCAGCTTTCTTATCTGTAAAACTGGGGCTCCTGATAGTATCCTTTATGAATATTAAATAAGTAAGATTGTGGTTAGGATGGCCAATACTAGATTCAAATCCTGGCTCCAGCACTTCGTTACTGTGTGACCTTGAAAAAATTACTTAACATCTCTGAGTCTCAGTTTCTGACTCTCTTAAAGTGAGCACGGTAATAACAGTTACCATAGGGCCGTTGTGAGAGCTACATATAAATATCATCGGGCATGTAGAGCAGTGAACAGAGCCCAGCTTGTAGTATTAATAAGTGCCCAGTGAATGTTGTTTACTATTATTGCATCCTTATCATGACGATTAACCATATTCAAAGATCTGAGCTAAGTGCGTGACATACCTGATAGTTTTTAACTCACACAACCATTCTGCTGGGTAAGTATTACACCATTCCCATTTTATGAAGAAGCCCCTGGAAGGTTGACGGTGGGGGCCATGTTTATCTTTCTGACTGCGGAGCTGAGGCTATACTGCCTCCAAGTTATTTTATTCTAAGAATATATCCTCAGTGTCTGCATTGCTGGGATTGGGTGTCACCTCCTAGGACACATTTGAAAGCCACCACACACACACACACACACACACACACACACAGAGGGGTATGTTGATTAGCTTGATTGTGACAATCGTTTCACAGTGCATCCGTGTATCAAAACATCACGTGGTACACCTTCAATATATACAGTTTCTACTCGTTGGTCACACTGCAATGAAGCTAGAAAAGAAGGGGAAAAAGGACAGGGGAGATCTCTTTGTGTTGGGGTGCCTGATCTTCTTCCGGTTCCCCTCAGCTTCCGTTACTCTGTGTGAACAGCGGGAAGCCTGAGGGGCTTTTCGAGGGCACAGCATAAAACCTGACCCTTTTGTACTCCTGCAGCGAGGCCTTAGTGAAAACCTGCTTTTAATAACAGAGAGTGACACTGTACAGAGTTGGGACGTTTCTTCATAGAGGATGCCACTGAAATATGTCAGTGAGGAAGCTTTTTGCTCATAGGTGGACAAATAGAGCAAAATGTAATGAGTGGGACAGATATTCTCCTTGGACTCCTGCCAAGTGAAAGGTAAATGGGTGCTGGAGCGTGGAGCTCTGCTGATCCACAAGGCTGGATGTTTCAGGACTGCAATGTGTTAGGTCAGTGGTTCTCCACACGTGCAATTTCGCTCCTCCCAAGGGATATGTGTCAATGTCTGTAGACATTTTTGGTTGTCACACTGGGTGATGCTACTGTCATCTAGTGGGTAGAGGTCAGGGAGGCTGATAAACATCCTACAATGCCCAGGACAACCTGTCACAACCACAGCAAAAATATATCTGATCCAAAATGTCAATAGTGCCAAGCCTGAAAAGCCTGGAGTTAGATAGGTATCAGGCAGTTGCCACCAAATGCTGATAGCTAAAGATAACTCTTCTGTGTTCTGTCTTAGTCAGCTCGGGCTGACATAACAAATTGGGTGGGCTAAACAATGGACATTTATTTTCTCACAGTTCTGGAGTTTGGAAATCTGAGATCAGGGTGATGGCATGGTGGGCATCTGGTGAGGGCTCTCTTCCTGGCTTGCAGACAGCAGCCTTCTTCTTGTGTGTTCACATGGCAGGAAAAGAGAGAGAAGAGAGGGGGTAGGACGAGGGGGAGAGAGAGGAAGAAAGAGAGAGAGACAGAGAGAGTGAAGGAAGAGAGAAAGAGGGAGCAAGCATGCAATGCCTTTTCTTATGAGGGCACTAATCCCATCATGAGGGCCTCACCCTAATGACCTTATCTAACCCCAATTATTTCCCAAAGGGCCCATCTTCAAATATCATTATATTTAGGGTTAGGGCTTTAACATATGAAATTGGGGGGGGGGGACAGAAGCATTCAGTCCATAACAATATAACTAATAAGATTAAACACTTACATAGTGTTTACTCTTCTAAGTGCTTTACGTACACACAAACTCATTTAATCCTCAAACAAGTCTAAAAGCAGGCAATGGATGATTTTATCCCCATGTGTCCAAGGTCATGTTGCTTGAGTTTGCAGAGCCTGTCTTCCAACCCAGGCAGTCTGGCTCCAGGGTTTGTGTTCTTAAACAGCCATGTGAAAAGTAACTGATGTACTCCATCAGTAGAAACTCCGAAAAGCAGTTGCAACTCTGCTAATCCAGGAGTTGCAAACTTAATTGCTTATAGCAATCATGGGTTTTGCCAGCCGTAGGCACTTCTGCTTTCATGGGCTACTTCCTGCAATTAAAAAAAATATAAGAAATTATATTTAATGGCTGCATTGGCATAAAGACAAATACAACCCCGGTTGGATTCATCATTATATATTCATTTTTACTATATTTCTTTTTTCTTCTTATTTTGAAATAAATTAAAATGGAAACATTTTTGTGGGCCCCTAAAAGAGTCCTGGGCCCCAGGCGCTGTGCCTAATGGAGAAGTTGGCTCTGGTGGCAGCGGGCTCTGGCAGTACCACGTTGGATAGGAGAGAGCCAGGTATAAAAGCGAGGTGGCAGGAACCCCAGCCCCTTCTCCAGGGGCAGTTGTTCAGCTCCAGCCCAGCGCTGGGGAGCAGAGGGAGGGCAGAGGATGAGGGCCCGGTATTGACAAATTTAGAAAAGAAGCCAGGAATCCAAATCCAAATGTTCTTGTAAATGAATTCACTGTTTCCACAAGCACTATGCTAATAAAAAAGAAAAAGAAAGAAAGAAGAAAAAGAACAAAACATCATAATTTGGTTAGGGAAATGGGCTCTGGGGTCAGATATGCCTTGGCTGGTGCACCTGCTAGGCACATGCCTTGGGCAACAGACTCCATTTCTCTAAACCTCATTTTATCATCTGCAAAATGGAAATACTACTAGAATGCACTTCTACTGCAATGATGTGTATGTTGAAGGTGAATTGGATTTGCATCTTATTCTTAAAGTACAGGGGGATTTCAAACCCAAACAGGAACTAGCAGATTAGATTTCGAATGCTTTCTGGAACTCGAAAAATGATATAAATGGGCAAAAAAGCCAGGTGGGGCCCATGGCAGATTGGAGAACTCAGGCCTCTGCTGAGCACAGGCTGTGGTTCAGCCTGGCCAGCTCTTGCCATCTGAGGATGTGGCCCATGTTAGATACGCCTCCAGCTTTAAATAGTGGCCAGGAATCTGAATTTTATGTAAAATGTCTCATTTACTTTTTTATGTTGGCGATGTATATCAATTTTTTAAAATACACAATGGACCAAATGCCAAATGGTACACATCCGCAAGTTGCACGAGGCCCAGGTGGTCACCAGTTCATGGCTGGCTCTAAACGGGAGGTGAGTGTCTAGACAATGTCTGCCTGTCTTGTAGGTCTCTGGTAGCATTTTTAGAAGTGTCTGTAGTCCAAGAGGGGCTACGCTTTTAGAAGATCAGGTTGGAAGATCGATCTTGTCACATAGCTCATGTAAGAATAAAAAAAAAGGACATTGTCAATCAATTGGGTCCTTGATATCAGGACTGGAAATATCTCTGGAAACTGAAGATGTCACCAGGAAGAAAGGACAAAATTATATGAAGGATTAAGCAGGACCCAGGGCATAGCCTTTTTTTTTTTTTAGAAAAAGAATAAGAGAGGGTGAAATAAATAAACAAAGAACTCAGACATGCAAATCACAGCACTGTAGAGGAACTTCTAAACCCAGAAATCACCAGGAAAATAATGTTAGGTTCTCTTCCTTTTCCAATCAGATTTTTTCATGGGTGTAGGGAGGTACTTCTCTTACAGAACGTTACAGCAGAAGAGAAATAAAGAGACCTTTATGTTTTCAACATTTTTTAAAAAAGTTTCAAAGGTAAATAAAATGGAAACTGAAGTTAGTAAATCACTGGTCCATAGCCCATGGCACATGTTAACATCCCAGATATCCATGGGATAAGGCAAGGGATGTAAATGAGTGAGACAGGCCGGTGGGGAGGCCATAGGGAGTGGTGGGGAGTGTGGCAAAGCAGCAGGGCCCAGCTACCCAGCGCTGCCACACAGGAAGCGGGCCTCCGGTAGACAGATGTAACTTTAGAAGACAAGTGAAAAGCCCAATTTTGAGAATGAAATCTCTTGATTTTTAAAAGTGGTCGATGAATTCAAAACCTTCAAACAGAGTGTGCAAGCCAAACAAAGCACATCTGAGGTCCGCATTTGGCTGGGAACCTGTTAGTCTGTGACTTGTGCTAAAGAATCTTCCAGCACCCCCCACATTTCCTGACAAGGTGGTTTTCACCTCGCTTCCTGTCAAGTGTTTACTCGTCAGGAACCCTTGGTGTGATCGTTTTTGTAACTCTTCATCCTGAATAAGGACCTTAAGTCAGGACAATATTTTACTTTTGTTTCCTCCCTACCATTCACTGGTTTGTGCTTGTTCAGCCAGAAATTCAGAAACCACAGGAAGGCTCTGAAGAACTAAAAAACATCCTAAACTCTCATCCTAGCACTGTTTTTTATTAAAGAATTTTCTTTTTATAGTAAACTAGAGAGAGGATGTTCAGAGTCCAGGTTCATATGGTGCAGGTTTTTTTTTTGTTTTTTTTTCTGCTCAGCAGAGCCCAAAAATAGACTGAAAAAAATACAATCGGTGAATCTTTAATGTCCAAATACTATTCCTCCTAACTAGAGCAGTCACTGGAACCAATTCCACCTTTGCACATGGAGCAGGACACTGCCCAGGAGGCTAATTTCATTTTTCATGTACCGCTCATTGTATTTGAGCATCTTCAGTGCAACAACAAGAAAAACAGCAGCACAACACCCAGCTTGATTATAAGTCTTTCTCCTGAGTTTTCATGCAAACCCGAAGAGTGAGTCAGAGATGAGTCGTTAATCCATGAACTTCAGTTTCGGGTTAAGGCCATCATTTAAGACGAAGCAACTTCCCCAGTCTATAATTTTTTCTATTTAGTGAACAAATGTGTTTACTTTAAAACACTAATCAATAAAGTCGTGAAACAGACATCACCTTTCAAAGAAATACTAAAATAGTTATCAGGCTTCAAACTATTTAGAATAGGAAAATTCATTATAATAAAATAGTTGGGGATTATTCACCTATTAAAGTTTACACACACCTTCACACACACACACACACACACACACACTTCCAAGACACAAGACAGTGAGCAAATATTTAGTGAGACCAACCACATCGGTTCATTTCATGGCTCCGAGCTTCTTTAGCTGGTGGTGCTGGTCACCTTCCTCAACTTCTTTTTCCTTCTGGTCCTCATCTGCAAAACATGGGTAATAATAGAACCTCCCTCAGAAAGTTATTGTGAAGCTAAAATGATACAAAACATCCAACGCTTATAGCACAGTATCTGACACATAAACAAAAAGTGCATAAGCAGTAAGTCCTACTAACACTACTAATAATGCCACCACTAATGTCCTTAGACATGCCTTGCTTCCAGCTATTCCATGGGCAGACAGACTTGTTTAATTCCAGAGTTTGTACGCTGCCTATCAAAGCCCATGGGACCAGAATAAGTACCACAAAATCCATAACCTGAGTCTACGTTTCACATCACGTTGAGATAGAGAAACAATGAGCCTTGGACAATATTTACCTCATTAAATGTGACTGGGTTTGTGCCTATAAAGACCCATGTTGCCAGTTGCATGTGTCCCTGTGAAGCATGTGTTCTCTGCAAAATGACTTAGTGGAGAGATGTAGTATTTCTGTTTGGGATCATTGAAGTCTCAAGGGAAGAAACAGTTTCTGGGGGGTGTTAGATGAATTCGAAGGAAGCTCTTGCTTATGAGTTGTTATAGGAGCCCTTCCTCTATAAAGTACAGGGAAATTTGCCTAATGTTCTGCTAGTTTGATCAAGGAACAGATCAGGAAATGTAGTATTTTGTTGTTGTTGGATCCACTTTTTCTTCTTCTCACTCAGACTGGGCACAGCTAAAATGAATAGAAATTAATCACTTTACCTGTTTTCATTTCAGCTGAGCAGGGGTGAGGCACATGAATGCTAGAACAAGGGTACCTAGGTTGGATTCCTGGTTGTACCACTTTTACTGGTTGGTAACTTTGGGGTTGACAAGACAAAGATGATGGAAATAGTGGTGTCAACTCAACATGGTTGGGAGGATTAAACGAATATGTACAACAATGCTGGTTCCAAGAACAAATCAAAGACCTAAGAGCTCAATTTGGAGAGCTGGAGATGCCCAACCTGTGAGCCCCCAGCTTTGCGCCCTCTCCTGAAAGATGTTCATGCACACATGCACCCAATGTTTCGATGGTCTTTCAGGGGTTCATGGGTCCTCCTTACCCCCTCGCCCCGCAGGCCAAGATCCTCTGTTCTAGAAAACACGTAGAGGAGACTGGAGAAGTGTGTTTACAGATGAAAACCACATTAGTACTTGTCTGGATACCGTAAATCTTTTCTGAACCGCGGCAAGATGAATAGGTAAATAGGTATCGTTAGAGAGAATGCGGCTTGGTTCCTTTTTGAAATGGGGCTTGAAAGTTTTCTTTTGTTTCTTGGGAAGGAATGAACAGGATCTTTCAGGCTGGTGATTCATCACCTAGTTCCTCCAGGGAATGCCAAGGAGGGAGTAACCGGGGAGCATTTGTTGCCTGCGGAGGTCTGCTTTGTGCAGCCGGGACCGTGAAGGAAGCCTGCTTCCTCCTGAGGTTCCCAGTGCTCCTCGCTCCTCGTAGGAGCTCCAGAGAGGGCCCTTGTGAATCATTTCTGTGTCTAGACACATCAGAGGGCAGGCTGCCTGTTTACTGGGCTCACCAAACCCAGGCAGGGGAACTGACACAGCAGGTCTCCCTCTGAATCACTCCGAGGGAGGGAGGGAAGTGGGAGGTTAGCGGGTTCATGGGGCCGGGTTCACTCTCAGATGCAGGCAACATTCCTCCCCAGGGAAGGCCAGGTCATGTTGTCTCTTGCCGTAGAAATCAGGTAAGGAGACGCCGTTGATTTTGTCTCTGTCTCTCGGTGCAGAGTAGACCCAGAAGGGCTTTGAAGATGTTGTTTAGGCTTAACCCTTGAAGAGAAATGTGACCGTCATCCAACAGTGTAGGCGCTTGATAAATACCTGGGGCCTGAATCCAAGAGGATGCTACCATGGAAATTGGGCTGCTCTATTCAGACAATTAACTTAAAGAAATACAAAAAAAAAATCAGATGAATTATTTTATCTGAATAGCAAAGATAAAATAATTGCTTTGGGTTGCATTTCAGATGCCTAATCCAACATACAGTTCGATTTTAGACTTCCTCACTATTTTTCACAAATTTTTTTCCTTCAAACTCAGGTTCTTCTTATATCTGGAATGTTTCATCACATACTGCAACAGACTTAATTTCAGCGACATCACCACTGAGTCATATTTACACACACACATAAATATATGCACACACACACACATATATATGAACTAATTTGAATAACAGTTGATTAAGGGCATAGTTTTCTGCTTTGTAGATATTTAGTTAAACATCTATTACATGTGATTTTCATGTTTCCTTTTCATACATTAGAAACTTTTTTTTTTCCAGGTCTCAACCATTTTTATAGGCCCTGTGAAAGTCGGATCCTAATTCAAACAGTCTTAACAAAGCTGAGTAACGGTTAAGGGAGTATACATTTTATGGGTTCATTAATAAAAGAACTTATCCCTTAGATTCTTCTAAGGCTAAACAATTCCCAAGATTTCTGGAGTTTATATACTTGACTTGATGCACTTGATAAATTTAGGGGGTTCCATTCTGTAGCTGGTTAATTGGATCATGGCTATTTTGGGCTTGTGAAGGGAGGGATGTCACCTCCCATGTCCTAAAAACCACCGGAGAAATGGGAAGGAGATCTCAAAAGGGAAATTTTGAACTGAGAGGAGCATGTGCTTCAAATAGTATGTGAATTTGGGCAAATCAGATGCTCTTTGAAATGTCATCCTCAAAGGAGGGCATCCTATCCATGGGTCTCTGTAGGAGCCACTCTTAAAGACCAAAAACTTCCACCCTTAATTGCAACAAATCCCCACTAAGACACTCACAGCTCCTTGCATGACTCCTGGCTGGGTAATATTGGGAGACTAGGAGTTCCCTGGGGGCCAGGACTGTGTCTGCTTGAGCTTCCCATACTACAGCCCCAGAGTTAAGCACAGTAAGAGGCACATAGTAGGTACTCAATGAATTCTTTTATGTATCACTTTTCTGGATTAATGCATTATAACACAGTCGTTATGTGTATAGCTTTGGAGTTCAACTGCCAGGGTCTTAGCCCCAGCTTGTCACTTACTTACTGTATAGCTTCAGGTAGGTCACTTCTGCCTGTGCCTTGGTTTCTTCATCTATAAAATGGGGATAATGAAAGTACCTGCGTCACAGGGTGGTTGCACTTCCTTTTTAGGTACCAGTTTTCGGACTATATAAAACTGTTTAGATTCATGTCAACTTGATGCTTTAATTATTTTCAGTGTATTATGCTCTTTGTGTTTTTGGAGTTAAAATGTGTTCATAGTGATTTTGGTTATTTGGTTATTTTCTTCTTAATAAATAAGTAGTCCAGAAATTTGGATCAAGAGAAAAGAGAATGTGTGTGTGCATGTGTGTGTTTAATATTGTTTAAATGGTTAGTAAGATGTGTCAGGCTACTATTCTTGGCCTGGACATCTTTAGTTTAAGGCAATAGGTCACCTTTTATTTTTAATAATGTGAAAATGTACCTTGGTAATGTCTTTAGCAGCATGGGATTTGGGAAAGATTGTGACATTTGAAGAAGGGACATACAAGAGAGACTTAGTTCAAACTGGCACCTTCTAACTTTTCTGCCCCAGAAAATATTGATGTGTGTGTTTTAATTATTGCCAATATGTGTCTGAAAGTCAAAGGAAAACGGAGAAGAAAGGAAGGGAAACGTCTTTAAAATGGTCCCTCGCTGAAAGCAGCCTAGCAGAAGGTCGTGGAGGTAATGCTCTGGGGTGCATTTTGGTAAGGCCTGCATCATCCCCGGGGGTTTGCAGAGCCAGCAGCTAAGGAGAATGAGACAGTGCAGGGATGTTCGTCTGGCACATTCATCTTGTGAACTTACCATTGCCAGGTCAAGAATGAATTCCTCTCCGCACACGGAATTACAGAGTTGGCCCAGGTGTGCAGGGAGAAGGAAAGGCAAAGGAATCTTGGTGTTCTGGAAACCAGGAAGGATGTTATAGGGCTTCCTTGGAGGAGCCGGCTGTGCATGCAGCCCATTCCTTGCTTGAGGACACCCACCTAAATATTCTGTAATTATCCCAATTTGTGTTTGAGAAATAGCATAAGACACCGTGACATTACCCAACCATCTCCCTGTCCATTGCAGATGACAACCGGCTTTGGAAAGTCGGCCTCAAAGTTTCCTGTGTGTAGCAGTGTATCATTAGTCCTTTTCCAGAGGAATATTATTACTGTCAAGTTAGAATCGTTTTGAGCCTTTAGATGCTTATTCTGTCTGACACAAAAAAATCTCCAGCCCAGCGAGACATTGCGTTTGGTTTTTATGGAATCGTTTCTCAAAGTAGTTACTTTATTTCCCTTCACATTTCTCCTCCGTTTTCTCTACCACTTACTGTTGGCCAATTTTTTTTTTTTTAATTTGGGTTGTTTTTCTTAGTCTTCCTCAAAATTACTAGCATAAAAAAAACAAACTATTCCCAAATGTGTGACACTGTGAATCCCACAGTTCCAATCCAGTACCAGCGGAGGGTGTGGCCGATGGGAAAGTAGGTAATAAATCTTGTGATAAAGGGTTCGTAGGAAGGAATTTTGGCCCCATATACAGGAGGTCATTGTTTTCCTTGTTTTGACTTTTTTTTTTGCTGTACACAAAGTTCCTGATGAGTTCACCCGGTAATTTTATCACAACCCCTGTTGGGAACGGTGATTCCTGGGCCATAATTGAAATCAGGGGTTTGTAACTGGGCCATGAACCAAACGTGTGGGAGAAAATATCTCATCGGCATATCTAGAGACCCTTGACTTACATACTTAGGCAAAAAAACAAACAAACAAACAACAACAACAACAACAACAAAAAACAAAAAAAACCACACAAAACAATACTCAGCAGGGGAGCTCAATACAGCCTTGTGGTTTCTGTCCCTAGGTCTCTTCTTTTCTTTGCTTGAGCGATGGGTTAGTATGTGTTGTTTATAGTTTGAGACACTGGAAAGTCCAAGATTAAGGCATCAACAGATCCAGTGTCTGGTGAGGGCCCACTCCTTGCTTCAGCCATGGCGCCTTCTTGTGTCCTCCCATGGTGGAGGGGGCAAGGGAGCTCCCTTGAGCTTCTTTTATAAGGCTGGATTCTTTTAGATTTAATCACTTCTCAAAGGCCACACCTTTTAATACTATCATATTGAGCACTAGGTTCCAACATATAAATTTGGGAGGAACACCAACATTCAGACCATAGCACCATGGAACCGTGCAAGGGGTGGGAGGCAGGGTCTCATGTATCGTGGTACCGTTTAAAGTGAGGACTGCTTGTACCAGTAAGTTGAGACAACTTTTCTTTCCATACCTTTTAGCTTTGAATGTAAACTTATCTGATGCCTACCATTTTCATGTCTGTTTATTTGTTTGTTTTCAGATACTCATTTGGGGACATAAATCATAGTGGTTGTGAGCCTATCGTCTGGGGTCAAAAAGAACATTGGGTTCAAAGACCAGGTCTAACTCTTATTAGCTCTGTGGCCTGTGGCACATTTCTTAACCTCTCTAAGCTTCTGTCTCCTCATCTGAAAAAACCCTGGGTGATAAACCTAGGCCACAGCTCATGACCGAAGGCAAGATGAAAGTGAGATAATGCTTATAACAAACTTCATCACATGGGTGGCATAAAAATTCTCAGTATGTATTATCAACCACTCCCCTTGTTATTAATTATTTTTTTTACTAATACATAGCAAAGCTACTCCTTTGAGTGTTTCATAAAGTTTGGTGACATTCTAACACCTCTGGGAAGTCCAGCATACAGTCAGTTTGGATCGGAGGAACAGTGAACTTGGTGATCTTGAAGAGCTCTGGGAATGCGTGTTCAGGATTCCAAATGCTCAGGCCTATGATGAAAAATTCCCCTTTGGTTTGGTAAAATCTGGCAGGCTCCCCACTCATCCTCACACAAGCTGTAAGTCAAGTATTGGGCCAGCAGGTCGACAGGAGCGTCGAAGTTCAAGCACAGTGCAAAATCTAACCAATTCTCGACGTCAAAGAGTGAGCTGATGATTCAGGTATTTATATCAAAAGGTGTTAAAAGATTATTTGGAACATGGTGGAGGGTACAAAACAGAATTTCAAATCCATTCCAGAATTTCATTTCTTGTGAGTCTTCTAGGAAATGAGGCTAATGAACTTTTAAAGATCATTCATTTATTCAGCAAAGATTTGTGAGCACCTACTATGTACCAGGTACTAGGGTAGGTTCTGGCAAAGTAGCTGAGAACAAGATTACCTGAGCCCTTGCTCTCACGGTGTCCAAAATTCATGTGAACAGCTAGACTGAATGTCCAACCCTCATGACTCAGCTTGGTGCTTTAATTTTCTACAAGTTGTCAGAAATTGCTAGATATTTGAGGGGTTTCCAGCTATATGTTCAAATGAATTGCATTAGTGGTAGGCAGAGAAGTTTCTTCCCCCCCATAACACAGGCACCCCATTAATCAGAAGCTGCCTTGTTATTTAATAATGTATAAAAATGCATTAACTTGTTAAGACAAATGTGTTTCCCAAAGCCATTGTCTACAACTGAATTGCCAACAACATGGTTTTAGCAGTAATATCATGACCACAAGTCATTTTTCTCAATTGGCTTTCTTAGTGCTGATACAAGATCCATGGGAACCATTTGTATTGCAAGGTAAATACTTTAGTAATGAATGGATCTCCAAAGCAATTTCAACACTGGCATGGAAATTTATACATTCCCTAGCTTTGCTTCAAGACAGGTGAAATTCCTTCTGAATTGGGTAAATGGAATGCATTCTGTAAACTGCACCTTTTGTTACAATTAACTCACTTGCTCCTACGGTTCACAATTTGGTCAGTGCAATCTGGCCTTGCAAGCCAATTCTTTGTTTCGTTGCTAATCCATAGTGCAGATTTTAATCTCCAACAATTAATAACTCATTCCCACATATCTTGAAAAGTTCATAACTGCCAATGTAGGCATTTTTAAAATTGTGTATATAGGTGTCCAGAGAGACAATAAATGTTTGTGGAATGAATACATGCTCCTTTAAAAAATTCCCATTTTAATAAATGAAGTTTGCATCTCACACTTGAAATTTTGCAATATATTTTAATGACATCTCAATGGAGAAAAATTATATATAGAGAGAGATCTAAAATATTGGTCTTAACCAGGGGTGATATCACTCCCCAGGGGACATTTGCAATGTCTGGTGACATCTTTGGTTGTCACAACGAGAGAGGGTGCTGTTAGCATCTAGTGCGTAGAGGCCAGGGGTGCTACTAAGTATTCTACAATGCACACGACAGCTTCTCTGCAATGAGGAATTAATTATCTGGCCCTAACTGCCACTGGTGCTGACTGTCACTTTAAGCTGAGGCCCTAAATGCCACCCTGATCTAGAGGGGGTGCTAGACTTTCTTGACTCAGTCTCACGGGGAGGTCAGCTGTGTTGTGAACATGCTCAAGCAGCCTTTTGGAGAGACCCACGTGGTGAGGAACTAAGGCTTCCGACCAACAGTCAGCAGCTTGTCAGCCCCCTGAGAGAGCTGTCATGGCAGGTGTTCTCCTGCCCCCGACAAGCTTTTGGATGAAAGTAGCTCAAGTCAACACCTGGACAGCAACCTCATGAGGGACTCCCAGCCAGAAATACCTGGCTAAGCCACCCCTAAATTCCTGGCTCTCAGAAGTCATATAAGATAAATTCCTTTAAGCCATCAAGTTTTTCGTATTTTCCTACACAGCAATAGATAACTAATATTAGTAGCTTACATTGTTTCTATACCAACTGGCTTCCTTTTATCTTCTTTATTCCAGTGAGTAAAAGAAGAATGGGGAAGGGTATTCTTGTCTTATTTTGTGAAGAAATGAAGACCTGGAGAATGAAGCATCTTGCTCAGTTAATGCAGTTACAAGCCATTTGATTGGGTACTTATTGAACATCAGCCCAAGGAAGACTTGGATTTTAAGCCCACATCTGCCACTTTCTAGCCAGCCACCATCTCTAAGCATCCTTTTAAAAAAATGTGGGGATAAAATAGTACCTGTTTGATAAGGTTGTTGTGGAAGTTACAAAAGATAACAACGTAATGTGCTTAGCACAATGAATGGCTTATGATAAGTGCTCTATAAATGCTTATTGAATAAATACATGTTATTGTTACGGGGTGAGTTTTTTTTCAAATAGAATAATTCTGTTCTTCTAGTTCACATCTTTGCCATTCAAAAGTTTGAATCCTAAAGCCCACAGTTTATGCTCTTGTGGCATTTTGCTGAAGTTGGAATTAGAATCACGTAAGTTACAAGCCAGGGCTGGGCGGAAGTCTCTTAGCGATTTCCCGGCTTCCTTCTCCCAGTGCTTCCTGTGCAACTTGTGTGTCTCACCAGAGCCAGCGAGGCGCTCGCTCTGGGTGCAAACTTCAAGGGAGTGCCAAAAACCTCACTAGTCAAGATAAATATTTTTATGCAATATTTAAAAAAATCAGATTGACAAATGGTGGCTGGCCACCTGTTTTTGTAAATGAAATTTTATTGCAAGTTCAACACTCACAGCTGTGAATTCAATAACTCTCATTAAACATTTTAAAAGGGTTATTTTTAAGAATTTATTTTTTGTTTATATTTAAAGGGGAAATTTTGCACCTAAGCAACATCCATGTGTTTTGTGAGCAGTTGTGAGGTTAATGGCATTTGTCAGCTGAAAGGAGTAAGCATGAATTTGGAAGCTGCGGCAACATGTTGAGGGCAGTTTGATACAAACAGCTGTGGCTGGGATTGACGTCATGGTTGCTAACCTCTTCTGTCATCATCAGGCTCTTGCTCCTTCCTAATTCGCATGATTTGTACCCAAAATTTGGGAACTAAAACTATGTCTTTCAAACCAATGATTTTTGAAGAGAAAGATATTTAAGCCCTATTTTAATTTCTAAGATGATAGAAATCAGGGAATAAAGAAGAATAAACAAAAAGAAAGTAAAGAATAATAGACATGAAAGCATCAATTAATGAAATGAAAAGAGAAAAACTAAAGCTTTGTTCTTTGAAAGAACTAAAAACAGGCTTTTGTTGAGATACAAAGAACATAAAGATAATACTAAGGGTAAAACAAAAACCTCTACAATTATAGTAGATATTTTAAAAATCATCAGAGACAACACTGAGCAACTATGTGCCATTAGGTTTATAAATCTGAGATTGACAATTTTCTAGAAAAAAAGTAAATTACTTAAACTGACCCCAAAGGAAAAAAATCTGAATAAACTGGTAACCATAAATTAAAGTGGGGGGTGCAACATCTGCATGCCCATGCATGCCAGGGCTGGCTCAGTGGGCATGGCACCTGACCTGGGTTATCACTTGGGAGCCCCCATGCTTAGAAGGACCCTGCTCTGGGTTTAATGCTTTGCTGCCACTATCTTACAATTTTTTATACATATAGATACGTTTAATAAGAAGCCTTTCATTTGCATCTTGTACTGGGCCCTGCAAATTATGTAGCCAGTCCTCTTTATGCCAGTAGAGTTTTATAGGTGAGTTTTATGACTAATTTTAAGGTACAGAGAATCTAAAAACTTTCAAAAATAGGAAAAGAAGGCAAGTTATCCAGTTCGATTTAGATCAGTGTGACTTTGCAAGCTCCCAAGATCTCTCAATCAAAGTTGTCTAGAAATGTAGGATTAAAATGTGATTTCATCAGATCTGCAAAATATGAATAACTGCCACAGTCATTCATTATCTAAGAGGTTTGATATTGACCTTTACAGTTGAATTGTCCTTTCTTTAAATGAAGTTGTTTTCTAATTTTTTTTTTTCTGGTCCCAACAAGGAACATGCTAGACAAGCTTATTCCACGTTCATTTTGGTTTGGTTGATGAGTTAACTACTTTAAGCTCTTCCGGAACTTGTACACTTTCAAAGTCTTAATATAAATTCTTTTCCAGGTCACTTGCTAGTGAACCTTGGAAAGAATTGGCAAATTGACTTAATGGTTGTCCAAAGTCAGACTCAGCTTCTTTTTCCGGAAGCTCTTAAAAACAAAAAAAAGATGGAATTAGTGTTGGGAATTTGTCATTCAGAACCCAGTGGCGACATATATTTGTTTTATTTTTTCTGATCCAGCTAACACTGTTCCCTTAGAAAGCAGCCAGGAGCTAACCTTTGCAGCCTCCATCTTTATGATTTTAGTTGTTCATGTGAACAAATGATCTGCTTCTGTCATTTAATGAAAACCCAAAACCACTTCCGTGATGCCTCCAAAACATCGGTGCCTCTTTTTTCATTCACTTTCACGTTTTATTCCCTTCTTTCATTTTTTCGTTTTCAACACAATTCATATATGGAGTTATCCTATAGTTTGGAGGTCCCTGGAATTAAACATATTAAAAGTATTTGAGAACAATGATCTCAGAAAATTTCCTACAATTTTAGGTACTACGGAAGTACAAATAAAGCCCAGCAAAAAAGGTGGAATGAGCTCCTCCCCTTCTGTGAAGAACAGAGAATTTCTAGGCGGGAGGAAGAAACAACTCTAGTAATATGAGGACAGAATTCTTTTGTTGTTTAACAAGTGTGAGGAGCCTGTCAAAAAGTAAGGGCTTGGAGGACATTTATTTGCTGGATAAATTAATGCCTGGTGCTGATGGGACCTTTAGGTTCCTTATTTTCAGACTTCCCGGTTTCCAAAGCAGGCTGCCTTCTGTTCCCTGCCGTGTGGCCTTCCCGATACAGCCTCCTGTGTCCTCAGAGCCAGACGGATGTCGAAATCTTCTGCGCCTTAATCACCGAGTGACTTCCCATCACCTTTGACGCATTCTATTAGACTCAAGTCACAGGTCCTGCCCACACTCAAGGGGAGGGGTCTACACAAAGATGTGACCACCAGAAGGTAGGGATCACCTGGGCCCCCTCAGTGGCCACCTCAGTGTCTGATGTCCACAGCCAGACATCCTGGGTGCAATTCCTGGCCCATGTCACCTGTGCACCTTGAGCATATTAGTACCTCCAAGCCTCGGCTCCCTCATCTGGGCATGGGGGGTCCATTCATGCCCTCATCGTGGGGCTGTTAGAGTCCACCAGTTCCTAATTTGCAGCCAGTTTTTTACCATTTCATGATTTTTGCCAATTTGTTTGCCTCATGAAATATTCACTTATTATTTTATCATCACTCTTTTGAAATTTCAATTTATGAAGTAAATTCAACAGCACCAGTAATTTAAAAAAAAAAAACCAAACCTAATATTACCAGAAGATAATTGTAAACATACACATTATGACTAATGAAAGTTATTTGCCTGTGTACCTCAAAAATCCATCTTGTATATAACTCGTGATTGGTATATAGGCATCCTTAATAAAATGCACTGACTATAGGGCCAAACACACAGTTAGTGCTTAATAAAAGTATTTTCTTTACCTATTTATAAGTTTGGTATCCAGAATGTATTATGTATAGAATGGGCAAATGTAAAACAAAAGCTTTGCATCTCTTCCAACACCGTTGGCAGATTGTGACCCTCTTTTCCTGCTACGTCTAGACCCAACTTTAGAATGCTTCTTCATACTGTGTTCCAGGCAGCTGTCACCAATCGATTGGTGTTGACACAATCCAGGGGACATCTACCGGCCTCTGATAAGATTTTACTTGGTGGAAAAAGACATGGGCAAATTATAACTGAAGAAGTTCCTTAACAGTGAGTGAACTGAAAGGGTAAATGGATTTATTAAAAAGAAAACAAATGCAAATGCAGAAGCAAAGCATTTGTTTTTTCAAGTCTGGGTCGTCAACTCTTGGCTTCCTACTAATTTTTTCTTCCTGATCTCTTTTGTCCCACAATCTGGGACATCTCCATCACTTCACCTTTCCACTCAATGTGTGCAAAAGGTGTCACATACTCATTTTTACAAAGGCACAACAAATTTGGAAGGGAAACGTTGCCTCTGTGCAAATCTTCTAATTAATTCCAAAGCATTGGTGCTTGGGGTGATGCTGCGTGGAAGGCCCAGGTGCAAGGCATCCCGATGATTAAGAGTTCTGCAGCTATCTTATTGCTGGTAAAGGAGGTTCTGCAGGACAGGACAATCATGGAGAAGCAATAAGTGATTATGTCATTTGGGTCAATGTCCAATCCGGGAGATTAGAAAAAGCTCAACAAATTGGGCTGAATCATAAATGGAAACTTGGCTTTCAACCAAAGTTATTCAACAGGCTTATCCTAAATACATACTGATAGATTCATTTACTGACCCATTTAGGTTCTTTGAGCGCCTCAACGTGTAGAGAAATGAGCAAAGGCTGTGAAGTCAGATGGGCCGGGATTTCAGTCCAACTTTTCTGCTTGCTGTTTCCCTGAGCAAGATGTTTAACTTCTCTACACTTATTAAAAAATGGGAAGGTTCCTAGCTCCTTGGTGGCAAGACCCTGGGAGCAATAGTTAAGGCAAGTTGTTGAAAAGGGCCTGGGACATGCCCAATAGATGTTAGTCGCCCTAATCAAGTTTGTTAGTAAAATATAACAAGATTCCCTAAAGACCAAAGGAGAAATTTAGTCGATTTCTAGGAGGTGCAAAGTGGAGGTGGAGGGTGAGGTGCGGCAGGTGATAGCAATACTGAAGGCTGGGTCAGTGTGCGTGGGGTACAGGGGCCAGAGCACAGGCCCTGCCGGGGCGAGGAGCGGCTCCAGCTGGCCTGGGGGCCTCTGGGCTTGTGGGCCGTGCAGACCTGACCTTCCCTTTTTCCACCAAAGCCAGAAATCTGAAATGATGTGTCTCCTGTCACAGCTGAGAAATGTTGGTGTGTTTTTAACCACCTGATGTTTATTGTGGACTCAGAATGTGCTATGCAGCTTCTAAGAGTTTTAACGTGTTGTTTCAATTTAGTCTCTCAACAACTTCATGAAGTACACTGTGATCATTATCCCTGTTTCACAGATGAGAAAATTCAAGCACAGGGGGTCAAAGTCACCTCCCGAGTGTTACACGGTGGAGGAGCCGGGATTTCAGCCAAATCTATCTGCCTCCAGTGCTCGGTTCTGAACTGCCTTGCTAAGCTGCCTCTGTGTTTTTAACTGATTTTGACGTAATTTCAGAAAAGTTGCAAGAACTGTAAAAGAATTCCCATATACTCTTTACCCAGATGCTTCAAGTGTGTGCATTTTACTACTTTTGCTTTGTTCTTCTCTCCCCGCTCCCCAGGCCCCGCCACACACACACACACACACACACACACACACACACTTTCCCAGCTCTGAAGCTGAGCACGTCTAGAAGCAGTAACATCCCAGTAGCGATAAGCAAACCTAGAGCCAACCTTGTTCTCTCAACTCTGTTCTCTACAGACACAAACCAGGACTTCTTAAAGAAATAAATGATTCCAGGGCTGGGGCAGGTAGAGTATAAGATCGGCCTGGAATATCTTATTGTTCCAGAAAGTAAGGTAGTTCTTAGATGAGTGCCTACTATGATCTATGAGCCAAGCATCGTTGGTACAGGAGCAAACCAAAATACACATGGCCCTGCTCTCACCGCCTGTATTCTAGTGTGGAGGGAAGAAGGGGAACGGCAAATACACAAATGCTCATGAACTCGCCATCGTGGTGACTTATGGAGAGGTACGTGGTGTGGAGCTGACTGGGCCTGCAGTCCCTCTGTCCCCACTGGAATCCTGGCTCTTCTGCCTTCTAGCTGGAGATTCTAAGCAGATGACTGGCCTTCTCTGTGCCTCGGTTTCCTCAGGTGTGAAATGGGAAGAAGTATCAAACCTACTGTACATGGCAGTGGTAAGGATTTGTGAATTCATATGTAGTGAGTGTTCAGAAGTGTCTGGGGCAGGCAGAGCAGCCAATAAATATTAGCTGTTATTATCATCACGATCACAGCTATGTCAATGTCAGTATCGGCTCTGGGCAACCTGCTCAGGGAGGTCAGGGGTAGCAAACCTGGTCCTTGCTCCACTCTGAGCCCCTCGCTCCCCTTTGCACAGCTGTGCACCCTCCCCCAGCTTCTGCATGCTCTGCTCCTAATGGCCGGCACCTGCAGCCTTCTGCCAAGATGCCCCTCAGGCTGCTCTCGCCATTTTGCCTGGACACACCAAGAGCCAGAAGTACATGGGCATTTTCTTCCCCACAATGCAGCCTGAATTGCAGGAGTGTGGAAGCCTTACATCCTGGCCACAAGGAGAACAGACAGAGCTGCCCGTGCACTCCAGAGCTGTCCAGGGATCAGGCCGAGGCTGGAACATCACCTGAAATCACACGCTTCCCCGGCTCCTTTCTCTCCCCATGTTCCTATGGCCACACAGGTCTCCTCAAGAATCTGAGAATCTCAACCTCAGTGAGTCCTGGTCCCAGGGTCAGGCCCCTGTGGGATCTAAGTCACCAAGGAAGACTCCCTCTGGGAAGCCAGAGCTGGGCTGAATGGTGCGTGGGAGAACAAGCAGGGAAAGAGCATGGCAGGAGCAAGCGTGACAGGTGCGAGCCTTCTTGGGAGGACAGTGTTTAAGGAACAGAGAAAACTGGCAGAAGCCACTGTGGCTGGAGTCCAGAGGCCTTCAGGGGTGGATGACATGGGCTGAGGCCCGGGGGTCGGCGGGGACACAAGGACATGGAAGTGCAGCTCACGGAATCGGGTCTTCTGTAAGAGCAACGGGAGGCCACAGGAGCAGGTATGAGACACGATCAGGTTTGGGTTTTGAAAAGACCAATAAGGCAAATGAGCAAAGAACTGAGGGGAGGGAAGGGAGAATCGCTGGAGATGAGCTGGGAGTTCCTGCAGTGGCGCAGGTGGGAGAGGTTAGTGGCCACGGCCAGCCTGAAGGTGGGGGCGGAGGGTGGAGAGAGAAGTAAATGGACTTGAAAAATATTTAGCCAGCCAAAAAATGGAAAGTTATTTTGCGATTCTAATAATCATCTTTCGGTAAAACTGCTGTTGAAGTCTGCATTTATGTAAGAGTAGATTTCATGATATAGGGCTTGTAAAATGGCCACATGAGAAAAATTTTCTACTAGTAAGCCAAAGTTTGAACTTTTTATTTGTTGTAACAAATGCAATGAAGAGGAAAAATCTCTCAAGTATTTAAAAACTTTTATTCTTACTTTCATAGAATTCTTAAGATACACAGATGAAATCTGACAATACATGTGAATTTATAATTCTAAAAATAATTTCACAGCAGAGAGAAAGCATATACCTATTTTAGTGATATATACACATCTGTTAAAATATAAAGATATAAATGTATACTCTGAAACATTCTAAAAATATAACCTAAGATGGGAAATCTTTATCAAATATACAGAAATATACATAGGCTTTTAGGAAAAGTGATAGTAAAAATATGCAAAAATAAACCATATGTAAACACAATTTTTAAGCTTTAGAAGTATTGTGTAAATTTCTATGTATTTTGCATTTATGAAATCATATTTTCCAATCAAATCACATAGCAAATGTTACATAATTAATCTCTGACATTTGCATGCTTTACTGCTGTGGTCCCCAACCCCTGGGCTGCAGACTGGAGAACAGGCTGCACAGCAGGAGGTGAGCAGCGAAGCTCCATCTGCATTCCCAGCTGCTCCCATCGCTGCATCACCTCATCAGCTCCGCCTCAACGGGGGCATTCGATCAATAGAAGCAGGAACCCTACTGTAAACTGTGCATTACTAGGGATCTAGGTTGCATGCTCCTTATGAGACTCTAATGCCTGACGATCTGAGGTGGGGCTGAGGCAGCGATGCCAGTGTGGGAGAACAGTTGCAAATACAGATTGTCATTAGCAGAGAGGTTTGCACAATACATGTAATGCACTTGAATCGTCCGGAAATCATCGCCCCCGCCCTGGTCCATGGAAAAATTGTCTTCCATGAAACCCGTCCCTGATGCCAGAAAGATTGGTGACGGCTGCTTTACTATTTATCCATTCAATAGCTGGGAAAATTAAAGCAGAGGAAGTCATTTTCTTAAAGTCATACTGAATATTTTTAAGCTGTGACTGAACTTCATAACATTGTCCTGCACCACAGATCCTAAATCAGGTATTATATATATTAAAAAAAATGACTGAAGCAAACTACCATAGAACACACCCATGCACACATGCACGTGCCTGCCTGTGCCGGCACGTACACACATGCAATTTAAAAACTGTTCATTCATTCTCATTCCAGTGCCATAGAGGAAATAACATCAATGAAGTAAAGAATTTCAAAGTCCTTTGACAAAATAATGCCACAGTGAATCATTAAGGTATTCTATTATAAGAGGTTCTGACTTCATTAAAGGCCTATTTAAATAGAGGTATTCTCTAATTTCCTAATATTGTTTCCATATCAATGCAGTGAAAGTGCAATTTCATGGGGTCCTGATAACTTTAACCATCCTTTAGACTTGTTTACATTATTAAGCAGGCATTTCCCCAAGTATTCCATTAAATAGTTACGATAAATGGACATTGTTAGTGTTACTCCCAGCCCTAGACAATTAGACATAGTAGGCCTTTTATTGGGAAATGTAAACTTACTCTTGAGAATTAGAGACTCAGTGAATTTGGTAGAGCAGGAGCTGAAACGTTTAGTAAATGTTTACCTGATTAACTGACAAGCGCCCAGCCTCTCATGTCATGAAAGGTGCAAGAGAAAGCAGGTTCATGGGCAAGTCTATGTAAGTGAAGATGGTGTCGACAGTGGTGAAGTGTAAACTAGCAGTATACCCTGTAGAGTGCTTTGCATTCCAACACTCAATCTGCTTCCCTGAGTTGGTAAGATCTTAATACCATCATTTAGACAGTACAGCTTCTAGAACAGTGGTACACAAGAAAGAGTACAAACACCTGGGCCCAGATGTTCTTTATATGCTGTTGCATGCCCTAGTTTTTGAAGTTTGCTTTCCAGTAATGCAGAAGCCACAAGCACCATTCTTGTAGGAGAGTAAATATTGCTGCTCTTGGTCTTGGTGAAAAAAAAAAAATCTGAAAAATAAAGTACACCCCAATTATACATCAAAAAGTGTATTTAAGTAAGAAGAATTACTAGCAAAAAATAAATGCTAAAACTAAAATTGCCTTGGGCTCTTGGAAAGGTGTGGTCTGTAGCAATAAACATGCATGAGGCTGGGGTCTCACAATTAAGCTTGAATTCTTTCATCATCTACTTGATTCAACTCTGTTGGTTGAAATACTCAGAATCTGACAAATTTCCTAGTGGCACCAGGCACTTGGGGAGGAATAGTAAAGTTTTCATTTGGTCTTATTCAGAAATTTCATCTGTAACTGCATGTTTCTCTTAAAATAGTCCACCTGTCAGCAAATGCCCTTTAACTTGCAGTTGGCAAATAGCAACTAGTTCTCGGAAAATTCTAGGAGGTGCTGATAAAAGGGCAGAATGATTAAGGCTGGGTTTAAATACTGACATCATTCTAGAAGGCTGTGCGTTGCAAATGTCATATTTCCACTTAAGGTGATAGTAGAAGTTTCTCAGGCTAAGTTGATCCCTTCAATAAGCTTTGAATTTATTTTAATGTGTATTTGAAGAAGACTAGAATTACAGACTGTTCATTTCATTCAAGAAATTATTGCTCAGTACAAGGCTAAAGTACACTATTAGACCCGTGTTAATGTAAATAAAATAATCAGTAGTAATAAAACAAATAGCAGTTGGTATATGGCTATAACAAAAGTTGTGAGGGGGACATAAGAAATCCTCTATTGTCAAAAAAGGTCCTGACCAGCACACTGCAGAAAAAGTCTTCCATTGTACCTAATCCAGGCTGACAAATACATACATTGACATTGTTACATGTTGCTACATGTTACATACCATAAACCAAGACGCTAGGGTCAAATACAGCCCACCACTTGTTTTTATAAAGTTTGTATTAATATTACAATGCAGCCTTCATAGGCAGAATGATGCCCTTCATAAATGTCAATGCTCCAACCCTGGAACCCGTGACTGCGTTCCCTTACATGGAAAAAGGGGCTTTGCAGAGGTGATTAATGTTATGGCCCTAGAGATGGGGAGATCATCCTGGATAACCCCTTGTCGGAGAGATGCAACACAAGAAAGAGGAGAGATTCAAAGCACGAGAGAGATTCAACGGTAGTTGCTGGCTTTGAGCTGGTGTCATAAACCAAGGACCGTGGGCAAGCTCTAAAAGCTGGGAGTGGCCTTCAGCTGACAGTAGCAATAAAATAAGGACCTCAGTCCTGCAACCATAAAGAACTATTACATAAATTCTGCCAACAACCTAGATTAGCAAATTAGGGAATAGATTCTCCCCTGGAGCCTCCACAAAGGAAGGTAGCCCTGGGAGACCCGTGTAGGACATCTGACCCACAGAACTGTTAAGATGACAAATTTGTGTTTTTTACCCCACTAAGTTTTAGTAATTTGTTATGGCAGCAATAGAAAGCTAATAAGATAGCCCTCCCATTCAGTTACAAATTGTCTGTGGCTGCTTTGATGCTACAAGGCAGCATTAAGTGCGTGTGACAGAGACACTGTGGCCCAAAAAACCTTTATTTGCCAACTGGCCCTTTAAAGAAAAAGTTTGTCAACTGCTATTATTCACAGTCAAAAACCATTAACAGAAGCTAGCATTCTGTACACTTAATTGAAGAAAGGCTCTGGACTATTTGTTACTCATTTCAATTTTCTGTGATGGATACTCTTTTGGTCCTCATTTTACAAATGGAAAAAAAAAAAAGGAGGCAGAGAGGTTAGGTAACTGCTCCAGGTCACCCAGGGAGTGAGAGGCGAGCGGCGACTCAAACCCTAGTCTGCCTGACTTCTGAGTTCCACTCACTCACAGTACCTGGTCATTCTCGGCACCTTGCACAGGATAAGGAGCGCCCCCATGCTCACCTGAGGCGTCTTATCGTTGGCGGAATGCGATGGGGAGCTCCCGGCTGGGCACCAGGATGCCCAAGTGCAGCATCTCCACAGGCTCATTGTCTGTGGCCACGATGTCGTATTTGCGGACCATCTGAAACATGCATGCACAAAAAGGCAGAATTAGTCCCCTCTTCTCCTTCGTAAAATAACACACAACACAACTGCAGAATCCAGTAAGGGTTTTACCCAACAAAGAGCCAAATGGAGCTGGAGCTCGGCTAACCGGCGACCAATGCACATTCTTTTCCCGATGCCAAATGGAAGATGTGCAAAAGGATTAATCTTTTTCTTCTCTTGAAGCCAACGTTCAGGTCTAAACTGACTTGGATCTTCAAAATTGTCTTCACTGGACCCCAACACGTGGGTATTTAGTGTCAGCACTGTCTAAAAACACACAGAAATACAGAACATTTAAAATAACCAGAAGAGAATACGTGAATTGCAAAATTTACCAAAGTGATCACCTTACAAATGTAAAAGTAAACCCCCATAACGTGCATCGAGTGGTTAAAATGTGCCAAGTAATAAATAGGTAAAGAACTTTAAAATCTTGCATCACATTCTTACAACAACCCCATGGAGTCTATTATTAACCCCATTTTACGGATGAGGAAGCTGAGGCTCACAGAAGTTATGTAACTCACTTAAGAGTACACAGATAGAGGTGAAGTAGAATCCAGGTCTCTGTCTCCATAGCCATGATTTCTAATCCTATACTATGCACTACCACTTATGTACTTCCAAAATCAATGTTCTCTTGGAAAACAGGGAGATCAGATGAATATTTGGAAAGATGATCTTTCAAAGCTTTGTAAGGTATAAAACATTCAAATTCTACTTACTCCTTTGGGTAAAGCATATTCACCCAGAACTGTTGCCTTGTCAAGAGTCCGAGTTGTAAATGGCACACTCGGGGTTAGCCTGAGTAAACAAAACTAAAGATGTAAGGTGGGCACAGACCAAGTTCTGTCCCAAGGGTCAGTGGGAACACAGACTGGGTTAGATAAGTAAATGCTGCAAAAGTTCACACTCAAAAAGGGAACATGACTACAACTCTTCCTAAAGGAGTTCTGTCTCTTTCTTCCTGATATTTATGTCTCTTGTTCCTTATTCTTACCTTATTCTGTTAGTTAAACCCCCAGGACGAGGCTGATTGGTAGCTGTTAACGGCAGTTTTCCCGGTTTCATTCCAGACTTCAGTGTGTAGGTTTCTCACGGTTCACCTTGAAGCCTGATATTTGTGCTACGTTTCTCCTGTCTACCCTTTGTGAAGTTAATGCTGTTTTCTAAAATGTTTCGTTTTCCAGAAAGAGTGTAACAAGAATTTTCTAAGAACATTTTATACCAGAGGCTCAACAGGAAAGATACTTCTATGTCCTATTATATAACACTACGTTTCTCCTGCAGAGCTGCCATCTCAGTCTTCAGTCATGCCCTGATCTTAATCAGTGCTCGGAGCATTCAGTAGAATACTAGTATCGTTGATTTAAAGGGGAGGACCCATTGAGTTTCTAAGATTTAATAGGATTTGCCCAAATGATTTAGGAAATGAGTAATAGAAAAAGAATATAGCCCCAATGTTCTTTCTTTGCAGTTTGATAAATGTTTATAATTAACTGGGGAGCTGTCTATGAGTGGGGGAGTCTTTGTTATCTATTTAAGAGAACAGTATTCTAACATTCATATTGGGTCAAACGTATGTTTTTACCTCATAGATTCTTTCAGACAGGCTTTTAAATATGGCATGTTCCTTAAATCCTCTGCCCGTGGCATCTGATTCTCAGGCAAAACACTTTGAATTTCCTTAAGCAGCTTTTGTTGCACTTGAGGATTACGGGATAAATTGTAGAGAATCCACATTAAGCTGTTTGCTGTCTGAAAGTCAAATGGACACAAATTTGAGTTTTTGCAAATAAACTGCCTTAAACCACTATTGGCTAAACAAAAGGTGATGCCAACCACCTTGCTCTGCAAATATATTAGCGATGCTTTCTCATATGTCTCTATTTGCTGTGCCTTAAACAAATCTAATATACAAAAGGTCAGATTTATTTTACAAAACGTATCAATTAAGGATAGCTTATTTACCGAGGGAACCAAAATAGAATCTTTTAAGTAATCAGCTACATTAGGACATTTAAAATACATAGTTTGACACAATAATTGTTTGAACGCAAAGGGGTGCATGTAACACTGGTGAAATGAGAATAAAATGGGTGGGGTACAGCAATGCCAATTCCCAGGTTGTGACGATGTTTTCTTATAATGCAGGATGTTCCCAGTGGGGCCAACTTGGTGAAGGATACAGGGGATCCCCTCCTAGTTTTCCTTAGAACTGATGTGAATCTACAGTTATCTCAAAATAAAACAGTTTAAATAAAAATCGTTTGATTTAAAAAACTGATATAAATATTGAGTCAAGAGGGGAACAGAGATCATTGGAGTATTGTGAATGAAAGGATTTAAGAAATTTTTATAGTGCAAATGCATAAGAAATTGCATTTCTGGAATTTGAAAATTCTTTTGGCCATACCCTGAAAAGTTACCACAAAAATACAAAGGCATTATCTCCATTCAGGGTTTCAGCCACATGCAAAGAGCCCTCCTAGGAGGGTGCCAACACCAGAATAAGAAATTCTAGCATCGTTTTGAGTATTCCAAGGAACGGGCCATAGTTTCTGACAAAGGCCCATGGCCTTTCAAGTGGCATCGCTGACTTCCTTTCCAAAGGCAAAAGAAGAGAAAAAATATTGGTGGAACCAGCCAGTGTAGCTTTTAGCTACATAGTTAGTATTCACCACTGGTCATATGTCATATGTGTTTTTTTTTAGGCCTTTCTTAGCTAATTTAAGCCAAATATTCGCTAAAAATGGTCATTGTGTCCCCCTTCTGTAGACACGGAGACGCTGTTGCTACGTGCTGTGTGCCACTCACACAAATGAGCAAAGCGCAAGACCATTCAGGGCCAATGGTTATTTATTATTTTTGGAAGAAGACGCCTCCAAGGCAGGTTTCCTCATGTCAGAGGACTGGCAGCCTCAGCTGCAAATAAACTGTGGACAGCATTATTATAAGAGTCTAATTTACAAAACAGGAAGAGGGTGTAGCCACCAAATTAGATATACTTTCAAATTTCTCTGATTTTCCAAATGTGACTTTCAGAATAGCCAGGACTAAAAAAGAAACCGATTTAACCATATCAGTGAGTTCCTCACCGCAAGTACCAAATAGAGCTTCCAAAAGGCAGATAACTGTAGCTTTCACCAAAGCCATGTATGACAGTCTGGGCCTGTGAGGGAAACTTCAGGGGCTGATTTGAGGGGAAGTGGCTTGGGAAACCTCAGGGGCACAAACTATCCTGGCTTGACCTCCGGAGAAGAGACCGATCTCGTTAACTGGTCTTCTGCATTCACTCTTCTCTGCTAAGTCCAGTCTTCACCCATCAACAAGAGTCCACTTTTCAAAATATAAATTGACCAGGTGACTCCCTTGCTTAAAATGCTGCAAGAGCTTCTCATCACAGGTGTAAACAAATCCTAATGCCTTCCCAAGGCTCACAAGGCCCTGGCTAATGTGGCCCATTGACTTCTCCAGTCTTAACTCTGACCACATTTGCTAGTTCTCTAGTTCCATCCCTCTTTCTGCCCCAGGGCCTTTGCAAGTGCTGTTTCCGATACCTGGAGATCTCTATTCCATCATCCTGATGGATTCCTCCATGGCCCCTACCACCATCTGAAATAACCACATTTGTTTGTTTACGTGTCTACTGTCGGTCTTCCCCACTAGCATGTAAGTTTTATGAGGATGAGGGCCTTTGTCTCTGCTTCATGGTGGTCTCTCAAGAACCTGGAACAGTCCCTGGCACATAGCAGGCACTCAATAGTTCCTGAGTTCTTTCATTTCTTCAATAAGTATTTACTGACCACCTCTTTGCCAAGTTCTGTTCTATATCCTGGGAATACAGCAGTGGACAAAACTAAGCCATTGCCCTCGTAGAGCTCATATTCCAGTTGGAAAGAAAAGAATAATGGGTGAAGCTTTACTTTTATCACTCTAAGGAGCCTCTCGGGGTCAGTGATTCAATAGGAAAGTGACTAGAATGAATTCCCACTTTTAACAGCCTTCTGGAACATGAGGAAAAATGAGAAGGTTGTTATTCCCTGATGTAGGAAACCCCATTTTTTTCTCCGGACAAGAAATACTATGGAAGGAGGGAAATGTGGGGAAAAAAAAATGAACTTGTCCACACTCTGCTTAGAGGTTTAAGGTGCAGGAACCGCTGGCCTGTGAGGAATGTGAGCAGGCATCACTCCAATCACAGCTCAGGAAGAGATCTTACAGTTAAACCCACCTGAACGCGTATGTCAGCATTCGTCTGTGGAGTTTGGCTGTGTTGGGTATCTACATGGGGTATCAACCACATCACACGCACAATTTTGGTATTTGAAATTAGCTGTTTCACTTACATTAAAGTCAAGTTTTCCCAACCTCACTATGTTTACAATTTTAAGCAGAAAAAAAATTATTGGCTTGAAAAAGAGTATTCCAATTTTTTTTTTTCAGCCACAATTAGATACTTTGGGGTAACATGAGCAATGAATCAAAATATCTCCAATTTTTAAAAATCTAGATTATCTATCCTGTTAAGGCTGGGAACTTTACTGCTTCGCAATTCCCACAGCAGTTTGCATGTTTGTCACGGCACCCATCAGCTCCTACTTTGGATTTTGGTCACTGGGGCAGGTGAAGTCTCCTCCTACCCTGTGCTTAAGCACAAAGGACTGTGCCCCCGAACCCCAGCGCCACCTAGTATAAAACTTTTCATTTTTGCTAAACTGGTGCTTAGTTAATTCCGGTGGAAAGAGTGAGTTAAATTACTATTTAAAATTTGTCATGAAAGAATTGCACAGACTGTTCACTTAGCAAACTAACACTGGCCCACCCTTACCGTTTCCACGGCGCCCAGCTGGAGCTCCATGACGGCAGCGTACAGCTCCTTCTTGGAAAGCTGATTGCGGTGGTAGATATCACAGAGGAAATCTGCGCTTGGCTGTTGAGCATACTTCTCTAGCCGGTTGTTGACGCAAGATTTGACTGTCAGAGAAGAGAGAAAAGAAAGGAAGTCAGCTGAAAATTAGGATGAGGAAAAGGACAAAAGGAAACCAAAGACCAAAGTCCTTTTTGATATCTCTAAAGGGCCTTTTCAGGGACACTGAGAATTTGTAACATAAACTAATATTGCTTTCTTGTTAGGTCAGCCAGGATTTATCAATGCCCACAGAGCAAGGCTTGGCAACTTTAATGTGCATAGAAATTACCTGAGCATCTTCTTAAAATGCACATTGTGAATCAGGGGTGTGGGTGGGTCTGGAAGCCTGCATTTCTAACCAGCTCCAGGGCACATTTGAGCAGCAAGAGCTTAGAGCTTGGAAGAGACCAACATGAAAGGTAGTGGGATTTGGGTTCACTTTCAGAATCCGAATTTGGGCCCAGATATTACCAGACACACACACACACACACACACACACACACATATATCACACAAGTACAGTGCCCACGTATGTTGACAATAACAGTAAAAATTTCTTAACATTTATAAAGTGAATTCTAGGCATGTGTCTCCCTCCCTTCAATCTATTATTCAAGCAACCACCAGCCTAATTATAATGATGATAATGGTAATGATAATGAGGATCACATATGGTAACAGCATTTAAAGTCTGAATCCTGGAGCCCTTCTGCCTGACTTCAAAGCCTGGCTTTGCCATCACCTAGCATGCAATCTTGGGAGAGTCACTTAATGTCCATGTGTCTCAGGTGCACCACGTGAGACTAACATCTCCCTTATAGGTTTGTTATGAGAATTAAATGAGAATATGTGTGAACAATACCTAGCACCAAATATTCCCTGCATCCTGTAGCAGAAATAGCTCTGAATCATTGAGATATTGTGATATGCCAGGTTTCTATGTGATCTATATTAGACTCAGGAACAGTTGCATTGAGGTAAGTACTATTATTATTATTATTAGCCCATTTTAGAGACAAGGCAACTGAGGATGAAAGGGTGACAGCACATTTGGCCAAGCTACCATAACCAGTAACAGAGCTCAACTTGAACCCAGGGATCTCTGACTTCAAAGCTCTTGCTTTTAATCACTCTTAATTCCCAAAGAAGACTATAAAAAGCTGCCTCCTGCCTTTTATTATTAGAATTTGTCTACACCAGGGTGATCCCAAGATGCATGTGTTTGCAAAGCCTGAACAAATCAGGAGCAACTCCATGGAAGGACCGAGGTGGCTGGGCCAAGATCATTCCAGACCTTTCCTCTGCAGCTCCAGGACAGGGTTGCAGGGATGGTGTTGGCCAGATGTGAAGGGCAGCCTTTTACCTGATTGGAAAATGGCGTCCCAGGCCAGCGTGTGGGCCTGCCAGACCTTGGTGTTGAGGCTCTTGTGCAGCTCGACTGGAGTGACCATCATCTTCCCAAACATGCTCATCATCTGAAAGAAACGCAAACGCCTTTTCATTCTAAATTCTTCTCTCAAAACCAACTTTCATTCTGGAAGAGGAGCATTCTGAACCAGGGCACCCTGGGCTTCTTGAAAGGACAGAATCCCATGGACACCCCCAGCCCTCTCCGGAGTATTCCCAGAAGCAACGCCCACACCCCACTTCCAGTGAAATATTGAAGGCAACCTTTGGGATGATTTTCCACTGGATGTGTTTAATTAAAAAATCTGATCTTATGACTTAATCATAAAAAAAAAAGGGAAAATGAACTTTCATATTCACTTAAATTTCCAATAATTTCCAAACCTCAGTCATTCCCAGACCAATTTCATAATGTCTACCATGTCCACTTACCACCTAAACTACTCAAAAATTTAAAATCTGAAAACTTTCAGGCTCTTTTTAAAAAGTATTTTTAATCAACTGACAACTTTAACTGAAATACCTATTACATATTTAACCTTGCCTAAACAAAGAAATAATGGATTTTATGTGCTTCTTTATGGTATGTGCATATATGCACATAAATACACTAAAATATGTAACGCACATTAAAGTGAACACTTAACTGCTGACATAAAGCGTGTGTGCATGCCACTCTTTGGGAAACACTGTGAAGTTCTGTAAAGATCTGTAAAAGTCAGGGAAGGGGTGCTTACTGTTTTGATGGCCATGATGAAGTTCAGGGCTTCATCCCCTGCATTCTTCTGAAGGAGCCCAAATCTCTTCTCATATAACACAAGGCAGATACCTGTTATTTAAAATAATTATCCCTGTTACACACACTACAGCAACGTGGAGTCTGTGATTAGCTGGCTATTGAAGACTCGATTCTGTGTCTCCTAAAAGCGTGGGGTTTTTCTAAGACAAAACAGAAGTCCAAGAACAGAGAAAAGGCAAAGAGTCTGAAACAAAAGGGCACGATCACTCTCCTCTCTTCCTAGAAATTATCTCCAGGTCCAATGACTCATTGCCTTTAGAACGTCCTGGTCAGAAATTCACTGTCCTTAATCACATCAGTCACACGGGATATCCAGTGGCTGTAGCAAACGTGCTCTTGGGTCAGGGTGTGCCACGCCCTTAACCCAGCTGTGTGGCTGGAGTCCCTTACTGGATTCTGTTGCCTTCCAGGACCAACAGGAAGCCATCCACGAGAGGAAGAGATGGGAAGGGAATGATGTACTGAGTACCCACTATATGCCAGGCACAGGGCTAGCACTTTCTATGTGCTTTCTTTCCCCATGTCATCATTTTATTTAGACACAACCGCTTTCAAATTCTCAACTCTTTATTTTGAAATATTTTGCCTACAGAAAAGCTGAAAGAACAGTATAGTAAATACCTGTATCCTCTGAATTCAGATGCAGCAACCATCAACATTTTGCTACAATGACTTTCTCTTTGTATGTATACTTGTACGTGTATGTGTGTCTGTGTGTGCTGAACCATTGGAAAATAATTTTCAACCCTCATGACACTTCATCATTAAATCCTTTAGCAGAAATCTCCTAAGAATAAAGACATCCTCCCATATAACCACAATGTCATTAACATCTCTAAGAACATTAGCAACTGCACACAATACAACTACTATGTGCCCATTTAAATATTTCCCCCATGTCCTAAACATTATCTTCTATGACTGTTCCCTTTTATGATCCAAGATCACTACAACCACCTTTTGATAGGCGGGTAATTAGCTCTCGATTTATAAACTAGGACACTGAGCCTAAGAGGGTAAACGACTGGCCTAAAATCATAGAGCTGAGCGGCGAGTCAACAAGCTTAGTCAGTGCGATTCCACAGCTTTCTGACTCCGCTCATATGTTCCCAGCTCCACTCATCCTGTCCAGCCTCTTACGGTTTCCCGGTATCTGAGTTCCACAATGTGCGACATGTGTACCATTGGGAGTATCTGAGACAGAGCTCTGGGTGGTACGTGAACTTTTTTAAAAAATGATTTACTTTTACGGTAATTCTTTTATGGCAGTGATTCTGACTCTGAATTTATGGAAGCATTAAACGTGTTTTTCAAGATAAACTTAAAACAATTAATGAAAATGTTAGTAGTTAAATAGTACAGGTAGTAGGCATCTATGGAGAATACCATAAAATAGTATAGGAACCCATACAATTTAGGATGTGACCATTTACCAGATGATCATTGTCTAACAAAATGTATATTAAAATTAAGATAATACTTTCTCATTTATAAATACCTAGGTCTTTAATAGCTAGGTGGCCCACTTTATTAAACATATTCAACAGCATAAACAATTTTTTTTTATTAACAGTGGGTTGCCGTATCACGGTAGCAGCAGAACTGATTCACATATATGTTCCAGTGTTTCAAAAACACTAAGCACTGGTGGGTGCAACCAAAGAGTGCTGTTTTCCCATTTGGGGGGCATTTTTTGGCACGTGTTGCAGATTGAATCCACAAGATTTTGCCACTATGCAAATGTAACCATTCTTGATACATGAATGAATCTCTCTTGTAATGTCGTACTTTTGCCAGAGCTTATCATTGATAACATGCGCAGCAGACATTGTTAATAGCCCACCAAATACTCTTTTCCACCCATTCTGTCCCTAAGAAAGTCCTGATTTTATTTAGGCGTCAGTGGTATCAGTCTCCAGGTAATATCAGGATTGACTGAAGACTGATCACAGTCCTGTTCCCTGATGTCCCAGCCTTCCTTGTAGCAGCCGCAGTAACCCCATAACCTAAGTATGGTCAATGGGACCTAAAGGAAAAACTCTTTTTTGGTCTCTTGATAAAGGGAACCAGTGCAGCTGGCTTAGTTCTTTTCTTTTTCCTCCTTCTTTTTGCCTGGAATGCAGAGGTGAGGTCAGGAGCTGCAGCAGTCATTTTGCAACAAGCCAGCCAGCTAAGGATAGATGAGCAGAAAGCCAGAAAGGGCTCTTGTCCTCAGTGATATCACTGAGAGCCAACCATGAACTGCCTTCCTTGAGACTTCCTGTAATGCTAGATGATAGGTTTTAAACCCACAGTGTCAGGTTTTCTTTGACTTGCAACTAAATGCATTTGATACTCCTTAATTTAGGTACTTCCAGTGGAAAATTTCCAAAACATACACCTCTACTATCATTAAAAGGGCTGCTATGGCCTTTCCTGGTCGTACAGTCAGCAATAGTGTATGTTTACAGGAGAGTTACCAACAGAGCCTCAAAATCACCTGCAAAATCAAACAAGCAAGACAGTGAAGACAACTTACTTTCAAATGACCATTTGTTCAGTTCACTGTACAAGTCTTCAATGTGGCCCCTTTCATCGCAGAGCTCATCTAGTCTAACCATAAAATCAGCCAAGACCTTAAAAGAAAGCAACAAAAAAAGACACATTTTAAAGTCGTTGAAGGAAAACAAAAGTTTAAAGTTCAGTAAGCTAACTTTGGGTTTTGTTATGTTGTGTATTCATGGCCCGTACTGCTGTACTGCCATTCACGCTGAAGTAACACTAATTACATAGCCTCCTTAGGAGCCCCTGTATCCACTAACAACCTTGCCCTGGGTTATTTCCTGAAGCTTAAGTTTCAGCTTTTGATCTAAAAATGATTCTGGCAATTTAAGAAAAGGAAAACATTTCTTCTAATCAGAATGGGGCAATAAACCACGAAGGAGAAATCAGCCAAGTGTCCCTGTTGGCACAGCCTCTCCGGGACTGTGATGCGGCCACTACCCTGAGGTGTGCACTTCCATATCTGGACAAGCGAACGGCTGGTGGTTGTGTTAAGCATGTCGAACTTGGAGCCAGCAGATCTGCAAATTGTGGGCACAGCTCCTTCCCTAAATGGTCTATGACGCTGGGAAAGTCACGTAAGGCCTTCGGATGCCAGTTTCAAAAAACCAAGGCTTTTGATGACGAATGCCTCACATCGAATGAGGTTTGTATGGTACCAAGCACTGTACAATGTATTAGCTGATCCTCATGGCAACGCCATGAGGTAGTAGGCACTGTCATTCCTCCCATTTCCCATATAACAGATGAAACAATTGAGGCTTAGAGTGGCTAAGTCACTCATCCATGGACACACAGCTGATAAGTTGTCATGCCGGACCCTGACACAAGGTATTGTGTGACCATAAAGCCTGCATATGTAATCAATGGGCATGTTTAGTTTGCCCACATAGTGCATTAAAAGTACTTTGAATTTGTTACCATTAAAAAAAAATCAAGAGGTTTCACATTAACACATGGATTTCCCACTATTCATCATAAAAAGTAAATAATAATTACAAGATGTGATGACACTGAGTCTGAATTCCCACGTGGCAGTAATTTGCTGGAGCTGGGGTGGCTGTCCCCTCTAGGAAGGCACACATTACCTTGTTTGCTAAAATCTTTATGAGGCCTGCCTTCTTATGTTAGTTACCTGGCCTCTGGAATCTTCTGAGTTTGCAATCCCTCACCTATGTGATCCCATCTGGGTCCAAGTCCAATTCAAAATAAACATCCAAAGTGAACAGGAGTAAAAAGAGATTATTATATGCTTACAACACCCTCTGACCCCCGTTGGCTAAAGGATAATGTCCACATACTTTAGTATGGTACAAAAACATTGTAAAGACCTTCCCCCTGGCTAGGGTCATTTCAAAGGCAGCCTCACTTCAGTTGCATTGACTATCCCATTCTCTGAACACACCATGTTGGGTTCATGCCTCCATACTTTCAGCATGCTATTCTCTCTGCCTGAATGCCTTCCTCCACCTTCTTTGCTTTGTTATCTCCTACTCATCCTGCAAAACCCAGCTCCAATGTTACTACCTAAGAATTTTACAAGCATTATATTATTATAATTCTCACAAGGGTGGGAACTGTTACTCCCATTTTGTAGACTGGCAAACTGAGGCTTAGAAAGTTAAGTGGTATATCCAGGTCTCATAGCTAGTGGGTGGAGCAGCTAGGGCTCAAATCTAAGATTGTAGGATACCAAAGTCTGTGCTCCTCACTGTTCCCTCATTGTGATATTACTTTAGAAGAGGCTGAAAGAAGGAGAAATAAGGGTTTTGGGAGAGAAGGTTGTAGGGAGGAATGGAGAGAAAGAGAAGACCCCTGAATCATCCAAATTGCATTCTTTTCCCTCTGCTCTTCATAGCTGTGACTTGAAGCTCCATTAATATCCCTCTATCCTTAGGAGCCCCAGAAAAGCTGGCCCCAGCCTGCAAACCTCATTGATTTTGTTGTCCAGCTTCATAATTTCCACTGGTTTCATTAGTTTCTTTTGAAAGGCACTCCGGACCCTCTGCCAGTCTTCACCTTCCCTGGAAGAGAAGCAGGATTATATTTAGAGCAAATCAAAAAAGAAGGAAGATGCAGAAATACTTTCAGCTGCAACTTCATGGACTATACAAGCAAATAAACACTGAGAATAATGCCAAGAAATATCCGGAGAATATTAGCATTAGAATATTTCAGGTGAAATACTGACAATATTTTGACAGTAGTTGGACAACAGAACAAAAAAAGCACCTTTCCTCCTAGCCAAAGATTGCACCAGGAAGTTGAAGCTTAGATAATTGGGGTTCAGGGATTTTGAGGTGCCCTTGTAAGGGGAGGGCTGGGAGGCCAGAGGCCTCAATTCCCAACAAAAAGAGTGGGCATATGAACACCTCTTCTCCAGAAACTCAGATTTGTTTAAAGAAAAACCTTGTCTTCTTTAAACTCATTGGCTTGGGCCTCATCTTCACAAAACAACTCAAATTTGGAATTTTACCATTACCTCCAAATAATAACACACAGTCATGGATTCACGGGAGTTATAAAAAGCTTGTGGCCATCACGCAACCTTCTGCACTTGCCCATAGCTGTGATTCAACACTGTGCATTAATATGTTTTTTAATTCCAGTAATTCTATCCTGGAAAGTATTAATACAACTATTAGGCATTACAATTTGAGGGCTTTAACAAAAAGTGCTCACTTGATAAATGCTAACCATTAAAAAGCAGAGGAATAACATCACATTGTAGCATTTATAAAATGCAGCCCTGACATCCCTCCTCATCCCACCTTTGCAAATAGAAATAAGTCATAATTCCCAATCCTCTTTGTCAGTGACAGGAAGGCCACTGTCAAAAGCAAAAGAAGTTAATTTCTGGCTTTTGAGCTTAAAAGGAGGAGTTTCAGGGAATTTTAAGAAATAATTTTGTTTGTGTAGGACGTTTGCCTGGCACACTGACTTCGGAATCTTATCCTGCCCAGGAGTCTGAACACCACAATTTGTATAACCCTGTGTTGGCGTTTCTTTGACGGAAGGGCGTGGTCCTGCCCAGTCGCCAGAGAGAACGCAGGTGTCGGTGCGCAGTGCAGCTGTCGCCTGGATCCACTACGGTCTCCCCAGGATCCACTGCAGTCTGCGCAAGGGTTCAGATTGCACCTGCACCGAGTAGGGGCTTTGGTATCCGCCCTAGGAAGGGTCCAGCTCCAGGAAACTCTAATTCCCGCCCCCTCCCAATTTCCAGGCGCATCAGGCGCTTGAGGCCCGGCCTGCCCGGTCCCTCCGACCGCGCGGACTCACAGGATGAGCAGCCCGTAGCCTTCTTTGCGGTAGTCGCGGTAGGCCTTCCACGGCTTGATCTCCAGCCGCTGGGGGTACGCGCTCTCGGTGCGGTACAGCGCTTCCAGTAGGCACGGCGAGCCCAGGTGCACCGAGTCGAAGGAACCCAACTTCATGCGGAAAATCTTGCCGTACTTCTTGTGGTACTCGACCTGCAGGGGGCCGGGCACAGCGCGGAGTCAGCGCGCATCCCGGCTGGCCCAGGAGCGCTTCGCCCTCCCCCCGCCTCCATTCTCCTCCGGGACAGGGAGCCAAGGTGTTGCCGGATCACCCGAGCGCCCCGTGCGCCCGGGGCCGCGCGCCTCGGAGAGGGTTTGGAGCGCCACTGGGAGGGCAGGACAGGGAGGAGAGAGGGAATTGAGGCGCAACGAGATACTTACCAGCGTGTCGTGTTGCTTCTTGAGCCCCCCTTTCCAGAGGATCTCCAGCAGGCTGCCCACCAGCGGCCAGTTGGTGGGGCCGGGCAGCGCCGCCGCGTTCTGCATCTCGCCAGGTGCCATCACCGGGCAGAGGGGCACCTTCCGCGGCTGAGGGGGCGGGCACGCGGTAGAAGTCACGGGTCGGGGGGGCTGCCCGGGATTGCGCAGCTGCTGCAGGAAGGCGGCAAGGACGCGGCTCTTGCTGATGGGGGAACTCATGGCAGCGCAGGGGGGCCCGGCGCGAGGAGTGGCGCAGGGACTGGGCAGGGAGAGGCCTTGGTAAGAGGCACTGGTGGGATTTGGGGGCTTGATGATTCTTGGAAAGCGGCAAAGAGGACCCGCAGGTGTGATGGAGGGGGCCGAGGAGGGGCGGGGAACAGAAAGGACCTCGGCGAGGATGCTCCACACGGCACCGTGCGGCAGCCTCAGGGCGCGGGTGCCCGCCTTGCGCTGGCCACAGAGGCTGGAGGACTGTGGCTAGGGGCTTGGAAGAGGGCTGTAGGTCCGCCTGTTGGTCCACGATCTGCCTTCTAGGGTCTGGAGCCGCGGGGTGAGGTGTCAAGGAGGGTAGAAGAGATGCTGCTGGCGCCGCGGTTTCCTTCTGTCCCTCTCCATGCCCCATGCCCGGGGACCATGCATTTATGGAGACAAGGCAGGCCCTGGGTGGCCAATGAGCACGCAGAGTAGGGCGGAGTGGCCCCCGGCTGGCCAGGCCCCGAGGGACGCAGGACCCGGGGGAGGGGGTGGAAGGAGGATGGAGTCAGCGAGGTGAGCGAGGGCGCCTGGGCCGCGGGTGACCGGTGCGCCGCGGACTCCACCCCGGAGATAACCCCCGGGAAGGCAGGCCGAGCCGAGAGTTCAGCGGGTGTGCGCCCTGCGCGCCCTGCGCGCTTCCCCGCCCTCCCCCGGCGGGCAGGAGCCGGCAGCGGCCGCCGGTGCAGCCCGGCGCTTGCACAATCGCGCTGCCGGGCGGGCGAGGTCTCCGAGTGCGCGCCCGGGAAGGCTGCGGGCGCCTCCCGAGGAGCCAGGTTCTCCCAGCCTGGACTGAACTTCCTTGGAGGAAGTTTGGCTTTCTGCGCCTCCTAGGCAGGGTGGGGAGGATTTGGATCTTACTGAAATGCACCCAAAGAGGGGATCTTTGGGTCTTAACTTGAGCAAGAAGAGCCAATGGGGTTTGTGGAATTTCTTTCCTGCTGCTTCAGTTTGGGTTGTTATGAAGAGTACATGAATTAATGCAAGTAAAGCGCCTACAACGGAGCCTTGTTTATAGTCAACTGTTGGTAGAGCCTAGTTATTGCTGCTGTTACCTCTTCGGTAGTTATGAAAGGCGCCTTGAGAGCGTAGCTTGCGTGGCGGCGCTTAAATTCAAGCTGGGCCACCTCCGCCTGTCCAGCCCTTCCCTCTTCTTGTACATCCACTACCTTGTGCAAAGGATGGGCACGGCAGCTCCAAACCAAGGCCCCCCAGCCACCCCACCCCTGCAAAGTCCGTCCTAAGCAAGCACAGGAACACACACAATTTCTAGAGTCATCACCGCTGGCGAGAGTAGAAATCATTTTACTAATTAAGGAAGGGAAGCTGGAGATTTTTGTTGATTGTTTTAAAGTGGCTCATACCCTTTCATTCTGATCCAACACAAAACTATCACCAGCCAGGGAGGATCCTTTTCCGTCACCTGACTGGGGCATTTTGACTCTAGTGTTGGCAAACCCTTCCCTGATAATTTTGTGAACTTTAAGTTTGTTTCCTGAAAACCTTTTGTAGTACAACTTGACCATGAATACTGTCATTTCAGATTTGTCTTGATGACTGTTTATGTTAATAAAAATCATAGCTATTGATGTATATTATGGTTTATATATAATGTATTATACCTGTTTACCTATACACTATATAGTTTATATGATATAGCATATACTATACATTATATACTGTATGTAAATACCATATGTTATATGATATACAAATGAAAGTTTTCTGGAGCTTATGATAAGCAGGGCACTAAGCTAAACATTTTCCATCAATTTTCCTATTTAGTTCTCACCTCAACCCAATGGCAAAAATAATTAATTTAAGAAGCCAATACAAACAAGCAAAAAAACCCCACAAAAACAAATTTTAAAAACTCCTGATGCTTAGAGAGTTAAATAATTTGCTCAATGTCACAGACCCTACCATTGGCTCAGGTGGGATTCAGACCCAATATTTTCTGATTCTAGCCCAGGCCCTTAATATATATATACCCATATACATCATGCTATGTTATGTCATCTCTTCGTAAACAAGAATATTTCAGAATATTGGAAATATTCTTTAAATGGGAATATCTTTAGGAGGAGAGTGGGTGAGATCAGAATGACTATTACAGCAGTCCTTGTGGGACAGTGTGATGCACATATTTACGTGCTGATGATGTGAGAAAGAACAGCCCCAAAGAGAAGATGCATTTAATTCACCACTGTGTGCCGCTGGTATGGTGCTTGGACACAGTGAATGGTCTTATTGTTATTTCAACTATTGAGTTATTTTCCAATTTACTCCTTTTCTTTCTCTCTCAGCAGGTGTGCTCAAGCAGAAGGGGAAATAATTTCAGATTTGCTAGGTTTTCCTATGAATTTAGTGCTATATTGCTTTCTGTGCTCAAAAGTACATGTAATCGTTAGTCACATAATAGCCAAAAAGAAAATTCCTATCTCAGGGAAGTTGGTTTCTCGTGTTCAGTGGAGAAAGTCTCCAATAGTTTTGATGCTGGGCTGCAGAGGAAAGCAAGACTAGTTCTTGGGAACTTCTTTGACTCCAACACATACCCATTGTGGCAAGTGCAGTTAAATTCAAAAGGACTGTTTTGAGTCCACTCCCTGAAACTCACTGTTCCTCACTTGGCTTCATCCCTCACTCACTACTCAGCCTCCGTGAGTCATCTGGATGGGGATCCTGTCGGGAATCACTAATGAGAGATCTCGAAGTGCCTCATAAACGCTGCCATCATTACTGAGATGGGCCCGGGCCCTCTGTTTTGTTCCGGGAAATCTTACCAACTCTTGGAATAGATAATTATACTCCAGCCCTCACACTAAGCAACCACAGATGACAACGTGTGTGTTTGTGTGTGCACATGTACGCACACGTGTAACGCGGGTGGGGGGGAAGAATCTGTAGGGGGGGCAAGACCTCGTTTCTCTGTACTGGAAAATAAAAAGCAAAACCTTTCAAATATACAGAATGACAATAGAGTTTTGTGCTTAAAACTGGTTAAATTGAGGTTTGAGTCCTAGATGCACATTCTGACTATGGTGACTTGCAGGACTTTCTTTCCATACCTGTTGAATGGGAAGTCTTGGAACCAACCTCAAACCTCATAGAAATAACAATAGCCAATGTCATGGGGTCGCTCTGAGAATAATGACAATAAAGTTCCTCGCACAGTAAATTACCCAGTAAATATTATCTCATGGCATTACTGCATTGCACACCTTGGTTTTTTCAAAGGACATTGAAGAGAGGCCATTTAGATGTCTTAATTATACATTATGTTCAACTTAATAGTTGTAGTTTTGACTCAGGAAACGGTGTAATTGACTAAAGCCAAAGGAAGATTAGCAAAGTGCTGGGACAATTTACTTATCTCTCTAAGCCCCAGTTACCTCATCTCAGACGTGGTGATAATGGGAGTCCCACTCCACAGGGTTTTTCTGAGGATGACAAAGCACTGAAAGTCCCTGGCATAAGTGCTTACTGTTAATGTTAGTATGAGCTGCAGTAAGGATTAGATTCTCAAATAATCAAGGTCATAATCTATTGCATTGATCTTGGGGTTCTCTGCCCAATTAGACAAATCTCCTTGAGATTATAGCTATTGTTTTTTTGTCATTGTTTTTGTTTCTCTAGAGCATATGACACAGTGCTGTTTACACTGGCCGGCACCCAATAAGCAAATAATAGGCAATTGATTATTGATTATTTCCTCATTCTCAAGTGAATAGTGGAAGATCAATATCAATGTATTCTTTGTTTTCTGAGGAAATTGTTGGTGACTCCTGGAGGACTTTATTTGTGAGTCACATGGAGAGCGGTTCTATATGACAAAAATAATAGTTTTGGTCTCAACAGCTTGGGTTGAAACCATGGCTCCCCCACTCACTAGCTGTGTGACCTTGGGGAGTTACTGAACTTCTCTGAGTCTAGTTTCCTTATTGGTAAAATTGAGAGTTACAATACCCATGTCTCAGGAAGGCCAAGATGAATACTTGAAATATTAGGTGAAACACAACCATTGTCATCACAAAAATCTGTTTGGCTTCTGCAATTGCTTGATGATTTCTGAGTAGAATTCAGTCATGTTGGTAAGTTAAAGTTATATTACAGGTATGTAATATACCTGTAAAGTGTATCTTCAGTCCTCCAAAGTCCAGTTACATGGGGAGAACTTTTGAATAGATTCTCCATAAAAAGGGCTGCTCCATTTCAAAGGAGATGAAAAATATAGTGTGTACACTCAAGTTTTACCATTACTACAAATCGTAATTTATTAAGGAACTACTATGTCTATGTTAGGTATTTATTATCACTACACACACAACAATGCTGTGAGGCTAATATTATTATTTCCCATTTTACAATGACAAAGCCTCGGTTTCTTGCAGAGTTTACACCAGACCTGGGTTGTACCTACCCTGCTACACATTATAGCTAACCAAGTTAGTTCACCTATAAAATGGGAATAATAATAATAGTGGTTCTTAGGTATCATTATAATATTATGGTCATAATAATATCATATAGTTATGATCTTATAACTTAAGTTTTAGCTTGCTGTGAGATGCCCACTCCTTGTGGGCAGGGAGACTGTCTTTTTCTCTGCTACATTCGTAGTACCTATAACTATGTCTGGATCAGTTTAGGTGTTCAGTAAATATTTGTCAAATAACATATTGCAAAAATAACAAAGATTAAGTGCCTTAATTGTTATAGCTGTGCTTGTTCAATTGAGTCTATAATTCTAACAAAACATAAGTCCTGGTAAAAGATGTGTCTGATTATAAAATTTATATGTAAAGAAACATTTGTTTTGCTTTTTAAGTTTTGAAAATGTTAGGAAAATAGAGATCTGTGTGCACTCTTTAAAATAACAGATTATCTAGCCTGAGTAAAAGGGAGACTCTGTTTCTGCTAAAAATAGAAAAATTAGCCAGACGTGGTGGCGCATGCCTCGGGAGGCTGAGGCAGGAGGATTGCTTGAGCCCAGGAGTTTGAGGCTGCAGTGAGCTATGATGACACCACTGAACTCTAGCTGGGTCAACAGAGTGAGACTCTGTCTCAAAAAACAAACAAACAAAAAAAACAAAGGAATATCTCTACGTGAAACTAGAGAATCCATTAAATGAATTAATAAATGTAAGATATTTTGAACAGTATTTTTTACTTGATAAATGCTTGGTTTTAGCTGTTATTATTAAAGATAATTTTGGGAGATATGGATATAACTATCTTATTTAGAGGGAAGCCAGCTAATGAGAAACTCCATTGATTTTTAAACATTCCATTGGCACTATATATATTTCATAATTAATTTTTAAAATTACATCATCACATAGATACCTATTCTGTGCTTTCATGCGTAACTTGGCTAATTCCATCAGAGTAAAAATCGGGGAAATTCCATGACAGTATTATTATTGCTAATTATTTTGGACCCAAAGTAGAGTTTGCTTTGCTCCTGTATATCAAGAGCCTGCCTTGACATATCTTATTATTGCTGTTAACTTGGATGAAGCATTATTGAGCTTTGGATATATTTCACCAGAGCTTTAATGTGAACCAACAAGCACATACCTTGATAGGCAGTTGGCACCTAGGGGGAACTGGTGGAAAGCACCTCCGTGGTTAGGATGAGTTAACTCCATGTGTGCATAGGGGTATCCAGTTGTTTGTTCATGAACATAAAGTGGGCCAACTGAGCAATTCCAAAACAAGAAAACTCTAGAAGAGTCCTTTTATTTTTGGAAAAAAAGAATTTAGTTAGCAGAGTACTTATGCCATCTTTGTGTAGTAGCAATTGCCAAATAGCCCTCACAATCTAGATTTTATTACCTGATTTTCCACCAACAGAGAACATCTATGCAATCTCCTATATTCTGATTCTTGTGCGGTATCAAATGATGATGTTTACAGCACCAAGGAGGGCGTTGCTCAGAGTCCAATTCTACTGCAACTTGGATAGAACAATTTGGGATCTTGTATGTTTACATGAATACAGCTTCCTCTAGAATAATAGAATTTTCCATTGAAAAATAATTTAATGTACACTTCCAGGGATTTCTTGATTTGTTTTTTACTCTGTCCGGCTATTAATAGAATAGGATTCTTTGGAAGTGGAGTCATTCAACAAATGGTTATGAGCACCCACTATGTGCCAGGCACCATCCTCAGCACTAGGGGTGCATTGCTGTCTGAGCAAGACAGACAAGGCCCTGCCCTCTGGGAGCTCACACGCCCCTGGGGAAGCCAGATAACACACATGTAAACAAAGAAACAGTATAGTTTCAGACTGGCATGAAACTAACATTTCAGCCCAGATGTAAATTATGAGAAGTAGTGAGTCTCACCAAGACCTGGAGGAGGCGAGGCAGGGAGCTCTCTTAGCTCCTTCAGCTGAAGGCTTCATGAGACCCACGCAGAAAATAACACAAAGGATCCTGATCAGAAAACACAAATTTATTTACTTATCCTAAACACAAAGGGACAGTATTTCCTACTGTCATCTCAAAACCTAATTATCAAATGGCTCCTGGTAGCCAAGCTCTCCTATTGCAGAGGTGTTTTATTGTTTCAACGTTGTTTCCTTTGGTGGCACAGGTGTAAAAGTTTTTTTTAAACAGACATAAGTTTCCTGAAATAAGAATTAAGCTGAATAATGTAGTTAGGATTACTTTCTTTACTTTTACCTGTTCCCAGGGGCGACAAACTTCTATGGGGTAAGCATTAGAAGGAAGTAAACTTTGGTTAATTTCTCAGTCCCCACATGTTGCAGTTAGAAGTTATTTGAAGGCTTCTGTCTCAACCCAGCACAGCACCAACACCCTCGAGCACCTAAGAGGTTAGAGGCACGTGGCCGGCCTGTCTTCTGGTCTCTGAGAAATCTGCTTGTTCTCAGACAACACAGGTCTCATGGGGCTAAAATCCAGGTGTCGGCAGGGCTGTGTCCCTTCTGAAGGTTCTAGGAGAAGCCATCTCCTTGCCTTCTCCAGCCTCAGGGGCTGCTGCATTCCTTGGCGTGTGGCCTCTCTTCCATTTCACAGCCAGCAACACGGGTCTCTCTGCGCCCTTCTTCTCTAGTCAGGTTTCCCCCGACGCCTCTACCACCTCCCTCTACACTTAAGAGCCTCGAGGTTCACTGGGCCCACCTGGATAATCCAGGCTGAGCTCCTCATTTTCAGGTGAGTTGATGAGTAACCTTAATTCTGTCTACAGCCTTGATTCTCTTTGTCATGTAGGGTGACACAGTCCCAGGTTCTGGACATCTCTGGAGGACCCTTGTTCTGCCCGCTGCACTCTCTCATCTTCAAGTGTGACTTTATCTTGCAACCGTGCCTCTCTCTTAAAATGAACCTGGGTTGATAGTTTGGTTCTGAGGCTGTTGGATAATGGTGGCAGCAACAGCAGCAATGACAACAGCCACACATTGAGAGCATGATAAGAAGCAGACACGGGGGACACATGACCTCATTTGATCCCTGTAGGACCCCCATGGAGGAGGTATCATCCTCACTATTACAGATGGGGAAACTGAGGTGCAGGCAGCATAAATAATGAGCCCAAGTTTGCTCATTTTTTTTTTTGAGACAGAGTCTCACTCTGTAATCCTAGTAATAAACCATCTCTAATTTTTTTTCAAGAACTCCAACTGCTCTCTAGTCCTGCTGAATGCATTTTCTATAAGGTAGTGGTTAAGACCAGTGAGAGAAACCTGCATTTAATGTATGACCTTGAGCAAGTGACCTTGTCTTTCTAAGACTCAATTCCCGCTTCTGTCAAATAGCTGTACTAGATTCACAGAATTGTTTCAAGGATTAAATAAGATAATGCATATAAGGCATTCATAGGTAGTCAATAAATATTGGCAAATAAATTTGGTAAATCACTATTAATCAAAGCCAGAGAAAAAGGAATGCCCCAGTTCCATAAGAAATATTTACAGTTGGTGCTTTGGGTAGTTTTATTTATGCTGTAATTTTTGGGCAAGGTGGCACTTTTTATATGTATAATTCTTATAATCATATATTATAAATATTATCATAATTATGTCTTCAGAAGCTTCCATCATGAGAGAACAAGAGAAGATTACTAAAAGGAACATTTGTAAGATATCTTGGAAAGCATGCACCTAGAAGGAACTGCCAGGGCTCATAGCCATCCAGTCATTAGTTTTAGGGAAAAAAGTGCCTAGGGTGTTACATTCTCAAGGATGGTCAAGGAATGTGTGAATGGAGTTTCCTTCTTTCCTTCCTTCCTTTCCTTTCTTTCTTTCCTTTTGAGACAGGATCTTGCTCTATCACCCAGGCTAGAGTGCAGTGGCCTCATCATAGCTCACTTTTGGGCTCAAGCTCTCCTCTTGCCTCAGCCTCCTGAGTAGCTGGGACTATGGGCATAAACCCACTGCGCTGGGCCTTAAATGAAATTTCCCATGCAGCTTAAAAGGGAGAGCAATTCTTTGGGTGTTCTTTATAATTCAACACTTCATCTTTCTCAGTCCACTGTAATTTAAGGCACTTTCCCTGTTATATAATTTCATTCATGTCATTATAATTCTGCTTCTAGTGCAACTGGAGAATGAACATATAACAGTATATTTAATGTTTAGGTTTAGTCTTTAAAAGTTGTGAATTTCTAAGCCCTCACCATCTCCTTAGATCTTCACGATTCATAAGATAAATACCATGTTGACTATCATTTTACAAACGAGAAAATTCAGGCTCTGAAATTGGAAGGCCACTCAGTGAATTTGTGGCAGAGCTGAAAATTAAAATCCTGTGTTAATCCATTTTTTTCCATAATCTCCCAATTTTCCGTCTTGAGTATAGTATCTTTCCATACCTTTGTTGATTATTAAGTTTTCTTTAAACTTAGATGACAAATACACCACTGAAACGCCTATTTATCTTCAGTTCTTTCCTGGCCAGCATTTGAACTTAAGAGTACTTAGAGAAATCTTAAAATAGAGACATTTGAGCCAATTGTGGAAATCGAAGGAGCTCAAAACTCCTGGCTCCCAGTTCTCCAGCAGCTAGAGGGTGACTGACCTCAGCCAATCTGACGCTCTGTCTGGGGGTTTTCAGTGTGCAAAGAAGACATGCAGACTTGAGATACATTTTGGTGGTGGCAGCAGCAGAATTCAGTGTCCACTGCCAGCAGTTTCTTATTGCTTATAACAGTGTCAGTGAATATGAACCTAACCAGACTCTTCCTCTGGGGTAATCCTGGCCACAGTGTGCCTGCTTCCTCTCCCTGCCTGCCTATTTATTCTGGTCTCATTGTCCAGCCTTCCTAGTAATTCCATGGACTCCCCAATATCCATCAACAAATTCCTTTGCTGCAGAACCACGATGGACATCTGTTATTCACAAACAAGAAATGTGACCATTGCAACCGCGTGGAAAAGAAAAGAGGCGTATTCTTTTCAAATGTTTCGGGACATCTTCTCTTAAACCTTCAAAGCATCCTGAGAAAGCTGCCCATTTCTGGGATTTGCCAAGCCCTGCCAGTAAACAGAGACTTTTAATGAAGACTTTCTGAATGTTTACATTTTTTTCTTTTTGCATTAATAAGAAAACGGTCAATTTTCTTTTAAAATCTTAACACAGAACAGGATGTCTTCAGTATAGTTCAGAGCCTGAAGTTGCTTTTTATCCAGCAACGTTCCCTGTGTAGCACTCTTGCCTCTATGGGGCTCCTCTCTGGCCTCATTGCAACAGCCTGGCTCCTGCCGTGGTGGAGAAGGATTGATTCAAGCCGGATAAATCCAGCTGTCCAGCTTCCTGGCTGTGTAACCTTGGACAAATTGCTCAGTGACGCTGTGTCTCAGTTTCTTCATCTATAAAATATGGATTATGATAATACCCACCTCCTAAGGCTGTTAAAATGATTAAATGAGTTCATTCATAGAAAGCACTTAGAACAGTTCCTGGCCGTAGTCAATGCACAGTAGATGTTGGCTATTTACATATTATTGTCACGGCTAATGCACACTTGCTCTCCTACTTTTTCTTTTATCAAAACCAGCTCTCATAAAAGAATCTGCTACTGCTTACTGATCTCACTCTAAATCTGTTTCCCTTACCGGTGTGTCTTCAAATGGAGCCTTTTCTCTAATTGTGAAATTCCTGGTGCGGGAATGTGCGGTACTCGTAGTAGGTGAGGAGGCGTTTTCAGGGGCAGAATAGCCTCGGTTCTCACTGAACGTGGTGAGAACTGCACCTCCACAGGCCAAGGCTGCATATAAATGGAGGGACATAAAATTCAGACTTTGAAAGGCATCTCAAGAGAGGGAAATGGAGGGACATTATTTTTTATCCTTGAGATAAATAGCCATTTTGTGGAATGCAACAAGAAGGGTTCCCTCGCCGTTCTGAAGACTTCCCATGAATGTGTTCATAGAGATTCACCTTTAACAATGTCCCTGGGGGTGTCAACCCCGTCACTCTTACTTATATAACACTCGCAATCAGTTCCCCTTGCCAACATAAAGAAATATATTGTTCTCATGCCCAAGCTTGTCACTTGATTTCAAAACCATCAGATCACAAATAAAGCTTCTCGTGTTTTTTCCCTCCGTGAATCCAAGTGACTCAGACATTTTGTTATTCAACAAGACTACTACCGTGACTCAGGCGAAAGGGCTATTAACATTTCCTGAAGTCTCAAATCTGGAGTCTCAAATGAAACTAGTAATTTTATAGAATAACTTCTTTCTGAAATGAAAGTGTGTGTGTGTCACCTGGTTGTCAAAATTCTTGCTTAAATCTTCAAGGGGAAAAGTAATGGTTTGGAAAGCAGAGTTGGGTACCTGGTGCACTTGGATCCAAATCCCAGCTCCAGAGTTTTATCAGCCTCTATGACCTGAGGGCAGGTGTCATTACCTCTCCCAGTCTTGGCTTCCTCACTGGTGAAAAGGATACTATTAATATTACCAATCTTGTAAGGTTGCTGTATAGATAGATACTATTTTGCAGAGTTCCTGGAACATGGCAAGCAGGTAGCATAAGGCTGTGTTTTGCTTCCAGCTAGAATGTCATGGCGCAGGGAGGGTATCACACTCAGATGTGGGGACATGATCTCCCTTCCGTAGGAAACCAGGGTTGCAGGCAGAAAGAATTCTATAGGAAATGGTATTTCTTTGGCCCTATTTTATTTTATTTTACTTGTATAGATTTAGGGGGTACAAGGGCAGTTTTGCTACATGGATATATTGTGTAGTGGTGAAGTCTGTGGCCCCATTTTAAACTCCACACTCTGGAAGGGTAGACGGTGTCCTGGAGTGAATCCCAAATGTGGGTCGGCTGGAAAGGGTTGCTGGGTGGTCTACTGCTTCAGTGGCCTGGGATTTTGAAAGTTGGAACAAGTTTATCAACACTACTTTATGGGTAAGGACTGTGTTTTATTCTATTCCTGCCCTCTTCTTTTATAGTAAAGATTTTGCTTTTGTTTTGCTAATTTTAGATCTAGGATTCTTTGGTTTCATGTCCTTTTCTAGCAAAGCAAAAAGTTGACAACTCTCTGAGGATACTGCTTCCCCCTCCATATTTTAAAAAATGTACTGGGATGTGGAATGCAAATGTTTGGGAACTACTTATATCATTATCATGAAATTCTCTCTTTTATCCCCAACTTTAGTATCCTTCTCTGTCCCTCTGCTTCCTTGATGGGTATGGCCCAGGAGATATAAATAGATTGATTCTTTTTCTCCGATTGGGTAATATGAACCGTGACATTTTAATTAAGACAATGAAAAAAGGCACAAACGAACAATTCCAGTTTCCGAAATGACCATTCTCTAGTATTTTATTTACCAATGAACTTTCAAGAAACTATCATTCACGACACTTATAAGATCGTGGTCTCTGCGGCATGTGGAACTTGTGAAGCACACACCGAGGTGCAAGCCAGGTCCAACGCAGAGCCTCCTGGAATCATGGCTCAAGGAAGCCCAGGTAGAAAGACAAACAAGTGAGTGTTAAAAACCGGATGTGAAAGGCAGCAGAGATGTTTTAAGAGAAATGAGTCACTTATGGAAGCTCTATAAAAGCAGGAAGGAATTAAACATGCATAGGTTAAGGCATGTGAAAGGGTCATGAGGAGCATGGGGAAAATGGCAGGTGGAGGTAAAAAGGCAGAGAAGTTATTTGGGGTTACATTTTGGAGAGCAGGAAGATCACAGAAAAAAAATCATCATATGGATAACAATGGCATCTTGGATGAAGTGGAATTCCTTGGCCCTGTTTCCCCAACCTGTGAGGGGTTACACGTTTGTACCCCCTTGTCTGGAAGTGGCTTCTCTGACTTACCCCACAGGATGGGCCCTTGTCAACCGGGTTGGTGCAGAGATGCTGGGTCCTGGCCATAGATGAACCTGACCCAAGCTGGCCTGCGCAGACTCTTACTCCTAAGCATTGATTTGGGATTTGAGAAACAGCCTGCTCATCCACGTGAACTGGTCTTTTGATCAGAAGCTCGGGGAAGGCCATCTCTTTCCCTTGAAGCAGCAGAGGAAGGAGGTTTGCAGAGACAAAGAGGATTGAGGTTGCTGAGCAGAGAGCAGAGAGGAGGAATACAGCCAAGGTCTGATGTCCTAACAGTTCTCATTTGCAGTTTTCTCCAGAGGCCTGGTGGAGACCCAACTTGCACATCCAGTAGCAGTTCAGACTTTTTTGATGGCAGAAACTGGCCCTGGCTATCCTAATCAATAGGGAATTTATTGCATTAGACAAAGGCTTGCAAAAGTGTGGCTGGATGATCGAGCTTGGGATGTGGGAAGGATCCAAACAGAAAGTTACCACTGAAGTATGGCCAGTACCACCACTGGAGGATACCGCTGTGAAGAATTAAGAGCATCAGATCAGAGCTCAGGTCCTGTGCTCACCCTCTGGCTGCTGGCAGTGGGAACAGCAAGTTACTGCCCTTCGACTTCCGTACTCTGTACTGGGGTTCTGACTGCTGCCAGGGTGCTGTGGTTATACATCACACTCTGAGCTTTGTGGTGTGAAACAATAGCAATCTTTTATTATTGTTGTGCTTCATCATTCCAGGAGATGACTGCACTCAGTTACATGGTCTTCACTGAGGTTTCTTGTGTAGTCACAGAGAATTGGTGGCTGTGGCTGGAGTCATTTTAAGGCTTCCTCACTCATGTTTGGCAGTTGATACTGGCTGAGAGCTGGCCTTGCCAGGTGCCTGGGCTTCCGTGCAGCATGGAAGGGGGGTACCAAGGGTAAGTGCCCCCAGAGAGAACAAGGTAAAATTGTGTCGCCTCTTCTAGCCTAGCACGGAAGTCATACATGATCACTTTTGCTGCATCCTTTTGGTTAGAGGGGAGTCACTAGGCAAGTCAATATTCAAAGGAAAGGGAGCCAGGCTTTTGATTAGAGGAATGTTAAAGAATTTGCAGACATGTTTTAAAACCAGAATTCTCTTGACACTAAAGAATCTATTTGATTTCCTCAAAATAGAATCCTGGTTGCTGTAGGTTCCATGAGCTCACCATATATTGCTTAATAAATCACCATTGTTTAAGGTAGTTCAAATTTGTTTTAGTTTCTTGTAGGCAACGACACCCAACGGAAACATTGAACTTCAAGACATTTGCGCCCTTGAAAGGAGAGATTTTAAAAAATGTAGAATACAACCTTACATATAACATTTACTAAAATCAGACAACCGTGCTTTGGGAAAATAGTGGGTACAGATTATAACGTGGTTGACCTGTGATCTCAGATCCAAGCCATAAGCCCGCTGGTGAAGATAGGGTTTTCCCTGAAGGAGGCAGAGATTCCTACTGTTAATCATTTTAGAAATAGGCCAATCTCCAGGTAACAAATGAAGACTGGAGAGGCTTGGGAGGTCAGCTGGGCCCAGATCACTGGAACACGCTCTGGTGCTAGAGGTAGAGTTTCCTATTGCCAAGGTGGCAGACTATGGAACAGTCAGGAAACAGGCCTCTTCTGTGGCTCGAGGTCAGGTCTCAGCCTGTTCAATATCTGTAAATTATTCTCTGGTTTAACTTTTCTTTAATTCTCCCATCAGCCAAGCCTTGTCTCTGATGTCTTATAGGAAATCATTGGCAATTACAGGCTAAAATGTACAAGAAAGTACACTGTGCATTCTGAAAGCAGAGTGGTGGTGGTAGTGACCAACATTGGCAAGGGGAGCCTGTGCCACAGCAAAGGCAGTGATGGGCACAGTGACAAAGGCTGGAGCCAATGAAACAGAAAGACTCACTCCAGAATACAAAATATGGCACCCTGGACAACTCTAGATGTGTTTAATAACAGGTGAAAACCTGGGAGGGAGGATCGCATAAACATCCAATACTGAAGCCAATAAACCTCAAACAACAGTAGTTTGGTTTATATAAAATAGACCCCAACAGAGTGATACTCAGTTAAATACCAGTGTGATATTTGAAGACTCTTGTTTTCCGATTCTTAAGACTCAAATTACTTATGCATTTTTCTTTCTCAAACAGGTGGGTGAATCTAACTTTTTGGTGTCTCTCTCAGACATCTGAGTTAATGCTGATAGTTAAAGTTGTACTTGACAATCCCTTAGGAAGCTGCCCCTCAGAGACTCACCTGCTTCATGGAGCCACATCCAACATTCCTCAGCGTAGCCAGATTGCCACCCTTGCATTGGAATATATCATTTATTCTTCAGTTGAGCTCCAGAGGTTTAAGGGACAGCTTGCATGAGAAATTATTTGTTACTAGCCTCAAACTCACTGTAGCGAGCGCGCATGCAGACTGCTACAGAGAATAGCACAAAGCCCAGCTTAGACACTAAGCTCTGCGAAAACAGGTGCCAGATCCGTCCTGTTTGCCAATGTATGCCTAGAACTGAGCACAATGAGTGACACGTAGATGATAGTCAGGGACGACTTTGCAGGCAGGCAACCCGGCAGTCGCACAGGGTCCTGCACCGAAGATCCCTGCGCTTGGTTCAATGCTCTGCTGCTGGTATCTTGAAGTTCTTAATAATGTTTAGACAAGGGGCCCTGAATTTTCATTTTGCACTGGGCCTCGCAAATCTTGTGGCTGGTGCTAATGACATTCGATAAATATGTGTTGTATGAAGGAGTGAGTGAATAAGGCCAGGATTGTAACTCTACCCTACCCTTAAACTCTGGCTCAAGGTGAGAGCAATATGTTTTTCCTTCACCTGAATCTAAGGTTCATCTATCTCGCTCTCCTTTGCTGGTTCCAGACCGATCTTTTCCAGCAAGGGATGGCAGTGAGGTCCACCTGTTTGTTTCAGGGGAAAGCTCTCCTCTACCCACCCGCAAGTGGTCTGACACAATTCTGCAAAAGAACAATTCCCTGAGACTTTTCCTGGAAATTCCCCTTTCAAAGGGGGACTATTTGGTCTTAAGTAATCGCGTGTAGGAGACATCAGTATTCAAGTCCTGGTTGGGCTTCACCAGATTCAGCCCTATACTTGTCCAATCATGTAAAGAATTCAGTCTTAGAGGACCAATTTTTTGGCTGATAACTAATTTTAATGATGTCGGACATCTTTGGTGCCTCTCCTATGTCCTCCTGACATGTCTGGCTGGTCTGGCACAGAGCTGACAAACAGCGGTGCCCCCGTGCACCTACCTCAGTTGTGCCTCATCTCCTGGGGCTTTTCTGCTGGCTACCGGTAGCTCCCACAGCCATTCTGGTGCAAGACCAAACCTGGAAGTGCAAAGGCATTAACACTCCCCGGGGTGACATTTGGCCAAACAAGGATGGGTGGATACATGCTCTCTCTGGAGTGAGGACAATTCTGAGGTATGGGCTGCAGGTCCACAATTTGACTTCACTTACGCGATTCTGCTATTTCCTTAGGCTGAGTTCTTTACCTGATGTTAGTATAATGGTTCTCAACCCTGTCTTCCAATCCTTACTACGACAGGAAGTATTCTAGATAAATCCAGTTCCAAGCTTAGCAGCTGTCACTGTCTCTGTTCTTCCTATTTAATTGAAGAGAGTATACAAGGAAAACACTTGAGTGAATCTGCTTTCATTTACATTTACATGAACAACTCACTCTTAATTTTGGTTTTGTGGAGGGATGAGGCTTTGCTGTGTGTTTGGATTTGAATCTGCTAGAGGTACCCTTTATTCTAAGAAACATAAAGGAGAAAATAGGGATCAGTGAGTCTGAAGCTTTCTTTCCAACAAGAGAATATATATCTCTTATATCTATGCATACGGTGTTAAGTAGATTATCAAAAAGTACATATATTTAGCCAAGTTTAAGTGGGCAAAATAATTTCTTATAACAAACATATTTACAGATTAAGTGAATAAATGCAATTTCTTATAGCAATCATGTTTTATGAGATTTGTGCTCATTCCGTTAAAGATTTAATTTGTGAGGATTAAAAAAATTGTACTTAACTGTTTCAGATCTCAGGGAGCATTTTGTTCCTCTCAGAAACTTAAAACAATGTGGGAAACCTGTTTAGATTCAAATTTTTGCTTTTGATGGTTAGACTTTGTGACAGGTAGAATGTGAGAATTATCTGATTTTCCTTTTCTTTATTTAGAAGGGTAACAATATGATAATCTTTTAAAAAATAATTTTTTGAAATATTATTAAAATCATACACATTCATTAAAGGAAATTTGAGAAAGTACAAATAAGAAAAAAATAATTGGACTTCATGGTACTGCCCAGTGACACCTACTAAGAAAAGTTTTGTCTATTTCTTCCTATGTATTCCATTTATGGGTAGATTTTCAATTTTTAGTTAGAATCACAATGTGCAAATTTTATAGCTTGCTTTCATTACTTATTGTCATATCTTGCGTGCGATATGACATATCAATTAAATTAATATTGATTTCTACCCGAATAAAAAAATCCATGTTCACTTTCCAAAATTCAGAAAATAGAGAAAGTTATAAAAATAGAATAAAAAGTCACCTTTAATTCCTGACACCTAGATATAAAATTACTATTGTATATTAACATTTTAATATATTTGCTTCCTATATTTTTCCAAACGTATCCATCTATGTCTGTAAAGATTTTTTTTTTAAAAAACAAAATTGAAATTCTAGTTTTGTAAGCTACCTTTTTTTCAACATGTTTTCCCATGTCATTACTTTCAAAATTGGCATTGTGATACATGCATGTTACTATGGGAATCTCATGGGCCACTTAACCTGGTCTCTTTTGTGAAACTCTTAAGGTAGTTCAAACGCCTTACTTTTATAAACACTGTACTAAGTAGACTATTTCTGGTTTTAGGTCTATTTTCACAGAATAGATGGCCACAAGTAGAATTATTCTTAAAACAATAAAAAATTATTTTCACTTTATTAAACTGGTTTCTCACCATTTCTAAGCATTAATCTCTTTTCCGAGTAGTAGCGTTAACAGCATTGAGGGTAGGGGCTACTTTTTGATATCCCTCTTTATAGCCTCAATGTTTGCGAAGTATTTTGCTCAGAGAAAGACTAAAGACACATTAATTATTGCCAACGGATCCCATGATTTGTTCAATCTCATCCTTTCTTTATCACCAAGATAAAGAAACAACCAGGTTTCTCCAAAGGGATTGGTCATGATGCCTTTTGAGGTTTTTATAAGCATCAACACGGTGGCTGAGATATCAGTACAGCTTCTCTCTTTTTCTTAACTGTTGTTTCCCACCTCCCTGCCACTTTTACATGTGCAGTCTGTGCTGGCTGATTATAGTTCTGCAGTGGCAGTGGGGGTTGGTGGTATTGATCTTGGGGTTGCTGTTGGCTTTGTTGTGGTTTTGATACACCCTCAGCCTGTGGCTCCTCATTAAGGTCTGTGTCAATTTTACACAAATACATCCTAAGAGTTACTTGGGAAGGTGATATACAAAATAAAAAGCATTGAAAATCAGCGCCACTGTGGTTGTAATCGGTGTGTGCCATGGCAACGTAGTAAGGATGATTTTCTTTTTCCTTCAGAGAGGGTTTTACCTTGGTAGCTGTCTACGTTCAGAAGCATCTCACAACCATCTAAAGAATATTGCCGCATTTTGTCTCTCCATTTTTTCCTGATTGTCTTGGCTGAATTTATAATGGCAAAGAAATAACTTTTCTTAAATCTATTGATCAATCAACCAATCAATCAATCTCTATATGGTTCTTCATGGGACACGGTATGTATCCCCTCTAGCTAGTTCAGCAGCAGGATCTGGATATGGGGATTGGGATGTGCACACAGTGTTTCTGAGGGGGCAGGGGAATCTGCCGTGAAGGCAAACATCTAGGGTTGACATTGAAACCACCTTGCTGGACCTGCTGGCTGCTACGATCCCAGCATCTCTGGGCCTGAGCCACTGTGGGCAGGGCATTTTCAGCAGGGCCTCTTTTGCTGCTGCTTCAGAGAGCTCCAGGTCCCTTGCGGGCCACCCTCATCTCCAGGACTGGGTTCTCCGTGGCTCCTGCCCACACGCCCTCCCCGCCCCATGCCATTGTTCTCTTAGAAAACAAAGTCTAGCACTGGTGAATCTGAGTGGCTTGACCCAGGCCTGCATCCTAGTTTAAAAGATGCTAAGAAGTCGAGTTCTGAATTCTATTAAAATAGCATGGAGAGGTAAAACTCATGAACTGGCAATTTCTGCAAATATAGAGAAAAGTATTCAAATGACATTTGGCAGTCACAAATACATAAGATGCCCCCTTTGCTGCAAAGCAGGTCCCTTCAAGGGCAGCCTCAGTGTGAAGTGGCTGCTGGCTCAATGCCATGTGCATACTAGGTTCTGAATAAATCTTTATTGAATGGATCACACTGGGACATTTATATTTTAATTCTGTAACTGCTACTTATAATAAGTGCCGAGTCCTTTCTCAACCTCAAGTTGCTATTAGCATTTACCCTTGAAATAAACAGGTTAGTTTATTTTATAAAGGTCTAAAAACATTGTATACATTGGAAAACCTTAAAAATATTGTACTTTTTGCCAGGTAAAACTTAAAACAAAAATTCAAACTAGCATAAGATGATTATATTTTGGCTCCAAGACAGATTGGTTTCCTTGATTTTGTGTCATCTTGCTTTGCAGAGTGTAGACGGTTCCTAAGGAGTTGCAGAGAGAATATGTCGGATTCTGGAGTCACAGTGACATCTGGTGGAAAAAGAAAGGTTGTTCTGGCAATGAGTCCACATAAAACAAAATGAAATACTTTATGGTCCCGTGTACATTGTAACTGAATGAATTCATCAACAGCTATATTGTATTATATATTACCATGTTACTCTCTAAACACGCATTCATTCATGCATTTATTTATTCATTAGTTAATATTTGTGGAACACCCACTTCCCTACTGGTTCTACGATTACAGAAATGAAGAACACAGGCATGGTCTTTTTCCCTTGGTGCTTTCAGTTTAATAGGGAGACAAGAGTTCAAAACTAAATGCAAGGGAATCTGTCTATAAAGTTGTCCTTTACAGGGCGCCGGGAGGGTACTGCTTTTTTCTGGGTGGTAGGTGTGTTTAACGAAAGCTTCTGTCTTTGTGCTGCTACAACAGAATTCCTGAGTCTGGGTATAAACAACAGAAATTTATTTTTGACAGTTCTGGAGTCTGGGAAGTCCAAGATCAAGGCTAACTAAATGGGCCAGGCCAAGTCAGCACCAGAAACCGCCACCATGCAGGAACACAGGCCCGATGTCACTAAGTCTCTGATTTTACAAGCTCAAGCAAAACTAAAAATATGATGTTGTGGAGTGAAGTCACACTATTTTCAAATATTGGTTCAGTTAAAGCAAAACATTGTATGGGCCAAATAAAAATATCTTGGATCCAGTCAGTGGGAGGATCCAAGTTTAAGACCTAATGGAAGTGGTCACTGGGGATTTTCCTCCCTGACCTACAGCCTCCAATCGCTCCCACTTGTACCCCAGACTTCTCCCTTTGGCTGGCCTAAAAAGATAGGGACAGTCCCCAGTTGGATAAAGAACCAGAAACAAAGGTTGGAAATGTTCCATATCCGGAAATGAAAAGATGCTAAGCAGAAGACTTGACAGTCCCCATGCCGCCTGCACTTGCAGAACTGGTTTCCCTGCCAGGAGAGAGATTAGCTCAAAGGATACCAGGGGCTGGGGAGAGGTGGGAGACAGGAATGATGAGAGACAGAGAGAGGAGAACCTCTGGGGCAAGGGGAAGCCAGGGGTATAGAGAGAGCTAAGTCAGTGCCAAGGCTGCAGGCAGTCAGCCCATTGTCCCCTGTCCAGATTTGATGGCACTGCCCTGTGCCCTGAGACTCTGCCAGCCCCTTTTTTCTCTGCCTTTGCACACCCTTGTGTGAAGACCTGATGCTCGGAGGAGCACCGGCCATCACGTTGTGGTGAGGAAGGGACAGCCCAAGACTCGCAGGGGATCCGGTTGAGAGCCACAGCTTCTTTGAGCTGCCGATCCAATCACAGCTCCGCCCCCCCACCTGCATAGCACCGTGAGAGGAGACTATGCCCCCCTGGCATGCAAGCCACTGTCAGTCAGCCCTTCTGTCCCTGGAGCCAAGCGTTGCCTGGGCAATTTCTTGGCTCAATGACACTGAGGAGGCATGGTGCTAAGTGGGCCCTGGCTGAGGCAGGCTTCTCCATGCTTCTCAGTGGCACATGTATTAGTATTTGGATCAAACTAATTTTAAATGCCTAAAGGAATCTATTTCAATCACCCTTTGGTATACCGTAGTCTGAATTTCCGAGCTGATTTTACTGGCCTCTGTGTCAGACACCACCGTGGAAGCATGGGGGGTTAGTCCCCACGGGCCGCCCTGTGAATGGGAGGTGGGAACTGGCAGGTAATGTCTCCCCCCACTGCCCTCCAGTGGACTCTCCTGTGTCATGGTTAACACAGCCTTTTAGAGGACAGTCCCTAGACGTGGGGCAACCGGTTGTGCTTGATGCAGAGCTGAGGTCAGCCTGGTGATGCCTCCTTGTGTGACTCTTCGGCCCCCTCTGACCTGCCTCATTCCCCTTGCAGTACCTTAGCTTTTGTCTTAAACTTTACTTTAAAAAATCCAGGCAATGACGGTTCTAACCATTGTCGTTCTCCCCCAGGACACTTTCCAGTTTCCGCACGTCTGAAATGGATGCTGCAGACTCAAGAGGCCACAAACCTGCAGATGGATGCAAGTAGCCACAGTGGCAGTTAGTAGTAACGCTGAGCAGCAAGGAGCCACGGTGGTGGTTAGTTAGTAGTAACGCTGAGCAGCAAGGAGCCACAGTGGTGGTTAGTAGTAATACTAAGCTGGGGAAGTTCTTTAAGAGAAGTTTTGAAAGATCATACCTTGGGCAGAGGAATTTCAGGGGCAACGGGGCTGAATTGAGAAAGTAATGATAGGTAATATCTTCTCAGAGCTTAGCATGTAATTTATTTATATACATTACCTCTTCTCCTCTTTGCAATAATCCTGTTAGGGAGGTTTTATTATTTTTGTCTCAAAATAATAGTTTTTGTCCAACATCAAAACTAGGAACTGATGGAGGTATAATTTGAACCTAGGCAGTCTGGCTCTAGCACGCCCTCTGAGGGGTCCTAAACACTTTACTCATGTAGCGAATCAGGAGATAAGGGTTCTAATCTCCACTGTGAGCAGCCCAATCCAGGATACATCTGACTGCATGATGTGTGCTGATGTGTAAAGCCGGGTGCTTTGAGGTGTGGTCTCTGCAGCCAGTTTGGCCAGAGCTCAAACCCAGGCTCTGCTACTTCCTGACTGTTCTAGCCTTGGCCAAGTAACTTTGTCCTGCTAAAACTCCATTTCCTCACCTGTAAAGTGGTTGATAACAATATTGTGTGGTATGGTGAAAAGGAAAACATTTAGCAAAGTGCATGCCACAGAATACATGCTGTTTTATATATTGCTATTATTATTATTATATTGCTAGTGCAAGGCAAGGGTTAGCCTAGGTGAAGGTTTGAAGTTCCTTCCAGTCCTAAGATCTACAACTCTGAGAATTGAAGTGCTTCTGCCTCTGACACCGCCACCCCATGCTACTTTCACTTCCCGCAATCGAATTACACTTCTTCAAAACTCAGGCTCCCTTGAGGCTCACCTTTCAGCCCAGCCATTTCTTAATGAAAGACCGAAAAAGCCAGAAGTTTCTCTCTCTCTCTGGCCTCGCCCTGGGCTAAAATGCCCCAGATTGGCCCTGCCTTGCACCCCAGTCCCACTCCATGCCGCTCTGTATCTTCCTACGTGTTTAGCCACGCTCTTCCCATCCCTGCACCCTGTGCCTGGAGTCCTCTGTCCTCCTCTCTCCCCATGCTGGCTCCTTCTCGCCCTTGCCCTCTGTTAGCCTGGTGGCCAGCTCCCTTCTGCGCCATCTCAGCACTGCATTTGTTTCCTTTGTGTGCTCGATACCATGTGTAATGATTTTGCCCTTGTATGTCTACCTCCCCCTCCACTCTCTGTTTCTGCAGCGCTTTTAAATGTAGCTCTGGAATGAATGAGTACCACTGACGGAGCATCTCTTAGGTGCCAGACCCTGTGCAAAGGTTTAACCCTAAAAAAACTTCCTTCATTCAACAAATACATCTTAAGCACATGTAAGCTAGACACAGGGAAGACACAATGCCGATATGAGGACGTCCAGAGCCAGGAGCTGACTGAGGGACCAGGTGATGCCCACGTGGGGCTACGTGTTCAGCAGGAAGAGCACAGGGTGCTATGAGCCCCCTACACCCACTCAACCAGAGAGGAAATCGGGGCTTTGCGAGAAGAGAAGGGTTGTGTAGAGCAGTTCTCAAACTGTGGCCGGTGGACCCCTAGAGTCCCTGAGACTTTTTCGGGAGATCCAGGGGGCTCCCTTTTCCAACCAAATATTTGTATGAGGCTAGATTTTTTCTTATATACAACTAAACAACCTATCTCAAGATACTGAATACAGAAGTAGGTATGAGCATCTAACCTTTCATTAAGCCAGACTATTTGCAAAACTGTAAAACTATGGCGTTCTTCTCAATATTTTTTTTTTGTCTTGGAAAGTATAGTTACTTTTAATTTAAAATGTTATTTTTTATTACTATGGAATAGGTTCTTATAATGATTTTAAATGAATTAATAAATACATTTAAAAATTGTTTTAATTTCTAATGCAGTAAATATAACCCACAGAAACAGTTCTTTGGGGTCCTCAATAATCTTTAAGAGTGTAAAGGGGTCCTGAGGCAATAGAGAAAAAGAAAAAAAATTAAGAATCAGGAGGCATAAGTGTCACAGACTGTACAGTATGTCAGTAATTGTTCAATAATATTGGTGAATAAACTAATATCAGTGTCTCCTCCTTAACACCACGTGAATTATCAAGGCACATAAACCTCACACCCTATGTCCCGAGGACATTAGTTCCTAGCTCTTTTTTGGAAGGGCAATTTCTCAGCTTAAGTCTGTTGGCCGGATGGACGTCCTCCCTCGCCTCCCCTGGAGGTCCCTGCCCCGCCGCGCTGTGAGCCGCGCGCCCCCTGCTGCCCGCGGCTGGAACCCGCGGCCACTCGCCACACCCCCGCTGTTTATGTCGGCTCACGAGGAGTGGCCTGTCCCTTTAATTGGCATGTACCAAGTCCTTCCAGGTTACATTTCCTCCCTGAGTCTTCGCCGTTGGGAATTATCGGTCAAAGATCCAATAGGAGGGGATGTGAAGACAGTGTTGTGTTTTGGGGGCGAGTCCTGGGCCAACAGGGAGCGAGGGGGGCTCGAGGGAGGAGCGCGCCCCTGCGGCCCTCCCCGCCGCGCGCCGTAGCTCAGTCCCAAGATGGCGGCCACCATGAAGAAGGCGGTGAGTGGGGCGCGGGGGTGCGCGATGCTGGGGCGGCGGCCGGGGCCCGGCCGCGGGAAGCTGGCCGCGGGGGGCGGCGGGTGCGCAGCCCTGAAGCCCGGTGCGGAGCCCGGGGCCTAGGCCCCCAGCCCTGAGAGCGGCCCGACGGCAAGGCCTGCCCGCGCCTGGCGCCCTGAGCGTTTCCTTAGGCACCCAGCCAGCCGGGGCAGGGCGGCCGGGCCGGGACCCTCGGAGCGCTCTGGGCCACCCCTCGCGGGGCTGAGGGTGCCCCTGTGGAGCCTGAGGACCTCGCGGCCCAGGTCTCGTCTTTGGGGTGTGGGAAGCCGAAGGTCCCATTGCCTGCGGTTGGCTTTTACACTTGGCGCTTTACCTGGTAAAGCCCACGCAAGCCCACGGGCAGGTGCTGCTGGTACTGTCGTTTACAGGTAAGGAAGCTGAGGCTCGGGAGGTGCAGTGACATGCCCCAGGTTACGCAGCTCATGAGGGGCAGAGCAGGCCCCTGCATTCTGGGATTATCAGGCCATAAAGCTGTGCCCAGCGCGGAGCCGCCCATGCCCATTTTTGATGCCGCTGCGTCCTCCAGGCTAAAACCAGTGATGATTGAGGATGGACGATGTGCCAGGGCCCAGCAGCCGTCGTTCATATGTTATCGTCCCAGCAACTCAGCAAGTGCGTGGGTTTCCCCCACTTTGCAAATGGAGAAACTTAGAGTGGTTAAGTGACTCTGCTACTAACAAGCAGAGCTGGAGTTGAAACTCGTGCTTTAGCATGTTTTTCCCAAAGCACACCTTTTTAACAACTAAGCAAGCTAAACTTCCTTTTGCACTTTATAATCCCGTAAGTCTCCCCAGATGCTCAAAGATATCTAGATAGAAGAAAAATAAAATGGGGATGAGGGCAAGGAAATAACAGCTGATAATTATTGAGGCTTTACTTGTGTGCTAGGCACAGTTCTAAGCGCGTTGCATGTATTATTTCATAATCCCTTTTGGGGAGGGACTGTTTTTAATTCTTATTTAACAGGTGAGGAAACTGAAACACAGAAGCTAAGCTAGCATTTAGACAAAGGCATTCTGACTCCAGAGTCTGTGTTTTTAACTGTTGAGGGGTTCTCTGATGAGAATCCCCTGGCTGAAGGGATTTGCGTTCCAGGTTTTGTGCATGTTTTCTTTCATTCCACTTTTAACAACACATTAGAACTTACTTCTTTAGCTCTCCTGTCTAGTACCACATGGTGTATGTGGCGTAGGCTGACCACCTGTCTGAATTTGCATGAGATTGAGGGAATGCTAGAACTGGGGAAGCCCCAGTCAACTCAGGATGAATTGCTCACTCTACTGGTCTGTCATCCACAAATTCTCATTGAGTACCAGAGTAGGGTCCAGGGCCAAGGTGATGCAGATGAGTACGAAACTTTTGTGAGAGTCTCTTCACCTGTATTTTGTTAAATTGGGCCCTCTGTTATTAGTATGGTCTTTACTTCCACAGAAGATAGCAGTTATGCTTCACTCCCATTTTACAGATGTGGAAACGGAAGTGCAGAGAGGTGAAGTGAATGTCGAAAAAGTGGTAGGATGATTTGAACCCTGGACTTCGATTGCAAAATTTCTAATTACCAACCTTTTTTTCCCCTCTCATTCATTCAGTAAACTTGTTTTGCATATATAATATGGCACAATCTCAGTTTTAAGTGGCAATAACAATGGGGACCAATAATGAAGCTCTTACCCGCCTTACCCTCCTACAGTCATAGAACTTATGCTCTGGGAACGAGGCAGGCATCAGTCAATAGTGACACAGAAAATTAAAGTTTCCAACTCTGATGAGAACGATGAAGGAAAAGTGCTTGTGAAATGAGGGCCAGAGTGAGGTCTATTTTGAGATAAGAGAAGGCTTTCCTGAGAAGGTGCCATTTAAGTTGAGATCCGTGAGATTATGTAAGGAGAACAAAGGAAAGTTGGGTAGGCAGTGAGGCTTTCCAGCTAAGAAATATCTTGTGCAAAGACTCTGAGAGCATTTAATAAAAGGAAGGCCAGGTGGCAGGTAATTAGGGGAGGAGAGATTGAACCATGGTGGGAAAAGAACATACAGAGGTGTAGCGGTAGCCACAACATAAAGGATCTTTTTCTTTAGCTTAGGAACCATTAAGGCTTGTATTGTAAATGCAATGTCCTCCTGTGGATGTTTCCAGTGTTATGAACGAACAATTCCTGATAGGTTAGCTTATATGTATAGTTTTTCCTTCTGCCCTCACTAGGAGAAAACATAACAGGCATGTTACTGGGTGAGTGTGAAATATCAGAGGCCTAGCCCTTTGAATTTCATGAAAGTACATTGTTTACAATCTGTAGTACTTTACGTTTGTAAAACATACCTTCCTAGTGGTTGTGCCTTTGCTGGGGTGGTTTAGATGAGATGATTGAGTCCGCTCTTCCTTAAAGTTCTGCTTTCTAAGACCTGATTCTTGGCCATAAGGGAGTCTGCGCTCTGTTTGATTTCTGTTCATTCTTCCATAAAGAGGCCATCTTTGACCTAAGGAAGCCTTCTGTACTCCCCAGTTTCCAAAACTTTCAACCCCTTAACTATTTTATTTTTACCATCACGTTTATCACCATCTAACATTATCTTGTGCATCTTGTTCTGTGCCCACCTTCTGCGCCAGAACACAAGTCTGCCAGTGCTGGTGAGGGTGGGACTGTGGCTCTCTTGTCAAAGTGCCAGGCACACAGGAAATACTAATTTCTAAATGAATGACTGTGTGCTCATGAAAGGTGAATAAAAATAGAAAGCTAAATTTCATATCATAGAGACTAGGTAGATACCTTTTAAAAATAAAAGCAGACTGAAATTGTCCAGAATTTTCTTCTGGGGACCCAGCTGTCAGTGCAGATTCTGTGGGTAAGTCTGAGACTCAGTGTGGGACATGAGTGAATATCGTTCATTTCCTTCTATAATCCCATAAGGTTTTAATTCTCAAGAAAAAGGTATAGTCAGAGCCCAGGAAATTTTAATTTTCACCTTAAATCTTGAGCAGTCATATTTCTCTCAGGCCTTGCAGAATTTCCTTCTAGATCTGTTCTCCCTTTGTAATGAGTTTTGGTAAACAATATTCAGGAAACAAAGTGCTTAGCTCACACGTATTGAAAGGTGACTCCGTCCTCAGGCCTCATGCTGGGTACTCATTTTATCACCCATGTAAGGTAAGAACTGGCTTCTGCATTTTACGGATGACAAACCAGAGGTGGTTGCAGAGAATTGAGTCATTTGCCCAAGGTTCCTCATTGCTTGGCTTGGAATCCATTCTGTCTCTTTGCACCTTTCTGTGCTGCCTCAAATACTACAAAATAACTCCTTCCTCGTAGAGCTCTTGTGACTTTGTGAGTGGTAGTAACTACATCTGGCTTCCCTTAAGGAAGGAGTTTCTAACCTTTTGGCATTATGGGTCCCTTTGAGAGAATCTGAGGAAAGCTGCAAAGACCCTTCCAGAAGAATGTATATGCTGTAGATGCCATTTTGCGTACACTGTCCCTGTAAATCAACCTCTCAATGTCCATTGATCCCAGTTAAGAATTACTCCCTCCCTGCCAAAATGCAGCTTCAAGAAATGTAGGAGTGTTCTAGAACAGTGAGATTTAAACAGAAGCCACTGCTGTTAGTCATCGAAAAAGCTGACGTCGTACTTTCTGCTGTAAACACACTGCACTGGGCAGCATGCGGTTGTGCCAGTGCCTATTTGACTCTCACCAGTGTTAGCCCTTAACTCCCATGGGAACCCACAGGAAGGAAATGGACACCGGGGGACAAGTGTGAGCTGGTGCCTGCCGTTTTGGTGGGGCTGCGATAGGAAACGCTTGCTTTGGAAAGATAGAGAGCAGGTAGCCAAATTCTCTCTGCCACTTTTCAGAAACTATATATATTTGAGTTTGATCAAGCATGATTTAGATTCAATTTCAGAAACGTCAGATATGTGTCTGGCCCTGTGCTAGGTCCTTTCACGTGAATCACCCTGCTAAACCCCCACAGTGACAAAAGCATCTGTAAATACTATAAGGGTATCGGGGCTCAATAGTTAAATGAAATGGCATAAGCTCTTCAGCTAAGGAGGAACTCTTTAGAATTCTCCGTTCTCTATTTGCTTACGGAATTGATAGTTCTCATAGGCAAAATGATTTGAATGCCAAGATTATCTACATGTAGACTTCCCTTTGGTTTCTTTAGTGTAGCTCAGTGTTTCCTAACTTCTATATTCATAAAAATTATGCCCAGGGTGGAATACTCAAAGCTATGCGTAGCATGATGTAAAGGATGTTTTCAAGCTATCCTCTCGGTCTCTGAGGGTGGGCTTGATGCCTGTGAAGTTGTTCACGGGATAAGAGCCTGACGGAGGGGAGGACTGTGGTCTAGGTTCTACCTTTGTATTCTGACCACGGAGCTCTATATTGCTTGACACTGCAAGTTGCCCTTTAACCTCTGAGATATGAAAGTCCATATCTTATGTCATTGGTCACAAGAGACCAGGTATAGGATGGAGTGTGGATATTGTGAACCCATTACTGTTAGTGCAAAAGAGCTAAAAATAGTCTTCCAATAAGGACTATTTATACACACACACCCCCCCACACACCCACACCCACCTGTCCTCCTTTAAACTATAATCAGGTGCTCTCGTTCCTTGGTTTTTTGTTTTGTTTTTTAAATATATAGGACTCCTTTGAGAATGTGATGAACACTGACTTCCTGCTGCCTCTTCCAAACGTGCATAAGTCTTGTGTGCACGTGCGTGCGCGCGCACACACACACACATATGAGTGTACACATACACTCACACATACACACACTTTTGCATTCAGTTTCCAAGAATTCATGGATCTCTCTGTGGACTCTGGAGCCAAACTGCCTGGGTTGAAATCAAGTTCCCCTGCTTACCAGCTGCGTGGCTTTGGGCAATGTAAACTCTCTGTGCCACAGTTCTGAAGGCACATCTTAAGAACTACTATCTGTAAAATAGTAGTACTGGTGAGCCTACTTATTAAGATCAATTGGAGGATGAGTAGAGATGATAAAGCACTTACAAAGTTCTTGGCACATAGTCAGCTCTCAATGTTAGCTACTATTTTTATTATTTCATAAGCTACTTTTGTCATTTAAGCACTCCTAACATTTGCAGTTTTGTAAATTTAGTCACAGAAAATATTTTTTAATATTAAACGTTGAATTTTCATCATTTTGTAGCAAATTAGACCTCCTTAAGGCATATAAACAGGGTCTGTATTAAAATAAACACAATTTTTACCATGAATGTAATGTAGCCACGGAAATGCATAGTGACCATCTAGTCAGTATGTCTGTTGGGTAAAAACTATAGAAACTGTCAAATTTCTGATTGCCACAATAAGCTCGTGCAACTTTTGACTCTAAGAAAAAAAAAAATCTGATATGAGGAATTTACCAGCATTATTTGACCACATAATTTTCTGTTTCCTGGGTTATCTTGATGAAAGAATGTTATAACTTGAGAAATTTTGTTCTAGGCCAAAAGTTAGATAATTTTTTCTGTCTTTTTTTAGAATTTATTAATTGTTGATATTTGAAATGTTTTTGTAGCTTAGGAGTTACTCTGTAGAATATCAGAAAAGGTTATAGACTTATGAACAAATCTTAAGCTGGTGGAGCAAAAAATAAGGCATTTGTTTATGTTGTATACCTCTTGCAATTCTTGACTAAATGAGGGCAAGTAGGTTATTATTTTAGAGCGATATATAAAAAGCTGAGCTATAAGTTCTTCATTAAAAGTCTATAAAAAATTAAAAACTTTTTTCAGGCTGCAGAAGATGTCAATGTTACTTTCGAAGATCAACAAAAGATAAACAAATTTGCACGGAATACGAGTAGAATCACAGAGCTGAAGGAAGAAATAGAAGTAAAAAAGGTATTGACAGTATCTTATTTAAGAAATAAAAAGTTCTTTATACTATAGCTGCTTAAAACTGAATTCAGTTAACAATTCAGAGTCTCTGGACTCTTAGCTACAGGTAACATGGTCCATTCTAGTTAAAGTAGAAAGTCATTTTTCAAGGGCTGTGAGATAACTTACAGAATGGTTGAGGGGTCTGAGTCTGGGATGAGGTTCCCGGAACCACACGTCCCAGAGAACTTGGGTGGCAGTGGAACTGCTGTTGCCTCCACAATGAGGAAGCTGTCCCCGCGGTCCTAGGGACACTGAGCTGCTGACGCCACCACTGCCATCTACCGCTATAAACCCGAGGCCTTGTGCCCAGCCTCTCTCCTCATGCAGCTCTCCTGAGTTGAAGTCCAGTTCAAGTGCATCTGATTGGTGGAATTTAAGTTATTATTTACACCCTGTCGCATGCTGGGACAGCTTTGCCATGCCAGCGTGATTTACTTACGCCTATCAGCAAGCAAGGCTGGGAAACGTAGGTGGGTTTTTTTGGCTTTGTTTTTGTAGGAAGGCAGAATTCACAAAGTGGAACGTTGTTAAAATAGAGATTGGGATATCTGCTCTCCACCACAGGGTGGGCAATGTGTTATTTCGCTTTTAAGTGCTTCCTAATGAAATGTCATCTAAAAATGTAAGAAATCAAAGTCTTATTTTAGTGTGATAATACCTTTGTGAAAGGGTCCCTCCAAGAGTCCCCCAAATTAAAGTTGGCTTTTGGCTTCTGTCAGGGACTTTTGGATACATTTTCATTGCTGTTTACTTTCATATTTATAGAAACAACTCCAAAATTTAGAAGATGCTTGTGATGACATCATGCTTGCAGATGATGACTGTTTAATGATACCTTATCAAATTGGTGATGTTTTCATTAGCCATTCTCAAGAAGAAACACAAGAAATGTTAGAAGAAGCAAAGGTATGTTGAAGTCTAATTCTTAAATTAGGATTTATGTCATCATAAAGAACATGTAATTGTAGATGTAGGGAAATCGTGGATGCTAGCTAATGTTGAATGGTTTGTTATGTTGTCCCAGGCATGCTCCCAATGCTTTGCCTGCATGATTTTATTTAATCCAGACAATGACCTGCTATTATCCCAATGTGGAGATGAAGAACAGAGGCTTAGAGAGATTATGGGATTTATTCAAAGTGACACGTAGACTGTGGTCTTGCTGACTCCAGAACCTTGCTCTAAACTAAAAGTATTTAGAAAATACAGAATAGAAAAGAAAAATGCCCTATAGATAGGGCATCCAGAGATAACCATCCATAATGAACATTTTCATGTATTTCTTTCATGTTCTCTCCTTCCCTCCCTCTCTTTATGTAGTTTTGCTTCACACTTTGGGTAATTAATGTTCTAGTGGGACAGTTTTCTTGTTCTGTTTCATGTTTTTTTGTCCAGTAGATGCTCACTGGGAACCTGCTCTAAGCCAGGCACATAGGCCTTAAAAACATTTTTTAATGACCGTTTCACATTCTATTGATGGGCGTTGATTTGGCTGGCTGTGCTCTCACTGTTCACATTAATTTGTTTCCCATATTTTGCTAAAGTAAAATGTTGCAGTGTGCATTCTTACCTGTCAGTCTTTGTTCACATTTAGAACATTGTTTTTAAGGACATAATGGGAGAAGTGTAACTACTGGTGAGTGTATGGATTCTTTGACAGTACTTGAGACATTTGATCCATGGTATGAAATTACTGCCGAGTTCACGTGTCCTCCAACTATGTATGAGAGTCACATTGTTTATGACACAGTTAAATGTTTCCTAATGCTTTTTGCTTACTTAGCTTGAATAGTACTTAACATGATAGTTTCCTTTCTTTAAATGTCATGAAAAGCAAAACTTCCATGAATTAAACCCACAGATAGCAAACCTTGGGAAGAACTAACACTTTTACTTCTGGGTCTTAACACCCAGAAACATTGTATGTCTCCCTTACGTTTAAATCGTTTCTTTCTTAGTCAAATTTTGTGATTTATTTTATTTATTTATTTATTTATTTTACCATTCTAAAATATTTGTGTTGGAAGTTTTTCATAGTTATGGTTTCTGTGGTTACTGTGAACCCCCCGGCGCCCCATATACACATAGGTACTGTACCTTTATTTTGATATGTATTCATTCCTTCCAGGAAGTATTTATCGAGTGCTGACTCTACACCAGGTTCTGTCATGTACTAGGGACTTAGGGGACAGCAAAACATGCCTGGCCCCTGACTGCGTGGAGTGTATGGTCTAGATGGAAAGAAAGAAAATTAAACAAATCACACTAATAATGAGTGGCAGGTGATATGGGGACAGGGGCAGCTTTAAGAACATACAGCAGGGAAATCCACACTAGTCTAGACGTCAAGAGTCAGGGGCAGGTTCTCTGGGAAGGCGATGAGACAACTCCTAAGAATAAGTGGGTGTTAGCGAGAAAGGGGATGCAGGTGTTCTAGCCAGCAGCAGCAGCATGTGTGAATGGTCATAGAACCATCGTGGTACAAAAATAAGACTGAAAGTTTTATTTGCTGGAGTTTTGGGAGTATCTGAAATTGTGGCAAGGTCTTGGAGATCTCTGTCTGCTGAGTTGAATAAATTTTACTTAGCAGGGGTCAGAAAGCTTTCTGTGAAGGGCCAGAAGATAAAAATACATTGGGCTTTGTGGGCCACATGGTCTCTGCCACCGTTACCGTGAAAGCAAGATGTGTAAATGAATTTGCAGGGCTCGGTTCCACTAAAACAAGCTTCAGGCTGGATTTGACTGTGGGCTGTGTAGTCTGCCCACCCTGTCGTAGAGCAAAGAAGACCCTTTCAGGACTTTTAAGAAAAGAGTGATGTGATTGGACTTGTGATTTTAAAATAATTTTCTAGTGTTTTATTTTACTTATTGATTAGGTTTTCTAGGTGTAGAAATTTATTTCCTCTTGATAACTATACATTTCATATCTATTTCCTGTCTTGTAACAGTGATTCTCAAACTTTGGCCACGTATCAGAATCAGAATCACCCACAGGGCTTGTTAAAAATTCAGATTGTTGGGCCCAACCCAAAGAAGTTCTAATTCCGGAGGCCAGGCATAGTGCCCCAGGATCATATTTCTAACAAGTGCCCAGGTGATTTCGCCCCTGAAACCAGTCTGGGAGCCACACTTTGAGAACCATTGGCTAGATTTCTAAAAGAATGACGGTTGCTAATACTGGCTATTTTTTTGTTCCTAATGTTAATAGGTATGTCATTTGTATGACTTTATATTTTCTTTGTCATATTTAGGAAAAACTGTTTCCATCCTAGATAGTAAGGAACTTCTGACTTTTTTTTTTTTTTAAACAAAGAATATTTGTTAAAATTGATTTAATCTGTTAATGAGGGAAGCATTAGGATAAAACTGGTTGCAGAATTAGAGAGACTAAGTATAGATAGGTATGTAGATATGTCCTTTGGAATTATATATTTTTTTAAATTATAAATTGACAATTTATAATTGTAAATTTTGGGGGTAAAAAGATGTTATAATTTATGAATGCAAATGTGGAATAATTAAATCAAGATACTTAACATATCTATCATCTCAGATATTTGAACTTCTAACATTTCATTAGGCAAAACCTTTCTGTCTTATAAATGAGACTCTCATTACCACTCTCTTCCAAAGTTTAGCTCCAGAGGCCTCAAAGTTAGTGAAAATATCTGACAGATTTGGACCATAAGTTATTCTTAATTATTGGTAGCGGTGTGAGTTTTTATCATTTCCTTTAGTTTCATAGCTATTTTCGTGGAAAGTTGGAAGAAACTGTTAGAAGGCAGGCGGGCCCATGATAAACTGTTTATAGAAGTCTTTGTATTTGCTTCTTTCTTTATTAGGATATGGTAATTTAGAAATTAACTTTCTTTTAGCTCTTACATTTTTCAGATCAGCAGAAACTGAGAAAGCAAACTTGATTTACCCCTGTGATAAGTAAATATGGACCATGAATTAAAAATGCCCACATTCAGACTTTTGATTTAGATCTAATTATTAGTGTTATTTAGCTGCCTGTCCAAGTTTAGAAAGTTATTGACCTAAAATCCTTCCCAAATATTATTTCAGATACAGATGCTGAGAAACCATCCAATTGAATAGAATTAATTTAAACTATTTTTTTTCCAGAAAAATTTGCAAGAAGAAATTGACGCCTTAGAATCCAGAGTGGAATCAATTCAGCGGGTGTTGGCAGATTTGAAAGTTCAGTTATATGCAAAATTTGGAAGCAACATAAACCTTGAAGCTGATGAAAGTTAAACATTTTATAATACTTTTTTTAATTTGTTTAATAAACTTGAATATTGTTTAAATTGATAATTTTCCTTCTTCAAATGACATGGAAAGGAAAACTCTTTTTTTAAAATTTTCATTTATTTAATGGAAACTTGCCTATTTTCACATGTCTTGCTTATTTATTTTATATTTTTAAAAGAAAACAGTATTCATCTATGTATTTTGCATAATGATTATGTCAAGTCTAGGGGCTTTATGTCATGTTATTAAAATCAGTTACGCAATCTTTTATGTTTCTATATTATCATTTAGAATATTTGTTGCAGTTTTCACATGTAAGAATTTAACAGTTGTGTCATGTTTGTGTCTGGTTCTAATTGCTGTCCAGCGATGGTGACAGCACCACAAAAAGACGTGCAGGCCTGCGTCTGTCTGCTGACTTCACAGCTAACACTTTGTCGCGGACTTAAACATAGATGTGTGTATATTTTCCTTAAATATATGTTATAGACTATATTTAAACATATATGTAGCATCCTTTACATGCAAATATCAGAGATCTGGGTAAAAGAGCAGGTAATGTTGAGACAGGTTGAGGCATGTCGAGCTTTGTACAAACATGGAACAGAACCACCGGAGAACATTTTAGAAACCCAAGACGTATTTAGAAAGGAATGTTTAGTATTTTTTAAAATGATAAGTTTTAGACTTTATTTTAGTGCTTTGTAACTAATTGGGCTTTACATTGATAATGATGTGGCAGTTAAGCAGCTGTGTTTTTAAAAGTAAGGCTTATTTCTTAAATAAAGAGTACGTTTACCCCTGTAAACATTCCTCCCGTAAAAACGTATTAATACATTTGGGGATTTGGAAGACCTGATTGTATTAACACTCCAGCAGATGGCACCGATGTGCCAAAATACCAGTGGGAGGCTCGCAATACAAAGTGAGAGTATTTTTAGGATTAAATATGTGTAATTTTAGAGAAAACATCATTTCTTAATTTTCAAGGGTAAACATCACATTTTTTAGTTAAATGTGTAAAAACATTAATTCAAGTTTAAAGATAGATGAATATGTAATTTCTAAAATTCTTAATGATTTAAAGGCAAAATTTTAAATTGTTGCAAAATCTTCCCAAATAGTGATATTCAAATTCTAGAAAATGACTCTTAACAAGGATATTTTGTGTGTGTGTGCGTTGGGTTACTGTTCAGTTAGAGGAGTGGGACCAGGGAGGTAATTCAATCAGGTTGCAGCAGGAAATAAAATTAATTTGAGAAAACTGTGGCCGAAATTACAATGGTGGAGGGTAGCTGTTAGGAGCCTTTTGTACCCTCAAAGGCCAGGGGAGGGAGCAACTGTCCCTTTCACCATGGAACCCAGGGAAAGGATCCCTTCATTTGAGGAGGAAAACTGTCCCTTTCACCATGGAACCCAGGGAAAGGATCCCTTCCTTTGAGGAGGAACACAGCCCGCCTGTGCCATCCCTGCAGTGGTAGAGCCAGGGTGACAACACTGTGACCTCATTCTCTCCTCCTCCACCTGGGTCCCTCCATTGGCAAAACGCAACTGGAATCCAGAGGTGATCCATACAAGTCTTTGGCAAGGCCAGAGAGGGGTGGAGAATGGATGCGTCTGGAGGGGCCAGTGGAAGATCTAGCATGGGGGGGGGTGATTAAAGTTTAATTCTTTTAGACATTTTGTCATTTTAGCAATGAACGCTTATCTGACTTATGTGTGGAGAAACTGAATCATGTAACTGGCCAGGACTTTAAATTTTGTCCTGTGTATTACTAAGTAAACCTAATAATACAAAAAGCCAAATATCTGACATCAGTGGGAATGGGGCGAATGTACAATGTTGCTACCTTGTTTTTCTTAATTTACCTGTGAAATTTTGGGACATCAGGAATATTCGATTCCCATTTCAAACTGATTTCTAAATGGCCCATAAACTTTTCTTTTCGTTAATAGTAAGTTCATTGGGTAGGTGGAGACCGGTGAAGGCATGCCCTGCATCTGAAAGGAATGTAGGAAGTGTCAGTTGCAGTCTAGTAGTTGCCATGCAGAAGTTTTAATCTGGCTGGGTATGTCAGTGTGAATCCTGGTATTTATGTGCAATCACTATTTTTAGACTGTACTTTTTTTTTTTTTAAAGTAATGCACACTAAACAAAAGATATTTGTATAACAAATTTGATCCCTAGGCTTTCAGTTTGCAAACTCAGGTGCATACTGTGCTACGTCATACTGGCCTTCTGATAGGAAGTAGGTAGGAGATAATTTGCTTTATACTGAAGTCTTAGGAGCAGCTACATCGTGATGCCGACTTCATTTTTAAATACCTCTCAAATCTGTCCATTTCTTTGCATCTCCATAACCACCATGAGCCTTCTCCAAGCCTGGAGAGCTCCAGTCAAAAGCATGACTAGGTCAGGGAGTGAGGGGAAGGAACCACTTGAGATACACGAGGTTTTTACAGCTGGAGGCCAGGGTGTCTCTAAAAGGTTTTGCATAGAAAGGTAATAAACATGATTGGAGCAATATTTTAAAATAATTTAGCAATTCTTAGGTGGGTTTTACTACAAAAAGATGGAGGCAGCAATTATTAGATGTTATGCACCTTCCCTGGTGCCTGGAGTCAGTTGGCAGAAGAAAAGAGAGGCTAGGACTTAGCCAGAAGGGGGAACGTATAGGTCTTGGCAGGGATTGGAGAAACGAAGGTGAAGGGAGGAGGAGAAAGCCAAAGATAACTTGGTTTTGAGCACAGGCCAAATGCAGCCTGCAACAGGTTTCCTTTGGCTCTCGTAGTTTAACAAAAAAATTGAATTTGTTGCCACAATAAAATCCGGAGATCTCACATAAAAATTCACAGTTTGGCAACATTGAAACCATATTTCCAAATGGCAGTCTTTAGAGGCTCACCCACTAGACAAAGCAGGCGGTTCCAGCGCACCCAGTCCCCACCCGGCCCACTACCCTCATTTATATCACCTACCTGGTGCCCATTGAGTTTGGCTTTGTGACCCTTGGGTGCCTGCAGGTGCTATTAACAGGCAAGAAAGTGAGAAGCCCGGGTTCGTACGGGGGCGGGGAGCAGGCTGAGGAAGGGAAGGGGAGAGAAGCGCAGGAGCCTGGCACTGAGCCCTTGGAGCTGCCTGGGCATCAGCCACGTGGCGACATGTCATTGGCTGTTGGAAAGGTGCCTTGAAGCTTGGGGCGTGCGGGACTGGGGAGAGATTTGGGAACCATTTTCATCCTAGAGAAGTGCTTCTTAACTTGTAAGGTACGTAAAAATCACCTGGGACTTTTGCTAAAATGCAGATTCTAGCTCAGTTTGGGCTGGGGCGTGAGGTCTGCACTTCTAACAAACTTCCAGATTATGCCAAGATTGCTGGTCCGTGGGCCTGGTGTGGGACAGCTAAGGTAGCCTGTCATGGAGGAGATGAGGACTTAGGAAAAGTGCCGGTGGCAGGAGAAAGAAATGGCGAAGGAGACAGAAGCTGCAATAGTAGTCGGAGATCCACAGGCGTGGGCAGTCCTAGTCGCCAAGAAGAGAGGCTTGAAAGCGGGAAAGAGTGAACGATGTCAAATGTTCCAGTGGCCCATGAGAGCTGAGATAGTGGAGCTTTATCTGATGACCAAGAAGCACTTAATTTCCTTCAGAAAAGGGTTCACCCACCTGCACCCCTGTACACACATGCCTGAGCCCCCACACCTGTGCCCCCCACATCCCCTCATACCTGAGCTCCCCCACACCTGAGTCCCCTCACACCCGAGCCCCCTGATACGTGAGCCCCCCATACACTTGAGTTCCCTACCTGAGCTTCCTCACCCCTGAGCCTCCCATATGCCTAAGCCACATACACCTGAGCTCCCCTACCTGACCGCCCCCCCACACACACCTGAGCCCACATAGGCCTGTGGTATCACAGAGCAGTGGTTCTCGAGGGGGCTCATTGCGTGGTTGGAAAAGCCTTGCACGTGGTGCACCATCAGGTGCTGAGAGTCAGAAATACATGAAAATATTCTCCATGCCACCTGGGACCAGCAGCATGGACATGCCCTGGGAGCTTGTTGGAAATGCCAAGCTTTTCACAGGACTAAACTGTGAAAGAAAAGTCCTCCCACTGGGCAGTGATGTTGAGCCATATAGTGGACATCACCTTCAATATTGTGTCACAGAAACTCTAGGGCAGGGCCTAGCGTTTTAACAAAACTTCCAGGTGATTCTGACTTAGATCACTCAGTCATGGGGCCGGGCCAGTGGCGGGGGGCGAGACTGGAACATCAACTGAAGATTCTTACTGCAGATTATGATGCTGGAGAGGGTAGTGAGACGGGAGCGTTGAAGAGATTGACCCAGCCAGCTCTGGGGTCGAGGGTAGCTAGAGGCTCCTGGTTGCTGGTAGTAAATGGATTATAAAAGATTAAGCAGTAGGTGATCTGAGATTTGGAGGCAGCAAGTGAAAAGTATTTTTACAAGAAAGTTAAGAGTGGAGGGAAAGAGGTAGACGGTCACTTAATGCCATTGCAGTCTCAATGGAAGGGTGCCTTTGTTTTTGTTTTTTTAGAATTAGGGAATATATGAGTACATGGAGTGGATGGGAAGGAGCCAGGAGAGACGGTGCTGAAAAAGTTAAGGGACAGGAGGTAACAGCTGGAGCACAACAAGGGAAAAGGGTGTGGGAGTGCTTATACAAACAGGACCCAGAAAGACACAGAATTAGGTGAACATTATGTAAAAACTCTTCCTTGAGGAATAAATGAGAGGAAAAAATTCAGAATAGAGATTAAGTCTAGAGGAAGAAGAAGATATGGTTGAAGAGACAAAAACAGGAGGTTTTAAAAATCTTTATGTTCTATTTCTTGAGCTGGGTCATGGGTTATTTAAATTCAATATGTTTATTATGGATTATTTTATGTGAACGTAAGCATTCACAATACCCAGTTTTTATGAAGTTGTGTTAGTGATGGCACAAATATACACTGGGGCAATGTGCATGCTGTGAGGTTGCTACTGCTGTTTAACTGTCCGGCATTCTACTATTGGGGAGATAATTTGACACAGAATGGCGCATTGTGACTCTATTTTTAAAGGCAGAAAATCAGCACCAACCAAAAATTTCATTTAGAGATGTAGTATAGAAAATTGTTTGGAGAACAGTAATTAGCGCTTGTTTGTGTGTAGGTAATCCCCAGTAACTAGTTCTCCAGCTGATCCTCGGTTCCAATTCAATTTCCAATAATTTTAATGACAGTGACACCAAAAACTAGCATTGAGTGCTTATTTTATCCTTCTACCATTCCAAATGCTTTTTACCTATTTCTTCCTTTCTCGCTAGGGTCCTTTGAAGTAGATTCTATTACCATCCTTCATTCTGTGGAAGTAGGGAAAGGTTTAGAGAGGTTAAACAATTTGCTCCAAGTCTTACAGCGTACTTAGCAAATGGCGATTAACAAATGCACAGATTGTACTTTCGGAATTTATTTTGTTTGGTGATTTTATTTGTATTCTTTTACTTATCCAAAAGAATTTTGGGTAGCTTCTTATATATACACGTAAACATATATGTGTGCATATATAAAAATATAGATATAACACGAATAGAATAGGAAAAAGGACGAAAATGAATAAAAAAGGGAACAGTAACTAAGTTGGCCACAGAATCCACACATCAGCTTAACTCTGAGCTTACGTGTAGCCAAGGCAAAGAAAGAAAAATGGTGAGTAATGCTACATTGGAAAGGGTGGTATATACCAGTATATCAGGAGAAAAAAAGCATTTTTCAGAAGATTAAATTTTGAAAAAAATTTCCCCCAGTGGGCGTTGACTTTGAGTAATGTAATAGATACTAACTTAAACAGCTACTTCAAGCAAATGCAATAGCAAACGTCACATGGCCAATTCGTGTAGCACTTGAACAAACAGGTACCCTCGATCCAATGGAAGTATTAATAATTCAGAAAGAGGCTGATAATAGACAGCCAACATCCAGACAGTGCTCATCTACCCTGAGTCAGGAACTGGTGAAGCACATCACATATGTTAACTTAGTCCTTCCAGTGATGTAAGTTGCAAGTTACTGTTCTGATCGTCTCCATTTTACAGATGAGGAAATCGAGGCCCAGATGAAGGTTCCACAGTCCCTCAGTAGGGGAGCCTGGACTCATACTTAAATCTGTGTTCCCAACCCCTCCGTGGCAAGACTGATATGCACATGTAGAATCTTCTAGCAACCCCCCTAGATTGAAGGACAGCCTATAGGCACCTTCAAATTCAGAATTTCTCTCAAAATAGTAGAAATTAGAGAGCAGAGTGGTCATGGCCTGGGTCTATGAAGCAAAATTAAAAGACTCTTCTTACTGGGAACCCATTGTAATTCTATGTTATAGAGAGACAGGGATGGTATCTTATACCCACAGAACAGGTGGAATCCTGAACTTGGCCACTGTGCCAATAATATCAAGGTGATATTATAATTGGGTACACGGGGAAAGGTAGGCTCTGTTGGGAAGGCGCAATGACTACCACAGTCATAATTTCTGATTTGTGTTGTAATAATATCTCTGACATTCACAATCATGCTGTAATTTGGCACAATGCTAGAATGACTGGCAGAGTTCTTATGATGTCAATAAAACACAGATGAGCAAATGTGCTAGAAAACTGGATTGAGTCTTTCTCATGATGTGATATGGAGGGAAAATAATTGGCCTGAAGAGGACCTGCATTTAATTACTAATCTATTAATTATTGTTTTAAATTATCTGATTCAAATGTATGAAGTCCAAGTTATAGTAGCTGGCAGTGGCAAAAGAATAGTTACACTTGTGCAAAAATATGCCGTAACCTGTGTCCACGGTGACTGTTGACTTGGTCCACATCTCCCATCTTTGTCTCTGCCACCATGGCCACTTGGCTGGGATTGCTCCTTTGGGCTATTGCTTGTGTCTTCTGTTGAGCCTCCCTGTCTCCATTCTCACACACACACCCCCTTCAATCCATTTTTCCTCCGCAGCTAGATACATTTTTTTCAGACTACAAATCTGATCAGGTTACCCTTTCCCTAATACCCTCCTCCCCCAAAATTCATGTCCTCCCTTCCGCTTGGTCTGAACCCCACCTCCTTCTCCATGTGCCCTTTCCTCTCTGCACTAGCCACACTGGCCTTGTTCCAGTTTCCCGAGGTTGTTAGGCTGCCTTTGGTCACAGGACCTGTGCCCTCACCAGCTCAAGCCCCCAGTGTGCTTTCTCAGTCCCATGTGCCTCTCCTTTGTAGCGTACATGGCTATTACGTTTACATTTTTCTGTGCAAATTATTGGTATATCTTCCTCATTAGACTGGAGTCAGAGACCATGCTAGTGCTTTGTTCACTCTTACATTCCCAGTTCCTGCCTCCCACGAAATCTAGCACATTATAGTGCTCAATATGTGCTGTGATCCAGCAATTCCACTGCTAGGTATGCATCCAATAGACACGAAAGCTTGTGTCCGTCAAAAGACATATTAAAGAATGTTCATACACTAGATCCACCCTCAGTGGATGCCTGAAACTGTGGCTAGTACTGAACCTTATATCCCTCCCAGTCACTCAAGACTCTTATTGTGCTGTATGGAAACCTCAGAAAGTGAAACCAGGGATAAGGGAGGATTGTTGTAGTAGCTTTATTCTTAATGGTCAAAATCTGGAAACAATCCAATGTCTATCAACAGGAGAGTGGATACATAAAGTGTGGTCTATTTATGCAATAAAATGTTACATAGCAATAAAAAAAACCTACTATAACATACAAGGAAATGAATGGCTCTCACAAACATGATGTTGAGTGCAAGAAGACAGACTTAAAAGAGAGCATTCTGTATGATTCCAGTTATATGACGTTTAGAAACAGTGAAGGGTAGGGAAAGGTCACCTCTTAAAGAAGAGTAGTAATAACTGCCATTTATGGCACATTTACAAAATCACAGGCCCCAGAACCAAGGTATGTTCGGACCAGAAATGCAGGGCATTTGACATGCCTTAACTATGCCCTCCTCCCCAAACATGTAGACATTGATTCTTTTATTGTCCCTATTTTTCAGATGAAGAAACTAAGGCTCTGGGCAGGGAAATACCTTGCCCAAGGCTACACTGCCGGTAAGTGCAGCGATGAGTCCACTCCAGCTCTGTGTGACCTCGTCGTGTGCTGACAATTACTGCCAATAATTACTTATACGGCCTCATGAGACTCATCTCCTGTCATTGCTTTGCCAAACGATGGCTTGAGATGACATGCTCTAAGCATTCCCCACAAGACCTTGGACATAGTAAGGACTCAATAAATATTGTTTATTGTGATTAGTTCTATGAAAAACCTGAGGCTCAAAGAGGTTGCTCAAAGCCGTAGAACTAAGTGACATTGCATTGGTATAGTTTTGATGGTGAATTCTATTGAGGGGATTGATTCTAAGTGATTTACATAGTGACCCTGAATGCGGGGTCAAAAATGCTCAGACCACAGGGTGGGGTCTGAGCATTTTTGGTTTCCTGAGCCCCTTCCTTCATAAGATGACTATTAAAAAGTATATTTTATGACTGCCTTGGTTTGAAGACAGATATAACCCTGGCTGGATTATATTCATTATTTTTTCCTGATTTTTAAAAGAAATTAAACATTTTCACAGGCCCTTCAGGTGCCATGGGCCCTAGGCACTCTGCCCTTGTGCCTGATGGAGGAGTGGGTCTTGCCTCAGTGCAGGTATGATTGTCAGGTGCTAGGTGAGGGGGGCGGGTTTCTTTTGAGGAGTGGGAGGAGACTGAGTTTGAAAAATACAACCAAAGACAGAATTCTTTGCTGGCAAAAAGAGATTTTACTTCTCCTGTTCTTTTTAAAAATTGCCATAGATAAAGATTTAGCCATCGTCATGAAATGTCATTTGGGTTCAAATGATAGTGAGGAGTTTTTTTTTTTTTTTTTTTTGAGACAGAGTCTCACTCTCTTGCCCGGGCTAGAGTGAGTGCCATGGCGTCAGTCTAGCTCACAGCAACCTCAAACTCCTGGGCTTAAGCGATCCTACTGCCTCAGCCTCCCGAGTAGCTGGGACTACAGACATGCGCCACCATGCCCGGCTAATTTTTTGTATATATATATTTTAGTTGTCCATATAATTTCTTTCTATTTTTAGTAGAGACGGGGTCTCACTCTTGCTCAGGCTGGTCTCGAACTCCTGACCTCGAGCGATCCACCCGCCTCGGCCTCCCAGAGTGCTAGGATTACAGGCGTGAGCCACCGCGCCCGGCCTGAGTTTTTGATTTAATGAAAAATCATAAAACAACCCAGAAAAAAAAAAAAGAGACTGCAATTTATGGAAACAATGTTTTCTGGGATTTAGTCTGATTTCGAGTGGGGTTGGGGAGAAGCAATTGATGAAATGCTACAAAATGCTAGAATTTAAATAGGCCTTGATGTAAATAATAAATTATGGTTTCAGGCTTTCAAAATGCACGATTCTAGTCTCAGTTTAAATAGTAGTCTAGTCGAGCCAATCTAAACATACAGAGACTGATAGCAGCAACTATGGCAGAAAACACGTTTTCTTGAAAGTTTTAAATTACCTATTTGCCTAAAGTCTGAAACATTCTATTTAATAGAAAGCCTTTGAAAAAGCACTGAAAAAAAAAAAAAAAAATCCCTGAACAACTTAGACAGTATTTGTCCATGGGATTTGAATAGCTCTTAGCTAGTAACTGGTGTTTGTAACCTTTTATGGCAAACAAACACATAGAAACAGGGGTCGGAAGCAGTACACTGAGCAGGTCCTGAGTATTATACAGGACACACAGGGCACTTACACATCTTCATTCTGTGTACTTAACGGCAGCTGTGTGTTGCACAGGGTGTAAAATATGGGTTAATTTTGGCATTATAGCTGCTATTAACACAAAACTAAGATAGCACAAAGACAATAACACACCTTCCTGTTCTGTCAAGAATGGTGGGTGTAAGTGCTCTCAAGACCAAGTAATATGGGAACAGATGAAAGTGAAACCAACAGGAAAGCCCTTATCAATGCAAAGAAAATGGGTGAAGCCACCATGCAATTACCTGATGCCTTTGGCCCTCATCAAGATGAACGAGATAGGCCGGGCGAGGTGGCTCACGCCTGTAATCCTAGCACTCTGGGAGGCCGAGGCGGGTGGATCGCTCGAGGTCAGGAGTTCGAGACCAGCCTGAGCAAGAGCGAGACCCCGTCTCTACTAAAAATAGAAAGAAATTATATGGACAACTAAAATATATATATACAAAAAATTAGCCGGGCATGGTGGCGCATGCCTGTAGTCCCAGCTACTCGGGAGGCTGAGGCAGGAGGATCGCTTGAGCCCAGGAGTTTGAGGTTGCTGTGAGCTAGGCTGAAGCCACGGCACTCACTCTAGCCCGGGCAACAGAGTGAGACTCTGTCTCAAAAAAAAAAAAAAATAAATAAAAAAAAAAATAAAAAAAAAAAAAAAAAGATGAACGAGATAATCTTACCCTGGACCAAGGTGTGTTCACACAAGAAATGCTATGCCTGGATTTCACCCAGACGACCCTGGTGACTGTGGAGCTCACATAAATGCAGGGCTGGGCCAGTGGTAGCTACCCCAGTTAGAGTGGGCAGAACTCTCATGGTCTCCATGGTTTATACCTGCCCTTGTTGTCTCCTCAACAATAAAGTCACTGTGGCTTTTATGGCAAAGGGATTTCTAAGCTTTTATTTTATGCTAATATCATAGTTGTTAGAGCACTTGGGTGTAGGTGAGATGGTGATGACAGGCAAGGAAGTGCCCTGCGAAAGGCGGAAACAGCCTCTTGGCTTCAGCCAGCCATTGCCATGTTGGAATATGGGCAAGAGTTGCCAAGTTTTCTGATTGTTCAAGAAAGGCCAATAATCTGAATTTCTTTTGTATGAAATCTCCCAATTTCTAAATGTTGCCAAATCATTCAAAGATTTGGAAGACATTAAGAAGAATAGAACAATGAGGGACAAATGACAAACGTCTGCAAACCACAGTTCACAGACCACCAACTCATAGCCAAACCACAGGGTAACATCAGAGGGAATCAGTGAAGTCTGACAAAAGCCCTGTAATCAATAGTAAAAAAGATAATATCATCTTTCCTTTGGAATTTTAACCAAGTGACACTATTCAACAATGTGTACCCTATCTTCAACTTAAAGGAAGAATTCCTTTCCTTAACCTAAAGGAAAGTAAATAAATCTATGGCAGGGATTTTTTTTTTTTTTAATAACATTGATGAATTATTTAAAGGTGGTTTTAGTTTATGTCTTAGTTGCTCTGATGGGTTAAAAGAGATTCTAGCACATTGCTCATGAAGAAAGGAGTAAGAAGTTTTTTCAGTAGATAAAAAAACAGTAGTGGACAGAATATTTTTTTTTTAATAATGGTCAAGGAAACATCTAAACCAACTTAAATACTAGCAGAGAGAGTTTGCCAATAAGTCCATAAAGCAAAGGGGTTATTAACCTCAAGACAGAGCTACTGTTGGGATCACAGGAAAACCATCAGCCATGCACCATTTTTTATTGACACTTGAGGGTAAACTAATAAAACTCCCCATTTCGATTAAATTTTGGAAACTCACATTCCCTCTTTTTTAAATGCTGCAAACTGGATTATAACCACAGCAGCCCCATTTTTCTCAAATCTCCTCTTGGCTCAGAAAGTGGAGCCAATGACACATTCCAGCATTTTCCTCCTTATAATTTTCCTTGACACAGAAGGCTACAAGATGTGATGTTAATAAAAGGGGAAAGGTTAAAATCCTTTTCGGTTTTTTAGGTGAGTTTGTAGAGCCATTTGAAATCATGTGTGGCTTTACAGTGTGCTGTCTGATCCTCTTCAGGGGTTCCTAGAGTCATGCTGGAGCTGAAAGGGATCTTGGAGAATAATTACAGATTTCCCAGATAGGAGAATTGGGGCTCAGAATGGGTGACCCCGCCAGGGTCAAAGAGCAAAACAGGATCAACTGCAATTCTATGTTTGTGGTCGGCAGTCCTCTGCATTGAGTCCCAGTGACCCCCACCCCCTGGCATTCATTCTCCTGTGTCATCTTCTCCCTTTGAGTGGGGGCTGGAGCTAGTGACAGTCTTCTAATGAACAGAATTCAGCAGAGTGATGGGGTCACTTCTGTGTATGTTACGAAAGACTGTGTCTACCATCTTGCTTGTCTTCTCTCTGGCTGGCTCCTGAGCTCTCTCCCTCTCTCCCACTCCTGCTCTCTTGCTCTTCTCACATGCTTGCTCCGAGGAAGCCAACGGAAGAGAGCCGTGCTACAAGGAACTGAGGGAGGCTATGCCCTTTACTCTCCTGGAGTAAAGGAAAATAAAGAATAATGGAATAACATGTAAAAGCTTAGCATAGTACTTTATACTTATTAAGTGCTCCATATGTGGTTTCTACTTTTATTGTTATTATTATTAAAGATATACTTCCATGGTTGCATTGGCTGGCAACAGCAGATCCTGTATATTATAAAGATTTTATAAGGTTTTGATGAAAGCTGACACAGAGCACCCAAACTCTTTAGGATATCTGTCAAGTGAAAATGCTAGCATTTTTAAAATGCTTGGACCCGAAGGTATTAAGATACTTTCTTTTGAATGTGATCTAAAGCAGATGAACAACCAGCCAAAAATTTATCCTCTAACTTGCTTAGGCTGAGGAGGAAATTTATTGCCATGCATAATTGAGCATTCAGAGACAGGATTGGCTTCAGGCAGGCTGGATTCAGGGCTCACGCAGTGTCATCTGGATTTATTTTTTCTGCTGTCTGCTGTGCTAGCTTTATTCTAAGACTACATGCAACAGTGTCCAGCATCTTCAATCCATGCTCTTCTGTCATCCTGGGGAAATGACTTCAGTGGCTCAATCTTCATATCTTTCCAGGTTCAAGCCCCATGAAAGCCTTCCTTGTAGAGCTCATAAAAATTAGAGATTCATTCTGATTGGACTGGCTTAGCACATGCCTATATACGATTCATATCTGGAGATATAACAATTCGAGCTCTGGGTCACGAGCTCTGCTCCTGGAGCTGAATGTAGAACCATATCCAGGCCCATGAACTAGAGCAGGGAGGGGACACTACCCGAGAAAGTGAATTGATGTCAGGGAGGCAAACAGTCAATGCTCACTGCAAAGTGATGAAGCCTTGAAATATCTGCATATTTGATGACCCATTCATCAAAAAGAGCAAATATATGAGCCTTGCATCATTTTGATCCTTTGTCTTGTGTACTCTTTTCATCATAATTTTTAATAATCTGCTTTCTTATATGACTCTACATTTACAATAAGATATCCTAGCCAGCCCCTTTTTATATACCTGCAAAATAAGAATTGATTACTTTCTCTGAGAATGTGCCTATTGCAGAAATGTAGACTTTGTCATTCTCTCATACTTTGCTTGTTTGACGTTTTAAAGCTCTTTACAGCTTTCTCTCCTCCTATATTTTTATCTCATTTGAAACAAGTGAAAAATGAGATCAATTCTTGGCATCAAAAGGAAGTGAATACCTAGCAAAACTGCATCACTTTGGAAACAAATTCAGTGAACAACCACACTTAAGCTTTCAACAACATGATTCATAGTTGAATCCTTTATGCACTTGACATATCTTGGATGTCACACAAGGGATTCCGTTACATCTTGTATTAGTTATCCAAGGCTGTGTAACAAATCACCCCAAAACTTAGCAGCTGGAAACAACAAACATTTATTGTCTCACAATTTTTGGAGGTCAAGAATCTGGGAGCAGCTCAGCTATATACGTCTGGCTCAGAGTCTCTCATGAGACTGTAACCAAAGTGTCTGACAGAGCATAAGTCATTGCAAGGCTCAGCTGGGGGAGGGTCTGCTTCGAAGCTCACTTGAGTGGTCATTGTCAGATCTTAGAAGATCTGTGTCCAAGCTTCCTCACATGGGACTCTTCACTGGTCTATTTCATAACATGGCATGTGGCTTCCCCTAGAGCACCCAACAGAGAAGCCACCAGTTTTTTGTAACCTGTATTGAAAATGACATCCCATCACTCTTCTGCCATGTTCTGTTCATTAGAAGCAAGCCAGTAAGTCCATCCCACACTCAAGGGGAGGGGATCCCAAAGGAAGGAACACCAGGAAACCAGGAGGCAGGAGATTGGGGACCATTTTACAAGCCTGCCCACCATACCTGTATAATAGGAGGACTGTGTAATATAGCACAGTTTAAACTCCAGGGCAACCATAGGACCTATAAAACTATAAGACAAGTACTTTTTACAAAATCCCAGTGTTGTCTGTATAGGTATTTATTTTTCAAAATTGGATTGATTTTCTTTTTCCTCTCTAGCTAACATTGACTCAGTTTGAGGTGAAAAAAATGCCTGCTTAATTATTGATTACATTTGAAATAACTTTTTAACATTTGTTGACTTCTGGATATACTTTAGGAGTAGAAAAAAGAAACAGAACTGTGGATTTTTTCAATTTTACAATGTCTGCTTTACAGTTTTGTACATATAAAACATCTCGAAGAAAAATTGAAAGGACACAACTTGGAAATACCTCAATGAATTAAAAAAGGCTGTGTGATTGAAGAAAAGACTGTTGTGTTTAGTTTTCTAGAAAGTGGAGTTATAGAGATGAAAAATGCTGTATAAATGGACTGAGACATGGTGAATCAACCATTTTTCACTTTGACATGTGAATATGGTTTTGATTCTACTCAAAGTCTGACTTTTCTAAGAAAGGAAGAAGTAACAGTAGCCACAAAGGTGTTCATTCTTCTGTATGCTTGAGAGTCAAAGAAAATGTGTTCTTCTTTCTGAAGAGGGGTGTGTGTATGTGTGCACTTTCCTTTTGACTGAGATTGCTTATAAGGCACATGGAAATAATGGAATTAAATTTCCTCCTCTTCTTGTGCTACAAACCTTTATAAAGGTTGCTATAAATGTCATAACTACTTTGTTTCTTGAAAAGTAATTTTCCTGTCAGTCTGATCTGTTCCTTTGACATCATATTATTAGGCTATGATGGTTTCTTTAAAGTGCATCAAAGTATATGTTCCAGTGTATTTTTATCGTTTTACTACCTTACAGTGAGTTTTTCACTAACTTCAAGGCTTCTTTCTAAGTCACTAATTATTCATAAAGCATGGTGAGATTGCTTTATTTTATCCTCCTAATGAAATGCATTAAAGTTTAAGGAAACCCTTAACAGAGCTTAAAATGCCAAAAAGAGCTCAGGAAATTAAAAGTCATTGCAGCTAAAATGTGAAGAGAAGGAGGAGGAGGAGGAGGAGAAGGAGGAGGCGGGGAGGAGGAGGATGAGGAGGATGAAGAGAAATGCTTAGAAATGATACGATGAGGCACATGAAGAGGTAGACAGAAAGACAAAGGAAGAGCAATGGTCGAGCACTTCTGGCTTCCATATCACCAATGGCCCCCAGGTACATTAAAAAACAATCCTGGAAATCTACAGAAATTCCAGGAAGGCAAGAGCAATCATAATGCTGTGAAAACAAAACATTCAGACCTCTGTTTTCTCTGCAATGTCTCCGATGTCAGGAGGAACATTTCCTAAGAAGGAGAGATGATCATGAGATTAAAAAGAAATTGAAAGTTTTTCGTTACAGGTCAAGAAATCATTGGCTGAAGCTCTCAAAATGCAATCATATTTTATTATATTTTCTAGTTATTCAAGATTTACCTGTAACAGAATTTTTTAAACGACATTTTTAAACAGGATGTGAATGCTTTGCATTACATAGCTTAATGTAATTGATTTAAAGTCCATGAGAAAAACCAATTTTCCTCTTCTGTAAGACATACTGATTTAAGACAAAAAGCAGTAATTGTGTCGTTGGAGGTCAAAGGTGAGCTGACGAGAGAGGAAATTGGAAAGGAGAGGGGGGAAAACATATAAAAGAAGATAAAAAGAGGTCTGCACATAAACATCTATGTCTGAGATTTAATTTATTTTCTCTAAGGTTTTATTTTCCCCCAATAGTTATCTTCAAGGAACAGAATTCATTCAGATCCAGATGTGTGTGATGTTAGGCTGAGCCCATTTGTAAAATAAACAAGAAATCTTATTTCTTATCAAGATATAAGATGAGCCAAGATTTATAGACACGAATGTACCATTGTCTTTTTGGATATTTAGACTGAGTTTTCTTAAAAGCTTGAAAGGGTTTTAAGATGCTTCATGGAGTCATTTGTCTAATTGGAGATCTAAGAATGCAATGACATGAAGAATGCATTAATTCTGAGAAAACTGAAAGTTGTTTGTAATTGTAATAAGTGGATTTTTCTACCTCCCTTTGGCATCGATAACGAGCTTGCTGGCTCAGTTCTGCACCCTCTTCGTCTTTCTCTCTCCTTTAAATCTTCGTTGTTATCCTCCTTATTATCTGCTATTTATTTTCCTAAAGGGAATCACTGCTTTATTAATCACTGCTTGACTCAGCACAGTGAGCCTTGTAAAGAGCTTGTTTGGACTGAAAACCACAAACGTAGCAAGTGGCTCTTGCCTGGACCTCTGGAGGTTCTCCTCTTGCCCTTGACCTCTGTGAGAATGCCACCTGTGGAAGTGCCATCAGTGGCCAGAGGGCGTTCGGTGTTTCTGAAGCTTAGAGGAAGGGAACTTAAAGACAGTTTGCAGGTAGTGTGCACCTGGTGTGTCATACTAAACCATGAGAATTCTCATTGCTTACATGAAGAAACTTGGTGTTCTTCAAGAGCAAAACGATGAAAATCATTTTTGAAACAAAAGTAATTTAGGTATCTGGTTTGTTTTTCAGAACTAGTGACCTTAGTTCATTCTGAAGCTGGCAATTATATTTTGTTTCTAAGGAGCATAGTTGTAAGCAAGGCTCATAACAAGTGTTCGGACTTCAAATATCTGTTGAAAAATAACCTTCGAGTTTAAATAATTGGAAATGTACAAATTTCAATTTTCCTTGAACTATTACTAGATCTTAAAAAGTAAAGGTTTCATAAATCTATATATGTGATAAAATTTTATAAAAATATACACCAAAAATAACCTCATGTGAAAACTGGTGAAATCTGAACAAAATGAATATTTGGATTCATAGTATAGTACCAATGTTAATTTTCTGGTTTTCACACTGTGCTCTACTTATGTAATATATTATCTCTGGGAGAAGCTGGGTGATGGGTACATGGGACCTCTGTATGATTTTTTTTTGACTCCTTGAGAACGCAAATTTGAAAAGAACAAAGATCAGGAACACAGCTCAGCCTCAGGAAGGGACTGAAGTTACTTAGAGCTAAGTCCTGGCATTTCTCGTCTCTTTCTTACACACTTTTCCTAGGAACTTTAAATACCACAAGATGCTGATACACCCAATTTATATCTCCAGGATGTATGTCTCTTTTGAATTCCAAAATCAGACTTAATTGCCTCGTTGGCATCTTCTTTTAGTAGTATCACAATCATCTCGAAGTTATTAAATCCACGAGTGAATTTTTGAGCAAGCCCCTGGCCCCCAAATTACATCTCCACATAGCTCAGTGCTCAACGTAAGCCTGGGAGTGATCCCATCCAGGGGCTGTCTGGCTTCCCCTCTACTACGGCAGAGGTAAGTAATTGTGACCGAGACCTCAGGGACCATAAAGCGTAAAATACTTACAGTTGAGCCCTTTGTAGGAAAAGTTTATTAATCCCTACTTTAGATGGTCTGACCCCATCTACCTCTGTGCCTTGGTCTCCTAGTTCTCTCTCTTTCGTGCCCTCTGTTCCAGCCCCAAAGCCTTCTTGCTGCTCCAAGTTTGCTTCTGCCGTAGGGTTTCAACACACAGTATTTGCTTTGGCTAGAATGTTCTTCTCTCTAAAAGCCCCATGGCTCACTCTCTAGCTTCATTCAGGTTCTGTTCAAGGTCAGGTCAGAATGGCCTTCCCCGCCCACCCCACCTGAAATCACTCCCACCCGCTCCATCACCGTCTGCTCCTTACCCTGCCGTATTCTTCATGGCATTTAGCACCACCTGTCATACGCCTATTTGTTTGTTGCTTTGTTGTCTTTCTTCTTCCATGAAAATCCAAGTTCCGAGAAATCAAGGATCTTAATTGCTGGGTCCTCTGTTGTATCTCTAGCAGTGCCAGACCATCATGGGTGCTCAATAAATATTTGTTGAGTAAGTTAACTTAATAACTAGCTTTCTTGTGTGGCGGGGATCATGCTAGCTAGATATGAGGTAAAAGAGGTGAACTCTTATTGACGGTTCTCCAGGATCCCACCTGGGACCCGGAGGTGGTGCTGGAAAGTGAGTGTCCTGAACTTCCAAAAGGGATATTCACAAACGTCACCAGGAGCCAGCACTTCTGTGAGGTGAAATCAGGTGTTCTAAGGTAGGGCATCTATATTTTTTGGGTTTCAAAGAATACGGCACTTCCCCCCCCCCAATATGCTTTTTAGTTTTGAGAACAACATAGGGCTGCCAACTTAATTATTTGTGAAATAGGATATTCAGAGTAATAAATCTGCTGGCTTCAAAGTGACAGCATCAAGACAGGTGGGGAAAATTTAAATATGAACTTGGATATCAGATGATACCATGGAATTATTATTAATATTTAGTGTGATCATGGCATTATGATTATATAAGAAAATGTCTGTTTTGCTTAGAGATGCGTGTTGTTGTACGTGGAGATGAAATGGCATGACGAGTGGGATTTGCTCTAAAATAACTGAGTGGCAGCAATGGAACGGGGAAGGGAGGAGTGCTATCTCATTTTACAGAAAAGGAAAGGAAGGCTTGCAAAGAACTTGCTACTCATCAAGATCACGTAGCTAGAAAGAGGGGGAGGTAAGATTTGAACCCAGGCAATATGACCCTAAAACCCAATGTTATAGTACGAACCACTCCAATGCAGAATGGCACATGGAGTTTTGGGGTCACGTGGGGAAGTTGCAGCGTGCAAAGATGCCAGCCGTCCTCACTGCTCCTCTGCACTGTGGGTACTTCAATCTTGCTCTTCCATCTGTGCCTGCACCCCACCCTCACGTAAGGAAATTCAGGATCTTTGGACAGTCAAGAGTGTGCATCAGCTGAGAGACAGCTCTCTATACAGACACCAAAATTCTGCATGTTTGTAGCCAGATTTTTTTTTTTTTTCATTTTCTTTATCCTTGTCTCCATGGTGCTCAACGAACCCAGAACATAAACAGACAGATGGTGTGAGTGGGTGGGTGTTGTAGCTTAATGCCAATACAGTTGCTATCAGTCTCACCTCTTTTTCCTCCCTCTCAACTTAATGATGTCACAGTGACCCAGCACCCTGGCAGACCTTGGCAACACGAGAGAAACTTTCTGGTATGTTTTTGAGAGATCAGGTCTAATGATGAAGGTTTCAGAATCTGCAGACATTTTCCAGAAAAACCTTATCCTGTGAAGATCTCTCAGACTGATAATATCTTGATGACTGAGAGTGAAATAATGCTATTTAATAGTAATAACAATAACTGCAACTCCAGTGTTTCATGGACTCAGTATTGGGCACTGCATTGAGCATTAGTACGTTTCAGAGATCATCATTTCACTCTCGTCGCCACTCTGCTCAGTAGGTACTGATAGGCCTATTTTGGAAATGAGAAAATTTCCAGCTAACATTTCCTTTCCTCCTTTTTTCTGCAAATACTTTTCAAGAATTTACTATACTTAAGGCACATTAGGTACAACTTTGTTACAGAGTTTCAAGGAGCTTTTAGCCTTAAAATGGGAGAAGTCAACATCAACAACTAACACGTTTTGGGGACATTTATTGAGTTATACCAAAGAGGCTGTGCATTTCAATCTTTGGTTATTTCATGCTTTCAACAATTCTCTCACAGAGGTTCTCTTTCTGCCTCATATTCTACAAACAGGGACGCTGGGGCATAGATAGGGTAAGTGTCATGCCTCAAATCACACATTTGCTCAGTGGTGTGAGCTCGGACTTAAACCCTGGAAGCCTTCCCCTAGATCTGCAAGTCTGGTCATCATGCCACACCAGGCTTTCTTATTTAAAATGTACACGCCCCCCCAACACACGGGCATGCACACACACACACAATACAGAATAACCGGTGACGTGGATCAGCTCCAAGTAAGTCCTGTTTACTTTTTCCTCCCTGCAATGAGAGTCTCAACTTCCTTAGGCAGGAAGGAGCCTCATTCATCTTTTTGTCCTCAGCATCCTAGACCAGTGATTTGGGGGGTGGTGGGGTTGACTTTCCCCCTAGGAAACCTTTGGTAACATCTGCAGACATTTCTCATTGTCACAACTTGGGGGATGTACTGCTACTGGCATCTAGCAAGTAAGGTCAGGGATGCTGCTGAGTGTCCCGCAGTGCGTGGGACAGCCTCCCCATCGCAGAGTCCCCCAGCCCCAGTGGCGGTAGGGTGGAGGCTGAGAAACCCTGTCCACGTGTAAGTCAGCAGAGTGGTGCTCAGTATACGTCTTGTGGAATCAATTTCAAGTCACATACCAAGAACCTCCACCAAATAACAGTTCCTAAAAGGTAAACCTCCACTTACCTCTCAAAACCCAGCACAAGCATCATTACTTCCCAGAAGCCTTTCTGACCTTCCCAGATAGCTTTTTTTGTAAATCCTAGTAAAATATTGGCTTATTTCACTCAATTTCTCTTCTACCACTTTCCTAATCAGTACTCCTCAGGGAATGGGAATATCAACCTAAGGATGACACAATTAAGTAAAAAATGTGTTTCTTAAAAATTTATATGAAACATTTCAAGGTAAAAAAAAAAATGTGTGAATTTTCCATGGCTTTGAGGATGGGATTTAAATCATTATGTTTCCTACCATACATAAATAGTTACCCAGCTTTTAATGAAATGCAAGCCTTCTATTCAGTTGCTAAATCTCCCGAGGTGGTTTCTGTTTTTTTTTTTTTAGTTCTCAGTAGAGCATTCTTTCTTTTTTTTTATAGTCAGGTTTATTGAGGTGTAATTTACATACAGTAAAATTTGCTCTTTTTAAGTGGATAGCTCTATTTGTTTTGACAAATGAACATAGTGGTGTAGCTATCACAAAAACAAACTAAACACACACAAACTGTTACCAGTGAACATTTTACTTTTTAATAAGAAGTGGGTATTGCTTTTGTAAGTATTAATACTTTATGTCTGGTCGAGTGAGGCATAATTTACATATAGTGAAATTTACCTTTTGCAGTTCAAAGCGTTTTGAGAAACGTGTGCAGTCATATAATCACCGCCACCCTCATGAAAAAGAACATTTCTATCACCTCTAAAAACTCCCTCGTACCTGTGTGCAGTCAACCCCCTTCCTGCCCACCACCGCCGGTCCCAGAGAGCACCTGATCGTGTTTCTGTGCTGGCATCTTTGCTTTTTTCTAGAATTATATGTAAATGGAATCATATAGTAATGTGGCATTTTGTGTCTGGCTTCTTTCACTTCACATAACACGTTTGAGGTTTCTCTATGTTGCAGAACGTATCAGTAGTTTGTTCTTTTTGTTGCTTTTTAGTCCATTGCGTGGATGCATCATGGCTTCTTATCCATGCCCTAGTTAGTGGATATCTGCGCTGCTTCTAGTTTTTGGAGATTATTAATAAATCTGCTATAAACATTTGCATACAGGGTTTCATATGGGGACATAAATTTTTATTTTTCCCAGGTAAATACTAGGAGCGGGATTGCTGGATCATATGGTAAATACATGTTTCACTTTATAAGAAGCTGCCAAACTATTTTCCAAAATGCTTGTGCTATTTTTCCACAGAGCATGACAATCCTAACTACTTCATGTCTCTACCACCACTTAAAATTGTCAGTGGTTTCGGTTTTAGTCATTTTAGTAGGTGTGTTCTGGTATCACAATGTTTTTATTTGCATTTTCCCAATGACTAATGATGTAGAGCATTTTTAATGTGCTAATTTGCCATCCATATCTCTTCAGTGGTTAAATGTTTATTCAAATCTTTTGCTCACTTGTTAATTTGATTGTTTTCTTACTGAGTTTTGAGAGTTCACTATATATTTTGGATGCAAGTTCCTTATTACAGAAGTAACTTGCAAAAACTTTCTCCTAGCTGTGGCTTGACTTTTCACTCTCTTAATAGTCTTTCAAAGACTAGAAGTTTTTCATTTTGATGAAGTCCAGTTTATCAATTTTTTCTTTTATGATTTGTACTTCTTGTGTCCTGTATAAGAAACAGTTGTCTAGTACCAGGTCATGAATATTTTTCTCTCAAGTTCTCTTCTGGGAATTTTTAAATTTTAGATTTTACATTTAGCTTTATAATCCATTTTGCGTTAAGTTTTATATATAGTGTGAGGTATAATTTTCTTGAGCAAACACTTATATGTACCAAACACAGTTCATCACACTGTACAAATAATAACTCTTTTAGTACTCATCACAACCATAATGGCAGGTGCTTTTAATGGTTCTGTATTCTTGACAAGGAACTTGAGGCACAGAGAGGTTAAATAGAATTCCCAAGGTCACACAGCCTGTAATTGATGGAACTTAGCTTCTATTTTCTTCTCTCATTAGGAATCATCTCTTAGTATAATGGCTGATATAGCTGTCTGAATTCCTCAGTAGTTGGTAAGTGCTTTGAAGATAGAGATTGTGTCTTTAAGCTGTGTGGCTTGAGCACTTAGCTAATGCCAGCCCCAGAGAACATGCTTCATGAAGGTGTATAAATGAATGAATGAGCAAATGTGCAAAGTGTGTACCAAATGAGTGCTTTGAAGGTTATGCTGTTTGGAATCTCTGCCACTGAAGTAAAAGACATCCAACGGCCCAGACAGAAAGCTAAGGTCAAACGAAACACGTGAACTGTCTCAATTAAAAACAGAGAAAGCATTTTGCTTAGGAATATTCTTCCCTAGTGCACGATGGTTCAGATTTCAATAGATCCAACTTTGATATGCTGGTAAAATACGGTAGAAAGACCCAATCTTGGAATCCATGCTGGAGGACTCAACCAGAGGGATGACAATTGTCAACATCTGTGTGGGAATTAAGGGTTGGAGGCGTGAGGTTGATTGCTGGGAGTTTAAGAGGCAGGAGGAGAGGCGGTGGCGGAGCTGTTAGAATCGTGTGATTGGGAAGAGCCCGGACTCAGGAGTTGGCGGAGAAGATGCAGCTGCAGGTGACAAGGGCGCCTGGACGGAAACCCAGAGCATCCCGCTGGCTCAAGGTGACCTTTTTTTCTTTTCTTTTTACGATGAAAGAAAAATCATGCTTGTGGTGAAAACTATCAACAGAAAAAGAGAGTGGAAATTAAAAAGAAAAAGTCCTCCAAACTTCCCTGGTTCAACAAGGAAAGTTAACAGGATCTTTGATTCCAGAGATTTCTCTGGATACACACAACTATCTGTCATAAATGTCCAACTATCAGACATTTATTTTCTGCTCCACTCACTCAGGTGATCCTCTTACTTTGGAGTCTTTCCCAAGTCTCTCGTAATTTAGAAAGCCCATTTCCTTATTTTATTCCGCATAACATAAGCTCTCTGTTGCTCACCTTAGTTGCAGATTGGAATCATCTGAAGAGTTTTGTTTTGTTTTTAAATGACGAAAACTCAAGCCGGAGCCCCAGAGAATCTGATGGATTTGGTCTGGGGTGCGGCCTGGACATTGGGGTGTCCCCACATGGCCCTACCAGGCAGCCCAAGGGAAGCACAGCTGATTCTCAAGTCAGGCTGTGCCAGGATCAGTTTATTTCCTTTCATTGTGGTTACCCAGGCCCCTCCTCGGAGAGGCTGATTCAGGCATTTTGGATGAGGCTCAGGAAAGTGCTATTTTTTCAGTGCTCCCCGGTTACAGCTAGGGTTAAGATCACAGCTATTGCAGCTTGCAGGCAAACCTGACCCAATGGGTGTAAAAGGAGTCAAAGACATTGAACCCAGACCTAGTCATTCTTCTCAGGGGGAGCTCACAGCTGTAATTAGTGATGCTGTACACAAGCCATTTAAAGATCACTTTAAAACACACAACAGTGAATGGTGACTCTGTGATGGTCCTGACTATCTACCTGCAGGAGAAGGGAAAATAATAATTTTACTAATGTTATGTGACTGGTGACTTGCTGCGGGATCGTATCTGGAGGAGCCAGCACTTGTTTAAATACACGTGAAAACAATCTGCACCGGATCCCTATGTGAGATCAGTGCTTCTCAAACTCGAATGTGCACAGAAATCGCCAGGGAAACTTGTCACCATGCAGATTCTGATTCAGTAGGTCTGGGTGGAGCCTGGGATTCTGGATTTCTTAAAGCTCCTAGGGAATGTCAATATTGGTATTGGGATGATGACACTTTGAGTAGCAGAGTGTCCCTTCACTCAGAATGGGGCTCTGATGTGAGAAGAGTTTGAATACGGTTATTTTATGCAAGTAGAGAGTGGAATATATTGAAAATCGACTATGATTTTACATACATGATTTAAAACAGATATGTAGCTAACATAATAGGTGAATAGACATTGGGCCATTCAACTGTATATTTTAGTTTATATATAACATTTGGCCCCAAATGCTTTTTTCTTACTTTTTAAATCTTTGCATTACAAATAGAGTTTTGTTTTATTTGGGGAGTGATTGGTCCTCGTATATTCTGGCATAAGGTGCATCTCTCTTGGGGATTGGCATCCACAAACATGAATAGTTCTCGCTAAGTGTGGAACGGGTGGAAGACAGAAAAATATGGGTTGGTGAGCATGTGCCCTCACCTGTAAAATGGGAATAATAGCTCATAAAGTTGCCATAAAATAAAATGAGAGGATATAAATGCAAAGAATATAGCACAGTATCTGCTCCATAAAAGGCACTCCACAAGATCTGCTAGTTTTATTATTATGTTGTTAGTCTTTCAAGAGAGTATGGGATGCTTGGAAGCATAGCTAGATCCATTTGGACCAAAATGGATTAAAAATGTTTTTCTTCATTAATAGCTATGCATTCATAATTTTATATAAATTCATACATGTGAACATTTCATGCATACTTTTTTTTTATTAGTTTAGTCTTTTTCTTTCTCTTCATTGCTTGGGTCCTTTATCTTCACATATCAGCTCCATTTTAACCAGGTTACTATCTAGTATGTATTTTTTAAAACAGCTTTATTGAGGTATAATTAATATACAATATATGGTACATACTTAAAGTATAAAATTTGATGTTTTGATACATATATATGTATACACCTGTGAACCTATCACCAAAATCAAGAAAATGAAATTATCCATCACTTCCAAAAGTTTCCTCATGCTCATTTATGATTCTTCCCTCTGGTCCCTCCTCACACCCCTACAGGTCCCAGGAAACATTGATCTGCTTTCTGTCACTACAGAGCATTTTACATTTTCTAGAATTTTATAAAATTGGAATCATATACTATGTAATCTTTTTTGTCTGGTTTCTTTCATTTAGCATGAATCATTGGAAAGCCATGCATATTCATTGATTCAGACCTTCCTTCTTTTCAGATATAGGCATTTATTACTATAAATTTTCCCGGAAGTATTGCATTAGCATCCGCAAATATTTTTTGTTGTTTTCATTTTCATTTAGTTCAAAATATTTTCTAATTTCTGTTTTGATTTTTTTCCTTTGGCCCTATTAAATTTCCAAATATTTACGAATTATCCAGAAATCTTTGTTATTGATTTCTAATTTAATTCCATTGTGATCAGAAAAATGTTTTGTATGAATGAAATAGGTTTAAATTTGCTGAGACTTATTTTGTAGCTCAGAGTGTGGTCTACTTTGGTAAATATTCAGTGTGTACTCTGTTGTTGGATACAGTATTTTTAAAAACATCAGTGAGATCAAATTGGTTGACAGTGTTCATATCTTCTATAGCCTTAGTGGTTTTCTATCTCCCTGTTCTACCAATCGTTGAGAGGGATATTTATATCTTTGACTTTAATTATAGATTATTACCTCTTGTAATTTTATGTTATTATTTAATGTATTTTGAAGCTCTGATATGAGGTGTATAAATCTTTAGAATTGTTATATCCTATTGATGAATTTGTACTTTTATCATTATGATATGGTCTTCTTTATCCTTAGCAGTATTCTTTACCCTGATCAACTTTTTCTCACATTGACATAGTTATTTCAGCTTTGTTTTGATGGGTGTTAGCATAGTGTATTTTTTCCATCTTTTTATATTTAACAGATCTGTGTCATTATGTTTAAAGTGCATTTCTGACAGGCAGCATATACATGAATGTTGCTTTTTTTAATCCAATCTGACAATCTGTCTTCTAATTGGAGTACTTAGACTGATTACATTTAATGTGATTATTGACATGGTTAGGTTTAATCTATTATCTTGCAATTTGTTTTCTATTGTACCATCTGTTATTCATTCCCTTTTCCCTTTTTTACTACCTTCTTTTGGATTGATTGTATGTTTTTGTAATTTCATTTTATCTTCTTTGTTGTTTTTTTGACTACGATTCTTTTTGTTAGTGGTTGTTTTAGAATTTATAGTATACATTTTTAACTTGTTACAGTCTACTTTTCAGTGGTAAAATACATATAGTATGAGATCTTTACAATAGTCTACTTTCATTTCTTCACTCTTGACTTTTGTGATATATCATACATTGTTACATATATATTATAAACACTATACACACAAACACATAATGTTTATCACTATGTGTTTGTATAGAGTTTATACATATAAAATAAATATATAAAATAAATTTATAATATAAAATATATATTTTTTTAAAACAGTAAATTCTTTTAAAATATTTAAGGAATAAGAAAAACACCATATATTTTCACCATGCAGTTATCATTTCCAGCACTTTTGATTCTTTTGCCTAGGTTGGAATTTCCGTCTGGTATCATCTTCCTGCTGCATGAAGGATTTCCTTTAACAGTGTCCCTCCAGTGTCTTCTCACTTTTATTGTTTCCAGAAGAAATCTGTTGGCATTTTTGCATAGTTCTTTGTTCCTTTGTGCATGGTTTTCATTTCTGTGTGTAGTTTTTATTTCTGACAGCTTTTACTATTTTTTTTATCATTAGTATTGAGCAATTTGATTAAATGTGACTTGATGTATTTTTTGTCTTTATATTTTTTGGAGTTTGTTGAGATTCTTGTATGTGTGGGTTTATAGTTTTTATCAAATTTCAAAAATTTTCACCTACCATTAAATAAATTTTTTTGTTTTTCCTCTTGTTCTCTTCTTCCAGAGCTCCAGTTACACATATATTGTACAATTTGAAGTTATCACACAGCTAGTACTGTTTATTTTTTTAAAAATTCTCTTTTCTCTGTGTTTCATTTTGTATAGTGTATACTGTTATAGCTTCAAGGTAACTAATGGTTCTTCTGTAATGTGCAATCTGCCATAAATGCTATCCAATGTATTTCTTAATCCAATATATTATAGTTTTCCTCTCTAGTTTTACTTAGCTCACTCAATGTTTTTTGTATCTCTATTTCAATTTTTGGACGTCTGGAATAGAGTCATGGTAACTGTCTTCGTGTCCTTTGCTGATTCTAACATTTGTGTCTGTTCTAACACCTGTTGGATAAATTTTTTATTTACTTTTTCCTCTTTTATGAGTCCTATTTCTGTTTTTCATGCTTAGTAGTTTTTTTTTTTATTGGATGCCAGATATTGTGAAAATTATCTAGTTAGGTGCTGGGCATTTTTATTTCCCACAAACATTCTCAAGCTTGGTCCTAGGACACAGTTATTTATAGTAGTTGTCCTTTATCCCAGTTTTGCTTTCTCTGGTTTCAGTTCTCTGCAGTACAGTACAATCATCTCTTTGTATCCACAGAAGTAGATTTCAGGACCCCCTGAGATACCAAAACCCACTGATGCGCAAGTTCCCTATATAAAATGGCATCATATTTGCATATAACCTATGCACACCCTGCCATATACTTTAAATCATCTCTAGTGTTACGTATAATATCTAATACACTGTAAATGCTATTTATTTAGTTATACTGCATTATTTTTTATTTGTATTTTTTATTGTTGTATTGTTACTTGTTACTATTATTTTTGAATGTTTTCTATCACCGTTGATTGAATCTGTGGATGTGGATGGAGCCCATGATATGGAGGGCTGCCTGTGCAATAAGATATTTTGACAGAGTGAGCACATTCATGTGACTTTTATTGCAGTATGTTATTATAATCATTCTATTTTATTAGCTATTATTAATCTCTTATTGTGCCTAATTTATAAATTTTATCATAGGTATGTATATATAGGAAAAACCATAGTACATACAGGGTTCGATATTATCTGTAGTTTCAGACATCCACGGGGGGTCTTGGAACTCTCTGCAAATGCGGGGAGCACTGCCCTTGAAAACAGGGTGGTCCTGCAGATCTTGCTTTTAAGATTTGTTAGGCTGAAGAAGTGCTCAGTCTTGGGCTAATTATTTCCCGTTACTGAGGCAAGACCCTCGGTGTATTTTATCAAATGCCCCATGAATTATGATGCTTCTCCTTTTTCTCTGGTGGGAATAGGGGTTACTCCCCAGCCATGTGTGAGTGCTGGGAACTGTTACCTCTAATATGCTTGGATGGTTCTTTCTTTAGTCTCAGGTAGTTTCTTCACATATATAAACTGATTTGTTTATAACTGAATACTTGAGAGAAATCCTCTGCAGGCCCTCTAGATTCTTCCTCTGTGCAGCTTTCTTCTCTATACTATACTTTCTACTCTACACTTCTTAACTCTAGCCACCCTGACCTCCCCAAACCATCAGCTCTGTATCTTAACTCAGGGCATCTGCCCGGCTCCCTTAGGCTCCTTAGGTACCAGGGCCTGGAAGCCCTCTCAAGGCAGTTAGCTGGAACTATCGAATTGTAGGTTTCATCTTTTTGATTCCTGTCTCTCAGGATCATTGTCTGTTGTCTTATATCCATTATCTTGAAAAGCATTGTTTCGTACATTATGTCCTTTTTTTTTTTTTTTTTTGGTTGTTTTGGGCAAGAATATAAACTTAGTCCCTGGTACTTTATCTGTGTTGGAAGAAGAATTACTAGTATGTGTGTTTATCCACTTTCTTCATGCTCATTGTCTACATCCTCATCTAATTACATACACTCATGTGCACATACATAGACACACACATGCACGCCTACACATAAGTTATCTAATTATTGCACTAAAACTGAATTATATATGTATACTACATTTTAATTTTCTTACCCAATGATGCCTTGAAAAAGTCCCACCCATCAAAGGTGTAATTATAATTCAATTCTTTTAATGTCCATATCATATTTTATTATGTGAATATAACGTAGTTTTTTAACCATCAACTAATGGACACTGCCTTTTTCCCTAATTTTTGACATTTTAAACAATGTAGTAATAAATCAACCTCTCTACCTCCCTCCCCCTCTCTATGTATACACACACATAGGTATATATGTGGATTAAATATACACATGTATTTAACCCAGAATATCTTAAATGGACCTAAACCAGCAGGTAGTAACTTGAAATAAGATTGATGGCAAGCAACTGTTTTGACATGAAGATACTATTCTTTTTATTTCCTTTTAAACAAAAACTAGTCATAATAATACCAGTGATGATAACATTTATTGAACCCATGTTCAAGTGCTTTACAGATATTAACTCATATAATCCTAACCAACACCTTTTGAAGTACATAACATATAATTCCTATTTTACAGAAAGGAAACTGGGTCAGAAAGAGGTTAAACCATCTGCCCAAAGTCACACAGCCAGTAAGTAGGGGAGCTGGGTTTTGAAGCCAGTCCAGCTGCAGATCTTGAAGCTTAGTAGCATTTATATTGTATACTCTGAACTATCATTTGGGTGATTTTACTTAACAATATATCTTGAACATCTTTTCATATTAGCACTTACATATGATCTCATTCTATTTTTCAGCTATATTGTTTGAACATAACAGAATTTATTTCTCTAGTTTTCTATTGATGGGCATTAAGTTGTTTACAGTGTTCTGCTGTTATAAACAATTTTTCAATGAGCATCTTTGAACATATGCACATTAGGTTATCTTTGGGAGTTTGTGTAAGTCTACCTGATGAATGGACTCCTAGCAGTGGAATTTATTCATCCAAGGCTGTGTGCCTGTGCATTTTTGACAGGTGCTCACCCCCATTTCACCCACAGAGATGAAATCAACTTATAAATTTAAACTTTGAGCAACAGTGTGAGTGTGGGAGAGTGATATTTAAAGGATACTCTGGACGTGATTCACATGTTATTTCAAAATGACAGGTCATTGTTTTCCTTCTTCTCTTCAACTTCTTCCCTTTCATATTTCAGTCTAAAATAGAAAAAATCTAACAAACCTCCTTCCAACTGAAAAATGCCAAATAAATCATTAGGTTTTTCTTTTTAGAGGCATTGCCTTAATGTCTGGATGTAGCAATTAGATCAACTAGAAGCCCAATTCAGGCTGTTGGCTTCTCCAGAAATGTTGAATCATAATGGGGAACTAAGAATGTTTTCTGTTTCCTTCTGGGGCACAGAGGTATTAAGAATCCTGGGGAAGTGACAGCTTGCCGTTACTATAGCATCTGAAATGCAACCCGAAAGAAACTGAGCTCAGAGCTCTGTCCTCAAGGGTGGATGTTTGCAAATGGCAATGTATAAGTCTTGGCTCAAAGTCCTTAGAATCCCAGCTTTGTATTCCCCTCCTTACATTTTCCCCTCGGACAACTCATGTGCTTGGCAGATGAGGAGTAGACAACATGCCTCTCTCCAACTCACAGTTAGTGAATAAAAACATCTCTCCTCTTTTTTTCTTCTCTTCTGATGATTTCATTAATCATACTGTTTAAGTCTTATTGAAAAAATTATTTCCCCCTCCTTAAAATTGTTGAGCATTGGACACTTCATGTAAATACTAAATCTACCTCACTTTACAAATGTCTGAATAGAAATAATAAACCCAGCCAATAATAATTACTGCAGAATTGAACAGATTTGCCCAGAGGGGTACTCGGTAGGGAGATTTGGTAATTATAGTCAGCAAACGGCCCTTTGCCAACAGAATGTCTTCCTTAAAAGCTCAACAGAAATAGTTCTGGGGAAAATAAAAAGACATAATCTGTGAAATGCTGAATACAAACTATGCCACATGACCTAATTAAGTGGACTGCTGTGAAGGTTTTTTCCAAAATATTCAATAAAATGAGCCTCCTTATGACAGTTTGGGAGAAAATGAGCCTGTTTATTTTGGAAGTGCAAATGCCAGATAATACAATATTAAAAGAAGATAGATTCCAAAGCAAAAGAGGTTACCAGGAAGAGCAGATAAATAAAGTGTAAGCACATTCAGTGTTAAAGATAATTTTTTTCTGCAGCTACAATATCTGGTAGTGCAGACACATGTACGTCTGAAGCTTTTTTTCATAGTGAAGACATGATGCTTAGACTGCACGTTGCTCATCTCATATCCTTGGTGTGAGTCTTAATAACATCGGGAGTCTTGCTATTCACAGCCTAAAAGTTTCAAAGTTGATACCTGACCTAGCCACCAAATATTAAAAGAATGTGGAGGTACTTATTTAGGCATGTTGAGGGACACAGTAGATGATCACTCTGTTACTTTCAGTGAGTTCATCCTTCCATCCAGCCACCTGTCCATGTTTTCATTAAAATGTTTATTGAATATTTTCTGTCTCTGGTACCATTCTAGGTGCTGGAGATACAGCAGGGAGCATAAATACGTAAGGTCCTGTTGCTATGGAGCTTGTATTTTAGTGGATGTTGGGTTGGAGAAAGATAATAAATAGATAAATATATGTGTGTGTATTTAACTAACATATCAGGTAACAGTAGATGGTAAGAAAGATAAAAGCATGATGGAGGGGTGTGTGTGCACGTGTGCTATTTCAACTGAAACAAGAATAAAGTCAAGGAGAAAACCTCAAGGCTCTCTGGCAGTAAGATCACTGGAAGTGGAGCAAAGGAATGGGCGTGGTACACCTAGGCATAACAAGGAGGCCAATTGGGCTGATGCAGGGTTTTCCAAGAGGAGAGCCACAGGGGTTGGAAGCAAAGAGACAGTCAGGGGAAAGTCCATGCACTCAGGGCCTTACGGGCCATGGATTTTATTTCCAGGGAGGCCAACGGAGAATTTTAAACATGTTGGTGATTTGATCTCATTTATGTTTTAAAATACAGTTGGCCCTCCATAGCCATAGGTTCCACATCTGTGGAACAAACCGAGGATTGAAAATATTCTGGAAAAAAAATTCTACAAAGTCCCAAAAAGCAAAACTTGAAGCTTGAATTTTTCACAAGAAGAAAGTATTGTATAGGCCTCCTATTAGGTATTATAAGCAATCTAGAGATGATTGGAAGTATATAGATGAAATGATGACGTATACAGTTATATGCAAATACTTCATTTTATGCAAGGGTCCTGGATTTTGGTATTGGGGTGGGGGGGCCTGTAACCCATCCCCCGCAAATACTGAGGGTCAACTGTTCTCCCTCTGTCACCTTTCGAAGGGTTGGTGATATTATATACCTTATTACCAAGGTAGTTACACAACTACAAACTATGTGTTTGTCAAAACTTGTGGACATGTACACCTGAAAAGGGTAAATTTTACTTATGTAAATTATAGCTTAGTAAGCCTGAATTTGAAAATATTCCTTCTAACTGCTGTGTGGATTGTAGAAGGGCTAGAGTGAAACAAGAGGGACTAATTAGGAAGCTACAGCAAAAATCTGGTGCAATACAATGATGGTTTAAACTAGGCTGATAGCAGAGATTTTGGTGAGAAATATCTGGGTTGGGGTAAATTTTTAAAATGGAGCCATTGGGACTTTGTGATTTATAAAAATCCTCCATTCATTCCCCACTCGTACAAACCTCAGCAAATGCTGCCACTGTAAACCAAGTTACTCAAGCCGGGATCCTGCATCCTACTTTGAAGCCACCTTTTCTTAGTCCCTGTTGCTTCATCCATCAGTAAATTCTGCAGGCTCTTCTTTCAAAACATGGCTTGCATTCTTCCATTTTTATTCATCCTACCTGTACCTCATCCAAATCCCATCATTTCTTGCCAGAACAACTGAAGTAGCCTACTATCTTCTCTCTGCATTTATAGCCTCAATCCATCGAAAGCCATTCTCTGTATGGAAGTCAAAGTAATCATTTTGCAACTTTTATGTAAGAAATATTTACTGGGTGCTTATTATTTGCTTGGCTGATTTAGAACTTGGAAGAAACCAAACAGACCAAAGTCTGTTAAACACGAGTCTGTTCAAGTGGGTTTATGAATTAAAATACCAGGTTAACTCTTATAAAATGAGCAAGTGGCTTAAAAATATTCCTGCCAAGAAGTGATGGATTAAAGAAAATACCCATGCAAGCGCCAAAGTATTTCAACAAAAAGTTATGCATAACTGGTCGAGGGGACCAAAAATTAAGTTTCTTGTTTTATTATGTAGAGCCAATAATGCCTTTCTTTTGTTGGAAACTGTTTCACACATTACAGACGTTAAAACAAGAAGTGAAATAAGTCAAATTTAGAATGAGACCTTGGAATTATTCTGTCATGAAGGTGTGAAACCAAGAGTTTCGAAAAGATGAAAACATATTCATTCAAACTTGGCTTTTACCCAAAATTATTTATCTTTCATTTCACTTTTTTATAATTTATTTGTGTGTGTTTTATAAAGTGTAGAATATTAGTACAGTAAAAGATGTATATTATTTATAAACAAAAAATAGTCTTGGGGATTCATGTTTAAAATTTTCTTATTGAATACTAATTTAAATACTGGTGTTACAAAAATGTAATGTCACTTTTCCAAATATTTATTTTAAAAACGTATATTTTCTATCCCTTTGAATTTTTGTATTTATAAACTATCTACTGCCTCTACCAGAGAGCTGAGACAGTATGGTTTGCATGTTGAGATCAGGCATCTAGGAGAACCAGCCAAGCTACCTGTCAGAATCTACCAGCTCTAAATTGTTCCAAACGCCAACGGTGTTGAAATTCTCTCAGGGAAATGCAGCAACTTTCATCTGAGACATATGCTGTAATTAGTGGATTTCTTAATTACCAAGTACACGAAGTATTTCACGCTGGGAAGGGGTGGCGGTGAAAATGCTGCTACAGTTATAGACATAAGGTGAGCACATTCTCTCAACAAGCTTGGAACTCCGGGTCACCCTGAATGCAGCACATACACTTTTTTGGAGAAGATAAGGCCATTTGAAAACACCCCATTACTTCTTAGAAAAATAAAAGGAAAAAGGACTTCATACACTCCTGCCTGTGATGGCTCAATTTGGTATTAAAATCAGGTGCGGTGGTAAAGTAGGGTTTGCCCCACATCTGCTTGAGCCAGGTATGACATCATTTATCAAGTGCCTTCTGGGAGCCAGACCCCATGCTGAACAATTTCCATGCATGGATACCTTTCATCCTACGTTGTAGGCACTACTTTAGTCTGCCTTTGCTGGGTGAGGAAGCCGAAATTCAGAGATGTTTTGTTGCTTGTTAGTGGCAACATCAGAGCAAAGCTGGACAGTGGCTCTAGAGCCTGCCTGCTTAGCAGCTATGCATCATCTCTGCACTGCTTTATACCAGTCTGTCATTGTGCTGGTGGTGCCTGTATACAAGGACAGAGCTAATTTCCAGGACAAGAGTGGGCCACTTTGAGAAATTATGGCATGGAGGAGATGGCTGGCCATTGGGTCGGAAAGGACCATGGGCACGGAGAAAACTGAGAAATTCTATTAAATTTCCAGTTAAGTGCTGGGCAAAGTAGCTCCTTTTCCTCCCCTCCCCACGGCATCATCAACGAAACACACATTTCTTGTTAAACCATTGTGAGTTGGATCCCCTTGCAGAGATGTGTATAAATGTTGAGCCACATTTCCAGTTGGGCTTGGGGCAGAAAACGAAAGTCACCAGATGCCACCCTGTCATACCTGCTTACACTGTTTTAGAATAAGAGCCTTGAAAGTCCTGGGACTAGTTTGCTTCCCTTTGGGTAGAGTGGAGCTACAGCTCAGACTGCCTCATTTTTGTAGGACCAAAAAGAGGAATCCTTGAGATGCTTTGTTTCTTCTAAAAGAAGGTCCAGTGCCAAAGGTGAAATTGGTCAAGGTTTGCAAAGAGAAACACCCTTTCTCTTCCTGCACGGATTTCCATTGACCATCTGTGGAATTTATGGCCTCTGGAGAAAGGGTAAAGTCTGGCAGGCGGAGGAAACTCATTAGTGGTATCTGTCTCATGATTAGGATCCATGACCCTGAGGCACATAAATCCGGAAAATGGCCTCAGTGAGCATTCAGTGCCCTGGTAAATAGACACAATACTGTGAGCCAAGATTTGTAACCTATGGAGTCTCCTTCCCTGTGTACTAAGCCGTGCATCTTCCCCACATCCCAGACCCTTATGTTATCCAGAGCTACAGGAACAAGGTTACTGTTCATTGGTTCACTTACATGTCGTTCCTCCTCCTTTCCAGCTCTCTCACCCGGTCTTGCAATCTCAGCTTCTAATGTCATCCAAGCTAATTTTCAGAGCTGGGCTGGAAGAGTTGGTATTTAATAGATGGGCATTTCTATCTTGGCCAGCGCGTTTCTAAATAGGAAGTAGTGTCCATCCATTTGGGGTGTCACAAGCTTCATCTCTCAAGAACAGCCCTTTTTGCCATAATGGATAGATCCTCTGACAGCTTGAGAGGACTGAATTAGGATGTGTGTTTTGCAGATATCAGGGAAAGGAACAGAAATGAAACACAATTATACTTGAACCTATAACTTTTGCCTGCCTTGGAGAAATTTAGCGGCTCACTCCCAAGGTCGGATGTTTGACAGAGCAACATTTTCAGTTCAACCGTCCATGTCTTGCTTTTTTTCCTTTGTTCTTTTCTCTCCTGCCAAAGTCTCTCATTTCTGCCAATTACTCAGAAAAATTTGGAATTTTTATTCTGCTTGCAAGCTAACAATTTAGCCTGCTGTAGTTTCTCAGATGCTGGTAGAAAACACGTGACTCCTGGGTCAGAGACAAAAGACTCTTACTACTCGAGGCACAGCAGGCAGCGCGAGCTTCACGTTCGCTTCAGGGGCCGTTTCCGTGAGCTCCACGGGAGTGATGGTGAGAAGTCCAGGTGGCTGCTGCACTCTGAGAAGGTTTGGGTCCCAGCTGAGGAACCCTGGCCTCAAGAAATCCCAGTATTTTGAAGGGGGCTATAGCAAACTTGTCTAACCTTTGCCTAGAGAGAGATATTATCTTTATTATACTGGTCAGTAAACAAATCTGCCCTCTGGCCCAAGGGAGCTGCTATCTCTATCTTTCAAGGCCTTTTGCTATACAGACATCCTTGAAAACAGAGTCTGGAACAAAGTCTGCCATGAAATGTGCAAAAATGCAAGAAACCTCTGGAGAAGTGTCACCTGACAATTGCAGGAAGGAATTTGGCAAGACTGGTTTATTAATATTCCAATACATACATTTCAAATATGAGCTACAGACAGTTGTCTTTTAAATAAAGACAAATATAAAAATATCTTCATCAGCTCAAATGTTATAACAAACACACAGTAGCATAGAATTTTGCCTAAAGAGTGCAATCTGGAACAATATATTGTCATTACATTTAACATCCCTTCAATTAAAATGCCAATTAAAATATTATTTATTTCAAGGAAATGTCCTATTTATTTTTAATTACCGTCTGCTCTGTCAGTCACTGTATTTATGTTGGAAACAAGATCATTAAAGGATTATTTGTCTTAGACATTGTTAAATAAAGGCAAAGCTCCAACTCACAATTTCCTAAAATTTGAGAGGAATGGGGAGAAAAGAAAGTAATGGGATATTTTATCTTCTAGAAAGTGGAGGTTCATCTAAGATATGGCTATTTGAATTGCTCTCATTTTTGTGAACTGCTTCATTTTTACAAAAGAGAAGGAAACATTTTATGAAGAGATTAATAAAAAGACCCTCTTCACTATCTTCCCATTTGAGATTTATTTCCATGCCTTTTTCTGCATTGAATATTGTAATTATATGATTCTTTAAGTCTGAGCAGCATAGCATGCAAGGAATGCCAGCTTTCTCAAGTACCCCCAGAACTATATTCATAACTATGATTTTTTTCTTTTTCTTTGCTTTTTTTTTTTTAGTGGCTATAAATTGATCTCAGTAATAGTTCTTATCTGAGGGTTCCATCACATGTTTGACATAGTCACATTTCCAAGCACATTAATTTTAGAAATTGAAATAAAATTTAACTTAATAAATCCTGAGCTTATTTTACCAGCCCTTTGTATCGTTTTTGAAGGGTAAATAGGTAACTCCACGTGTTCCTTTGAAGAGGTGAACAAAGAGTTTTTTTCTTTCTGTCCTGAAAATCATCAAGAAATACTCTTCCAGCAGTTTTTCTCCCCTTGATTTTATTTCTCTCTATGGAAATTTTGGAGAAAAGAGAGAGGAAAAAAAAATCTTTGGGAGGATGCATTGTGATTTTCTCTTCAATGTGTATTTAAGTTGGAATGTTTGATGCCAATACAACAACTAAGATGGCACCCGACAATAATATTTGCTAGGGCTAAATCTATTCTGAATCACAGTAATATGTAACTGCGGGATGCTGAGAGGAGCAAACTGCCAAGATGTCGGGCAAAATCCCTAACACTGGGCTTCTGGCCTCTCCAATACATATCATTCAAGTAGTTAAGAACTTTCTCCTTCCTATGCCCTCAGTTTTACTTCCATATCTTTTTTATTGCTTGAGCAATGTAATTGAGAATTCTGAGTTACACCAACCATGTAAGCTTGAGATTGAATTATTAAAATGATTATCACCATCATTAGGCTCTCATTTTATAGGAAAATGATAGCACAATTTTTGGCTATTTTCTACAGTTCTTATTAGTTTCTTGAGATGATTCTATATTTCTATCTATCTATCTATCTATCTATATTCTTGTCTGAGACAAGGTCTCCCTCTGTCACCTGGGCTAAAATGCAGTGGCAAAATCATAGCTCACTGTAGCCTTGAACTCCTGGGCTCAAGAGATCCTCCTGCCTCAGCCTCCTGAGTAGCCCAAGTAGCTAGGACTATAGATATACACCACTGTGCTTGGCTTCTCTCTGTCTCTCTCTCTCTCTCTTTTAAGGAAAGGTGAAGATTATGGATTCACTTGCTTCAGGACTTCTAAGGAGCAATTACTTTGTTTCTTTAAAAAGGTGTCACTTTTTGCTTTTTTCCATCTAGCAATTATTGGGCAGAGAACTCTAAAATGCCACTGGCAAAAGTAATAGGGATCAGATGAGCTGTGCCCCTTGTGGCAACAGTCAAATCGTCTTGCCGGCACTGAAGCAATGATGTTACGTCCACATCTGCTCATCCAGTCTCCTTGCCTAGGTGGGCAGCCCGCCAGGAAGAAACAGGCCCCAAACACAACGATCCTCTTCCCATAGCTTGGAGCCTTGGTGAGCGAAGGTGGCTGCTACAGCCGTGCCTCCGCCTGGCACATCTTACGTCAGCTGGATGTGAAAACAACAACATCAGAAAAGACAGTCCAGCTCTTATGAGTCATTTTCCTGATTGATCTAATTTACCTTGAAGGTTAATGTATTCTAAACTAATTCAGAGATTAATAACCACTTAAAGATATATGAAAGACATTTAGCTCTCTGTGAGCAGTGTGTCATCACCTCATTTATTGCCTCTTCAATGACTTTGGGAGTTATTTGATGAGATTTAAAGGGAAATTTGATTGTAGGCTATGGAGAGTGACAGGTGCAATGCATACAGGGTTTTGGAACTTATTCTTGTTAATAATAAAAACAAGCATGTAATTTGATTTTCCATAATGTGATCTTCAGAAGCAAATATTTATTTTCAAGCTGGAAATCATTTTTATCTATTGAATGAGATAATTGAATATGCTGTTTTGCTAAAAGGGAAAGATTGCTTTTAGGATAAAAAGTGACATGTGCTTTTATTTCACTTCATTTCCTTTATTTAATCACAAAAAAACAGCCAATTGCTGGAAGAGCCCTACACATGGATATCTTAAATAGAGGTCCATAAAGAGTGTTTCCACTACTTGTTTTCAATTAATTGAAACATGTTTAATAGTATCATGTGGTTAAGATCATTTGGGCAGATTCAGAGATGAGGTATCTAACTCAATGAATGGCAAATTCATCTTAACAAACCTCTTTCTCCTCCCCCTTCTAGTATTTTTCCCCCAACTGTTATTTACCTTCTTTTTGTGTTCTGCTTTTCCAGTCATCTAACTCTACTTCTATTAATAATTCCCAAGTTCAGGATGAAAACACTGATATGTGGTAAATGTGATTGTACCAGTGGGGAAAGAAGTGTTAGGATTTATAGGAATTAGAGTGGTATGGAATGAAAATATAGTGTTCCTCTCACCTCCGCTTTGAACTATGATCTGTAGTTATTTGAGGAGAACATAGTTGCATTTAGGCTTTTGGACAGATCATCATGGTTATGATTATCACCAAGAATTTTCTCTACATCATCTCTTTTCTTACATGTATCACTCCCATGAGGAAGGTTACTTTATTATCCCCCACTTTCCTCTTTACCTAGGATTCAAAGTGAAAACAAGAGGTGCTATGTTTTCCTCAACCCAAACAAGTGAGTTGTGCAAGAGAATCACCCTTCGTATGGGCACCTCCGTGAGAAGTCTGTTGTATTTCCTGGTAGCATATGGCTTAAGCAGTAAACTTTTGATGTTGTGCCTCTGCTTCTCTGAAGAGGGTATGGAAGGGGTTGGAAAAAACTCATGGGCTGAGACTAGGGGTGGCTCTGCACTGCCAGTGTGTGATGCCGTAAAGACGTGGGGGTCTCTCACATGTCCCTTATGTAGTAAGGAAGCTGGACTTGGCATTTTTCTACCGGTATCTTTCCGTGACGGCTGCTGTATGGACAGAGAAGCTGTGGGAAGTGGTAGGTAGACTAGGTGTCACGGGAAGACTGTACAGGCCCTTGCAAGGCACCCACACTAGGGACCCATGAGAGGCAGCATTTGGAGGCTGCCACATGGAAGTCACTGACAGCCAGCGAGGAGCAGTCACAGTCAGAGAACGGGCAGCAACCACAGTGTGGAGCATGGAGGCTTGGCCGGTCCAGTAGGGAGACAGTTCTCTTCGTCTCAGTCCTTGTCCCTGCCCCCAACAAGAGAAGTGTGACTGCCAAGGAGGTATGTAAGGAGCTATCCGTGCCCTTCTCGCCACACAAGCACCTCTATCCACAAGTCTGGCATGCACTAGGGTAGGTGAACTTTGAATTGAATATGAGATTGAAGACTTAAATTGTATCAGACTAAATTTTAGTAGCCAAAAGTGAGCAAGAATTTTTTTTTTTTATTTCAGCTTATTATGGGGGTACAAAAGTTCAGGTTATATATATTGCCCATGTCCCGCCCATCCCCCCGAGTCAGAGCTTCAAGCATGTCCATTCCGCAGACAGTGCGCATCGCACTCATCATGTAGGTATACACCCATCCTCCTCCCCCCACCCCCCACCTCAGTCTGATAGCCAGTTGGTGTTATTCCCAAATGTGCATTTACATGAGTGGGTTAGTAAGATGTGGTATATGTATACCATGGAGTTCACTCAGCTATAAGAAATAATGGTGATATAGAATCCCTTTTGTTCTCCTGGAGAGAGTTGGAACCCATTCTATTAAGTGAAGTATCCCAAGAATGGAAAAATAAGAATTTTTGAATCTATGGAAAACTGTTAAGGGATTTGAAAAGAGGGTTTCAACTACTCAGAGGAAAGGAGTGATTGTGGGGAAAAAATAGTTTCTTGTTTATACAAGAAGAGTTGGCTCACTTACAGTCAACCCAAAGAGTTGACTCCACCATAAATTATAAAATGCTATATATGTATAGGTAAAGATTATTTACCTTTCAACTATGGCAATATCATTTATTGGATATCAATATGTGCTAGGCTGTATCCTAAGTGTCTCTGTGATACAATATACAAAATAACACATATACAATCTATATCTGAATTATGAAGTATAACAATAAACAGTCTTCACCACCCATCTTAAGAAGTATGGTAACACTGTATCAGTAAATTTCTGTGTGCTTCTCTTCAATCTCATTTCCCTTGCCTAATTTATTTATCATTATCTACCTCATTCATTCTCCTCCCTGTCTAGCTTATTGCCTGGCATAGTGCAGGTGCCCCCAAAATATTTGAGTATCCTAATGTAAGATGCAGATGACAGTGATGAAAACCATGCTAATGATGAAGACCACGGCACTGATTGCCTTTTATGGAGCATATTCTATGGGCCAGGCTCTGTCTTTTTCTCTGTTTATAATCATCACAAATATTTTGCAGTAGTTTATATTATCACCATGTTGTGGACGAAGACACCAAATCAAAGAGAAGCGTAGTCATTTACTAAAGCCGTACACGGTAAATGGCTGGACCAGAATGGAAGCCAATGCTTTCAGGTGACAGTGCTTTTTCCTCTGTCCATTGTGTCGACTTCGCCTCTGACTTCTCAGTGTCCCTCATAGGATCAGGTCTGGGGCTTGTTATATAATTGACACCTGAAACTTTCCAGTAGTCTATGGACTGCCGTGAATTCAAGGCTTTCTCTTGCTATCTTTGCACTGATATAATCTGTGTTTTTAACTGGTGACTACTAAAAAATGATCTAAAGGAGAAGTTGCTTCAGAAAGTTGCAACTGGTTACTTATCTGCCACCTTTGTTGCATGAACAGCAAACGTACAATGGGAGATAAGCTAAGCAAGCGATTTATCTCCACAAGCTCTTGGCTCTCTCTTGAGTCAAGAATGGTGGAACTGAGTGATTTATGGACAGGTATCAATAAAGAAGGGAAATAAGATGTCTCCACAGTCGGACCTATTTTATGTTCCCTTTTTGCCACACGGAACCCAGATAAAAGTCACAATTACATCAATTCCCTGAGGTGGGCACCCTGCCCCAGCCAACGGTTTAGAAAGGTACGTTTAATCGTCAACAAGAATTATTTATCATTGATAAGATCCTTTAAATTGTACTTGTCACCAGAAAAGTGTTCTTTAAAAATGCTACAAGGTTTCATATCTCTTCTTTCACGATGAATTATGAGCTCAATTTCTTTTAAGCTTGAACTCTTTTAATTGGAAATTCTTGTAGCAGGATTTTTAACATCGCCAGCGTATTTTAATATCTTGCTTCATCTCCTTGAATCTTTGTTGATTATGTGTGTGCGCGTGCATATATATAGTCATGTTGATTGTGTGTACATACATGTATGTTATCTGTCTATAACTAGACAACTAAGAGTATTAATTGTGGGAATTTTATTGTGTTTGTTTTTGTGACTATTAGTTCGCTACTGGCTTAGTTGGGGTGAATGACTTAAGGCAAAAGAATTCCCATCCCATGAAAACTAGATGCAGCACATTTCTTTTAAGGATATTTCAGGCCGGGCGCGGTGGCTCACGCCTGTAATCCTAGCACTCTGGGAGGCCGAGGCGGGTGGATTGCTCGAGGTCAGGAGTTCGAGACCAGCCTGAGCAAGAGCGAGACCCCGTCTCTACTAAAAATAGAAAGAAATTATATGGACAACTAAAATATATATATACAGAAAATTAGCTGGGCTTGGTGGTGCATGCCTGTAGTCCCAGCTACTCAGGAGGCTGAGGCAGTAGGATCGCTTAAGCCCAGGAGTTTGAGGTTGCTGTGAGCTAGACTGACGCCACGGCACTCACTCTAGCCCGGGCAACAGAGCGAGACTCTGTCTCAAAAAAAAAAAAAAAAAAAAGGATATTTCAGTATGGTTTTAGAGTCCTACTGCCAACATTAGCAGTATGACCTTGGGTAAGACTTCACATCCCTAACTCTCAGTTTCCTCAATTATAAAATGAAATAATTCCTCATAGAGAGCTTCTGTGACCAAGTTGGCTAGCACTAATATAAGGCTTAGCAGCATTTAGCCAAGTGATAACTGTGGCTGCTCTTGGTTCCCTCTGTGATCGTAGGCTACACCCCCATGGGGCAGTCAACCACCTTGAAAACGTGTGCTTTGCTTCACCAGAAAAATCCAGCTTTACTGGGTTAGATTATGATTTGTAAATCGGTTTCTAAAAAGGGCTTAAAAAATAATCCTATGGAACTCATATCTCTGGCCAAGAGCCAGCAAATAACAGGCCTGTCAACAACGTGAGAGAGTTTGGAGCAGTTCTTCCTGTCCCCTTTGAGCCTTGAGATGACTGCCGTCCCTGCTGGCAGCTTGACCATAACCTTGTGAAAGACCCTGAGCCAGAAATACCCAGCTAAGCTATTCATGGGTTCCCGATCCTCAGAAATTGTAAAGAGTAACATTCACCTCTTGTTTTAAGCTGCTCAGTTTTGGGGTAGTTTGTTATGCAGCAATAGATACCTCATTACCCATTACAGACTGTGCCCCTGCCTTTGCCCTTGACATTCCCAGCCCTTTTCCACTGTTTTCTTTCTTAATATCCTCCTTCCTGCCTCCCTTCCTCCTTCCTTCCTTCCTTCCTTCCTTCCCCCTCTTCCCTTCCTTTTTCCTCCCTTCTCCCACTTCACACTCTTTCTTGTTCTATAGCACTTGGCACTTTCTAAGTTCATTTATTACATTTATTGTCCATCTCTCTCATTCTAAAATACAAGTTTTACAAAGGGAGAGGTTTGGGTCTGTGCTGTTAACGGCTGTATCTTCCATATCTGGCAAATAGAAACTCAGCAGATAGCTGTGGAATGAACAAATGAATGAACCTAAGCTCAGAGAAATGGAATTATCTTGTTTTAATTGTGATTTAGGGGAAAATTTCATATTCAGTATGTTTGTTTGTTTGTTGTCCTAGCTCAGGTCTGCTGTAGGCTTGGGGCATTTTAAAAGATTAGGTTCAGAGAGCTGAGAGGTAAGATTCCTGCAGTTTGAGGGACTTTTTTTTTAACATCATTAAAAACCTGATTCTTTTTTCTAGGTGGTTATAAACTTTAGTAAATTTGCCTGCTGGGAAAAGGCAGATGAAACAAATGGCCTTCTGCTTAAATGGCTTTTACCTGAATTTAATTTCATCCGTGCATAGCCTCAGTATAAAGTTGTTTTAGAATTCTCCTGATAAGAAGCAAAGCAGAAGAAATGGTAGCAATCACAACGGGGGTTGGGGGATAGAGAACTCAAATAGCTTTGGTCTTCCTTCCTTTTTTTTTTTTTCTTGTTTGATTCCAAGTTTTCATCTCCTCTGCATTTCTGAACAGATGCTGAATTTTTTTTTTTTTTTGTCTCTGTTAGACACACCCAGTGTACTACAGTTGTTCTGTCTGCCTTGCCATGAGTAGTTTGCAATTCCTATGATTAAATTTGCAATTAAGACTTAAATAAAATAAAGCACATGCAATTTTGCAATTAGGATGAGGCTGCAATACTCACGACAGATTTAAACATCAGCACTTCCAATCGGAATCAAAAGTGGGATTTTCCTCTCTCTGAGTGTGAGAAACTCACCGTTATATGACACTCACCAGAATCAGATGAGACCAGAACTCAGTGTACTGCTAGAACTTCCGTTCAGAATTATAATGGATTTATCATCAGTAATTTTTAGGATGATCTGTAGGCTGCCAGTGTACAAATGACGCAGTGCAAATGATATTACTTTAGCTTGATAATCAATGTGCCATAGAGCATTGCATTGTAAATCTGACATTCACAGGCAAAGTCCCTGTGATCCACTATGCCGCCTTGAGTTGCAGCAACGTTATTATGAAAAATACATTCATTTGTCTACATGGAAAGGATTTAAAGGTTGCTGCATTCGTTTTTTATCACAGCCTGAGTACTTAATCTTATGGACATTGTTCAGCAAGAAAATGATCTCTTCCTCTCTACCCCATTAGCAACATTCTTTTGGTCTTAAGAAATACAAATATTGGGGCATATTAATGAAAATGACATCCAATGCTGATGTATTAAAGCTCAAAAGTGTGTGATTACATACACTGTTAATTAACTCTTTTTGCCAGAATAATTGTAAATGCGTTCTCATATTTTAGAGCTATTTGAACTGCCGGGAAGAGGTTAGTAGACTGGCCTGAGAGAGTTGGAAGTCAGACATCATTAGTTTAATTAAATTCCATTAACATAACAAAAGCAGAGTAAGTGTCTTCAATTTTTTTTTTTTAAGGGATTCTAATAGGGAGAATCATCACAGTTACAATAGCAGGGAGGAAATATTCAAGTTCCGATGTCTTTATCCCCCAACCTCTACCCCCTCCCCAGTGGATTTGCCAGCACAGTCACTGCTTGTCCACGCACTAATACTTATTAAGCTTTGGTTAGGTTGTAGGCGTTGTCCTAGGTTCTGAGCAGTATATTAGTCCATTCAGGCTGTCATAACAAAATACCATAACTTGGGCAGCTTATAAACAATGGAAATTTATTTCTCATTGTTTTGGATGCTGGAAATCCGAGATCAAGGAACTGGCAGACTTGGCATCTGATGAGAGCCGTGTCCTGGGTCATAGAGGGGGTGCTTTCTCTGCGTCCTCACGTGGTGCTTTCTCTGCGTCCTCACGGGGTGGAAGCGGAGAGGGGTCTCTCCCAGACCTTTTTCTTAAGGGCACTAATCTCATTCCTGAGGATGCCACCCCCATGTTCTACTTACCTCCCAATGGCCCCAGCTCCTCACATTGTCACCTTGGGAGTTAAGATTTCAACACATGAATATTGGGGCAAGGTACACAAACATTTCGACAATAGCAAGCAGTGACTAAAATATGCAAGGCCCCTCCTTACGTGGTGGTATGTCTTGTTGGTGGTTGGGGCTGGACTATAAAATGGATAAACAGACATATATGGCTGGTGATCAGTGTTAATGAGGGGAAAACACAGGTGATGTGATAAAGAAGGTGTGGGAGGTAACTGACATGACCTGAGACTGGGTGATAAATACCGATGCTGAGAGGTGACATTTGCACTGTGGTCCCAGTGATGACCTATGTAGAGAGTGTGGCAGGGCGAAGGATTGGCTGGGAAAATACCCTGACTTGGGGACAGGATTGGGCTGTAAGCAAGAGAACGATGAGGCCAAGAGCCTGTTGAACAGGGGCAGGTGTTGGAAGATGACGGTGGCCAGGTAGCAGGAGTCAGGTCGCGTACACTACGGTGAAGAGTTTGCGGTTTGTTTTTAGGGCAGTAGGAAGCCATTACACAGCGGAGGGATATGATTTCATCTGCATTATTTAAATTGACCTTGGTGCACCTGTTTGGGGAATAGACGTTGAAGATCAAAAGGCCAAGTGGGAAGACCATTTAGGAAGCTAATGCATTATCACATAGTAAGTGATGCAGGTACCAAACATGGAAATGGCTGCTAGAAGCTGCACAGATTATTGTAGTAGATGCACTTCCTTATGGCTTGAGACCTTGCCACAATTTGGCCCCCACCCCCTGTACAGCCTTATTCCCACGACCTCTTACTGGTACAGTCAGTGCAGCCCACAGGTGCGCTATATGCACTATTTTCGCCTTTGCTCAGGCTGTTGGGCCTGCCTGAAATAGTCTCCCTGTCCATTCCCACAGGTCCTTCCCACCCTTCAGGTTAGAATTTGGCACTGCCACCTCCAGAAAGCCCCGAGGGACCAGGCCAACTTCGGAACCTCAGGTCTGAATCAAATTGCAAACCGCCTTCAACAAAAGCCCTGGGATTTTTGTTAAAATTGTAGATTTCTGCAGCCCACTCAATATCTGCCAATTTAGGTGTTTGAGTGGGGATTAGGAATCTGTGAATTAAGTATCCTAGGTGATTCAGATACCCACTTAGGTTCTGAAACAACTGATGTCATGCTTCTTGCCTGTTGTTTTGCAGAAATAATTGCTTTTCTGATTCATGTGTTTGCATGGGAGAAGTGTGTTCTTTGGGTTTAGATGGACCTGAGTTCGTATCTGTCTTTTGCAGTTCGCAGTTGTGTGATGTCAGACAAGTCAGTGTCTTTGAGTAGGGATAATGATACCCTCCCCCCAACCCCAGGACTGTTAAGATTAAATGAGATGGTATGTGTGAAGTAGCTGGCACAGTGCCTGGCACTGAGTATTTGTCATTGTAACAATAATAATAATTAATAGTCAGCATATACTATGCAAGTGCTGTCAATATTCTGGGCAACATTTCAATGGCTTTTTAGGGAGGAACTCATTTAGTTTTCACCGTGACCCTATGAGGTCAACTCTATTGCTATCTCCATTTTATAGACAAGGAAACTGAGGCATAGAGAAGTCAAGTATTAATAAGTAGCCCAAGGGCACAAAGCCAATAAATAACTATAAGTAACAGTGAATAACAGCCCCTGTTCTTAGCTCGTCATGCTCCCCTACCTCCCACTAGAGTAGCAGAGTAACCCAGGTGGACACTTCATATACAGGAGCTTTTGCTATTTGCTATCACTTTCCACCACGATGGGAGAGCTATTATGATATGTACTGTATGTATGATATCTCTGCTTATAACTCTCATGAATCCTTATAGTGCTCTTTCTCCTTATCATACCCTTGAGGTTCTACCTTCCAAAGCTTTTATCGTCCAATGCAACTTGCATGTCACCTTCACCCAAAAGGGGTCACCAACAGATGTTTGTTGAAAAAAAGGCTATCAATGTACCTGAGATATAGTACAGTGCCTAAGATTGGAAAGACCCTCAGTAAATGTTTTCTGAGTGAGTGAATGGAGTTAGTCTTCCTCCTCTCTGTTCACTCTGGATCTTTCTTTGGTTTATTTCATCTCTGACCTTGGTACCCTTAGCTATGCAATTAATGAGCTGGAACTTGCATTGAACTTACCATCTCCTTCTCCAGTCCCACCACACACACACACACACACACACACACTCTGTCTCTCTTTCTTTCTCACAAAGTAACATTTTCTGGTCTGTCCCCAAATTTCCCATTTGCTAAACTGCAGCATGTCAATACCAGCATCCAGCATGTGCTTTGGAGAGTAGCAGGCTGTATGGCAATTGATTTTTATGAAGGCACCAAGATAGCTTTAACTCTCTCTCTCGCACTGAATATATCTTCCAAGAAGAATTAATTTGTGTTGCTATGAAGTTCTGAAGTCCTGCCTAAAATATATCGCCTCTAGCAGATGGTGGCTGCTGCTTCTCTATAAAGAGAAATGGAATGCCACTGACGTACAGATGTATTTAATGGGAAATAATAGGACTGAGATTTCCAACAGCTTGGATGTCTCTTTTGGTTGTAAATGACAGAGAGCTATCACAAATAATCTTGGGCAAAAAGAAGCATTTGTTGTAAGGATTCTTAGGTATTCTATACAATCTCAGGAAAGGGATGTATGTGGGCCTCAGGAATAACTGAATTCAGAGACTCATTATTATCTTCTTTTGCCCTGCTTCTCCTTGTAAATCTGGTCTATTTACTTGAATCTGCTCTTGGTCTCCCCTTTGCTGGCCTCCCTAGACTTTTCTGTGTGGTCTCTGGAAGCTCCCTAAAGCTTTACAGCTTCTTTTCTGGAACATGTGACCAGCTTCTCTTTCTTAATGCAGTTTGCAGTTTCCCAAGGAAGGTCTCTCAATTGTTCAGCCTAGATCAGTAGCCCACCCTGGACCAATGGACCAGACAATGGGTTATGGTGACACTGCTGTCCCTAATGCAGTCATACAGATGGCTTGAAGGAGAAATTGCATCAGAGACAGGCAAGGGGCAGCTTGCAGAAGGAAACCAAGGCTGAATTATGACACTGGGCAGATACAGTAGTTACCTGTTTACTGAAATCTGCCAAGAAGATCTAATTTGTATTGCCATAAGGGTCTGAAGTCATATATAAAATTATTACTTCTGGCAAACGAGTGCTGTTGTCTTCTTTATAAAGAGAAAATGCCACCGCGCTATAGCTGCATTTAATGGAAAAGATTAGGACTGAGGTTTCAGGTGGCAAGAATGCCAAGAATGGTTCTTTAGTCTTCAGAGAGTCCTTATTTCATGCAGTGTAGAGCCATCTTGTTCATACATTTCTAGGACATAAAAAAAAGTGAACAGAGTACTGATTATTATCTAACACATCTTAGTTGTGTTATGATTTAATCTTTTCAAAAGCCCACTGGAGTAAGTTTAGTTATGGTTTCCATTGTACAGATGAGGAAACTGAGGCTCAGCGAGGTGAAGTTGCTCAGAGCAGGGAGCAGAGGAGCCAGGATTCAAAATTCAAATTTCTATCGGAACTTTCTGGCTGGTGTCCTGTGTAGAAAGGACACCTTTTACAGTGTCTGGAAAAGGTCTGGGATGACGGAGCCCTTGAATTGGTCACCTACAGCCACAGCAGCCTTGTGCAGGACCCTACATCCCCTCTTGTTTAGCACAGTGAACCACACAAAGAGTATCATCCTCTGCGTGTGCCATAACGTCAAGATGTTTTGGAAGCCCTGCTCTACCTCTGATAAGACTTTGCATAGTTGTTTTTAATGTCAAAGAAATTTCATTAAAAAAAAGAATTTTTGTGTGCTAGAATTTAAATATTTAAGTATATAAACATTTATTTATTGTATTTTTATTGATATGTTATAGTCATACATATTTTTGGGGTATATGTGATATTTGGACACAGATATACAGTGTGTAATGATCAAATCAGGGTAATTGGGATATCTCCATCACCTCAAACATTTATTTTTTCTTTGTGTTGGGAACATTCCAATTCATCTCTTCTAGCTATTAATATTTAGATATACACAATAAATTATTGTTAACTAAAGTTTCCCCACTATACTATGGAATACTGGAACTTATCCCTTCCATCTAACTGTATTTTTTCACCCAGGAGCAAGTATGTAAATATTCAAACGTGGTTTTGGTTTGTGCCAGCCCGGCTGGGGGTAGACAACCACATTTACACACCCTGTCATGTCATCACAGTTGAAGCTACCTTCTCAAAGGCCTTTCTGTGTGCCAATGACTGAGCAAAGTGCTGACAAGCACATTCACTTTTCCACATTCTTGCTTTCTACTCATTCCTAAACCACGGAATTCTAGCCTTCACCTTCACCCCATTCCTGAAACTGCTCTTACAGGAGAAAGCACCTGGGCTTTGGCATTAGAGCCCTGTAGGGTGACACACAGGCTCCTTTGTTTTCTGGGCAGCCACAGAAGAACAACAGCATCCACTCCAGAGACAGGGATGAGGCCTGCAAACAGGGTGATCAAAAGAATTAAAGAGCAGTCAGGCCCTTGGAGGTAAGTTCCAAATAAAAATTACAATGAACATGAGAAAATAAACCACCCAAAATCATAGTTAGCAGTTTCATAAAATGGTAGAATTCACAGATGAGGAAGTGGAAATAATGGCTCTATTCTAAAGGGCTTATTGGTATAAATGTGTTTATAATCATCAAAAAATAAAGGAGAGTATTGCCTTGAAATGAGACGAGGAGTGGCAGGCATTAGTTTGCTAATTGCTAATGCAACCCCATTTTTTTTTTTTTTTTGGTGCCTGGCATTGGGCAATGAATTAAATCATGGAAATCCTGTTCTCTTTTGTCTGTGGTTGAAATGTCACATTTGACAAGGCTGGGCATAGAAGGTAACATGGGCTTCTGAAAAATATGTTCCTTCCTGAAATAAGGGAAAAGAAACGAGAGGAGAATTTAATCGTTGTCCTCTTTGACACTCCACTTTGAACTTGGTCATATGGGTTTTTGGAGCCTAGAGTTGTGGCAGCTCTCTTGTACGTGTAGACATAAGCCTAATGCTGAAAACCCAACATGCTGAAGACAGCAGAGGAGGAGGAGATACTGGGAGCTTGAAGACATTTTTGGTTCACCTTATACCCCAAACAAGCTCTAGAACCATCTAACTACAAACTTCTTGTATTTAAATAGATGACAGAAAGGAGGAATGGAAAGTTAGTTGGATGTATTCTTTAAGAAACAGTTGGTATTTGCTACTTGGTGACAGCATCATAAACTGAAACAAATGGATTATTAAATAAAGACAGATATTTTAAACTATCTTGCAAGAGATGTGTTTTGTTTATTTTTTCAAAGAACCAACTTTTTGTTTTATTAATCTTCTGTATAGTTTTTTTTTGTTATGGATTTTAGTTCTGCTCTGATCTTTATTTCTTTTCTTCTACTGGGTTTAGGGTTGGTTTGCTCATCCTTTTCCAGTTTTTTGAGACTATTCATTAGATTGTTGATTTGTGATCTTTCTATCTTTTGGATGTAGGCATTTGTGGATATAAATTTTTCTCTCAGGGCTGCTTTAGCTGTGTTCTGCAGATTTTGATAACTTGTGTCTCCTTTGTCATTTAGTTCAAAGAATCTTTAAAAAGAGAAAATAAGTATAGCCATTGAAACAAACATAAATATGTATAATGTGAAATTCAAATACTGGTAAGAATCACAATGCAGAATGTGTTAGTCCTTTGTAAATAACTTCTAAAGGAAATCATCAATAGTTTGGTAAATGTCATCTTTTTTTATTTTTCTTCCTTTCTATGTATTTACATATATTATTAATTTTTAATTTCTTGCAAGCTTTGCAACACACTATTCATAATGTTTTACAGCTTCCTTTTTCACTTGATAGTATATCTTTGTACAACTGTCAATCTTGCTCAATCTTTTTAATGACTATGTGATATTCCATACCATAGTGCAAGTTAATACATCCTCAAGGGATGGCAACTGGTATTAGCTGTTAAAACTAAGAATATCTGAAATTTTTATCACAGGGATTGTGTTGTAAAATATCCCCCAAACAATGCAAAAAATGTTTGTAGCCTAGAATATTTATTGTAGCTTTGCATTTACTATAACAACAACAATGACAACAAACTAAGAAACCCAAATGTGACTCTATTTCACTTCTTGATCACATCATTTGACTATGTGTTACTATTTTCTGGAATGCAATAACATACAAATAATAAATTACTAATGTTAAGCCAGATTTTTAACTTTCTTTTTTGACAAGCATTCTGCTGTGGCAATTGCTGAATATTTTGTCACTTTGATGATCAAATACTTTCACCAGTAAAGTGATATGGAATACTGAATCACCTATACATCACTGTTTTTATATTCTCTGGTTGTTCATGGGCAAACGGACAGTAAGGTTTTAGTGAATGGAACATAAATGCGGAGACAGAAAAAGATATTAGCTTTTCCCCCCAGAGTTTATGCCTTAATTACACTTAAATCCTCAGCTTATTAGCTGCATAACTACCTGTGAAAGAACTTATAATCACTCTCTTGTGAAACTAATGAATTTGCTTTTACAGAATTGCATATCATTTTATCATTTACTTTAGACATAAAAAAAAATTGACTGGACTTTCTGTGAAGATGATGATAATGTCATGCCATTTATTCAAATATTAGAGCACCTGTCACATTTATTCCATAAATACTTATTGTGTGCTTAGTATGTGCCAGGCACTGTTCTAGGTGCTAGGGTTATAGCAGTAAAGAGAACAGAAAAATCCCAGACCTAAAGGAAATTGCATTCTAATGACATAGGAATTAAATGAAAGTTCTAAGTGGCTTGCCCTAGCTGAAACTTAGGGGGAAAAAATTGATGTTTAGCACCAAGCTGAACATGACTAAATGGCTTATTTTTACTGAAATAAGCATTCTTCTATAAATAATTGATAAGAATCAGTTGCAAAATCAAAATTCACAACTATTATTTGAGTGATCAATTTGACATTTAGAAACATTTCTGTAGTAATAAACTAGTATTTGAAACTCTAGATGAGAGATCTTTAGCTGGATTATATTGAAATTTACTTAAAATCTTCTTTTTAATTTATTTTTAATTTTTTTTAGAGAGAGGGTCTCACTCTGTCACCCAGGCTGGAGTGCAGTGGTGTGATCACAGCTCACTGCAGTCTCGAACTCCTGGACGCAAGTGATTTTCCTGCCTTAGCTTTCCTAGTAGCTGGGACTATAGGCACGTGCCACCACCCCTGGCTACTTTTTAATTTTTTTTCACTGTGTTGTCCAGGCTGGTCTCAAACTCCTGGACTCAAGGGATCCTCCTGCCTTGGCTTCCCAAAGTGTTGAAAATATAGACATGAGCCACTGCACATGGCCAAAATCTACTTTTTATCCATTATCTTTTGCTGCATAACAAACCACCCCCCAACCTCATGGTTTAAAACGGTATTTTTTCCCTTACTATTCAGTGGGCTAGCAATTAGGACCAGGCTCAGCTGGAATGGTTCTCTCTTCCACACGGTGTTGGCTTGGCTCATTCAGGCATTTGCATTCGGTTAGCCCAGTCACCTGAGGGCTGTCTGCTCCCTGGTGGCCTCATTCACATTGTGATAATTGGCTGGGGTTTCTCCATTCTTGTCTACATTGCCTCTCTAACAGGTTATCTTGGGTGTGTTTATATAGTAATAGTATTTGAAAATATGAGACTGGCACCTATAAGGCTTCTTAGGGTCTAGGCTCAGAAGTCAGACAATGTCATGCCCACTACATTCTTGTGGCTAAAGTAGGTCACAAGGCCAGATTTGTTCAAGAGAGTGGAGAGATAGACTCTCCACGTCTTGATGAGAAGAGCTGCAAAGAAATGCGTGGCCATTAGGAATGGGCCATGTTGTGTGCTGTTCTGTTGTCTGTTACAAATTGGTAGGAACTAAATATAAAATAGCACCTACATCTGTGATACTTTGATCATAATTTGGTGTGGTCAGATTTGTCTGGAAGCCAAATTAGAGTTCTACTTAGACATCCCCATCATGGAACAGGGAATAAATTCTCCATTCTCTTCATAGCCAGTTAAGCACAACTTATCATTTCTAATAAACTACACTCCTTCTTCCCAGATGAGTTCCGATGGTCCGTTCTTGTCAGAAAGACACACGAGCAGCAGCTCACCAGGTGGCTAGGTTAATTTTTAATTGTCATGTTTATTCCAGTGAAAAATAGATTTGCCTGATGAGCTGAGAAAAATGAAGGAGATGTGAAAATGGTGGGTTGAATTCTTACAGCATCCAATTTATTACTCTCTTGGAAGATTCACAATTGCCATGTTGATGAGGGTTTGGGAAACATATTCTTATACCATGGTGGTTGGAATATAAATTAACAGCTTTATTTTGAAGGGCACCTTGGAGATTCCTATAGCATCTAATCTTATATTGTATTTCACTAATTCCTACCTGTTCCTTCTTACTGAGCACACTTAGGGATCATTTTCCAAAATGTGTCCCAAGCAATCTCAATTCCAGTAGAAGAAGTTAAAGGGTGACTGCAAAAACTTTCCCTGGCCAAACTAGTCTGGAAAATACTTCATACTTCAGTCTTTGAGAGCCACACAACCAACATTTTAAAGGCTCTGGGAAGCTTTGTAGTAGAGCAAGCCTGTATATTAATAACTGTGCATTGCAAAGCATGTTAGACTTGACTTTACCAAGTTTAGATACAGGGTATTCTCCCTTCATGTTTCCCAATACACTCACCCCTACACACAGCGCAACTACTCACTTCCTATGCCCAACCCCCTAAGCACCAACCTGGGAAACTGCCATAGAAAGAATTTATGCATCAAAATAACAACTAGACTAGAAGACGTCTGTTAGCCCGTGATCCTGTTTCCTTAGCTTGAGCTAGAATTCTGAAATATTTTTCCCTTTAGCTTCTACCTTTTGAAGGTACTAATTTTTGTCATATGCTTTGGTGACTAAATTGTTATAGTCTGTAAGTTCCAAGACAGTATAAACTAGCATTTGTGTTGGTAAAGATATCTTACTTTCAGAGCAAATCTTGAAGTGAATTCACTACAGTTGGACCGTACAAATATGGGGACAGTATTTAGCTGTCCCCGTCGAGTTCTGCTATATCTGCTTGTAGTTAAGTAGTTAATGTGGGTTGTAAATAAAGAGTGTTTGAGCAGGGTAATTTGTCACTTAGTTAGGCATTTTAAAATACTAATTACGAAATCTAACGACTGTGTCCAACGAATGGGTACTTAATGGGAAACACTGCTAAGCAATGTCTGGGAAGGTTCAGAGGCTCCTGAATTTTCTTTCAGTCTTGGGAGATCAATGGCCTAAAAAATTCCTGGCTGCTATGAGCTATGTATATGTGCAAAGAGAGCTATCTTCTGTGGGGCTCCAGGGGAAAGGGGAAGCTGAAGAGAATGCTAATCGCTCAGACTGCTCATACCATTGGAGTGGGCCAGGCAAACAAAGCCATTCTGAGGGATTTTGTTGTACTGTGGCCCCTTAATTCTGAAGATCTCTTGCCAAAACCATACCGCAGGTAAATGTGCACTGAAGCAACACCAAACTTTGACCTTAAATGGTATACTCTACAAGCTGTTTGTATTCCAACAAGATGTAAAAAGTAAGTAGAACTAAAAGGCGTAAGTTAACTTTGGAGTTTTGTCCTGAGCAAAATGTGGCACCAAGAATCGTGAATTGGAAATTTGCTGCTACTAATATTTGGGCTAAAAGTATTTGTGAAATTGCCAATAACATGTAGTTTCTTTATACTCCAGCCCAGGGCAGAGGGCTTCTAGCCCAGAGTGTTGGTCAGTCTCTGAGTTAACACAGGAACATTAACTAGTACCTACTGAGACCTCAGGTTGCATTTATTATGTGCTAGAAAGATGGAAATCAAGTATTAGAAATCAAGATGTTCCCTTATAACTGAACTCTTTCCCCTAACTATTTACCACTTTGATTTCACTTTTCTTGTTTAGAGAGATAATGTATAGCAACATGATTACTAGTATAAAGACAATTGTGAAAGACTATGGAATTTAATGGATATCTTGACTAAATGCAAGGGATTTTGTTGTATGGTGACAAAGGCTATCTCTGCCTTTGTCATTGAGTTTATTTCATAACTCTTTAAGAAAGCTGATAGAAATGCAAATACTTCCTGTCCGTAGGAAAGCAAATTGTGTTTGGTAGAATGCAATTGATTATTACTCTGGATATTGACAGCTTTCGCTAGCTTTGCCACCATTTGCAAATTCATTTCTGCTTTCCTTATCTGACTATAAATGTGTAGCACTTTGAATCTTTTCAAGCCATGAGACAACTACTTGTTTCCTCATTAGTAAGTTAAATAAAATTTTTAACACATATTCACTTTATATCTGTGTCGTAATTATATTCTCTTTTAAAAGTTATCCTGGAGCACTAGTCTGTACTCTCAGGTCTAGTTGCCTCGATTCAAAGCCAATTGCCTGGCTCTATCATTTACTTGGAGGGATTTAATTACCTTGCTCTAGTCTCCCTAAATACGAGTCTTTGTTCTACAGCCTTGTTCTGTGGAATGAGAATAATTGTAGTATCTAACCAGTTGGGCTGTTGTGTGGATTAAATGATATACTGTGTGTAGTACATAGTAAGCACTGAAAAAGTAGGTGCTATTATTCTTATTATCAATATTTATGTAACAGCTCTTACATTAAACAGGGAACAAAATATAGAATGCCTCTGCATCCACAGAACTTACAGTCTCAGGCTACTCTGAGAATCTTTCTACTTGCAAATCACTTTGAAATACCACTACAAGAAAAGAGAAGATACAACTCACGCCCCTCCATTTCATGAGTTCTTTTCTTGTAAAGAAGAACTTAGTGTGAGTATTACATTAGATTTTTGTTATCTTTCCTATAAATTTATTTCCGTGTTAATATCCAATCATGAACTATTTGAATTAAGCTCTTACACGTTTTAATCTCATTCTACTCAATGTGTTTGATAATAGGGTGGCTCTTCCTAAACACCAAGATTAACTGTATTCTCTTGGGGAAATGTAATTATCTCAAAGACACAGGCCAGCGGGCACTCCGGGACCTTGCTATTCAGAGTGTGGTGTAGGTGGCAGCTTCTGCGTCAGTGTCGCCAGCAGGGAGCTTGTTAGAATGCAGGTGGTGGCCCAGGCTTCCTGAGTCAGAATCTGCACGTTAAGATGATCTCCAGGTGATTAGGATGCCCATAAAAGTTTTAGAAGTATTTCTCCATCCTGATTATGTCTCCCTAACCCCCAGGTATCTCTAGCTGGACCAGCTGCTTGCTTTATGCATCAACCACACTCAACCACTCAGTGCTGTTAACCTACATGTCTCCCCATTGCAGCCTCCTTGGGGGGGACCCCTTTTCATTAATTTACCCTTAGCAATTAGTGCTGCAGCTCATAGCACATGGTGACCCCTCAGTAAATATTGGCTGAATGCATCTGAGTTTCCCAGCATTGTTAGCTCTACAGAACCTAACACTGAGATGGATTTTTCCGATGAGGCAAACAGGTTCTTAGGAGGCCCCTCAAAGACATGGAGAATGCTCTGACTCAGGGACCTAATGCACTATGTCTTTTGGTGATTCCTAGAGAAAGGGGACGAGGTAGAACAAAGGGTTACTGTGCTCCAGGAGGCAGCAGAGTGCCGTGGTGAACACACACATTTGATACCTCCAAAATCTAGGCTCAGACCCTGGCCTCTGGTCCCTCCCAGCTTTATAACACTGGACCAAGTTTCTGAGCCTCGATTCCTTCAGCTCTGCGGTGGGGGCTGTAGGAAGTGAATGCCTTGCTCGGATTTCCCTGAAAGCAGATCCTGAGACAAGGACTTGGGCAGAGAGGTAGTTTATGTGGGAGGTGGATGCACGGTTTGGAGAATGAGGCAGTGGGAATGGTAAGCAGAGGACTAGGAAAAGTCATCCTGTGGGTTTTGACCAAGAACATGCTGGGAAGCATGGGGACTGCCTCCCAGAGCTGTCGCTGGAGACGGGAGGCAGGCTCCCCGTCGCCTGAGGGGTGTCCTCAGCAGCGTTCTCTGTTCTCTTGCAGCCTGTGCTCAGGTGAGCGGGCTCCCGTGGGCAGAAGCAGAAACGCGTGTGCTTGAGCTGAGCCTGAGCACGAACCCAACCGGCCACTGCAGCTGCCGCCAAAGCGCTATGACACAGAACAATAGCGCAGTGTCTGACCCAGCTTTGCATGAGGATCCGATGAGATCAAGCCCACAAAGCCAGGCGTGGCAAGTGCTTACAAAACGCCACAGTTTTACCCACGTCATGCTGCTTTGAGGACCTTCAATTCCACTGCCCATTTTTGAGAAGTGCGAACGGTTCTGTTGACACTTTCCCATCTTTGCATTCTCTCTGCCCTTCCCCTTCCCTCCACTTCATATACCCCCAAATAAGAATAATGTTGTTAGGATGGCAATAGGGAGCAAATGTGATCAGATTTGGAAGATGTGTTCCAAGTTCAGAGAATAAATAGTTATATAGATCCTTTCCTGTTCTCCCTTCAACCTGCCTTTTTTTTTTTTTTTTTTTTTTTTTTTTGCCTCAGTGCAAAGAGAAGGTAGAATAGAGACATGGAGAAAGTATATGTGTATGTGTGTATACATCCACAAATACTTCTGTTTTCATTGCTATCTAGTAAGAACGAAAACTCTAAATGTGTAACTTCCCAAATTCTGTTCTGTGAATTGAAACCAACTTTGCTCTTATAAACGTGTCACTATAATCGCCCTGGTTTAGTCTGGCAGTTAGGGCTCCAACTCAGAGCCAAATGCCTCCCAGCCAAGACCCAATGAGCTTGCCAAATTGTTTCACCTCTGTTATTGTCAGAACTCATTGGCCCTTCTTACATTGTTGTGTTTTTCGATAATATTTTAGATATGTTAACCATAAATCCTGGTATTGTTTATCTATAAAAAATTGGAGTCAGGAAGTCATGGAACAGTCATTCATCATGGGCTCTGGCTCCCAGATTTGAAACTAAAAGAATAAAGAAAAACAAAAGCACTGATTGTGTAGAGGTGGCCAAATGCCTGGAGGTTAAGTGAAATTGAATTAAAGAAACAAGAAGTCCTATCTAATCTGTGTAGAACTTCAGCAGAGATGATTTGCTTTCCAAAAGAAGCCTCTTCAGTCTTGAGACTTCTATTTTGGAAAGCATATTATGGATTTTTTCTGTCTGTAGATGTGCTAAATATTCATTTAACAATCAATATAATGTTTAATGACAATAAACCATTGCTTTCTCTGACAGTTACTTCAATTATGAAGATTCTATAAATGTGTACTAATGGTAGTACTTGGTGTTTGAAAGTGGGATTGTTAAACTCATGGGTGAGATAAAAGCCTAGGACACTGGCAGACTTATCTCTATACAAAAGAGCCTTCTTGAGAATGAAGCCAATACAAACAAGGCAGAGCCTAGAGACAGATGACACTTGATGCTCCTGGATACAGCCAGGCCTGAAGCTGGATTTTTATTGCATGAGCCAATATAGTCCAGTTTTTTACTTAACTCATTTTAAGCCAGATTTCTATTACTTGCCATTGAGAATCCTTACTAATTTATTGCCCAACATACCATCTGCTCTTGTAATTTTTAACACATAAGTTATAGCTGGAAGAGCAAATGGGCCAACTGTGATTTGAGCATTTCTTTCTTGAATGTTATTTTTCTTATCACATTTTTAACAAATATTAGGTTTGCAATAGACTATATTCCATATTTCCTTAGGACCCTGAATATACTTATTCTGCAAAAGTAACTGTTCAGAAATTCTAGCAAAGGTACTAGAGTTGTAGAACACAATAAAAAGTTATCAAGGGAATCTTAATGTTCCTGGAGGCTAGACCAACATCTGCTGCCTGTCTATGTACTTCAGAAGTCATCTCTAAAAAGGTAAAACTTGAAAATAATCCTATCTTGGCAGAGTAATTTACATTTTGCAGATGTTGTAGTAGAGTGGAGAAGTGGAATCAAGTTATCCAAATGTACTTAGCGTATTTTATTCATCACCTTTTTTCTTCTGAAAACTGAGAAAAGGAAGCTCAGATGTTTGTAAACAGCTTTCCACATAACCCACCTTTATAGATACTGCCTTCTGGTAGCTTCCATACATTTGATCTAGTTATGCTTTTTCCATACACCACCAAGGTCCTTTAGAAAAGAGGAGAGATTAGGGGCTGAGTGATCACAAGTGTGGATAGTGAGAAGTGATTAATAGAGCTGTGTAGACATAATGCATCTCCTATAAAAGAGAATGCTGTGGAGTTGTTTCAGCTTTGTTCTCTAGTTTGTATCTTAACAAATAGTTGGTTGGAGATTGATTTTGGGGCTGGTTGGTATTCTAGGTTATAGGATTAGCTATGTAGTTGTGGTGATTCACTTAATTAATTCCAGCAAATGGATGTTGAAATTGGGTAGTAGTTTGAATGTTTGGTAGAATATGATACTACCATGCAGAGTATTTATGCTGTTAAAGGATAATGTTTTTAAAAAACAAAATTTTGACTCACAAGAATATAAAATGAAGATGTGTCAAAGATTTCATGTCACTTATTAATTAATGAGGGAATCAATAAGATGTTACGGCTGGTCCAAAAGAACAAACAAACATATAGCCCATCAAATGCTGAATTTACTTAATAGATACAAAACTAGTCAATATCCACAGGCAATGATCTATTGCTTGCTACTAGATATAATGGCATTTCTGTGGATAAGAATCGTTTGGATTCCTTTCAGTTTTTAGCTCAAAGACAATAAAAAGTGGGGATAACTCAAATGTGCACCAACCAATCTTATTTTCATTTCTATTTTGAAAGCTTTCACAACTTTTCTTCATAATGTCTCAGCATAAGAAGCATCTTTAATAGGGAATTTTGGGTTGCTAACATATTCCAGTGTAATCCCAACTCCTTAGCATGGCCACAAAAGCTTTATGATATGGGCCTTTTCTATCTCCTGATCTTATATCTAATACCTTGCCACTTCTACTCTGCCACCGCTAGTCAATTTTCTTTTCTTTTTCTTGAATGTCAGAAACCTCCAAGAGTTGAGCATTTGGGTATGTTGCCCTCTTTAGCTGGGAAACTCTGGCTCCATATTTACAAGTTTCAGCTCAAATATTACCTTCTCAGAGACAACTTTTTTCTGATTATCCAATCAAAAGTATTTATCTGTGTCAATCTCTCTCACACTACTTTATCCTCTTTATATATTATTGTTATTATATTATTGTTACATATTATTCTAAGCAATCTAGTACAATTTTGCAAATTGCAACTTTACATATTTTCCAGTCCCTCCCCCACTATGAGCTCAGTGAGGGCAGTGAATAAAACAGATTTACTTGCTGTGTATCCCTGGTCCCCTAGGATAGTGCCTGGCACATAGAAGCTATTCTATAATTATTTGTATATTTCAAAATAAAATTATTCTGTGGAAATTCATTTGCACAGTACTGTCTTGTTATGATACCTTTAGATGATTCTAGCTATGGTAGATGTAATCCCTAAAATCTCAGTGGCTTAACACAATTTCTTGGTCAGGTGAGAGTCCAGGAAAAGTGTTTCAGTTGGGTGGCTCTTCTCTAAGTCCTGGACTCAGGGATCCTGTTTCCTTACATGTTACTCCCAAATCATATGCAAGACCTGGACTCCCAGGTTACTTGATTCATCTGCAATGAGTTAAAGAAGGTGATAAACATGGGAAGGTTTCTGGGCCAGTCCAGCAGCAGCACACATCACTTCTGGAAGTGGTATAGTCACTTCTTCCACATTCTATTGGCCGAAACTCAGTCATGTCACCATGCCAACCTACAAACAAAGGAGAAAAATCTGTTCCAGTCATGTACCCAGAAAGAAAAAAAAAACGTGCCAGGCATTGTGCTGGAAGTAGGGACATGGCTATGAGCAAATGAGTATTTTCAGAATCACAGCTTTTATGACTATAGGATAGGTGGTTTTGGACAGTAATATTTATAACAAAGATTTTTAAGATTTAAAATTTTTTGTTGAAAAATTTAAAGAGGATATGGGACAAGGGATTGGAGCTTAATATTTGGAAATAATGTTCAGGCCAAGCCTAAACAAAGAATTGAAAAGAAGAAAATATAGCAGAAGGAGTTTGAAAGAAGAAATATATTAGATAAAAGCAGCTATTGGCTTTAAAAGCTGAAGTCAAATACAATGTTTTAAAAAAGATATTTCAGGAAAAATTGAACTTTTAGACCTGAAATATCTGAATTATATTTTTCCTATTTGTAGACACTCAACTGTATAATGATAGTTGAATTTAATGAGATCCAAATACTTGTTTTAACTTAAATCAAGTCGACTGATTTTATAGACACAATTGTTACTAGATTTTCCTATGAGAATGATGGCATAATTGAATTGCTTCTTTTAATTCTTTTTCTTAGCATTAGTTTACACAGACGTAAGTAGAGAATTTTGCTAACCCGATTAATTTCCAGTTCCATAGGACATTTTTTTCCTCTAAGAGAGAGTACATCTATCCACTCAATATACAGCTACTATGACAAATTAGCATTTATCCTTTGTTCACAGCTCACAGTAGGAGAAATGTAATCAGGTATTAAGCACGCTGTTCTTCCAATAGAGTATAATTTTAATGTCTTGCAATTTGAAGACTTAAAAAAGAAATCACACCAAGGCAAATCATTCCTTTCAAAATCCAGTAATAGAACTTGCTATGAAGGTCAAAATTATCTAGGAAAAAGAGAGCTAATTCATGTGTATAAAGTAAAAGTGGGCTGTGGCTTAATACTTAGGTTGAGTGAAATATTGACTTTTGGCTCCTGGGTTTTTATAGATTATTAAATAAAGCAACCTAGAGAATGATTTATTTTACTCAAACCACACTAAGGAAGCAACACAGTAATCAAGCCAAGCCTTATTTTTCCATATCAATCTAGTCTATAGTTTTTGGTTTGACTGTCGTGAAATGTTTGAAAAACAATATTCTTAAAGATTATAATTATGACCTGTTGGGAATGTAGCTGTTTTGCAGTTAGCAACAAGAATTTGGCCTATGTCATATAGGGAGCGATGGCATATGTCCTCTCTTCTAAGATGCTTATTGTATATAAGTTATCTGTTGCTACCTAACAAATTACTCCAAAATCGTGGCTGAAAACAATATTTATTGTCTCGCATGGTTTCTTGAGTCAAGAATTCAGGAGCAGCTTAGATGGGTGCTTCTAGCTAAGGTCTCCCTGGATGGTCCAGTCCAGGTATCAGCTGGGGCTGCAGTCATCTGAAGGCTTGACAGGGGCTGGAGGATCCACTTCCAAAAAGTCTCACTCACATGCTGCTGGCTGCTGGCAGGAGGCCTCAGCTCCTCCACATGAGACCTCTCCACAGGCTGCTTAAATGTTCTTGTGTTATTACGGCTGGCTGTCTCCAGGGTGAGGGATCTGAAGGACCAAAATGGTAGCCACAATGCACAGTGTCTCTTATGACTAGCTTTAGGAGTCACACATTTTTTTTCTTTCAATATCCTACTCAGCCGTGTTCAATGTGAGAGGGTGTAACATGTCAGAAGGTGGGGATCCCTGGAGACCATCTTGGAGGCTGGCTACCACAATAAGTTTCTTAAGAAATCAGAAGGTATATCACAATTTTGAGGATCCTTAAATTAGTAAATAATAAATAAATAAATACATGCAACTTAGAGGAAATATGGTATGTGGGTATCCAAGAGCAAACTGGTTATCATGAGATAAGCTTTTAATTGACCTTGAAATGAAACAACTCATAGGCGTAATAGAAACAATTACTTGTTCTAAATAATTAATATGCTGGCTCAGAAAACAAGTATCTAATTCTGGCAGGGAGAATAAAACAGAAAACAATCACATTATAGTTTTCTCTGGAAGGCGTTGGCAAATGTGTGCTTTCTGCCTGCTGAATTGGGGAGCTTCCAGGAAGCCATTCTATTTTCTAGAGAGATGGTAGATTACTGCTAGGGTCTGATTCGCAACTATGTTGTTTGTTACTGCATTATCCTGAAAGTTTCCTACATTTAAAATTTGAAATATGAAACCAGCATTATCTAAAAGAAATGTAAAACAAGACATTTATATAGTTTTAGATTTTTTTGTAGGCACATCCTAAAATGTAAAAAGAAACAGGTGAAATTAATTTTTATGACATATTTTATTTAACCCAATGTATTAGGGTTGTCTGGAGAGACAGTAGGATATTATATAAAGTCATCCCTTGTTATCCACGGGGGATTGGTTCTAGGACTCCTCTCAGACATGAAAATCCAAGGATGCTCAAGTTCCTTATATCAATGATGTCGTCTTTGCATATAACCTATGCATATCCTCTTGTATACCTTAAATCATCTCTAGATTACTTATAATAACTAACACAATGTAAATCATTGTGATATTGTGTTTTTTTATGCATATGTTTTGTTGTATTTTTTTAAAATATTTTTTCTTTTTTTTTGAGACAGAGTCTCCCTCTGTTGCCCAGGCTAGAGTCCAGTGGCATCATCATAGCTCACAGCAATCTCAAAGTCATGGGCTCAAGCAATCCTCCTGAATCAGCCTCCTGACTAGCTGGGACTACAGGCTCATACCATCACACCTGGCTAATTTTTTGTATTTATTTGTAGAGACAGGGTCTCACTTTTGCTCAGGCTGGTCTTGAACTCCTGGCCTCAAGCAATCTTTCCACCTTGACCTCCCAGAGTGCTAGAATTACAGGTATGAGCCACTGCACCTGGTCCCAAAATATTTTTGATTTGCAGTTGGTTAAATTTGAGCATGTGAAACTCTCTGATTTGGAGGGCTGACTGTGTGTGTGCGTGTGTGTGTGTGTGTGTGTGTGTGTGTATGATATGGAATTTATTAGGCGAACGGGCTCATGACAGGCCATCTGCCAGCTGGAGACCCTGGGATGCGGGTAACATGGCTCAGTCCAAGTCTGGAAGCCTCAGAACCAGGGAAGACGATGGTGTAATTCTCAGTTTGTGAGGAAGGCTGGAGAAACCGGGGACCAGAGGCCGCTGGCATAAGTTCAGGCCGGAGGGCTTGGAGTTCTGATGTGCAAGCGAAGGAGGAGGAAGATATCTTAGCTTCAGGCAAGAGAGGAAGTCCTTTTCTCTCCTGTCTTGTTCTATCTCTAGGTATCCCTTAATCCAGTCACATTTACACCTAAAATTAACCATCATACCCAATATATCCAAATTATTATATTAATTTCAAAATGTAATCAATATGAAAAGTTATTGAGATAGTTTACATTTTTTTTTTTTTTTTAGTACTCGGCCTATACAGTCCAGTCTGTATCCAATCTCAGTTTAAGAGGAAGGGAAGCGTTAGTGGGTCTTTGGATTTACATTAGATTCATCTGGGAGATTTGTTTTTTGTAATACCAAGGCTGGCGTCCCACTCCTGATCTGTTAACTGGCGTCTTTGGTGGAAGCGAAGGCCATACATAGAGCAGTGCTTTGTTAAGGTTTTCTAAGTGGTGCTAACTGGGCGACAGTGTTAAGGAGCCTTGCCAAAGAATTTAAAGCCAAAGTCACCAAATAGGGGATCCACACCCTTTCAGGGGATCTGTGTGCATGGCTAGTTTTAAGAGAATCCTTTTCAAGAACCTCAAGTTTCATTTGTTCTTTTTCCTATAACTGAGTATGTGCCTTGGCCAGAATATCACACTCATTCCCCTTTCTTACCTCTCTTTTATAATTTGTCCTCTTCTCAGTTGTCAAAGAAAGGCCTAACTCATCCAGAGTCTTACTCTTGGGTATTGTCCTGAAAACCAAAATTTCCAGAATGCTTTTTTTTAAAACAAGAAGAAGACACAAAGAAAAAATTGGAAAATTGGTGTCAGGGAAGTAGCTTTTAATCAAGTCAAAACAAACCTCCTTCCCTTTGCAAACAGCCATCCATCTCATTGAAGAGATGCATTTGTAATAAATTTCCTAGTAACATTTTCAAAATGCGTGTTCTTTTGTGCAGTCATGTGCTAATAATAATTGTAATTATAAATCAATTGGGTGAAACATTTTAATGCTGAAAAGCTATGGTCATGGGAAATTTAAATAAAAGTTTAGCACTTGGCCTACATATTTTTGTTGCAGAAAAGTAGTTGATCAATAGAATACTTTTAAGCATAATAATATCTTATTTTAGAGTGAGATTCTGTAGTGGATGTGGAATAGGAAAAGAATTTCAAGGGAAAAGGCAAAGCATTTGAAATTTCTGACTGCTGAAGGAGAGCTCTTATTGTTGTATATTTGAAGTAGATGACTGTGGGTGTCAAACTGGAATGATATTTATAGTCCTTCAAATAAATACAAAAGAGTAATGTAACTTTTAAAAAAAGTCAGTACTTTCAATATTCTAGAAGTTACATTCCTTTCAAGGATGATGAAAAGATGTAGGTGTCAATTTAATATGTCAAAGTATACAGAGATTTTCAAAATTTTTGCAGAGTGTCAGCACAAAACAATCTGCCAACCAGGGTTTGAATCAAGAGTCTTTCATTTTCTATGCAAATGCCCTTTGCCAAATTGTTTATTCTCCTTAAACCTCAGTTTCTTTATCTGTAGAAAGGAAATAACAATACCTACTGCCACTAGGGATGACAGATGATACTATTATATAAGCTGCTGACATATAATAGGAGAGCTGAAAATTGGTATCTTTCATGATCATACTAATAATTGTCAGAACAAGTGGAAGAAATGGTACTGTTTATTTTTTATTTTTTGTTAATATTATATGTACATATTTTCATGGTACATTTGATACATTCATATAATCAAGTCAGGGTAATTGGGATGTCCATCACCTTAAATATTTATCTTTTCTTTCTGCTAGAAGCATTCAAATTATTCTCTCCTAGCTATTTTGAAATACATAATCGATTAATGTTAACTATAGTTACTCTACTGATCTATTGAACACCAGCTTCTATTTCTTCTATCTAAGGATATATTTGTACCCATTAATCAATGCTTCTTCATCCCTGCTTGCCCCCCACCCTTCCTGGCCTCTGGTAACCACCAGTTTCCTCTCTATCTTCATGAGATCCACTTTTTTAGTTCCCACATGTGAGTGAGAACATGTGATGTTTGTCTTTCTGTGCTTGTCTTGTTCACTTAACATGATGACTTTCAGTTGCATCCATGTTGCCACAAATGACAGGATTTCATTCTTTTTCGTGGCTGAATATTCCATTGTGTGTATAAGCCACATTTTCTTTATCCATTCATCCAGTGGTGGACACTTAAATTGATTCCATATCTGGGCTATTGTGAGATGTGCTGCAGTCAACAGAAGAGTGCAGGTATCTCTCCGATATATGGATTTTCTTTCTTGTAAATATATAGAAATGGGGCTGTTTATAATTGAAAAACTTATGACAAACTCATGCAAACTTTCCAAAAACAAATTCCAAATCCTATAAACTCTGTGCACCCTTAGCTTTTGGCATGCTGGTATATAACAGGTGTCCAATTAAACAAGTTGAAGGATTAAAAATAACTTGTCATAAATATGAATTAAACTGAAGACCCGCACACCATAGACTGCTATAGTCTTTTCTTCACACTCCTAATCACCAATGTAGTTTGCAAATTTGGCTAATTCTGACTAAAATCAAATACAACAAATAAACAACAAAAAAATACAGCTGTCAGATCAGAGCTGTTATAAATACAGAAGATGATATTGATCCTTTCATTCCTAAGAGAGGAGGGGATGGGACCCCTAGAATTACCTCTTCTGGCTGAGATTGTGGGTCTCTTTCTAGTGACTGAATTTTCCATCAACTGTGGCTCACATCTCATTTCTTTGCATGTCTTGTAATTTGTAAAATTATACTGAGATATTGGGCCTGAAAGAAGAGAGGAGGTGGAAGGGGAGAAAACACCCTTTACTCTCTCAACCAGCTAATGTGAGTTGTTTATTAGTTTGATCCAATCGGGGGTTGAGCAGCTTTGGGGGAGGTTTGTGACTTTAATCGTCTAGCAGAGAGAGCCTTAGAATTCAAGTACTTAAAACCAAAGTAACTTTCCTTTTATAAAAATTATAGTAAAATACACCTAAGATAAAATTGATCACCTTAACCATTTTTGAGTATACAGTTCCGTGGTGTAAGGATGTTGACCTTGTTGGGCAACCAATCTCCGGAACTCTTTTCAAATTGTAAAACTGAAACTATCTCATTTATAGAGTTAAATTAAACAAATGCCTGTTTTCCCTTCCTCTCAGTCCCCAGCAACCACCATTCTACTTTCAATCTCTGTGAATTTGACTATTTTGAGTACCTCATTCCAGTGGAATCATATAGTTTTGGTCTTTTAGTAACTGGTTTATTTTCCTTGAGCATAATGTCCTCAAGGTTCATCCATGCAGTAGCAAGTGATGGAATTTTCTTCCTTTTTAAGGCTGAATTACATCCATTGCATACATAGACCACATTTTGTCTATCCATTCATCTGCTGAGGGACACTTGCTTTGCTTCCACCTCTTTGGTGTTATGAATAATACTGCTGTAAACACGGGTGTGCCAGTATCTGTCACAGCCTGCTTTCAATTACTTTGACTATATATCCGAAAGTGGAATTGCTAGATCATATGTTAATTCTATTTTCAATTTTTTGAGGAACTGCTATACTGTTTTCCGTAGTAGCTGCACTATTTCACATTCCCATTCACAGTGCACAAGGGTTCCAGTTTACCCACACCCTTGCTGACACTTATCTTCTAGTTTTTGTTTCAACTGTAGCCATCCTAGTGAGTGTGAGGTGGCTCCTTTGAGCCTGACATTCACCTTCTCACGTTGTCAGACTGCTGTTATCTTTGATATTATCAGAAGTGGAATTCAGCTAGACTCAGTTTACCATAGGCTTCAAACACTTTGAAGCTGAGTTCAGCCTCTCCCTCTAGTAGGGCACAGACCAAATACCACAAGAATGCTAGACCTTGAACTTGAAAGGCTTCACACTTGCTAGGCTTAGAATCTGCTAGACCTTGAAAATGCTAGACACAATGATGATAAGATCAGAATTCAGCAACGAGCAGATGATGATACAGGGAAACCATGAGACCATGGAAAGTAAGACAGTAGAACCACAACTCCGCTAGACTACAAGGTTGTGAGTGTGAGACCTTGAGACCAAGACTGCAAGCTCATAGCACTAGAAATACTGAAGTTTCCAGACTGCAAGAGGCCCCGGTGTAAGAATACGAGATCTCATTATGAGTTTCAGCCCCACTCTTTACTTATCAGCAAAGTTCCCAAGAATATTACTGAGGTGAGGAGATCTTTGCATTTGTGACTCCTCCAGATTAAAATCCAAAGTGCCATCCCACAGGCTTATCAAGTCTGGTTGCTGACTATTTGTTCAAGGGAAACTGAACCATCTCTGGCACGAGCCCTCTTCCACCTACCCTGCCTCTAACTTCAACAATCTAACCCAGGTATGAAAACATCCTTTGTCCCTTGCTCACCTAGGAGGAGCTCATTCCTCTGAATTTTTTACTTCTAAATTTCTTTAAAATGTCTATATCTCTTTGATGGCTTGAAAGAAAAGTACAGGGTTGTTTTTCTTTTGTTTTGTTTTTGTTTATCCAATGATTTGTTGTTGATTGGCATTAAAATCTTACCTGTCCTTTTCTGTTTGTTCTTTATTTGGTCTTGTTCATTTGAAAGTAACAGAAATCCTTTCAAATTAGCTTAGGGAAAAATAAGAATTTGTTATAAGACCACCCACCCAGGTGTCCCAGACTTCAAGGGAAATGGTGATCAATGCCTCCTGGGGAACAAGATCCAGGAACCAGAAAGCCATCAGGAAGCAGGGAGGGGGCTCATTCTGATCATTCTGGGGTGTCTAATAACTGTGCATTTTTGCTTAATTTTCCTTTTGTTCTCTCCCATTTTCTCTGCTTCCTTTTACAAAGAGAAAAATGGCCTCCCTGCCAAGGAACAATATCATTTCCCAGCTTTTGTCCCTACTCTAGACTAACATTTCAATGTCCTATTTCAGATTCCTGGGAGGAAGAGTCTGCTTAGCACCGCTTTGATGAGTGGTCCATCCCTAGCCCAATCAGCTATGGCCAGAGAATCAGGACTTGACGTATAAACATGGCTATGGTGACTCACTCCTGTGCCTAGACAGTTCTTCTTGGGGTGGGGGTGGGAGGTGTGACACGTGCTATCCAGATATTCCAAAAGTGATTTAGAAACAGAGCCCTCTAACCCACTTGGCTCTGACCTCACACTCACTAAAAAGGGCCTTGGTGTAAAGTATCATTTGGATGTTACTGCAGGCAGTAATGGTATATGCCTATGAAATGTCTGACATCAATTAGCATACATATTAAATGTCAATCTTATTCTCAAAAACTAATTTAGAACTGGCCTACCGTCTTCTTTTCAAAAACTAATTTGGAGGTGTCTAACCAACTATCTCCTCCAATAGCAAATTAACAAAATGACTCACTTTATTGAATAATCAGAAAGCATTTCTCATTTATTGCCTAATGGTTAGATAATGAAATGCAAGTAGCAGTAGTCTCCTCCTGTGTGTACATGTTGAAGTTTATATTTTTCATTGATTTATTTTTAATTAAAAAATTGAAGCTCTATATTAAATTATTATGGATATTTTATTAGGACCCCCCGGTTACACATGAATGAGGAGAACAAAGTACACATGAATGGTGGGATGAACGGGGAGTGAGTGAGTGATGTTCCTTCAAACTCTCAATTTACGTTTTAAGTTTGGGAGTTCCATTTAATAATTTACCAATAAAGAAGTTTTCCTAGATGTGGCTTTCACTGTTAGCTAATTCAGTGGCATTACACGTAGGAATGAGATATGAGGCTCTGTCTTCTCAATGATATCAACGTAAGTTACTCACCTGTTTATCTTCTCTCAAAACACTTGGACAACTTTGAATCTATTGAGGCAGTAACTAGCTTAATGGTACCCTAATAAACTTCCATGTGAAAGGGAAGAGAGTTATGTTTACTCATGTTAGCAGCAAAATAATGTGTCCATTCAGTCAGATCCTTCTGGGGCTGGGAAATTTCCTCCCAGAATCTGGAATGTCTCATAAATTAATACAAGACTCTAAGTACTGAGGTCACTACAGAATTATTGGTAAAACATAGTGTTTGAATATAATGAAACACAGGCCACCTGCATATCCAGGAAGAGAAGCCCCCATAGTTCAGCAGTTGCAAGCCCAGAATGCAATCTACTCGATGACAATTTTCAAGATGGAGAGTTGTAGAGTTCAACGATGTACTAAATATATTGAAGATTCAGATTTGATCTATGGTCCACCAAGGCCCTCTGATTACTCACTTATGTCAGCGCGGCTCATGAATTACGTGTCTGTGTGTTCCTCATGAATATAAATCCCAATCTCTCTGGTGCAGTTATATGTAGTTAGATCATTTGTGTGATGACATTTCCCATGAGCTGAGGGGAAAAGGGAGACACTTTATAGTGTTTAAAAAACATGAATGGTTTTCTGGCACCCAGAAAATTATCAAGGGCCCAGAAAAACACAACACGATTCCCAACTCCTGCTAGCATACAATATGTCAACCTAAACCCTGACAATAATTTTATTTCAGATCATATTTTCCTTCTCTGCTTCTCACCTTCTACATCATTTCTTGTTAAATTCAGGAAAAAAATGTAGTAGTGTTACTCAAGATGGTTTGCTGATAGTCTTTATTTGGAGTGCCCTAGCATTCACGTAGATCATTTGGACTCAGAATAAATTATTTAGTTTTTCTTTTCCAGGATTTTTTTTTAGTGGAACTAGTAAGGATCTATATCAGTGAGGGCTTGTCAAACAGAACCAATAGGAGGAGATGATAGACAGATAGATAGCTATTGATTTATTTCAAGGAGTTCATTTGTATAATTATGCGAGCTGTCAGGTTGGAAATCTGACAGGCAAGCCTGCGGACTGGAAACTTTAGGGCAAGAACTAACGTCTTGAGTCTTATGTGTTGATGCAGAATTTCTTCTTCTGCAGGGAAACCTCAGTTTTACTCTAAAGATCTTTCAACGGATTACATATGATCCACTCAGATTATCAAAATAATGTCTTTTATTTGAAGTCAACTGATTGGGAGATATTAACCACATCTACAAGTACTTTCACAGGAACACTGAGATCTGAGTTTCTAGTTATAGCCTAGCCAAGTTGACACATAAAACTAACCATTGCAAGATCTGTCCGTTATAAGTTGCAAGACAACTAATGAAACCGCATTCCTAATAATGGCAAAGTATATTGAAGGTTAGTTACATGCAGGCACTATTCTGATACTTTCTATATGACATCTCATCCCAAGGTCTCACAGCTAATTATGGCAGAGGGTGGGATTTGAAAGCAACCAGTCTGACTCCAGGGGTTGTACGTTGAACTGCTATGCTACATGGATTCAAACTATTTCAAAAGAAAATTCACTGGATCACGTACTTGGATTGTCAAAGGGAAGCTCTAGTTTTAGGCATGGTCAGATCCACGACTTAAAGGATTTGATTAGGACTTCATCTGTTTCTCTATTTGCTTTGTCCTCATTCTCAGGAATGTCATCTTTTAGTGACAGCTCCAGGTTTATATTCTCCGAGCTCAATAACTCCAGAAAACTTCCTTTTCTCAATAGCTTCAACAGAATTCCTCGGATTGACTCTGAGATGTTTGTGTGGGTCATGCACTCATCCCTCCACCCGTGGCCAAGGTTAAGAGCATGGAATGTGCTCGTGGGTCCGGTGTGAGCCCCAGGTCTACCTCTGAGGGGAGCAGTGGTGCTCTGACCCTCCCTGAATCACTTAGGATGAATGTGGGAAAAGCTGGTTCCTCAAGGAAAATCGAGGTGTCAACATCAGCAGAGAAAATAGATGGTGCACAGGCAAAGCAAACGTCCTCTATAATTTTTGCCGCTACTGATTAAGAATGTTTTGCTTCTATAGGATAAACTTCAAACTCTTACTAGGGCTCGAAAGATCCTTCTCAATTCTGCCTCCAGCCTTCTTGCCCACTCTTCTTGTAGGTTGTTGCTGTCAATCTGACTTCCTCCCCATTGCTCCCTGTCACACGGTGCTGTCTTGTGTCCCTGCCTTTGCATATGCCACTTCCTGCTTTTTGCATTCCTGGCAGCAGAAACACACCATCCTCTTTTTGCAGACACTGACTTGCCCTTCATCATTTTGCATGCATTCTCTGATTTGTGCCTTCATTAATTCATTCGTGAATATCTATTCTATTTCCCTGGACTGTGGAAAATGTTGAGGACTTGGTCAGAAATCAGGTAGACATGGCCCATTTGCTAACGAAGCTCATCTTTCACGACATTTGATCAGGAGCCTGTCGAAGCTAGGGTCTGTGTCTGATTCATCTCTGTGTCTCTAGAACATTCCATGTAGTTCCAAAGAAGAGGTAAGAGCATCCGGAGTCCTGAGTTAGTTCAGGATTTCAGTCCAGTTTTGCTGTGAGAACTTGGGTGAGTTGCTGAACCTTTCTGTACTTCAATGTCTTCCTCTCTATAAGGAATTTCAATAAGACAATGTGTGTAAAGTGAGCATTGTTGCCTCTCTCATAAGTATTCAATAAAACAATAGACAGCTATTATTCTAATAAATGCTTGATATATGCCTGGATAAATACCTGATTAAAGCAACCTTGTAATTACGATGATGCCCCTTCTCTTGAGGTGGAAAGGCAACTGCTTCCATACCGTTGCCTTCTTTCAAAAGTGAAAGTCCTGAATTTTAACACAAAGATTTTTTAAAAACTTGAAAAGTTATAATAACACTTTAATATAAAAACATTAACTCAGCCTCATAAAACAACTTCTTTACAGGAAGATGATTGCAGCTTATGTGAGTTTTGTGGGAAATCTCACTGTACCTCAGAACGGAGGTTCTTCCCTTGGAATAAGTTTTTCTTCATTAATGAAGTTGGGATTCTTGACTCCCTTTGAGAGTAGGTAGCACAGCTTTGTATTTTCTCCCTGGAGCGATGTAATGATTAATGGAATGTATAACTGCCTCCTTGTATCAGCAACCTATTTACCCAAGGACTCAGTGCAATTCTTTTAATATTATTTCTCACTAAATGATGCATGCCACCCAACATCTGGAGACTTGGCTTCAAATCCGAGCTGAAGTTTCAAATAAAAGTGGATTTAATTGTCTCTGTTTAGCCTATAGCGGCAAATTCATCACGGGGCTGACACCGTCTCTGAGGGAGATTTGGAATGGTGAGGGCTCAGAGACTTTCACTTAAGGCCGAGGAGTAGTTTGTGAACTGAGTTGAGGAAAGTTAAAAAGAGAAAGTTGCATGTTTCTAAGACGACAAATGCAGAGATAGACATCACAGCTGTTTCTCATAGCTAAAAAAGTGAAATAATCTAATTTTCCATCAACAGGGGAACTGGTAAGTAAACTGCAGCTTATTTATGCAATGGATTATGCTTCAGCACATCTACATGAGTTGTACATTTATAACAAGAATGAATCACAGCAACATAATGTTGGGGAAAAATAAGCTTACCATTTATCTACATTTTTAAAGAACATTGAAAGAGAATGTGCATTTTTACAGCTTTTGAGAATTTATTGCCAAACTGTGTATCAGATAATTTTTCAAGTGTCAAACTAAGGGTATAATTTTTACTTTTGTTTGCAAATTCATACAATATGACTATAGCAATTCAATTTTTGCTTTATCCCAAAGTCCTCTCTTATGCAGTAATTCCTTTATGAGTCCGGAAGTAGTTCGATATGCAAGCCTCCTGATTTAGTTATTTTAAACCATCCATGATGTCATCAATTATTTTGATATTGCGTCGTCTTCTCTGGTACAAATCATGCCTCATACCATTCAATTAACTCAAATTTAGATCATAGGCGTAGGAGATAGAAATTACTCAATGACTTGATGCTTGTTTGGATTTGAGTCATGCTCATATTTTAAAAGTAATAATTACAGATCATGATTCAATGGATATTTCCATAGGTTATCAAATATTAGTAAGAGAGGCAAGAAAATGTGTAGTAAGGAGTTTATCACCAACTATTGAAAACTATTTTCAGTGGTTTTTATTTTTTCTTCAAATAGCAGATGGCTTAATTCCCTCAACCAGCTGCTTGGAAAAGACATATATTTAAATGATAAGGAACATAAAGTTAAGTTCACCCTTGTAACATAACAACAAGAAGGTCTTAGCAGTGCTTGTATTTCTTTTTACTAAATTATCAGATGAAACAAAATAAAACATAGTCAGCAAGACCTACATTTGGTAAATTATAAAAATGAAAGAAAAGAATAAAAGACAAAAGGCAAAAAACAAAAAAAAGAAGAGGAATGATGAGAGAAGGAGAGAAGAAAGAAAGGAAAGACAGAAGGGAGTATAAATAGTAACTCACTTTCTAGGAAGAGATTTTAAATTAATCTCAAGCACACCTTCTTCCTGTCTCCGAGCAGCCAATGCTGTTAGGAGAAGTCCGATGTTCTGAGGGTATGACTTCAGATCAAGATTTTCCCAAATAAATTAATTAAATTTAAAACAAATGCCACCCCCTTTTGACATATTACACGTATCAATGGTATTGAAAGGAGGCATGAACCTGACCTTCATCTGGTTCCTGTTTTGTGCCAGATGTTGTATTCACTGTTTTGTTTAGTTCTCACAACCCTGTGGGCTGGATGCTTATCTCCATTTTCACCACGTGGAAGATCAATTCAGGGTGAGAAAGTATTTCATTGAAGTTCAAGTGAAATATGAAAACAGTGTTCAAACCAAGTTCCCGCTGATTCCAAATCTCCTGCCCTCTCTGCTGTCCAAGGAGGGTCGTCCTGGCACTTGCCAAGGGAGCTTCCCCAAAGAAAGCGAGCAGGCGTCTGCGGATGGGGCATAGCTGGAGAGTGTGCAGTGGAGGTCAGTAGCAGGAGATGAACTCGGGGCACTAGCCAAGGTCAGATCCATGTAAACTCTTGTGGGCAATGGAAGAGCTTTGTTCCACTCTGAGTAAGACAGAAAGCCATGGAAAGAGTTTCAGTAGAGAAGTGATAGGATCTGTCTTAGGTTTTAAATACCTACTGTTCAGAGAATGGGCTGTACAAGTTTAAGAATAGAAATAGGAGGGCTATTTAGAAATTTGTTACAATAGTCCAGGATCCATCATGGTACCTGGACCAAGACAATAGCAGTAGAAATGAAAGCTGTGGATAAATTCTGAATATGTCTTGAAAAAATCTAGTTTTAATTTTTTAAAACCCCGCTATGTAAATTAAAATATAATGTTGTAGTTATAGATAAGAAAAAGTAAAATATAAGACAATAATACCATAAAGAATGGGGGTGGAAATGAAATTATATTACTATAAGTTTCTCACATTTTGCATGACGTGACCCGCTGCTAGTTGCAAGTAGATTATGATAAGTTAAGAATACACATTGTTATGTTTAGAGAAGCCACTAAAAACATATCAATGAAGTAAAGCTCAAAAGAAAATAGAGAAAATAAAATGGAATATTAAAATGAATGAATGCGTAAAAAATATTCCATTAACCCAAAGGAAGACAGGGAAGCAGAAAAGTATAGATGAAACAAGTAGAAAATAAATAGCAAAATTGTGGACTTATCACAACCATATCAATAATTACATTAAATGTAAATGCTAAACAGTCTAATTTAAAGGCATTGTCCAATTGGATTAAAAATAACTAAAAGAGAAAACCCAAATATTTGCTTTCTATAAAAATGCACTTTAAGTAGATGTTAGAAGACAGAAAATATTTAATGAAAATAACCTTCAGATGATCTAGGATAGGGATTAAAAGCTTTTAATACTCAGGGTTCTTGGTAGCAAGCGACAGAAGTCATCACTGATTTATTTAAACAGTAAGAGATTTACAAAAACATACTGGGTAGCTCACAGATACCTTAGGAGGGCCAAAGCAATAGGTTTGGAGATTATTCAGCCAAAGATAATGCCCCAAAGTAGTCCTTTGGTCATATAAGTGTCATGGCTGCTCAGATAACATAGGTTGTACTACCAATGTCACAAACTATGGCCCTGGGATGCTGCTGCTAAAATCATTATCTGCTGCCCCCTGGGAGAATGGATGTAGCTACTGCTCTTTGGCACCACTCGCCTGCCTTCTGTTACTAACACCTTCCTTGTACTACTATTTTGATTCAAAGTCTGGAGTGTGTGTGTCTGAATGACAGAGCTTAGAATATATCTCAGTATGTCTTAGCTGCAACAGACTCTGGGGAAGGATTTGACATTTTCAGTATTTGTAATGAGAAGAAAGCTCTGACTCATAAGATAGGGAATATTCCTCCAACAGAGAAATGGAAGCTAAAAATATATGACAAATTCCACTAGAGATTGAAGCTTTGAGTCAGATGCTCTACTATCAGACTTACAACGTGTGTGGTCTTGGTAAGATGAGTTAGTTTTTTATGGTTTTATCAGCATCCGTTTTCTATGAAATGGTAAATTTCACATTCAGTCTGTTATGATTAAATGAGATGACAATTGTCAATTATTACAGAATCTTGCACAGAATAGGTAATTACATGTTACTGTTATCAGAATTGTTGTTATCGAAGAGGAAATGATATCAGCAGGAAAGGAAGGGCTGCTTTGTGAAGATAATTATTAATTTGGTTTTGAAATCATCGAGCGTTAAGTAGGAAAATATAAAGGTCACAATATCCCACAAGAAGATGGTGGCTATACTTGCCAGGATCTCCAGAAGTTCAGGACTAGTGATATTTAGTAAATTCTCTACTTTGTAGTGATAGATAAATACATGGCAGAAGCTTCTGTGGAATTAAACCATTCATAGTTTCCTTTTGTATAAAAGGACCACAACAACAACTGAAGAGCTCCCTTACTTCCTGATTAAGATTTCAATCAAACTCTAAAATGGGAATGAAGATGTTACATATTTTATGTCCTGGCCTCTCTAGTAATGATTAATATTTTTTCATGCCTTGGAGATAAAGTGGAAGCTATTGTTTTATAGGCATGTACAGAGATGGAACAAAGCACCTAAAGCTGTAACAGATCTGCTGTGTAGGTTTATGGTCAGGTTCTACTAAGTTTTCCTAGAGATTGGTTACTTGGTTATACTTTAGATTTATTTAGGATTATTTACTCAGGTATTTTGTGATTATTTTGCTCATAGACATAATCCCATATTGTATGGTAATTGAGTTTTTGTACAAATAAGTCACTTTAACATAATACTTCATGTGTGATACTGTACTTTTGGAAATAGTCTGCGTTTAGGAAGTATTTTTAAGGTAGGTGGTTATTTTTAAAATACTTCCTAAGTTAAACTTTCTACGAGATTGTAACTATAAGCGGCTTCCTAGAAATTTATTTCATGCCAAAAATTCTGCTGATGGTATTGATTTCAAACATAGAAGACAGAATAATGAACTTGGATGGATGGAGGCTGTCTCCTCAAACTTGAGCTACTGGATGCCGCTGGCATCATGATCTTTTTAAAGAATGGCTTCAGAAATTATTACAGAAAGCCTTTTGCAAGACCATGTTGGCTTCTAGCCTTTCACCAGACAAGCCTCAGTTACACTATTTCTCCTGGGACAGCCTCAACAACCTCTAATGGGTGTCTTTTCAGTCTATCTTCTCCCCACTGCAGTTAATCCTCTCCCCTGCAGCCAGGGGCAAAACCTAAGACCTAAATCCGACCATGTCACTCACTGTTTACACCCAATCAGTAAACACATTCTACATGGTGGTGTCTCTCAAAGTGTGGGGGATACATAAAATCTCTCTAGGTGGACACAGCATCAGCTATTATTAGTTCACATGATGAGAAAATTATCCCCTTTGTAGTGTTCTGGTGGTATTATCAGATGGATTGAAAAATTTTAGTCTTGTGCTAAGATGATGTTAAACCTTCCTATTGATGCCTTACTTTTCTCCCTTTTTGACTAAGTGGGAGTGGTACTCATGTTCAGTGTCCTTATCAAACAATAGTTTTTAGCCAGAATTTAATCACATTATTTTTGTTTTGTATATATGTATATATTTACTTTGATTTATAGTGAATTATGTAAGTTTTCCATTTGGAGAATGATGTAAAGTTTTCAAACCTATGTATGTATAATATGTGATAATTTACAAAGACATATCAAGTAAGCAATATTACAGAGACTTTAGAAATATGGCAAAAGTTATAAAGGGCATAAACTGTGGAATGTAATAATGCATGAACACAGCGAGAAGTTGCAAAGATAGTCTTCGTGTGACTGACATTTAGGAAAAGCTGAGCTATACATGGTAATGTTCAGGCACTACTTTACATTTGGTCCTTGGCTATATCCCTAATGTCATTGTGGCAGAACTACTCACTACCTTCTGCCTGGGTAACATAACATCATTTTTCCCCCTCTACCAACTGGACCTTCCATTTAGAAGAAATTGAGTGAATCTTGGTTGGTTCATATCAATTGTGTGGTCTCACTGCTTTTCTTCCTGGATGACTGGTATAGGCAGTAGCACATGACCCAGTTCTATACAAAGGAACACAGGCATTCATTCGGGTGTATTTTTGTTAATTTAGGGAAGTCCCCATATTTCCCCCTGGATAGAGCTATGAAAGGAAGAAGTGCCTAAAACTGCAGCAGCCACACTGACATCTAGATGGCAATGCAGAGAGATGGTAAGAAACAGAGACAGTTTTGGAACTGCAGATCCAGACTGGTTAGTCATGCAACTGCTCAGCCTCCAGACTTCTTGTTCGATGAAATAACAGGTTCCTTACTGTGTAATCTTATTTAGTTAGATTTTTCTCTTACTTGCAGCTGAATGCATTTCACACCATTCACTAATCTCCTGCCTCATTTGCCTTGTGGCTTCTGCTCGCCTGCCTTTCATTCCTGTGGCTCTTTGGGATACTTTTGGCTTCTGAGAATTTTCTCATGTGGCTGGGATGGTGTCCTCCTTCCTCTCATTGCACGTGGCTTGATCTTTAAAAACGTGACTCAGAAGTCATTTTGAAAGCCTTTCACGACACGGGTTCGGGCACCCTCACTCGGAGCTCTCGGCACTCACCCTCGCCTCACATACTGGCTGTGATTTTCTGATGCTATGTCTATTTTTCTCACCAGACTCTCTCCTTGAGGACAGGAACAATGTTCTATTTAATTCGGCATCCCAAGATTCTCATTACACTCTTGGGCAGTGCAGATTATTTGCCATATTTATCCAAACTGTTTCTCCCATGGAGCAGTAGTGTGTAGTCATGAAAAGCGAGACACTTGGAACCTGTGTTCCAAACCTGATTCTATTGCACAAAATACCACAAGTAGCAGTTTCCTCCTATATATTTAAATGATTTAAACAATGCATGTAAATTGGCTAGTTCATAATGAATTTTGTCATTCAGAATTCAGTAGCGTTCCCCATATGTTTATGTATATGCCAGACATGATAAACAATTCTATACTTTAAAAAAAAAAATCTTCTATTGGTCTCTGTATCTAGCTCTTGGTACAAGAGTGAGAATCCCATAGCCAGTTGCTATTGTATTTTAGAAATTCAAGCTCAGCTCAGCACGTGCCTATATAATATTTGAGAAATATGCCTCAGCTGGTATTTAGGTCACAAATGCACATTTGTGTTTAAAATAAAGTACAAACATTCATGATGGTGGATGCATAATTTAACCTTTTCATCATTTGATATGAAGTCTAAATTAAGAGGACAATGTCAACATGAAGAAAATCTTTGACCTTTTATGATACTTTGATATATTGACATTCTTTATTTATCCTGGAACCTTTTGCTAATTTTAAGTGACTCCCTTTAGTATATGTTCAAGTGTGTTTGTGAAGCATAGTTTGAAGAAGCGAAAGAAGAAAGGAATGGAGAGGGAGGGTGAAGAGGAGAATGAAGGAAGGAAGAAAGAAAGGGAGGAAAGAGACAGCCTAACTCTTCGTCAATAAGTGAAAGGATGTTTGAATGAATTATAAGAGGTCCTAATATGGAACATTATGCAAGTAATTAAAAGAATGATTAGATCTTTGTAGATTCACCTGAACATACATCCATGGCATAGTAAATAAGAAATGCACATTGCAGAGTAAGTATCCATAGGATGTGCATACATACTATATTTGCCCTTATTTGTATGAGCTAAAAAAAAGTGTATGGAAAGAGAGACATCAAACTGTGGTAATATTGGCTACTTTAAGGGGGAAGGAGACAGAAATGTTTAATGTTTTTCCCGATATCTATACTATTTGACTTGTTGCAATAAACATGTATTTACAGTTTCTTTTTAAGAGAGAGGGTCTTGCTTTGTTGCCCAGACTGGGGTGGAGTGGCACGATCATAGCTCACTGCAGCCTTGAACTCTTGGGCTCAAGCGATCCACCTGCCTCAGCCTCCTGAGTAGCTAGGACTACAGGCATGAATCACTGTGCCAGGCTAATTTTTTTATTTTTTGTAGAGATGAGCTCTTTCTGTGTTGCCCAGGCTGGTCTTAAACTCCTGGGCTCAAGCAGTCCTCTCGCCTTGGCCTCCCAAAGTGCTAGGATTACAGGTGTGAGCCACTGTGCCCAGCCAAAAACATTTTTATTCAGGTATAATTTACCATAAAATCTAGCCATTGAAATGTATAACTCAATAATTTTCAGTAAATTTACCAAGTTTTGTAGCCATCACCATAATCTAGTTCTAGGACATTTTATCATCTCAATAAAAAGGCCCCATGCCTCATTACAATTAATGCCAGGCCTAAGGAATAACTAATCTATTTTCTGCCTCTACGAATTTGCCTTTTCTGGACATTTCATGTAAATGGAATTATACAATATGTGGTCTTTTGTGTCTGGCTCCCATCATTTAGCTTAATGTTTTTTCGGTTCATCCATGTTGGAGCTTGCATCAGTATTACATTATTTTTTAGGAAGAGTATTCCATTGTGTGGATATAGCACATTTGGATCATCCATTCACCAGTTAATGGAAATTTGGGTAGGGTTGCTAGATTAAATACAGAATGCCCAATTTTAATTTGTTTAACTAGACCCAAATAAATTTGGGACATACATTAAATATGATTCCTTGTTATCTAAAATTCAAGTGTAACCAAGTATCTTGTGTTTTTATTTATTAAATTTGGCAAATTTACGTTTGGAGTTTACACTTTTTAACTATTCTGAATAATGCTACTGTGAGCATTTGTGTGCAAAATATCTGTATAGGTGAACATCCTTTTTTGTAAATTGAAAAAAAACTTAAAAAATTAAATAAAATCTCTTTTTTTGAGTGGATGTGAATAAGATCCAGAAGTTTAAAAGTTGGTAAAATAAGAGTTTTTAGAAAATTTTTTCCTAAAATTCTTATGGTTTCATGCCTTAGGTTTAAGTCTGTTATCCACCGTGAGATGATTTTTGTGAGAGGTAAGAGGTGAGGATCTTGTTTCAGTCTTCTACGGTGTCTATCCAGTTATCCCAACACCATTTATTGAATAGGGATTCTTTTCCCCAGTGTATGTTTTTGTCTGCTTTGTCAAAGATCAGATGGCTACATGAGGATGGTTTTATATATGAATTCTCAGTCTTGTTTCATTGGTCTGTGTCTCTGTTCTTGTGCCAGTACCATACTGTTTTGGTTACTATAGCCTTGTAGCATAGCTTGAGGTCTGGTAAATTGATGCCTCCCGATTTGATCTTTTTGCTTAAGGTTCCTTTAGCCATATGGGGTCTTCTCTTGTTCCATATGAAGTGTAGAATTATTTTTTCTAGATCTGTGAAAAATTATGTTGGTATTTTAATAGAGATTGCACTGAATTTGTAGATCACATTGGGTAGTATACACATTTTAACGATGTTGATTCTGCTGACCCATGAGCATCGTATAGTTTTCCATCTGTTTATGTCCTGTGTTACTTCCCTCCTCAGTGTTTCGTCGTTCTCCCTGTAGATGTCTTTCACGTCCTTAGTTAAATATATTCCTGGGTATAATATTTTATTTTCTTTGTTGCTATTGGGAAAGGTATTGAATCTTTGATTTTGTTCTCAGTTTGACTGTTGTTGGTGTATAGGAATGCTACTGATTTGTGTACATTTATTTTGTAACCTGAGACTCTGCTAAACTTATTTATCAATTCCAGTAGTCTCTTGGAAGAATCTTTGGGGTTTTCTAGATATAAGATCACATCGTCAGCAAAGAGTGATAGTTCGAACTCTTCTGCCCCCATTTGTATGCCCTTGATTTCCTTCTCTTGTCTGATTGCTCTGGCTAGGACTTCCAGCACTATGTTGAATAGGATTGGTGATAGAGGGCAACTTTGTCTGGTTCCAGTTCTAAGTAGAATGCTTTTAATTTTTCTCTGTACAGAATGGGAAAAAATATTTGTGTGCTGTACATCCAATAAAGGGCTGATAACTAGAATATATATAGATAACTATAATATATATAGAACTTCGGAAAATCAGCAAGAAAAAAATCAACCCAATTAAAAAGTAGGCAAAGGACATAAACAGAAACTTTTGAAAAGAAGATAGATTAATGGCCAACAAATGTGAAAAAATGCTCAACATCTCTAATCGTCAGGGAAATGCAAACCAAAACCACAAAGAGATATCACTTAACTCCAGTGAGAATGGCTTTTATTAAAAAGTCCCAAAACAACAAATGTTGGCCTGGATGTGGAGAGAACAGGAACACTCTTACACTGCTGGTGGGACTGCAAACTAATATAACCTGTATGGAAAGTAGTATGGAGACACCTCAAAGAACTAAAAGTAGAACTACCATCTGATCTAGCAGTCCCACTACTGGGTATCTACCCAAAGGAAAAAAGATATTCTATAAAAAAGACATCTGTACGCAAATGTTTATAGCAGCACAATTCACAATTGCAAAGATGTGGAAACAACCCAAGTGCCCATCAATATATGAGTGGACTAACAAAATGTGGTATATGTATACTAGGGAGTATTACTCAGCCATAAAAAATGGTGAACTACCTATTGTATTACCTTGGATAGAGCTGGAGCCCATTCTTCGGAGTGAAGTATCACAAGAATGGAAAAACAAACATCATGTGTACTCACCATTAAATTGGTACTAATTGATCAACACTAATATGCACACGTGGGCAGTAATATTCATAGGGTGTTGGGAGTGGAGAGGAGAGGAAAATCCTACCTAACGGATGCAGTGCATGCTGTCTTAGAGATGGGCGTGCTTGTCGGGTGGTGCAAAGGTAATTTATGAAACCAGTGTTGGTACCCCCATAATACTCTGAAATAAAAAAAAATAAAAAATGCAAGAAAAAGACATTTTTAAAAGTCAGTAAAATAGCTTTAGATATTTTTAATGAATCTGTTACAGAGAAAATCACATAAATATTGGCCTCTGCTTTTTAATTATATGCCAACATTTCCTATTATGGCAACTATATGCTGCCATGTGCTGTTTTATTACTTGCTGGATCGCCTATGGTTATTTAAGAGGATCATAAAACTTGGACACCAGACATGCTTGACATCTAAATAATCTAAATCCAGCTCATTAAAAGCTGAGATCAATAGCTTGGTGAATACGTTAACACAGATTTCTTGCCATTGAGTTCAGGAATGTTTTAGGTTTCAGGAGAGAATGTGGTTTCTTCTCTTGCTGTTCGTATCATTGAATAAAGCTAAGTAGAGCCAGCACGTCCTTACCTCACGCTTTTGCCTTTGGTCTTCCCTGGGACTGGAACGCTATTGCCATGACAGTTGTGTGGCTTAACTTTTATTTCATTCAGGTCTCATCAGAAAGACCGTCCATAACCACCCTGAAACAAAGAGCTTCCCCCACGCAGCCTACCCCGAGCCTGACCCCTGCCCTGTCTGTCTTCTTTCTTCATGGGCAGGACTGACACATTTAGCAATAAAATACAAGATGCCAAGTTAACTTTGAATTTCAGGTAAAGAACAATTTTTTTTAAGTAAAAACATGTCCCATGTATGTGTGGAACATACTTACACTAAAAAGTTATTTGTTGTTTATATGACATTTCGATTTAATTGGGTGCCCTGAGTTTTATCTGGCATCCCTAGTTATAACACTTAGAGCAACCAGACATTATATTATATAACTATCTGCACATTTATTTTATTGGTGGTCTCATCCTAAGAGAGCATGGCTGTATTCATTTTGTTGAGCTGCTGTAACCAATTACTACAAACGTAGTGGTTTAAGAAAACATAAATGTATTCTCTCACAGTCTGGAGGTCAGAAGTCTGAGATCAAGATGTCCGTAGAGCCGTGTTTTATACAAACGCTCGAGGAGAATCCTCCCGGTCTCTCTCTGTCTCTTATGAAGATATCTGTCACTGTATTTAGGGCCCCCTGTAGCCCAGGAAGACCTCATCTTGAGACCTTTAACTAAATCATATCTGCAAATCCTTTCTCCAAATAAAGTCACATTTACAGGTTTGGGGTGGGTGTATTGCTGCAGGGATGGGTGCGCTGTTCAGCCCACTACAGTGGCTCATAGGAGTTTGACAAATAAATATTGCACGAATGAGTGGGAAAGTCAGCGGAGATAGGCATTTGGGGATTCAGTTACATTCCACAAACATCCATTGAGAATCTATTGTGTACAGAGGTTGGGGGAGCTGGGGTACATTTCTCTTTGGGGGTTCCTGAGGGATACCCAGGTGCAGACGTCCAAAAGAGAACAAGTTTAAAGCTATATTGTGGGCACCTATGACATATGGGTGATGCTCAAGGCATTTGAGCCTCTACACAGGGAGACTGCAGAAAGTTCTGGAAGTAGGGCTGAGGATGGCATTCTAGCAAGCAGTAACCACACAGGGGTCCACAGAGGAAGAGAGACAAGAAACACGCACATTCCTGGTTTCAACACTAGGAGCCCACGGCCTTGGTAGCTACAGGCAAGAATGTCTCAACAGCTGGGAGTTTGGCCACAGGAGCCGAGAGAGTGGCGTGTCAAGAAGTTTTACCTCCAGGGTTGGAAAAATTATTTTGACATCTGTTCAGGGCTGAGGAGCCTATAATCAAATTTTCCTGCTTCCTCTCACAAACTGGAAACCAAATGGAATTTTTGGGAGCCCGGTCACCACAAGAAGGCTGGGGCTGGTATCGCTGCAAAGTTTTACCTACATGGCTGCAGAACCAGGGAGAAACGCAGTGCATAATGTTGTTAGAAAGACATTTCCTTTATTCTTGACAAGCATTCCCAAACTAACAGGAACGTTGTCCTTCCCAAATGAATCCCCATGGAAGGACATACTCTTGTTTCCTGGGCCATCCTCAGGGGTGTGCGGCCTGGGCGGTGGCACAAGGCTCCACTCTCCCAGAAGGGCCTCACGCTTGGTTTAATGATCCATTGTCACTGTTTGCAAATTCTTGATAAATTTTTAACAAAGGGCTCCACATTTTATTTGCATTGGGCCCTATGAATTCTGTAGTCAGACCTGCTTATTTCAACAATGTTGAGCTTGGTCAAAATTATTTCAGTATTAATATTTCATTTAGGGAATTTCCTTTGGGTAACGGTCTGTGCTTTGTCAAATTGTTAGTATCAAAACTACAGATATTAGAGTTTGTGGGATTTGACTTCAATCCCCAGCATTGCTGCTTACTGGCTGCCTCTCTTCTTTCATCCTAAGTTTCCTTATCTGTGAAATGTGACTGATAATATCTATCTCGTGGGATGGTTGTGAAGATTCAAAGTATGCATGTAAACATGCAAAGGTCCTGGCTCTGTGCCTGACATTGTAGGGTTCCTACATGGGTGTTGCTGTCAGATTCACAACCTGTTAGGTCAGGCCAGCCAGATAAAACCTTCAGTAACATGAGCATCCAGGCTTCATGCAGCAGGCGTTCATTGCGTGCCTGCTGTGCCCTAGTTGAATAAGCAGAGAGTCTCTGACCTTATAGACCTTTCCTTCTAGTAGTAGGGGAAAGACAATAAAACAAGTATGCAAATACATAAACAACAAACAGAATTTCAGGCAATAATAAAAGATAGGGAGGAAAATAAAATGGCTTAAAGGGGCAGAGTAGGCTTGGAGCAGGGCTTGGCGGAACTCCTTTGGATATCGGGTTAAGGAAGACCTCTTTAAAGAGATGACTTTGAAGCAGAGACCTCGTGGTGTGATGGAAAGAGCCGGTGGATAGTATGGAGGGAAGTTTCTTCCAGGCTTAGGAAACTGGAGTTAAGGGTGTTGATAGGAAAGTGAGTTTGGAAAATGTGAGCATCTCTTATTCGTAATCTTGGCCAGAATAACTGCAGCAGAACATGCTCATGGGTGTAATGGGTTGATTTAATAAATGTCATCTTTGGTCCCTTACAACGCACCAAGAACTGTGCTGAGTAGGAGATACACAAAGGTGCCCACGATGGTCATGTTCCAAGGAGCTGGCAACATAACGCAGGAGAGAATTGTATATAGATAATTCCAGGGAACGATGCAGGAGTGATCTGGGAAGTGTGAAATTAAGTACTAATGTCAAGCTTTCAAATATGATTGTTGTTTTTATGGGATGACAAGGTCACTTTTCAATCCTTTCCTAGGTGAGACTGATAACTTTTTCAAGCGTTTGAAGTAAACAAACTGGATGGAGAAAAACCCTTTGAAAATCCTGTCCTCTCAGCAACATTATGCATAATTTAGGAGTGGGTGGAAGGAGACAAAAGATTAATGTATTCCAAAAATGTAAATGCAAATTTGTATAACTCAGAAATCAGTGGAAGTCACTCTGTTTCTTAAGATAAAGATGAGATTGGCTCCAACTTACATAGGTCCATTCCGTGTTCTGGGGACAGTTCCTTTGCTTTCTGCAATAATTCTGTAAAAGAGTTGTCTTATGTTCCACATTTACATTTGTACTTGACTCCTTTCCACTAATGCCACCAGCAGGACCTGGGTTTTTTTCAGTACCTACATCAGTCAGTGTTCTTCAAAGAAATAGAACCAATGGGATATATTTCTACCCCAACCAGTTTTTAGAAAGATGTATTCCAGATCCTAGGGTTAGTTTTTTATGTATCTATTTATCCCACCTCTCTGTCTATTTATCTGTCTATCTAACATCTACCTCTGTATCTGTGCGTTTATGCATCTATCCATCTATAATCTGTTACTGGTCATTTATAATTAAATAGCTAGCATTGTTTTTGTGAAATTCTGAAAAGCATAAAGATAGTTTTAAAACCACAGTATTTGAGTTACTAATTTGTATAATGTTACATAACAAATTAAAAAATACAAATATATGAATATATCTGTACATTTATTCATGTAATGATTTGTTTATTTTTTATGTTTGGTGATCTTATGGCTGTAGGTTTTTTATTTATTAAAAAAACTTTGGGCCATCCCAAATATTAAATTTTATATTTTCTTCCTTTTGATGAGCCAGGGTTGATAAACAAACAAAATGAAAATGCCATTGGTTATTGAACCACAAGGATATAAATCTCAACTCCCATGAGTTTCTGGAATTGGAAATCTAGTTCAGAGATTATTTGCTTCCAAAAACTTTTTCTGGAGATGCTGTATGTAAAATTCTCTTTAGAGTAGATGAAAAACATTTACTGTTCCAAGAAATAAACAGGCTGTTTATTGAAAAAATAATATGACCCCACTAGCTAATAAGATTAATGGTTGTCTTCTCAGAAAATTAACCAGAATGACTTTGCATTACCACACAGAACCTTGCCATTTGTAGAATCGAGACTCATTTTCAAGTAAAAATAATACAACCATCATTCCCTTGCCCATACATTTTCTTTTCTTTTAAAGTAGCAGTTGCCAAGCACTATATTTATTTGTATTTATATTTATGTTTACTGCTGAAGTCTAGTTATTTTGTCCAATAGATTTTGTGTAAGGGGAAGTTAAATTATTACAACTCAGATCTCTTATCTCATCCTGAAACTTATTGGCATGGTAAGATAGATGTGTAGCAAAAAATGTCTTTGACAATTTCTGTATTGAATTTATTATTACATTGTATAGTACAAGTTTCTAGATAACATTTATTATAATTTGGGATCATAGTATTTCATTGTTAGGTATAGTGAGATATTTAACAGCTATATTCATCTGAATTTAATGGAGAGAGATCATATCTGTAAATGAGAAAACTCTATATTGTAAGGATGTTAATTCTCCCCCAAATTAATCTATCAATTGACATTTTAGTTGGAATCACATTGAACAAGATTTTTCAGTAAACCCAAAACAGGTATTGTGAAATTCATTTGGAAAAATAAAAAGAGATCTGAAACAATTTTGACAAAGAAGAATGAGGAGGGGAGAATTTCCATTACCTGATATCAATACTTGTTGCATGGTACAGTAATTAAATGGTTAAATCTAATAGCTTAATGGTTAAACCTTCCAAAACAGTTCTTGTATCTAATTTATGTCTCAGGTGCTGTAAGGAATGAAAGGAAATATATTAGGATTTGAGGACATGGAGAGAGGCAGTGGATGTTGATGTTACCTTCTCTCTTATACATGACCTTAGTTTCTGGATGGATAAGACTAACCTGAACTTACCAAGCTGAGGAGTGGTGTTGGCTACCAACTGGATTTGCTGTGAGTTGGGAGGGGTAAGGAAAGACCCTCTATTTGGTCCCTTAGTTGTGATTTTTGATTTTGAACAAGATATCCTTGGACAAATCCTTAGACTAGTGCTCTCTTTATCAACGTCAATAGAAAATGAGCCTTTTTTTTAGCATCCTAAGGTTTTTCCTCCCGCCGAAGAGGGAGCCCCAGCCTGGAAGCATGCTGGAAGCTAAAGCACCCAGCTGTGCTTTTTCCTTCTCTGAGGTCAGCGGCGGCCCTAACAGGTCTTAGCATTTGAATTTGGCTGACAATTCTGATGATGTGTTGAGCAGAATGCAACCCAGCTTGTTCCTGTATGGTTTTATTGGCTCTGCAAGTTTTAAAACTCATAAAAAATGCTTTGTCAGTAAAAGAAGCTGCCGCCCAGGGAATAGTTAATTGTATGATAAGGCATCATTTCCCATGGTCTAATAACTATAGCCTGTTATAACTATTACACATTATAATATCAATAAAGACTTGGTCATTTATTATCTGGTTTTCAAATCTTCTCTTTTCAGTAAAGATGTTAGAAAAGGTCAGAGCTGCTGTCAGGTCCCAGTGATAAAGAGCAGGATGGCATGTTGGAAATGGCAGTTCTTGTGGCGTTAAGGACTATAAACTTTTTAAATTGAATTGTAAAAGTTTATAACTAATAAAGAAACTCTTTTAGGTGATTTTAATGTTATTTTGTCATTTGAAATATCCCACAGATGGAAACAGATGGTAAGGCCATGAAATGGGTGAGTATTCAGCATCATAAAACGCAAACACATTTTCTCCATGCTAGAGATGTAGGCATGATAACGTTACATACAGGGCATTATCTAGTATCTACTAAGATCAGTTACTTTTTTGTACATGACAATATAAATAGAAGAGGGGCTAAGGCTTCTGTTTTCAAAAAAGGGGCTGACAACAGTCAACAGATCTCCTTTTGGTGAAAGAAATATTTCCCATTTTATTCCTCAAATGACCTTGACTGGTTCCTTTCTTGTAATGATGGGTAGGGCACGGTTCACCTTAGATACGAATGGAAATTCATTGTTAGCAAAGAGCAATTTTATAAGAGGATCAATTTCTAGAGAGATAAATACATTAGATTGCAAATCCTTCCAGGGCAGATTCTTGGTCTTTCATTTCAGAGTCTTACACTCATTCACTCAACAAATAGTGAATGCCTACTATGTGCCAGGAATGTTCTATGACCAAAATAGAAAAAGAAATGCATTTTCTTATAGGATTTACATCGAAGTAAGATAAATCAGACAAAAAACAATAAGATATATAAGTAAATGAGTATATTAGTGTTAGTCAAGTCATATGTTCAAAAGTGAAAAATGCAACAGGAAAAAGAAAAGTAAAATAGGTTAAAAGCAATCAAGAATACCCAGGTGAAGAATGAGGTCCCCTAGAAATCATCCCTATTATTTTAAAGTGTATCCTACTAATCTTTCTTCCCTTCCCTTCCCTTTTAAATGATGCATAAATATATATCTATTTTAAACAAAGAATGGTCTTGATGAATACACAGCATTGTTACTCTCTTTTATTCAATAAGCAATATGTCATGAAAATTTCCCATGTCAATGACGATTTTTCTGAAATGTAAATAAATTAACACAGTATTAGGGAGGTCCTTTTTGAGAAGGGGATATTTGGGCAATGACTTGAGGAAGGCAAACAATAGACATGCGTATCCGGGAGAAGAGAATTCCAGGGAGAAGAAAGGACTAGTGCAAAGGCATGGAGGCGGGCATGCCTGGCATGTTTCAGGAGGAGCAAGGAGGCCAGTGTGTCTGTAGAGGCCTGAGCAAGTGAGGAGGAGGAAGGGAAGGAGGAGGAGAGGAGATTAGAGAGGGAATGGTTGGGTACTGCTGGATCAGTTAGGGCACTAAAAGCCATTGCCAGGGCCTTGGATTTTTACTGTGAATGAAATTGTATGCCCTGGAGCATTTCAAGTAGACAAGTGACCTGACTTAGTATTAAAAAGCACCTTCTGGAAGCTGGTTGAAATTACATCATTAGCAGATAAGGGCAGATGCAGAAAGACCAGGTAGGAGACAATCCTGGAGACATGAGGGTGCTCGGACCAGAGTTGGGCATTGGAGATGGTGAGAAAGGGTCAGACTTCGGGTTCATGTGACTACAGAGTCAGCAAGATTTCCTGTAGATTATGTGTGGATTGTGACAGAAAGATAGGAGATGGGGATGGCTCCAAGGTTGTTGGCCAACTGAAGGGATGAAGCTGCCATTTCCTGACATGGAAGACTATGGGAGGAAGTGGTTTGGTTTCCATTTTGGACAAATTGAATTTGAGATGTCTGTTAGTCATCTGAGTGGAGATGCCAAGCAGGCGGTTGAATTTTTGGCTAAGTCTAGAATTTGAAGGAGAAGCCTGGACTTTTTGAGAGTTATTAATAAATATGACATTTAAAGCTAAATATCATATGATATATGGTATTTAAAGCTAAGAAACTGGATGAGATCACTAAATGCATGAGTGTAGATAGAAAAAAGAAGAGGTCATCGGATTGCCTGTGACCAGCTTTGACTAGTTCAGTACGAGTTGGTTGAGTTGGTGAATGAGATGAATGAGTCATGACAGCAATTAGTGCATGCCTCCGCAAAGTGGTAACTTAGACAAAAAGCACTAAATCATGGGAGCAATAGCATGGGATTATTTCTAAATTGAAATGTGGTGACTTCTAGGTCCACGATGGAAGTGGGACGTGACAAAGAAGAGCAAGTGAAAGGGGAAAGTGATTACAACTGTGCCCAGAGTGTTTACGCATTTATTCATTCATTTCAACAGAGCATTTTTAAATGCATATTATGTGTCAGGCACTAACCTTTTATAGTGAACATTGCACATTTTTTGCCCTCTAACATTAGTTCCTTATTTCTAAGCCCCTCAATTTCTTTTCAAGCATCACTCCTCCCAGTGGTGCGCAATCCTGAAACCCAAAGCCAGTGAGTGCCATGTTGGCACCGTCAGGAGACCAGGCCCATGTCCTAAACTTGGCCAACTGGACTCTTTATGTCAGAATTCTGGCTTTCCTGAAAGAAAAGAAATGGCTAGTGAATGTGGTCCAAAAGAAATAAAATTCATGTCACAAATGTGAACCACACATAATTTTAAATTTTCTAATAGCCACTCAAAAATGATAAACAGATTTAACTAGTTTTCATCATATACTTCATTTAACCCAATGTATTCAAAATATTATCATTTCAACATGTTATTATAAAAATAATTCAGTGTGTGTATCTATTTGGTACTTTTCAGACTAGCCACACATCAATGCTCGGTCGCCACGTGTGGCTAATGGTTATTGTCTTGGGGAATGTAGCATTTGGCAGCAGCTCACTGAACAAACAGTACCCTCAACAAGATCATTCTAGTTATTCCTCCTTCCTGCCCCTTCTGAGCTCCCTCAGTTCTTGCAAAATCTTATCCAAGTTGTCCAGCGTCCTGAGAGGATTGAGTGAGATTCCAGTAGCTTGTAATATATTTTCACTTGAATAGATTGATCAGAGTAATTTTCTGTTGCTTGCAAGCATAGAAACCTAACTTCTATCCTCCTTTTCCAATGGGAGAGAGATGTGCCTTGGATCAAGACCTTTCCCTAGTTCTAACCCCAAGGTTGGAGTCAAGTAGTAGACTGAGCCTTCTTCAAACAGAATAATGTGGATCTGCATGTGTTTAGATTAAAAAAAAATCTCCAAAATATAGCTTTAAATGAAAAGTACAAAAGTCTATAAAATGTATATAGTATGATTCTATTTGTATATTTTTTCAAAAGCACACATTTATGTAATATTTATGGGCACATATATACAATTTTTAAATAGAAACATAAATCTGCTGAACAACGGGGACCTTTAGGGAACATGAATAGGCAATGGGCAAAAGGGGTGTTTTGGGCTGAATTGTGTCCCCCCCAATTCATATGTTAAGGTCCTAACCCCCAGTACCACAGAACTTGACTTTGTTTGGAGACAGGTCTGTAACTTAGGCAATTAAGTTAAATGGGGTCACTAGGGTGGGTCCTAATCCAATATGACTGGTGTCTTTATAAAAGAGGACATTTAAGGCAGTGTGAGGTGGCTCATGTCTCCAGTCCTAGCACTTTGGGAGGCCAAGGTGGGAGGATTGCTTGAGACCAGGTGTTTGAGACCACCCTGAGCAAGAGCAAGATCCTGTCTCTACAAAAATTAGAAAAATTAGCTGGGTGTAGTGGGACTACCCGTAATCCCAGCTACTCAGAAGGCTGAGGCAAGAGGGTTGCTTGAGCCCAAGACTTTGAGGTTGCAGTGAGCTATGCTGATGCCACTGAACTCTAGCCAGGTAACAGTGAGACCCTGTCTCTTAAAAAAAAAAAATAAATAAATAAAGAGGAAATTTAGATACAGTTACAAACAGAGGGAAGACGATGTGAAGACACAGGGAGAAGGTGGTCATCTGTAAGCCAACAAGGGAGACCTGGAACAGATCCTTCCCTCCTGGCCCTCAGAACAAACCAACTCTGCTGACACCTGGATCTCAGGCATCTGGCCTCCGGAATCGTGAGGAAATACAGTTCTGTTGTATAAGCCCCCCGGTCTGTGATACTCTATATGGCAGCCATAGCAAACTAATGCAAGGGGGTAGTTAACAAGAGAGGTAGATTTTTACCTGTTATTTTAAGGGTTTCTGTTCTAATATTTTTACAACGTGTACTCTATTTAAAATCAAGAAATTAAAATACTAAAAAATAGAACTCAAAGTCCTCCCTTGCCTTCATTTGTCCCTTAGCTACTTTCCATCTTTCTCCCCATCCTCTTCCTGGAATTTTGTCCCACACAAAGCAGTAGAAATAACATTTCCATTCACTGAGGACATAGTGAGTACTCAGTAAATGGAAACTATCATGATTTGGCAACTAACATATTTACATGAGTCTGACTCATTTCTAAATACTGTGTAACACATTTGAGACAGGTTAATGATTACTTCTTTGTTTAATCTGTCTAGATCTATTTGGTTCCTACGAGTATAAAAGTTGTGATCAAAAACTGTAACAAATCATATAACCCACGATTTCCTAAAATGTTTCTAGAGCACACCCTTGCCATCAGATGTAACAAAATGGGTCATGATAACAATGTTTTGTGTTTATACAGTATTGGGAAAATCCTGATAGATCAAACTATTGTCTTGATTGCAGGACTTTTCAGAGCCTTTAAGAAACAAGCATGTACTGTGACTTTCCAGAGGCAAATAGAGGAGGCAGAGCTTTCTAACTTACTTGACCAATAAGCACATTGCCATGGGGGTAGGGTGTTCAGAAAACACTGGGAAGAAGTGATGACATTGCTGTTTTTCACCATCTACTTGCCAAGTGGCACAAGAACTGATCACAGCAGACAATCGAACTTGCCCAGAGCAGCCATTGTGAATTTAATCTAATTGCTCTTGAAAGCTGGATTTTTTTTTTCCTGAATTGAGTTGCAGCGTCTGAGGAAGAAACAAATTGCCTCCCCACTGCTCACACTTCTGCTCCATCTGTAAATGTTAGGAAATACCATAAAAAGAAATTTGAATTCCTGTGGCAATAAATATGCAAATACACAGTTTCTCCAGATATGGCTAGGGCATTATTTTCCCCCTTTCACCACCCCAGAGTCCCTAAACAGGTTTGAATCTGTTGACAAAGCTTTTTAAAGCCATCTAGCTGACTTTTTCTTTGTATGCTAGCAATCTGTTAACCATATTCCCAGGGAACGGGGATGGAGAGCTCTCTCTCTCTCTCTCTCTCTCTCTCCCCCCTCCCCTTTCTCTCTTTTTTTTCACTCCCTCCCCTACCCACACCCTCCCTCCCTCCTTGGCTCTCTCTTTCTCTCTCTTCCGTTTTTTCTATTTCTTATTCCTTGGCAGTCTTGCCACTGGATGTGCAGATTAAAACTCATTTAATCATCTACATGCCAAGCACAAGGACTCAGTCAATCACATTCTATGCCATTGGCTAAGGTAATTACTTGAAATTTGCTATCCACAGTTTAATCCTTTGTTCCCGGCCTACTAGTGACGTCAAAGGAGCTTTGCCTGTGGAAGAATGAGGTCCTATTCTTGGTGTATAAAATGGTCTAGTTTGCTCCAGACTTCTGTGCTTGAGTGAATCTCAGGAAAAAAAAGATTCTGTACATCCATCAACATTTAGAAGTGCAGTGATGTTTTCAACCAAAGCTGAATTTAGAGATTGAGCAGAAAGAAAAAAAATCTTGTGGAATATAGTCAGACTTGTTGTTCAAAGCTTGCATTTCAGATCAAAGAGGATCATTTTCTGAGAGTTGCATGATGCCTCCTCGATCAAGGCTTCCTGTAGCCTCCTGCATGCTCACACAAAGTGATAACATGCACATTTGCAGGATGCTAATAGTGCTGGGTACTGAAGTGAGATACAGTTGTGTCTTTGGCCTCATGGGAATAATTGGAGCTTTTGCAAATTGAGTCTGAGTAGGGGAAAAGGTAGACAATGTGGATGATAATGAAGCAGATTCTGCCCCACACAGATTCTGCATGATGTGAGCTCCTCTCTGCACTGCCCACCTTGGGACTTCCAGTGCGTGGGAGATCTGTTTGCACATGAGTGCTTGGTAACTATTTGTTTAAGGAATAAACAGATTTCTTCCAAGAGGCTGCTTCAGCCATGAGCACTTATTTATCTTTGGAGTTACATGTCACGGCTGTGTTATACCATACTGAGTACTATAGCTTATAGTTAATGTTGGCCTTGGAGCTAGAGAGCCTTGAGGGTTAAGCCTCATCTTGGCCCTTTGCCATCTATGTGCGTTTGTGCAATTTACTGAACCTAAGCCTTACTCTCTTCTTTCGTCATCTCTACAGTGGAGACAATGATAGCTACAACAGGCTTAATATAAGGATTGATTAAGACAATGTATGGTAAACACTTTTGCGTAGGACCTGGAATATAATAAAAATTCAATAAATATTAATATTATAAACTATATCAAATTGGTTTAATGGATAAATCTCGGAAAGAGTAGTATGTGATAGGATGCTTTACAGCATAAATTTTGTATAAAACTTTATAAACACAGGCAGGCATTGGGTCCAAAATGAAGATGTGGCACTATAATCACGTTGTCAATAAAGCACTGTCTCCCACCCTCACCCCCATGAGAAATACCTAGAAGCATCAGGAAAATAGTTGATAGCAAAGCCTTATAAATAAATGTTTCAAAATGTTGCTCTAAATCAATGGGTCTCAATTGCAGGCAATTTTGCTTTCTGAGGGGCTACTCAGCAATGTCTGGAGACATTTTTGGTTGTCACATCTCAGGAGGGGGGTATGCTACTGGCTTCTAGAGGGTAGAGGCCAGGGCTGGTGCCAGGTCTCCTACAATACACAGGACAGCCCATCACAAAAAAGGATGATCAATCGTGCCAAAGTTGAGAAACCCTGTCCAGATTATTGGTTTTAAAATGTGTAACTTATTTTAGATTCTATTGGAGTCAACAAATCTTGAAGATAAATTATTTATAAGATTATTTTTAGTGTTTGAAAAAGGGTTAATTCAAGTGGCTGTTTTTGGCATCAGGACTTGGTAACAGGATCATTTTCAGGAGCCTGGAACCTGATACTTTTCCTGGAATGCTTTGTTAGGCTGCAGGATCAGGGCAGAGAATTGCAGTCTGACGAAAATGCCCCAAGCAAATATCCTGTTTAGGAATGTATTTAATGAGTTGTTTTCAAAAACTCAAATACACTGACTAGTGACAAAAACCCCTAATTAACCCAGATTATACTAAAAATAGGAAGGACCCATTGCATTTATGTGGAGTTTTTCTATTAAATCTATAAAACAACTCCCATCCCCCTGTAAGGTAGGCAGAGAAAATAAAGTCTAGAGAATAATAACAATGATAGTAATAATGAGAGCTATTATTTATTAGGCATAGTCACTGTGCTAAATAATGACAGTAGAACAAGATGAGGGGAAATTTGTGTTTGGAGTTCCTCTGCTAGCCCTGTTACGTACTAGCTGTATGAATCTGGGCCATTGATTTTTTTCTGTTCTGTATCTTATGTTTTAACCTGTGAAATGGGAACAGTAACAGTATCTATTTCATGGGATTGTTGTGAGAATTAAAAAGATGAAGCCTCCAAAAGCCCACAGCACAGTGACTGATGCATGTGCTTCTAGTAAATGTGAGTTAACAATAATTAGAATAATCTTCACAAAAACTTGTGGAAACAAATAGTTAAAGAGGAGAACATTTAGAGATGAGAAAACCATGTCAGAAAGTGCTTAAGTAAGTTGCCTAAGTTCCCACAAGTAGTGAGTAGCCACAATGAGCTGAAATCCAAACCCCACTTGGTAAGCCTTGTGCCCAGAAGAGCGTCTGGTATATGTTAGGCAACAATAAATATCTATTGCGGAGGAGGGAAAAAACACACAGCTCTTCCTCTACTCTCTTAGGTTCTGTGGCTGAGACCCTAGAAATGAAACATTAAAAGACAGATTAACAGGAGAAAAGCTTTGTTTCATATGCAAATGGTGGGGACAACAGAAATTAAAGAAAAATCTCCAAGAAGCAGTCAGACCTGGAGCATTATATGCCACTTTAACAAAGAGTAATAAATTTGTAGAGAAATGACAAGACAAAGAATAAAGTTTTGAGCTTCGTGGGGTGATAAATTGTGGAAAGGGAACTATATAGGGAAAATAATGGAAGATAAGGCCATTTTAGTAAGGTTTGAACTACAGGTTTCTCTAGTGCTATCTTTGGGCTGCTAAGAGTCTAGAGTTCTCGCTGGTGATTGAAGTAGTTGTGCCCTTACTGATATGAAGTGGGGCGGCGGGGGGCGGGGGGGGAAGGTGACACTTTCACAAAGGGAAATTTATGCCCTGCTTGTAGACAAATGGGGGAAGGTAGAGAGCTTCTGTTCTACATCTGTTGTTTCTCCATGGCCTTCTGCTCAAAATAATCCTTATGCTAATATGGTATATTTTGGGGTGGCATATTCAGACCCCTTCACCGTTGAATGAAGAGAGCTCTTCTATATTGCATCTTTGGTAATCTACATTTTAAGCTGATTTTTTTCTTATTTATTGCACGTCTACTCTTGCTGGCCTCCCAAGGTTGTTTCTGGTCATGGAGTCAACTTTGGGTTTTAAGGTCTTCAGTGAGGGCATTAAAATATCCAAAAAACATAAATGGCACATATAACTTTGGAAAACTGCCCACAGAGAAATAGCAAATAGTGCATCAATGTTTTCACCAAGTACTAACTCTTGCAGAAGACAGGTCATCTTTAGAATCTCTGCTGCCCCAATCATATTGCCTGATGTTATTATTGTAGCTTCCTTTGAGTACTCCCAGAAGGGCCTGTGAGAGAGAGAGACAAATCTGTAGACTGCCTAGCAAATTTAGGAAGACCACGTGGAGTGTGTGTGTGTGCATGTGTGTGTCCGCCTGCCCGTGGGGGTGTGCGTTGGTCACAGACCTGAAGCAACTTTCACCATGTAATTACACTGACAAATGCAATGACATTTGATGAGTTCGACATTGGCATTGCAGGAATGGCTTGGAGTTGAGCTCCTTCTAATTATATTTAATTATACAGCCCTGCATTTGACACTGAGTCTGGTTTGAAATGGATGGTTTGATGGGTTGAATGTTTTTCCCAGCTTGACAGGACTGAGGTATAAACAGGAGCTGCAGAGCACGGCCCTTTCCCACACCCATGCAGACTCCTCTGGGAACCTCTGCGGATGTTTGACAGTCGAACGTTCCAGCACCACCGCGTGGGGCAGCACTGGATCCAGGACAACGCAGACCTTTGTTTCCTTCATTGCTTACACTTTTTTTTTTTTTAACCAGTTGATTTTTTTTTTTTTTTTTCTGGTTATTTTTTGGCTCAGTGCTCTCATGAGTGAATTGAGGGAAGTAAATATCAGTGATGAGTCTGACTGTTAAATTTATCGGTGTCTTAACCATGGTAAGAATTCCACTGCGTCATTCGAGGCAACTCCCTGAGGCTGGGTACATCCTGGGCCCCTCACCAACAACCGCTCTTTATTTATTAATTTATTTATCTTTATTCCCCTAGAAAGTTTGCCTGTTTCGACAACTGCTCTTTAAATTTTCTACTGCAAAGAATGTTTCTCATGTTCATTCTGTTTTTATTTTAATTTTTTTTCTCCAAGCCCTTTAATATCCACTTAAACAGTTAAGGACATTCTGTTTTTAAATACTTCAGATATATCTGGTGTTGACCACTTAGGGTCTATAAACTTGCAACTATCTACCCTTTATACTAATAATTCCTCTTCTAAGAATCTATTCTACATTTTTTGACTGAGTCTAGTAGGATAAATGTTAAGGATGTCCATTTCACTATTCTTTGATACTCATTTATTCATCTGTACATATGTTTGTTTGTTTTTTTTGTTTTTTTTTTTTGTTTTTTTTTGTTTTTTTTTGTTTTTTTTGAGACAGAGTCTCACTCTGTTGCCCAGGCTAGAGTGAGTGCCGTGGCGTCAGCCTAGCTCACAGCAACCTCAAACTCCTGAGCTCAAGGGATCCTCCTGTCTCAGCCTCCCGAGTAGCTGGGACTACAGGCATGCGCCACCATGCCTGGCTAATTTTTTCTATATATATTTTTAGCTGTCCATATCATTTCTTTCTATTTTTAGTAGAGACGGGGTCTCGCTCTTGCTCAGGCTGGTCTCGAACTCCTGAGCTCAAACGATCCGCCCACCTCGGCCTCCCAGAGTGCTAGGATTACACTGTACATATGTTTTGAGTATTTATTATGCTCAAGGCCTTGGGGAATCAGCCATAAATAAACATTTGCATTTGTTTTTCTTTCCCTCACAGGGCTTTTGTTCTTATTGAGAAAGACAGTAAACAGGGTGAAGAATCAAAATAGGGAATATTGGATTGTGAGAAGGAAATGGGGAATTTGCAGAGTATATAGTGACTTCAAATATGGTTGTCAGGAAAGGCCTTACTGAAAATCAACATTTGAGTAAAGACCAGAAGGAGGTAAGAGAGGGAGTCACGTGGCTATCTGAGGGGGCAGTGAACCAGGCAAAGGGAACAGCAGGTGCAAAGGCCCTGAGGCAGGGTAGTGGCTGGCACTTGAAGGGATAGCAGGGAGGCCTGTGTGGCTGGAACATAGTAAACTAGGGGAAGTCAAGGAATCAGGTGAGGTCAGAAAAATGACAGGCGTGAGGGCGGGAACAGAGAGTGCAGGGGCTGTTTGGACATTGGGATGACCTTGGGTTTTACTTGGAATAAGATGGGAAAGGACAGGAAGGTTTTGAGCAGAGCAGAGATACGACTTGTGCCTTAATCAGATCACTCTGCCTTCTGAGCAGGTAACAGACAGTAGGGACCCAAACTGGCAGACTATGGAGGAGGTCACTGTGGACACCAGCAGGGATATAATAGGACAAGGATAGCACAGTTGGAGATGGAGAGAAACACTCATATCTGGATATATCTCTCTGCAGGTAGAGGCAACAGGTTTATAAACTACCTGCCTATCAAAAGGATATTAGTTTAAAAACTTATACCCATTTGTGATGGTTAATTTTATGTGTCAGCTTGACTAGGCAAAGGGATACCTGGGTAGCTGGTAAGACATTAATTCTGGGTGTGTCCTGAGGGTGTTTCTGGAAAAGATTAGCATTTGAACCAGGGACTGAGCAAGGAAGATTGCCCTCACCACTGTGGGCTGGCACTATCTAATCCGTGGAGGCCTGAACAGAGCAAAACGTCAGAGGAAGGGCAAATTCACTGGGGCCGGGACATCCTTTTTCTTCTGCCCTAAAACAGCAGCGATCCTGATTCCTGGACCTTCAGACCCAGATCAGGACTTTCACCACCAGCTCCCCTCGTTCTCACGCTTTGGTCTCTGATGACTCACGCCACTGGCTTTCCTGCTTCTCCAGCGCGCACACAGCACGTGACAGGACTTCTTGGCCTCCACAATTACAGGACCAATTCCCACATAGCATTCGATAAGATAACGAGACAGAGCTATACAAATCTTTCTATGTTGTCTAGTTGCATGAAAACATTAAGATGAGTAGCAATGGGATAGTAAAATCCCTGGGTTACAAAAAACATATGTATACAATCAGCTCTCCATAGCTACAGGTTCAGCATCCACAGATTCACCAACCGCAGATCAAAAATATTCAAAAAAATAATAAGACTACAATATCGATGGACAATAATATAACAATGCAAAAATATTGCAAGTAAAAAACAATACAGCATAATAACTATTTACATAGTACTTACATCGTATTTGCTATTATAAGTAATCTAGAGATGATTTAAAGTATACGGGAGCATGTGCCCAGGTTATACGCAAAAACTACATCATTTTATACAAAGGACTTGAGCATCCTTGGATTTTAGGTATCCAAGGGGGGTCCTGGAACCAATTCCCAGTGGATACTAAGGGATAACTGTATACCCAAATATATGCTATTTTATTTTTTTCATTCTGAACACACCAAAATGTAACAATGGTTTCCTCTGAGAAGGGAACTTGCAGATGGCCTGTGAAAGGAAAGTGTTAAGTTTTATCTTATTTTGCAGTTTCTTTCCCAAGAGGTATTAATTGCTTTTCATTTTTTAAGTGGGGGAAATATTCACCTTCTCACACTTATAAAGATATTTTTATAAACACCTTAACAAAATCCATGCCCCATAAAAATCATGTATTTTCAGAAGGCTCATTGTCAATGTTTGGTTTTGGTTCAAAATTAGGTTTACCATTGCCACTTATAACATGTCTGTGGAAAGGTAAGCTTTTATCTCTATGCCTGATGCAGAATTTTCCCCTTGTGGTCCCTCTGTGGCCACTGAGAACAAAACTGGGTGTTGTGGCCTTGCAATTAGAGTGTTGTCCTTCAGGGAGCAAGTTCTAATAACTCATCAACTAACTGGCAGTCAGAACTGACGTGGAAGATGAAATACGTTCAGAAACTTGGCACTGCTCCCAAATTCAGAAATTGCTCTTCTAGTATATGCTGGAAATTATGTGAAATGAAACTGAAGTTTTTCAGGTTTATTTAAGTCTTCCACTCTTCCATGGATTCATGGAGTTCCCAGGGACAGAAGCACTAATATCTTAATAAAATATGACTAAAAATAGATGGCTCTATTGAAGGCTTAATTTTACCTAATCTGATCAAATCTCATGTAAGAAATATTGTCCATATCAAGAAGATAAGCGTTTGATAGTAGAGTTTTATAATTTCAGAAGAATCTGTAAGGTCCAACTGCAAATTAGGCTTTATATTTGACTTTTTCTAAATGTAAAATAGACAAAAATAGCTACAATCCCACTATATGTATTTCTTAAATAGCCAAAAATAATGCATATAATGCAAGTTGTCATATTTTTCAGGAGTAGCAACAGTTTCCATATAATTATTTGCTAACTTTGATTCCACTGTGACTGAATCATTTTTTAAAATATATGAAATAAGACATTTTAGAGACTGTCATGAAATGCCACTGGTCTAAATTTTCTTTTGCTTAAGGGCGCTGGTGACAAGACATGGTATAACAGTGACATATGGATTTCTTTGAGCTTGGAAGTGTGCCACCAACAAAGGGCCACCAGGGCCACCCATGAATTTGCTGCATCAGATTGAAAGAAATTGAATTATAAAGGGCATTGTTCTCAAATTGTACCTTCCATTGACATGGTGACTGCTGAAAACTGTCAAAATGTTCAGTCACTTCATTTTTTATTTTATTTTTTTGGAGTTACAGATTTTGCAGATTGGAACATCAAACAGCATGAGTTAGTGCCAAGAAGGCATAAACTATGCTGGTGTTTCCCAAAGTGAGTGGTACCAGGAGAGAGTCTAGATTGGTGGTTCTCAACCTAGCATAATCTTGCCCACCCAGGGAAATGTGACAATGTCTAGAGACATTTTTGGTTGTCACAACTGGGGATTGGGGGTGCTACGGGAATCTAGTGGGTAGAGGCCAAGATGCTGTTAAATAGTCTACAATGCACAGAGTGCCTCCCCCACCCACCCAACAAAGAGGCACCCTTCCTCACATGTCAGTGGTACTGAGGTTGAGACACCCTGATCCAGAGTAAATTTGGGTAGATTCTGAATCTTTTTGATCCATAATTTACCATATATATCTGAGAGGCCCGCAGTAATCTCTACTCACACAGCTAACTTTAGATCAGCTTGAACTGCCATAACAAAATACTACAGGTGAATTAAACAACAGAAATTAATTCCCTAACAGTTCTGGAAGCTGCAAGTCCAAGATCAGGGTGCCAGCCTGGCTGGTTTCTAGTGAAGGCTCTCTTCCTGGCTTGCAGCTCTCTGGGGTCTCTTACAACAGCACTAATATTATGAGGGCTCCACCTTCATGACCTCATTTAACCCTAAAGCCCCATCTCCAAATACCATCATATTGGGGCTCAGGGCTGCAACAAAGGAATGGGGGGCGGGGACACAACCATTCGATCCATAACATTTGGAAATCTACTCAAGTATTGATATTATCATTGTAGGTCTCATAATTGTTAGCATTAATATTTGATAGCCATATAGGAATGTAGTAAGAAGAACTCTTCACAGCAAATAGAGGAGGATTTCAGGGATCTATTGTATATGAACTCTACAATCTGAACATCAAGTTGTCAATGTCTACATGTCTGTATGTTGGCCAGTGGCAAAAAGCAGTGTTTTGGCCTTAATTGTAAAACAAATACCCATTCCTCAGAGAGCTCCTTTCTGGTATTGAATTGAAGTAGTTTGGACTCTGATTGAGACAGCATTTTCAGAATTTTGTGTATAGAGATATTTTTAAAAAATTTATTCATGTCAACTTAAAACTGATATTTTCTTTTTCCTCTTCTAAATGCTAACTTATGGTCTGGGATGGGTCTCCCAAGATACATATAGCTTTTTTAGATATATGTGGACTTTTTGCAAAAATAATAATTTAGAAAATAGGTATTGGGTATCTACATTAGTAAGTTCTCGCTAGGTGGAGAATACAAGAATGAATTATAGTCCCTGCTCACAGGCAAGTTTACATATAAATATATTTCATGACAAAATATTTTAAGTACCATGACAGGTACCAAGAATGATCTATGAGGGTTTGGAAAAGGGTGACTTTCCAAAGGTGGAAGAGAACAATACGTTAGCAAGCCATGGCCAGGGAGCATAAATGGGCCTTGACTGGGAACATCCCATCTTCTGAGCGAGGAACCCTAACAACATGTGATTACCTGGATTTTAGAGTTTTTATTGACTGGTAACTGTTTTATGCTCTTCATTCCTCCACTTTTTTAATGGAAATGTCTACTGCAGTTATCTTGTCCCTGTCTGTCAGGAGCGTGGCTATTTTCCCAAGAATTAAGGGGTACTTATACCCCTTAGCAGGGCAATGGCATGATCTAGGTTGCATTTTTTAGAGATCCCTTTGATTTCTCTGTGCAAAATGCATTGCAGGTGGGAAAGAATGAAAACACTGAGAATTGGAAGAATATTTGCATAATCCAGGTAAGAAAATGATGATGATTTGAACTAGGGGATAGCAGTAGAGATGGAGAGAAGTAGATGAATTGCAAGGTTTCAAGGAGATGAATTTGAAGGTGGATTGCTAGAGGTGGAGGACAGAAAGAAAGGAATCAAGAATGGCCCTTAAATAGAAGTCGTGAACTGGTCTGTGGATGGAAATTTCATTTAATAAGATGAGAGAGTCTGGGAAGGAAAAACTCTGAGTGTACATGTGATGTGGGGTGGGGCGGGGCCAGGAATCAGAAACTCTATGTCAGACACACTAAGCATGTCTCCCAAGGTAGTGATAGAATATGAAATAGGCAATTGGAAATCTTGTTGGATCTAGGGTTCGGTGGAGTGACTTGCGCAGGACATAAATATTTGAGCGTCATATAGGTAATATTTTGGGATATAGACTGGATGAGACCTTTCTGGCTAGAAAGCTTAAGAAGAAGGTTGACAAAAATCTTGGGACACCGCCATGTTTGGAGGCCAGGTAGAGGAAGAAACTAAGAAAGAAGCAGTAGGGGGGTGGCAAGAAGACAGAAGTAAAGAAAGGAGAATACCTCAAGAAGGACGGGCCCATCCTGGTGTGTCAATTGATGCTGAAAGACAGAGAAGGTCCAGCAGTGTTAGCAACATGGACATCATCAACGAATGGGACAAAACAATTTCTGTGGAGTCTTAGGGCAGGTCCCAGATTGGCTTCATTTGAAGAGAAAACAAGAGGTGGGGAAAATTTGCTTAGAAATTAATATTCTTCTTTGGTTGTCCATCAAACATAAGAAAGTCTAGTACTTTCTTATATTTGGCACTTATGGAATTGTGACACCAATAGTCAAATATTTAAGAACAAAGTCAATAATATGGTTTTATTTAAATGAATTGTAAAACTCTTGTTCAGCTGATTGTGTACATACAACAAACACACTAGTAAATATCTTCCATTCATTCATTTATCCCTTAATTTTTTGAACAAACCTTTAGGACATCTATTAAAGACATATAATTTCCCTGTCTTCATAATAAAAGTAAATAAATAATGTTGTAAGTTGTACAAACTCTTTGAAGGAAACAAACATGGTACAGAGATAGGGAAGAATGGGTGAAATGATTTTAAATGGGTTAGTGGGTTGAATGATGCAAAGATCTACCATGTTTCTGCTGGGATGTAGCAGTGTGAAGCCGGCACACGCCCCAGTGGGGGAGAGCGTGGCATGTTTGAACAAATGAGTATGTACCAGTACTTATGAACTATAGTGTAAAGGGGGCATATGACTGGTCTTGAAAAGTTAGCAGGGGCCAGATTATGCAGGGATTTGTAGAATCATTTTGAAGACCCTTTCAAAACTGCCTCAACAACTATTTATTTTCTGTTTTTTTGAGTGACATGTGAATCAGAAAGCAGTATTTGTTAGTGCAGCATTTCTGGGCAACACTTCAGCAATTTGTATAAAACTTTTTAAACATATGTAGACTTTAGACCAACAAATTCATTTCCAGGAATTTATGCTAAGGAAATAGTTTTCCACAGGTACAAATTTGTGTACATAAGAATATTTGCTTGTAGTTCTAAAATTCCTTAAGTGCTATGCTTAAAACAGGTGGATTTTATGGCATGTAAATTATACCTCAATAGAGCTGATTTTTTTTTGAAAGAAAGAATGCCTAATATAGAAAAATTTTAAAAAGCCTAATATTCACCAATATAATATAACAATTACAATTTTAACAATTCCTTTTACTGACATGAAAAATATCCATATTTAGTATTAAGTAGAAATGAGTCAAAAACAGTAAATATTTCATTTTTATTTAAATTTTATTTAAATTAGAAAGATAAACATAGGCCAGTAGATATACATATAAAACAGAACATTAATTATAACATTATTTCTGAGCGTTGGGATTGTGGGGAGTATTTACTCATTTCTTAATGCTTTCCTTTGTTATCTGATTTCGTTTTATTATGAGCACAAATTACTCTGTGATTAGAAATACACTGAAGTTAAATCCATGTTCAAGCAAAATAAACATTAGCTGTAACAGCAAGACTCTTTCATGAGTCAAGGACCGGAGCTTAAGGACATTGCTGGAGGCCACTGAATGTGGCCCCCACCTCATTTCAGAAGAAACGCATGTTAGAATTAACATCAGCTGTGATGACCAACTGTTTTGGAAAACGGGCCAGATGGTGTTCATCTCTCTCTGGTGTTCTTTAAGAGAGTATTATTGGACTTCTCAGAGATTGCTCAGTAGCCACAATTATAAAACATCCCTATAGCTAGGCCCTTCCAATTATCGTCTAGCAAAGATCAAGCTACTTTAAAGATTTTTTTCCCACTACTCTATAATTTGTCATTGCAATACTGAATACATTTGTCCATAGGAGTTCATGTTTACATCCATTAATTTTACTTGAGTAAGATGCTTTCAGTTTTGCAACCCTGTCCTTTCACATTTGAGTAGCTGATCGTGGAGGGAACAGAGCACGGTTAATCTGCAACTTGCACAAGATAGCCTGGTGATTACACATGTCTACGGGCAATCTAGCTACATGGCCGATGGCATAGCCGGGATGGTTTAGTAAAAAAAAAACAAAAAAAAAACTAGGTTGTAGGGCAAAAAGCATTTCCAAATTTTCCTAAGACACCAGTGTACAGAGGGTGCATTGCACTTTCACACTAATTGGCCAAACTTGAGTAATCATTTTTAGTTTTATAGCAAAAAACGAAAGTCCACAGTAAAGACCTCAGCCCAACATCTACTACCTCTCGTTTTTACTGTGAAGTCGAAAACAAAACCCAAGCGAGTGAAAATTAGGAGTTCTTTGCTCAGTGGTTCATCTTCCATGCACAGATCATTCTCATTATGGATTTTCCATGCTACAGATTTTCTGAACATTGGCGTCTTAGAGATGCTAAGTGACTATAATTAGACACGTTTTTGACTGATAACAATTTAACAAGTATGTTTTGAACATCTATTCAAGTGGTCTTCAATCATGTCAGTTCAGTGCATGCTTTCCAAATCCTAGAATTTGCTGTGGCATATATGAAAGGATTAAATGTTAAATCCCATTGTGTCTTTAAAAGAAGTTTTAGGAAATTTTTTAAAGGGTGGCAATATCACACTACAGTGGATTTACATTTTGCCTGGAGATCACGTCCTGAAGTCCATGCCTAAGGTGAAAATCATGTTTCCCAAGGCCCAGTTTCTCTCTTTAGGAACCTACAAATCTACCCGAGGAGCGGGGCCAGGGCCATGTCTCAGGGACCCCCTGAAGTCAGCCCTCACCTGGATTCCCTCTTGATTCTCTCCCTCCTCTTTCTTAAAGACGTGTTTTGTACTAAGGGGAGGGGAAGCAGTGCTTTTATTCATCATCTATTTCTCCAAGTTTGTGGCTCATACTCAGAGTCTGTTCCCTGAAGAACTAGGCTTTTGAAATTCAAAAGCCAGGAAGAGATGCCCATTTTCTCTGCTTTCTGCTGTCACAGCCCTGCCTTGAGTGACGTCACAAACTAGCCAAGTTCAGTGGCCTCCACGGCGGAGCACGTGCCGCATCCAAATGGGGACTCAGGAGAGCCGGGAAAGTGGGGGAGCAGAATGGGGCAGCTTTTATTTAGACTTATGTTTCACAAAGCAGGAATTTAGTTGATCTTTACCAATAATTATGACATAAATCAATGTTGGCGTTTTCTTAGCCTAGGCAGCCATGCCTCAAGCAATCTGCGCAAATCCAGGGAAGGAAGAGGTGGAATTGCTCAAGGCAGAGCAGTCCCTGGCTGTGCCTGGGTTTTTTGATTCACTGCCACCCGGTGCAATGCATTGCAGATTACACGCGCACCGTGAAGTGGATGTATGGCCAATGCAACCTCATTTTAAATAAACCTACCCTCACAAAATTGCAAAAGACTTGATAACGTTCTTGAAAAGAAAGTGTGGATTGAAAACAGCAATAATAACGTAAGCACAAGCACGTAACGAGCAAATGCTAGCACACCACTCCTACCTCTCATGCCAACTATTCCCCACCTGTATTTCAATGTTAAAAGCCATTCGGCAAGATACTCTGCCTGGAATTGTTTCTGGAGTGCGTGGGTAAGCTTAAACTGTCCATTCAAGGTAAAGGTGATGTTTCAGCGGTGACAAGCAACATGTTTTCAGAAGAAATACGTGTTGTCTAAAAGAGCTTTTTTTAAAAATGGATCTTGGGTGGGTGGAGGAGGGAGCCCATCAATATCCTTAAAAATAAAAAATGAAAACAGAATTTCTATCTTGTGAGAAAGTCTTTCTGAAGAAGAGCTTTGAAGGGTTTATGATCCCATCCCATTTGTTTAAAAACCAAAAGGAATCTGCCATTTAATTTACAAAGACAATCAATTGATATCGGGGAAGATCCAAATTTACTAGTTTTTAAAAATTTTGCAAAATTGGCAGTTGGGTCTGAAAATGAATATCAAGATTTAGGATATGTGTGTACTGATGTCCCTCCTCCACTGGGATCCAACATCTTTGTAAGATGTCTTTGTGACCCTTGACTGTCATAAAAAGCCAACATTTAACTTAGAATGAGAACTTTAAATCATATTTGGCATGTGTTTTTAAAAATAATAAGGCATATTCAATCATGTTGTTCCCCATGAAATACTAATAATAATTTTTAGTTGGAAAAAAAGGGTGCTTTACCATGAATATATGAAATAAAATTATGACTATTAAGATATTTATTACTTCAGTCCTTATTCTATCATTTTAAAAGTTCTGTTTTTAGGCCACACAATACACATAGTATAACATAGTACAGTGTTACGTGTATATAACATAATAAATAATTATACATATATTGACACATGTGCCTAAAATGTGGTAACTGAGAGGATTGTATGATTTTTTTAATAGGGGGGAGGGCTTCATGACCAATGGAAGGAATTAAATTTGTAAATCAAATTGTAATTAAATTTGTAAATTAAACTTGGAGAAGAGTCGAGGTGTAAAAGGAAAATGCTTGTAGAGTGAAGAATATAGTACTGAATATTCCTAAAGTATTTTTTAGCCTCTCACACAATATCTGCCCTGGAAGCTTCTGCAATCCCGAGCCAATGCCCAGTTCCCCACTGGCTTGCCCATTTCCATGGCCCAGGCCAACAGGGGATGCCAAGTGGCCTGCCCTGCTCTTCTGCATGTCCAGAGCCATCGTTGCCTTTGTGCAGACAGGTGATGCCATCCAGATGTCTCCCTCACTCCTCTCTGTCTTGCCATATTTCTCAAGACTCTTGCTTGATCCGACCGTACCTACAGAACGTCTGTGACCATTTCAGATGGAGCTGAGATTCTGCCTCCTCTGGGATTCCAGAGCAGGTCATGGATTGGGGTAGTACTGGATGTCTCATAGGGATCTGATAGCTTTTTTAAAATTATGGACTCCTGGGCTTACCTTCAGAGAGTCTGATTCAGCAGGTGCAGGGAAGGGGAAACATAGGGGATCACTTGGAAGTCTGTATTTCTAGAAGTCTGCAGTTGATTTGAACAATCAGCCATGCTCAGAAATCAACACCCAGAGACCTTGTTTATTCAATAGTTAGTACATCACCCCTCATGGTATTCATTATCTTTTTAGAAATTATCTTGTCTTCCTAATTAGCTTGTAAATAACTCAGAGTCAGGGATTATTGTTGTTGTTTTACCACAGTATGCAATCAAGAAATCATTCACTCATCGTAAAATAAGTATTGATAGATGCGTGGGTCTTAATGCACTGAACTCTTTTTAGTATAACTCTATGAGACAGTGTATCATATTAATGAAAAATTAATGAAGTCCTAAGCAAAACGTAGGTAACACCAATAATTGAACCCATTTGCATGGCAACAGGCAGGTTTTCATTTTCACTTTTGAATTTTTATTTAAAAACACAAAGTTCTGAAATGCTACCAAGTGTTTCTTCCAATCAGAGTAAATGATCTTTTAAAAACATACACTATTTTCACAAATTTCTCTCAAGTTATCTCTAACCAAATAACGTTGAAAGGATTTTATTTTTAATGAGTGGAGCTGTGAATTGGAAAGTAAATATGTGGGAACCTATTAACGAGCCAGTAAATTAGAATAGAGAGAGAGACATTTTCTACTACTAAAAGAAAGCTCTAATTTACATGCAAATGTGTAGAAGAAAAAAATGTATGCTGGAATTTACTTATAATGGAGAGCGGATCTAGAAAAGAGATAAGAGTTACAAAATGATGGCATCTCAAACCCACTGCTGGTTAGAACTGCAAAGAAATGGGCCAACGTCCTTCGGATGAACTATTTTAATAATCCTACCACATGACAAAAATTATTAATTCATCTAATTAACTTTAGTATGTAAATTATTCATTAGCACAACGATCGAATAAAATTAGAATTTCTAGGTTCATAAATTGTCCATGCTTCCACCTTCTAAAGTGTGAGATATACTGTATTTTAGAAGAATAGCAACTACTTTAATGAAATATAATTACAGATGGCATAGGACAATAAGGGCATTAAGTATTATTATAAATTTGCTCTTAGTAAATAAACATGTTTGGTTATTTTGGCATTAATAGGGGCCTAGACTTATTGCCTATTTGCGATTTTAAAAGTTTCCGTAGTGCAGCGGTAATAAACTGGTAGTTTTGATATTTGTTAGTAAGAGATTTTTTTTTTTATTTCATAAATGGGACTCTGTCCTTCCTCTCCTTCCCCTGAAAGCTCAAAGTGTAGCCTCCATTGTATCAACCAAATGATGTCACTTGAATGAAATCAAAAGAATTTTCATCTTTGTTCTTCCTCAGTTTGGCATCACCCCTTCCTCTTGATCCACTGATGACATTTTTTGCTACCAGTTTAGTAAGCAGCACTTTGGCAGGAAGCATTTATGAAAGCCCGCAAGAGCTAAGGAATCAGGACCTGACCCAGGAATAACTTCCGCTGAAAACCTCTTGTTCCAAAGCTTGCTACCTTCTCGTGGCATGGAAAGCTGTAGCCTTAAACCTTTTTCCAAATTGATTATCTCAGAGTAATAAATGAACTTGTTTTGGTGGAAACAAAAACAAAACAAAACACTTGTTTGGGCAAAGGAAGCTTGAGAATTTTATATATACACACACACATATATAATTTTACATACATATGCATGTATATGCATTTTGTATGCATCACATGCATTAAATTTTTAGTCCAGTATCTAATCCCTCATGCAATTCTCCTACTGAAGACCTTCCATGGCATCTCGTCTCTCTGAGAATCAAATCCAAATACCCCATCATGGCCGATGAGACTAGAAAGGACATTTTGCTCTCTGTCTCTAATCCGTTGTTCCACTCCAGGTTTTACTTGCTCTCCTCCAGCCACTGTAACCCTTTTGCTTTTCCTTGAACTCACCATGCGATTTCTGTCTTGATTCTTGCATTGTTTGGTTCCTCTGCCTGGAATGTTCTCCCTCCTGACTTTTCCCTGGCAGCCTCCTGCTTTTTTTTTTTTTTGGTTTTAAATACAGCTCTTGCCTTAGGTATCACCTCTTCTGAGAGATCTTCACCGGTCTCTCTACAGGAGATACCCCAGCTCTGTTGCAGGTTCTCAAATCACAGTGCCCTGGAGGGCTTGTGAGAGCAGTTTGCTGCCTCCCTGCCCCCACTCCAGATCTGGGGTGAGGCCTGAGAATTAGCATTTCTAACAAGTGCCCAGGTGATGCTGATGCTGATGATCTGGAGATCATTCTCTGAGAATCACTGCTCTCCCAAGTTACCCTATTTTAATTCTCTGTAGAGTACTTATCACTATTTAATATTTTTCCTTCTTCATTGAAGTATTTGTCTATTATCTTCTATATTATCCCCACTAGAATACAGACTCTATCATAGCAAGAAACCTGTTTCTTTCATTTATTACTATGTCCCCTGTGCCTAGAGTGAAGCCTAGCTCATAATGGGTACTCATAAGTCTTTGTTGAGTCATTCAATCAACAAACCATTTTGCATACCCATCCCACGGACTGGGGGAGGACCAGAGACCAGGATTAATAAACACAGTTCTTCTCTGTAGGACTCACATCCTGGTAAGGAACACCACCCTTCCCCCCATCACACAATCTCTAATGGAGTGATAATCAGCGTGGCAAACCCTCTGTCGCCTCACGGTACAAAAGATTCTGATTAATGGATGGTTTTCTAGCATTTGGATGGAAATGAATGAGTTTTGGAAGCTTGCCCTGGTTTGGGGTTTTATAACCTTTCAAAATTGCATGTGCCTCTGGACATAAACAGGGCCTCGATAACTGGGAAGCGAGAGAGTCACTTGATTGGCAGTCTCTCAACAGAACTCATTAAGAATTTGCTGTTTTAAAATGACTTTGGGTGGAAGCATAGGTGGATTTTTTTCTCATTTGCATTTACAAAGCCCAGCTGAAATAGGCTCTTGAGTGTTGCCTTGTTAGCAACAGATTATTTCTAAATTAATTTTAAAAAATAAAACGAATTTGGAGTCTTAACTTGTGACCCAGGAAAAGAGAGATTTTTAGACACAATAACATTAGAATATATATTTGGCTAAGTTTCATCCATCTCAAGAGAGAGATATAAATACTGAGTCAAATTCTGTCTTGCCCTTTTTCGTAAAATTCGATTTAGGATTGGAATTTGGCAACCTGGCTCAATTGAGTAGCACAGGTTTCCTCATGTTCGAGATTACCAATGGACCTTCTTTCAGCCTGTGGGCAAGCGTTTTATTTGCAGTTTAGGAAAGGAAGACAGATCATTTTGTACACAAGCCAGAAAAATTCTGATCTCTAGTCCCCAGATTAAGACTCTGTTTACCATAAATTTTCATAAGAATAAACGAGTTGTAATGTTTTGAGTGCATCAGAGCTAAATAAAACCAAATCATATTACAAATCAGTGAAAAGATGACTTCGTATTTCACAGCAATTAGTTGGATGATTGGTTATTGTTTTGCCCTGAGTTTTACAGTGGAAAATCAAATTTGGAAATTAGGTTGGGAATAATACCAGGCATTTGCTACATTTATTACCAATTACTTTTTGAAGGCTGAACTTATGCATAAAATTATTTGAATTTCAACATCATGAGCAAAATTCTTGACATGGAAAGTTTCATTTAAATTCTAACCTGAGGAAGATATTCATTAGTTGGCTATTACCTTATGATTTGGGGATGTTGTAATGAGAAAGTGGCATTAAAAAAATTATTTGTTGAGCAATTGCTTTGCAAGGCCTTTGGTGTTTACGAAGCGTAAAAGATGCATATGCTTATGAAAGATGGTTCGTTGGAGATCAATTTAGGTACTCATATATTCATAGCCTCTGTGTTTTGGAAATTCTAATTGCCAACACCAAATTAAAGTTGTCGACATTTTTAAAAACGTTCCTACGTTTTATTATTGCAGTGTTCTGCACATTAGATTATAAATATTTATAAACCTGAGTGGAATTATGTCTCTTAGTGGCCCCATAAGGTAGACATATGGAAGAGAAGAATGTTTTGAGTTGAGTGGAGAGAAAACAACAACAACAACAACAACAACAAACCACTAGCAAAAAGTTCTGAATAAGTCCTTTAAACTCTGGTGTTTGCTTTGTAATGTTTTCCTTTCGCAACTCCATGTAACCTCCAGAAAAGTAGACAAAGCAAATTTAAAGAAAGCAGTGAAATCCAAGTCTCCAACTACCATGGCTTCCCTCAGTAATAAATTATATATAGTGTTATGATTTGATTCAAAAACCCACTTTTCAGAAATATCACAAGGACCGTTAAGCTTTCAGTGTAATTCCTAGGGCCAGAATTTCCACTCTTGCAATGATTATTGCTTATGAACGTTGCATGTTGATGATCTGATTTGACTCACTCCTTTAATTAAATACCTCAGAAAATTGCCATATTTCCATTTCAGTTTGGGCTAAATTGATCCATTTGGGGTAAATCTAGGAGATGTGTTTCTGGGGGTGAGAGAAGGCATGGGATTCATCCATTGGAAGGCTGCTGTTCCAATTCATCTGAGGAAGAACTCATTGAGAGGCTTTAACCCTCTCTGAGACGTGCATATATTGTTGTTCAAAAATAACAACATTAATAATGGCTGCTACCATTGATACAGTGTTCACAATGTGCCAGGGACTACGTATGTTCTCTCATTTAATCCCTGCCATATCCTAAGAGATAGGTTGATCGCATAGTGTTGCTATACCCATTTAAGGCATGAGGAAATTCATACTCAGAGTTTTATTTGAGCAAATAAAACTCGCTCAAGTTTCCATAGATAATAAGTGGCCATACCAGCATTTAAACACAGGTTTTAACTTAGAACTTGGGCTCCACACACGACATAGTCTATGCCTTATATGATAAAACAGGGATTTCAATGTATGGAGGAAATTTTGGTTTGGTGATTCTGAGTGATTTTCTAAGAGTCTATGCAATATATCTCCAACTTTTATAAAATTTTAGGTACCATTTATAGAAAAAAATCTTGCAGACCCCCTTGTGTTAGCTTAAATTGCTTTCATTATAACGTTATTTAAACGAGCAAAATTATAATCTTATCTTTATTTTTCATATGCAACTATAAAACCACAACAAATTTACAAGTTAATGTCAAATAAAACTGTAAAACCAATAAAGTTGAATACATTACGTTCATATAAACAATGATATTATATTGCTGAGTCCACATTTCTGCTCACAAATGAATGTGGCAAGAGCTAGAACTAAGGTTTTCTTCTGACTTTAGCATGGTTCCAGTAGTTCACGCCAGGTAATGATTATTTTCCCACCATTTTTTTTTTTTTTTTTGCTGTATTTGAACTCATTTCTTTAGTGTACTGGTAGTATTGGTAGTATTTATACTACCAATACTACTTAATGGTAGTATTTTATACCATCCATTGCTATGAATGGATCATTCACATATTAAGCCACTTCTATTCTTATTTTTGTAAAGAATTAAAGTTGTACTACTTGATCTCAATCATAAATCCATACTTTGGTATTGAAAAGGAGTGACAATACTCAGATACCCAATAACTATTATAGACATAACAAACACATTGTCAGTTCTTGCCGCCATTCTGAAACATACAGGAAGATCACAGGTCCCACTTTAGCAAATGAAAGGTGAGTGGAAGCAGTAGGATGCAGGAGATGGTGCTTATGTGCCTTCTCAGGTGCAGTAATGAGAAAATGTCTTGACCGTATTTCCATACAGCTGAAGCAGCCTCCATCACCCAGCCAACCCTTGGCCCTGGAGTGAGAAATAAACGTTGGTGGTGGTAATCACTGAGATTTGCAAGTTGTTTGTTACAGCGACATAACCTAATCTAACCTAATTAATGCAGAAATCATCTGCATAATCCAGAATATCTTTATGTGAACTTGGAGGTATTGCTATTTTTTAAATGCAAACACAGCATTAAAAAGGTCACATGGGGACATTCTCAGTAACCCAACACATTCTTTAGGCTTCTACAGAGTCCACAATCTGCAATTTGTAAACCAAGAATCTATATGTGGCATCGCTTTTTCTCTTGTAAATGATATTTTCTGATACCACGTGGAGGTAATTGCCTTTTTATTTAAAATTCTCTGAGCGGTTATGCTCAGTCCCGAGAAGTTGCTGGCTGATCCTAAATTGATTTGGTCAATGAAAATTCAATTTTCCGGCTGGCTGCATCAGTCTACTTCCATCTAGAAAATCCTTTTGTGTCTAGAACTTCTGAAAAACATGAACAGAAAACTAACAGGCGGCACTGAATGCTGACTGTATTCCATGCTTAAGTGTTTATGACCAACACATTAGTTTGGCAGATCCAGCACCTATTTCAAACTCTCTTCTCTTTAGAGGCTGGGAAAGCTAAATACTCACACTTACAGCATCCCCCAAAGCTAGCAGTGATCCTGTGATGCAGTCTGGCCCCGTAAAACCTAATTTGAAGTCATTGGGGTTCGCTCTAGAGCAGCTTTTTTTTTTTTTTTTTTTTTTTTTTTTTTTTTTTTAATTACTAATGAAAGAGATAGATTAGGTTGGCTGTTGCCCACTTCTTGCTGTGAACAGAAGCATGATGGCTGGAACTACAGCAGCTATATTTTGACACTGAGGGAAAAGCCAAGAGACCTTCCCAATGTGGAGCCACTGAAACCTGAGAATGACCAGTTTCTATTTAGGTTTTCTGTTACTTCTAGCTGAGTACAACCCCAACGGGCATTTGCATGAATTTTCTCACTAAAACCTCAGGTCATGCTGAGATGGCAATAGTAAAATTGTAGCCATCTATCAGGTAAAGCAAATCCAGATAGGTAAGTTAATTTTCCTATATATATTGCACGTTACATTCTGTAGTTTATAGTTTAGATTCCATGAAGATAGGGCCTTGTTCATTATTGTCTAATTCATCATTATGTCTGGCAACTCATCTGGAATATGGTGAAAAACCATTTATTGGATGAATTAATAAAGATCATACCATGGTCGTCAGAGTTAGGGCAGGATCCCAGTTCTGTGTGATTCCACACTCTCAACCCCATCTTGACAACAAGAATACTTGGCTCCCTATCTGGGGCCATTCCTAATTCCCTTTTGCAGAAATGAGAGTTGTTCCCATACACATATACCATGGGATTACCCCTTTGGGGAAAAAATATACCTCTTAGGAAAAATCAGCTCTACAAATGCTCTCTCAAAATTGCAAAAGCCATCACCAAACACTCAGATATTCTAATTAGCAAATTCCTCCTGGCATTGTGCAAACACCCAAAGGCAAGAGAAGAGCCAGAGATGTTTGGCAAATTTTCCTAGGGGAAGAGGTTGGGGAGGAGGAAGAATCTCAGTCTGTTAATTAAAAGAATGAACTTGAGCTAAAGAGCCATGTGGGACTGTTGTCGTAGTAACAGGATCCAAGAAAGAAAGAATTTCCTGGAGTTGCTATTCAGAAAAAAAAAAACTCTTGGTCTAGGAAGTGTTGCTTGTGATGCAAGATGCCAAGTTTTCAGGCCTAGACTTGGAAGATTTTGAAGCATTTATACCATGTCAGTCACACTAATCCCAAGACACAAGGCAGATTGCTTATAATGCTATGCAAATAGCTGGCAGGAAAAAAAAAAAAAAACCCACAAGATAATTTCCAAGCATCATTTGTTAATGTTATTAAATGTTATTAAAAAGAAAATAATTGGAAAGATGCATTCTAACAGCCATATGTTCTCTAATTTTATTTTATTATTATTTTTTTTAGAGATGAGTTCTATGTCTCCCAGGCTGGCTTCAAACTCCTGGGCTCAAAGAATCTTCCTGCCTCAGCCTCCCAAGTACTGGGACCACAGGCACACACCACTACACCTGACTTTCTTTTCCAATTTCTTTTGAGTAGTTAAGAAAACATTTGATTCAAAGTAAATATGTCATATCAAATATCATTTCATTAGAATGCAGTCAACATTTTCAGTTATATAATATATAGCAGATATAAATATAAATACATCAGCTATTGCTGTGTAATGTAATGACTCCCCTCTTCCAAACACAGTGGCTCAATAAGCATTTATTATTATCAGTCTGTGAGCAGCTGTGAGGTTCTGCTGATCTGTGCAGGACTTGACAGATCTCATCTGAGCTCACTTCTTCATCAACCACAGGTCATGTGGGTGGCTCTTCTTATTCAAGTGGGCCCTCTCAGATGCGTAGGGGTCTGTTGGCTGCAGGGTTGGTCCCGGATGGCCTTGGCTAGAACAACTGGGCTTTCTTCTATGTGATCTCTCATCTGCCAGCAGTCTAGTCCAGGTTCATTCACATGATGCCTTCAGGGCTCCTAGAGAGCGAAGCATACAGGGGCCCTGGAGTCCTTATCTCAGAACTCACACACCCTAACTCCTGCTGCATTCTATTGGCCAACCTAAGTCGTAAGGTTAGCTCAGATTCAAAGGGTGGAGAAGGAGACTCCATCTCTTTTAAGGTCAGTTGGAAATGGTGTGGAGATGAAGAGAGTTGAAGAACTGGGAATTTTTTAAAAAAATCAACCTACCTCATAGACTGTTATTTTTCTTTGTCGATTTGAAAATGACTTATGTATATTTATTGCAAAACAATAATAAACCATTCCTGTCCTGGAAACAGTTGTATCACATCAGATGGAAAATATAGTATCCATGTAATATTGGAAGAAATAACATTATCTTCCAGTTGGGGCAAGATTTAATTTAATTCAACTGAGTATGCAGTTATAGAGTACTACTACTTGGTACATAGTACTGACTTAGGCCCATGAGAGCTACCGTGGAAAGACGAGATAGCCAATCCCACAGGACCAAATGGAGGCTCTAGACTAGGCTGATATCTTTTGGGGGGAAACTTGATATATGAAATATTTTTTTATATATATGAGATAATATATAAGGGAAACATGACATGTTAAATATATAAAGACATGTCAAAACAGGGTTATGTAAAGTGAGGCATATATTAATTATTTATAGTCTTCAAATTAACCTACATCACAAAAATACAATGCAACGTACTTGTGTTTGTTATAAGATGTTTACAGGAGAAATTGTAAAATATCAATTCATGGTGCAGTATGATCTAGTTGTAGTTCCGTATAGTGCAAATGCATGCCTTCTTTCCTCATGTCATGCATCACTTCAACAGGTTGCAATATCCTATTTGGAGATATAATGTCACAAACTTAAATTTGAGGCCTTTCATCATTGTGAGACTGGGGCCTAGTGACCTTCTTAATACCTCCCCACAACTTCCCTATCCCTAAAATGAGAATACCTGATCAATCAGAATTCTGTTCTCCTGGAGTGTACACCTTTGTGTGTGGAAGGAGAATAGAGAGGAAGGGTGTCCTTGCAGCTTCTCCTTTTATGGGCTCTTTAAATGTTCAGCTTTTATGAAAATTTTCCTGAATCTTCCTGTCTCATGCCCCTTGGTCTCCAGCCTCCCACATCCCTCCAACCCATCAGGTTCCATTATAATTCTAATATTCACAATCCCCATTAAAATTTAGAAATAGATCCTATACCTGTACATATCTCTGTAATGGGAATTACCACATTGACTTGACATCTTGTTTTCACTGTTTCCCTACGATGGAACTATGATATTTCTCGAAGCTGGGCCCATGTTTTCTCCATCTTCTTAATAGTATCACTTGGTACAGTATCTAGCACAGTTAGTGCACGAATGTTTATTGAATGAGTTGAACTGAATGACGCAGGACTTCGACTTCAGATCAGACACTCATTCTTTGCTCCTTCATTTGGAGTGTCTATCGTCCTTCTCATCCTTTTCACCTCTTTGTATTCTCTCTTTGTTTTTAATTTACAAAGTTTTACGGGGGTACAAACGTTTGGGTTATATCTATTGCATTTGCACTGGCCGAGTTTCACACTCAGACCTAGCTTGTTGAGTTGGATGCCAACATCACTGATTCAATTTGTCAGAATCTTAATTTTGTTGTTCACTTTCTCCTGTATGTTTTCATTCTGACACTGCATTTTTAGTTTCCTTATTCACCTCCATATTTTACCCTTACCTTTGGTCTTAACTTGTTCCCTTTTCATTTTAGACCATTTTCTTATGGCCGGCTCTTCCAGCTTCACACAGGCCATCACCTCTTGCACCGTGTTGCAGATGAACAAGCATTCCCTGAAGTTTTCTTTTCATATGATAGAAATAAATATCAGAAATTTGCTCTTTTTCTGAGACTATAGTTTTATTTTTTAAAATCACATTCTGCAGTATCTTTTGGTAGTCTCCTTTTCTCCCTGTTAACTTATCCTTGGAGAACAAATGCTCCAAGATGAACTCTACTCAATATCTGTGTGTGTGTTTTTTAGTTCCTGCCAATTTTCTTTGTTTATTTACTTGTTCATTTGTCATTCATTCAGTCAACAGTGAGCAAAATAGATATTTCCTGCTGTAATAGTCTAGAAGGTGAGATAATAAACAGATAGGTCACGTGGTGAGAAATGCATTAAATTAAATAAGCAGGAGGTCATTAGCCTGAGGCCATCTCTGTACTTTGAGTTCCTACAATAATGAATGGTACCATAACTTAGGGTGTAAACAAACTGAAACCTAAATTAGGAGTGTAACAAAGAACCCATTGTCAACCAAACACAGGCTGCTGTGTTTCAGCCAATCACAGGCAGCTGTGTTTCAGCCAATCACAGGCAGCCAACTCATCACACCAAATAGGGCAGATGCCTAGCTGTAATGAATTAGGTGGTCGCTTTGCTTTGCTTCTGGGTCCGGCTGCTCATACTGCTGAGTTTGGCTCTCTGAACCTCTTCTGGTTCTGAATACTGTTTGATTCATCAATTGTTCTTTGCTTAAATAAACTCTGCTAATCTTAATTTGTCTAAAGCTTTGCTCTTAACACGTGCTTTATAGAGAAAATTACTACAGGAATGAGAGATTACAATTTTAAACACGGTGGTTAGGTAAACCCTCTCTGAGAAAGTAATATTTAAGCTTAATATTTGAATAACTAGCCATATTTCCCACTCTGCCAGAAATACATTGCCCCTGATCTCCATGACAATTCCTACCCTACCCATCCTACAAATCCAAGCCCCAACAATTGTCAGATTTATATTTAAAAATAGTATTTTCTTTTTATCTGAAATTCAAATTTAACTGGATGTCCTGTGTTTATCTGATAACCTGAACATCCCAATGCCTCCACCAAGCTGGAAATATTTCAGCTCTCTGGTGAACTGCAATGCCATCCTCTTAAGGCACCAGTGCCCCTGGTGGCCTGACAGCTATGTGGAGACAGATTTTATCACCCCTTCTCTACCGAAGCACATTGAAGTCAAACCTCATCTGATTCATCTCTTTATTTCCACTTGGAGCAGAGAACTGGCACTTGGTGAATGTACATATACTTGTTTAACAGATGCACAGGGTGTTTATATAGACTTTGAGGTGAGAACATTTGCTAAATAGGAAAGTTCTTCAGGGTAACAGCTTTTACTTGAAGACAGAATTATCTGCCACCTAAAGAATGTGTTTCCCAAAATACTAAGCAGGCTCCTAAGTGTCTCAAACATCTGCTCCAATGTTCTCTTCTATTGGAGTGTGGGCTACCCTTGCTTACTTAGTACATAGTGTTTAGGCTGCTTTTGCACAAAGTGTGCACAAATACAATTGCTCTACGGATGGATATACAGTCATGCACCGCATAACAATGCTTTGGTCAATGACAGACTGCATATATGATGGTGGTCTCATAAAACTGAAATGGAGCTGGAAAACTTCTGTCACCTAATGATGTTGTAGCTGTGGTAACATCATAATGCAACAAATTAACTTTCTATGTTTAGGTACACAAAAGCCATTGTGTTAAATTGCCTACAATATTCAGTACAGTAATATGCTATATGGGTTTGTAGCCTAGGAGGAATGGGCCATACCATATAGCCTAGGCGTGTAGTAGGCTCTACCATCTAGGTTTGTGTAAATACACTTTACGATATTCACACAACAACAAAATTGCCTAACAATGACGCATTTCTCAAATTCCATTTGGGTTTTTTAAAAAATAAATCTCACTTCCCTCCATATTATATTCACATCTTTAAAAAAATATTTGAGTATATTTATCATAAAAGTTTTAACATTCTTGTCAGCTAATCTGTCTTCTCTGTCATTTCTAGGTCCTTTTGTATTGACTGATTTTTCACCTGATTACAAGTCCCATTTTCCTGCTTCTTGTTATGCCTAGTAATATTTGATTAAATGCAGAACATTGTAACATTGTAGCTTTTATCTTGTTGAATACTTCGATTCTGTTGTCTTCTTCTACGGAGTATTAAGATTTGTAATGACAGACAGTTAAGAAATCTTCAGATCAGTTTAATGTAATCAAGTCTTTTTAAAGCTTCAATAGCATGGATGTAGGACAAGTTTAGCCATATCACTAAGGCATGACTCTTTGGGGGTCTGTATTCCAAGTAATGAAGAAAGACTGTCCACTCTGCTGGCAGGTACCTGAATGAGCCCCAGCCTCAGCTAGCTTTCAGAATTGTTCATCTTACAACCTCTAGTCATTCTTTTTCAGACTTGTAGAGTTTTCCTTGATGCTTACACAGCTAATTATTCAGCAAAGCCTAAGGGGACCCTTAGGAAGATATCTGGAGTTCTTTTTCTCCATAGCTACCTTTTTATGGAACTCTACCTTGCATCTTCCAGAAGGCTTAGCCACCCTGAATTTTAATTTCTATCTTCTCAAATCACTGAGCTCATCTTTTTCTTTGCAGACTCTCTTCTTGAATCTGTCTAGAGTGTACCTGTAAGGGTAGAAGTGATACAATGACAGGGCTCACTTTGTATGTCTCTTCATAGGAACCATAGTCTTTCGATGCTTGTTTTCAGTGTCTGAAATAATTTTTCATATATTTTGTAGAGTTTTGTACTTTATGGGTAGAGGGTAATACCACTGCCAATGACTCCACTGTGACCAGAGTTAGATTCCATTTTGAGCCAGAAGTTTCACCTAATGAACTTTCTACAATAAAATCTTCTCCTGTAATGTGTTTAACCAGACTGTGTCTTATCATTTTCCCCAAGCAACTAGCCAGAATGCAGTAAGAAAAGCATGCTTACTTTAATAGTTTATTAAGCATATTAAATAATTAAAAAACTACTATGAGAAGAAACTTGACCAAAATCCAACTTTCACAAAAATCATTACATTCTGTTATTTTTTGAATCAGATTATTTTACTGCCGTAATGGCAGAGATGATTAAGATGTGATTATTTTCAGTAAATATCCTGGGTTAGAGTCACACAATCACTCATTTCTGCATCATTGATAAGCCCTTAAAATGCACAGTATTTTTAAAAGCCCAAGTTCATAATGGTAGAAATAAACATGTAACTGAATTCTGTGGTTGTTACTATTTTTATTATGTTTCAATAAGGAAACAGGTTTACTGTTGAATTTTTTTCTCCTGAATTCCCTTGCATTTGGATTAGAAATATTGTAAGTTTGACATTTCTTCTTGTGCATACATGTCTGCCAACTTATTCTTTGTTGTGGCACCTGCTATGGGGGTTGTGCATCTGAAACATTCAGAACGAGTGTGACGTCGATTATTCTTGGCTCTTAACTCTTAAAAGAGCACCACAACAAATTTAAAGAAAATTAGAAACACAAGAAGCATGAGAAAACGGTGCCTACTTTTTCCTTCATATTTGTGTTAGGTTTAAAATATAAGTCTTTATTAATAAAGTTCTTAGTGGAAGCAAGCATAAATATTTAAATTGATTTTTTTAAAACACACAGTGGATTGAAAAATAATGTTCATGATTCTAGGTTCAATTTTTATGAGCATTTTTCAATTCTTGGTCCAATGGAAAAGAAATATAAATCATTTACCATATCGGTGCACTAACGAAATGCTACATCATTAAATTGCCGAGAACATCCATCTGCAGGTTCACCCATGGAACATTACACACACACACACACACACACACACACTAGTTGTACACTAAGCCCCCACCTTAATCTGGTAATGTTTCCCTTTTCTAAAGAAGATATCTTCGTCTCTATAAACAAACAAGGCAAGTGACACTTGTTGTGATGGTAGCAATTTCAGATTAATGGCCTACTCGAGTGTGAAGACTAGAAGAAATGATAGCCAGGTAGCAGTATTAATCATTTCTTGACAGCCTGCCCTAATAGCACCAGTTTTAGAGTTCTGCAGTAAATTCTGTTTTCAGACTGAAATCATTCAGTTGTATATCATCTATGTTTCTAACAGTTCTCCCAGTTTCAACACAAAATACAGAACCACGAAGGTTGCTCTGGAGAAAGGAGGTGGCTGGGTGACGCATTTTCAATGAATCAGGAGCTTTCGTGTCAGCTTTGATTTTTAGTTAAATGCAAACACAATGATATTAAAAACATGACCAAAGAGCATTGCCTTTGAAGTCAGAGATAAAAAAGCACATGCAAAATAAGAGATAAGCTCCCTTTCTCCATGATAAATCTTTCTCAATGCTATGAAATGTAAATATAAATGGGATTTTTGCCCTGTTGCTCTTGTCTGATCTATTGATATGTTTCTTGATAGACCATGTTTACTTTAAACACTGTGATAATGGGTTGAAATCATGGGGGCTCATTGTCTGTTACTGGAAATTGCAAATATGCATTTGGAATTACAAATGGGAATTCCAACGCACAACCTCAATTAAAAATAGAATTAGTATTTTTGTTTCAAGCTTTTTCAAAGGTCTCTCTGCTTCAGTCCCTTCTTTTATCCTTTGACCCTCTTTCACCTGCTCTGAACACAAAAGGCAGAGCCATTCCGCTCAAATCTGAGTCAGATCACACCACTCTTCTGCTCAAAGCCTTCCTCTTCCTTCCCATCTCATGCGGAAAGCAGAAGATCTCTTAAAATCGACAAGGCCCTATGGCAGAAGCTGGAAAACTACAGCTCTCAGGCCAGATCCAGCCCTTGGCTTATTTTGGTGCAGCTGGTGAGCTAAAAAATGTTTTTTACATTCTTAACTGGTTCAAAAAACTCAAAAGAAGGATAACACTTGTGGCATATGCAAATGCTATGAAATTCAAATTTCGGTGTCCATAAATAAAGTTTTATTGGAACACAGCCATGCCCATTCATCTGTGTAGTTTATGTGGCTGCTTTTGTGCTACAATGGCAGCATTGAGTAGTTGTAATAGAGACTGAATAGCCCAGAAAGCCAAAAGATATTTACTGTCCGACCTGTTCCATAAAACAGCCAGCTGACCGCTGCCCTGTGTCTGCCACGGCCCCACGCCGCCCTCATTTGACTATTCTCCCCAAACCACACAGCTCAGCCACAGTCTCCTCTTTGCTGTTCTCTCGACCTTGGGCACTCTCTGCCCGGGACTTTTGCATCACTCCTCCTTTGGCTTAAAAAAAAATTTTTTTTTCCTTCCTCCTTGCAAATGTCTGGGTGGTTTTTCCTCTTCATTTGCTTCAGGTCTTTTTCCAGACCTTGCCTTCTCACTAAGACTTGGAACCATCCTATCACATGAATAATTAAAAGTGCAGACCTCTTCTGTCCCATCCCTTTCCCTTTCTGTGGTTCATTTGACTCCAAAATGTCTCTTCGTCTCACATTTTCCCTTGATTATTTTGTTTATTGTCCGTCTCCACACTCCGGAAGGTAAGAGATCAGGACTTTTTTATGACTTCCTGTTTTTTTCTCAGTTGAATTCTCAGGACTAAACCAGTGCTGATGCTCAATAAATATTTGTTGTATCAGTGCCCTACTATACTTAAACACACGTGAACACCTTGTGATTGTGTCATCCATTTACTCTACAAAGAGAGATCTTTGGGTAAATCATTTCTATATATTAATAGAAGAGTGAAATGCTGAAGACGAAGCCTTTGGTATCAAATTTGTCTTCATAATGATTGTTATGGGTTCTTTCTTTTTCACGTGTCCCCATTCCTCTTGTAGGGCGAGAATTACTTGCAATCTTCCGTTGGTAAGATCATTCCTGTCTTGAGACTTGATCAAACCTGGTGTAGGCAGCATTTACTGCCAAAAGCACCTGGAATTTCTCTAATTCTGTTCCCTGAACTGGCTCTGAACCAGGCTCTGCTTTCTCTGGCCTCTAAGTCCTGAGTTCAGTTCCTTAAATTCTAGTCACTCCCACAGTGATAGTCATAACCCCCCACCTCGATGTAACACGTTCTCTGTGCTCTGCGCAGTCACAGAGTGACTTACCCCTGCGGGAACCGTGGAGTGCACGCAGGCTCTTCGGGAGCACTCCCGGGAAGCGCCGCAGGAGCGTGGAGGGTGAGAGCTGGAAGGCAAAGGGGGTACGAAGTGTGCAGCGAAGGGCATGTTGCCACCGTGGGCAACTGGGGCTCAACCCTGCTAGGGCCTCAGGAACACTGGAGGGCACAACCCCAGTTTGTTCCCTGAGAGGTGAGAAGTAGGGGGATTGCTCCCCCATCCCTCTGATCCTTCTGATCTGTCCCATGTGCTGGCTAAGCACACCTGCTGGCCAGAGACCCCCATCGGGCAGAGAGAAGAAACCAGCCACAGGTGTGCACCGCACTAGTCTTCCCTGGCCCGTGTGCTGTGGTGGAGCATGGGCAGCATCTGCTCAGCCACTTCCCTCATCATCTTTCTTAATGTTCCCAGTGACGCTATGAGATAGTCACTACTGCTCCCGCTTACCGACTCCCAGCCCGAGACTCTGAGAAATGATGTCATGTGGACAAGAAGGGAAGAGCCACACCTCATGTTTGAGGCTGTTTGGTTCCTAAGCCTGTGCTCGTGACCACAGGTAACGACTATCCCACCTCCCCTAGGGCCATGTTGCAAAATGGTCAGCTCTTTTATTTCATGTCTTGGGTTTTTTAAAATTGAGGTAAAGTGTACTTATATAATTTACTATCTTGACCATTTTTAAGTGTACAGTTCAGTGGTAATAAACACATTTATGTTATTCTTTCCCCTTCATCCCACCCCGCCTTCTGGCCTCTGGTAACCACCAATCCACTCTCCAACTTCGTGAGACCCAGCTTCTCAGCTCCCACCTGTGAGCGAGAACATGCGATATTTGTCTTTCTGTGCTTGGCTTATTTCACTTAACACAACGGGCTCCCGCAGTCAGCTCTTTAAACACTACATCCTACCAGAGACTTTGCTGTTCCCCACCCCCATCAGCACACCCCCAAAACGTGCCCCTCAGCCTCTCCACAACCCTCCAGAGCTTTCCAGAATCCATCCTACCACAAGTACCATCTGAGGACCTCTCTTCTTCCATTTCCTCCCCAAAATATCTTCTTTCCTTCGAATATCTGCGAGGCCTTTCTCTTCATTTGCTTTAGGTCTGTATCCAGATACTGTCTTCTCACTGAGGCCTCCTGAACCTTCCTAGTTAAAAGCCCAACCCTCCTTCCCCACCCTGCTGCTGGGATGAAAGCGTGGGCTTTGGGACTGGCCCTGGCTCCCTCTCGGGTTCAATGGTGTAGCCGGAATGCTTTCTGTAAAACGCGGATCTGATCGTGCCAGCCTCTTCCGCTCCCTGCGCTCCTTGAACCACTTACATTATTTTCTGTCACTCCAAGAACAAAGATAAAGCTTCTTAATACAGCCTCAGGGTCCTGCATGTCCTGTCTCCCACACCCTCCAAAACTCTAACTACATTTCTTGCCACATCTCCATGACTTACTAAGTGCTTTGCTTTGAGTTCTTCAAATGCTCTATGTTCTCTTCCACCACAGGGCTTTTGCATACTCTCTTCCTTCTGTCCAAAATGCACTTCCAACCTTTCAGTTCTCATCACAAGCATCACTCTCCCAAGGAGTCTTGCCTGACATCTCTATACCCTCCATTCCTGTTCTGGGTCAAGTTTGATTTTTACAGACTGTGTTCCTTCTCTTCATCGGCATTTCTCTCACTTTGATGCCAAACTTTCATTGATGTGGTTATCTGATTGTTACATCTGTTCTTCCTAACGGGCAACCCATCATCATCATCATCACTGCCGTCATTCTCACTTCCACCTCTCCTTCCTGGCAGATGCCCTGACCGATACCCATTTCTCACTAGCACCAACCCTGCCTTACCCATCTGCACACCTACAGATGTTTCACTGTAGTTGAGGTCAGCCCAAGGATGTTCGTACCCACCCCACGTAAGATCGGGAGAAAAGTTTCTGTGTTGTTTTGCAGTGAGATATTTCCTCCCTCAGCACAGCTCAGCCAATTTGTTTGATCACAGCCTCAGCTGCCTCCATCAATAATTAAGTGAAATATCTCACAGACTTGCATCTTTGGATTTTCTTTTTAATGCCTAGAGGGGGAAAGCATTTAATGAAACAGTCAAATAAAAGTCACTTATCCTTCAACGCTGAGTTTCAAAGAAACTTTGAAGGAGCATCTATAAGGTCACCTAGAAGAATGATGCACTTAGGGAGGTGTGGTGATTGGATCCGCCGCCCCAGATTGTACCTATTTAATAATACATTTAACTTCTTATAGAACAAAATGTCAGTTGAAAAATAAATGCAGGCTTTTTTTTTTTTTTTTTTTTTGTGGGACATGAGATACTGTCACAAAGGAGTATTTTTTTTTTTATCAAGGCTTTCTATGACTTTATTAAAATAATAGCTATATTGGTCAAGATAAGCTGTGTTATGCTTCTGTAGCAAATACTGTATAGCTTCAAAAATATATCCCAAATCTCGGTGGCTGAACACAATAAAAATTTATGCCTTACTCATGTCATGATCTAATGCCAGTCAGGCAGCCCTCCTGCGTCTGGATCGTGGGCTCTCCGGTGTTCCCAAGGCAGAGAAAGACAAGGATGTGGAAGTCACACTGGCTCTGACCTACACTGGCCTGAAAGCTGTCCACATCATTTCTGTGTTTGCTCTCACCTAACTGCAAGGGTCACATTTTAAGTTGCAACAGGACTGCACATGCTGCTGTGGAGGACATGGGTGGGAGCTGGGGGACCAGGAAGGAAGCCGCTGCAATCATTTAGGCAGAGGTGGCGGTGGTGAAAGGCTGGATCTGCAGTCAGTGCCCCAGACTTTTCCTCCATTGGTTGGCTTCCCTTACCAGGGACACCATCTGGCTTCTACCTGAGATAATACTCATTGTCCATCTCCTTTGGCCTCATTCCCAGCCTCTTCCCCACACTCAACGACCTGTGTGCCGCCTGGGCTGTGTATTTATCTCTGACTACATGCCTAGCTTGACCAGCTCCAGGAGAGGTCTCACTTTGCATCTGCAGAACGGACTGTAAGTGCATCTCCTACATTTAAATTCAATGCCATAGATGCTCTTTGTTACGAATCTGCGTTATCCGTGTGCACAGTGGAATGTGTTACATTGAACACCTAAGCCAACTCTAATTTGCAGCGTCCTGTGTTTACATATCACGTCTGAAGTCAAGCTGTTATCATCTTTATTATAGCTCAAAATGATCTGATATAAAATCAGTCCTCCCATATGTCTCTGGTAATAAAACTTTCTTGGAATCATACAGTAATTCAGTCTTGATCATGAAGAACTCCTGCTGTGGCCTGCTGGGTGCAGAGACTAAGAAATCTTCCTTGTTTATCTGTGTGCATTTTGCTCCCAGAGCAGAAAGTATTGCCTTTTAGCTGCACGCCCCATTGAAGGATGTCCAGCTTTTCTCTGTGTTGAGAGCTGGATCAATAGTGACAATAAGTGATTAAACACAGCCTGAGATGCCAGCCGTGGGTCAGTTCATTACAGAGGGGGCTCTGGGGGAGGCCGCCATAGAATAATACAAAGAAACATCCGTCTGAGAGAAAGCAGATCAGAATTCTAGTTCTTGCTGTGCTGCTGAGTGACCCTGTGACTTACCTGCTTGGCTCCTCCACTTTTCCATCTGTACTGTATGGAGATTAATCTGGAAACTTCTAAAGCCTCTGTCCCCACTCAGATTCTGTTATTTTATACTCTTTACAAAACATATTAGGACATGAATCAGCTCTTCTGAATGTATCCTAAAATGAATAGATGGAAATCCTTTGGGTCGAATATTATGTGTCCCCTAAAAGAGGTATTTTAAAAGAATAATTAATGACATGAATCATCATGTATGGAAGAATTCCAAAAACAATATAATCTCAACTCTTTAAAAAAATTTTTAAAAAGTTGGCCAATAAAAAAAGTGACCAAAAATTAACACTTATTTCTGAACAACTTATGGATAATACTTTTTTATTCCTAATATTTTTTCTGTATTTTTCAAACTTTCTAAAATATATCAAAAATCCTTTGATTTCTTCTCATTGCCTCTCAGATTTGAATCTTTGTCAAATGGTCAAACTTTAATCTTGCCTAGTAGTTCACAACCTATGCAGACTCAAGGCCCTCCTTACCTTTTTATGATGAATATTTGTAAGGCCCCTTAATTATCATGAAATGAAATTCATAAATAATATAACCTAACTATACAGATAAGATAGATATAATGCCATAATTATAATAAAGGAGAAATTGTGAATAATGTAAATTACAATAAAATAATATGTGTTTTAAAATGTAAATGCTTAAACTTAACTGCACTGGACATCACAGTAAAATCTCTCGATGCTCATACCCATAGACAGAAGCTTTGTGGATTTGGTGGCTTCCAGTATAGGCTGATCCAGGTGGTGGGGACAGCAGTTTAAATACTGGTGTGATCCCCATAATTGCTGGCGATAGGATTTTGCAAAACAGGAAAAGCTGATAAAGTTCCAAAGAAAGAGAGTACAGGCTTCCCTTGATTTATACAATGGTTTCATATTTGGGAAAGTCATTGAATATTAGAATCCTCAAAAATACATTGTGTTCCTGTGTAAATGGATTTAGGTTCTAATCTCAGTTAATTGTAAACAAGTTTGTCATTTGAAATGGCATTTGAACGTGACACCAAAGGGGAGACAATTCTTCCTTGGGCAGGACTATCTTATGCATTGCGAGACACTTGCATCTCAACACCCCCACCTTATCTCCACTAAATGCTTATAGAACCTTCATCACTAGGACAGCCAAGAAATGACCTCATGTATTTCTATAACTCCTCCTTGGGGAAGCACCAACCCCAGTCAAGAAGCCCTGCTCCAGCCCAGTTCTGCAGTTGTAGCCTCACTTCTTGCCATTGACCACTAATCCCTCAAATCCCTGTCTTATTCCCCAAGTACAGCAGGCTGTCTTATGCCCCTGTACTTTGCACATGCTGGTTCGTCTACCTGGGGTGTCCTACTTCCTCAGCTTCCTGCCAAAATGTCATCCCACTTCATCAAATCTAAGATGCTTTTGACATCTAAGACACACCATTATTTCACTATTTATTATTTTCTTCTAGGAAAGAAAAAAATGCTGTCAAGAAGCCTACAGTATGTTGCTGAATGTAAAATGCACCCCAATTTCTGAGATATAAAATGTGAAAAACAGTGGGCATTTGGCATCAGTGGAATCTGATCTTTACCCTTCAATGTCAGGCTGACTTCGAAAGACTGTGTACTTAAGTATTAATATTAATATATAGGAATCCTTGCTCAGAGCCTGTGATCTAGTTTAAATACTGGCTCTACTACCTGGAAGAGGAGTGCATCCCTTTTCTTAGATCATAAAATGGGGATAGTGATTAGGTTTTTGGAGAATTAAACAACTTGATTCACGTAAAGCATCAAACTCATGTTGGGCAGAGAGTAAGTCCTCAATGATTGTTATGCATTATTTACTGTTGCTAATAATGGACCGTTGTAATGTCACCTCTGCAGTGACCCTGTCTTGGATTCTCTCAATCAGAAGTTCCCGTTCCTTTCTGTGAGCTGTCCCCGCAGTCACATTCAAACTCTCAGTTTTTGTTTCCTTACTTGGACATGAGGGCTTTGAGAGCAAGATAGGGACCAGTCATCTCAGAAACATTAATGGCTAATGAAGACGCTGGTGCACAGTAGGTCTTCATCAGCCTTTAAAGGCATCATAAAGCTGGGAGAAAATCTAGATCTTTGATTTTCAAACTCCCCTCCTTTTTTTCTTAAACAGCGGAGTACGCTTCCAAAGAAACCTTCCGCAGAAACCTAGTGTGTGACACACAAAAGAGGAGCTGTTTTGGTCCTGAAAGTCGGGACCCTCCACATTTTCCATGCACCATCCCCCTCCCCCCCAATTAGTAGCCTTCAGGAGGTTCAACGGAGTCCCTAAAGATCTTTAAAGTAACATTTGGGGGGAAAAGTTTGGCATTTGCGTACACGTGTGCGTGCACACACACAGGAAGCCCTGAAAGGGAAAATAACTTGCTCAATTTCAGAAATAGTGGCTATCATTTGCTCGGCGAGTTTCTGTGCCAGGCACCATGCAAACACTTCCCAGCCACGCTCTTCTTTAATCTTTGTGGAAGTCGAATGCGGTGGGCATAGCATATTTCCAATTCACAGAGGAAAAAACTGCCGATTAGCACACACAGCCAGTGCGGCAGAGCTGGGCTATTATCCCGGGATCTCTGAATCTAGACCCCCAAATCCGAACTGATGTAACTTAGGTTCATTAAATCAGCGTCAGAACCAAGTCATAACCACCAGGCTTGTCTTTCAAGTTTGTGTGTCTTCACCACCATAACTCTAGTCAGAAGGTTTACTTAAATCGTTTTTCACATTCTGGGATTTAGATAAAACAATATTAGTTCATTTTTCAGCAGCTTCTTAGTACTCCACAAAGCAGTGTTTGGTAAAAAGGAAGATTTGCTGCTTATAATTTTAGCCCCAAATATCAAGCCAGGTTGGACAGAGAAAGGGAGAAGAAGTGAGATTTTTATCAATGCATCAAGCCCAACTGTGTATTGGGATAAATTTCTGAAAAGTGAAATAGTACTCTGATAAACCAAGCATCGTTATAGTAGACATGTGGCTCCCCCAGATAAACAACCTAGCTCTCATTTCTCTCCCAGGAGCGCTAGAATAGTGTAGTTTTACATTTGATGGTTTGAAGTCAGGAAACCAAATGCTAGATTTTTGTCGAGTCTTGGTGGATTTGGTCCCTTTATTTTGTTCTCTCCCCAGTGATGCATGGTCTTGAAAACAGAGAAAAGATGATGAAAATTGTAACCAGCAGCTTAGTAAATATGCAAGTCATTTTTCCTTCTTATTTTCTTTCAAAAACTGGCATTGCAAATTTGCCAATTTATTTATTTTTTTCCAAGGCAGTGAAAGCTGAACTATCTGTTAAGAAATGTGTGGAGCTGCCAAGACCCTGCTGAGCAGCGCCCAACATCTGGAATTCAAACTGTTGCAAATAGGAGGAGTGAAAAAGCTATTCTCCTGCTGTTCCCAGCAGATAAAGTAATGCTCATTAAGGCTTAGAGTGATGTCCAGGGATTCAATTTGACTGTTAGCATGCCTATCATCCGTAGAAGTCTGGTCTCATGATCCCGAAATCTCATAAAGGAGCACCAGATGCTGTTGAAAGTGGTGGGGATGTTTCCCTCTGTATCTCCTTTTTCAATTAAAGGCACTTTTATTTAAACACACAGCCATTTGATAAACCACAAATGTTTGCTTACCCAGAACTCAACCAAACAAAAACGTTTAGTTAGTCCAGCAATTGGTATCCATAAGGATGAGCCTGTTATAATACCTTTAAGTTTCCTTTGAATCATCAGAGAAAGATTAAATTCTGTTGAGGATGTTTTTAGTATCTTTTTACTTATATTTGAATTATTTCATACATTTTAACTAGATAAGTCGAGGATGGCAAATGCTACCTTCCAGTGTACTTTCAGCCCTGCCTCTGTCCAGGTGCTCGGGTCACTCTTAATTGATAATGTGACTCCCTGAGCTCTCATTTCTGTTCTACCCTCCGGCTAGTACTGAAAACTTGGTGACACTGATACTAGAATATGGAATAATACGAATTTGCTGTTAAATTAACTGATACGTTTTTGTAAAAAGAACATTAAGTTAGCAGATGGGCAAACAGGATTCTGTTCGTCTTATGAAAAACTGCGTTGAGTGGAATGCATTTTCACATGCTCCTGATATCTTTAGTGAGATATAGTAGGTGTTTTCCGCAGTGTGTGTAACGCTGACCAACAACTAAGCAGGCTGCTGGTGAATGCAGGAACTGTCAGTGGCGTATATTAATAATCCATATATTGCAAAGGGTTAAAATGTAAGTAAATATAATTTATCATTATGAAAATTATAATTACTTCATACTTTATGATTCATATATATGAATTAGCAAGAGATTATATCATAATTAATAGCAACAGCCAACACATAGAAAGTATATGTTATATTTATGCAGCTCCATGTGTTATTTTTTGATGGACTATACATATTATAAAATGCACAGGTAAGTATACAATTCAAAGCATACATTTATATAACCCTTAAACCTATCAGCTTATCAAGGTACAGATTATTTCCATCTCCCCCCAAAATTGTGCCTCTTTCCAGTCAATCACTGCCCTCCCACTTCTATCTGACAAGAGTAGCCATCATCTGGCTTCTGCAACCATTGGTAAGTTTTGCTTGTTCTAGAACTTTCTATCAGTGAAATCACACAATTTGTACTCTTTTGTGTCTGGGTTCTTTTACTCAGCAAAAATGTTTTGTTTTGAGATTAAAACATGTGATTGCATGTAACACTAGTTTGTTCCTTTTTCATTGCTGATTAGTAGTATTCCATTACATGGATTGGTTTATCTATTTTCCTACTGATGGACATTTGTGTTGTCTTCAGTTTAGGATTATTACAAATAAAGCTGCTGTGTGAACATTGATGTGTAAGACTTTTTGTGAATATATGTCTCCATTTTTATTGGGTAAATATATAGGAGTAGAATTTCTGGGTTATATGGTAGATGCACATATAAACTTATAAGAAATTTGTGGACATTTTTCCAAAATTGTCAAACTACTTTCCCTTCCCCAACCCCAATGTATAAGAGTTCCAGATGCTTTACATCCTTGCCAATATTTGATGATGTCATTTTTGGTTTTTTTAGCTTTAGCCATCGTAGTGTGAGTGCAGTGGTATCTTACTGTGCCTGTAATTTGTGTTTCCCTAATGACTATTAAGAATGAGCAATTTTTCATCGCTTATTGCCATTTGTATATTTTTCTTTCTAGGTGTGTTGAAATCTTTTCTCATCTTTTAATTGGGTTGATTGTCTTTTTATTACTGACTTGTAGGAATACAGCTGGATACAGGATACAAGCCTGTTGTTGCATATAAACTTTACAATTATTTTCTCCCAGGCTGGTCCTGCCCTATTTGTTTTCTTTCTGGTATTAGTATCTTTTAATGAGTAAAAGTCTTTGATTTTGGTGAAGCCTAACTTATAATTTTTATATCCTATCTTAGAAATTTTTGCCTACTCAAGTTTTCTTTGGTGTTCTAAGAAATCTTTGACTACTTCCAGGTTACAAAATTTTTTTTTGTTTGTTTGTTTTCTGGAAGCTTTATAATTTTAGTTTTCACATTATCTGGTTGGCCCAATCACCATTTGTTGGAATTTCTTTTCTTTTGTTAAGGAATTGTCTTGGCACCTTTGCGAAAATCAGTTGACTATACATATGGATCTATTTCTGAAATTTCTATTGTTTTAGTAACCTATTTGTCTATTCTTATGCAAATACCACACTAAATCTAGCTTTATTATAGAGGTGTCCCTCTTTTGATTTTTTTTCTTCTTTTTAAAATTGTTTTGGTTTTCCAGGTTTTTTTAATTTTCATATAAATTTTCTAATCAGATTGTCAGTTTCTACCAAATCTCTTAGAATTTTGATTGGGAGTGTATTTAATTTGTGGATAAATTTTGGAGAATGTTCCTCTTAACTATATTGTCTTTCTATCCATGAACATGGCACACTTTGCCCTTAATTAGATGCTCTGTAATTTCTCTCAGCATTGTTTGGTGTACAACTCTTGTATATCTGCCATTAATTTATCCTCAGGATTTTCCATTTATCAATGTTATTACAAATGTTATTGCTGTTAAAAATTTTATTTTTCAATTCTCCTTTCTAGTATTAGAAATATAATTAATTTTTGTAGATTGGCATAGTATCTTGTGAATTTGCCTAATGTACTTATTAGTTCTAATTGTTGTTTTTAGACTCCTTAAGGTTTTCTACATACAGGAAATTATCATTGCAAATAAAGACAGTATTACTTCTTTCTTTTCAAATATTGCGACTTGTATTTCTTTTTCTTCCCTTATTGTGATAGTCAGGGTCTTTAGTACATGTTGCTTAGAAGTGATAAGAACAGACATCCTTGATTTGTTCCTGATTTTAGGGGCCAATATTCAGTTTTTTACCATTCGGTATACTCTTTTCTATGAGTTTCTTAAATGCCTTTTATCAGATTGTGAAAACTTCCTTCTATTCCTACTTTGCTGAGACTTGTTTCATGAATACGTTTTGAACTTTGTCAAATACTTTTACGCAACTATTGATACATTTTTTTCTTTACTAATATGGCAAATTGCATTGATTTTTGAATGGTGAAATAATCTTGCATTTTTGAAATAAACTCCACTTGGTCATCATGTATTTGTTCTTCTTTTTTCACATTGCTGAATCTGATTTTGTCATACTGTTTGTTTTAAAATGTTCTACAAATATTTCCGTGTAGAATACTGGCCTGTAAGTTTTCATTTCTTATGGTGTCCTCATATGGTTTTGTTATCAAGGATATGCTGACCTCATAAAACCAGCTGCAACAGGTTCTTTTCTTGTCCATTTTCTGCAAGCGTTTGAGTTATATTGGTATTATTGCATCTTTAAATGTTCTTAGAATTCACCAGTGAAACCATTGGTCTAGAAGGTTTGTTTTAGGGAAGATTTTCATTATGAACTCAATTTTTTTAACAGATGTAGGACTATTCAGATTTTTCTGTTTCATGTCCATTTTACTAAATGATGTCACTTAAGGAATTTGGACATTTCATATAAATTGTTGTATTAGCCTTGAGATGTCTGTGGATCTCACCACAATTTACCCTCTGCATTTTTAATTTTGAGAATTTTTCTCTTTTTTACTGCTTAGAACTTTCTAGAGGAACATAAAATAAAACAAAAATAAAGGACAGTCATGGTTGTTGAATTAATGCAAATTAAAATGAGATAATACTTATCCGGAAGAGGTAACGCATCAGCTTCTACTCATTAAAACCAGAGCTGGTTAGTATACCAGTGGCCATTCACTTAGCAAAGTCCCAGGATAATGAGAGACAGCATTAGCAAGTTTGTTAATAAGCAAACTTTCTTTACTTTGTTGATTTAAGGTCAATTTTATCTGATATGAGAATGGCTACACCTGCTTTCTTTTGATTTCCATTTGCATGGCATATGTTTTTTCCATCCCTTAGCCTTGAGTCTTGAGTCTAGTAGAGTCCTTGTGGGTTAGATGTGTTTCCTGGAGACAGCAGATATTTGGCTTGTATTTTTTTTATCCATTCAGCCAGCTTATGTCTCTTGAGTGGGGAATTCAAACCATTCACATCGATTGATAGAATTGATAAGTGGGCTGCTGTTCTGTTCATCCTGTTGGGTAGTACCTTATTGCCTTGTTTTGTCTCTTGTGCTATTGTTTTATGTGACTCTGAGATTTAGCTATTGGGTGATTTTACACTGGTGAGTGATCACTGTGCTGATGCATGTATAATGTAGTTCTGAGTATTTCCTGCAGGGCAGGTCTGGTCTTGACAAATTCCCTCCATGTTTGCATGTCTGGAAAAGTATTTCTCCTTCACATATGAAACTTAGTTTCGTGGGATATAAAATTCTAGGCTGACCAAAAAAAAAAAAAAAAAAAAAGGAAACTTGAGGGCCAAAGGGATCAGAAGTAGGGAGCTTTAGAAAGGACCCTACCGACAGAATAGTTGACCTTTACTGTAAGTCTCTCTTAACCCAATAACTTTCTTAATGGATTAAGAGCTTGTATGTCCAGCAAGTTTTCCATGGAAACACAAGAAAAATAATTTTAAAAACTGCAACCCTGATCTGTATGATAATAATTTTTAAGATATATTTTTATGTTCACCAATAGGAAATATTATTGCACTCAGTGGCTACGTTTGTTGTTGTTGTCATTGCTGTGGCTATAGAATGAGTCAGTCTCATTACTCTGTTAGTTCATTAAGTTTTTCTCCTAATTGCACTGTTGGACTAAGCTTTAATAATCGAGAATAATCTCTCTACTCACGCGGCAGCCCTGAGTGAGTAGTGGCAGCAGAAGTGCAGTCTCCCTGTTTATTGTGGTTTTGAACAGAAATAAGTGATATTTTTACACCTAAAGAGAAGAAGTGGCAACTCTCACTATGGCTCAAACGATAGGTACCTGACAGCTGTTACAATTTTTGTGAGTCCAAGACAGAACAAAAGACAGTTTCTTCGTTTTCAGTCATTCTTGACATTTTGTTTCAGAAAGTCCTCACTGTTATAAACAGTGTACTGAAGCTTTGCAGCCTCACTGTGCTCCACAGCGCACATTAGGGCAGGGGCTAGCGAGCGTTCTGTAAAGAGCCAAAGTGTAAATGTTTTGGGCATTTCCTGCCATAAGGTTTCCATGGCAAAACCACGCAAATCTGCAGTTGTAGTACAAAAGCAGCCATGGACAAGAAGGAAAAGGATGACCATGAGTATGTTCGAATAAAACTTTATTTATGGCCACTAGAATTTGAATTTCATATAATTTACATGTGTCACATTGTTTTTTTGATTTTTTCCCCCAACCGTTTAAAATGTAAAAACCATGCTTATATATGAGGTGGTGGCCCCAATTTGGCCCAGAGGCCATAGTTAGCCAGCCCCAAGATTATGGTATTTATTGATTCTCCTTTGGCAAAAATTATTAAGGAGGCAGAGTGCTAGTGGCCATGTCCCAGGCACTGGAGTTAGAGCAGCATCATTAGCCTTGCTATGCACCTTGGTTATGAGACTGCCTAAACTCAGTCTTCTCACCTGTAAAATATGGATGTTAATAACACAAACTAACTTGGAGGATTGCTGTGAAGTTTCAGGGAGGGTAATACATGTAAGAAACATAGTACAGTGCCTGGTACATAGTAGATGTTCATTAAATGGAAACTACTGGCTGTATGGTGAAATTGAACTTGGGTGAGAAGGAAGCATAAGGGCTCTGTGGATTCAACGTGGACTAGGATGTCCACTAGGGCAAATGGTTACTGGCAGAAATCAGGTAATTGTACGGATTACCTATGGATTCTGCTTGTCTTGGTATGTCGATAAGCATCATTTGGGCCTTACACATGTAAAAGGGATCTACAAAGGAGTGTGAAGGTCACATTTGCTGACTGCAGGGACTCAAGTACTACATAAATTGTTGTGGGTTCATCCGGATGCTCCTGAGTCATGTTCTTGAAGCTGGGCTGGCCATGTGTTTGCTTAGAGCTGCAAAGCATAGAAGCTTAATCATTCACATGCACTCAACAAATAGACATGTGCACAGCCATATAGGCACTCAACTGAAACATAGGATAAAACTGTCACCATTAGCCAAAGAGGGATGGGCTGATGAGGGCTTTTAAGGAGCTCTCGTTGACATGATTTACCAAGGAGGATGATGTACAATAGAGTTGCAAGCACAGAAGCAAGACACAGTTACTAAGCTTAGAAACTCAAGCTCTCTGGGTCAGTCTCCACCTGCAGAATTGCTGGGATGTCCACCCTACGTTGTTCACATAGGGTCCCAGAGGCTCACTGGAGTGTCCCATAGCTCCCCAGGAATGACCATGGCTGTCCTCCTCTAGAAGCAGATCTCAGATGTGAAAGTTTGCTTCTATTAGCAATTCATGGCAATTTGTGTCATAGAGAATGGTTTGAACAACCATGAAGTATTATTTCTCTAAAGTTTTATGTTTTATCATGTAGGTACCATGCCTGTTTCACTGCAGTGGGCATGGGCTGCTGTCTGTCAGTGGTGGGTGTATCCACTGTACAAACAAATGCACTTCAGTTCACTTCTCATCAATGCCAGGGGAGCAGCTCCTGGACTTGCCTTCCACATGATCGCCATGGCCACGGCCCACAGATGAGCTGAGAGCCAGTAGGACTCTGCCAGTGGCCTTGCCGCCTGGCAAGTTCCCTACCCAACTCTGTGAACAATTCCATACTTCTGGAGGGCAGGCAGAAAGAGGGGTGGCCCCTGCTCTAGGCTCTCAGCCAAAATAGCTGCTGTGAACGCTACAAAAATTGTGTGGCTTTAGCTCCTCATTTGGAGCAGGCCAAATTCAGCAAATTGAATGCTTAGTGAATCGATTTCCAGTGGATTAACCCATAGTTGTCCTCTTTCCCTACTTCTGGCCTACTCTGTTATGTCTATTCCGGATGCTGTTCCTTCTGTTAAAACTCTTCTCTCCTTGTTGGCATCCTTCGAGGTCTTTTCTCTTCCATTCCAGTAGGCATCAGATGGAAATAGGGAGGAGTCCACTCTCCACCTGAAATATCCTGGTGATAAACATCCAAAGACCAGTGGAGCATCCCTAACTTGAAAATCCAAAATTCAAAACTTCTTGAGCACTGTCATGGGACAGTAACACCTTTGCTTTCTGATGATTCAATGTATACAAACTTTGCTTCATGCACAAAATTATCGAAACTATTGTATAAAATTACCTTCAGGCTACATGTTTAAGGAGTATATAAAGTACACATGAATGCCATGCTTAGATTTGAGTTCCATCCCCAAGATATCTAATTATGTATATGCAAGTATTCCAAAATCCAAAAATTACAAAATACTTCTGGTCCCAAGCATTTCAGGTAAGGGACACTCAAGTTGTAATTTCTTTTGACGAGTAGACCTGTGCTCGCAACTGTTGTACAACAGCCATAGTCCCTTGAAACACACATAGACTGGGGTGAATTCAAGATTGGCTTTTCTGATTTGTCCAGTTCTTCTGAGACCTGGTTTTACCACTCTCAGAATTTTGCATGACATATGTATAATGACTTTGACTTACATTTCCTACTGGAGAAGTATCTGAAATCCAAAGACAGTCTCCACTTATTTCTGTTTGCAAATCTACTTCTTTTCTCCAGCCATCATTATACGGTGTTTCAACAGGCACTTGGAACTAAAGAAATTAACTTGTAAATATATATGTAAGTGGGAAGACAGATTGGCTAGGTGAGAGTCAATGTGTGTACATGTTATATAATAGGCAGAATGCAGACACGGGGAAAAAGCAGTCATTTTAAATCAGGGCTGGAAGTCTTTCATAAAAATTGAATGTTACAGCTATTGAAATGTCATTAAACCCATAAAGGGGCAAACCATGTAGCTCAGACAGAGGTAGGAAAACTTTTTCAGCAAAGGGCCAGTCAGTAAATATTTTAGGGTTTACAGGCCACACGTTCTCTGTTCCAGCAACTCTATTTTGTGTTGTAGCATGAAAGCAGTCATAGATAATATGTCAATGAAGGAACTCAGCAGTGTTTCAATAAAACTTTATTTGCAAAAACAGGTGTTAAGCCAGATTTGGTCCTCTACCCATACTTTCTTGATCCCTGATCTATCTGATTTCCTGTAAAGCAGAAAATGCTTCATTTTAAATTCTATAACCTGAAAACTTATATGCCTTAGTTTTTAGGTATACAGTTATTAAACTCCATAGTCTTTAAATTTGCTCAGTAACCTGTGCTATTTTTGTCTTTAAATATCATCCTTTAAAGTACCCAGCCAATTGTGCTATTTTGAAATTGTCAGGTTTGCTTTGTTTTTCCTGGGCATGCAACCCTTCCATATTTCTAAGAACTACCAATATCACTAATAAGAATTTTTTAATGAAGGCAGCAATAATAAAATAGTTCCTAAGTCTAACTTGGAAAAATGTAGCAATTGCATTCAGGCAACTTAGCTGAGCCATCAAATATTAGAAAGATTAAAATCTTAATTGCAACAATGAAAATGATACTATTTTTCTGGCCCTCATTACGTGATTGGCTCACTGCTAAGCCTGTGTACCTTAAAAGAGATGGATGTTATTACTGTACCCCCATTATAAATTTGAGGAAACTGAGTCTCTAAACCTCATTTTATAAATGGGTAGATAAAAGGGTGAATTTGTTGATCTTTAACATCCTTTCAAATATCCTTGTTTGAAATAATATTCAGTCACTCAAGAAATATGCCTTGAGCATGTACCAGACATTGCTAAATTCTGGTGACAGATACTTTTATATTTGGTTCCTAGAAATAAGAAGCTCTATTCCTCACAGATCATAGGACAGACTTTACTACTTTGAAGAAAAGAACAATTGTTATAAGGACAAAGATATTCTTATCAAAACATGTTATGGGCCACAAAGTTTAAATATAACAATTCTTGTATGTAAACTCTTTTATGTAGTTGTATATGGCTAATTAAAAGAAATTTCATAAGATTTGGGTGGGAGATTTCACTTGAAAGGAGAAGCGATGGAAGAACTGAAAATACATATTTATATTTTCTTTTTTTAAGTTTCAATGTGAGAATTGGAAACAGAGTCCCAGTTAATGCCAAAAATGAGTGTGACTAGAGGAGTTAGCGAGCAGGAAAAAATAAAATAGTTATTTGTGCTAGAGTCAATCTGTACTGGAGTTTTATAGTTGCAAGCAGCAGAACTAAATATGGCAAATGTAAACCACAGAGAATTGATTAGAAGAATATGGGGCCATAGAGTTGGAGGATTCATAGAGTTAAAGAGAAACTGGTACACCAGGCTTGGGAATGACCCCGAACCAATGATGCAGGAGGCTTAGCAACCATGTTATATCTGGGATGACCTGGTTTACGATGTCAATAGCACTTTCTTCTCTCTGTTTATCAGTTTCTAAAATTAAAATCCTGGGAAGGAGAGCTCAATGGTGGAAGTTTATCCACCAGCATACCCCATGCCAAAAGGAGAAAGTATTTTTCCCACACTAGCATCCCTAGGGAGAGGCACCCCTGAGGATTATCCTACTACCAAGGCTACACACAAATGGGGCAAAAGGGTCCCCCAAAAGAAACTGGAGAATAGGAATGAGTAGGCAAAGAAAAGTATCCCCTACTAAGAATATTACCTAGAAACAATTAATTCATAAATGCCTGTGTGTACAATTCTTGGATTTATCCAGACAAATGCCAGAGTTTACTGTCAAATGATGCAGCCAGGATATTCTATTTGGTCAAATTTGATCTTAGAGAATTAGCTTTTATGTTTCCAAATTATTCCTAAAATGCAAATTGGATTCCTGATTTTTCTATCCCAAACAGTGCTGAGATATAATTATGTATTTTTAAACACCTGCTAAATTAAAATGAAATGGGTGGGGGAGATGAAGAATATGGAATAATTCAGTATTGCTCTTGTGGGGATGTGAAATTAATTTTTATTGTATGAAAACCCCAGCCAGTGCTACTATTCCAGAAAACGCTGCAATCAGGTTAGGTGTGATGTAGTATCAGGTATTTTTATTCTATCCACTGCATGTGCCTTTCTAAATGAGCTCAGGAAGTTCAATGACTTTAGTGGCTTTGAGATCATGTGTGATGATGAATCAAGAACTTCCTCGACTGTTCCTACCTCTAGGTGGGACTCTTTCATTCATTCAACATTTTATGACTGCCTACTATGTGTCAGGGGCTAAGCTAACTTTGGGTGAGGTATTATAGGAATGAAAAAGTCATGGTTTCAATACTAGAGAAAAACTTATTCTAGTTGAGGAAACAGACAAGTAGGCGAAGTGTTACAATGGAAGCATAAGCTAAATAGGTACTAAGTGCTATGAAAACTACAATAGGCTCTTAATTCAATTTGGGATTACAACAGAGTTCCTGCTGGATGATATATCATCCTCCCTCACCAAAACAATAGCACAGTGGTTTCCAAAATGTGTTATTCTGACTGGCAGCATCACCCTCACCTGGGAACTTGATATAAATATGGTCTCAGGCTCCTCCATAGACCTCCTGAATCAGAAACTGAGGATGGTGCTCAACAGTCTGTGTTCTAATAAACCCTCCAGGGGAGTACTTCTGATGTGCCTCAAGTTTAAGGCATCCAGATGGCTAAGAGTACATACAGACTTTCCTACCAGACCAGTGGTTCTCAATTCTGGGTGCACATTAGATCACCTGGTAAAATTTTAATGTTCTTGATGCCCAGACTAAATCAGCTCTCAAGGACTGGAGCATGGACCTCTCTATATATGTATACATATAGATATGGGTTTTTTAATCCTCCAAGTGATTTGAATGCTAGACTGAAGTTTGCTAAATTCACCCGTCAGTTTTTGAATGTTTTTTAAGTGACAAAGCAGTAGTATTACAGCATGGAGATGTGAACAAGGAAAAGAAAGAAAGAAGAAAGATAAATAATACAGTTTTTGAATACTGCATGCCAAACACTGAACAAGGGGCTGGGGATACAGAGAAAGCATAGAGGGAATTAATGGAGGAAAAGAAAAAGTATTATGGGGCAAGAGAAACAAAGAGTTATTAAACTGTGTTCTAGACACTCTTACAAACATTATCTCACTTAGTCACAACCTTTCCAGGAAGATGCTATTAGTCCATTTTAAAGAAGAGAAAACAGATATAGGTTGTATCCCTTATCCAAAATGTTTGGGATCAGAAGTATTTCAGATTTCAGATTGTTTTCAGATTTTGAAATATTTGCATATACATAATGAGAAATTGAACACAAAATTCATTTGTGTTTCATACATGCCTTATACACATGCCTTATAGTCTGAAGGTAATTTTATATATTCTAAGTAACTTTGTGCATAGAACAAAGTTTGTGTACATTGAACCATCAAAAAGCAAAGGTGCCATTATCTCAGCCACCCATGGGGACAAGCTGGTTGTTTGACCTCACTGTCATTTCTGATTGAATTTATATGCTACTGACAAGCAACCCTTTTCTTACACTTATTCACAAATAAAATACTTAACAGTAAAAAATATGACATACCATTAATAAATACAGTGAAAAAATAATGTGTTCAGGGTAACTAAGTAGCACAGTAGCATCACCAGAATATATCAGCTGTCAAACAGCAGCCACAACAGACAACGGCAGCCCCAACAAACTGTGTCGTGCGCCTGTGTTTTGACTGCAACCCATCATATGAAGTCAGGTGTAGAAATTTTCTACTTGTGGTCATGGCAGCACTCAAAAACTTTCAGATTTTGGAGCATTTTGGATTTCAAAATTTCAGAGTGGGGATGCTAAACCTGTATTCAGAAATAATAAATAATTTCTCAAGGCTATGAGACTAGTAAGTAACAGAGTAAATAGTAGGACCCAAAGTTTTCTACTTCCTACTTGCTGGGCCCTTTCTTTCCTTACCAAAAGGTGCTTTAGCACAATGGACGGACACGGGCTTGGCCAGACCCTCTGGTTTCAAATCCTAGTGCTTTCACTGGTGAACTGTGTGACCATTTTGGCAAGTTACTTAGCCCGTTTCTTTCTCAGTTTCCTTCTCTGTAAAATGGAAACACTAATAGCACATAGGTTTTTATGAGGTCGGATGAGTTGATGGGTACATTTACAATTGTCTCAGCCATAGTTAAGGGCTGACACAATTGCTAGCAGAGGAAACACTGTAACAAAATTACAGAAAGATTACAATGGACCCCTTTTATCAAAAGAATCACTCAGTAAAAGAAGAGATATAAATATAAACCAATAAATTGACCACAATATGGCCATATTAACAAAAATACAAAAGACTCCAGGTGAAGCAACAATTGTAAATATTGAAATTAAAATTTAAACTATACTTCTTGTCCCAGAAATCTCACTTTTGTGAATATTTTTTGATAGAAATGAGAAAATACTTCAGAGGAACTAGAAGTAGAAATGTGTTTCTTGCACCTTTAGGGGTGATTTAAAAAAAGAAGAAAGAAGGAGGAGGAGGAGGAGGAGATAAATCACTGGGGGAAAAAACACAAAATAGAACCTGAATGTCCACTAATTATGGGACAGTTGAATTAAGTATAGCATATCCATAATATAAAATATTATGCAGCTTTTTAAAAAGTTAGTTTTCTCTATGTACGCTTAAAGGGATGTTTATGATATTACTATACCAAAAATAGCAAGTTACAGTGTACTTTATATATTATGACCCTGTTTAGAAAATAAAAAAGTCTGCACAGGTTTGTATAAGTTTTCACAAGCATGGAAAAAGGTAGAGAAGATTCTGCATCAATCTGATGACATTATTGCTTGAGGGTTTAGAATTAGAAAAGAGTAGATGAGGGTTGTTTGTTTGCTTTTGTTTTTATTTTTGTTTGTTGATAAATGAAGAGTGTGAGATAGTACCAAAACTTTTATATGTTCAACTGTATCTTTTACATGTCTAACTATATCCCTCCAGTCACGAGAAAGGGCTCTGGAGGACAGGAGTCTGACAAGTTCTTTTTTTAACCTCTAGGTGCTGGCACAGATGAGGCACGTGAGTAATGAGAGATTGTGTGCGTTGTGTTGATCTACACTGTTCAGAAATCTCTCAGCAAAGGCTTGATATGCAGCATGAAGGGAGAGGGATTACTTAATAATTACCACCCACAACCAATGGGTTTAGCTTTATTTTCTACCTTGGGGTCTTTGAGACCCAATGGTGAGAAAAAAATCAATGTAGTCTTGATAATTTAGATTGTGTGTGTGAGTGCCCTGGGGCAAAGTAATCTACCTTTTTTTTTTTGTGCTGTGATGTCCTCATTTGCAAAACATGATGATTTAGGTCAGGGTTGCCAATCAGTCCTCTCTCCAGCCAGGGAAATCGTGGAGATAAATTAGATAAAATGTGAATGTTGTTGGATTCCTTAGAAATAAGTGACATGCAAATTACACAGGTTGCAAATAATGTGCTGTGATTGAATAAATCAAGTGTTGTTATTCCACTGAAATCAGAATTCAGGAACTTCCCACTGTGTATTTCCTTGAGTCTTTCTACTGTGAAAACATTTTGCAATGCATATGCTTTGGCAAAAAGATGCTTGCCGTCTCAATCATGGTCACCGAACGATTTGATCAGTAATCAACTAGTGCAAAGATGATGTGAGTAACTTATTACAGGGCAATGAAGCATGCTTAGAATTTATGGCCTTATATCTCAGCAAATGTGAAATATAGGCAAGCTCATTCTGTAACACCTTGAAATCATTTCAGAGGTAATAGATTAGTCAGCTTCACTTAGCAAGCAAGCTGTGTTGATCATTTGTCATTTGTAGGTGGACTTTTTCTTCCCTCTTCCTCTTTGTCTCAAGAATGCATGTGATTTAAGGAGAGACAGTCTTCTAGATTCATTTTCACCCTCACAGACCTTGTCCACCACTGGGATCCAGAAGATTTTATGCAAAGCAATCAGATTTCATTTGGTACAGATGGTACTTTGGTCGTGCTGGCAAAAGGTTGGCTTTTCTATCTGTGTGCTGAATCAATATTTCAATCTGGTCTTTTGGTAATATTGGCTTGAATCTGCAGCAGAAATTCAGAAAAAAAAGGCAAAGAAAATAGAGTTTAATATGGACTGGTTCCATTGAAAACTACTACTTCTAGACTTACATTTTTCCTTTGAACATCCACGAAGTGTGAAATACACAAGGAAAGTAGACAATGTCTTATTATATCTCTCTTATAGGACCAGATATTTCTAAAAAGATTAAATTCTTAATGCATTTTCCTGAAGAATCCCTTGGGTCTGGATGAACGCCATGAGAATCCTTGCTTTGAGTAGTTACTGTGAGAATTTCTGGGCCTGTTCCTGAATTCCAAAAGCTGGGCCAGTGATAATGAAACAACCATGTTAGATATTTATCAGAATGCTGACAGATCCAAAAGACAAAACTTTGACTCAAATTGCCTCCAGTAAGAAATAATTTATTGACTAATGTAACAGAGAAGTTCAGGGTCATCTTCAGGCCTGGCGAAATCCGGGTGCTCAGACTTTGTCATTAGGGATCTGTCTGCATCTCTTGTCCTTGTTTTCATCTATTTTGGCTTTAGTCAGGTTTTTGATTCATTGTAGCAAAATGTCCTCCAGCAGTTCTAGACATATCCTGTTAGAATAGCAAACCCACTGTAAAAAGAATTTCTTTCTTTCTTTCTTTCTTTTTTTTTTTTTACAAAGATTTCATCAAAATCTTAAGAGTGTATCTTATTGGTATTGCTTAAGTACATTCCTGAACCAAAGGTGGTATCCAGGTGGAAAAAAAATGCTTTGACTGCTCATGCATTAGTCATATGACTTCCCCGGAGCAAAGTAAATTGACTCTATCCCACATAAACTTTATAGATTAAATTAAACAAGATTCCTTTACTGAAGGACAAAAGATGAACTATTACTAAAGAACAGAAAATGGTTGATGGGCAGCAAAAATAAACTAACCGACAAACAAAACACATCTGTCCATTGGGGATGGAGCTGGAAAGAGCTTTGGCATCAAAATTCATTCACATCCTCAGCATATTTTCAAATTTTCTTTAGTGGGGTCTCATGAAAAAAATCAACCTATAACCACTTTATCAAGCCTTGGGAAAGAACATTATTAAGCCACTTTAACTTCCCTTACCATTTCCTATTCAACGCCTCCCTTTAGAAGAGGTTCACACAACTGAACTCAGTATATAACTTAAATTGAAAATTATTACAAGGTCTTTGCATTTTATTCTTGATAACAAAATTGAAAGGTACCAGTGATCCCAATATTCTCAAAGGAAAAAGAAGTTCCAGGGTTCCTGTAAAGTATTTGAAGCTGCAAAGGATTGTTTAATGAGAGCTTGGATATAAGAGTGCCTACATTTTTAAACACCAAATTGAGAAAAGGAGAAATGGTTGTATTAAATTTTAACGTTAGGGAAATGGGCTCTGTCAGGAGGTATAAGGCTGGATAGCTTATAAAGTAATGTGAGTGCGTTCAGACTTTGAATTCTTCCTAAATGCCATAGGAACCATTTTTACATTAGTCACGTCTAAACTAAAGAAAGAAATAGTTTAAGTTTCAGGAGGAAAACCATAGCTAGAAGTCATGCCTTTTTATCCCCTATATAGACTCTTTATTACACAGCAAACCTTGGAAACAAAAGGGTTTATTTTAAAGCCAAAAGATTTGTGTCCATGCCACAGTGCTAGAATTTTAATTCTTTCTCTTGGAAGATGAATACAAAGTAGGAGAGATTTGAGAAAAATGAAAAGACCAATTGAGTATCAAGAAGAAGGTGACCCTAAAATTTAATATTATGGCTCCTCTTCTAATTAAATAAAGATCCAGATATATGACTATTATCAATGAGGACATTTCTGTAGGAAGCATTTCTCTTTGAGATACTCCTTCAAAGCCGAGTAGATTTAAAAATAGTCCCTATAATCTATATTCTTCAGTTCCTTTGGTGGTCTTAAAGGAGACCTATATAAAAATAACCCCTACTGTGTTCTAATCATACACTGCACCCCTATTAGAGAAATTCATTCATTCATTCACTCACTCACTCATTTAAGAATTATTTATTGAGCATCAACTATGTGCCAGGATTCATCAAGGAACAAGACAAATGAAGCCAGTGCTCTTCAGGAGCTAGGAATGTGATTTTTTAAAAAGTAAATAAGAAAATACTCAGAATAATTACAGAACAATCAATCCAATCTTTTCAGTATTATTTTAAAAAGAAGAAGTGGGTAGATGCCTATTTTAAATTTAAAGAGACATAATCAAATGTAAATTGTCAACCTTGATTTGTTCCAGTTTTTAACAAATCAATATAAAAAGATGACTTTGAAACAACTGGGAAAATTTGAACATGACCTGGGTATTAGATGATATATATAAAGAAATGTGTGTGTGTGTGTTATGGCTATGAAGAAAATGTCCTTAGGGTTCTTAAAAATATTTTTAACTTATTTATTTAAGTTGACAAACATAAATTGTAGGTATTTATCATGTACATGTTGTTTTGAACTATGTATAACATTGTAGAATGGTTAAATCAAGCTAATGAACATATATATTACCTTACATACTTTTTTTATGGCGAGGACACTTAAAATCTACTCTTAGCAATTTTCAAGGATACAGTATATTGTTATTAACTATAATCACCATGTTGTGTATTAGATCTCCTGAATTTATTCATCCTAACTGAAATTTTGTGTCTTTTCATGACTCTCTCTCAAAACACTCCTCCCCCACGCCCATCCCCTGGTAATCAACATTCTATTCCCTACTTCTATGAGTTCTTTTTTAGAATCCACATATAAGTGAGATCATGTGGTATTTATCTCCCTGTGCCTGGCTTATTTCACTTAGCATAATGCCCTCCAGATTCATTCATATGTGTTTGTTGACCATTGTATATCTTCTTTTGAAAAGCTTCTGTTTGTGTCTTTTGCCCACTTTTTAATGGGGTTGTTTGATTTTTTTTCTTGCTGATTTTCCTGAGTTCTATATAGATTCTAGTTGTCAGCTTTATTGGATATATAGTTTGCAAATCTTTTGTCCTATTTTGTAGGTTGTCTGTTTCCTCTGTTGCTTATTTCCTTAGCTGTGCAGAAGCTTTTTTATTTAATCAAGTCCCATTTATTTATTTTTCTTGTTGCTGTTATTGCCTTTGGGGTCTTAGTCATAAATTCTTTGCCAGGGCTGATATCTGTAACAGTTTTTCCTACATATTCTTATAGAATTCTTATGGTTTTATGCCTTACATTTAAGTCTTTAATCTATCTTGAATTAATTTTTGTGAGTGGTGAGAAATAGTGGTCCTATTTCATTCTTCTGCATTTGGCTATCCAATTTTCCCAGCACCGTTTATTGAATAGGGCTTCTTTCCCCCAGTGTATGTTGTTTGCTTTGTTGAAGATCAGTTGGCTGTATGTAAATGATTTTATATGTGGGTTCTCATTATGTCCCATTGGTCTATGTCTCTCTGTACTACAGCCTTGTACTATAGTTTAAAGTCTGGTAATATGATGCTGCCAGATTTGTTCTTTCTGTTTAAGATTGCTTTGGCTATTCAGACTCTTTTCTGGTTCCAAACAAAGCATAGAATTATTTTTTCTAGGTCTATGAAATATGACCTTGGTATTTTGATGGGGATTGCATTGAATCTATAAATTACTTTGGGTGGTATGTATATTTTAACAATGTTGATTCCACCAATCCATGAGCATGGTATGTTTTTCCATTTGTTTGTGTCATCTGCAATTTCTTTCCTCAGTGTTTTGTAGTTCTTATAGACATCTTTCACTTCCTTGGTTAATTATATTCCTAGGTATTTTATTTTCTTTGTAGCTATTGTGAGTGATATGGAGTCTTTGATTCTCAGCTTGACTGTTAATGGTGTATAGAAATGCTACTCATTTGTGTACATTGATTTTGTAACCTGAGATTTTGCTGAATTTATTTATCAAGTCCAGGAGTCTCTTGGTGGAGTTTTGGGGGTTTTCTAGATACAAGATCCTATCATCAGCAAAAAGTGATAGTTTGACCTCCTCTTTCCTGATTTGCATATCCTTTATTTCTTTCTCTTGCTTTGGCCTGGACTTCCAGCACTATGTTGAATAGAAGGGGTGATAGTGGGCAACCTTGTCTTGTTCCAGTTCTTAAGGGAAATGCTTTCAACTTTTCCCTATTCAGTATGATGTTGGTTGTGGGTTTGTCATGTATGGTGTTTATAATTTTGAGATATATTCCTTCTATGCCTAGTTTGTTGAGGGTTTTTATCATGAAAGGATGCTGGATTTTGTCAAATGTTTTTTCCGCATCTATTGAGATAATCATCTGGTCTTTGTTTTTGCTTCTGTTTATGTGGTAAATCAGATTTATTGATTTACATATTTTGAACCATCCTTACATCACTGGGATGAAGCCCACTGGGTCGTGGTGGATTATTTTTTTTATGTGCTGTTGGATTCAGTGTGCTAGTATTTTATTGAGGATTTTTGCATCTATATTCATAAGGGATATTGGTCTGCAGTTTTCTTTTTTGTTGTGTCCTTTTCTTGCTTTGGTATCAAGTTGATACTGGCTTTGAAGAATTAGTTGGGGAGGATTCCCTGCTTCTCGATGTTATGAAATAATTCCTGCAGTATGGGTACCAGGTCTTCTTTGTAGGTCTGGTGGATTTGGCTGTGAATCCATTTGGTCCGAGGTATTTTTTGGTTGGAAGATTACTTCTTATTACTCTTTCAATCTCACTGCTAGTTATTGGTTTTTTCAGGAATTCTATTTCTTCCTGATTGAGCCTTGGGAGGTTGTGTGCTTCCAGGAATTTGTCCACTTCCTCATCATTTTCTGGTTTATGTGTATAGAGATTTTCGTAGTATTCACAGATGATATTTTGTATTTCTGTGGTATCAGTTGTAACATCTCCCTTTTCATTTCTGATTTGAGCTTATTTGGGTCCTTTCTTTTCTATTCCTGGTTAATCTAGCAAGAGACCTATCTCTTTTTTATCTTTTCAAAGAACCAACTTTTTTGTTTATCCTTTGTATTTTTTGTTTAGTTCTGCTCTGACTTTAGTTATTTCTTCTGCTGACTTTGGGTTTGGTTTGCTCTTCCTTTTCTAGTTCCCTGAGAGGTGTCATTAGATTGTTAAGTTGTGATCTTTCTGTCTTTTCTTACCCTCTGTTCTCAGAATTCTCTTGGCTTTATTCCTTGGTCCACTTGTGAATTTTATCAGTTTACTCCTGGTTCCTCATGGTTTCCCATCAAGCCACAGTGAATTAGGGGAAGATGTTTGGTGATAGTCTACATCTACTTCGTGGGTTATCATTTATTAGATTCTGGTTTTGCCCAAATTATGGGTATGCTTACATAACAACCAAAACATTTCATGATTTCAATATGAATGGGTACCTTATCAAGCAGATTAAAATGATATGGTATCTGTCCTTTAGAAAGGAACAGCTAAAACCTTGATGTGGATTATGGATTAGTCTAAAAAGTATCTGGCATAAATCAGGTATAATAGGGAAGATTAATAGGATTTCACTTCATATAAGTTAATTTTAAGAAAAACATCACTGTTTCAATAAGTGAAACTAGCGTTTCTCCTGGATATCAGAATTTAGCCCATATTTATAAATGTATAATATATTCAGCTACTATTAATATTTGGTTTAAATGGACTTGTTGGGATAGCCTGGGAAATGTTATAATTTTTATTGTTTTCTACAGAGAAAATATTTTCTAATTTATGTGTCATACAACTCAATGGACTTTAAAATTACAACCCATTTTTAAGTTGGAGCTATCTGTGCAGCAGTCACTCTACAGTTGTACATAAAGTGTTTTTACTGTAAGATGAATTAATGTATAAAATACTGCCTTATAGCATAATAAATATAGTAACACTTTGTCTAAAAAAAGGCATTTAAGGTTATGATTTTTCCCCTTGGGAGTGCTTTTGCTGAATCCCATAGATTTTGATAGCTTGTGTCCCTTTTGTCATTCAGTTTGAGGAATTTTTTGATTTCCATCTTAATCTTATTATTGACCCAGTAATTGTTCAGCAGTACAGTATCTTTCTAAGACCTGAAGATTTAGGGAAAAAATGATGAGGTCTAGTTTCTCTCTTCAAATTTTCCATAATTTAACCTATGCTTAATTGTAATAGTAGTTAATGGCTCTATCACATTCTGGCTGTTTGACCTTTTGCAAGTTAGTTAATCTCTTTGTGCCTTTTTCTCTGTGTGTATGTGTGTATAAGTTTATTATGGAAAATTTCAAACACAGAAGTCCAGAGAATGGTTTAATGAATCCCCCATGGATCTATCAACCAGATTCAGCATTTATAATATCAACTCATAGTCAAATGTGGTTCTTGTCTAAATGACCTCCTTTCCTCTTTACCTTTCAACTATCAGATTCTTTTGAAACCAACCCTGGACATATTATTTTCGTCTGTCGGCACTTCCTTAGGTACCTCTAAAATTTAATATAGCCATAGCACCATCATCACACATCCAAAATTAGTAATTCTTTAATTTTATAAACCATCCAATCAGTGTTTAAATGTTCTCGATCGTTTCATATCAAAATTATCTTTTTAGACAATTTTTCTTTTTTCAAATCAGGATCCAAATGTTGGATTGATGTGTCTCTTAAGTCTCTTTTAATGTACAAGTTCAGCTCCCTCTCCCCACCTCCCACCCTTCCAATTTATTTGTTGGAGAAAGTAGATTGTTCTATAAAACTACCATCCTGGTTTTTGATGATTGCACCCTATGGTATCATTTAATAAGTTACTCTGTCCTTTGGTTGTTTTGGAAAGTTGAATCAAGTCTCCTTTCCTGCCTCAAGGATCCTTCATAGGTCCTGGGGGTGCTGTGTGCTTCCTGTGGCACAGAATGCCTGTGCTCTGTGTTCCTGATGCTGAGATTGATCAGTGGGCTTAAGTCCTGTCAGCCTGATCCATCCATTGTTAAGAGTTCCTTATCAGCTTTTCACCCCATGGCTTTAGTAGCCCTTGACCCATTATTTCAGTAGGCATTGGAAAGTGGTACGTTGTCTAACCTACCACTCCTACGTGTGTTACCTGGAACTCTTCTGTGCTAAAAACTTTCCCTGATCTATTGTATGGTTATGCTGAGATACAGTTCACACCTGGCTGGCAGGAAAAATGCTTGTTTTCTCCCCTTTTATTTATCAGCGTTCCCCAAAGTGGACCAATGAGGATTCTTTATTTGGTTTGTTTGGCTTTAGTATAATTTTTTAGTGTTGCAGTAGTCCCCCACTCATCCGTGGTTTTGCTTTTTTGCGTTACAGTTACCCATATTAAACCTCAGTCTGAAATATTAAATGAGAATTTCCAGAAATAAATCATTCATGAGTTTTAAATTACGCACCATTCTGAGTAGTGTGATGCAATCTTGCTCCGTCCAGCTCCCTCCGGAGCCATTGTGAATCATCCCTTTATCCAGCAGATCCGCGCTGTCCACGCCTCCAGCCCCCACCGTGAGTCACTCAGGAGCTGTCCTGGCTATCAGATGAAAAAACAGCGTACATAGGGTTTGGTACTATCTGTGGTCTTTGCACATGTACCCCTCGGATAAGGGGGGACTACTGTATAATGAATGTATATTAACACATTTTCAATCCATTGTCCTTTTTTTGTTTGTTTTTTTGTTTTAAGGTTTAATTCAAAATGTTTTGTCTTTGGCCAAGGGGAGCTCCTTCAAGTTGGCTCCTGAGTCCTTGGGACATAATTTCAGGCATCTCACAGCTCTCTTGGTTTCCGACACTGCGGATGCTCCTGATTCACCCTGTGTTCTGTCTGCCCCAGACCGTGGATTTGCCATTTCTCTCATTTCTCCCCAAACCCTTGGTTCTTCTTAGGAGAAGATGGCATCTAAAGCTTTAGCCCAGTCCAGGTGCTGGGGATACTTGGTAATACAGGGCTGGTCTTTGTCTCTTGGCCTTTTCAGTGGGCAGAGATGGAAAATATGCTTGTTTGTTAAGAAAAAATACACCATGAGTTTGTACTGCTATTATCAATTTAAATTTACAGTCACACGATTTTTACTTAATTTCTTTGATTTTTACATTTGAATTTCTTTTATGCTGAACAATCTTGGTTTCTAATTTTATTAACATAATTACCTATTTGCTTTAATTTTTTCCAGCTTTATAGAAGTATGATTGACAAATAAAAACTGCATATATTTAGAGGGTACAATGGGATGTTTTGATGTAGTATAGATTGTGAAATGATTAGCACAATCAAGCTAATTAACACATCCATCACCACACATAGTTACCTAATTTTTGTGTGTGTGGTGAGAACACTTGAGATCTACTACCTTAACAAATTTCAAGCATATAATATTATTAACTATAGTCACCATGTCATATTTAGGTCTCTAGTAGTGATGCTTTAATTTTAATCATGTTTATGTATATGCGTGCATGTGATTAATCATACATATGTGTATTTGTGTCTGTGCATCAGAATAATAATACCATTATAATCATTTGCATATATGTGATTAATCATATAGATATATGCATGTGTTAGAGAGAGAAAAACGATACCACAGTTATTACTGAAACAGTTTTTTCCTTATAATGTATCCCTTTGAGGATATACAGTCAAATTACTGTGTTTTAAAGCCACTTAAAATAATTTCTCTCTGTGTGGTTAAGCCACCAATCCATATCCATTAGATTGATTTGTTTTACTTGACTTTCATTTTAGGGATCGCTTTTATTTATTTATTTTTTTTTTTGAGACACAGTCTCACTCTGTTGCCCAGGCTAGAGTGAGTGCCGTGGCGTTAGCCTAGCTCACAGCAACCTCAAACTCCTGAGCTCAAGCGATCCTCCTGTCTCAGCCTCCCGAGTAGCTGGGACTACAGGCATGCACCACCATGCCCGGCTAATTTTTTCTATATATATATTTTTAGCTGTCCATATAATTTCTTTCTATTTTTAGTAGAGATGGGGTCTCGCTCTTGCTCAGGCTGGTCTCGAACTCCTGAGCTCAAACGATCCGCCCACCTCGGCCTCCCAGAGTGCTAGGATTACAGGCGTGAGCCACCGCGCCCGGCCGGGATCGCTTTTAAATAAAAGAGAATTTGTTTTATTTTTGCTTTATAACTGTGAAACTTAAATCAAGAAAAAGGAAAGTTCAGCTTATACCCCTTCCTCAGGACCTGTTTCCTTCTTTGTCCCCTGGATAACCTTTTATTCTTAATGTCCTGGTTTGTCCTTTTATGATTATTTATAAAATAAGCAAATGTGTATATACATTCCTACAATGCTCATTTCTTACATAAAGTGTCGATACTATATTCACTGTTCTATACCTTGCTTTTTCACCTGACAATATATTCTGGAAATCACTCCATGGCAGTGTATGAAGATATTTCCCTTTAAATCAGTTGTCTAGCAGTGAATACTTGGGTGGTTTCCAACCTCTGCTTTTTCAAATAGGGGCTGCAGTTAATCACTTTGTACATGTGTCTTTTTAGAACAACTTTTTGCTGCCATATCTTTTGGATAGATTCCCACAAGAGGGAATGCTAGATCAAAGGGTAGATGTATAGGTAATTGTGTTCTACATTGCTAAATTCCACATACCATTTTGTTTTCCAACCAGCAATGTGTGAACATGTTTCTTCCCCCACAGCAACACCAACAGATTATTTTTGTCACCCTAAGAGGTGGGCAATAGTATCTCCTTTACCACAAAATGTCAGATTGTCAGAGCGACTCAAACAAACCATAGATCTTACCGAACACCAGACTACACTAATGATTCAAAAAATAAAAAAAAGTAGCAACAAAGACACGGCGTGCCTCTCTGGAGGGACCCCTAACCCATCAGATGCAGCTTCCAGAAAATAATCCTCTCTTCCACACTGGAACATGTCAGAGTAAGAAGAATACTGACAATGTGTGTGACACAAGTCAGCTCAGAGGAAGCTGTCTAGTTTTTATGCTCTGTTAGTCATGCAGAGAAAGACTCTGTGCAAACCAACTTCCATTCTGCAGCGAGCTCTGTTCCAACACATTGGTAAATTCTAGGATTGTTTATGATAAGCAATCTAGACAAATCAGGTGTATTCTGGTATGAGCATTATCAATTTAAAAGGAGATCTGTTTGAGGTAAATCCTGCCCAAAGTGAGAGGGAGGGAGTCACGATCTGATATTGATTCTTTCCTTCCTGAGTGATTTTAACTAGCACCTTTTTTATGAGTCAAGGTTGAACACCTTATATCATGTTTAAGGTCTATTTGCATTTTTTCCTATGAACCATCTGTTCATATCCATTGCTTATTTTTCTGGTAGGGTTGTTGAATTATTCTTTTAGAGTCTCTTTCTGTCTTAAGGGTATTAATCCTTTAGTATAAATTGCACGTATTTTTTCCTTATAGTGCAAAGTTTATTTTTAAGTAGTCGAATGCACTAGTCATTTACTTTATTGCACCCAAATTTGGAATTATAAATAGGAAAACTTTCTACATACTCCAGCTATAGGGACATTCATCAATGTTTTCTTTTAATATTTGTATTGTTTCATTTTTTTCACTACGTGTAAACCTTCCACCATTTTTAAATCATCACTGTGTACAGTGTGAGAATTATATTTAACTTCATATTTTTCCATACAACACTCTCGTTATTTGAACATCACTTATTAAAGTGTCTATCTTTGAGTAGCAATTCTAAATTTTTTTTTTTTTTTCTTTTTTTTTTTTTTTTTTTTTTGGTTTTCTTTTTTTTTTTTTTATTTAATTTTACAGAATCAAAGAGTCTAACAGTATATCTTGTTAGATACAGTATGTCCTCATAATGTATACATTATTTCTTGTACAATGATATGAAATAATATGGGAAATATTCATGATAAAGTATTAAGTGAACAGTGCAAGTTAAAAACAATAGTTTCATATTTTTTTCCCCACCCCCCCTTTCCCGAGTCAAAAGCAATTTTAAGCAACAAAAACAAAATGGGAGGTATTAATTTGCCAGACCTCAAACTATACTACAAGGCTGTGGTTCTTAAAACAGCCTGGTATTGGCACAAGTGCAGGGACACAGACCAGTGGAACACAACAGAAAATCCAAATATAGAACCATCCTCATATAGTCACCTAATTTTCGACAAAGCGGGAAAGAATATACTCTGGGGACAAGAATCCCTATTCAACAAATGGTGCTGGGAGAATTGGTTAGCCACTTGTAGAAGACTGAAACAGGACCCACAGCTTTCACCTCTCACAAAAATCAAATCACGGTGGATAACAGACTTAAACCTTAGGCGTGATACAATCAGAATTCTAGAAGAAAATGCAGGAAGGACTCTTACAGACATTGGCCTAGGCAAAGAATTTATGAAGAAGACCCCCAAGGCAATCACAGCAGCAACAAAAATAAATGAATGGGACATGATTAAACTAAAAAGCTTCTGCACAGCCAAAGAAACAGTCCAGAGAATAAACAGACCACCTACAGAATGGGAAAAAATTTTTGCATACTACACATCAGATAAAGGACTGATAACAAGAATCTATTTAGAACTCAGGAAAATCAGCAAGAAAAAATCAAGCAACCCTATCAAAAAGTGGGCAAAGGACATGAATAGAAATTTTTCAAAAGAAGATATAAAAATGGCTAACAAACATATGAAAAAGTGTTCAACATCTCTAATTCTAAATTTTTTATATCTAACTTTGCCTTTACAGTTGGATCTATTTCTGGATTTCTCTTCTAATTTATTGTTCTCTATATCCATATGAGTACCAATATCACACCATTTTATTTCAGAGTCTTTATATATACTTTAATATCTGGTAGGACTAACTATTCTCCATTGTACCATTATTCTTTTTTTTAAGGGTTCTCCTGACTATTTTTGTTTTTTTACTGAGCCAAAAAAACCTTACAATAAACTTGTCTACTTCCAAAAAATGCTTTTGTATTTTTACTGGGATGCGGTTAAATTTATAAATTAAATGACAGAGAATTGACATTTTTATGATGCCACTTTCTTCTTATGGCACTGTCTTTCTTTTTGTTCAGGTTAGTTTTCATGTCCCTGGGGAGTATTTTACAGTTTTCTTGATAGTTCTTGAACATTTCTTGTTAAGTTTACACCGAGGTGTTATATTCATTTTTATTTTCCTTCTCTCTCACTGTATAATCTACAGTTTATTGTCTTGTATAGAGTTTAAGTCCTCACTTAACATCATGGATAGGTTCTTGGAAGCTGTGGTTTTAAGTGAAACAATGTACAATGAATACAATTTGACCATAGACTGATTGATATACACAAGAGTTAAGTTCCTATAGCACACTTCTGGTCACAACAAATCACCAGATTTCTAAAGAAAGACCAAAACACTTCTAATATTAAACATTGAAATAAACGTGAGCTATATGTCCATTTAAGAAAGATTAATAAATAAAGTAAGAATTATTTACCTGCCTATTCCAGTTCACGGTGGTGGTGGGGGGGGGGGGTGAGGGGAGCGAAGCCCCTCCCAGCAGCTCAGGGCGCCAGGAGGGAACCAGCACCAGCCGGTGCTCTGTCCCATGGCGGGGTGTGCTCACACACACCCACACTCACTCACACTGGGACCGTGTAGACACGTCAGTTCACCTAACGTGCACGGCTTCGGGCTGTGGGAGGAAACAAGAGTACCCAGAGAAAATGCACGTAGACATGGGGAAAATGTGCATACTCCACACAGATGGTGGCCCCAGCTGGGAATCGATTTTTTTTATTCGCATCAACGTGATAATGAAACAAGATTGAATGAAACGACATTATTTGAGGTCCTGCTATACATGTAAAGGCTATTGGTATTAGTATGTTGATTTTATACCTGTCATTTTATTATTTTATTGTTTGTAGGAATTTTCCACTGTTTTGTTTAGGTTTTACAGATATATAAATATGTCATCTGAAAATAAGAATAGTTTTACCTCTCTTTTCTAATTCTTACGACTCTAACTAACTCATTACTTTTTCTTATTGTGCTAGTTCCTTAAACTGCAAGATGAAAACAGTAATTTTACCTATTTTATAATTTTGTTGTGTGCATTAAATGATATAAAATATGTGAAATTCTTATACCAGTGCCTGGAATGTAATATGCTCCTAATCCATATTGCATAATTGTTTGAAGATTCATACATATATATCATATATATGTTTATATATGAATTTATGTGTTTGATAAAATAAATTCTCTGGAGTTAAGCAATTCTTTCTAGGATCAAGCATTTGCACACCTGCAATTTGGAATATGCACATTAAAATATCTTTATGAAGAGATTAGTGTTTGTAAAACTTTGGTCACTTACGTGTCACCTTACCAATTTTTGCCATATCTGTGTATCATATCATTTCCATTCTTATTTATTGAATATTTTTCTTTAAAAGGAGAAACTCTCTTTTTTCCTTTAAATATGTATATAAATATATATTTGAATATATTGTATATAAATAAAGACATATATATGTGTGTGTGTATATATATATACATATATATATATATATATATAAAATGTCACTGGCTTAAATAGAGAAACAATGTTCTGTTTCTTAATTACAACTGGAATATAAACTCTGCAAAGGTGGGATCTTTGGTTTTCACTTTTTTGGGGGGGAGGGTCTTGCTATGTTGCCCAGGCTGATCTCAAACTCTCAAGCTTAAGCAATCCTCCCACCTCAGCTTTCCAAGTAGCTAGGATTAAAGGTGCACACCACTGCACCTAAAGGTGGGATTCTTGGTCTTATTCACTGCTCAATAAATATTTGTGGGATTCGTTACTTGAGTTACTTGCTATCTTCACTTTCCTTGTGCCATGCTTCATGGGTGAAATGGAAACTGCCACAATATGTTTCACTACGATGGTTGTGGTTAGTGGGTATTCCATGGAGGAAATGGCAGAGTTGGGAAAATTTGGGTCACTGCTAGAAAATTCATAAAGAAATAAAGAATCCCATTGGTCATGGCTACTTGTGTTTTTAAGAGCTTGTTCCTCAGAATATTTGGCTTTGTTACTGAGATATGTCCTCATTCACATTGTTTCCTTGCTTCTGGAAGTTTCTGTGTAGATTAACTTGAGTCATGAGGTTTTAAATTTTTGCAGAGGGTAGTGCTGATGCTATCACAATATAATTGGAAATTTAGAATGTGGGGTAAAATCCAGCTAGGGTATATTTGGCTTTGGTTGGATCTGCAATTTATATAACCAGCAATAACTCAGTACCAAATGCTGAACATTGCCTATAATTAGAAAGGCCTACTTTTATAATTGATGGTTAAAATTATTGTAACCAGTGCTTAATGGGCTTACTTAAGATATTCTTATAATCAAGAATGTCTAGGCAGCCTGTTTACACCTTTTGAAGTAAGATTCACAAAAATTGTCTCCAAGAAAATAAGGTCACTTTAAAAAGCATGATTCTCTTATGTTCTACTTTGTTAAATGACATAGTTTGTAAGTTTTCAAAGAGCCATCTGCATTCTATAATTAGAGTAGTATATTTTTCTTCCAAGCATTTGACAAATTAAGGATCCCAGGGTCTCAAACATAACTTCTCACAGCATGTGCATAATGCTAGAAGCTTCTGTGTATATCAGTTCAAGATTGGGATAGGCCATTAATAGGAAAGACAAGATCAAAAGGGAAAAAAAAGAACTAGACTTGGGGCAATACTCGAGTTAAAGTCATGGCTCAGCCATGCGCTCACTTGGTGATTTCTGTGAAGCCCACTGTGCCTGCATTTCTCTGAAAAATGGAAATAATAGAACAGGGATGGAAGAAAGTGTCTGGAAGGAGAGTAATTCAATTCAACAACTATGTTCCTGAGGATCTGTCATGTGTCAGGTCCTTCCTAAGTGTAAAATAAATGGAGAAAAATCGGATGGACTCCTTGCTTTTGGGGAGTTTATAGTCTATTCTGTTAAAAAAGAAAATAGCAATAATTGTATTATAATATATGGAGAGGGAGAGAGTGTCAAAATGTAAAATATACTTGGATGAGCAACCAAAAAATAAGTAGATAAGTAACCATTTCTTCATTCATTCATTCGACAGATACTGACTGGCACTTCTTATGTGCCAGAGGCTAAAGACACTGGATATTCACTACTGAACAAAATTAACAAATGCCCATTTTCATTGATACTCACCATTTCATGCATATCATGGGGCAGGGTATGAGGGCTATGTAGAAACTGGAGCATGAAGTGAGGGTAGAAGAAGGAGGCCCCTGTGATAAGGTGATGCTTAAGCCAAGGCTTTCAGGAGGTCAAGAGTGAGCCATGAGCCAGAACTGTATTCTAGGAAGTTGGAAGAGCGTTGCAGGCAGATAAAAGTGTGTTCCAGGCAGATGGAATTGTGATCTACAAGCCCTGAGGTGGGAGTGTACCTGGAGAATAGCAACAAATGAGAACCGAGCATCAATATTTCAGGGCACAGATTGTACTCTGTGTGTAATAGGGGCCATTAGGTGATTTTAGACAAACGGTCACATAATCTGATTTACGAATTTTACAAAATCACCCTGGCTCCTGTGTGAGGCAAGGAGAGAAGGTGAGAGAATTGGACAGATGGAAGATGCCACGGCTCGCAGAGGAAAGGGCGTTTTACATCAGCATGTAGTGCAACTGCTGGGGAGAGGCCATGAGAAGCTAGAACAATGCTGAGCCACCCTTGGCTTGTGGAAACTGGGATATGGAAGAAAGTAAAACTCTCCTTCAATGGTCTACAGAACAGCAAAGATTTCAGTTGACACCAAAGGATAAAGAGAGCAGATGGTAAGGAGGTAGGTTGAGGAAATAGGGGGATGCCTGGTAACCATGTAATTGGTCTTCTAAGAGCACCAGTTTCAGAAGGGGTGAAGAAAAAGGAGGCAGAAAAAAACACAGACTAATATGTCAATAAAAAAATGTTTACAGGATAGCTGGCCTGAGGGGCTTCCATTTTCAGTAGAGACAATACGTAGCTCATATGGAACAGCTAATGGACATAAATTGAAAGTCAGTTTCCAGTGCAGCCATGGAGTCTGTGAAGGCAACCTTTTAGTAAATGCTAATTAAACAATTCTTTAGAATCTTTCCTACCATATACAAACCCATCAACATGACAATCCCATTTTCAGAAATTTATAATGTAAAATAATCAGGTATGCAAAGATTTAATTATAAATATATGCAATATAGCATCATTAATAACAATTTAATTTTACAGAGTCAAAGAGTCTAACAGTATATCTTGTTAGATACAGTATGTCCTCATAATGTATACATTATTTCTTATACAATGATATGAAATAATATGGGAAATATTCATGATAAATTATTAAGTGAACAATGCAAGTTAAAAACAACAGTTTCATATTATTTCATTTACATATAAGAGTCTTCGTATCTCATATCTGAGATTTCTTTATCTGAATCCTGTGGTTGAGGAAAAAGTAAAAGTTATATATATACTTTAATATACTATAAAAATATAGATTAATAAACTAGTTGCTTCAAAAAGTAGTCCTTGCTTAAATATTACACCCCGCTCAACTAGTACACATCACAATTGTGTCCTAGTTGATGCAAAGTTGATTTTGGGATGTTATAAATATGAGGGGACTTTAAATTTCATGGAAAAGTAATTAAAGATAACAATTACAAACTTTATTTTTCAACATAAACCTCATTAAGTTCAAGACAATTTTGTATGCTATATACCAGCCATTTGGTCCATCCATAAAGAGCTGAGGGTCCTGGGAATTTAACTATATCAATGCAGTTGTTTTTATATTATTAACTGAAGAAAAATGGGTGCCCTTTAGAGATTTTTTTTTTAGGATCAGGAAACAAAAAGAAGTCAGATCAGGACTGCAAGGTGGATGCCTAATGGTTTCTCACTGAAACTCTCAAAAAATTGCCCTTGTTTGATGAGAGGAATGAGCAGAAGCATTGGGATGGAGAGGGACTCTCTGGTGCAGTTTTCCTGGGTGTTTTTCTGCTAAAGCTTTGGCTAACTTTCTCAAAACACTCTCATACTAAGCATATGTTATCATTATTTGGCCCTCCAGAAAGGCAACAAACAAAATGCCTTAAGGAGCTGCCAAAAAACTGTTGCTGTGACCTTTGCTCTTCACTGGTCCACTTTTGCTTTTTCTGGACCACTTCTACCTCTTGGTAGCCACCACTTTGATTGTGCTTTACCTTCAGGATTGTCCTGGTAAAGTTATGTTTCATCTCCTATTGCAATTATTTCAAGAAATGCTTCAGGATCTTGATCCCACTTATTTAAAATTTTCATTGAAAACTCTGCTCTTGTCTTCAGCTGATTTGGGTGCAATGGTTTTGTCATCCATCAAGTGGAAGTTTGCTCAACTTTAATTTTCCAGTAAGAATTGTGCAAATTGAGCAATTGAGATGTCTATGTTGTTGGCTATTGTTTGTGCTGTTAATCATCAGTCCTCTTCAATTAAAGCATGAAAAAGATAATTTTTTTTCCTTCAAAATTGATGTGATCTGCTGTTGCAGGTTTCATCTTCCACATCATCTCATCTCTTCTTAAAATGAGCTATTTATAAACTGCTGATATCTTTGGGACATTGTCCCCATAAACTTTTCATAAAGCATCAATGATTTCAGTGTTCTTCCACCCAAACTTGACCACAAATTTGATTGTTATTCTTGCTTAAATTTTATCAAAATTGCTCTTATAGAGGCTCATTTCAAACTGATGTCTTATTGTTCCTAGTGCTTCAAACCAGATCCTGTTCAGACATATTACAAGTTACTATGAGTTTATTTTGGTGCAAAAACAATTTAAATCCATATATAATTGTTTTATAATTGAAACAATTATAATTGAAAATTTACATTTTCCATGAACTTTTTGAAGACCCCTTGTATGTGGAAATGATTAGAAAAATGACCAAATATGTTTATTGGTTATTGTAAACCATAAAAGGGTCCTATTATTCAACAATTTCAGTCCCAGAACAGGGTTCTCCATATATTCTGTCTTTCTTAATGTATGTGGTTTTTTAATGGACACTTTAATCAAAGTTCTTTCTGGATCTGGCTCATCCATGGGTTTTCTCAATGCTCTAGGATCAGGGAAAGGCAGAGGAGTGGAGATGGGTCTTTGGGTGAGGGCAGAGCAATATGGATATAAAGCCAGCAGTAGCAGCCTTGGATTGTGATTAGGATTCAAATCTTCAGCATCCTCCTGGGCCTCCTCTTCCTCATCCCTTCAGAGATGTAGTATAATACGGGGATTTAGAGCCAGACTCTGGATTCAGACTTCAAATTCTAATTAATCAAATGCCCTTGGGCTGTTACTTATTCTCTTCACTCATCTACATAATGGAGTCCAATAATTTATCTGTTTAATAGAATGGATGTGAGTCTTCATTGAGACGGAATGTGTGAGGTGCTTAGAAAAGGGCTGGGAACATATTAGTCTCCAATTTTATGTTAGTTATCATCTACACCACCATCAAAACCAATACCATTATCTTCATCATCATCCCCACCACCACCATCATCACCATCCAATCAATGATGGTAAGTGATAATGTCTACTTTCAAAATCAATCCTTCTAAATGGTTTTCATTGTTTGATTTGCTTAAAAATTCATACTGAAGCTCATCAGGTGGGTCACAATATCTAATAATCTAGTAGCATCTTCTGTATTATAATACAATCACTATTAAACATTTAGCATTCACTAGCTATCATTATTTAATAGCTAAAATGATAATATTGATATTTGGCCTGCTCCATTATTCCATTTCCATCTTTTAGCTAAAATCCCTGAATTTAGGTGTTTCATTTTTCAGAGTATTTGAGAATAAACCTGTGGGGTTATATAGATTTAAAGTCATAAATGAGACCATATAAAAATTTTATCTTCCCTCTCTGATCCTGTAAAATCTTATATGTCTGTCCTCAAACATTAAGGGAAATTGATGTTTATAATACCTTATTAGGGCTGAAGTTGCCTGCCTAATACTTCTTTAATCCTTTCCTTCTTACTAAAATATGATTTTGATGAGGAAAACAACATATCCATCTAAAAGTCTATGTTTTTCATTGTCCACTGAATATGGGGCTTGCCATATGACAAGTTCAGGCCAGTGAGATATAAATGGAAGTTACATGGTGGGACTTCCTGAGAAACACCTGAAGAGGTTAACTCACAGATACTCTTGCTCTTTCTTCTTTTTTCTGGCTAGAATGTAGGTGTAAAGGCTGGAACAGCAGCAGCCTTATAGCTATTATGAGGCAATCTTGAGAACGAAGCCACACATTAGGAATAGCAAAACTGAACAATAGGAGACTGAGACATCAGAATCATCAGAGATATTTAGACTGCCTGCCTTCAGGTGTTATGTTAAATAAAGGAAAAATAAGCCCATATTTTTAACCTCACATTTCTCCTTGCCTCTTTTACCTTTTCCCTACATGATACTAACATAGACTGTAAGTATTTGCCTTTTGTTCTATGTGGTAGGTTAATGCAAACATATTGTTTTTTCATAATAAAAATCTTTTTCTTATCATAACCAACAAATTAATAAATTTATGTTAATAAACACATACTCTCTGGAAGAACTATGAGAAACATTGTGAGGAATGCAATAATTCTTTCAGATTGCTTATGAACTGGTTACAAACTGCATATAAACTGAACATTTGCAATCCAGTGTGTAGTTTCATTATATTAATATGTCAGCATCCAAAGCCTGACTATTGCAGAAAAGTTGTAATAGAAAAGACCTAGCCAGATTTCCTCTAGGATATTAAAGTTATATATTATCTGCACTTAATATTTAGTAAGAATCAAGACTAAAATATGCATCTCACAGGGCATCATGACTTTTAAAAACCCCTCCTACACATGAAAAAAAGCTATTTTCAAACGCTAAGGAAAGTACATTTTAGATGATTGCCCTAAAACTAGTCATTTCCTGTGGAATATATTACTATACACAGGAAATGTCATTTTGAACCATAAATGTCTGTGAAAAAGCCCATATTCTCAACAAAATTCATTTATCCCACAGCTCAACAATGTAAGTTTCTTTTTCTACATGTTTCGTGGGCTTTTCTGAGCCCATGGTAGTACTCTTCTATCCCTATGATGTTTTTGGCTTCCATAAGGAGCCTGAGTCCTGTGGACATAGATGTCAAAGGAATGTGTATGATTAGAAACAACCTCATCTCCAGGGAATTCTCTGCTAAATGCACAAGTATCTTTAAAGCTGAAAGAATTCCCTCAATACTATATTTATTTAATTTAAAAATTGCAAAAACAGTTAAGATATTGTTCACAAATGACTGGATTTCTACAAATAAACATGGATTTGGGAAAGACCTAAGTATTATTATTTTTTGTAGCACAGTCCTGTCTTGAGACATTTAATGACTATAAACCTTTGGTTCTTTGATATCCTTATGATATAAGCATAATTCATTCATTCATTTCTTCATTCAACAATATAACTGGATTCTAGTCACTCAGTTCTGGAGAAAGATGATTTGCTGGTGATGGTTCAGTAGTTTGGCATCAGGGATTCAAGTCAGCTTCTAGGTCAGAGGTCCCCAGGAGATTTTTGCTGACTTCTTTCTGGCCACACCTGGGTTCCGTGACCTCCCTGGATTGGGGCTGCTCCTCTCTTTCCTGAGAAATCCCTGACAGACATTTGAATAAAATTGAGGTTCTGCATCTTAGTCCATTTAGGCTGCTATAACAAAATACCATAAACTGGGTGGCTTATAAACAACAAATATTTATTTCTCACAGTTCTAGAAACTGGGAAGCCCAAGATCAAGGCACTGGCCAATGTGGCATCTGGTGACAGCCTGTTTCCCCATTCATAGATGGGATCTTCCTGCTGTGTCCTCCCTTGGTGGAAGAGGCGAGGAAGTCTCTGGAGTCCTTTTCATAAGGACACTCATCCCATTCGTAAGGTCCCCACCCTCCTGACCTAATCACCTCCTAAAGGTCTCATCTTCTAATACCATCACATTGGTTTCAACATATGAATTTTGAATATTAACTTATGCATATATGAATATAAATGAATAGATGAATATCAGTCAGACCACAGCACTCTGTGACTGATGAAAACAGTTGTTGGCCTTGGGGTGGGCATACCTCTACCCCCAGTGACTCTCTGGCATTTAGACAAGGACTCTGTGCGAGAAGGGTGAACTGGTATACCATCATCACTAGAGCAAAGAGTGGCTTTCTATTAATAGGTTATTACCCGGGGTCACAATGAGGAGGATTCTGCCGTTTACACCAGCTTGGTCCGACAATGGATGCAGAGCCTGCCAATTAATTTGGCAAAAAGCTCCACTTCAGTGAACTTTAAATAAAGAACGCAAAAAGAGGACATGTGGGAATTATTTTGTAATCTAACTCAAGCCTGGCCTGTTCATGAGTCACTGAACAGAACAGGGAGAAGGTCTTTTTGGCATATGCTGTCAACGGCCCGAAAGCAGAAGGTAGCGGAGAGAAAGCTGTTTGTGTGCCTGGAACCTGTCACAAAAATCCCAAACAAGCAAAATGAATGCTATGCTTCTCAGTGGGTGACGCAGCCCAGCGCTCGCTCAGCCTGTTTGCTTGCAGGTTTACTCAGCGTTATTTTCCCCCTTTTAATAGCATTCACCGTATCGACGGGAATTTGCAGGTTTTTAAGCTCTGCCTATGTTCCTACTGAAATAATTCTTCTCTTTTGCTTTCCTGAGGCCTTGCTTGAGAAACCACCTGAGCTAAGCACAAAAAAATAGAGATATTGTTCATTAATCAGAAAACATCTTTGAAAAATTCGCCAGGATTTTGCACATAAAACACTGTCGCCATGGAAATAACAGCAGCGACATTAGGAAATTTATGGTTATGAATTGGTATAATATTTTTCATTGAGAATGATTTTACACTATTAGGTCTGTCATATATACTTTAAAGGTTTTTTTAAAAAAATTTCTTTGTTTTTTTACTTGCCAAACACAGGACATTTATCACACACAGAGTCTATTATTGTCATTTATTAGAGGTCCTAAGGGTACCTAGAACTAGGAATGTTGTTTTAATATGGACAGCTGTGTGTGTATTTGTGTGTATATAGGTGTATTCGTATATAGGAAATCTTAAAGGGACATCAAGGATGGATCTATATAGGCCAATGGTTCGAATATTGACCCAAATACTAATATACTTCAACCAGATAGTTATTGTAGATCTATCTGGTGGAGCCTGATGCTTGAATGTGGCTCTGGAGTCAGACTCTGTGGTTCCAATTCTAACCTTGTCACTTGATCTGAAGAAAGTTACTTAATTTCTCTGAGCCTCAGTTATCCTCATCTGTTGAGTTCGTAATAGCAAAAACCATTAGCAATAATAATAATGGCTGCAGTAATGATGGCAGTGATGGTGATAATCCTACCTAATAGTTATTGAGAAGTAGTTGTAAGCACTTCTCATGTACTCACACATTTAATATTTTTTCCAGCTTTGTTGAGGTATAATTGACAAACAAAAATTGTGTGTATTTGAGGTATACAACTTGATGTTTTGACAGATGTATACACTGTAAAATGATTACGACAATCAAGCTAATTAACATAGCTGCCACCTCACGGAGTTACCATTTTCCTTTTCTCTTTTTCTTTTTCTGTTTGCAGTGAGAACATTTAAAATCTACCCTCTTAGCAAACACCAAGTATACAACACGGTACTGTCAGCCACAGCCACTGTTGTATGTGAGGTCTCCAGGGCTCGTTCGTCTCCCATAACTGAAACTTTGTAGCCCCCAGCCAACCTCTCCCTAGTCCCTCCTCCCCCAGCAGCCACCATTCTGCTCTCTAATGCTAGATGTTAAGCTTTTTTAAATTCCACATGAGTGAGATTGTGTAGCGTTTGCCTTTCTGTATCTCAGCATGATGTCCTCCAGGGTCATCCACGTTACTGCGAATGGCAGTACTTCCTTCTTTGTTAAGCTCACTCATTTAATATTATTAATAATTATAAGGGTTTGTGAGGATGAAATGCAATGTCATGTGCCTAGTGCAGTACTCCAAACATTGTGAATATTTTTAAAATATGCATTAGCCAAACTAAAAGTAACTGAATGACTTGGGCTAGCACGTCAAAATGAACGGACCAATTATCTGTCTAGATCCAGCCAAAGAGCTCCAGCCTGTATTAGTTATTTAATTTTCGGGGCAATGCCAAGGCCTTCTGGGCAAATGATTTTTAAAGTACATCCCACCTTGCCAGAACTCACAAAAACATATAACGGCAAAGAGTCTCTTGTCTAGATTCCTTTAAACTAGACCCTGAAAGACTTCCCCACGTTTGAATGTAGATCTGGCTATTTCTAGCTAGAACATCAAGAGTTTAATTAAATATTTGCACAACAATTTTTTTTTTTTTTTTTACAGAGCGTTTTGGGAGGAGAATTTTACCACCTGCTGCAGTACCAGATTGGCTCATCACCCAGTTGGCGTTTTCCTTTTCCGTGTCTGGCTCACAGCAGCTCCGAGCCAGGCCAGGCTGAGGACACCGGCCCTCCCCACGTGAGAGGTTTAGATGGGCTTCTCGTGCCTCCTGGTTTCTGCTGAGGTGCTAAGCCCATCCTGTTGGCTTAATAATGGACACAGAAAACTGGCTGCCGCCATTCATTCACTCACTCACTCACTCATTCCTTCTTTCTCCAAAGAGCACCAAAGGATCTTAGAAGATAATAAGTCAGATCCCATTTCTTACGTGTTTAAAAGCTTCAGCACCTTCTCACGACACCCAGAAGAAAAGCCTCGCCCCTTACCTGAGCCAGGGAGGCTCAGCCTGGTTCCTGCCTCCCCTGGCTCTACCTCCACCTTACATCAGGCTCCCTGTCTTGCTGTTTCAGCTGCCCCTGACTGACTGCTTTTCACTGAACCAGCCAAGCTTAGCCCCAAGGCCTCAACTCTGCCCAGTGTGCTCTTCTCTGCCTTTTCCATGAGTGACTTAGCTCAGGTATTTCCTCCCCACCCACCCCTGCCAGGGGAGGCTATTTCCCCAGCCCTAAAGTAAGTCCTGTTCCCTATGCCTAGAACAGTGCCAGACACCTAACAGGTACCAGTAGTTAATTAATTTACATCACACCTGTTATGTTTCCACTATGTGCAAACTGTTCTCTTTTTTAAAAGATAGTTAAGTAGATGATTAGAACAAAGGAGGATTCATGAGATTTTTAAGTGATCTCTTACAAGAAGAAAGGAAGAAATAATAATGGCTAATATTTGGAACCGTGTGTTCAACTTTAAATGTCTACATAAGCCAGGCAGGTTGAAGTCAACCTCATTTTAAAGAAATGAGAAAAGGTGAGGGTTGTGGCCAAACTCAAGAGTCATGTCCCACCTAAAATAATTCTAAAGGTAGTTTTTTGCCGCTGATTTGCCTGTTGGGTTTTCATCCTTGATGCAGTGTTTACTCTGCCAACTACTTTCCTATGCATTTAACATATATTCTTTCATTTAACATTCACAACCAACCTGTGAAGGAAGGACTGTTATTGACATCATTTAAATCCATGGCCCTTAAGGTTTATAGAGCACAGCAAACTTTTTCTGAAAAGGGTCAGAGAGTATTTTAGGCTCTGTGGGCTCTAGAGCTGTGTTGCAGCTACGCAACTCTGCTGTTGTAGCTCAAAAGTAGCCACAGATAGCACATAAGCAATAAAACTTTGTCTACAAAAACAAGCAGCAGGCTGGATTGGGCCCACTGTAGTTTGCCACGCCTCTTATGGAGGGCGGGTAATTTGCCTGCATTTAAATAGCTGTTAAGGGGCAACCGGAGTTTGAATTCAGGTTGTCCTGATTGTGAAAGCTGCGCTACGCCTCTGCACTGCCTCTCCTCCTGCCGGGCCAGCCAGTAGGTCAGGGCAACTACAGTTTTTAACAACTATAATAAATATTTATTGAGTGCTTACTATACACCAGGCACTACGGGCTCTACCTCTCATCTGTCTATTAATCTCTACCTGTTTCTTCTCATCTATCTATAGTTAATAATTTATCCTTACAATGTTGAAGGGAGGTACCAACACTCAATATCTGAGAAAAAAATCTGAATTTCTTGCCTGCTTTAAGCAAGGGAGACCTGTTCTGGTAAGGTTTAGTCTCTCTCTTGAGCAAGCAGGAAGAGCTGATCTCTTAGGATTTGCAGATATGTGGAGTTGAAGGTGTGGTGGGCGTTCAGGAACAGAGAGTTGAGGGACTGCTGACCTTAGTTCTAGAGGCCTGGTTAGTTGCATGAGGCCACTGGGCTACCCTGTCAGAAGAGTGGGTTTGGGTGAATTGTCCTGGATAATTTGAAATGGACTTAAAATCACTTCTGGTGATTATTTCTTCCTGGAATGGACCAGGATCAAAGGAAAATCAGTAAGTTTTTTCTTTTGAGTTTGGATTCTAAGAACATTTTATGCTTATAATAATCCTATAAGGTGAGAACTCTTGTTATTCCCATTTGATGTGTGAGAAAACGGAGGCATGGAGGTGTCACGAGTTACGCAGGTTCTTAGGGCTGGTAAGTGGTGGCACCAGGACTTCAAAACTGAAACACTCCAGACTCCCTATTCTTAACCACGACCCTCTTCTGTCTCCCAAGTCCAGGGTTTGCTTTCTGTGAATGTCACGAGTTGATCACTTACAGGCATTTAAATTGATTCCTAGTTGAATCTGTACATTTTATTCATTGTAGCTCATCATTTGTTCTCATCTCCTTTCCCTCCTTTGGGTAACAAATGGCCACTTAAGAAAGAACATCCACAAGGCCAAATTCCTTGATGTGAAATGCAGTGCCATTTAAGGTAATTATTCCTAATATTTTAGCTTCTAACCAAAAAGTCAGGCTTGCTTTTGCTAAAAGGTTAATAAGCAGAAATCTTGACTTCATGACAGATAAATGACTATATGAACAATAATGCAAAATTATAGCCTATTTTAACCCTACTGGGTTTGTTCTTGACTCTTAGACCAAGCTTGCAAAAGGTTAAATGAGAAATTGAGGGAATAGACAAGTCTATCTCTCTACAAATTTATGTTCCACCTTCTATAACTTAAAGGACTAAACAGTCATGGCCTGTATTTATGGCAGAACTAGGAGAATTACAACTAGAGAATTTTAACTAGAGAGCGATCGTTGTCTCCTACTCGATCACAGAATAACTCAGAGGACAGGAGACTTGGACTTAGGCCTATTTTCACCAGTAACTACATATAAAATCCTGGAAATGGGCTGAATCTATCCACATGTATTCATTTCCTAGAATTGCCTTAACAAAAAGTACCACAAACCGGATGGCTTAAAACAACAGAAATTTATTGTCTCACAGTTCTAGAGGCCAGAAATCTGAAATCAAGATGCCAGCAAGGTGAGGGTCTTACTGAAGCCTCTAGGGAAGAATTTTACACCTTCCAGGTTCTGGCATTTGCCAGCTAGCAACCGTTGGCCTTGCCTGGTTTCTAATCTCTGCCTCTGCCATGGCGTAGCCTTTTCCTAGAGAGCTATCAGCTGTGTTGGACTAAAGGCCTCCCTTACCTACTACGACCTCATTTTAACTAATGACATTTGCAATGGCGTTGCTTCTAAATAAGGTCACATTCTGAGGTGCTGGAGGTAGGACTTTAACCTATCTTTTGGGGGGTACAATTCAACCCGTAACAGAGATTGCTTGTTCTCACTTGTTTTATGATGAGATTGCCTTCTTCATCAGGGACCTGAGGGAGGATAATGAGATTTAAGTGCTTTGAGGAAAAAGCACTATATAATTATTAAGTATATCACTGCCAGAGTAATCCAAAAGATGAAGACATATTCATGGGACAAGCTTTACGAAATCTAGAATTCTTTTATTACAGACTCGACCACCTTCTTTTCTACAGGAGCTAAGCTCCCCAAGGTGCGTTTTTACCAGAATAACAAGTTACTTCAAAATAAGTGAGGTAGACACAAAAGGATGATAATTTCTGACCTAGATATGATTCGGCAGCAAGTTTCACAAATTGCTTCCTTTATTGATAGATTGGACACTTCTTAAGAGAAAACCAGTTTCTTCCCACATATATGAAGGAGCGTTTCTTCTGACTGTTCTGGAAGAAAAAGAAGAGTTTATCAACAGAGGACTACATAGTCAGGGCTTACATTTCAGGCAGAACTAGGAGAATTATGGCTGGAGAATTATAACTAGAGAGTGATCTTGTCTCCTACTCAACCATAGACTAACTCAGAGAACAGGAGACTTGGATTACGCTTATTTTCACCAATCACTAGATTTAAGATCCTGGAAATGGGCTGAACTTATCCATATTTGGCTTTTTCATTGAACTTACAGAAAAGAATGTCAGACAGTAATTTCACGGACTATGCGGGAAGTACTCTCCGGGCCTCTCAGCAAGTGAAGTTTGCATGACACCGAAAACAATTCCCGTCATCTTGCTTTGGATTTGGTTGCTCGTTCACTCATCTACTCAGCAAACGCAGAGCACACTCAACGTCAGACATAGACACCAGAGGTTCAAGATACATCAGACGGTGTCCAGGCCACAGGTGAGTGGAAAACGCATGTTGAGATAAATGGTAAGTTCCACTGAACAGATGTTTCCAAAATACTATGGTTGCAACTCAGACCATTGAAAGAAATCAGGGAAGATTTTCTTGAGGCAGGAACAAAAGCAGGGAAATGAGATTGTGCAAAGGCCATGGGGTATAGATTCCATATGATGTCTCTGTGTGGCTGGAGTGTAGATTTGAGGTGTTGGAAGAAAGTGGGACATGGAGAGGTAAGGGCAGAGAGGTAGGCTGGGCCACAGGGAAATATTTTCGTTATGTCATGCCAAAGAATTTGGACTCTATTATGGTAGAGTAATAATTTTTTTTCATTTACTTAATGCTATTTTTTTATTTTAAATTAATCTGAGCTTGTTATGTGAAATATATAAAAGTATAAACATTAAAATTGAAATGACTGCTAATCTCAACATCCAGAGATAAGTTTTTAGTGTTTTGTGTGTAACCTTCTGCTTTTCTACAATTACATAAATTCAATGTAATGTAGTCATTTCATTTTAGTTTATTCGTTACCATATCGAGATATCTCTATTTGTATATATTTAGAGAATTTTGTTTCCCTCTGTCGCTCTCTTTTTTTTTTATACTTATACTTTGCCCCCAAAAGAATTTTTCTAAATAGTATTTTGACACAACTACATTTTTAAAAATAGATTAACTCTGGTAGCAAGGGCAGGTTCTAGAGTCTTGGATGATATCAAGATAGCTTTTGCCAAATGATTTTGAACTCTTACCATTCCTAGCTGTAGAATTGATTTAGTCTTAATGTCTTTCAATTCATGATGCGATTCACAGAAACAAAATATATGGTTCTTTCTTTATGAAGGGGAATTTTAAGTGATAAATAAAACAGAAAATGTCTTGGGTAGATGAAGAAAAACAGCAGGGTTGAAGCATTGCATTGATTTTCTAAAAATAAGCATCTCCTTTTATTTAAACTTACAGCCTGAGCATGCTGAAGCTGTGGCACTTTAAGTCTAAAAATGCTATAAACTGCATTCTTATAAGATATGTAAGCTTTGCTAACAATATTGCAATAATTTCCAATAATCTGCCTGAAGAAAAAATCTTAGATCAAAAATAACATCATATTACACATCAGACTTTTATGTCTTTTGGAAATTTAAGGTAATAATATTTCTATTAGAATGAATCAAAATAGGTCCAATGGGGGTTGAGTAAAATAACTATGCACAGAATGTGGGATTGTACAATCTCTCTCAGGCTTTGTCTAATTCTAGGATGGTTTAGTTTTTTTAATGTGAAAAATCAGTAGTTTTGTTGCAATTTCAACAATATTTAATGATATCCACAAATTACACCTTACCTAGCGAGTTCAAAACAGTAAATCAGAATGATTTTTTTGCTCTGTCTTAAATTAGAGATTGTCTACTGCATTTTTAAATTCACTATGTCACAGCAAAAGAATAACATTTATTTATGATGACTTTCATATCTTCCAGGATAAAGAAAAATTACTTAAGTATCTAGAGGTAAAAATCAAATTATCTGTGAGGAAATAAAAATCAGTCTTTCTGGGACTTCTGGGAAAGGGGGACTTATACAGTGCTGACCATTGGTAAAAAATAATTTGGGAGAAGGATAAAATTATGACTCCCATACAGATAGCAACAGGAACATGTGTTAACTATTTTTATGTTACTTATATGAGGATCCAGGCTGGTGTTATAGCTGGTTCACAGGGAAAGTCAAAACAGCACACTTTATCTGGAGTAAAGGAATCTTGAGATGAATTGCAAACAAAGACAAAAACTGTTTTCTCCACTGGGTGGGAGGGAAGACAATTTGGACCTTTACCAGATAAGACATATTTTGCATATCTATCATTGATCTGCAATTTACAGAGTTGTAACACAGCTCAAAGTCAAGGAACAAAGCTAGATTCTGTTCACACAGAAGGGTGGGTTATAGACAATGCAGAGTCTGCCACTGAAACACGTTTTTCTACCATGATGCTTTCCTCCTTTTTGTGGTTTTGTTGTCTTCTCTTTTGCATTATGCCAGTCTTGTGCAATACTAAACCCCAGAATTAAATGAAATGATGTCTATAGATTTAGGAGGAAAAAAAAAATAACATAGCAAGAATCTATACCCAAACATATCACTATCCCTCTTCAAGGACAATGGACGGGTACTTTCTCATTGCAGTGTAAGTTCCATGAACCCAGGAACTTCAGCGGTTTGGTCCACTACTAAGTGATGGATCCTAGTTTTTGTGGTCTGAAGCTTATGCAGTTATTAGAGCACTTTATAAAAAGGAAAAGCATACAAAGTTATGAATACAGAAATAGGTACAGAGCAAATATTTACTTAGAATGAGAAAATAAATCATTGAAAGCATAAATCATAAAGAATCATAAATCACAAATTAAAAATTATTTTAAAGTTGATAGAAACCACATGTCACAGAGTTTAGAAAAGAAACTTATTTGTTTTTTTTATAAATTATAACTCATACCTCTATAGTACCTTTTTCTCTGCATTTTTAATGAGTATACGTTTTAATCATTTCTTCATGTGACCATGATTTTATGATATTTTCTAGAGGGAAAACTGAAAGATAAGTCAGTCTTTTTTCTGCAATGGTTGATTATTTTTATTTAGAGGGCACTTTTGTGTGCTGTTTTGTCTGGATCTGTGAGATTTTGTCAGGACAACTGTGTCAGATAAGCTGAGATGTGATTTAAGGTGCTGGTACTCACGCTTTGTGGCTTGTATGCTATGAATTCAAGAATTCTGAAATTCTTTCTCATAATTCCCATCAAAAGAGGAATGAAAGTGTGTGGTGTGTTCATTGTCACTTGTGCTATCTTATCCAGCGGATTCTCAATGATGGAGACTTTTGGAGTCAGGATGTTCCATAAACTGGCATCTGGCTTGGAACATTCTGGGCCCTGCTTCTCCTCCCTGGCCCACATACTTGTGTAGCCATGTATTTAATTTATTAAAGTTACGAACATAAATGTAAAACTAGCTCTTTCTTAGCCTGTAATTGTGGCTTACAAATTTGTTATTCTAACTGTAAATTTAAAAGATATTAACCATTACTGTTAAGGGATCTTTGACAAATATTTGGTTTCCTTTTACAAGCTTAACCATCTCAACTATTTTTAACTGCTTTTATACATTTAATGTATTTGCTTTCTTTAAGTATCTCAAGGGCATAACCTAATAAAAACGTTTCTGAATATTTACCAAGTATTTTTCATTTGCTAATGTTTAAACTTATAAAAATATGAGAATTTTTCAATTTCTTATGATGTTTCAAATGCATATAGTGTGTGTAAGTTCATTATTTACAGAGAAATATTAATGCTATGGTTTTGCCACTCTTAAAATTTTTATGCTTAACTTTAAAATGTAAGAGATGTGTTTCCATTTAAGGAACATAGTTACCATTCAAATTAACTACATTTATTCATGACCAGAGATTTTTATCCAGAAAATTGCCTTGATTTTTACTGGCGATCCTGCTGGGACCCATTGAGCACTATTTTATAGTTTCCTTGTCGTGTCTCCATAACCCCAGGATGTAGTCAATTAATCTATTTCCCCAAATTCAAGTTATACACATTTACTGATTCATAAGTCCATGCACAGGCTCTTAAACTCTCACCCGGGTTGGTCACCTGATTTAATTTTACCTTTTCTCCCCCACCTCTTGAAGCACTTTACATCGGCCATTGCTAACTCATACTTAAAAATTTGACAGAATTTTGAAGACATACACATCATCTCTCCTGAAGGAGAAAGACTTGTCAGTTTGATGAGATCATTTTTAACATATTCTCAAATGCATACAACCAATAGAGATGTTTATAATGATATTCAGTTGAATTTCGGATACCTCATATGGCCTTTGTCTGATTTGCATTTAAAATCATGAGGTCATTCTGGCAGGAAAATGTAAGTACTTTTCCTTAAGATAAAATCAAAGATATGCATCTGCTATTCAAAAGAATGCATCAAAGAATTTCAGAGAAAGAAAATGACAGTATTAAAAAACTGACACTGCTCAAGAAATATAATTTAATAGTAGGGTTTAGTTAAATGTGATAATAATTTCAAAACTAATTTTTGAATGAGAAAGTATAGGAAAAATGAATAATCTCAGATTATTGAAAATCTCAGATTATAGCAATAGATACGAGAAGAGGTAGGATGGAGCTGACATAGAGCAAAGTATGCTAAATTTTCCATCATAGATGTTTATATACTTATAAAACCTAATAGAAATATCAAAAATAATTATTGAAAAAACGTGTATGATATAAAATCATTATTTCATTATTTCCTTTTCTCACTCATTGCATTATAATTTCATGTCATATCATATCAGCAAAAGCTAGGAAAGGGTCAGGTCAAAGGGAAATAAAAATTGCTTAATTTTTTATCTGCCACCAAAAAATCTTAGACTTTTAAAATGTTTGACATAGCATGGAAAATAGATTTAAGTATATTTATAAAATTATAAAACTGCCTGGGAAACAAAAATCAGATAGTGTATGGGAGGAAAAAAATCTTTTATCTACTCTTTTAGGTTTTGTCACTGGGGTCTGCAAATTAAATTTAAAAAGACAGATTAACAGGAGGGAAAAAACCCAGTTTGTTTACATGTGCAGACATACAGGAAAACTCTGTGATAAGGAACTCACAGAGGTGCTTAGAATTTTGGACATACATACCACTTAGTAGGTGAAGGGGAGGGGGAGAAAGGCATTTATGAACAGGAGAACAAACAGGAGATAAGAAAGTTTATAGTAATATTTGTCTATACAGGTATGAGTGGACTTTCTATCTCCTTCAGGGCCATAAAACTTCCCCCGGAGAGGGGATCTGGGGTAGGTTTTGTACAGGTTCTCTCCCTTCTGGGAACAGACCTGCCATAAAAGGGAATGTATGGCAGCCTTGTTTTTCAGAAGTTGCTGCTTTTATTCACAGAAGGGAAGGCATCTGTTGAGTCTCGGATGCGCTCAGCTTAAAATAATCTTTATACCCACTCTGGGGGTTCTGAGTGGGACCCGTAATGGTGTTAGCTGCTGACGCCTTAAAGAGATCATTAAAATAATCTGCAGCTCCAGCAAAACCAAGTTTATTGTTTACGAGAGTAAGAGAGGACAGAGTCTGAGTAGCGTCCCCAAAGGGGAAAGTTAAATGTGGGCTGTATCTGAAGTGATATCTCTAAAGTAGGATATCTATGAGGTTTTATAATCTGATTTAAGGTGAGTCTTTCAATGTGTTTGTGATATAATAGTTGAGAATTGATGGATATGGAGAGACGAAGATTTTGAGGTGACTCTTCAAAGAATAAACAATATGATGAATCCACTTGAGCTGCCTATTGTTTAATAGGGAGAAGGGGCAACTGTTCCTAGTTCTGAACAAGGTGAACAGTCTATTGTTCAGATAACTGAATTTTTAGGAAGTTTCTGAAACAAACAAAGTTATTTGCAACTTCATTTTTCTGGGCAAGAATTTGTCCAGAAATATAGTGCATGATGAAGTCATGTCAGTATGAACAATAAATTGTATGGATGTAGATGGTATCAGTTGTCAACATTTTTTAACAGCAGCATTATTAAAAATTAAAAAGAAAACATAGTTTGTGTAGAAAAAAAGGAGGAAGATGAAACATAAAATGAGCAGAAAGCAGAAAGCAAAAATTAGTAGGGCAGGAGGAAGATCAGATACACCAGTATATGTTAAAATAAAAGTGGATTAAACTATCCAGTGAAAAGATACATGCAATTACATTCTAATTGAAGGCTAACATACTTTAAAATGATACCTAAGGATTAAGAATACAGGATGGGCAGTGATGTGTCAGATTATCAGAAAAACATGGAGGGAGAATTAATTTTAAAACATAGAATTCAAAGCAGAAGTTATTGATGTCGTAAAGTAAGTTCATTTTATTTTGGTGTTACACCACCCAGCGAATAAAATACAGTCATGTGTCTCTATGCACAAAATAAAAAGGCATCAAAATATGCAAATCAAGACGTGTTGGGATGGGATAGGTGGGAGGGAGAAGAATGGAGAATGAGAATGTGGTTCGGGGCCAGAGCACTAGGAAATGTCAATTATTGAGTGAATGAGCTGGGGAGATTGGTGGAGAAGGACTCGGTAAATTTGGAGAGAAAGGGAAAAGGTGAGTTTGCAGGGGAACTGAGAAGGTGTCAGAGATGGCCTCCCAAGTCAAATGTGAGAAAGCAAAGTTGAAAGGGATGTCACTCTGAATAGCAGTAAGAGTTGCGTGGTCCAAGGAGAGTGCCTATGTGCCAGAATTCAGGATTCCTGACAAATCCACCGGCATTTAAACCTAGGTAGAAAACATCTACAGATCTCAAGTATGGGGGCAAAAAAGCAGTATCTTTCCTTGCTCATTGCAAGGTTCATGGCTGACACTCCTGTAACAAAAGACGGATTAACAAGACAAAAAAATGGTAAGTTTATTTATTGTAAGTTCTACGTGCATGAGAGCCTTCAGAAATGAAGATCCAAAGAAACAGGAAATTGTATAGTTTGATGAAGAGCAGACAGTTGTGCAGAAGTATGACTGCACAAAAGGGGGTGTGATCTAATAAACTGGGGGAACTTAGCAAGGCCTGTTTGTTGAGATTCTTCTTGGCATCTTTGTGTAACATTTTTTCTCTCCAGGTATCGGGTGGGGCCTCGCTGGAGTGAGGGTCTTAAAGACCTACTTTCTAGAGAAGTAGGTCAGAGAATTCTTTTTATGGCCTCAGGGAAGAAAGGTGTGAGAAGGTCAGAGAATGACTTTCCTGCTTCTGTGGTTTTCTCAAATTTCTTCAGCTTAAAATACTCAGTAGGCCAAGGTGCCGTATTTTGGGGTATCCTGGTCAGAGAAATGCAGATTTCAATCAAGATTGCAAGCTGAGTGGGAGGTGCAGACTTCCTGGATGAAACAGAAGAATGAGGACCTTGAATGTAAATTGAACCCAGGGGCATGACGTGAGCCACCTGGCAGAGCATCTCTTTTGATCTTGCAAAGGAAGACCAAATGTTATCTTTTGTTCAGCTGAAATACTAATGCGTGTCCCACACGGTGCTTCCATCATTCATAGTTGTATGTTTGCAGTTATTAAAATAGACTGATGTGGGAGTTACAATCTGAAGCTTACAAGGGAAATCAAAGAAATATTTAAAATGTATTAGTTTAGTTTTTATTTTCCCTGCAGAGTTTCTGCAAAACAGACTTTTTTATTGCATTGGTTCCTTAGAAGGTCTAGTGAGTATTTGATTTCATTAAAAAGCCCACAATCACCCATATTCTTTAAGAATTCTGATATTAGAGTGTCAATGATTGTCAGAGGTTTTAGATATTTTTTAGAAAGATATTATTGCAATGATGATCTTATTTTATATTTTAGGCACAACAATTTAAGGCCTATTGCTTGTAGTCAGGATAAAATGGAAGTAATTTAAATGTCCATCAATGGAGAAAGCAGAAATAAACTGTGTTATTGTCGTATGATGGACTATGATTCAGCAATTTAATGGACTAGATCTCTGTCTATCAACCTATACATGTATCCACAGAATGAGGAGGAGGAAAAGATAGATTGTAGTAAAATAGGTATAGAAACATATGATTTTTAAATGCATAAAGAACTCAAACAAATCAGCAAGAAAAAAAAATGACCTCGTCAAAAAATGGACAAAAAATATAAATAGAATTTTTTTTCAAAAGAAGATAGACAAATGGCCAAAAAACATATGAAAAATGTTCAACATCACTAATCATCAGGGAAATACAAATTAAACTGCGACGAGATGCCACTTTACCCCTATTGGAATGGCCATTATTTAAAAAAGTCAAAAAACAACAGATATTGGCATGAATGCAGAGAAAAGGAACGCTTATGCACTGTTGGTGGGAATGCAAACTAGTACAACCCCTGTGCAAAGCAGGATGAAGATTCCTCAAAAAATAGACCTACCATTCGATCCAGCAGTCCCATAACTGGGTATTTACTCAAAGGAAAAGAAATCATTTTGTCAAAAAGTCATCTGCACTCAAATATTTATTGCAGTACAATTCACAGTTGTAAAGATGTGGAATCAACCTAAGTGCCCATCAATTCATGAGTAGATAAAGAAAATATGTGTGTGTGTATATATATATATATCACATGGAATACTACTCAGCCATAGAAATGAATGAAATAATGTCTTTTTCAGCACTCTAGGTGGAACTGGAGTCCAGTATCCTAAGTAAAGTATCTCAGGAGTAGAAAAACAAACACAACATGTTCTCACTAATAAGTGGGAGCTATATGTGGATTCACATGGCACAAAGACACATAGAGGACATTGGAAACCAAGAAGGGGGGGAGGTGGGAGGGTGGTGGGTGACAAAAACATATCTATTGGGTACAATGAACACTGTCCAGGTGATGGGCATACCAAAAGCCTTGACTTCAGCATTGTACAGGGTATCCATGTAACAAAAACATTTGTACTCCCTTAATATTTTGAAATAAAAAATAAATGAATTAGCCATATGTATTTTTATTTATATATTGAATTGAAAAGATAAAAATTCCCTGAAAGACACAAACTATTATATGATTCAATCATCCCACATGTAGATATTTACTCAAGAGAAGAGAATGCATGCATCTGTACAAAGACTAGTACATAAATACTCATAGCAACTTTATTTGTAGTAATAGCCTAAAACCGGAAACAACCTAAAAGCCCATTAGTGGGTAAAAAGATGAACAAATTATTGTATATCTATACAACAGAATATTACTCAACAATAAAAAAAGAACTATCGATACCTTCAACAGTGGGAATGCATCTCAATAATTATGCCAATGGAAAGGAGCCAGACAAAACAGAATACATAAGAATAATTCTATTTGTATAAAAATCTAGAAGATGAAAAAATAATTTATGGTGACAGAAAGCAGAGCAGTGGCTGCTTAAGGACCGTGATCTAGTGAGATAGAGGAAGGCATGAAAAAGGCATAGGAGAAAACTTGAGAGGTCATGGGTATGTTCATTATCTTGACTATGGGGATGATTTGACAGGTGTATATGTAGGTCAAAATTTATGGAATTTTGCACTTTATGTATGTGCAGATTGTGGCATGTCAATTATACCTCAAGCTGTTCAAAAAGTATAATTGCTCATTTATATGAAAAGTGAAGTTGGTGGGATTTTTTTTCCCTTATAGTGCATAAAATTAAAGTGCATCTTAAAATTGATGGCATCTTATATTTTACAAAATACAGCAATGCATGCCTTTGATCTGAGATCCTGGTGGCTGAGCTTTATGCTGTTTTCAGCTAAAATCATGGTAAGTGATATAATATGCAATACTAGAGGGGGATGATGTTGGGAGAATGGTGCATTTGATTTTTAGACGTGTTAAAATGGGCTGCTAGTTTGCCCCAGTAGTTTCCTAACTGGTCACTACATCTTCTGAGGTCCTCTCTGATCCATTCCCCACATGGCAGCGCTTTTTCATTTGCAGACGTGGCCGTGTTGAATAAAGCCTGAGCTTTCCCACCTCTTTGTGAGGACAAGTCATGTGACTTAGTTTTGACCAATAAGATAAAGGCGGGGCCGGGCGGGGTGGCTCACGCCTGTAATCCTAGCACTCTGGGAGGCCAAGGCGGGTGGATCGCTCAAGGTCAGGAGTTCGAGACCAGCCTGAGCGAGACCCCCCGTCTCTACTAAAAATAGAAAGACATTATATGGACAGCTAAAAATCTATATAGAAAAAATTAGCCGGGCATGGTGGCGCATGCCTGTAGTCCCAGCTACTCGGGAGGCTGAGGCAGTAGGATCGCTTAAGCCGAGGAGTCTGAGGTTGCTGTGAGCTAAGCTGACGCCACGGCACTCACTCTAGCCTGGGCAACAAAGTGAGACTCTGTCTCAACAAAAAAAAAAAAAAAAAAAAAAAAGATAAAGGCAGAACTGATATGTGCAGCTAATTATAGTCACTGGTCTGAGAAAGGAGTTCCTGAAGTTGCAAATGGGTCTGTCACATCGTATTGTAAATGAATCTGATCTTTTTTTCCCTGCCTATAATTCATCCACACAGAAACTATGTTTTCAAAATAAAAACTTCCAGTCACAATTTAATTGCATTCTATAGGGGAAGTTGCAATGCTTATTCTTTGGATGCCAGTGCTGCAGCTTGCTAATCCCCAGACCAAAGCAGGCTTCTTCTGTGTCTTTGGACCAGTCATTTAGTATTTCTGCTTCAGGTCCCTCAGCTGTGAAATGTGGATAATATTACAGGGCTTGAGGGTGCTGTGAGGATTAATTAACATTGGCAGAGCACTTTGAACATAAGACTCTGCCCTCTTCACACGTTTTATCCAGGGACCTCAACAGACTGTACCAATAAGGCTGGTCCCATTTATCTCTGTTTTCCAGATCAGGTTATAAGGCAGAGAGAAATTAATGGCTTGCTCAAAGTCACTCGGTGAACTAGGGAAATAGCCCTGCGGAAGCCTCTGGAATATTGACTTCTAATCTTCTTGCAACAACCATTGGATACATACTTCATTTTGAAAAGGGGCCCTAGAAATGCCAAATACCTTTGTTATGTAGTTACTTCTCTCTGGTCTTTTTCTTGTGTGTTGGCCTAGACTTTTTTGGATCGTCTTGCAGGGACCTACAGAGCGGAGGGCTCTTCTCACCACAGAGGAGCTCAGAACATACCTGGGAGAGCCTAATGAGCACAAGGCTCTTTATTGTATTGCAATCAAGTTCACTACAGGTGTATGTTTGTTTTTGTGTCCTTAGTTGTAAAACTTAAGATGCGAGATCCACCTGTGCAGAAATAGACAAGTCATTCTGGTTTTTAAAAATTGCACTTGGAACTTATTTTTTTTTAATCACACAGGAGAAAATGAAAATCTCTCCTACTCCTGCCATCAATTAATAACCACTGCTAATATTTTAGTGCAGATATATTCAGTCTATTTTTTTTTCTATATAAAAAGCACATTATTAAAAAGGGGGACCAGACTATATAAACACTTTATAACATACTGGTCTTCTCGTTCTCCCAATTCCCGCCAACCCGACCGTCTTTCTGTTCTACCCCTGCCATGTGCCCTCCTGCCTCACACATCACTCATGCTGTCCTTCTTCTCCCACCCCCTCTCTACCCTCGCCTGGGTAGCAGCACCTCCTCCTTCCTACCTCAGCTCCCTAATTCTCCATCTCCCTCCTTCTAAAGAGCTCAAGTCCTGTCTCCTTGTTTGACGCTTATGCAGCATCATGTAACTTTTCTTCATGTGTCATTTTATGTTTATTTGACTACTTTAGAATGTCTCCCATTCCTAGTGGAGTACTAGCTCCATGAGGGCAGAGAATCTGGTCTCTTTGTGTCCCATCTGTTGACTTCCTGTACCTAGCATGCCTGGCTCAAATCGTAGCTCAAATAATATTTGCTGAATGAACAAGTAAGTGACATCTTTTCCATTCATTTTAATGGCAGTGATAGGGATTTGCAACAGGATGGTAAATGTGACTCATCCTGTTGTCTTCATTTTAGTGGAAGCCTTAAAGGCCCAGGGGGCAAAACCATTTAGAAAACATTCTAAAGCAAGGTGCTGGACCATCTGTGCAGTAATTGCTAAAAATTTAGAAAAAAGTGGTTCAAAACCATTTTGTCTGCATGAGTTGATCATGCATCTCAAGCCTAAATAAGACACTATGGTTAAAGAGATTAAAAAGGGAAGATTCCTTGGCAGAGAGCTGGTCTTCCCTCCCCATGGGCAATGGACAGGGGAGCTTACCCCTTACCCTAAAGCAAGGGAGCAGTTTTCAAGAGAATCACCCTGGAGGCCAGGTGTGCATGCTCTTAAACACAGGGGACACAGGGAGAGATGCCTGACCTACCCCTCAATAGTCTAAAGGTGAAGGCTTGGGGTTGGCTAGTTGCCCTGAGTGGCAAAACTAACAGCCATGGCTGCCCTGATGTGAGCTGATTGTCCATGGACAGGGCAACGCTGAGTGACCTTTTCCTCTAGCCAGTTAAACACAGAAGGAACAGCCAGAGGTTATTCTAGAATAGATGCCACCAAGAGGACCACCTGGAAGAGCAAAGCAAACCCAACACCAGCCTGGGTCCTGGGATCCTGGAGTTTGAGGGGATAAAGGGAAGCAGACTGATAAAAGAATTGCAAATGGAACTTGTAGCAAGTGGATGTCTAATAAATTCCCCAAAGCTCCGTGAGAGAAAGAAGAAACATTCACACACCCGCTACCTATAGGGCATCAGCTACAAAACAAAACCTGAACCAAGAAAAACTTCCCTGCAAGTTTATCATGAACACTACCACACGGGATGTTCTTATGACTACATATTTGTGCCTTTGGGTACGTTTCCAGAATTGAAATTGTTGAAGACCAAGGGTAAGCAATTATTGAAGTTTTTAATTTTTTTAAAATTTCAGAATATTATGGGGGTACAAACATTAAGGTTACATGAATTACTTTTATATCGTTTGAGTCAAAGTTCTAAGTGTGTCCATCACCCAGAGAGTGTGCATTGTACCGGTTAGGTGTGAATTTACCCATCCCCTCTTTCCTCCCTCCCATCTGCTTGATTTCTGTTGAATTTTATAAGTTTTTAATTTTTAATAGATGTTATCACTTGTGCTCCAAAATAGTTATATCGATTAATATAAATTCATGTTCTCATCAGCAGTTTTATTTTTCTTTTTCTAAAGATTTTTGGGTAATGGCCTTTAGAAGCAGATTTTTATATGATCTTACAATTTCCAGTCTAGTCTCTTCTAATTCATTTTTTTATTCATCAGACAGGCTAACACTTAAAAAACATAGATCAGATGCCCCTTCAAGATTTCCTTTTTTTGAATGAAATGCCATCTCCTTGCTGTGGCCTACAAGGACAGGGATGATAGTGTCCCTTCTTCTGTAGCTCTAGGACTACATTTCGCATCACTCCCTCCTTCTCCGGGCTTAAGCCATACTACCCTTCCTGTAGCTCTTTGAACTTGCCAAGCTCTTTTCTGCATCCTGGACTTTTCAAGTGCTCTTCTTTCTAGCCGGGACATACCTTCTCTGACATTTCCCAGAGCTGCTTCTCATCTTTCCCATCTTAGCTTTTATGTCATGGCCACAGAGAAGATTTCTGGACTCTCTTACCTAAAGTAGAGCTCTTTGTCACTCTCTACACAGCACACTGCTGATTCCCTTTTCACCACCCTCTGTAGCTATTTAAATTGTTTATTTACTTGTTTATTTTTTTCTCTCTTCCACTGGGATATAAGCTCCATGGGAACTTGTTTATCTGTGTAGCAAGTGTGTATGTGTGTGTGTGTGTGTGTGTGAGTGAGAGAGAGAGAGGGGAGAGAGAGAGATAGAGAAAGCTTATTGTGGACAATCTTTCCCCATAAGCAGGTACTCAAAAGTGTTCGTTGAATACAGAAAGGAAAGAGCAAAGCAACGAATAGCTGAAGCAGAGCTGCTCCCAGGTTTTCTCCCACCTGATTTGATGCCATCTCCCAAGTCATCCTTTTTTAGCTGGGTAGGACTGACAGAGGGGAGACCTGGCTGCAGAGCGAACAACCTCCCTCCTTGGTGCTAGCCAAATCATTTCCATTAGCACTGTCTCACCTTGCCAGAGGAAAGGCTGCATATGTTTCTGTGACACTCCCACTGAGAGCAGCAGGCAGCGGGGGCAAAGCTCAAGTTATTTTTGGTAAGGGTATTGGACAAGTGCCATTCTAGCCTCAGCCTCGGTACTTTGTGGCACTTGGTGAAAATACCACCTCCTTTGGCAAAGCTTGGGGGCCCATCACCTGCTCTGGAAAAGTGTAGAAGCTTCTGGATTTCTGCACACAATTTTCTGTTCTTAACAGCTAAAAAATAAGCATAACAATGATAATAATAATTTGCTGAATGAAATGAGAGAGCATGGCAAGAGCTGCCCATATGTTTGAGCTAGAGTGGATTTCTGCTTTGAATGTGGTGGACTAGGTAGCCTTGGGTTAATTTCTGGCTCTGCAATGCTATGGTTAGAAGGTTCTGCTTCAATGCATGACTCAGTTTTGTATCATACCAATAAGATGCCCACCTAGGGGTAGAGTACTACTATATGTATCATCTTTGAACACACACTCTTTTCATTTTAATTAATACTTTTTTAATGAGGGCAGTATCATGGCCTGACTAGGACAAGGCAAGTGAAGCAACAGGAGTGCAAGATTTAAGGAAGCACTCACTATCACGGTCATGTAGATGGAGGCTCCGCACTCACACAGCCCTGACAGTGAGTGCCTCCTTAAATTTTGTACCCTACATGCCTCACTACCTGCCCTAGTCCCAGCCCTGGGGAGTGTGCTCTCTATAATCCAAATCAAATGGGCTCAAATAAACAAGACAGAACAAAAATGTGGCCACTGGGAAGTCCAAGAGGTAGTTCTCACTCCAGGCATGGTAGCTCTATATCTGTTTGTAGACCTGCTTGCTCCTTTCTTGGCTCTTTTCTCAGTCAGGTTCTCATTTTGCAGACAAGATGGTCAGGACTGGCTGCAGGCACACCTTGTCTCTTTTTTAGGTGTACAAACCTCAGTGTTTTCATCAGTTCCCCCCATGGAAGACTTTGATTGGCTCTTCTAGGTCACATGCTCATCCCTGTGCCAATCCCAGGGTGGTGCGTGGGTTGATCAGGTGTCCAGCCCTGAGGTGGGAGTGATTGGGGTCCACTGCCACTTGCTCCAACAGAATCATGCAGAGTTGGAACTGAGTCAATTCCCAAATGACAGAGGTTGGAGCAGTTGGCTGAGGTCACTTTCACATCCGTCAGTCTATAGCTTTATGGACTATAGAAAATTTTGAGATTTTTCAAGTAATCTAAACCTTATAGGTGTGTCTGTATACAGTTAATTGAGATTCTTTAAGATTCAAGTCACAGTGCCATAGACAGGTGCCCCAGACAGGACTCCTTTGGTGGCAAATGACAGTTTATCTTAGTTTGGGCTGGTTTATACAAAAAATGGAATTTTTTAGTTTGTGCAATTAAATAGCATAGCGGTGGCACAGGTGAGGTAGAAAGTGCTAAATGACCCACCTTTTTATCTTTATTAGAGATAGGATCTCACTATGTTGCTCAGCCTGGTCTCAAACTCCTGGGCTCAAGCAATCCTCCCCTTCGGCCTCCTGAATTGCTGGGATTACAGACGTGAGCCACCATGCCTGGCTTTTGATCAATCCATTATCAATACATTTTGTTCTCTCAGTAATAGAACCATGCCCAAATAGAGAAGGAATTTTCTATTCTTCCTTGGAGCTAGGTGTGGCCATGTGACACATTGGTCCATGGGATGTAAGAGAAAGAGATACTTGAAACTTCTGCATCACATTTTTATTGGGCAGCTGGTTTTCCTCCATGCTCCCTCTTTCCTTTTTCTGGAAAATGATAGTAACTAGATTCAAGGATGGAAGCCACATCCTTAGGTGCCAGAGTTGACCCACAAGTTTGAATCCCTGGAAGACCTTATGGGATGACGCTTCCTACTTGCCTGAGACAAACTGTCCACGCTGGATGGTTACATGAAAAATAAATATACTTTTTATCCAACTTAAGTCATTGCATTTGTCTCATTGTTACAACAGTTTCACATCTACTTAAGTAACATAATAATATTTTCTTGGGGTGCTGGATGAGGGGGTTCTAACCGTGTGGTCAGGATTTGGTTTGTTCTCTTTATCTCTCAGTTCTGTTTCTTGTGTGTAGCCTTCACTCAGCCCTGCCCTGGAGCTTCATGAGTATGCCAGCAGCTCCTGTCCAAATTCCATTTCAGCCAGAGGGTCAGTCTTCGTCCCAGCGTTCAGCAAAAGTAACCCAGTTAGCCCTTAATTGGCCAGCTTAGGTCATGGAGTCATGTTGGAACGACTCGCCAATGGTCCAAAGAAGGGCAATGTATGGGGCTATGCACCTCTGCTGGGGGCAGGGGATAAATATACTCAGGTGAAAATGGTGACCACTACTGGAAGAAGGGAGTCTGGATGCTGAGGAAGCAAACAGAAATCTATACTACAAATAAGAAGTTCTAAGTGTCAAAAATTGATTTAAAAACACAGGCTGAAATAATTTTTTTTGTCAAACGTATTTCTGGTGAAACTAAATTGTGTGTGACTATATGTTTGGCAGCACATAGTTGTGCAATTTGTGCACTGTGCAACTCTATAAGCACTACTTACATTGCACATCTCTGTGAATTGCTCTTTTCCCTTTCTGCCTTGGTTGCATATGGCACAATTTGGACAAGTGTAATCACAGTATATCACAGTCTATATATTTTGGGTGTATATCAACTTGATTTCACCAAACGTACAAATAAAACCATATACTGGATTCAATGTTGCAATTATTAATAAGAAAATCACCGTTGCCTCACATTTAATTTGATGTTTTCTAGTTTGAATCTAGTTTCCTCAGTTCTAGTTTAATTGTTTATGGATGTTGATTATAGACAACATTACTGATCAAGGGTTGGATTTCTTAGCTTCAGTTTTTGTCAGCAATTATTTCTGTTACTTTGGGCCACTCACTTCAAGCTCCTAATGCCTTAACTTCTTCATCCTTTGTTTCCACGATACTGTAGATTTGGACTACAAATGGTGTGTTAAACAAATGCCTTCCATGAACACCTCTATTTCATGGCAACCATGGACAGCATTTTTTTGTTGTTGTTCTAACCCTTCAGAAAGAGCTCTCAAAATGATTTTACCATTTCATTCTCTTTTGGTGAGAAATTTAAAATTAAAATATCATTTTCCATAGAATGACAACATGAAGACAGAACAGATGGTTTACTCTATAGCAAAAAGACTTCTCCCTGCCAAAATATTTGCTTTCTGATTGTCCCAATTTAGTCTCAGTTCTCCCATGACACATTCTTAGGGGATTCTCTTCTTTAACTAGCACCCGTCAAGCCAAGGTGACTGAAAGCTAATGTTCTCAGAAGATTCATAAAATCTTAGAGTTGAAAGACCTTCAGATATCATCAGGTCAAAGAATCCACTAGTAAGTGAATCTTCTTCTCAGCAGCTCTGACCAAAGATCACCCAGCCTTTGTTTGGTTACCTCCAGTGAACAAGAATTATCAAATTTCTGATATCCTCTTTGCCTTTGTACATAGTGCAAACGATTAGAAAGGTCTTCCTTGGAAACTAACTAGCAACCTTCTCAGAGACACCTGCTCTTCAGAAGAGGTACAAGAGGGTGTTTACAAGCAGAGCTGGGCACCACACACACCTCCCTCGATCAGATCCTAGCTCTGAAAGCAGCCAGCTGTAGGATCTGGGGCGAGTCCCAGGGGCCTAACTAGTCTGAGCTTCACTCTGTAAAATGTGGAAGCTAGTACCTAACTCATTATTCCCTTAACAAGATTAGCACAATGCCTACTAGCAGGTTGGTGCTCAATAAATGTTAGCAATTATCAACTCAAGTAAGCTTCAGGAAGGTAATGCAGTCAGGGGCAGGTGAGTGTGAAATCCGATCCACTTTTAATCTTATTTTATAGGCAGTATCCCATAATGGTTATGAGAGTGAGCTCTGTTGCCAGACTGTGGAGGTTAAAATGCGGGCCTGGCATTTACCTAAGGGGGCACTTACCTGAAAAAGTGCAGGGGAGGTTAAATGAGTTAATCCATGCAAAGGGCTTAGAACAGTGCCTGGCATCTGCGTAGCCATTTTGACCACCACTGAGGATCTACTGAGCTCTTACTTCGGGTCCGGCTTTGGGGAAACACAAAGTGACGCCAAGTCTTAGCCCCTAGGAAACTTACAGGGGGCGGAAAAAGACAGGCTCGAACAAGGAAACAGGGCACTTGATACCACGGAGGGCCAGGTCCCCAATGCCAAGGAAACCCAAGGAAGCTCTTAGCTTGAGCCATGACAATATCCCTCTCCGCTCAGGCCAAGGTCAAGGCAAACGCGGCAACACCACCTCCCCAGACACCACACACACACACACACACACACACACACACACAATCAGCCCTTCTGGGGAAGGACCAGGGCCGAAGGGAGAGGGGTGGGCGGCGGCTGGAAAAAAGTGAAATTTCCTCTCCTGCTAAAATGAGCCACGGGAGCCAGCAGACAGGAGCCTTATCTCGCAGGCTGTAGGCGAGGCGCGGGGGCGGGCTGGGCGCGGATCGCAAGGGGCAGCGGTCGGGGAAGGTGGGTGGGAGACCAGGCCGGGAGGTGGGAGCGCTCTGAGTGCGGCTGCTCGCGGGTGGCCACAGCCCGGCGCTGAGACCTGCGCGGCTCCTCCCCTCGGCCCCCCCACCTCTTTCTCCTCCTTCCTCCTCCTCCTCCTCCTCCTCCTCTTCCTCCTCCTCCCCAGCCCCGGGAAGAGGCAGGGCTGGATCCCTTGGCAGGCGCGCTCCTCCTCCTGGCGGGCCCGCTGCGGAGTCAGCTGACGCCGGCGCTCCAGCCTCGCCTCCCCGCGCCGCGCTGTCCGCGCTCCCCCAAAGTGGCTGCGAGCCGGCCGCCCACTTTCGGGGTTCGGGGGACGGGGAAAGTGATGTGCGCCTTCTGAAGCCTCCCCGAGCCACAGCGGAAGCAGCGACACCTCTCCAACTTTCTCCCCCGACTCCTTCTCTTGATCCTGCCTGCCCTCGACCCTCCCCAAAGCCACTTAGGGTGCGCGCGCCTGGGTAAGGGGGGTCACCGGCTGCCTGGGATGGCTTCCAATTTTAATGACATAGTGAAGCAAGGCTACGTGAGGATCCGGAGCAGGCGCCTCGGGGTAAGTATCGATCCTTTCCTCTCTACCGTTCGCCGGCTCGCTGTCTTTATCCTCAGCCAGCATCCCTGGAGGGCGCAGGAGATGCCCCGGCTGCGCGCCGCTTTCTCCGCCGAACCCACATCTCCCGCGGCGGTCGCCGTGAGGCCGGCGTCTAGGTATGTCATGGATCTATCTTTATCTCTCGGATGACTTGGCTTTCCGATGGTGGCCGCGTGTGCGGCTGCGGTAGCCGCTGGAGCCCATCTACTAGAAATAAATATTTCTCGGTAGCCATGGGAGTCCGAGCCGAGAGCCGGGCGGGGGCGCAGAGCCCGCCGGGTGGCCCCGGGCCCCTCTCTTCCCATTCGCCGCCAACTTAACTTTTCCAGGGGACGCATCGACTGGCTGAAGAATAGGACACACGTTCTCGGTGTGAACGAGGTCAGTGACCCTCTGACCCCAGGGAGAGATTTTTGCCAAGCGGAAGGTCTCCTCCGACTCGCGGTCCTGGACAGTCACTCACCTCTGTCCCAGGTGCTGGCAAGGGCGGTGCGGGTTGGCCTCTGGCCGGGGCCAACTTCGGGGAGATGCCCGGATCGGAATTTTGTCTCGTCCTAAACCTGGGTGGTGGATTTCTGTTGCCGGAATACACATTGGAGACCCACTGGAGGATTATTGAGCGTGGAGCATAGTACCTGGCGTAGAGCAAGTGCTCACTGAGTACCTACTGAGAGAAAGAATGAATGAACCTGAGGGTACGTGAGGACAGATACTGACACGGGCTGGCTCCTTTCTTAAAACTCCCTGTCGTGCGCCCCTGTCTCTTGGCTCTTCCCCAGGGAGCCCGCAAGAGAGAAACCACCCTTCCTCTCTTTGGGTCCCAGGGATGGTGAAGGACTTCTTGAGGGAGGGGGCAGAGCCCGGAGTGATTTTTTTTTTTTTTTTAATTTCAAACTGGGCTCCTCATTTCTCTTTGCTTTGTGTCAAATTTTGTTGCTGTTTGAGTTAATCCTGTGCGTTTGGGCCAGAGATAGGGGGTGAGCTGGGGGTGGGGGTGGGGGAAGGAAAGTATACTTTAGTATTTCCTGAAATAATAACCTCAGTAATGATGTGGACTGGCCCTGTTGAGGGTGAGTGATAAACTGAATGTCTTTCTCTACAAATACATGACATTTGCCATCTTTCTCTAAAGTGGTGTTTGGACTTTTTTTTATGTGGCAGATACTTTTACTGAAAATTGAAGAGAAATTTCACAGTAGTGAACTGAGCCAGGGAGGAAAACCTGGTGGAGGGAAACATCTGTAATTATTATAAAACCTTTGCCAGATTCGTTTTGGTTTCTTTCTTTCCTTCTTTCCCCCTTCCTTCCTTCCTTCCTTCCTCTCTCTCTCCCTCCCTCCCTCTCTCTCTTTCTGACTTTCTCTCTCTCTCTTTCTTTCTTCTTCCTTTCTTCCTGCTGGTTACCATGTTTTAGCAATTATGTCCTGTGATATTGTGAATATATAAATGTATAATTAGGGAGAAATGTAACAGAACTAACCATATCTGTCAGCCCTGCCAAAGTTTCCTTGGTTTTCTTTTCTGCTATGCAAATGTTCTCTCAGCAAGAACAATCATTGTTGGAGAACTTAAATGAGTAACTCCCATGTAAAGGACAAAAAATAATAGGAATATTAGTTATTTATTTTTTGAGACTGAGTCCAGCTCTGTCCCCCCAGGCTGGAGAGCAGTGGCGTCATCATAGCTCACTGCAACTTCCAACTCAAGTGATTTTTCTGCCTCAGGCTCCTGAGTAGCTGGGATTACAAGTGAGCACCACCATGCTTGGCTAATTTTTTCTGTTTTTGGTAGAGATGGGGTCTCACTGTTGCTCAGGCTGGTCTGGGGCTCCGGACCTCAAGGGGATCCTCCCGCCTCAGCCTCCCAGAGTGCTAGGAGTATAGGTGTGAGCCACCACATCCAGCCAAAACTTTATATTTTTGATAAGCTTATAGGCTGGCCAAGTATTGTAATTTTAAAGGGAGCATTAAAAACACCATTCTAATTTAGATTTACTCCATCATGTCAATTGAGGGAATTGGTAAGAGGCATCCATTGTGAGTTAGAGAGCATTCCAGTAGGAAGAAAGCATGCATTATTAATGCACAAAATATGAATTATTCATAAGGATCAGAGTTTATGCCAAATTGTGACACATGGTAATTTATTTGAAAGACTGGTTACCATCACTCTCCAGTTTGTGGTAATGGAGATTTTTTTTATATTATTACAATTGACATAATATAGGCCCTGTGTGTGTGCCAGCATTTAAGGACAGATATTTGAAGCCAAAGTAATGGAAAAGTAGTTTAGTTTGCATTTGTTTCACATTTTACAGTATTTTGGATGCCAGTGAGCAATATACTTTCTCAAGATGTAGTCATTTTGTCTGTGTTAACACTCAGATAGATTTTAGAATATCCATTGAATTATGGTTATTACTCATGGAGAGAAAAGGACAAAAATATGATCAAATAAATCTGGTCTTATTTGTTAGCTTTGGTTTTTATCACCCGTTAATTTTTAAAAAATAGTTTTATGATATGATTTACAAAGAAGGCTGATTACATAGTTTTCAGAACACAGTGTAAACTAAAGTTTTAATGGAGGGTTCAAGTAATGGTGAAAGATGCTTTAGGAAAATGGCATATGGACCCTCTGTCCAAAGTAAGGAATGTGAGTAGTATGAATCTAGGCTGCATATAGCTTAGAACAGCATGCACCGTGTGTATTCTAAGAACATGGGCAAGTCTTGAGGAGAGGTGGGACGTTGTGTCTGGCACAGAGCAGGCTCTCAGTAAGTGCATGTTAAAATATGCATCGAACTATATAGTGAATGCATGAGCTCGTGATTCATAACCCTCTTTAGGAACTAATCCGACAGTGGTTTTATTAATGGAATCCAGACAAGTGTCTGTGGATTATAACCATGTTTGGGAGGGTTTATAATTAAATACAAAAACAACATTTCATGGTAAGCAGCTGTCATGCCAAGGAATGCTTCCTCAGGTTTGGAAAAAGAGAAGGGAACAAATTCTGCTTCTCTTACTTGTTAGCCCTATGACCCCTGACCTTTCTTGGCCTCTTTTTTCTGGTCTGTACAATGAATACTATTTAATGATGTTTTGGGAGCATTAAATAAGATGTTTGTGAAAATGCAATGGAAATGTAGAGCATTGATTCTAATTGTATTATTTTATTTAATATAATCAAAGATGAGTTAGGATTGGTAGAAGGATACAGGGATTATCAATTTCCTTATCTTTCTATCTAGCAGTATCCAAAGGCATGAATGCTTATGCAGCTCTAGATTTTTTTATTGGATGAAGCTTTTATAAATTTTATATGTATGTGTGTGTATGCATACATACATGTATAAATAAAACATACATATACACCTGCATATATTATATAATATAGGTATAAATATATATATGACTTTTTTAATGGAGCAGGAAACATTCTTATTTTTTTGTTTGTTTGTTTTAAGAAATGGAATCTCCCAAGTAGCTGAAATTGGGACAGGAAACGTTCTAAGAACATTCTCATTCAAATGGATTACAGAAAAATGACCACCTTTAGTTGAATTCCTAAACAGTTTAAGTGATTAAGCAATCAAATATGTATAACCATATTGTTTTCTTTGAACATCAAAAAGCTTAATGAAATTCAAATCATTTAACTGAGAAGTTTCACTATCTTCATATCTGCATTCTCCAGCTCAATCTCCATTGGTTCGTGGAGGTCACAGGCTGTGCCCTGGGTACAGTATTTGTTCAGGAATGTTGATGTTACTATTTGGGGGGCGGGGTGGAAGGGGAGCAGCTGTCTATAATTATCTGACTAGTCCACAAAATGCACTAAAAATTTCTTCTTAGGCGAGTGGCAAATCAGGCGATTTGCACATGATTAACCTGCTGCATGTGTGACTTCGATGCCATAATATGACGGTTCTAATGTAGTTTCTTTACTTGCAAAGGAGAGACTTTTCCAGTCAATAATTGCCAAGACTTATCCATAATACAAGCTTCAGAGCTGAAACTAAGACCTGTTTTCTTTATCTACATGCAATCCCTCAGTTACTTGCCTTTATCTACCATTTCTGTGCTTTCATCTACCAAGGACTTATCAGCTGGGACCTCTTCTCAGAACTCCACTCTGACATATTCTCCTGTCTACCCCACATCTCTGCTTGGACATCTGATAGATGTCTCAAACTTAATGCATCTAAACCTTTGATTGTTTCAACCACGCCTACTTCCCCTCTAGTCTTCTCCATCTCAGGCACTAGAGGTTCCCAAATTTTGGTTGCCCAGGTAAAAATCAATTAAGAAAGCAAGCAGATGAACTTTGGCATTATTTCTCTCTTCCCTCATCTGTCACCCTCACAGTGAATCTGTCAGGAGATCCCGTGTGCTCTATCCTTGACATATATTTAGGCTCCAACTACCTCTCACACCGTCCGCTGCTACCATCCTGGCCCGAGCCCCGCTCATCTCCTCCCTGGAATATTGCAGTGACTTCCTCATTTGTCTCCCTGCCCGCACCCTTGCTTCTCTTCCATCCTTATCCATACAGCAGCCGTGGTGTTGCTTTGGAAATGTAAGACAGATCATGTTGCCTGGCTGCTGAAACCACCAGTGGCTTTCTATATGCCACAGAGTGAAAGCCTTACGACGGCCACGAGGCCCTCTGACTCGGAAGCTTTCCTCTTTCAGCTCCCCTGCTGGGAATGCTGTTTCCCCAGCTATCTCCTCTGGCTTGCTCACCCACCTCTTTCCTCAAATGCCGCCTTCTCAGCAAGGCCTTTCAGACCACCCTGTTTTATTTCTCTCCCCTCTTCCCTTTATCCCATCCCTTTTTTTTCTCCTTAGATATGTCACTCCTCGCATATTGGTCTGGATGTTTTACTTATTTGTTTATTGCCTCTATGCCCCAAAGGGCACATGAGACTCCGTGAGGGCTGAGGTTTCTCTCTCTCCTTTGATCATAGCTGCACCCTGATGCCCAGCACAGTGCCAGGCACAGGCTGGGCACTTGATGAAGACTTGTTGAATGAATGAATGAAAGGATGAATGACTGCATCACTGTGTAGTGGTTTAAGAGCACAGGCTCTGACATGAGACTGCATTAAAATCCCAAATCAATGTCTGGTTATGTGACTTCTGGTGAGTCATTTACTATTTATAGGCCTCAGTCTTTTGTAAAAATATAGACACTCTTACTACTCACCTAATAGATAGATCATTGGAAAGGGCTGAACACAGTGCTTGACACAGTAAAAACCCAATTAATGTTTATTGCTGCTCTCACTCCTCCTAGCACAGTTATAGGATGAGGACACTTAAGTGGGTGTTATTTTCACTACTTCTACTGCAATTGCTCTTATCCTCCAAGAACTTGCTGTTTAGTTAGAAAAACAAACTTAATATCCATGAAATAATGTACAAGCACAAATATTGCTTGACATTGATGCTAAGTGTGGGAGGAATGTCCACCTTTATAAGACTTTTCATGATCCTTGCACAAATGGCAAAGATATTGAGTAAGGAGAAGTATATCTCTGTGTAACCTCAGTTTGAATGAACTCACTGGATTGGGAGGTGTTTCTGTTAATTCAGGGGACTTTTTTTGGTAACAGAGAATAGATTTAATAATGGAGCAGTTAATGGCCAGATTTTAGAAAAAAATATTTCCTAACCTTTTCATTTTCCAGTTTCACCTGACCTAATATGCCAGAAAGACTTTAACATTTCATTTAGGGTTTTTAGATTTAGATATTCAGGAATCTATGCATTTTATGGCACCATGAAAAAGTCATAATTTTAATATTAAAATCATAGAAATAGATATTTCGTACACTATTGTTACGTAAGTACATGTACACATGTGCACACGCACAGGCATGTACAAACACATGCAACCTTTTGGTAAGCTTAATTCATGAAGTACTGTTTTTCTTCCTCAAGAAAAAGAGGCTTTAGGGTCACTTTTCCAGCAATGAAATTTGTGACCAGCTAGACTGCATCTACACATGCGTCAGTCAAGATAACATGATATTTCTGCTCCATTTGAATCAGCTTCACTGATGTGGTTTCCATGTCAGAAGGGCTTTCCAGCTGGTATTCCAGTCATCTTCATCTGATTGTCAACGTGTATGCTATGATTAATTATGCATAAAGTCAGATTTTAGATCATCATGCCCAAAATTGATTTCAGCAAAGAATGGCCAATTTAGTGACTTTGCATGTAGATGTACACCAAATTAATGATTGATGATTTCCCCCACATCTGCCAGTTTATTTTTATAATCATATTTACTAGAAGATGAGAAATATTTATTTTTTAGCAGCTTTGTAATTTCGGGGGAATTGTTATTTTTGGTATTTTAAGAATTTAGTTTTCCTTTGGAATATATTTCCTTTTATTTATTTTATTTTATCATTCATCAAATACTTTTTGGGTGCCTACTAGTGTTAAGCTTAATGTACACCACCTAAAATAAGGCAGATATCATCACCATCCTCAAGTAATTGACAGTTTAATTTTGCACTTGTTAACAGGAGATTAATGTATTCATTGTAGTTAAAGGTGAACTAGTCTGAGTGACAGGTCAAATATTGAAGTGAAAAGATACCTGCAGATATTTCCCTATCCCACCCCCCCCCTTTTTTTTTGGTGAAATGAGGAAGAGCAAATTTGATTTTCCTCTTACTCCAGGAATTTGATCCTAGTATGTTGGAAATAAAACCTTTGGCAATCCTAAGCCAGGAAGAGATTATGATGCCTCCCTCCTGCAGCCCCCTTTTCCTGTGAAATTAAAAATAAAATTGTGAGCTTAGAAATACCATGAGATATATGTGAATGTTGAAATTAAAATAGCTTCTTTCTAGAATGCAAATAGCTAAATTTTGGGCATTTGGAAGCTGATTTTTGCAAAGCAGTTTGGGGGCTGTCCTTATTTTACTAGTATTCTCAGCTTCTGATTATGCCCTGGATGCCAGAGAACATAAAAGTTAGCTGTGTGTACTGTGCTCTTGGGTAGAGTTGTTACCTAGTCTCCGGGGATAGGATGTAGGTGACTTTGCTGAGATGATGGTTTGTAGCTTGTACGAGATTCTTCCAGGGGTCCCGACCTCCCTGCCCCAGAACTGCCCACTTCCCATCCTTTATACTTTCCAAAAGGTTAAGAACCACCGTCTCATTTTTTAAATTAAATTTTTTCATTTTTATATACTTGTAGGTTCACATACAGTTGTATGAAATAATACAGAAAGATATCCCATGCCCTCTACCCAGTTTTCCTCAATAGTAACATCTTTCAAATTTATGCAACAATATCAAAACCAGGATGCTGACATTGACACAGTCGAGATACAGAACATTCCCTCCCCACAAGGATCCTTCCTTGTGTTCTTAAATAATTGCCCCTCCTGCTCTCATTCCCATAGCCCCAAACCCCTGACAACCACTAATCTGTCATTTTGTCATTTCAGAAATGTTACCTATATGGAAACACACAGTATGAAACCTTTTGCAATTGGTTTAAAAATATTAAAAAAACTCAAGACAATTACCTGGAGATTCATTCAGGTTGTTGTGTATATCAGTTTGTTCTTTTTTATTGCTGAGTGGTGGCCCATGGTATGGATGTACCGTAGTTTGTTTAGACAGTCACCTGTGGAGGATATCTGGGTTGTGTCCAGTTTTTGGCTATTATGGATAAAGCTGACATAAACATTTGTGTACAGGATCTTGTGTGAATGTAAGTTTTCATTCCTCTAGGTAAATGCCCAGGAGTGCAGTTTCTGGGTGGTATAGTGGTTGCATGTTTAGTGTTTTACAAAACTGCCAAACTTCTTCACGACAGTTGTACCGTTTTACATTCACATTAACAATGTCTGAGTGATCCAGTTTTTCTACATCCTTGCCAGCATTTGGTGTCATCACAATTTTTTACTTTAGCCATCCTTACAGGTGTGTAGTGATATCTTTTTATGGTTTTAATTTGCTTTCCCTACAGGGTGGGCAATGCTGAGCATCTTTTTATGTTGTTTGCTGTTTGTATATCATTTCAGTAAAATGCCTGGGTTGTTTATCTTTTTACTGTTGAGTTTTGGCAGTTCCTTATATATTCTAGATATAAATCCTTCTCAAATACATGATTTGCACATATTTTCTCTCAGTCTATAGCTTATCTTTTTGTTTTCTTAACAGGATATTTCTCACATCAATTTTTAAAATTTTAATGTAGTTCAGTTTCCTACTTTTTTCCTTTTGTGAATCATGCTTTTGGTACTAACTCTTTGTTCAGCTCAATATCTTGAAGAGTTTTAAAAACTTTTTTTCTAAAAGTTTTATAGTTTATATTTTACATGTAAGTCCATCATCCATTTTGAGTTAATTTTTTGTATAAGGTTTGAGTTTTAGGTCAAAGTTCTTTTTTTGCCTATAGATGTCCAATTACTCCAGCACCATTTGTTGAAAAGGCTGTCTTTTCTCCATTGAGCATTTTTATGTGTGTCTACTCCTAGGTCCTCTATTCTGTTCTGTTATTCTGTACACCTTATGTATGTGCAATGATGTGTCTACACATGTCTATATTTGTAAATATACAATAAGTCTTGAAATAGGTTTGACTCATTCCTCTGAGTTTATTCTTCTTTTTAAAATTGCTTTGGCTATTCTAGTTCCTTTGCCTTTCTGTGTAAATTTTAGAATAGTGTTGTCTGTAACTGCTAGAAATCTTTCTGGGATACTGTTTCATTTTAAATATGTATAAAATTGAATTGATACATTAGTCTTTTTTTGTTTGGGGTTCACACTTTAGTTTGGTCTCAGTTTGTCCACTTATTAGTTCTGTAGCCTTGGGGAAGACTGCTTATTGTTTAACTTCCTCATATAAAAAATGAGGATGATAATAGACTTCTCACAAAAGATAAGTCTATCAGACTCTTAATCCTCTTCCCAACTCACAGTAGAACTCAGTGAGTCACAATATTGATTTTTATTTTTTATTTTTAAAAGGTTGAAATGATATTTGTTGTTCATCGTCGGTAAGAGCCATGCACTGGTAGAAATGACTTCACTCATATCCCAGCAGAAGACTCATGTCTTTGGTAATTAAATACACAGAGCAGTCTACCTTCCTCTTGCTGTTGACTTCAGTGACGTATGTTTATATTACTGGGTTTATTTAGGAGCCACTAATGAAACACGACCTTAGAAAATATAGAGTTAAGTATATTAGCCAAAACGAAAGACCTTTAATTAAAGGGCTGCCCACAACATTTTTGCCTGTTAATTCTGGCCGTGTTGCCCAAATGTGAGAATTATATGTCTGGAGGGATAATTTTGGGGCAATCAACAACATTGAATCATGAAATGAGAAAAAGTGTTACTTGCTGTTCAACATAGTTAAGAGGGTTCATGTCTAATCAGCCTTTTAATAGAGAGAAAACCCTCCTTGGGTGCGGTGTCTTCAGGGTAACGGTATCATATTTCACTGTATTAACTTTATATTGTAATACATTTTATATTTACTTTCAAGTGATACTGGCTTTCCATTTAAGATAAGAATGTGTGCTTCCACTTTAAATAAGCTTATTTCTTTTAGAAAGTAAAGCAACTTAGATGGTTGACCTTGGAGTGCAGGTGTTGCCAAGCAGTGGCAACACTTGTGGAGGTGGGTGGTGGAACATGGATACGGCACAAATCCAGAGGGCGGCCTGTGCAAGGCTGAAGTTTGGGAGGTGCAGGACTGTTGTACTTATTTTTTAAAGTAGGTTTTCTCAAATTTCTTTACTTAGAGCTACCATGTGGCTTTATTTTATACAAATACCTTAAAAATTGGGCTTTATGGAAAAAACTCCCATGTACCCAATATCATCCTCTTAACAAAACTTCTCTCTGATGTCACCATGTATATGTCACCTCTCACCCCCAAGAATGTATAGCTTTACCTGAAATTTGCTCAAGCTCCTATTTTGTCTTCCCTTCATTAAGATATGCAATGAATACTTTAATCGTTAATAGTAAGAGAAACTAGCGTGTCTTACGAATGACCTAACTCAAATTAAATTAAAACACTAGTATTGAGTTCAAAGCTTTTACTTAATATGTTTCAATGTTTAGGAGAGCAATTCAACTCTTAAAATGAATTGTTTTAAATCTTAACACCATACTTTCATTCAAGAATAGAAATTTAGTTTCAAAATCTTTAAGAAATCATACTTCTTTGAATTGCTTAGCAAAATCGACTCTTCATACCAACAATTCCTCAGTTTCCAGGTTTCCACTTACCAATATGCAGAGATTTTGACTAATCTGCGCAAAAGCCACTTTTTGAGCCTGGATTGTATTCCATCAACAGTGGCCTCAAATCTAGAAGTTATCATGAAACTAACCTGGTCTTCAATACCCATTAATTCAGGTGTGAATTGTAGTGTGAAGTGAGGTTTGATAGGAACGTAGGAACATTCCCGGGGGTGGGTTGTCCCTTGGAGAGGTCTTAGTTGGATTGTGTCTGTCTTCTCTATTAACTGGCTGTTCTGACCTCTGATTTCCTCCTGACTGGCTCTCTCGGTGTCAGATTCCTGCCTCAAAACCACTTGTCTTGGTCACCACATTTAAAGCTGCCCTCTCACATCCTTCTAGAACCTAATTTGTCTATGCACAGAATTTTTAAAAATTAACTTTATTAATTTTACACCATTTATTTTTACCTCTCTCTCTCTCTCTCTATATATATATATGTATGTCTCGTTGTTGTTGTTGTTATGTCTTCTTCCCCTAGAATGTAAGTTCTATGAGACCTATAAGTTCTAGACTTTGACTGTTTTGTTCACTGCTATAGCTACCACTCTTAGCCCATGGTAAATGCCGAATATTTGTTGATTGAGTGGATGAATGGTTTTATTTCAGGTCAGAATGTTGGAATGGGATATTCAGATGTAAGAAGACAAATAGAAAACTGTGCCTATATCCCACCTGATTTTGTTGTAGATTCTATTCTGAGTGGTAGAATGTTTTAGGATTTCTCATATTTGCTGTTGGTATAAAATCTGCAAATTTATCATTAGGGAATATTGCAATTAATACTGACAGTTGGGTTTACTCCCTTAAAATTAAATTTTACTTGATTTTTTTGGAATAGATAATATATACTTGGTACAAAATTTGAGGGTACAAAGATTATGCATTGAACAATAAGTTTTCCTTTCATCCTCATCCCCAAAAATCATCTAGTTCCTTTTTCCATGTGTAAATGCTGTGAATAATTTCTTCCAGAATAGTCTATAAGCAGTTTTGTGTGTGTTTGAGTGTATGTTTGTATGTGCATGTGTGTGAGCAACATATAATTATATACTTTTCTGAGCCATGGAATTTTTATTTAGTAACATATGATGCTTTTCAGTAATTGGATAGGATTCCGCTGCTTGGATATATCTTATACCTGATTTGCTTATTTTTTTATTTAGCCTTCATTTTTTTCCTTACTTCTTTCTTTTATTTATTATTAAATATGTTCATGAAGTAGGTATTGTTTTTTACACCCATTTACAGATCATGAAACTGAGATACTAAGGATTAAGTTTTTGACCAACTCATACAGCTATGTGTGGCAGAGCCTGCATTTGAATCCAATCCGTAGCTCTTTCGTGAAGCATTAAGGTAATTGCATTTATCTTCTCTGTTACAAACAGTGCTACAGACCACCCCTCATCACACCCACTGATGAGCCTGTAGGTGAATAAATTCTTAGAAATGGGACTTATTGTCCAAAGGGTTTTCACATGTATGATTTTACAAAAGTTGCCTTGGAGGATGTTCCCCAGGAATGTGTAAGAAAGCCCATTTCTTCTCATTTTGACACAGTGTGCTTGAGGGCTTTTTCAATGTTTTGCCAGCCTGCTAGGTGAAAAATGAACTCATTTGTGTACAGATTTTCTTAAGCATGAGGCTGAATTTTTGGCCATTTTATAATCTTTTCAGTTTTGCAGTCTTTTTTAAGAGTGATATTTATTCAACTTAAAAAGTTGTTATTAAGTAAGAATTTAGAAACATAAATCATAATTATTTATCTTAAAAAAAAAACCTTCCTGGGAAATGGCTACATAGAAGTCTTGCACATAAAAGATATGATAAATCATATGTTAAATGTGACTGGGTTTATTTTTACTCTAAAAATAAAATTATAAAGTTGCAATTTTGATTAATATATATTGGGTGAAAAGATATATAGCCCAGCCTATATTTTTATTAGCGTGATCAATCTTGTAAAATGCTTCACACATGTCTGTGTAGCTGGGTGGCAGGGGTGGAGGGATGGGGATGATACGAATCTTCATACTGATAGCGAGATACAATTTCCGAATGTTGCATTTATGTTGTTCCTTGTTATTAAGACTCAGGAGAACTTGCTTAATCCAGTATCTTTTCCTTCCTCTCTTTTCCGTACTGTCTAAGCTCCAGCCACACCAGCTCCCTTTTGTTTTGCAAATGACAAACTCTCTCCTGTTCATTTCTTTTGCATCTTACACTTCCTTTTGTCTGTAAGGCTCTGCCATGACTGGCTCTTTGCTCATTGTCATCTCACAAGTCACCTCCCTGGAGAACTTTTTGACCATCCAATCTTTGGTGGCCTCCTTCAGGTGTACTCTGTCTCATCCCCTCTTAATTTCATTCAGGATCACTCCTTACAACTGGAATGATTTTTTAAGATTATTCATTTCGGTGTTGCTTGCCTCTTTTACTTACCTCTAAGCACCAAGAAGGTGTTTTCTTCATGGCTGAATTCTCAGTGGCTAGAAAAGCATCTGAGCACATAGTAGGTGCTCAATAAATATTAAATGACTAAAAACCTGAAATAACATCATGCATGTTACGTTAGGAAACAGACAAGTAACCCTAGGATAGAATGCATACACATATTCATAAATCCCAAGAAATTCCAAGAGTTTTGTGGAATTCTGTTGTGTGATGTTTGTTTGTTTGTAGCCTTTTGCAACTGGACTACAGTTGGACTTTAGCCCAACTACAGTCCCCAGGTCAGACAAACCTACAGAAGAGAGAAACCTGGCTAGAATGAGAAGGGCCTGATTTTTCACCCTGTCCTGCTGCCGGCCATCTGCTGTGACCAGAACGTGTCACTGAACTGCCCACATCTCAGCTTCGGTTGCAGCAAGAGGGAGATAGTCATGCCCACCTTCTCTCCCTCACCACCTGTCCACCTCTGCACCAGAGGTGTGACTGCGGATGTGAAGAGCATCCCAAGTACATGGAACGTTCTATTTCGTCCCAACTCGGTCTCCCCAGTGCCTCACCGTTAGCTTCCTGAGTGAAAATAGCAGAGAAAACTTGGGATTTTTCTCCAGAATTGCTATGACTTGTATCAGATCACTAACAAGAACTGATAACTTTTAGAATTTATTATTTACTTTGGATTTCAAAAGTGATCTTATCTTAGAAAAAGCAGAGTTTAATTTCTGGCAAAGAATGAAAGAGAGAAACAGAAAAAGAAAGCGAGAGAGAAAGGAAGGAAGGGAGGGAGGAAAGAAAAGAAAGGAAATAGGCTCATTCTATCTACAACAAAGGATGTGATATATATAGACATAAATTCTTTTTAATTAACTCGTATTTTATATTATATATACATGGTAGAGAAATAAAACAATGCAAAAAAGAATAGAATGAAGAGGAAATTTCCCTTCCTCCCCAGACTTGTCTCATTTGCCAGGGATAACCATTCTTAGAAAATTCTTGCATATTTGTGCAGAGATATTTATGTAAAATATATGTGAAATTTATGTGAAAAATGCATGTATTTGTACATATGTGTAATTTGTTTTAGACATATATATGCATGTGTTCATTTTATATAATACTGTTATATACTTCGTCCCCTTTTTTAAAGAGTCTGTTTTTATTATAAGATTAATGCATATATATACCTATACATAGGTAGATATTATAGATAATTTTGTTGAGATAAGCTGATATACATGAGAAAACAGAAAACTATACTACCCGCAATCTCACCATGAAAGAGATACGTCCCTTTTCTTTTAACTTAAGTTGGAGCACTCTTCAAAAATTTTTATGAATGTCCAATACTCCTTTATTTGTCTATGCCACAATTTCTCTAATTAGTCCACTAATAATGGACATTTTTAGGTAATTTCCAGTTTTTGCTTTTTAAACAATGAAGCAGTGACATCCTTGGGCATACACTAATGCATACATGTTATAGTATTTCTGAAATAAGTCCTAAGAAGGAAGCTGTCCTTACAAAGCTGTGTACATTTACGATTTTGATATATGGAACCAAATTTCCTGCAAAGAGATCGTACCAGGTACACTCTGACCAAGAGTGCTGTTAAATATGTGTTTCTGCTTATCCTAACCGTGGCTATGTTCAGCTCTCTGTGTGTACGTGTGTTTGTGTCTAACTTTTAAAGGATGTTCCTGTCCCTTTCTCTTCCTTGGCTCAATCCCCCACTCCCTAAATCTTTTCTGCTTATAGCAAACTAATCACCTAAAAAATTAAACCTAATCCTATCCGACTTTCACTTAAAACTCTCCATTACCTTCTCCTTATGCGTAAATATCTCTGTAGTGTAGTTAAGACACTGCATGATTTAGACACTGCCGACCTCACCTGCCACGTGTCGTCCCACACTCTCCAAAGTCAGTGCACAGCCAAACACACTCCTTTAGGTCCCGCAGTAGCCAGGCTCTTTCCTCTGTCGCTGCCCTCACCTGGGGCTTTCCCCTTGACTAGAAAGCTCTTCCCCTTAGTCTTAGTTTCTCTAATTCCTTCTTATCCTAAAAATCCCAGCGGGAATGCCATTAATTTGGAGATGCTTTTACTGACACCATCTCCCATCTAAATGGTGGGGATAGTCACCTGCTACATGTGGGCATTTACATTTAAATTAATTGAAATGAAATATAATATTAAAAACTCAATTTCTTAGTCACACTAACCACATTTTAAGTGACAGATAGCCACGTAAATAGTCATCAGTGGTTACCATGTTGGATAACACAGGTATATTTCCTTCATTATAGAGAATTCTGTTGGATGGTGCTGCCCTATATTATTTCTTCGTAACACTGATTTAAAAATGCATGTTTTGAGAGTATTGATCTGATGATTTTGGCCTCACTAGGCTGTGAGCTTTACAAGGGCATAGCTTATTCTTGTCTTACTTCATGCTTTTTCCCATGTAGTAGGAGTTCAATAACTATTTGTTGAATGAATGAATGAATGAATGAGTGAATTAAATAATTTCTCCAAGCTCTTAGCTTTATTGCTATACCTTAGTGTCCATTACACCTTCTGGGAAGGGGCAGGATACTCTTTTACCCAATCTCTTCAAAATTCTGGTTGGATACCTTAGCAAGATTCTAATTCTTTGGGCACCATCTGGAAGTATTTAACCTTTCCTATTGGGCTTGACATTTCAGAATCCATTGCTTAACTCTGGGAAGGTTGGCTGGGATTGGGCTAGACCTGTGTGGTGGGCGTGGGAGTGTGTCCCCTACATCTCCACCCCTCTCTTTCAGGTCTGAGCATTCCTTCCTCCACCTGCTAGGAGTGTTGTTGACTGACAATTTGCAGCTGACCTGGTGCTGCAAAGAGCTACCTTGCCAAAAGTCAAACTCCTTTCCTAGGGAGAGATCCCACACTCAGTGACTTTTTGGGACAACTCTGGGAGCCTCCAGGTTCCTGGGTGGGGGTGGAGAGGGCAGCACAACTGACTGGCTCCCTCCAAGGTGCCGATCTGGAGAGCACCCCCAGCAAACTTGCGGCATGGACATCTCTTTCTCAGAATCTCCTTCCTAGGAAGCTGGTCTGCAACAGCTTGATGTGTAATTGCAAATCTGCAATTTAGCCCAACCTTCTAAAGAGAGATTCAAGACCTTTTGCAAGAATCTCTCTTAATTTGTTGGCCCGTGGTTTCTCCCTGTGTTTTACCCAATGCTTTCAAAACTATAATGGTTCTTTTAGTTTAATTTTTATAAAATGGAAAATCAGTAGTTTATTTCACTTATGATGTTGTTAAAATGTCCTAGTTTCTTCAAGAGATTCATCCATTGAATAAAAGAAGAAAATACCTTAACTGGTTCAGGACATTGAATTTGGCCTGGGTAAATCGTCACTTCTTTCTCCAGGAAGAAGAAGCTCCAAATAAACAGTAGGCAAGACTTATGCCTAAAGCAATGTTACTTTAGCTCTTCTTGCTTGAATGGCCTGATTACAGCCCTTTTTCCTGAGTACCTGTTTATACTATCACGAAAAGGGAATTCTGGTTATAGCTTATTGTAGCCAAAGGGAAGGAAGATGCTTTTGTCTGTGGATTTGATTCTACTTTAACCTTAAAAAGGGTATTTGGCTACCAAGTAGCCCACTTACCAAGAGGAGAAAATTTGAATTCTTTTTTCTTATAACTGTCAATTTCATCAGGCAACTGTGAATTTCCGGAGAACATTTGTATAATAGATGGAGTTAACAGAAGTTATACTGACCAGCAGATGTTTTGAGATTGATTACAAATTTAGAAAGAAGTATATTTCCAAGGCTTCTGGGCTACCTCTTAGTAAGAATGACAGTTTTACACATAGTACTGAAAAAGTTCTTTATCATACAGAAATAAATTTCTGAAGTTAAATTCATTTTAGAGAGATAGACACAAGATCAAGTGTGTATGAAGGAGATTGGACATTTTATTGGCATTAAATTTTGAAGCTTAGTTTTCAGAGATAGATGAAGTTGAATATTTCAAAGATGAAAAAGGTCCTTTTGTTAGACTAATTGCACTAATATTAACTCAAAGAATGGGTCAACTTTCTGCAAGTTAAGGTCATGCATTCCAGGGAATTTGATCTTGATTTTAAATAGGCATTACACATACAGAGTTAGAAATACCGATTTCTCATTTTATCTTCCAAAAGTTCAAACTGAGAAAGGCATTGGCATATTAGTTGGAGAAAGGCTAGTAGGGAGAATATAAGGGTTATTAAAAAAATGTTTCTTACTACTTTCTGACGTAGAGAGGCATGCAAGTGAAGATTATATTAAATTTAAGGGATAACATATTAAAAGAATAATGTCAGTTCAAGTTTTAAAATCAGAGAAAAGAAAACAGAACCAGCATAAATAGACATTCATAGTGCAAGAAGATATAATATTAACGTGTTTATCTCTGTATTTTACTATTGGGGAAACTGAGGCCAAGAAAAATTTCGTGACTTCTCCAAGACTCTGGCCTCTGAGAAACCATATTTTAAAGGTGTAAAGTCTTTAGCGTGATGGCTCCGAGCATAAACCTCTGTGAGAGGTGGCAGACAGATTTTTCTGTACCACTTACTTATTGCAATTTGGGGCACGTTACTTAACCTCTCCTAATTTCAGTTCCCTCAGTTAAACGGTGTCAATAATTATGGTTCCTGAATCGCAGAGATACACTATTTTGAAAATTAAATAAAATAACTGATATAGAGCATTTTCATAGCCTACAGGTTACTTTGGAAAGCAGATTTTGAAGTTGGAGATCCTGGCTGGTGGTTTGCCTGGATTGCTGAGCCAAGCACAACCCCAGGAACATAGTGGGCCCGTAATGAATCAGTGAATGAACACCGCAAACTGAAATGTGCAGAAACTGCTTCATGCACTACCTAGGCTGAAATTGTCATCATTTTAAAGTGTTGATTTAGATAGTTTTGCATTTGAATAACAGACAGCTACTTTACTGTTTGGATATCTGTTTCCAAACTCTTGTAATTAAAATATAAATTTGTATAAAGAAGGTGTTGGTAAAGGGCATCCTTTAAATGGAGGTGTGGAAGATGAAAAGGTGACAAAATCTGTTGTAAGGTGAAAAATCACCCACTAATGAATTTGAAGTCTTCATGTTTTATTCTATTCTAGTTTAGTTCATTTGCTGTACCTTGTAAAAGGTTGTCTTCACATATTGTGAAGTGGAAGGCAAAAAGCAAGTGCCAGGAAGTAAGAAAAATGTTGGCACAAACGTGTCCACGTATATATTTCTTCATGGGTGGAGAAAAGTGAAGAAGGGAATGGTTTCTGGTAGTAACTATGGCAAAGTAACTGTGTTTTCCTCTAAGATTTGGGGCTGAATGGAAGTAAGGGAGTGAGCTGAGTTGAGTGGTCATTTGCTTTTTTTATTTCATTGTTTTTATATTTATTTATTTAATTACCTATATTTTTATTTATTTACTTTTAAAGTGTACATTCACACCTTTTGTACAATAAGAACAAATACTATGACTTTAATTGACCAGAGACAAGGAACAATGGTTGGGAGATGAGACTTTTTAGTGAGCCCATTTTATTTAAAATATATTGAAAATCTGTTCTCTGTGTGATAAGGGCATATGTTCATATACTCTATTGTGTCATTCTAAGAGACATCATCCAATAATGTCACTGACCTATGTATCTATTGGGACCTTGGAGAGCGACAGATCATGTTCATCCATATGTAAATTCATCCATTTGTCACTTTCACTGTATATTTTGCTTTGCTAGGCGGTGCTACTTTTGGCACCTTAACATAATTACTGTAGCTTTGTCAAAAACAGTATAAGACATCTTGCCAATTAGAATGAAATATATTTTCCTTTAGTGGTCATTATTAACGTTGTTTTAGCTAAGGGCATTGATCGCTCAGGGTTTCAGCGACATCTCTCACTGCCATAAATTAGAGGATTAAATTGTCTTTTTACATATCATATTAAGTTTACCAGGGGAACAATAGCAGTTCTAGTTTGTCAAGGGAGAGAAAGATGGGATTTGGAGTCATCCGCTCATGTATTTAATTATTGTAGCTTGGGACAGTGAGAGACTGTGGTCAGAGTGAGCACATGGGAAGAAGTTGGTCAGATTTTCAGGGTAATTTGGAATTACAATTTATCTTGATAATCTGTTCACTTCCAATTTTCTGTGTCACTTTGCAAGCATTGGTGTTTGCTCTTATGTAGTAAAATTACATTAAATATTTAATAGCCATTATCCTGGTAAATTATATAACCAAAATATTTCATTAGGACCATAATAGAAAGTGGAGAAGGAAAGAATCATGTCCTTTCAAGCTTATTTTATAAAGGTTTGTTTTCAAAAGCACATATTTTTCTAGGTTTTTGACTCTTTGGTCAAATAAGGATTTTTCTTTTTTTTTTTTTTTTTTGCAAGTTAAAAACAATAGTTTCATATTTTTTTCCCCACCCCCCCCTTTCCCGAGTCAGCACCTTCAAGTGTTACCACTCCGCAAACGGTGCGCAATGCACTCATTGTGTAGGCATACCCCCATCCCCTCCCCCACCCCCCACCTCAGTCTGATGTCCAATTGGTGTCGTTTCCAGATTTGTCAAATAAGGATTTTTCTGTGGAAGAATAAGATTTCAGTGAACGTTTTGATTCCGTTCGTTCTGAAACTAGAAAGAGGATACCTGGTATGGTGCTTGGAAGCTACACGTGGCCGACGTTTGCCATGTTGGTCAGCGCAGCTCTTGAGTGACTGGGTGTCTGCTTTAGACTGAGTGGTCAGGGAAAGCTGGGACCTTGGGACAGGAAGCCTCCTGCCATGAGAAGCTTGAAGGAAGCCCTTCTGTGTAGAAGATGGAACCAGGTGAAAGAATGGGCTTCCTATGGTCGTTGAGAACAGATCAGCAAGGCCATTGGGGCTACAGCCTAGAGGACAAAAGGGACAGTCATGGGACATTGGAGAGCTATCTGGGGCCAGATTTTGTAGGAATTTAAAGAGTTCATGGTGGGGAGTGTGGATGCATACTAAGTATGTAGAGAACTGATGGAGGGTTTCAGGGAGTGAAGTGGTATGATGAAGCTAGCGCAGGCTGCTGTGCAGAGAGTGCAATGATAAGGCCAAGAACGGAAAGAGAAGATGGTCAGAGATACGTCTAGCCCAGGTCTGGAAGGTCAAGCATGGCTTGGAGGAAGTGGGCCATGAAAAGGGCTAATCCAAGCAAAGATGGATTGAGGTGGGGCTGTAAGAGACAGAGGGTGCTTTAGACAGTGTAGTTGTCCAATCTTTTTGATGACACAATTCACTCAATTAAACGAAACAACTCCCAATATCTTTACATGTATTTATTATACCTGTACTCCACTATCAACCCATATATGACAGTATTCTATTTTACTAAAACTTGTTTTCTTACTTATTCCACACACATGCACATACACACAAGTTTTAATATTTTCTTTTTCTTCATTTCGCTGCACTCTTCTTTGGAAATGACTGTTCCAGGCAGAGGGAATTGCATAGGCAAAAACCTAGAGTTACAAGGAAGCTTGACACACATGCAGGATGACAAGTAGCTCAACATATCTGGAGGGGAGGGTGCAAATACGGAGGTGGGTGTGGCGGGGAGGAAGCATTCAGAGCTGTTCCTGGCAAGCTATGTAGGCAGGGGCCACCTTGTGTAGAGCTTGGGGAGAATGTTGATATATTTCTCTATAAGTTGGGAGGCCACTGGTGGGTTTCAAGCGAGAAACCGCACCAGGCATTTTGGTAAGCACTTTATGTTCACGTTCTTACCCTATTTGTCTTTAACGTGTGCAAAGCAAGAACAAAGGAAGGGTTTCAAGCAAGATGGTGATAAGAGCATTTGTTATTGACCAGAATTTTCTCCTTTTGCTCCTCTCTGCTTCCTCTAATTAAATTCTGCGAGTTGAAAAGCCATGCTGGGAAAGGCCAAGCTTTAATCACAGCGAGGGATTCCATCCTGGGGCAGACCGCTTGCCCGCTCACCCTGGTCCCAGCCTCACCTCTTCTGCAGACCAAGGCTGCCGGGGGCCAGTCCACTGAAAACTGCCCAGTTATTCTGAGATCTGGAAATGCCCATCAGATGCTTACAGACAGCAGCACATACACTTTTAAAAATACCAATTTACATCTTCTTTTGTTTTACATTTTTTATTTACACAAATTTATTTATTTATTTTACACAAAAATTCCCTGCAGAAGATGCTGCTGTAATAAAGCTACCCGTTTTTCTTTGCTGTAGGTTCTCCTTTTTCCCTTCCGTGACTAAGGCAAGCTCACCGTGGAAGGGGCTGTTTCTCTATCCACAAATGCGCAGTAATTAAGAGCCATACTTTATACTTAATCTTAAAATATATGTATGCTCAATAATCTAAGGTTTTTAAAGCATCCAATTTTAAACTTTGAACTTGTATGATTTTTAGCTTCTTGTTAGTTTTAAAGAGAGAATAAGCCCTTTCGTGTTAAATTTCTAGTGATGGTTAAGAGAGGTGTTTTGTTGCTAATCTCTTTAAACCGCAGCTGGAGATGTGTACTCAGAAAATCTCTTTATAATAACGACTAACTGGAAAGACTGACGGTATCATTGAACCATTGGGAGAAATATCGTGGGGGCTTTCAAAATGGGTCCGACGTGGGATCTCATGACCCAGTTTCGGAGAGAACATTTCTTCGTCCTGATCTGCCAGAATCCAGTTGGCCCCGTCCCCTGTGCTTTGCTTGAGTTCGCTACATTGCCCCCGGTTGTGCTGGGGTGGAAGGCTGCCTGGCCTTGTGCGCTCGCTGGGCCAGAATTACTCTCCTTGCTCGGCCATTGGGAGCCCACCCCATCTACAAATTTGTCCACTTGATTTCACTTCTGGGCCTCTGAAGTTGAAAGAGCAGCCCATTAGAATGGGAAGGAGCCAGAGGGCTCACCCAGCAAGGCCCACTGTGCTCAGCCCGACAGCGCAGAATGGCATTTGCGTCTGCAGACAGTCTAACCCACGTCACCAGGCTTCAACAGCAGCAACTACAACAGTAGTAGCTGCCATTTATTGAGCATATTCTATGTGCTCAGTGCTGAGCTAAACATTTTCATATACTTTTTCCTTAAGCCTTACCATGACCTCATGAGTTAGGTAGTATCAGCTTGGAGGGTGAGAATGCTTGAAGTCACATACTTCTAGGGCATCAGTATTGCAGCAACCACTTCTTAGATATGTGGCTTTGGGAAAATGGACTAACTCCTGGAGGCTCATATTTACCTATCTTTAAAATGGGGATAACTATAGTTTCTATGTAGTGCTGCTGTATGAAGTGCCTGGTACATAGTAGGTGCTCAGTAAAAGTTAGTCATTGACATTGCTTTTCTAATAAGGACTTAGGTTTAGGGAGGTAGATTGACCTGTTTAACTTGCCTGTGTTCATGCAACACATATTTCCTCTGGCCTTATCAGAAGATGAAGCAAAAGAAAATAAAGCAGAAAAGGTAGCAGATAGCTGACAACTTAAAAAAAAAATGATTTTCTAATATGCTAGTAAGGCTATAATGCCCTGGAGAATTTAACAGTCATTGGCATAGTCTTGATCTACTGTTGACCAACGTTAGGTAAAGGCTTGTAGCTGGAGTTTTGATCAGTTGTGGGTTTTGCAAATGGCAGAAAATCCAGTTCAAACTGAGCAGAAAGGAATGTATCAGCTTATAAGATTCAAAGGCCCAGGGGTGTATCCAGCTTAAGGAACGGCTTGTTGCTGGAGGTCACATGACATTGAGAGGACCTGGTATGGTGCTTGGAAGCTACATGTGGCCGACGTTTGCCATGTTGGTCAGCGCAGCTCTTGAGTGACTAGGTGTCACTTGGCTTTGCTTTCCTTCATTCTCGTACAGCCTCTTCTTGAGGTTGCAAGATGACTTCAGCACTTGCAAAGCTCTTACCATTTCAGATTCTTATGCAGTGGGAGAGACAGTGTGTGTCTTTCTCTCTCTGAACAGTTGAAGAAACCCTGGAAACCTGGCTTTCATTAGCCAAAATTGGGTCATATGGGTCATATGTCCGTCACTGAACCAGTCATGTGGCTCAGAGGTTGGCGTAGGAGAATTGGCTTAGGCTGCTCAGGTTGCTCTGTTGGCCCTGAGGCTGGATCTGCCTCACACATGCCAACAGAGATGGTTTCACAAGGGAAATTTGGAGTGCTGTTTACTCATGGGAATGAATAGACGCCAAAAGACACAAACACTAGAGATCCACTAGACTACTACATTAGCAATAAGTAGACTCACCTAGGAATGTTGAGAGAAGTCTATTTTCTTTTTCTTCCTTTCTATTTCCCGAAACTTTTCTTTCTGCAAAATATACTTATTCAGAGAATAAAGAAAAAAGGCTTATCCCTCTCCAGGGAAAACAGTCAACTGCAACGTAACATTTTACAGTTGCTGCTGATCCTCCAAATATTGTAATACATCACTTAGACCAGTAGAAACTCAAAAGATATTGACGGACCTGGACAATTACAGTTTGTTGAAAATATGAATTTGTGAATTTTCTCATCTTGGGGATCAATTTGGGAAGTTGATTCTACCATTTACATACTGGTTATTTAGCCATGGTAACAGCAGCCGATATAGGCCCACTAATCCTTCACCTTTGGTACAATGAGGATGGTAAAACATGGGTGTTGGTGAGAAGGTTTGGCTTTTTGTTTTGAGACAGGGTCTCTCACTCTGTCACCCAGGCTGGAGTGCAGTGGTCTGATCATAGCTCACTGAAGCCTAGAACTCCTGGGCTCAAGTGATCCTCCTGCCTCAGCCTCCCAAGTAGCTGGGACTACAGCATGTGCTGCCACACCCAGCTAATTTTTTCTATTTTTTGTAGAGACAAAGTCTTGCTCTTGCTCAAGCTGGTCTCAAACTCCTGGCCTCAAGCTATCCTCCTACCTCAGCCTCTCAGAGTGCTAGGATTACAGTTAAAAGCCATTGTGCCGTGCCACAGGTTTGACATTTTTAGTATTAATAGTATCCTTTCATGTTAAAATCCTGTATTTCGCTTTACTATTTTTTTTAAAACAACACTTTTTAAAAAAGAAATTTGCTATGAAGAATAAACTCCGTTTCAGTGGTGTATACTAGATTGTGGCGTCAGTCACTGCACAGTTACTGTGACATGGTTCTGGAGAAAGCTGTCATCACAGCACCTGCCAGTTGGGAGTAGAAAAGGGGTATACAGGGATGAAAAACGGAGAGAAGAGCAAGATCAAACATTTGGGGTGCTAAGCATGTTTCAAGAGTTTTGCATCAACTCTTCCTTCATCATAACGAGCTCAGATGAAGGTGTGTTTTGTAGACACTGCTGGACATCTCATGGATGGTTTTTTTTCCTCTTTATTGACCAACAGATGCTCAGGTTGTTTAGGGTCAAGGTATATCCAGCCAAAGTGACTACGTTTCCCAGCTCCTCAGTTTGGGCTCAGTCACCCCATGGGGCTTCTGGTAAAACCCTTTAACAAGGAGCAGGGTCAGCTGGCAACTGTCTTTTGTCCTCTTTCAGAGTGTACCAAGGAGACACCCCTGCAGGGCGAGCAGCCATTGCAGTCAGCTTGGGACTGTGGGCTAACAAGCCACAGCAATTGGTTTTCTGTTACATTCAGCTGAACACAGCTCCCAATAAGTAAAATGCTCTTCGTTGTGGTTTATGGAGCTTTCCTAAGTGCATGCTGTCTTCCAGGCACTGTGCCAAATGCTTTATATTTATTATTTCGTTTAATCCTTACCACAACCATATTGCTAATGATACTTGCAACAGTATCCCTATTTTGCAAATGAGCAAACTGAGGCTTAGTGATTATAAGTAACTTGCCCTTGAGTGGTTAAGTGTGAATATGAGTCTGTTCCACAGCAAAGCTGCTGCTCTTAAACAAGATGTGAGTTGGCTTTTTATATGGGCTCCTGTTACATTGGTAGGTAAACTTGAATAAAATAATAAGCTAAACAAACAAGCAAAATCTCTGCCTTCTGGAAGTATTCACAACTGTACTCTAATTCAGGAGAAATAAGGAAATGATGTATTCTATTTGACAAAGTAAAACGTGGAGAAGTTAGTAAATTTCTTTATCACAAATCTTAAGACTGATCATCACCTATACTCAAGAATCACCTCCAGGGTTTAGGAAATCTAGTCCCAGTTGCTACCAATACTTAACTGGCTGTGGACTAATTAACTAGCAGTGGACATTAACTAAACTGCTCATTTTCATTGTACGTGATGACCTCTCTATTGCTGACTTGTCTTACAAATCAGTCCTTTTCGCCTTTAGGTCATTGACAAATATTCCTAGTTGGAGAGATGGCTCAGTGTAGAGGAAATACGTGTTTTTCTTTCAGATAACCTATGTTGAAATCCCTAATTGACTTTCCTAACCTTGGAACCTCCGTTTAGCAAAGTGAGAATAACCATGACACCTAGGCATGGTGTCATGATTGTTGTGCAGATTATGGGAATGAATGGGTAATGGATGCATAGTAGATGATATTAGTTCTAGGTGACTGACACATGGCGGGACTCAAAAGTGAGCTGTGGTAGCTGAAAACATTATTTCAAAAGGTCAGAAACTCAAACATCTTGGGGCACGTTGCCAACATAAGTAAGCGATGGCTGGGTAGAGATTGTGGCCAGAGAGCACTGCTCTGTCTCAATGAAGCGGTCACTTCTCATATCCAGCCTGGGGCCCAGCTTTGTCAATTTTTCCAATTTTTTAAAAATAAAATTAGAAATCTGATTTTATGTAAAATTTTATTTTAATATATTACTGTATTTGTTTTTAATGCTCTGTAGGGGGAAAACAAAAAACAAAAAACACTCGACATCCATTTGCGTGCTACCCTTTTGCCACCACTGATTATTCATTGCTTTCATTTATTCATTCAACAAACCCTGGAGAGTTTGTAGGTAATTCAGAAGTGAGTACCTAAAAGGCTAGAGAATAAGACTGTCAAAGGAAAATAAAGAAATTGAGATTATTAAAGTTGGAGAAGAGTGGGCTGTGAGTTGACAAATGAAAAGTTTTCATATATATGAAGGGATTTTAAACAGCCAATGTTGACTAATTATCCTTTATTTTCTGGAGAATGGTAGAAAAAGGTAATGGATTCATTTTTAAAGAGAATTTTAAATAAATATGAGAATAATGTTCTGGATGCTGAGAATTATTAACTTTTAGACTGAATGGGGGGAAAGGCTGTGGACCCTTATTATGTAAATTTTTTTTTTTTTAATAGGACAGGTTATCAAAAAGAAATTTGTTCGTATGGTTTGGATGACCTTGGAATGATCCCAGTCTGGAAATTTGAGACTCTGATTATTTACTCAGGAGGATTCAATGGCTGCACCCTACTTTTTTGTACTCTCTGATCATTGCAGGATGCAATTCAAGGAAATAACTGGGAAGTCCTAAGTGGTTTTGGATTCTGATTTCTTGAGAGAGTCTTTGGTCCCTCATAAGGCATAACTGCTCCAGTTAATGGACACTGGGCTTTGAAGACCGGGCTCCTTTTGGAGTCCCTCCCTGGGAAGTCATATCTTCTGGCTTGACGATTGCAACCTGACATTTTCCTTACCTTTTACTATTCTGAGTAATTCAGTAAGGCCCTCATGCTCCCATTACTGTACTAAGCATGAGAATTCGCCTTTTCCACTTGTCAAAAGATGTCAAGAGTTTCTAGAAGTCCATGGTTGTACTTGACTTTTAGGACAGAAGAATTCTAAGGATTCCAGAAATGGCAGTAGATCTCTTTTCTTGCTGATTTTGGTTCAGGTGTGCTTTAAAAATTCAAAGTTTAATGGGGTCTTAAATATTCTCTTTCCTTTTGCTGAAGAACTTCAAGTTATTTTAACATATGCAGAGGGTTGCCTAGTAACTACAGCTTCACTAGCTTTCTAAGAGAAGTTTTACTTTTTTTTTTTGTGCTACCGAAGGGCAGTCAGGAAAGAGCAATGGGAGATGAGGTTCACTGAGAAATAAATGAGGAATAAGAGGCCCCTTTCGGGCTTGAGGTCACATAAAACTGATGTTAGAAGGAACATGTGACACTAGGTCCCTGTCTGAGGCAATGAGAGCAAGTTCAAGGACATCATCTTCCAGTTTGTCTTTGCTTATGCTGCATAATTTAAGTGAAGCTTATCACTGGGAGTTGAATTATGCAAATGCCCACCCTCCTGCCCTCCCTCTGTCCCTCCTTTCCTTCCTTTTTTTCTTTTTTAAACAATATAGATAATCATAGTGTTTTCTGGACCTGACTTCAGATATGGGTTAGTTATAATTAATTTTATGACTGATTTTATTTCTCTTCTTAATTCTGCTTCTTTTAATCTGGTGAGAAACAACCACTGAACAGATGAAGATCCCGTTGGTACTACCACCTATTTTCCTGAGTCAGGCCAGCTTTGGGACTAACTTATCGATAAATCAGTTGAACTTTGCAGGGTTCTGTGAGGCCATGGGGGTTTTATGAACCAAGGCTGTGGGCATCCATTTTCTTGTCTACCACGTGCATCACGCTGATATTGACCACTAAATTTTTACTGGAAGATCTTATAACCGACAACATCTTACCAATGTCAGTTCAGATGCAGACTTGCAGAGTTTTGAGCTTGTGTTCTGTCTTGATTGATCCATTTCAGAAAGGCAATTTATTTACGAAGAAAAAAATAATTTCTTTTATTGGTTGCCAATGAAGAGTGGCACAGTTCAATGAAAGAGAACATGCAATGATGTACCTCCTGAGATGTTAGCTGCTAGTTAACATACTAGTATCCATTAGAAATGTATATTAGTAACAGGGAAGATTGCTGGCAATCAGCCAGTTTTGTCAGGTGGTAACATAGATGTCCAGAGCACGCTTTTATGCACTTCCGTGATGCTGTGGTGATTGGGGGCTGCATTAGCTGACAGCAATTCCTGACAGAATCCATCCCTTTCTGACTCTAGTTACATCGGACTTCTAAAGCGGACAGGGGAGCAAAAAGAGAAGTGTGCATAATAGTAAAACGTTCCCTTGCAGTGTGGCATGCACCCTTAGGCTAACGATAGACACTATCTCAGAATCCCGCTCCTATATTCTCATTTCCCTGCATATGATTCCTAAAGTGGGCAGAAGTGTGTCTGGTTATATAATTCTGTTCTAGTGGGAAGAGGAGCTATATTTAAATATGCATGTGGATAACCTATTGTCAGCTACAGATACATTTTTAATTACTGTAAGAAAAACATCTATGAATTTAAAAATGATGTGGGTGTTGTTTTATTCAAATTGGGGTTCTAATTCAGTCTAAAAAGAACTGAGCAGTGTTGTTTCAATGATTACCTCTTAGGAGATAGTGTGTGTGTGTATTCTATAGCTCTGCCTTAATTAAAGAGGCTTTTGTAACAGATGGAAAGATATAAGTGAGAAAAGAAAATAACTGAAATTTAACCCTTTGGAAATACTCTAGCCTTTAGGGACATTTTGTCTTCCTTAGGTCCTGGGTAGAGTATGCTGTCATGTCTGAGCTACGTCTTTCCCTGTGCTAAGAGCTTGATCCTCACAAAAATTCAGGTCACTCCAAATGATGGAGATAGAAATCCAACTCAGATGGTTCGATACAAGATGCGTACACAACACTGACCCAAGATCTAGCCTAGCAATAAATGAAAAAATTAACATTAGGTATTCACTCATTCAACAGATCACTAAATAGGTACTAAAAATCAAGATTGTTGCTAGACCTGGAAATATGGAAATTGAATTTAGTTCTTGCCCTCAAAGCATTTACAGGCTAGGGGATAGGTCCACTTCTACGCTAGCAATTAAGTCTTTAATATCTATGCATTTATTCTGTAACACTGAATTTAAAACAGGTTTTTCTTGGAAGAAATTCTGTTTCTACAAACTGTCTCCTGGGCTCAAAATCCCTCTTATTATCAAATTTCTTGAAAGACATGCTTTTGCTTTTAACTACAACATGTCTTAGGATTCATGTTTTTGCTCTATAGTAATCTTTCAATTTCTTTTTATTCATTTGAGAATTTGAAAATAACATTGCTGTGTACAAAATCCCTAAACAACTAGCAGAGCTAATTTGATTCAAGTGTAACTTCCCACCCTATGAATGGTGTTATACCCCTGAGTTTCATAGACTAAAGTTCCAACACCTTCTGTGTCTTTTGTCAAGGTTTATTAGCATTTGGTTAACTCACGTGGGCTAACTTAGCCTCATTTTCTTCGTCTGAGTAATGGGCATAGGTATGGGTTCTTGCAAGAATCAAATGCTATTTTGTGGAAGTTGTATGGAACAAACTAATGGCCATAATAGGTTTAAATTCTAAAATAAATCCAAAGCATCATGATTTAGGCAATGTGGGATGAAATAGCCTAACCTGTGCGTATGCTGGAGTCACACAACTGGAATTTGAATTATTAATCTTTGAGGTTACATATCCCTGGGTTAAATGCTGGCTTTGCCATTCGCAAGCTGTGTGGCTTTGGGTAATTTATTTAATATCTCTGTGCTTTAGTTTTCTTATCAGTAAAATAGAATAATAATAGGTCTTCCCTTATGGATTGATGATGATGATAGAGGTACTGCTGGAGATGATAAAGTGATGATGATGATGATGATGATGGGGATGATGGTGCCCCTGTAATGGATTGAATGTTTATGTTACCCCCTTCCCCAACTTATATGTTGAAATCTTAACGCCCAAGGTGACAGTATTAGGAAATGGAATCTTTGGGAGGTGATTAGGTTATGAGGACAGAGTCCTCATGGATGGATTAGTACCCTTGTAAAAGAGACCCGAGGGTGCTCGTTTGCCCTTGTACCCTGTGAGGACACAGCCAAAACCCTGCCCTCTCTACAGCAGGGAATGGGCCCTCACCAGACATCGAATTTGCCAGTGCCTTGATCTTGGACTTCCAGCCTCCACAGCTGAGAGATACACGTTTCTGTTGTTTATTAAGCCACCCAGTTTATGGTATGAAGGAGCACAGAGAACTTTACCCCAAAATATGGCTCCCTGGTATACTGAGTATTTTCAATTAAGGCCCTTAGAGATCAACAGATGCCAGAAGAGACTTTGCTCTGTCTACATAAAGACCAGACTAAGCAGATTTCAGAGAACAATTGTTTTCCTCCAACCCCTCCCGTCTCTCAATCCTCTACCTCTCCCAAAGCACAGGATGAAATTGTTCTCTGAAGTTCCTTTATGTGCCCAAAGTCTGGACCTACCAAAGAAGAAACGATCACCTCTGTGCCCTTCCTGAGTTTTCATTAAGTGAACTTTTATTGCAGGAAGAAACACTGAAGTCTGTCAACACACCTGGACAGGCTTTTGTCACATACCATTGTCTGCTCTCCGGGCCCAACAGAAATTGTCCCAGGCCATTGTATATACTGAATTCCCCTAAAAATCATTTCCTCTCCCCCGAAAACCATCCACACTTCTCCATCTCCCTTTCCCCTGCAAGTGGATTATATAAACGTCTGTACCCCACTGGGATACAGAGCAATCACTCTGTGGTTCTTCCTGTGTTCACATTAATAAATTTGTATGCCTTTTCTCCGATTAATCTGCCTTTTGTGAGTTGATTTTTTCAGAAAACCTTCAGGGGTGAAGGGAAAGTTTTCCTTTGACCAATACAGGTGTCTTGTTATAGCAGCCCAAATGGACGAAGACAGCCTTGCAGTTATTAAGCCCTTGTGTTTTGCCAAGTACTGTGCTAAGTACTCTGCATGTATAGCTCATAGTATTCTCAGGTACCCTCTGTGGTAGCTACTATCACAATCCCATTTTTAATGAGCAAGTTGAGGTTTCATAGAATTAATTAACATGTCCAGGTTCACCTAGGGAGGAATCAGCACACTTAAGACTCCAACGTAAGTTTGACTGACTTTTAATGGGTACTGTGTCTCAGTTAATGTTTTTGTTGTGCTCTGGTAGTTTGAACTGCATTCTCTTGTTTCAAGGGGTTAAGTGTTATGAAGATTTAAAGAGACATAATGTATGTTAAATGTTTAACATCTGTCCCACGGTAAATGCAAAATAAATACTAGGTTTTTAATTAATATTAGACCTATTTCTTTTTTACTTTATAAATTATAATCTTTATTGATTCGATTTCTATTAATGCCTTTAAAATTTAAAACCGTCCTGAAATGATGAAATGATTTATTCTCCTCTGTAAGGATGCAAAAGTTACCAGTGCCCATATCACTGAAGATGAGGGAGTGACAAGATTTCTATAATGTCTTCTGAAAGGCTATATATATATATATAGATATATAGATATATATATTTATTTTTATTTTCTTTATTTAGGTTAAAGTTTCAAGTTCAAGTGTGGCTTGCATTCATTTTTTTCAAAACTAACTAGCTTATACTTTAAATGAATATTGTTAAGTCTGTAGTATCATCTTCTTGTGATTTAGTAAAGAAAGAGAAGCTGTTTAAACATAACGCTATACCAATTCATTTCAAAGTGAATGATGCGTTCAATAACTGTATTTGTGAATTTGGCTCTATGCTATGAAATAACCAGTTTGTCTTATTTTATCTTTGAACTCATACTTGTTTTGGCTTCAAGAAGATGTGATATATTAGAAATTGCAGATAATCTATGGCAAATCTGACTCAAGGCTTTTAGTAATACTTCATTTCAAATTCTCAAGAGAGAATCCTTTTGTCTTTGACAATCAAGTACATTCTAACTTTAGTGCAGATACCTGCCCACTGATGCACCTTGACCTACAGCTTCACTGAACATTTGAACTCTTGTTGCAGTCTCGTGTTATTGGACCCATCTTTTTCCTTGCCACAGTTGATTGGATCAAAGGCATCTCAAAGGAACACTCCTAATCCCACTCCCCAAAAACACTGCTCGTAAGTCCTTCCCATCTCAGTAAATGGCATCTCCATTCTTCCAGTTGTTTAGACTACCAACCCTAAGTCACCCTTGATGCCTCTCTTCCTCTCACATTTCACTAGCAAATTCTAAGTCCCTTATCAAATTCTGTTAGGTCTGTGTTCAAACCACATACAGGATTTAGCGCTTAGTGCTCTATTATTTTCACTCTAGGTCACAACTCTGTATATGATCACCTGGACTATTGCAACGGCCCCCTAACTTGCTTCCTTGCTTCTACCTCTGTCCACCTTTGGTTGAGATGATTTTTGAGACTAGCTAGATCATGCCACTCCTCTGCTCAAAATTCTATAAGCCTTATATCTTGCTCAGAATAAAATACAGAGTCCACCCATGGCCTTGGTAGTTTCACATGATCATGCCTCTGGCTCCTTCCCTGTTCTGGTCTCCTACCACTCCTTCCTTCACTCTGCATGCTGGTTTGCTTTCTCTTAATCATGGCAGGCACACTTGCCTCAGGGACTTTGCGCTTGTCCTCTACTGAGAATGTCCTCTCCCTGCATATGGCTCAACTTACTCACTTACATCGCCTGGCGCTCTGGTTGAGTGATGCCTGTTAGAGAGACCTTCTATGAGCAGACTCCAAGGCAGCACCCATCTCCCCCCATGGCCCTTGCTGTTCATAATCTGGCTTCATGTCACTTATCACCAGTGGTGGTGTCCTTTTTTCCTATGAACATGACTTTTGACATCAAATTTGTTATTATCTTTTTCCATACCAATTTTCTAATTCTCCGACACTAGTGTCCAACAATTTAATTCAATTCTGATGCTGACTGCTAGAGTTAGTGAGGATCCCACACTGACTCAGTCTCACAAGACTGCCCCTTCTTCAGACACCAACCACAAATGGGGTGCCAAGCCTACCCACACTTCTGCTTGGCAGACTGTAAATTTGGAGGTTCCCATGACTCGCTTCTCAGGTTCAGTAATTCACTAGAACAACTCACAGAACTTAGGAAAACACTTTACTTGCATTTACTGGATGATTATAAAGAATCCGACTCAGGAACACCCAAATAAAAGAGATGTACAGGGCAAGGAATGGGGGTGATGCCACCCTCCCAGGACCTCAATGTGTTCACCAACTTGGAAGCTCCCCAAATCCTGCCATCTAGGAGTTTTCATGGAGGTTTCATTATGTAGACACAATTGATTAAATCATTGACTGTTGATGATTAACTCAATCTCTAGCTGCCCCCCACCCTACTTCTGGGAGGTTGGAATTTGGGCTGAGAGCTCCAACCCTCTGATCACAGAGTTGGTTCCTCTGGCCACCCAAGGGTCATCTCATTAGCATAAACTCGGGTCTGGTTGAAAGGGGCCAGTTATGAATAACCAAAGATACTCCTAAAACTCTAGTCACTCCTATCACTCAGGAAATTCCAAGGGTTTTAGGAACTCTGTACGAGGAACCAGGGGCAAAGATGAAATACTTATTTCTTTTGTTTTTCGATAACCAAATATATATTCTTACTGTCTCACACCAGCCAACCCACGTCGTCTTGTACTTAGGTGTTGACTGTCTCCACTTGCTAGAATTAAGCTCTCGAGAAGCAGGTCACTGGTGCCAGTTGTGTCACTGCTCTTATTCGGCAGCCAGAACAGTGCCTCGTACACCACAGATGCTCCGTCGGTTTGTTGGAGCATCATTTGTTGAATGAGTTACTTAAATGAATTAAATTGGACATTAATCAATTCAATCTTTAATGGAGGAAGACCACAAGAAGAGGTGGACTTGAGGGAAACATGCTCTGTGAGAGTTGGAGAAAAAGAAAGAACAAAGTTGTTTTCTGAAGGGCTTTCTGGTTTGAGTTTTAGTTTTTCATGACACTTTGTTTTACTTCTTTCCCTGGGAAAGTTCCCTGATCTTCGCCTCTCTCCTGAAAATGAATTCTTCTTCTCTTAAGCAAAGCTGAATGGGTTTTCCATTTGTTGTAAGCCAAAGGACCTGGCTAATGCAACCCTTCTAAGCCTGTAAGAGAGAATCAGTCTGGTCCACTTGCTAACATAAACAAATACCTGTGGATAAATGTCCCAGTATAATGCAGTGAAAATTAGCAGGATTTATCCTTTGAAACCACTATAATTCATAGAAACTCTAAACTCTGTTTTTTGACCACAGGCTTCCCATGAGTGATATGATTTTAGGAAAATCTATCACCTGTGACTAACAATGAAACAGCCCATTGCACCTGTAATCCCAGCTGCTTGGGAGGCTGAGGCAGGAGGAACACTTCAGGCCAGGAGTTTGAGACCCAGCCCGGACAACATAGTGAGACCCCACCTCTAAAACAAACATAAACAAACAAAAACCAGCCCATTGTATGTCATTAGGACCTGCATCTCTTCTGTTACCATACTGTGAGGCAGCTATGAAGATGTTGGTTGTATTTTCTTCATCAGTCAGTGGGAAAATACTGAGAGGAAGAGGAGTTAGGGAATGTGTTTGCCCATATTTGCCCAAGGTCACGGAGTTGAAAGATAGCTGGGTTTCACACTCAGCTCTCTCTGATTCTTAAAGCAAATTTACAATGCACATCATTTCTTGGAGTTTTGATATTCTCCCTCTGCTATCTTATTTTATCTTTCTTAATAACTAATTTGCATTAAGACAGTTCGCATGCTCTTGAACTTATAGCTGAAACTGATCTATACCAGTCTTTCTTCGATTAAAAATCAGACCTTAAAAAGAGAATGGAAAAGGTTGAGTTTTTGTTGCTCTTTATAGCTTTTATGTTGTAGTGCTTGCCTGTGATTTGTTTTCACCCAGAGGACAGCCCTTTGGAAAAGAACATTATTCAAGGATGTTCCTAAGTGGGTTATGGTCACCGTCCGGTGGGAGAGCAGGCAGAAGTTCCTGCCCTGCCCTCGTGTTAAATATTCTAAGTGGCATGGTTCTGAGCACCCGGGTTATTTATAGTGGGTCTAATTATGAGTGTCCTTGCTCTGAAAGGAAGTGTTTTCCTCAAGGGTGGGTGATGTACTAATAAACTATTGAGCTCTGGCAGGAGAAGGTGGAATCCTGCTCTCTTAGTTGGTTGGACATCTTTATAATTAGCCACCTGATTAACTGTGGGGTACAGAGGAATGTTACAGGGATAAATGGGTCAAAATGAATTATCTTTTGGACTAAAACTTGAAATTTTTTATGTCACTTTCAAATGTGCATCTTTTGAGCATATTTATGCAAGGAATAAGCACTGTTAGAGAAAACATTCATTGAAGTGCCCTAAAGAGCAGTAACACATAGTGCTTTTGTTATTAATAGTTTTTAGTACTGTGCTTTATTTTTTTATGGCTAACAGTAATTGTGAGACATCGATGGCTACAGGTAAGAGAGAATATGGAAAAATCTAGATGCAGATCTGGTTTTGAGATGCCAAAGCCTATTACTCAACTTCTTAGAAATTTCTTCAGAATCATTTGAAAGTAAACCATGTTGTGCTGCCTAATTTTAGAATTTACAATTTTTTTTAAAAAAGGTAATTTAGACAATCCTTTAATCTTTACTGAAATTACAGAGGGGTTTGTTAGGCATTGTATTCAGGCTTTCTCATACTGCCTATTTGCTAATTTAATTTGTTTCGAAGATTGGCCTGCAGATTTGGGGCCAAACCTTAAGAAACAATCAATGTTTTGTGTTTAAATTTGTACGCCCGGGTGTGATGCTTTTTCGTGCGGGTTCCCAGCTGCAGGCTGCATGGTTTCCTTTCCTCTGCCACCACTTTCCCTCACTGCATTTGACTCTTTAAGTCTGGCTGCTCCTCCCAGTTAAGTGCCACTCTTCTCTGATCTCTGGCCCAGAAGCCAGCACCAAGATTTTTTTTTTAACCATTTCCTGCATTCCTCTCTTTTAGGTTTGGTGAGGTCAGATTTCAGAATTGCCAAGCTGTTTTCTCCTTCCTCTATTCATAATGTTGGATAAAGACAGGCTGTTTAAAGAAAACCTTCAGCCTGAGGGGTGTCTTTTCTTCACCTGGTGGAAGGTGAGGCCCCAAAGCTAGGACCACAACAGTGTGGCGCCGGGATCCACCCATCCCATCTAGTGAATTCAAGAAAGAAATGCATTTCTTCCCTTTGATCCAAAGCTCGCTACCGGGGTGCAGGCTGGAGGTGAAAGGAAACTTGGAGGCTGACCGATCTGGCATTGAAGAACCTTAGGAGTCCTGACGTCGCCTTAGGATTTGAACTGGACTTCTTGCTGCAGACTCCTGGTTTGATTATGAACCAAGTGAGTTCTTGGCAGAAAGCACGTATACGTGGTGGTTTTTTTTTTTTTTTTTATTGTGAACACAAAGAAGATGTCCAATTTCTGAAAGTCCCCTAGAGCCATGTAATTAAATTAAACTATGTTTTTTTCAGAAATACCTGGAACAACTCCATTTTCTAATTATAGATATCTCTTCATACACATATCTATGTCTAAACTTCCAGAGAAAACAGTATGGCTGCCTGTTATCGGAAAGCAGCCTTTTCCCCCCCTTTCTGAACACCAGTGGGAAAGACAAAAGCAATTTCTTATTCAGAGGTGGAGATGCTTTAAGATCAATGGCTTACCGCAAATAGGTAATGTCTATGAAATAATGGAGTTTTAGTTATCATAGACAATGTTTATTAAGGTACAGTTTGCCTGGTTTTTAATTGTTATTTTACTGGGAAGTGGTTCAAAATAGTTGAGGCTTCTGTATAGGTCTGATAAGGACTCTGAAATAATTGTGCTTTCAGCAGAAAGAGCAACCCACAGAAGCTCTTTCCTTACTATTTCTGTCTAAAATTGAAAGCTTGAGTAAGTTGCCTAAACATGTGGATTTGGTCTTGGAATGATCTATGAGGTCTGTTTTACCCGTACGATTGCAATTCTGATTCCGATGGCAAACTTCAGGATCTGTGGTTCAGAATTTACCTTCTCTCTGAGAATGGCCGCTTTAAAAGTATTTTTTTTTTTAAATTCAATTCCGCTCCCCCAACAATTAACAGCGATTTTGTGGTTTGTCCAACGAAGATACATTTTAAGTATATATTCCTGTGCTTAGAATTTGATGAGGCTTCTTCACGCTTGGAACTTCCTGGTCGTTCCCAGGGAACAGTCCTCAGCGTGATCCTTTCCCAGAACGCTGTGTTGTCATGGCATCCACAGCTAAATACAAACCCAAGAGCAAACCTCTCGGATGGATGTGTTTTTAGGTAGTATATGCTCCAGCACCCACTCTAGGGGGTGCTCACTTGATGGCACTTTTTGTTAGTTTCCCAAGATGGAAGTGGGAAACAAAGTTGCTTCTCTAAGAACAAAATAAGACTCAATGCCATGGGAAGGCGGAACTGATTAGAAATGGATTTTTTTTTTTGAGAAGGGGAGAGCATTAAAAAAAAAACAAAAAAAAGAATTTAACAAAGTGGCTAATGAATACAAGGAAACAGTTTGTGTCCACCCACAGGCTTTAAAATATATAAACTATGGTACCTCCCTGCCATGGAAGGTTTTGTATTCATTAAAAAGAATAATTAGGGCTACATGTATTTAAGTGGAAAGGTGCCTTTGATTTGCTTTCTTGTGGAAAAAGAAAGGAGAACATAACACATACTTGATGGAATCTTTTTTATATTTTTTTAAAAAATACACATTTATCTATAAAGAGAGAGGTAGAATTATCTCTCTGTTTGCATTAGGTTTGGCCCCAAACTCAGGATAATAGTGGCTTCTTAAGGTTGTTTTGTTTTCTTTCATGGAAAAGGAGTCAAAGTCAGTATGATAGTTTTACGGTTAACAGGAAATTGGTTTCTTCTCTGTGACTGCTCCACCATTCTGGGACATGGCTTCTCGCCTGAAGGTCACCTCGCTGTCCACAATGGCTGTTGGAGCTCCATGCATCATGTATTTTAAAAGCTCAAAAAAGGAGGAAAGGCAAAGGGTGAATTAATTTTGTGCCCTCCCATTTTAAGAAGCCTTAAGAAAGTTTACACAAAACTTCTTCTTATGTGTATTCACCCAGTATTTAGTCACTTGGCTTCACCTAGAAGCCTAGAAAACAGTCTCTCAGCTGGCACACCGCCCAGGGTTTTAATACTATTGAATAAGTAGAGAAGAGAATGGCTTTTAGGAAGCAACTCTGGGCAATTGCTGCAAGTGACAAACTCTGGACACTAGGAATGGAGATGAGGTGCAGGAAGCCGTCCATTTTCTTCTTTGTACACTTCTGTATTTAAAAAAAAATTTTTTTTCTATATCTTATTCATTTTTAAAATTTTTTTATTTATACCATATTCATTTCAACCCAATTTATATACGTCTGTATCGTTGCATTTTAAATTAGTAAAAAAAAAAAAAAAAAAAAAAAAAGAAAGCTGGGAAATGTATATTTTAAAGAAAAAATAAAAATATAATAGGAATTGTGATAACCCGTTAGTCCAAGATTTGCGGCATACTATGAATGATATTTAATAGCTTTCTGTCTTGTTTGGACCTACTGTTTAGTGTTAAAGCATCTTTGCATCTTTGAGTGGGATTCCTCTCTCATGACCTTAAGCTGGGTCCTGAACAGGTTGGGCAACAGGGGCTCACACAGTCTGGATTTCATGGTCTTTTTATGTCTATTAAAACTATTTGCAGAGATACAATTCTAATGACAATTACTAATTGTTAGCTACTATTTAGCCTCTGAATGGTTAAATGCAGAAGCCGTTTGGATGTTCAAGAGGATATACAGCATTATAATAGTAAGACTAAAATTTATGGAATGCTTTATTGAGGTAGTATATTCCAGTGAATAAGAACATGACTTCTTGAATCAGAATGATTCTTTAATTATAGTTTTAATATTCTGAACCTCAATTTCTCACCTCTGAATTGGTAGTAATAATAATAGTTCCTCTCTACATCTGGAATTGTTGTGAAATTACAGAAGATAATGCCAGTCAGTCCGATGGTGGCCATTAGTAGATGCTCAAGAAATGCGAGATGAGGCTGATTTTGTTGCTGGCACGTTATGTACCAGGCAGAGTACTCCCCACAACACATTTATAGGGTGGATATTTTTTAAAATAACAACTTTATTGGGATATAATTCACCTATCTTTTAAAGTGTACAATTCAGTATTTTTTTTGCACATTCGCAGAGTTATGTAAACATCACCACACTCTCAGTTTAGAACTTTTTCATTACTCCCAAGAGAGGTTCCTGAGGCATTGAGTAGCCACTCCCCATTTTCCCCCACCTCGATCCCTGGAAACCACTAATCTACTTTCTGTTTCTGTGGATCTGCTTCTCTTGGACCCTTCACATAAGTGGAATAATACAATATGTGGCTTCTTGTGTCTGGCTTCTGTCACTGAGTATAAATGTTTTCAAGGTTCATCTGTGTTATAGCATATATCAGGACTTCCTTTTTAAGGCTAAATAATATTCCATTGTACGGATAGACCACATTTAAAACACACTTGAACTGTTTCTACGTTTTGACTATTATGAATAATATTGCTATGGGTATTTGGGCATGCGGTTTAGTTTGGGTGTATATTTTAATGACTTCTAGGTATTCACTTTGCTTGTTCACTTATCAGTCTTTCTCGGAGGAGACCAGTTCATACTGATAGAGGCAGAGCTGCCTCTGTCTTCTGAACAACTGCACAGTCTTCCATGATAGTCTTGTTTTATTGCAAGAGTCTCCTGATGATTGTTATTGTAGTTGTTCCAAATATTTTTCAAATGTAGTGCTACAGTGAATGCCTTTATACCTCCATTATTTCACACATCTAAGAATATGAGGGTAAGCCAAATTCCTACAGGTGGAGTTGCTGAGTCAAAGGATACATACATTTTGGGGGAAAGATCTTTCCCAGTTGCCCTCCATGGAGGTTGTCTGAATTGCACTGTCCGTAATGAAGACCTTGAGGCAGTATTTTTGTCTTGGATGATTATAAAGAATAGTTTTGACTTTCCTCAGTCATTGATTTGTTTTTATCTTATGGAGAATATTATTTACAATTTACCAAGTTTGTATTAGGTTACTCAAAGCCAGATTTTTGGTCCACCATTAACGAGTATGTGAAATTATATTCTAGATTTTTATATTAATGTTGCTCCATTTGCACCTTTGATAATGGAAAAGCATTTCATTGCGGCATAAAATTCTCATTCAGATGAGTCCTGAGTCAACTTCAATTCTAGATGTAGGACCCTAGAGCTCCAAAAGACTAAAACTACAGCAGAACCCTGGGTACAGCCAGGGAAGCGTTTCAATTTTGGATGAGTTTGGGTAAAATTCACTATAGATAGGACAACTAAGGATAACTTCATATTATTGGGGAAGGAAATCACCAGCTTTGCTTCGTTTCATAATGAGCCAGAGTAAGGATGTCGTTCCAGGGTTGTGCAATATTCAATAGCTTCCTGCAGCTTCTTTTTGGTCTAGAATACAAAGAAGATAGAAGTTGAGTCTTTTGCCTCCACATGTTATTATTGGAGACACAGAATTGGGGGGTTGGGTTCCAATTAGTTTCTAGTGAAAAGTCTCTCACTTTCTTCATATCTTTTGAAAAAGCAAAGCAATTCCAGTAAAACTTTGCAGAAATGAGTTTCTGAGAAAGCACAAAGAAGGAATTTATATGAATGCTGCTGGCTCTACTGACGATGTTATTTATTCTTTACGTTAGGCATTCATTTATTTCTTCATTCCACTTGGGAACTGTTTTGTTGTGTGTGCACCATAATCCAATTACTATAATTAGACTATTGCATAAAGCAGGCCCTGCCCTCACAGAACTTTCATCTATGCAGAGAGAACTAAGCAATTCCCATAAAGTACAGTTTGCAGAGTGTCTGTCATTTACTAAATGTTTATTATGTGCCAGGCATTGTTTTATGGTGTTTTAAATGTAGTAACTCATTTGATCCTCTACTATTACAATTATCCCAGAAAGGACAGAGAGGTTAAATAACCCGCTCAAGGCCACACAGCATGTATATTTTGGAATCAACATTTGAACCTAGGCAGGTGGGATCCTGAGGTTGTGTTCCCGACTTTCATTGTATGTGCTTCTCCTTGTGCTCTGGACAAACAGAAGAAGGCATTAGGGAAGGTTTCCTAGGGAGAGTAACAGGATGCATGAAAGACAAGTAGCCAGGTAGCAGGGTGTGGAATGGGAAGATTGCTCCACACAGAGGCACGCAGGTGCAAAAATTAAGGTGGGGATGGTTTCAGGAAAGAAAGGAGCCTGGTGGTGTAGGAGACTAGAGGTGGGTTTGTCTCCACAGCTTGCAGAAGTCTTATAAGTCACCTGCAGACCTGAGACTTTAAGTGCAGGGTCTGCTGCTGTTCACAGCCTCCGTTATGTTTCCTTTCATATGGATTGATCATGTCGCTTTTTCTCTTGGTTTTCTTATCTGGGTGGTTGGCAATGACTATTTTAGTGTGCGGGTCAGGGGAAACTTCCGCTTTCTCCCAAAAGTTCACTGAAAGATCAACCCACAATTAAGGCAGATTAATAAGAGGAAGAGGTTTCTTTACTGTGCACGTGGAGGGAATCACAGAGTGATTTTACCCAAGAATATCCTAGTGGGATCCAGATATTTTATATCTTCCTTTTAGCAGGGAGGGGGAGATGAGGTATATAGAGAGTTCTGTTTAGTGGCAATAAATGGTTGCCAGGGAGGATGAATAGATACTTGGGAGAGAGAATGAATGGATGGGGAAACAGATTGATTTGTAAATCAGCCTGAGAGACAGGTATTCTGTTTAAGATGATTTGGGCCAGGTCTGGTTGCATTCTTGATTATCTTTCCTGCAATACAGTGAGATAACAGGGAGGGGAAGGGAAGGGATGTTCTTTTGATGGGTCTGTCTGGTTGTACAGATAGAGGGAAAGCCCCTTCCAAGGGCCTGTTGATCTCTAAGGGCCTTTAATTCAAAACAATATACCAAGGAGTCACATTTTGGGGTAAAATTTCCTGAGCTCCTTCATTCATCAGGCTCAAGTTTGGGCAAGATGCCAGGAGGCTTAGCGATCTGTTGTCTGGGCTTTGTCCAGACCTCCTGGCCCAGAACTAATTGTTGCTACCTGAGTTTGAAAAATCTTTGAAGTTTTGACTATCTTCTGGGACAACTTGGCATGTCTTGGCTTGATAAACAAGTTGGTATCTATGTCTACCTGACTCCAAAGAATTCTACACATTAAACAAAAATGTTCAATCATCTTGATGTTTGGTTTCCAACATGACAAATATTTGATTTTACTGTATTTTAAAACACTTAGGTTACACATTGCCTCATCAAGTAGACCCAACTCTGATCAATTATTCCTTTTAAATCTGGAATAAGGGCTTTCATTTTGATAATACTCCTCTTTCTCTAACATCTTCCTTTTCTTAATCTCAACAGTATTGACATTTTGGGCCAGAAAATTCTTTGTATTGGGGGCTGTTGTGTGCATTGTAGGATATTTAGTAGCATCTCTGGTCTCTACTTACTAGGTGCTTGTAGTTGTGATAACCAAAAGTGTGTCCAGACATTGTCAGATGTCCCCTGGGTGGCAACATGACCCCCAGTTGAGAACCGTCTAACCATACAGGAATAGTATTCATCACCTATAATCCAGTATCTTCAGATGTAGATTGCTTTTATGAACTGGATGGTATATAGCAAAAGGCCATTTCACAGCATTTCAATATTTTGAGATTTAGACATTATGATTAAATTAATATTGATAATAACAATAGAATAGTAGACACCTATTATGATTAAATTAATATTAATAATAAAATAATAAAACATGCAATTAGGAAAAGAGTATATAAAGAATAAAATAATAGCTAAGCCTTAGCCAGCACTAAGTATTGGGTACCTTGTACACAAACCTGTGAGGTATGCAATATCATTATCAACATTTAACAGATGAAAAAACTGAAGCTCAAAAGGTTATTTGCTTAAAATCAGACTAATAGTATTTTTTAACCCTGATTTTATCCCAGCTTCTCATTTTTAGAGCTTTCTTAACGTAATATTAAATTGGTGATATTAACAAATAATATTTTTATCTTTTGATCATTATTTATTACTTGATTGGTCCCACAAGATACATTATTGCTTTTCCTATGTAAAGGTCCAAGCTAAAAGTTTCGAAAGTTATATTTTTGATTGATATTGTAATTTTAGAGAAAATATGTTCCCCAAATGCTGATCACTGTTTTCAAGCAACAGCCATACTGTACAGCCTCTTCTTTGATCATCCTCTCATTTTTGACTGTTCTGCTAATGACTTAGTAAAGTATCACTGTATCGTCAGGAGTAAATTCAATCCCTGAAGAATGAAGTCATAGACAAAACGTCCAGTATGGCTGGATTTCCCATTATTAAAAAATGGTTGGTCCTGAAGATGTGTGTTTGAGCAAAGGTTGGGCATTTGAGTTCAGGGTATAGAGAGGACCCGGAAGATAGACAGACCTGATTTGGCATCTTCATATGGCAGATGTGTGACCCTGGGCACGTAGTTTAAGGCTCTGAGCCTTAGTTTCATCTGCGTAGGGTGGACATTACTAGGTCCTGGTTCACACACCTTGGGTGGCACTTAAGTGAGAAAGTGCGTGTGAAATGCTTGGTTGAGTCCCTGTCACAGAGCAAGCAGTGAAGCCCCATGAGGAGGAGGAGGATGCCACAGTGTGTTGCGCGTGTTGAGTACCTGTCATCCTTAAAGCAAAGCGAAACAACAAAAACAGCTTGCAGGTGCTGTCCCTTTCACATCTCTTCACAACAAGACTAGATTTCGAAAACATACTTCTTTTTTTTTTTTCCTGGAATTTGTCTTTGAAAATCTGCAACAGTTTCCTCTGTGGCCACCCAGGTTTTCTTTCTCTGGAATTCTTGGCTGAGGCGTTTTTACCACATGAGTGCTATTCTTTACCCTTCTGCCCTTGTCTGGCAACATCTGTTCCTTGTGGGTTTTTTTAACGAGTGCTTTCTCAACCATGGAATTCATTTCTCTCTCTTTCTTTGAGAGCGACATTCTAATTTTCTGTCCTGAGCCTTCTCGTGGAATGTCTCTCACCCGGTGTTGCTCCGGTAACGTGGAACTGTGGAGGACTGAAATTTCAGTGTTTTTTCTTTTTTTGCACAGCAGGTAGATGTCTCTACAAGTTTGTTAGAACCTGTTTCTAATTATAGGAATATATTTGTTTTAGTCTATATGGAAATTTATTCATCTTTAAATTCTGTGGTTTTAGAAGAAAACCCACTGATGTGTGCAGACATTCATGTGAAAATGGCCACTGGAGCCTTTCTCCATGGTATCAAAAACAGCATTTTGTGGAATAAACGTTTTAAGGAAAAATGTGTTATATAATTGTTTAAAAGAATGATTCTTTTAAAACAATGTCCAGTGTCTCTCAATATGATTGCAGTGTTTGTACCCTACATTCTATATATCCTGTTTTTTTTTTTTTTCTTTCTTTCTCTCTGTTGTATAAAGATGTGAAGTTAAGGCTTGTTTGGAAATATCAGGTCCATTTTCAGACTCTTTGATATCCAGGAGCATCATTTATGAAGTTCTGGGAATCTCATGAGTTCTTAGTATGGCTTTTTCTTATTCATTTATTTACTCATTTGTTTATATACTGAGCCATTCAAAAATAAATAAATCAGTACTTAATGCTCTCCTAGGTCTTGAGGATTCAAAGTTATTAAGATAAAATATAACGCTTTTTAACATTTTAAGCAAAACGTAAAGAAGGCAAAAAATAAAAGTGCAGACAAATCAATAAGCAAATTAATTTCAGATACTGATTTGAAGTCAATGTGTGGAGGCCTGGAGGACACACCTTAGATGTGGTAGGTGGGAAGTTTCTCTGCGAAGGTGGCATCATGGTAGATTGCGAGTACATTAATAGCCTCAATTACTTTTGTAATCTTTGCTCTGGGACTTTATTGTCCCCATCGTCTCTAACTCTGGGCTTAACTATGTGCGATGAAATATTAGCCAACTGGACACAGCAAAGGCTTATACAAGCAGTTACAGACTTCCGCTTGCGGGAAGAGTGAGATGTACCTTTCCATATTCCTCCCGCCGAGACTGTCAAGCCAGGACAATGAACATAAATCAGACCTGTGATGACTCTGAAAGGTGGAGAGAAGCAGTTAGACCGGCTAACTTTTGCCTCATAGAACCCACACGTGGGGCTGGAGAGCCAGACACCCAGGAACACCCACAGGCACAGGAAAAAAAAGTCCCAACAAAAGCCTAACCTCTCTGACCAAAGGACTAGAAAAGGGGGCATCCTAGCAAGATAGAAAACTTTTAGATGATAACTGCTCTACACCAGCCAAACACTAAAGAAAAGATTATGACCCCCCTTGCCCATAAAGGCCAAGTGAGGGACTTAGTCTTTCACCCTTGTGGGACTGTGATGAGTTGTCCCAATACCCCATCTAGATAGTATCTATGAAGGCCAAGTAGGGAGTTGAAATGTTCATCTGCGCCCACTGGTAACAAGACTTCCCCACCATGGTGTCCGTGGAGACCACATGGGAAGTCTGGACTTCCAGCTCCACTCAACAGTAATGAGGTGCTCCTCCCTGTCCCCATGGAGACCTCATGGAGTCAGTGTCACCCAGTGGTCATGAGGCCACCCCCAGAGTGGAATCAGTGGAGATCATGTGAGCAGACAGAACCTCTACTGCCCCTACCCAGCAACTATGAGAGGGGACCCTTAAGTGTCAGTGATTCTGAGGGGGGAACCTAGATTTCTGCCAGCAGTAACCAGGTGGCACACTCCCTACCACTTCCCTTGTCACAGCAGTATTAGAGGAATCCAGCTTAAAGAGGTTTAATTAAGATCCAGAATCTCATAATACAATACCCAAAATATCCCAAATTACTAATCATACTAAGAATCAGGAAGATTTCAAACAACAGACGCCAGCACTGAGGTGATAGAATTATCTGACAATGATATTAAAGAAGCCGTGATGTAAAAATGCTCCAGTGAGCAATTGCAAACATGCTGAAAATAGAAAATCTCAGCAAAGAAATACAAAGTTTTCCCATTTTCTTCTAGGTATTTTGAAATTTACAAAAGATTATTGCAAACTGCAGTCACCCTACTGATCTATCAAATATTAGGTCTTATTTCTTCTATCAAATCGTGTATTTGTACCCATGAATAAACTTCTCTTCAAAAGAAGTAAGACCTTAAGGAGAACCAAATGGAAATTTTAGAAGAGAAAAAATACAATAACTGAAATTGGATGGGCTCAACAGCAGAATGGAGAGGACAGCGGAAAAATAGAACAATATAAATTTCCCCAATTGGAACAACAGAAAGAAAGTAGACTGGAAAAGAAATCCACAGGGTTCCAGGGACCTAAGGGACTGTAATAAAAGATCTAATGTCCAAGTTATCAGAGTGCAGGAGAGGAGAGAAAGGGTGGGGTGAAAAAGTGCAATAGGTCCACACTTGACATCACTGATAGGTTCTTGGAAACTGTGACTTTAAGTGTTTCCTTGAGCATTGCTTTGTTATAGCACTGATGAAAAAAAAAATTATTGATTTCATTATATGTCATTTTGCTTAAAGTCACAGTTTCCAAGAACCTAATGATGACATTAAGCGGGGACTTACTGTACTCAAAGAAATAATGGCTGAAATTGGCAGGAGGACGTTTACTCTTCAGGTGCTAAAAGAAAAGAACTGTCAACCCAGAATCTTATATCTAGCAAAAATGTCCTTCCAGGATGAAGGGGAAGTCATGACTTCATTGGGTGAAGGAAAACAAAGAGAATCTGTCATCAGCAGATCTACCCTAAAAGAATAATTAATGGAAGATTTCTAAACAGAAAGGAAACAATGTAAGAAGGAACCTTGAAGCATTATGAGGGAAGAAAGAACTCAGAAAAATATGGGTAAAGACAATAGGTTTTCCTCTCCCTCTCACGTTTTCTAAATTATGTTTGATGGTGGAAACAAAAATTCTAACAATTAGTTCTAAATGTAGGTAGAGGAAATATTTAGGACAATTATAAATAAGAAAAGTAAAATTGCAAGAAGAGTGGTAAGGTTTATCCCAGAGAAATGACAACTTATATTTATACAAAAATCTATATATGAATGTTTATAGCAGCTTTATCCCGAATAGTCAGAAACTGAAAACAACCCAGATGTCCTTCAGCGAGTGAATGAGTAAACACACTGTGATGCTTTAATGCCATAGAGTACTGTTAATACCACCTGGATGAATTTGCAGAGAATCATGCTGAGTGAAAAAAGCCAAACCCGAAAGGTTACATACTGTATGATTACATTTATATAACATTCTTGCAATGGCAAATTTATGTAAGAGGGGAGCAGATTAGTGGTTGCCAGGGGTTAAGGAGGGCGCAGGGCCAGAAGGAGGCGGGTTTGCTGTCAAAGGGCAAGAGAGGATCCCTGTGGTGATGGAAAATGTTCTGTGTCTTGATGATATCGATGTCTGTATCCCAGTTGTGTTATTCTATGGTTTTTACAAGATGTTTCCTTCAGGGGAAACTAGTAGAGGGTGTATAGGATCTCTCAGTAGTATTTGCTATAACTGCATGTGAATCTACCATTATCTCCAAATAAAAAGATTAATTAAAAAATAAAAAGCATTGACATGTTTCTGCTTGCTCTCCTGGGCTCCTGCTTGCTCCAGGAGAAAAGCTCTAAATTAACCTGCTGGAAGATGAGAGACCATGAGCTGCAGAGCTGCTCATCCCAGGCAACCTCAAGACAACCCAAGACTTTAATTCGTGTGTGAATGAACCCAGCCATGATTCATGGTGCCGGGTCAGATCAGCAGAGCTATGCAACCAACCGCTATATTCATGAGAAGTGATAAATGGTGGTTGTTTTAAGCTACTAAGCTTGGGGGTGATTTGTTATGTGACGATAGCTACCTGTTATAGACCTTCCACCTAAGACCTGGAGAATGGAAAGGAGTCAGCCATATGAATTGCAGGGAAAGAGAGTTCTGGAATATTTTCTTATCTCACACTAGAGAAGACCATAACATTTTAGAGGCTGGTCTATCACGAGTGAAGCAGGAAGTGGTGGGAGATGAGTTTTAACAAGTACTCAGGGATCAGATTATATAGGACCACTCTAAGAAACTGGAACTTAGTCTTAGTGATTTTGGCTTGGTGATCACTCAAAGACCTCTTTGGAAGTCCCTGTGGAAGCCCAGTGAGACCACTTCTTTTTTAACTCCACCAAAGACTTTTTGGGTACATACCACAAAATGACAGTGTTGGACAAAGGTAGTCTATAATCATTATTACCACATGCCAGGCCTTGTGCTAGGGTCTCAGACACTTGTTTATTTGTCTTTGCACACTAGAAAGTGAGCTTCGTGGACTTTGCTTTGTGCACTGCTGTTTTCCCCAGTGCTTGGAATAATGCCAGACACATAGTAGATACTCAGTAAATATTTACAAAATTAATGAGTAAATGAAGGAAACAAAATGTGTGTTGTCCTTGTTTGCATGCAAACCCCACCTAGATGGATGACATGAACTGCTAACCTCTATGGGGCACTTGCTCTATACTAAGCAATATGCTGAGTACTTTATTCAAATCTCACAACAGCCCTATAGGGAAGATAGTAGTATTAATTCATTTTAAAAGTACAAGAAAATCTTGTATATACAGGCTGGCTCATATATACAACGTATACATAACTGCCTATTTATTATGCTTAATAATATAATGTTTATGTAAACTTAGATGGTCCATAGGCAGGACTAACTCAGTGCGTCTATCACGACATTTCACATTCTCCCTGCTAACCTTGGTTCTCTTTCGAGCTTTCTCAGCTAATGGACACTCCTTCTCTCCACTTGCTTGAGCTAAAAATCTTGGAATCACCCTTGACTCTTTCCTTGCTCTCACCCCTACATTCAATCCCATCTGTAAATCCCATTGATAATACTTTGACAATATGTCCAGATTCTGAACTTCTCACCTCCTCCTCCACTTCTATCCTGGCCCAAGTCACCATCACCCCCCATGTGGTTTACTGCAACAGCCTCTTAACCGGTTTTCCTGCCTTTGCCTTTCCTGCCCTACACTTACTATAAGTTGGATTACATTAATATCACTTCCATTCAAAACCCTTCATCTTACTTCCCCTCTCAGAAAGAGCAAATGCACAGTCTTTAGAGGAAGACCCATAGGCCTGCCCAATCTGATCCACTCTCCCCACCACGGCCAGCCCTGACTTCTCTCCCCGTCTTCTGGCTGCCTTATTCTTCCTCCAACGTGCCAGGCATGTGTCTGTCTCAGGGCCCATTTGTTGTTTCTTCTGCCTGGAGCCCTCTCCCCCAACACCTCTACTCTGTTTAATCTTCCATCTCTTTCAGGTCTTTGCTCAGATGTCACCTTCTTGGTGACAATTTTTCTGATTACTGTATTTAAAATTTCAATACTCACCACTAGCAATTCTTACGACTTTCCTTGGTTGATTTCCCTCTGTGGCACATAGCACCCTATGACATATTATAAGATGCACACACATGTGCAGGCATGTAAGCATATATGTTTTCCTGATTGCTTGTATACTCAATAAAGACAGCAGATTTTCTCTATTTTGTTTAGAGCCATATCTCTTGTCCCTATAGTGTCTGGTACATGGTAGGCACCTGGTAAATATTTGTTGAATGAATTAATGAGTGATATCAGCTCCAAAATTTTTGGTTAAATGGAATGCTCACCCAGTGTTGTGGATTCTTTGACATCTCTTTAGAATGTGTTTGTTTTTTTCTATAAGGCTAGTTAGAAATTGAAGCTAGATAAATAACTGTAACACTTCTTTCTGCAGTGCTTGTACTCTGGAGAACAGAAATACATTGGGGGGGGAGAGAGAGAGAGAAATGGATACATAACTTTCTCTTTTAGTGCTGGGTTTCTCAACCTGGTCACCTTCCTACTGACAAGGGAAGTGTTTCCCGTGTATGGTGAGATTATCAGAGCAGTTCATGGCAGATATTAACTCCATGAGAATTTTTTTCAAAATAACATAATAATTTTTTATTACACTAAAGATGCATATTTACCACAGGGCATACATTTATAAGTGGAGAATATAAAATGAAAAAAGCAGCAAAATAAGGTTATAAAGTAGGGAGGGGCCAGTTCTTGCAGGTTCTGGAATGTCTTGTTAAGATGCTGGTCTTTACCCTAAAGGCAACAGGCAGCCACACAAATACTTCAAGGAGAGGAATGATGTGGTCAGATTAGTGTTTCAAAGATCACCCCAGATGTTGTGTAGAAAATGGATTGCAGTGGCAAGAGTGAAACAGGGAGCCCTCTGAAAGTCAGAAGGTGGCGGCTGAGCTTAGGGTGCAGTCTTCTGCAGAGAAATAAAGGTGTTCCAGTTTTAGCTAGAGGCTAAAATACACAGGACTTGATGGTCTGATTGTGTTAAAAGACAATTTTAAAAAACAGGTAAAATCATGACTTTCATACAGATGAAGAATGAACATATGTTAAAGATCCTACTTAACTCATTAATGAAATGAGGAAACAAAACAGAACATTTTAACTAGTTCAAAGAGTAATCCAAAGAACTCAGACATCTCTATACCCAGAATAGTGAAATGAATGTTTAAAAAAAGGCAAACCTGGCTTCATCAACAGCTTGGGGGAAGGGAGTCCCACTGAACAGGGCATAATTTACATCTTTATAGACAGGAATTTTTTTGCATTGCTATCAGTTACCTGTAATTTTCAGCGTAGTAGACTAGCTCCTATAGAATCAAAAGCAGATAAGCTTAGAAAGATTCTTGCTAGCCAATGCATACTTTTCCATTAAAGCACAGATTTTTTTTTTCCACTAGAATTGTGTGTGTGTGGGGGAGGGGTCAAACATAGCTCATAATCTTCTTGCATGAGCAACTAGCCTTGGTCTATTGAATGAGTATATGTGCATGTATAATGGAGGAGAAACAGATTAAAAAGCAGGGATAACCTCCTTTTTATACTGAAAAATTTACTAATAGCATTTTCTATGGTATAAATATTATTTTACAACATTATTTTTAATGATGACAATTTTCAGTTTGCAGATGTGCTGTAATTAATTAAGCCAGTCCTCTGAAACATGTAGAGTATTCCCAGTTTTTACTCCAAAGAACCCTGCTCCCATGTGTGTGCGTATTTCCTTAATTATTTCCTCAGGGGGAAGTTCCTAGAAGTCGTGTTTCTAGGTCAAAGTGTAGGCATAATTCTGCCTCCGGAAAGGTTATGCTAATTTACTTCATCATCAGTAAAGGGTTGACATAGCTAATTTATTCCCTGTGGATGCTTTTTAAGTATTTTTAAATCCCATCATACATATTTTATTTTATGATTAATTATACCATTTTTGCTGGTATTTTTCTTTACAGTGAATTTAAAATGTACCTTGCTACCCACTGTGCAACTCCCTCCAAATTAGCATTTCTTTCCTTACAAATGAAACGTATAGGCAAATGATAGGCATAAAATTATTGTTGTTTACTCATTAAAAAGACTTTTTTCTTCATAAAATACATGATTCTGATCCACTAATTATTTTGGTAAGTGGAGCTGGTAGCAGCCCACAAATTAGGATTCAAGGATGCCGAAGATCTCCCTCTTTTGTACTTTTCATGTAGCAACTTCCTAAATCCTATCATGACTGAGTCATGCACAGGACCTGATTGTTCTAACTACGTTGGTCTCAGAAATTATTCAGGCCAAAGCTCTTCTGTTGTAGAAGGAGAAATTTGCAGGCAATGACCAATAGGATGGAGAGGGAATTACCTGCTGGGCTCACTCCTATCTCCTGGTTCCCTTGGTTACCAAGTTTCCTTTCTTAACATTCAGATTATAGCAGCCAACACTATCCTTTATGGCTGTGGGACAGTCTCTAAGTGACAGAAGAGTCTGAGACTATGGAAGGGCGGTGCCACCCAAATGGGAGAAGTTGGCACCTACAGAGAAGTGATTGATCAGCCCCAGGTAGTGACCATCCAGGCTGGCAGGGAGTCAGGTAGCCTGGACATTAGTTTGCTGCTGCCGTGACTAAGGAAGTGCAAGAGGTTGAAAGTTAGAAAGGCAAAGAAGACCAAGAAAAATTGAGAAGTTGCATGTGTTAACTTTTTTTTTTTTTTTTTTTTTTTTGAGACAGGGTCTTGCTCTCTTGCTTGGGCTAGAGTGCAATGGTGTCATCATAGCGTGCTGTAACCTCAAACATACGGGCTCAAGCAATCCTCCTGCCTCAGCCTCCTGAGTAGCTGGGACTACTGGTGCACGTCACCATGCCAGCTAATTTTCCTATTTTTAGTAGAGATGGAGTCTTGCTCTTGCTCAGACTGGTCTTGAACTCCTGACCTCAAGCGATCCTCCCACCATGGCCTCCCAGAGTGCTAGGATTACAGACATGAGCCACTGTGCCCAGCCATGTATATGATAACTTTTAATGTAGTTAGAAACACTTAGCTTGGGTTTCTGCATGTCTGCCAAGGATACTAAGTACATTGTCACTTAAAGGCGGGATTGTATGGAGTTCTTTTCAAAGCAAACACTTCTTGCAGACTGCTAGGATAACTTGGAGTCTTGGATTAGTGTCTTAAAACTCCAGTTTCAGAAACACTATGTAAAAAACTATCAGTGTAGGTGAACACTTGGTGCCAGTGAACTTAAAATCACAAACGCAAATGTCACCCTGAAATAGATTAGCTATAAAGTAGTGGTCCAGATGAAAGAGCATATGGTTACAACTAAATGTCTCTTTTTAGATTATGATAAGCATGAAAATAAACTTCATACAGATGGATCAACCATCAGCATGAGTTGATGCATCCCTTGGAATCCAACTTCTCTGGAAAAATCCTGGAGTAGTGGGTAAGAGCTTGTTTTCCAGAGTCAGGCAAACCAAAGTTGGAATTCTGGCTTGATTCTACTAGATTCATGGCCTTCATGGCCTTACTCAAGGTGCTTAACGTCCCCAAGGCCACACTCCCTCATTCGTAAACTAGGGATAATAATGGCACCTGCTACATAAGCTTGTTGGGAGGATTAATTGAAATAATGCACTTGAAGGGCTCAGCCTTCCACAGCACACAGAGTTCAGCCCGTGCCAGCCTTTGAGATTAACATCCTGGATGAGGAAAATATTTGATCTGTTTCAGAGAGCAGGTGAAAATGGGGATAGGAGATGAGAAATTAAGCCAATTCTATTGGCTTAGGATATTGACTGAGGATATATCTTTAGAGGTTGGAAAGGATGCTCTGAGAAGAGAAAGTCCATGTGATAACAGAAGAGAAATGCTGGCAAAATAGGAAACAATTATAACCTATCTTTTTCTCCCCTACTATGCACCTTACTATCATAGAATAAGATAACTATAGAAAGCTAAGTGTAGCCCAGTGCTTTCTCTGCATGAGACAGTGCTCTTCAGGACGGCACCCACGTTGATTACAGAACAGCAGTTCCCCAAGAGTGGATAAGCAGACCAGAAATTTGGCACACGGGGTTGAAAAAGCCTCAGGTCAGCATTTTAATATAATTTTACTGATGTAGAATCTTGGCTTGTGGGGGCAGGGAGAACACATAGGGACTGTCACCTGGTGCATAGTCACTCCCTTGTTTCTCCTGGGTGGGACTCAACAAATAGATTTTTGTGTTCATTAAAGGTGACCTGAGCTTAAAGAGTTGAAAATACGACGACAGCCTGGAAGTGGGCAAACTATGGCCCACAGGCCAAATCTGGCCCACTGCTTGATTTTGTAAATAAAGTTTTATTAGAAGATAGCCACACCTGTTCATTGACATATATTCTTCGTCTGCTTTCATGCTGTATCAGCAGAGCTGAATAGTCACAATAGGCCTGAGGGCCCTCAAACACAAAAATATTTAGTATCTGGCCCTTTGCAGGAGAAGTTTTCCTACTCTTGCGCTAGACGGTAAAGGCCTCAATGGCCCACCTTGTTTACACTTTTCTCTTCTCTGCAGCTTACGTGGAAGTAGTGTATTATTTGCTTTTAATAGGAATTTTGTGACTAGAATTTTCTTTCTGCTATTTTCATAACTGTCCTTGCATCCTCCCGAGGTATAATTGTGACTCTGTTCAGGACACGGGAAGGACACTAATAAAATCAGGAGCCCTAAGCAAATTCTTAATTGTTTCAGCTGCTTCTTGGCCTGGAAATCTTAATGAACCTACCAGAATATTCTTTGCTAGAAGAAGAAGCCAATAAAAACCTCAGGAACTTTAAACCAGGGATAAGCAATTATTAAGGATATCAAGTTTTAAAGAAAGGAAAGACAATGGAAAAACAGAACAAATTATATTAATATATGGGTTGGTGACAATTTAAGGCTAAAAATTAGATATAGTAAAACACCACCAACAACAACACAATACACACTGAATGAGATTTCCATTCAGGGAGACCCTGTCTCAAAAAAAATTTTTTATAAAAAGATTCCTTTTCTAAATAAAAACATGTTAGTTCAAAAAGTCAATTTAAAGAAACATGTTAACTAAATAATACTATAGGTGGTAAGTAGATTCATTATATAAAATACTAAGGAGACAGTTGAATGAATTAATTATATATTTTTAAAATAATATATTTTTAAACTGCCCTAAACTATTAAGTGAATGGGAGTCTTTTCAAATTGTCATCGTTTGCAACAGTGTCAGTGTTAACCCAGCTGGTCTCCACACGGTGCCACGTGTAGTGAGTCTTCCTGTTTTATTTTCTCTAAACAACACTGAGATATTTAAGGTAAGTTTTTAGTCCACTGGACACCAGGTGGCTCTTCCAGTGTCCTTAGGACACAGAGTGCTGGCAGTTGAAATTGGGAGTTTGCTCTAGTTTAAAGGATTACATTTCACCTTCAGTGTGTCTCTCAAACTCAAGCTGACATCTCACACTGCTCTATTTCAAAGGCCACCTTACGCCACTGTTTGGAAACCACTGTCTCAGATGCTCCCATCGTGAAGCACTAGTTGGAAAATTCCCTGTCAGCAGTCCCAAGGGGAGGCACGGTGTTGTCTGAAAGTACTTTAGAAATATTTCTGGTATTGACTTCCAGATGACAAATAAAACATCTAAAGAACATGTGAAAGATCAAATTTGTCTGATCCCATCCCACAAAGTTTTTTTTTTTTTTTTTTTTTTTAAGAGATGGGGTCTCACTGTGCTGCCCAGGCTGGAGTGCAGTGGTGAGAACACAGCTCACTGCAGCCTCAAACTCCTGGACTCAAGCAATCCTCCCACCACAGCCTCCCAAGTAGCTGGACCAAAGAGGTTTTGACTCAGTAGACCATGGCTAATCTCTAGGAATCTTCATATTTAACAATTATCTTGAGAGAAGCTGGACCATACTCTGAGAATCCCTGGGGTGTGCAGTATGACATAAAGGAAGGCTCCTGAATGCACAGATCCCTCTCAACTCTCGCACCCTCTGCTTTTGTACCATCTGTTTGTGCCTCACAGTTTGACATGCTAAACTGCCTTTTCATAGAGCAAATTGGAGTTTTCCTTACCTTCTAATGAACCAACATGTTCTAATTCATTCCACGGTGACTTCCCAGCAATATTGCATATGAATTTACATGATAGTATTTTTGCTGTCATTTGATTAAAACATTACACTTTTGCCCCTATTAATAAATCAAAAGAAAAACAAAAAATGAAAGTCCCCTAGACTTAATACATATGCGTGAAAAATGGAAATCATTAGGCATGCTGAAGTGGAGGAATCTTTAGCTTGCATTCAACAGCCTTTGGACGTGAGCCAGGCAAATTCTGGTTCAACTGTGAAGAAAATGAACGCATTAAAAAAAGAAAATTAGAAATTCTGTCATCGAAGATTGTATCTGAAAATTGAGGCATAATTAGAAAATTTAAAATATCTTCCATGGTGAAAACATTTTTTCTTGTCATGGGCATATTTTTTGCATACCTTGAACAGGTTCAGTTTCTGAACACATTCTCAGGGCATGTACGAAAGGAAGAGGTTGCCAATAATAGCATGGCAGTAAGAAACCTATTTTCCACATCCTTTATTTGAACAAGCAGAGTGACAGTTATTCCACTATAATTACAACCCTCTGGTAGTGGTGAAACTTTAAGGGAGCCAATTGTCTCATCTGTTATTCAGACATAGGCGCGATGTTGGTAAGTCGCTCTTTGCCAACCACAGTACTGAGAATGTTAATTTTCATGGCTGGATCTCCACCCTGAAAAGGATTTTGTGCTTGATCTTTACCAATGGCTCTTGTAACTTGCCTTTTTAAAGTTACTCAGTCTAGTGGTTAATCAGACGATGATCTCATGACAAAAGGAAAGAAAGAAAAAAAGACTGGAGAAGAATATAGCTGACAGTTGTTAGATTAGGCTGTAATTTTAAGATCGTGGCTAAATATCTCTACATCTTTCTGTCTTTAAAAAAATTAATGAAACATTCTATTTTGAGATAATTGTAGATTCACATTCAGTTGTAAGAAATATCACAAAGAAATCCTATACCCTTTACCCAGTTTCTCTGGTTGAAGTCTTCCAAAACTATAGTGCCATATCAGAGCCAAGACATTGGCATTGATGTAGTCAAGACAGAGCGGTTCCCTCGCCACAAGGATTTCTCATGTTAACCTTCTGTAAACATACCCGCTTCCCTTCACTCCCCACCCCACCTCCCTCACCTCTGACAACCACTCATCTGTTTTCCATTTCTGTAATTTTGTCGTGTTAAGAATGCTAAGCAATGCAGTCAGACAGTATGTACTCTTTTAGATTTTGCTTTTTATCTTCACTCAGCATAATTCTTTAGAGATTTATTCAAGTTGTTGCAGATATCAGTAGTTCTTATCTTTTTACTGCTAAGTAGTGTTTCATTTTACAGATAGACCCAGTTTGTTTAGCCACTTACCCACTGAAGCACATATGAGTTGTTTCTAGGTTTTGACTATTTTGAATAAAGCTTTGAACATTCATATATATATATATATAGAGAGAGAGAGAGAGAGAGAGATAATTAGCTGGCATTTCTGTGGAATGAATTTAAGAGTCCCACTACTTGTTTCATTTTTTTAAGAAACTGCCACTGTCTTTCATAGTGACTGTACCATTTTACATTCCCACCAGCAATATATGAGTGATCCACTTTTTCCACATACTTGTCAGCAGTTGGTGGTGGTAATATTGTTATTATTTTAACCAATCTGATAGGTGTGTAGTGATAGCTAATTGTGGTTTTAATGTACACTCTCCTGATTGATAATGATGCTGGACATCTTTTCATATGCTTCTTGACCATCTGTATACCCTCTCTGGTGAAATATCTGTTCATGTCTTTTGTAAATTTTGTAATTTGATTGTTTTTTTTTTAATGTTGAATTTGAGAATTCTTTACCTATTCCAGATACTAGTCCTTTGTCAGATACGTGATTGGCAGGTATTTTCTCCCAGTCTCTAAATTATCTTTTCATCCTCTTCACAGGGTTTTACACATAGCAAAAGTTTTTAATTTTGGAGAGGTCCAGTTTATCAAGATTTCCTTTTATGGATTGTGCTTTTGGTATTGGGTCTAAGAACTCTTTGTCCATACCATAATTCTAAGCATTTTCTTCTTTTCCCTAAAAGTTTCATAGTTTTATTTTATATTTATGTCTATTTTCAGTTAATTTTTTGATAAAGTAGGTGCTTTAATATATAAGTCAAGGGTATTTTTTTTTGCCTATGAATATGAATGTCCAATTGCTTCAGCACCATTTGTTGAAAAGGTTACTCTTCCCCCATTGAATTGCCTTTCCACCTTTGTCTCCATGTTTTTATATTCCTCGGTGGATTTAATAACTGTGCAAGATGAAAGCCAACAGAATTGATTTTAATTATACTAATACCTCTGGGTATTTAAGAAATAACAGAATTCTCTTTCATTTAATTTACAGTATTAACTTTTATTACATGAAGCAAAAACTAACAAGCAAAGCTGAGGACCTATTTCTCATGACCCAGAGAAAATATCGTTAGCATTTTGATATGTTTTCTTTGCTTTTTTAAAATGCATTTTTAGTATAGTGGAGATCATGACGTAAGTAAAATTTTATATTCTGCTTCCCCCATTACATTATGAACACTTTCCCATGTCATTAGAAATTCTTTCTGTGACTAGTTTCAAATGAACTACTTATGTTATTCTATAAATAGGTAACATATTACAGATGTAGTATAATTTGTTATATATTAATAAATATGTATACTATCTATATCACTGTACTTTTACATAATGACAACTTGTATTATCATGTATCTACTATATATTATATATGTATATGCTATATATCATAATATGTACTACATATTTACTATATGTGTACTGTATTTACTATATATAATTACCAATATTACCCTATATATCAGTAATATATATTACATTATATATGATAGCACTATTATAATTTACTTTGTTCCTCCTTATTGTTGAACATTGAGTATTTTTCATTATTACTGCTAACATTTTATTGTACATTCAGTGGGATGGGACACATATCTTACTCTCTGTATTCAGAGCTAAACTTAGGAATGGTGTGAATTTCATTTTCTTTTTCACATCCCAAACAAGGCAATTAATTTATGTTCAGGTTGATGGGACAGAAGAGTAAAATGGAATATATTAAACATTGCAAACAAGTAGTAGTAAACCTGAATTCCTCACCCATCTGCCAGGTACTGATAGAATTCTAAGAGATATTTTAAATCAACAGTGGTTTGGATGATCAAATGTTTTATGTGGACATTGTTTTATTTCTTCATATTAGCACAGAGATTTTTAAACTTTATAGTACATGAAATTTAGTTATGGGTTGAATATACAAAACTGCATATCTATGGTATTTAGAAAGTGATTTAGAGATCAAAGATAATCATGACTGAATAGTACCCACCCTTCTGCACTTGAATATGGAATCCCTTATTCATTGTTGGCTGCATTTTGGACTTTTTCCTTAGGATAGATTTCTATTCTTTTTTGTTGTCAATTGGCCTTTGAAGATCACCAGCAGAGTATAATGTTGCCACTTAGGTCTTTGCCATCTGTGAAAATTATCATCAATTTATACCCTTATTAATTTTTAGGTTCTAAAAACTTTCATTTTATTTTGCATTTGGAGAACATTGTTTTTCATATACTCATTAGCTCTTTAAATTTTCCCTCTTTGGTATTATAAATATTTTAATGTACTAATGTAGTTTATATTGGTTATTCCCATCAGGGTAGTTTTGGTTGCTAGAATCAGATCCCCATTCAAAATAGTACAATTAAAAGTTGTAATGATGTTGACGGTGGTGGGTTCCTGGGGATACAGATGATTTCTGAGAAACCCAGAAGAAGAGTTAGATTTCTGAATTAGAAATTGAAAGATGACAAAGAACTAAAATGTCTCTTTAACCCAGAGTGGGAATAATCTAGTTCTCTCTAGCAGGTTCCACTGTCTAGCTGTCTAGCATGTGATTGAACATGGCCACAACCTCTGTTTATAACCTACTGGCATTGAGCCACTGGGTTGAATTTTCCAAGCAAGAATCTGGTTGGTGTTGATCAGCTAATTGTTAGCTGGGAAGTCTAGTGTCTGGCCCAGCTCTTCACCATCAGTTACGAGGAATATCACATGACGCATATGAGCTGTATCATTCTAGAACGGGCAATGAGATCTTTAGTGTATACCAAGCCCATGTGTTTCTGATTTAACTGCATTTGAAATGATAGCTTGTGCCATGAATGCCTACGTTGTTTGTACTGATTTGGGACTTTTATCTCTGGGACTTGTCCTGAAATGTGCCTAGTGATTATTATCAAAACATGAACAAACTTACCTTCAAATATTTATTTTCTTTTGATGCCAGTGATGGCCTGAATGGCAAAATATGCCCATTGTGGAAACAATTTTGATTTTTAAAGTTTTATTTTCCCAAAGCAACATCCCATTTCTGGTTTGTAAATATTTTACAGGTGAAAACATCAAAAAGCAAACATTTAAATGCACATGTCTGTTGGTGGAGATGCTGAGCTCAGTCTTTGTATTTCCTTCCAGATTTATCAACGATGCTGGTTAGTATTCAAGAAAGCTTCAAGCAAAGGTCCAAAAAGACTGGAGAAATTTTCTGATGAACGTGCTGCATATTTTAGATGTTATCATAAGGTAAGATTCAATTGTTGTAGCTTTCCCGAAATCTGTTTACAAGGAGGTAACTTGAAGTCATTGAGTCTGAAAACTTGTCTAGATTTTTTTCACAAAGGTACAAGTAGAACTTTTTCAAAGGTTAAAACATCCATAAAATAACATCTGCTTGCTCATTGTGTAAAGTAATTGACTAATACACAGTGACTCTTCTGGTTTCCTGCTATTGGTGGTGGTGGTGGTGTTTTCCAGTCTCTAATATAGAACTTACCATGTTGTTATATGTGCAGCACTAAAGCCCCTTGAGGGTGAGGACTGGATCTCACTGTGTCTAGCACAGTGCCTGATGCAGAGTAGGCTCATTCAGTGTTTGGGGGTGTGGGAAGAGGAGGGAGGGGAAGGAACAGAAAACAAGTGATTGGTGGGAGAAGATGAAGTTCACCCATTAGTTGATTTCTTTAAGTTTGATGACTAAATTTAATTCAGACTTGCAGTTTCTTATTACTAGTGAGAGAGACTGCCTCACTAAAAATAGTAATTAGTTGTTGAAATACATGAAGGTAAATACAAAATTTACTTACTACTTGGATTCACAAATTAGCTAAGTCTTTTCCTCTACATGGCAATACATTTTTCCCTGGTCCTTGTCAATGTGCAGCCTATGTAGTTTTTCTTTTCATATTGAGAAAATACTACTCTTTTGTCTGTGAAGGAACCATGCTTATTTTTATGATAGAACATTTTAATTTTCGTTTTTCATCTTGAAGATTCTTTAATCCTTATTTGGTGAGAATTCACATGGGATGGGCTTCTTGGCCATTTAAAATTTTATATGAAGCCGGTGGATCCATTAGCACAAAAACTTGGCCGGGTGGGGGAAGTGAACAGTGTTCCCTTTTGTGCAAATCCTCCAAAAGTGGTGACGTGACAACGTCTTATAAAGGCCCTATGTTGACACCTTGGCTTATATAGCTATGAAAACAGTAGGGGAAACTGTATTCCTTCTCCAATTAGAGAAATAAAGAGGATGCTGCGCTTTATAGGTACATCTGTGTACACATAAGGGAAGAAAGAGCGCAAGACAAGCCTTGGAGACAAGCAGAGAAGGGAGTCATTGAGGGTAGCGACTTCCCTGCGTTTCATTTCCCTGCCACCCCAGGAGGCAGTTTCGCCTTCCGAGGACTCAGCTATACCTCTTTGTGAGTCCAGATTTCCTCTACCATTTATATTCCAGATGCCAGAGATTTCCACTTTTGAAATAAGGTTTCTTTTTTTGTCCTCAGGAAAAAGTTGTTGAATTGCAAATCTATTATAATACTTAGGAGCGGTGATCCATGAAGCCAGTGATAGCATAACTTGGAACCCTGCAGATAATCTTGAGCCAAGCTCTCCATTCCTATGACACTCTAAACTACCAGTCATTTGGACCAGATATGTTATGTCCCAGTTATCTCATGTGAACTCAGCTGGTATCTTGCCCAATAGCAAGATGGTAAACAATACTATAGGAATGACTCTCTATTGCTTTGTTTTTGCATGGAAGACCTTATCTTAAAAGGGGGCTCAAGATGTGCAAGAGGGTGTTTGGCTTATCTCCTGGACAAAGACAGAGCTTAGGTGGCCAGAAATTGAGGTTATATATTTGAGACCCTTCTCTTGAGACCCTCGCCATGCTGTAACTATGCAGTTCACCATCAGACTGTTGTGTTCCGTGGTCATCGTGTGTGGCCACTGATGCTCTTGAGGTCTTCCTTGTTTGGGTCAAGTTCCAAATATACCTGGGAATATCCAACTCTTCACAATTTCCTATACCTCTTATTGAAACCACACAGGGGGCTTTCAGCCCAAGTCTAGTTGCTTGTCACACAAAGATTCAATTATTGAGACAACAAGGATTGCTAAGGAAGAAAGGAATTTTTAATATGAAAGATGTCTTATTGGGAGAAAGGGAGAAGCTGTCTCAAATCTGTCCTCCGACTAAGGGAAATCATGGGCTTTTAAAGGAGGAGCCATGTGGCTTTGGGTAGGTCATGGTGCAACTAACAAGGGGCCACGTGCATTGGGGGCAGGTTGTGGGGGATGGGGGCAGGTTGTAGGGGATGGTGAATCTTGTCGGGAAATCTGCCCAGGGGCCTTCAGAATCTCAGCTCCTTTGTCTTGCAGAAAATCCACCATTTCTGGGAAACAACTCAAAAGGTCAAGTAGTTAGTGAAGGGACAGGATTATTTTTGAAAAAACCATTTACACAGTAAATGTTCATTGATCAGTTAAAGATCACTGAAATCGGTTCATAGAGCCAGTTACATACCTACCTTTCTGAATGTAGAAAAATAAAGAAATAGGCTGTTTTGTGGACAGACTGATACATCCCTATGAGAAGAAAGGGGACGAGTGAGGAGTGTGTTACAGGAACTCCTCAGACCCGTCCATCAGCAATGGAGTCGACTCTGTTCACACCGCGTGGAGACTCTGAACACTGCTCACCACCTCTGCTGCTGTCACTGGGGTCTGAGTCTGGGCTGCTTACTTCTTGGCCGTCTAGAATCTATTCAAAACACGTCACATCTGGATAATTTTCACCTCAAAGCCCTCAGCCAAGGCAGTGGTCACATGGTCACATGGTCACATGATTTGACTCTTCCCTGCTTGTTTCACTTCATCTCTCAGTTTCCTTAGTCCCACTTTGCTCTGCTCCAGGTGTGCTGGGCTCTTCACTTTCTTTAGAAGATGCCAAACACTTTCCTACCTCTGCACTTGCTCTTCCCTTTTCGTGGCATGCTCTCCCCCAAACACCCACATAGCTCACTCCCTTACTATGTTCAGGGCATCACTCCAATCCCTGCTCTATGTGAGGCCATTTCTTGACTCTCTTATTAAACACATTGACTGCCACACTAGAAAAAAATTTTTTTTCCTTGGGGCCACAGTGTTTTATTGTGAAAATAGAATAAAAACTTAGAAAACAAAATGATCCTTTCTAATTTAATGAAAAATGTGTTATTTTTTATTGTTTTCTGTGCGTGAGTTATATGCAATTAAATTTTCAATATTAATTGTAATAATAAGAACATCAACAAGTAAGATTTTTGTGAAGCAACTGCAGGGTTTTGCCCAGGGGGCCCCCATCATGTAACACGTATGCTGTAGCAAGGCAGCGTAAGTTGCCTGTGCACCATGCAACTCCCGAGGTAAAGAGACATGTGAGTTATGTATGTTTCACAAGGCTCTGGACTCAAAAATAGTGTAAGTTAAATACAACTCACATGGCAGTTAATGTGTTAAAATGGAACCTACCTACTCACCCCTCCCCATCCCCCGTAGCTGTTCTGCTTAGCACTTATTGTTACACACCACACTCATTGATTATTTCTTATTGTCTTCCCCTCCCCCACCATAAAATAAGGTCCACAAGGATGCGATTGTTTTTTTGGGGAGAGGGATAAGTGCATGTTCCACTATTAACTAATACCAGTACCTAACCCATAGTGGACAATTTTTAAAATACTGACTGACACGCAATAGATGTTATCAGTGGAGGGAATGGAGTATGTGTAGATGTCTGTGTGTCATGCTTTTATTTAGCTTATGGGAACAGATCTGTACTTGAGGCATCTGAAACCAGGAAGAAGTATTCTGATTTGGACGAAATAGGGTGGGTGGTGATGGGGGGTGGGTAAGAAAAAGCCAGGATTTGGAAGTTTTAGAAGGACAGACTCAAATATAAAACCGAAACGGATTGAAAAGCTCTCCTTTGACTGTGAAATGAAGAAGGGGAAGTTGAGAACAAGTTTGCCCTGTTTCAGACTTCTACCTGCTGGCTTTGGAATTTAATATGTAAATCTGGATAACATGGTAAGCCACATTCTCTTTCATCTATAATAATCACTAACCAAAGTTCAAAGCCTCAGAACGGAAGAATTATCTACATTAAGTCTCCAAGCCCTTGATGAGTTCCTGTAGCTGATTCATCCTCCTTACTCTTTTAGATCTGATACATTTAGTATTAATCTCTTGGGGGCATATAAAAAGCTGGAGTGATTCTGAGATATATATTTTTCATCTAAATACTGTGTAATTTATGAATCTTGATAATAAAATACTGGGGTTATAAGTAGCATACCATGACCAAATTTCAGAGTTTATGCTAATATAAATACAGCAATTTCCAAAAGAAATGTATATTACACTATTTGATCAATACAGAGATGCTGTGGCATTTGTAGACATTCCCCTCCCATAGGAAATCTGTAGCATTTATAAGAGCACACTACTTCCATTTCATTTTTAAAGATATTGTTAAGGAAAAAAAAATGCCAATTTTGCATATCTGATCCTTTTCAGAAGTTTTAATGCAAGAAAAAGACTATAGAATTTTAAAACTTGGTATCTCCTCACTGAAAATGTAGCTATAGTTGGTCTCATGCAAAAATTGGAAAATAAATATATGAATAATTCACATATAGAACAATTCATTTTTCATTTCTTTTCCTCTTCCGTGAAGAGCCCCCGAAGACCCATAGCTGTCAGAGAATGCTGTGAATTTGATTAATTGTAATTGCAACAATATTTAAGACTCTAGTGACTTTAAATATAGTTCCTGACCTTCTTGTTAAACATGAGTTCTCTGTTTTCATTCAGGAAATAAAGTTGCGCACACTAAGCAGAAGGGGTTGAGAGTTTCCTTGTATAGTTTTACTGTTTCGAGATGAATAACAATTGAGAGGAAAGCTAAGTGGAAGGAAAACCACCTACAGTTTTCAAGACTAAGGCAACTGGCATGACGGGAAGTATGCCAAACCTGGATCTGGGAAACCCGGGTTCTAATCCTGGCTTTGCCGCTCTGTGTCTGTGCCATGTTGCCCACCTCCTGTGTGAAGGTGACCTCCAAGGAAAGTCACACAGTGGCTTCCTCAATCTCACACATTTCTGGGTCTGCAGGATTAAGTTCACCTTGCACCAGAGGACGATTCCAACAAATCCCGTAATACAGCATTTCCTGAAATGTGTACTGGAGAGTGTAGCAAAAGAGATTTTTGTGATGGACAGGGTTGTGTGGGCAAAGAATTGGGAAACTGTAACATTTGCCTCCCCAACCTCTTTGAGGTTCGTAATCCACTGTAGCTCATCACAGGCTCTGAGAAGTCCTGCAGTGAGGAAATCTGAGTAACTCTGAGTCAGCGTTTCCAAAACTGATCGGGCCATGGGACTGTTTTTTTTTTAAATCACCTGTTCCATGAGCAAATAAGTTTAAATCTGAGAAGCACAGTCTGGGATATACTGCTTTTGTGTGTTACCTTATTTCTCCAATGTCCGCTTGGTCCATTGTTGTTCCAACAGAGAACAGTGAGGGATGATCACTCCTACTCCATCGAAATCATAGAGCTGAGCTGTGTGTCGACTGAATAAATGTTTGTGAATGTATTTGAAAAATAAGCCATCCTATAACTGCAGAGAATAGTTGCTGTTACTACTTTTGTCATTCTGCCACACCCCTTTAGTCTTACGTGCTCTGTCATTCTGTCCTTTTTAAGTGACTAGGTCACTCTTGGGTCTCCCAAGCTCAATGCCAGACCTTGTTCTTGGTTTCTCCAGAAATAAGATTCCAAGTTTCACACAGCAAGCTGAAATCCTAAGGAATTTCTGCTGGTGCATCTTGTGCGTACGCGTGTGCGTGAGATAACCTTTCTGTACTAATAACTTGTTCTCTTTTACGCAGTTTCTCCCTCCCTCTTTCCTCTTCCGATATGGCCGTCTACAATATGGCTTTTCAAAATCTTAAAATAGGACATAGCCCCCTCTTTCAATACTCAAACATCCACTTTGGAGTCATCCCCTCCTCGTGCAAGAAACTACCCACCAGGCTATGTTCTGGAAGTTTCCTTCCAGAGAAACGAAGTGCCAAAGAGGATGTGACTCTGCTCATCTCCATAAATTAAATGGTGGCTAATTACTCTGATACTTTTCCCAAGTGGTAAACGCTCCTGTACTCACATTTCTAGGGCTCTGGTAAAGGAGATACAAGAGGTTAACTGTAGTACAAAAAAAAATTTTTTTCTGATCTGGGTGCTTTTACTAGTCAAGGAGGTACAAGTCTGCACCAGAGTGCCAAAGACTCCTGAAACATGTTCAAAACTGGATTAACTGTATTTGCTACCCAAGCCTGGTTCCTTTCTGGGGTTCCCTGTCTTGTGGCATGGCGCCAAGAGCCATCTGTTATTCAGACAGAAGCCGGGGAGTCGTCCTTCACTTGTTCTCTTCCGTCTCCCTCCCATATCCAATCCAGATTTGCGTGCCCTCCTCCCCCGGCATCAACACCATTCCTGGTCCATGTGGCAAACATTTGTCAACCCTGCTGCATCTCTGCTTTGTTTTCACCTCCCTGTCACTCTTCTTGACCCACTGTGCGTCAGCCCGTCTGCTGGGCCCCTTCTCGTGGATACGCTGGTCACGCTGAAAGTGATGCTATGTCTTCATGGCGGTGGTAGATTTGGCCTAGTTGGGGCTGATCCCTTAGTCACACCCTTCTTCCTTGGTAATGGGTGGGATTTTCAGTTGGACACAAGGCTACCCAAAGTGAAGACCCCTATGCAGCGAGGTGTGGTCATGAGACTAAATTCTGGCCTAAGGGGGAAAAGCCAGGAAGATGCCGTGTCCTTCTTCATCTCTTTCTCTTTCCTGCTGGTTAGAAAATGGGTGTCAGCCGTCCTGGCCCTCCATGCTGGGAAGACCACACGTGGAGGACAGCACAGCAGCAGGTCAGGCCTAGAGTTGGGCGTCCGGGGCTGGTCTGTGCTCCCTGACACCCAAGAACACCAGGGCAGCCTGCGGCTGTCCGTCTCTGGGTTTCTTTCATGGGAGAGGAATAAGTTTCTGGCTTGTTTAAGCCTCCAGCATTTTGGATTTTCTGTCATGCGCAGCAGTCGAATCCTGACTATTAGAGATAGAGTAAAATTTCCTCATCATTTGGTGCACTCTGCGTAGGGGATTCTGTTACAACCAGGAGCGTCCTGACACCGTCGCACTCTGTCGGATTGGAATTCCTTAAAGACAGGAGCTGCGTTTTGTTCATCTCTGGATCTGTCCTCGGGGCCCAGCATAGTGTGTGGCACACAGTAGGTGCTTTGGATCCCAAGGACACATGGGGTTCCCAGGACGTGATTTGTGGCCTACTTAGAGTAGTCTTGCATAATGGAAATGTTAGGAGAACCCTGGTATGTGGCGAATAAAAAGGGCCATGCAAATCACATGCCAAATCCTCAGTTCTGCGAGCCTAAGCGTGGTCTTGCCGTAGGGAGAAGACCCTCTGATAACAAAGACGACCCCTCACATTTGTACAGATATTTACATGTTAAAAATCGATATAGAACATGCACGAGGTTAAACAAATCAAATGGTATTGAAGAGCTCATCATGAAAAGCAACTGTGCTCACTCCAGTCCTACTCTTTTGTTGTGGGTTGAATTCTGACCCGCAAAAAAAGACATGCTCAAGTCCTAAGCCCTGGTACCTGTGGATGTGACTTTATTTGGAAATAGGGTCTTTGAAAATGTATTCAAGTTACAGCGAGCTTGCTGGAGGAGGGTGGATGGACCCTAATCTAGTGGGGTGTCCTTATTAGAAGGGACACAGACACAGGGAGAAAGCCAGGCGAAGACAGGCAGAGGTGGGAGTGAGGTGTCCACAAGCTAAGGGTGGTGAGGACTGCCGGCAGCCGCCAGGTGCCGGGACAGAAGCATGGAGCAGATTCCCTCTCAGAGCCCCCAGTAGCAACCAGCTTTGCCAAGACTTTGATTTTGGACTCTTGGCCTCCAGAATTATGAGAGAATAGATTTCTGCTGGTCAGGACACCCAGTTTGTGGTACCTTGTTACGGCAGCCCAGGGAAACACATCTTTCTCGGCTCAGTCACATCTTCATTCTTTGTGCTCATTTTCCTAGTAGTTGCTTCTGAAACTCTAAATGATATGTGCGTCTCTCTCTTTTGTGTCTTATTAACTTTCACCATGTCAACAGATTTCTCTCCTTTAGAAAGTTAATGATTTGGGTCATTGATACAGTCTCTTACTAACCCTTCTTCCTTAAGAATTTTGATGATTACATTATTTTCAAGAAATAGTCTACGGATCATATGTGTAACATTCAATAAATACTTAATTTAAACCTCTGCACCTTTCCCCATTAACATGAGAAAATATTTCTTACATCAACTTTGTATGTTGAAGGTGTTTCCTTCACTCTTCCCTTTTTATTCCCTTTACTTGGTTCTTTTTACTTTCACATCATCCAACACCGGGTCTTTCTTGTCTCACAGAAATGTGGGCTCACAGTTGTCACATGTTGTATGGTAAGAGAAACTGTAAATAAAGATTTTTTTAGTTGAAAACTTTTTTTTTTTTTTTTTTTGAGACAGAGTCTCACTCTGTTGCCCAGGCTAGAGTGAGTGCCGTGGCGTCAGCCTAGCTCACAGCAACCTCAAACTCCTGAGCTCAAGCGATCCTCCTGTCTCAGCCTCCCGAGTAGCTGGGACTACAGGCATGCGCCACCATGCCCGGCTAATTTTTTCTATATATATATTTTAGCTGTCCATATAATTTCTTTCTATTTTTAGTAGAGATGGGGTCTCGCTCTTGCTCAGGCTGGTCTCGAACTCCTGAGCTCAAACGATCCGCCCACCTCGGCCTCCCAGAGTGCTAGGATTACAGGCGTGAGCCACCGCGCCCGGCCTTAGTTGAAAACTTTTAATATTTAAAGCGTAATATTTTAATACAACCTAGGCCAAATTGACTATTTCTCTAGGTTGTGTTGGCCTGCAGGCTTCCCCTTTTAATAAAAAAAAAGGTCTCTGATTTCCCTCTTGAACTAATAATAGAAAGAGAATGCAATCATCTTCCCAAGAGTCAACACTATATTTAGTAAGCTTACTATTTTAATATGTGTAAATTGTAAACAAAACTGTCATCATACTTTGTTTGTGTCCTTTTATTTTCTTTCAGTTATAGTTTATGTACATTCATTGTGATAGAAAACATTACAAATACTTTAGCTACAATAAGATTTTCATCAGAGATACACATATTCTTCATGAAATATTATTTTAGTCAAAAACACCATTAAAACTGTCAAGAGTAAATTTGTTCTTTATGCCTCCTCTGTAGAAGTGCCCTAATTGTGATTGGAAAGCTGAGTGTTTGTATGACAGCATGACAGGTCTCAAAGGGACACAAAAAGCAAAATCAGAGAGAAAGAATAAATATACCATGTTGTATGGCCATGGTTGCAACAAGATTAAAGGTGGTGTCAATCCCATGTTGTGACATCTACTGAGGCATGAGTCACAAACATTGGCTCACATATCAGCTGTGAGTTGCAAGTACAAGATGGTTTCAAAGCTATGCTGCTTAAGGATTTTTTTTGTGTGTGTGGTTTCCCATCATGCTTAGCGTTATATCAGAACTCATTGCCAATATCATGGACTCCAAGGTCTTGCATAATTCTGCTTCAGCACATTTCTGAGACCATCCTATGCCACTTGCCACCTTGCTACACTGGACTTCCTTCACTTTTCCTACCTCAGGGCCTTTGCACTTGCTGTTCCTTTGGTCTGCAAAGCTTTTCCTGATGGTTTCTTCTCTTCTTTCAGATCTTAGTACTCCATGTGACTCATAATCCCATTTCTTTAGTACACTAGTCTCCCCTTATCTGCAGAGAATATGTTCCAAGACCCCCAGTGGATGCCTGGAACCATGGGTAGTACTGAATCGTATATATTGTATGTTTTTTCCTGTACACACATATGTTTGATAAAGTTTAATTTATAAATTAGGCACTGTAAGAGATTAACAACAACAATAATAAAATAGAACAATTGTGACAATATACTGTAATCAAAGTTATTTGATTACAAAATATCTTATTGTAATGTTCTCAACTATTTTCAGACTGCAATTGAACATGATTAACTGAAACCATAGAAGGTCAAACTGCAGATGAGGGGGAAATACTACCTCTTAAATGCATAGCATTTATCACTATTGAAATTATGCCATTCATTTATTTGTTTCTTTGTTTATTGCTAATAGACAGTAAGTTCCAAGAAGCCAGAAATCCTGCAGTGTGTGTTCAGCCCTGTGACCTCAGCAACTTTATCAGTGTATGGAATATAACGTGTGCATTAAACATTGGTTAAATCTGTGGTGAAAGGGAGAATAGGACACTGTTGGTTCTGGGTGATAAAGACAATTCATCACCTAAGTGGCCTTGTGTTGGACATTTAAATTTTCTGTGCCTTAAGTCCCTAATTTATAAAATGGGGATAATGATAATAGGACCTTCCTCACAAGGTTAATGTGAATATTTTTTAAAGTAACATAAGATGAGCACTTTATGCTGTGTTTGATTCATTAAGCCCTTAGTAATAGTTATTAATACCATTCCTTTTAAAATACACTATACCTTTGAACAGTAATATTAAGCTAGTGGCTTTACTTTGGTCATCATAATAGTTGGCATTTATTGAGGGCTCATTATGCCCAAATAGTCATTGAACAAAGTACTTATATATGTTAATTCAATCCCACAACAGTCCTATGAGACAGGCACTACTGTTATACCCATTTTACAGATGAGGGAGCTCGAAATGAATGAAGTTGTTTAACAAACCCGTGATTATATTGTTGTGAAGTCACAGAGTCAGAGCCCAGGCATCCTGGCTCCATAGCCCACGTTCCTAACCACTGTGACTCACTGTCTCCCTGGAGTAGAATCTTTACTTCATATGGTACCTTTACGAATGGCCCAATAGTCAAAAAGATAAAAGGGGAGCTGCTTCGATTGAAGCAGGCATGGAGGATGGTGAAGAAGCATGATCCAGAATGTTCATTTTTACCCTACTCTTCCCTACATTCCCAGAGGCACAGGGAGATACATGTTCTAAGGAATATACATTGTAAATGTGTATCAATTGGTAAGAAGTAACACAGAGATAATGTGTGTCATTTTCCCAGTTTCCCCCAATGATGTCATCTTGCAAATCTATAGTACAGTATCAAAACTAGGATATCGACATTGATGCAATCCACTGTTCTTATTCAAATATCCCCAGTTTTACTTGTATTCACGTCTTTGTATGTATTTAGTTCTATGCATTTTATCACCTGTTGGTAGCTGTACACACCACCACAGTTAAGATACAGGAGAGTGCCACCAACTAAAGGATTGTTTGTTGCCCTTTTGGAGCCACATCCTCAACCCTCTCACTTCAGCCAGCACTAATCTGTTTTTCTTTTTCTTTTTTTTCTTTCCTTTTTTTTACTTTGACATTAGCCAGGTGAGAAATCAATCTATTTTTCATTTCTACAATTCTTTTTTGTTGTTTTCAAGCATATTATATAAATGGAATGGGATAGTATATAATAATAGATTGGGATTGGCTTTCTCCACTCAACATGATTCCCTTGAGCCTTATCCAAGTTGTCATGTGTATCAATAGTCCATTCCTTTTTACTGCTAAATAGTAATCCACAGTGTGCATTACCACAGTTTGCCTGCGTGCGTCCTTTGAAGAACACCTGGGTTGTTTCTAGTTTTTGGTTGTTACAAATAAAGCTTCCATGAACATACATGCACATGTTGTTGAATGAACATAAGTTGTCGCTCAGGCCGTGCTGCCACCCCCATCTCTGCAATAAATTTCCAAGAATGCACTTGCTGTTTCATATGGTAGTTGCATGTTTAGTTTTATACAAAACTGCCCAACTGTGTTGCAGAGTGACTATACCATTTTACATTCCCACAAACGATGGATCAATGATCCAGTTTCTCTGCGTTCTCACCAGCGTTTGGTGTTGTCAGTATTTCTACTTTAATCATTTTAATAGTGATATCGCACTGTGCTTTTAATTTGCATTCCCTAATGGCTTGATGTTGAACATCCTTCTGTATATATTCTTCTGTGAAATGTCTCCTCATATATTTTATCCATTTTCTAAATTTTTTTTATTATTGCATTTGATGTGGTGTGTGTGTGTGTGTGTGTGTGTGTGTGCATCTATTCTAGATACTAGTCCTTTGCCAGATATGTAGTAGCAAATATGTTCTTCCAGAGCATAACTTGTCTTTTCATCCTCTTAACAGGATCTTTTGCAGAACAAAAGTTTTAATTTTGACAAGGTCTAGTTTATGAACTTTCACTTTTATAGATCACGCTTTTGGTGTCAAGTCTAAGAACTCTTTGCCTAAACTTAGATTCCGAGAATTTTCTCATTTTTTTAATGTATGGTTTTAAGTTGTACATTTAAGTCCGTGATTCATTTTCAATTCATAAGGTTGATATATAGGTTGAATTTAATTCTTTCTACTTGTGTTTGTCTGATTATTCTACTATTATTTATTGAAAAAAATTTATTTTTGCCTGTTGAATTGCATTTGCACCTTTGTCAAAAATTATTTGGGCATATTTGTGTGGGTCTTTTCCTGCATTTTCTATGCTTTTCCATCAGTCTATGTATCTGCCCCTATGCAGTATCATAATCTCTTGATTACTGTAGCTTTTGGTAATCCTTAATATTAGGTAGAGTGATTCATTCCACTTTATTCTCTTTTCTAAGGTTATTCTGTCTGTTCTATAATAGTGCCCGTGTCTTCCCATGAAATTTTAATCTAAGCTCGTCTGTGTCATAGAAAACTCCTGTTGGGATTTTGAGAAGAGTTATATTAGACCTATGGATCAAATTGTGAGAGAACTGACATCTTTCTATGTTGAGTCTGTCCATGAACATAGTATGATTCTCCATTTATTTGAGGATTATTTGATTTATTTCATCAGCATCTTGTAATGTTCAGCCTCCATATCCTGCATGTTTTAATAAATTTATAACTGATTCTTTTGTTTAAATTGTATTCAATTTTAAACCCTTTTGAATTAAGTACCTAATTTGTATAAACAAGTCATTTTTGGCTTGTGATGTGATAAAGCAATCATCTAGTTTAAATGATTTTCTTTTCCACTCCATAATTGTTTGACTAATCATTAGCAATGATGAGTTGTCCTTGCATTTTGGAAAGAGCCTCAGGTTTTTGAGGGTTTATGAAAATTTAAGCGGTTTAGTCTGTCACTGGACTATTAGTTTGTTCAACTGAGTTGTATTCTTAAGAAACACACATATACACATGTAAAAATAAGAAAAACAAGATACAAATGAACTTTATTTACAAAATTCATAGATTATAGATGCTTTCCCCCCAATACATGAATTTATCATTAGCATGTATCTCTAGCATTGAATCTATCTGGTTTCACCTTCATGTGCAGGTGTGCATAAACACTTGAATATAATCTAAGAACACATAGCAGCTCTTTGTAAATGATGCCAAAAGAAAAAGGGTGGATTTTCTCAAGTTGATGAAAAATTAATCAAATGATTTTGGGGTCTAGGAGAAATCATGGCTGTTATTAGTCAAGAGAGTCATGGCTCAAGAAGTTGTGTTGACAAAAGATAGAAACTTGGACAGGAGCAGGGGCTCATGCCTGCAATCCCAGTGCTTTGGGTGGCCAAGGTGCGAGGAACCCCTGAGGCCCAGAGTTTGAGACCAGTCTGTGCAACATAGCAAGACCCTACCTCTACTAATAATTTACCAAAAAAAAAAAAAAAAAATAGAAATCCACTTACCTCATTTAAAATTTTTTTTGCAGTTTTTTTTCCTCTCTTTTTCTCTTCACATTTATTACTCTTTAAATTATAAAAATCACATACATTCCTTTTAATGGATGTAAACAATTCTGAAATGTATGAAGTAAAATGAAAAAATCGGATGTTGGGCCCTAGTCTCTGTCCTCAGAAAAAAATACTAATAGTTAATGTACATTTTTAAAACTCTTTCCTCTGTTTACACAAATACAAACATATTCTCACACATATATAGATTATAATTTTACTGCAAAAATTGAGTAATTTGTTACATATTATACATATTATGTATTATATTTAAGTAGACCATAAATCTAGATTTCTCCAGGACACACTTGGTGAGTCTGTGGTTCTTGCATGAATTTTAGTGGCAATTCCTTTCATATTCAAAATATTCTGGTTTATGAGATCAGTTATATGGTCACACTAATTATATTAGTCCCCTTTCCCTCATGTTTTGACTGTAATTTTTAGTCAATAATTAATGGCTGTACTTCATTAATTTAATAGCTCTGGAGTACTCTTTAGTAGTGATACCCTATAATCTGTTTAAGCATACACAAATTGATGGACAAAAAGGTTTGGGATTTTTTGCTCATACAGATTCTAATATAGTAAAGAGCTCACGTATCTTTATGTGCTCATGCTAATGTTTTTGGATGAAAGAGTCTTGGAGGTAAGATTATCAGGTTAATATCAAACACCTTGGAGTTTTTTGTGGCTACTGCAAGATTGTCTCTAGAAAGGTTATACAAAATCACACACCCACTGACAGCTTATGAAATTGTCCCTCATGCCAGATTCTACTCTTTCTATAAATTCCAAGTGTAAACTTCTCAGTTTAAGTACTTTATTTTTAAGGAAGACACAATGAACAAATGGATTATTTCAGCTATTTCACATGTGCAAATAAAGATCTACTCTTCACGGAGACAGTCCAAATTTATAACGCAGACAGGCACTAGGCCAATTTATTTTAAGTGACCAAGGACATGTAGATATTTTTGGAAAGAATGAAGCCATCTATATGGGGGTTGGGATATAACTGTCTACACTTGTTCTTTCTTAGGAAATCTTTTATAAGACGTTTGCTTAAACTGCTATGTTCAAAGGTCCTGAGGGGAGACTTGCGACAAAATATCTTTTACTCACAACTTTTGATTAGAACTGAACATGTCTCTCCTTGCCTGTCTGTTCCTACTTACTGGCATTGTATCTTTAAGCCATTAATGCTTTTTTAGGAAACATAGTATGAAAAAGTTCAAAGTTTTAGAATACATTATATAAAATCTTTTGGAAATTTTAATAGAAATACTTATTAGAGCATTATAAGTACTTTGAAATTTTTTTTTTTATTTCAACATATTAAGGGAGTACAACTGTTTTTGTTACATGGATGCCTTTTCTAATGTTTAAGTTGGGGGTTTTAGTGTGCCCATCACCTGAATAGTGTTCATTGTACCGGATAGGTAGGTTTTTATCCCCCTCCTTATCTCCCCTCCTCCGTCTTGAGTTCCAATGACCTTTACATCTCTCTGTGCCCGTGTGTACCCATCCATTAGTTTCCAATTATTAGCGAGTACATGTGGTGTTTGTTTTTCCATTCCTGAGATATTTCACTTAGGATGGAATTTTAAACATAACAATTATGTAATAATGATAATTATTACTATTAGTTACTGTTTAATACTTCAGAAACATTGTGGATTCAGAAATGGATGGCTTTCATATTATTTTTATTTTCAAAGACAACCTACAAAAGTTAAAAGGGCTTGTGCCTTTTCATTTTAAGCAGGATAATGGCTTTATTTTTTTTTAAGAATGAAGTAATTTGAAGCTTCTGCAGAGCTTTGCAATTTGCATATACAATGTGAATTGCTCACTTAATTCATTCAGTCCCACAAGGGACAAAATAATTAGGATACAGCCTACAAAGGCAAGGCAGAAAATTGCCTTTTAGGTAGAAGCCTCATTTTCACTTGGTAAACATAAATAAATCATCATCTGTAAATTACCATCAGCAAAAGAAGGGGAAAAATTGGAAATCAAATCCTTGTTTTCCTAAATGGCTTTTGACTTTGCACACACCAGAAACATACTTAATATTCCCACACAATGCAAACTCGTTGCATTAATTCTGACAGGAATATACCAGTTCCTTAAGGGAATGTGCTTTTTAAAACTCCAATTGTATTAATCTTTCCTTGAAACACCAAAAGAAATTTCAACAGTTTCGCTGTCTAGTTACAAAATAATTCATTTGGAAAATTGAATTGTGTAATTTGCAATTGTTTTCCAAGTTGTTAATAAAAAACTGTATCGATAGCAAATTAAATTTTTAAAGTATGACCAGTTTGTTAATCGCCGGCTGTTAAACATGTATTTTAGTGAATACTATCATTTATGATGAATAACACATCTGGAATATGGCTTTAGACAGACAAATTAATTTGCCAGTTCATTTTGGGGAATTCCTAATTAGATGGCATACTTATAGATTTATCAGAAATTTAGGAGAGTGTTAAGTATTTTTTTTTTTAATGGAATCATAGTACTTTGTGTATTTGATACTCAAAAAACTAGAGACCGGGAACTGCATAAGTAATTAGGTAGCTCTGAAATTGCTCCCTGCATTTTTGTTCCTCCCGATTCTAACCTAAGCAAAAGTCTTGATCACTTTTGGCCATGATGCCTGCTGGGCTCTCCAGACCTCATCTCCTGCCCTCAGGTCCTGCTCCCGACCTCCCCGTGGCAGGGCTCAAGGTGGATGGGCCAAGCCTGCTGCACAGGGCTCACCTGCAGGAGGCGCCATTCCCAGAGATTTCACTTGCATGGCACTTCTTGCAGCGGCATGATGCAGCACCTCGTTCATTGCCTACGTTTGCTATGTATGTCCTCAACACTACGGACATTTTGGTTGTAGGGGCTGTCCTGTGCATTATAGGATGTTTGGCAGCAACCCTGGCCTCCACACACTAGACGCCAGGAGCACCGTCTGAGTTTTGATAACCAAAAATATCTTCAGACATTGTCAAATGTCTCAGGAGGTGGAACAGAGGGAGGGAGGCAAAATCTTCCCCAGATGGAGAACCACTGGCTGACGGAATCATCTTTCTAATGCATAGCTATGACTGTTCCATGTGCCTGCTTAAGCTTTTTAATTTATACTCTTCAGATCTTGTGACTCACACCATTAGGAATGATGGCCTCTCTGATCTTTTCCTCTGTATTCATTTGGTGGCATTTGGTGGTTTAGTCAAGAGTAGTCCAATTTTGAGTTACTATTTCTGCTATTTTCCATCTGTATAAACAAGTTAACCTGTTCTTATATGTCCAATGGGAACACAATAGTGCCTGCTAGTTAGAAAGGTTGTGAAAAAATTAAATGACATGATTGCTATGAAGTGCTTGGAACCCAGTGCCTGGCACATAATTGAGAACCAGAAGAATGGTAGCCACTGCCGCTGTTGTTAGCATGATATCATAACGTCTGTTGTGAAAGGTTCTACAGATGGCCCCCAGGTAAGACAGACAGCCCTTTTGTAGGACTGGGAGACCATGGGAACCTTGTAGATCAGATTGTCGGATCTTTCCCTTTGCATAGTCCTGCTGTACCTGGGTGGACTTGTTCTGAATAATCATTCTCTGGAATTTGCCTGTCTGGAGTCAAATCTAATGCCTCTGCCACTAACTGGGAATGGTTCAACCCTGGGCATTTTAATGACATCACTGTGCCTCGGTCTCCTTGCTTTTACAATGGAAATGATGACTGTGTCCATTTCAGGAGGTAGAGCTTTAATTTAATTTAATTTTTTTGAGATAGGGTCTTGCTCTGTCATCTGGGCTAGAGTGCAATAGTGTGATCATAGCTCACTGCAACCTCGCACTCCTGGGCTCAAGCAATTCTCCTGCCTTAGCCTCCCAAGTAACTGGGGCTACAGGTACACACCACCATACTCAGCTAATTTTTCTAATTTTCATACAGATGGAGTCTTGTTCTTGCTCAGGCTGGTCTCCAATTACTGGCCTCAAGCGATCCTCCCGCTTCGGCCTTCTGAAGTGCTAGGATTATAGGTATGAACCAATGCCACAGGCCAGAGCTTTAATTTAACAAGCACTATTGAGGATCTACCCTGTGTGAGGCACAGCTGTTGGCACTGAAGGTATGGTTGGTAAACAGAGCAGATGATGCCCTGACCCTGCTCTAACCAGGAAGAGACAGACAAAAAGGAAATATATAAATAAGATGTGTGTTGGTGTGACTGATAAATGCCAAGGAGAAAATTAAAGCAGGAAAAGAGGATAGGAAATATGGAACAAGAGGGCTGCAGTTTTAAATACAGTAATGAGGATTAGTGTCATTGGGAAGATAACATGTGAGTAGATGAAGGTAGGGTGGGAGTGAGCCAGTGTCGTATCTAGAGAAAGTGTCTCCAGACAAAAGAAGAGCAGGTGCAAAGCCCCTAAGCAGGGAGTGTGCTTGTTTGGTGGGACAGAAAAAGACCACATAAATGAAATGAAGTTCCACTGGGCTTTAATGATAGGATAAAGTTGGGTCTTTAAGATCATAAAGCCATTTGTGCATTGACATTATTTCAGTAGGATCGTGTCTCTTCAATATAATGACCTACAGCGTCACAATAGGGCTGTGTTTGCAGAGAGCTGCATAGGAGCATCCTGAAAGTTCCAAAGAACTGTCTGCGAGATAAACAGAACTTGGATGTGCAGCTTTATTTCTTCCGGCCATGAAAAAAGAGCCATTTTTCTTAGTGGAACTCAGGGTATGCGGGAGGAAAACACACGGTTGGAATATATCTTGAGAAGAGAGGACCAAAGTTTGTTCAAACTGATTTTCAGGCAGTGCCGTCCAACATAATCATGTACTGGAGCCAAAAAGCACACCACCAACAAGGTAGCCTTCTGTCACCTCCTGCATTGCTCCAGGAAAGGCGGGCCGGACTGCCTCCACCATCTGCCACGAGTCTGTGTTGAAGGAAGGGTGCCGGGGGAGGATTTGAAGGCCTGGCTAATGATGGAATGCAAGGGCCACCGTAAGGCTTGGGACCAAAGCATCACCTATATGCCTTCTCAGTAGGTCTAGAACTGTAATGAAATGAATCCTCATATCCACCTGTGTTCAGTTTTCTCCATGTTCCAAGCAAGTACAATTCAGACTTGCAATTGTGAGAACAGCTAGCTGGAGGCCCTGCTGAAATGCCCATGAAGAGACTGACAATGATGTGAGTGGCAAAGCCGTGGCTATCTTCCTGAGGAAGCTACCTGAGTGTGTACAATGCTCACCTATTGACAAATCCGAGTTAAAAACAGGATGAGAATGGCCAAGCGTATGAGGACTATATGGTGGGCACTTACGTCAGCTAAATATACAGAGTAAATTCTGGAGATTTGAACTTGCTCACCGATTAGATGCAGTAATTACACATTTCTTGAAATTTAAAAAAATGAGTAATAGTGATTCTAGTAATAATTGGGATCTGTGTTTCCAGATTACTAAAAAGCAGTGTAGGGTGGGGACAGGAAAAGCATCCTTTGTCAGTGTTTACCTTGAATCTGGCAGTCATAGATATGTGGGCTTAAGTGGACAAACCCCGGGGGATTCGAAAGAACAACATTTTCATGCAGAGCCTGCAGTGGATACGAAGACTATTTGCTGAAATGTGGTTGGGAGACAGGATAGTCATATGATACCAAAACGTCACCCAGCTCTACTTACAAATAGAAAACTTGGTATTTTACCATAAAGAGAAATGGCAGCTACCTCCAAGGGCTCACACTGAGCCTCAGTCATAGAGATGTTCTGACCTTATTTGCCTTCTGATGTGATGCAGTATGAAGTCCACAACATCACGCACAAAGCATTCTTAACAAAAATGTTTATCTGAATCTCATCGAACTTTCAAGTGTAGCTTCCCTTTTAGAAGAAGTACATAGAATAGAAAAATTCAGGGCACCATGGGAAAGCAGACCTGTCTAGAATATGGAACATTCTACAAGAAAACTAACGTGATCTTTTCAAAAGGCAAGCATCACTTACAAGATGTGGTAAATTTTGTAAATTACCTTCTAAATTAAAAGAGAGAGAGACAAGGAGAAATGCAATGCATGAATCCTCATTGGGTCCTGGATTGGAGTGATGTTGGATAATAATGGGCACAGCTCTAAAAAACATTTTGGGGACTTTTTGAGAACTTTGGATATGGGATAGAAATTAGATGATACAAAGAATTCTCGCCTGTTTTCGTGGTTGTGAAAATAGCATTGAAGTGATGTGAGAGAACCTGTTCTTTGTAAGAAATATTTGCTGAAGTTGTAGAGATGGTATCTATTAATGCCTGTAATTTACTTTCAAATCATTTAACCAAAACTGTGTGTACGTATGTGTATGCATGCACACACAAACACTGTTGCATTTATATGTAAAGAGAGAGATAAATAAAATAAAATAAAGGTAGAAAATATCAATAATTGTTGATTTTAGGTGGAGAACACATTAGTGTTTATTGTGTTATTCTTTCAGCTTTTCTGTGATTGAAAATGTTCAAAATAAAATTTTGGAAAAGAAAATCAGGAATGCAAAATTCCTAGTGAAAAGAGCAGAGCTCTGAAAATAAGAAAATTTTTTTCTGAAATGAAGCATTACAGGAATTAGAAAGACTAAAAGAGCACTGAACTAATTCCCAAAATGTCAGCCATAGTAATTAATTTGAATTGATTTAAAACTATCAAAGACAATGTCTTAGATTGGATAAAAATATAACAATCCAGTTATATGTTTCTTAAAATTGGATCAGTAATTTTTTTTATAAGAGATACACATAAAATGAAAGCAACCAAAACTATAAAATAAATTTTAAATAAAATAATCATTCACACAATGGACTACTATACAGAAACCCTAACTTCTTTTTTTTTTTTTTTTTTTTTTTTTTTTTGAGACAGAGTCTCACTCTGTTGCCCCGGCTAGAGTGAGTGCCGTGGCGTTAGCCTAACTCACAGCAACCTCAAACTCCTGAGCTCAAGCGATCCTCCTGTCTCAGCCTCCCGAGTAGCTGGGACTACAGGCATGTGCCACCATGCCCGGCTAATTTTTTCTATATATATTTTTAGCTGTCCATATAATTTCTTTCTATTTTTAGTAGAGATGGGGTCTCGCTCTTGCTCAGGCTGGTCTCGAACTCCTGAGCTCAAACGATCCGCCCACCTCGGCCTCCCAGAGTGCTAGGATTACATGCGTGAGCCACTGCGCCCGGCCTCTAACTTCTTATATTTTCAACAGCATGGATAAATCTCACAGACATGATATTGTATGAAAGAATCTAGGCACAGAAAAATACATATGATCTGGCTCCATTTGTATAGTTTTTTTTGTTTTTTTTTAAAAAGAGTTAACCAATGGAGCTAGAAGTCCGAGTTGTGGTTCAGGAATAGGTGGAATTGACTGAAACTGTTTTTATATGTCAATCTCGGTAGTGACTACACAGGTGTGTCCACAAATAGAGACTCACTGGACTGTAGTCTTGAGATTTCTGTCCTTTACCTCATGTCCTTGGTCCACAGGACCTGACATTCAGATCCCTTTGCTGGGTGTCTCAGAGTTTCACTCGAGTGGCAGCTGGGCTTTAACTGTGGTGCCATATATACTCACATGAAAGCAAGTGTCTTTGGGAAGCTGAATTTTCTTCAACCTTCAGATGTTCAAGTAGGAAAGATGAGTTTAGTACTTTTGAATTGACAAATACTTTATTTTTACTTAGAAATTAAGATTTGTGTTCCCATTTTTTCCACTTCGAAGTGATGCACCTTTAAACATGTAGTCTACAATTTGCAGCAATATCCTTTAACATATTTGTCTCCAAAACAATTTGCATCGTTAGTTTTATTCATTTGTTTATTTGCTAAACCAGTCATTTATTCATTCGTTTATTATTGTTTGTATTTTAAGGAGCACATGCTATGGAGAGTAGTACTAGAGAAGAAATACCCATTTAGAAGCCGGAAGTCCTAGGTTTGAGTGTGGCTCCACTCCTCCTTACTATGTCTGAAATCATAATTAATTTTCTTCTTTGATTTTCACTTTGTTGAGCCTTGTAATAAAGGCTAAATAATAGTACCAAGGATGTTATGTCATCCAGGGAATTTAGTATCACGTTGTAATCATTCACTGTTCTGTGTTTGGTTGAAGTGAGCGGGCTTCCTTCTTGAGAAGTGGGTTTATAGCTATTGGAAAGAGGATTAGGGTGGAATTCATTTCTTCATTTCATTAGACTAGTTTTGCTTCTATATGTTTTGGGACACCATGTTAGACTCCCTTTGAAAAATTAAAAAAAAAAAAACAAATGATTCAGCTGCTAAAATAACATCGATAACCAATGTTCTTGTAGAGTTCCCTGATTATTGTGTATTTGGCTAGGAAATCTGGTTTTCTTCATACAGAAAGCAATATTGTTACACAGTGGGATTTGAGAGAAAACTCTCTGAAAATTCTTGGCCAAAGGAAATCAGACAGAGGGTGTATTAGCCAACAACTGCCACGGCAATAATTGCAAAATCTTAACAGCTTACAGCAACACATCTTTATCTTTTGCCCTTATTACATGGGAGGTCTGGTGCAGCTGGATTATTTTGACTCGGCTGAGATTCGCCTTTTGGTTCAGAGATCCAGGAAGGAGAGGAGAGAATGTTGTTCTCATGGTGGAACTGAAATTCAAGGAGGCAGAGACTGACCTAATTACACATGTATTTAAAGCACGTTCTTCTTGAACATGGCATATCAGCTTACACTCTCCAAAGTAATAGGAAAGAGTTGTAAGGACTGGGAGAAAATGAATGATTGTGAATAAATAACTCAATCTATGTCAGAAAATGGAGGTTGCTGTGAGCTGCAGCATTTGCCTTTGGTTTCATTTCTATAACTCCAAATCCAAGAGAGAGAATCATTTTGCTAAGCTTTATCTTTACCTAATCTTTTCCAACCTCCACACTGAGAAGTACACTCTATGCATAAGAAAACTTCCTACTGAGAGTTCATTATCTTTTGCCAACTGAGTTTTCAAGGAGCCACTATCTTCTGTGAATTCTTAGTTACTCCATGATAATTTCTGCAAGAAATGACCTCAGGATGTCCAAAATCAAATTAAATATGATGCTAAACTGGGATTTTGAAATTAAATACTTGATTTTTGGAGAAAAATCAAGTATTTCAAAGGTCCTAATATTGACATTTTCAGTAAGCCATATAGACATTTCTGGTCTTCTTTGATAGCTACAGATTTTAGCTCCATTTTAAGAGAAAGATCTTTGAAACCAGTAAGCTGAACTATATCCTGGAAAAAGAAAAGAAAGTTGAGAAATTGAAAGAATTGATTAATTGAAAGAATAATGGGTTTTGATTTTCTAACTTGGTCTGATGTTGTTTTAGCAGGGAGATCGTGTAAGAGGGTAACTAAAAATATTTAAATTCTATTTACGTACCAGTTTAATCACAAAATTTGACTTCTGTTTCTTTTCTACTATGAAAACTTTCTGTTAGTAATGAAAATTTATAACTGGCTTTCATTTTAGACTTCTCTTTGCAACAGTTATTTTAAATCATAATTTTCAGACATATTTCAGGTTTTGGTCATGGGGCTTGAAATGGTTTATTGTCCTTCTCACTTGGGAAATTCAATTGTGGAAGGGACAAGGAAGCACAAGGAAAACAAATGGCCCTGGTCAGATAGGTGGCCTTTGAGAGATACCAAGTAGAAACCAAATCTTTATGAAGTTTCAGTTGAAAGCTATTGTCATGCCTTGCCAAGGAAATGAGACTTTTTCTGGGTGACTATATGACTTTATCGGTAATCCCCTGGACTGTTGACTTAGTGGGACATTAAATGAAAAGAAAGCCAATTCCATAAACAATAGTATTTGATTAATGGTGTTTTCCTAATTTTTAGTCATTTATCATTTGTTCATTATTTTTGTCATAATCAGTATCACATTTACTTTTATTTACTTAATATTTTGCTTTAAATCAGCTTGGCTTTTTTGTTTGAATAAATTCACCATAAGAGAAAACTTTATTATTACTATTAATAGAAAACCAGTATCACTTGCCATGAACAGGACTTAAAGAAGAGATACAACGGAAAGAAAATAATGTTTTTATATTCTGTGTACTTTTTACTGCCTGCTGGTAGTCTTTGTGCGTGTGTGTGGTGGTGTAGGTGTGTGTGGTGTGTTTGTGTGTGTGTAGTTAAAAAACATATAACATGAGATCTACTCTCTTAATAAACTTTTACGTGCATAGTCTAGTATTGTTAATTATATGTACCTTGTTGCACAGCAGATCCCTAGAACTTTTGCATCTTATATGACTGGAATTATGTATCCATTGAACAGCAACTCCTCATTTCCCTTCCCCCAGCCCCTGGAACCCACCATTCCACTTTCTCCTTCTGTGAGTTCTGCTACCTTAGATCACCTCATGTAAGTGAAATCACACAGGATTTGTCCTTCTGTGACTAGCTTATTTCACTTAGCATAACGTCTTCAAGGTTCATCTTTGTTGTAGCATATGACAGGATTGCCTTCTTTTTTAGGGCTGAATAATATTCCATTGTTGTATATCCCACAATTTTCTTTATTCATTTATCTACTGATGGGGAGTTATGTTGTTTCCCCCTTTTTGGCTATTGTGAATAATGATGCAACGAACATGGAAGTGCAAATTCACGATCCTATTTTCAATAGTTTTGATAAAGACCCAGAAGTGGGATAAATGAATCATATGGTAGTTCTATTTTTAATTGTTTGAGGGACCTCCATACTATTTTCCATAGTGGCTGCACCTTTTTACATTCCCACCAAGAGTGCATAAAGGTTCCAACTTCCCCACATCCTAGCCAATACTTATCTTTTGGGTGTTTTTTATTTGTTTGTTTTTTTAATAAGAGCTATCCTAACAACTATGAGTTGATGTTTCATTGTGGCTTTGATTCACCTTTCCATGATAATCAGTGACGTTGAGAATCTTTTCAAATAGCTGTTGGTCATTGTATGTCCTCTACGGAAAAATGTCTATTCAAGTCCTTTGCCCGTTTTTAAATTAGCTTATTTATTTTTATTAAGTTTTTTGCTATTGAGTTATGTGAGTTGCTTATATAATTTGGATATTAACCCCTTATCAGGTATTTGGTTTGCAGATATTATTTCCCATGCTGTAGGTTGCCTTTTCACTCTGTTGACTGTCTCCTTTGCTGTGCAGAAGCTTTTTAGTTTGATGTAATTCTATTTGTCTATTTTTTCTTTTGTTGCCTATGCTTTTGGTGTCATATCCGAGAAATCATTGTCAAGACCAATGTCATAAAGATTTTTTGCTATGTTTTCTTCTAGGAGTTTTATAGTTTTAGGTCTTATGTTCAAGCCTTTAATCCATTTTGAGTTGATTTTTGTTTATGGCATAATTAAGGGTGCAAGTTAATTATTTTTCATGTGGATATCCAGTTTTTCCAACACCGTTTGTTGAAAAGACTATCATTTATTTCCCCATGTGTAGTCTTGGCACCTTTGTTGAAGATCATTTGATTGTATTAACATCAGTTTATTTCTAGGTTTCCTATTCTGTTCCGTGGGTCTATATGCTAATACCATATTATTAATATTTGGTTTGTCTATATGCCAGTACCATATTATTTGGGTTACTGTAGCTTTATAGTATATTTTGCAGTAATGAAGTATGAGACCTCCAGCTTTGTTCATCTATGTCTAGACTGTTTTGTCTGTTAGGGTTCTTTGTGGTTCCTTATGAATTTTAGCATTGTTTTTTTCTATTTCTGCAAAAAAAAAAAAAGCAGATAGGGATTGCATTGAATCTGTGGATCTCTTCTAGGTCATCCAATTTGTTGGCTTTTTTCGTGTATACTTATTCAAAGTAGTCTCATAACCCTTTTTATTTCTGTGGTATCAGTTATGACATCTCTTCATTTCTTATTTTATTTGAATTTTCACTTTTTTTCCTTAGTCTAGCTAATTTTTTTGAAAGATCAATTCTTGTTGATCTTTCAAAAAGATCAATTCTTGTTTTCATTGATTTTTTTTCCTATTGCTTTTGTGTTCTCTATTTCACTTAGTTCTGATCTAGAATCTTTACTATTTACTTTCTTCTGCTTACTTTGGGCTTAGTTTATTCTTATTCTAATTCGTGGGGTATAAATGTAAGTTGTTTAACTGAGATCTCTCTTCTTTTTTAATGTAGGCATTTACCATTATAATCTTGCCTTTTAGTACTGCCAGTGATGCATCCCATAAGCTTTGGTATGCTGTTTTTGTTTTCACTTATCTCAACATAAATTCACTATTGATTTCTTCTTTGGCCTATTGGTTGTTCAAGAGTGTGTTGCTTAATTTCCACATACAGTGAAGTTTTCAGTTTTTCTTCTGTTATTGATTTCTAGTTTTGTTCAATTGTGATTGGAGAAAATACTTGGTATGATTTCAGTCTTCTTAACTTGTTAAGATTCATTTTGTGACCTAATACGTGATCTATCCTGGAGAATGTTTCGTGTATGCTTCAGAAGAATGTGTAGTCTGCTGTTGGCTGGAATGTTCTGCAAAAGTCTGTTAGGTCCAGTTGGTCTTCAGTGTTGTTTAGTTACTCTGTTTTCTCATTCATACTGCTGAGCTGGGGAGGAGGAGAATGACAAGCGAGTGTGTATTAGTTCAGCTCATTGCTTTTGTTCTCAGGGGCCCCAAACTGGCCCACTTTCTTGTAAGTGCTGACCTTCAGGCAGGACAGAAACCAGTCCCTCCAGCATCCCCTGTAAAAGTCTGAGTGTTAATGCATGTGTCAGACTTTTCTTTCCCCCCAGGGAGAAGCCAGGAGCTGAGTTTTCTCCTAATTGCACTGCACTGAGCTGGGGGAAGACTATGGCCAGCAAGTGCCACAGATTGCCCTTCCAGCTTCAATGCAGCTGGTTTCTGCATTCGCCTGGGGTGCATGGGCCTCTTAACTAGTTTTCTTAGGTTCTCGTGAAGGAAATTAGACTGTGTGTTGTTGGTGAGCTGGTGTCTTCATCAGGGGAAGAAGGGTATCTGCCATCTTGCTCCTATCACCCCTTGCCAGCAGTCTTAAAATACCTTCTGCATCTTTTTGAGAAGCAGTTTTATAAGTGCTAGAGAATTACTCTTTGATATAAACAAAATTTGATAGATTGGAAAAGGCGATAACTTTTTCACCCTGTGAAATATCGTGTCCATGAACCACCTCAAATAATCTCAGTTGGAGACTGCAGTATGTATGGACATATTCCCTGTGTACATGTTTCTAAACTTATGTTCCATATCTAATGAGAATAATCATACCTGAGTTGTAATGAGCAGTAAATCAGGTAATGTATGTACATGAAAGGATGATATTAACCAGATTTAAGGTGGCATCATATTAGCAAAGACTGTCAGAAAAAAAAACATGATTTCAGAATAGAAGAGATTGGACGGAAAATAAAGATTGGTGTAAAATAACCATATTTCTCACTAGGTTATTAGAGCTAGTCATTCTGCTTAGGAACAGGGAAGAGGAGGGGGATTCTATGAAAGAAGGCAGTGATTTTCCCTCAGTGAATCTTCTGGGAAGATGTGACCTATCCGTAGTTACAGGCTGCGGAAACTGAGGCAGACTAACTTGCGCAGAGAAGGAATTTGCTCAGAGGCTGTGGAGGAGCACCTGGTATCAGGCTCGGGAAGGGCTTTTACTCCTTTGAGGATTCAACTGGTGGCAGCCAAGTGTCTCTTTAGGGCAGCCCTGCTGGAGTGGATCAGCTTACTTTTCCTCCCGTCCAAACTCCCGGGAAGGAGTCTGATTCTCTGGGGGAGAACTTGAGTGACAGCAGCACCAGCCGTGCACATAATGGAGAAAGGAGCTGTGACAGCAGGAAATCGGGATGCTGTGACTTAAAGACAAAGACATGGATGGGGGAAGCCAGGATATTAATAGAAATACAGGAGTGCAGATGTCGTAGAAGAACCAGAACAAGGGGATTGTGCTCCTGGGATTGGAATGCTACCTCTGAACTCATTATCTGGAATTACTTTTCGTACATCTTAACAAAACGACGGCTGTATTCATACATAGGGGTTGATATGTTAATCTAAGAGGGCTGCACTCCCTGGTTTAGAGCATGACTAGCTAAATCCATATAGCACATTTTACTTCAATTGAAGTCCAAATTAAAATTTTGGAATAGAAATCTAAAATGTTAAGGTTATATTTAAAACAGAAATAGTTTTATTGAATCCCTATAGAGTGTGTGTATGTTCCCACTTCTGAAAAATAACTATATGGTTATATATGCTTGAGTGCACACTTACATATTCTTGTATGTGTATATGGTGAGAAGGACTGAGGGTGTGGGGAGACTTTATATCGTTTGTCTCTTTGCATTATTATAGTTTTCTACTATATGCAAGTATTGCATTTTCAGTTAAAAACAAAAGACAGAAAAGAAAGTAACTAAATGAGTTTTGACTGGATTGACCAAAAAACTGAAAAAAGTCTTAGAGATGTTAATCTCCTTAGGTCTGTCAGTTTCGAAAGCTGTGTGAAGAAAGTGGCTTGGTAGATGCAGGGGAGCTACATGGGTGGTTTACTCTCAAATGCAGATATCAAGGGCAGAAGTCAAATGCTAAACCTATAAGCAAACGTAGTCCTTGCCAAACAAGGTAGTTGCCACCTCAGGACCTTCGCACTTACCATTACCTGTGTCTGGAATTCCTGTGCCCAGATATCCATGTGGTTTACTCCTTTAGATCTTATGGGCCTCTGTTCAAAAGCTCTCTTCAGAAAGAGCTTCTTTGGTTCCTTATGCAAAATAGCAAAGTTTCGCTGAGCTCAGTTACCTGGGATTACGCCCCACCCCACCTGTCTTAAAACAACAGCTTAATTTATACCTACACCAAATCATTCTGTACAGCTTTATTTTTCCTCACTTCCTTATTCCTACCTGGTAGTAAATTTCTTTCTTTATTTTCTCTCCTTTCTGAAATATGAGCTCCAGGAGGGCACGAAATTTGTCCGTCATTCAGCTTCTTCTTTTTTTTTTTTTTTTGAGACAGAGTCTCACTCTGTTGCCCAGGCTAGAGTGAGTGCCATGGCGTCAGCCTAGCTCACAGCAACCTCAAACTCCTGGGCTCAAGCGGTCCTCCTGTCTTAGCCTCCCGAGTAGCTGGGACTACAGGCATGCACCACCATGCCCGGCTAATTTTTTCTATATATATTTTTAGCTGTCCATATAATTTCTTTCTATTTTTAGTAGAGATGGGGTCTCGCTCTTGCTCAGGCTGGTCTCGAACTCCTGAGCTCAAACGATCCGCCCACCTCGGCCTCCCAGAGAGCTAGGATTACAGGCGTGAGCCACTGCGCCTGGCCCGTCATTCAGCTTCTGATCTCCAAAGAATAGAATAGTACTTGATACAGAGTAAATACTAAAATAAATGAATGAATGAATGAGTAAATAAATGGTAAAAAATTAAAATTTGATGAATGAATGGATGCAAGAAAGATTTTTGGAGAGGGAATGTGGTTCTACTACAATGGTGCTTCAGTGGTTCCCTGCCTGAATACTGTTACACCTTGAAGAAATCATTTTACCTGCGAATTTATACAAAAAGACATACACTGTAGATCCAGCTGCTTTAATAGAGAACCAAAATAATGTGAAAAAACCTAATTCTTGTAGAGTTCAGGGTGTGTCTGTTATTTTGTGCTGTAAAAGAAGAATAAAATCTCTATTTCCAGAGGCTCAGAGAAAACTTTTCCTGAACAGTTTTGAGACTGGAAGGAAGTAACTTCTGGTTGATCTGAGAAACAAGGTAAAAGCAAGAAATTCAAACTGAAGGTCAACTGAAAGAGTTGCACACAGTCCTGACTGGGCATCCTCTCTGAGACAGTGAGGGTCCCAGATGCTTAATTTGATGATCAGTTACACTTACGTAGCCCCCATTTTGAATAGCGTTGATATTAGATGAGAGTTCGAGACCTTATCAAAACTCATGTTTGCTCTCTCAAAAGTGATTCTTCTGGTGCAAATTATTTGTTTGTAAAAGGAATAGTATGTCCTCCCTTGGTTTTCTCATTTGCAAAATGAAATGATAGTGGAAATAAATACATCTTATCAAAGTTTTATGTGGCATGAAGATCTCTGCAAAGGTTATTTGTCATTACTACTTTAGCATGTACTAATATATTGAGGAAGGTTCCATTGTGAATTTGTATAGTTTGCCATTCTGTAAGATGTGTGTGTGCATGCATGTGTGTGTTGTGTGCATGTGTGTGTGCACGTACATGCACATCAAGGAGTAGTTCTGATGTAGAGACAGAGACTGTTGCTTTGAAACCCAGTGGTCCTTTGACACATGCAGTCATGGCCCTGAGTGCTCTATGAATAGTCATTTGCCTCCTCTGAGCGAGGGTGAGGGTGACGGGTGAGGGTGACGCGTTGCTTATTTCCTAAACCAATTTCCAAAGTGGGTAATTGTGTTCTGACTCACACAATTCCCCCTACGTTTCCTGACTCTTTCGGGTGACTCTCTTTTCTTCTTTGCCCTTAATGGATATGTAATAAAATGACACATTTCGAAGTCATTGCTGTGTTTCAGGTGGGGGTGGACTACTCATGTCGTGTCTCCGTAGAGGGTTGGAGTAAAGCTGGCACACGTGTACCTGCTGCCACCCCAGCTTCTGCCCACGTTGGAAAGAAAGAGGTCTTCAAGCGGGAGGTGATTTTCAGGGGCTGAAGAGTCTATGATGGAAAGTTTTTAGCGTCAGTCATCAGTGTTTCAGATGGGTCACGAGAACAGGCTTTGGGGTTAATTTGCTTCATTCGAATTTTGGTTCTGCCATGTTTTGGCTGTGAACTTGGTTGTGGGACTTTAATCTTTGTAAGCCTCAGTTTTCCCATCTGAAAAATTCTGATAATAGCAATATCTATTTCATAGGGGTTTTATGAAGATCCATATATAATAAACTCTGAGCACGGGTGTGGCATTTGGTGGGCGCTCAGTATGGTTGGCCTCAGTGTGGTTGTGCTTTATTGATTTCGTCCATCCGTAAGTCACTGTGAGGTGACCCGAGTCTAGCTGGGAGCTGGAGCGAGAAACAGATTAAGTTCAACAACAGATAATAAAGTAGCACTTCAGGCAGCACATATGGGAACATAGAGAAAGGAATAATTAATGGATACTAAGGTCGTGGCAAGTTTTCCAGAGGAAGTGGGCCAGGAAGGTGAAATTTCCCTGGAGAAAAGAGGCAGGAAAGAGAGAGAGGGATATTTGCCTTGAAGAAGCCCCATGCAAGTAAATTCATGGGTGAGTTTGGTTTCTTGTTAGCTTAGTTCACATGTCTTTGTTGAGTTCCTGCTATGTGACAGGCTCTGTGTTTGACTCAGGGAACATGACAGTGGTCAAAAAAAAAAAAAAAAAAGACAACAACTATCCCTGCCATATGGACCTTTTACTCTTGAGGCAAGCCCAAGCACTAAACTAATATCCCACAAGGAAGACAGAGGATGTCGCTGGACGGTTCAGCCTTGAGACTGATTAGATGTCGGGGTGAGAGGTGTCCAGTAGGGCCTCTGTGGGTAACTGAAGTTTAAGCTAAGACTTCTGGGAACTGAATAAAGTCCAGTGTGGCTGGGACACAGAACACCGGGGGAAGGTGGCAGAGGGGACATTGATGACATAGCGTGGGGAAGACCACAGGGGTTCTTGCCGGGCAGTCTAAGGATTTGGACTTTTGTCCCAAGTGCGATGAAAAGTCATCAAAGGTTCTTATTTTATGCATAGAAGTGTTGGAATCAGACTTATGTTTTGTAAAAATCATCTGCCTTGTGCACAGTGAATTTATGGGGATTAAAAGGGAAGTGGAGATATCAATATGTAGTTGTAAAAAGATGACAGCGTCTTGTACTGGATGGTGCGCAAAAATAAATAAACGAACAAGACCAACAGCTGCATCTGGTGAACTCTGAGGGACTTGGTATGGTTGGAGAGTAAGATACGTAGTGCTGAGTCACTGACAGGATTGATTTGGGCAGATTTGGAGGAGCACTGGTGTGACATTGCATGCCAAGAAATTTGCATTCATACTATGAAAAGGGCCGATAGAGGTTAAGAAGCAGGGAAATGAAATAATCAGATTGATGTGTGTATGGAGGATATTTATTTTTCTTCCCACCTACTTCCTGAGCCAGGCATTTATTCAATTTAGAGTAATAGATGGGAGAAATGGTGCAGCATCGTAGCAGGCAAAGATTGATGATGGGCAGATGCTTTTGTATAACAGCACAAAAGAGATATATTAAGGGGAGGTTAAACTTGTCATTGTGAAAGGCTTATTTATCTTATAAATACTTACCCTGAAGCCACCTAAGCCTTCTCCCAGGAGAGACCCAAATATCTCACCCCTCTGATGCAGCAGAGGATCAGGATGTAACTGAATTAAGGATGACTGTTGTGGAAACACAATGAGCCAAGACCCTTTGTGGGAGGGAGGAGTTTACAAAAGTGTTAAACCAAGACGTCAAGGGATTCTGGGAGAGAGGAAGGAGAGAGAAAGTCATCAGGGTTGCAGATTTCCCTACTGATAGCAAGTAGGTGGCACCGTGCAGTGTGCTCAGACTCGAACACTGAGGCCCCATGGCCACCGAGAAGCTAAGAGTAAGTCCGAGTGAGTAGGAAAGTATTTGGGAAACCGGATTCGTTGTGGACTCTCTGTGTTGGAATGTGTGACTTGAACCTCAGGTCGGGGGCAGTTTTGAGACTCCTGACGCCATCTCTAAGTGCGATAGTCTGGTTTTGAATTGGGCCACCCTTCCCTTCTCTTCCTCCGGGTCAATGTCTTCAAGATACTTACCCTGGGAGTGCTTTGAAGGGCTGGAGTATTTGGAGGCTTTTGCAGTCAACTGAGCAAGGAAGCTGTCCACAGTGATGGAAATAGACATGAGAACTGTTGATCAGGTGGAGTCTTTTGGAGGATGGAAGAAAAGGAAGAAAAAGGAAAAACTGGAATAAGTTGTCTACCTCTATGGAGTTTTAAGCCTTTGCCACTTAATATGCTTCAGAAAATTTGGTAAGGAAAGATAATTTGTTAACCATTCTTGCTATGTATTAGGGATAACACTAAATTCACTTAAATGTTTCTTAGCTTTCAGATGCATAGATGCTCTTCTGTCGAGGAGTTGTGCTCATCTGGGATGTGCTTCACCTTTGGTGTTGTATATTGGAAACATTCCTGCGGGGAGTGTGGTCAAACTTGCACTTGTTCATTTTTCAGGTTACAGAACTCAACAACGTGAAGAATGTAGCTCGATTGCCAAAGAGCACCAAGAAACACGCCATAGGGATTTATTTCAATGACGATACCTCCAAGACCTTTGCTTGTGAATCAGGTTTGTCTGAGGCCGGGGGTGGGGGCAGGGGTTGCTTTTAACTTTGGAGCGGGTGCTGGGCCTACGGTTTAATCTTTTGGGCCTTTCCACAGATCTTGAGGCCGATGAGTGGTGCAAAGTACTCCAGATGGAGTGTGTAGGGACGCGGATCAATGACATCAGCCTCGGAGAGCCGGACTTACTGGCTACTGGGGTTGAGAGAGAACAGAGTGGTATGTAGAGAAAATTCTCTCCCCTCTCTTGAAAAACAGTTTTTGTCCCCATATAATAGAACAAAAGAAATCTTCATTATGTAAAATTGTTGAGTTATAAAAATGTATAAAGAAGTAAAAATAATCTTTGATCTAACTCACAACCTGTGTTAATATTTCAGTATACATTTTTCTTATTTTTTCAATTCATGATATGAATTTATTTACATTAATAATATCAGTTAGAAATTTCAGGTAACCTGCTGTGTGTCAATTTGGCAGAAGATTCTTTAACCCTATCAGATTATTTAATACTCACGGCAGCATTATGGCATAGGTATTGTTACTTCCCCATTTTACAGATGAGGAAACTAAGGCATAGAGGAGGTCAAGACCTTGCTCTCACTCCAATTGCTAGCTAGCATTCGATTCCAGATGATATCCTTGAGTCTGTATTGACAACGTACAGATTTTAAAGTGTAATGGGATATCAGCACTTATTTTTAAAAAATTTATATTTGTGAAGCAGTATCCTGGCAGAGCTACAAACTGAATTTAAGAATTGACTGTGCCCAGGAGTTGCCTTTCCCATGCCAGTTTTCTGTGCCTCGGTTTCCTCCTCCGTCAAATGGAAATGAGAACTCTGGTATATAACTACTAGGGATTACTATGAAACTCACCTATCTCAATGTTACATTATTAATTTGTATGACTTCAAGTAACTATAATTGAAATGATCACGTCCATCACTATAGCTGTTGATATTCTTGAGTGAGGTAGAACTTCCAAATAAATAAATTGGTAATGATCTCTCTTACCTTTTACTTAATGAAGACAGTTTTTCTACTTGCTTCAGAACTCTGAAGGGAGAAATTTACTCCATTAGAATATGTTTTAAAACTAATAGTTACTAGAAAGCAACAAATACTTGGTTATTGGGAGTTTGAAATGATTTAGAAAATTTGAGTATTATGTGCATGAATACATTTCATGAACACAATCTTGGCATTACTGTTTACGAAAATCAACTATCAAAATTTGCTATCAAATTTACTATCAAAATTCTAATAATTATCTTATTACAAAACAATTAGAATACCACTAATAAAAAATTGTTAGTAATGCACTATTTTGTCTGATGTAGGCAGTCTACCATAATGATGGTTAGGTGAAAATGTGTTTGCTATAGTATGTATTTTTGTTCATATTTCACTTAAAGATTTTGACTCTATAACTTCCTAATGAATTTTCCAGAAATGTAACAGAAATACAGTGACTGTGTGGGGATGGGAATTTGATTGCAGTAATCAGCTAACCAGTTTATTCAGAGTAATCTTGGTTACATTTTAACAATCATCCAAATAAGGAAATGAATATTTTTTTCAGTATTTGACTAAAGAAAGTTTTTTGTTAAAATTAGTTCCAATACATCCCTTGGCATTTTCCCAAATTGTTGGTCAATTAAGTGCATAGTATTAGTGTGGAATTTTATTTAAATAATTTGAGGTACAGTTTTATTCATTTAGTTATAGAAATTATAAGTTGGTCAATATAATTTTAATATCATTAAACCATGAGACAATTACTTTGCACCTGCATCTTTATGAACACAAAAGTGTGGATGTAGTTAATGTGTGCTTGGCAGGAAAAAAAAATTGCTTCTAATGATTTCATTGCTTTAGTCTTTTATTGGCATACAAATTTTTTATTATGCAAATTTAGAAATTCTAAAAATGATCTTTGCTCATGTAAATAGTGTTTAGTGTATGTTGACAGCCAAGCCGTATCATTACTTGGGCCTGCATTTTAAAAATCATTTTCGGGCATGGTTAATTTATGAGAAAAGCTTTATCTTTCTGAATGTTCAACCAAAACCTAGAATGTGAGCTTGAATTATTTTAAAATGCCTCTATGTTCCTACGATGTCTTTGATGTTTTATTCCTGGGGATTTTAGACTAACCTTTTGTTTTTCTCCCAGAGAGATTCAATGTGTATTTGATGCCATCTCCTAACTTAGATGTACATGGCGAATGTGCCTTGCAGATTACATATGAGTGTATCTGTCTTTGGGACATCCAGAATCCCAGAGTCAAACTCATCTCTTGGCCGCTAAGCGCCCTGCGGCGGTATGGACGTGATACCACGTGGTTCACATTTGAGGCAGGGAGGTGAGTTTAATGCCTTTTAATGACTGTTTTTTTTTTTTATTTCAGTTTTTTGTTTATTTTTTCCAGGCTCCTATCATTTGAGGCCTAGGTTTACATGTGAGATCCAACCTGGAGTACACTTTAGGAAATTCATAGAATCGGGTTTATGTAATGTGAAAGGTATTGTAAAATATGCACGTATTCAATATGGCTTTTCCCCTGTGGAGGATTCTAATGTCTCACGAATATGATATGAATTTTCATTATGCAGGTTGATTCCGTACCACAAACTGAAGTTGAACTAGGTAAAAATGTTAAAAAATGTACCATTGAGTGGGTCAGGCTGAACAGAGGCCAGCTTCTTGGTTTCTGGAAAACTTGCATATTGTTATTTAATGGATGTTTTGTCATCTGAGCTAACCGTAGCGGAGTATCGACAAGAGGGGCCGTTGGCTCTTTTTCAGGTTGCAGTTTATTGAGTTCCGTCTGTTGTGCTCACAGTGTAATGGTTGCCGCCGATGCTGGAAGAGGCGAATTCTAAACCTGGCTTATGTGATAGCCAGTGTGCACTTTTAGGGCTTTTCCTTTTTCCTGTTAGAAGTTGATCTGGGAGAGAGAAGACAGTGCTAGTAATTGGGTTGATCGCCGCCTACCAAGAGATTCCTCTACTCGGTGTCTCATTTGCCTTGTCACTCATTCCTCCTGCCCCAGAATTCAGACTCCTTTTAAAAACACTGCAGGTAAATTTTATATTTTAGAATTTTAAATGACTACCTTTTAAGAAATATAAGTCCTTCTGTATATGGCCTGATGTAACATTCAAGTTGACAACAGTCAACCTGTGACATTAAAAAAATTGTTTATAAAAGCAGAAAGTTATTCTTGACAAAAATATGAAACTTGATATAAGTTGGGTAAACACAGAAGTTCTAAACCCCTAAGACCTCTATTCATGTGACTAGACGACAGTAATGCTCCCCTCACACTAATCTGCTCATTGCATTTTCAACAAAGTCCTATCAGTCCAAATTTGCTTTTCAGAAATACGATCAATCTGATGTTTTCACAACTATCAGATCCTAGAAAGTTTTTTTTTATCCTAGAAAGTTTTAAAATTCTTTTTGCCCATATATCTTTTCTCAGGCCTACTTTATTTTCAAGGACCTACAAACAAGTTGGTGAATCTCCCAAGACTGCAAAGGTCATCACAAAAAATAAAACTTTAATGTTTAGAGCAATGTTATTCTTTTGTCCGAAGTACTTATTTATTGTCCTTATGGGAAAATCCCTGCAGAAATTAAGAATTTGTTGGGTAAGGTCGGTGTACTTCCCCCTCTGGGTCTCAGAAATTATTTATGTATTAATTGTAACCAGTGAAATTTAAATACAGAAAATGTTTTATAATAGAAATAGACTTTTCTATGACTGCAAACCTCGTATCATCCTCCATTTGTATTTCATATTGATGTGGAAGAGAATTCTGCATCAGTCAGGAGATTTTGGGCCTGTTTTGGGTAGTATTTATCAACTATTAATATTTTAAAATTTTTAAAATTTTAAAATTGTTTTTCGATTGGCTTTTTATGGTAGTATTTGAGGGTTAAAACCTTAGTAAACTTTTGTAGTATCTCATGACTACCTGAAACTTTTGAAATCATCTTATTAATTTTCCAGGTATGACATGACTACTACAATAATTTATTCATATTGAAATCTAGTAGAACTGTAAAGGATCTAGGTGATTATTTAAAAGACGTTGATATCTTTGCTAAGTGCTGTGGGAAACCATAGAGATTTGCAAGCAGGTATATTTGAGTCTCTGTGCACGTATGGGCTGTGTGTGTACGTGATGTAATTGTGTTCGTATTTTGTAAAGGTCAGTCTGACTGCACTGTGAATAGGAGGATGGAGGGAACAGGTGTGGATGTTGGGAGATAGTGAAGTAGCTCACATGAAAGAAATGGTGGATGAAAAGTGTGTGGACATATTAGAGACATAAATTCCAAAATTATTTCAATAGTCTTTGACCAAAAGCTATAAAATGCTGACTTAGAAAATAAAAGTGTTTTATTCCATATCTTAGGTAGCCCCTTGATGGTCTGTCCTTTTGTCCAAGAGCTCCAGCAGTCAGATACGTATAATACCTACAACCTGGTTTACACGATGCTGTGCCTCCAATGTCGTAAGGACATAGACTATTTATTGATTTTGTATAGCATTCTATTCAGTGGTCATGCTTTGTGAGGCTGGTGGAAACTTGGGATTGAATGGACGGAGGAGAAAGTTCAGGATTTGTGTTCTTAGGATCTTACTCATTTCTTGAACGGTGTATCTAGTATAGGGAGCACTGATTCAGGGGTCCCAGGAGACCTTAGGTTCTAATCTCTGTTCTCTACTAGCTGTTGATCTTGGACAAAGTGCCTAACTTCCCCTGTAAGTTGATCTGAGTAGTAAATTCCTTGCAGGGTTATTGTAGGTAAAAGCAGAATGTATGTAGATGACCCAGAAGGATGCTGTGGCTTCTGCTAAATTGTATCTTTGGTATTCTTTGGAACAGGACTTGGGCTTGCAGGATACAGACAGTGTTAAATGCAAGTTAATATTTCTATTTTATATTTTGCCTGAAACCCAAATAAAGATGAATTTTTATAGTTACCATCAAGATGCTCAGGATAATAAGATCATTCGTGTTTCCCCAAGTGTGAAGTTTTCATGTCTGCCTTGCTCTATTAGTGAAGATAATTTTCTCCTTGGCTATTTTTGGATGTATTCAAAACAAGGCAGGTTTATATTCACTAATATAATTTCCTCCCTCTCTTGCATCAAGAAGTGAGCAGGAGTTAAGTCTCTCCAGGCAAAGAGTTTTCACACATCCAACGCGCATCTGCAAAGTTTCACGATATCCACTAGCACACAGGGAATCCTCCTCCCAAAGACCCTGGGCAAAGTTCTGCCTACAGTCCGCCTCTCTTAGAGCCAGAACTGAGTGTTATTCCTCTCAGTGGCACCCGTTTCATCCTGCCAAAGCTGACAATGGGGCATGTGTAACAAACTGAACTGGGAATTAGAGGAAATGAAATAAAACTACAGTTCTACTACATACTTGCTGTGGGAACTTGGCAACGTCACCTAACTCACCGAGCTTCTATTGCCACCTCTAAAATGGGGACAATATATTACTTATCTCACAAGATTGCTATGAAAATTAAATAAAGACACATGTGAAAACACCTGGAAGAATGCCTGGCATTGTAGTAGGCAGTTATGTCAACCCAAACTGACACAGAAGCGAAATTCGTGGGTCTTACTTAACTCCAAGTCTGAGGAGTACAGACGGCTTCAGGCTTGGCTTAATTCTGTGCCCAAATGGCGGCCCTAGGTTTCATTTGACAGTCTTGTTTCTTTTGGGATGGCTTCATTATAGTTCCCTATGGGGACTTTCAGGAGGCTTGGAATCTTCTGACACCATCCTCCGAAAGAAGAGAGATAAATTCTACTATGTGTTGGCCATCGTATTCACTATGTGTCAGGTGCTGTCCTGAGCACTTTACACAAAGCCCACAGGGTAGACACACAGTGGGGATTGGCTCTCCCAGGGCACGAGGGGGTACTATTGCCATAAGAAGGGGAACAGATGTGAGGTTTTTAAAAAGTAATATGTCCACTATAGCATTTAATAATTGCTCACAGCAAATAGAATCAAGAGCTATCTGACCATGACTACAGCATTATCACTCACGACGGTGCTGATCTCCAGAAGAGTGGTTCTCAACCAGGGGTGATTTTGCTCCCAGGGCACATTTGATAATGTCCGGAGACATTTTTGGTTGTCACAACTTGGGCAGGGGGTGCCACTGGCATCTAGTGTGTAGAGGGGCCAGAGATGCTGCGAAACGTCCTACATTGCACAGAACAGTCCCTCGCAACAAGAAATTATCAGGTCCAATTATCTGGTTGAGAAACCCTGCTCTAGCAAGTGTATCAGCCATTGAAAATAAGCACTAACAGTTTTTGAGCCCTTACTACACGAAAGTCACAGTGCTAAGCATTTTATATGCATAATCTAATTCAAGCCACTGACTGATCATATAAACTAGGGGGTTATTATTCCCACCTTTAAAAACTTAGGCAAAGGCGTGAGGTCCAAAGTCATGAGCCCAGTAAATTCAGGACTCACACTCAGATCTTTGACTTCTATAGATTTCTAAGAAGGTTTACCTTCGGCTGGAGATTAGCCTAGTTCTTAACTTCTGCAGCACTAATGAAGAGAAAGCAGACTTACATAACCAAAGCTCGCTAAAACTATCTTGGATGATTTTGCCAGAATATTGCCCCTTTCCATGGAATCCGTCTCAATATGGGGGAGGCATCCGTCAATAAGCCACAGTCTTGCAAAGATATTGGTAATTTGGTAATTTGAATGTGCCTCCTGAGCTGTGCCCTAGTGAATACGTGTTCTTATTTTGATTTTAATTTTAGAATCCTCTATTTGTTCTTTTAATTTAGAGCATAGGCACATGCAGCCAGGATTGTTCATCTCTCCTGGGGCACTATGAGGATCAGAGGTCCTCAGGGGCTTCTACACACTATTTTCACCCCTTCTCCCTCTATATAAGACAATCTGACCATATCTCTATTTTTTTTTTTTTTTTGCGGAAATTCAGAGTTGAAATATAAAATTTTTAATAAGGCACAATTGCACAATTAATTGCCCCTGGAGATAACGAACAGTTAGTTTATTTGGGGGGCGGAGATACACATTGCTTATTTTGCTTGAGGTTTTTCTAGTCTTCTGTTTGTTTCTTTCCACTCCAAAGCCCTGAAACCTCACTGACGCGCATCTGACTGCAGGGGCTCTGATGTTTTTATGGGATGATCCGATTGACATGAAGTTCCAACTGCAGCAACATCCCCCATGGAACCATGTGGAAATGTTATTGTTTAAAGAAAGGTGGCAGGTGTCGGGGGTGTTTCCCCGTTAATTTTACAGCTGGCTGCTGAGTTAGCAGGCTTCAATGTCAGACTCCGCCTTACCTCCCGAATGATTTAAATTAATACCCTGAGTTTTGCACCTGCAGGAGTGAGAGGAGCTCAGGTGACATTTGGCAGAACGTACTAAATAATTACTGTGCATGAACGCCTTTCTTTATCAGCCAGAGAGAGACTGTTTCATTCTTCTGACACCGTTTTAAGAGAAATTTTTAGGTATGGCAAAAATATGTGAAAATCCAAATTGCATATACAGATACTTTTCCTTCAATGGAGTGCACAAGTTTGTGGAAAAAGATTTTTTTTTTTCTTTTTTTGTCTGTAAAGGTATCTGAACAGTTTTGGAAAATAAATAATTTGTTTCTTGCACATTTCACCCTAAAAAGAGTCTAATTGGTGAAATAATTTTCATTGGAGAATAAAATTGTTTTCTCCTTGAATTGGTGAGTTTACAGATAAAATGACAATTGTTCTGATATCTTTTGAATAGTCTCTATTTGTCTATTTGCATGTCTGAAATCTTTGACTATTCTGTCTCCTTGATTCTAAGCTACTCAGTAATCCCTAATTTCTGAATTATTGCATAGAGCGTATACTCATTCTTATTAAAGAATTGAAAGCAAATAAACAATACAGTGTACTCAGTTCTCCCTACTACGTTGAACAGAGTGATTCAAATACAAGTGTGCTGAATCTCACACGCAGGCTCGATCAGGAGAATGGAAATTCTCTTCTTTTGCAAGAAAACAGAAACTACAATTATGTCATCTATTTGACCATTTGTTCTTCGTTAGCATTTATCTAAAAAGAATGTTAATTGTAAAAGTAAGGTATACTTATTATAAATGTTCCAGTAGTAGAGGCATGTATGAAATCAGAAGAGAAAGTTCCCTTTTCTACTCCACAGAGTAACTTTTTTAATAATCATCTTAACAGATTATTGCACGCCTGCTGTCTAGCAGACACCGTGCTCCGGTGAGGGTGTGACGACAAACCAGACAAGGCCACCACTGTAAGAAGCTTAGCTAAGTCCTATCCCCCTTTGGACGTCTGTTAATTTAGCACGTGTAATCCCTAAAAGTAAGAATGACTTTCTCCTGGCCTTTAAGGCAAAATTAGGCAATTATCAATATACCTTGTCTTGGGGTCACCTTAATGTAGGTGATGGCCCCCTGGTGTATGTGATCGCTTTATATGTGATGATAGCTCAGAATTGTAGAAAGGACCAGTACAAATGAATTGTTCTTTCCTTCATCACATGTTCCCCTAGTACCCTCAGTGTCTGGTTTGGTTCCAAGCACTGCAGGTGTAGCAGTGAATATAGCACACATGTGTCTTTGCTCTTACGAAACTTATTCAATACAAGAGAAGGGACACAGACGGTGGCAAACATTTTACAAAGTAAATAGATGTTAGATTGAGTCCCATGGTGAAAAATAAAGTTGGCAAAGACAATAGAGAGTGCAAAAGAAGGGGTGCAGTTTTAAAGAGGGTGAGCAGGAGCCAGGCATCCTTCCTCATCAGCTTTGTCATTTCAAAGGGTTAAAATAGCAGCCACAACAACAAATTGTAATTTAATGCTCACTTGATGCCAGATTGTTTCCTAAATGCAAAACACAGTCTCCCACCACGCTGTGAGGATTGGGTGAGCTTATTACTCACATCTGAAAAATGAAGTCACTGAAACTTCGAGAAGTCATGAACTTGCCCAAGGTCACGGTTCTACCACGTGTGAGAGCTGAGATTGAGAGACTTCCTGTCTCCCATGCCTCCCTCCCACATCCACCTAGAGCAGGGCTCGAGGAATTGCACCTGTGTTTCCCAAAATGTGGGATGATTTTAGGCAACGGAGGCATAACGGTAAAGAAATGTGAGACCCTCACAGTAATAAAGCCATTTTCTTTTCAAGTTACTGTTTCATCTTTTGGATTAACTTATAGAGAAACATTGCAGTTGGGTGCCGGCATGTCATACACACATCTCGGACACTTTCTAATCTACCTGTGTTGCTAAGAAACAACAGCTCAGATCTCTGACAGCAAGAGGACATCGTTTAATAACAATGTTTTGTTTCATTGCATTTATTTTTATGTCAACTTTCAACTTGTGGATTATGATATTGATTTGATGATTGCATGTACAGAAATACATTTGCTTAAGCAAAAAAAAAAAAAAAAAAGAGTTGATTGAAAAAGGATTACATGGGTGAGACAGAGATTTGACCACCATAACAAAACTTGTATGTGAGTGATGATGTTCACTGGAGCTGCCCCGAGCTCAGATGTCCGAGCAGCACCGTGGTCTATGATGTGGTATCTTACACCGATCCCTGGTTCTCGCTGTACTGGTCACAGCAAGGGCCATAGAAACGATGGCAGCAGCAGGTGGACTGGGTCTCCCTGCTCTGCGGGGAGCACACACATGGGGCACTAGGAGAGTGGGCTGCTGTCTTGACCTAAGCTGACATCAACCAGGCAGTGATGCCAGTCATTGGAACAGGAAGGACAACAAGGATGCACAACTGCACAATGTCCTTGTCACCCCGGTTTGTGGTGAAGCATCAGTTCCCCTGAACTCAGATGCTGGCTTGTAGATGCAGCCTCTTACCAGTCTTACCACATGCGCATTGCTCAGATTCTCCCTCGTTTTCTCAGTTGGGGTCTATTTCAGTGGTTCTCACCTCCCAAGGGACATTTATCAATGTGTGGAGCTATTTTTGGTTATCACAATTGAGGGGGTGCTACTGATGTCACCGGCCAACTGGGTCGCATTGTCCGCTGCACAGAGAAGAGCCAATACTCTGAGACGGTCGGGTTGCAATGGGGAGTTTAATTCTGCAGAGCGCTAAGCCGGGAGATGGGAGGAATTTCTCAAATCTGCTTCCCTGAGAATTTGGGAGACAGGGTTTTTAAGGATCGTTTGGTGGGCAAAGGATTAGGCAATTGGGTTTACTAATTGGCTAGGTTTGGGGCAAAATTAGAGGGCTGCAAAAATCATCTTTCTCATATTGCTTCAGTTTGTGAGGTCACAGTTCCAGTTGAGTCTGTTTCTTGGTCTGGGCCGCTGGTCTGGGTGGGTCAGCGACCCACTGGAATGCAGGGCCTGGAAGATATCTCAGAAACTGCCTTTAGGTTTCAAAAGGGTGATGTTATCTACAGAGAGAGTTAGGAATCTTTATGACCACCAGCTATGTGACTCCGGAGTAGCAATTATGGACAGCCACTAATTATTATCATTATTTTTAGCTAGGTCTGGCCCTTTGCAGAGTTTTGGGGCTCTTTACCCTAATTCTCACCTTGCACCCCTTTATTGATTTGTGTAAGGGGTGATTTCGCTGACATTTAGTTAGTAAAGACCAGGGATGCTGCTAAACGCCCTGCAATGCCTGGGGCAGCCCCACAACAAAGAATGATGCGGCCACAACAGAGCTGGTGTCAGTGGTGCTGACATCGACCTTCAGCTCCTAACAAACCCCTCGCAGATAATTTCCTCAAGGTGGAGCTACTTGTGGTTCAGCCTCCCATGCGGTTAAGCCTCCTGTTTTGCTCATTTCATGTCTGTGCATAGTGCTGTTGGCAACGTTATGGCCCTGCGAGTGGGGGCAGGAGGATTTTACTCCATTTGTTCCAATTATAATTTTAGTTGCCTCACTTTCATAGGCAAAGGAATGTAAACGCTCTGCAGGGTTTTTTTTCCTCTTAATTCTGTGTCCTTCTCTGCCAGGTGCTTCTGATCTGTTTCTCTCAGGTTTTTGGCTTCCAAAGTTTCTTTGTAGCAATGCTGACACACACCCCTCTGCTCAGCTATACATGTCCTTTCTTCATTGCCCCTCTGAGCAATATGGCGCATGCAACCATTATGTTATTCACGGGCACTTTCACACATGCAGACCTTGTTTCCCTGTATAAATTCCAGGCTGTTCAAAGAGAAAGCCTGTGTCTGTGCCTCCTTTACATCCTAGGCAGCTGTCGTGCTTTGTCTCATGTAGGTGTGACACGTGCCTCATTCTTTCAATTATAATACGTAATTGCAAATGTAAAATTCAGCATTGGTTTAATGACCACTTTGGAAGGGGAGGAGAGGAGAAAAAACTATGTGAAATTTACATGTTGAATATGAGATGCATCCTGGTTTTAGCCACGGCTGAGTGTTCCAAACACACGCACACGTAGACATACACAGACGTGCACAAAATGCATCTTGGAAGTAAGGAAATATGAAACTCACTGGCTTGCTTATTGCACAAATTTACTTATTAATAGTACTGTCTACCATGAAATAATTTATTTTAGTTTTCATAATTTCAATCCTGCTGATATTTTTCTAATAAAATATGTTGGTGAGAAATGTCATTGGCAAAAGGAGAGAACAGAGCTTCTGAAGTTGGGCATCCAGAGTTATGAGAACCATAGTGTGTGGGTGGCCACTGCTCACAGGAGTGAAGATTAGGTCACATTTGAGCTCTGTCCACTGGGCTCCAGTCCCTCTCCGACATGTTGGATCCACTCACCTGTGTCCCACCTGAAGGCTTCATTTGCGCAGTTCTTTCTGTCAGCTCTGTTCTTCCTGCTTTCTCTTTCCAACCCCTTCCTCCCCACAAGGGTGACTCAATGAATTCTCACTTTCAGTAAAACTTGCTGGAAGCCTGGGTCAGGTTCCCAGCTATGCCTTTCCTAGCGCAACTTACAATGTCACGATCCATTCTGCAGTTATTTCTTGAGCACCAAATATGAGCCAAGCCATATTCTAGGCATGAGTGAGTGGCAAAGCTGTGAATAAATCAGAAAAAAATCCCTTCCTACGTGAGCTGACATCCCAGTGGAATAATGGAAGCTCCCTTTACTTGAAGATGTCATTGTACACTCTACATATCACGTGTAATACTTGCAGTAGATCTAGATGAGAGTTATTGTCGTATTTGTTTACAAATGCAAATGCAGATTTAGAAAGGTTAAATAACTTGGACTGGGTCACAAAGCTGGTGAGGGACAATCCCAGGTCAAGCTCCTGCCTCTTCTTACCTCGCCTGGACATACTCAGCGTGTGGAAGAATCAGTGAGTTCCCTGATATTTTCTGACCTCTTGGTTTCTTCTGGGTTCTTGACTAATCGAATAATCTATGGTTTAGAGTGACAGGCATATCATTTAGGCAAAGTAATTATTAGGAAACTCAAAACTATAACCGCATTCTATATGGCCACAGTATTCTTACATCTGAATCCTTATCCTCACAGAGGGTGATAAAAAGGCTGATCTTAAACTCACCATTTTACTTTCTCTGGGTTTCCAACCCACTGGTTTCTGTTAGCGTATAGAGTGTTGGGTCATTTGGGACCACTTTGGATGCTGGAAAATTGTCCAGGGTAAAAATCAATGGATAAAGTGAAAGAAGGAATTGAAACTATAAAAAGTCAAAACACGTGGGTTTGTTATTCTCCTAAAGGGTGAACCCATTAGAACATCTTTGTTCTGTGTTGCGTTTTCTCTGGAGATGAAAAACAGTCATTGCTGTATTAGGTTATATAAGACCATTAGCCTATTTGTTATGCTTTTCTTTTCACTTTGTTTTTTTTACCCCCTCTTTTCTTCTTATTGCCTTAGGGAGTTAGCCCATTATATTATTTTGAGAAAGGCCTGTAGTAACATTTTAGAGAGTTGTAAAGCTGGTTATGGAACAGTTCCAGACAAATCAATTTTGGGGGGGCAGGCATGTAGAAGAGAAAAGAACTTGTGGGTAGAGTTTAGAAGAGGCTACATGAAAGAGCATATGAAGGTCAATTTTTGGTCATTGGCAACCTGCTGGATCATGTTGTCCTACTGGAGAACTTTGAGCAGTGCCTTTGAGCACTACTTAAATTTCTTCAGGTTGTTCATACTCTCTGAGCAGTGTGAACACATGTCTCAATAATTCAAACCAAAGGCCTAATTTCTGTTCTACTTAGAGTTTTTTTAAAGCATTTTGTCTCTTTAATGCACGCTGGTGACATCTCAGCCAGATCTGGTTGATCAAGGCATTTTGGCTCTCACAGCTTAAAAAAAATGGAGCAAGTTGCTAACACTTAAAATTCAGGTGACTTCACATAAAAATAAAGATTTCTGGCTTCTCTTAAACAACCAGAAGCTGTGGCTACATTGGACTCATATTCCTCCATTTCCCCATGTAAATATCTGACTAGGGATGACTGTTACCATGGTTACTATCCTTTTTTTTTTTAATTTCAGAATATTATGGGGTAAACATGTTTTAGTTACATGAATTGCTTTTGTACAGTTTCAGTCCAACTTATAAGGGTGTCCATCACCCAGATAGTGTGCATTGTGCCCATTCGGTATGAATTCACCCATCCCTTCCTCGCTCCACCTGCTATGATTTCCACTGAATTTTACTACTGTATGTGCACTTGAGTGTTGATCTATAAGTTTCAATTTGGTAGTCAGTACATACAGTTTTTGTTTTTCCATTCTTGTGATACTTCACTTAAAAGGATGGTCTACAGTTCCATCCAGGTTTTTACAAAAGGTATTAGTTCGCCATTTTTTATGGCCGAGTAATACTCCATGGTATACATATACCACATTTTATTGATCCACTAATGTATTGATGGGCACTTGGGTTGTTTCCACATCTTTGCGATTGTGAATTGTGCTGCTATAAACATTTGAGTACAAGTATCTTTTTGGTAAAATGACTTCTTTTCCTTTGCGAAGATACCCAGTAGTGGGATTGCATGGCTACTGTTCTTAAAAAGGACCTGTGATCTCTGCTAGCCACATTCCCTCCACTCTAGGTTGTAGTAGGTTTGAGCAACTTTATCAATTCACTTTCTCTGAACACTAATGGAATTTAAGGTTGTGACCCTTGGTCCTTTCTGTTCGTGGTAAGCATGTTTGTGTGTGTGTGTGTGTGTGTGTGTGTGTGTTTCAGACCATCATGTGAAGACCAGGGAAGTCTGTATACATTAAAGAAGAATACCTGATGCTATAATTGTTTTGACCTCATTTGTTTTTTATCACAATATTTATTTAGAGACTTAAATGTCATTAAAGGAAGGGTGTCGACTCATTATGTTTGTCAACAGTGGACGTTGGATAAAAGAGTGATTTTCAAAAAGTAGATCTTGCCAATTAATGAGTCATGATAAAGATTAAGAATTCCACCACCAGTATTAAAAAATAAGATAGAATAGAAAATATCATCATGTTATAGATTGATGATAGATTGATAAATAAACTGGGTTATAATCTAAACTATGTTTCTTACTGTGGTATAACAGTAATTTTGAAAGTCACTAGTTTGTAAAGCTTGAGAAACATATCTTCAAAGTTTGATATGTATCAATCAAACCAGTCCCTTCATCGTTTATAGAACCAAGGTTGGTGTTTAAGGCAGTAAATATACAGGGATCTCTGCCCTGAGGGCAACAGAAGGCTACTGCCTCTGCTTAAGGAATTGATTGAAGCTACTTCCTCTTCTTAACAACTAATCATTTCCATATTTGATGGAAAAAAGATGTATGAAAACCATTAAACTGTACAGAATTAGATGCCAGTAGTAGAGTCAAGTTTGTGTGGTGGCTAAATAAGAAAGAGGTGGCAGTAAGAGTTGAAGTATTTTAAGATGTCTTCAGGAAGGAAATAAGACTATTGAAAATGCCTTGAATTTTAATTTTAATTCTTTATTGGATTAGGATGACTTAATAATTAAAATCACATGATCAATGTTAAATGAGCTAGTTCTTTATGTTAGCTTATTGAAAGAGCCATCATTTTTTTTTCTTTTTCTTCCATAGTCCATATTCATGAAATTCAAACTAGGCAGGTTTTGACCAATTGCTTAGGCCATGCCATATATGCAGAAAACTGCCATTTGGTCTTGGTACTGTGCCAGCTGCAAAGAAGTAGAGAGGGATGTATCTTCCTTGTTTCATTGCATTCACTGCATAGACTGGGGTAGATAAAAAATTAACAGTGGTTTTAGCTGAAAATGTGCTTAATTTCTATGCTGTATTAAATAATTTTTTAGATGTGAGCAAAACTCAGGCACAAAAGCCAGTGCCCAATTCTTCAGCAGGTGATTCAGAAATAGAAGAAGTGTCATTGTATCTTGGAATAATTAGGTTCTTTAAAACAAACAAACCAAAACAACCTCTTAGTTTACTCTTGATATATGTATGTATCAAAATAAAAGATTTTTTAATGTATCTGCATATTATTTTGTTCAAGTACTTTAAAAAATTTATAGTAATTACATGTATTTAATATGTATATACTTAAACACAAATATGTTAACATATATTGCATTGAAAAGCATTTACTTGGTTCTTGCCTAATTGTGTGCACCAATGTCCCCTTATTAATGAAATTCATTTCTGGGTGTGGTTTTTTTTTTTTTTTTTTTTCAGTCTGAGGTGGAGATAATCTTCCTCTGAATAATGGACATTTATTATCAAACCCATACTGCTTTCTCTGAAAAACTTCTCTTATGTTCCAAACATTAATTTAGCACAGCCATGCTCCTTTAAAAAAAAATTCTTAACTGAATTTGATTCATCACATTGAGGGGAAGCTGGAGTGATATTTGCTCTAGGATTTAAAAAATGAAGGAATCCTTAAAGCTGTTGTGTGTAAGGAATGTAAGAACAGAATCTACAAGAGACATGGAGCACCTACAAGAGACATTCTTGAACCTCTGAGCTGACCGGGATAGCTTCTGATGGGAAGTTATTCAGGGACTAGGAGAGGGAATGGGGTCGTGCAGGTATTTCTCTTTGAGAGTGACACCATGAGATACAAGGTTTATACTCAAAATAAAAAATCAGCTGTATTAACCTCCTACTTTGCTTTGTGATTAAAAAAGAAAACATTCAGCACATGTTAGCCTAGAGTGATTAGTTCCCTGCCCTTATTAATAACAATTAATTGGACACTGAGCATTTTGCTTTTAATTAACTTTACTTAGCAGATGTGAGCAAGAATCCTAATCTCATAAAAAATATATGCGCACAGCCTCATGGAGTATTCTAGGCTCTTAGTGCATTGAACTTCTAGGTGCTGGGTTTTCAGAAGCTTTTTGTTTTTGTTTCCACAGGATGTGTGAGACTGGTGAAGGGCTGTTTATCTTTCAGACGCGAGATGGGGAGGCCATCTATCAGAAAGTCCACTCTGCTGCCTTGGCCATAGCCGAGCAGCACGAGCGCTTGCTACAGAGCGTGAAAAATTCGATGGTATGTTTGGAATTTCTTCCGTATGTCCCAGTGTATATCACTGTAGAATGCAATCTGGTAATCTTTGCGCTGAAAAATATGGCCAGCGTTATTTGAGCAGATGGTTTACTTCTGTACCCACCAGAGTATTACTTGGATTAAATGCCATCCTGGAATGCTGAGAGTGGCCAATTGGTAACAGCATAACCGTGCATCCTTGTTACCTACTTTGCAACTCAGTTATTATATGTGTATATATTATAAAATCCATTTGGATATGAAGGGACATCTGTAGATACAGCGACGTGGATTATCTACCTAAATGTAGCTACATCAGAAATTATCATTTCAAATGTTGGCAGGGGTCAGAAAGAAGATGCAAATGAGAGAAGAGAGCTGAGGGCTGAGGGAAAACTGGAGGGAAATGTCAAAAGCCCAAAACCAGACAACTGTTGACATAAGATTGTGGAATCTGTGTAGGTAGATCACTTCATTTTTCCAGGGAAGACAAAGATTTGTGTCTGTATATAGCACCTTCCAGTTGGTAATTGTTGTAAATTTAAAAAGCAACGCTTTGTGGGCTAAAGAGAACCTGTGTGCAGATGACATGCTACACACAGCCATGTATCTGCTGTGTCTGATTAATGAACCTTCATAGTCATCCATGTATAAAGATGCCACAGACACACAAGAGCACACATAAACACGCCCTCAGAACACCTACACTTTGCATTGTGTTATGCTAGGGACTATAGGTTGCGCAAAGAGTTATGATTCATGCGTTTCTTTAGGAAGAGTAAATTCATGAAATCATGAATGAATGCACAACAGTTAAAAAATACAAATCATGAATTGTGGCTGCAAACATATACATAGAACTTCACACCTGAGAGGAATTCTGCAAAACCAGAAAAATTTGGGTTGGCATGGTAAGATTAGGATAGTTTGAAAATTTATGATTTAAACATGTGGGGTGGTTGGATATAACGAGAGGGGGCAAGCATGCCAGCAAGATGATCTGTCCCAAAGCAGTCCCAGATTGTCCCCAAGTGACTTTATACGCAGCGCTCTGGGGTTTTAGAACAGAGGTCAGCAAAGCTTCGTGTAAATAAGGGACAGAGAGTAAATGTTTTGGTCTTTGTGGACTAATGTGGTCTCTGCTGCAGCTACTTAACTGCCATTGTAGCACAACGGCAGCAATAGGAAATATGTCATCACAGGGCCATGGCTGTGTTCCAGAAAAGACATTATTAATGGGGCCAGTGAAATTCAAATTTCATATAATTTTCACAATCATGAAATATTGTTTGTCTTTTGATTTTCCCCCAAGCCATTTAAAAATATAATAAACATTTTTTTTTGTTTGTTTTTGCTTTATTGGTCATGTAAAAGCAGGCAGGAGACTGGATTTGGCTCTCAGGCCAGAGTTTAAAGAGCAAGCGCTCCCTGAGAGCTGGGGCTGACTTCAGCATTCATAGAAAACTAGAGCTGGACTTGTAGACACGGGCACAATTTCAGAGGTGGCAATAATTCAGCCTGCCGAGGCCTGGGCTGAATGAAGGGGTTGTAATGGATAATTTTATATGCCAACCTGACCGGGACACGGAGTGCCCAGGTATTTGGTTGAACAGTATTCTGGGTGTATCTGTGACGGTGTTTCTGAATGGCAGTAACATTTCAGTCAGTAGGATGAGTAAAGCAAATTGCCCCTTGTAACATGAGTGAACCTCGTCCAATCTATCAGAGACTGGAAGAGAGAATTAGCTGTCTCTGCTTGATTGTCTTGAGCTGGGACATTGTCTCCTCCTGCCTTTGAATCTGGACTAGAACTCATCACCATCAGCTCTCAGGCCTTCAGGGTGCCGATTTTGGGACTGCTCAGCCTCCATAATTGCATGGGCCAATTCCTTATAGTCTCTCTCTCTCTCTCTCTCTCTCCCTCCCTCTGTCTCTCTCCCTGTATATATATTTATATGTATTCTGTTCATTCTGCTTCTGGAAAACCTTGACTAATGTAATACAGGAGTAGACACAGATAAAGCAGAGATGAAGGTCAATGCCGTCAGACTGTGTTCACGATCACTGCCCACAAAACCAGGCCTAGTTCCAACCCAACTCTGACCCATGCCAGCTTTGGGGAAGAGAGCAAGGTTCTGGTGTCCCTGAGCTTCAGTTTTCTCTTTCTAAAATGGGGACAGTAATAGTGTTTATCTTAAAGTCTTCTTGTAAGGCTTAAGTGAGGTATGCTCATAACACGTTCAACACAGAGCCCCTCGTGTAATAAGTTTCAGTGAAATGTAGCTGTTATTACTGTTATTAATAGCTGAGCCATCATTAGTATTGCTATTAATAGCTGAGCAGACTGGTTGGTCCAGATTGATCCTAGCAATGGCTGATGAAAATGGCTGCAGCAGATGATTTATCCAGAAACAACTACATCCATTTCATCTGCACCTCGTCCTTCTCTCTCTCTCTCTCTCTCTCTCGCTCTAGCTCTTTCTCTCTCTCCTCTTTCTCAGAGTGACTAAGTAGAACAAATCTAAAAACAAGATTGAATGGGGAATGATATAATTTGATAGATTTTAGAAATCAGAAATTAGAAATTACTATAAGAAAGTATAAGATATAGTTATATTTATCTAATACTATTTCCTTATTTCCAGAGGAAGCCATACATTATTGAAAAATTGCAAACAACACAGCTAAACAAAAAGAACAAAGTCAATCATTGCTACTCCTGCTGCACCCATCCCTGACTTTGGAGTGTGTAGCTTGCCAGCATTTTAACTATGTATACAGAGAAAACAGAATTATATCGAACACATGGCTTGTAACTAGCTTTTTTGCAAAAAACATATCTACATTAAAAATCATCTGCAACATTGTATTTCATGCTTCTATCATATTATATGTATGTTCCATGGATTTTTAAATCTATGCTTTAGCTCCATGCTCAACCTGTATGCATCAATGAGTAGTTGTTCAGGTTAAATTCTTAAAAATTGATGAATCAAAGGTTGTGAAGGCTTTTGAGGATTTGATTTTCTTTCCAAGTAGCCTTCCAAGATCTAGTGTTGTTATCCACTTCCCCATATTCTTACCAATTCTGGATATTGCAATGGAGAGAGATCAATGAATGGATGCAGGTGGGGAAGAGCTGTGAAGTAGAACTAAATCACTTAAAACTTGCAGAGCAACATGTCATTGCATTAGCGTTGTGTAGCTATCCCATTAGACGCCTTTAAGCACCTAAAGTTTCTCCAAGGTTACATTATTTGTAAAGCCATCAATTCGCATAAATTGTTTTGTGCTTGAAAGACACATACACATGTTTTTCCATTTACAACCTTGTTAGTTTCACTAAAAATTAATCAGGAATATGAGTACCTCATTCAGATCATCCCTTTGAAAATTTAACTAGAAAATAATGTCGCTTGCTCTTAATTTGCTGTATGTTTAGCAGGTTCTGTAAAGTGAATGTGATTTTAAAGCAGCAGGATCCTGTTCGAGGTGGAAATGAGTAAGCTTCGAAATGGGATCTGAATCTCAAGGAATTAACGTGGGGATTGTGAAAAGCTTAAATGTACTCAGTGTACTTCAATCAATCCCTGATTAGGAGATAGCATGCTAAAATACAACAAATGAAGACAGTATGACTGGCCCATCCTGCCTGGGTTATTGTTCTGATTTTTCTGGTAACAGAGGATAGATCCACACAGATCTGGCTAGATTCTCCACGAGGAATTGCCTGTATGCCGCCGCTGGCTTGCTTCTCTGAGATGGCCGTGGTGCTACTGGAGAAAGATGGTGACACTCACCTCCAGCCCAGCCTCGTTATTAGGAAGCACTGACTCACTGCTAACCGCCAGGATAGTGAAACTCCCGGAGTGCACCTGCAGACAGAGTGCTGCACTGTGAGATCTGTGCCAGTCTGAAGTGACAGCCCTGAGTGGACTGATTTGCATCTGCCTTATGACCCTGAATCCTAACACTCACAATGAGGAGGTGTGTGGGTCAGATGATAGTAATGAAAGTTGCTATAGGCTGAATAATGGCTCCCTGGAGATGTCTAAGCTCTAATCTGAGGAACCTGTGACTGTTACCTCACATGGCAAAAGGCACTTTGGAGAGGTGATTAAGTCAAGGATCTTGAGATGGGGAGATTCCCCTGGTCTATCGAGGCTGGATGAATGTAGCTACAGGGTCTTCATAAGAGGGAAAGAAGAGGACTCCGAGTCAGACAGAGGCAAGGTGATGATGGGAACAGAGGGACGGAGAGAGATGAAATGACATCATGTGGCTGGCCTTGAAGGTGGAGGGAGGGGCTGCGAGCCAAAGGCTGTAGGTGGTCATTAGAAGTTAGAAAAGGCAAGAAAACAGATTTTGCCCGGGAACCTTCGGAAGGAGCCAGCCCTGTTGACACCTTGACTTCAGCCCAGTGAAACTGATTTTGGACTTCTGGCTTCCAGAACTGTCAGACAGTAAATTCGTGTTGTTTTAAGCCACCCATTTGCGGTAATTTGTTTCAACAGCCATAGAAAACTGAAACAATAATAATATCAATAATGATAAATTAACAATGTATTGTGTCTCTACTCTGCAACAGATGATATTTTAAATATTTTTTGTGTGTGTACTTTCTACCTCACAAAAACTCTTGCATTAAAGACCCAAAGCCACCAGTTTAGGAGTGGTGGGGCTCAGATTTGGAGCAGGTGTGCTGGGCTAAGCCCCACCTTACGCTGTATCTCTGAATCAAGCCCCTGGACATGTTTTCTTTATCCTGCAACAGATTAGCTCACTGCTGTTCTAAAAACGCCAAATTAGTGGCCGCCATGTAAAAATTAAGAGGTGTCACATAAAGCTCAGATTACTATATTATCCTGAAAAGTGAAAAGATCTGGACATATTGATCTCACATCCCAAAATGGCAACGATTAGGCACGCCCATGTGTCCACACTCTTCAGTCCTCTGCGGTCCCTGACACTCCCCATGGCTACACTTGTCAAGTGGCCCCTCTGCGGGGACTGGCTGGCCATGCTGTGGCCAGTTGACGTCTACGTGTGTTAATTTTCTATTGCTGTGTAACAAGGTGCCACACACTATGCACCATTACAACAACACTCACTTATTGTCTCAGAGTTTCTGTGTGTCAGGAGTTTGGACATGGCTTAGCTGGGTCCTCTGCTTCAGTTTCTCACAAGGCTGTCGTGCAGGTGTCTGTTGGGGCTGCAGTCTCATCTCAAGGTAAGACCAGGGAGGGATCCACTTCCAGGCCCGCATAGTTACTGGTGGAGTTTAGCCACTGGGGGTTGTAGGATTGAGGGTTTCCATTTCTTGCTGGCTGTTGCGTGGAGCCTACTCTCAGCTCCTGGCCACATGGGGCTCTGCAACGTGGCCACGTATTTCATCCAAGCCAGCATCTCCTTGGAGGGTGGAGGCCATGATCCTCCATATCATAATCATGGAAGTAGCACCCGTCATCCTGTCATATTCTACTGGTAAAAGCAAGGCACATGCCCTGCCCACAGGCAAGGGGAGGGGACCCCACACGGGCACACACACCATGAGGAGGAGATCATGGGGCCACCTTCGTGTGTGTCCCCTACACCATGCAAACTTCCAGAAGAATATTTACTTAGTGCTTTGATTTTTACCTTTTAAATATTTCTCCCATTTTGTGCTGTTTGCTAATAATACCATTTATGTATTGAACATCTGCTATAAGCCAGGCTCTTTAGCAGTAATAGCTGCTACCATCTATGAGGCCTCCTATAATATGCCAGATACTTTACTTGCTTTTTCTCCAGTCACCACAATAACTCTGTGAAGTAGATTCATTCGTTTATGCTCACTCATTTGTTCATTCAAACTTGTTTATTGAGCACCTACTATCTTCAGTTACATGCTGCATGATACAGTGGTAAATAAACACTCGGGGCCCCTGCTCCCATGGGCTTACAATGGAAGGGAACATTTTACTCATGACCCCTGACCTGGAAGGAATCCCTGTCCCTATCCTAGAGATGAAGAAAGTGATGCTGAGAGTGGTGAAGTCACTTGCCCGAAGCTACAGAGCTCATTACTGCTGGAGCCAGGAATGCGGGGTGGTTCATCTAGTTCCTAACTCCCCACCTCTGGCTGCAAAGCCTCACTCCTTTGAGGGGTTTTAAAGCTCTTATGTCCCCACTGAGCACAGTCTTAGCATTTTCAAATTACCCTGATTATCAGAGCACTTTTCAGAAACATCTGTCAACTTATATCTTTAAAGAAAATCACTGTTAAAAGAAACCCCATTCCTTTTAGTTTTTCTCCAGATAGCAATCTTAGAATTCCTCCTCCACCTCCCACTGTTTAAATTCCATGTATTATTATTCTTCACTCTGAGGGGGTGTTCGAAGCAGGAGGGGTGGGTCCGGAGTATTAGGGAAGGACGACTGCTGGATGGGAGGGGATGGGGTGGCAGGCACGTGTGTGCTCCCAGCTGCCAGCTGCCTCGCTGGAGAAGCACGGAGACTGCAGACGCTGGGTACTCCCTTGAGCAGCTCGCTATTTTTGCCGCCTTTGAGATCAGTGTCTATGACGAAGTCTAATTTTGGAACAAGGAGTGGCACAGTGTGGGATGTTCCTCATTCCACGACTGGGCCTGTCATTTTTAGAATTTCCTTCAAGACGAGAGCCTCAAGGTGGAGAATGCCTGCATTTTAGCAGGTTCCTCGGGGGCCTGGCGTAGGGCTCCCCTGAGGGTGACGTTCCGGCCCCCGGGATGACTTCGGCCGTGCTCTGGAGCCCTGACTACACTAGGTTTGGGAGTTCAGTCTGAACTGTTCCTTGGCACCTCTTTTTGTTTGGTTAATGGATTGATTTACTTCCAAACTGGGTTTTGCAAATACAATTTGCTAATGATTTGTAGAATTCAAGTGGCGTTCTTCCACAATTTTTGAAACCAAATTAATTTATATTCAACCTAATTTTAAAAGCAATATGCTACACAATTTTTCTTAGATATAGAGGGCATGAAAATATCATAGAATCAATTTTATTACTGTTCAGACACTGAAATAGACCTTTGCATGTTACGGTTTTACATATATAAACGCTCCTCTCACAACTCAACCTCCTCACTCTCCCCACCCCTCCCCACACAAAAAAAATCTATTTGTACTTCTTCTTCTATTTATGGGCTCTGGTTAATTGGGTTAACTTATGGATTTTTTAAAATGTACTACTTAAAGCAATTATCAGCTTTTCCCCCTTCTGAATTGAGCCCTTTTTATATCCTGGCATATTAGTTATCCTTCAAAAACCCTACATATTACTTGGAAAATAATATAGTAGATCTTAAGAAGAACATATGATAAAGCAGAAAATTTTTTTAATCTTTAAAGGAGCTTAAAATTTAGATGAGGCATTCTGATGTATACCCCTCATGCAATGGTATAGTTCCGTGGGTTTAATTTACTGGGATCTCTTTAGAGGGCAATTTGTTCTTACTTATCAAGATAAAATTCACACAGCTTTTTAACCCAGCAATAGTACTACTAAGAATTTACTCTAAAGATATACTAGTAGAAGCCAGAATGCTGTGCACACAAATGCTCATGGAGGAGTCTTTCCTTTCCTATTACATTCTCCTTTTTAACAAATATTTGCTGAGCCCTCCTGTCCACTGGGCAATGTGGGAGATGCTGGGGAAATGGCTCTGAAGAAGGTGAAGTTCCTATTCTTGGGGGGCTTATTTACAATAACAGAAATAACTAAAAAGAGGTCAAGTGGCCACCAAAAGGGGACTGATTATGGCACCTAATATAACAGGAATTATATTGGGCAGCTATCTAGAAGTAGAAAAGCCATGTATGGTAATGACTACATGAAGGGAATCGTATGCAGTCATATCAAAGATGTGTAAAGTAAATGAATGAATATGAGGCAGAACAAAAGGCAGATTCTGACACTCACACATCCTTTTAGAAGCACAGAAAATTAACTTCTGGCAGGATACAAAGGTACGTGTTAATGCTGGCCATCTTTGGGGATCAAGACTATGGTTTAAGAGTCTAGAAAAGGACTTTTATATCTCCCTTTATGTCTATCTCTTCCATTTAATTTTTTTAAACCATGGCTACATAATTACACTTATGGAAACAGAAACAGTGGGTGAATTTCTTGCATGTGGCAGATTGAACTGATTTGACTGGTAAGAGCGAAGGAGGGTTCTCCCACTACCACTGAACTCAACTACAGGAAAAAGATAATGATATTTTAAAAACACGTGGTTGAGAGTTAAAGCTTGATAGGGACATGAACAAGGGTTAGTTACACACTGCCGTCGCTGTTGCTGAGGGTGATGACGTGTCTGACACTCACTGAGAACTTACGGTGTGTCAGGCCCGATTCCAAACACCATACCCGTATTAACATTGAATCTTCAAAGTTCTGTGTTGACAGGCACAATCATCCCCTTTTCATGGCCGAGGAGTTTGCAGGGTGGGCGCACAGCTAGGAAGTGATGGAGTCAAGACTTAAACCCGGGTGACCACTGGCTCCAGTGCCCACATTTGGGCCACCGTGCTGTACTTACTCAGCTGAAGTTAAACCAACTAAACTAAGTCACAAAGCATGCAGCATGAATTCTTTAGAAACCAAAAAAAAAAAAAAAGCTAAATGGGATTAACCTACCTTTAATAATAGACATTTAAAACGTACTAAACTGTTCATTCAGATGGGATAGATACAGATGACACTCAGCCTGCTTGCTTAAACTTGCTATGACTTTGTTCAATAAATCTCATTCTCTGAGGGCTTCCTTTCCAGTCTCTCATAAAACGTAATAACTTGCGGTGGGCAGTGGTGTGTTTGAATAGCACATTTACCTGATTATTAAATAAATGCTGCCTTACCTGATAACTCCCTCCCCAGGGCTGTGAGCACCTGTCACTGTGCCGTGGCTGTTGTTTAGCTCTTGGTTGTGCCTCTACAGGAAGGGAAACACACTGAGTGTTGCGAACAGGTTGTAGCTTTGTTTATAAACTCTAAAGCTAAAGTTACTGTTTGAGTTGGGGGCTCCTCATGTAGGCGGCGCACTGAAAGCCAATGGTGGCCAGGCCACGCCATGAACATCCCCCCACTTGGGGGCCTTCCCTTGAGCGCAGAGGACCACAGCTGCACCCCGTAGACCACAGGTACGGTGGTGAGTAATGCAGTGTCCATTGTCAATCACGGCGAAGAAGACAGAGATAGGAATGGGGATGAGGATTGAGAGATGAATGAAATCAATTCAAGCTAGTTTCTCATCTGTTTTGAGAAGCTAGGAAATAAGTGATGTATTCATCTCCACCGGGGGTTGGCAGAGCCAAACAGTAAATGGTTTAGGCTCTGTGGGACACGTAAGGTCTCTGCTACTGCTCCTCCTCCCTCTTTTTTCTCTTCCTTCACTTCTCCTCCTCCTCTTCTTTTTTACTTGAAACATGTAAAAACCATTCTTTCTTTCTGATTTGGTCTGCAGGCTGTAGTTAGTTCCCTGAGCCGACCCTAGACCCTGGTTCTCAGGCATTAGATACAAGTGTACTTATTTAACCCGTCCAAGCCATGCACGTGTGTTTGGCATCTTGTCACCAAAGCAGCTGCTTCCAGTGAGTGGGAGCCTGGTGTCCAAAGGGTTAATCTGATCCTAGGGGTGGGTTGCCTTTTGCAGTTACTTTGAATGCTGACCTCTGAGTGGGCAGCAGCTCCACTGGAGGCTGGGAAGCCTCTGGAAGGCAGGGATGACAAGGCCCCATTGGTTTGTAATAAGCTCAGGGTCTGACACAGGGCTCACAGGTTTGTTGAATGAACAAAATAGGGATTGAATAAATTATTTTATGGGCATAGAGAAAAAAGAAAACTGAAGCCAGAATACCAACTCCAGTTCCCTCCCAATGCCCCAAACAAGGCTCAAGTTCCAAGCAAGTCTGCTTTAAAAGGCATGGAAAACTCAGTCCCAGAGGATATCTATTTTAATGTACAGGTGGGAGAGAGGGTTTCCTTAGTAAGGAGGCATAAAAAGTCAACAGAGGCAAAGGGAGCAATGATTTTGTTTTATGCATGTGGCTGAGAATTCAGATGGCTCTGAATAAATTGATGCAAATCACTTTCATTCCCCATGAAAATAACCCTTTGAGTGCATCTGGTGCTCAGCAAAATGCTGCACTTGGAAATTTGGCCTCAAATGGTTGATTTCGCTAACAGTCTGCTTTGTCAAAGCTGTAAGCCACAATGGAGGCATTGTTTTAGCCAGAGTTCTGCTCACCAATAGTGTCTTTGCTGCATTTTTTTTCCTAAGCAGGAGAACAATCTTTCTCTCCTACCCACTTCTCCTTGGATTTTGTAACACGGAAGAAGTAAGCTGCTGCTTGCTCTATTTCCTTGACAGTTCCATAATAGTCTGTGATATCTTGGTAACATTTTGATGATAGGAATACCTATCACTTTTCCTCCAAGTGTCAGAACAACAGAGAGGAGCTGGAGAAAGTAAAGACGGCTCTTTGGGTGGTTTCTGCCAAACATCTGTCAGAGCTGGAATCAGAGTTAGGCAGCCCATGAGGACGGGTTTCAACAGAAAGTCTGGAAAGACCGCATGTTTGGCAGATAGTTAATTTGCACTTGAAAGAAGGCGCCTGGGCCAGTGGGGGTCCAAGGCCCTTGTAAATGTTCTAATATCCTGTTCCTCAAGCTGGTGGGGACATTCCCAGCTCCTTGCAGCCTAGATGTTTGGCCAGTTGCCATTTCCCTACATTTTGGAAAACAATAGATTTGAGTCCATCGTTTAGGGTCTTCATAACATCCTCAGTACTTTCTGTGAGAAATACACAGGGCTGTATTAGCCACTGTAGTTCTGGAATAACCAGGTCTTAAATCCTGGCTGGGCATCTTTTCCAGCCCAGTTCCTTGGGCTAGTTATATCCTTGGCATTTATCCCCCCTTCTGTAAGGTTGGGGTTACATTAGATCATACCTTGCCAGGTGAGATAAAGCACGTGATTCCTTGGCACAGTGCCTGGTACCTACTAAATGCAGAAGCAACTTGAACTGTTATTGTTATTGACTTGTAGTGAGAGGATAAACTGGCAAGGGGAAGGCAGATGATAGATGATTCTCATTCACGCTAATGATTCATTTATTTGTTCCATCAGTTCATGCATCAACTTCAATCTTCCAATCCCTTTTTACTAAGTGCCTACTACCTACCAGAGATCATGGCAGGCACTAGGTGTGGCCATATACACAAAATCTTCTCTGCTCCCAGGAGGGAGAGCTCAGCTCAGAGGAGGGTCTGCTCTCTTTTGTAGAGTAAAGGGCACCACCGTGGAGGCGGACGGTGACATGACCAAAGCTGGGCTTTCGGCTCGTTCTCTGGCCATACACTCTAAAATCCTGGGGAGTAGAGGATCCGCATTTTATTTAAGTTTCCAGCTGCCAGCACAGCGTGTGGCTTATAAATGGTGCCCAGAGTATATAAATGGATGAAATGAGTGAGTGGATGAAACAAAGATCACTGAATGCAGAATTCATTGAAAGGGGTGAGGGAAAGGGCAGGGGGTTTTTAGGTAGCGAGCGTGCAAGCAGAAAACCCAGTTAGGAGGCTTCATCTAATTGAGGGATAATTAGAGTTGGAACGAGCAGCTCCATCTGGCTCTTTGCTGAGAGTCTGCCTGCTTTATTTTGTACAATTTTCACAACTATCCTTGGAGATGGGGACTGGTTTTTTTTTCAATCTTATTTAATTTATTTTTACATAAACACATGTATGTAAAATTTAACTGCAAAATTATGATTGTATAGATGATGATGAGTGCCATGTTTTTTCTTTTTATTATTTGTTTGTATGCATCTCTTTTCCCCTCCTCTCTCTTTATTAGTAATTTCTAAACCTTGTTAAGAGGTTCATATGTATCTTCCAAGTTTTCCTGTGTACCCACACAGCCCTGCACAGATACCTATGTCTGCATGCACACACAGATAGATACAGAAGATGGGTGCTATGGGGCCATTGTTTATTTTATAAAATTGTGATCATATCACATATTTAAAAACTCTTCTTAGTTTTTTCATTTAACAGTAGCTATTTCATGGAAATAGTTCCAAGTCACGTAGTCTAACTCTAATTCAGGGGTTGGCCAACTACATACAGCCCAGGGGCAAAATCTAGCCTGTGACTGTTTTTGTAAGTAAAATTTTATTGGGACACAGTCACACCCCCGCCATTCACTTATGTGTCTTCATGGCTGTTTGCACAGGGAAGCGGCAGCATTGAGTGGTTGGTGACGGGGACTGTACGTCCTGCAAAGCCATTTGCTATCTGGCTCGAAACAGAAAAGTTTGCCAACCTTGGTCTTAGTCATTCCTTTCAATGGCTGCATGGTCTTAATGATATAACATAATTCACTGAACCTATCTATTGAGATATCAGGTTTTTTGCTGTTAATAAACAATACTACAGTAAACATTCTTGTATACATGTTCTTATATACTGTTAACCTTGTTTAACTGACCTTCTAAACTTATTTAATAGTTAATTGCATTTTCCAAACTCAGGAGTAGGATTATTGAATCAAAGGGTGCAAGTATTTTATAAAATTGAAATAGGTGTTGCTATATTACCTTCTGAAATACTGGAGTGTCTTGCATTTCATTGGTAATAGTGGCTCCGTTTCATAGAGGCAGAAACTGAGGCTGAGTGGCTCACATTTTAGTAAGTGGAGAGCTGGGAAGGGAGCACAAAGCCCTGGGCGTATCCTCAGTGGGAACTGAAAGGAAGGAACAGACTAGGGAGACTTGCCAGGGGTAGAAAGCAGGCAGGGCCTCTAGGGCCTGCTGTGTGTTTGTGGTGTGGGGAGAGGTGACAGGGCCAGGGGAAGGACGAGGAAGACGCAGTAGACCTCCGGCCTCTGTGTGCGGCACAGTTGCTTGCCAGGCTTGTTAAGCCACTGATTTCTGGGCTCCACCTCTACTGTTTTAGCAGGTCTGGACTGGGGCCTTGGAATGTGCATTTCTAATAGGTGCTCAGGTTGCTTGAGCCAGGGGACACACTTTGAGAACCACTGCTCAAAAGTGAATCTGAGGATCTGGTCCCTTGATTCTAAAAAGAAAAAAAAAAAATGATATGTGCTCTCAAGAAGTGTGACCGTCCCAAGAAAAGAGAAGGAATAGAACGGGAGCTAAAGAGAGCATAGCGTGAACTTTGTGCTTTGCTGTTCTTTATGCATAAAAATCCACAGTAAGACATACCGATCACTCAGTGAACATACCATTGTGCTGAGAACAGAATTGCCAATTCAGGCATAATTTTCTCCTTCTCTAATCAGAGTGGACATTAACCAGTCTTTACACGTGTATCAGCTGTATGTGTTCACGGGGTTTCGTGTGTTTGGGGAAGCAAGAACAAGCTGTCAGTTCAGTTCTCTCATTGGATTGAAAACTAGATCCTTTAAAGAAAGCATTCTTCTTGTGGGAGTGTAGCTAAGCCAGCAGGTGAGGAAGGACTGGGCGTGAGAGAGACTGGGCATGTCCTACAGTCTCTGAAGAATGACTTTCTCTTCTCATCAACCACGTGGTGGCCCCACAATGATTACAAAACTTATTCAATAACATCTGCATCTCTGTTCCAGAGGAATTGGTTACTGCCACTTAGCGTAGCGATTAGCATTTTAAGCAGTTTGTATTGATTAAATGAACCTGCTTCTTCAAGCGAAAAGAGCCCAAAAGAATGCAGCCAATGTATTTATCTCAATAAATTATGTCCTGCACCAAACCATACAAAATGAATTTGTGCAGACTTTATGAGGGTACTTTATAAACCTCACACATATAGATTTGTCAGATTTGGTAAATAGATTGCACACTACACAAACACCTGCTTGATTTTTAAAGTCTTTTTTAGAAAACTATTATCTAAGGCCATTGTTCTCTCTTAAGGGAGGCCATTTGGTCTGGATTTTGTAGAAATAAACCTAACATTTTAAGATTCAGTTAAAAACATATTTACTATTCATGAGATATTTGGAATACTTCTTTCTAGAGACTTGAAATTATGTTCGGTTTCTTTGAGAACTCTTTCTAGTCTTCTTTGGACTTCCCCTGGTTTTTATTTTGTAGTGTCATTTGAAGAAAACCAAAGGGGTTAGGGCTGAAGCTAGGGGGAGGACCTAGAATACCACAGTGTATGAAGCAGGAGGGTATTTCCTCTTTACGAACTTGTTCTTGCACGAGTGGTATACTTACCTATCCCTCAGTGCCTTACTCATAGTTAAAAAGTTCTTTAAACCAGTGAATGGAATAGTGTGCACATAAGCAAGGAAGCCATGATTTGTTTTGAGATGCATTAATTTCAAAACAAAGTTTTTAGAATAAGGGGTTCTATCTGCACATGATACAAAATGCAAATAGTGCAAAAGAATATACACTGTGAAATGTCTCTCCCAGCTCAGTCATCCCAGACCTTCAATTTGCATTCTAAAAATCAAACACTTTACCAGATTCTTTTGTATCCTTCTGGAATACAGATTGCATCATAGATATAAAACATATTCATTCTATAAATAAATAGTAAATGTTTTGTGTAAGCCTCTGTTTTAGGAAGCAAGAGTACAGCAGAGAATAAGAAATAGTCTTTGTCCCCAAGGCGTTTATTGTATTGTTGTAGGGGGAGATAGCCCATCAACAATGAACAGATCAATATTTATCAAGAGTTGATGAATGCTATGAAGAAGACATCAGTGTGAGGCAGGAGAGATGACCAGGGATGGTCACTCTGGTAAAGCGCTGAGAGCTGAGGCAAGTGAGAAAGGAGGCTTAAAAATTTCTAAGGGCCAGTTGTTCCACGGAAAGGGTATCTCACGTGCAAAGGCCCTGGGGAAGTCTGTGCTTTGTGTGTTCATATGTGAGGAGGCTGGTGATTTTGGAGCAGATAAAATGAGGAGAAGAGCATAGCAGGTGAGGTCTAGAAGTAACTGTGATCCAGGTCCTAGCTGACTTTGTAGCCATGGAAAGGACTGTGGATTTTTCTTAGGGTGAGTTGGGAAGTTATTGGAGAGTTTTGAAAAAAAGGTGAGATATACTGATTTTGCTATTGAAGTGAGCACTCTGGAAGCTGTTTGGAAAAGACAGAGTGATTAGGGCAAAGGTACTAGAAAGACGACAAGTTAAGGACTGTTGCAGTTATCCAGGCAACCAGGTGAGCAGTGGTGACAGGGACCAGGGTCTTGGTGATGGGAGTGAGGAAAAGTGGCGGAATCTGGATATATTCTGAAGATTGGACCAACAGGATCTGCTGGTGGATGAGAAGTCTAATAGAATACAAAGAGAGGAGACAGGCAGTCTCAAGGTTGTTGCTGTTACCTTGGTTTTTGTTTTTCAACCAGAGCAAGGAGTATAGAATGGAGGAAACGTCTTCCTGGAAGGGGATGAGGTTAGGGGAAGTGGAGCATGAGAAGAGTTGAGGTTTGTTCTTGTTAAATGGGAGATGCCTGCTAGTCATCTGCGTGGAAGTGAGACATGCACTGTTAAATACACCACTCTGAGGTTTAGGGGAGAGATTGGGGCTACAGATTTACATTTGGGAATCATCAGATTGTGGATAGATGATATTTAAAACCATGCCAGTGACAAGCTCTCCCTGTGAGCCTGTTTAATAGTTGCCTTCCTTTGCTTTTAACTCATTTTATATCATGTCACAAAAGTTTATCTTTTCTCTTTTTAATGGCTACAGATTAGTCTGTTGCACAATAACGTGAAGGTAAGACTTCTTTGTTTAAGAATAAAATGAAATTACCAACTCATCTGCTTTTCTGATATAGTAACAATGTAAGTAATTTTTGAGTCAGTCTAAAATCCATTTGACATGCAAATTAAAATTGAATTCTCATATTCATTTACAACTGGTTATCAGAATAGTGGTTAATATAGTGGGTCCTAGAATGAAAATTGTGGGCAGCAGGAAAAAAAATGTTATAAAGGAGATTGGGTCAGAATTTAATTTCACCATCTCATTTGATAAATAAAAAACAGTTAAGGAAATTGAGAAAATAAAGTATGGAACAGCCAAAAGGTAGATTGCAATGCAGACATTAAAATGATGCTATAGAAGAAGGTAGTATTTAGGAATGTTAGGATACGTTCATAATATGTTAAATTTAAAAAAGAGGATGGTATGATAGTATATACACTGTCATCTTGTTTGTTAGATATACGTTATGTGTGCACATTTTAAAAAAGACTGAAAGAAAATATATGAATATCTTAGTGCTTTTTATTTCTTTGTTTCTGTTTTTTTCTGGTTAATGGGTATAGGACTGATTTAAAGTGTACTTTATATATTTTTCTATATTTCCTGAATGTAATAAAAATATAGCAATAGTCAAAAAGAACTCAATTTATTACAAGTCTTAAAAAATGGGTGGTAAATATCACAAACAATGTGGACCCCTCCCCTCTTTTTGGTGCCAGGCAAAATACTACCAGACCCAAAGACAGAGCTGTCTTGGAAAATGGAAACTTCCTGTAGGGGTGGGGGCCGAATTTGAGGGCCTAGAGCTGCTTTGTTCCTAGAGCTACGACTGTTCCTACAGTCGTTCCATGCCTACAGGAATACCTGAACTCGTACTTGTTCATTGAATTCAGTGTGTACCAACTGGGATTAGGTGATTAAATGTATTCTCTAAACATATTTACTTATTTGATTCTATGTGTGGCTTTTTTGTTGTTGCCTAAAAACTTTTTAAGGCTTCTACCCTCAAGCCAGCAAGTCCAATATCAAATATTTCGATTTAAAAAGAAAATGTGAAATATTCCTATTATGACCTTGTTCAAAAATTCTTGCTAAAGACAGTGTCATGATATAGAGCTAATTATAAATATTGGTAACATTTATAGAACCCCACAATGAATTATGCATGGTCTAAGAATTAGCTGCAAAGTAGGAACTATTTTCTCCCTTTTTACTGATGAGATATTAAGGACTAAGAGAGATTAAGCAACTAGCCTAGGGTCAGGCACTTCTTAGTGGCAGCTTCTAGACTTTAAACCAGATTTTTTTGACTTCCAAGTCTGAGATTTGACCCTAGTAGGAAACTTTTCCCCAGAATGATTGATCTAAAGGTGATAAACAACATAAGACAATGGTTTTCAAAGTGTGATTCCTGGATCAGTAAGTTCAAAACAATCTGGGAGCTTGTTAAGAATGCAGATTCCTGGGCCCCACCTTAGAAACTCTGAGTTGGGGCCAGGAATCTGCATTTTAATGAGACGTCCAGGTGATACTTCAGCTTGCACTTGGAGAGCTGAATGGCTGACCCAGGTCCAGAGAGCATAGGTAGATGAGGTTTTCAAATGTTACTATATTTTCACAGGGGAATAAGAAGGCAGAACCTGAAGGCATAGTTCAAAAAGCCAACTGGTCAATGTCAGTGAGTGTGGAGTGTAGTTTAAATGAGACAGCTGAGTTTAGAGTAGACTAAGAGAAAGAGGTATGCAGATGCCGGCTTCATTTGGGACGTGGTTTTTACTCTTTCTCTCTTGGACTGAGGTGTCCCTTCTGACTCAATTTTGCCCACATTTTGTGCCTAAAATATCCATAGAAAATTAGTTGCTTTATATATATTTTCTTAAACTGAGGACATTATTGGAATTGGAAGTTGCTCCGGTTGAGAATGTATTCACGCATGGATATGGTTTCTGACTCAGAGCCGAATCTTCTTGTCAAAATGGTGTCCTCGTTTAGCCGCTTCGGGCGGGGCCCATGTTGAATGAAAGAAAAACCGTGATAAGATTTGCATATGCAAAGTTGTTATTGGCAGAGACCCCGCCTGAGTTACTTGAAGGAGCAACCTGATGGAGGTTTGAGAGTCTGATGAGGACAGAATTAGTCTTGAGGTACCGAACTGTCTGCCACTGTGATGATTTGTGCTGGTTCCTGAATGAATCCAGACTGATGTCACAAAGACAGCATATGGTACTCATGATTGACTGTAGCAGCAAACAATTACATCCTGTCGTGCTGTTCAGTTTCACAAAACACAATGCTCTGCTGTAAAAACAGTTGGATTCCAGGGAAGGACAATATGGTGCAGTGCTGAGGCTCAGACCTGCCGCTGCTCTGGGATCCTGGTCTCAGACTCATAAAAGAAGTGCACTAGCAACAAGTGAGTGTCAGCCAAACCAAATGAGGAAAACAGAAACCAAAAATTCATGTGGCAGGTGTGGGAGACAGTTGTTTTTCTTTTCTTACTGGCAAGCTATGCATAGTGGCCCAGTCGTTAGAATTTCTTTCTCTCCCAAGAGGGTTGATAGGATGTTCTCACCATTATGAGGGAAGGACCTTGGCAATGAGCCCTTCCTTCACTGTGAGTATTGGGAGGTTTTTAAAAGGCTCTTATGCTTTAGCCAGTTGTCACTCAGGTCCCAATTTAAATGGTCCTTCCCCAGGGACTGCTTGCCTGGAAGTAGCCACCCACTAGCTCATCATATCTTGCTTTTTAAATAACCTACGTAGCACTTACTAATATCTGATTTTATTTTTTTGATGACAGCTTTATTGACATATGAACATACCATGCGTCCCTTACCATATGTATGCACCCTTTTCAACTGTACAATTTAATGGCTTAATATGTTCAGAGTTGTAAAACCATCACCACAATTGATTTCAGAACATTTTCTTCACCCCAAAAAGAAACAACCATCTCTTTTAGACATCACCTCCCAGGCCTGGGCAACCCCTGATCCACTTTCTCTCTCTAGGGATTTGCTTTTCTAGACATTAGATAGAAATGGAATGTCTTAGTCCATTTTGTACTACTATAACAGAAGACCATAGACTGAGTAATTTAGAATGAACAGAAATTTATTTCTCACAGTCTGGAAGCTGGGAAGTACCAGATCAAGGTGCTGGCATCCTGGGAGAGCATTCTTGCTGTGTCACAAAGCGGTGGAAGGCATCGCGTGGCAGACACAGAAGAGGGAGCAAACCCACCCCTGCTGTAACGAACCCACGGCTGAGATAACAGCATTGTCCACCTAAACACCGCTGAAAGGTCCCACCTCTCAGTACAGTCACAATGGCAGTTAATCTTCAACATGAGTTTTGGAGGGGACATTCAAACCACAGCATGAAATAATACAATATGTGGTCCTTTATGACTAGCTTGCTTCACCTAGCATAATGTTTGCAGGTTCATACGTGTTGCAGCATGGATCAGAGCTTCATTCTTTTCTAATGGCAACCTGACTCTTTTTTATTATTTTTTGTACAGTTTTTTCATCTGTCTCATAGTTCTATGAGAAAAGAGACCTTCAAGCCCAACAACTCCCATGGAGCAGAACTTAAATAAGAACATGGTTCTCTTACTCCATGGTCAACATCTCCTCCTCAGCAGAATCATGTTTGTTTTTTTTTTTTTTTGACATTCAAAACCCAATCAATTACAGAAGTTGATCAGTTTCTTTGAGTATTTCATGCCACCGGGCAGCATGAAGACTCAGGCTGAGTTAGGAAGAGACCCACATGCATTCCTGCTGTTTAGGGGAAGAGCTCGAGTGTTGAAGTACAAGAAGGCATTTGTTTGACTTTCACAAAGCCTTGTCTTTCTTCTCTGATGGGATCTTGAGCTAACACTGCTAATAGAATGAATAAATGTATAGGGCTACGCTCCCTGCTGTTGAACTGTGCTAAATGGTTGTGCCTATGGACCTAGGCGGATCTTTCCCAGCGGCTCTCCTGCTTATCACCTGGACGGCACAGTGGAGTGAAGTAGATCCTTATACCACATACATCCCCCACAGCCAGCCACAGCCATGTCAATTTAAGCCAGACCTAGAGTTTCAGCATGAATTCAGCCTTGGTTTAACAGTGCTTCCAACTTGCTGGATTGATTAGGATGTATTTCTAAAAAACTATTTCCTGCTACTTGGGCAAAAGCTGGGTTCATTAATTCATTCATCCATCATGCATTTTTTTTTAAATTTTTTTCTTTGCCTATACTCAATCTTTTTTATTTACTTTTAATTTTTTATTTCAGCATATTGTGGGGGTACAAAAATTTGGTTACATATATTGCCCTTGTTCCTCTGCCCCCCAAATCAGAGCATCATGCATTTTTTTAAGCCTCTGGAGGCTCTAGCTAGGTGCTGGGGATACAGATAAAAGATATAATTTCTGCTTTCCAGGAGTTCATGGTCTAGGACAGGTGGCAGGCTAGTTTAGTGCCGACCACAAAACAGTGAAATGATTGGATAGCAGGTAGGAGCACCTGATCCCATTAAGGGAGAGGAGATACAAGGAGAGTATTTAGAGGAGGTGATTCCTGAGCTGACTCTTGAAGGGAAGGTAGGCGTGGACCAGGTGAGAAATGGGGAGAGCCTTTGGGCTTACCAGCAGTTGTACGATGGAATTCCACAGGTAGCTGGAAATGGCCGGACCAAGCAGTGTGGTTTAGACTGCGGTGAGATGTGAGGCTGGAGGGTTAGCAAGATCTGAACCCCCCATTGTAAGAAGTTTAGCCATTAGAGTGAGGATACATAGTTTCTTGGCTGGTTAACTCAGGAGACTGGGCTGGGTGGTCCCCATAGTTCTTTCAACTTTAATGTTCCATGATTCTATTACCTTTTCCTGACACAGGAAACAAAATGTATGATTCATGATTTTTTGTTGTTATTGTTTTTTTAATAAAAGGACATATATTTAGTAGGGTGTATGGGGTCAGGAGTGTGGGTCAGGTGTGGTGTGCAGTTGGTTCTACTATACCACCATTTCTAGATTGCCACTGGGCTCAGGTGTATTTGATCAGTTGGGGAAAGATTCATTACAATATTGAGGTTGTGCTGGCTCATAAGCAATTTTTCTGAGGCAAGGGAGGTCCAGACTGGCAGGAGTAGGATTGTAACCTTAAGCTGGAAAGGAAAAAGCACTTAATAAACTGCACAGGCAGGGCCTCTTCCAGCTACAGTTTAAGACGACAGGATATGTGCACAGGTGCCCAGGGTCCCTCCCCAGGGGATGCGCCCCGCCCTGTGCCGTCTTCCTCAGCTCTTGCTCGCACAGCTCACGTCCAGCAGTGCTCACCTCTGTCACCTGGACTTCCTCGAGGCAGCATTTCCAACCAAGTGCTTTTCTGCACTTTTTATAACCCAAGTAAACCTCCAGCCTCGCTGGGCTGCCTAAGCGAGGCTGTCCCCTGAAGCAACAGTGACTCTGGTGGTAAATGGGCATGCACTTTGAACTGTTTTCCCATCGCCTGACTTTCCCCACAACTTTGTGAATGGGAGAGTTTTCGAGAATGTCTATGCCACCTTGTAACAGAAATCCCCATACTTTACAATTCTATGGTTTGGGGTAATTTTTATTTTTAATTTTTATGTTAAAGTATAATGTTTATTTTTTAAAAATTAAGCTATATGAAAATATATAGGATTTCTTTTTAAAAAAGAAAAAGACTATAATTCTTCTCCTCAAGTACAGTAAGTCCTTACTGAATTTGTCAATAGGTGTTTGGAAACTGTGTCTTTAAGCAAAACCAGATATAACATAACCAATTTGACCACAGGCTAATTGATATACGCAAGAGTTAAGTTCCTATAGCGTATTTCTGGTCACAAAAACATCACCAAACTTGTAAATAAAGACCCAAAACACTCCCAAGATTAAACATTGAAATAAATGTGAGCTATAGGCACATTTGAGAAAGATTAATAAAAGCAAGATAATGATTTATCCAGTTATTTCAGTTCAGGGTCTTGGTGGCAAGAGCCTATATCGGCAGCTCAGGACACCAGTCCCAGACAGGACACCATCCTGTCGCAGGGCTAACTCACACACACCCCCACATTCACTCAGACGGGGACCAGGTAGAAATGCCAGTTCACTTCTGGGCACAGCTTTGGGATCTGGGAGCAAACCAGAGAAAGCCCAGGCAGGCCTGGGGGGCTGTGCCAACTGTACATGGACGTGATTTCTTTTTATCATCAACATTATAATGACATGACATCGAAGGAAACAACATTATTCGAGGACCTGCTATACTCCAGGTAACTAAACTTTAACTCCTCCAACAACGGTGCTAATTTACATTTCCACCAGCATTGTCAACGAGCACTGTCCACTGCCCGCTGCCCTGGTGGTGGTTACCAAGGATAAGACGGAATTGCAGCAACACAGAAGAGAGCGGGGACACTCCCCTGCTGGTCACCAGATGACTTCCTAAGTCTTCTCACCCTTAGAGAATTATTCAGACATGTTTGCATGGTTAAACAAGAAAGTTTTTCTCGTCATTTCCCTCTAAAGACAATTAAAATGCTGTTTTCATAACGTTAGACATTCTTTCAAAGGACTGAGGAGGAACTAGAGACTCAGGCTTTGTACCATCCTCTTCAAAACATGGCATTGGTGTCATTTCATTCTCTCTCCTACATAAATTTTCTGAAAATACAGTCAAATCATGCTGGCTGCCTAAACATATTTGCAGCAAAGTAGTGAATAATTTGACATGAGTGGTATTGCCTTTATATTAAATTTCTTTATGATTGTAAATAGAATCTCTTTATATTAAGAAAATCAAATAACCAGTACCTCTAAATTCAGTTCTTTTCCTCCCTTTATTTTCTTGTATTTCATGCAAACCATATTGAATGGCACCAGAAGTCACCGGTAAATAGTTTTTTTTTTTATTTAAAGACTTTCATGTATACAGAAATAACCACTATGATGAGTCCATGAGGTGATGGATATGTTAATTAGCTTCGCTGAATCTTCCTATAATATATACATAGGTCAAAACATCACATTGTACTCCATAAATATATATGATGATTATTTATTATAGATTAGCAATAAATTGGAAAATTAAAAATTAAAATGAAAACAAATAGCCACAGAACAATTTTACTAGCTTAGCTCAGCTTTTTAAACCTTTAGATTTAGAGGGCATTTTTAGGAAAAACTGTACCCCATGAAACCTAGTGCTTTATAATTCCACCTGGGGACTCATTTTGGTAACTGTGCTATTATGTTAGGGAAAGGGAATTCCATCTAACAAATGTAAATGCAATGCCTATAAATTAAATTATCTTTTGAGTGAATGGTTATTATCTATTTTTCAAGTTGAGTCTCATCAACTACAGTGAGTTTTGTTCTCCACGGTATGAAGCTTCATATTATCTTGGCCTTATTGAGAGAATATACAGATATTATGCCTGACGCTACCATGCTGATGCGATGTGTACAGTGGAGCCATTTCTTAAAAAAAAATTGTAAATGGCCATTGTAATTTTTAATCATCATCATCATCATCATGTCCATTTTTTTCCCCCTGTACCTCTTTGTTGCTAGGCAAGGCTAAGATATCAGTCATCTCACTGAACTCTCATACTACCTAAATGGACAAGTGTTTTTCATATGAGCAACTAAAATGGCATTTCACTAGATCTGCAACTCACTGTGTTTCCATCGTGGTACACTATATAAATGTTTCCTTTTCCATTTATGTAAATCTTTCATATTCAGCTTAATAGTTGCCAAGTATTCCATTGTGTCTATGTGCAATTAACCAGGCCTTGATTGAGGGATACTTAAGTTGCCTTCAGTTTCCACTGATTGCAAATGATTTCCCAATGAACATCTTGCACAAATCTGTATATTTGTGAGCGAGTGTTTTTGGGACTGTGTGAATTATTTGATATTCAAGTATCCAGGAAATCCAACTTTGCAAATAGTCACTTATGCAATGACGTAGTAAACCTGAATCATGATTGTGTCTAAGACCAGGGCTCAGACGAGGGCTGGAGGGCTGCTTCCACCTGCACCCCCATTCTTTGTGCTTGCCCCGTCCCTATTCACCTTTCCTTTTATTCTACGCATACTTCCATGCTGTCCTCTCTCTGAGACTTCCCTTTCTTTGTATAGTCAATTCCCCTGATGTGGTTGGGCAGGCCACTGGCTACTCTCTGATGATCTGGAGAACTTGCATTGTGTCATTAGAGATACTCTTAGCTGCCTGTAGCTGAAAGCAACATCTTCCCTTTTCCTCCCTCAGAATCTCGAACAATGATCAGCTGAGAAAAGGCACTTGTTCAAGCAGACAGAGTTTTTTTCTGCTGCTACTGATAGAACACTCAACTCTAACCAGCTTAATCTGAAAAGAAGTAATTAGCTCATATAATTGAAAAGTCTGGGGCGATCCTAGCCATTACGTTCAATCGGATCTAAGGTCCCTGTGGAGCTTGTCAAGATCTCACCTCCTTTTCTTGGCTGTCTTCTTCCGAATGGTGTGCATTCTCTGTCACGTTCTCCCTTCCTTGTTCCAAGATAGGCTCCAGCCCTCTTGGCAACTCCGTAAGAATGCTCATTTATTTAATTCCAAAGTATTTCTTGTACACCTACTATGTGTTGAACACCTGCTATGTGCCAGGAAATATTCTAGACCCTGGAGATGGAGCAATGAACAAAACAGGCACAAATCCTTAGTGTACCTCTACTAATTCTCTCTCCCACAAAAGTGCTGGCAAATGTCTCAGGGGATTATGTCTTCCTGGCCTGTCTTGGGTCACTGGGCCAACCCTGGAATCAGTGGTCAAGTGGGCCACCAGGACTACAGGGATCCACCTGAGTTGTAAGGAAGTTTCCCAAAGGAAAATCAATGCGTTGTTGCTGGGGGCTGGGGTTAAGGAGCTGGCCGCCGTCCCCGCTGCCACCAGTACGTGCTCATTGATTCAGGGACCGCAGGCTCCATGGTTCTGGGACTCCCTGCTCTCCTGCTCCCTCTGCCCGGTCTCGTTCAGCTCCAGTGTTGCTGACACCATTCTCTTCGCTTCACCCGCAGCTGCAGATGAAGATGAGCGAGCGGGCTGCCTCGCTGAGCACCATGGTGCCCCTGCCTCGCAGCGCCTACTGGCAGCACATCACGCGGCAGCACAGCACGGGGCAGCTCTACCGCCTGCAAGGTAAGCGCGGGGCGGGCTGTGTCGGTGCGGGCCAGTGCCTGCAGCTCTGCCGAGGTGGCTCAGCTCAGCCGGTGCATCCAAGCTGGCTCGTGCCCTTCCTGCCAAGGTAGGGTCCCCATCAAGGCCTAAGGACACGGGGCGCTTAGTCTTTCTAGAGCTGTAGTTCTCAAATATTTGCATCTGCCCCCATGTCCTGCGGGGATGTTTAAAATGCAGATTCTTGGGCCCTTAACCACAGAGATTCTAGGTCTGAAGGCGCAGGATGTGGCTGAGCAATCTGCACTTTGAACAACCCCTATGCAGGGTCTGGGCAGGGGGCCGGGGTCCGGGCTTCAAGAAACAGTCTGGTGGACTGAAGACGAACAGCATTATATTGGGAACTTGCTAGAAATGCAAACTTGAGACCTACTCAATCGGGGACTCTGAGGGTGGGGCCACCTGTATTTTAACAAGCCCTCCAGGTGACTCACAATGCTCATGTTTAGGAGCCACCGTTCTAGCGCATGGGCCCTGGACTACTAAGTCAGAGTCACGGCTTCAGGTTTGCTGTAGGACTTTAAGAATATCCGAATCCGCCCTTCTGATAAGCACAGTATAGAACAGCTCATAGGGGAGACAAGAACAATTAAAAATTCTGGTTAAACCTTTTCTTATTCTTTCAAATTTGCCTTTTTACATTTTATAGTGTATAAGAACAGCTTGTGCATATGTAATTTATAAACAAACCTATGTGGGACGTATTTGCAAAAGACCTTTTCAACGATGGGGTTTAAGATCACTGAACTTGACATAGTATGCACTAGACCAGTGGTCCCCAACCTTTTTGGCACCAGGGATCATTTTCATGGGTGACAATTTTTCCACGACCGGGGTAGGGGGATGATTTGGGAATGATTCAAGCCCATTACAGTTATTGTGCACTTTATTTCTGTTATTACATTGTAATATATAATGAAATAATTTTACAACTCACCATAGGTTGGGGACCCCTGCAGTAGATTATACCTAGTTTACGTGCAGAAATTTGCTGAACAAATGAATGTAAGAATGAATGAATGATCACAGAAAACCATGGCCTCCGTCATCCATGCCCGCTCTGTTGCTGTCCCCTGGTCACACCGGCCTTCCTCTCAGCCCTTCCTGCTGGTTATTTCTCCCCAGGCAGCTTGTCCTGTATGCTGTGCCCTTTACCTGTCCCAGGTAACTCTTACCTCCAGGTCTCACCTCCGGGGCCCCTCAGACTCGCAGGAAGCACTACAGACTTTGTTCTAATTAGCATGGGTGTCTCTGAATTCATGCACTCACAAGGTGAAAATGATGACCCTATGCTTTATAGCCCTTATCTCAGTTTTCATTTCATATTTAGTTGTGGACACTTGGCTCACAGCTAACTCTTCCAGGAAATGTGCAGGAGGGCAGGAGAACTGTGCCTCTTTTCATCTGTATCATTTACCTCCCCCCCCCCCCAGTGCCTTGCATGGTGTAGCCATTCGGCTAGTATTTGTTGAAAATGTGTCTAATGTTAAGAAGACACTGAGGGTATTCACATTCTAGTCTTTATGACTCTGTGTTCTGTCCAGTAGCAGAGAGCATGGCACTAGCAGATGGCGCAAAAAGAGACCCTGAGTGCCTGCATGAGTAGCGGAGGGAATGACTGAATTGACAGTTAGAAAATTACCTTACCTTCCACGATCTATCTACGGAGAGAGTTGGGTTAGATCAGGTTGTCACAAATGCCATTGATTCCCATTTCAACTTCGGGAATTTTTTGCAGACTTTGAGTTGTTTCATCAGTTTTTGTCATATACATACCACTTGGACTAGTACTCAATTTTATTCAGTCTCTTCTATTTAAATATATTTATTTTTTAAAGAAAAGCATATTTTACTAGCTTTATACTGTTGTAACTACTGGTTATACTTTTCTTATAGACAATAAAATAAATAATACTTACTGAGGGTTTAAACGATGTTTGTAGTCTCCCTAAAATTATCTTGTTCATCAGGGGTGGTCATTTACATGACAAGTAAATGGGAGAAGTAAGTATCTGTTTTCCTACCTATGCCATCTGCCTCTCTCTTCCCTTCTTCCCTGCCCTCCCCCTCAAAAAAAAAAAGTGAAATTGGGAAAAATTAATGACCTGGTGACACACATGTGGCCCTGTGTGTGCCACATGATGAAGTTGCAGAAGACGTAATTTCTTCTTGTTTGGCTGTTGAGTATGGGTTGTAATTCCTCTGGCCAATTCACCTACCCTGATGGATTTCAGGCTGACTTTTCCTGGCAGATCTGGAGGGTAATGTTGGAAATCATACAGACCTTAATTTGTCAAATTGGTTTGAGAAAAATGTTCCTCCCCAAATTTAGTCCTCGAGAGCCACCTGCTGGTCAATTTTGGAATTAGCACTTTATTACTGTTTTTGGTGGGGAGAGAGGTGCTGGTTTTGACACGTGCCGTGTACATTAACACGTATTTAATCTACCTTCACTGCTTCTCCCACTCCGTTTCCCAATTTTCATATAGAAATTCTCTACTACAATTAGGCAAATACTGAATCAACGTTTGAAGGAGGTTTATCATGAAAACTGGAAGAAATGTATGAAAGAGAAGCAGTTGACAAGTTTAGGTTGAACACTGTATTTGCAATATTCTTTTAGGAATAGATTGGATAAAATAACAGGAGTAGCACTTTCCAAAAATGTGTTCTGTGGAGTGATAACTCTGGTAGATAGCACCTTCCCCCTCAGAAAAGTACTGTGGTCAAACAAGTTTGGGGAAACGCTACATGTTAAATTCTTCTCTTAGAGGTCAAGTTTTCAAGGCTCTGAGATGTCCTGCAATAAAGAATCTGTTTAATATTGTTTAAGCCAAAGCTCTGCAAATTTATTTAAACATGAAATCTTTTCACTTCTTTTTAAAAAGGAACAAATATTAATAAGTCACTTGTGAAGCGCTGAAAGCCCAGATTTACTCCTTACGAAGGACATAAGCCATATTTAATGAGTGTCTTTTTAAGAGCTTCCTTTTCTGGGAATTTACTATGTAACAGGCTTGCACTAGTCAACTAACATACATGATCTCAGTTAGATCTCCAAACAGCTACCTGACAGAGTTTTATTCTCATTTGCTGCTAAGAAACTGAGAATCTTAAGGGTTAATAATGTATCCATGATCACCTACTTGGTAAGGTTTTAAGGTTTTCATCTCTCTATTGTATTCAAACACACATTTTTTTACTCAGCAAATGTTTATTGAGCGTGTATTTCATGCCAACCACTGTGCTACATGACAGACACACACCAGTGCTACGAGATAGGCATGTTTCTCCCCTCCTGGAGCTTATAATCTAATGGAGACTCACAGCCAATAATTAAGTCAACATATTTAATTTCAAATGTGGCACATGTGCCAGGGGAAAAGGAAGTGTTTATAAGAGAGAAAGAGGCAGAGTTGTTGGTTTTGGGAAGACAATGACAAAGAGACTTCTTTAGATGGAATCATCATTGGAAGCCCCAGCATTTGCCCCAAGACTAAGTCTAGAAGAGGCAGCCACACTGAGAGCCAGGGAAAAGCATTCTCTATAGAGGGATCTGCAAGTGCAAAGGCCCTGAGACAGAAATGAGCTGGGAGCATTCAAAGGGCAGAAAGGAGGCAGCGTGGCTGGTGCTTGAGAAGCGTGAAGAGGCCACCAGGTGGTGGTTACAGGTGATCAACACTTGCTTATTCTAAGTGTGAGGGGAAGCCTTAGGGGTCCTCAGCATAGCAGTGTCAGATTTATATCATATTTTAATTCAAGGGATTTTGGGGGAACAGGAGAGGAAACAGGAGACCAGCCAGGCCATTGCGCATGAGCACCTGTGTGGCTGGCTTCAGTGCAGCGCCCCCCTCTGACCCCTTCACCTCCTCCTCAAAGTTCTCATCTTAGCAGTCTTTACCCTTGTGCCGAAGGTGCTCACTGCTCCGATATTTTCAGAACTCTTCTATAGCAATTGCTTTAGAAGATAGCATCACTTGTTTCAAAACAAAAACAAGAAAAATTAAGCACCTATATCATTGATCAGATTTGACTTCAGATAATTTTAGGAAATCAAAGGGTGGCACCAAACATTTGTGTCACCATACCAGGCACCTTCCATGTTGCCTTATTTGGTTCTCCTGGCAATGGTTTGAGTTGGCGAGAGCAGGGCTGTGCTCTCCATTTCAAGAATGAAGAAACTGAGACCCTTGGAAAGCCAAGAACTTGCTCAAGACCACATGGCTAGTGAGTGGAGGAACTGGCATTAGAGCTCCCATGTTCTGACTCCTAGTCCAGGGATTTTTCTTGCATCATACGGTCTTAACCATGGGAGGAAATCCTATCCCCAGGCGTGATTCAAAGACCTGTGCCCTGAGATTGAAATGTCTCCAGAGGATTTGTTCCAGCCTATGCAATTTACATATTTATTAAGGATGATAGACTCTTGGAGAAAGTGGCTACTTTGGAGAGGTTAACATTGTTTTTCAAAACTAATTCTAACACAGTCATATATATTGTGTGTGCGTCAGTTAAGAGAGAAGTAATAGATTAAGATCTGAGCAAATGTGAAAGGATGATGGATCAACCAGGGTCTCAAACTCGCATGTCTGCAGGGTCCAGACAGGACATGCAAATGGGAGAGACAGGCCAGGCATGGGAGGGGTGGGTCCCTGGTGAGTGTCGGGGGGCCCACAGGCCTGCTCTGCAGAGGGCAGTCTGCAGCCCCCTCCAGCCCGTCGTGCTGTGGCAGAATATAGGGCCAGTTTAGTCTCCCAGTTTTCCAGGAGAACAGGGAAATTGACATCTTTATGGGAAGTCTGCAGTTTTGTAAATATTGACAAGCAATTCCAAATGTTTTCCAAGGCTGTGCAGGCTGGAGAACGTGTCTGAGACCAGATGTTGTCCACAGGCCAGTACCAGCTTATGACCTTCATGTGAACTGTAAGAGTGTGGTCAGAAAATCTTTCAGTCCTTTTCCTGGCTTTAAGTAAACACAGCATTCAAACCAAGCTGAAGAATCGTTAGCTATCGTGGTAGAAGCTTTAAGGGTCTTTCTCACGTTGACTTGACCCCCAAGTGCGTGTTATCAGTAGCTTTCCTCACTGACTCATAGAGTTTAAGGAGCTACAGCTGAAGGTGCAGGCAAAGCCTTTGCACCTGACCGAAGATTTGGATTTTTATATTAACACTATTTGTATTCTGTCTGCTCCCTGCAGGAAATTTTATCAAACCGTAATAAAGATACACCTAGATTTTTACTTACAGTACTCAAACCCATTGCTATAATTTCTCTACATTATAGAGTGTTTGCATGTTGGAAAGAGAACAGAATACACGTTCCAACTGGCTGAGCGTTTGGAACAAATGATTTCTAGTCATTTGGGATATTTTGATATTCAAGGCTTCTCTGATCATAATCACTGCTATTGTGTACCGGTGACTGTAGGACTAGGTATATAATTTTCTTTGGTTCAGATGTGAGGCTTGTAAATATCTGAATCCATGATTTCCTTTTTGTTTGATTTGGTCTTGTGACTGTAGTGATTTATGTAGGACTTTCTATTCATTTATGAAGTCCTTTCTATGTCCTTTATTTCTCAACTGTACTGTGAGGAGGGAAATCAAATGCTTTTTCCCCGTTCTGTAGGAGTGGAGAATGAGTCAAAAGTTATGTTCTTCCTTGTCTAAGTTTACACTTCTGATAGGAAGATCAAACGGGACTTGGCATGTGGTCAGGGCTGTTTGTGATAACGTAGTAAACAGAGTGTAAACTCAAGGCGTCAGGGCCACATGCCACCGTAAATCTTTTTGCTTGGTTCACTGTTTGAAAACAACGTGGTTTGAATGCGTGGGGTGAGGTGTACGTGCTCCACTTAGCTGCAGTCCTGTCTCCCTGTGGCTTACGACTGTCTAATCCACACATTAAATTACCAAGGCTGCTGTACTTGGTCTAGTTACACAGGTTTTGCTCTGCCCAGTTCTGAGAGTTCTGTACATAGTGATGTAAATTTCTTTGCTTCTGATAACCCTCAGCCAGCAGATGGCACTAAAACCTCTGGTTTTTATTAAATCAAGGGAGTATGTCTACAGGGATTGGCAAACTACAGCCTGCAAGCCAAATCCAGCCTACTATTTTCATTAACAAAGTTTTATTGGAATATCCACACCCTTTCATTACATATTGACTATGGCTGCTTGTGTGCTGCTGGCAGCAGAGTTGAGTAGCTGTGATGAGACCGTACGGTCTGCAAACCCTAAAAAATTTAATATCTAGCCCTTTTTAGAAAAAAGTTTGCCAACTCCTGTATTATGTCACAAAGGAGAGTAATAGTGGCCTTGTGTGTTGCCTTCTTGACTTTCTTGATTTTGGTTGGTTTGGAAACTAAACCCGAAATAATAATGGCTAAATGGAATTTACGAAGTCTTCCTTTACATTTACAATAAGATTTACTAAATAGAAGGTAATATTGCCCTATTGCTGGTCAGGCTTCCACAAAGTGTTCAAGCCAAAAGTTTCCATAGTCCTATGTTTCTATCTCATCTCCCCTAAATACCCTGGGTGCAGGGGTTGATGCAGATGAAAAATTAAGGAAGAAAATAACCGCTAATGGGCTGGTCATAGCTCAATGCAAAGGCCACATGCAAATGATACGTTAATCATGCAATTGCTCATGACTCTTATTTGCATATCACTGTGAGTAGCCTTTGGAAAAAATCGCATCATAAGTATTTTACTTATTTCTTTTATATAGAGACTGTTGCTAGTTAATCTGATAGTGTGCTTTCTTATGATGTAACTGTTGCTTCTAAATTCTTTTTGGAAAAGATGTTGCTAGCCCTCTGAAGCTTCATCGGACAGAGACTTTTCCCGCCTACCGACCTGAGCACTGACAGGAACTGCCAGGATTGCGAACACACCTGTGAAGTGTCAGCGGCGGATCCACCCAGGAGGTCACAGACTGACAGCAAGGGAAGCGACAATGAAGAGAAGCAGCTTAAAGTCTTGGTTGATTGTGTGGTCATCGGGAGACTGCAATACTATAGCTTCCTTTTTCTTTCTTTTCTTTTTCTTTTTTTTAATTCTTAGCGTAATTGAAACATGCTCTATAGATATTGACTTTTTGTTCCCCCTTTTACAGCTGGACAGAAAGGAGTCAATGCCACAAAATGATTTTCTATTGTAGGTACTGTGTTCCTTGCACTTCTCTAAATCTGTCCCTTTGTGGATTCTTGTGATTTTCCTTCTGAGTATTTCAATTGTATGACAGTCAGTATTGACAATAAAATAGCTCTTAATTATTTGTTATTTGTTTACACCCTACTCCTCCGTTATTAATACTGTGGTTCTGCTTAACTACTGGAAGTCATATTTGATTATATTACCAATTAGTTAAATGAGTGCTTTGATTCACTCTTACCTGTTTTGGTCCCAACTATCCTCCCAAAGCACCCTTTAGTATTGTTTACAGGGTTACAGTTTTGCTCCTTGTCCCCTGCCCCCCGCCCCTTTTTAAAAGCCTTTATTTTGTTTGGAGTACCTTCATAAAACGTTTTAAAATAAAAGATCGTTCTTCACCCACATGGCCTTTGGACTCTGGCAACACGGTTTTCTTTGTATCTTCAGTATTTCTGAAGGGCGTGTGGAAATTTTCCATATGAGCTATGAGCGTGGTTCTGCACTGTGTTTGATATAAACCCAACCACTGACACATTTGCTCTCTCATTCATTAAGCTGGTCTGTCCTGAGCATCTACTAGTTCCAGGTGCTGTGCTGGCGTCCAGGGATATAGAGATCAAAAGACACAGGCCCTGTGGCCAAGGGCCTTAATTCCAGAGGAGTACAACAAGGAAATAAAGTTGCAATTCCAATATAGTGACGCCTGCTAAATGGGCCCCCAGTGACTATGGACGTCTAAAGAGAAGGTCACTCTGTTCTCCAGGCTTTCTCACTGGGGAAGTGCCAGATGGGAATTGAATCTTGTGAGCACCTGCGGTTAAAGTTCCTATAAAGCTGCACGAGCAAGCATTCTGTCTTGTTCACTACTCTTTGTCAGACAGAGACCCAATTAAATTTGAATTTCAAATAAGCAATACATAGTTTTATAGTATAAGTAACTATGTGTCCCCAATATTCCATGGGACAGGATTATATTTTTAAAATTTTCATTATATATCTTAAAGTCAAATTTACCTGGTCTCTATTTGTCTTTGCTAATTATGGCAACCCGAGGTCCCTGGCTCCAGAACTGTACCTGGCCCGTGGCTCACACTTGATAAATTCGTGTTGAATGAATGAATAGAAGAATCAAATCAAATCATTGGGATAGAATTCTTTCTACTAGGAGTGGCAAATTCACAGTGGTTGTATATTTTCTCTGTGCCAAGCACTGGACTAGGCCCTTCCAAAAGCATTATTTTCACCAGAAAATAATTTCTTGTGGTTTCTGGGGAAAAAAATAAATTTTACTGAGCCCCAAGAAAGAGCCATAAAAAGATTCATTTTCATTTGTGCTCCTTCCAAAAGGTACATAATTTCCTAAAATAAAGATCAATACTAGTTATATCCCAGACACTGCTGGTCAGGATGTGTTTTTTAAGGGGTTGAGAAATATTGGGGGAAAGAGGATTGAATTCAACTGACAACTAATTAGCGCATCTGGGGTATATAAATGGTTTAGCTAATGACTTCGCTGGAATGCATTGCATTCCCTCTGAGTTCTCAGAACTACTTTTCACACTAGTTTAGTTGATCTTACTTCTCCCAGGTGTATTCATTTTGTCTTTTAAAAATTTGGTTTACCATGTGCGTTTGAGAATTCCCTCACTGTTCATTTTCCTGAATTTATCTGGTTCTTATTTTATTTTTTTCTCCCCTAAGACTGTCTCATAAGAGATTTTCCCTGATTCCCAGGGCCTTGGCAGCCAATGAGGGGATTACGTTGAAGAAGTAGATAAAGAAAGTGGAATTAAACAAATAATTATAATTTTAATGAAGTTAAAATTGCTGAAGCAAGTCTGAAGCTAATGAATGTGCAAAGAAATGTCACTGAATGCAGTTAACTACAAGTAAGAACCTCTTTTTGGATTTTTTTTTAAGAAAAAAACCCTTATTGACAGAAAAGAGCATTCTATTATGTTATCCTGACAGCTTTTACTGCCAAGCACACTTCTAAGTGCTTTTGTTACATTGTCTTATTTAATCTTATTTAATAGCTCCATAAGGTGAGTATTAATATAATTATCATCCCCATTTTAAAGATAGGAAAACTCAGCCTCAAGGAGTCTAAATCATCCAACATGCCCCAGATCTCTTACCTACTAAAGGGCAGACTCACATTTGAACCCAAACAATCTGATTTCTGAGGCTGTTCTGTAAAATCCCCAAGACAGGCTTCCTGAGAGGAGAGCAAACTTTTTCTGTAAAGGGTTGGGATGTAAATATTTCAGGTTGTGTGAGTCATACGGTCTCTGTTGCCTCCTAGTGCAGAAGCAGCCATAGACAATACATAAACAGATAGGGACGGCCGTTCCAATAAAACTTTATTCACAAAACAAGTGACAGGCTGCACTTGCCCATACTCTTATTGTTTGGAACCCCTGCTTTAGAAATTAAGAACCTAAAATACTCTCTTCTATTTCAGGTTTTCAGGTAGAAACCATAAGAAATTTAAATAGTTTAACCTCTGACCTTAAATAAAAGGAATGGTGATTTGAAATGATTTTGATTTTTGTTTTTCTAAATTCTCAACTCAAATGTTGAACATAGAAGTGTGAGAAAAGGGGATGTTTTTCAAAGCTGTAGGGGATTTGTACATAATGCAAACTACATTCTAAAGCACTCATGCCAACATTGCAAATAAACTGGAATCTGGAGGCTAAATCATGAAATGTTTCTTAGATGTAGTTGATATTTCTGTTTTAATTATATATATTGGGAAAAGCAACATACTTTTTTGGCCAGAGGTGAGGTAGGGTTTGGGGGAATAGATTGCCTATTTCCCTTTGCATGCTTAGCCCAGAGTTTAAAAGATCTTTTACCCAGTTTAGGACAGAAAAATCCAGTAGTTATTAAAATGATCTCTAAAGTAAGACTGCATGAGTTTCTGAAATTCATTCATTCGTTCATTCATTCACCAGATACTTATTTAATGTTGTCTATGGGTGTGTCGGGTTGTACAGAAGAGATGTGTACCTGCCTTCACCGTGCCTGATCCCTGGGCTCAAGCATTTAAGCCAATTGCTCAGGAAACAGAAAAAACTAACGAGAACATGTTTGTATAAAGAGACACTTTACTATTTCTCTCTGAGACAATCTTGACTATTGACAGGGGGAATATTATATCAATGATTAACAAAGAAAATCCTCTTCCCTTTAGTCCCAGGAAAAATACAACCATTTTCAGATTTCCATTAAGTCAGCAAACGAGATATTTCTCCTTCATATTGAGGTTTTACGTTCTGTAGCTTAAAGACTGGATGGATGAAAATCAACAGTGGGCTGATTTCAGTGCAAACTCACTGGATCAGTCTAACGAGATTTGACTCAGCCCAGGCAGGACTGCGTGATAATCATTTACCTGCACCTGTGCTAAGTAAGGTATCATCGCCCACATTCTACTCCCCAGGCGAGCAGTTCTCGAATGTTGGCAAAAGATGCTCATTCACTAGAGCTGGGGTGGAGCTCATGAGTCTACATATTCAATCAAGGTCTCTAGGTGATTCCCATGCAGGTGATAAATGGCATAAAATCCCATTTTAAGAAACCTTGAGGAGACGGCAATGGAGAGAGCGCCCCGCAGGTAAGACTTAGCACCTGGAAGCAATCAGCAAGGTGTTCTCATTTAAGACACCTGCAGGAAGGCAGGAGGCAGAGCCAAGCTGGCTGCCTTGAGTCCAGCGGTGTGCCCAAGATGCTTCCTTTGCCCGGAGACCAGGAATTCCGGCACACAGGTACCGATGCAGTTCCGTGCGTGGGGTACACATGGAAGGGAAGGTGTGTTGTGATCGCAGCTCCGGAAGTAGGCTCCCACATGGCATTTTCTGCGCCTCTGCAATATTTTCTTTGTTGCTATAACAACTAATAAGGAAACTCAGTCTGACCTTTGTTTCTCTGGGATTCCTGAAGTGTGTGGAGCCTTCTCACAAGGCTCTTTTTAATAGCAAAGAGCCAGCCAGGGGCTGCTTCTGCAAGCAAAGCTCAGACTGTGGGAGGCGGGCAGGGCGAGGAAAGAAGCCCGAGTAGGGCTGCTCTTGCTGATGGCTCCACACCAGCCCCCAGCCCCGGCGGGTGTCTGCCCCTGCTCCTTTCCCTGATTCTTCTATTCTTCTTGCAACAGCAATTGTATTATCTTCCGCCTTTGGCGATGCCGAACTCCTGAAAAACAGGGATTGCTTAGGTGGATTTGTAGATACTGGTTATGGGCAAGGATTAGTATATTTGCTCTGAGTTTTCGTGACTGCTCCTCTTTGTGTTTCCATGTTGTGTTCTGTTGTTTTTACATTTGCTTCTTTACATTGGAAACTCTAAAAGGCCAAGGATGAGGTTTAATTGGTATTTTTGAGTTTTGCTCTGTCACCCTGGCTAGAGTGCTGTGGCGTCATCATAGCTCACTGCAACCTCAAGTTCTAGGGTTCAAGTGAGTCTCCTGCCTCAGCCTCCCAAGTAACTGGGGCTACAGGCACACGCCACCACCGATGGCTAATTTTTCTATTGTTTATAGGGACAGAGTCTCACTCTAGTTCGGGCTGGTCTCGAACTCCTGGCCTCAGGCAATCCTCCCACCTCAGCCTCTCAAAGTGCTAGAATTACAGGACTGAGCCACCCTGCCTGGCCTAATTGGTTTTTAGTAGATAATTATCCTTCCTAGGTCCATCTCTGAAACAAGACAGATGAGGGACACATGAAAGTCCTGTATAGCAAGGGTCTGCAAACTCTGGTCCAAGGGACAAAGCCAGTCTACTCCCTAATTTTGTAAATTTTTATTGTCAGACAGCCTTGCCATTTGTTTAAGTATTTTCTGTGGCTGATGTTATCTGAGTTGAGTGGTTGCCACAGGGGCCATCTGCCCTCTGCAGGACGGTTTGGCAAGTTCTGCTCTGTATGAGCCCACCCTCAGGGACCAGCTGTGCATCTGGGCTTCGGCCGCTGCACGCATGTCTGGCCATCAGTACTGCCCGGGAAATTAGTGTCCTTCCTGGACTGGAACACGTAGGCTTTCCCTGAGCAGGGACTGCTCCCTTGCACTGCAGAGGTCATTACAGCCAGGGAAGATCGCATCTTTTGAACTGTCCAATAGGAGTCCTGTCTCTGCCCTGACCATGGACGGGGGAGGTTTTGTCCTTTCATGGTCCTGTACAGAAGTGTCGTGTCGTTCATCCCCTGCTGGGGTGCAGGGGAACCACTATACTGGTGGTGTATTAACTTGCCCAGGGTCAATCAACCTCCTCTAAGTTCTGCACAGCATAAGAGCACATCAGGAAAGTCCCTTGTCTTTGCACACTTGGTGAGTCCGCCTGGCTCCCTTGCCCACCACCCTCCCTCCCACCCACAACTGACTAATCCACCTGCTTTAACAGTCTTAGTGTCTTCTTGTTGTCCCTTGCAGCCTTGTTAGCATGTAGAATTCACAATGCCCATGAACCCGCAATTCCAGGGAGCCCAGGATGCGTGGGAGTTCAGTGACGCCCAAAGCAAGTCCAAGCTAAACGTGTCCTGTCTACTGCTGAGGAGGAAGAGACTTTCCCTTTGGATCAGAACTTGCTCCAAATGCAGAAAGAGGGCAATGGGTTGTAAGAAATACAACCAAGGAAGCCCATTGTATCCTTTCTTACTCGCATTACTTCCCTGGCCAATGTAGAAGGAAAAGCAAACCTGGAGCAACCCAGAGCTCCCGTTCATCATGAGCCAAAGATAAAGTGTCAGGAGAACATGCGCATATCAAGATGTGAAATAAAAAGAGTTGGGGTTGTTTTGTGCAGTGTTTCTGCTGTTCTGGTAAGAATAAAATGCATATGCATATATGAGCTATGAAAAATGAGTTGTACGATTTGGTGATTCAACGTATGAATTAAGTGGTCTCTTTAATTCTTTCACTGCACCTCATAGACAAAAAAATGTTCTTATTGAAAGGGTGGAAATTCATATGCAGGTGAGAAAGAATTCTCAAACAGTGATTAGGATATACAGAAGAAAAAGTTTGTTTATTTCTCCAAAAAAAAAGGGAGGGAGAGAGAGAAGGAGGGGGTGGCCATGGCACAGAGTGAAAGGAGTGACAGTTCCGGGCAGTTGAGGAAAGTTGTTTGGAGTTTTAAAGGGTAAAAAGGAAAAAAAAAATGGCTTTTTCCCCCTCTGCTTCAGCAGACTGATAAGAGGAAGTAGCTACAGGGCAATGGTGTTTGCTTTTTCTACTTTTTTTTTTTTTCCTTTTGTCTGTGAAGCCAGCTTATCTGAGTCCTTGAAATGTGTTTCTTGCAGGAACCAAGCCAGAGAGTTGGAGCAGGGGGTTCCTACCTCTGCTGTCTGCTTAGGGCTCTTCAAGGCTATGAAAAAAACTCTTAGAAATAATGAGTTAGGACACAGGTGTTCTAATTAAAACAAAGGGGATAGTTGTAGTGTTTTTTCTCTTCAAAGGGGCAATTTTGTGCTGTGAGTTTATTTCCCTTTCTGTTTGATTATTTTTCTGTTAGGTTATTAGTAAGACCACCTTTCATTTACATTAACATTTAAAATGGACGTATTACGTATAAAGGTGAACAGTAAAATTCATGCTCATAATTTAAAATTTTAATTCTTATGACGATATCAAATAGCAAACAAAAAACACAATGACAAGTTGAGAGCAAGGAAGAAAGAAAAACCCTGTGTATTTTAGTCCCTTTAACCACACTTTTCTTCCTGCTTTTTGAACAAGGAGTTCACATTTTCCTTTTGCACTGGGTCTCAGGGTCCTGCAGCCGTCCTGCCGGAGAAGGCAGCCCTCGAGGCAAGCCGAATGGGACTGGGGACTGTGTTCCTTAGCTCTTTCTGTCTCCTTCATGCCTCTACATGTGGGTGCCAGCCAGGACTGACGCTTGCCTTTTAAAACTGCCAGTCCATTCACTTAATAACTGACCTCGGCTGAGGACAGAAGCCACACAGTTCTTATTTTAAGCAAATGCCCGAGCCAGTCACAGTGACTGCACAGAGCTAAATACTATAGAATTATTTTCCTCATCACTGAATTCCTTTTAGAGTTGTACCTTCAGAACAAAGAGAGAAAGAGGATCATTTGGTTATCAAAGGGAGCCAGCCCCCAAACTTATTTTCCTTTAGCTGTCATGCAAATTTCAAGCAGCCGCCTAGCAGGACGGCTTTGAAGATAAAGATCACAGTGCAGTCCAAGGGACGCTTCAATAGGGCTTCTGATGATCCTGTGATTTACTTGGAGAAGGAAGAAAAGAGCACAGAACAATAGGAAGAACTCAGCTCTGAAGGCATAAAAGCCAGTGTCTAATTCTGGTTCTCTCCTTGCCTGGAGGAAATGTCAGTGAATAGGGAGAGGGTCAGACAGGGCTAGTCCAGGATTCCCCCGAGTGTGTCCCTTGAGATGCCAATGGAGGTTCTGAGCGGGGAAACAAAAAGCTGATCCTTAAGTGAATTTTTGGTAAATGTTGTGTCAAACTAGCTTCTTTACTTTGCAGATTGTTGGAGCCTTACATTTAGTAAACATAACATTTAATAGGATGCATGTATAAGATGCAGAGTTTTTGTTGAAACCTTAGCTAAGCCACTTTGGGTAGTGGTGGTGGTTATTATGAAATCAGTAGCTTCCAATAATTAAGGGGGGTGAGGGCAGGTGTCTTCACTCTCAAATGCGGCCATCAGATAGTTGTTTACAAGACAGGTTGCACCAAATTTCCAGATACTTGCTTTTATCGTTAGCCAGCAGGCACAAAAACAGTGATGTGGCCCCAGCCGTGAGCTCTCTGTATTTTCAGATGTCTTGGCCATATTGAGTGGGAAAGGTTTCTTTGAGGCTGATGGGACAATAGTCTAGTAGCCTTGCCGAGTTTCTAGTGGGAGGTGGAGGCATCTCGCAGCTGTCAGTTGAAAAGAAGACCAGTTGGAAAGCCTCAGCCTGCCAGGACACCGTTTTGCAGGTGAAGATCCCTGGGCCCACAGGGTGTTACTCCCTAATCCTGCAAGGAATGGAAACATCTACAGTGTTTCTGGTATTCCATATATTCTTTCACCAAGAAAAACACTTCTGAAATCAGCTTACCGATTAACAAAGCTTCTGGTGTTGACTGAGTATAAAGATAACGAAAGCCACTTCTGGAGAGAGGGGTTTCGATTAATTTTTTTTTCTTTTGTTCAGATTGTGAAAGGTGGCCTTACTAATTACCTTCCTAACAGAGGAAAATAAACTATCAAATAAAAAGTAAGAGAAATAAACTCACAGCACATAATTGCCCCTTGGAAGAGAAAACTCACCACATATCTACCCCCTTTGTTTTGTTAACATACCTGTGGCCTCACTTGTTATTGCCAAGAGTTTCATTTTGTCACCCTTGAAGAACCCAAACAGACTATAGGGGTACAATCTCCCCACTCCAACTCTGTGCCTCAGTTCCTGCCAAGAACCAGATTCTAAGGACTTAGGTAAGCTGGCCTCACAGAGAAAGAGAAAAATAAAGACCGCCTGCAACAACTTCACCACCACGTTTGTTACAAGTCTGCTAAAACAGAGGGGAAAAAACTCATTTTTACCATTTAAAACTCCAAGCAACTTTCTCTCAGCTGCCCTGGCATTTCTATTCTTCCATTCATGTGCGGTGGCCATTCACTACCCCGCCTTCTCTCTCTTTCTCTTTCTTTCTCGGAGAAATTAATAAACTTCTGTATATCCTAAACTCTATGTGAGAAATCTTTCTCCACCCATGTGCAAATTTCACATCCTTTCACAGATGCCAACTCAATTCCTGGAATGTAGGTTTTCAATTAGGGTATTACAAGTATTAACTGTTTAGGTTACAATAAACATATACATACATCACACTGTTGTCTTTGCTATTTTAAATCGATTTATAGATACTATTAATATATAAAGCATGTATACTACATAAGTAGATACTATATCAGGTAAATTATATTTACCTGATACTATAATTTTGAAATCTTTCAAGATTGGGATTCCAAGGACCCTGCTTTAGGAACAGATGGTTGGGAGGGAAGAATTTTGCCCTGGGAGACCTCTCAGATACTATGTAGCTGTGACACCCTGGACAAGTCACCTAACCTTTTAAAGCTCTGATTGTTTTCTAACTTAAGTAGGGATAATAATGATAATTTTAGGCCAGATATGGTAGCTTATGCCTATAATCCTAGCACTTTGGGAGGGTAAGGCAAGAGGATGGCTTGAGGCCAGGAATTTGAGACCAGCTTGGGTAAAATAACAAGACCCAGTCTCTACAAAAAAATAGAAAAATTATCCAGGCATAGTGGCTCAGACCTGTAGTCTCAGATACTCTGGAGGCTGAGGCAAGAGGATTGCTTGTGCCCAGGAGTTTGAGGCTGCAGTGAGCTGTCATCAGACCACTGCACTCCAACCTTGGTGACAGAGCAGAACCTCATTTCTAAAAAAAAAAAAGATTTGCAGAATTTATTTAACACAAATTTTACCTGACACAGGAACCTTCAGAAATGAAGACCCAAAGACCAAGGGAAAACTTTATTTTTATGGATAGTTGGGCAGAAATATGATTGGAGGATAAAGGGTGTGTGATCTAATGGTAATGAACTGGGAGGAACTTAGCAAGGCCTGTTTGTTCACGTTCTTCTTCGTGTCAGGGTATGACACTCCTTTGTAGGTCTTCAGGGGAGAAGGGAGAGAGGGTAAAGAAAGACTTTCCTAGGTTTTATGGCCTGCTTTGGGGAGGAAGAGAGAAGGAGAATTCTAGTTTCTGTGGCTCATTTCAGGGGAGAAAGGGGCAAGAGAAGCTCAGATAAACCTTCCTGCTTCTGCTGTTTTCTCAATATCCAAGGTGCCATATTTTGGGGTTGCATTTCCTACACCCCACCAGTACTATGAAAAAATAGCATAAGAACTAGAAAAATTCCAGAGATGGCTGGAGTACACAGTACTTGATCCAATGTCCCCATCTACAAAATGACAGCAGCGATTCTATTCCAGGGGCTGATTAAGATCAAATGACTCTTAGTGTTTTTTTTGTAGTTTTTGTTTTTTTGTTATTAATTAACCTTCTTATAGAAAGCCAAACTGATAGAATATTGCTTTTGTACTATACTATTATTTGATATACAACACCTAACATCTGTCAAACATGTCAGATATATTTCTTCAAGTGGCAATAGCATATTGGATCCAACATTTAAGCAATGACAAATAGTCGTTGAAGCCAAGTGACTCAGAGAACTTAAAGGGAAATAGAAGATAAAACCTTTCCTCATGGGAGATTGTGCTCCTGAGGGTTAAAACTTTGGGCCACGGAATATAAAGACCTAAGTTTGAATCTTGCCTTCTGCCATTTGTTAATTGTGGAAACTTGGATGAGTAACTTGAACTGTTTTAGCCTCAGTTTCCTCATCTCTAAAATCATTTTAAAAATACCTAAATCAGAGTGTGGTTAGGATCACTGCATGGAATAATGAGTTCCTAGGGACAAGACCTCACACATAGTAGGTCTCAGGAATGGTGTCAGTTTTGAAGCAATGGTTATGTGAGGAAGAAAAAGAAATACCTTTTCTTCACCTGTCCTGAGGTTCATTGCTGACACTCCTATAACAAATGACAGATTAACACGAGAAAGGCATACAAATTTCTTAAGCTTTACATGATGTAAGAGCCTTCAAAAATGAAGATTTTAAGGAGACAGGGAAATCGGTGTATTTTTATGGGCAGTTGTGCAGAAGTATGATTGGGTATGGTCATACTTCTGCATACCATACCACACTGACGAAAGGGTATTGTCAGTGTGATCTAATGGTAATAAACTGGGAGGAATTTAGCAAGGTCTCTTTGTTCAGATTTTTCTTGGATTCTCAGCATGACATTCCTTTCCTGGGTCTTTAGGGGCGAAAGTCAGAGAGTGACCTTGCTAGGTTTTATGGCTTGCTTCAGGAAAGAAAGACTAGGAGAAGGTAAGAGCTACCTTCTTGCTTCTGCTGTTTTCTCAGGTGCCGAGGTACCATATTTTGGGGTAGTATGTTCTGTGCCCCATCAGTTATCAATTCTGAGGCTTGGCCAGTAGTGCAGGGTTCTTGACTTCCTAAATGCTTAATCTGATTAATAATATTCCTATAATATATGATTTGAATGCTAAGAAATTCCAAATAGGTGGAATAAAATGTTGGCATTTACTAATCATCATGATACTCTTCCTTTAAACCATAAGCTTCATAGAGTTCTGATTAACATAACATCCACCTTTTTGTGAGTATAATTTGCGTTTTGACAAATGTACAGTCATAAGATCACCACCACAATCAAGATGCTAAAATTTAGAACATTCCGTCACATCAAAGTGCCCTCCTGACTTTTTATAATCAACTCTCCCTACCCTTGGCTCTGGGAAAAGCATTTAGCTGCTTTCTCAGCCAATAGCTTTGGTTTTTCCAGCATTTCATACAAATGAAATCATACAGTATGTAATGTTTTTTAAACTGTGGGTGAAATTAATTTAATGTGTTGCAACTGGCATTTTTTAAATAGAAAATGTCAGAGTGAATCACACTTAACAAGGGTGAGTATGTTTTGCGAAATTTTTAAGGTGGGTGTTTCTCTGATTGTGTGTTTCTGTATGTGTCCCAGATCATAATGCAAGCTACATTTCTTATTGTGTGAATAATCCTAAAAATGTCACTGATATATGCACACAGTTTCCATTTCACCTATATTGTTTGAGCCAGTTTTTTTCCTAGAGGACTAGAAATTGGAATGATGAGAGCTAATATGTCCCTGTGTGTTCTCCATTGTGCCAGACAAGAGGCTCACATATTATCTCATTTAATCCTCACTACAAGCCTGTAAAAGAGAGATATCTGACTTTTGCAGATATGGATAACTGAGACTTATATAGCCGGTGAGAGGAGATGCAAAAATTCAAACCATGGAAGATTAACTCTAGAACCAGCCTGGATGTGTGGTTGGACAGCTGATAAGACCAGAGGAGGGGAAGAAAAGGAATAAAAATACAATTTAACAAATCCCACTTCTGGCTATTACTAGATTATCAAATTGCTGATGGACAAATGCTAAATACTAAGTGCCAATCCCTACACAGGACACTGCAAGTCAGAGCAGGCAGAAACTGATACGTTTTCTCTCTCCAGATAGGATGTGAAGGCGTCCAAAACTGGGCAGCTAAGAGCACGAGTTTTGGCATCAGACCCAGACTCCAGTCTCTGCTCTGATGGGTTCCTTCACCCTAAATTGGACGCTTGGCCTCTCTGGAGCTCAGGTTCCCACTTTGTAAAATGGTGATCATGATTCCTACTTCCCAGGATCTTACAAGGATTCGAATAGGCAGTGTTTCTCCACTTGGGCACTATTTTTTTTTTTTTGATGTTTGCATTTATTTTTTTTTATTTTTATTTTTTTCAGCTTTTTTTTTTTTTTTTTTTTATTTCATCTTATTGTTATGGGGGATACAGAATTGCAGGTTACATACGTTGCCCATGCCTTTCCCCCCAAGTCAGAGCTCCAGGCGTGTCTGATCCCCAGATAGTGCGCATTGCACCCATCATGTAGGTATATATCCCTCCCTTCCCCACCCCCCCTTCCCGAGTCAGCACCTTCAAGCGTTACCATTCCCCAAACGGTGCGTAATGCACTCATTGTGTAGGCATACACCCATCCCCTCCCCCACCCTCACCTCAGTCTGATATCCGATTGGTGTCGTTCCCAGATGTGTATTTAGGTGACGATTAGGGAAACCAATTTTCTGGTGAGTACATGTGATGCTTGTTTTTCCATTCTTGGGATACTTCACTTAATATAATGGGTTCCAACTCTCTCCAGGAGAACCATAGAGATGTTGTATCTTCATTATTTCTTATAGCTGAGTAATATTCCATGGTATACATATACCACAGCTTACTAATCCAATCATGTATTGATGGGCATTTGGGTTGTTTCCACATCTTTGCTATTGTGAATTGTGCTGCTATAAACATTCAGGTACATGTGTCTTTGTTACAGAATGACCTTTTTTCCTTTGGGTATATGCCCAATAATGGGATTGCTGGATCGAATGGCAGGTCTACTTGAATATGTTTAAGATACATCCATAATGCTTTCCACAGGGGTTGCACTAGTTTGCAGTCCCACCAGCAGTGTATGAGTGTTCCTGTCTCTCCACATCCACGCCAACATGTGTTGTTTTGGGTTTTTTTGATAAAGGCCATTCTCACTGGGGTTAAGTGATATCTCATTGTGGTTTTGATTTGCATTTCTCTGATGATTAGGGATGTTGAGCATTTTTTCATATGTTTGTTAGCCATTCTTATATCTTCTTTTGAGAAGTTTCTATTCATGTCATTTGCCCACTTTTTGATAGGGTTGTTTGATTTTTTTCTTGCTGATTTTCCTGAGTTCTAAATAGATTCTTGTTATCAGTCCTTTATCTGATGTGTAGTATGCAACAGAAAATCCAAATATAGAACCATCCTCATATAGGCACCTAATTTTTGACAAAGCAGGAAAGAATATACTCTGGGGACAAGAATCCCTATTCGATAAATGGTGCTGGGAGAATTGGTTAGCCACTTGTAGAAGACTGAAACAGGACTTACAGCTTTCACCTCTCACAAAAATCAAATCACGGTGGATAACAGACTTAAACCTTAGGCGTGATACAATCAGAATTCTAGAAGAAAATGTAGGAAAGACTCTTACAGACATTGGCCTAGGTAAAGAATTTATGAAGACTCCCAAGGCAATCACAGCAGCAACAAAAATTAATGAATGGGACATGATTAAATTAAAAAGCTTCTGCACAGCCAAAGAAACAGTCACGAGAATAAACAGACCACCTACAGAATGGAAAAAAATATTTGCATACTACACATCAGATAAAGGGCACTATTGATAATTTGTCCTGTGCACTGTAGGATGTTTTGCAGCATCTCTGGCCTTACCCACTAGGTGGCAGTAGCACCCCCACTGGCTGTAATGGCCACAGATGTCTCCAGTCATTGCCAAGTGTCAGGGTTAGGGGGCAAAATTGCATGCAGTTGAGAATCACTGAAATAAGTCATGGATGAAATGTTCCTACCCACAAATTCCTTCTTCCTCCTCCAGTTAGAAATGAAGGTTCTCACGGATATCAGCTGACACAGCAGACTGTGGGGTATCATTTATTTACCCAAGCAGCAAATGGGTCTCAGCTCATGTGGTTCAACATCTTCAGGCAGATCCCAGTGAGGCAGTATATTCTACTTGAAAATACTTACTTTTCCAGATTCTCTAGTAGTGTCCTGGGACTCAGTGATGGCCAAAGAGATGAAGGCAGAAGTCTCTGCAGAGGCTTCCTTTCCCCCAGAAAATTCCCTTTAGGTGAAGGCTTTGTATACTTCCTCCTTGGCACATTCCCCTGCATCTTGCCTGGAGTGCAAATGGGCTGCTTGTGGTGGACAAGCTGTCTTGCTCTCATGAGGAGCAAAGACACTTGGTAAGGACTCCAAAGAGGAAGTTAGAAGGAGCATAAATCCTTTACGAGTAGCTGTACCAACCACGGAATGCCCATGTCTGGACTTATTTCCTATAAAAAGTCCCTATTTGTTTAAGCCATTATATATGGGTTTCTAGTTCATGGAACCAAACCTAATCCTAGTTGAGCCAGTGGGTATTTATGTCAATGGTGTTTTGCAGATGTTGTGAGCATCAACACCTTGCAGATATGTGAACTTAAAACAGTTTTTTTTGGTGTCTGTGCAGTGATTCTAGCTGGATTTTTATGTGACACTGTCAGGACTGCCTTCTCCATTAGGCATGGTAGGCATGGTGGCTGGGACCCAAGATATTGTCAGGAATCCTGAAAATATCTTACTTCCTTTTAAAACCAGAAGAAAAATATCAAAATTGAATTATATTTGTCTTTATGCCAATCCAGTCATATAATATAATTATTAATATCCTTTTATGGAAGAAGGGGCCAATAAAGACAAAAGTATTTACAGCTCCTGAAAATCATTACAGCCCGTGATTGTGCCTCATCTCAAAAAGGAATTGGTCTCATTTCTTCTTGCTCACTTTCCATTCCAGAGCCTTCCTTCTATGGATGAAGGCATACATACCTGCATCCAGCAAGGGAATGTCTCGAAAGTCTCCAGCATCTAACAGAACTGGGTTGAAACCCCAGTGTGACTGCCCACCAGTTGCTTAATTTCTCTGGGTATCAGTTTTATAAACTTGGTTGAATGTATTTATTCAGCAATGATTTAAATGCGTAGGACATAGCAGGCACTTTCTATGGTGGGGTAGGATTCTTACCGGGACTATGGAAATTGACACATGTAAAACCCAAGACCTGGTGCGTGATTGGTGCTTGGTAAACACTGCCTTTCATAGCCTTCAGTTGGGCTGTGGGCTCCAAGCCTGTTGCATTGTTCCTTTCTCTCTTGCTGTATGGAACATAGGGATTGTGAAAGTGGCTTCCTCAGAGTGAAGTCCTCTACCTTTTAGAGAAGAGCAACCCTTTTCACTTGAATTTAATTAAGACCTGGTGCTCCTTCCCACAACCATTGCTGTGATATCCTGGCATCTCTTCTCTAATGATTTTTTTCTGTATAACTGTTTGTAAAACTCATTCTGCAAGCACAACAATCAGACAGCAGTGTAGGATGCTTTAATTCAAAGACCCATTTAACCGACTTTCATTGGAAGAAGCTGTCAGAATTTCAGACTTGGTTTATTTTGTCGTTGTGGAGATGTTTTTTCTTTCAGCCTTATTAGAACTCCCTTACAAATCCATCTGTGAAAAAAGCAATTGGTTATTAGAAAAATGTGCATTTCCCCATTATAACATTATATTGTGTCACACCAGAGTGCCCTGCAGATTTTGTAGTACGTTATAAAAGTGCCAAATATAATTTGCATGTAAATATCCTATGAAAGCCTTACTTTTATTTTATTTTTTCTATTTCATGCAGAAAAACACACCAAGTGAATTTGAGGCAAACACAATGATAGATCCCACTGTGATAAGAAAATATACTAATGCAAAGTTGCCAGTAGGGAAGAGGAAGACATTTCCCTTGTATCAATTTATTTAGAGTTGATGGAGGAAATATCAGTGCTTCTTTTCTCCAGGAGACAGAGACTTAAGATTTCACTCCCTCTGCTATTAAATGTACCCATATCAACCCATTTGCCTCCTGCCTGGCTCAGGAATTCCAAAGAGGCACCAAGAGAGAACGTGTGTGCCGTTGTGTTCCACCCTGGACAGGAATAAAGTCTTGACGCTGCCTTGTTGACAGGGAACAAATTAACTCAATGAATGCCAGATCTCCTCCACTCTGCTGTTGCATGGATATGGCCTCGCTGGGGAGACAGCACTGCTGGGATAAACCTTCCCTGGGCCCTCCTGGTGACTGGACACCCCCTTGCTTATCTGACCTGTGATTGGATGCCTCTAATGTGCCCAGCAGTGGACGAGGCACTTGCTCTAAGAAATCTGGTGTTTTGAAGCGCCAAACACATTCACCAAACTATTTATGGATACAAGCAATTTGGGGAATCTAAGAATGCCTGAATCCCTCAAATAGTCTCTTTTGTATCTTCCATTTCACCTTTACCCAAACTCTTGTGCTTAAAGCTGAACTTTCCCAAGGGAGTGGGGAATAATAATTTATTGAGTGATCATATCTTTTCAAGGAAATCCAGAGTAACATATGTGCAGATGTTTATGCATGCATTTATTCATTCCTCAAGTGTGGCCTACACCTTAATAGGTGCCAGGCATTGCGTCAGGTTCTAGGGACTATGAAGAACCATATATTGAAGTGATTTTTTTTTTTCTTCTCAAGCAGCTCAACACTTGGCAAAAGAAAGAGCCTGAGAAGATGCAAGTTCACTGTGTTGATAGGGCTGAGATAGCAGATAAGTCCTTTGTGTTTGGGGGACCAGTTGAGGGGGACCAAATCCTGGCTGGAATGGCCAGGAAGGACTTCCTGGAGGTGGTGATGCCTGAAGAGTGACTGAAGAAGAGTGTTGAAGCCTGAACAGGCATTGCCCACTGTCCAACCAGGCTTAGGAGAGGGAGAAGGAACAGACGGTAGGAAGGCAGGGGACACCCCAGGAAATTGTGGCAGTGTCATGGAAGAGAAGGAAAACGCTGTGGAAATGATGGAAAAGAGAGGGAGGTAACGAAAACAATTTGGTTAGTTTGGCTGTTTTGCCATAGGGCAGGAGAGACTAGGACGGTAGAGATATTGGCATCTGGTCCCCAATCGACCTTTGTCTGGAGTGGTGTCTTAGTCCATTTGTGCTACTATAAAGGAATATCTGAGGCTGGGTGATTAATTTTTAAAAAGAGCTTTATTTGGCACATAGTTCTGCGGGCTGTGTGAGAAGCATGTCACAGGTATCTGCTTCTGGGGAGGGCTTCAGGCTGCTTCCATGCACGGACAAAGAGGAAGGGGAGCTGGCATCACATGCCAAGAGAGGGAGCGAGATGTGGGGGAGGAGGTGCCTACGTACTTTGAAACAACCAGCTCTCAGGTAAGCTAATAGAGCAAGCACTCACTCATTACCACAGGGAGTACACCAAGCCATCCATAAGCGACCCATCCCTGTGACTCAAACACCTCCCACTAGGCCCTACCTCAAACGTTGGGGATCAAATTTCGGCATGTATCGTAGTTTGCCTATTTGGCCTCTCCAGATTTCCTCAAGTGGCACGCTGGAAGCCCCGCCTGCCCCCATTTCAAGGAGCTGTTGAACAGGTCTCCATGATTTCCTGCTAGAAGGCAGACACCATTACAAGGCACAGAAAAGCAAAGTTGTAGCAGGCATGGCTCCTTCCTTCTGGGAGCCTGGGCAAATAATGCAGCCATTCATTTGCTCATTCAACAAATGTTTATTGGGCAGCTATTATGTGTTTTAAGCATTGGAAATACAGTGGTAAAGAACAAGCAAACTTCCCTGTCCTAGTGCTTGTATTTGAGTCCAGGAAAGTAAAAATATGAGTAATATCTGTGCTATGCCAGCTCTTGAGAGGTCTGTTGAGAAAGGCAAGCAGAGAGGGGTGTAGGAAGTTTTGAGTGGAGTGTCGTAATTGTACTATGCCTGTTTGACTGTGTCCTTGCTGTGAATAAATATCACCATTAAGAAAAATAAAACAGAAACAAATCCTTTTGGCTAAAGAGATCAACCCTGGCAAACCTCCATGGAGGTAGTAGAATAAAGCAGAAGTCACCATGCAAGTGGCCTTCATGGAACTTGCTCGTCTGCTGCCCTGGAGTAGAAATAATTTCTCACATAGGAAGGCATTGCTTTGTAGTGGTAAAGAACATTGGTTAGCAAATGTTAACACAATCCTCTCTTCTGTAAGCCACATATTGGACTTCGAGTTAACATTCTTCCCCTGGATAACTGATAAAGATGGCATGCCAGCTGTGTCACCAGGCGACATTGGTCAGGATAAAAATGACCGGCCGGGCGCGGTGGCTCACACCTGTAATCCTAGCACTTGGGAGGCCGAGGCGGGTGGATCACTCGAGGTCAGGAGTTCGAGACTAGCCTGAGCAAGAGCGAGACCCCGTCTCTACTAAAAATAGAAAGAAATTATCTGGCCAACTAAAAATATATATAGAAAAAATTAGCCAGGCATGGTGGTGCATGGCTGTAATCCCAGCTACTCGGGAGGCTGAGGCAGGAGGATCGCTTAAGCCCAGGAGTTTGAGGTTGCTGTGAGCTAGGCTGACGCCACGGCACTCACTCTAGCCCGGGCAATAGAGAGAGACTCTGTCTCAAAAAAAAAAAAAAAATGACCGTTGAGTAAGACACTGGATGAGGCTGGGGCAGTCACAAGGGGACTGTAATCCTATGAGGGGAAACCACAACTTTGGGCTCCCCTGTGTGTGATGGCACTTGTCACTAGGCATGTCCCCTTGCAGGGAACCTACACTCCCACTGAAGAGAAATGCCACATGCTGTTCCCCTGGCTTGCTCTGCGGCCCCTAGAGGACAGAGTGTGGCCAATGGTAGTCTCATGAGTCTGAATATTTACTTGAACCTAAAAGGCGGCCCCTGTTACTGTTACAGTGTAGAGTTGGAAGAACTGGATCCCAAACCTGTGTTACCTCCGTCAACTCACTCAACTAAATTCAACTTCTTGCAACCTGGATCCTTCATTTGTAAAATAGGGATAACAGCACGCATCCCCTAGGTAGTATAAGGATGGAATGAGATAGTGGACACAAGAACAGAGCCTGGCCCCAAATTAAGATAATAAATAGGAGGAGGAGGAGGAGCTGTGATCATTTTGTAAAAGTTAACATTGATATGATCAACCTGCTATTCTAGCCGGGCCTGGATTCATAGATGTACGGCCTATGCAGTCACTCTGTTCCTAAAGGGCCCTATTGCTTGGTTTAATGCTGTGCTATCACCGACATGAAATTCTTAATCATTCTTGAAAAGGTGGCTCTATGTTTGTATTTCACACTAGACACACCAATTATATTGCTGGTTTTGATTCCAGTGTGGGACATGTTTAATACGTTACACATGTTTTATATACAGCTCAGATAGTGCTTTAGGAGCTCATTGAGAAGTGGGGGGGGGGGGGGCGAGGAAGAAGAATTGGAGGAGGAACAATTGGCAGGAGTTCATACGCATGCAAAACATCTCATTTCTTCTTCACCACAACTCAATGGGGGGAAATGACACTCATATTAATTTTATTGATAAGAAACTTGAGGGACAGAAAATTTAAATTTTCCTGAATCACTGGGCTGGTAAACACTACCTTAGACTGCTCTCTAGACTGCAGAGTTCAGGGGCAGACAATGTGCTCATGGGTTTCTGTGGGCGTACATGTAATGACTCTTTTCCATGGGTGCTCTCTGCTTGCACCCAGTAGAATTGGGTGCTCCTGTGCAAAGCTTTTCCTGTGGCCCAGAGAGTCCATTAAGCAGATGGTAGGCTGTCCATGTCTGGGGATCTAGAGACTTTATACAAATAAAAACCCCTGAACTCACAGAATGGCAAAGAATGGTCTCAGTTTTGTTTCTGCAAAGCTTTGAACACTGCATGACAATGCGACTGTTTCAGGCACTCAGAGCTCGGGTCTTCCTGTGATGGTTTCATGTCCTCATTATCTGTCGCAAGGACAGATTGATCTGTGGTGCTGAGCACTAATGATGCGTTTCTGTGGACACTGCTCTCGTAGCCCCACTGGGTGTCTTCATTGTTGTCAAGCTTTGACTTGTAGGCAAATGATTCAACAATCACCTTTCCTGTCTCAGAGCAAAGAGTTGGCTCCTAAGAGTTCAGGTGTTGGCTGTGAGGCTGGGCTGTTTGGGCCATGCCCCATGCCTTGCGTGCTCTTTTGCTGTTCTTGGAGGGAATCTTCTAGGTCCCTGATTCTTAAACTTTTTTGGCTCCCAACTTCACCTGGTCAAGTCCAAATCATTTCTTGTGTTTTCACTCAAAAGCTACTTCCTTGAATCCCAAGATTAGCTTTAGGTCCCTGGCCACGACCTCCAGGACTCTTCATTTAGTGAAACCAATCTCCTTTTGTGACTTTTCCTTCTCTGTTGTCTCCATTAGACTTGAACCTTCATAAGGGCAGGGACCATGTTTGCTTTGTTCATTCCTGAATCCTCTGCATTTTCCAACAATATCTGAGGAATAGTCAGCAAATATTTCTTGAATTCTTTCTTCAGAAAATTCAGCCTATGCCCATTAATCTTTGAGATAATCTACGAGATCACAGAGACCCCCTAAGGTTAATTATGTAGATGTCTCTGGACCTCAGTACTTAAAACCTCCCCTCTGTGCTCTGATGCATCAAATACTTTCATCTCCACTATGAAACCCTGCCAAGTATAATTCAGATACCATTTAGATGCCTCCAGTGACGGTGAGCTTATTATCTCCTTGAATATCCCGTTAAGGAAACTTAAAGCACTGGAGGATGGATGAATGGATTCACTGAATAGTTTTTATTGGGCACCTTGTGTCAGGCTCTTTTCTAGGGTAAAAAACCTGGACAAAGCCAAGCCCCTGCTTCCCAAGAGCTATATTTTAAGGGAGAAAACAGACAACATTCAAATAAACAAACATTCAGCATGTCAGGCATGATTACTGCTACAGAGGAAGTAAAGCGTAGGAGACTGTGTGGCAGAGATGGAGGGAAAGGCTATTTTAGGTAGACCGAGCATCAAGACCTTCCTGAGATCTGGGGAAAAAATGAGGGAGAGAGCCACGAGAAGTTTGCAGGGGATGGGCTTTTCAAGTAGAAGGAGCAGTGACAGCAAAAGTCCTGGGACGGGAAGGCCAGTGTGGCTGCAGGTGAGTGAGCAGAAAAGGGAGAGTCAGGTGCCCACTCCTGCAAGGATGTCTTTCTTTTCCCCAGGTGTGATGGGAAGCCTCTGGCATGCTTGAGAAAGGCAATGAAGGGGTCTGTTTTGTGGACAGGAGCCTCAGGGGAAGAAGGATGACAGCATGGAGATCAGGGGGGAGGCAAGTCTGGTCTTCCAGGTGAAAGGTTACGGTTTCTTAAACATGTTTGTCTTCTGCTCAGCCCGGCCTCACAGGTCTGCCCCTCTCAGATGGAAAGCGGTACCTTTCCCCAAGGGAGGTGGACATGTCCCTGGTCCTGGCACTCTTCTTTCTGTTGGTGTGACCCAGGAATAAGTGCTAGGGTGGGAGCAGGTTTCCATGCTCCTCCATCCTGGTCAGATTGTTATAGTAGGCTTGGATCTCAGTCCACAAGTTCCAAAATACCAGATAGTTCATTTCTAACTTTCCTTCCAATAAAATTAAACTCCCCTCTGGGAGCCCATCCAGATGCATTTGTGAGTAAATCTATCTTGGGCAAAGTTCCTGGGTCTCTTTGCTAAAGCTCTGAGAAGAGGCTGCTGGTTACCTCTGAGATAAGCTCTGCGTCACTTGTGATTGTCCCCTGAGGTCCAGCAGCTTAGCCAATTCTGTGCAATGTTTAGGGCATAGAAAATTTCAGCAAGGCTGGAAGTTGCTGTTTAAGACAGATGACATGGAGGTGACACTCATTATAAAGGGGGTATAGTTTAAGTCAAAGGAATTTAAAATCTAATACTAATTAAATACTTAAATAATCTATCAAATAGTTCTAAGTGGAATTTTGTTCCCTTTCATTCAATTAACATTCTCCTTCTATCCTTTTTGGAAGAGAGCATATAAATAAGTAAATACATTCATCTTCATTAAACATTGAGCCCGTGGTTCTCCACTGCACAGCGAGATGACAATGACGTTGATGTGTACGGCAGCTGCACACGCCTTTGTAGGGAAGGCTGCCATACGCAGAGCTCTGACACACGGTCAGTGTGGGCGGTGACTGTGATCTGAGCAAGGATGTTTCTCCTATTGCTGGAACCTTAGCAATCCAGGACTGTCGGGGAGACCTTGGGCATGGGATACTAAATTCTCTGTGTGAGTTATACAGAACTAAGATGTCTCTTTTCCTTATCACCCTTGTTGTGAAATAATGACAAAAAGGATTCATTTATTCATTTTTCTGACCAATATTTATTGAAGGCCTATCAAGTACTAGCCCTTTCCTGTCCTCATGGAGCTCACACTCTAGTGCATGAGACAAATAATAAGTAAATACACAAATATAAACATCTGACAGTAATAAGTGCCATGAAAAAAAATCTCAGTAAATTGACAGAGAGTAGAGGATGGATTTTCTCACGTGTCAGGGAGAAAAGGGGGTTATATAAAATCTTGAAGAACGTTAAGAACCTTGCAGGCAGGAACAATGCAGAAGTGTGAAATAGCAGCAGCATGCTCAGAATTTTGACAATAACTAATCCTTACTGAGAAGTAATTTATTTAATATATAAATTAGTAAATAAGATAAAAATGGTCATGGCAGAGTCTCCTTCATATATTTCCACTGACATTCACTCATGTTTTGAGAAATTTGCTTTAGAATTTAATCTCTTTCCAGTAAACCTGGTGGTAGGAGCTGTTTATTACACAGAACTGTTTATTGTGACAGAACAACGAGGTAGAAGGAGCCTGGGTCCCTGACATTGTGGAACTTCCTGCTCAGATTTGTCCCAGGAGAGAAAAGCAGTGAATTTCAATCTCATCAAAGCCAGTGTTGGACTTTTTTACAAAACTTACCGGCTATCTTTCGGGGTCATTCATTTGGCTCCACTGACATGTCTTGTGGGACTCTGTGGATGGGACTGGAGACACAGGAGTCTCTGGCCTTGGCGTCAGGTGCTTTCAGTCTAGTAGGGAACAAAGGATTTGAAGATCATAATTATTTCATTAAAATGTGGATTAGATTTAGGCAAGGAGAAGAATAGGGTGCTCTGGGACTTAGGCTGGAGGAAGGGATGTTAAAAGGACGGTCAGAGGATGGATAGGAATTCTACTGCAGAGATTGTCACTTTGTTGTCTGTTTATGTAAATAAAGTTTTATTGGCACACAGCCATGCCCATTTGTTCACTTATTAGCTTAGGCTGCAAATATTTTATATCTGGCCATTTAAAGAAAAAGATTCCCCAGCCTCTGTTGTATAGGTAAAAGGAGATGAGGGCAGGTGCTGGGATGGGTGGGGAGAGCATTTTGGATTGAGAAGAGACCCTGTGGGAGGTGTAGGGCTTCTTACTGCAGTCCAAGGCTTGTGACTCCAAATGCTTACAAAGACCAGACAGGCAACAGGAAGAAATAAAGTGGATTGTATGTTTGTGTATTACATAGATAAAGTTCCCAAGAAATATGCTTTCTGCCATGTGTTTTTTGAATATATGCTCTGCTTGGGCTATTACTTATTTCTTTGCTTTAAATAGAGACATGGGTATAAAGACATTTTTCAAATATAAGAAAAAACTCAGCAAGCATAATGATAAATGGCAACTGAAATTAAGACCCAGTATTAATGGGACACCCAGGCATGGTGGGGACTGTGGGAAAATGTCTGCTCCGTGTGCACCCAGATTTGGGAGATATTTAGATTGTTTAGAAATTGTAGAAACCCAAATTTGTATGTGACATCTCCTAATCTTGAAACCGTGGCTATTGTTTTTGTTTTTACAATGTGCATGTCAAGACCACACCCATCTCTAGGTGGATTGTCTTCGTGGCTTCCAGTTTGAGACCTTGGCACAGAGGTTTAAGAGACCCAGGAGCTTGTACTTTAGTTAAGGAGAAAGTTCCAGTGGGCCAGGAGTAATGAGCAGACTGTGTGGTCAAGTTTTATATATTGTGGCAACTTTGAATGTCTTGCGGCAACTTTGTATATCATGCTGCAGCACGTGTATTGGAAGGTCAGAGGAGGGAGAAAGAAAGTGGTAGGGGTTGTCTCCATGGACTCTTTGAGGAGATTGGTAGTGGACTAGGCATAAATAATGGGTAAAATCTAAGTAAGTAAGAGCAAGGAGAGCAGGTGTTTCTGGAAGACCATATCCAGGGAAGACAGAATTGTAGAAGAACAAAGGGTTTGTAAGAGATTTGGTCTCCTGGGAACCAGACACATATAAAGGACTCTAAAAGGTCAGCAAGTAATTTGGAATCTGAGCTCCTGCTATTATCTATAGTTCATTCTCTCTCCCAGTTGCTGACCTCTGTGGTCAGGTTCGGGTTTTAAATTCTGTCTCCCAGTTGTTTCAGAGATTGCTAGTAAAGACATTTCCCACCAGGTGGCGATGTTCTCATTTGGAAAAAAAAAAAGGAACGGGGCACAAAAGAAAGAGCAACTTTCTTTGTTTAACAATGTTGGCTGGGTTGCCTGAGCCCTGCCTAAGTCTGGGTTGATTAAGGCTAATAAAATAAAAATGGCTTGCACACTTTCCCTTTTTATTTATCTTATGGCGCCTTCTTCACCTCCTGCCACACCAAGCCCGTAATATTTATGTCAGCTTTGATTGCTGTGCAAACTGTATACGAGGGGAACATCTGTATTATTCTAGGCATTGTCTCTGCAAGCAGAGCTTCAAGAGGGAAAGAGCAGAGCAGAAGCACATGTTAATAGGTGGTCAGAGAACCATATTGAGAGTGAGAGGAGAAAAAAAATAAGCTGCCCCTTCCGTCTTTTGTGCCAGCTTCCCAAGACATAGGCATTTCCACAGATCTGCTGCCAGAAGACCTGTTTATAAGAAATAGAAGATGGACTCATTTTTCAAAAGATATTTTTTCAGCCTGCCTGTCTGGAGAAGCTCAGCCCAAGAACACACGGCCTATCGGCTTCACCAGACAGCAGGCAGCAAGGGGAGGGAGGACACGTGCTTTGCGGCAGGGTTGAGGAGGGTGGAGGCAACCAGTGGGCAGAGTTTAAAATTTTCATTTATTTTTTTGACCCCCACTGTGGCAACCCATGTAGATTTCCTCAACTCCGGAATGGCAGCGTTGAATGCGGACAGTGGCTTAGGAGGGCCTTGTCAGCCCTCACGACAAGCCACAGTTCCAATGGTCCAGATCTTGTTTTAGAAATTATTTTTTTCTTTTCTCTCCCTCTGTGTCTCCTGCCTCCACAGGCCCTGGTCTGGACTCTTCTGGAAGGAAACTTGATAAGACTTTCCTCTGATTCCCCTTCTGCTTTTCTCTCAGGAAGAGAAATGGGAGCGTTGCGGCTGCCTGGTTTGTGTCCCCACTCTGCCATTCTTCCCAGCACACGGCAAGAAGTTAGGCAGCGGCCGTGTGAGCAAGAGAATGAATTCAGGGGTGGGGAAAGCACTTGGAAAGGTGAGGCGTGAAGGCTGCTTTTCTGGAAGAAAGGCAGACTGTGGACCTCTTCCATCAGCCCTTCCCTGGCGAGTTCTGACTGCGTGTCCTCATCGGTGACGTGGAAAGGGCGATACGAGCCGGGTCATGAGGCAGAGGCTGAGGTCACACCGGGGAAGTGCTTCGTCTGAGGCTGGCACATGCAAAGGGCTCCACAGGTGTCCCGTTGTCTCCTTTGATGTCAAGAACGGATGCTAACCCGATTCCATATATGTATTCTATTCAGATTGGCTGCCCTCGTGCTTCTCCTTCCTCTTTTGCGCAAGGCGTTGGGGTTGCCGACACACTTCCTCTACTGCCAATTCTGTTCTCTTCTTCCTGTTTGTTGCCCCTTTGTCCAATTCTGGTTCTCATGCTCACACGTTCAGAATCTGCTTCTCTTTCCCCAGTGAGAGCGCATCCTGTGTTCCTCCTTCTTGGAGCATTCCTCGCCCTTCCCCCGTGCTCCTTACAGGCTGGCGTCTCTCCATGTCTCCTGTCTGCGCCCCTCTGTCGAATGGGCAGGTGGTGCCGGGCGTGTGTTGTCTGCAAACCTGCTAGAGCTCCCGCTGTGGAAAATGGACAAGCCTGTTACTTTTCTACCAAAAGAAAATCCCTCTGAGCAGATTTGGACACTGCTGGGGTGGAAAAATGGGGAGAGAGAGCGCAAGAGATGCAGACCCTAAGCGGTCTGTATCTGGCTGTATAGAGGTGGCACTTGTAGCCTGCCTGCTGGTCCCTGCCCCATTCTGCTGGACAGGCACAGGCAGGGCCCGGATGACTTGGGTGTTCTCCACTCTGCCACATTCTTCCCTGTGGAGCATCAGCTATTTCCGACTGTAGAACTTTGCAATATGCCTTGTCTGTAAGACTCTGCCTGGTCTGCAGGTGGTTGGTGAAGTTTATTGCTCAACTTCTGGGCTCTGTGTTTTTTTATTAGTGGGTCTGACTTCTGGAGGTTTCAGCCAACCTGCCCAGAGAGAAATGGCAAGACCGAAAACCAGGGATATGTGTGCTGTTACAAAGGAGCCTGCAGCCACCTCCTGAGAAGGCTCTGCTTGGTCCTGCTCACTGGATACCACATACCTGCAGGTCTGAGAACCTCACTGGCCTGCTTGGTAAGAATCTGGCATCTAGAACGTCCCCCACAGGCCGTGCTGGCAGGGCTCTTTGCCAGAGTGGCTGGCTCTCTGAGCTGTCTGTTCTGAACGGTGATGTTTCTCGGGAGTGTAATTTCAGGGCACGGGCTTGGGTTCAACTACATGAGTAAAGCCTAGTCTTCCCCCCTTCACAGGGGGGATGGATGAATTGTCATTCCCAAATTTCTGCCAGCACCATGCTTTGTGATTGGTAGCAGTCTGGTGTAGTTGGATCAGACAAACCTCATTCGTTCAACAAAATATTTGACATCATTCTTGAAACTGTTCTGGGCATTGGCGATTTAAGATAAGTAAGACAAAGTTGCTGCTGTCATGGAGAATTCATTAGAATGAAGAGGGTTCCCGCAATAAGTGGTATATAAATAAAGTGTTAGGTAGAAATAAGGCTAGGAGGAAAAATGGAGGGAGGGAGAAGGGGTGGCCTGTAGGAGAGAGGTTATTTGGCAGGAGCTGAGGGAGTGGGCCAAGCCATTCTTGGTGGGTGGGACATTCCAGGCAGAAGGAACAGCAAGTGCAAAGGCCCTGAGGTAGGAGTGGGAGGAATGTGTAGGAGGAACAGCAAGGAATCCAGTGTGGTCACAATAAAGTTAGCAAGGAGAAACTGGTAGAAGAAGAGGTTGGTAAACTGAGGATGGGATCACGAAGATTATGTAGGCCTTTGCAGACCCCGCTGAGGCTTTTGTATTTCATGTGAGGTTTCTGAAGGGTTTTGAGCAGAGGTATTGTCTAATATGACTTCGACATTTTAAAAAGCTAATTCATTTTCTTTCATTTTTCTGAAGGGGAACATGGTGTGTATGTGTGAAGTTATATTTGTATATATGTAGATATATATGTAGAAATACATGTATACATCCATAAATACATCCATAAAGTTATGTATATGTTATACATATAATGTGAAAATAATTGGCATCTTTTTTACTGATGTGTTGCGGCACACAGGCCCCTCTCCTTCAATTCCTTTACCTCTGAAAGTAAGAAACACGGTGTGGAAGCGAAAATGGTAGCCCAGAAGCCCTTTTGAGGTTCTGACATGTTCCATCACCTCCCTCAGCAGAGAGTGACACCCTACACCCTCCCTTTCCTAAGCAGGGGGTGGAAGCAGAGATGTCCGAGATGGTGCGGGAAAGGCTGGAGATGGAACATCAAATCTGAGCGAGGGGAAATGAGTTTTAAGATGTCCCTGAGAAACACTTGGTTGTGTAAGAACCCACGGTAAAAGCTGGTGTTCTGTCATTACGCTGAATGCTTGTTTCTCCACAAATGTAAAATCACTTGAGAGAGGCTTCGGGTGTTAATGAAGTACTACGTGTATTTTTAGAAGAATAAAAAAAGCAATTCACAATGAGAGAACACAGGGCGGTTTAGACTGTGTGTGTGTGTGCACGTGTGCGGGTATGGACATGTTTTTAAAACGAAGATTTCTTCAAAAATAGCTCTCATTGAAATTAGATTTTCAGCTTCTAGTACAACTAAGTCATTTTTATTTTTTCTTTAAGTGTCTTTGGAGCATATTCTGTCCATGTCAAGGAACTACCCAGGTATCTTCGGCCCAAAACTCTAAGGGTTGGCTATAAACCTATTTATTCTACCATTATTGTCCTCATAATGGACCACCTATTTTAAAAAGTTGACTGTAACTTACTGGTGAGATTGGATTCGTCTGAAAGTATTTTTATAGGTGTGGGGGAAATTTGATGAGATTTCTTTAAAATCTTTCGATTAGAGGATGAGCCCAAGAGTTTTCCAGTCAAATTCACCTGGATTCAAACTTGTTATACATCTGATTTGCATAGCAGGACACTTTTCTGATTTCTTAATGTGATTTGAGTCAGCAATGGACAGGGCATCGATCAAACAGAACCTCTGATGGGATACCGTGCAAAGACCCAGCATTTTAGCTAAACAGGTGAAAAAGAAACAAAGTAATCAAAAGTTGGCTTCAACGACAGCTTCCTGGTTAGTCATCAGTGACCGCTGTCCAGCTGCGCACTCCGATCCCCTTCTCCACGCGGCAGCCATTGGTGGTGTCCCCCACGTCCTCCTGCAGCCTCATCTTGGGCTCCTCATCCCCTCTGTGGAGTCCGTGTCCGCCACACATGGGTGTCCTTTCCCCTCTCCTTTCCTCCACCGCCAGGCTGCTGCTCACCTCTTGCCCCCACATGCTGTGACTTCTGCCCTTGGCGACCTCCCACCCCACAGCGAATCCAGTTCAAGCAGCCTGTTCTCAGAGGAATATTCTCTGACCAGATGGCAGGATGTGGTGGCCTGTCCTAGGCTTCCTCGGCATTGTGGACGTCCCCTTCATGGAATTCATCACAACAGGAATCAAATGAATAATTGGGCAATTAGTGGTTTAAGGTCTATTTCCTCCAAATAGCTTTATTGAGATATAATTTATATTCTATAAAACTCGCCCATTTTTGGTAAATTTATAGAGTTGTACAATCATCACCATAATCCATTTTTAGAACATTTTCTTTACCCTCAAAAGATACTTTTTCCCCATTAATAGTCCCTTCCTGTTCCTACCTCCAGATCCAGGCAATTGCTAGTCTATTTTCTGTCTCTCTGGGTTTGCCTATTCTGGGCATTTCGCACAGAATCATATAATATATGATCATTTATCCTTGCCTGCTTTCACTTGGATGCCACTTTTGTTTGCTACAATTGCTGGCCATTATGAACAACAGCAGGGACTTCAGCATCATTACAGACAAGTATGTTCTGCCTCCTTGCCCAACCTTCTGTGCCATGATCCTCATTCTTTCAGGCCTCAGAGATCTAGTGATGGTGTCTGTGTACCGATAGACACCACTGTTTATATGATCATATCTCCCTCAAATGTAAACTATACTGAGGAAGACTTGCATGGTATATATTTTTAAGCCACTTTATTGAGGTAGGGTTGACATATAAAAACTATACATATTTAATTTATACACATCTGTGACCTTTGGGAATAAATAATTAGCCATGAAGCCGTCACCATCACCAAGGCCATGAACGTATCCACTCCCTCCCAAAGTTTTCTCCTGCCCTTTTATTATTGTTGTTGCTTTTTCTTTGTTGCCTTTTTTTTTTTTTTTGAGAAGAACACTTAACATGAGATCTACCCTCTTAGCACATTTTAAGTTTGCAATACAGTACTGTTAGCTACAGGCACTGTGTTGTACTGTAGATCTCCAGAACTTACTTATCTCAACTGGTATTTCTAAGCACGGTTTGGAAATACTTTTTTTATTCCATAATATTGAAAAGCCCATCTCTCCTTCAAAAAGTCTTGAATTTCTCAATGCGCGTTAAGCATTGTCTATTTTCATTTTTTTTTAATTCAACTCTCTCCATCTATCAGAGTATCAGGAAAGATTATTCAATGATTTTGCAGAGCCATCTTGCTATTTTACCATGAATAATAAATGCCTTAGATTGAATCTGAGGACAGATCTAATGTAGCTGTAGATTTTTTAGTCTTCTGATAATTTGTGATTCACAAATATGAGTTTTATATGGGCAGTAGGTGAAGATGGAAAAAAAAGTTATCTATTTACCTACTCATCTAGCTACCTATCTATCTATCTACCTGCCTATTACCTATCTAAAGAGAGAGAGAGACTAAGAAGTCTGCAAATTAAATATAAAACTTGTCTCTCGGACCTTTCAAAATTTTGCCTCTTGACTGTTTAAAACCCTGTTTACTGAAAGTATAACTATATAGAGAAGCGGTAGATCATGTTTAAGGTAAGAAGGTCTTTGGCTGCTTTGTGATTTAGAACATTGCTTGAAAATTCAGGCCCCGATTCAAAAGGACTCAAATTTAGTTCCTAGATCTGCCATGAGCTCTACTACCTTTGGCAAGTTCCTATGTATTTTTGAGCCACAGGGTCATAATTCATGATAAAAGTCAACAAATGCTCAGTGAATAAAATAAGCCGATGATTTCAGGGACTTTATGAGCCACTGTCAGAGACAATAAAGAACAAGTACCCATGTAACATGCTGCCAGTTAGTGATCAGTGTGGGAGGACAGTCATGATGACAGTAGAGGATGCTGGGGGAGGCCTCTTCCAGGTGACATTTAGGCAAAAATCATAGACGAAACCTGCTTCATGTGAGGATTAATTAAGCGTACAAAGCCTTTCGAATAGAGCCTGATATCTATACTAGGAAAGATCTCTCTTGGTGTGTGTATGTGTGTGTCCTTTGTAGTTAATGGCACAAATCCATTCCCAGGGTATTTCAATAAATGCTTGAGCTTTGGAGCTAGAAGAAACAGAGTTAGGGACATTGAGATATGAGTGTGTGAGCCCAAATATCGAGGGGAGGCCGGGGGAGCTAGAATTCCATAACTAGGCGGAGTGATTTCAGGAGAAGCCATGGCAATGTCCCAAAGGAAAAGCACATATATGGGTGTGTGTCCACATGCATGCATATGCACGTGTTCATGCCTGTGTGCCTATGTGTTCCTGCATTGGCAGAGAACAAAGTTCTATAGCTTGTTCTCAGGGTCTGCCCCTCAACTCTTCCCTGGCTGGGAATGTTTTCTCCTGCTCCAGCCGGTGTTTTTGGAAGTGATCTGAAGTAGCCATATGCAATGCAAATTTCATTTAGATCCAGTTTGGGGCGGAGCAGATCTGTTACTTCTGCCATTTGCTTCTCGAATGGATTATTTCATTTACTTGTTTACACAGTGAAACAAAATCAATCCAAAGTCATTTTTTTTCCCTCCCCAGGACACATGACTGTCGAATCCCCGAAGAAGAGTGCTTAAATTGTGTGATCCATTGCTTAAAGTGGGACAGAGCATTTAATTACAGTTTAATTATCTTTGCAGACAGAGTTCAGCAGTGATTTGGTTGGTCGACGGGCAGCTGCAGCATCTGGGTTTCCTGCTGCCTTTTTTTGAGAGTTGAACTTGTTTGTAACACAATCAGATTTGCAGGTTATATCTTCCCGGGCCCTATCAACTGAGAATTTCATTGCTTTTAAATTGCAAGCCTTTTGTTATCACTACAACTGTGAACCAGACAGCTAGAATCAAAGCAAAAAGAAATGCCACCATCTGAGGAGAATTGAGTCATGGTTTTGGTCTGGTCCAAGTTACAGAAAATGCAACTCTCAAAAGATGATTTGAGATATTGATTCCTTATCCATGATGTCATGTATTGCTTTTTATTTGCAGCTTCCAGTTTATATTATTATCCTCTAGTATAAAGTTTAATTGTGACCTCTGCAGTTTTGCATCAGGGGTGCCTGAAATTTTTAACGTATTTTTTTTCCTCATACAAAGAAAGGGAGTAAAAAAATGTTTTCATAAGAAGAAGATACAAGAATGTGAGCATTGTGTAGATGACTCTGGAATCTGTCTGCATCTGGTTAATAGGCTAACAAAAATGGTTATCAGAGAGATGAGTCAAACAATAAAATGTCATTTCACAGAACCTGGGCCACATTTCTACTCGTGATTTTCAGTTTGGTGAGCATTAATGCACAATGGAGCCATCTGGAGAGAATGAACTTTGTGGTAAGAAAGTTTTAGCCACTGTTTGTCAGCTGTCACCAGATGCAACTGTGCTGCAGCTGAAGTCAAGCTTGTCACTTAAACTTCTGCTATGAGGGGACCATAAATCGGAGGCAGGGACAAAAAACAATGAAATCTAAATGAATCCTCCAGATTGAGGAGAGACTTTTTAGGACCAGAGGGCGCAGGAAGATGTTCAGCATGCTGCAATCGGAGACCGGCTGGCAAAATGGTTTTTTCCTCTAGCTTCAGCAGCCATGCTTCGTAATTGTGTTCCCAAGTAAGCTGCCTGGTGTCCACTTGCTGAGTTATGTCGTGGGACTTTGCACAGATATTGACAGTTCAGGTGGCAGTTGTTAGGCAGCAGTTCTCTCTCTCTCTCTTTTTTTTTTTTTATGTAATAAAATGTTAATTTCCTCTTACCTTTTTGCACAAACCTATCTCCAACTTTATTCATCTTGATACCAATGCAGTGTTACTCAAATAAGAAATAAAAGGGATAGGATCCTTTAAAGCAGTTCCAATAAATGAAACAAAATTCAGGAATCTCTGTTCCCTCCCCTCTCATTCCTTGCCCCTTCACTAGAAACCCAGTTGTCGAGAAGAAAGAAAGGCTGACAGGGGAGGCAGAAGACCTCTTTTTATCTGAGTACTGACTTTGACAGCAAAGGAAGGAAAATCTTAATAACTTTGCCCCATGACTATCTTGTAACATTTCACCTTCACCATTGTCTGTGACATATGAATATCTTCGCTGCTTTAATTTTCCTTATTTTAGAATATTACAGGACTACAAACATTTAGGTTACATATATTGCCTTTGCACCACCCAAGTCAGAGCTACAACTGTGCCTGTCCCCCAGACAGTGCACACTGCACTCATTAGGTGTGAATATACACATCCCCTCCTTCCTCTCCCACCTGCCTGACACCCGATGAATGTTACTTGCATATGTGCACATAAGTGTAGATAAATTAGTACCAACATGATGGTGAGTATATGTGGTGCTTATTTTTCCATCACCATTTTAAAAGAAGAAAACACTGAGGACGAGGGATGCCTGGAGCTTGCAGAGTGACCACATCATACACTGGAAGAAGTTTGGTTATGACTAGGTGTATTAGTTTCTTATTGCTGTTGTAAAAAAAAAAAATATGTCATAAACTTAATGACTTAAAACAACACTGATCTATTATCTCAAGTTCTGGAAGTCAGAAGCCCTAAAGCCAATGTGTTGGGAGGGCTGTGTTGTTTCTGAAGACAAGGGGAGAATCAGTCCATCCCCTTGCCTTTTCTAGATTCTAGAGGCCACCTGCATGGACTTGGCTGGTAGCCAATTGCTCCATGTTCAAACCCCAGCCTGGCGTCTACAAACCTCTCTATCTCTGACTGCTGCTCTGGTTGTACGTCTTTGCCTCTGACCCTCTGTTGAACCCACCTGGATGACACAGGATAATCTCCCTATCTCAAAGTCATTGATCACTAACCACTAATGTAATCACATCTGCAAAGTCTCTTTTGCTACACAAGGTGACATATTCACAGGTTCTGGAGGTTGGGATGTAAACATCTTTGGGGCCATTATTCAGCCTACTGTACCAGGCTACCATGAATAGTGTTACAAGATGACAACCAGCCCTATTCTTCTGGGTATCTTCTGACAGAGGAGTCTTTGATCCACATATCTTATGGAAATTTCTAGGACCCTCCAGGATTATTCTAAAACCAAGAATAAGTCTCAGTCATAAGGTTTATTTTTCTCTATTATATGATCTATAAATTTCACATTTCCAGTTTCAAAGCCTTTTGCGATGAAGCCAACTTTTGAAAAGTTGACTTAACTTGGAAATGGGTATCGGAGCAGATGAAATGCAAATACCTGGATTATTGAAACTTTTGGTTTGTGTAGATGTAGATGTCATTATAGGCACTAGCACAGGGCTGCTTCTTATGTTTGAAAACACAGAAATAAATCCAGTGGTTTTTGTTGGAGTTCTCTGCTCTAATTCCCAGCTGTATCTCGCTCATGAGGCCATGGCTGACCTCATTATTTGTGCAGCCTCTTGTTACTCCAGCACTTATATCTCCAGGAGGCCCCTTGCTGAATCTGGACGGCATTTTCCTGGAAAGAACAGAGATACTTAAGAGCACGAGTTCTCGTGTTATACTGTTGGGTTTTAATCTGGGCTTCAAGCTTTGTTAGTTATGTCACTTTGGACAATGTCTTAACTGTACCTCTGATTCCTTTTATTACCTTTAAACAATCATGATAATGGTGACCTCACAACATTTCTACATCGGGTTTACAGATCGAGTAGGATGGTTCTGCCACATTGAGGATGTTCAGTAAATGTTAACTCTTATTAGTATCGCTGGCAAACCTTGTTAGTATTTAGTGGAAACCTCATGCAAAAGAGAAATCTTATTTCAATGCCCATTTCTTTTCTTCTCATCTCTTTAACCTAACATAAAAAGTTTTATATGCATATAAAAGTTTTTCCTAGGTTTTCTTCTAGAAGTTTTTATAGTTTCAGCCCTTACATTTCAGTCTTTGATCCATCTTGAGTTAATTTTTGTATATGATGAGAGATAGGGGTCTAGTTTCATTCTTGTGCATATAGTTACTCAGTTTTCCCAGCACCACTGATTTAATAGGGTGTCCTTTCCCCAGTGAATGTTTTTGTTGACTTTGTCAAGGATCTGTTGGCTTTGGGTAAGTGGCTTTATTTCTAAGTTTTCTATTTTGTTCCATTGGTCTATTTGTCTATTTTTAAACCAGTTCCATGCTGTTTTGTTTACTATAGCCTGGTAGTATAATTTGAAGTCAGGTATTACTGCCAATTTAGAGACAAGTCTACTGAAGCTTAGAGAGGTAATTCACATATACCTAGTGCAGTATAGAGTTGAGAAGCAAATGTGGGTCTTTATGAATCCAGAAACCATGCACTCAACTGCTCCATATATTACCTCCTGTATAGGGTCAGGGGAGAGCTGTGAAATGAAATACCTGTGGGGCTAAGCAACTAAATTAAATGAGCGAAGCAAGCTGGCAGCTAACAGGACCACCCATCTCATAGTGGAAGCCATGACCTGCATCCAGCTGATTAGTGACTCTTGGAAACGTGGAAAGAATTTTGTCCTATCTTTTCATTTTTCAAGAGAAGTTAAAAATCTGGATTTTGATGTGAAATTTTCTAACATTTACAGCTACCTATTACACTCAATGTATGGTAAAGGTACCTATTATTATAGTGCAAGTCAAACCAACATGCCTTCAGTATGGAAGTAGCCTGTGGGCAGCCAGTTTGTCATCTCTGGCACAGTATTTTGTTGTTCCAAGATCCAGGGTGAGCATCCAGGGTAGCAGCTGAGCTCATAATACACCCAAATAATGGATTTGGCTCCTTTGCCCAACTCATGAGTTTGTGAAATTTCAGTCAATCTGATTCATTAAGAGATTATCCTGGCAGGGTCCTTTTCAGAGCCTGGCTCATGGCAGATATCCAATGAGTATTTAATCAATAAGTGAATGATAGAGAGAAATTTTCATTGACCAGGGCTATAGGTAGAGAGGACAGAAGATACAGCGATAAAAACATACAGAGTTCAGTAGCTCCCTGGGAAGTTCTATTTTGAGTAAATCACTAACTCCAGCTTGATTTTCCTTGTCAGTTATCTTATTCTTCTAAAATACTTTTTAAGTGAGTTCCTTGAGAGTTGAGCCATGACTGCCTCATTCTGTTGATGTATGAGTACCTATACTATAGTGAACACCATGCCAGACAGTGGTATATAGCATGAACAAGGCAACTTTGATGTCCACTTCCATGAAGCTGATCATCTAGCAGATGAAGAAAACATACTTACCTTTCAAATCATAATGCATCTTACACCTAGATTCAGTTTTTTAGTATCTTGATTAATTGAGGTTTTATAGTCATGCATGGAAGAACTCCCATACTAATCGGGATATCTTTAAAAGTTCTCTGTATTTCAGACCAGATTCCCTGAACTAAACACAGATAAGGTAGTTCTTATGGATCCATCTGCAGGTGAGTGTCCTTTTTTAATGACTGATTTACATAAGCTCTATTTTTTCCCTCTACAATATCCTCTAAAGAACACATGTGGTAGGGATTTGTACCCCCTATTTGCAGGAAAATAATGCAAACTCAAGTTAAATTTACTGTTTGAAGTTACTCACCCAGCAAATCGTTTTATTAATCAAGATGCTTTAGTCACAAGAGGGAAAAAATAACTCAAACTGGATTGAGAAAATAAAAGGAATTTGTTGGTTTGTGAAATTGAGAAGCTCAGGAATAGACCTAGGGACCATGTTATTAGATCTCTGTCTTTCTGTATTTCTCGGTTCTTCCATATTAGCTTGATTCAGCACGCTCATTTCATCAGAAGCTCCAATATCCCTCCCAGGCGCTCTGCATATCTAGAGAAGAAAAAGACCATTTATTTTACAGAAGTTACATGAAAAGTCTTAGGATTTTCTCTTGTTGGAGTGGAATTCTAATTCAGGAATCAATCTGTGTGGTCAGAGAGATACAATATCTTGACGTGGCAAATGCGATTTTCCAGCAATGGACACAACAGTCACCGGGTCTGATAGAATTCTTTCAAAGCCTTGTTACTCCTCGTTGAAAAGGAGTCTATTCCTCTTCTCTTTGAAGTCGGGTGGGGTTTTGTGATTGTGTCAGTAAAGAAAATACAATGGAAGTGATGCTGCATGACTTCTGAGCTGAGCCATAAAAAGTCAGACTCCTTTCATCTGGGTCTCTGTCTTTCAAGACACTCACTTTTGGAATCCCACCATGTTGTAAGAAAACTCAGGCCACGTGGAGAGGCTTCATGTAGATGTTCCCGGCAACAAACTTAGCAAAAGTATCAGCTGACAGCAAGCATCAATGTCCAGACCTGTGAATAAGACTTTGGGTGATTCCAGTCCCTGACTTCAAGCTGCCTCAGCTGATGTTGAGTGAGATGAGCTATCCTCACTGAACCCAGCCCAAATTGCATATTTGTGGGGGGAAAAATGCTGTTATTGCTGTTATTTTCTTAAGCCACTAAGTTTTGGGGAAATTTATTTTGTAGCCATGGGAACCAGAACATCGATCATAACCAAGTTGCATGACCATCTATGGAGCTAGAGTTGGGAAATGTAATGGGAGAATGCACCTGAACCATTTGTAGGGATGAAGAGTGAAGGAGGGATGATTAATAGTATACAAATTAGGTGAAGAAGGGTGATGAGGGTTAGCAGACACAAACAGCAGATGCCCTTTGTAGTAGTAAAGGAAGCTTCAAATATTGTCTTTAAAATTCATGCTCTTTTTAATTCATGATGATTTTCATCCCTTAACCTGAGCTGCCCAGTCAAGTTGGAACAGAGCGTAAAGACATAAATTACAATATAACACGAAAGGTGATTATCCTTTCCACTAGAGCAGATAATTGAAGATTGGCTGCCTTAGATAGCATGCATTCTGTTTCCATATCTCAGCCTGTGATGGTGCGGTCCTGCAGGACTGAGGTGGCCCTTGAGAAATAATTCCTTGCCCTAACATCTCTATGGGGACTGATCCATCCAAGTCATATTTTTGTTTTCATTGCTTATTTATGTAAGGTTTCATATTTTAAAAAAGCAGTCTGGGTCTGGAAGGCTAATGGTAAATGTTCATCGAATTATTTTGAACTTATTTTCCGAATCGTTTTACATTTCCCTGTTGTAGTTCTTCCCTGGTATTGGTCTCCAGGCATCAATGCTAGAACAAGCACATGTTGCTTCCATGGATTTCACGGGAGCTTGGGGAAGAAGAGACCACCACAGCATAGTGATAATACATTAGTAATTCGTCGTGAGCCTCCAAGTGAGAGTATGTTTCAGAAATGCCTTTTGATATCTGCACAATGACAGAATAATTCATAAATATAATCAATCATTCAATGTCCCATTTCCTGACGGCAAGGCACATTAACACATTTTAGGGAAATTAAAATTCTTTCCGAATTCTAACTGGTTATCAGTTGTCTTGCCAGTGTTCAAGTGAGAAAATATATCCTGGGAATACTTTTACATCTTAGATGGAATAATTGGTCTTTTGCTTCTACCTATTCAATGCAAATTTGCTGATTCATCTTCCCCATTTCCAACCAAGTTAACTTTGTACAAAACCAACTGCCTAATGTCACCTGCTTATAAAAACAAGACAAATCGTTGTTTCTCTGTTTTATAAAACGTTTTTTGAGAATCTACACAGCCTTTTGTGCCTTAGCCCTATGCTACTTACTAACCTTATCTCTTGTCTCTCTACTCCAGGGGTGGGAACCTGCAGCCTTAAGGCCACACGTGGCCTTCTAGGTCCTTAAGTGCAGCCTTTTGACTGAATCCAAATTTTATAAAACAAATCCTTTTATTTTTATTATTACATTTTTGTTCATCTTTTATATTTTTATTTTATTTTTTTAAAATGAATGTATTTAAAATACCAAAGAATAAAATAAATGTCAATGCAATAATCCTCCCATTCTGACTGGCACAGCTAGAACATTAGTAAGTCGTAAGGGCTAAATTGACAGCTGCTACGCTCATGATTTAGATCTAACTTCCCCCCCCGACTGGCGCCACTACCACACACGGCTGGTTGGAGTACTCAGCCCCCATAAACTCTTGCCAGTCTGTTATCAGCTTTTGACAACGGTGTACTGTGTTTCTGTTTGAAGTGGAATTTGTGAACAGTTGCACAGCTCGACAGTATTTTTTAATTCTGTCTGCTTAACAGCCCATCATGTCAAAGAAGACCAAGAGAACGCTGAAGGAAGAAAACAGATTTTTAAATGAGGATTGGGAATTGCAATATTATCTTGTTTCTGCTAAAGTTAAGATGATTTGCTTGCTTTGTGATACTGCAATATCAACATTAAAGAAATTCAATGCTCATCAGCATTATAACACTCATAAGGACCACAAATATTTTAAATTAGAGGGAGAGGAGCAAAAAGTTGTATTGCAGAAATTAAAAGATCAAAAGCAAAGATAATTCTTTAGAGCAGCAATAAGACCTGAAATAATGGCACTGAAGCAACTTATAAAGTAGCTTACATACTCGGAAGAAAGGGAAGCCATTCAGTGATGTAGAAATTGCGAAAGAATGCACCGTCAAAATTGTAGGATACTTAGACCCTGATAATGTTTCAAAGTACAAACAACTGCCTCTTTCAAGGAGAACCATAACTAACGGGCAGCAGGAATTAGCCTGCAACTTAACAAAACAACTTCATGTAATACTTCAGAAGGAAAATGTATACTATTCAATTGCTTTGGATGAATCAACTGATACTACTGACTCTGTGCAGGTTTTATACCTCATTTGGGTCATAACAGAAGGTTTTTTTTGCTGTGAAGAGTTATTCACTTTGGGCACTCTTGTGAACAAAATGTGGGGAATACATATCTTCAACAACTTTCGTGATAAATGTCATGAAGTTGGACTGAATTTGGTAAATTTAGTGAGTATAGATACAGATGGTGTACTTTCCATGACAGGAAAAGATGAAGGGTTTATAGCACAGATAAGAAAAATATTAACAGATCCAGATGCTTTTATTTCTTTTTATTGTATCTTGCATCAGCAAAATCTCTGTGCTAAAGCTACTGTTTTAAGTGACACTTTGCAACAAGTTATAAGTATTATTAACTGTATTCGTGCAAATGCAACATGGCATCTTCAGTTTTGTAACATGCTAAAGTTGAACGATGAGTTCAGTGTGAATTTGCAGATTTGCTGTGTCATTCTAAAGTGTGTTGGCTATTGTAGGGACAGGTATTAGCCAAAATTTTACCTCCATGGGAACAGATAGTTACATTTTATGAAGAACAGAATCAGCAATGTGAATTATTAAAAGAAGATGTCTATAGGAATGCAGCATTTCTGTGTGATATAATGTCAGATGAAAATGACTTGAATATTTCTTTGCAAGGTAAAACTAAGTCTATATATGTTATAAAAACTCCAAGCATTTAGAAAAAGGATATCTTTTTTCAAAACACTTTTTCTTCAAAAGGACATTTCAGGTAAACATTTTCCCCAGTTAGCAAAGGTCATTGATGAGGAGGATGATATATGTGAATCATTTGAAGACTATGTAGCTATTATAGACCTATTAATTGGAGAATACAATGAAAGGTTCACTGACTTTGAGAATCATAACATCACACTCCAATTAGCATTTCACCCTCACCTCGTTGATATCACCAAGGCACCTAAAGAACTACAGATGGAATTGATTGAGCTCTCAGTAGATGACATTTTAAAGTCATTTTTTGATGCTAAGAAAGATCCAATTGAAATATAGAAAAATGCAGAATACCCACGCCTTCAGAAATATGCCCCCAAAATGCTTTTTTGCTTTTCAACCACTTATGTCTGTGAATCTACATTGTCCTACCTAACCCAAATCAAGATGCCCTTAAAGTCACAAATGACTGACAACCACCTAGAGGATGAACTGAAACCGTGGACCTCCATGCTGCAACGATATATTCAAATGCTTTCTAACAAAAAGCAGATACAACAAAGTCATTAAAACGTTAGTTAAGCTTAAAATTAACAAATAGTTTTCATTTTTTGAAATTATTAAGTATATAATAGTTAGATTTTTACAAAATAATGTATATTTTTAAGTATATCTGATTGAAATTTCTTACATGTGGCCTTTTTTGATTACAGCTAAATTAAAGTGGCATTCTAACATGAAAAGGTTCCCCACCCCTGGTCTACTCTATGATTTTTCAAATTTCTCCCTGCTCCATGAACAGAGGCTGTCTCGAGTATCTGTTCCTTTGCCTGTGCTGATGCCTTTTTCAGAAGTGCCTCCGCTCCATTTTCCACATCCTATATTCCTATTCAGTTTTCTACTCTTTAAGATATTTCTTACTTCTCTATTCCAACAGTATAGTGTGTGTATATATATTATGTATATATTTCTATATCTGTATTTTAGTTATTTTGTCCATGTTTAAAGCAGCACTTAAACTGAGAACTCTTTAACAATTAGGTCGTGTCTAGGTTCTCTTTGTAAATCTGATACTGCCTTCAGTGCATAGATTATAATAAATAATGGATAGATGGATGGATGAGTGGATGGAAGACTCATTGATAGAGAATGAATCATCATCAAGTAATAGTTACAATTAAAAAAAAATAAGTCTGCACGTGCCTAGTCTTTCCCCATCCCCCAGCTCAATAATGGAAACACTGTATTTGTCCTTTTGATTTTCCTCTTTTCCATGGAAAAGAATACCTTTTTAGCCTTTTCATGGACACTAGCCATGCAGAATGAGAAACATTCAAAGAGAAGCAAGACCAGAGAGGTTGTAAAGTAGAAGAACTTAATAAAGAGGGTTACATCCAAACAGGAATCCGGTATTTTCTGAACCACTAGGCTGGTCACAGGGATTTTTCATTTTAGATCTGTCTTTCTCACCGAATGCATATATCATTAGGAGATTCACGAACTCCCTCTCCATCTTATCACAGACTCCACAGGTCTCCTACTGATTATCATCAATTGGGAATGGGGAGCCAGGATTCATGCCCTGGATATATTCACCTCCAACGTCTATGTCAGTCCACTGAAAGGCTGTGTTATACTTGACCAGTCCTGGATTCTCTTTGTACAATATGCAGATTTTTCAGAACAGTGACACATCTTAAACTTGAAACTAAATTGTTAGAGATATCTTCATATAGTAGAACATGTAAAAATTTTGTGATTCATTATTTTCAGAAATTGAATCTAATCTTTTTCTTTTTTAAGGTTATATGCTTTTTCTGGACATTTTATTATAAATTTTTTTAATTTAGAGAGAAGTTGGAAGAATTATGAGCACTCACATAGTCATTAACTAGGTTCTACAATTAGTGTTTTTCTGTTTTTGCTTTGTCACATGTCACATACTTCTATATAACTATTCATCCACTCTCCATGTTATTAACACATTGACTGCCACACTAGAAAAAAAATTTTCTTTGGGTCCACCAGGTTTTATTACAAAAATAGAATAAAAACTTTGAAAATAAAACAATCCTTTCTAATTTAATTAAAATTTTTTTTTATTGTTTTCTGTGCATGAGTTATAGGCAACACAATTCATGTTTTTAGAATGAAATTGTCAATATTGATTGTAACAGTAAGAACATCAACAAGTAAGATTGTCACAAACCATTTGCAGGGTTGTGCTTCATGAGGCCCTGGGCTCAAAACTGGCATGAATTAAATACAACTCACATGGCAGTAAATGTGTTAATGTATTATTACACTCCACCCCAATCACTTTTGTTCCCTCCCCATTGCCTTCAGGTAGTAATTTTTTATACTTTTTCTAGAGTTTATAGTTACATGCAGGAGATATTTTCCAATAGGAACATTCCTGTCAGTAGTAGAAACAGAATCCTCCTGTTAGTATTTTTTCTGCTTTTTTAAAGATTTTTTTCTTTATTATTGAAGATAAAAAGAGTCACCAGCTACATCTAGGCCTTAGAGTCTTTTCATTAAATTCTTGACCATACAAGGAGCCTTTTGACGTTCAGCCATAGCAAGCTGTTTGGTTAGAAAAGATTATGTCAGTCCTTCAGTTGCTATTCACCTAGCTCTGATGTCTTTCTACGTTTTCTATTATATGTGAACTTGATTTCTCCAGCCTGTTCTTCCAAGTCTCTCTCTCTCCATTTCTCTCCCCCCACCCATTGCTCTCTCATTTTTTCAAATGCGTTTTTTATCCTAAAGGTAAAGTCTTTGAGTGTGTCTCCTACCACACTAATTCATGTTTCTATGGTAGCCAATATCCCCTTCATTGCCTCGGTAATGCTCCTCAGTTTAGCTAATTGGTGCTTAATTTACTTGCAATGCTTCTTGATTTCAAAGTGCTCCTTTTTCTGGACCATATGCTCTAAGTTCAACAGATGCCATGTTTTGTCTTCCTTTATTTTGTTAATACATAAAAGGTATTTTCCAAAATGTTATATTTCTAATATGAATTTAGTTCAGAAAGTTACATTTCTTTGGTTTTGTGCTTCATTTCATGGTTGAGAGTTTTTCTCTGTTTTCTCATTCTGAGGGACCCTCATCCTTGCTGGTGTCCTGCTTCGGTGGCTCTCTGTCCTGGGAAAGCTCCCACCTCAGAGGCATCCTCCCCACTCAGGCTGTCTGTGTGTGAGGGACGTTTTGGCACTCTACAAAATCTCTTTTTGCTCCAGCCTCAACTTCTAGAAGAAGTCTTACTGTGGGGCCATGTAGCTTGATACAATAGGTTCCTGGGAGAAGTAACCAGCACGTCACCATGTATGCTTTCTGATTATAGCTGGAAGAAAATCTTGGTCTATGGATTAAAGAATATTAACTGTCAGTTTTTAGACTGGTCTATTTTCTGACTTTGAAACCCCATTCTGGCAGATTGGCAGGAAAAGGAATTAAGAATATTGATTTCAGTCTCCAGGGGGTTCTCCCACTTTTGGAATTCAGTCCGGACTCCAAAAGTCTTGGACACTGTGACCATGTTGGAGCCGAGATGGCATCGGGTACTTGGTCAGCTGGCCTTCCTGTGACTTACAGCAGCATCCTTTGTCCTGGAGCTGCAATTCATTGCTGTTTTATTATCACCTATCGGGCAATTTGTTTCAAAATGCTTGGTGCATCACACTACCAGTATTCTTTCTCTAGAGATGTTTTGTTTCGCTTTTCCTCCCTGGCTGGAACCTGGGTCCCAGTCATTTTCTTCTTCAGTTCCCTTTGATATTGTGACTCATCTGGTCCTTCTTTTCTCTCCTTGTTTCCTCATTTTTTTCTCTTTGTACCCTTACATCCTCCTCCCTGTAGCTTTCTCTTTCTTTCTGCTGTGGGTCCAGAAAATGTATTCAAATTTTGAAGTTAAACAGGTATATGATGTGACTTCATGTTAATGGGGTTTTGCCAGGATCTTCTCCTAATATAGCCATGGCAAGATACTATTTCACAGAAGGGGAATGGTTTTGTAAGACTTCTTGTTATTCCATCTACTCTCTCACAATAATTTCTGGGGATTTCATGTCTTTGGATGACAACTTTCTTCATTTCTAACTCTGAATCTGCCTTGTGGTTCCTTGGCTGTTTCCATGGAAGAATGATAGGTCGCTGCCTGTCATTAGGTTACAACCTTAACTAAAGGCCTGTTATCATATTTTAGGTTATATTTCAAAGAACCTAAACAACGGCCCCCAAATGAACTACAACTTTTGTATTTTTTTTAAAAAAAATGTTATACGGAATAAGTGAACTGACATAGTTGAGGGGGATTTTTAATGCTAATGAATGAAGATGGGATTCTTGAAAAAAACATTGGTAGCAAATAGGGATTCCAAAGTTATTCTTTGGTTTAAAAAGTCAATTTCAAGATTGCTGCCATCAAGATTTCTCATTTTGAGCTCAGTTCATAATGATTTTAGGTTTGTCTTTTAAACTTGTATTCTAAATTTTTTTTTTTAATTTCAGAATATTATGAGGGTACAAACATTTTGGTCACATATAATGCCTTTGCCTCATCTAAGCCAGGGCTAAAAGCATGCTCTTCCCTAATACAGTGTGCTCTATCTCCATTAGTTGTGAGTTTACCCACTCCCATCATCCCCCTCCCACTTGACTGGCACCCAATGAATATTACTACCATGTTAGCACCTTAGTGTTGATCGGTTAGTGCCAATTTGATGGCCAGTACGTGTGGTGCTTGTTTTTTCATTCTTCTGATAGCTCACTTTGAAGGATGGGCTCAAGCTCTATCCAGGGTAATATAAGAGGTGCTAGTTCACCATTGTTTTTTGTAGTTGAGTAGAATTCCATGGTATACACATACCACATTTTATTAATACACTCATGTATTCATGGGCACTTGGGTTGTTTCCACATCTTTGCAATTGTGAATTGTGCTGCCATAAACATTCGAGTACAGATGTCTTTATTATAGAATGTCTTTTTTTCCTTTGGGTAGATACCTAATAGTGGGACTGCTGGATCAGACGGTGTTTCTATTTTTAGCTCTTTGAGATATCTCTAAATTACTTTTCACAGGGGTTGTACAATTTGCAGTCCCACCAGCAGTGTAAGAGTATTCCAATCTCTCCACATCCGCGCGAGCATTTGTTGTTTTGGGACTTTTTGATAAGGGCCATTCTCACTGGAGTTAGGTGATGTCTCATTGTAATTTTGATTTGCATTTCCCTAATGATTAGAGATGTTGAGCACTTGTTTATATATTTGCTGGCCATTATTCTGTCGTCTTTTGAAAAGTTTTGGTGCATGTCCTTTGCCCATTTTTTGATGGGATTTTTTGATTTTTTTCTTGTTAATTTTTTAAAATTCTATAGAGACTCTTGTTATCAGCCCTTTATCAGATATGTAGAATGCAAATATTTTCTCCCATTCTGTAGGTTGTCTCTTCACTCTAATGAGTTTCCTTGGCTGTGCAGAAGATTTTTAATTTGATCAAGTCCCATTTATTTACTTTTGTTGCTGCTGTGATTGCTTTGGGGGTCTTCCTCATAAATTCTTTGGCTAGGCCAATGTCTAGAAGAGTTTTCCCAACATTTTCATCTAGAATTCTTGAGGTTTCATGCCTCAGGTTTAAGTCTGCAATCCATTGTGAGTTGATTTTTGTGAGAGCGAATAGTTGGGGATCCATTTTCAGTCTTCTGCATGTGGTTATCTAGTTTTCCCAGCACCACTTATTAAATAGAGATTCTTTTCCCCAGTGTGTATTTTTGTCTGCTTTGTCAAAGATTAGATGACAATATGAGGATGGTTTTATAACTGGGTTCTGAGTCCTGTTCCAAAGGTCTATATCTCTGTTCTTGTGGCAGTACCATGCTGTTTTGGTTACTATAGCCTTGTAGTAAAGCTTGAAGTCTGGTAGACTGATGCCTCCTAATTTGTTCTTTTTGCTTAAGATTGCTTTGGCAATATGAGGTCTTCTCTGTTTCCATATGAAGCATAGAATTATTTTTTCTAGCTCTGTAAAGAATGATGATGGTATTTTAATAGGTATTCCATTAATTCTGTAGATCACTTTAGGTAGTATGGACATTTTAACAATATTGATTCTGCCAATCCATGAGCATGGTAGGGTTTTCCATCTGTTTACCTCTTCTACAATTTCTTCTTTTCTCAGTGTTTCGTAGTTTTCCCTGTATAGGTCTCTCACCTCCTTCATTAAATATATTGCTAAATATTTAATTTTCTTTGATGCTATTGTGAAAGGTGTTGCATCTTTGATTTGATTTTTGGCTTGACTGGTGTGTATGAATGCCACTGATTTGTGTGCATTGATTTTGTATCCTGAGATTTTACTGAATTTATTTATCAATTCCAGGAGCTCTTGGTTGAATCTTTTGGATTTTCTAGATATAATATCATATCATCAACAAAGAGTGAGAGTTTGACCTTTTCTGCCCTCATGTGGACACCCTAAATTCCCCTCTCTTGTCTGATTGCTCTGGCAAGGACTTCCAGCACTACGTTGAATAGAAGTGGAGATAGTGGGCAACCTTGTCTGGTTCCAGTTCTAAGCAGGAATGCTTTCAATTTTTCCCTATTCAGTATGATATTGACTGTGGGTTTAGCTTATATGACTTTAATAATTTTAAGGTATGTCCCCTATATGCCTATTTTGTTAAGAGTTTTTATCAGAAAAGTGTCTGGATTTTGTCAAATGTTATGTTGAAACAAAATAACAGATTGGTCAAACAGTGTTGAATATCAGTAACTTCATATGTTGAACTGATAGATAAGGTTTCTGCTTTATGTGCTTTTAGTGATTGTGTTACAAATCTGCTTACAGTAGACATATTTAAGAAGAGGAACAAGGAAGCTTTGCCATTCATTCTTTCTGAAATATTGTTCGAGACAGATGGTGTGCTCCTCAGATGGCCAGTGAAGTGACTCTATTCTGAGAAATGACTTGGGAAACTGCATCAATTTCTCCTCACATGTCTTTCTTCTTCACCAGAAAGGATATATGCAATCTGGGAGAGGTCTCTTATCAGAATGTATTTTTTCATGTTCTTAAACTGAGAGATAAATGCTCTATTTCTAACAAATTACATTTTGATTTTCAAAATTTCCACTGACTACAGAGGAAATCCTGAGCAGGCATTTTCTCCATATTTTTCATCTCATGAGGGTAGAGAGCTTTAGTGAACCAGACGTGTAATTCAGAAACCTTGTTACTTTTAATAAATAATATTGGTTCCTTCCCAGAAGAAAAGGGCTGGCTTTCAGTTTTGAATGACAGTTTCTGATTCTCAGACTGTGAAACTAACCCAAGAGTGGTTCCAGACTCTGATTGGTCTCTTAATCTTCAACCTAACCAAGGGTCTGAGACCACATTTGGTCTGGGGGCTGGCTGAATAGCATACTCATATTAGCAATGTCTGCTATGTGTAAATAATTACAGAGTGGGGGGCTGGTGTCACACAAGTTCAATGCCTATGCTTGCCTTTACAAAATCAGATTTTTTTACTAAAAGAGTACAAATGGTAAAATCCCTTGACAAAAGTTTCTGAAACATACTGGCACTAAAAATAGGTGATCAGTTATTTAAACTTAATATGTTTGTTAACCAGTCATGTGGTAAAAGAAATATCTGAAGTCTCCCATGTGTCCAGGCATGTAGATTTGTGATGTATTTGCCAACATGAGCAGAGAAGAAAAGGAGAAGAACATAAACAAGGTCAACCCTCCCCCTGAAAACAAAAAACAAAAAAAGACACAGACCTATAGAAATATTTTTAGGAAGGCTAAAGGTCATGATGCGTTAGTACTTGTGGAAATATTATATAAAGGGAAATATACTTTATTGTGATATGTCAGAGAAGAGATTAATTGGAAAAAAAAAAGCAGCATATCTCCTTGGGGCATAGTAAGAAGTTATACGATGGCACAGACATTCATTCCTCATTTTGGTCTCAGTCTTCTTTACCAAGAAACATGATCTTCAATCTGGAAGTGTCAAGCAAACATCATTAAGGGGTAAATTAAAGTTGTATCTACAACATTAAGATAAGTTAGGTGTTGGCAAACTATTTCTGTAAAGATCCAGAATGTAAATAACTTTGGCTTTGTGAGCCTTATGGTCCCTGCTGCAACTGCTCAGCTCTGCAGCTGTAGCACAAAACCAGGCATAGACAATATATAAATGAATGTGGCTTCGTTCCAGTACAACTTAATTTATGGACATTGAAATTTGAGTTGCATGTAATTTTCATATGTCATACAATGTTATTCTACTTTTTGTTTTTTCGACCATTTAAAAAATATTAAATATAATAATTATTTTTTGATCCCTATAAAAATATGTGATGGGCCAGAGTTGACTTCTGTATGGGCCATAGTTTGATAACCCTGAGATAAGAAATCACTTAGTCATTTTTAATGTGATGATGAAATTCTCTACTATTAAATGAAATATACTAGCATACTGAAAAGCTTGGAGATATGACTAAGGAACCATCAATCCGTAACAGATGGTGTTGGCTGAGTGAAGGATCAAATTTGGAGACAAACTTGTGTACTAATTTTCTAAAAGGTGGTAAATTGTCACTTCTGGGAACCATAGACCAGAATGTTTGAGATCAATCACTGGAATATATTGGAACACATTATTAAACAAGCGGGCGCACTAAGAATTGATTACTTGCTAGTGTGAATAACAAAAATAAATATCAAACCTTTAAAAAAAGTGGCAGACCACATTATTAAAACAGATGAATGGCATAGATATAGGATATATTGAGATTCAGGAAAACATTTGTCAAAAATCTTTCAACATATACAACTTATGAGAAAGGAAATTGGCTAAATAGTAGCATAATTATATAGGGTTGTAGTTATTTTAACAATGGCCAAAGTATGTTAATTAATAATTCTATATTTGGTCAACTGTGTCCAATACATCCTAGTATGATTCTAAATATTAAATTGGATGCCTAAATGCCAACTAAACATCCTAAATTGCCTTTTTCCTGAATGTCAACAGGAATACCAAAGCCAAGCTCCTCGAATTTTCTTTTTCTTTTTTTTCCTAATTGTCTTTCTTTTTTTTATTATTTCAGAACATTATGGGGGTACAAACATTGGTTACATGAAATGATTTTTCACAGTTTGAGTCAAAGTTGTAAGTGTGCCCATGACCCAGATAGTGTGTATTGTACCTGTTGGGTGTGACTATACCTACCCCTGCTCTCCCCTCCTACCTCCTTGATTTCCATAGAGTTTTATTTCCACGTGTGCCTATGTTTTGTGTCCCGCTGCTCACCGAAGGTACCTAGGTGGGAGAGGGGAAACCTCCGTTTCTTTCACTCAGCTCCGAGCCTCTGGGGGTTTGGTCTGTGCCGCTTTCTTCTATCTTCTTCTTTCTGAGCTTCATGGTTTTTCTTCGTGGGTTCCCCAGATATCTGTGTTGTCTCTCCCTGGGGTCCACACCTGAGCTGCAACTGCTCTCCACTCTCCTCGGTCCAATATTCTACTTTCCAGCTGGGACCATCTGACAAGTGATGTTTTTCTCTCCTCAAATTTTCAAATGACGGCTTCTTAGTTCATTTTGCTTTTGTCACAATAGAATACCAAAGACTGGGTAATTGATAAAGAAAATAAATTTATTTCTCTCTTTTCTGGAGGCTGGAAAGTCCAAGATGAAGGGGGCTGGCAATTGATGAGGGCCTTCATACCACATCACCTCATGGCAGAAAGCAGAGAGCAAGAGAGAGGAGGGCCAAACTCGTCTTTTTTATATGGAGCCTACCCCTGAGATAACAGCATTAAAGCCTCATGACCTACTCACCTCTGAAAGGTCCCACCTTAAATTTCAACGTGAGTTTTGGAGGAGACATTCAAACTATAGCAACTTCCAAAGAACTCATGTTAAAAAATACCCCAGATTATGAACTAATGGATCCAAACCAAAAAGACAATAAGGACTAGGCATAGAAGAAAAAGCTTAATGAAGTTAAAATATACCCATTTATAAACAAGTATAGATGGCAAACTACTTAGTATAACTTTTTTTGTCTTCTCTTTGGGTATTTTTTTCTGTGTATGTGTTATTTTTCCAAAAAATAAAAATTAGGAAGTAGCTTTGGTTAATCACAAACTCACAATTAGCCAATGGTTTGACATTTGTATATGAAGACACAGGGTATGTTTTCTCTTTCTAACACCTCATGTTGCAATTTAGGAAACTACAAAGTAAAGTATGGATTGGGTTCATTTGTGGTTTGGGATTTTCCGCATCAGGATGATAATTTGGAAACATTCTTGGTAACCATTTTGCCCAGTGAGATCATGTCTTTGACAGTGCAGTTAGGTCAAATTTTCAAAAATTATGAAATTTTCACAAATTACATAAAACTTCATAATTGTTCATAATCTGCAGGTTTAAGTAGTCAGTTGATTCATCCAACTGTATATTAAATTTACCAGAATATCAATGTGAGAGGCAACTGAGCTTGGCAACATATATCATGCTGATGATAGTAAGAATTTTAAGAAATTTAGGATTTTGTAATGGAGTTTCTAGTAATACAATTTCTAGAATTGTGTCAATTATTTAACCTCCCTGAAGATAAGGGCTTTAGTTTCCTTAATAGAAGTATGTTTGTAACTGGACATGAGGTAGGAGTGTCATCTTCCCTGCATTTTTCACAGTACTCTTTCTTCCTGAATCTAGACAGCCTCAGAATCCTTCTTAACACAGATACTGACTAGGAATCAGATAGATTTGACATGGAATTTGAAGAATGTTGGTCATGCCTGGGTGAGATGGTTGCTTCCCACCTTGGGTATGTAGATGATTTATAAATTTTGAGGTTCGAATACTTTATCATTGTTATTTTGTTTCCTGACATCTCCCACACATACGTAACTCTTTTATTAAATATTACACAATAAATCTTTTTAGTTTGCCAATGTTTTAATATTATTATTATTTTTTAATACTTCTGGTCTTGCTGGGGTAAACTTTGGGAGTTTTGCAAAAGCTGGTCCTTCAGAATCTTTTAACAATCATTCTAAAATCTGAAGGCTGGTATCTAGAAAGTTGCCGTGATCAATGTTATATTAAAATCTATAATACAGAATTCCTCCTCCCAAAGGATGGTAAGGTCAATCAATATATCTGTGGGGGGAGGGTACTTCTGTTACCTTAGAATGATAAATTGGAACATTAATTTCCTATGCTAAATTCAAACTAAACTTCTGTCCAATATTCAATATCTCTGCAATTCAATATGGCAGTCATTCATTAATTTCAAGTCAATAGAGTGTGGGTTTCTAAGTTGAAGACATGCCAGACAACACTTAATAAAGCCTGCTGATAACCTTCCCATTTTCCATCCACATGCTTTTCTCAGCAGTTCCTTTCTCCATGTATTTCCTTTCCACCTTGCTCCTTTCTATTCCTCCCTACACCTTTGTGTTCCCTTCGCTCCACATTCGCTTCAGCTGCTATGGGGCATAGATCATTGTAGGCATGCATGGAAATAAAGACGTATGCGGTGGCTGTCTGCCCAGATGTATAAAGATGTTTGTGTGGATAATGTATGAGGGACATTTAGCAATATTTTGAAATTACACAGTAGCTTTGACTTTTTTTGGCTCTTGGTCCTATTCCAAAGAGGGTTTTCCTTCTTCATATATCAGACTCCTGGAGGCCCTTCTCCCCTCCTGGCCACTCTCTTTCTCTGGTACACACCAGTGGCACAGGAGGCGAGCTTTGTGTCTGTGCGTGCTGGTGAAATCGTGCTGAAGGGCAGGCCCAATACTATTCTTAATTTTAATCTGTTGGAGGCACTGCTAAATAAAATGCCATTAACAACATTTACCGATAATGAAAGCAATCCATTAGGTCCAAGGGGGAGGCTGGGGGAAGTGGAGAGCTGTTGTAATCACGCAACAGCTGGGAAGAAATAACACCAATACTTCCCTACGCAAAGAAAATGGAGTGTTCTGTGGGGTTGTTCATGTGCATCAAGTTAAACTTTCCTACTTTGCATGATGCAGATTCTGAGTCCTTCCTGGTTACTCCCCGATGTCACCTGCTTCAAAACCCAGTCAGGTTTCAATTGAGGGAATAAACTCTATCAGACACACAAGTCTCTCTGATGCTAATCAGACTATCCATATTTTATATTTACCGACTGCTTGGGATTTCTTTGTTGGGAAGAAGTTATTCATTGGAAAAAGTCTGGGTGATGGTGAAAGTCATCTTTTACAATTTAGGCACGCAGTGGAAAGATTTACAATGTATTTTCTTTTTGACTTCTTCCAGCTGCCTGGAGCAAACATTCATCATCTGCTTCCTTTAATAGGATCTGACTTGTGACATCATGTTCTGAAAGGCTGCAGCTTAATGGGTGTGTTTTCTCTCTAACACACATACATTATGCAGAGACTCTAGGACTTCATTTTTATTTGATTTTTTAAGGGCGTAGAAGCCAACTGCCTTGGGGTTTCCTTCTCTTAGAGACGCTGGCAATGCCAAGGCAGCATTCTGACTAGGTTGAGATACGTCATAAACAAACACCCTACATAATGTACATTTGGGGCTTGGCTTGTACAAGAATGGCTTGTCCTGCCAGTTGAGTGCAACACTGAGATGCCAATGACATTTATCTTCATTAAGTTTCCAAAGCAACAGCCTAGGAATGTGTGCACAATTTGCATATTTGTTTTTAAGGACGACACCTGTGATTCTGAGGTTTCTGGAATGGTGGCTTCAATGTGTTTGAAGCCCCTTGCCAAAATGTTGACCTCATGCGAGAATAACATGATGTTATGCTATCTAGAAAATTGTAACTTACTATGTACTCCTTAGGGAGAATTACAGAAGTGCTGACCATTTGAGGGGACCACTGAGGACCATTTGAATAAAGCAAAATGGTCCTCAGAATGTTGTAAGATCATGAGGCATGGATATGTTAAATTTTGGTGAACGAATACTTGCTACATACTAGACAGGTGGGAATCTTGTTCTCCCATGGCGTCAAAGAAATCAAGGTGACTTTTACAATGAAATTTTAGCAGCACTCCTTATGCCTAAACTTATTCTATGGCATGGACATATCATTATTTTTTTCTTCTTGTTTCCAAGAAAGGAAATGTCAGTATAAAAACTGAGGAATTAGCATCTCCATAATGTGGGCTATCTATTAGATGTGTTAGGACTTTTTCAGCTCCAAGAAAAAGAAACCAACTGAAATTCATCATAGAAAACATAGCTGAAAAGTCTGAGGGCTGTGATGGTTTCAGGCGTGTGGCTGGATTCAGGATACACATGACATCAACAGAACATTCTTTCTCTCCAACTCTTGCTGCTTCCTTCAGTGGAGTTGGTGTATGGCTAGGGTCCATGTCGTATACCACACCTCTTTGCCCCACGTGGAGGCTCTCCCCCACTGATGGCAAACTGGCTGCAGCACAACCTCGTAAAAGTCCAGCCAGAGTCAGAGCCCCCTTACCCATTGTTCCTGAGATCCACTCTGATTAGATTAGCTCTTGACCCTAACACTGTGAACTGGAGAATGTGGGGTGCTGGAGCTAGGCTGGGGTTCTCCTCAATCCAGGTAGACCAGAAGTGGAAAACAGTAGACTCTAAACAAAATTCCACTCTCTTGCTGAATAACATGAGGCTAAAAAGACACATTTAGTGTTTATATTTTATCTATATGTTACAGGCTGAATTGTATCCCCCCAATACGGGAAAGCCCTAACTCCTAAGTACCTCAAAATGTGGCTATCTTTGAGATAGGGCCTTTAAAGAGATCATTAAGTTGAAATAAAGCCTTTAGGTTGGGCCCTATTCCAATCTGACTGGTGTCCTTATAAGAAGAGGAAATTTAGACAAAGAAACATCAGATATATGTGGGCACAGGGGAAAGACCACATGAGGACACAGTGAAAAGACAGCCGTCTACAAGCCGAGGAGAGAGACCTCAGAAAAAGTCAAGCCCACTGACATCTTGATCTTGAACTTCTAGCCTCAAGAAGTGTGAGAAAATAAATTATTTAAGCCACCCAGTCTATATGGCATTTTGTTATAGCAGCCCTAGCAAATTAATACCGCATTTCCTTTTCTTGTGTCTGGTTGCTTCTATTAATTTTGGGGTAACTTAAGTATATGTGTGTGTGGTTTCTGTAATGACTTTTAGAGTCTTGTTACCATTTTGATTTCTAGTAAAGTGAATTACTAAAATTAGCACTTGAGTTTCATCCTTTTAAAAGTCAGATTAAAAGCCATGTTAAAGAAGAGGAGTGGCCAGGTGAGGTGGCTCGTGCCCATAATCCCAGCACTCTGGGATGTTGAGGTGGGAGGATCGCTCAAGGCCAGTAGTTTGCGAGCAGCCTGAGCAAGAGCAAGACGCTGTCTCTACATAGTTTATTCTTGTGCACGTTAGTGAAGTAATTAAAGAATGCTATTTGTTTCAGTTCAGTGTTCCTTTCACAGGAACTACTCATGTGAGCTTGATTTTAAGAAACATATTTTGACCGGAAAGGGTAGGACAAATAAAGCAAAACACCTTGGAAAGGCTGTTATCTGAAAAATCATATTCATTAAATGAAACTTAGCTTGATATTTAGCCATATCTCGAATAAAATATAATCTACAATGTGGTTTACAAAAAAAATTAAGAAACTGGTCTTTCGTTTTTATTTTCTTATTATATTTCCATGGTAGGACTTGTCCTTAAGACCTAACATAACAGGATTTATGTAGCTGGTCAAAACCTTTTCATTGATTTCTCCCGGTTACAGTATAGTGTTCCCAGCAGCACGGAGAGACGCAGGTAGGGCGTGAGATCAACTCAGAGTCTAGAGACTCCAGTTGGCAGAGAAACGTCGGAAAGTGGTAAATGTGATACTTGAATTCTTGAAAGACCTTTAGTCTAGAGAGGAGTTGTGGCAGATTTGTAACTTTAGATAATGGCCCTTCACTTAAAGAAAGTATATGTGACTTTAAAAAAAAAAAAGAAAAAGCAAACTAATCCGTGACAGGTAAGTTTATGTTACTTCTTTAAAATTTAAGTGACTCCACCTCTGTAAGTCTGCATTAGTTCCTGAACTCTTTTATTCACACAGCACCTTTTCAATGCGTGCCATTACTCATACAGCTTTTGCTATTATCCTGCTATTTTTATTTCAAATTGTGATGGTTAATTTTGCATGTCAACTTGACTGGATCAGGTGGTGCCCAGATTAAACGTTATTTCTGGGTGTGACTAGGAGGGTGTTTCTGGAAGAGATTAGTATTTATTTGCACTGGTAGATTTTGTAAAGCAGATGGCCCATGTGGGTGGTCATTACTCCATTCCTTGAGGGCCTGAATAGAACATGAGGTGGAAGAGAAAGAAAGAAGGAGTAATTCATCCCTTGTTTCTGCCTCATTGCTTGAGCTGGGACATCTCATCTCATCTTCTCCTGCACTTGGAGCTTGGACTGGAAATTACACCATTGGCTCCCCTGGTTCTCAGGCCTTTGGACTCAGACTGAATTATAACCGCCCACTCTTCTGCGTCTCCAGCTCACAGAGGGCGAGTGATGGGACCTCTCAGCCTCCATAATCCTCAAAATCCATCTCTCTCTCTCTCTCTCTCCCTTCCCCCATCTCTCTCTCATTTCCCTCTCTCTCAGCATTGAAGCCACTGCTATTTTGAGTCTTTTTTCCAGAACCCAAACAGTATCCCAAACACTGCAGCAATAGTCTCTCCTTTCAGCATCCTGACTTTCATAAGATTTTATCATTCTTTTTAATTTCCCCCTTAAGGATGTTATTCATTTGAATTTTTCAAGGCCTAAACAATTAACACAGAAAAGGGCTTGAATCTCAAAGTCACAAAACAAATGGCTGAGAGTTAGTTTTTCCAATTTCTCGTATTTAGCTTCTGTTCAAAGTCCAATCTTTGGATACAAATTTGAGAGCTATACACCATAATCAGACTTTCTCTATTCCTTGTGTTTTTGATTCTGGGAAGGATTGTTTTTTTTTGTTGTGGTGCATGTTGTTTTATCAGCAATACGAAGAAAATGTTTTTAGCTGACACAATAAAAAATACGACATTTAAAAAATAAATAATGCATAGTGTTTTCAATACTTCTTTCAAGACACATAAAAATATCTTGTTTCAATTATTTTAGGAGCTTTCTTAGCTGCTGAATACTTGCCTCTGGGATTAGTCTCTCCCACCCCGCTACCCCCACCAGAAGTTTGTCTGGTACATGAAATTTATTCCTGGTGTACATGAACACTGCTATTGTGTTCTATTAAATGTAGGATATCATTATAGCGTGTGTCAGTCATAAGAAAAAAATAAACTCTAAGGCTCTATATATCTGTTCACCAGCTTAATAAATTCTAGACAACAGATGTAGCTGCCATTCCTCCTTCTGCCACTTTCCCCCAGTTCAATAAAGAGGTACAGATGGTTCTTTTCACCCTTGTATCTCGAATCTTGGCATGAAGGCTCTGAATTTGCTGATCTTTTTCTGGAACCTTCCTTTCACCCAAAGGACTGTGGCAAGCCAAGTGTTGAATGGGATTTCCTTGCACAGATCTGCCCATTTGGAATCTAGGAGCCCTTAACGGTTGAAAACACAGCGCGGAGTACCTCTCAACATTCTGCATGGAGAAACTGTCGAGTTAGATTTTCTCTTCTGCTTTTGATTTTTTACATGCTCAGCCTGTAGAAGCCCAGGGCTAGGAGGAAGGTCATCTGGATTTTAGCTCTGCCTTAGGAAGATCCTGAGCTTATTTTTCAGAAAGGCAAGTGAATCTAGCCGTGGTCTATAGTTTTCCAGTTCAACCAAAAGAAACAGAAGCAACCTATTTGTGTTAACAAAAAATTAAGGGATTAAAAAAATAAAAGATCTTGAATTACCTTATCCTATTGAATAAATGCACTTGTGTTTCCTCTATATAGCAAATGCTCTCCTTTGAGGATCAACATCAGTGGTCCTACGCCAGTGCTGTTGCTGGTGTCACAAGAGAAGTCAGTGAAAGGGGCCTGACTAATGACATGCTAGGACAATCAGGACAAACTGGAACAAACCTGGGCAACCTGGGCACAGGCATGTAATAGCAAAGGTGTATTTCACCTGGATATCTTCCAAATGCCTCTTCACTTGCAATTTCATTGAATGGAATACGCTCTGAAAACTCCCCTTTTATATCCAGAGAAACTGAGGCACAACGAGGTTAGATAACTTTCTAAGTTCATGTAAACCCAGGAAGTGGCCAAGATGGGAGAGAAGGCCGGTAGCTTTAGGGAGGGCCTCCAGCTGAGAAGGATGCTCTGTTCTGGGGACTGAGTGACTGGCCCTTAGATTGTTTCTCTCAGAAGTTTTGGCATTACCCAGAGGGACATTGGATAAAAGTGGAATCGAAAATTTGAGGCACATGGCAAGAAAGTGAGGAACATGGGCTGAGAGAAGAGTTGAAAGTGTCACAATGAATAGTCATTAGAAAAATGACTACATTACCCAAGAGGTCAGTGACCAAGGTGGGAGAGTGCTCTCCTGGATCATCTGAAGGAATCCGAATGAATTCTGAATCACAGGGGTCCTGGTGTCCATGATCTCTGCTCGCTTGCTGAGAGTGGGCTGGCCGCCTTCCTTCAGGGTGTCTGCTCCCCCGAGATAACCTCCAGCGCTCTTCTTTCTTGTGAGACTTGGAAGAATGGAGCAGGCAGCAAGCTACTCCAAAGGGCCTTGATGTACAGCCATTGGCTGTTTTGCTCAAACTGGAATTTGAATTTTGAGGACTCTGAGCCTGGGGTGCATCTGTCTGCATATTAATGGGACTTTGCTGGTCTCTATTTATTATCCCATATAAAGAAAGCCTGATTATGCCACAACTTTTTCTTTCTGGAATATGGCCAACCAGTGCCCAAACTGGGGGTTTGCTCCTATGCTCCAATTGTTTTTGCCTCATGGAGGGGGATATTATATGCTAATGGGTATTCTTGCAAATGGGGTTTGGGAAAGTCTCAGGATTTATACCTCCCCAGACACCAAAGGGTCCTCACAATGGGTTGCAACGGTTTTCTGTGGAACCCTAGACTTCTTCCAAGTTGCTGGAGGGGTACTAAGAAAACTTGCCGCATTTTATTTTAAAAACTTCTGTAAGCTAGTTTGAAAACACCAATGAAAACAAGTACACTGAAGTGTGTTTTAGACAAAGTCGAACCCATTGGAGAATACTAGGATACAGCTTCTGCTAGTAAATGAACTGTTTAGTTAAGAACCCTGACTTTGGAGCCAGGGAGCCTGGTTCAAATGCAGTTTTCAGCATCTCCCTCTCTGTGAGCCTTGGCAAGTTGCCCACATTCTTTGGGATGCACCTCCTCATTTGTGAAATGAGGGTAATAATAATACCTAACTTAAGTAGCTATGTAAGAAGTGAATAGATAAAGCACTCAGAACAGCATCCAGCACATAGAACCCACAAAATAAATGTCAGTTATTATTTGTAATTGTCACTGCTGTTGTTGTGCAGAGCTCAGAATTAAACATTTCCTGACATTTGATTCATCTATCTGAGCTTCTTGTGAATGCATCATGGATTTGGAGTGTCAAGGCTTTTACCCTAGTCTTTTAAAAAACTTTAAAATATATGTAAATATGTATAATTAAAGCTATGCATGTCCAATTACATACATTGTTCTATTAATTAAATGTATCCTAATTCAGAACAAGTGTGCCCTGATGATTAGTTACTATGCAAGGGCAAGCAATCATAAAGAAATGCATAGCATCATATTGAGATGCTTTCATAGTTTTATTTACTATGTTATTTTATTCATCACATCATGTTTACTATTTCTCATCTGATTATGTCTATGTGTACTATATTCTGTCATTTTTTATCTTTTTGATTTATTACATATGTGATGGACAAAATATGTTATACATTTTATATAATATATCTTATAAAGTATCTTTTATAAATATATACAGCTTATATATGGGTATAAAATATACACATATATAAATATCTATAATATATTTTAATCCAAATACACATATATAGATATCTTTAGATGTATATATATTTTATATATGTGTACATTATATAAAACATCATATATGTATTTATTTTGTATATAGAATATCTCAAAAATAGGAGAAGTACAGAGAATAATATATATTATACAGAGAATAGTGTCTATTACCCAGATATTGTAGATACCAACTTTTAAATTTTTACTGAATTTTTTAGAGAAATCAGATACAGACACAGTTACTTGTCCTGCCTGTCCTTTCCTTCCCCATCTGCCGCAGCTCCTCTGGCTGCAGTGGTGCTACTTTGAAGCTACTGTGCATCTCAAGCATGTATCATTTTAATATTCTAACACAAATTTATGTTACATAGACCACTTTATAAGTGTTTTTAAAAATTAATGTAAATAATATTTCTCTACATGTACCTTTCTGCAATTTCCTCTTTTCATTCAACTTTTTTTTTGAGATTTATTCATGCTAAAAAATGACCTCTATTTCATTTAATTGCCAAGTAGTAATGCTATTTTAAGAATGTATCGAAATGAATTTTTCCCTCTCTCGATTGATGTTTATAAAAGTTGTTTACGATCTTTCATTCTTACGAGGAATGATGCAGTGTCCCTGGTTGCGTAGATCTGCTTAGGTGACTGTGTGAGAGCTTCCCCAGGGCGTGCCTGTAGGAAAGGAATTACTGGACTGTCATTTTTTGTCTCACTTCTATATTTATTTTGAAACATCAAGCATTCATTAGAGAGTCCTAACTTTTTCAACTTTGAACCAAATATAATGACTATCTCACTATCACGTTTCTTAATGAGTCAATTGAAGGAAGACTCTCTAGGATTTACAAAGCAAGTTAAAAAACTGTTAGCGTTTGGATCTGCTTATCTGTATGATCCAGGATTTACTCAGTGCTATAGGGCCTGCAACAAAAAATAGAAATAAACAGGATGATGAGGACTGTGACGATGACGAGGATCAGTGTGAAATATGTCACACTCTTCGAAGCCATTGCCCTGCATGTAAAATACTTAACCCTTTCACTTGAAATGTGTCTTCATTAGATTTTTTTTATAGTACATGATTACATTTGAAAAGTCTATAAAAGAAGAAAACAACTCTTGAATCTCCTCCATTTAATTTTAACCTACAAAGACAACCACTATTAACAGTTTGGTATATAGAATCTTCCAGATTATTTCCTAAGTATTTACAAATTGTGTGTGTGTGTGTGTGTGTGTATACTTTTTAACAAAGATAATTTTAGTATATACACCATTCTGTAATTACAAAACTTCAACCTCAGTTTCACTTTCAGTTTATATGTACAATAATAATACAAATGACTAATTAAAGTGAATTAATTACATTTATACCAATAAAAAATACTACACTGTTGCTTTGTATATTTCATCATTGATCAATTTGTTAAGTGAGACTTAACAGAAACGAAGCTCTTTTCCAAGTGTCTCATTCTGTTCAGTCTTCTATAACAATATCCTTTTGACTGGGTAATTTATGAATCATAGAAATTTATTTTTCACAGTTCTGAAGGCTGGGAAGTTTAAGGTCACGGCGCTGCCAGGTTTGGTGTCTGTTGAAGGCTCGCGCTTGGCTTCATAGATGATGCCTCTTGCTGTGTCCTCACTAGGCAAAGAGGTGAACCACTTTCTTTCACCTCATTTATAAGGTCACTAATCTGACCTTATGACTTAATCTCCTCCGAAAGGCTCCACTTCTTAATGCTGTTATGTTGGTGATTAAGTTCCAACATAGAAGTTTTGGAGGGACACAAACATCCAGACCCAGTATCTCTCAAACTTTCTCTATGAATTAAAGGATACAAATGATCATGAAAGAGAAGCTAAGGACTGTTCATGGTTAAAACTAAAAATCTTGGCCTATTAGGTTTAGTAGTGATAACTATAAAAATAATGTTGCTCACCTTTGTTACATACTTTTATTTTCTTCATGTCTGAGACAAAATTTCTATTTCTCTTTAATATTTCCAGGCAAGATTTACTCCTGGCTTCCAGCTCCATTCATCATGGAGCTTGTTACGAACCCTTAACTGTGACCTTCAGTGAATCCTCTAAGTAGCATGTTGGACTTGCTCTGTTTAATTAGATGAAATACCAAACCTGCTATTTTTTTTAAAAGAAAGATTTACCTTAGCAAGGACAACAACACTGTCTATTCTGGTTCCTGGATATAAATGTGACATTTGTTTATTTTTCTGTGTAAACATTAAGTGTTTCTGAATGGAAATGGAATGTAGCTGTTTTTCTTATTTATGTCCAGTTGGAAACAGAGGTGAGGGATGTGGTAAATTAGTGGGTGTTTGATTGTTTGTTTTTTAGAAATGAAATTATTCTACTGGAGTGCTAACCAACTCTTGGTTTGGTTTATTGGTTCCTCAGTATAATGTCCCACTTTTCAATAGGCACCTGTAATTAAACAACTACAGGCAGATGAATGTTGAATGGTGGGGACTGGTTTCAAGGAGACGGTATTAATATTTATGTAGCTTATAAGCAGTAGAGCATTGAGAATGCATATTCAACTGTACCCAACCCAAGAAATAACTTTTGCTTTGAAACAGTATGAGAAGAAAAGGCAAACAGTTGATTCATAAGAGTTAAAGGAAACATACTCCAGAATAGATATTGGAAATGATTATCACTGATTTGGTACAGAAAATATCCTCGTAACTACCAAGCGTTTCATGTTAATTAGGGAGTATGTTGGAGATTAAAACAGCAAAATGTTTTAGTGTAACTGCCATACAACCTCACACCTGGTTTTCAGAATAACAATTAGAACTGTAGAAGAATTAACCACAGGGTATGAGTGAATCACACGTGAAATGCAAGAGACCTATTTTGTAACATAAAATGTGAACACAGTCAACAATATCTGGAGGTTACAGTCTCTAAAATTACATATTTTCTCCGTTTTGGAAGAGAACAGACCTGCCATGAGGTCAGTGTTGTAGGTCCCAAGGGCAACCCGAATCAGGTGTTAATACTTCCCTTTTACGTAGCCATGTGGGTGCACGTTCCTTGCTTTCAGGTGTCAGACCTCTTACCTCACAAGATTGGTATATTAACCTGATCAGACATTTTCTTTCAAGATGAGCTGTGGTCCACCAGCTTATGTCATGGCAAGAGGCATTCTCAACACGGAACAAGAAAGCCCACTTCCTTCCACATGAGTTCTCAAGGATTTCTTGATTTTGTGATGCCTATATTGCTAGGAATCTAGGATTTGAGGGGGTAGGAAATAGAATCTGTACGAAAAGGGAACTCAAAAAAGAAAGACTTTGGTCTTCAATGTTTAGCTTGAGAAAAGACATGATTATAACTACTAAATAAATCACAAACAATACAAATAGATGGATACAAATTGATTAACAGCAGGAGGGGGAAATTTTTATTACCTGAATTTAAAACTGGTGGGGACTTCTTACCAGGGCAGATGGTGACAATGACTCACATTATGGAGTGACTGACACTTATACTGTGCTAGGAGTTTCTCCAGGAACTTTAAAAACATCATCTCATTTATTTTTTACAACAAACATACAGAGGGGTGCTGTAGTGGTATTGATTTTAGAGCCAGGAGACTGAGGCTCACGGTAGTTAAGCAACTTGCTGCAGTTCATGCAGTTACTCGGAGGCAGCATGACTAATACTTCATCCATCTGGCTTCCGAGAACCACACTCTTATGCAAAAAACCATAGTGGTTACCTTACATTTTATTCACACATTATCTGGTGTAGAAGTAATTATTTAGTCAGTGGTATAAACCATTTAATGACTGAAAGAATTACATAAGGCTACTAACACAAGTTTACATTTTTAGCTAGGGAAACCGTATGTTTCTCCTGAGATGTCCCTCGGAGACCTGCGTGTAACACCTTATAAACCAGATGCAGGTAGGTTTCACAGGGCTTTGAGCCGAAGGAATCCTGTGACTAACCTGGATCCCTGAGTTCAGATTTCTGACTGTGAGGTAGATAGTTAGGATCTTAGAAGATCTAGGGGCAAGAGTGCCCTGCTTTGGTAATTTCTCCACCTGGGAAGAAGGATAAGGGCTGGCACTTGGTTTTGCCCCACCCTTAATCCTATCCTGAGCAATACTACACCTGGGGAAGGAGTGAATGCTTTACCAATCTGGCAATTCCCCAGCCCAGGCATAATGGGAGTTGGAAAGTGACCTAGAGTAAGCTAAGGGTAATTATTATGGCATTAGTTTAAATCTACCCTGTGGTTCACCCTTCAGGTGGGGTTTCAGAGAGGGAGCTGGTATACGGAGATGGAATTTTGAGGACACCTGTTGATCATTTGGTAATATCCCACGTGTCCCGAGATCCCGCCCCGGGACTGAGCTAATAAAAGGAAACAATTCAAGACTTGAGAGAGTGGGTCCGTCTCTCCGTTTCTCTCTGCTCTCGGAGACAGACTGGTTTTATTCTGCAATACAATGAAGAGCTGCTCGTGTGAAACTGCTTCCTGCCTGGGGTTACTCCAGCGTGTTGGCCCTGCTGGTGATTTTTCTAAGATAATAGTCTGGACTTGACACTTTAGTGTGTCTGGTCATTCTTTGGCCAACAGCACAGCAAAGACTGAGGGCAGACTGCCACCCTGACATGACTATTGGATCTTGCCCTTATGAATTTTATGACTTTAACATGGTTATTAGACTACATATTATCTGAGTCCTAATCTATGACTCTGAGGTGACCCCAAAGACCTCTACCCCACCAGACCAGTGCAAGCAAAAGGTAAGCATTTGTTTATTTTATGAAATAATGTCGATGGGATATTTGGCCAACCTAGGTAACAAAGTAAATTACAAGTGTCTGTTTCTTTTTTTAAAATGTATGTTTGTTGACTGGATTAATAGTATAGGAATGCTAGCATTTGGTTTGTGATAGGTAGATTCCACCCAGAGCTTGGCTTTGCTGCCATCTTTGTTATATAGCAACTTTCATTCTTGTTTTGAGAGTAATTTTTGGTTCCATGGAAAAGAGGCTTGGTGAAGCATGCAAGTATTAGAAAAACGTGTGTGTGCACATGTGTGGGTGTATAATTTGGGAGAATCAGGATGTCTTAAGAACTCAGGATTAGGGAATATACACAGGTTTGAAGAAGTGGAATTGGACATTAGGAATTTAAAAACTAACGTTATTCTCTTCATTTCCCAAGGGTAGAATGGGATCTCACTTCCATTTGTTTCTGCAGATGTAATTTATTCTTCTGTCTCTGTAGCTAGGCCTTTTCTGTCTCTCCATGCACAGGGCAGAAAATGGCCACACTGAATCTAAATCAGTGCCGCTGTTATGAAAAACAGTATGGGAGTTCTTCAAAAATAGAACTACCAATGATCCAGCAACCCCACTTTTGGGTATATGTCCAAAGGGGGTAAAATCAGTATGTGGAAGAGATGTCTGCACTCCCACGTTTAAGGCAGCATTGTTCATAACAGACAAGATACGAAATCCACGTAAGTGTCCATTAAGGATGAATGAATAAAGAAAATGTGTGTGTGTGTATATATAAAATAGAATATTATTCAGCCATGAAGAAGAAGCCATTTCTGTCATTTGCAACAATATGGATGAACCTGGAGGATGTTATGTTAAGCAAAATAAGCCAGATACAGGAAAACAAATACTACTTGAATTCACCCATATGGGGAATCTAAAAAAATGTCAAACTTACAGAAGCAGAAACTAAGTGGTAGTCACAGGGCTGGAGGAGTGGGGGTGGGAGGGTTAAGAAGATGGTGGTCAAAGGATACAAAATTTCAGTTAGGTAAGGGAAGTAAGTTCGAGATCTATTACACATCATGGTGACTATAGCTAATACATTATGCACTTGAAAATTGCAAAGAGTAGATTTTCAGTGTTCTCCCACAAAAATGTTTCTCACCACAGAAAGGTGACGTGTATGTTAACTTCTTTGATTTATCCATTCCACAATGGATACATATGCCAAAACATCATGATATATACCATAAATACATATGAATTTTATTTGCCTATTAAAAAATTTTAAAAAGTTAAACAGGAAAAAATGACCACCCCAATCCACCCATAAATCCTTTTTCGAGTTTAGAGCCCAGGTGAGTCTCTTAAACTCAATTCCAAAATCTCCAGGGTAGAGAATCTGATGGGCCTCACCTGGATCCGTGGTGATCTTGGAGAAAGGTCAGGTGGGCTTCTACCCATTCGTCAGGAACTGTTGAAAATGCACCTTTGAGAGAGTGGCCTGGGAAAGGCTCTTGATCTGGAGAAAAGGGCTGGGGAGGCAGCGATTAGTGGTTAGTACAGGAGATATGGCCACTCCATCCACCTGTCGTTGTGAGCATTACCTTGCTCACCTTTGGTTTTTAGGCCATCTACATGTATTAGAGGTCTCACTGCCACAGTGTTCTCAAACATCCTATTGGTTGATAAACAGTGCTGTTTAGAATTTTATTTCATATTAAAATGAAAGGATTTAATATACGGAATGTAAATACTGTAATTAAAGGCGTGGCTTTTGCATCTAGAATGCTTGGATTTGCATCCTAACACCAAAGCTTCCTAGCTGAGAATTAACCTCTTCAGTCTTCTGTATACTATTGAATAAAACAAAAATAATATTAGAGACTACCCCACGAGAGTTTGTGAAAAGTAATTGTTTGAATACGTGGGTGTTCTTAGAACAGTTCCTGTCCTGTAGGGTTCTCAATGGAGTCATTGCGTGGTAAGAGATTTAGTAAATTGTGAGATTTTATTATTATGAGATTAAATATGCTTGAGGATTTTTACATATTAATTGAAATAAAAATCAGGGCATTAAAGAGAATGTGTATGACTAGAAAAATAAGCAGGATGAAGAAGAGGAGATTGTGGTATAATTGCAATCTTGCAGTGATAAGAGAGTAGCTCGACCAAGTGGAAGAAAGGGTCCGGATAAGCTTAAGCTGTGCAGCCCACTCCCCGCTTGCCTGTTACGGGATGCTGCTGGCCCTTCTTTCACACCAATATGATCGTGAGAAAAGCCCCATACAAATTAAGTGAATTGTAATTCCATAGAACAATGGGAATTCTAGCTAACACTGCCTTGGAGGAAGGTTGGGAGAAGTTTGGAAGAAGTTTGGATAGAGGACACAGAAATGAGATCAAAAGGTTTAGCCACTTCTACTTTCATTTATTCTCCTCCTTGCTCCTGGCTGCTCCCAAGGAGGGGAAAGCCTTGCTAAGGAGTATAGAAAATACAATTATGGTTGCTATAAAAATAATGGATCATTTGGGGTAAAAATGAAAGCCAAACCTGTTGGGGATTTTATAGACAAAGAGGGGGCCAAAAGTTTTGACCTCTCAAGCAATTTTGTTGATCAGATGGAATAATATCTGTGGAGTCTGTTTCTAAAGTGTTAGTACTCTCATCTTTCCCCTCAAGAACACTCAGCCCAGGTACAGCTCATGCAATCTTAGAAGAAAAGTGAATGAAGTATTTTAAATATGAGCATTTCTGATCTGAATCTGAGCAGATCATGACATTTTTTTCCCTGTCTTGAGTTCTCAAATTTCTTATGAAAATTGAGGGAAAACTGTTTTGATTTCAGATCCTTAATGGTATAATTAACCATGTGTTTTTTACCAGCCTCATTCTTTCTGTTCTTTGAATATTGGGGGGGTAGCCCTCATGATATTGAAACCCTCAGTTAAAATGACTCCCTGAAAAAAAATTTGTGTAGATTTGGTTTTTAAATAAGTTCTTTTTAAAAAAAATACCTTTAGTATACTGGAATACATGGAATCATTTCTGAGTAATCAAACAATGGACAAAATCACCTACAGATGTCCATTTTCTTGTAGAATTTGATTCAAATATCAAGTTTTATTATTTTTTAATCTGATAAAAGCAAACCCACAAGCACCTTAAATGATATTTTGCTCATTTTTTTAATTAAACAATTTTTGTTTTTAGAGACAGGGTCTCCTATGTTGCCCTGGCTGGACTCAAACTCCTGGGCTCAGGCTGTCCTCCCACCTCAGCCTCCCAAGTAGCCACAGCAGTGCACCGCCATGTGCCATGTCCAGCTCTCATTTGGTTTCAGTAATGTTGAGAAGATAAGCTTGGATAACAAAATAGACTTGATTTTGTGCTTGTTAAAGCTGTGCCTAGGCCGGGCGCGGTGGCTCACGCCTGTAATCCTAGCACTCTGGGAGGCCGAGGTGGGCGGATCGTTTGAGCTCAGGAGTTCGAGACCAGCCTGAGCAAGAGCGAGACCCCATCTCTACTAAAAATAGAAAGAAATTATATGGACAGCTAAAAATATATATATAGGAAAAATTAGCCGGGCATGGTGGCACATGCCTGTAGTCCCAGCTACTCGGGAGGCTGAGACAGGAGGATCGCTTGAGCTCAGGAGTTTGAGGTTGCTGTGAGCTAGGCTGAAGCCACGGCACTCACTCTAGCCTGGGCAACAGAGTGAGACTCTGTCTCAAAAAAAAAAAATAAAATAAATAAATAAATAAATAAAAATAAAAAGCTGTGCCTAAAATGCAGCTAAGCATTATTCAATACTATACTGTTACATTTAAACTATTCTACTGATATTCACTAAAAGTCAGTTTTTTTCTGAAAGCATGAGAGCACCCATCATACCAAAAATTTTTAAGAAAATACATGTATGTCATTGGAGATACTCTTTAAGAACACAGACATTTTGTCATGTTCATACATCTATCCCTAATACCTAACATGCTACTTTGCAAATGCTACATGCTCAACAAATACATGTAGTGTTGCATTGAATGGAATTGGAACTTAGATATTTCAATACACTGAAACTGGAACATTAAATTTAGATATGAAGATATAATGAAAAATTAGAGGAGTTATATTCAAAATAAGTGTGTGCTATTTTAAATTTTGGTTTTGTTATAGAGGGGAGACCTACTCATTGATAGTATTAATAGTTAGAACATCCTTTAGGTTTCTCAGTGTTTTCACCGGACATAGGTTCCAAGAGAGAATGATTTCACATTGGGCACAGAAGAGAAATTATGTTGGTTCACGTTAAAAGATGTTCAAAATTCAGACCACACTTTTCCTCCTTTTGCCACCTTAATGAAGCTTACATTTCTTGGTGGCTTACCACGTGCTGAGCACTACACTTACTTATGATTTTAAACACTTTTTTTGTGCCTCATCTCATTTATTCCTCCCTAAAGCCTCATGAGGTTGCTCCCTCTGTGGCACAAGCTCTCAGTTCCATGTCCATATCTCTTGGATCTTCTGGTGTTTTCCAGCAGTCTCTGTGCCTGAGAGTTCTTCACCCAATCCTAACCCCCACACCCAACTGCAGAAGGCCTTGCTGCCCGCATGAGCATGCAGCAGGCCAGACGTGGCTGGGATTAACAGCCCTGCACAGCAGCCCTCACCCTTTCACTTCTATGAGTTGCTGTACAAATATCCCTTGAGTAGGATGATTCTTATGCATGAGCTTGCACCAGCACCCTTTCTCCTCTGGGATCAGGCTTCCATTGCCCGCTATAGCAGCAGGTCTAAGAGCACGCCCTCTCTTGGCTGCCTCTCCTCCCCGTGCTACCTTTCCACTTCCCTAGTGGTGCTGCCAACGCTTCCTGTATAAACTGCAGTCAGAGCTGTGTCTCAAGGTGTGCTTCAGGAACATATGAAGGAAGACTTTACTATTATTCTGATTTTGCTGTTGAGATCCTTGAAGTTCATGAAGTTGCACGTGGTCACATAGCAAGAAAGTGATGGAATCGGGAATCAAATCCAACTTTGACCCCAAAAGCAAAATTAAGAATAAATGGGAAATTAATTGGAATTCTCCAGTGTGCACATAATTTAGATACTAGTATTTGTGGAAAAAGATAGCAGATCCCTTGAATGAGCCTCATTAATTTGCTATAATACATGGAAGTTGTACTCCAGATAATCGCTTTCCCCTGCTTTGGCATACCTGAGCAGACACGGCCTAAGCTACAAAAGGCTTAATTTCCTTTTATATCGTTACTCATTAGAAAACACTAAATTAATACTGCACAACTTCAGATTAACCACATTAGGAGAGAGGGGTTCATAACGATAATCATAAATATAATAGTAATAACAACAATAGCAAATGCATATTGAGTACTCCCCAGCTGCTAAGCCTATAACTTACCTGGTTCTCTCATTTCATCCTTATTGTAAGGCGTTAGTAATGTCCCATTTAGAGATGAGACACCTGAGACCAGGCTAGCTTAAATACTTTGCCTAAGATTTCACTTATGGTAAGTATCAGAATTGGGATTTAAACCCAGACAGTTTGGTTTTAGAAAATGCCTTCACCACTGCTAATTTTCTTTCATTTTCATTATATATTGGACTCTACTAAGGGTCCAGTTAATTTACTAAGATCTGATAGATTCTACAATAGTAACTTTTGAAGACCATAGAAACATCAGATTATTTAGAAATAGGAGCCAGGTTCCTAATGGATTTTCAAGCACAAGATTTTGTTCTCCTTTCATTTATAATTCCTTTTTTAGTCCCCACCCCAAACCTTACATAAGAAGTACTTGTTTACTGTACATACTTGTTCATGTTTTCTTTTCTGCAGAGCTATGAACTAGTTTCTCTATGGGCAGCCTCTCCCTGAGGGAAAATAAATACAAATATTTAGTGTGCGTGTGTTGTGTGTGTATGTGTGAGAGAGGAGATATATATATGTATGTATGTATATGTATGTATACTTGTGTATCCATATATTTATAATTTATATATGTACACATACATAAACATGTACACATATATACAAATTCTATGTGTGTATATGTGTGTATATGTATATGTATAAAATTTCTTGGAGAAAACAACTAGAAAACTTAGAACTTTTAAGCCTTTGGATGGATTTGGTAACTTGGGCTTTGAATTATGGATTTTGCTCTGTGTTTGTGATATTGAAAGGTACTTTCAGACAATTGAGATACACATTTTTTCCTCCAGAAAGATATTACTTTTGGAGATTTTTAATATCCATATCTTTATAATTATATATCTATTTAAACAATGTTACATATAGAATTCAAGTATTGGTTTGAGCATCCTATTTATTCCTCAAAACCATATATCTTCCATTATGATATTTTGCATAGGTATAAGCAATGCTTCCCTTTCAGATAAATATTCCTATTTCCTGTGTCCATCATTTGACCTCAATAACTCCCTTTGCTATTGATGTTGAATCATTCCTCAAATTTTGAGTAAGTGTGGTATGTTAGGCGCTGGGATTATGCATGCATGATAGTAACATATCCATTTAGCTAACCAATATTTATTGAGTGCTTGCTTTGTGTCAGGCATTGTTTTAGGTGCTGAAAAAACAGGTGTATGAAACAAATAAGGTCATTGTCTTCAAAGAACTTACTTAGTTTTGCAAAATCTTTTGAGGATTCTCTGATGATCCTCATTTGATAAATAAACTGAGGCTCAAAGAAGTTTATTTGTTTAAAGTCCTAAAAACTGGTGACATGGAGGAGCTGGACTTTGAATCCAAAATGAGTTGCCTGTGAATCCCAAGTTTACTATACCATCTTTGATAACAAATGACACCAAACAGTGACTTCTTAAAAACTGTGATGGACCAGAGGAGGACAAAAAGGATACTAAGGAAGAACTAAAAGCTAATGGGGCCCTATCATTGAGAGACAAATCTAATGTACTGCTTTTCAAGCATTTTTATTGCAATTCATAACAATAAATACTTTACATTGTCACCCACTATACCCACACATATATACAGATACGCATGTATGTATATGTGTACATGTATAGACACATATGTCTATAGTAAACACTAGTGCATAAAATAACATATCTTACTATGTACAGTTCTTTCTAATACTTTGTTATGTTTTATATTTTATTTCATAACATAATGTGTTACAACTGGCAGTTGAATGTTTAAGCAAAAAATTGAAAATAAAGTACAATATATCCAAATATTCACGATTCGCACACACACACACACACGTATATGCACCCATATCTGATTATAGTTCTAAACAAATTCTAAAGAGTTATTGAAATACCGTGTTCTGCCAACTGAATGTTTGTGTACCCCCAAAATTCATATGTTGAAACTTATCCCCAGTGGCATGGTATTTGGAGGTGGGGCCTTTGGGAAGTGATGAGGTCATGAGGGTGAAACTAATGAATAAGATAAGTGCCCTTATAAAATAAACCTCAGAGAGCCCCTTCAGCCCTCTATCATGTGAGGACTCTGAGAAGATGGCCACCTAGGAACCAGGAGGTGGGGACCCACCAGGCACCAAATCTACCAGGGCCTCGATTTTTGAACTTCTCAAACTTTAGAACTGTGAGAAATAAATTTCTTTTGTTTATAAGCACCTTGTAAACAACAGTCTATGGTATCTGCTATAGCAGCCCGAACTAACTAAGACCCTATGGGTAAAAAAAAATATAGAAAGAGCTAAAAATTTTTTTAGCTCTAAGGGCGAGTTATTTGCTAATTCTTTGAACAAATTTGTTCAACACTTACTATATATCAATACTATTAGCTTGTTATAAAACAAACATAGCCCCTGACCTCATAGCCTCAAGACTAGTCGGAAAACAAAGAAGATTTATATGTTAAATATAACATTAAATATTATAGGAAATCTTGCAAAGAGAAAAATAGTGTTAAAATATGAGAAAGGTCTAAGTTGTTTTAGAAATGCCAAGGAAAATTTCTAAGTAAATTGAATGTAAGCAGAGATTTATGGGAAGAGTTGGAATTACCCAGGTGAAAAGTGGTTAAAGAGAATTAAAGACTGAGGAAACAACAGATAAAAAGGGCCTTAGGCTGGAAGGAATTTGATGTGTTAGGAAATAAGAAAAGTCAGAGGATAGAGCCATAGGGGCAGTCTAGAGAGATGAAGAGGATGAGCAGGCATGTGTCAGAACGTGCATGATCTAATAGACTCGGTTAAGAGTTTTTTATTTTATCCTAAGTGTAGTGGGAAAATGTTGGTTTTTTTTCAACAGGGGCATGTCATGACTTTGATTTGACTTTAATATATCTTTGCTACTGCTGCTGAAAAATGGAGTAGGAGAAAGTAGAATGAAGGTGTTGCCAGATGGTCCCTGAGGCTATGGAGGTTTAGCGAGTCTATGTTTCTGTACCCTTTATATGATCAAACACCCAAATGATCATCTCAGACAACTTCTTTCTTCTTTTTGTCTTGTTGATCATTTGACTTTCAATTGTTGGCTTGCTTGACTACAGAAAACCAATTACAGATCTTTTTCTATGACCCCAGGTGATTGGCTGGTGCTATGCATTCTTCCAATTGCTTTTTCACCAAATTAGATGTGACATTGGTCCATCTGGCTTTCAGGAAGTTGAGGTATGGGAGGAGTAACATTGCTCACAGGAGAAAACAGGTTCATTGCAAACTCGGTTTGTGGGACTAGAAGACAGGCTTTCAAAACTATTAACAAAATTACCTCCGTCCCTACCAGTCAGAAGAGCCACTTATCAATTAAATATATGTATATATATATATATAAACATTTTTCACTCCCTTTGATTTTTACATAAAATGGAAAGTGACTAGAAATAAATGGATGTCTGCTATTTATTTCAAAATCCCTTACTTCCAGGGCTGCTTCAGAGCTAAAGATTAGAGCCAATCTCCTCCCCCTCCCCCTACATCTATAACATTAAGATACAAGATTTTATCCTGCGTAAGATCCTAGCTTGGTAAGGAAAGTCTACGATACCAATATTTATAGTGGTGTGAAATTGGAACTCTTCATTTAGAAATATTTAAAAAGGATAAAATATGAAATTATTTTTGGAGTTATTAATCAGAATTATTCTGCTTGCAAGTGAACAGACTCCCTCCTTAACCTAGCCCAAGAAGAAAATAAGAAAAAAAAAAAAATCCATTATCCTCCTATAACTTAAGAGATCCAGGGTTGAACATAACTTCAGGTGAATCTATGGGTGCAAATAGCATCATAGGAATTTCTCTACTTGTTACTCTGTGTGTGTGTGTTAGATTCTTCTGGGGCAGTCCCTGTCCATGTGGTGACAGGAAGGGGATGGGCTGCTCCAGGATTACATTTTACCATCCTATCATGCAGCTGTTCTCCAAAAGTTCCAGAAAAAGGCTTAAAATTGGGTCTATTTGCCTCATGTGGGTCGTATACCCATCTTTGAAACCGTCAGTGTGAATAATAAAATGAAAAGGCTGATGGGTCAAGGCTGGGTGATGTGCTTCAGCTGCCAAAACTGGGTGAGATCTACGAAAGCCACCTGGGCTCAGAGGCAGCATGGCCATTTCTCAAAGGATAATTTTCAGTAACCAAAGAAAAAGTAACCCAAACAGTAGAGGCCCTCTAGAATAAACCTCCATGTAAGCAGAAAACTGATCTCTGCGGTTCTTTTGTTAAATATATAGTGCCTGTCTATACCATGGCACTCTTTTAAATTAAATTTAATGCATGAGATTTCTCTTAAATAAAATAAATTCTCTTATTTCTCAGTGAATTTTATTTCATTAAAATTTCATTACAGTTTGACTTTTAGCAGAAATTAGATGGGAAGTAGTGTGGCATCTTTGAGTCCTTCAACCTGAGAAATTTTGTCTGGTGAATCATAATATTAAACTAAACAAATAGTGGGAGTGATTAGTGGAAGAGCAAAGAGCAGTGAGAGCCAAAGACAGTCTCCAATCCAGCATGGCCAGAACCTTTGATTCATTGTCACTGACCTTCTCAAGCTTTAGTCAATCCAGTTGGAAATTCTGAAAAAAAATCAGTATGTCACTACTAAGCATACATTGAGTTTGAAATGACCTTTTTTTTTTGAGTAAATAAATTAGAAAAGCCAACAACATTAAGCAGCAACCTTGAGACAGCCAACACAGAAGGCTGCATGGAGGATTATATGACCTTCCAGCTCTGGCTTTCATCCCGTTGTCCTCCAGCCACTAGATAATTGCCAGCTTCTGTCTCTCTGCTCTGTGAGGGCTCTGAGTTTCAATCCCATTGGAAAATGTGAGCCTCTGAGTTTAACTATTGCTGATCTTACTGAATGTCTCTGGTCTGTGACAGTTTAGTGTCATGGTGCCGCTGGATCTGGAACGGGGAAAGGAGGTAAAAGGGGAAAGTGATTAAGAATGTAGGCACTGGAGTCGGGCATCGCAGGTCTCAAGTCATATCTCTGCCACTTTCTCACTGTGTCTTTGAGCAGAGGAAATGTTTCCGAAGTTGCTTCCTCATTTGTAAAATGAGGGTATCTACAGTTTATACCTTACAGTGTTGTTGCAAGTATTATGTAAGATAATTCTTTTTACCAATGCTCGGGAAAGTATCTGGCATACAGCAAACACTCAGAAAATGAAAGGTGCTGTAATTATGGTACTATGCACTGTCTCCAGTTAAGGGCATTGTCAACTTCTTGTCAATTAGAATCACTAGATAGCCCCAACTACTGATTATTGTGTGAACCATAAACTCATGCCATTGCAGTAGGATGCATTCTATTTGACTTTAATTTCCCATGAGAAAGAGGTGAAGGGGAATAAAAGCCAAGAATAGCATGAGTTCCATAATCAGATGATAAAAAGAGCGGCAAATCAACTTTATCGATACCATGGGCAGAGACATTTCCCCAGGCTACTTTTTCTTTTTTATGTGATACCTAGAATAGGAAGAGCAGATTTAAGAACTGGGTGCTTTATTCATCTATTTATGTTTATATGCACTCAAACAGAAAATGAAGATTAAATGTGGTTTTCATTTGTGCCAATGGACAGCAGCTCACAGACTTACATCATCCACAAGTGACACTTAATTTTGGAATGCATTATTTGGTTTGTGTTTTATTTCAGCAGACTCACCTAATTATGATTTGCTGAGGATCATGTTGAAACAAGTATGAATTTCCTAAGTATATCCCAATCAGCAGTGGAGGAAATTGGCCTAGAATACTGCTTGGCAGAAGGATAATGGCAGACTGGAATAACGAATACATCAAAAAATATTTGCATATGGATAATTGAGTCTTGACTGTGAGCAGCAGTCATTTATGCTCTTTTGCCAGAATACTCAAATATTTAGTCATTTTATGAAACAAAAAAGTATCAGTCTCTAGGGGAGGGGCCAACCCCCCCCCCCACAAAAAAAGAAAATATTGCTTGTTGAGGTATGTAGGTGACAGCTAGTTATTTGTTTTATTTCCACTTTGGGGTACATTAGACAAAGCATTACTTAAGATTTGTAACATATACTTGATAATACAACTCTATGATCTATTCCAAAATCTTATGAAATTAAAATAAATTTATATAGGTTTATATATTTAGTTATGCATATTAATGCTTAAATTTGAGTGTACATTTATATATAATTTAATTGCCATTTTGTATTCCTTTTTGCCCCAAACAAGATATTTTTTATTGTTTTTATTTGCTTATACTGCTGATACTATATTAGTGTTCTGATATACCTCTTTTTCCCCTCAGAAATATGTACTTCTAGTGATGTTTGAAGTATCATGATTTGGTTCCAAGCTTTTTTCTAACTTTATTTTTATGATTGCAGTACTGTATGGCATGCCTAGTATATAGTGGTCTCTTTCTCTCTGTGTAGATAGTTAGATATAGGTACAGCTGTATATTTTTAGGTGTCTCTGTATATATGTGTATACATGTATTTATCTTTATATAGATATATCTGTATATTTGTACGTCTATATAGATGGAATGATATAGATGTACATTTGGATGTCTATCACTTTCTTATAAATATTTATATATTCTTTACATGTATATGAGACAGACAGAGAAGAAAGAGGGAAAAGAGATCTTTTACAGGAAACGCTAACAGTTTACCAATAAGATTGTTTAGTTACTTTATTGTGGGGTTGAAATTTGAATCCAAGTATGTCTGCCTCTGTAGGTTGATTTGTTTTTTTTATTTTTTTATTTTTCCTAAAGCATGCCACTTATATCTTTGGCAAATATGAGCTGCATTTTTGTGGAACTCAGAGATGACATTAAATGGCATTCAGTGATGAGAAGTTTCTTTTATTCTGGTTCCTTCTCCTAGATTGTGTCAAGGAAAAACTTAGTTTGGTTTCAGTAGGCATTTTTAAAAACTTTTAAATTGTCAAATAATGATTGTATATATTTATGTGGTACCATGTGATATTTTGATATATGTATACATTGTAGAAAGATTAAATCAGGCTAATTAACATATCTATCACCTCACCTACTTAGTAGTTTTTGGTTCCAGAAGGTATTAATCCCTCTTTATCTCTTGTTAATCTCCATTTTTAACATTAATTGCTGAGCTCAGGCAGTCAATAAGACCTAGGGAGAATTTAATCATGTTTTATTTCCATTTAATTTTGTCTACTTTCTATTTGTGTTAAATAATACTGATTTATTTGGCTTTTGTGTAAGAGTTTTGAAATGAGATGTAAAGAATTATTAAAAATGAGTTAATTTATCAAAAAATATCAAGTCCATGAAAGGGCTTTGATATCCAGACTTCATAACAGTGGTCCTGGTCTGAATGAATAATGGGAAATAATTATTTCACTTTCTGGATTTTGACGAATGCTACTCTCCAGACACACTTACCTTCTTCCACGGGAAAAACACTCTTTGCAATTGTCATGACTTAGCTTACTACTTCTCTCTCTTGCCTCTGTTATCATAACTAAATTCTAAAGTCATAAAGTTCAAATTCATGCACTGTGTCGATAAAGTATCCCTTTATCTCATAGCTAAAAATGTTCTCATCTTATTTTCCCAATTTTCTACCATTTAAGCCTCCTCCTTTTGGATTTCCTTGTAAATATACGTATGTATTTTTGCCTTTTACTATACCCTCACATCTTGAGGGCAGTGTCTGTGTCTGGGACATCGGACCGCAAAGACCTGCACCTGGGTTAATGCTTTAGGTATTATATAGGAGTACTACATAGACATTTGTGCAATCAATAAATTCATATGCACATGAACAAAGGCAATTGAATAGCTACTTGATTCATCATGCACTTCACCAGTAGCAATGACTAAGTTTCACCTTTAGGACTATTCATTCACATTTTGCCTTCTAGAATAAAAAAAATAAGCAAATAAAATAACCAAACTAAATTTTTATAATTTAGAAAAAAGGAAGAAAGGAACTAAATTAATGTGAGTTTGCTGGTACCAGGTTTTCTCTACCATTCACTAGAGGTATTTTCTTAAAATGAATATGAATCAGTTATTCCTGAGTGTGACGGTCTCACTGTGCTCCCTGCAAAGGGAAGTAGCTGATGGAAGAGGAAAAGGACGCAGCTAAGTTTGTGGAATTGTATCTATTTCCCCAGTTGATTAGCATTCTGGATGCCAAAGGCCATACTGCAGGATTTAAGTGAATCTTGTTCTTTTAAGTCGTGAGAGGACGAGGCTGCTGACTGGGGAGGGAAGGCTGCTCTTCACCAGTCAACTGCTCTCTTTTGTAGCCTCTCCTTTGTTTCCCAACCAGTGCTAACGTTTTTTTTTTTCCTCAGCTACTTTATCTCCTTTCTTTTCTGTCAGTGAGATGATTCCCAAAATACCTTGGGGTGTAGTCACACTTTTGGATGTTCATTATCTCCAGATGCCCTCAGCTACAGATATTTATTTTCTGCAGACTTCAGTCTGCAAACAAAAATAAATAAATAAAGATAAACTCTGCGGCTTGTTATGGAAGCAGAGCAATCTAAACTGTTTTTCTCTTTCTGAGGTGGTTCAGAGACCTTAGCCCATCAGTATTTTTTTCCCCTCTAGGTTTTCTGTTTCTCAAAGGTAAAATCATATGCCAGTGACCATTTTTCATGCCACCCCATCCTTCCTCAATAATCTGCACCATTGGATTTTCCAGGCTTTCCTTGATCAGTGCTAGAAAGCCACTTGCAAATGAAGATTAAATGTATGGAAATTGCCGGTTTTGAGCCAAAGATGCTTGAAAACTAATGAGTGATATTTCAGACAACTGAGAAATGATTTGAATATGCTATACTTTGAAAACCTTACCCTCCTCTTCATAAAGGATGAACTTAAAAACCAGTTTGAATTCTTTGAATTCAAATCAAATTATAGCTGAGATTTGGGTTGCACAAATGCATTTATTCCATGGATATTTCAAAATGCTAATGTCTACCTCTTCTATTAATAATATTTTTACTTTTAGGGTCATCATTGTTCCAAATCAATAGCAAAACTGCCTAATTTCAAAAGACAACTTCTTTATTTTTCAAGTAGTCATTTAGTAACATGTAAAGAGTAGGAAAATAACCAAAAGGAAGAATAGTACAAACAATGGCTGAAGCAACTCCTTAGTAATCTTTTTTTTCTTGGCATGTAATTGTGTAAAATATATACCTCATGCTTTAGTCAATAAAATTTTTTCAGTGATAATATTTACTATAAATGCTTAATAGTTATAGTAAGATGTTCACTGAGAATGAATATACAACACCAATAATTTCCCTTTGAAAGTTAAGTTTATCACTTATGATTGCTTTCAGGTGCATGAGACATAAACTCTACTATAGTGAATTAACTAAATAGGCATTTATTTTTTCTCACATAGTAAGTGGGCTGAAGAAGAAATCCAAGAGTGAAATGGGAGCTCTGTGATTTTGGCATAGATTAAGTTTGCAGCTATAGCTCCGCTTTGCTTTCCTCAGCCATCTGGCTTTTACCCATGATCTCAGCATGACTGTCAAAGTTACTGCCATCAGATGTGCATTCCAGGCAGGAAAAAGGAGAAGGGCAAAGGGCACAAGGCCAGTGCCAGCCAAGTCTATCCCTTTTTATCAGGGAAATAACAGCGATATTACTATTGCCCCATGAAGTAGATTCCCATTTACATCTATAGATGAGAATGCCGTCATAACTCTATGCCTTGCTGCAAGGAAGTTCAGGGAGGTGTAACTTTTGCCCTAGTATTTTACTACTTAGAACAAAGTCAGAGAAAAAATACTTGTACGTGGATAATAGTACCTGCTTAACATATAAAATCAACGTGGTGTTGGTCAGAGTATAAAAAATGCCAAGTTATTTCAGATTAGTTCCTTGATATATTTTATTCAATAAAGAAAATGTCAACAAACAGAAAGAAGCCTGGTAAAAGCATGTTTATGAGAAATGTTGGCAGTTCCCATGCTCTGTCCAGGAGAGAGGGAATCTGATTCCAAGGGCTTTGTGATTTATATGATGATGATGATGAAATGGGGGGGATGGGAGGGGGAAGGATACCAAGAAGATTTACAGTTCTATTCTTAAAGCACCATACATTGTGATCTCCTAGCTCTACTGTTGGCTGGCTGAATGATGTTAAGCTAGTGACTTAAACATATTTTGCCTTGGTTTCCCCATCTGTAAGATGGAGATTGCATTAATACCTACCTCATTAGGTGGTGGTTATAATTTAACAAGTTCATATTTGCTAAATATTTAGTACAGTGTCTTTTACATAAGTCTTTGTTAAATAAGTAAAACAATCCCTATCGTAGAAGGAATTTATCAAGCTATGTTTTTTTCAGACATCAGGTTATATCTTTAATTAGCTTTAGTATGGCGTATTCACTATTGTATTCCCAGTTGCTGTATACTATAACAGTTCAATGCTTATTGAATTAAGAAATGAGTCTGAGTAGATGCTAAACCTTTTTTGGTTCAGCTAGCTCTACATGTTTGCATATTTATGAACAGTGTTATAATTCCTATGTAATCTGTTGAAGGATTCAACAAATGGACTTTGAGTAATTTCAGTTTATATAAGAGTAGTTTTTATGATATATTCATCAAATATCTTCTGATTATGAATTGATTTTGCAGGAAGCTTGACTTTTACATGACAACAAAGGTAACAAATTCTCGTTATATTGACCGATGTGTTCATTGTTCATTTGAACAGTTCGATTGTTTCTCTGAAATTAATAAGTTGTACTTCTGCTATCTACCTTGGTCATTGACACATTTGACTGCAGAAATAGTAAGATGGTTCATTACTGGCACAACTACATTATCTTTATACATATATCTAAACATCATATTGTACTCCATAAGTGTATGCAGTTATAGTTAGTCAATTAAAATACTGTTAATAAAATATAAATAATAAACATTTTCAATGCAGAATCAAATTCTGCCCCTAGGGTTTTAGATAAAGAACTGTAGACTTGTATTTGCTTGGAAGACATGTAAATTTTTAGTGAGGAGATAGTATGGACTGCTGGTTACCAGCCAGACTGTAAATACAGAAGGCCAGCTCTAGCCTTCTCTTGAGAAGGCTGCTGATCCCTTTTATGCCTCAATTTCCTCCTCTGCAAGATGAAGCAAGTATCAGTACTTAACTCTCATTCACACGGGGTTATTGCATGAATATAGACACAGGGCTTAATGTGATATGTGAGTAAGTCCTCAACAAGTGACGGCGACACGCACAGTCCAGGCCCGTGTGTTTTATGAATTTGTCAAATAATGGATGAGAAGTGATACTCGGGACTAAAGCGTAATATGGAATTCACTCATCAAATAGCCACTAAAGAGGGACAGGGAAAGAACTCTAATAATTCATCTTAAAATACAGATGTTTAAAAGACTCACCCTAGAAAAATACCACTTTGTCTTTCTGAACAAATATTGAATCTCCAGATCAGCAAATATCCCAGGGATTATCCCCAAATAATGACTTGGATAATTGGGACTTTATAAACTGATATTCAGTTTAACTGAGTATAATAATTTATTAATAACTATTTGAAAAGGGAAAATCAGGGCAGTGTAAGATGATACTTTATAACACATCCAAATACACTTCTATCTTATTAAACATGCAACACCGAGTGTTCTTTGTTAAAATAAAATATTTCATTGAACATCTTAGTGTATAAATTATTGATGGGCTCATTTTAACAATGTCCTAGTGGAATACTAGTCTCATTTTCACTTGTAGGGCATAGTATCCTTTTTCTGGATAAAAACCGTCCCCAGGTAGTCAATTTCTCCTCTAACTATTGGCGTATATGACCCTTTCATACAGTTAATGTTGGCTTAATTCTGTATTTCCCAACTACTTGGAAAAGATGGGCTGTAATATTGTGTTTTTCACTGATGCTTCAAGATGACTCTTCAAAGGGAAAAAAAATTTAAAGGCTAATTGTGTAAATGTGTTTTCTAAACACCCACTTTCCATTATTTCCAATGCTCAAATTCTTAAATGTATATTCTTTTCTGAAAATAAGTATTTGAAAGATCAGTTTGTTAGTCATTAAAAAAAAACTAAATAACATTGTCTCCCTTGAGGCTTCTGTAAATTGGACTTGGAAGATGCTTTTTTGGGGGTCAGGTATTTATTTGTGATAGGTGTTTTTCTACTTCAGAAAATCTGTTTCTATTTCAAACAATCTAGAGCAACAATAACTAAAAACCTTGTGAGAATTAATTTAAATATCTCGATGGGAGAAATGTGGTATTTTCCCCCACTTCCTTTATATGCACTTTTTTTTGAAAAGATGATCTAATGAATATTAAAAAGATTCCTGATGTGATAAAGTTCAGGTTTTAATAAGAAAATCTTAGTGGACCTAATAGTAAAATACCTGTCTTCACTCTGCCAGCTTAATAGTGTCCCAAATATTCATCATTAGTGTCATTTATGGTCATCTTAAGACTGGCATTTTAACTGGGTTAAACCTCATGTTATCTGGTAGGACAGTCACTTACTCAGTCATGGATGTGTGTTCATAAATAGCAATGCCACATACTTTATAATGAGAGATAAAATGCATACTTTGATATGAATACTATTTACGACTTCATCTTTTGTAACTGCGTGTTGTTTACCACTTTCCTCTGTGATCGTAAACAGAGTATGTGAGAAATACATTTTTAATTGGGTTTACCTTTTCCAAATAGTTGCTTTCTCAATTATGTATTTTTCTGACTAAAAATACTTGGGGATTTCATCAAAAATCAAAACTTTTGCACTTCTAAACACACAAATCAGGAAAGTAGGGAGAAAAAGCCTACAGACAGGGAGAAAATATTTGCAAATGAAATATCTAAGGCATTTATATCCAGCATATAAAAAGATTTCTTACAACTCACTAATAAGAAAAGTAACCTACTTCAAAACTAGGAAACCGATTTTAATAGATACTTTCCTAAGAAGATATAAGAAGGACCAGTAAGCGCATGAAAAGATGTTCAATATCGTTGTTTATAAGAAAAACGCAAATCAAAACCACAGTGAGGTACTGCTTCACACTCACTGGAAGAGTTATAAACAAAAGACAGACAATAAGATTTGGTGAGGAGGTGCAGAAATTGGAGCCTCATCCACTGTGGGTAGAAATCTAAGGTGGTGGTGTCACTTTGGAAAAGAGTTTGGAAGTTTCTCAAAATGTTAAAAATAGGATTACTATATGACCCAGGAATCCTAGTCTTAGGTATAGATCTGAGAGAATTGAAAAATGTTTCTACACAAAGACTTTCACATAAATGTTCTTGCCAGCATTGTTTACAATAGTCAAAAAAGAAAAAAATCCCAAATATCCATCATTGAATTGATAAACAAAATGTGGTATATCAACACAATGAAATAATGGTATTAATAGGTATGAAGCTCTGATACATGCTATAACATGTATGAACCTTAAAGACATACTAAGAAACCAGACACACATGTTGCATGATTCCATTTTTATGAAATAAAGGCAGACCTTTAAAGACAGAAAGCAGATTAGTGCTTTCCTGGGGTGGAGCGGGAACGGGCGTGGGGTTTCTATTTGAGGTGATGCAAATATCTTCTAAAACTAGATTAAGGTAGTGGTTAAACAATTCTCTAAATATAATAAAAATCATTGAACTATACACTTATAATGGATGAATTTATGGTATGTAAATTATATCTCAATAAAGTTGTTAAGGAAAAATACCTGAAAAGAAATTTCTATGAAATCAGAAAATTTCATAGAAAAAAAATGAAGTCCCCTATAATCATCCTATTTCCCCAAATTGTTACTGACAGCAAATTGCTGAATTTTATGTCATTTTTCCCCAAAACGATTACTTCTTTATGCTTACTGTTTCATATAAGCTTTTTACACCTAATGTTCCTCCTAATACTGTTAAGTAATTTGTACATTTATGATGACTATACAGTATTTAATCTTAGTATGCATCACAATTTAGTTTTTCTTATTTATTAAGATATAACCTGTATAGAGTACACAAATTTCAAATGTACATCCTGATGAATTTTTACATCTGTGTACTTTGTGCCAGATACTTAAAGCACTCCATCCAGCAGGGTCTACTCATCCTTCCCTGTTTCTTTACTTCTTGCCCTAATGCTAAACACTATTTTGAGCTGTCATGATAGTTTTGCCTACTTTTGAATTTCATATAAATGGATTCATATAGTACGTAATCTTATGTATGGTTTATTTTACTCAATACCATGTTTGTGAGATTCACACATGTTTTGTGTTATAGTGGTTGTATTTCATTCATTTTCATTGCTGACTAGTACTTCATCGTATGCATTTATCACAGCTCTACTGCTGGACATTTGGAGCAATTTCCTCTGGTTTTGCTCTGATAAATACAGCTATTATAAACGTTCTTGAACATTTCTTCTGGTGGACATATGTGCCAACTTAGCCATGTATCTATGAAGGGAGATTTTGGGTTGCAGAATATTTTACTATGTATATTTACCTTAATAGAGGCTCCAGTTTTCCAAGGTGCATAGTTTATTATTGATTCAATTACTTTCCGTTATACTTTTTTGTTTACATTTTTTATAGCACAAATAACTCTGAAAGGAAAAATCCAGATTGAGCTGCATAAAGGTGCATTTTTTTGGACAAAGGGTAATTATTTTTACAAAGTGTGTGATAAATTTCATCAAAATCTCCTTCATAAAAATAGTATCAATTTTCACTCCAATCTTTTTCACTTTTGTACAGTATTTTATAAATTACATGAGATATTCAACACTTTATTATAAAAGACTTTGTGTTTGTCAACCTAAATAAGAAAGAGAGAGGCTCTCTAAAAGAAAAAGGTATTTATTTGGGAGTAGAGAATTGCAATGGGAATATGCAAGCCATAGTAAACTATGTTCAAATTCAGGAAGCTAAAAGAATACAAAGGTTTTTAAAGCAAAAATGAAAAGGATTGCATTCTTCATTTCTGCCATGGTGTTTTTTATGTCTAGGATTTCCTTTTTTGATCGTTCCTTAGAGTTTCCATCTTTTGGTTTATACCACCCATCTGTCCTTATATGTTGAATATTTTTTCATTAGAGCTCTTAAACATATTAATCATAGTTATTTTAAATTCACTGATAATTTCAACACCTGTGCCATATGTGAGTCTGGTTCTAATGCTTGCTTTGGCTTCCTTTGTTCAGAAAACTTTTTGTTTTTATTGCCATTTGGCATGCCTTCTAATTGTTTGTGGAAAGCTTATATTTGGTAAAAGGAACTGTGGGTAAATAGGCCCGAGGTCTTATGTTATCTTTTCTATGAGTTGGGCTGTGTTTAATTTTTGCTATATATGCATGTATCAGAGGCTTTACCTTTCTCTAATTTCCTTTTTATTTTCTTTTTCTCTTGACTTTGGGATCTCTAAATACTCCTCAGATAGAGCCTGGCTCTTTGCAGCTCTTTCAGCTTTAACCCATTCTTTTTATATTGAAGCGTGTTCTCTCTCTCACTCTCTCTCCCTCTCTCCCTCCCTCTCTCTCCCTCTTGGTTGTAAAGTATGGGGAAGGGAACTGTTCTATAATCCTAAAATGAAGTCTCAGTCTTTCGGTGGCTCTGGCATGTGGCCTTCACAAGTGCTTCTTCAGGTTTTTATCCCCTTAGATAAGACCCAAAGGTTAGTGGGGGCTGAATGGAGAAATCAAATCCCTCCTCCCAGCCGGGATAGGTAAAGCCTTTTCTCCTGTTAGGGAGGAGGCTCTAGGTGCATTTCACAATATTTAACCTTCTCCCTCCCCTGCCAGAGACACGGGGGATGGTTCTCACATCCCCACCATGAAAATCTGCCAGGATTACTGAGGTAATACCCACAAAGTTGTACAGCCGTCCTAAGATTGTGGCCCATAAGATTTTTCATTCTCAGACTAGTCTACAGTCAGATACTAAAAATTCCTCAAAATTGCTATTTAAGTGTTTTTATCAGTTTATGAGTCCAGTGACTTCTGCTCTAAGTAAGCAGATCAGAGCTGTGACTCTGGATTCATTTGTATCTCTAAATCTTGGGGTAGTGATTTGCCTTCAGAACTCAGTTTTTTGATAGATCCAAGAAAGGTGGTTTCTTTTCAGTTTTTTCAGCTTTTTCTTGCAAAGGTGGAAATAATGTGTTCCAAGATCTTTACAGATCAGAGATGAAACTAGAACTGATTTTGACAAAGGTGCAAAAGAAATTCCTTGAACGGAGCCTGAGCCTTTTCAACAAATGGTGCTACAATAATTGGATGTCCATAAGCAATAAAATAAATCTTGCCTAAACCTCATATTTGTACAAAAATTCACTCTGAATGGATCGTGGAATTCAGTGTAAAATGTAAAGCTACAAAACTTTTAGAAAGTATAGGAGAAAATCTTCAGGATATAGATCTCAACAAAATGTTCGTAAACTTAACATTGAAAGTATAGTCTATAAAAAAAAATTGATAAATTGTCCCTTATCAAAATTAAAAATATTTCTCTTCAAAATTACTTGTTAATTCTGGAGATAGCATTTCATAAAGAGGGAAACTGCCTTATCTGAGAAGATCAGACATACAGGAGAAAATATTTACAAACCATATATTCAGCAAAGGAGTAGTATTAAGAATATATAAAAAGCTGAGCACAGTGGCTTGTTCCTGTAATCCCAGGTACTCAAGAGGCTGAAGCAAGAGGATCACTGGAGGCCAGGAGTTTTAGGTCAGCCTGGGCAAGATAGCAAGACCCCATCTCTTAAAAATATAAAATTAAATAAATTAGCCAGGCATGTTGGTGTTGTACACCTGTAGTTCCAGCTACTTTGGAGGCTGAGGTGGGAGGATTGCTTGAGACCAGGAGTTACCAGTCTGGGAGACACAGCAAGACCCGATCTCAAAAAAAGAAGAAAAGAATATATAAAAATACTCAAAACGGTACAAAAAGTAAACCATCCAATTAAAACACGTGCAAAAGGCCTGAAGAGACATTTCAATGAAGACAATCTGCAGGTGGCAAACAGCATATGAAAAGATGTTCAGCGTTAGCCCTCGGGGAGATGAAAATTAAAAATACAATAAGACACAACTACACACCTATTAGAACGGCTCAAGAAAAATTGGCAAGGATAGGGAGAATCAGGATGGTTCCTACACTACTGAGGAAAATGTAAAATGACATAGCCACTCGAAAACAGTTTGGTCATTAACAACAACAACAACAACAACAAAAAAAAAAACTAAACATGCAACTACCATATAACCCAGCAATTATACTCCTGGGCATTTATCTCAGTTAAATGAAGATTATGTCCATGCAAAAACCTGTATGTTTATATTCATAGCAGCTTGTTCCTAACAGCTCCAAACCGGAAGCAACCAAATGTTTTTCAGCGGAGGAATGATCAAAGAAACTGGTACATCCATACTATTGAATACTCTTTGGCAATAAAAACGAGCAAATTACTGATACCAACTTCAACCTGGATGAATTTCCAGATGATTATGCTGGGTGGGAAAAGCCAGTCCCAACAGTTTACAAACTTGAATTCTATTTATATAAGATGCTTGAAATGAGCACAAGAGATAGGGAGAAGAGATTAGTGGCTGATGGGGTTAAGGAGGGACGATGAGTGGAAGGGGTGCTGCTATTATATAAAAGGGCGGTGAGGGGTCCTTGTGATGGAAGTGGGCAGTCTCTTGACTGTATCAGTGCCAACAGCCTGGTTATGATATTGTACTACAGTTGTGCAAGATATTTCTATTGGGGGAAATTGGGGAAAGTCTATAGGAGATAGCTCTGTATTTTTTCTTGCAACTGCACGTGAATCTGCAATTATCTCAAAATAAAAATTTTAATTACAAAAGCTACAAAGACAGAAAAAGAATTTCCACATACCCTTTATCTAGATTTCCCCAATGTTAACGTTTTACAACTAGTCTTGCTTCATGATCTACCCCATCCCCATTATGTGTGTGTGTGTACATACACATATTTATCCTATTTATATTTTATTTTCTCAAATGTTTGAGAGTAAATGGCAAACACGATGCCACTTCACTTGTAAATATTTCAGTGTACATTTTCTAAAAAACAAGGATGTTCTCATATAATCGGAGTATAAGTTATGAAATCAGGAAGTTAACACTGATAATGCTAGTAACTAATCCACAGACCTTTTTCAGATTCTTCCAGTTGTCCCACGAATGTCCTTCCTTGGTCCAGGATCTAGAATTCTGCTCTGCATTTATTTGACCTGTTCCTTTAATCCCTGTTAATCTGGAAGAGTTCTTCAGTCTGTCTTTGTCTTTCCTGACCTCGCTGTTTTCAAAGAGTCCTGGCTGAATGTCCCTCAGTTTGGGTTTGATGTGGGTTTGTGGCAGGAATAGTGCAGAAGCCAGTTGGTGTTCCTTTCCGTGCACACTCTCAGGGCGCTCTGGAACTTGATTAAGGAGGTGTCTGCTAGTCGCTGTACTGTAGAGTTTCTATTTTTCCCTTTTTAATAAGTATATATTTTGTGGGGAGGTAAATATGTGGAAAGTTGCATTTGAAAGATGAGCAGTGAGTAGTTATAAAAATCCTGTTTTGAGGGTGGAGATGGCATTTCAGAAAGAGGGAGACTGTGGGAAGTCCCTGAGGCTAAAAACCTAGAGTTTGAGAGAGAAAGTCTCAGTGCCACATGTTACTGAGTTTGACACCCTAAAGTTTTTAAACAAAGCAGTGGCACGATCAAATGTGTGTTGTAGAAAGATCATTCTGGCTGTATCAGAAATAGATTGAAGGTATGACAAGTGACTTCTATTTTATATCCAACCATTTTATTTATTTGCAATTTACTTTTGGTACATGGTATGATATAGATATTCAGTTCTTTTACTCTACCAATGATAACTTTTCTCAGCATCATATAATTTAAAAATAGCCTATTTTGTTTTGACTTATATTACAAAAGAATACACATTTATTCCCTCAAAACTGTATATTAAGTGCCCGCTATATTTCAGGGACCATTCTAGAAACTGGAATGGAGAAGTGAATAAGATAAACCTAAGTCCTCACCCTTCTGGATGCCCTGTGCCCTATAATATTTATTTTAGAATAATCAGATAATAGAGCTAAGTATTTTAAATTTTCTCCCAGTATTTAATCCATGCATGCAATTGTATATATGTATTTTTGTATTTATTTTTATAGGTTAAAAAACTATAATACAACAATGCAGAAAATACTACCATTAAAAACTTTGATATATGTCATTACAAACATCAATGCAGTTTAAATTTTTCCTTTGAAATAGTACATTTTATTTTATTTTTGTAACCTCCTTTTTCACTCAATATATTTTAAATGTCTTGCCAGATTCTTAACTGTTCTTGTATAATGTTATTTTGATTTGCTCTATAGCATTCTCTTGTATTGCTATACCATAAATTATTTAACCAATCCCAGAGTCTACCTAAAATGGAGTGATTAAATTGAAGAAGGTGAATTGTTCTGCATAATAAAGGGATTGAATTTGTTTTCCCTTGGTGGCCCTGGAGTAAGGGATATGGTACAGTTTACTGAAAGCTAATTCACTGAATGGTCTATTCACCAAAAGTGGGGGCTCTCTATATGGGACTGTAAAAAGAAATGAGAGAAGTGACTTGATATGGAAGGAGCTCTTTTTGGAAACAGAGTGGCCTCGTGACCTAAGAAGGGAGATGGCCGGTGTGGCCTGCAGCAGGGGTCACCAATAGATTGCCACAGATAAGGTAGCTGGTGTTTAATTTTAAGCTGTTCTGTTGCCTCAAAAATCTCCAAACTATTGAGTGAAGAATGACATTTTTGCAAAGAAATGTGAACCAAAGGCTCAAGTTATATAATTTTAGTAAAACACAGAAGGGGTAGGCAAGAATGCTAAATAAAACTTACACTTTCACTAAATTTCGAGCACACACTTGTTTACTATCATTATTAGAAGTGGTATTACAAAGTCCTGTGCCCTGTAATATTTATTTTAGAATAATTAGATACTAGAGCGAAGCATTAGATGATTAGAAGATGCATTATTTTGTTCATTTAGAGACATTGTACCATAGTGGTCAGGAGTTTGAGTCTCCATTAAGGGCTGGGTTAGAATTTTAGTTCTGCCACTTGCTTGCTGGGCGATTTGGTCCCTGTCTCTAAGAATCTGTTTCTTTGTATGTCAGCATGTGAACATTATGGATATTGAGTACGTAAGGCTGTGAAGAAGAGGAGTATGTGAAAGCAGGCACGTGATGTACTTGGCACAGTGCTTGGCATATCAGCTATTAGGTGTTGAGCTTATGTGATGATGGTGGTGATGATGCAGCACAAGCATTTGATACATGATGCCAAGTTGGCCTCTGTAAAGCTTGTATCAAAATATATTTCCAGCACCGTGGATTTTTGCACGATTTAAATTTGAAATGTTTATTCCAGTGTCTGCCACTTATTAAATGCCCAATTAAATGTCCAATAAATATCTCCCTCCATATATGAAGATGGGAAGATAAGAGATATCAGTATTATGCTCTATCTTGAATTTTCTAACAGTAATGCGTGCCTACAAGGTAGTTTCAACTTTGTTCCAATGGAATTAATAAAAATAATAAGATTCTTCAGTAACTTTCTCAGGGTCACCCAACATGCAGGAAACTCTCCTTTAATGCAAAAAGGACATCTGCAGAGATAACTTCTTAGACATGGTGGCATTTCTTCTCCACTTAAAGCTTTCATAGAGCTTTTCCAAATCTCCAGTATAAGTTCAACACAAATACTCTTGCACCAACATCGAGGTCATTTTTTACTTTTATATGTACTATTTCTCCCTTGACAGTCTCATCTCCCAAATCGAGTGCCATGGGCGATTGTTTGTTTACAGCACCTCTACATCTTCCTCTCTCCTGCACTTCTTGCCCTGGAAAGATCATAAAATATTTGACTGTGGTAGGTAGTTAAAGTGTTCTTAAAAAAAAAAAAAAAAAAGTCAAGAAGTTCAATTAAAGGTATTAGGAAATTTTTATCTGGTTAGTATTTGCCCAGCCCAGGATAATGGAGAGAGATTATGTATAAGTGACTGCTGATCATTAAAAAGAAATAATAAGTAAAAAAGAAAAAGGAAAAAGCTCCATCAGCCATAAAGCAAGCAGCTGACAGGGGCTTGTATGAGATGCTAAAAATAATGTCCCCATTAGTGAACCAACGCTTTCAGCAAGTCAGAATGGGATGAGGGCACTTAAGAGAGGGCAGCTATGATGGAATGGAAGCTGCGACTGGGTGAGGCGGCCAGCAGAAATTCTATGGGAATGAACCGTGCTTTCTGGTTGGAACTTTTTTCAGGGTGCATGACAAAAAGCCAACTCAAAGAGGACTGAGCAAAGGAAATGCACTGGCTGTTGTCTAGGCGATTGGATCCAGAGGTCCAAATGAAGCTGCCATCTGGTCACTCTTTCCCCTTCTTGGCTCTAATTTTCTCACAGTGGCTTTATTCTCAAGCCAGCTTTCCTCACGATGGTGGCTATGAGCTTTCAGACCCTTCAGTCCTTCCTCTGATCTTCTCAGCAGCCTGAGGGGAAAGAGAGAGAGAGAGAGAGAGAGAGAAAGTGTACTTCTCTATCTCAGTTAATCCAGGCTGCTATGATGGAGTCCCATAGACTGACAGATGGCTTCCACAGCAAACACTTATTTCTCACAGTTCTGGAGGCTGGGAAGTCCAAGATCAAGGTGTCGGCTGATTTGGTTCCTGGAGAGGACCTTCTTTTGGGTTTGCAAATGACTTCTTGCTGTATCCCCTCATGGCAGACAGAGATAGTGCCCTGGTCCCTTCCTCTGCTTGTTAGGGGCACTCATCCCATCATGGGGGCTCCACCCTCATGACTTCATGGAAACCCGCATATCTCCCACAGGCTTCACGTTGGAAATTAGGGCTTCAACTTATGAATTTGGGGGAACACAAACGTGTAGTCTGTAACATTCTTTTACTCAAATAGTTCCACGGAAATCTGGGGGCTGGGTTTCTGGCTCTGGTGTTGTGGCCAGGTGAGGGAAAGGAGAGAAGAGGAAGTAGAAGATGATGAGCTCTCAGGTTCTTATCCAGCCTTGGGACTGAGGTCTGAGCCTTGTGGGATGAGAGAGCTGAACGATAAGGTTGTCAGGGCTGTTTTCCCCAGGAGTCTGGCTGCTGCTTGGCAGGGACAGTATTGCTCCAGTCCTGGTGGCAGAGGGATTCACAGACTTGTGCTGAGAAAGTTCTCCCCATTTCTGTGAGGAGTCCAGAGAGCCTCTGCCCCAGGGAGCACTGTGAGAAGCCAGCCTTGCTGGCCTCCGTGAGGGCCTGAGCTCCAAGAGACAGCACAGTGAGCACAGAAGAGCATTCTCAGGGAGGACGTTCTCCCAGTTGGCAGTGGGGAACTCTCCTTCAGTGAGTATGGGTCAAGAACTAGCAGTAATTAATAATTTTTGTATATTGGTCTTTTGTTCTGTAACCCCTTAAAATTCACTTATTGTTACAAAAAAATTGTAGATTTTATTCTGTTTTTATCTATATTATGTTCGCTTATTAGCTACAATTTTGGTTTCTTCTTTTGGCATTATTTTAGAATGTATGATGTTTAACTTACACAGTCTACCTTCAGATGATAGTACACAGCATCATACACGGCACAGAAGCTATCTAATAGTATACTTTCATTTTTGTCATCTTGTCCTTAATGTAATCTTTGTATACATTTACTTCTATATATTTTATATTTACCACAATTATTATTTTTGTTCAAACAGTTAATTACTGTTTAAGTAGATTTAAATGATAAAAAATTTTATGTATTTACCCATGTTGTTATGATTTCTAGTGTTCATTTTTTTTTTTTTTTTTTTACTTCCATCTGGTATAATTTTCCTTCTGCCTGAAGGATTTCCTTTATTTTGTGTAGTGCAGATCTGAAGATTCAGTTTTTGCATGTCTGAAAATGTTTTTATTTTACCTTTCTTTTTAAACATACCTTCCTGAGTATGGAATTTTAAGGATAACAGTCCTCACCTGCCTCTCATACTTTAAAGATGTGGATCCACAATCTTCTCCCTGGCCTTCTTTCTGATGAAAAATCTCCCATTATCGTTATCTTTGCTTTTGTTATCAAATATTTTTTTTCTCTCTGGCTGCTTTGAATTCTTTTCTTTATCATTCGTTTTGAGATATTTAATTATGATATGCTCTTGAGTAGTTTTATGTTTCTTGTGGTTGCTTGGGATTCATTGAGATGCTTTGATCTGTGGCTTTCTTGTTTTCATCAAATTTGAATAATTTTTAGGCATTAGTTTTTCAAATATTTTTTTCTTCCCCTTGTCCCTCATCTTCTGAAACCTCAACTACCCATATATAATATCATACCACATTGTTCCATGGCTCTCTGATGCACTTTTAATTTTATTTTTAATTCTACTTTCTTTTTGTATTTTATTTTGTATAATCTCTATTTGTACATCTTCAAATTCATTTTTTACCTGCACTGTCTAAACTCCTAACCTAGTGCATTTTTTATTTTCTTCTTTAACATTATAAATTTTCATCTTCATGCATTTAATCAGGCTTTTTAAAAAAAAAATCTTCCACATGTATAATTAACTTTCTCAAATTAACACAGGTAAAGTAACTATTTTAATGCCCTTGGCTACTAGTTCTAAACATTGGTGTCACTTCTAAGTTGGTTTAGGGAGAATTGATTCATTTACTCCTCATTGTGGGCTGTATTTTTCTGATTCTTTGCCTGGCTGCTCATCTTATGTTGGTTGTTCTGTTTTCGTATTTCTATGTATATTCTCAAACTTTATTTTGAGATTAAGTTAAATTACTGGGAAATAGTTGAATTGTTTTAAGTCTTTTCTGATTTGTATGGTTAGACCACAGCAGCTTTGTGCCTAGGACTGATGATTTATGATACCTGAATCAAGCCCTTTTCACTGTTCTACAAAACACCCCATGACTAAGAGGTTTCTCAGTCTGGTTTATCAGAATGGGCACTATTCTCAGCCTGTGTAAGGCCTTTCCTGTTCCCTCTAATCCTTTCCGATGGTTCTCACCATTACCTGCTACGGTTTCCTCACAAACATGCACAGGTCTGTACTCTGAAGAAGGGTCGGGTGGGACTCTCTGCAGATCTCTGGAGTTCTCTCCACATGAATCTCCCTCTTCCAGTGCTCTGTTCCGTGAGCTGCAGCCCACGTAGCCTCCTGGACTCTCCTCTGTTTCCTCAACTCAGCGAGTCCACCAGGCTACACCAGGTTCTCTTTTCTTGTTCCAAGGCTGAAAAACTCTTTCAATGTACTAACCCAGGAAAAGCATAGGATTTACTTCATTTGTTTCTCATGTTTCAAGGAATTACTTTCCTTTGCTGCCTAAAGTCCGGTGTCTTGCAGATCACTGTTTCATATATTTTATCTGTTTTCTTTTTGTTGTCATGATTTTAGGTGGGACAGTAAATCTGGTCCCTGTTACTCCATCTAGCTAGGAGGGGAAATCATTCCTTGTAGTTTGAATTTTGACAAGTTACTTAATCTTTTGGAGTAGACATCAGATATTTAAAAAAATTTTTATTTGGCTGTGCAGTTAATTTTCTTTTCCAGAACTGCGTCTTCTCACCTGATGTAACTGACTGCCACATGTCTCCGTGATCTCTGTGGCAGAAGTGATCATGTGACTCGGGCTGGCTGGTCAGTATAACCCACGACCACAGTGACTGGCGTGGGCATGGTTATAGATAACCAGCTATACAAACCCTAGCCATTTCAGGACAACTTGCTAAAAATTTCGTTAAGAAAGCCACCAGTCTTATTTCTAGTATCGCCACAAGGATGATGTTACCATGGAGCTACTGGGATTAACTTGGCTACCACAGGGAAAGAGCCCACCTAAGCATCATGTAAAAGCAAATATATGGAACACAGGTTTTGGACACAAATAGGGAAAAAGTCACAGCCCTGTGGATTCAGTTCTGATGGGAGCCAGAACTAACTTTTCATTTTTAAATTGTATAAACCAGTACATATTAAATGCTTCCTTCCCACTATTTTTTATTGTTTTCCCCTACTCTTGTTTTCGCTTAAGTACTTTGAGTGAAGATCTCATCTCTTGAAACCAATGCAATCCTCCTAATTCATCTCCATAAGCTTCATTGTTTTTCACATTTTCAAAACGTGATATATTTCTCTTTCTATATATATCTGTAACATATCTGTAACTTATCCATAATGTATCTATATTTATGGTGATGCTCATATTTATAGCTTCTAGTGTTGTGAGGATCAAATTGGATGGTGATCTGTTTCAGTAATTATTCCCTCTTCTGGTAACAGTTCCTTCTTTTACTTTCTACATTATTTAGTTGACTTGTAACAGCCCACATGCTAATAGTCTTGAGTCGGTCATGTGACCCAGGCCCACAGGCACATTCCATCCCCTGGCCATATTGATTGGTTCAAGGATGCACATATAATTCTTGGTGGTCAAATGAAACCTAATGCCCAGGGGTTTTGCTATAACTATTGGGAATTCCTCTGGGAGTTCTGATAGCAAACTTACGGAGCTCCTATAAGCTTCCATGTGGACGGGGTGTGCCTAGGAGCTACATCAGTATCAGGAAGAAGGACAAAGAAATACAGGAACAAGTGGAGGGAAAGAGAAAGCAAAACACCTTTTTAAACTCATTAAAGTTCCTCAATCTACTTGGTATTTTTAAATGATATAAGAGAATAAATTATTCTCTTTTTTTCCTTAAGCCAGTTTGAGTTGAGTTTTTATCACCTATAACTTCTATGGTATGGTGATGATGATGATGGTGATTGTTGGTATTTCTGTTGTTTTAATAATTGTTATTATGTAATTACTGGAAATGCTGGCAGCACATTTTGCGAACTAGATCTCTTTCCTGTACCTGCTTCTCTTACTCCTGCACCATGAGCAGGTAGCTTCTTATGTTAACACACCTCCCCAGTAATGTCATTTCAGAACTCTGTGTGTGTGGTTGGTAAAAGAAAATTTTGCATGATTCCATTCAAAAGGTATTTCTTTACTTCACACCCCATCTTACCTCTTGCCAATACATCTTCATAATTTTTTAGGTTTAACTAATTACTACACCAGTCAGTGGCAAAGCTTCTCAGCTAAGGTGCCGGAGTCTCAGCTGCCTTAAAGACGAATTGTTAAGGGAGTCTTGGGATGAATAAAATACCATGTCTTCCATCACCTCTTTATAGGATGTCTGGGATTCCTTGTACTTTGATAATGGCTATCATTCTTTAATGACAACTTGTTAACATTTAGATTATCCTTTTGTGTTCTAGCAAGTGACCATGCTGGCAAACTACAAAGGGAACCTGGGTGTATTAAAGATATAGAGCAGTCCTCCTGCCTGGAATACAGAATTTCTTTTCATTTGGTTCATATAAAACACCCGCCAAAGCAAAACATCTCCAGCTGCTCCTCAGAACCCAGGATGCTTCTATACTAAAAATGGGTTTTGTTCTTACACTGGTACAGAGCACTAAAATTGGGGCCAAACCATATACTGAAAATAATGTTAAAACAAGTGATACAGAGCCTTGCTACTTAGTTTGTTGCACAGACCAGAAGCATGAGCATCAGCTTGTTAGATATGCATAACTCAGGCCTGAGCCCCAATTTGCTAAACCAGAAGCTGTATTTTAATAACAGGTACTTTGCAGGCAAGTTAAAGTTTGAGAAAGGTACGTATTGAGCATTTTTTCCCAAATTTAGTTGAGTATTACAATCGCCTGAGGAGCTTGTTTACAAAATACATATTCCCTGAGCTTGTTAAAAATCATGGTTACATGGACCTGAAGATCCTTTTTTAATGGGTTTGGAAGGGTTTTAGGTATTTTAATTTTTAACCGGCCCCTCCAGTAATTTACAGGCTTATGGTTTATTTATTTTTGATGTGTTTTTTATTTCAGAATATTATGGGGGTACACATGTTTAGGTTTATATATATTGCCTTTGCCCCACTCGAGTCATTTCCTTTGGGTAGAGACCCAGTAATAGGATTGCTGGATCAAATTGTATTTCTGCTTTTAGCTCTTTGAGGTGTCTCCATATTACTTTCCACAAAGGTTGTACTAGTTTGCAGTCCCCCCAACAGTGTATGAGTGTTCTGTCTCTTGGCATCCATGCAACATTTGTTGTTTTGGGACTTTTTGATAAAGGCCGTTTTCACTGGAGTTAAGTGATATCTCATAGTGGTTTTGATTTGCATTTCCCTGAAGATTAGAGATGTTGAGCTTTTTTTCATATGCTTTTTGTCCATTAGTCTGTCATCTTTTGAAAAGTTTCTGTTCATTTCTTTAGCCCACTTTTTAATGGCGTTGTTGGATTTTTTTATTGTTGATTATCCTGAGTTCTATTAGTATATAGATTCTAGTTACCAGCCCCTTATTGGATGTGTAGCATTCTCCCATTCTGTAGGTTGTCTATTTGCTCTCATGATAGTTTCCTTGGCAGTTGAAAAGCTTTTCAATTTGATCAGGTCCCATTTATTTGTTTTTGTTGTTGCTGTGATTGCCTTTGGGGGTTGTCTTCATAAATTCTTTCCCTAGGCCGATGTCTGTGAGAGAGAGAGAGAGAGAGAAATAGCGCGCGCGCGCGCACGCAAGCCTGTATACATGTATGAGGTCCATCTGGTAAGTATCCAGCCTTTGTTAATATAACAAGAACATATTACGTGGCTGGATACTTTTCAGACCTCATATATATAATGTATATGTATATATGTATGTATGTAATATAGGTAACTGTTCATATCTATGAATGCATTACTTTAATATATCTCTGAACATTTACCTATGTTTTATTTCAATTTAGCCATTAGCCCTTATGAATAATAACATAATAGCAATAATAGCTAATACTTATGGAGAGTCTACTATGTGCCAGGCACTATTTTAAGCCCTTTTATTAACTTGTTTAATTACCATGGCAATTTGGAATTATTACCATTCTAAATTTTTGTATATATAAATGTATAATATATATAAACTTAAAGGTGTATATAATACATAGATTGGGTGTATATATCTTAAGGATGTATGTATATATATTGTACTAAAATTAAGTGAAATTTTTAAGTGATTTTTATCTATGTCCACAACAGTGGCCTATTTCTAATTTTGATTTCTGATACTAAAGAAGTGAGTTTTAGTTATCTCTGTAAATCTGGCAAAAGTTATGAATTTTTACACCTGAAAAATGTGCATTTGTTCACACACCCCTCGATACATGGTGCAAAATGCAATGTATTAACATGTGATGATAGGGCATGTCGCAGGTGGAATGGCAAGTCATGCCATGGGTCCAGATTACGAATCCTTACAAATCCTTGCACTGACCTCTGGATTCCCTAAAGGCAGAACTGTCCTTATCGGTATTTGTGCCTCTGGCTCCTGATACGATGTCTGGCACAGTGGGGGTGCCCCATAAGTGACTGTTAAATTGATCATATACCTTTCTGGTTATCAGCAATTGATTCTACACTTTCACTTCTGTTGAATGACAGAAAGATGTCAATAATAATTAGAATAATTATTGCAGAATTTGGATATGTATTGTAAAACATATACCAGAATGGTGCTTCTCAAACTTTAATGTGCACAAGAATCACCTGGGATTCTTGTTAAATGTAGATTCTAATTCAGTAGTTCTGGGACAGGCCTAAGAGTCTCTGTTTCTAATAATCTCCCAGAACACCCTGATGATACTGGTCCAAGGATCACCATACCTTGAGGTGCAAAGCTATAGAAGATACATGATGGAGAAAGGGAAGGGATCTTCATTTACATCCCAGCTTCTACATCAGTAACTTCATAATGTCAGGCAATGTCATTCAGTACATATTTATTGAGCACTTACTATCTAACATGTAGTATTCCAGGCACTAGAAATAGAGTGCTGGACAAGATCAATAGTCTTATTTTTAATGGATCTAGTTATATAATGACTTAGAATTTTTTCTTAAAGACTTGTTGAAAATGAAATAAGCATATGTAAATAAACCACCCAGCACAATTTCTGGCACATGGTAGGTGTTTAATATATTATTCTTTTTGAGGACATAAGTTCACATTCCCTCATGCCCCTTCTGTATGCAAGCTCTTCAGGGCCAGTCTTGATGTCAGCAATGTGATAACCAGCTGGGAATCAATGAAGGACGGTAAATCAAGTTTCTCATGAATAATACATTAGGTTAATATTATGCAGTATAATAGGGAGCTGACTGTATATAATTTAAAGAGGCTGAGAGACTTTTTGGACTAAATTCTTGGTCATGAATCAAAAGCCGTGATGTCTAATCTTCAGTTTTTCACTGAAGCTTTTTGAAATTCTGGACAGGTTCTCATAACTTACATTCTGCTTCCTATAAAATAAGGTAGTATGGAATTAACTCATGGAAATGGACTGTTAAAACACTTAATAATTCACTTCAACAAATATTGATTGAGCATCTATAAGGCAGTATTCCTTATTGGGGACAAAAGTGATTTCAGTCATAAGTCTGTATTCCAAGAACATTGACATTATTAGGAAAGCAAGCCTTGCATTTGTTCATTTTATTTATTCATTCACTCATTCATTTGACATGTACTCATCAAATGCGGTCAGAGGTGACAAGGTGAACACGATGCAGTCCTTGATCCCCTTGAGGAGGGGCTAAACATAGACACAAACAAATTGCACAAAACTACTATGGGATGAAATGGAAAAGCATATGCAGAAATGACAAGATGAGAGTCATAGATTACAAAAATTTCAGAATTTTAAGGTTTATAGAGAATAGAAAAACCTGAATAAATTTGAATGTTTTGGAACAGGTATTAATATCAGAGGAGTGTATTTATGGGTGATTATTAAGATTTGGTCAGGTTGAAAGATGATGGAAAACATTCTTGAAGAGCAAAACCATATAACCCATTGCCCATGTAGCTGATTACTTGCTATGCACCAAGGACCACGTGGGGCCAGAACATTCTGTCAAGATAGAATTTCCTAGCCAGTAGCAAAAAGGCATGCAAACAAATTAGCCGATTATGTGAGATACAAGAGAACTGTGTGCGTACAAAGTGAAGAGAAAGCATATAGATGAAATGATTAGATTTTTGTAAAACTGAGGGATTTTCTTTTGGAGGGGGAGGTTGCTGATGTAGCCAACCCAAGTAAGGTTTCATGAGAAGGTTGTGTTTCGCAGTTCAAGTAGGAGTTTTCCGGGAGGAAGAGAGAGGGACGGGCATTCCGCACAGAGTAATCAGCAGGTGGGCAACATGGACTTGTGAAATACTCTGTTCTCACCAACTATAGTCTGACATTGGTGGAGCCAAAAGGGTGACGCAAGGATTGATGAGGGAAGAAACCAGAGTGATGGATACGGATCAGATTTACAAGGGCGTGATAATCCCGAGCTAAAGAGCTGGGTATATGGACAGAAATAGGTATACCTGAAGGAAAGGGTTTGCATGAGACAGATTGTGGTTTTCTCTTAGGTCGAGTTCCCCAGAAGCAGATCCTGAGATGAGGGTCTGTGAGAAAGGCACTTAGAACAGGTGCTCCCAGGAGAAAGTGGTAAGGAAGTGAGGGCTGCAGAAGAGCAAAGGGAGGGGGTCTAAATCCCACAGGGGATTGTGCAGGGGACTCCAGAGCGTGTGGGTTATGCCCCCGAGTCATCCCAGGCATGGACGAGGGTGCCGGGCTTCTGTACTCTTGCACCAGTCAGTCATCAGCTAAAGGCTGCACCTGGAAAGACATAAAACACTTCCAGTTCCCTGCTTCCGTGGGACAAGTGGCTTCAGAAGGCAAGGGCAGTTTACAGAAAGACACACAAGGGCAGCCGTTTATAGGTAAAAACACACTGGAGCTGGACTAGTGAGGTAGTTAATAAGCATTTATTTCTCACAGTTCTGGAGGCTGGGAAATTGAAGATCAAGGTGCTGGCAGATGGAACGTTTACTGAGGTCTGCTTTCTGCTTCTCACTGTGTCCTCACATGGTAGAAGGGGCGAGGGAGTTTTCTGGGGTCTCTTTTACAAGGGCGCTAATGCCATTCCCGAGAGCTCTGTCCCCATGACCTAATCACCTCCCAAAGGTCCTGCTTCCTAATATCATCATATTGGGGGTTAGGGTTTCAGCATGTGAATTTTGGGAAGACATAAAAACGTTCGGCCTATTGCAAGATATGTACTGCTGCTAAGGTTATTGTTGTTATTTCTCCTGGGAGTCATCCTGCCTCTATGGGACCTTATGTAAGAAATGAGGCCTGGGGCCTTCTGTTCTGGGATACTTGAGATCTTTTGGGAGTTGGACAGTCTTCATGAATATAGTACACTGCTTCTTTGTTTGGGAACTACATTCATGTTATTCAACCTCCAATTTTCACACACAGTGAATAGTAATGCATAGAGGTTGTGGGAAAAGGAGAAAAAAGATGCACTAGGGAAAAGTAAGTGGTTAATATTTCAAAAATATTATCCTAACACCAAAAGAGAAGTATTTTCTCCTATTTTACCCATTATCTAAATTTTATTCTCCTTTTATTCATTTCATTTAATATTTGTAGATATCAGTCTAGGATGCACGTTAGTTTCTTGGGGGAGCTTCAAAAATATGCTAGTGTCTGGAACCCCCCTCAGACCAATCAAATCAGAATATCTGGGGCATGAGGCTCAGATGCCAGTATTTTTTAAGCACCCTAGATTATCCCAGTGTGGGTCAAATAAAGTGGGAACAATAGTGCTGTGGGTTTTCATTGGTTAGAAATGCTGCGATGCAAATGCCAGACACAGCACTCAATTGGAAAGGGCCCACGCTGCACTCTAAATCCAAGAACAAACTCCACGCAGAACTTCAGTACCTTTCTGATGAACTCCCAATGTGTTTCCAAATGAAGTCCTATCTGAGGGCTAGTGTCTCCCAGGGACATTTTTATTTCAAGCTGTCATTATTTGACCTGCATATATTACTTACCGACTTGGCAACCATTTAATGGTATATAATAACATATTAAATATAGAGAAAATTTCAAAGATAAAACAAATTTAAATTGTTTCAGATTATATTACTAAATATGAGGTGTTTATAGGCCAGGTAACTCAGTAGGCTCTGTATTTTCTGTTTGGTAATTACCATGGAAAAATGGCTTTTTGTTTTAGAAGATACCCTAATGAAGCCATATAATGCAGTGATTAAAACCATAAGCTTTGAGTTGGACAATCCAGCCCTAAATCTACCTTCTGTGGCCAAGGTTCTCAATCTTTCCAAGCCTCGGTTGGTTTGCCCATCTATCAAATGGATGGGCAATGGGTAGAAAAATTTCTACCTCATAGGATTGTTACAAAAATTAAATGTGGAAAAAAAAACAGGTTGATAGAGAATTTGGCATACAGTGAATGTTCAAGGAATTTCTGTTACTGTTTTTAGTAACATCACCTTATCCAACTTATCCAATAAAATTATGCTTGTACCCCATAAATTAATGCAAATTAAGAAAAGATGCCCTTTAAAGAAGTAGCATTTTTTTTTCCTTTTTGGGGGGGGGAGAGAGAGACAAAAGGCAAGGTGTACAGAATTTTCCTTCTAACTGCCTGAAAACTCTCTTAGTTGCATTATATTTCCGAATTTTAAGCACCTGCATGCGTCTTTTCAGAAAAGGACATATGTATGTTGTGTATATGCACAAACAACTCACACCCATGAATTACTAATGTCGACTATAATCTGCAAATGACAATCTGTTTCTGGGACTCCAGATTGTGTTCCACATTGATCGATAATTATCACATTTCAGAGTTGGGTGCTCAGTGTCGAGCTGCTAAAAGTCTGGCAGACATATTTCATCCTGGGCTCATTTGTCATCTCCGATGAGTAAAACGTAGGGAATTTCACAGTGCAGTCAGCACCACACGCTGCTGCGAGATCCTTTCCCTCCCGTGCTTGCTCCCGGATTGATTTTCCATCTTGAGGGTTCTCTGAGATAGCCACCAGCCTGACTCTCTTCTCATTAGTGTTTGGTGACATACACGGCGGCAGCCTCATAGTGAATAAGTGGCCATGATTATTCCAGGTCAGGTGTGGACTTGATTAGCTGCTGCCTCTAACTAGGAAGGTCTGTGATTTGGGAAGAAATGTGCTCCTTGGGCAAAAGTGAGATAATATGGTAATAAGTTCTGCATTAATTTTGAGAATCACACAAATATCCAGTATGATTTGGGTGTTTGGGACTGTGTGTTACTAGAATCTTCCTAGACATGACTTCCTTTTCTCTCAGCAACCTTTAAATGTCATATATTACTAGTTCTGTTTTACAGATTAGTAAACTGAGGTTCAAAATGTATCTTCCCTAAGGTCACCTGGCCAATAAGTGGTGGAGTCAAAATCTGAATCGACGCTTCTCAAAGTCTATCGCTAGATTAAGTTTTTCCACTGAACCGTGACTTATCCCTCCTGTCTGCAATTTCTCTCTCTCTGACAAATCTTTTATTCAACCAAACATGAGCTTGTTTTCATCCCATCGTCCTTTCCTATGTCTTTCTCCAGAGAAAAACATTTGAAAAATTCTGTAGTTAGCACCTCCACTTCTAACTCCCCCACCTAAAGTATGTAACTTTTTGAATCCCTGATTGGTAATTTAATTGGTTATAAAATTCTATTAATTTGATCATAAAATTCTGAGTTCAACATCTTTTCCCTTCAGAACTATGATGCATTGGACTCCGCCTCATTTTGTTCCTTGGTAGGTATAATGTCCTTTTTATGATTTTATTTTGTTTTGTTTTCTCTCTCCTGTAAATATTTAAAAATCTTCTTCATCATTACCAGTCTGAGTGTATTACATTTCTTCTTGGCACTTAAAAATGTCCTTTCTGTCTGAGGCTTTAATACTGTACTAGTCTTCATCTAGGGACACTTGACTCTCTTATTCTTTGAACATGTTCCATCTCTCGTCATTTCTGTTCCGTACTTTTCTAACTCTTGTAAGTGGAGTTCTGGGCCTCTTGGATCTTTTTATTCATGTTTTAAACTTTTCTTTTATTTTGATCTTTTTTCCTTCCTTAGTTCTCTCACGTAAAAAACTTGTTCAATTTTATCTAGCTTTTCTAGCTCATCACTGTGCCTCTGAAGTCTACCCTTTTTATTTCTTAGTCTCTACATAGAACTGTTTATTTCTGCATCATATTTTTAATTTCCAAAATCTCTTTTTAAAAAATGTTTTGATCGCTCCGCTTTTTAATAGTAGCCCATTCTTTATTAATGCATGAAAAATTTCTCCTGAGATAAATGAGTGACTGCTGCAGGCAGAACTTCCTTCTTGGGTCTTGTCCTCCATCCGTCCCCAGCACCTGAGCCTACATAACACCTCTCTCCTGGGCTTCAACCCCTTCACAGGAGACCTCTTCAGGCAGATCACCATTTGGAAAGCAGCTCCACCTAAGGCCCAAAGCTGCAGCAGTAACGCTTCTTTCTATGGGTGGGAGCCCTAGGTGTTCTGAGTGCTGCTCCTCAGTGAATTACCTGGTAATTAATTATTCCAATTACCATGAGGCTAAATAATAAGAGCCTTTAATTTGATGTGAGAGTTGTAGGTCAAGGAAGGTTTCCTGGAGGAAACACACTTAAGCTGAGGTCAGAAGGATGTGGACCCATCCATTATATATACACAAAGAATTATGAAAAGAATTGGTCTATGTAATACATTTTTCAACTATGTATTCCATATACATAGAGATTCATGCACATGAAAGCATTGCAAACTCACCTGTATGTTATATTATCTATTAATTCACTTGTCTTTTATTGCAGTCATATATATATATACGTCTTTCTTACCTTCTTCATATGATATTATACATGCTTTCTTTAACCTTTTTAATTGTGTAAGACATAGACTATTACTCTATTTTAAAATAATGTTATATATGAATGTAGATCATTTTTCAAGATCTACACATTTGTCCTCTAGTCTGTCTAAAAATTTTAAAGAAGAAAACTAAACCTCTCTGATAGAGCTGTTGTTAAATTTTCTGTCATTTCTAGTTCAACATGATCCTAAGGAACCACACCTGTTCAGGTGTGGCTTGGCTCTCAGTAAGCCACTAAACCAGCGATTCTCCAGGTGTGGCCCCCAGACCAGCAGCATGAACAACACCTGGGAACTTTATTAATAGAAATATAAATTACCAAGATTTTGACCCAGACCTACTGAACTTGGTACTCGGGACGTAGGGTCCAAGCAATCTTTGTTTTGACAAATCTTCCAGGTAATTCTGATGTTTGAGAGTCATTGAAATAGAGTAATGATTCCATTGACTACCTTGAATTTGGGCTTTTTTTCTTTGTCCCTTTAGTAGTACATTATCAAATACATTTCTCACTCTCCTGTCCCTGCCCTGGGATCTCTGTGTCATCTCTTTGTCTTCATCTCTGTCTTCATGCTTCGAAACCCTGGTCACCATTCACCCTGCATAGGAAATGCAACCATCTTTACAAAGCCCTTGAGAGGCTCTATTTCTTTGGATCATCTATATCTTCGTTTGTACATCTTTAGTGATATTTTAAATTGTTGTCATTGTATTCATATGGTAATTTATAGAACCGAAGAAAATACCTTGGTAATTGTGTTCAGAAAGAATGTAACATGCAATTAAAATTGCACAAAATTAATGTTGTGCATTAATACATTTTTGACAAATATATCCAAATGTTGAATCTAATCCTTATAATTTTTTATAAACATAATGTGTGCTAAATTGCCTGTGATCGTTAATTTTTTTATCATGCCATCTGAGACTCTAACATTGGAAGAGTAACAATTACTACTGGCACCAATTTTTTTTAAATTTAAAGGTGATAAGAGATAGAGTCCTTTTAAAAAAAAAAAAAAAAAAACCAAACAGACTTCACAATTACAGCACAATAAGTAACTTTTATATTAGGCAGAAAACATACTACATTTTTTTCCTTAAAAAAATGTTAAGATATAAAATGGACATATGTGTCACACATTGTCTTTAAAAAAATGAAATAAAAAAAATGAATCTCATAGAGGCGATGATGGAGGCATGACTATCAATTTATTTCAATAACACATGGTTAGAAGACTTTTTATATATATAACTTAATTGAAAATTTTTACATTTTTTTTGAAAAATTACCATCCAGTAAGTGTAGGCTCTTTTTGAGAGGGGGAAGGGGCTATCTTTAATTCGATGGCAAGGTTGGCTTTTTCTTACGATAATAATGTTGAAGACTTTACTGAGAAACAATAAAAATGTTAGGAAAGCATGATATACACCCAAGGAATTATGTAAAAAATTGGTATATTTAGTAATTTTTTCAGTTATGTAATCCATATACATAGAGATGCATGCACATAAAAGCATTGGTGAAAATACAGACTCGTCCATATGTTCATATTACCTATCAATTCCCTTGTCTTTTATTGCATTTATCTCTCTCTATACACACACACACACACACACACACACACACACCTTTCTTTCTTACCTACTTCATATGATATTATACATGCTTTCTTTAACCTTTTTAATTGTATGGGATATAGACTATTGCTCTATTTTAAAATGATGGTCTATATGAATGCAGCATAATTAGTCCTTTATTGTTGTAGATCACAGTATTTTCAGACTCTATTATAATCATATACAACCATGACTATTTCTTTTGGATAGCATCCCAACAGCATAATTGTTGGCTGTATATTTTTAAAGACATTTCATATGTACTTCCTAGTTTTTCTTATCATTATATTCTTATGGATGTTCTTGCATCTCTGCCCTAGCATTTAAAGAAGTGTTTTGTTGCATTTAAAAGTGAAAATTGGTTATTTTGCTCCTTATTTCTAGTTAAAATTATTTGTAATGTTATGGCCAGGAAATTTCTATCTTTTGGATTTAATTGAGGGTTTTTTTCTTAACAAAATTGGTATTACATTTTGAAAATATTTTTAATTCTGAAAAAAATTTTTGATCAACTTGGACTGTCAGACAGTGAGAGGTGTTCATCCATGTATTCTTTCATTTGTTTATGGGCAAAGCACATGTGGTCCCTGTTCTCTCTAGGAAGATTGGACTCATTCTTTACATAACTCAGGATGTTTGCATATATGACCTTTCTTAAAATAATACAGTTACCGTTCATTTAGCTGATTGAATTACCTTGTATTCTCTGTATTTTAATGAAGAATCTTAATTCTTTTGAATTTTTTTTATAATTTATTTTCCTTTTTGCCGTCCATGTGCTTTTTAATTTTTAAATTTTGCTTTGTTTTATGGGAATGTATGATTTCTTCTAGTATTTAAGCACCAAACTAATGGAGAAATGATAGCATTCATGTTAGTATTGCATGCTTTTCTTTTTCTTTTTTTCTTTTTTTTTTAAATTTGAATTTGTTTGCTATGTTTGGTTTTTTTGGTCCCTGAGGCAGGAATGTCATGGATCTACCACTGAGTAAACTGTGCAGCTTTGAGAAAGTTATTTGACTTCTTTGTGATTCTGTTTTCTAAGCTATAAAAAGGTTATAAAAATAGTACCTTCCTTGTGTGGTTGTTATTAACATAAAATAAAATAAAAATCAGTGCAATACTTAGAACAGTGACTGCCAAGCATTAAGTGTTCAGTAAATGATTGCTATTCTTTTATTTTCCACCTCTACAATGTTATTTTAACTGTGTGTCTTGTAATCAATATTTAAACTTTTTAAAAACCCCTACAAATATATATATACAACTATTGTGTACCCATAATAATTAAAAATACAAAAATTAAAAACAAAGGCAGGTGGAACAAATAGAAATCACTAAGAATCTTATGTAACTGAGGATCTTTTGTCTTTTAATAAGGTAGTTTAATCAATTTTCATATTTTACAGTATGAGGTATTTGGGCTTACTTGAGCATTTTTGTGCCTTTTGTGTATGTTTATGTGTTCCTCTGTTCAAATATTTCCTATTCTTGCTTTTACATATCATGCCTTCTATGCAAAACATGACCTGAACGTGTGAGCAAATACCCATCCAAGTCCTTATCTTTTTGCACTAATGAGATTAAAATGCACCCCAACACCTTCCCCAAACAGCATTGGTTTGTTTTGGTCCCCAGCACTGGATTTTTCTCAATTGTACCTTTACGTGAATTCTTCTTGCAGACTCTTCCTCTTTGGGGACTTTTCTTTTATACGTGAGGTTACTCATAGTTTGTGTAACCCTCCTATAATCAACATATTAACTCTAATTCGTGGTGCTAGATGTTCTTAAAATTGCGTTCCTTTATGGCTTTTGGTATGAAACAGATTTCCTTGTATTTTTCTATGCTTTGGGTCATTTGAATGAGAATTTGAGTAAGAAGTGTAGTTAAATGGGCAAGCTCAGATTGTCACTTTGACCTGGAAACACACTATGGCGTTTTTCTTCCAACGATGCTGGTATTCTCTTTATTTCCTAAAGACAGCAAAGGCCACGTATACCAATACATGCTTTATGTATTTTAGCTAATAAGCAATCTTTGTGCTTCCATGATCATAAGAGAAAGCCACACCTTTGTGTTATCACAGATCAATTTCTCTTTTGCATTAGCGTCTCTCTCATAAAGACATGTAGAAGTCAATATAGCTATGACTCCAAAAAAAAGGAAAAACAAAAAACTTTGATTTCTTTAGATTCAATTCATTCTTTGGAACTGGAATGTGGTTTATCATGATGGTGGATTCCATAATTTTTTTTTTTTTAAAAGTCATTTAAAATGCCCTTTTGCTCTTGTGATGGATGCTATAGTTTTGTGTACATTCCTTCCTTCATCAGGCTGTGTTTAAATCACTATAGCTAGGGACCTACTGTTCTTCTTCCCTTATATAATAAAAGGTAGAAGATACATGCTTTTGGAAAGTTTTCAAAAGAAGATAACTTTAGGAAAGTTATGGGTAATGAGCATATGGGATTCTTTTACGTTCTCATAGATAGAGAAGTTGCCCCAGATAAATGATCTCCTATGTTTCTACTTCCTCTTTTTTGCCTTTGGTTTTTTGTTTTGTTTTGTTTTGTTTTCCTGAAGCAACATTCTTATCATTACATGTGTCAACAGGTTAGTTCTTTTCATGGAATGTGAGTGTTGGAATATTTTATACCTAAATCTGTCAGGATTACTCAGCATAGGTAAAATCTGAATCAGGATCTTAGATCCTGGCTAAAATCATGGGTACATTTTCATTCTGGCTTCTTTCCCCCTGCTCACTCCCAGATGTACAAGGACAGGCATTGGGTTCTCTTTCTCTCAACCTTCACGCCTAGTCTATATTCATGACCACACTCATTGTAGCTTCGCTTTCTTAGAAAATTACATATTATTTTCCAAACAGGTAGGTTGTGGGAATAGAAAACAAACCTATATCCTGTCCTGCTTCACTGTTATATTAATGCTCTCTGTTCATCAGTCCCAGTCCCTGGTGGGAATGGGCCAAGGAGGATATTCATACCACAGACTGGCAAAATTTCTAGCTATCCATGCAAAATTTTCACTCTAGTGAAATGAACCCTGGTTATTTCCCAGATCTGTTATTTTGCTTCCTTAAAGCAATAGCCACTAATTTTCCAATGCTTATTTTATGAATACTGACAAACCACATCGACGTGCATTCAGAACATAAAATAAGTTTTTAGGATTAGTACAATCACTTGTGTTTCCAACCCAAGGCCCCCTGCCCACTCGTGGTGATTTCATTCCCTGCCTGGTGCAGATATACCTTCCAAATTCCTCTCTGAGCAATTCCTCAGAAGGCGCTGGTTGCATCACATGCTGTTCTTCCTGTGAATATTGCATATGCCTTTTATTATTACTATGATATTTACATGAAGGTAGAGTCTGACTGCTGAGGCCACTGGCGTGGTGCAGGTGCCTTTGGTTTTTGTTATATTTCTCACTTCATTTGACTGAATTCCACCTGTTCTTGGTTCATCTGACTTCTGCGGTTCCAAGAATATAAACACCATGAAGTCTTATCCATGTTTTCTTGGCTATTTCCCTAAATATATGTTTGCCTGAATTTGCCAGCTTAACGCTTTCTCTTGCTGTTAAAACTAAACTTGGTACACTGTGTCCAAAACTAATTATTCTGCTGACATTTCTCCTTTTGAGCACCATCATCTCTCTCCCCGGCCCTTTCTCTTTTTCTGTAATTCTCTGACTTCTCTCTTCCTTTTTGGAATATCTGCTGGTTTCCATTAAGCTTGCTTGCTTTCTTAATCCCACCAAATGTTTAGTAATGGTGTGTTCATGAATTGGCTAGTCTGCCTCCTAGCTGCGGGTTCCTGAGAATTGTGCACATTCACAGCTGGGCAACAGAAGCAGCAAATCCCCCTGATCTAGTTTTGAAGGGCTTCTTCTGAGGCTTGTTTTAAAGATAACCAAATTAGACTACAAGAATAACAATATCTTGATGTCTCCTCCCCACAAAAACACTTTGAAAGGACAAATAAAATGCTTAATTTCGGTAGCCTCCCAGCCATTCATAACAGCAGATAAATGAAATAATTGATCATAGAGGAAAGAGTATCCCTGAATTAACCAAGAAAAAGGGAAGCCTACTTCAGTGCTAATAAAAGTTTAGGAATTCATGTAAAATCTAAATTCCCTTATTATACAGTAAATAAACTCAGTTCCATTTCTTCAGATATACAATGAGTGCTTGACAATTGGGAGTTGAATATGCCTCAGACATGGTAGTAAAACTGCTGTGGCATGAGTGTGACATATAAGGCACACGCCTGTAGTTCCAGCAAGTTGGGAGGCTGAAGCAGAAGGATTGTTTGAGGCCAGGAGTTCAAGGCTACAGTGAGCTACAATTATGCCACTGTACTCCAGCCTGGGCAATGTTGCAAGACCCCTTTTCTATAAAAAACAAAACAAAACAAAACAAAACCAAAACCAGGAAGACAGATTGCTAGTTATATGGGCTCTTATCAGGTGTCAGGCTTTCTTTTATGAGTCTCATCTGTGTTGTTTATTTTAGTCTTTATAAATATCCCATAAGGTTGTAACTAATTGAGATTGTCCATGGGCACACAGCGTATAAACATCACAGCTGGGATGAAAACTAATTGGATTGACTTTATACTCCGTAGATCACATTCCTGCATTGTGCGTGGGACCTGTGTGTTACAAAGAGAGAGGCTTCGTCTCATTTGAGGCTAACAGGGTGTTCATGTGCCCTATTCTTACAGGTGCTGTCATAAAATGAAAGGGAGTGACAGAGGGAGGAGCAGGAGAGGGAGAGGAAAGGATTAGGGAAAAGGGGGAGAGAGAGAATATGCATTTGTTATTAAAATAATAACAGTAATAAAGTTTTTCCATCATGAGAATGTGGGATTCTTGTGGTAGATATTGCTTAATCCTTCTGTCCAAAAGGTAAACAAATATGCAGGCAAAATGCAACCCAAATAAAGAAACTATGTTGGTCTTTTTCCCTCTTCTCTTTTTGTTATACCATTTTGTTTTAAGGTGATAATGAATTTCCGATTTGATTTAATTAAAAAAAATCTGCTTCATTTCTAAACTAGCATTCAGGTAAGTGTCAAACTTCCAATTATACACATAGAAATATGTTTGGAACCTCCGTTAAAAACTCTATTTGCATTAGGCTTTAATCATCATAAAGGAAAAATGTAAATGTTTCCAAGAGGTCCAGCTACATAAATAACCATCCATTTCTTAAGTGTGCAGCAGAGTTTTCCCCTGAGAAAAATTCTATAACTTTGAGAGTAATGTAATGGTAATTAATTGCCAGAAAGAGATTAATACTGCATGCCAAGAATGATAAAGAAATGCACAGAGGCCCAACAAATGCAATCTGCAGGCTGCACAGAGAGGGAAATGTATGAGCCTATTTAATCCAAATTTCAGGTTTATTTCACAAAAAGCTATTTCTCCCCTCTTTCAAAAATCAGTTATTTCAGCTGAAGCCCTGTTGCATATCACCTGAATACTTGCAATAAACTTTTTATTGGCCTTCATGTTCCTAATGCTGTATCTCACCTAAACTCTTGTCTTAGGAAATCCATTTATGCCTTTCTGCTCCCAAATAATCTTATAACGCCTCGGTTGTCATAGTCCTCTGCTCAACAATGTTCGGTGTCTCCCTGTTGCTTTTTGAATACATTCCAGTCTTTTAAGAACGATTTTGAGGTTTATTATCAGCAGGACTTTGACCAAATTTGCTCTATTCCCTACCTTGCTTGCCCCCAACAGGCCCATCCTTTATATATCCACTATTGCCAAAATTTGACTGCAAAAAAATGCAGATTTCTAGGCCTCTTCCCAGAAATCAGATTCTCCAGGAAAATGGACTTAGAATCTCCAAGTGACCCAAGTCTTTCCGGCAAGTTTTGAAACCCTGTCCCAAGAAAACCACACCATTTGCCATCCCCTGAACACAATCCATACTTCCCCTCCCCTACACTCTTTGCTTACCATAAACAATTTTATGTATTGAAATCCTGCCATAGTGGACAGTTTGATCACATGCGGTTTTAGTACAGTTTCTCCAAAAGTAGCACTTATAATAAGACTTGGAATGCAGGACGTTTATTTGGGAGGTGATCGTAGGAAACAGGAGTAAGGAAGTATGAGAAGTGAACCAAGGGAGGGAAATAGAGTCACATGCAGGCACCTTATCAAGGATATTGCTTGTGGCCATGGCAGCTCCATGCTGCTGGCTCACTGACAGCCTTCTAAGGAGTGCGCAGAGAGACTTCTAAAACTTTGTGTGAAGGGTGAAGCTTAGACATGTGTCCATCTTCTCCCACCATCTTCTGTGTGGGTGACTCCACAGGCATTAAATTCCCAGCTCTTCTAGCCTAAGGATCCCGTGCTGCTGAAGCTGGCCATCGTGCAGAAGCAGCAGCGGGTGGGAAGAAGCGCAGTGCACGTTCCAGGTGGGACTTTGCCTGCAGGGGATGAGTCTGAGCTCAGGTGGACCCATTCACTTTCTTGCTAGCTGCTGGCCAGAGGCCTCCCTGGGTGCCTTCCCGTGTGAGCCTCCCTGCAGAGCTCCTCACAGCATGACAGCTGGAGCCCCGTCAGAGTGAGTGAGAGTGGAAGCAAGACAGAGCCAGCTTTTTGTAGCCTACTCCAGAAGGGACATTGCTTTACTTCTGCTATATCTTATTCATTAAAAGTGAGTCATGAGAGATCCAGCTCACATGCGAGGAGAGGGAACCCCACAGGGCTGACTACCAGACGGGGACCCCGGGGCCATGTCAGAAGTTGCCCACTGCGATGGTTTTTCTTAATCTTCTGAGGATGACTTAATTCCCACTTTTTCATACTTTCTTTGCAGCTTTCTGGTAGTAGAGTTCCCATTCAGCTCTGTGGTATATGTTTATATATCTTACCCAAAGGCAGAATAGCATTATGATTTAAAACTTGGACTCTGTGGTCAAATGCTGGCTCTGTCCTGTGATGTCTTTGTGACATTGGTAAGTTGTTTAACCTCTCTGGCCTTGGCAGTGGCTGTAATAATAGCTGAGAGCATGTCCCATGCCTGGAGCTTACTGTGTGCTCTATAAACGAGCCCTAGTTATTAGAACCTGCCATACCACGACTTCTTTGAGGGCCAGATTCATCGCCTCCCAAACCTCTGTGATCCATTATCAGCATTTGCGAGATCGTCCGTGAATTAATGTCATGATAAAACTTTATATCAAATGCCATTTTGTTTTCCTTGTCAAATTTTAAATGTGCTTTTCCCTACATTTGAAACTTTTGTAAATGTTAGGTAGTAAGGATAGGATATCTGGAGAGCGAATTTGAATAAATCACTTGACATCTTTCTCAAAGAATGTTCTTTTAAAATTAAGTCATATGAAGTCCAGTCAAGATGTGATGAGTACTACAAAAATATAAGGTGCTGTTAGCGTATAATTAATTTATCATGCTATGTAGGTATGAAAGACAATGTGAGTTAGATTTACTCAAAGCTTGCAGTGCTTTTGTATTAAACCCTTTGTTTATTAAGCCATCTCCACGTTACACGGTGTAGAGAGCATTGGACTTACACTTTGAAGCCCCAAATCCAAATCTTATAAGTTCTTCAATCATCTGTGCCTCAGCTTTGTCTCCTATTCAATGAGGGTCTAATTAGAACCTCAGAGAGTTCATCAAATACAGTGGTCCCCAGTGTACGATTTTTCAACTTTATAATGGTGCAGAAGTGATAAGCGTTCAGTTATGGTTCTCAACTTATGATGGGACTGGGCTATGTCTAGATAAACCCATCATACACTGGAAATACTGTAAGTTGAAAGTACATTTTGACTGGGGATATTTTCAGTTCTGATGGGTTTTTCTGGATATAACCCCACGGTAAGCTGAGGAAGAGCGTCTGTACTGATTCAGCACCTCCTGTGTGGTACGCTGCGGAAAGCACTACTCAAGCTGCCCACATAGTGCCTGGCATACAGCAGGTGTGCAATAGCCACCAGCTGAACCTGACTTTGGGTCTAAGGGGACAGTTATATATCATTAAATGGAGCCTCTGAAGATTTGCCCAGCCTAGAGTAGGGGGTTGGGAAGCTGTGTTTATAGTTTAGATGACATCTGTATAAGGCAGCTTTGAAGAATTTCCATGAGTGGGAAATGTCATTGTAAAAGTTTATTTATAGTTTGAAGAGCTAAAAGAAGTTGGCGTTCTGAGCCTACTGTAGAGGCTCAATTATTCAGCGCATTTATGGAGCCTCTCCCATGTGGAAGGCCCTTCCACGGTCCCTGGGGTTACATGGTTGAATGACAGGGGCGTGGCCCTGGCCCTCTGGGGCTTGCAGACCGCAGGTTAACGGTTAACGGGGGTGGGGTGGGGGTGGGGGGGGGTGGGTAGGCAGTGCTGCCACGGTGGGCCAGACGTAGAAGAGCAGTTGTGTTTATGTGGGTGAGACAGAATGCAGAGATGCGGGGGACGCCTGACACTTGTGCTCGTAGTGACATGCTTAGCCAGCACTGCAGGGCTGACAGGAGCACACGTGGCAGTGCTCGGGTGCCCCTTCCTGTCATGGCACAGAGGCTGAAGCTCTGCAAATAGCCCACCATTACCTCTCTGTGTGATCTTGGCTGTGTTTCTTGATCTCTTTGAACTTTACTTTCCTCATCTGAAATGTGAGGATGATGACAGGACATATTTCATGGAGTTATTGTAAGGATTAAAGGGATTGATGTATGTAAAGCATTTAGAACAATCTGGCAGATAGTTCTATTGCTGCTGCTGCTCTTACATTTGCCATTGCTCCTGTTGTTGGTTTTCACTGTTGCTGTAGTCGTGAGGCTCGATGTTCCTTCTGTCTGTCTTGTCCATTATGCTTCACCGTTATGTCTTATATTCTTTGGTCTTCTTCTTATTTCAGATATTCTCAAATTTATGATTCTTATTTAAGAATTACCTAGACAGTTAAATACCAGGTATTTAAGAATTATCTGAGAAATACGTTAAAGTGAGGATTTTAGAGGCCCCATGTTTGGTTCAGTAGGTTGAGACTGGGGCCCAGGAATTGGTATTTTTAATAGGTACTCAGGCAGACAGTACTTTGAGAAAATTCTTCTTTCCTTAAGTGTTATAATTATGGAACCCGGGATTTACGGAGACTCTGCTTCAGACACCGGGCCAAGTGCTCTGTGTACATCATTTGTGATCCTGACAACAGGTCTCCTAGGCCAACATTACTGTCACTATTTCATGATGAACAAACCAAGGCTCAGAGAATTCAGATTTCTTACCCAAGGTCACAAAGCTAGATAGTTCTAGAGCCAGTCTGTCTCTAAAGCCTGTCCCCTTTCCACCATGCCACGCTGTGCCGCTCTGTGTGAAGACTGGCTAGATTCCTTTTAAGCCGTCAATCCCAAACGCAATGTTATTCAGCGGCTCCGGCAGGCTCACTTCTGGCCCAGGCTCTGGGTTTCATCCAACCCCAGGCTCTGGGTTCTGTCCAACCCCAGACTGAAGAAATACAAAAACTTTTAGATCTTTGGCTTCAGATCTTCAAATCTGCCTTTCAAACCACCCTCGAGAGCTTTTCTCTGACTCCCAGGTCTGGTTCCAGGAGCAGTGGACTTGCTTTGTTCTTGCCTCACAAGTAACCTTGAAAGCCACCTCATTTGTTAATGCCTCATTTGCCATTTGGCCCTCCGTTCTCCAGTTACTCTGAGATGAAGGTCTTTTATAACTGTTATTAATTTCTTCCTAAGACCAGCAAGCCAAACAAAGGAGTCTGGAGACTGAGGTCTCTCATTTCTGGGCTTGGGCCATGCCTGTGGGCATGTGGGACCATTCTGCAGTGGTCTGTAGAGTCACTATAGACCACTACAGACCAGGCGTGGAGAATGGGTTTCACAAGGAATGAAAAGGAAAAGGAGAGCTTGGCACACAAAAGCAAGAGCTGTTTACTGTGGCAAGATTTTATGGGGGGGGGGGGAGGATGTTAAAATGACATTTTGAAAGCAAAAAGCATTTAAGACAGGTATTGGGAAAGGAATGGCAGAGGGAGGTAGAAAGATCGTGGCCTGTCGGGAGGACTCTGAGGAGCTTCCTGTGATGGAGGAAAGTGATGCAGAAACACGGTGCCGGGTGTGGCTGGGAGGGTGGACTGACCTCAGCAATGCGTCATGTGGCAAGTTGTGCTGAGGATTTGGTAGGGAGCTGTTTGAGGATTTTAAGCACAAGTGGGACGTGATTTCTATTCATCTGAGCACCAAGAGTGTGCTAGGTAGGAATGCTGATGGTAAGATTTATAAGATCTGGAAAACGAACGTGACCTTCCAGTGAAGTTTTACTTAGTCTGTGGGTATCTGTGTTGTGTGCCTACTCGAGTGCACCCACGGACCGGCATATTCTGCTGTAGAGACCTTTCCTTTGTAGTTTTCACACCTTTTCATGTTTCTTTTGAAATTTAACTATGAGAGAGAGAGAGAGAGAGATGAGCATATCAAAGCAAACTCAAAAGTTAACCAAGTATTTGAAGGCAAAATTAACTTTTTGCTAATGGTTGGATCTTCTTTATAATTTTTCCCTAAGTAATTCTCTGCATGCTTTTCCTTGACAAGGATATCATTTAAAGTCACAGGAGAGTAAATGCAACTAATAAGTTCCTCATTCCCTCTCACTGACAGATTTTTAATATAAGTGCCAGAGGATGGATCTTGAAAATCCATTGCACCACCTCTCTCCAGTCAACTTTCCCCACCCCAGCACTTTAGAGGGGGTGTCAGGAACCTCGGCAGAGGAAGAAATGTGTAACGTTTGATGTCCAGTTAAAGCAATTTGGAAACTACAAATGGAAGGTTTCTTGGACACCAAGGTTCATGCCAGGAAATAGGGGCTCTAAGATGAATTCAACATGGATTGCACCTGTCCACCACTAAGTGTGTTGAAGGATACATATTCAAGGTGCGAGTTTGGAAGAGCTATGAATGAAGCGATGAAATAACATGTTGGGTTGGGTACTTAAAAGTTAGCTTTCTATGGTTGTAGCGTGAATTGTGAGTGAACACAAGAGGATGTTGTTGGCAAATGTCATAAAAGGCTTTATAAGCTATGTTACGAAGCGTGGACTCTATTCACTTTATCCTGAGAGCAATGGCCTCACGCCTGTGAAAGATTTTAAGCAAGGGGCTAACAGCAGAGGATCATCTTACAAAAGATACTTTGCTGGAGGGGTAGTGAGTAGGGCTGGCTAATACTGGCACACATTGAGCACTTAATAACTTTTTAAAAAAATGTGCCCTTTCCTCTACTGAGATGGCAGAGGGTGGTGCCTGGATTCATAATACGGCATGCGTGGAGGGGAAATAAAGCCACCAGTTGAGAGCAGCCTCTGCTCCTCCTTGGCAGACAAAGCCAGCATAGTAGCCAGCTCTGAGAGGTCCAATGGGGAATGCAGGTCAGAGGCTGCCTCACTGGTCCTTGGCAAGGAGTGACGAAGGACTGAACCCAGACAGTCGCATGTAGAGGAGGAGAAGAGCGATTTGATAAAACCAGTGGGTCTTGGGCTTGATTGAATATTGGAGAGTAAGGAAAATAAAGATGCTGAGGTCCAAGTTTCTGACGTGGTTGTCTGAAGATGCCACACAGATTATCTTCATAGGAGATTGTGTTACCATTCAAAATAACATAGGGTCTAAAGTACAGACCAAGATGCATGCATGTTGTTTAAAGATTACTATTTTCGATGATCTGCAGAAACATTTTCAGTACATCTCAAATTACTGCTAAAATACTCGCCAAGCAAAGTGAGAATTAATTTTCTATGATTTTCCCTCACTCCTTTTGATGTTGAAGGATATTCTGTCTGGAAGTCAATTTGTGAGCTCTTTATGCCGCCCCACTTCACGGATGGCCCTGTGTCCGTCCCCACGATCCTTAGATCCTCTTCCGTTCCCGGAACCGCATGCAGTAGACGAGCTAACCCTGTAAAGGCCGTACCCCTGCCAGAGGTCACACCGGTGGTGTTTGGTGCCAAGAGAAATTCGCCTTGTGGGTCAGCTCTTCACCTTGCAGAGGGCAGGTGGACATGGAAAAGGTCCCACAGCAACAGCCACCTGCTCGTCCTGCCTTGTGGCCCGTTATTTATCTGTTCCTGCCTGTACCATCGAGTCACTACAGTCCTCTAGTGAAAAGGAGAAAATATCCAGCTACTCGGCATTTAAAAGACACTACATTTTAACCGATCCAACCATGTAATATAATAAAATACCCTGATGGTCAGTTTTCACACAAAATTAACAACCGTTTCTCAAGGTTCTAATCACATTTCTTGTCTGGCCCAAATCTCAAAAGTTTGCGCCATGGTTTTGCTTTAACTCTTTTTTTTTTTTATTTTTTGGTACCAATGATGACATGTGGGCAACTGCAAAAGTAAGAACAGAATAAACACATAAAGAAGAAAGAAAATAAGTGCTGTCCTGAACAGAGGTTTTCTGAAGTGTTTCTTCAGAGTGGGTTTTTTTTTTTCTTCAAGGACAAGAGGCCAAACACACAAAATGGCAAATAAACATTATTTTTCCCCTCTTTGCGTAATTCCTGACCTTCAGTGAGCGCAGATCCTTTCAGAAAATGAATTTCTTGTGGAGTCAAGAGGGCTACAATGTGCTGGTTTTACCTTGAGAGCCGCCTGGATTCTTCCGGGAGAAGCGCAGGTCAGAATTCTCCTTCCCTCAAGAAGCTGGAGAAGGAGCAGAGGAGGGGCAGAAACGGGTTGTTGGAAAGCACGTCAGGCACAGGAATGGAAAGCACTAGACAGAAGGAGAGATGTTCCAGGGTCACCCTCTTGTCAAGCAGCATCACCTGTTTTTATTTTCGTGATTATTTGAAGAGGTAGCACAAGCTGTGTGCCCATACCAAGTGATCAAGACGAGTCCATCTCTGCAAGTGGAGAGAGAGGTTGTGACTGCTGCTGTTTTATTATCATTGCAGTTGGCACTTGCGACTGACTAGTCATTTTGGTTTCACATGGAAACAGAAAGAAAAATGTTCAGCGCAATTGAATGTCTGTCTAGCCTTCTGCATCTGCAATTGCCTCATGCTCTTTAAAACTGCCCTTTCTGGATTTTGTTTTATTTTCCTTTCCACTTCTTTCATTCTTCTTTAACATGTTTCCCAACTATTCAGTGGCCCTTGGGTCAGTTTTAATGGAACCCCTGGGAGGCTCCGCTGACCATGCACCAGACCTTTGCATTAATGTTTTTAGCACCGTGCCTTTGCTGTGTGGCGTCCTCACTTCACTCTGTCTTATTTTAAATTTAAACACAATGCCACACCACGATGGATTTAAAATAAGGAATGAAACACAACCACTGACATAAGCCATGCTAGGTGGCTTTGTGTTGTGGATAAATACATCTTGAGTGAACCGTTGTGTCATTGTTTTCAGTAATAGACCATTAGAACAAAATACCTGGAAGACGCTGTTTTGGTTTCCTACTCCTAGCCTTTTGCATTAAGAATGATGAATCTAAGTGAAAAATCCTGATTAATTCAATAAGGTAGAGCTGCGTATACCCGTTATGAGGGTGAGAGTGTGTTTTGTGTGTGATGTTTTCTAAAGTAATACTGTTTATTGCATTTCCAAAATGATCAGATCTTTTGTGTGTGCACCTACTATGTGCTAGGCACAGGCATATTAATATCAGGCCAATGTTCTATTGTCAAACTTAATCCAATAAACACAACTGTGATGGGACATCTTATTTTCTTATTTAGAGCAGTGGTTCTCATCAGAGTGTCACCAAAGTCATTGAATACTGCTTGGGACATACAATGAGAAATAAGTGAAATTAAATTTCTTTTCCTGTTTTCTATATGTGGAGTGAGAAATTGTTACCAATTTTGGAGAATATTTTTAGGAGGATTTGCCTTTAAAACAGTCTAAGTGATGTAAATAAAATTCATTGTGGGTATCTGCATTTTAGAGGATTCCTCAATGAAGCTGTCATCCTCCAGAGAAGAAACCAAGACCAAGATGGGATAGTCCAGTGTGTCTTCCAGTTAGAAAAGGCAGGTCATGCTCATTCAGTGATTGTAGAAAAGGGAAAGAATCACTAGCATTTTTATGAGACTCCAATTAATAGTCATACGGGTGTTTGCTTCCAACTTCAAGCACTGATTTGTTCATCATCTGCTTCCTTTGTGGGCAACTCTTTGTGAGCTAACCAAGGGTAAATAGCAGCAAAAATTTATTTTATATTTTTAACAATGGCTTTTAATTCTCCTGTGTACAGAAGTAGCCAGGAGACCAACCGGTTTGGTGATAATAGATAAGGTAATAAATTCTGCAAATGGTTTACTTTTGTTGTTATAAATGATCCACAACTTAAGTCTCTACTCATAACTGTATCACAGTCACAGTTTCCTGTCTAACATGCTTTCTTGAGTGATAGGGGTAGAATTTCACCAAGTGTCCTAGGAATTTGGGGCCTCGGGGCGTGCTTCAGAAAGCACCCCCTATGCACTTGACCCTTGCCCTTTATGTGTGACATGGTAGAAGGCAGACTGAGAGCGATCCTGGCTTCTTGCTCCTGAAAGTGTGATCTTGGGTTGATGGGCAGCATTGGTGTCCTGGGAACTTACTAGAAATGCAGAATGTTGGGTTCTTCCCCACATTCAGAATCCGAATCTACATTTTAACAAGACCCTTAGATGATTCATATATAAAATTTAAACAGTACTGTTCTAGAAGGCTTTTATGTTGTTTACACTTTGACTTCTATTTACCAATTTTCTAATGCAAATATGGTGACAAAGTAGCATCTCCCTCCCCCCCACCCCCCCAAAACATCAAAATAGTCTTTGAAGCAGAAATTATTTAGACCTTAAATGAGAGAGGGGAGGGGAGTGGTTGAATTTGAAACTCAGTGTTGGATAACTATGATTTAAAAAAAATCCTAAATTTTACCATTTGAAAAGTCTAAAAAGAGTCTGCTCCCCGGGTATTATAATTCAAACAGATTACTTTATCTCTTTACCTATATTCTAGAGAAATAGATGTGTATTTTTAAATGCATGTGTACATGGCTTCCTTAATGAAAGTTTTACTGCAAAAACATTTTGTCCCTAATGCATCCTTAAGTGAAGTTTTGCATTCTTAATTTGCCACTCAAGTAATTTAGAAATCATTAGTTAAAGTGGAACTCTAAGATAAAGTAGGATTCTTGTAAGTTTAGATGGTTTCCTCTGAAGATTGCTCTTATAATTGTCAGAGAAAGATAAATTCTTAATTGCATTTCATTACATCTGGGTAGCGGATGTATATTTGCTTTCCAGATACCTGTCTGGCAAGAGTGGAGGAGAATGGGAGATAGAGTGATACACTAACATCAAGCTAACATATTCCAGAGTTCATCACCCATGCAGGTGGCCCCTGTGTGTTTCTCTGCTCACTTACTAGAAAAAAAGAATTTCCCCCCATCTATCTGCACAGCCTTTCTCAAACCGCCAAATCAAAGGCATTCTGTTCCTCTTGCTTGTATAGTTTCCTATGTAGCTGGACAAGAGAACGATTGCCGCTCTGAAGGTTAGAGATTTTTGTTGTCGCCTTCTGAAATTGGCAATCACAGATGGTGTCAGCAGTAAAGTCAGAAGGAGGTGCCCTTTAGTTATTTCTCTCCTCAAAACTGTGACTCTGCCTTGTGGCTCTTTTCAAATCTCATCTCAAAAATCTTTTTCTCTTGTGCCTGAATGGTTTGATTTTTCTTTCTAGTTTGAGGTCTCCTAGAGAAAGACTTTGAAGTACAATCAGATCCAAATTTCAAAAGTAAAGAGATGTGTTTTACTAATCTAAAGAAAGGAATTGCATTTGCAAATACTAATATTTGCCCAGTGCCCTTTCCAAAATGTAAAATTTGCCCACATAGATCAGCTTAAATGTGTGTTTTGCAGCTGTAATTTAATATTGAATTTATAAAATACTTCCTAATATACAGATCCTATGTACACTGCTCATATGTAACATTGGACTTCTGAGTTCTCTTTTTTAATTTCATGAGAAATGTTGGCAATTTGAATTGCTAGTTCTATATTTTAAAAATTTCTAGCCTATATGATATTTCTGAGTATATTTTATATATTTCAACACTAGAGACTTGTAACAAATAAAAATCAGAGACTCAAAAATGCAAATGAAAGGGTTTGCATTGTAACCAATATTTTTTTCTGATAAATTTGACTTCATTTGGGAAGGGAAATTGAGGTTAAAGGAATCTACCTGTAACACCTCTAGGTCAAGAGTTCTTAACCTTTGGTGGTTCTGGGACAGACTGTGTTCATATACATAGTTATGTGTGTATTACATTATTCCCTGGGCAAGAGGCACATACCTTCATTAGATTGCAAACGGGTCCATGTTAAAAATAATTACAATCGATTGCTTGAGTTATTCACCACTGATTAATCTCTAGGCCCCATTTTGAAAGAAATATTTGGGTATAATACACATACATCATTTTCATATTGGTTTTCCATTTCCTGATTTTATTCTCTGCTCCAGCCCGGACAATACCTGCTTGATATAAAAGTATATAGATTTGTGTTTTCAAGAGGAGAGAAATATTTCTTCTTCATGGGTTTTGTAAACTATACTGGTTATGGTGAGCTTTGTATTACCTATGTGTATGTGTGTATGTATATAAGTATGAACATATGTTGAATGCATGTAGCATGTGTATGCATGTGTACTTATGTATGTGTATATGTGCATGCTCATCTATAGATATGCATATTTGTGTATATGCATATATCCATGTACATGTGTGTATAGATATTCAGGTATATATGTGTATATAGTATACATGTGCATTCATGTGTGTATGTGTGCACATATACATGTGTAGATATGTGTGTCTGTATGTACAGATGTGTGAATTTTTGCATTCATGCATGTGTCTGTCTGCACTTACTCCTTTTTAAGTTAGAACCTTATGGTTATAAACTGAGCATCAGATGCTGTGGGAAATTAAGGAGATGGGTCATAGTGCTCAGAGTGAAAAACCAGATTGTTTCTGCTATGCAAGGCTGAAGGAAGAGCCAGGAGGAGGAAGCCTTGTCAAACTCTACCTTTGAGCTTCTTCCCTAAGACTGAAGTTGCTTAGATGGTTCTGCCATCTGGATAGATAGGGGTCAAATGATTTTTTTCTTAGTAATTTAAAGTGTATATGCCCAGACTGTTTTCACTGTGTTAATTAGCAAGTGGAGATCAGTGTTCGATTATGGATGTTCCTCCTTCTTTTGCTGAGCCTGCTTTGAGTAGGAGTATGAAAAAGCAGAATTGGCAACGGCTTTGGATACTTGGTCAATTTTTCTTGCTAGAGCATGATGTTCTATTTTCCTTGCCCAGACAATCTCATTACTCAGAAACTTTGAGGAAACATGTTATTAAGCAGCTGTGAAATGTGCTGCTTCTCTCATTGGAAGCAGAAAAGAAAAGCAGTTAAAGCTCTTTTGCCTACCATTTGGCTCATGGATGCTGATAAGACATTGGTCAATTTCCTACACTGCTCTAACTCTTAATAAATTTTCTTAAAAAAAAAAAACTTCGAAAGTCAATATTTTCTTTTAAATTTTGCACTTTGAGTATACAATGAGCAATTTCCCTGTTGCTTCATGATTCTCAATCATTAATTTGTGAATGATTTCATTTAATAGCTTGATAAGTTATTCATGACATTTTAAACAAACCCTCTGTAGGCCAGGTGGGACTATTTTTCTTTTCTAGCATGTTTGCTTTCTGGCAGTGTTAAAATCATATTTATTCACAGTTGATCAGAGACAGATAATGTTTTACTGCTATCTAATCTCTTTAGTAAAGCCATAGTAAAACTTATATGCTTATATTTCCAAGTAAATTCTTCAATCAGTTCTTTATTGTTTTAGGCAACATAATTTGAGGGGTGGAGAATTGAGAAAGAAAGTGATATCTAAAATGTCTAAATAATAGTCTCACTGTTTCATTGCATAATATCGGAAGAATCCTGCCTCCGCATTCTGTTACCTCAATGGCTTAATCAAGAGGAGAATAATTTTTAATGGAAATAATACTGAAGCCTTTAAATAATTTTCAGACTTCTAGGGCACAATGGGTAGGAATATGTTTAGGTTTTGAGAACAATCTAAAAAGTTTGAAAAACAGAGCTTTTTGTATACAGTATATTTTTGGACAGGATAAACATTTGCTCTGATAGTATTGTCTGTATTTAAGCTGATATGAATTTTCATAATGATTCTGAAAAAATAGGTGTGGAATTATTAATATCATTAAAGAAATGATAATGCTCAAAATTGTAATAACCAATCACTCATCACAAACCTCTCCTGTTGAGCCTCAGTTGTGTTGACAGCATCACTATATCCTCTGGTCTCCGTGACATCCTCTCCCTCTTTTCCTCCACTCCCCCAGCCCAATCTGTCATCAAGTTTGACTTTACCTTGGCTCTGGTGTGTTGAATCCCTTACCCATCATGCTACTTTTGCATTCCATATCACTTTGCCAATTCTAGCATTCTCCTTCACCTCTATGCCTTTCTGGGTTCTCTTCTCTTTATCAACCACCCTGTAACCTACTCTGTTGAAAGTCTTCCTCGTGCTCAAACCATCATCAGGCCACCCCCATGGATAGCAGTTGTGACTGGTGCCATGCAGTCATCTCGAATCAATTTAACTGGACAAACATTTGTTAGTTGAGTGTCTATCACATGCCAGTCACTATGCTGGGATTTGGGAAGTATGCTGATGAATTAGACTTAATCCCTGCCTGTGGGAAACTCTTAGTCTACAAAAGGAGAATGAGAAGGAGGAGACACCGTATTAGAATAGAACATAATGAGGACTACAAGAGAAGGAAGCATAAAAAGAGCTGTGGTATGTCAGGGGAGGTACCAACCAACTTAGTTGGGTGCAGTGGTTTCATGTTTTCACTGAATCAGTAACAGCAGGGGTGGATCTGGAAGATGAGTAACTCAATACCAACCTTTCTGTGCCTGCCATTCATGTTTTTCCGAGAGCTGGCCCCATCCTTTTATTGCCATTCTCTACTAATAATGACTATATGACTATTTTAAATAATTTTAATAATTATAAACATATTACTGTAAAAGAATACATGAGTATTTTTAAAATTACCATTTGTTGAACAATTCCTAGGCCAAACTTGTTGCATACATTATCTTCTTTAATCCTAACAAGTCTATTTTAGATGAACAGAGGCATAGAACAGTCAATCACTTACCAAGACCACTCAGCTAATAACAGGCAGAGTTAAGCCCAGGTGCAGGTCTTTGAGACTCTCAAGTCTCTGCTTTTACCAGCATCCTCTGCTGTACTTCACTCCTGCCCTGTGTCTCAGGCAAGTTATTGTGACTGAAGCACTGCTAAGCTTAAATGGCCACATGGTCTTGAAGACAGAAGATTAATGAAGACTGAACTCTGATCTTTTTCTTTGCCTCCCCCCCAAAAAAAAATTCCTTTCTAAGGGTGCCTGGTGAGTCACACCTACAAATAATAAAAACTCTGTAAACAGTTTTTTATGATGTGGTTTATTTCCCAACCTGATTCTGGTATAGCATCACAAGAAAGGTAGAAGACCCTTAAACATTCCTTTCAGCTGGTTCTTAGTCTTTTGGACAAAGCCTAACTCTTTCAGCCAATTGTCAACTAAAGAATCCCTAAATCCACCTGTGACTTGCAAGTCCCCACTTCTAGATGTCCTGCCCTTTTTGGGCCAAACCAGTGTACGTCCTTCATGTATTGATGATTTATTATTTTACCTATAATTCCTGTCTCCCTGAAAACGTATAAAAATCAAACTGTAACCAAACCACATGGAGTCCACTTGCTCAAGGCTTCTTGGGCATGGCTCAGGGCCATGGTCCTCAAATTTGGCTCAGAATAAACCTCCTTAAATTATTTTACAGTGTTTGTCTTCTTTTTCATTGACATGAGCTTGCAAATCTTCTGTTTTGTTGCACAACTTACTATGACTATCTCTAAGCAATATACTCAGGCTTTTTGAATCTCAAATTCTGCATTTGTGAATTAATAGGAACAATAATGCCTGCCTCTCAGGGTCATTCTAAAGATCAGATAATGATATATAGAACAGCACCTTGTAAATATTGGGAAATATTCAATTTTTATTCTTATTGCTGTTATTACTAATACTACCATTAACGTTGCTGTGATGGTAGACTTGACAATGAGTCATCAGAAAAAATTGGGACTTTACCTAAAAATAATTAAGGATTTTAAGCTCCTAGAAATCATTATTTGATTGATTCATTCCAGAGTAGCAGCTATTCAGGGAAAACTGTGCTTTGCCTGGAAACCTTTGGCCTATCCTTTTTGTACAAGTGTTCTCCTCTTTTTCAGACACAATGGAATTGTGGGTGTTATTTATACTCTTAGCTGGAAAATAAAAGCCTGTATAGGAATAAGGGGCCCAGGGATGAAAGCCGTTTGCATCTGTTTAACGTAATCCTAAATTCATATTGAAAGTCAAAGGTCATACAAACAGCTGATACTCTAATTAATCAGGCTATTGATACTTATGTAAGAGTAACTGGGGTTAATGTGATTAGATTTAAAGATACTGAAAAATGTTTTCTACAGTCACAAAACTATAAAATCATGCTACCTTGGAAGAAACAAATTGCTCTTGTCCTTTATTGTAGCCCAATCATTTCACTTTACAGCATACGAAGGGTGGTCTCTCTGACTGTTCAGAGTTTATGTAGATGATGAATTTGATTTCTGGTTGTGACAGGTCTTTATGGAATCTCATAGGGTGCCTAGAAACTTATTTTTTCCCAGAGATTACCTGGTTCTGAAGTGATAAATATCCAAATAAGTGTATTTTTAAGTAGAACAGAATTGGATATGTAAATTATGTGCCAAAGTAAATGGGCACAGATACAGATTGACAACATAGAGGAAACTCAAAGCTGCATTTGCTTTTAGGCTTAAAAGTGGGGCACTTCTTAACTTAGAATTGGGTTGGTTTAATTTCTTCTGGTGCTCTATAGAGTCCTCGGTAAGAGATGTTTTGGTAACTACCCAAAGTCATTTCATCCAACTCTCCAGGGCAATTGATTTATGATAAGACAGAGCCTTCCTTTTTATTTCTCTAGACTTAATTGATTAGATATGTTAATTACTCTACTTAAATTTTCTTCTGATGCTATGTGTTTGTTAGGGTGGATCGTTGAGGCAATTGATAAAAAAAAAAAATAGCTACCCACTAAACCAGGGTAATGAATATTGACATTCTTTGCTTTTACAAGCCAATGGGAATCACCTTTCCAAGTCCCCATTTCCATGGGCTTGCTGAAATAGCTTCCCCAACATCTGCCTTGGGGGGGATGGACTCTCAGGAAGTGCAAAATGAATAAAAATTTAAAAGCTGTTTTTAGAATAACATCAGCATCTATTTGAATCTGCAGGACTGAGAGTGACCGGTGAGCCTGTGGCTGAGAGTTGGGAGATAACAGCAGGGCCTGGCTCAGAGTCAGAGTCATTACCTCCAAATCTCTCCCCCTGCCGGGCTGGCACCATTAGAGTCAAGGAACATTACCACATTAAATGTGGCCAGAGCTCCCGATAAAGATTCTAATTGAAAGGCGAACTTTTTCAGCACCTTTTCACTTTCTATGCTCCCTCAACCTTTATCTTAGTTTAGCAGAGGGGGGAAAAAAGCTGACAAGAGATGGTACCATGAAGAGAAAGCCGCTACTCTTTTTTTTTTTTTTCTACACCTCTTATGTAAACATAGTCTTTTGCTAATATACATCTCTAAAAACTGAGAGGCAAAAAAAAAAAATCCTTTAAAACACTTACAAAAATAAAATGACAGTCTTCCAAGGAATATTATAAGTTTCAATCTCCAGGCTTTGAAGCTCTCTTAAGGGGGCATTTTTCTATGAAGGTCTTTAAATAACGCCTCTCTAAAACTTATTAGCTGTCTCTCTCTGACAGTTCTGGTTTACCAATCCATGATTACTTGTCATACCTTGTTTTTAGTGTTAACGTGTAAAATGATAGCCCTTTTTTCTTTCTTATAGCTCTCATCTCAAAGAATTCCTCTTTATGGTGAGGTACCACGTATCTTTACAATCTTCTACAAAATTATGGAATTTAAGAGCCAAGGTGGATCTTAAATACCACCTTTCATATATCCCAAGTGAGGAAGCTGAGTTCTGAGCTTCTAGTCATTCACCCAAACTTTTAGCCTATGAGTGATTGTGCCAAGTTTAGAACTCGGGTTATTTGACTGCCATCCTCTTCTGGCTACCACAGAGCTGACAGGATGTTTTTATTAGCAAAATGTGGTATATGTATACCATGGAATATTACTCAGCTATTAGAAATAATGGCGATATGGCATCTCTTTGGTTCTCCTGGAGAGAGCTGGAACCCATTCTATTAAGTGAAGTATCCCAAGAATGGAAAAATAAGCACCACCAGCAAACTGGTTTCCCTGAGTGCACATTTGGGAATAACACCAATTGGGTATCGGACAGAGGTTGGGGCTGGGTGGAAGGGATGGGTGTATACGTACTTATTGAGTGCGATGCGCACTGCCTGGGGAATGGACACGCTTGAAGTTCTGACTGGGGGGATGGGGTGGGGGGAGGGGAGGGGTGCACACCTACATGATGAGGGTGATGTGCACTGTCTAGGGAATGGAAACAACTGAAGCTCAGACTCGGGGGGATGGGGAGGCATGGGCAATGTATATAGCCTGATCTTTTGTACCCCCATAATGAGCTGAAAAACAAACAAAAAATAAAAAAATAAATAAATAAAAAGAAAATTAAAAAAGAAATCCCTTGACAGCTTGCAATAGCTCCAGTTCATAAATGTCTGCTTTTCTTCAATAATTTTGAACACCCAGTTTGAACAGATAGGAGCATCCCTTTATGAAATGCCCAGGCATATTAGGCCTTTTGCATTCTTCTAGACCTCTTGCCTTCCTACTGCATTTACTATGAAGGTCACTTTTTTCCAACAGGAAGTATAGCCATCTTATCCATTTTTTTTTTCCTCCTTTTGACCTGGGAGGAGGACTTGGTACTTGAAAGAGTGTTCTAATACTCTTGTCAAGGTGACCCCCCTGCAACCCCAGACACCCTTGGGGAGCCAGGATTGCAAACTCATTACAGACTCTACCAGCTATTTGTGGTCATCAGGATAGATTTTCCTGAGTTAAGAGGGTGAAATTACTGCATAGGAGCACAGGATCACAGGACTTCAAAGGAGACACTTTTGTCTAACTCCTTCCTTTTGCAGAAGAAGAATCAATGGTTGTATTTGTCAGGGCTTTTTATTGGTTGACATTGACAGAAAGCTAAATCAGACTCATAAAAATTATAAAAAGGGAGTTTAAGAAATTTATTGGCTCATGTAAATTCAGGTGATAGATTAACAGATTCAGGGGCTCAAAGAATGCTTTTGGTCACCCCTCCTTTCCTCTACTCTTCCTTTTCCCCCTCTTGCCCTCTCCTTTTTTCATTTCCATTCTCCTCCCCCCCCACCTCTCTCTTTCTTTCTCTCTCTCCGTATTATCAATCATCTTAAGACCAGCTTTATTCTCTGTTGGCCACATTTAAATTGGAATAACTCTGCTCATACTGACACAACCTAGCCTTGTGCCTTTAGAAATAGGGCGTGCATATTTGGCACACCTGGGTCTCCTGCCTATTCTGAAGCTAGAGGAAGAGCTAAGCTAGTGGCCCCACCCAAGACTCAAGGAGTACAAGGAGAAGGGGGAAAGAGGTGTTTTCCCCAAAGAAAAATTAAGTTGGGGCTCTTATCAGAACTAGGGGATGAATGCTTGGAAAACACTAATAATAATAATGGTATAATGACGATGTCAATATATAACAATTATTGAAGTCTTACCATATGCCAGACACTTTTCCAAGTATTTAATGACTCATTTAATTTTCAAAACATCAATATAAGGTAGGTATATATACTACTTTCATTTTATAGATGAAGGGACAGAGTCACAGAGATTAGCTCTCTATGCCCATGGTTTCAAAGTCAAGTGTGTCTTAAAGCCCAATAGTTTTTCAACCAGCATTCGTTCAACCAATATTTGTTCAGCACCAACTATGACCTAGGTACTTTTCCAGACATTGGGGAGCAAGAAATTACTATCCATATCTTCACAGCACATGCAATATGCGGATGGGAGACAAAGACGTCTTATATCTAAATACATGTCTCATGTTCAAATAGTGACTATATATGCTTCACAAATACTATAAAGTATTTATAGAGAGTGAATTATTGTGACATGGCATTCACTAACTTATTCTCTTTTGGTTATTTAAATATAAAGAGATCTCAGTGAAGTGTATGAAAATGGCTTTGTCACAAGGAAAGTTAGTCCCAAATGCCAGTCATTGTTCAGCAAAGAAGGGCACAGTTGTTCTGAACATTAGACCTCTTTTCTTCCAGTTGAATTGGATGTTGCCAAGGCTGGAAGTTGGGGCAGGAGGTGAGGTGGAAATTCTTAAAGAGTGTCTATCTGGAATAGACAAATAACAAATCTAATTTTAATGGAAAAAAATTTGGACTAGTTCATATTTTTATTTCTTCTAATTATAAAAAACAACCTAAAACACTAACAAAAAAACATTGACATTTGCTCATCATAAACTATAATTGACAATTCTTTGTTTCAAACTGGCAAAGATGTATGGAAGACATTTTCTTTAATTGTAAACTAGAACATTCCCAGCATGAAATTTGAGACTTAACTCCTGCTCCAAAGACTTCATTTAAATCCTTAATGTTAGCCATTTTTCAATTAAAGTATTTGAACTCTTTGGTTAATTTACAAGATTCATAACCCTGCAAGCTTCCATTTTTGCACCCATTGGCTATTTCGTCCTTTTTAACTATTCCAAAAAAGTTAATGTGTATTAACGGCCAATTTCCAAGAGGGTAATTAGTAGATAACTCAAAAATGTGCTTTGATTCTAATAAAGAAAACCCATAGGGTATTACTTAAAAGATACCTAGAGATCAGCAAAGTATTAGAAACCAAGACCATACCTGATGAATATCTGAAAATCAAAATAAAATGCATTTTGAAAGATTTGAAAGAGGATGGAAAATCCAGCTTATCCATTTTTTAAGTCTTTATCCATGTGTCTGAATAATGTGTCCAGTAGTGCATAGCTTACCTCAAGTACACACATTTATTTTTTATTTTTATTTTGCAGAAGAGAAGGCCATTAAATATGACTCACAGACTAGAAGAGATTACTTCAAATTTCTGGGAAAAACTGGCTTTGAAGGCTGTTGAAGACTACTGCATGTGAGTAATTATATTGGGGAGTTTATATAGTACATGTAAGTTATGTTTTAACCAGAAATAAGAGTGAATAAATTAGTGGACTTTGGGTCTGCTGGATTGTGGTCATGCCTTCCCCAACTTGTCATTTTTCATAAATGATTATACTCTGGGTGTGGGTGTGTATGTGTTTCTCATTTCATTCTTCCTAATGTATGGCTAGAGATGCAGGATAACGTGAAATAATTCCAGGAAGGTAGCAGTCACCATTCATTTGGCTCCATCTGCCACATTAATTCTGATCAGATACTAACCCTCTGAATAGACAGCAGGTGTCAGATAGAAGCGAATGTTTTGTGTGTTTGTTTTGCTTTTCTCTTCCCCCATCATATTTCCAGGGTTACGAGTCTAAAGATAATGCACAATGGAATTACGGAAACATGTTCCTATGAGAGAAATTTAGAGCATATTTTTAAGGGATTCAGATTCACTTATCTCTAGGACTCAAAGATGTAACTTTTGCATTCTGGAACATTGAGAGTGGGGACAGAGTTCTGCAAGTTCTTAAGTATTTTTCTTCATTTTATTTTCTCTTGATGCATAAAAAGGAATAATATGCAAGTTCTCTAGTCCTTTTTCTTCCTCATTTGAGCTTTGATTCCACTGTGCAACAAGGATATAATAAAAATAAAAAATTCAACATTAAAATCCTAAGTTATGAGTGCACATCCAGAATTATAGTGAAGGTACAAATATAGGGGGTCACTGTTCTCTGAGAGGCAGTCTGTGCTTCTGAAATTGAGTATATTCTCTATGTGTCTATCTAGGGCAGGAATAAGACCATGTTGTTTTCAGTACTCTAAGTGCCTAGAGCAGGACCTAGCACATTAAACAATATAACATGAGCTAAGAATATATGGTACTTACTCTGTGCCATGTGTCGTTTAAAGCTTTTTTTTTTTTTTAATTAAGAGATGGGGTCTTGCTCTGTTGCCCAGGCGGCAGTGTACTGACATGTTCATAGCCCACTGTAGCCTTGAACTCCTGGGCACAAGCAATTCTCCCACCTCAGCCTCCCAAGTGGCTGGACCTACAGGTATGTTCCACCACACCCAGCTACTCTTTTTTTCAATTTTTTTTTTCATTTGTTTGTTTTAAAGACGGAATCTCACTATGTTGCCCAGGCTGATTTTGAACTCCTAGAGTCAAGCGATACTCCTGCCTCAGCTTCCCAAGTAGGTGAAATTATAGGTGGGAGCCACTGTGCCTGGTTGTTTTAGAGCTTTTAACCAAAGGACTTCATTCACTCACAGTAGCGGTTGCTACATGACAGCAGATGATCTCCCCACAGCTGCTCACCTTAGTTTATTGGCAGCCGACTCCCAATCCCTGGCACCTGCAAATGCTTTTCTGTAAGTCTGGTTTCTCCAGCACTTTGAGAGCTTGCTGGCCAGAAGCAGGAACAATCAGGAACTGCAGTGGAGGTCCAGTCCTTGGGAACAACCCTTCAAGCATCCCTTGGGAGGGATGAAGATAGCGGACAGCCTCTCCAACCCCCTGTGGATTATTCTGAAGCTCTGCATAATTTCTCAAAGGGTCTCTGGGAAGTTTAAACCCAGGTGCTCACAACTGGAACTTGCACATTGCCTGATGCTTTATGGAATTTTTTTTTTTCCTTTTCCTGATTTGCTTTCTTCACTTTCCTCACTCTCCTATTATGCTTCTTGGGATTACCTCCCAAATATTCCACCTGTGGTCACATCCTTCTTATCTCAGGGTCTACTTCTAGAAATACCGCAAGTTAGGCACTCTTGCTTATATAATTTCTGTGGCATGAATGAACAAACAAGTGAATGAATTTCAGAGGTGCCTGACTTCCAGGCCAACCAGAAACTGTTCAATTTTTCATAGATTCTCCCATTAAGTTAATGTACTTGGGCAATAATACAGTGCAGTTGTTAATGAAGCAGTGGGGAGTTGCACTTAAGTAGAGACACAGGAAAGAATAATTTAACTGAATGCAAAACGATCATTGGAAGGGTCTGGGTTAGTTTAACATAATTTGAGTACGATTGAACTCCTGGCGAGCACCAGCTTAGAGACACCTTGTAGCCACAGTTTTTCATACATTCATATTAGCCAGAATTGAGGCAATTACTCAAGACAAAGTAAGATTTTCACGTGAAATGACAGATAATTGAGAGAAAACAAGACACAGTAATTGAGGAGATTATTTTTTTATTTCTTTGGATTATATTTTAAAATGACTCTGAATTGCATATAGTAATGAATAACATTTCTTTACCACTTATTTTGTGGTTTTGGCCAAATGAGTTCATTACTGATGTTATATACCTCACACACAAGCACACACACACATTTTGTTGTTGTTGTGAAAGTAATCATCACCTCATTTATTTTATTCTGTTCCTGGAACTAAACTGATGATTCCAACAGTTATTTTGATTCTATTAATAATAGTATATGAAAACACCAATAGCAGCCATCACCAATAATGTAGGTTAACTGATAATTGTCCTTTATTTGAAGATCTCTTATGTGTCAGGTATTATTCCAGCTCTGTACATGTGTTGACTAATTTAATCACCATAGTAACACAACGAGGAAAGATGAATTATCCTAATTTTACCTACAAGGAAAGTGAAGCTCAGAAAGAGATAGGCTAATGTTTCCAAGTTCATACTGGAATTGGAATTCAAATTAACATGCCCCTTCAGCTAAGTGTTAGAGCTTCCAATATGTGAGGAGAACCTGGAAAGTGTTAAAGATTTCGCCGGAGAGCGCCAAACACTCATTAGCGTTAAGCACAGGTAAGAATTCAGAGATGCCTGCAGCTGAGGATTAGCAGAAGCAGGAGCAGGGCGGTGTTACTAACCTGATTAAAACCACGATGTTCATTCATTTCTCTCATGATAAAATCAGGTTTCTTAGGTTGGTTCGTGAGTCCTGCTGACCTCTGACATCTGCTCCCTTCTCTGAGATGATCCCCTGCCATGGCCATGGCAGCCACAGGGAATTTCCTTCAGTTCCTCAGATGGTGCTTTTCATGTCTCGTCTTTCTTTGGCTGAAAACTTCTTCCCTGTCCCATTCTTCTTTGCCTGCTGCTAACTCCTGTGTTTTATTCAGGTTTCCGGTTAGATTTCATTTTCTCTAGACAAGTCTTGTATCTCAAATCCCGCCCCGGCCCCCTCCTCCTCAGCTGGGTTTAAATTATTAATCTACCTGACTTCAAATTATGTTAATACTACAAGCCTATAGTAACCAAAGCAGCAGGGTACTGGATGGGGGTGGAGTTGGAAGTTCCCGGCTGCTAATCATGGCTTGGTCTTTCTGATAATCAGTTCCCATCCAAGAGCCCACCAGGAGTTGACACATTGTAACAAAAGATACACCTATCACCTGCAAAATTCCAAGATATTTAGGCACTCTTAGGTGCCTCTATTACTCAGAAAATTACAAGGGTTTTAGAAGCTCATGTCAGGAACTGGGATCAGAGACCCATATATATATTTCTTATTGTTTCAGAGACCCTAGTCTCTGGCCACAAATCCCTTACAGCAAATGATCATTCTAGTCCGAGCATTTACATGTAGTGCAGCATTTATAGGACCGATGTATTCAGCAGTACCAACCCAAATATGCCTAACATTTGAAGAAGCCAGTGTGGAGTCGGAATAGATTTAAAGAAACAACTAATTTGTCCATAAATCCATTCCATTTTCTTATTTTTACTTATTTGATTATTCTTTTTCCTCCTTGATCTGCTGCTATTTTTACCTTATAATAAGCTTAGGCAGAACTTCTTAGCATAGAAATCAGCTGATAGGTAGATGCAGTTCCTCCTTGGGCCAGTCATTTTCCACAGGTGTAGCATCCCAAGGAGGCTTTACCTCGGCCTCCCAATACATTTGGTTATCAATGTCAGTATTATCATTCACATGAGGTAGTTGAATCTTACCAGCAATACCAGTATCATACCACATTGCAGTGTGATCATGGTGCAATTCAGTTTCATTATAGAGCAAATCAGTAAGAGTTATAGAGGGCATCTGCTTTGCCTTCCCAACAGAATCTGCCCTTGCCCATATGCCAGATAGTATCAAGGACAGGTATCATTACAAGTAGCCATGACGTGGTTATTTCTGGGTTCCATGTTAAGTGGGGAAAAAGCCAGTCACCTGTCTCATCTCACATGCCTGTACTGAGATTGGTTTCCATTGTCTGTTTTTACATAGTAGGAGCCACTTTCCTTCTACTGGGAGGACATATATTTATCTTTCACTAGACGGTGGACTTCGTGAAGACAGACACCACTGTGTCCCCAGCAGCTACTGGAGGTTTTAGCGGATAGTAAACTCTCAATAAGTATTTACTGAATAAATGTATGAATGAGTGTAATGAGGAAATGTAAACAAGTAGATGAAATAGCAGGTCCTGTGGATAGAAAGCCACTGGCAGATGTCTTGGCTGACCAGTGGACGGTGCTGGTTCTGACACCTGGTAGTGGTAAAGGATACTACCTGTCTACAGAAAGAATGGTGAAAGCCCAGCAGTTACCTTCAAATAAATGAGGCTATGATTCTGCTCCATACTTTTAGACACACAGCGGATAGACACAAAGCTAGGCAAGCAATTGGATAGTCAGTGATCAGCTAGATTCCCCTTTAAAGAATTTAAACTAAGAGATAATGAATTTGTAATCAAGTGAGAGTGCATAGGATTGAAAAGATGTAGTGGTGCAGGCTGTGGGACTGTGTAGAACTGTACACAAGATGTATAAACAGAGGCACCAGGGCAGAGACTGATGGAATAGACTTACGAATGGGGCAGAGGTGGGAGATATTTTGCAAGCCTTAGAAAGATGGGGAAGGTATTATAGCATTAACTTTTATAATATTATTCCATTTCTATGGTGAGACCACTGTATTTTAGTTACTTTGTTGGATATCGTTAAACTATTATCTACTTACAATTACTGTAAGACCACTAGAGCTTGCTTATGAAGATTTATATTCATTACAGTGAAAGGACCCTTAACTAGAACACCCCATATCTCTAAGGAACCCACCTGCTGGACTAGGGTATCTGCACTGGGACAAGGACCCACTTTTGGTCACGAGGAAGGAAACTGGAAAGGAGATTGAAAGTCAGGTGAGTGATAGGGCTGATGAGATGTTGACTTAGGCAGGAATGAAGGTGAGACGAGCAGCGTGCCTAGGCAACAACATGTAAGGGGGTCCCACTCTCAGATGTAAGCCCCACTGTTGCCCTACGTGCCTCACCCTAGCCTTGGACCTGCTAGTGTACTTATGAGTTCAATAGATCAACAGTGAACTCCTGCTGTGTCTAAGGCAGTGCAATAGTACCTGGGTATGACATGAGGTGAGATAGTCCCTGGTCTTGACATCATGGAGCTTCAAGTCTAGACAGGAAAATAAACAGAAATAAAGCCAGCAAAAGCAAACTGTGATTTGTGTTATAAATAAAACAGGGAAGAAACAGAGAATAATCTCTGGTTGGAGGAGGTGAGTGTTTTGATTTGGAATTTGGGGCATGGCTTCTGTGAGGAGGTAACATCTAAATGTAACTTAGAAGAATCAGATGTGGGCAGGGCTTAGGGAATATTCTAAGCGAAGAGAATAGAATACACAAAGGCCTGAGGAAAATAGGACTTTGCCTAAGTTTTAACTGAGAGAAGGTCAGTGTGGCTGGCACACGAAGGAGGAGGAAAGAGGTGGGTCTGGATCCTGAAGGCCTGGATGCCACATGAGAGAGTTTGTGTTTATTTTCAGTCCACTGGAGTGATAAGCATAGAAATGATACAATGGCCTTTTTGTGAAAAATAAATAATAGTAAAGATTAATATGGCTGCATGTGGAAGAGAGTAGGTTGGGGTTGATGGAAGATTGTGGCTATCATCTTGGTCAGAAACGATGCTGGCTTGAACTTGGATGATGCTGGTGGATCTGTTAAGTATTTATTTTAATGAGATTAGATTTATTTGTATAATCCAGCAGCATTGGATGATGGACTGAATATGGAGTTGGAAGGAAAGGGAAGAATCAAAGGTACTTCTGGTTTTTGGTCTTGAGTAACTGGGCCCTGGATGGATCTGTTTACTGAGATTCACCCATCTGTTTGGTGCCAGCCCCTGTTCTGAGCTCTGGTTGTATAAACAGAGCATGAAACTTATGCAGTCCTGATCCTCGTTGAGTTTTTATTCTTGATGGGGAGACAGGGCACTAAAATATATAAAATTTGTAGCAAATTGGATGGTGGATGGTGGTAAGAGTGGTGAAGACAGCAAAGAAAGTACAGGGAAATGCAGGTGGTGCCGATTAAAAAAGTTTTAAGTAAAAGCTTCATTGTGAGATGACATTTGAGCCAAGACTCATATGAGCTGAGAGAGTGAGACAGGGAGGAAGGAAGTTAGGCCAGTGTTACGGAACTTGTCCCATCGGCACAGGATGGGCCCTGGAGCTAAAATCTGGCTCTCCCGTGGGGAAGTGGCTTGTCCTTAGAAAAATTTTCCTTTTCCAGCCTGTAAATAGGGGGCATGTAAATAAGTTTCTGAGGTTTACCCTTGATCTGTGGAATAAAGCAAATTTGCTGGCATTTTCTGATGAGGCAGGAAAGCTTTAGTCGGGATTTGAACTAGTGGCTCCGGGGACTTGCAATATCATTAAGTCAGATTTAAGTCTCCTTAAGCCAGATGCTTAATCCATTAAGTCCAGTGTTTAGTTTGCTAAGCTACCTTTCTGTGCCTGCTTACGGAAATTATGTCTGTCTGCTCCCAGAGGTTTTCTTGAAGTCAAAGCCAAATGGAAGTCAGATGCCACTGCAACCTGCTATAAAAAGAGCATGAATTCTTTGGTTCTGCTGGCATTTAATTGTGACAAAAGCTTGATTTGTCACTCTTTAGGCATGGGTGATTGCCTGGAGTTCGAGTTGGTATATATTGTTGTGATATTTGTAGTATAATGCAGAGGTATAATGTTCCTTGGATATAGATTGGAAGGAAAAAGAAGAATCAAAGATACTCCTAGATTTTGGTCTTTGTAAATCATTCTCCAATCATCATACAAACTCCTCTCCCACAAGATTCTAGGCATTTTTTAATTAAAATTTTTTAAAACTATTATGTGATGTATACATGTTTGGATGGTGGTATAGGGAAGGATCACAAGCTCAAACACTTTCGAGGGAGCCTACAGTTAACATACATAAATAAAGAAGTCAGCCAAAGAAAAAATATTCCAAATTACAAAGTGACATCATCTTTTAAGCTCAGTGCCCTCATCCCCTGACAGCGCAAGCTTGCTGATCAGTTTTGGGCTATGGGACTCTAAAGTTCTGGCTTTTGATTTCCTGTTAACTATGTGAACTCCAGCTTTCCTAAGCCTTAATTTCTTTATCTGTAGAGATGTTAATTCCTTTCTCATAATGTAGTTGTACAGATTCAAGGAGATACTGTTTGCCAAATGCTCAGCACAGGCCCTGGCCAATGATTGGCACTTAATAAATGGTAAATTTTATTATTTTCATCAAAATTCATATTGATCATTGCACTCTGTGTGTGTGTGTGTGTGTGTGTGTGTGTGTGTATATAAATTTTCTGTATATTATGATGTTTTGACATCTTAGAAAACCTGCCTGGCTAGGGAGAGACTGCCCCTCCTGGGTGGGCCAATTCTTAGAGATGGCAAAGGCTCAGCCAGGAATGTGCCAGAGCCCCACCTCCTCCCTCTGGGCCATGCATTCCAGGAGGCAATATTCCTCTGACTTAATCATCCTAGGGCCAGGCACCAGGCAAGTAGGGGCCACCCCTATGGCTTAGAGACCATGGAATTTATTCAGACTAGCCAATCCCAAACTGGCCATCCTGCCCTGCCTTGCCTTTCCCACATAAACCCCTGTAGAGGCTCACCCCTCTCATCTGCCTCCCTGCTGCGGTCCTGGGGGCTCTGGATCAGGTGTGGCCCCTCCCATCTCTAGGACCTGTGACTGTAGTAACATTTGTTTCCCTGAGCCTCTCCCGTGTTTCCTGTTGTGGCTGCACCTGACCAGCCATCACATAAAAGACTTACAAAATCATTGACTAGGTTCTGTAGGAAAAACTTTGTGCCTCAATAAAAATTGCGCATTATTTAGAGCATACCCTTTTAGGTTATCTGATTCTCATTCTAGGGGAGCTGTTCTACCATTCTGTAAGTTGTAGATAACTGTTAGAAATGCAAAATAATTCTTGTCCATAGACATGCAAATAAATTCTGCGGCTCTCTCCCCAACAAAAGCTAGGTTTGCTGCTCATTTGAATATTCATTCCAATATTTTACTTCATATCTATGTGTGCTGCTTTGGCTTCTCCATTAAACCAGGTTATAATATTTGCCTGGTTTCCTCATTTACTTAGTGAATATTAAATAAAATCTTTAATGTGGGTTAATATTATATCTGTGTGAAATTCATGATTTTACCCAGTTTTGAAAATTTTCTTTTATTGGTAGAGAATACCATTCAATGGATTGTGAATAAGAAAAAGGAACTTAAAAGACCTGATTGAGGTGTAGATATGCTCAGATGTGGAAAGTGAAATCCCAGTAATAGGTACTGTATGATTAAGTTCTAAAATGAATGGGAATAAAATGAGAGTTTAAGGGAAAGCTCTGCCCTGGTGTTGATGGGGCATATTTCACTGAGGAGGTCATTGGGTAGGATTAGGGTAATTGCGATTTTTTTTTTTCTTACCTCTTTATGAAAATAAATGAAGACCCCTCCACACCCCCAAATAAAAATGATTCCAAGTTCGCTATAACAAGGGAGTCAGCTACTAGCATGTGTTTTGGCAGAGACTCAACTGCAGGCAGAGGAATGAGAAAGGTTTATGATGCAATAAAGGCCTTAATCGGAGGATGTTTGCAAGGGGAACCGACCTGTTGGCAGGCTAACTAGTAGCATATTTGGCTTTCTCTGGTTTATCATAAGTTGAAAGCAGGGGTGAATATTGAGGAATTTGGAAGTTATTTATCAAGTCCCAGCCACTTTGGGTTAATTACTGTAAGGGATATGGTTTGGCTTGTTAGGCTGGTTGGTACATAAAGAAGTCTGACTTCCTGGACTGGTTACTGTAGATACTATTACAGATTGGTTTCTTGGGCTGCTTGTTGCAGCCTGTGGGTCAGAGTTGTATTTTCATATGTAGTCTGGCCACTTTCCATTTGTGTATTCAATCTCTTAACGTCAGAATACTAAGTCACTGAATATGAGGAAAAAGTTCATTACTCATAGTCTAATTCTTCTTGGCATGAACCTATAATATTAGCAGCACTTAACATACTGAAAGCAAGTATTTGTTGGTCTGTGTCCCTGGAAGTGGCCATTTCTTATTAATTTTGTCATTGTTTGCCACATAGAGCCTAAAATATATTAGGGGCATGGTATATATTTATTGAGTAAATTAATGAAATACTCCTATTAAAGTTTCTGATAGAAGCAACATGCTTTACTAATTAGTACTCAATTGCCAGTGTTATAAACACAAATTATAATGGCATAGAATAAGATGGAAGTATGTGAATACGTGGAACTTTAAAAATCTCCAGGCTGAAATCTATTCCAGAGCTCACATAATTTTATCTTGGCTGAATTGTCCTCTCTATGTCATCACTTTTTTTTTGTTTACTCTGGAGTAATTTCATTATCAAGTAGGTTTGTTCCTTATTGCAACAAGATGGTTGCCCTGTCCCCAAAACTTGTGCCCTTGACTGCTACTCTATGCTGCTTTCCCACCTGGAGCTTAAGACATTCTTGTGGAAGGAAGAAAACAGGTAATGAGGAAGAAAGAAAGGGAAAATAGGATAGAAGGAGGCAGACTGGAAGAATTTTAACTCATGTTAGATTCTCTAATAGATGTAGAAGACACAGGATATGTATGGAAAACTACTCCAAAATTCAGCTAGCAAGTGAGTGCTAAGGTGACTTTTTAAATTAAAAAAAAAAATTTTTAAGGACTTGTACCTAAAGGTAGAATTTTTCTTTTTTTTTAATTTCAGCATATTATAGGGGTACAAAAGTTTAGGTTACGTATATCGCCCTTGCCCCCCCCCCCACCCCTGGAATCAGAGCTTCAAGCATGTTCATCCCCTAGACGGTGCGCATCACACTCATTATGTATGTATACACCCATCCCCTTCCCCCCCACATCTGCCCGACACCCAGTTAATGTTATTCCTAAATGTGCTCTTAGGTGATGATCAGTGAAACCAATTTGACGGTGAGTACATGTGGTGCTTATTTTTCCATTCTTGGGATACTTCACTTAGTAGAATAGGGCTCCAGCCCTATCCAGGAAAATACAAGAGGTGCTATATCACCATTGTTTCTTATAGCCGAGTAGTACTCCATGGTATACATATACCACATTTTATTAATCCACTCATGTATTGATGGGCACTTGGGTTATTTCCACATCTTTGCAATTGTGAATTGTGCTGCTACAAACATTCGAGTGCAAATGTCTTTTTTATAGACTGTCTTTTGGGAATTTTTCATTAAGGACTATTCCTTGGTGCCTCAGTCAGAAAAAATATTATAAATATGGTCTTAAAGTATTGATCTTTCATTTAAGGATTGGTTGCCATGTTGAGATCCTGGGATTGGCTCTGAATTTAATGGCCATGGTGCGAAGTCCTGATCTGTCTAGGTTGGGCCATAGGATGAGACAGCAGCTGAGAACATCGCCCTCCAGAGGCTTTTCACTTGAAGAGTGAAAGTTTTCCCCCTAGGCTTTCCAAGACCATGGGGGCTTGTTTTCAAGCTGTGTCAATCTTTAGTAATTCCAAATCATTTTGTACCCTACTGCAAATACTTGCCAAAAATACCCTTTGGTGAATAATAATGCAATTCAAATGACAACTAATCAGACTATTGTTTTCATAATTGATCTGATATTTGCAGGGACTTTTCTTAATCTTTGAGGATGCTTTGTGGCAAGGACTCTGCCTATCTGTTTGGATTAAATACAAGAAATGGAAATATCAGCTCTTAGATAACAATAGTTAAGAATCAGAAATTAGATAAAATGCAAATTGTGGTTTCTTTTTAATTTGTTTCTTTGAAAAAAAGATTTTTATCATGGCACAAGCAAATAAAACTGGCATAAGTAATTAAATGCATTATGTAAAACTAGCCTATCTTTCCAAATTGTTTCCTCTTAATGAATTGCAAACGTGTGTGTTTACCTAGGATATTTGGCCTGAGAAGTTTAAAACAGCAGTTGTGTAATTTTTTCCCCCAGTTCTTTAAAGTTCAGTTGAAGATTCTTATGGTTAGCACACAAGAAGATGTAGATGCTTGGTGTTGTGATCTGTACTTTGTTTTATTATTTATTCCTTTTTTCTATGCAATGGCAAAGATTTTTAACCTTCGTTTATTTGATTCTAAGCGATAGGCATGCAAGTGTTTTTCTTTTAAATTGTTCTTTATTCCCCTCTGTGACGTTGAAGATGAGAAGATGGAGCCCAAGATGGCTCCGAGACAGTGGCTGTAGCAGGGACACATTGATTATAGGGAGATGCTAAACTCACTTCTGGTGCCTTGACCTTGCTTCACTGTTTTTCTCTCTCATATTTAATGATGCCAAGAAGGAGATGATTTTAGCTTACTTAGAAAAAAGGGAGAAAAGGAGGAAGCTAGCTGGCGTGTGCATACACACACACACAGACTTGGAGAAAGACAAAAGGAAAGAAGAAGAGAAACAGAAATAGGAGAGAAGAGGAAAGAGAGAAGGAGAGATTGAGAGGTGGAGAGAGAAAGAGAAAGAGTGAGATGGGCAGAGTGAGCGAAAGGGAGAAGGGAGGGCCGTACTGGGAGAGGATACAGAGACCGACAGACACAAAGAAAAGCCAGAGCATTTTTGAGGCAACTCAGGCTTGAGAAAGCCTCTGACAATCCCCTTTCTTAAGAGAATAAATCCAGCTGTTCATTAAAAAACCAAAACAAAGCAAGACAGAAACCTCTATCCCTCTGACTGTCTATGAGCATTATAAACAGTGACGTGCACACAATGTGCGTGGACTTTCTTTTAGGGACAGGTCTCAGGAATAAATAGGGGACTGCCATGGGCTTTAGCGGCTGGCGATCCCAACACCTCTCTCATCATCCCCTTATTTGGAAGGCTCACCTGACTTCCCTCATCTCATCTCTCTCCTCTGGCTCCCAAATTGGAATCTTAGCTGGCTGAGGTTTGGCATGTGACTTCAGCTTCTCTAGGCATCGCCTCTGTCATCTGCGAAGAGAAGTGATTTGAGATTCCACGTGGTGTATGAGAGGAGCCAATTAGGCACTGAGTGTGCCTAGCTTGTGGCTTGAGACTCAGAAAAATTATGAATAAATGCTGGTTTCTTGCTTCAACACACCTGCCTCTCCCCCTTCTCCTCCTACTACATATATTATCTCTCGTGGAACTGTTCTGTGATACTTAGCGCAGTTATAGAATTTTAATGATTTTGAGTTGCGGGGGGCTAACTTTCCAAAAACTTAATAGTAGTCTTAAAAGCATCTTGTGCTCAGAGCGATTCAGAGGAAAGGCAGACAGCCTTTGAGCCTCCTTCCTTCCCTGTTACCTAACAGTCTCCCCACCCCACCGAGCTTCCAATGGCCACACATTTGGTAATGAATTCCCTGTTTATCTTCTGCTATTTCTATTACTTCAGATAACTGATTTTGATCATCATCTGCATGTCCTGTAGTTCCCCTTAGAATAATTCAGTCCTAATTCTATGTAAAGTTTACAGAATTTGAAATCTCAAGGCACACTCAGCACTTATAAAATGAGAAAGGGATGAGGTCCGCAGATGAGATATCTGTGGCCCTTTCTGTTGTTGTCAGAGAAAGGAGCCGGGCTTGAAGAAGATGGAATAAGCTATTGAAATATCGGGGCTTAGACAATCCCTGCGCAGTGCTCTGTCAAATCAGGTTTGAACCAGATACCGGGCAGGCACTGCGGAATCCCAGAACTTGCCTGATGATGAATTATTGATAGAGCCTCCCAAGCTTCTAGCTGCCCCTACATATTCGGTTATTTCAGGGCCTTCATGAGCTACAGCAGCCAGAGTGGTGAGCACTAGTGCTGATTACCTGATAATATGCAGCATTATGTATCGATTATTTTGTGTCTTATCTCCCTCAACCAATTTATCAACTCTATGAGTGGATGCCATTTGTTTTTATTGTTCCTGAATTTTCTATAGAACCTAGCAGGTTTCTAAGCACATATTAAGGATTCAGTAAATACCTGTTGATTAACAGCTGACAATACCTCTGCTTGGAGGTCTAGAGGCAACACATGCCAATGGGGTTTGACATGATTTCTGCACCCTCCAAAAAAAATTTCTGTATCATATACAAGGCTCTTACGATTGAAGCTCTTTTAAAATAGTGTAATTTTCACCTTGCCTTTCAAAGCCTTCCTGACAAGCCCATTATCTTTTTGGGCATCTATATTCAGGATACATAACAAGAAAGTGGAGCAAAGGAGTTAGATTTTTGTTTCAACCTTGTATTTATTAATATTATCCGTTTGATGAAATGAGGGTGTAAATATCTACAGACTAAATGTTGGTTCCAAAATTCAGCACTATTAGGGAGAAATTAACATCTGGTCTTGTTCATTCAGGTAAATTTCCAAGGATATTAAACTTAAAACAGTCTCTCTGAAGTTGCAGGTATCTGAGCTATTTGAAAGGAATTGATATAAGTGTGTTAGAGAGGGCAAGGTCTCCATTGAGCAGCCTGACTCTGTGTAATGAAAAATCAAATTTGAATATTAAAAAAACTAAATTCAGCTGTGGCAGAAAATGGAACACGCTCCTACTCAGTTGTGGTGCACTGCTCACGCATAGTGATAAGATTTGGTGATGAGAAATGTTCCTACCCTGACTGGGTAATTCTTTTGTTGATAAATAGAGACTTTGGAGCAGCAATACTTGTCCAAGCATTCTTAATACACAATGCATCTGCTCCGATCCTGTCTAAATAAACAGTTTGGGTGCATGACTGGTGTTGTCCCAATCAGCTTTGTTTATGCAGCCAAGCCATCTTACGATATACACTGATTCAGAAATGGAATTTTACAGTCTGCATCTTACACTTTGCCACGTGGCAGTGACAAAGATCAGGGACTATTTTTCCATAAGGAGACTACCTCAGCTGGGGTAAGCCATTATAATAAATATAGCAATTTGAGATGAATGAGAGAATCAGAGTTAATGAGGCTTGGAATCATGTGAAGAAAATGCAGTCACTGGTGTGGCCGCAAACACTAATATGCACACACACAAACTCTTATAACCCAGCCTACCTCTACATTTTTGATTCAGTATCAGAAGGTAAGTAATGCTATACACCTAGTCATATTTGATTCACATGGGCCTGATGTTTCAAGTCTTATTGTTTTTGCATCATTATAAAATGTCTATCTTCAGAAAAGTCCCCTTTAGAAATGTCCATATAAATGGACATCCTATACAAAGCGGAATTCCAAGACAGAGCAAAAAGTTGAGCTACACCAAAAAAAATAAAAAAAAAAAATAAACCCACTAATGAGTCAATCTGCTTGATTTTGCATATAGGGATACCGAAATATTAGTTTGATTTAAATTTACTGTAAATTGACTTGTTGACATCATATACAATTCAAGTACTGACAAGTGCTGAGAATCCTATTGCAAACAATTTCTGGATCTATTCTGTTATATGTGCATTTTGTGATTACTTCAACAGTATTGGATGTATGTTCCCTAGATGCCTGAACAGATTAAACTGAAAAAAAAAAAAAAAATGACAGCACTGAACATGGAAATGAGAAGAGATGTGAAGTGGACTCTATCATATAGTATTCCTATCATACAGATAAAATAGGCATAAATAACTCAGTGTAAATAATCATGAACTCTAGTAAAATAATTAGAAAATAATGACTATTGCATATTTATTACTTTTGTTTTTAACATTTATTTCATTATAAGTTTGTTATTTAATGTTAAATTATAGATGTTTCTAACAACCAGCTTGCAAAATTCCAGAAAATTTAACAATCAACACTTGCTAGCTTGAGCAAGCCAGCTCTGGCACACTGGTTTCCAGGCTCCTGTTTGGCATAGTTCCCTGTGGTCTTGCAAGGTCCTCCATAGGGAACATCTGGGTGACACTTTCGAATTTGGTTCCAGGCTGGTGCTTAGTTCTAAGGTAGCAGAGCTGCCTGCTACAACAGACTGTGGTGGCTTGGACAAATGAGCATACAGATCACAGACCAGGGTCGAAGAAAACCAAAAATATTTCCTTACTCTTCGATTTGAACTGTTTTTAGGTCATTGTCTCCCACCTTGAATAATTACAAGAATCCTTTGTTGAGAAAGCCCCAGCAATAGCTGAGAAGGATCGGGGAGCCCCACTAACTTGGACACTGAAAATACGTACCAGCCCAATTAGGGGATGTTTGCATTCAGACTGAATTCCATTTAGAAAAATAAAAATAATGTGACCTTTCCTACACTAAGTATAAAAGAGAATTCATGCCCACTAAACCCACCACAGTGTTGTAGGATGAGAACAGCCATTGAATGCAAAAGCAAGCTCTGAAAAAGAGTAGAGCGTCACAGAACTTCAAATAAATCAACCGAGTTTTCAGGTCCCCCTACTCCACTCTAAATGATTTCAGCTAAGTTGATTGTAAAAAGATTTCACTGGAGTTGTAATACTGTTTTTATGCCCTGCATATACCTGCCAGCCGATAAGGAAAAACAAAACTCTAAAGCTACATTGAAATACAATTCATTAGGAGAGTCATGGACAGAGGGAAGGGAGAAATGTAAAGGAAAAATGGTTATTATTACTTTTTAGTAGGATATGGCTCTCTTAAATCTAGGTAGGTAAACTGAATCACACTGAAGTATTTATTTTCTCTCTAACACTTTGAATTTTTCTAGTTAAAATGTCACAATTTTTCTTAAAAGAGTCTTAGTTATCATAGTATATCAGGTCTTTAACTATTATTAAACAATATTCAAATAGCACTTGTAGTGTCATAAAATTTTTCTGTGACTCCTGGGACTCTGTTCTTTATACTAAAAGTTAGCACTGCTGGACACAGGGCACTTTTTCATGTACCTTTGAATGGCTCCACTATTAATGGACACCTTAGAATTCAGTTGCAATTTTATTATAAAGTAAAAGGAGCATAAAGACTGTGGAAAATCATAATATAATGCTAAAACAATTGAAGTGGATATTTCTCACCTAAAGCCCCAGATTATTCTTAGAAATAAAAATTGGCTAATTGAATTTAATACTAAAGACTTTTTTGAAATCATTTATTCAAACGAGAGTGCAGATGTACCCAAAATGCATTCTGGCATACAAAAGCCAACTAAATATTATCTAGTTTTGCCCAATTTAGACATAGGATGTTTAATACTTTATCCTGATGGCATACAGTCAAAACCTGATCAGACATTGAAATACTATCCAGACCTAGAAGGCTTTTTTTTTTTTTTTTTAAATCATACTTTAAGCATTTGTTAAGTAAACTTTTATATTTGGAAATATTTCTAGATTTGCAGAAAGGTGCAAAGAGAGTAAAGAGTTCTAGCTTCCCCTAATCTTAACATTTAACATAGCTATTGTAACTTTGTCTAAACTGAGAGATTAATTTTGGTACATTGTTATTAACTAACTTCTAGACTTTATTCTGATTTCATCAATTTTTCCACTAGTGGCCCTTTTTTGTTTGTTTGTTCCAGGATATCACACTGCATTTAATCATCATATCTCTTTAGTCTTCTTTGGTCTGGGCACTTTTTCAGATTTCCTTGTTTTTCATGACCTTGACAGTTTAGAAAAGTATCAATTAGAAATTTTGAAGAATGTTCCTCAATTTGGGCCTTTCTGATATTTTTTGAATGTTAGAGGTTATGATGTTTGGGAATAAATTCCAAAGTCCACGAAGATGAAGCATCCTCATCAAATTATGTCAGGGATACATGATATCAACATGACTTATCACCAAGGACCTCGATCTTGATCACTTGGTTTGCTGGACTTCTCTGACGTAAAGTTCCTATTTTTCCCTTTCCGTACTCCGTTCTTTGGAAGTAACTCACTGAGTCTAATCCACACTTGAGATGGTGAAGGTGGTGATGATGGAGGTGAATTAAGCTTCATCTCTGAGGAAAAGTGGTAACCTACACATATTTTCTAGAATGCTTCTGTAAGGAAAATTTGTCCTTCCCTTCCAGAAGAGTTTTAAAAGTAAGATTTCATAAAATTAGCTATAAGCTGGTTAAAAGTGACTAAGTTCATCCTTAGTATTTAAACTATTCACAAATGCTAATTCATTTTGGAAGTAACAGACTATAAAAAATACAGCAGGTAGGACATAAATGTCCAAGTACTCATACCCTACTTGCTCTACCCCAGTGTATTTATTTATAAATCATATGCATGTATCACTGAACTTACATAGCATGTATATTGAAAAACACAGGTAAAACAAAATGTAAAGGTTATGCTATGAGTCTCGGTATAAACAGGATAATAGTAATCACTAATGTCTGTGTGCTTGGCATATTCAAGCATTATCTCAAATGCTCTTGCATGTTTAACAAGTTTGATCCTAACAGAAAACCTACGAAGTCAGAGGTATTATTATTTTTCACAGATGAGGACATTGAAGTGTGTTGCCCAAAGTGTCACAGTTAGCATATGATAGAGGGACTACCAACCCCAGACAGCCACTGCTCTTAATACTGAACTTTGCATGAAGTCCTTGCATTTCTCTTCCCACCTCACTCTGAACTGTATGCAACCCACATTGAGAACAGTATTTTGAAGGATGTTTCCAAGGTTTATTTCAGGGCTGTTCTGATTTGCATCTATGTATCCTGTGCTGGGTTTATTTCTTGTCTGTTCTGTACCAAGTTGCCCATTTTTCCATCAAGGCCTTCTGGAAATGAGATTTAATCTTTTCTTGTGCCTTTGATGGGGATGTAGTCATTGAAGACATTGCTCCTCTCTCTTAGTTCTGGGGACAGCTGTTTATTGCTGCTGCCCCATTCTCTAATATGAACCTGTGAGGGATGACTTCATTATTTATGAGTGGATACTATGTGGCAGTGACTGACAGCTGTTCTGCTGTGTTCTGGAAGGAAGGAGGGAATTATCACTCCCGTAGTGGGAGAAAATCTATTTCTGTTTGCAATGCCAATGTGAAAATGATTTTATTGAAGCTCAGCACTATGGAGGTTCTTCCTGCATATTGCCTTTAAATATATCCCAAACAATGGTTACCTGGGTTATTATTGTTGAATTACTTCATGGACAGCATTCTATGGGTTGCATAGACTCATTATTTTTTCTTAAAAAATGTGTGCTGCTTTTGTTTGAAAAGATAAATGTAACCATTGGAGACTACTTAGAAAATGTAGAAAACTATAAAAAAGAAATTTAAAAAATTTTCTTTCCTCCAGATGTAATCTTGTTAACAATTGAATGCATTTTTCCAGTCTGATTTCTGTGTGTATGAAATATATATAAATACACATATGTGCAAATATATGGATTGTTTATATATGCTTTCTAATTTATAGTACGTAGATTATACTTTATAGCATTTTAAAAGAATCTGCCAAAACTTTTTATGTGGATTTATTTTTGATCTACTTTTGAATTGATTTATTAAATCAGTTTTTCCAGTCAATTTATTTCACTGTTATATCTATATATTTTTGCCACTTTTTCTTAGTTTAAACAAAACTATGTTGTCATAGCTCTAATTTCTTTGGTTGGGTTATCATTTCATTTACATTCACTATTAGTTATTAATAACATTTAGAGTCATGGCTTTTATCTAATATCAGTTTTTGTGAAATGCCATATATTTTCATGTGCTTTATTTTTATTGTAATTTTAATAAGTGGTCTGCAATTACAGCTTTGATTTCATTTTTAATGCAAGTATTTATTCTAAAAAGAGGCTTTTGGATTTTTAGGCTGACACTTTTAGACTTAAAAAATGAACTTTATATTTTGGTATAGTTTTTGACTTACTGAAAAGTTGTGAAGATAGTAGAGAGTTCCATATGCCCCAGACCCAGTTTTCCTGTTGTTAATATCGTACATTAGTGTGGTTACATTTGTCACAGCTAATGAGCCAATATTGATACAGTATTATTAATTCAAGTCTCTATTCAGATTTCTTCATTTTTTACTAAATGTCTCTTTTCTGTTTCAAGACCCCATCCAGGACACCAAATTAGATTAAGTAATTATGTTTCCTCAGGCTTCTTTTAGCTGTGACAGTTTCTCATATTATTCTTATTTACAGTGACTTCTAAAATTTTGAGAAGTACATCAGGTGTTTTGAAGAGTGTCCCTCAGTGTGGATTTGTCTGATATTTTTTCTCACAATTAGACTGGGTTGATGGGTTATGGGAGGAAGAGCTCAGAGGTAAAGTACCATTTTCATCATATCATGTTGAGGGCACATACTGTCAATATGACTTATGACTTTCGATATTGCTTTAATCAACTGGCTGGGGTAGTGTTGGCCATGTTTCTCCATTGCACTGTTATTCTCTTATCCACCTTTCCATGCCGTACCTTTTGGAAGGAAGTCATTATGTACAGGCGATACCTGGAGTGAGGAAATGTGCTCTACCTCCCTGAAGGCAGTGTATCTGCATAAATTATTTAGAATTCCTCTGTACAGATTTGCCTGTCATCTTCCATCTATTTGTTCAGTCATTTATATCATTATGAACACATTGGTATTTATTTTCTATAATGGGCTTTAATACAATGCCAGTTTTTCTTTTTTTCCTCAAATTTTCCAGCTTTGGCCATTGGGTAATCTTTCAGTTTGTTCCCGTGTCCCTTTGACCTACCTTCATTATTATGTTTTGTGTTTGTTTTTAAACATTTCCTTACTTTCTGGGACTACCAGACCCTCTAAGCTCATCTTGGATTTTTCCTGCCCCATTCCTAGATTCAGCAGTTGCTCCAAGGGAGCACTGGTTCCTTTCCTTGGAGATGGTTTTAGAAACCAAAGCATGGGTGCCAGGCATGCTCTTCGCTACTGCAATATCCTTGCTCCTTTGCCTTCTCAAATGACTTAACAAGGAAATATATGTATATGGACTAACTCGGTATATACATGTATCTATAAATATTTACAAATGCATCTGTATCTGTATAAAGTTAAACATGAGTTCAGACTGATGTCACCAATTCTAGTCCGTTACCACTCGGATGGTGGTGTTCCCTCCCCTTTCTGACCTGTAATCTCCCTCTCTGATAGGGAGAAACCTGGCTCCCACCATCCACTCATTATAGCCATCACTCATTTACAAAGTTACTCACCCAAATTAGTGAGGTTGTTTCATAAATTTGCAATGCAGTTAGATTTTTTTCATATATTCTGAATTCTGTCCTTGGAACCTCTGATCTCCTAAATGATTTCTGTTTTAATTGCATATGTTAAATTTCACTCTTTTTGCTGTAAAGTTCTATGGGTTTTGAAAAATGTGTAGGGCTAAGTATCCACCACTATAATATCGCAAAGAGCAGTTTCACTGCTGTAAAATATTTACCTTGCTTCACCTATTCAACCCTCCCCTTCCTCTCCAAATTTCTGCATTGTCTCTTTTAGAATGTCATATAAATGAAATGATACAGTATGTAGTCCTATCACACTGGCTTCTTTCCCATGGGAAAAATATACATAAAAATCATCCATGGTTTTGCACAGTTTGATAGCTCATTCTCCCTTATCACTCAGTAGTATTCCACTGTGTGGATGTACCACAGTCTAGATCCATTCACTTACTGAAGGACATCTTGGTCGCTTTTAGTTATTGGCAATTATGAAAAAAAAGCTTCTATAAACATTCATAAGCATGTTTTTTGGAGGAGCACTTGTTTTCAAATCATTTGGGAGCAAGATTAGTGTATTGTATGGTAGGATTATGTTTAGCTTTGTAATAAACTGACAAATTGTATTTTAAAATCAATGGGCGTGCCATTTTGCATTTCTGCCAGCAAAGAATGAGAGTACTTGTTGTTCTACATCCTTGCCAGCTATTGGTGATGCCAGTTTATTTTATTTTAGCCATTCTAATATGTATGTGGTAATATCTAATTGTTTGAATTTGCATTTTCGTAGTGACAGGTAGCAAGTGAGATTGAACATCTTTATATATGCTTATTTGTCATCTATTTATCTATAATTCCAATTCCATGAAGTGTACCTAGAATGGGCAAATTCATAGAGACAGAAAGAGTAGAGTATAGGTTACCAAGGGCTGGGGAGAAAGGTAGCATGGGGAGTTATTGTTTAATTCCTACAGAGTTTTAGTATGGAATGATGAAAATATCTTGAAGATGGATAGTGGTAATGGTTGTTCAACATTGTGAATGTACTTAATACCAATGAATCTGTACGCTTAAAAATGGTTAATTGCTACTTTTTTTTTTTTTCTTTGAGACAGTGTCTCATTCTATTGCCCAGGCTGAAATACAATGGTGTGAGCATAGCTTATGGCAACCTCAAACTCTTGGGCTCAAGCAATCCTCCTGCCTCAGCCTCCCAAGTATCTGGAATTACAGGCATGTGCCACCACTCCTGGCTGATTTTTAAAATTTTTTGTAGATACCTATCTCCCTGTTGCCCAGGCTGCTCTCAAACTCCTGACCTCAAGCAATCTCCCTACCTCAACCTCCCAAAGTACTAAGATTACAAGCTTGAGCCACAGTGCCCAGATAATTGGTATTTTACATTATGTATAGTTTACCACAATAAAAGACAAGAATAAACACAATCCTAAACAGAGTTCCAATTATCATTTGGATGTTTTACTTTTCATACCTGACTCTGTATCACCCGCTGTTACTGTCTATATAAATTAATCCACCACCGTGAAACTGACAATATGTTAAATATTCTTTACATTTGATATCCTCATTATTTATAATATATTTAGAGAATCATTTACAACATATTAAAGTAGATAATATAAGCGATAGGAAGGAAGGACATAGTGGTCAGCTCAGAACTGTGAAGGAATTAACCTGCCCCTAAGCTTCCAAGAAATTCACAAATTCTCACTTGTAAGAGATCATGATGAAATCCATCTCTATTAGGCACTGCTTTTGACTTTCTTACTGATTTTTCTACAAGCACAATTGTTGTATGCTATGCATTAAAATGCACTGGTGTGGATCAAAGGAGGACATTTTACCCTTAATTAGTATGAAATGAACTTAACTTGAAACATCATAAAGCTGACATGCTATATGTTCTGGGATTTAATCACATTTCCCCGGGTTTGCAGATTCAGAAATCAAAAATATTACGTTAATAGGATTCTGAAATTCAAGTCTATTGGGGTGACAGGGAAATACTTTGCAAGTAATGAACAAAAGGCAATGTTCCTAAAAATATTTCTTTAATATTGGGAAACATACTAGAGTGAAAAGTACATAGTTATTCTGGGCAAGTGTATAGTAATGATTGAAAAAAATAAAAGTGAAAACAATCTAATTTTTTTTTGAAATATAAAGTAAGACATTTTATTTGAAAATACTTGTCGAAATTTCCATTTTAACCATTAGAATTAGTTTTCCATAAATACTATTAAAAATGGAAATCCATCTTACAAACTGGACGGGTCAACTATTTTAGCAGAAAAATCTCTGGCTCAGTTGAATAATTTGCCAATTCAAGTTGAGGAGTCAAACTTTTACCTTTCTCCATGAGCTGATGTGCCTGGCCAGTTTCTTAGGAATTGTGCAGACAACCAATACCCAAGTCAAATTCATATCTTCATTAGAGTTTGAGTTATGGTAAAAAAAAAGTGTTCTGGTGATACTGTTCGCAAATCTGATAAAATGTCAGTGATCTCACATCAGTGCACAACCAGCTGATGAATTCATGGCATTTCCTTTTCCTTTTTCTTTCATTTGTGGGTAGATGCCGATTTGATCTGACACTCTTAGACTGTTAGATTCAATTTATCTATATTATCCAAAAAGGCTAAAAGGCAGGATGCATAGAAACCTTTCCCATTAGTGAACAGGCCAGAATGTTTGAGAAAAGATGAAAAGATGAAAAGTAAACTTTTCTATAAAATACCCTTTGGGTTTTGGCTAATGTAAACCCTTTCTAGGTTCTTGTCAGGTGGAACATGCCTGCTGATCTGAAACTTTTCACTTCTAAATACTGTACATAAATTATGTGATTGGGGAGTTTACTGGCGTTTGGTCCAGTCTTTGCATGTAAAATAGTTGCTTTTCAAACCGCCAACTGCTAAACACGCATTGCTAGGTATAAAAAAATCTCTGAATAACAGATCTCATAGGAAATCATGGCTAGAATGCTTCAGTTGACAAAATGCTAGTTACATTTATTTATTTTTTTAAGAGGGCTTAGAAAAATTATGGGCAATTGAGGTGCTATTCGAGTGTAGAACGAGCCATGGGCTGAACTCATAAATGATTGATTCTCCTTATCATTTGTGTAACTTTACGGAAATGATTAGATGTGTGCAAGAGATCCAAAAACTATTCATGTGGCCAATGCAAAAGGAGGGCAAGATTTTTCTGCCTTGGAAAGGGTATCATATTGATCAGCTGACTTTCATGGGCATCTTTTATCAATCAACTCAATTTTAATGGGCAATGTGTTATAAGAGAATAAAAGGAAAAACACTGTTTTTATCATAAGTCCAGGTTTTAGAGGCAGTATTGAGCTGCAATTAAGGGTTTAAAATGTAAAGCTAAACTCCTGGGGTTTGAAACTCAATTCTGTTTCTTCCTGCCTGTGTGATTCTGGTCAAGCTATTTAAAATTTCGGAGCTTCCATTTCTTCAACTGTAAAATGTAAATGATGAGTTTACTACTCTACTCTAGAAAAAGAAATATAGGGTTTTTATGAGGAGTAAATGAGTTGATATATTGAAGTACCTTAGCATATGCTTTCACAGAGTAAGTACTCATTAAGTGTTAGATGTTTTTAAGATTATACTCATATCAATCATTTATGACAACAGATTTTTACCTCTCTGGCTCTCAGTTTTTCCATTTAGAAAGTTAGTACAACTCCTGTGGAGAGTAATATGGAGATACCCCAAAGAGCTTCAAGTAGCGCTACCATTTGATCTAGCAATCCCATTACTGGGCATCTACCCAAAGGAAAAAAAGACATTCGCTATAAAAGACACCTGCGCTAGAATGTTTATAGCAGCACAATTCACAATTGCAAAGATGTGGAAACCACCCAAGTACCCATCAATACATGAGTGGACTAATAAAATGTGTTGTATGAATACCATGAAATACTACTCAACTACAAAAAACAATGGTGAACTAGCACCTCTTGTATTATCCTGAATAGAGCTGGAGCCCATTCTACTAAGTGAAGAATCCCAAGAATGGAAAAACAGCCACATGTATTCACCTCAAATTGGTATTAACTGGTCAACACTTATGTACACATTTAATAGTAACACTCATCAAGTGTTGGGCAGGTGGGAGGGGCGAGGAGAGGGGATGGGTATATTCTCACCTACTGGGTGCAGTGTGTACCATCTGGGAGATGGACATGCTTAAAGCTCTGACTCTGGTGAGGCAAAGGCAATATATGTAACCTAAACATCTGTACCACTGTAATATGCTGAAATAAATAAAAAAAGAAAGAAGAATGAAATGGATCTATAGGTTCCAAACATATTTTAAGCATGGACTCTCTTCTTGAATAGTTCTTATGAACTCATCCAATATATGTTAAATATTAATAAAACAGATGACATGTGGGCCAGCCTGATAGAAGCAGGCACTAAGGGACCTCAAATGTGTCAATGGCTCCATACATTCCTCGTCAAAAGGTCACCGACGGCTTTCTAAAGAAGTCTAGCACATGCACGGAGTGTAGAATTGTTTCCAAATCTCTGATTTTAAAGACATACTTAATTTGCAGCTTTTAGTTAGGTTTGTGATCTTCGGTAACTTAGGCAGTTCTCTGAACCTGAGATTCTACAGCCGTAAATCAAAGTATGAAGGAAGGATGACTTGGGGAGTGAAGGAGGTAGAAAATGTTGAGTGCTTAGCTCCCAGCCTGACACTGAGGCAATCTTAGTTCAATACATGGAAGCAAAAAACGTCTTATCACAATAAAGAAAAAAGTGGATTTGATGATCAGGTGTCTCTCTAAGCAGGTGAATTAATTTCAAGTGTGTTTCAGCCTGGTTCTTGCCTCAAATCCCCTTGAGAAAAGAGATCACAAAGGTTGGTGAAAGGTTGTCCTTGATAGGGAAAATATTCCGTTTTTCTTTATAGTCAGTAAGTCTGTGTGACCTCAAGAAATTCAAGCTATGTTTTTCTCTTATCTTTACTTTAACCTCTAAATTTCCATATCTTCCCCTTAGATAGAATCTTGGAATATGTAATAGGGCAGAACTGGGTTAAATCATTGATTTACAAGATTCTAGTTCTTTAGATTTGAAATTGGCCTCCTAAATTTAGCAACTCTACTGGTCTCTCTACTTTCTCCAAAAGGTTTTAGGTTTTTGTAGTGTTGTTTGAAGGAAGTTGGGATTGAGAAATTGTTGCATAGTATACTTTTAGGAGAACAATTTCTTTCGGAATTATGAAAGGATTGGTAGGTGTGAGATAAAGCTAAGTCATTGTATTGCTTGTTTCTTATGGGAGTTGTTCTCTTTATGAGGATAATTATCTCTCAATTTGCCATATCAATGCCATCTTCTTTCACATGGAAGAAGTGGTCACAATTACTAAAATGCAGGGTGCATTCTTATATACAAGTAATCGTATGGGTGCATAGACAGATGAATAAATAGATGAACACAGTACAGATGGAATAAAGCTAAATGCAAACTCAGAGCTACTCATTATAAATAGTTTGATTACAATTGTGTAGCAGTAAAATGGGAACCTAACTTTTTCATGTGAATCTCCATTATTTTTCTCTTTAGATTATAAGCTCCTAGAGAAAAGGCATGGTGTCTTGTTTTTCTTCTCTATGAAAATTCAACAAATTTTTATTAAGCATCTCCTAAAGTACATAAGACTATATATGTGATAAATACTTGTTAAATATACAAATAAAATAAAAAATACCCAAATAAAAATATAAAAAAACGAAATATCTGAAAAATCTTGCCTACATTGTACCTTTCAATTTTGAAATTTGAATGTAAAGTGTTTGTTTTCAGATCATTGCTTCAAAGATTAATGTAAGCTAACTACTAGTTAAGGCTCAAATGACAGGTTTTATGTAAAAACACAAAAATAAAAACCATTCATGTTGCCTTTTATTCCATGCTTCAATTCCATGAAAACCCTCCCTACAAATTTCAAATTTAAAGAGTTTAACTTCACATTGCCTCTATATGCTCAGTGGTGGCTTTTCCGACTCTTAAATTGTTCTTCACATTGGAGTTCATGATCATTGTCTCAGGTATTAAAGATGCCCTGTATTTGTGATGAAAAAATTTCTTTAAGCCATCTGAAAGTAGTGTCCTCTATTTATGCTTAAATACAAAGTGAGAGTTGATCTTTTCATCAGTGGTGAAGTGTTTACCTTGGTGATTTGGAGATGCAAACTCCCCTAAGTAACCATTCAGGTATTGAGAATAGGTCTGTCAGCATTAATACCACTTGGTGTAAAATGCAGATGAATTCAGTCAAGCTAATAAAAAAGTAGCACTTTTCTTTCTATTTCTTATCTTTCCTTTTTCTTTTTAATTTGGAGAGTCACAGTTAACTTTTGTTGAGGACAATATGAAATACTGAATTACTCATATAAGTAATCCAATATAGATATTTCATATAAATTATGTCATTTAATACTCACAACATTAAAAGGTAGATAATATTACTCCCATTTTATAAATGAGCTAACAAAATTCAGAGATGTTAACTGATTTTCCTAAGGGTACACAGTATGAACACAGATCTGTCTGTTTACAATTACACAATAGCTAAGGATTTATGATTAGCTATATAATAGATTTCCACAAATATTTATAAAATGTCATCTTGTTTCTCAATAATGAAGTAGGTTTTTAAACAGAGGCTCCATTTGTTAGAGGTAAAAACCAATAAATAATTCAAAAGATATTTAATGAATAACATTGAATTTCTATAACCTAATATGATGTTAGGTTCTGAGATAAAATGGTGGAAAAAGAAAAAACATTCACAGAGATTATAGTCTAGACCAGGGGTTGTCAAACTATAACCCAGGAGTCAAATCTGGACAACTACCTGTTTTTGTAAAGAAAATTTTATTGGAATACAGCCATACTCATTTGTTTACACATTGTCTATGGGTGCTTTTACACTGTAAGAACAGAATTCAGTGATTTCAACAGACTGTATATCCTGCAACACCAAGACTGTCTCCTGACCTCTGATCTAGAGCAGTAGACAGGCAATTAGAGATGGATAGAGTTTTCTGGGTGAAATGGCATCTGAGATTTCATATTGTTAGGAATTCTCCAGGAGTACCTAGGAAGGGAGGGGACAGCAAAGAGGTAAGTATATTTTAGGCATTGGAGCCCCTTATAAAAAGTCCAAGGGTGAAAGAGAATAGTTGTTTAGAAGATCTGAAATATTCAGCATAAATATAGGGTTAATAACCTATGTCTCAGCTCAGGAATCTCGATATTATGTATTTATTTATTTCTAAGTATAGATGTCCTCAGATGTCTGGGACAAGCCCCATTTTGGACTTTTGTGAGTCCACAGTATACCTTCAGGTCTGTCAGACGGGTGTTGATTGAAGGTGGGACTCTGGTACAGGCAGAGTCAACAGCAGGAAGAAGTGGGCCAAGTGTCAGTGCAGCAGGTGCTGACAGGTTCTTGCTCCAGTGAAGCTCCCGGGTACTCCAGCGGACTGTCTCCAGATCACTCATTCACCATTCTTGGTGATGGGTGCTGCCCCCCAGGGAAAACATCCCAGAGTCCAGTCCCAAGCCACTTCGTTCTCATCCACCCCAATCTTTGACCGTTTCCTTCCAAATCTTTCTAGCCGTGCCTCAAATCCTTATTCTTTTTTTTCTTTTTAAAGAGACTTCAATTGTTCATTAAGCAAGAGCTGGAATCATTGAGTGACAGTATTGTCAAGAGAAGAGTGAATTCCAATGCCAGATTCTTTAAGTTCAAATCTAAAAGCCGTGTGATCGTGAGCAAGGTTCATGTGTTTCTCCAGGTTTAACCATTGTACACTTGAGGATCTACCTCCCTGAGTTGGTCTCTTCATTGAGGAACAACGATGTTCATGTACTTACAGCTTTGCCCACAGCAAATTCTGTATATGTATGAGTTATGTTTATCCAGTTCCACTTTCCTAGAAGGCAGAACTTTTAAATCTTTAAATGCTCCTGGAGGGGGAGGGAAACTATTGGGTGTAGGGGGAGATGGGAAGAGTGGGCAGGGTCTAGGGCACCTCACTCTCCTTGGAACCAAAATTTAAGGGTGCACAAAAAATCAGCAATCAGCATGAATAATATTTAATGTGCTATTTAAAAATAAGAATTAACACAAAAATCTACAAGGAGCAAAATATCAAAATTTTAAATCAAGTGCATATTGGAACATGAGGCAAAAGAAAAATCAGCAACAGGACTAGAGGAGCTATCCTCCCTCTCCACCAATGCAGCATGAAAGGGGGAAAAAACCCACAAAACAGCTGTGTCCAGAATACAGCACACTGAATATCCACGACGTGATTCTGCCTGGAATGAACATTGCAAAGAAGTAAGTCGGGAGAGATAAAATTGGAGGGGCAGCCGCTGTTTGATCTGGCTTGTTGAAGATTATAAACTTTATCCCCAAAGCAAAAGGGATCCTTGAAAGGTTTTAAGCTGGGAAGTGGAATCATCTGATCCTCGTGGCGTATAAAGCAAAGAAGTTCAAATCTGTAGATTCTAAACCATACAGTGTAAAAAAACACTTAGTTCTTTGAAATCAAAAAACAGCAAGAAGTTTTAAATAAAGTAAGTCAATCTATATATTGTTTAATGAATGAATTTTGAGATCAGACAGGCACAAAGGTAATTCTGTTTGACATTAACTGAAAAAAAATGAAAGTTAATTCAAACAAGCTTTATTTTTGAAACTTCTCGACTTTGATAACTGCCCATTTTATGAGCACCACTGCTTGAATACTTGTGAATAAAATTGGGGGAAAAAGGCTATTAAAAGTATTCTTGGATGATGCTGAGTCGATTTACATTTCAAGATGATATTTTTGGCAAGAAGGGAATCCATGCTATGTAGTCACTTTTTGTTGTAGTTTGAAATTACCTGATGGTAATTCTTTAAATTTTTCATTTAAAATGAAAGGTTAATATCTATCCTGCACAGTTCTTGCAAAGTGAAAATGAGATTGGAAAGTTAAAATATAATTAATTTACTTTCCTATTATCCCTTTCACTGGAGGAATATTCATGCATTCTGAACAGATAAGTTTTAAAAGAGGCACTAAATTGCAAGTGTTCACACTTGGATTCAGTTTAAAAGTTAAAAGCTTTCAGGCCAAATAAATTAGACAAGCATGCAAGATGAAGCTCCATTTCAATATTAATGAGTAAGTGTCTACCTTTCACAGTGTTGTGTTTGAGGTTTCAGCTTTAGGCCCAAAGATCTTCTTGAAAGTTGCTACGGGGTTATATTGATATTTACTTTGTGAATAAATCATTACAATTGGTGGCTGTCCAAAGTCAACCATGGCCTTCCAAAATGAAGAGGGGTCCAAATATGCTGTGGAGACTTGACTCGGAAGGGGTTCTGTGACTTGTCAACCCTTCAGCTCGCTGTTGAATGATACGTCACTTAAGCTTTCTCTGGTTGAAAGCAACAGAGATAATATGGAAGGATATGGTCAAGTCCTCAAGATCCAAAGGAAAGACAAAAATAAATAGTGACACTATCTAGAAGGACCTAGTCAATGAAGTGATCACTATGGTACCTGAAGAAAACTTTCCAAGATTCATGAGAAAAAAAGGTGAGCTGAATTTAATTTGCCTTTGCTTTCTGATGCATTTACAGCTTTTACAGATTGACACTTACCTGTGAAATATAGTAGGATTTTTACTTGAAGACTCTATTCATAAATTCCTGATAATTCTGCTAATTTTTGTATTACCAGATTTTTCTAGAGTGTAATGATAGACATGCTGAATTCAAATTAGTGGAGGAATTAAAGAAAAATGGTTTATTGATTAATTTATTCATTCAAGAAATATGAATTGACAGCTTAACTGTGTGCCAGACACTGTGCCCGCGAATACTATGTAAATCAGACAGATGTGGGTGAACGGAAAACGCAGATGATAAAAAGGTTTTAAGACAAAGATGTAGGCCGGGCGCGGTGGCTCACGCCTGTAATCCTAGCACTCTGGGAGGCCGAGGCGGGTGGATTGCTCAAGGTCAGGAGTTCGAGACCAGCCTGAGCGAGACCCCGTCTCTACTAAAAATAGAAAGACATTATATGGACACCTAAAAATCTATATAGAAAAAATTAGCCGGGCATAGTGGCGCATGCCTGTAGTCCCAGCTACTCGGGAGGCTGAGGCAGTAGGATTGCTTAAGCCCAGGAGTTTGAGGTTGCTGTGAGCTAAGCTGACGCCACGGCACTCACTCTAGCCTGGGCAACAAAGTGAGACTCTGTCTCAACAAAAAAAAAAAAAAAGACAAAGATGCATTCAGTAGATTATGTGCACTATAAAAAATGAAGCAAAACAAAAATCCCTGGTAATGACCCAGAAAGTGATGCAAGCAGAAAAGTGACGCTAATTTAGAATGGTCTGGGAAGGCATTTTTGAGGAATTGGCATTTGAGTTGAGTCTTGAACAATGTGAAGAAAGCAGTCATGCAAATACCTGAGAAAGAACATCCCAGGCAAAGAAAACCACAGATATAAAGGCTGTGGAGCGTGAACATGCCTGGAGTGTTCGGCTAAGGAGACCATTGAGGCCGGAGCATAGTGAAAAAGGGAAAGGGTGATAGGAGATAAAGTTGGAAAGGGAAGAAGAGGTAAGGTGTGTGCCACCCTACCAAGGAGCTAGGGGAGCAACCAGCATCCTTGGGATCTTGCTTGTCCTCTCCCTGAGTCCTCTGAGCAGCTAAGAAGCCTCATGCCCTGGGCCAAATCATATCTGGAATCTGTATGAACAGTGGCTCATGGAGGAAATAGAAGACACTTTAGGGAATCCTCCCGGGATACACCCAACTTACAATTCACAAATAACTCTTTATGCATCGTCCATTAAATTAAAAACCATGAGGGCTTTAATTTGAAGTCTGGTGATTATTTAATTTAATCTTATTTTGGCAGTGTAGTAAAACATTTTATAATAATGTGAATGTCTTCATTTTTTTCTGCGGATTTTTCTTCTCAAATATCCTTGAATTTCTCAGATTGTAATTATAAATTGTAACTAGAATCAGTGGAAAATTAATTTAGGATACAGTTAATCTTTCAAGTTCTAATTAAATTTGTACACCTTTAATAATTCATCATGAGGGTCGTAGCAATTGTTTTAAAACTTTTACGTCTTGTTGCATTATCTGTACATATATAGCTATTTAATACATTTGATGTGATTAGGGACCATGATGTGTTTTCATTTTCCCTCCCAAACACCATCTCACAGCCATTGCTTCTGTGTTCCCTACAAGAGAAAAAGGAAAGAACAGAGAGGAAAAGGATAAGTATCAACTATCATTTAGAAAAATTCCCAGAAGATGCTACGTGATACTTGCCCTGATATGCCATTTGCCCGTAACTTGCTCCCAGGGTCACAGCTAGCTAGCTACAAAGGAAGCATAAAAATTTATTTTTATTTATGAGTTATCATGTGCCTTGCTTCAAAGTTCAGGGATTCATCTAATATGGAAGAAGCAAAGTGAATGTTGACAGGGCAGCAGCCAGTACCAACACACACACACACACACACACACACGCAAACATACACGTGTGTGTGTGTGTGTGTGTGTGTATATATATGATTTCCAATTCTCTTAAAAATGTACCAGTCCAAACCATAATAAGAAACCATGGATAAAGGTTTAAATACTAACTTCATTATCTTAATATTCCTTAAATAGTTACATATTACTTTATAATAGGTAGCAATATTAAGTAAATGGAAACACTCAGATATTTTTTCTGGAAGGAAAACAAAGACAGAAAGAGTGAGACTCTAAGAATTAATGAGAAGGAATGGAAAGAGTTTTGCAATCATAAATTTTGTCATTTTCAGGGATGGCTCTTTATTAGCAATTTGACAAGTCAATATTCTACTCTATTTGATTTGACATCCTGGTGTTGCCTCTAAATAGCGGTGGTCTGGAGCAAATTACTGAACTGAGGAGGCGTAGTAATAGGAATCATAGCAGCAGAAAAATTACTGCTAATATTAATAGTAGGAATAATACTAATATTTTAATAGAAGTATTGACCTCTATGGTTACTTTGAAAAGTAAATAAATTAATATCCATAAGAATTTTGTAAGCTGCTGATACTATGATTATTGTCATTATCCAGAGCATTTGAGGTTCAAAGGAAGTTCCTTTCATGGCTATTCCAGCTCAGGAAATTGGTTTTGCGATTGGAATTACAGAATTAACACATAGATAAAGGTTCCAGAGATCCAAGATGTGTTAATCTCAGAAGTCTTGTCCATAGAGACCTCTCATGAATATATCATCCATGAGCGGCACAGCAGGTTTCAAACGCCCATTGCAGACCTGCTGGCAGAATCTCTTCTACTTCTCCATCTATATCTAATTCCACTTTGTGGAACTCTGGTTCTCTAATTGCAAACAATTAAATTGAACAAATGTTTATTGAGCTATGAGCAATTAATCTCACGTGCGTGGTGGGTGATACAGGGATGAGTAGGACAGTTGTTTGCACTCAAGGTGTTTATAGCCTAAGATAGAAAATAAAATATATCATACTCATTACAATGATCAATTTGGCAATTCTATTCAAGAAAGGTAATGGCAATGGTGACATAAAAATTCTGAAACCCAGGTCAACGTCGGTTATAAGTAAAGACTTTATCTTTCAGACGGACTGCCAATATGGTGAATAATTTTATAAGTAGCTTTTCCCTATATGATTGTGCTGATCTCCATGTATCTCTATTTCTGTTGTCTTTTCTGACTGCCCCATCTGCTGAAGGGAAAATATGTGAGAGGGAGCTGAGAAGGGAGATAGACTGATTTATAGAACAATTAAAATGTGAATGGGTGAATTGCCTATAAAAGGCAGAATTATCATTTAGAAAACTGTAACCATGTAGCTTTTTTTTTTTTGCTTTCTTCTGAGCTATAACATCACTATAGATTATTCCTGTTTTATAATGCACAATGCAGTACAGTGGCTATAAATTATTAGGGTATTAATTATCTACGGATGGTGATATTTTTCATATAAATAAAAGTGGATTTTACTATTAATGCATGGTATAAAAATCTTAGTTTCTGGTGTCAGTGCAAAAAGAAAACACTAAAATAAGATGGAGTCAAAATTAATATATTAGTGGAGTTTGGAAAGTGTGGGGATTTGGAGCTTAATAAATTGTTAGATAAATGGACACACAATTCAGACTTTTGGGGGAGAGGAATATGAACAGCATACTATCATTTGGGATAGGGCTAGGGGTTGGTAAATTATAGTCCAAGGGACAAATAAGGATTGCTGCTTGTTTTTATAAATAAAGTTTTATTGGAACACAGCCAAGCCCCTTCATTTACATATTGCCTATGGATACTTTTGTATGACAATGGCAGAATTGAATTATTGCAACAGAGATTTTATTGGATGCAAAGCCAAAAATATTTAATGATCCCTGGAATTGAGCCACATGCTTGGTTCAACATAAGATTCTCAATTCCTTCTGTTCTGTCTCTGTAACACTCTTGTCCTGTGTCTTCACTCAGCTTACTGGCTTTTTGTCATTCAGGTCCCAGATCAAAAGTTACCTCCTCAAGGCTCCTCCAAAAGCCTTCCTGTCTCAGAAACTCCAACCTCAGTTAGCTCTTGAGCCTACTGCCACACTACCCTCCACTTCTCCGCAACATCGCCCTGTTGTGTTTTTCTCAGAGTACTTATCATATCTGAAATTGTGTATTTGTTTACTCTTTTCTTCCGACTAGAATATAGGTTTTGTAAAAGCAGAGATCCTATCTAACCCTTTCTCCTCCTTATCAATGGGGTCTGAAGAGCTGAACACACCGTCTTCAGTGAGTGTTCACAGAATGAACTAGAATGTGGTCTCAGCCACTGTGGCAGCCATCTTGGGTGTGTTTTCAAGAGCAATAATATTTGCATCCTGACCACAGTCAGGATGACCTTGAAGTTCCTGGGAGTGTGCACGTGTGTGTGTGTGTGTGTGTGTGTGTGTGTTTGGTGGTGGTGGTGACAGGCTGAATGGCTTCTCAGGAAATGAATTTCTCAATCAATTTCCTGAGATGTTTGCCTTGAATATTTCTGGATATCGAGAGATTTGTAGAGAATCCCATTATAGTTCTTCATGAATCTTTCCTCTGTCTTTTAAGGGGTTTCCTTACCTGTCTGGGGTTTCTCACACACCTTGGCAGAGGTGTGCTTATGGGAGGGAATCAGAGTTTACACTATAAACTGAATATCAGATATGGCTTTGTCCTATTGTCTAACAGTAACAAATTTGGAGAGTGTGACTTTTTGCATCTCAGTTCATCCTACTGGTTAACTGACCCGAAATTGTTTCCATTTGTTTAATTTGACTGCCTTCAAAGGTATTTTTTCCAGACAATAGACACTATTAAATACTTAATTTGACAATTCGAGTTCTGGCTGTTTATGGAATATTCATTACATGCTTTTACTGAGGTTTTTTTTATCTTCAATTTTGTCACTGATAAATCTTATGATAGATTTTCAAATAGGCTGTACTTTATGTTACCATCCTTTTGTGAGATGAAGCAAAATGTAATATTGTTCATAAACTCAACTGTGTAATTAGACAAGACCTGAGACTTTCTACTGTGTTCTTCTGAACTTTCATACTAATAACCTGACCTCTGTTGCTTTGTTTTGTTTATCAGACTTCTCAGGGAAAATAAAATGGCCCATGTGCCCTATTAATTGCAATACTTGTTTTTTAAATGTCTTAATAGATCATTTTGTTCATTTACAATTTAGGTAATATACATTGAGTTTTTTCTGTGTGTCAGGCGGTGCTGGCCGGGGACAAAGCCAGCTCAATCCCCATGAGGGGCATTTCTCAGTCTATCATGAAGTTTCCTTGAGAACTCAGTTTTTCATAAAGGGCTGATGCGAGCAAAGTGAAATGAGGATTTGAAGACTATAAAAAATAGAAATATACTATTTTTCACATGAAAATTCCCATCTGGAACCTATAGACATCGTATTCCCCTCGAGTTATCTAAACAAAAATATCTGAGTATGTGTGGGTAGAATGCATAAAGCTAAAATAACAGCTGACTTTTCATGAGCATTTATTGTATGCTAGGTGTTTTATGAACATTATTTCTTTTTTATGTCAAAATATTACAGGGGTACAAACGTTGACGTTACACATATTGCCTTTGCAGTGCCCAAGTCAGAGCACAACCTCTATGGAAAGTAGTAGGGAGATGCCTCAAAGAACTAAAAGTAGAACTACCATTTGCTCCAGCAATCCCACTACTGAGTATCTACCCAAAGGAAAAAAAGTCATCCTATAATAAAGACATCTGCACTTTATTTATGATGCCAACACTATATTTGCTTTATTGATCCATGTTTTGTATTAGTCTCTTAATTACGTTGCATAAATGATCCCTAAAATGTCCACGGGTGAGGACATCTGCCTGATGCTGGGTGCAAGGACTGCCGCTTATTGCTGGGAGGAGTCGAACATGACCACTGTGTCGCAGAGGAAGAGGGAGGGAGCTCTGAGGCTCTCCTGACAAAAGGGAGGCTGGACATTTTCTCATCTTTTTCCTATTAGATTCTTAGGGAGGTAGCTCCCTTATTTTTAATCAATTCCCAAGGCTTCAGAATTGCCTGCCATCAAAGGTGAATAGATGATGCATTCTGGAGGGAAATGGAGATGTTTGCTGAGTTACTCAGTGGTCATTTGGATGCCAGTCGTCCTATATGGTTGTCATCTCTGTTTCTCAACTGACCACCATTTGGGAGGTTTTGTATTTCCAAGGAAAAATTAAAAAAAGAAAGATTTTAAGATGCATCCTATTACTTTTAATTGAGAATAAACAACTCAAATCTTCTCCACTGTGGTTTTTAGCAAATAATAAATCATCAAGCTCATCTGGTCCCATTCACCTGAGACAAACAAGTCTGTATTTTAAAGGAAGAGTAAGCTCATCTTCAAAATGTATTAGTAATGAGACAAACATCTTGAAGTTTCTTAGAGAGTGTACATGAACAAATAAGATATCTAGAGGCAATTACAAAGTTGGGCTTCAAAATTACTTTTATGAAAAGCAAAAACATTTGTCATTTTTGTTTAAAATCTTGATTTATCACATGCTGTGCAGAACTTGAAATGTGTTTTTATTTTACCTAACAGAATGCCTTGCCTGCAGGCAAACAGAATGTTGGATTAAAACTTTTAATACTCTGGGGCAAAATCTGCTGGTTTTAATAAGAGACAAAGGCTATTTGGATCTTTTTGTCATCACACAAACAAGCCGAGCTTCTGTTTATCATGTTCATTGCTTTAATTCTGGGTGCGCGGCATTGGGAAAGGTGATGGTTACCTGGCACGCATGGCCTGCAATGAGCAGTAAATTTGAGGATCTGTCAACAGACGCACTTGCTCTCACAGGTAATTGTCTAACTCTATCTTCTTTCATCTGCAGCCAGGAAGATTTCAAATGGATATTGTTGACAAATGTATCACTTTATGCAAATAGCTTGAAAAAAATATGAACTAGAACTCCACACAAATAGTATCAGTGAGGTCATCTGTCTTAATAAAAAAAAATAGTTCACCTTGATCATGTCCTTCTACAAACCAGGCACTCTGCTAAGCATATGTATAAGTACATTTAATTCACGTGATAACTATTTGACTTAGATATGGTTACTATTCTGTTCTATAGATAAGAAAACACTGAGTCCACGGAGGGCAAATGGCTTGACTAAAATAGCAGATTCTTGGTTTTATCACAGGAATCTAACTTCAGAACCTGTGCTATCAACCAATATACTGTGCTGCTTCTTATTTATAACAGATATTAAAGACCTGGCCTTTTTCCTTCTGGTATGAGGATGGGACGGAGCAGATGAGAAGCTAGGTTCTGATACGGAATGTCACCAACACACATCCAGGTAGGAGGCAGGTTGGTGCAGGTGTGAGGGAAGTGACAAACACAATGCCACAGAGATGTGAAAATCCTTTTATTTATTTATAGTCCTTATTAGTATGTGTGTTTCATCTCATAGATCACCACATTCCCTTTGTATTATCTCGTTTATCAGGGCATGATAGCATTATGGTAAAGGCTGAGAGCTGCAGCAGAGATTGGTGTAAAATCTTGCATGTCATCTCAGTAACTAGCTATGGAAATTTGAGCAAATCATGGAACTTCTCTTAGTTTTGAGCTCTATAGCCCCCAAATGGGCATAAGTACTACCACCTTGTAGAGTTTTTGTGAGGGTTTCTGTGAGATGATATTTGCAAAGAATTTTTCAAGATCTGAGGTATAGATAAGTAGCACTGTAACCTTTATCATTAGAATCATCCTATTGACATCATGTCACAGTGTGTAGCAGCACAGGGATGTTATGTGTTTGTTGCATAAATATGACTCCTTCCCTATGACAGTGATTTGAGTCTGAAAAAAGGGGATAATTATGATAGCTAAGCTGCACATGGTCATGCATAGTGAAGTAGAGAGTTGAACAACTTTTTTAAAAAATATAATTTAGACTTTGATGTAAAATAGTTCTGTCCTATTTGATAAATGCTTATTATACATCTATCGTGAGCTGAGCACTGTACCCACTGTGATGAAGGGAAAGATCATCTCTGTTCTCAATGAGTTTAAATTAAAGGAGCAAAAGTAGCTACACCACTGCATCCATAATTCATCCATCCATCCATAAACTAATAAATAATATAAAACAAAATACACGTGACAATGAACATATTTGGCATCTGGTAAGACTCCAAAATGAAGTTGATGTCTGATTGAAATATAAACAGAAGTTATGGAGGTGTGTTAGCTAGGGAAGAATAATATTCATTTATACATTCAGTTTTTTATTTAGTATATATTATTTAGTTGTCTACTTTGTATCAGGCATGGTGCTAGGTGCTCAGGTGTATGATGGTGAGCAAACCCAGAGATGAGTGTACTTGATCTCATGAAACTCCTGGTTGATTTGTAAAATACACCATGTACTTATTTTAGAAGATTTAATGGTGACAGTGTAAGTAACACAGTGGAGTAGAATAACTATGGAATGTCAGGAAGGAAGAGATAATTGCAATAGCCCACATGCTATTTTTATGAGGTGTTGAAGTAAGGCTGGGAGATATATTGGTTTGAATTATCAACAAAGTGGATCAGACTATGGCCTCATATTTTCCTGTTAATCTATAAGCTACTCACATGGTGTTCATTTAATGAGAAGCTGGGTAATGTAGGACAGTGTTTCCTTGTCTACCGTGAGTATTCAAATTTGTGGTTATTTCCAAGTGATGTTGCTCAGAAGGATAGAAATGGAAATAGAACCAACTCTCAATAATATAGAGTGGATGGGTCTTAAAAAATGAAACAGTGAATAATTGTCATGAAAATGACAGCCTGGGATGCACACAAAGGGAACAAATTCTAATTTCAGATTGTGCAGTCAGGCAACAAAGCTAAGCAGAAATGAAAGGCTTTGTAAAAAATCTCATGTCATAGTCTAACTTTGCACGTAAAACATTCGCCCACTCTAACAACAGATACAAAAGTGCTTAACCTTAGCAAATCTCTATCTGAAAGCTTTTCCATAAGATTCTGATAAGATGGATGAAATTTGACTATTGGGCTATTGGAAATTAGCCTGCTTGTCTATGATGTCAATATTTCTAAAACTGTGCATCAAATTCAGCAAACATCTACTGAGAATTGAGCACAGTATAGATACCCATGGACAAGACAGAGTTAAATAAGACTTGGTTTATTTTCTAGAAGGTCTTAGAATCTACTGATAGGAGTATGGACTTTGAAGTAAGGCATCCCTAGGTTCAAATTCTAGCCCTTTCACTTAACATCAGTGTTAATAAGGACATTACAGGATTCTCCAATAATTCTCAATTTTGGCATCTCTCAAATGAGTATGATATTAGCATTGTAGAAGTTTTTTTATGCTGCGTGACTTATAACCATAAACTTAATGGCTTACACCAACAACATATGTTTATCATCTCACAATGCCAATGGGTCAGAATTCTGGGCATATCTGGCTTCACGGGGTCCTTTGCTCAGGCTCCCAGAAGGCTGAAATCCAAGTGCAGGTTGTGCCAGCTTCTTTTCGGAGCTTGGGGTCCTCTTCCAAGGTCGCATGATTGTTGGCAAACTTTTTTTTTTTTTCTTTTTTTTTGGTAGTATGACCAAGGTCCCCTCTTTATGGATAGCTGTCAGCCAGGGCTTGTACACACCTCCTGGAGGTCCCTCAACATGGCAACTCACATCTTCCCAGCCAGCAAAGGAGGAAGCTACCCAACCTCTAGATCTTGAGACCCACAAACAAGCTAAGCTTCCTGAAAATTTCCCTTTTGATGAACAAAAAGGCAACTGATTAGGGGTTTCAATTACATCTGTAACATTCCTTCATCTTTTCCGTATTCTATTGTGTACAGCAAGTTACAGGTTTGGTCCACATTCGGAGAGAGGGTTTATCCTGGGGCTGGGAATCATTGCGTGCATCCTGGATTCAGTCTACTGAAAGTATTTACTGACTGTTGTCTCCTCAGAGTTAAATAATGTAATCTGAGTATTGTGATTTGGACAGGCTGCGTATGTCCAAGACCCAAAATATCAGTGGTTTAAAAACACACTGTTGTTTGTGGTCACCTGCAGAGGCAGATGGAGCCCCACCCAAAGTTTGGTCCAGATTTTGAGGTTAATGATGCCACACACACATCAAAGGGATACGGACATAAATGACATAAGCCGGGCACAGAAAAACAGATGCTGTGTAATCTCACTTATATGTGCAATCTCAAAAAGTCAGAGAGTAGAATGGTGGGTGCCAGGGGATTAGAAGGGGGGGAAGAGGAGATGTTGTTAAAGAGTATAGAGGTCAAGTTATGCAGCATAAGTTCTGGAGCCCTAATGAACAGCACGGTCACTATATTTATCATATACTTGAAACTTGCTCGGAGAGTTGATCTTAAGTATTCTTAGCACAAAAAAGTAAGGTAACTTTGTGAGGTGGTGACTGTGTTAATTAGCTAGGTTGTGGCAACCATTTCACCACGGATGCATATGTCAAAACGTCACATTGTACACCTTAAATATATATAATTTTTACTTGTCGGGAATTCCCCAATAAAGCTGGGGAGAAGAGTGCAGAAACTGACTATTAACTAAACTCCAGACTTTACCAGCTCTTCCACTAATGTCTTTCTTTATGTTCCAGGATCTCACATGGTGTCGAATTGCCATGTCTCCTCGGTTTGTGAACACTTTATCAGATTGCCCTTGTTTATTAAGACCTTGACAGTTTTAAGCATGGCTGGCTAGTTATCTTGTGAACTGTCTCTCAGTTTAGATTTTTTTTTGATGTTTCTCATGATTAGAGTTTTGGGGAAGAACTGCACACAACTGCAAAGTCCTTTTCTTATTATATGAGTGGGTCCATGATATCTACACGACATTGCTGTGATGCTCACCTTGAGCACTTACCTGGCAAGGTGGTATTTTCAGGTTTCTAAAGTTGCTTTGTTTTCCCCTATCCGCACACCATTATTTGAAAGTGGATCACTGAGTTTAGCCCATATTCAAATCATGTGTGTGGCAGGGGAGGGGAGTAGCTCTGCCTCCTACAGGGAAGATATCTACATATTATTATTTGGAAATTTTTTATTAAAATGATTTATCTCTTCTCCTTCACTTATTCAATCATTTATTGACATTAGTATAAATTTATGCATTTTTATTTTATGCACTGGCTAATAATCAATACTATATTATCTATTGTGTTGCTCAAATTGTTCCAGGTTTGGCCACTGGGAACTCTTTCAGCCGGCTCCTGTGACTTTTTGACATGCCCCTGTCCTTTTATTTTTTCGAGTACTTCCTTAATTTATGGCACTACAAGAGGCTGCTGGCTCATCATGAACTTTCTCTGCCCCAGCCCTGGAATCTGCCATTTCTCCAAGGAGCCCTGATTTCTTTTATTGGAGAATGGCACAAAAAAATCAAGATCTGGTCACTAGGTGCACATTGAGTTTTATAAATGTCAACTGAATACTGACATGATAGAGATATATAAAGTTCTACAAAAACTATGGATATGATTATCAGTGGCGAATTGTAGTACAATAGCATTAAATGTGCTCTGTGAATGATGCCAGCAAATTTGTCTATACATCATCTCATGTTATTCTACCATTAGCTCAAGTAGGAGATATATTAAATACCACAATACCCAATTTGTGCATAAGAAAGTGGAGACTTAGATGATCGAGTTCCTTACACATGTCACACAACTTACGAGTGGCAGAGGTGGAACTTGAAGCCATGATTCTGCCTTCCCAAGGGTCATTTTTAAAAGCCTTGCTTCCAAGTATTAAAAAAAAGTTATTTTCATTAAATGAGTCAACAATCTTTAGTTAACCTCACCTATTGGCCAGACACTGCTCTAGGCACTGGGAATCAGGCAACAGGGCAGAAAATTTCCTGATATTTATATAGTTTTCAGTCTCACAGAGAAGAAAGTCAACAAAGAAGTGAAGGAGCAAGTATATAAGTAAGTGACTTCTCAAAGTATTAAGTGATATGCAGAGAACATTTGCTGGGGGTGAATGATGAAAAAATGGCTGCATAAAACATGTGACCAAAGAGGCTGTGTGTGCCTTGGGACACAACGTGCTGAAATGAAGAAGGCAGATATAAAATGACATAAAGGCAGAAAAAGAGTACTCTCCAAGGCCAGAGTGGGCTTGGCATGTTCCATGAAATTGAATGACAAGTCAGTGTGGTCGAATCATGAAGACTGAGTGTATGGAAGAAGATAAAGTCAGGGAATTAAGCAGAGGCTGGATAATAAAGGGCCTCAAAGGGCATGTTAAGGAGGTTATTTTTGTTTTATTTATTTATTACTTTCTTACAGAGAGCCCTGGGAAGCCACTGGAACAGTTTTGGTAGGAGAGTAACATGATTTAATTTGAATTTTAAATATTTTATTCTTATGTTTGTGTGAAGAATACATCCGCATATTTCCTCAAAATTAAGATGGCATTGATTGTAAGTAATATCCACGTTTGTTTTTTGAGGTGTTAAAATTTGAAACAAAAAAGGACAAAAAAGAATCATTGTGATCTTAAAGTGCCATCAACTGATTGTAAGATGCATTCCAGTTTCAGAGGTGTTAAATAAGAAAAGATGTACATCTTAGAGCACGTGAAGTGCAAGAGTGCAGGCATGGAGGCAGATAGATGATTGAAGTTGTGCAGGTGGCATATGTCCGTGGCTAGGCTGGGGTCATGGAGAGATAGAGGTAATTGAACAGATTTGGGGCATACATAATTGCAGGTAGAATGGGCCGGGCTTACTGGCAAAGGAGACATGATGGTGAAAGAGAAGAATGACTTCCAGGTTTTTGGTTTGAATACTAGGAAGATGGTGCCACCTTTACTGGAATATAAAAGAACATTTCGAAAGGGTCCTGACTTCATTGTTGATTCATCCATGACTTCATCTTTGGCCATATTGAAAGTTGGAATGTCTAGTAGACTTCCAAGGGAGATTGTTGAGCACATGGTAGAATAAGAAAGTCTGGATGCAGTCAAGACAGGTGAGAGTTTATGCTATTGATTGGGGAGACATACAATGTGGTAGTTAAAGTCATGAAACTGGATGAGCGAGAGACTGAAGAGAAAAAACTATTGAAAACCCTAGAAAAAAGACTTGGGCATAGGAGGAGGAATCCCCAAAGGGAATCTACAAAAGAGAAGCCAAGGACATGGTAAATGGCAACAGGCCAAGGTTGAGTGTGCAGAGGGAGGGGCATGCAGTTGCGAAGCTGAGTTTGATGGAGAAAGAGTTGCAACCTGGGGTTTTGCAGCATGGAGATTATCAGTGACTCTCGGGACTTGTGCCATGTGTCCATATGTTGATTTATACCTTGGATGAAAGCATAACCCTTTCAGGAATTAGTGACGTTGGATGTTAACTTTGACCATGTTGCCCTTTTCCTGGCTTTCCTTTCTTTTGTACCTCAAGTGCTGCTATAAGATAAAGAATATTCGCAGCTTTATTTTTTAAACATACTGTCAATAGCATAACTTTAATTAACTCTGAAATTATTTAGTAAATAAGGAAAAATTGAAGTATTGAAATTTGTGCTTATATTATATCAGAATTCATTATTATTTTATATACTCAATAACCATTCTGTTTTGTCCTGAATGTTTACAGAAGACTTCAAATGTCTAGAAGAATGATTTCCTTTTGAAAATTAATCACACTCTAAGTGTTTTGAATTTGGCTAATTATGAGAAATTTCTTTATTGACCATCCTCTGAGTGTTTTAAATTTGTCTAATTATGACATATTTCTTATTATGAGTAACAAACATAGATAATGCTGTCAGGGAAAGAGTTTTATGCAAGTTCTTTGTCATGGGGAGATAAAAGCATTAGTGGTGCTCCTCACTTCTCTGGAACATCAGTCATATCGTGGGATAATTTACAAAGTAAAGAGTCTACTGTGTTGGGTTTATTAATAAAACTCTATATATTTTTGTAAATCATTTATTTTAGAATAGTTTTAGATTTAGAGAAAAAAGTGTGAAGATAATCAAGAAAGTTCCTATATGTCCCAAATGCACTTTGCCCCATTAACATTTTACAGTGGTATGGTACATTTATCACAAATAATAAACCAATATTGTTGACATGTTATTATTACCTAAAGTTCATATTTGATTCTAACTTACTTTCTTTTTGCCTGAGGTCCTTTGTCTGGTCCAGAGTCCTATCCTGGGTGGCACATTACGGTTGGTCACTGTTTCTCCTCAGGCTGTTCTTGGCTGTGATAGTTTCTCAGATTTTCCATGTTTTTGATAACATTGAGAGTTTTGAGGTACACTGCTCTCAGTTTAGGCATGCATGAGGTTTCCCTCATGATTACACTAGGGTTTTGGATTTGGAGGAGGAAAATATGTCACTCTCATCATGTCATATTCCAGGTAACATGCTGTCAACATGACTTAAGACTGTTGATGTGAAGTTTGATCATCTGGCTGAGGCAGTGCTTGTCAGATTGCTCCACATCATAATTACTCTCCTTTTCCCCCCTTTTCATGCTGTACTGTTTGGAAGAAATCACTAAGATCAGCCCACACTTAATGAGTAGGAACTTAGGTTCCACCAATCAGTCATTCAGTCAATAGTCTCTATCAGTACAGGCTCTTAGATATGTATTTGATACTTTGGGTTATAATTCAGTATAATTATTTATTACTTTATTGCTAAAATTCATTGTTCCATCTTTTCCTTTGGGAGCTCTTTCAGTCACTTCCTGTGTTCCTTTAACATACATACCTCTGACCGTGTGTGGGTGTGTGTTGAGCACTTTGTTACTTTCTGGCCCTACATGTTGTATATTCATTGTTCTAGTCCTAGAAACAGCCATGTAGAGTACACTAAATGGTCTATATCCACATGTCTATATGTAATCCTCTGTGTGTATGTCTGTGCATCTATATCTACATATTAAGCTAACTATGAATTCATACTGATGTCTCCAACTGTAATCCATTACCACGCGGTTCATTCTGGCTTCCTTCCATTGCTCACCTGTAACCTGTATCTTCTATTCCAACAGTGAGGAAGATGGCTCCTACCGTCCACCATCCATTTACTTAATTGTTCAGTTCAGGTTTACATGTACAGAGGTTTCAGAATTTTTAATATTAAAACTCTTTCAATATGTATTTCAATTTGTGCATCAAATGTCAGTTATAGAAAGACATTTCTTTACTATGGTTAATCTGCAAATCAATGAGCATAATATATTGGAATTGAGTCAATAAGAAGTGAAATTTTTGTTTTAGTTTTTGTTTACTAATATATAGTTTTTTCTCCTTATTTTTAATTATTTTGGATACATAATAGTTGTGTGCATATAGTTTTAAAAAGCAGCAGTACCTGCAAATAGCTTAAAAAATAGTAACTTGAGACAGCAGTCTTCACCTCCCTGCCCAATCCTTGATACCTGCTCTTCAGGGAAAAATCATATTTAAGTTTTCATGGTTGTTTTTTTTTTTCTGTATTTACTTCAACATTTCTAAAATACTGATCTTTCTTGATATAAACTTAAACCTGAAAATTTATATCCAATACACAACCTGTTTTTATGGCTTTCTGGAAGATTATGGCTCTATTTCTAAATTTTCTCTAGTTTACATGATAATGACTGGTCAGAACAATTGTTCTCCCTGGTCCTCTTACTCATGCACATAAATTTATTCATGCATCAAATAATTATTGAGAACTTATTGTGTGCCAGTACTGGGCTAGGGGGCTGGGTAAAAGTAGTTAACTATAGAGATCTGGGAGATGTGGTTAACAGCTTAACTCGCCCATGGGGTTAACCCCAAGGGGTTAACAGTTTAATTAGGGAGACAATCTTGAAATCAATAAACGAATAAATGATCTATGTAACTGAATACACTTTGATTTTCCACTGGAGGGAGATGCAATTTCTTTTTACTGCTTATAGTTGCCTATTTTCTCCTATTTCTTACAAATAATTATTTCTGCCACTTATTGAAAGGAAACTGTGTGCCAGGGACTTTGGTTAAGTCTTTTAATTACATTATTGTATCTGATCCTCAACACCCTATGAGATCTGACATTGTCATATGCAGTCTACACATGTGGAAACCGAATCCCACAGTGGAGACGTGTCATTGTGCAGGCCAGTGGTGGAGACAGAGTCAAGGCCAGGTTGTCTGATGCTGAGCCTTGGAGGAGCTCCTTGCACCTGAGTGATTCACTTGGTGTCTCTCCTTTACCGCCAGTCAAATGGCCATTTCCTGTTTCTCAAGGAGACCTTCTATCTCCAATCAATTCAAGGATTTTTTTTCCCTAAACCGCTAATATGCATTTTAGATAACTGCTCACTGACAATGATTTATTTATTTTTTATTTACTCACATGCTTGGGAGTTCAGTGACACAAATAAGAGGTTGTTCACCACGGATTCCTTCAGGTTGGAGGCTCAGTAAATATTTGTTAAATGAAAAGAATGAGGAACATCAATGATGAAGGAACATTTTCTACTTTAGAAGGACATCACCATCCAAATCAATCCAATAAAATCTAAGCCAATATAATACACAATAATGTGTCATTACGGGGATAAACACAGTGGGATAAGGAGGCCCTAATGGCTAGATTTCTGGCTCAGAAGTTAGGGTGGAATCTGTCAAGGTGTGGAAATGTAAACTGAGTCCAAAAGTTTAATTAGATAATAGACAGGAGAAGTTGTGGAGGAATATGTGATAAGAAGGTTACAGTCTAGTCCAGGGTGTCTCTCCTTTGGAATTACTGAGATTTGGGGTTAGAAAGTTCTTTGTTGTTGAGGGTCGTCCTCTGTATTGTAACCTGAAGCAGCATCCTGGCCTCTGCCCACCATATACCAGTAGCACACCTCATCCCCTAGAGGTGACAACCGAAAATCTCTCCAGACTTTGCCACATGTTCCCTTGGGACTAAAATAGCCCTTCATAGAGTACCTGTGGTGCAGGGTGGAAAAAAAATAAACTTACATTTCAATATAGTTGTGGAGATTAGGGGTAAGTGATGAGCTTGAGATAGAGATCAAATGACACCATTATCAAAAGGAAACATGAATTAATCACAAGAAAATATTTTGCTAAAGGAACTAGGAATTTTATTAATTCAACTCCTTGGACTGATTCCCAAAGGAGAACAAATTCAGCCACAGTGTCATAAGAAAGAGCACTTAAGAGTATGTCTACATCAAGGTCATTTTTCTCATCCCACTTCCAAGAATTGTCAATTGCTATCTATGTGCGTGTGTATGTATGCACACTTTATTAGCTTGGAATAATAAGGCAGGTTGTGTCAAACAATGCCAGTGCTATATAAGTCTGAGAAAGCTGTTCCTGCAAGTACTTTTTGATGGCAAGATGCCTGCTCATTGTCAGATAGTAAATTTCAGTGGGGACTCTCTCTTAGTCATGGGAATCCATTCTTTTAATGCTTTTATTGGACTCTGTTTCTCCTGTGTTCACATTAATCATATTTCATTCAGCCCCCTAATTACTGGCAGCCTCCCACATGAAGACATTGGGTGAGATTAGGTAAAACACAGTTCTTGACCTCAAGGAAGCAGCGTAGCACAAACGCATGGGGTGGGGAGTTACCTAAACTTGAGTTCCTGTGTTGCTACTTGCCAACCTTGTGACAGTAAGGAGATCATTTGCCTTCTGTAGGCAATGATTTTATTTTCTATAAAATGGGAATTATACTATTAATAGTAACATTATCTCAGAGTAGTTAAGACCATGGCAATGGGCTACCACAGCTGGCTGTACCTGTGTCCTGAGCCCCTCTTGTGGCTGGAGAAGTGAGCACTGTGACTTGCAGCCTCGGAGGTCGGAACTGTCTAGCATCTTATGATTGGAAAAGGATTAGAGAAGTCCCTTAAAAATGCTTGGCATGGAGAAATGATGACTGAGCAGGAGGTGATCCCCAGAAACATGGGTGAATGGAGGAGGGAAGGATACGGAAGGGAAGGCAGCCAATACAGGCAGCCGAGAACTCTGGGAGCCCAGTGCAAAGCACGCGCCTCTGAGTTATCCCACTCAAGGGGTAAGGTGGCTGGGGTATTAATACAACAACTGTCAGTTATTAGCTGAGGGTTTCTTCCAAGGAGTGAGAATTATCTGGCATGTCTAGATACCATGACAGACATGCCAGGTAAAGGCAGAGTGGATAGAGCTGCCATTTTTTCCTGTTATTCTAAGTATGGCCCATGCAATATTTGAGACATACTAACAAATTACTTATTACTTATCTATCATTCAAATTTAACTGGGCATCCTGCATTTACCTGGCAGCTCTGAGTAGACTCTGGCTTCCAGAGAAAGTTCTTACGCCAACATAGGCAGTCTCTAGCAGTTGGAACTCAGACTGGCGTGCACTGAAAGGGTAAGGCCCAATGGAATATGGATGAGTGAGGCCCATACACTCGCCACACTGGGCACGAGCACACGTGCTGATGTCTGAATAGCATCCGTCATATCTATAACTGGCTGTGGATATCTTGACTCACACTGACCAGCTCAGGGATGGGTGTATGACTCAAGACAGGACAGTCAGAAGTAATGGGCTATCAGTGTTGGTTTTTCCCTGGAGATATTGAGAATGATGTGTTCTTTCAGGTGCAATTTCCACATTAAAATGATTTAAACATGCAACTAACTTTCATGACTTCACGTAAGGAGTCTCACGAAATATGAGCATCTTAGAATTCTACTCCCAACACCATGCTGGAATGGAGATGGAGAGGGGAGGAGTTGGAATTAGGAGAGACCAAGCAATTATCACCAAAGAGTGAGCCTTACCTTTGCAACACTCAATTGCAGCAATTTACAACCTCACTAGGTGCTAGTTAAGTAACAGATCGACTCTCTTACTACATAGTTGGCACTTTATTGGCTTGAGAGCATTAGGCGGTCCCACTAGGTATGCAAACCATTTCTGTATTAAAGCAGAGATGGCAGGCTGGGAGTGGGGGATTATTAAATGCTCTCTGTTACTGGTAATAAAGAGGCAAAGGAAATTGGAGATGCAGAAAGGAGGCCTGTGATCGACACCAGCTTCCCCCAGTTTTCCAGGGGCCCCCAGGAGTGATGCATAGATATGTGTAGCAATGAGGGCCTGTCACACTGTGTCAAAGGAAATGTCATCTGCAGCTCAGTGCAGAAGGTATTAGAGCTAAGGCAAACACACATGGGATGCAATATACATACCGAGGCTGGCATTAAATCAAAGCATATTAGAGGAGTTTTTGCAGAAGAGAGGCTGGTCTGAGCACTGTCAGTTTCTCTGGGTTCCCAACCAGGCACGTTACAGAAGAAATTCATCTCAGCTATGTGGAAAATTCATCTGTTGATCTTAAAGCAACTGCCAAGCTGTCTTTGGTACATGACAGCTGGAAGAAATTTCCTTCTCACATCAATGTTTCAAATACAGATACTCACCAGGTTGGTTAAAGAGGGAGGAAGGATAACAGAGATGAAGATGTGGAGACGTGTGATGTGAATGGCAGAAGGAGCTCAGGGAGATCTGATGAAGAAAATTAAATGAACTTTAAGTGGCTTCTAAAGACACCTCTGCAGATTTCAGACAAGTCACCTGTCAAAAGTCATTTTCTTATAGGGCGTCGTTCACTCCTATTGACTGTGACAGATTTACACTTGATTCTAAGTCCTGTTCCCAAACTGGATTTTCACCTTTGTTTTCTTAAAGCATTGGCTTATCTCGGATAAAGTTAGAGGCTCTTTGCAATTATGATACTTAATATTGATGTTTTTCTTGCTACTGTTCCATGTAAATTCACCCTTGCTTAATTTACTCTTTAAAATCAGCTCCATGGAAATGTGCACTGAGAATATAGAGTCAACGGGCACAGCAATGGTAGGTCTGAGAGCTGTCATATTGTTACCACGTAATTACTGCTTGCTTAGAACTCCATGCAGAGCACATGCAACCTGGAATGTGCTTGCTAAATAAACAACACTTTTTTATTAAAAAATTCTAAAATTTTTTGGTGTTGACAAACAAATATTATCAAACTGCATTATGTTTATTTTAACTCCCAATTTTGTTCTTTGTCCACTACTTTTTCCTTTAAAACAAAAAGCCATACTGCTTTTGTGATTTGAAAACATTATATATATGTGTGTGTGTGTGTGTATGTGTGTGTGTAGAATTTAATTTAAAACATATGCATGCTCTATATACTATATTACATTTTTGTATGATGTCTCTCCTTCATGTTTTTATTTTCATGAATGTATACCCATATAATTGACTGCACATCAGTCATTACATTGATGGGAAAATAATTATTTTAGTAAATTATATGTTGAGAAGTTTTTTCTCTTTTAAACAGTAGCGCAATGAAAATTGCCTCATGTGTGCATCCTTGTGCATTGACATTTTATTTCTTTAGAAAAGAATTCCTAAAAGTGTAATAGTTGCAAATACATGTCAATTACATTCTAATTCCTATTGGGGATAGGACTACAGAGAGACTGTTCCATCCACCAATAGCATAGGAAGCTGCCTGTTTCATTTGAACCATCTGGGAAAGGCTAAAAATAACAATTCTGTCCCCCTCCCCTCCAAATTACTTTCCACAGGGGTTGTACTAATTTGCAGTCCCACCAGCAGTGTAAGAGTGTTCCACTCTCTCCACATCCACATCAGTATTTGTTGTTTTGGCACTTTTTGATAAAGGACATTCTCACTGGAATTAGGTGATATCTCATTGTAATTTTAAATAAAATAGGAGAGACCTCATGGAGAAGGTGAACATTTGAACACAGACCTCGGAGAGGTGAAGGGGAAGCTGCTACGTCTATATCTGCAGGAAAAGCATTATAGACAGAACTTCCCCAACACACCTTTATCCTCCACCCTGTAGCCCCTTAGTCTTAAGCCATAAAGGCCATGAAGACTTTCAAACATCAGTCACATTATGGGAGTCTTCATTGAGAAATATTTTGGAAATAATAGTGGAATTCTCTCAGAAGGAGTTAGAATGTTTCCTGTGATGCACAGGAATACATGCCCCTTTACAATGCATTGACGTGTGTATCCAAATAGATTTTTCATTCTCAGAGAAGAAGTAACACGAAATGTTACATATACATCAGCTCTCTCCACAAATATATTCAAGTTTCAAGTTGCTGATGTAGATTCTCAAGGAAATTGCCCCAGAAAATGAGCAAAGTGTTAAAGCTAAATAGCAACAACGCAGGTATTAACATTGTGCTTGCTGTGGTTAAAGAAAGAACCCACTTCTTGTCACAGAAATGGATAGCCGCCCTGATGAAGTTTTACAGTTTGATTTATATCAATTTCATTTTGGGTAAGATGGGGTGGAATAAGAATACAGGCCCATAGAAAAGGAAAAGAGCTTAGCTTAAAGGAATTTGTGAATTCAACCTTTGAGAAATATATGGGTGCTGAGAAAAAAATGACATTCATCAAAAGGCACCGTAAAACAACATTACGGAGAGAATATGCTTGTCTGCAATTTTATTTTGAGAATGAGTGATTAGCTTGTGCTGCAATTCCACAACAGTCCGTCCCTATTTTCTTGCCTGGAAATCATGATTGTGTATGGAGGCTTCAGGTCTGTGCCCTTGCCTTGGTATTGAGCACGTCATATTAGGGTGAGGTGCCCAGAGAAAATAGGAAGACAATTCAATTTACAAATATTAGTTGAGTTGGTACAGACAGAAATTAGTTCATCCACTTAAAATAGAAGATCCCCTCCCAGCCCCACCAAAAGTGGAAATGCACACACAACACACACAAGCACACACTCACGCATGCACACATACGCAACACACATGCACACATGTGCATACACACACATGCACACAAACACACTGGCTTGAACAAGACAGATATTTATTTCTCTCTTCTGAAAGACAGTGACTGGTAGTAAGACGAGGCTAGTGTGGTGTTCCACAGTGTCAGGCACTGAGGCTGTTTCTACCTCGTTGCTTCTGTGACCCTCAGCAGTGGTTTCTTAACTTACAGTCCAAGATGGCTGATTGAGTTCTGATAATCACATCTGCAGATTTGCTAGCAGAAGCCCACATCCTTAAATTCACATATTTAAAAAATATATTTGGAAAGTAATGTACAACATTTCCACCTATATCCTTTTGTTCAGGACTTAGTGACACAGACTTCAGTCTATATTTTAGGAAACTGTGTGCCCAAATCATACTGCAAATCAAGATGTTTATGATGAAGGTTGAAGGGGACTGTGACTACTGGGGAAGGGCAGCTGGAAAATGACTCTAAAAATATTCCCTATGTTACTGATGAGAGAGCTTTGCATGCTTGAAGCCTTGGACCACACTGTGCTAGCTTGTCTAGATAGTCCGTGCAAACGACATGGCTTATGGTGAATGCGTGGTCAGTTCTGAAGGCACTTTGTTGCCTACATGACAGACCCCAATAAAAACTCTGGAGGTGAAGGCTTAAACAGCTTTCCCTGGCAGAAAACATTACATATGTTGCCACAGTTCATTGCTGGGGGATTATGTGTGTCCTGTGCAACGACATTGGGACAAGACTCTTGGAAACTCAAACCTGGTCTACCAGATGTGACTTTTTCTTTATTGATCCTATTTTTTATCCTTTGGTTGTAATAAAGCATAGCCATGAGCAAAACAATTTCTGAGTACCACAGACAGGCTACGTGCTAAGTGCCTCATATGCATTTTAATGCATTACTCCTTCTAATAACCCCACAAAGTTATAATTACTGTTATCTCCATTGTATAGATGGGGAGCTGTAGGCTTTGAGGAATTAAACACTTTGTCCAACTTCTCACATCTTGTAGCAGGTGGAAGAGCCAGGATGGGAACAAGCCTAAGTATCCAGCCATCGTTAATATCATGTTTCATATTACATGGCTGGATATTTTCTGGACAGCCCTCATACATGTTCTTAACTATAATGTAGACTCTGGTAGCTGATAGTTCAACTATGAGAAGGAAAATGTCTTGAGTTCAAGTGTATCTCATTTTTGAAATAGTAAAATGGATAAACAAATAACAGATTGTTGGGTAGGTTGTGTTATTTTTTTAAAGTTCTTTGTTACTTTTCCTTTCTTTATTAACTTTGGGCTTGCAGAGGTGACTTGTTTTGACCAATGGAATGTGAGCAGAAGTTATGGGGTGCAAATTTAAAGCAGATCTTTCAAAAGCCACCATGAGTTTCCACTTCTCTTGAGCTCCTGGCTTCTGAAATGAGAACAGTAGACTTAGATAGCCGTTGAATTTTCAGCTTTAGTTCTGGAATGAGAAGACGTTTGGAACAGCCCAAACCTCACTCAAGCCTGGAGCAGAGCTAGCATAGACCCTTCACCCTGCCTATGTGAAAGGAATACAGATTTTTTTTGTAGCCATCTATGTTTTGGGATTTTGTCTATTATGTAGCATTACCACAGCAAATGCTGACTAATACAGTTACACAGTAACTATTTAAGTTTAAATGGAAACAATTTTAATAGACTTTCAAAATTCCATAAGAGTCATTCTTATGATAAATCATTTTATTTAGTAAAGGGTGTTTTTGTATCACTAATAAGTTGATAATCTATCAAGAGAAAATATTACTAATAATTATTAAGTGCTTACTATGTGGCAAGTACTTTGCTAAGCTCTTTATATGTACTAACTCAACATGTGTAAGGATGTTATATGTTAGAGTTCTAAATTATGGAGGCTAAATAACTTCCCATATTTTACAAAATGATTTCAAATAATAAAACAGGGTTCCAGGCATGAGAAGTCTGAGTGCAGAGTCTATACACTCTCATCTGCTGTGTAATACTGCCAAATAATTTTGGATATTTAAACATAACTTACATGTGGATTTTAGTCCACCACATAAATGAGTAAAATTGCAGTTTGATAGTATTAATGTAAAGGGGAAGGACCAACATATAGTTTGTTAATCTCACACACACATACACGTGCTGTAGTGGAAGGTGAGGTTCATGAATATTATTTTGACCCTTCTAGAGATAAATGCATACAGGAGTAATTTGCAGATTTTTTTCCCAGGGACTTCCCATATTGAAAGGATTGCTCAAGGCCAACCTTAGAGGAGCATTTACAACTTGAAATTTTTTATTTAATTTCTCTCTCAGCATAGCAAATAGACACATATTTTGGTTAACATAATGAACACAATGCCAACTACATAACAGTGTTTTGAGTCTTGTTTTTATTCTATTCTGTTCACCTCAGGAGCCCTATAATATATTTTCCTCTAGAAAAATAACCTATAAGTAAATTGGGGTTTTGATATTTTGCGAATCTCTGTGGTTCTAAATGTTGAGGAAGATGTTATCATCCCTTGCGTACTTCTACATCCATGAAGAGATGGAAATTTCTACTTTTCTGGGAAATTTGGGGCCATAAATAATCAGTTTAAATAATTTGGAGCCTACCTACTCCCACATGCATATATACCCACAGCTACAGGTGCACCAAGTGTAATAAAAGCATGTTATGCTGTGTGCTATTCCATGTATAATTATATGTAAATCTATAGTAGAATAATGAAACAGGTGGTGACTTGGAATATAGTATGTCATCATCTTTGATTAGTGAATTACCGTTTAGTAAAAATTCAGAATTTATACAAAGAATAAAAGGAAAATGATATTGACTGTTAACACCTTGTCATTTCATTTCTTCAAAATTTATTTTCTCCAGCAACATAAAGTCCAATGATAAGAAAAGCATTTTATTATTCTTTTCAATCCCTCCTTATTTAATGTGCTTAAAATTCATTCTTTCACAGTGTTCTTCTTCCTCTCTCTCTCTCTTTTTCCTCCCCACCTCCCTTTTGTTTTCTCTTTCTGTTCTAGTCTGTATTAGACTTATATATCCATCACTTTTACTGGGAACTTATTTTTCTTTGTCATTTTTGTTTTGAAAACTATAAAACCTAATTACAAATTTAGATCACCAAGGAAAGGGAATTGGTATTTTTAATGATTTCTATTATTTGAAGAGAATTAATTAACTAGATAAACTATAGTTAAATTGCAGTATTTATGACTTTCTGAATTCATCAATGTGTGTACAGTTCATAGAACTAGAAACCAGTTAAAGATAATTTATCACAGTAGAACTGCTAAACTACAATATTCACTGCATTTACATATTACACTATTTCTAAATTGGTGACCCTTGTTGACAGAAGTGTGTTGATTAGGTATAAATGTCTACAATCCTGTCATGGGTAAACACAGTGATATGATATCAAATGTCATCTATGTCAGTGTACATAATTTGCAAAAGTGTTCATTCTTGACATAAATATACCAGGTCAGTTAAGAAAACAGACATTGGCCTCAGCCATCCAGGGTTCAAATTACACCTTCACCATAAACTTTGTCTGTGATCGTGGACATTGTATTTGTCTTTGACTTAGTTGAAGTCAAAATAACAGTTCCTCATTCTTCAGGTAACTGTTGCTATTAATGTGAGATAAAAATGTAGCACAAGTATACAACACTCTTTATTTCATATCATATATTGAAGAATCATTTATTAAACAAACGCTGCTTCAAATTTTAGCCTCATAATATTTTATAGTGAGCATACATTTTATAATGAATATTATAGTCTATATGAATATTTTCTTTAATAAGAATTGGCTAATCCTAAAATGTATACTAGGTCCACAGTTAAACTATCTATTTTGTTTTTTCCTACAAACTTGTTCCAATGAAATATTTACCAGTGAACTTCATCAGCCTGATCAGTTAAGCAAATTAATAATTGAAAAGATAGAAAGTGAGCAAAAGAATGAACTTCATACATATGACAACCCTAAAAAAAAATTGTTTTCTTATAGATCCAATCAGAATTCCAAGAGAAGTCAGTAGGCCTTTCTCCTAAGACTTCACAAATTTCCTGAAAACCTATGCCTACCCTTTAAAAGACTTGACACTTGACATTTTCCCTGGTTATAAGTAATTTGGGTAATAGAGCTGTGGGGAAATTAAACTTGTCAGCATGTTAAATGCATTTGTCTCTCTTACTATAATAAACTAGGCTGGTGGAATGGATGATAATTGCAGGCACATTTTTCTAATTTATCATTAAGTTATTTAACTCTCTCTTCTTTGCACTTTTATTTACTTCCTTTATTTGTTACCCTTGTGTCAAATTTAAAACATTACACAGAACAAAACATATTTCTTTATGATATCTTTTACTAGAGCCTCAGAGTTATGGTTTGAGAGTATTTTTTGTAGCCATTTAAATTCAAAGTTTGATTTTTTTGCTGCCGTGGATTTATTCAGGGCCTCTGGACATTTACGATGCGACATATCTTTTATTTGATATGTTGTTAGCTGATCCATTTTGTCCAAGTCATAGTTCTGAATCACATTTCGAGGTGAGGCACTTAAGGGTCAGATGTGTGAAGTAAGGTGAACCTCTGGAAAGCATGTTGGCGAAAGCTCCTGTTTCCCCTTAACACTAGTGGAAGAGCAAGCGACGTGGGCTCCGTGGGAAGAAGAGTAAACAAGCTCACTCCCTGTGCGCCAGGCATTGTTCAAGGTGCTTTGCGTGGATGAGTTTGTTCAATCCTCACAACAATCCTAGATACTAAGTACCGTCATTATCATTATCCCCATTTTAATAGGTGGACAAACTGAGGCACAGATGAGCTAAATAACTGGCCTAAGGTCCCACAGCCAGGGAGTGAAAGCTGAAATTCAAATCCAGGATGGTGACACAGGAATAAGACCCTTCGCCTCTAACCTGTGTCCACTCCCAATTTGCATATCTGCCATATGTAAAGGGGTTTGCACAAAGGGATCTGGCCTGTGCCTGTGATGTATTCTTTAAAAAATGGAGGCAAATGTTGTATACTGTTAAGGCACCTTAAACTGAGTAGAGGATGATTATTTGAAATCTTTCATAATAAAAAATGTTAAGAGAGAAAATTAAATTTCCTATACTGTGATGCAGATGTGGAGTTGTCCATCACGAAGTCAGGGCCCGAGCATGGTCAATTTCCTGGCGTTGTCACTTCAACATGACATACTTGCTTCCTGTAATTATCTCGCATGCAGTAACGGCCATTAAGTATTACAGTTTGTAATTATGGTGTTTATGGAGGAAGTCAAATGTGATGTGTGGCATAAAAGACACTTGAGAAGGTCTACAAACATGATCTTTGGGAATGCCAAGGGTCCTACTGTATTTTGCAACTACCTCAAAGATGGAGAATTGAGTTGAAAATACTAAAAGCTCCATTCTGGTTGTTAATGAGGTAGCAAATCTACTGCTTCAAGCTGGCAATAGATGATAAATACTTTGTGTGCCTATTGTCTTAAGAAATGAATAAAATAAAACGGCATTTTCTGGGAGAATTGTGACTTCAAAAATCAGATCTTTATGCTGCACTATTCACAATAGACAAAATATGGAAGCAACCTATATGACCATGAACTGATGAATAGATAATAAAAATTAAGATTATACATATACCAGAATACCAATTAGCCTTACAAAAGCAGGAAATCTGTGGTATGCTACATGGACGAACCTCGATTGACACTATATGAAGTGAAATAAGCCAGACACAGAAATACAAATACTACATGATTCTACTTATGTGAGCTCCCTATTAGTAACATAGTACAATTCATAAAATCAAAGCATGTAGTTTGGATGCCAAGGTCTGGTGGGAGGGGAAATGGTCTTACTAATCAACAGGCATAAAATTTTAGTTAAGCAGGATGAATAAGCTCTAGAGATCTGTACATTGTACCTATAGCCAACAAAGACATATTTTGCAATTAAAAATCTGTTAGTAGTTCCCATGTTAAGTGTTTTTAACAGAGTTAAACTCAAAACAAAACAAAATCCAATCTGTAGATGCTACATCCTTTCTCAGAGTAGCTAAAATAAAAGTAGTCTAGAAATACAAGTAAAGTTGCTATTTAGCATATGAAAACATGAAAATTTGACTTTTGGCACAAGAAGACAGTTAAATCTGACAGTTTGTTCTATTTAATGTGAGATAATACGGGATGAACATGAATTATCTGCTATCGAAATTCAGATGTATATGCTATTAAGCTGGATTTGTTATGACCTTAGCTGACAAAATAAACAGTTCTGTTGTGAATGAGTCTTAACTAAATAGCAACTGAAAATGCGTTAAAGTGGATATGTTTTAGAAGAATTACAAATTCAAGCTTCTCAAGAGTACTTAACATTCAGGGGTTTAAGATAGCAGTTTTCAAATGTGTTCATGCAGGAAATACTTCTCCCCATCTCCCCATCCTTCGGCACCTCTCTCCAATTTGTTTATCGTTTTACTCCTGTTCTTTACAAATTAAACAAATGTTAGGCTTTTCCATTTAATGCCCCAAGTTTGCCGTTTACTTATTGGATTGTCTTTGAGCAAATTTTTGACAATCCTTGCTCTTTAATTTCCTAATCGCTAAGATGATAGTATTTGCTCTGAATTCTAAAGGCTCATCTGCTGCTAAACATCTACAATTCTCTAGATGTTTTTGGGCCATGAAGGATATTTTCTTGCAGCCAACTATGCTGTAGTTATTACAAAATTAGCCGTGGTCATTTGTTCTGGTTCTAAGGAGAAATCATTCTCCCTATGAAATAGATATATATTGTGCTTTTATTTATTATAATTAACATAATGAATGAATTTAGGCTGCCCAGCATTCATTCCCCACTGGTTGATCTGCCATCCAGACCATTCAAACTTTCTTTGTATCAGCAAAAAAACGCTCTTTTGTTTCTTATCCTCCATGTATTCCCTTTCAATTTCCTGCAAGCACTTTTCCTTCGCGTGCATTATTTGACTCACTGTGTAGTGCAAGAAGCCTCACTTTTGGCCTGTTTTGGCTTTCGGCACACCTTCCTCACTAAGCTTATTTATTTCTAGTTTTGATTCAAAATGAGAGATGTGCAACTCTTCCTTTTACTCGAACACTTAGAGGCCATTGCAGGGTTATTAACTGGCATAATTTCAGTACAGTTGTGCCCAGGGACTAGGAAGGCCTGAGGAGAGGGAGAGAGACTGGGCCACAGTGGGTCAATGGAACAATAAGAACACACACCATTTGTGGATTAATTTCGCTGTCTTATGTGAAAGTGGTTTGTGGCACACCAAAACAACTGTAATAGCAATATCAAAGAGCACTGATCACAGATCACCACAACAGATGTGATAGTGATGAAAAGGCTTGAAATATTGTGCAAATTGCCAAAATGTGACATGGAGACATGGGGTGAACTCAGGCTGTTGGAAAAATGGCACTGATAAGATTGCTGGACTCCGAGTTGCCACAAATCTTCAATCTGTAAAAAGCACAAGATTTGCGAAGTGCAATAAAGTGGAGCAAAATACAATGAGGTGTATCTGTGTACAAATTGCCATTCGCGAGTTAAAAAGAATAATGAAGCAGAACGTGTGAATTCACTGCCCAACCTAAGCACCACCACACCATGAATGTTGCTCAGTCCATCAACTCTGTCCCAGTCCTATTCTCCTGTCTCTCTCTGATTTGTGAGTGTATCACTCTTTTACATTACAAAAAGTATTTCTCCCACATAGGAATATATCCTTAAATAACTTTTGTTAATTTTTAGCTTCATTTTTGAGAATAGTTTAGTATACAGTCACTTGTGGCTTCTTTTCATTCAGCATGCTGTTTCTAAGATTCATCCATGTTGTCGTTTGTAGCTGTAGTTCATTCACTTTTACTGGTGTACGAAATTCCTTTGGGGGATTATAGCGCATTATTTTTGTCCAGTGTCTTCTCCATATATCTTAGAGTTGTTTGTACCTTTCGACTTTTTGGGAAATGCTGTTGCAAAGACATTTATGCAGGTACGTTTCAGAGATTCTCCAGAATGGTGGGTCTCAAAGTGGAGTCCCTGGACCAGCAGCAGCAATATTAGCAACACCTTACAATTTGTTAGTACTGTAGAGCAATGATCTGAATGTTTGTGTTCCCTGAATTCATATGTTGAAATCCTAACCCCCAAGGTGATGGAATTAGGAGATGGTGCCTTTGGGAGGTGATTAGGTCATGAGGGTAGCGCCTTCATGACTGGGATTAGTGTCCTTATAAAAGAGACTCCAGAGAACTGCCTTGCACTTTACACCATGTGAGGGCACAGCAAGAAGGCATCATCTATGAACAAGGACGCTGACCCTCACAAGGCACTGAATTTGCCAGTGCTTTGATCTTGGACCTTCCAGCCTCTAGTCATGTGAGAAATACATGTCTACAAGCCATCCAGTTTATGGTATGTTGTTACAGCAGACCGAATAGACTGAGATAGAGAAATTATCAAGCTCCAAGTCAGACTTACAAAATCAGAAATCTGGGGCATGGGGCCCAGCTGTCTGGACTTTAGGTGATTCGGATGTTCTCTTAAGTGTAAAAAACCTGGACTAGGAATGGGTTTGTTCATTCTTGACTCAGTTTACCTCACTGGCTATATCTTTTATCTTAGAATACCTCTCAGTTTTATATCTCTTCGCTTCTGTGGTTTCATCTTTCATCTCATTTCTTCTGGGCCTCTTTAAATATTCTTTTAAATAATTAATTTATTCCATCTTAATCTCTAAATCCGAATCATAGACTTGAGGATTTCTGTCTCCAGGATTAATTTGGCTTCTCTCCATCGCTTTCACCCTTTTACATCTTGATTTAAATATTTCAGGTTTTATCTCATATTTATTTTAATTTCTAATTTTCAGTCTTCTCTAAGCACCTATTATTTCTGTATTTTTCATCTTATCCCTCATTTTTCCCATTTTATTATTTCGTTAATGTATTTCATTTTCATTCCTGGCAAGAAATGAGTCTAGGAATTTGTGAACAGAGAGATCACTTTATAATTGCAAAATGATTGTGATTTTTTTTTTTTTTTTTTTTTTTACCCCAAGTTGGCTTAGCAACCCATTGCTTACCTCTCCAAAAAGCTCCAGTTAGAGAAACTAAAAAATCTGAGAAACCATGGCCAGGGAGCTGTGGCAGATTGAGATTCCCTCTTGTTTGGATCAGGTGGCCTACTGCCTGGCTGGCAGCTTTGATTTACTGGAACAATGTTGCTTGCTAATAACCCACGTTAATTTCCCTTGGATAGAATTTTCTTTTCAGCTCAGCTAATTTGACTCAGAGAAACAATAGAATCCCTACCACCCAGAATACGTGAAGTATGGGGGACTTTGTCCCGGGGGTTCACTGAGGCCATATGTCAAATGTCCTGTGATATCAGAGTACCCCCATGGGTGAAAGGGGACCTAGAAGAAGCAAGAGATGGCACATTTTTAGAATCTGTAGATATCAGTGGCCATAGAATTTAGGAGTCCAATGTGAAGAATGAAATATGGAACTGCTCAGTCAGTTTTTGCACGTGAGAACCCCTGTTGGTCTTTGTTGATACAGAAATAGTAAGGGACCAGAGTGTAGCAGGTAATGATGTTTACAGGTTGCTACTTAAAAAAAAAAAAACAAAACAAAGAGCTGTGCCAGATATCAGAGGCAGAACAGTGGAGAGATTACAAGCATGAACTCTGGAGCCAGAATCTGCCAGCTGTGTGATCTTGGGCAGGGGCATGAAAGCCGTGAGTCTTGATAGCTGGGTGGCTTTTGGCAGGTTACTTAACTTCTCTGTGCGTTAATTTATTTAAGGATAAAATGGGGATAATAACAGAATTGTTTTAAAGATAAAATCAGTTAATATACATAAAATGCTTAACACAGTGCTAACAGAACATAACAGTACAAATGTTATTACTTAATTACATAATTCATATTTTTGTAGATGTATCATGATATCTCCTCAAAATTTGGAAGTCCTGCTCTAAACTTGAGAAAAATCCTAATTTATAGCCAACACTTTAATTTATTTTAATATTATATTTCATATTTAATGAGGAAAGATGTTGATTTCTCTGGAAAAAAGGCTTTTTAATAATCCATTAAATATTAACATCGCTTTTTTATTTATTCAAATACATTACGAAGACCTGCAAATCTCCAGAAGTTATAGCTTAGAGTTTAATGCCAAAGAAAAAGCAAACACCCACACAGACACACACACAGAGTAAAGTGATTTATGATTAGATGTGCTTGCTTTATAATTTAAATACTAACACAAAGGAAACACATGAATCTGGAGTCCAGCCTTAATTTTTCTATGGATTTGCTGTTAATGGCTTGAAATCCGTTAATGAAGGATGCATGCTGAGCTGAGTTATACATATTTGTGTTAGGGAATAATTAGGTTCATAAATAAGTAATTCAAAATAATGAAGACTTACAAATTGATGTGCATCGTGAACACACCGATATTGTGGTTGCCCTTCTGGAATTGAAAACTGAGGGATTAGACATCACCCTAAGATGTAGCCTTCTTGGGTCTCATGAAAATGTAAGAAATACTTTTTAAAGGGTTTTTTTTTTTTTTTGGAAAAATAATTTTATCCATCTTTCTTAAAATTCTCAAGAAAGTCTCAACAGAGTCAACAAATAGAAACCGTGGAAACAATCCACTCAGAGAACGTTTGAACATCCTCCAGAGCTGGGCGGAGCTGAGATCTGAGTGAGGGGCAGCACTGCGCGGCCATCAACAGCTCACTCTGAAGTGAGGTCCAGTCTGAACCTAGGAGACTGGAGGAGGCTCGCATTTTGCTTCAGGCCGTCGTCAGTTCACACCACGGCTGTTTCTCATAGGTTTTCAGGGCTGCAAAGGGGGATGGAAAAATAGTTCCAACTCTCATGCCAACTATGATCAGTGGGTGGTGAATAATTGCCCAGGCTGTGTTGAAAAGAAATCTGAAGTTAATTCCCAGCCCAGAGAGTGCTGCAATCAATTAATTAGGCCTGGGCCTGGGAGCGAGCAGGACGAGCAGCACCTGGCCAGGTATTGGCCATCTCAGGCTAGAGGCATATGTGGGAAAGAGAAGAAAATTCTCCTTTGTTCAGTTCTGAAATCACACTCGTGGGCCTGGTTTAATTTTGCGTGTTGGTTCACAGACTAGAAATGCCAGGCTTCCCAATAGTTTTTTGGACCAGATAGCCTAAAACAAATACCAGTATGATTTCCAATTTCTAGCTGTTTCTAGTCTAAGTGAGCAGGACACGAGTCTGATTCATTTTCGTGTTCCTGTCGGTGCAATACCTGGCATATAGTAAGTGCTCCACAAATCCTTGTGAATTATATATTCATCAGCTGTTGATTGAGCACCTGTTACGTGTCAGGCCCTATCCTTGGACTTGATGGTGAACAAAAGAGAAATGCCATCTGCCTTAAGAGAGCCTGTGCTGAGTGAGAGCGATGGGCATCGAATGAATAAACAGCCAGCTTGTGGTCAGTGCTGCTAGGTCAAGGCACTGAGCTCAGGGAGAGAGAAAAATGGTGGGACCTGCGTGAGGATAAGGATTTGGGGAAAGGCACTTTGAGAGGAAACTTTTCATTTGAAACTGAAGGGTGGGTAAGAATTCGTCAGCTAGAGATTGTGATTTTGTTTGGAAGAGCATTCCAAAGAAAAGGACTAGCATGTGCAAAATCTGGGAGTGGGAAAGAATTGGGCTTGGCATAACAGGCTGGCTTGGCTGTAGTGCAGTGAGGGAGGGGAGAGTACTTCAGGATGAACGTGGAGAGAGAGGCAAGGCCAGGGTTTGCTGAACTTTGAAGGTCATGCTAAGTAAGGAGCCTGAAAAGTACTTCAGAAGTAATGGAAACCAATATGTATCTGGATGTGGGTTGAGTTGTGGAAACTTTATTTGATTAATACTTTTTCCCTTTATTTTTTCTTTATTTTTTATTATACATATTTATTTCAGAACTCTTTGGTTACATAAATTGCTTTTGTACCACCTGAGTCAGAGCTACAAGCATGCCCATCCCCCAGACAGTGATTCACATTTTTTTTAAATGTTGTACTGGCTGCTGGGAGAAGAATAGGTTGTCTAAGGGAACTAGCCCAAGATCCAAGAGGCAGATCTGGGTGGGCAGTCTGGCTTCAGAACCTGCATAAATGTCTACTCTGTGATCCATAGCAATAAACACATAGTGGCCGCCCCTTTAGACAAGATGTGAGCTCTTCAGTTGGCAAGAGTTCAATTCTACTCCTTTGGGCTACATTTGTGATAGTGGATATAGAGAGAAATAGATGAAGTACTTTATACCTGGTCCAGTTCACTACCTAAAATGACCTGCCTTGCTACTGTAGGAATGTATCTGCCATCATTGGGTCACTATCTTCATTTGAATACCCCTGCTTACATTTTCTCTAAACTCTCTTTTCCAAACTAAAACGTTAAAAAAAAAAGAGGGGGGCTCACTCTCCGTCCTTCAGAGAGAAATACACTGGAGATTAGATGGGGAAAATGTCCTTGACTGTTTATTTTCATTTGTAGACTTGATCTATTATCTAGGAATGATAATTGCTCCTGTGAATTCTTAAAGGGGTGGCTTGAAGTCAAGTTTAGCATATGCTACAGATGGTCCTCAGCAGAAAGGGAATATTTGAGTTGAGTCAAAGTGTGATTCTCATTGTATATTTTAGCATGATTTTCCTTTTACAGGATTGGCCACACTATTTCACCTTCCTGCAAGAGTTCTCCCAATTAGTAAATGGTGAGCATCTTAGAACTGTTCTTACGTGAGAGGCAGCACGAAATGGGAAAATAATCTCCAAGCCCAAGTCCCTGGGCAGAATTTTTGTGTGGGTTTGGCCTGAACTTCATCAATGCAGCTTAATAATGTTGTAACATTTGTTAAGGGGGTACAATGCTAATTAAATCAACAAGAAGATATTGGGTAGCTAAACTGCAATCATTTGGTCTTTGATCAAGACTCATTCTCAAGCAAAGTTGGTTAGAGAATAGGACTTCTGTTGTTTACATTGCCAGCAGCAAGAAAAATCCATTTTTCCCCCAACCCAGAGATGTTTAAATACATCTTAATTGCCCTGATTATTCTGAGAGTTGTATTCTCAAGACTTGGCTCCATTTAAAGGGGTGAGTACTTCTTGAGAGTTGTAAGAAAAGCAAATCTGGCCGAATAAGGCCAGCTAAGATCAATGGTGTTTTTGTTTTTTATTGACTAGCTGTTTTCTTTCATTTTTATGCTAGGAAATAATGCATATTTATTATAAAACATTCTGACAATGCAAAAGGTTATCCTCTGAAAAATAAGACCCCTCCTGCTCTCAAACCTCTAGTTCCCCAGACTCTATTATCAGAACAATTTCATTGGATACAATTTCGTGTACCTCCTTCTAGAATCAGTTTATATGTAATATACAAGTATGTGTGTAGACTATGTATACAAATGTGTACAGACTATGTTTAGATGTTTAGCACATCTGACTTAGTCTGTTCAGGCTGCTATAACAAAATATCTTAAACTGAATAATTTATAAATAACAAACTCATTGCTCACACTTTTGGAGGCTGGAGAAGGACAAGATTTGGCGTCTAGTGAGGGCTCATTCTCTGCATCATAAATGATGCCTTCTGTGTGTCCTCACATGATAGAAGAGGCGGACAAGCTCTCTCAGGCCTCTTTTATATGGGCATTAGTCCCATTTATGAGAGCTCCGCCCTCAGGACCTAATCACTTCCTAAAGACCCCACCTCTTAATACTATTGCATTGGGAATTAAGTTTCAGCATATGAATTTTTTGGGGGGGACACAAACCTTCACAGCACAGCAACATCTGTGGTTTTTTACTGAAATGAGGACTTCCTATACTCATTTTTGTGCACCTTGCTTTTTTTTTTTTTTTAACTCAGTTAGCTCAGCCATTATATCATGATTCGTGGTAACTGCAATATTCATGTAAAAAAATGGTCCACTACCTATAACTCTCAATGCCAAGGACTCTTCAGTGATTTTCAGCATCCTGTTTTCCTGGTCTTATGCCAATCTAAACTTGTCCAATCAATAAAGAAAACAGCACTTCTGTTTCATGAATCCCACTCTCCAATCTCACCTCTACATTCCCAACTCACTCGCTTTTACTCTTTGATTCCAACAATTCTTCAGCCCCACCAGGACCTACAAACCATCGAGTTCCACCACTGTTAATGGTCTCTTAACCCCTCAAATCTTCTCTTCCTTTCTTACCCACCCGAGTTCCCCAGGGCTGTTAAACACAGTCCACTATTAGGCCTGACCTTAATGTTACATGTAATTGCTAACCTCAAGTGGGCCCTATGTGTTGCTGACTTTCCTACAACTTTTCCATAGTCCATTCACTCTCTCATTCTCTTGGGACCTTTTCCTTCCTTCTCAAACCTGAAAAATCTCTTCGCTCCAGCTTGGGTGATGATATTGCTTTTTATTTTATTGATAAAATATGTAGTAACCATAGAGAGATTCCACGTGCCAACACCAGTCATCTACCAACTGACAGGCTCCTCAATTTTACACTCTACCTTTCATCCAGGTACTGCAGAGCAGTGATTCTGCAAACCTGCAGCTAACATTTGCAAGGCTTAGAGAGGGAGAATAGTAGGAGGTCCCAGTGCAGACCCAGACTTCTTTTTTTTTCAAGTTCCATTTCTATCTCCCAAGCAAAGAGCAGCCCTTAGAAGTATGGTCCTTCCTCAGGAAAGCTGACCAGGATCTTGTAGGTCCTGGAAGTGGTTTCAGGCCCTTTGAGCGTTACCTGTAATACATGCTAGAAGCGGGGGCACTGTTTCCTGGTAGGTACCTGCAGAGGAGCAAGACCTGGGAGGGTGAGATGGAAACTGTCTAAACCATGAGGCCCGTGCCAAGGGCTCAGGGTGCCCAGATCTAAAAGCGAAGGGGCTGTCTTCTCTAGTATCTAAGAACATCCCCTCCACTTGCACAATTGTGTTCCTTCTCTTTCTTTTATCCCTTCTCCTTGCCATGCAGCAAATTTCCCACTTTCCCCTGCACCAGTCGTTTCATCCCTTCTCTGGATGGTTCTCCTCAGCATATATTAATATACCTGCTGGGGTTTCTTCCACCTTCTAAAACAAAAACACTAAGCCGCTAACTTTTGGGGCAGTTTGTCATGCAACAAGAGATAAATGGAAAACTGTTTAACATGCAATCAGTTTTTTAACATTACTCCTCATACGAATGAATGAATATATTTCTTCTTGACATATCATTTTATACTTCATAAAATCATTTTGTATGCTCTTCCTCCCACTCCCCTATGTCTTCCTTCAGCTAATACCTAATTTTTCTGCTCACCTGAAAATGAAATCCCTTTGAAGACATAGTTTATACTTGCCACCGTCAAATTTTCTATCCCGTTTTTCCCTGACCTCATTTCAGTTTGACTTTCGTCACTGCTGCTGCACAAAACTGCTCTGGTCGAGGTTGCCATGACCTCCATATTGTTAAAACGGGAGTTAATTCTCAGTCCCCTTCTTACTCCACCAGCAGCATTCTGGCCAGTTGCGCATTCCATCCTGGACTCATTTCTTCCCTTGGCTTCCAGGTGATCACGGATTTGGGTGCTTTGTGCATTTCATTGGTGGCCTTGGCTCACTTGTCAACCTCACACGATGAGAATGCCCCCAGATACTGCTGGCAACTTCCTTCCCTATCAACACTCACTCTGAATGGTCTCTTTTATTCTGATGCATTAAATACTCTGTATATGCTGATGCCTCTCAAATGTGTATCTACGGCCTTGACTGTGCCCTGGAAATTGACAGTCGCTCTCTGTTGTTTGCATCTGCACGTGTAAGAGGCACCACAAGCTTAACAGGTCCAAAGCTAACTTCTCACCCCTCCTCTAACCTGCTCCAACTATTGTGTCTTCCTCATCTCATGAAATGGGAATTTCTTCTTTTCCTTTGTTCAGGCTTCAAACCCTGGAATACCTATGACTCCTCTATACGTCACCTCTAATATATCTACAGATACTTCTAGCTATATACTGTGTATAAGCTTATACAGAGTAGGAAGTTTAATACTCCCTCCCTCTCTGTGGCAAAAGCCTTTCCAGTAACTACTGAGAAATGAAACAAAATAATGGCATAAAGAAATGCAGACAAGGACATTTTTCTTTTATGTTTTCTTTATATGAACATACCAGTAAAAAAAAGGTAAGTATATGTATAGTAAAAAAATAACAGCAACATAGCAATAGTTTTAATTACATTAATTCATTTTTCTTAAAGGAGGAAACCCGTGCTTACATATTTGTCTTTCAAAGTAACAAATACCATTAGGGCTTCTGTTTACGAAGCAAGTTATGAAAATTTTAAACACAAGAGCTCCAAGTGGTCACATAAAAAGACAGGCTTGAAGTATGCCATGTTTTGCTTTTTCATTATTATAATCTCTGGGCGATCAGTGTTTATTTCACATCTACTGTTTAAATGCAAGACTGTGTAGATCCGCAGGGTCTGGGAGACAAACTATGCCTGAAGCGAGCTTGAAGGCTTCCAAACATTTAAGAGTTTACTCTTGGAATAAATGCATGTGGGTGAGTCTGCATGTGTCCAGGGCCAGCTTGTAACTGGGGATCCTCCAGATAAACGTCCACCTACAAAACAGTGTTTATTAGAGGAAAAATAACTGGAACGTGCTCATCTGAAACTTTCCATCCATTATTAAATAAAACCCGGTGGTAATCACAGAGATTGGTTAGAACTAAAACGAACACAATATACTTTGGGAGGAGGATGATTTTTATCACTAATATTATTTACATTGGTTAGTATGGTGATAATAAGCAGATCAGATTTTAGTCATTTTGTTATCATTTTAAAATTCTCCATGGGCGGTGTGTACCTGTATTACCTACCCCCAGAACAGACCCCCCTCCACAGCCTGCCCTTGGGGCCTCAGTCACAGGCAGAGGCAAATAGCCTGTGAGTCCAACAGCTGTTTAAAGTGTTTCTATCGTGTCTACACTCTCAACAAAGTTTGCAAAATAGTGGCCTGAAAACCAGCGTGAGTTTTTACATGAATGGCCATTATTTAACAACACAGAGAGTTTATATAAAAATCTGTATTGCTGGCCAGTCTTAAAATACCGATAGCTGCAAAACATGGGTGAACCCTAAAAAAAAAATTATGCTAAGGGAAATAAGTCAGTCTCAGAAAAACACATACTGCCCGACTCCATTTATATGCAATGTCCAGAAGATTGGTGGTTTCCCTCTGTGAGGGGGAATGAAAGTAACTGCTAATGAAAATGGGATTTTTTCATGATAGTGAACATATTCTAAATTTAAGTTATGGTGAATATTTGCACAACTTTATAAGTATGCTAAAAGCTGTTGATTTTTATACTTTAAACTGGTGATTTTTATGCCATGTGAATTAAGTCTCAATCCTGTCAAAAAACATAAAAAGAAAAAAGTAAAACAGTTGGAAGTTCAGGTAATACTGATGCTACATTTCCCAGTGGCAAAAATTGCTAGTATTCTATTAGGGACTTTTCTATTTAAATGGATTCTGTCCTTTCCTGCTCACCACAGTCCCCATTCATTCTTCAACTACCTTCCAACCCCGAGGCGAAGGTCCAGTTGCTATTTATCATTGTTCTTGCACTGTCATCTTCTTCACAAAAAAGTTAAGAGAAAATTTTAAGTATCTTGCTATCCATGTCTCTAGCAAATACTGGAAATTGAAAGATACAACTAAAGATGAATCATACGTTTCATGATTAATGGGAAATAGCCTTCTTTTCCTGTGGCCTCCAGTCGATCTCAGTGACTTTGCATTGCCTGCCTTGCTCCTAAGGGTGGCAAACTGTGTCTTAGAGTTCTCCCTAAGGAGGATTGGTGTGAGAAGGAGCACAGGTGTGTCCCACCAGCATGCCCTGGCTCCGCTGCAGCTTCTGTGTCTGGCCAGCATGCAGCCTGGGCGGCTGGAGGTCAGATCCATCAATGTACCACCTGACTTGCTGGTATCCAGGCCGTGCCCACGTTAAACATCATGAAGTTCACCTCTGATGTGTGCCTCATGCATCGCAGAGTTGTGAATGTAGACCAGAAAGATCCCAGGGCTCGATGTTCTTACAGATAGAGGCCAAGTCTTTGGGGCTCTTCCCAAGGTGCTTTTGAAGGATTTGGGGTTTTCTTGTGGAGGCCAGAGCAGGGATAACATAGGCAGGTGCTGGATTCAGGCTGTGTGGGGACACTGGTGCTGTCCCCATTCAGGACAGAGCCAGTGCCCCTCCACAGGTCTGAGAACTTTCTTACTTTCTGACCAAAGCTCGCGGTCTGGCTGTGGCTGCATCTATGGCACAGAACAGGGAGGGCTGCTTGAGGTGTCCCAAATAGTACATCTTCTCTCTTCTTTTCTGAGAATTGAATCTCTTTGCCCTAGTACCAGATTCTCAGAGGAGTGACTGATCTAGCCTAAGTCAAGTGCACACTTGAGGTCCAGCCACCTATAACTTAAGGAACAGAGCTCTATATAGCAAATACGGTGGCTGGGAACCTACCCCAGGAATGTTGTCGATTGGTGGGGAGAAGGATAACATGGAGAAAAAGCTGTCATTGTGAGCCGAACCCACATCCCAAAAGATAAATACTAAAATGCAAATCTAAATTTAAAAAATAACTGTATTATAATATTATTAACTTTAAGGTGGGAAAACTGAAAGCAGTGAATTTAGGAACTGTCTAAAGACAAAGCAAGTTGACTTGAGAATTACTCTGATTAAAAATTCTGTGAAATGAGACCAAAAGTTTTTAAAAAGTCTAGGAAGGTGACTTATTTATTTATTCAGAATATTATGGGGGTACAAACATTTTGGTTACATGTAATGCCTTTGCCTCACCCGAGCCAGAGCTACAAATCTGCCCTTCCCCTAGACAGTTCCCCCTGCATCCATTAGTTGTGAGTCTACCCACCCTCATCACTCCCTTCCCACCTGACTGGCACCCAGTGAGTATTACTACCATGTGAGCACCTTAGTGTTGACCAGTTAGTACCAATTTGATGGCAAGATCATGTGGTGCTTGTTTTTCCATTCTTGGGACACCTCGCTTCAAAGGATGGGCTCAAGCTCTGTTCAGGATAATATAAGAGGTGCTGGTTCACCGTTGTTTTTTGTAGTTGAGTACTATTCCATGGTATATATACCTATACCACATTTTATTAATCCACTCATGTATTGATGGGCACTTGGGTTGTTCCACGTCTTTGTGAATTGTGCTGCCATAAACATTTGAGTGCAGATGTCTTTATTATAGAATGTCTTTTTTTCCTTTGGGTAGATGCCTAGTAGTGGGATTGCTGGATCAAATGGCATTTTTAGCTCTTTGAGATACCTCCAAATTACTTTCCACAGGGGTTGTACTAATTTGCAGTCCCACCAGCAGTGTAAGAGTGTTCCACTCTCTCCACATCCACACCAGCATTTGTTGTTTTGGGACTTTTTGATAAAGGACATTCTCACTGGAGTTACATGATGTCTCACTATAGTTTCGATTTGCATTTTCCTAATGAGTAGAGTTGTTGAGCACTTTTTTATATGCTTGGCCATTATTCTGTCTTTTTTGGAAAAGTTTCTGTTCATATCCTTTGCCCATTCATTGATGGGGTTGTTTGATTTTTTCTTGTTGATTTTCTTAAGTTCTATGTAGATTCTTGTTATCAGCCCTTTATGAGATACGTAGAATGCAAATATTTTCTCCCATTCTGTAGGTTATCTATTCACTCTAATGATAATTTTCTTGGCTGTGCAGAAGCTTTTTAATTTGATCAGGTCCTGTTTGTTTATTTTTGTTGCTTCTGTGATTGCTTTGGGATCGTCTTCATAAATTCTTAAGAACTCAAATATGTTTGGTGTTTGATATTTATTTCCTTTTGAAAACAGATATGGTCAACAAAATTAAATTATTTTTCACCCAAATATATCAATTCATGCCACATAAATCTTAAAATGTTCCTGTCATATATCTTTTTAAAAAATATATGTCAGTCCTTAACTGGTGGTTTCTTTTTTTTTAAACCATTCCCTAAAACTCTTATAATCCTTATCCCATACAGAATTTACCACCATAGAGAAGTTAGAATTAACATCTCTCTCACACACACACACATTTTTTAAGTCTCCATAGTAATTTTGGGACTTACTGCCTCTCTGTGACTTTACATATTAGGTCAGGAATAAATAGGTAATAAGTAGACACTTTGATATTAGCCACAGTTCCAAAATATTTAGATTTCACTTTTTTATCATTATATAAGATTTAAATAAGAATAAAATGGAGAAATAATTTTCACATAAAAATAAATCTAAAAATATATTAATTTAAAAAATAATATTAATATTAATATATACCTGGAGTTTCCACATAGAACCATGTATGCTTTTATTTTTGCAATAAACCTTCTATTTATTTGGTTAAAAAAAAAGAAATCTCTATGGCTCAGTAGCACTATTTCAAAAAATGTACCATAAAAATAATATGATGCTCCAAATTACTATATATTTATGTACTTATTACAGCATTATTTGTAATGAGAAACTTTAAGATGTTTTAATGTCCAAAACGAAGGTCTTAGTTAAAATAATTATGATACATCTGTTCAATGAACTATTCTTCATTTTAAAAATCACATTGCCAAATAGCACAGGAATGAGATCATTATTTTATGAACTGAGTTTTATTTTAGACATACACACATATTCACCTATACATATGTACACATATATCTGATATATTTGTGTATGTAGCATATGCCTTTGTATATGATTGGCAATTATACACCAAAATACTAACAGCAAGTGATAATATGGATGAATATTTTCTTTTTCTAAAATGGTTTTCTGTATTTTCCAAATTTTATGCATTGAACATGCATTTTTCATATAATCAAAAAAACAATGAACATTGGATAAAGTTCAAACTTAACCAAAGGAGTCCTAGTGCCCTTTTTGGATATAGTAACCTTAGAATTTCCTCCTTATATGTAAGAGGTAAAGACTGAGTATCATTTTATTCTAGCTTGGAAAGAACATAAAACAGAAATTCTGGAACAAACTACATAAATATATATCATGACATGTGTAATCAGAATCATAAGGTACGTTGCCCTCTGCATGGAGCTCAGAACAGACCACAAGATTATGTAGCCCCATTTGTTACTTGTCTTATGAACCTGTCATCTCGTTTCTCAATGGAATTTCCAATCTTTAATATTACCTTCCCCATAATGCCTTATTTCCAACAAAATAGTCAGAGGGCATAGGGTCCATTCCCTTTGCTTTATATTTGCTCCTTACCTGAAAGAAAAACTAATTAAATACATTTTCCTTGATCTGATTCTTTTTTTTTTTCCCCCTGGGCATCCCATATAGTGGTCTCAGAGTCAGTTTTCTGGGATGACAACATCTCTACATAGAGAATTTCACCAAACCCACCTAAAATGACCAAAGATTTATCCACACTTTTAAAAATCAAGAATGTGTCAGGCAGTTTTTCTTTTATCTTTTGTATACCTTTGTTGAATTATTGGAATCTTATTAATAGGATATGAAAGTTGGTGACACATTAAGAAAGCAGGAATGGAGAGAGAAGGAAAAACATATCTCCTTTTCTCATTCATTTTTCATTGAAAATTATGTGTGACTTCTTCAATAGGCCATCATAGTACTCAGAACACACACACACAGTGTCTCTACACATTCATGGAGAGAAATGTGTCCAATGTTTAACTTTTTAGCAAAAAGGCAAGCTTTATGCAAATAGGAGTTAAGTTCATTTTGTTCACAGTTCTCTGCTGTCTGTGAGACAGTGAATGGCTCAAAGGACATGGTCCATAAATATTTGCTAAATGAGAAGAAGATTTTTAAGTCAAAAGGAGAAATAGATAGTCAATTAAGGAGGCTCTTATGCCCCTGCATCAAAACAATCCTACATTGTTTAAATTTTCTATGATTTTTACAAACTGATTATACTAGCTACACTGTTCAGAGAATGTAGAACAGACCCAATGTTTTCTCTTTTTTCATAAATAATTTTAAACTTAGATAAAAACCTGGTACAAGAAACATTTTTCCCCTAAGTCACTGGAGAGTAAGTTGCTCACATGATACCCCATCACCACCTAATATTTTATTGTGTTCCCACAAATAAGGACATTGTTCTACATAACTGCAATACAGCCATCAAATTCAGGTCATTAACATTGACATATTACAACTATCTAATCCATACACCATATTCAATTTCTCCAGTTGTTCCAATAATGTCATTTATAGCAAAATAATCCAATCCATGATCACACATTGCATTGAATTTAGTCTCCTTCAAATGGGAACAATTCCTCAGTCTTTCCTTGACTTTTGTGACATTGATTTAACAGTTTAGAAATTTACACATAATTTATGTTTTAGAATGCCTCCCAAGTTGAGTTTGTCTGACATTTCCTCATAATTTGATTCAGGTTATACAGTTCAGGCAAGAGTATCACAGAGATCATGGCTGTGTACTTGTCGCTACTCTCTATTAAGTGGCATGTGATTGTAATTTGCTCCATTACTGTTGAAACTCATTTTGATCACTTCCAGGTTTTCCCACTGGAAATTCCTCTTTTTGTAATTAATAGGCATGTAGTGGGAAGGTAATTTGAGAGTACATAAATATCCAATTCTTCATTAAACTTTTACTAATTAGTTCTATATTCATTGATATTTGTTGGATCAATTATTACTGAGATTGTTGCCAAATGATGACTTTCTAATTCTATCATGTTCTCTACTTTTATTAGTGGACATTGTACTATGAGAAGACTTCTACTTGCCCATTTATTTATATTAGTGCAATCTCATGGATTCATATTTTGTTCAATGGACATGATTTGTTATTTTCATTGTTCATGTTGATGTTCAGATTGATTTGACCAGTGGGGGTCCTTTCAAGTTGACATCAGTTTCATTTGTCATACCTACTATTCTCTGAGAATTTTCTTACTTTCTGGCACAAGATGTTCTATGCTCATCTGGTACTAGTCCTGATCCAGCCCTGGGAACAGCCTCTACTTCAAGAAACTTTACTTCATTTTAGTAGAGAATGGTCTTTAGAAACCAAGATCTGGGCACTAGATGTGCTAATTGTTTTGGGGTTGTCAGTACTCCCCGGCTCTTTCAGAGAACAGAACTTGGGTGTGCGTATGTATGATTTAATCAAATTTTTGCCCTTTTCATATGTGTAACTCTTCTCCCCAACAATGAAGAACTAGGCTACTGTTATCCTTACTACAGTTATTCATTGAATTAATATTCCTTCTATGTAACTAATCTTCCATCACTGCCCACCTTGTTTGGATGTCCGTCCTTATCTCACTTGATCTCTGAGTCTTTGTGCCAGGCCTCTGCTGTTACCTTTGCTTCTGAGTGCCCTCTTCACTTACTGCAAGCTCCTGTTTATTTATGAGCCACATTTAATGTAGTATTCACTCTTCCAAAGACAGGAGATAGTGGAGTGAACCAAATGAACTTGGTCTCTTCTCACATGGAGCCTGTCTTATAACTGGAAAGTACCAATATAGTTTTAAATTTTTAATTGTTTTCTAGTACACACAAAATTCCAGCAAACAGTGAAGTGGAGTTAAAGGACAACATATGCAGAAACCTTATAAACGGATTCAAACTTAGGTTAATGCTAGTAGCGATTTTCCAAGAATAATGCTTTTTTTGAAAAAGATTTAGAAAAAATATGGGTCAGTTTGAACAATTATGATCTGTAAGTGTCATTCATCACCACCTAGGATATTTATTAGAATTATCCAAGTACTAACTTCCTTTAATAATGTTAGATCCTCATTGTCAAACTTGACTTAGATGTAATTTCTTTAAGGGAAATCTTTCCTAGAAGCATAAATTATAAAAGACATATAAGAGGAGCCACAGTGTGTGAAGTGGGAATGGAATCCAGGAAGCTTCACCCATTTTCTTCCCCTTCTGGTGCAACCCATGGATCAACTCTGCAGAGCACAGTGTGAAAATCCTGGTCTGCATACATGCCATATTTTCCTTAGCAAGCCTTCTGGAAATGCATTTGGTCATGGGGTCAACAGAAACAGATAATTACTGAGCATCTTTTTTGTGCCCAGCACTATATTAGGTGTTAGAGAAAAAACAGAAGGTTGGACAGGTCCACTGTCATTTCACTGGTTTGCAGACTTCCAGAGAATAGAGACAGCATACAAGTAAACAAACACCAAGTAAACAAACGCTGAGATGTTTCCAGACTGTGGTAAGAAATATGAAGAAAACGCAAAGCTGCTAATGAGCATTGTGGCAAACCTAAGCATTTTATAATAGTATGGTCTATAAAGTGGTAATATTGAAACTGAGCCCTAAATAATTTATTAATAGATCCAGGCATGGGAATGGTGGGAAGAGGTGCTAAGATAATTTTAGACAGAGGGAAATGCGTGTATAAAGGAGCTGAGATAGGAAAGACCTGGTATATTTTCAAGAACCAAAAGAGGCCATCTAAAGAGGCTGGGAAATACTTACAAAGGATGAGAGGAGAGGCTACAATCAGGAAGAGGCCAGTTCTTGCAGAGCTTTGGTTAGGAGTTTAGACTTTGTTCATAAAGACATGGAAAGTCCTGGAATGGTGATTGAATAGATATTTATCATGTTTTGGCTTCCCAGCCTCTTATCTTCTTCCTGTAGTGGGGAGGGTTCTGCATTGCATGAGCCTTGGCGATCGGTGCTCACTACCGAGTTGTGCATGTATCATTCCAGCATGCAATAAATATGAATTCAGTGAAATTCACTAAATTTAGAATCCCATGTTAATCAAAGTGACTCAACCTATGTCTCCCTTGCATTCTGTATTAATACTTTTGTGAAATTGAGATGTCAGTTCCTTAAGCTCTTTTATTGTATGTCTTAACCTTTTACAACTAGAACACTCTATGCTTCCAATTCTTCTTTCTTCTTTGTGTATACACAAAGTTTATGACTTGCTGACTCAGATTCTCTCAGTCTGTTAATGCTCACTGGGGGTGAGTTAGGGACTTTGAGAGAATTCACTAACTTCTTAATGAATCCATAATGCCTTGTAGGAAATGTTGGTACTATTCCAATGTGACAAATGGTATCCTGGTGGGGCAATAGAGACATTCTTTTCAGAACTCCAAAACAACTGGTGTAAAAGTTGTAAAGAAGCAGGTAATCAACTGGTCTTTTTCTATTTAATTTCAGTGACTTATTTTGGGATACTTCAACCTGCTACTTATATTCAACTTCTATTTAAATAACCAAGTAATTTCAGCATACTTATCTGCATATGTATGCTATTTATAAGTATATACGTATATGTGAATGTGTGTATATATAAATGTGTGCATGTGTGTGTATAAATCTTCCTTTCTTTAGATGATATTAATGGCAGTTTAGAATTATACATATAAAGCATCAGGATTGCAAAAGGCATAGGAAAAGAAAGATAAAATACCAACATCCACCATCATCAACATAGAAGAAATGGAGGGAGTCAGTAATAAGTTTAATACAAAACTATATTATCAAATCTCACACACTTGATAGGGTGAGCTCCGAATTTCTGTACAGGAATCTAATACAAAGAGAAATTGCATAGTTTACAGTGCTTATAAGTTAAGGACAAACTAATTCTTTATGAAAGGTTTTAACATTCCTGAATTGAAGAAAAGGGAAATGTCTCATGAGAGTCTTCATATAATCTATGTGCAATACCTATTGTTCATATGTTTTGCTATATTGCAATATACATGCTCCTGAAAACCCTTGTAGAATTACGCAGTAAAAATAATGGGGCCTATGGGAAAAATAATGTTAGAAAACCATGCAACTATGTAATCAGAAGGAACATAGAAATAATAATAATCCTAATAAAAATGCTAATACAAATAAAGGTATTACTTTTTAATAAAGAAATAACACAATAAGTACAGGAAGTTATATTTTTTATAAAAGGTGAAGAGAACTTACCAGAAAAAGGTATAAGGAAGGATTGATGGTGCAAAATTAATAGATGAGAAAATGCATAAAGAGTGAAGAGTAACATGCACAAATCATCCCCAAGACAGATCCCAAGTTTAACCAAGTGTAGAAAAGAGCTTGGAGTGAATGAGCATCTCATATTCCTCTGCAGCTTGCCCTGTGCAGTTGCAATAGTGTAAATTGCACCGATGCTGTGTGTTGACATCATGTATTTATTTACTACTCTTGTATAAGCTTATATACATCACAAAAGCAGGTATTAAAGAAGAACAGACTGTATTTTTTAATATGTCATACGTGTGAGTGATTTAGGGCACTAACCCAACCTCATTTCCTCCCCCCCCAAAAAAACCCACTTTGAATAAACATATTTTCCTTGTTTTTACACATATAACTCAAAAATCTAAATTATTTTGCTTTTGTTTCCTTGTATGATACTGAGTTTGCCATTTACAAATCTACATAGTAGTTATCCTGCTGAACGACAGGTTTAATGACATTTGGCAATTAGCAAAGACAGGATGCTTTTCAGAATGGAAAATCATGTGTTTCCTGGTTTTAGAAAAATTTATTGGTGTGATTTGGCTGTTCAGATCTGAATATGAATTGGTAAATTAGGTCAGGAGTAGATTATTGTTTTTCTTAAAAACTGTACTATTTGTCACTGGGTGTTTGAGTATTTCACATGCCACTCTTACATTACAATATTGTTAGGGTAAATAACAAGAAATAAAACAATTTCAGCTTGTGTAGGTATATCATGATATCTTAGATAATGATTTAAAATGCGGTAGGTTTTGGCAAGTTTTCTCTGTAACGAGTAAAGATTGATCCTCGGGAAAAATTAAAGTTACTATATCATATGGGCTGTTCAGTTAACAGCACTTGAAGAAAAATGAAAATGGACAGCTAGTCTAAATGTAAATGGCATATCCAATTTGGAAATAAATGGCTAAAGGAGTGAAGAACTATTGAAATATGCACCTGCCTTTGCATTTGTCCGTTCAATCCAATATTATGAAGTAATGCTAGGACTTACCAGTGGCACTTAGCCCTTCATGAATATATGGGAGCTGTATGATCTTGTATTTTGTGTCCTTTCCCTTAGAGGAAGATAATGCACAGAACCCACAAAAATACAAATAAACGGATGTTAGAAAAATTAAAAGGGGCGCATGACCATCATCGAGCAGTGGCATAACGTGGAATGCTAACATTGTCCTCTTAGAGTCAAATTAGTTCTGTGATGCCAGGCCGTGTATGTTACATTTGTAAACCTGTCTAGGTTTAAGTTTCAGCCAAATTTTGTTTTTGTTTTTTTCTTTTTCCCTTGAATATATTTCTTCTGAGAATTTCTTTCTAAGATTGCAGGGAAGTGGAAATCTGGCAACCCCTGGCTGACTTTATCAGGGTAGACAGCTGAGTAATTCGGGAAGTTTGTAATCCTCTCCTGGTTGGCCAACTGGGAGCTCAGGTTTAGAGCTGAATCCTGTTTACTATGCCTTTTTTTTTTTTTCTAAATTATATGCTGCCATGGTTTGCATGTCCTCTCCAAATTCATACTGAAATTTAGCTGCCATTGTAACAGTGTTGGAAAACAGGATCTGTAAGAAGTGGCTAGGTCATGGGGGCCATGGATTAATGTTACTGCAGAAGTGGGGTAGTTGTCATGAGCGTGAGTTCCCGATAAAAAGGCTAAGTTCAGTTTGGTTTCCTTACCGTGTGATGCTTTCCACCACGTTGTAACATACCAAGAAAGCCCTTACCAAATGTAGCCCCTCAATCCTGCACTTGCCAGCCTCCAGAACTGTGAGCCAAATAAATATCTTTTTTAAATAAATTACCCCATCTATGGTATTCTTTTATAGTAGAAGAAAAGGGACTAATATTTGTGCCAATTAGGAAAATGATCTGGAGGTGTGACTTACCTATTTACCAGGGAGTGGGGTAGGGGCTAAACTGTGATTAAAATCATAGAGTCTGAAATTCAATTGCCCAAGTTCTAATCCTGGCTTCATTTCATTTTAGTTTTGTCATTTTAGGAACATTACTCAATCTCTACCAGCCTCAGCTTCCTCTGTAGAATAAAGATGATTCTCCTATGAACCATAAAACATTCTTTTGAGTATTGAATGAGACAAGCAGTGTCCCCAGTAGAGTACCTGGTACCTAGCAAGCACTCAATACATGTTAGCTTCCATCGTTAACATTATTATCATTGTACCATATGTAGGTCCAGGCCGTGGCAAGATGGATTTATTCTTCCAGAGAAGCGGAAGTGATTCTTTAGAATGTGGATACTATGGATCACAAATTATCATTATGTATCAAAAACTTAGAATTTCTTCACCATTTATTTGTATGTATCTGACTGAGTTTGCAATTCCCTACAATCACACTGGGAGAGAGAACAATTTTCTTGTGAGTTTCTAGTGTTAAAAACCATTGTGGTAGCAAATTATTCATGGAATAATCATTATAATGTTAATAATAGTTCAAACAGAAACATACACAGGATACAAAAGAACTTCTCAGCATTTGCTTAGATAGTGCCCTTGTTGTGCAGAGCACAGGTAACCTGTGCTGTTCGTGGACAGTTCCAAACAATTAGATGATTCAGTAGACAGACTCGAGTGCTATTCTTTTTTTAAAATTAAACTCTCCCCTTGCCTACTGGTAGTATTAGTTTAGTCTAGATGGAGTTTAGAGCTTCTCTGTTATTATATTATAATTAATTATATTATTAATAATAAATAAATTATAATGCATTATAATATTTAGTGTAGAGAAATCCAGCCTTGGTTATAAAAAATAGTCTGGGTCACCAAAAAAAAAAAAAAAAAAATGGTGGCAATTTGGAGAGAGATAAGTACTGTACTTCATTTTAATTAGTTAAAAGAAATCATAGCATAATGGCATGTATTTTAATCTTTCAGAATGAATGAATTTAAAAATTAGTATACCTCTGTAATTGGTTGCATCATTATTTTATTTTGTGTGAAGATTATGTTCTGGAAGATTTATTGTTCTTTAAAAACTAGCAAATACTAGAGATTACATATGCAGGTAAGTGTATTTTTGTCCAAAGTAGAGGCAGTAACTAAAAATTGTCTATAAACTCTTCTTTGCAAATTGCTCTCAGCTCCCACAATGTTTTTTTTTTTTTATTTTCAATATCTGCTGTAGTTGCTAATTTTATCCTTTTAGTGTAGATCATCGCTCTCTTGCAGAGATCATTAATCCTTTCTCTCTCTTCCACTATTAAATTAACTTTATAATCCTCAACGTATTTGAACTCAAATATCCACTATCTTCATTTCTTCATGTGTGGCAGGTACAGCCATTTATTTAAACACGTATTCTTTTTATTAGTATTATTATTCTTTACTAACTGAACCATAGTGTTTATCAGGCCAAAAATCTTCAGATACTCTTCCTGGCTCCCTTGTAGCTAGTATTGGCTATGTGTCACAGGCCTAGCAACTAAGATGTAAGTAGAAGTCTGGTGGATGTTTCTTGGAAAACTTTTGTTTTCCTAAAAGAAGATTACAGAGGCTGGTGAAGGCCCGCCCTTTTTATTCTTGCCACGAATGCTGGTGTAATGAGAATGAAAGCCAATACGCTGAGCATGGCAGCAAGGAAAGAGAGAGAAAGCCTGCATCCCACGAGTATCACTTAGCAGCTGAAGCAATACCAGCAGGTACAGATCTCTAAGCTTCCTATTATCTGAGAAAAAAAGAAATTTGGTTGTTTGAACTACTGCATGTCAGTTATTCAGTTTCTTGCAGCTAACTTAGCCAACCATATTCCTACAAGCACATTTATAGTTGAATATTGTTGGAGAAGATCAACCTTTGTGATTGGCCTCTATTTTAATTCATACGTAGACAAAACATGATTTCAGCTTTCAATTTTATTATGCTTTCCTGGTAATGGTGAGGTGTTTTTTCGGTTTGGTTTGCTTGATCTTTTCTCTCTTCTTGACAACCTGAAAAACTCACTCAGACTTTGTTCAGAAAATGGAAGCCCTCGGGAACCTTCTCCCCTACCCTCCGCCACCTCTGTCCTCCTCCTGCATCACTATGTGTCATCCTCACCTGGCCAAGGAAAAGTGTGCCCCTGCCTCTCTTGAAGGCAAGTCTTCCTTTCCTGCTGGGAACCTGCATGGCCTCTGCCCTTCACCGTGACGTTGCGCTTTCTTTTCTCCTCTTTCTTCCGTGTCTTCGATATATCTTTTGCTACTAGATCATTACATCAGAACATAAAAAGATTCTTGTACATTTCATCTTTATAAAAATTTGCCTGACCTTCTCCCTCCTTTAGCCTCTGACCCATTTCTCTTCTCTCTTCCCAAACAACCTGAAAATACTCTATACATATTGTCTCCATTTTCTAAAGTCCTTTTTCAGCCATTACAATGTGCTTATCTTCCTACCAGTTCACTAAAACCACTTACTTTTTTCCAAATCACCAATCTCCTATGTAGATGAATTCATTGGACTATGTTTTTTTTTTTTAACTTATTAGCAACATTTGGTACAATTTACCAATCTTTCCTGATATACCTTCTTTGTTTTCATTTGTTGTTTTTTAAAACTATGTTCTCAGTTTTTCTCCCTCCCTTTCTAGCTGCTGCTCTCTGGCTTTTCCTTTTCCATAAGATCGTCAAAATATTAAAATTTCAAGGCTAAGTCTTAGACCCACTTTATTGTTTATCTATATTTCTCCCTAGATGATACCATTTTCCAAATAGCAAACACATGTATCTGTTGGTGCCTTCTCCTCTGAGCTCCAGGCTTTTATATTGAAACACCCATTTGACATTGAGTGGGTATCTAATAGACATCTCACATAGAAAATGCCCAGATAAACTGATGATTCCCCCAGCTTCAACTCCCTTCAGTCCCAGTCTTCTACATCTCAGAAATTGCATCATTTTCATCCAATTATTAAAACCAGAAATGTGGAAATCATAGTTGGCATTTCCCTTCTCTTAATTCCTTACATCCAATATATCAACAAGTCCTTTTATTAATAATTTCATCTTTAGAATTTATCTACATACTTACTTTACTTTGTTCCATCACACAATATCCATAATAACCTTTTAAAAAATAAAATTACCCACCATAGGTGTCAAAATTGGGGAAAAAAAAAATGGCAGTATCAGTTGATGGTGAAGCTGTGGACAAGGAGATCTCAGACGTTGTTAGAGCAAACTTTAACTGGCAAAGCCACTTTGGAAAAAAGAGGCATTGCCTATCGAACTTGAAGATGCACAACAGTTCTATTCCCAGAGACATAGCAACAAGAATGAGTGAATATATGCACCAGGAAACACAAGAATGCTCTTATCTGCAATGTTCACAGTAGATCTAGGTGGGGACACCTCAATGTACATTGAAAATAGAATGGACACAAATATTAAATTGAGGGATAGATGCAATATACACTATAGAGCCATACAAATGAATAAATTACAGGTAAATGAAATATAAATGAAACAGCATGAATGAATTTCTAAAATGAGATTGAAATTGTATCAGTAATATTTAGCAAAAGAAGCTCGACACAAAATGATAGAATAATTTCTTTATATAAAGTTTAAAAGCCTTGAAAGCTAAGTTATAGTGTTTATCAATTTATACTTGGGTGGGAAAAGTATAAACAAGAGCAAATGAATTATTACCATAAAACTCAAAATACCAGTTACCAATGGTGGGGAGGCGGTGTCAATCATAATCCCAAATGCCATAATCCCAGATGTTGAAATCTCTTAAGTCTAAAATCACTGAAGTCTAAAATCCCCCAAAATTAAAGTCCTAAAATGCTCAAATTCCAAAATCTGCATTCTGGGGAAGGGATTTGTGTGATTCGGGTTGTACACAGGATAGTTGCATCGTGTTAGTTGTATCATGTTAGGCAGAACTATTAGCTTGTTATTATCTTTATCTGTAAATTAAGTATGGTCTAAGGAGATGGGTATGGGTGCCAAGTTGATGAGAGGTGGACTTGTGGACTTAATTTTAGGTGTCTATTTGATTGGATTAAGGAATACCTAGAAACCTGCTCAAGCATTATTTTGGGTTTGTCCATGAGGATGTTTCCAGAGATTAGTGTGTCACTCTGAGTGGACTAAGCAGAGAGGATCTGCCCTCATTGCTGTCAGGCACCGTCCAATCACTGGGGGCCATGGAGAGATCAAATACAGGAGGCAATTTGGTTTCTCTTTGAGGACTGAGACAGACTTTTTTTCTGTTGCCTTGGACATCTAAACTCCAGGCTTACATCAGTGGCCCCCAAGGCTCTGTTGCTTTCTGTCTCAGACTAAGAGTGACAATATTGGCTTCCTTGATTCTCATCATGAAAACAATGAAACTTCCTCAATAAGTGAAGAGATGACTTTTTGTGTGTATTCACATTTGTGAAAGATATTTCTGGAGATCTCAGCTCTTTGGGCAACTGCATGTGCTGTGGTGACTCGTCACAGTTTTTAATCATCTCCTAAAGACTTAGGTTGTCCATCGTGGCATTTCAGATAACCGCAGTTATAAAACTGGGTGCATGCAATTACCAGCCACAGTGATGTGTGTTTACACATTTTGCTTTTTCACCTATTTCTTTATGAATATGATTCATCTGCTCGTAACTGTTATGCCTGTGCAACTGTCATTAGTATACCTGGGTGTTCATGCTTACAAATACATGTATGTTATTGCCTAGTTTATTGTGTAAAATGGCCTATGAAGTGTTCCGTCATGTTTTTATGTTTCCCCAAATAATTTCCTTTTTAAAAATATAACTATCTTTTAAATAATTTTTTGTTATTTTTTCCAGAATTGTTTTTGGAATTTTGCTCTTTCAGGGTTGTGATTTTCAAGATTTTAGACTTTAGAGATTTTGATCTTTTGAGATTTCAACATTTGGGATAATGGCATTCAGGATTGTGTCTTTCAGGATTATGGTCCAAACCTGGGGGAGGGGAGGGTAGTTTTGATATTCAAGGAGCAGAGGAGGGATTTTTGGGGTGCTGGCAAGGTTCTATTTCTTGCCTTACATTGTTTTTACAACTACTTACTTTCTAATAATCTATAATTTTATGCTTTGTGTACCTTTATATATATATAAATGCATTAAATACTTATATAAATATCTATGTGTTATATTTCACAATAAAATATACAAACATTAAATATATAAATACCTTCCCTGAATAAAACCATTGTGCATAGAATGAAATCCAGACATCATCTTGTGGCTGTCAAGACTGCAGGAACTGGCTGAACTCCTTTGCAACCTCATATCTTATAGCCCTTCTTGCTTGTGACTGTCACGTGCTTTCTGCCACTTCCTCAGACGCACCAAGCTCTCTGCTGTCTCACAGCCTCTCTGCCTGCTGCTCCCTCCTAAAGCCCTCAAATGGATCTTTGTTGAGCTTCCTCTTATCCTGTCTTAGGTTAAAATGTCATTCCTTCTGAAAAGTGATCCTATATAAAAGTTTGACCTTTTGTCCTCTGGCATATTGCCCTGCTTATTTTCTTCTTTGCCCTTAAGATAATTTGCAGTCTCTTTGGTGCTGCTTACTAATGTGCTGACTATTCTCCCAACTACATTGGAGATCCTGGGAGGGCCGAGATCTTTCTGTTTGTGTTATTGTCACACTAGTGCGGGGCGTGCAGTGATGCTTAGCTAAATATCATTGCAGAAAGAAAATCAATAGATTGGGCTTAGAGTCATAAGAAGATATCTGATTAGATGACATATTTGAGTAATATTAACTATGACGAAGGAGGAGGAGGAGGAAGAAGAAAAGGAGAAGAGAGAAAGAAGTAGAAGATAAACTAGAATCACATTTTGTGCACTTGCTGTATACATACAGGGACTGAAGGCAAAAACAGAGAAGTTGATTTGGCCAGCAGTAGGTGACCACAAGGTAGACTGTATAGGGACTGCCAACTGGCTTTTCCTATGTGTGTGTTTCCTGTGGATAATATCTAACTGTATGTGGATGAGTTCAGCCATTTATTTCCAGATTATCCTTATAAGAAGGTATTAACCAGAATTCCTTTCCATTTTTTACCACAAAGCACCAACAATGGTTCTTTGCTCTAAGAAAGACTACCATCTGTCCTCATGATGATTTTCGGGCAACTGACATCTGCCTTGGGTGTGAGCTGCTCAGAGCTCAGGAACTGTAATTCCCTGGGACCCTTTAAACCTTGGGCCTTCAGACACTGACCCAGCCTCTTTGTGAGGGTGGCCATCTAAATTCCAATCCTCCAGTAGATTATGCAATCACAAGAGCTTTGTCAATCTGCATAAAACATCTGAATGCTAATGAAATGGTCCAGCATATTAATTAGACTGTCAATAGATCATTCTTAAAAGCTCAGTTTCTCTTCCCTTCATTTATTTTCAAACAAAAGAGCAGCAGCACATTAGGAATAAAATCAGAATGCTAATTAGTTTCAATCAGTAAATTTCCAAACACAAGTTCCTCATATCCATAAACCATATTTTTAAAATAATTTCATGATACTAAACTTTATCTTTTTTTCTATTAATCATACAGAAGAAAAAATACTCTTAGGTAGCTAACATACACATGTGCTCTAAAGAGATTTCAATAGTGATGTATTAATAACACTCAGCCAATAAAATATTGGTCTTAAAGAGAATAAAATCATTTTTCCATGATAATTAGTTATCAGAATTGATATCTTATGTCTTGTCTATATATTTAAATGAAGGGGTGTCTCAAAGAGAACAAAATCATTTTTCCATGTTGATTGCTCATCAGGATTGATATCTGGTATCAAGTCTATAAATTTAAATATAGAGAATATCAATTTTGTTACAAAATAAGATTATAAAATTAAAACTGTCAAATTTTATAGTACTTATTTCGGATTGAGTAATGTAACCCAAAAATTCATTAAGAGATGTATTTTTTTAAGATAAGAAAGTTTAATTGGAAATATCAGAGTATAAGTTATTAGTTTAGCCATTATAAAAAACAATCAGGAGCAACTGGGAAGAAAACCCACTGATGTTAATTATCTATTTAAATCAACTGTCACTAAAAGTGAGTGTGAAGGACCAAATATAACTAAACAAAAAGAACATGTAAGTCAAGATTTGGGGACAGTTTTGAGATTGCCATTTCATTTTATGACTTTGCTGCTGCTGATAGGCAGGTAGAACTTTCTGGCCCTAAGAGGTCTTCCCAAAGAAACTTACATACTGAAACACCCCCAAAACAAAATGAATAAAAATTGTTGGCTTTCTTTTCTAAAGCATATACATTTGATCATTTAATTTCTTTTGAGACCCTGATAGCAATACACATATTTTTCTTCATGGTATTATGATGTTGTCTCATATTGTTGATAGATTATTTGAAAACTACAAAAAAACACAAAGAAAAATAAACATCACCTGTAAGTCTATCACCAAAAATACTTTGTTGTATTTCCTTATAGTCTCTATATATAGTATATAATTTTGTCTTCTGTATATATATCTGATATGATTATATTTTTAAATATTATATTATAACATACTTTTAAAATCTTTATAGAGGTATAATTTACATGAAATAGAATTTACTCATTTTAATACTAAGCCATTCACGATTTCTCAAAGTAGTCCTATATGGTTAGAGTTTATTATCTTCTGATATACTACTAAATATAGTTTGCCAAAGTTTTATCAGGATTTGAATCTATTTATGGTTGAGTTTGGTTTATACTTCTCTTATTTTTTTGTTTCAAAATATTAAGGTGATACAAATGTTTCAGGTTATATGGATCGTTTTTATAATGCTTGAGTCCTGGCTATAGGGTGTGCCCATCACCCAAATAGTGTACATAGTACCCATAAGGTTGGTTTATTCCCCTCCCTTACTCTCCCAGATTGCTTTCCACTGAGTTCTACTTCCCTCTGTGCACTTATGTGCTCATCAGTTAGTTCCAATTTAATAGTGAGTATATGTGGTGTTTGTTTTTCCATTCTTGTGATACTGCACTTGGGAGAATGGTCTCCAATTCCATCCAGATTGTTTCAAAAGGTATTAATTCATTTTTTTATGGCTGAGTAGTACTCCATGGTATACATAAACCACATTTTATTAATCCATTCATGAATTGACAGGTACTTGGATTGAGTCCACCTATTTGCAACTGTGAACTGTGTTGCAATAAACATTCAAGTGCAGGTGTCTTTCTGATAAAATTACTTCTTTTCCTTTGGGTAAAAACCCAGTAGAGGAATTACTGGATCTAATGGTAAGTCTTTTAGTTCCTTGAGGAATCTCCAGAGTGTTTTCCATAGAGGCTGTACTAATTTGTAGTCTCACCAATAGTGTATGAACATTCCTTTCTCTCTGCATCCACACCAGCATCTATTGTTTTTGGACTTTTTGATAAAAGCTATTCTAACTGTGGTTAGGTGATATCTCATTGTGATTTTAATTTGCATTTCCCTGATGATAAGGGGTGTTGAGCATTTTTTCATGTTTCTTGGCCATTTGTCTTTCTTTTAAGAAGTATCTGTTCATGTCCTTTGCGTACTTTTTAATAGGGTTGTGTGTTTTTTCTTGCTGCTTTGCTTCAGTTCTTTGTAAATTCTGATTATTAGCTCTTTATTGGATGTGTAGTTTGTGAATATTTTCTTCCATTCTGTAAGTTGTCTGTTTGCTCTGTTGATTATTTTCTTTGCTGTACAGAAACTTTTTAGTTTAATCAAATCCAATTTATTAATTTTTCTTGTTGCTATGATTGCCATTGGGGTCTTTTTCATAAATTCTTTGCCTAGGCTGGTATCCAAACAAGTTTTTCCTACATTTTCCCCTAGAATTCTTGTGGTTTTAGAAAGAATAGCTTCATTCCCAAAGTATCATATGGGTGTTCTCAGCCTAATCCATGTAAAATTGCAAACAAATGGATCACTGTATTCCTATGAATAGAAGAAGGTATTTCCTGCTTCCCCCTATGAAATGGCCCCTGAGGGTCCACTGCTGAGTCTTTCACTTATGGTTTGGAGAATAAGACAAAAGCACCAATGGGACAGTGAAGATACACAATAGACAGCCACTCTCCAAACTTTGTGACTGTTGACTTACAAACTATCTTTTGATGGAACTCCATTTCTCTCTTAGAGAAAAACCACAACAATTTTCTGAGTCTTGGGGGAGAAGGAACCATAAGAAACTTGACACATTATCTGATGCAGACTAATCATTTGTATTCAGTCTCCAAGTGACCATTTGTCCAATTCTGTAAACACATCTGTATTATAAAGAAGAGAGTAGTGTAAAATGATTTGAAATGGTTGGGGAAACATTGCTCTGTTTTCTTTTCACCAGAAAAATAGTTTCATTCTGAGGTAATTTTAAGATAATTTTGTACACATGAGATATCTTTATTCCTTTGTCCTGTCTCCATTACTGCATATTCAACTGTCGTGGAGCCTGGGACACAACCGCAGGGAATAGTAACAATTGTTGGCACTTTGGATTTGGCTGTGATTTGACTGCCTCACGGTCACGGTCATCTTAAGGTGGATGCCACCAGATTTAAACACTGAAACTCCAGTGTGCCTAGACATTTGCCATATATCTAAACATTCTAGGAATAACTTCATTAAGGACAAAAATTTAGTTCCACTACTCTTTTATGACATTAAAAAAATCGTGACCTCATACTGGTCTGAGATTTTCTTTTCAGTCTTACTTGCCTAAAGATTCTTGATAAAATAGTATTTTCTAAATGCTCAAATTCTATATGATTTTCATATTTGTCATACATAGGAATGGTAATATTCTAGAAGACTGTTTTCCAAAGCATGTTTTGTGGAACAGAAGAGTGGGTTTCTCAGCACCAAATCTAGTTACGTCACATGCTCTATGGAAGATGAGGATTCCAGGGACAAAGAAATTTGAGAAATGCTGCAGGCCGTGTCTCTCCCTTGGATGTTCATAACAAATACAAAGTTTTACAAAGTTTTAGTGAAACTTTATTAAGTTTGAATGAATCTAGTATTTGACCACAGAGCTCTATGATCATAAAACATTTATTCACATCCTTTGGAGATAGTATTTTGCAGAACAACCTTTGGAAAACACAGTTCTCACATTTAAGTGAGGCACTGAAATTAATCTCAGTGCAATGTTTTTAAAGCTTGTTTTTCCTACCTTGGCTCAAATAGAGACCAACCACATTTTTGTAGCTAAATAGCTATCTAAAGAATGTAGACATTTTAAAAATATGAGAGGGCCATTGAAAAGTTTCAATGGAATTTTGCAATGGTAATTTATAAGAGCCTCACAAGGGGGAGTAGATGTGGCATCCTCTCTCCTGCTTTCTCCAATAACAATAAAATGCTAAATACCCAGCAAGTTGCACAGACCAACAAGAGCAGTATGGTGCATAGAGGGGAATGGAAGTGTCCTTGTCAGGCTTAGCTATCGTGCAGTTTCTCTTTTGTCTGTCTTTGGGCCACTGAAACACAAAAAGCCTAAGGCAATTCTCCAGATTTTCATACTGAAGTGGGAAGAATGAATGGCAGTGACAAGGAGAGTGGGTTTCCCAGCACCAAATCTAGCTGTCTCCTCTGTATCTGGGCTGCCACACCCTCCCGCTTCTTTGTGGTGTGTCCTCCTGCCATCGTTTTACAATGTCTTCATCGATCATCTGCCCACATAAGCTCAACTGCAAGAGCATCCCCACTGCTGTGGACTCTGCCTTGAAAACAGCTTCAGCGTTCAATCCTGCCTCTCTCTTTTGTTTACATCCATTGCTAAACTATATAGATGCCCCTTATAGCTAATTGTGTTCAATCCAAATTCCTCAACCTCATGTTTATGTCCTGATGCTAATTAGTTCTGTCTCTTGCCCCACGGCGAATAAACCTAATTCCTCATTATTTTCCCAAACAGACTGCTTCACGCTGCTCTATTCACCTTTTTCATATATACTGCTCATTTCCATCCACCAGTGTTTGTGTTTGTTATTCTTTCTACCTCAAATGTTCTGGTTTCTGCTAACTACTAAGTCGTGTCTCTTGACCCATTCAGAGTGTTCTCCCTCATTTCGGCAGGCATCGTGCAGTGGAGTCCTGCCCAGCATTCACCCTCTGTCTTCTGGTCACTGCAGCCCAGTTTTCCTTGAAGGGTGCCTGCCTTTCTTGCCCTTTGTCCATTGTGTTTGGGAATCAGTCCCCAGTTGTAGGAGTGGTCATGGGATGAAGACCTGGCCGGTCAGAGTCACAGCGATGGGTCCAGGTGGACACTGAATATACAAGGCTCCCGTTCCAATGGGGACAGCCCCCAGGCTTGTGCTGGAATTAAAATAATCAAATAGGGTTTGATGAACCCGTAGGATGTGAGGCTATAGCTGTTGGTGAGCAACTTAACACCACACTAAGAGTTTTCTAACACTGAAACCATCACAGAGGACAAACAGAATCAAGAGATGGAAAAATATCACTTGGACTCCTGTATCCCACTGTCTCTGAAGGCACCCTAGGAATATTCCAGTAACTTGAAGGAATACTGATTAACCCAAACACCTACTTTGTAACAGATCCTGTAATAGTTGTTTTCATATCAGTATCTCCCCTAATTGATGCCTTCTTTGGGCTTGAACGACAATCCTGTAAGGTAGGCCTGATCACACATAGAAACTAGACGTTTCAAAGCCAACACATACTGTTTTCTCCCTGTGCCTAGCTTTTCTATTTCTTTTCATTCATACATTCTTATGTCTTGATTTTAAAATCCATTTTCCAGTTTTTCTGTATATGCTTATATTTATCAGTAACATGAACCAACCCAGATGTGGAAAGAATAAAAAACGCATTGTGTCACACACACAGTCCTGCACAGAAATATTTTTGCTTCTGCACTGTCTACTGCGTTTTGTCATCCAAATACAGACACCAGAGCCCGATAACACCGTTAGCTCTGAGCCTAACCAGGTCAGAGCACATCAGGGACAACACGAATAGAAAACCTACCATGCTAATGATTTTGGTCATTTTTAGCCCAACGGAGGGAGCTGCTTTGACATCAGAGACACAGCTAATACCAGCAGGATACAGAACATAAAATCGAATTTCTCCTCCTTTATACCTTATGCAAACCAAGGAAACTGGTTTTATTTCCAATTTGGTAACAAAAAAGAACAAGGTGCTGATCTTTCAAATGAAGATGGAAATATTTTTCCTACTGACTGACTTTTCAGCACTGTTTCTAAGTGAACTGTCCTTAGGGAAGCAGCCCAGGATATAATTTTACTGTCACATAAAACATTGCATCATATTTTAGTCAAATAAATTTTATGCTTTGACAGTTTCCCCCTCCCCCCCGTCTGTCTGTCTGTCTCTCTCTCTCTCTCTCTCTCTCTCAGCAATTCAGATGGAAGGGATTTCTTGGAGTGAAACTTTTAATCTCAGGGTATGATGCCTGTGCTTGCTCTAACTGATGAGCAGATGCAATTTAACAGATACCGAATGAATTCTAAGGGCATTTGGCATTTCCACCTCCTCCAGGCAAAGAGAGCTGCTGTCTGTTGTGAATGAAAACAAAATTGGGACAAGTATAACAATAAGGAAAAGACTTTCCTTTTTTCTTATTCCAGGAGATAAAGGAAACCACCTTATGATGAATACTAGCCTATATAAAATACAGGTGGAAGTGAAGGGGGAAAAAAAAGAGGAAAATGACTACCTTCTTTGAAGTCATTTTATATTTCATAATACAGGAAAATGATTTGTCTGGGTTATTTTTAAGTGAGATGAGGAGGGGAAAAGAACTTTGATATAATATGTATTAAATAAGATTTTCTCAATATTTGAAGCTTTTAGATAGTTTTTTTTTTCTTTTTCCTACTTGATCTGAGATAAAAGACCCAAATTTCTTTCCTTTCAGGCTCACCTTTAGTTTATGTCAACTTTTATTGGAACTGAACTATCAGGAATGATGAAATTTGCATTTCCTCTCATCATCCCCATAGCTAATTATATAATAATTACTATATTATTTTGTTCTACAAATCCGGGTTCCTAGAAGTGATTACTGGATTACTGTCATCTTAAAAATGTAACCCTAAGTATGGAGCCTTATTTTCAGAGACAGAAAATCACTTCTCTATAAAACGGTAATACGAGTAGAGGTGTGGATGGGGAAATAATATTAAATGCATTATGGCTAGGCTGGACTGTAATAAAACCAGGGAGCCTTGTTATTCTGAAAAACAGTGAGACGTCCAGCATAGATCAAAGGCTGGGTAATAGCAAACCCATTAATAGAGAAAGTCACAGGATCATAGTGTAACGTAAGCTCATACAAAGATGTCACTCAAAGCCTTGGTCTTGGTTTCCCACTGTCTCCATTAGGGGAAAAAAAAATCAAAATGAGCTTTTCTATTTCTTCTTTTCCTTTTTCTTTCCTTTTTTTTTTTTTTTTTAACAGATCTGACATCTGGACTAACGTCAAGAGCCTTTCCACTGTTAACAAATGTGGCATGATGCACAGTTTATCCCCATTTTCACCTCTTTAAGGACTCAGAAGCTATGGGCTGGGGAGGAGGCATTAACCTCATTTGGAGTGAGGCTTTGGACATGGCACCTATTATCTGTGAAGGCTGCTCCCTGCCCCCACCAAGGGCAGATGATGCTCTTCTGGTTTCTTTTCCTGAGAAGAGTTTAGAGGCCTTGTTTTCTAAAATTCTAAAGCTTTGTGATGCACTGCCTAACAAAATTAGCGCTGATCATTGGAAGGAATTACCCAAAGTAATTAGTTAGAAATTGACCTGCTGTAAAAATTTTCTCTTTTTTTCTAGACCATGTTGGTTGTAGGAAAGGGCAGAAAAGACTTTCTAAGAAAAGTAACTTCGTGATCACTGCTAAAAGACTCAGAATCACTTCCAGTGACAAATACTAATATATTTTACTTGAGGAGTAACTATCATTTACCTAGGAATGTCACTGTTAATGATAATAATGACAACAGCCAGTATCTTTTGGGTGTTATTATGATCTAGGTGTTGGGCTTTATAAATATCATCTTCCATGCTTTTCCTAAAAACATTACACCTTTCTGATTTTTCCCTGAAATAAGGAAAATGAGGTCTGGAGAGGTTAAGTAACTAACTGAAAGTCCCACAGCTGGTAAATGGCAGACATGATTCAAACCCAGATTGTCAGAGGATGCATTTATATAATTATCTCCTATGTTGTACTGCTTCACAATGTGGTTTTCACTACAAAGAGTAAAAATATCTGTATGGATGTCAGACATTTTAAGGGAACGATAACTTCCTGTATTTGCAAATGACAATATATTTTAAACTCCAACCTCCAGAGCTACTTATGGAATGATCTGCATTTCAGGAGGGGGGTACAGGTTGTGTTCATTATGTCTTAAAAAATCATTATTCTAACTTCTGGCACAGAACTCAGACACAGTAGTTGATTATCAAGATCAGGGTAAATGGACCAGTACTCTCAGAGATGCTGTTTGAATTGAAGGGGCAATGGAGTCCCCATTATGGCTCTCAGACTGTAGTTGCATCAGAAATGAAAAGGTTAAAAAACAAAAAGTGTTAGAGACAGGGTTGACTCAGAGAGACTAGTCTGCCTGGACCTTGGGAAGCTGGAGGGGGATGTGTTTTTCCCGGTTCAACTCTGCTGGGTTCCCCTTATGGTGAAGATGGACAAGAAGGACCGGATGTATGGAGATGTTCCTGTGGTCAGCCTCCTGGACGGCTGCTTCATATACTGTGAGGGATCCCACCCCCAAAGCTTCTGACTCTGTAGGTGTGAGCTGGGTCCCCAGAGTTTGCAAGTCCCCAGGTGATGCTGATGCTGTTGCTCTGGAGACCACACTTCGAGAACCGTTGCTGCAGGAGATGTTGTAAGTGCTCTGCCCATAACCCTCTGGGTGTCTTCACTAAATTTCTGCACAGCAGTTCCTGGTGTGCTTCTGTTCTGATCACCAAGAATCTGCTTTGCCTGAACACAGAGTGAGCTGGAATCCCTCCTGGGACTAACCATCAACCAAAGACTGATGGTGCAGAGGACGGGCTGCATCATCACCGTGGGAGTAAATCAAATGTGACCTGAACCTAGTCTAGATTTCCCTGCAGGACTGAGTTAAGGTCACCGTCCATGGGGCATTGCTTGATACTGCCCCATTTCTCAGCCTCCTACTCCCGGTTGCGCTGCCTCACTCCTCTATCAGCGTTTCTAGGGACACGTTTAATAGAGCACTTCCCCACAGATCTTTAGCAAACTCAACAGGAGATTTAAACGCATTGATGGTTTATCTGAATGGCGAAGTAATCCTGGACATTAAAGGGAGAGGCATAATAAAGAGAGTTACTGTCCCTCCCCAGCTCAGCCTAAGGGGTGGATGTCAGGGACTGTGTGTGTGTGTGTGTGTGTGGAGGGGGGTTACTCATGGGACACCCAGGGAAGTTGAAAAGTCACAGAGGCTGCATCTCTTCTGGCTTCCTTGTAGCTCAGCTCTGTCTCCTGTGCACATATGTGGCTCACATTTGCTAATCTGCAAACAATTCCATTTTGTTGTGTCAGAATGTAAAGTCCTTGAGTTCAGGAATTCTTTTTAACTGCTTGTTAACTGTTATAAGACCTTAGAAAGGTCCAGTGCATAGAAGATGCTCAAATATCTGTTGCATGAATGCATTCTGGCTACCAAATAATGAAAAGTGACTTCAAAAGCAGTATTAGTATTTTGTGGTGAATGGGCAAGGGCTGGAAAGTGGCATCCCTGGGAATTTATACCATGTGCATATGTGGCCTCTTCAGATCATTTCTAATCAACCTTAGCTCTGTAGTTGACATCAGAAATGGCATCTGAAACCCAACATGTAACTAAACAAACCTTACAGCCCTGACTTTTTTCTCTTTTTTTCCTTTTGTCAATTGAACACTTTTGAGCATATACCGCAAAATGAGGTTTTAGTTTCTTAACCACTTTGCAATAGTTGATACTTAAAAGCTCTTCAATCAATAGACATTTGAATAACCACTACATGCTGAGCCATTCTAAGTTCTGGGAATATAGCAGTTGACAAAATAGTAGAAAAGAAAAAAAAAAATCTCTGACTTCAAGGAGTTGGCTTTAGTTAGTAATTTAATTGAAGAATAAAATAATATATGTTTATGGTATACAATATGTTTTGAAATTTGTGTACATTGTGGAATGGCTAAATCAAGCTAATTAGCATATGTATTGCCTCACAGAGTTATCATTTTTGTGGTGTGAACACTTAAAATATAGTAGGAGTTTAAATTCTGATGCAAAAATGAAACTGTTTACAGACTGGCCAGTGTGACCCAGGTATGTGCAAACAAAAGGACAAAACTCATTTGTAGCTTTATATATTAAAAAAAACCCACTAAGATGTTTCTTATGATTTGAAAATTAAAGTGATTAACAAAATAAAATGCATTTATTGTTTTCAACATGCCTCCCAGGCCTTGGCACCTGTTCATTACTCTCCTTAAAAAAAATTTTCCCTGAAACTTCTCAGGGGTTTGCTCTTCCCTTTAATTCTAATCTCCCTATCGATGAGGAAGAGCCTGTTCCTAGCCACTAATTCTGCAATTAGGTCATCTTCCTCCAATACCTACAGCAGTACTCACAGCCCCTCTTTCACACTAACCTGTGCGTTGTTCCTCAGGCTGCTATTGCCGTCTGAAGTCATTGTGTTATTTGTTTGGTTATTGACTTGTCTTGTGTCTGCTCCCATTGATGCAAACCCATGTAGCAAGTGTCTTCATCTTAAACTGCTAGGACTTCAGTGCCTGGTGCACAGTAGGCACTCACTAAATCATGATTGACTACGTGATAGTATAGATTTAAAAATCTGAAAAAGATAATGTATATTAACTTTCTTGGAGTTAATGTTATTGCACACAATTATTTTATAAAACTGTTGTTTTTCAGTCTGAATCACTCTTTTCTCTTTTCTCTATACATGGACAGGGCCATCTGTCAATTTGCAGTTATAATTGTTTCTGCAGATGGGTGTTAAATTATAGACATGACCAAGAAGACATGGCAGAACTTGTTACCATTCTTTGCCAATGCCCTTTCTGTGTGTTCATTTTAGAGACTGGACCAATTATTCAGCTCAGAAACCCCCATATAAATCAAACAAATTGTTCACAATGGCCTTTTCAAAGTGATTTTGTCATGCCATGGAGGTATCTTGAAGCCAAGCACTAGAGATTACAAAAGAGTATCTCTGGATAGGGAATTTATGTGCTTACTATAGACACCTTGGCTGTGTTCTAACTACATAGCAGCAATTTCAGAAAATTCATTTGACTTTTTTTTCCCCCCATAGAATTGTTCCTCAAGGAAATCACAGATTTTGGTCAAATTGTTTTTCACATTGCCAATCAAATGAGTGATAGAAATCAGTTTAAGTGATTTGTCCACTTTTTGGCATTTCGTATGTTGGCATTAAAAATCATGCCAGGCTACACTTAGAATAGAATTTGCCATCTGTGATAAATGTTTACTAATTATTTTCCTTAATTTGAAGTTTGTCATTACTTTTGATAAAAGGGAGGGGCTCACAAAATTTTTTACATCTAATGAGGAATATAAAATATACATTTTAAAAAATACACACTGTTTAATGGAATTTTTGATTGGTGGGCAGCATAGTAGACATCTGTTCTTTTTCCTGCTCAGATTTTATTTCTCATCATAAAACATCCCTTCAGTTTTTTCTTTGGGGTCCCGCACCTGCCCCCAGCCCCAGTGTGTGTGATCCAGCTGTGACTGCATTTACCACTCTCTCCTCTGTCTTAGGATGGGGACAGGGTCATTAGCAATGTGCTAATCCAAGGCCTATATGATTGGGTTCAGGAAACAGCAAGTAACTCACGCTGGTGCCATGAGCCTAGACCTCGTGGTGCTCACTAAAGCTACCAGGAAGGAGGCTGCTCCTTCTACTGGACTAAACACTCTAAGGATCTAACTCAAGCATCAGCATCCATAAGATGTGAAGACCCTGCATGAAAGCAAATGCAACTCAACCGAAAGTAGAATTGAAAGATGGTGGGAGAGAGGGAGAGAAAGAGAAGGATCTGAGATAGACTTCTAATAAGAGCGTTTGAATCCTAGATCTAGCTATGCTGAAAGGTAGGCCCACCTTCCTAGACTTCTTCAACTATTATTATTATTATTCGATTAACGTAGTTTGACTTACACTTCTGTCATTTGAACCCGAAAAACTGCTGACAGCTAGAGTTGAAATTACTAAAAGCACAGATAGCTATCTAATTCTTTATAAATTTGGCATGATTTATTCTTGGAATTCATATTTCCCAAAGACCCAAGGTTTTTAGTTTCATTACAAATTTTACAATAACAAGTTATAAATACAGTTTCTTATAGCTAAGCATGTCCATTCTCTCTAAAGAAGAGTCTGTGAACCACATTTGTGGGTAGCTTTGTGACATTTCTTGTTCAAAGATTGGGGTGAAACCAATATTAGGGAAGCTCAAACCAAAAAGAAGTTTGTATTTTCACGTTATTTCCAATTTATTTCGAGCCTAGCTCAGAAGGAGAGAAGAAGCAGATCACCATATAATCTATTCAATTTCAATTTCAAAAGATGCTGCTGCTGATCAAAGGATACTTGGGAGTCGCACATTTCCATAAAATGAATTTTGACAACTTTCTCCCCAATGTGTGTCTTACTTTAGCTTTTGATTTGAGAGGAGAAATGGAGGTTGGTAGGAACGATAAATGAAAGTGATACTGACGGTGTTCAGGGCTGCCAAATAGTCTGCACCTTAGAATTTCTGTACTTTTCACAGCCAGGTCTTAACCTAATATTTTTAATCTAGTGTGTGCACCACTGCTTCCCAACTCATGGTTTCCCGAGACAAGCCTCCATATCTTCCCAGGGTAATGGATGTCTTAAAGGAACACCTCCGTTTCTCCATCCCCAGTTCAATCTCAGACAGGTCAAGCCTTCTGATCTCATTGTCTGGGCATCTTTTATGTATGTACTAAAACACCTAAATGCTCTTAAATATTTGTACCTATAATTCTACATGACTATATGCTTCAGACAACAGTCTTGAGGGGAACCATATTTAGCAATCCACTGGATCAATATTTTTGTACAGGCACCATAGTTTGCCTTTTTCTTTTTTAAGCCACCCCTCCAAGTGGTAGCATATTCACATCTGAGTATTTTCAAAATAGATCTCAGTTGTCTCTTTGACACCACCTGAAACACAGTCTTGTTAAGCTGCTTATTACTTGCGACTTTCTCTCAGAAGTTTATAGCAAACTTGTCTTGGTGTTGTGAAAAGTCTGACTAATTTGAGATCTGGCTTGCACAGACACTTCGATTACAAAGTGGAATAGGACCACAGTCATAAATTAAAAATAAATAAATAAATGCACAGTGAATCAAATATAATTTTAATTTTTGAATAGTTTACTTCTGGTCTTGTATTGAGCAAATAGTAAATTATTTATGGTGGATTTACTCAATAGATACAAAGTGTTAGTTACATAACATAGAATCTATCTTGCAGTAGTTCAAATCAATTTTTTTTTTTTTTTAGCTTTTGAAAGTTTATTAAAAATCAAGGAGCTGTGCAGAAAACAATTTTTTTTCTTTTTTATCTCAAAGTATTGCAAGAGTACAGATGTTTTGGTTTACAAGGATAGCTTTGGTAATGTTTGAGTAAGGGTTATAAGTGTGCCTGTCACCCACATGGTGTTCATTGTACCTGTTAGGTATGATTTCACCCATCCTCTCCTCCCCGCCCCCCATTGATTTCCGTTGAGTTTTACTTCTCACTATGTACATGTGTGCTCATTGGTTAGTTCCAATTTAAAAGTGAATACATGTGGTGTTTGCTTTTCCATTCTTTAGATACTTCCCTTAGGATAATGGTCTCCAGTTCCACCCATATTGTTGCAAAAGGCATTAAGTCATTCTTTTTCAGGGCTGAGTAGTATTCCGTAATATATATATACACACCATATTTTGTGAATCTACTCATGAATTGATGGGAAAATCAATTTATTAACTTTAAACATCCTGCTCTTTTGACATCTCCTCTCCAGAATTTAGAACTCCTATTCTCTGAGGCTAAGCTAATACATAGAATTGATCAACATGGTTGACCCAAAGCTTTAATGCCTCCAGAGGCATAAGAATTCTGACAAAAATCTAATGAACCCAAATTAATATACAATATTCATTTCATGATTGGGTGTTTGGGTCTTTAAAAGCCAAAATTGCTCCAGAATGAATTTAATGCAGAGCCTCCAGTAGAAGGGATGGACACCTTCTATTAATAGAACACGTTGCCTATCCCAACTCTCTCCTTCACGGCCCCACCCTGCCCCACATACATTAGCTATCTATTGGTGTGTAAAAAAATTTCTCTGAAATGTAGCAGCTTAGCATCATAAACATCTGCTATCTCACAGTCTCTCTGGGCCAGGAATCCAGGCAGAACTTAGCTGGGTCTCTCTGCTTCAGGGTGTCTCATAAAGCAGCAATGAAGGTGTTGGTTGGGACTATGGATTTCTTCAGGCTCGACTTGAGGAAGATCTGCTTCCAAACTCACCGGGAAGGTCTTAGAAAATTCATTTTCAAGCTGACTTGTAGCTTTTGGTAAGTCTAAGCTTCTTTTTGTCTGTTAGCTAGAGTCGTCTGCTCCTAGCTTTGTGAGCCTCTCCACGGGGCTCCTCAAAATTCTGAAGCATGCTTCCCCCGAGCAAGGGCTTGTGGAGGGGGAGAGAGAGAGAGAGAGAAGGCAAGCAAGATGAAAGTCAGGGTCTTTTTGTAAGCTGATCTCAGCAGCGACATCCCCTAACTTTTACCATATTCAGTTCATTAGAAGTGAATCACGAGGTCCAACATGTTCTCAGAATGAGGGGCTTACGCAGAATGTGAGTACTGGGAGGTGGGGGGGTCTCTGCAGGCCATTTCAGAGGCTGACTATCCCTTGCACGAGTCCACCTTGGGTTAAAACGTGAGGGCGGAACACTGGAATCAGACAGACCTGGGTTTCCGTTCCATTCTGATACTTACTAGCTACATGATGTGGTCGAGTTTCTTCACCAGGGGTGGGGACCCTGTGGCCTCGGGGCCACATGTGGCCTTCTGGATCCTTGAATGTGGCCTCTTGACTGAACCCAAATTTTACGGAACAAATCCTTCTGTGAAGTTTGGATTTGGTCCAGGGGCCACACTTGGGGATCCTGAGGGTCACATGTGGCCTTGAGGCTGCAGGTTCCATTTCTCAGCCTTGGTTTGCTCATGTATTAAATGAACACAATAATTCTTCTCTCCCAGGCTTGTGGTATTCCACACAGTAACATCACACCAGAAGTCCCTTGTGCAATGCCTGGAACATAGTAAGTGCTTAGTAAAAAATATATTGTTTCCTGCTTCCCTCTCTTCCTTAAACTCACACAGCACACACAAACCTTCTCACCTTGCCAGGCTTTCTGCATCCCATCGGTAGGAACATTAATACTTGGAAAATGCTGTCTGAGTTTGAATCCAGTTTCTACCACCTCCTAGCTGTATGAACAAGGGCAAGTTTGTGTCTCTCAGGTGCAGTTTCCCCAATTATTACATGTGGAAAGCAAGGATCGCAGGATGTGTGTGAGGAGTAAATAAAATAAAACATATAAGGGGTTTGGCATATGCCTGGCAGATTGATATATGGTAACTCATTTATATTAAGACTATTTATATTAAATTATATATTATAATATATTTATAATACATATTACATGATAAAAATATGCTGTCTATTTTATTTTTATTAAAATAACTTAATATTTATATTAAAATTTTTATCCAATGAAAATTATTAAACCAGCCATTATTCTAAGTGTGGGCCCTAGCAAATGAGTATTGAAAACCTGCTTTGTGGAACTGCCCACACACCCAGGGGTTTTTCTGTTCTTCTCTGTCTGCCCCCACGTGCCAGCTCAGGAAGTGCTGTATAGCTTTCTTAAAAGGAGCCCTATAGCAGAGGGCTCCTTTTAAGAAAGCAATAATTTGGCTAATTCTAGGGGAAAAGAGGGCCATGAAAAGCAGACTTGGATCACAAACCTTAAGCATGCTCAAGAAGCCATGAGACAGAGGAAGTAGAGAGAAATAGCAGTGTTTCCTGGGGAAATACAAGATCACAGAAGAAGGGAATAATGTGAACAAAAAGGGGTGCCCGAGACCCTGTAGCCCTAGGGACACTAGTGGGCTGGCTAGAGACAGAGCATGTGGAAGAGCTGTCAGCTTTCACCATAGTTAATCCCCAATTTTGTTTGGTGAATTGCATTTATAGATTTGCGTATGTTTGAATTTTATAATATGTCTACTTATGGAAGAAAAAAAAACAAACCAACAACAAAAAAATGTGCGATGGGGACACTATTCAATTCATAACATCCAAGGCAAAGAATGTGAAATGGTGATCTGAGGGGAAAAAAAAATCGTAAATCGTGTTCCTGGTTTCTTGTTTATTCTTTTCTCCACACTTTGTGAACCCTCGACCTTTTGCCCCACTCCCTTTAAACTGCTACCTACGAAAACATGCCTGTCCTAGAGAACATATTGATAAATTCACATTCGTCTTTGAAAACAATTTTCCCACTCGTAGTACCCTGTCAGGCTTGTCCAAGATCAAAACGAGACCTCGTGGTGCTGTGAAAATGAACTCGGTTAAGCGGCGCTGTTTCGAGTCCACCTCCTGTAATGATCGCCTAGAAGCCAGCGTGGCCAGGCATGGTCTGGAATGCTAAGGAAGCCGCTTCCGAGACTGTGACTGTGTTCGCCCAGGCTTGGCGACCGGGATGGGGTCACCTTTCGATTCTCCAGATGTTTACTATCTCTTCCTCCTTGGCAGGGGCTGAGCTATTGAAAATGGGGCTCAGGAGGAAAGAAAGACAGGTAAAGTGGATTTCTGTAGTTCACACGAGGGAACCACCACTAAACACAGAAAAATACCAGTTAATGTAACGCTCACCATGGTTTGTAAGCAACTCGGATGTCTGTTGCACATCATACAACAACGCTGGGGACAGCGGTAGGCATGAGTGTGCACACCATTTATTTTATTAGGACATCTTAGTGTGGTTGCATCTTTGAGTCTCTTTTTCTATGCAGAGCTTCTGAATTGAATCAGGAAGGATAATTTCTGATGCAATCCCACCGTCCTTCCCTGGGTGTGTGGGATGGCTTTGAACTTCCAGCAAGGTACATAAAATAAAAATGGCAGCTGTTGAGCAGAATTGGTTCAGGTGCAGTCTCTGGGGTCAGCCTGGAGGTGCTTAAAACTGTCTCTTCCTCTCTCAACTGCCTCTGTAAATATGGAAATGCTAGTCAGAGGGTCATGAGGATTAAAGTTTTAATTAAGCAGAAAGTACATTGCCTGATCCATAGTAAAAAGGTCCAGTCGATGGTACTTTTTGTTGTTGTTTGGAATGTGAACTATAATTTGCATTTTGTGTCATCAATAAACATTTCAAAAGAATTTCTCCTGGAATACCAGGAATCATGGGCAAAATTGAGTTTTAATGATAGCTCGGTTGTGTTTTAACATTTACACTATTTCCTGTAATTATTCTGGTACATATTAACATATTTAGACTGGTTTCCATCATAGTGATTTTTAGTATCTCTGGCCCCAATTTTTATAAACTTCTTTTTTTTTTTTTATCTTGTTCCTACCATTCCCAAAATGCATCAGTACTTCTTCATGTTCTTGTTCCAGTGTTTTTTTCTTTTCTACCATATTGGATGTTATATAGTCTGTTCTTATTTTAAATTTGATATCTTAGTCCTTCCCAAATGATTAAAGGAATTGACAATATTTAAACTCTAATTACACCCTCACAAAAATATTTTTGTTCTGCATATTACTTTCATCATTTTGATCCAATAAATTAGACATTTATTATTTTATATTGACCATGTTTGTTTAGCTTTATGTGCCTGTATTATTTTTTCCATTAATTCTACTTGCTCAGCTCTTCCTTCTGGGGAGATAAAGCACAATATTTTAAAGTATACTTTAAAAAAATTCCTTTAATAAGAGCCTGTTCATAGTAAAAGTTTTTGTTTATTGGAGGGTTGAGTTTTTTTTAATTTATTGATATATAATGTACATATTTCTGGGTACATGTGATAATTTAGCACATTCATATAATGTATAAAGATCAAATCAGGGTAATTGGTGTATCTATCACCCTAAAAAGTTATCTTTTCTTTATGCTAGAAACTTTTGATTTACTCCTTTCTAGCTGTTTTGAAATATAAAATGATTATAAACTATAGTGACCCTACTCATCTGTCAAACACTGTCTTATTTCTTCTATTAATTGTATAAAACTGTATAAAATGGCTTTATTTCACTTCTGTTCTTGAAATACAGTTTTATTAATAACAGCTATCTCAGCGGATAGTTATGTCCCTTTAGTTCACTGAGGGGTTCTTGCTGCCGTAGAGGAGAAAGCTGTGAGAATAAGTCTTCCCTTGACTGAGATCTGTCTTGTCACTCTGACTGCTACCAAGATATTCCCTGCATCCTTAGTCTTCTCTGGGTCTCCTACCATGTGTCTGTGTAAGATTTTTATTTATTTTTCTCTATCTTTCATTAGTACTAGAATACAATCATTATCTCGTAAAATAGTTTTACATAACTTCTCTCTCTTCTGTCCTTTTGGTACACTGAATAGATGTATTTTAGACTCTCATTCTTTCTTCCACATCTCTTAACACTTTTTCATAATATCCTCTTCTGGCCTGCATTCTGAGTGATTTTTTTCAGATTTTCCTGTTCACTAATCCTTTTTTCATGTATGCTTGATTTTGGTCTGTCACTAACCACTATTTTTCCATAAATTTCAATAATGATTTTTTAAAAAATGTAATGGTCTATTTTCTTCATTTCTATTCTGCATAGCTGTTTGAGTCTCTTTCTGAATGCTGTATTTTTCTTTGTATCATTCCATACGTTTAAATTTTTTTAGTAAGTCATTAGTTTTATGGTATTTTTCATAATTATGTGAAATTTGTAACACCTAATTCTGCTGTTTATTGCTTGTACTGTCATTTATTTGTATGGTTTGCTTCTCTTATTTTTTTTGCTTCATTAGATTTAGGAGGTACAAGTGCTTTTTGATACAGAGATGAATTGTACAGTGGTAAAGTCAGGGCTTTTAACGTATCCATCACCCAAACAGTATGCATTGTACCTGATAGTAATTTTTGATACCTCATCCTATCCTTCTCTCCCCCCTTCTGAGTCTCCAAAGTCCATTATACCACTCTGTCTGACCATGTGGACCCATCACTTACCTCCCACTTGGAAGTGAGAACATGAGGTATTTGTTTTTCCATTCCTGAGATACTTGACTTAGGATTATGGCTCCTAGTTCCATCCAAGTTGTGGAGAAAGTCATTATTTTATTATATTATGGCTCAGTAGTATGCCATGGTATATATAACATATGTAAAATATATACCACGCTTTCTTTATCCAGTCATTAGTTGATGGGCACTAAGGTTGATTCCATATTTTTGCAATTGTGAATTGTGCTGTGATAAACATATGAGCACATATGTCTTTTTGATATAATGACTTCTTTTCCTTTGGGTAGACACCCAAGTAGTGGGATTGCAGCATCAAATGGTACTTTGAGTTTTTTGAGGAAACTTCATACTGTTTTTCATAGAGGTTTTAGTAATTTACATTCCCACCAACAGTGTATAAGCATTCCTTTTTCATTGAAGCCATGCCAGCATCTATAGTTTCACTTTTTTTTTTACTGTTTAGTAATGTCCATTCTGACAGGCGTAAGGTGGTATCTCATTCTGGTTTTAATTTGCATTTCCCTGATAATTAGTAATGTTGAGCATTTTTTCATATGTTTGTTGCCATTTGTATAGCTTCTTTTGAAAATGTCTGTTCATGTCTTTTGCCCACTTTTTAATAGCTTTTTTTTCTTGCTAATTTGTTTGAGTTCTTTGTAGATTCTGGATGCTAGTCCTCCATCACATGTATCGTTTGTGAATATGTTCTCCCATTCTGTAGGTTGTCAGTAAACATTTACTAAGTCTTGCTTATATGACAGACATTAGCCCCAGTACAAGACACATAATGGCACACAAAACAGATGCGTCTTACTGTACAAGAAGACAACCACAATGCATAAGCTAAAAGAGTGGCCCATTAGGGGATGAGGAAGGTTTAATTTGCAATTTCATTATAGAAAGAATTCCTACTATAAGTACTAAAATCAGCCATTTGTACATAATTTTATGGTGCAGAGACAAGGTCCTGTAATTATGATGTTCTTAAGAGAGACCATGGATAGTGGGTTAGAATTAGAAAACCTGGCTTGACCCACATCTACCACTTTCCGGCTCTGAGATCATTAGTCAATCCCTTAATCTCTTTGGTTCTGTTTTCATATCTAAGCAATGCAGATAGCAATACCTGTCTTAGAGGATGGCTGCAAAGATAAAATTAGTTAAATAATGTGGCTTGATGTAATGGCATGCAAAGATAGATGATATCTTTTTTATCTTTATCCCAAAATTTTTCCTGTGTGTGAGTTCACACATATGTAGGTGGGCGTGACCCCCTCCACCGTCTAGAGCAAACCATAGCAAGAATATCGTGCACCTTTACTGCTTGAGTCACCATGACTTTGAAGTCTTATCTCCTCAGTTTCAGAGCAATCTGATCCACTTGACATTGCAAATTGAGTAGGAAAAGGAGAGGGAGCACAAAAGATGTGTGGAAAAGTTTTAGAAAACTTAGATCTTTTAAATCTGATTTCCACCATTTTTCTTTCTTCTTTCCACCAAAACAATAACAACAACATCAAAGCAAAAGAAGTAATTCAACATAGAAAATAATGTGAGACTAGTGGAAGAAGACAGGTAAACACAATAGAAGGAAAAAATATAAATAAAACCCAGGGTTTGTTTGCATGTTTGTTTTAATTCCCAGCACCTAGCTTAGAGTCTGGCATGTCATAGTCACACTATAGTTACCAAGTGGAGCAGAAGTAAAGCAAATGAAAACCATTTCCAGCGAACAGCATTTGTCTTACTTTATTATTATTATTTACTATTATTTTTATTTTAAGGAGTCAATATGATGTACCATTTTGTTAAAAATCTTGGCTTTGGACCCCAAACTGACTTAGATAAAAGATTGGCTGCACGAATTAGTACGAGGGATTTTGTTTCTCTAAGCCTTCATTTCACCCTCAGTAAAGCAGATATGACAACAAAACACACTCATTCAATTGTGGTGCAGTGTAAGGGAGACAGAGCCTGTATCATGCTCACCTTCCTGGTCTTGTCTTTTTTTCTTTCTTTACCACCATCACTACCACAATCCTCATCACCAGTGTCACCAGGACCACACAGTCTGGAATTAATAACTGTTCTCTCTTTTTACATGGGCAGTTAAGTGTTTGACTATGACTATAAGTCATTTTCTTAAATACTCAAAATTTTGTGAATAAGGAAAAAGAGACCTAGGATGAATTTTCTTTAGGAGGAAAGAGGAAAGTATAAAAATATATTATTTCTACACCCTGTAGCAGTTGGAAAGACTACAGTGCCTACCATTATCACTGCAGTTGGAGCCCCAAATCATTACTCTTGAGGGAAAAAAGATGACATGTTTTTAGCCAATTATCAAACTTTGTTTTGCTGAACAGGAATCTGAAGATCTGAGATTAAGAGTTGGATCTTTCCCCCCCCCAGATCATGTTAGGAAGGCAAAGGAGAGAGATGAAGTTGTTAAAGAGAAGAAAACCTTTAGGGGAAAACCCCACAATTTTAAAAATGAGGAATTCAATACTATTTTTTGCCTTGTAGTATGTACTGTAATTATAGCCCCTGCCTCCTCACAAAATCTTAAGCAAAATATCAATTTTTGGCACCTGATAGATTTTGTACACCTTGATTAATTAATTTTTTGTCTTTCCTATAATACTTGGATAAAGAGTATAAGAATCTGACAACATTTTGAGATTATAGCAATTTAAAATGATATTAAAATTGAGAATATAATGAACTTGTAAGAGGAGGGGAAAGGGAGAGGAAAGTGGAGCCCTTAGAATTCAAGGAATCCCTGTGTTCAAAGGATATGTTCTCATAAAATTTCCAAACTCTCAACCTGAAATTTTAGGGTTAAAAGCTGTGTTGACATCCTATCATCCCTCTACTCTCCTGTGCCCCAAATAAAAAATCATTTTAAGACATTAGGTAAAATTTCATTAAAATGATGATGGTATCAAACTTATCTCTTACCGGATACCAGAAAATGTGCTATTTTACATGTATTACCTCATTGTATTTTCAAAATTATTATTAGCCCCATATTACAGGTGAAAAAGTAAAGTGAGTCTCAGTGAAGATAAGTAATTTTCTCAAATGTAGAGCTGGGATTCAAGCCAGGTCAGTCTATTCTAAATCCCTTAAGTTCCCTGTTTTAGTGTTCTTTGGTTTTTCCATTCAAAAATAAGAGGAGAGGAAGAGTTTTTAAGTAAACAGAGGAGAGGAATTTTAAATGCCCATGGAAAAGGAGTAGGCACAAATGTCTGACTTTGGGAATAGTATGACTTTGTGGAGATGGTTGTAATTTGAAATGCAGTTAAAGGAATCCGTGAATGAAATGAGAAGAGAAATGGAAACGATGCCTTCTGCAGAAACACCAGTTGTGCATAACAATGTTATGGGTAAATGCCCATCTGATAAAGAGGTTTTAATTAAACTAAATAATTTATTATCCATTATACTTCAATGAATTAAAAAGGATATAATCTAAGATGCTTTATTTCTCTGAAACAGGATTGTATACCATAAATTCAGCACATCATGTGTTCTCAAGCGAAAAAATGTCCAGATTAATAAAATGTAGAAGAGATAATAATTAATTTCCGTAATATTTTAACCCTTAGCATATTCATCCAAATACTTTTCCCCATGCAGAGCTAGACATTGCTTTCTGCTGGATGGGGACTGCATGAAAATTAGTTTTTCATAGGGAAGATTTTTTAATTAATATGAACAGGTGATATACTTAATTCAATGACCGTAGCCACTGTGTATTTCATATATATGCATATGCACACACCCTTTTGTATATATATATACCTGTACATAATTTTCATATATATTTATCCGTATACATATGGATACAAACCTATTAGTCATATATTTATGTAGGTAAATGAATATATATTCAATAGACTCATCAGTGCCACATGCTCCCTCAATTTTATCCATCTTTATTTTTATATTTATAAATATTTATAGTTATTGTTATATAAAAAAGCACATGCCAAAAACCAAATATAAAATATAAAGTGTTAATTAAAATTTAAAAAATACTAAAATATATCATCTTGATTCCTTTTTTCTCTTTCCTTCTCCATAAAGAAAACTGCTGTTCATAATTTCTTGGGATTCATTTCAGGGAAAAAAAATGTGTAGACCACTATGCAGTGTTACATGTATTTTTATCTCTATATATTCCATTTCTTATAAATACTTGTAAGTGAGGTCATATAGCAATAATTATTTTAAACTGTTTTCACTTATGCCTTTCCTACACAAATACTCATAAATATTGCTTGTTTTTTAACAACTTCTTACTATTTTTATATAAACTCCAGTTTATATCTTCTATATTGATGAATATTCTATTTAAAATAATTTCAAGATATATGCTATTCAAATAATGCTGTAAAGTGCATCCATGTGAGATTTATTAATGCTAATTTCAAGCAGTAGAATTGTTGAATGATAAGGGTATTTGAAATTTTAATTACTTTTGCTAACTTGCTATCCAGAAAGGGTTTACTGATTAACACCCCACTAACAATGTTTCCCTATACCTTAATAAATATTGAGTATAGCATCACTGATTTAATGAGACAATTATTTAATCAAGTTGAGAATTTGTGTTGCAAAATTTTATAAGAATATTCATAACTGTTTTTCTTAAAAAAGATAGCCACTTTGAGTACTTGAGAGAAATAAAATTTTAAGATATTGTTTTCCATACACTTTGTCAGGATTATAGGGTTCTTGTGAATATAAACATGGATACAAAGTATGATTAATTAGTATCCTAACTAGAAAAATGGCTAATTGAAGAAAAAATAATTTTCTAAGGCATAGAAAGTATGTTTTCTGATAATAAAGCTCACCATAGTTCATTACTAAAATTTGCAACATACAAAAAAAAAAAGAAAAGAAAAACCAACAAAAGTGCAAAGCACCCGTTATCTTATTTTTGAGGCATGTATATTTTTAAAAGATTGAAAACCTATCTTTTCCTTGAGTAATCTTCAGCTCTTAATTATGGACATCTTTATTCTTTTTCCCTGTGTCAGATCCTTTCTATTTATCTACCTATCTAGACAGACATGGACATGTATAAGCACATATAATATACATGTGTGTCTCTACATGTATATATGTGTTTTATATATATACACATACACTATATTCATTCATTTGCCTCAATTGAAGGTTACATAAGATAGAAAGATTTTATTTTTGTCTTGCATCATCATTTCTAAGTGTTCTTTGTTTATCCTCTTTTCCTCTGTTAGATATACACACCCAAACGTTTCAAGTGTGTCTTAGAATTTTAAATCCAATTCAAGTGAAATACAGAAAAACAAGATTATGTCTGAGAGGTCCTCTGTGGACTTATGTCCCTTCCTCCTCAACCTTTATTTTAGGAACACACTCTTCTGCAGTTGCTGCTGAATGTTCCCAGGGAGTCCTAGGACATCTTAAAGGAAAAGGATCTGCTCAAATCAGAATCCCAGAAGGCATAACTATTGATGCTGGTTAAAATGTCAGTTTATTGCCTTAAAACCATTTAAAATCATATTCCTTAAAATGCAGCATCTGTTTTTCAACTCTATTCCCTCTCCTTTCCTTGAAAAACAGATATATCATAAAGGAGGATCTCAAATTTTAATGTTTATCAGTTTTCTACACAGTTTGAAGGTTTTTTTTCTATTCATTTCACAATTGCATGCATTTTCATTGTAATTAAACCAGTTCTAACCTCTGCTCAAAAGTCTTTTGTTTAACTTTCTTCAAAATATTCTGCTCCAGGGAGTCAGTCTCCCTCAGAAAAAAATATCAAGACTATTTCCAAGGTAACCTACTGGTCTGATCTGTTACATTCACTGTAAATTTATTGTAGATATACCCCATTGAGAAAGAACCAAAGAAAGAGTAGCTATTTCGTCTTTCCTTATGGAAAGTAAATCTGTAGCTTGTGAGTTGGGACAATGCATAGGGAAGGGGAGGGACTCACAGATGAGTGGTGAAAATTTGTAAACAGGAGCAGTTATTTCTCAAGAGTGAATGAAAGCTCCCTTATTAGACCACCTTGAGAGAGGGTCTAATAACAAAATGCAACTTGGTTATTGAAGAAACCGGGTTGCATGATTTCCATGTTTATGTGCACCTCCTCCTTTTGTTCTAACTCACAGAAGTAATGAAAAGAAGTGAAGGAGGAAGGACTGTATCTGCCTTATTTTCTTCATACCTCAGTTGCTCACAAAGTCACAGAGTTTATTTCAAAGGCTACAAAATTACTGAGCAGTTCTAGATTTCAAGCAAAGAAGAACAGATTGTGCCATCAATGTGCAATCTAGTCAGAATCTTTGTAAAAAGTAGATTTAGGCTTAAAGAATAACACATATGGAAAAGATACCAGAATGTAACTTAGATTTGTTTTGCTTTACGAATCGTCAAAAACAATGAAAACAAATTGTTTTATCTTAATTTTTTAAAATATGTAAGTACTATACAAATGCATGTTTTCATTAAAGATTCAACCATTGCTGTATATGAACACAGACAAATGTGATCTAACATCCAAACTCCACATTTCTGAAACTCTCCGTCCACACACACCCCCATCCAGAGGTGATTATTGTTATGTTTCTGAAGTGCCTATAACCCTATAACTCATCTTTTATGAATATATACAGAGGAGGAAGATTGAGATAGCAACACACGCACAAACAAGTTGTAAATGGGATGATATTCTAAAACATTTTTCTGCAACGTATTTTGTTTTGGAAGTCTATTCAAGTCAGTACATACAGGGAAATCTCAACAATCTTAAAAGCTTTGTAGAAGTCTAGAGTAGAGACATACTACAGTTTGTTTAACCACTTTGTAAACGGACATTTAAACTGTCTGTAGCATTTCACTGTTTTAAATGGTGCTATAATAATAACTTTGAAACCTTGAAACAATTCACTTATTTTCTCTATGTCTCAGCTTCCTTACCTATAAAATGAAGATATTATAGAACGTACCTTAAAGTGTAACACACATAATAAAGTTCTATAGTTAGTGCTCACAGTGTTTTTTTTCTATTTTTTTTTTTTAGAATGCTGATAACGGTGGTCCTTTTTTGTGCACTTATGCTATATGCTTTAGGAGAGACTTTTAGAAGCAGTATTGTCATCGAAAGAACTTGCATAAAAACTTTGTTACAGACTTCTCCCTTGCCTTGCAAAATGACTTTACAATGATTCATTTATATCAGAATGAGTTTCTCCATATTTTTGCCAATGTTGAACGTTTTCAATCATTTACTTGTTGCTAACATGATAGCAAAAATATCTCAGTTGTTGCTTTCTTTTATATATTTTTAAATTATATGTGGAGGTTTTTCTTCTTCTTTTCTTTTTTTTTTTTTCCCCTTAGCATTTTCAATTTCTTCAGTGAATAAATACTAAATCAGAGTCAGGTCATGGGTGTGTGGAAAATGGATCCTTGCAAAAGGTGAAAAGGTGGAGATAGAGCTACTCTTGAAGAGCATTTGTGTCCTGAGTCTGTCCACTTTCGACCAGACGAGGAGGTGGGCTTGTTGCATTTGCTTTAAGAAGTTAGTAGAAATCTGTTTCTGGACTCCTTTATCTACTTAGTTGATGTATTTGTTGGTTCTTTCATCAATGTTACATTTCTTGATTTCATACTACTTTATAAGACATGAAAATCTCTGACAGGATGAGTTTTCTCTGTTCTGTTTTTCAAATTATGTTTCCTATTCTTTATAATTTGGACTTTGTAATCAGCTTAAAATGTTCAAAACAATCTATTGTGATATTTATTGGGATGACTTTCAATTAGTAGTTTGATGAGATCACTAAAACTGATAAAACAGTGAGCCTTTTGACCTAGAAACATGATTTTTTTTTTCTGTTTTTTAGGTCTCTTCTAGTAAATTTCCATAATTTTCTTCTTATCAGTATAGCATACTATATTGCTTGATAGAGTTTAGGAATTTAATGTTTATTTTCTCTAATTGTTATTTTCATTGCCTTTTCTAATTGCTTATTGCTGATATATAGGAAAATTTACAAGTATCACATATTGATCTTATATCTGGACAACTTGTTGAACTTATCAATTTGAAGAGTCTTTCAATTGTTTCTATTTTATGTTATATTAATCCATCATCTCCTCTGTAAAATGATGCCTTTGTCTTTTTTTTTCCAAAATTTATCTTTTTAGTGACTTTTTTGCCTTGTTGCATTTACTTTAGGTCTTTGAAAAACTGATTTCTGTAATGATACAGAATATAAATGGGAAAATCTGTGTAACTAATGCTCTAGCTCATAAGCCCAGTGAGTCCCAGCATCTGAGAAGATCCAAATATTTCTAACTCCAATAACTACCCTTTCCTGTCCACTAAAGGTAACCATTATTGCAACTTTTATCACAGTAGTATGCTGGTAAAACAACCCTTTTTCTGAGGGGGGAAAAAGCAAAACAGCCCTCAGATTTGTAATGTTTGCTGACTTCCATGATGCAAATATTCTGACTGTGGCTGATTTCGAGCTACTGGACCTGAGCTGGGATGTTGCAGTCAGCCCTTCCAACACAGTGTGGTCCAGCTCCTATGGGCGACTGCTGTTATGGTAACTGTCTCCTTTCTTTTCTCCATGCTTTTACTGTCTAAATATACATCCCTGAAAACCTAAAGCTTTGCTGAGTCCCCTTTTCTTTATGTAATTGGAGAATATTGATCTTCTTTTGCTCAGTATTATGGGTATGAATTTCATTGCTGTTGTTTAGAGTAATGTAGTGTAATCATTTTCATGGATGCATGGGGTACCCGTGTGTGATTATACCACAGTTCACTTGGACATTTGGATTGTTTCCTGTTTGAGGCTATTAAAAATAATCATAAATATTCTGTTGGGTCTATACTTCTTATTGAAATATCTGGGTAGTAGGATGCATGTTTCTTCAACTTCAGTGGATTGTGGACAATTTTCTAGAATAATTTACCAAATCATATTCCCTTCCTCTGTGCATGATGTTTTGTAAATCGGTGCAGACACTGTGGGAAAGTAGTATGGAGGCTCCTCACAAAACTAAAAATAGAGGTACCAGCAATCCCACTTCTGAGTATATTACCCAAAGGAAATGCAATCAGTGTCTTGGAGAGATATTTGCAGCCCCTTGTACATTGCAATATTATTCACAATAACCAAGATATGAAAACAACCTAAATGCCAGTTGTCAAATGTAATATAGTTCTTTTTAGGTGCTTTCTTAACCCAGTTTTGAGGCCCTGGCTAGAGGCTGGTCAGTTCCCTTTCTTGAACAGCTGATTAGATCCACACTACACACATTTCTCTTATTGGGCTCTCACACTGAGAACAGCAGCCCTTATCGTCCTTGGCCCAGGGACCAGACAACTAGGGACAGTCCTTGTGTCCTCACACCCTCTAAATTATTCAGATTAGCCAGTCCACAGGGAACCTACAAAGCCTTGCTAAGCCCACCCTGCTTGCCATGAAGAGGCTGCCCCCAGCGCTCCAGCTTGCTATTACCCGGCCCCATGTGTGTGCCCCAGCCCAGCAGCCTTCTCTCCTTTGGAGTCGCAAGTGATATCTTTTCATCAATCCAAATGTCAGTTTGTTAATGTGGCCCACCATCAGCAAAATCTTGAAACCTTATAAAACAACTATTTGCCAGGAAATTTTTATGTGCTGAAAGTATAACATGGAATAAGTTAACAAAAAACCCTTCCCTCAAATAGCTTTCCTCTTCATGGATTTTGAGGCAGACAAAAACTGGGGAGAATATTTGTTTCATGTATTACAGAAAAAGGTTTTCTATCACTAGTATACACAAATACAAATTAATAAAATATAAACACTCCAAAAGAAAATTGAAAGTGGCAATGAAATGTTAATTGACAAAGTAAAATTTAAAAAATCAAAAATCACAGGAAAAATGTCAGTGAAAACATTGCAAATGGAAATAATCATGTCTAACTTATTTTCTATTCAATCGATCATTATTATAAAAATAATACAAACTATCTGCAACTATTTTTAATTAAAAAATTTAAAGCATAAAATAAGGGCAAATTTTAGGTCAACTAAGCCCTTTTTACTATCAATGCAGTGATGGTAAAAATTAGATAAAGGAGAATTGGTACTTCCAGCTCATAAAAGTTAAGACATACAGGACTGATAAGGTAAAATGTTCTGTCTGCGTTTTCTTTGACAGTTGAATAGATGTAGCACTGAGCTGAACTATGAAACTTAACTCGAATTGATGTGCACCAAGTGATATTCTTTTTTTCACTGTTCATTACCCTGGTAATTACAGAATTGACTGAAAGATTAGTTTAATTTGTATCAATAATCCCCAAACCATTTCAATACATGTATTTTTTTTCTTTGCCTCCTGATCAAAGCTTGCCTGACAACAGTTTAAGTGTATTTATGCCCTTGAGCATCATCTGCTAAACCCAGTGTGAGCTGTGTGTCCAGTGAATCCCACTGCAGTGATGATGGTTTTTGGCTTTATATGCAAATATTATATTAATATTTCCCAAGCTTAATTTTTTTTTTCTCTTTTGCTCAGAGTCACTTCTTTTTTTCAGCATTTAGTGGATACTATGAATGCAAGTCAATATTTAGTGGATATATTTGGAATAATAAACTATATTTTTCTCTCTTAAGAACTGTGAATCTTCAAAAAACTCTAGTTCTAAAAAGAAAGGGATGAGTCAATAAAACCAAAAATTTTATTGGGTATCTACTATCCATCAGTCAGTCTCATAATCCTTTCACGTACATTTCTTATTTAGCCCTTATAGTAAACTTGAGGGAGTTTACCCCTATTTTATGCATATAGAAACTAAAGCTCAGATTGATTAAACAACTTACCCCTGGTCACTGAGTAAGTGATAGGTAAAGAATTGTATCTGGCTCCAGAGCCAATACTCTCTCCACTTTTCCATACTGTTTGTCGTTTACTTGGGTGGTATTGGAATTACTAAGACAACCAGTTAGGAGGCAGGAGATAACCTCAAGGATTCAAGACAATGAACCAAGCTCTTCAGAATGAGGCAAGTCCCAGCTGTGATGCGGTGAGATCGGCCCAAATGCATCTGGATTGAATCCACTGAATGGAGTGAGCACAAAGATGAAATTTAGTCTAACAGGTTGGTGGTATGAAGGACAATCAAGTCTAGGCTAATTTAGCTATGTTTCTAAGAAGAAAATTCTGGGTATACTTGGCAGAAGAATTACTCAGATGTGAAAATAGACTCCAGTTAATGATCCAGTCTTAGACCGAAGTCATATCTCATAGTTTCTGTGGGTCAGGAGAGTCTGGGTACAGTTTAGACATGTTCTGTCTATCAGGGTCTTACCGGCCCACAATCAGAGTATCCACTGGGCTGCCTTCTCATCTGGGGGCTTGACTGGAGAAGTGTCCACTTCCAGACTCACTCAAGTTGCTGCAGAGTAAATTTTTTGGCATTGTAGGACTGAAAGTCTCAGATATTTTCTGGTTATTGGTCAGATGGCACCTCAGCCCCGAGAGGAGAACCACAGTTCCTTGCCCTGAGACCCTGTCCATGAGAGTTTGCGACATGACCGCTTGCATCTGCAAGACCGGCAGGAGAGCAGAGTGACTGTTGGAGCAAGAGATCATAGGTCGTAGGTCCTATATACACTCAAGGGGGGAGGAGCACAGTATTGAATGGCAAGTATGAATATCAGGGCCAGCAATCTGGGAGCCGTACTGAAGTCTGTCTCCTCTAGATGGTGAAACAGACTAATTTCCCTTTGTTTAGTACTGTAATAAGAAAAATGCCTCATCAGGTTCTCAATACATTGGATGTTATGTATGGAATGGAAAGTGATCACTCTCAGTTCTTTGACACATTTTTAGAAATTTGGCTACAGGGACAGTGTACTCTCCTTTTTTCTTTCCTTTGTCACCAGCTATACCTCTTTGCATGTTGGAGGTCTCAAGGGTTACTTACTAGTTCATACCCCGAAGGCATCTCCCTCTTTCAATTTATTAGAGCCACATTGCAGCATACTTCTCTGTCTCCTGTGCTTGTTGCTCTCATCTCACCTCTATGAATATTCACTCCATAAATTATTTTATTTGGTTTCATAGCTTTAAATACTATCTGTACATTGAATACTACCAAATTTATGTTCCAATGTTTATATTCTTTTTTGTTTTTGACTATCCAGTAGCCTACTTAACATCTCCACCTAAGTCTCTCAAATGTCTCTGAAGGATAAGTCCAAAAATGAACTCTTGATCTTCCCTCAGAATCTATCAATCCTTCCCTATTTCAATAAATAAGAAATCACTTTTTTCAGATAATCAAACCAAACCAAACCAAACAGAAACCTTTGTCTTATTCTTGAACTTTTTCTCTTTCTATCATAACTTGCAAATACTGTGCTGGCTCTATCTTCAAAATACATCTAAAATCTGACCACATCTTACTATTCCTACTACGAAGACTCTGATGCAAGCTATAAACATCTCCTACTTGGACTCTATGGTACCTCTTAGGGAATTTCCTGATTTTCTGCCCTTAACCTTCAGTCTCTTCTCAATGCAGCAGGAAAATGATGGCTTTGTAATGCTCGTCGGATCCTGCCAGTTCTTTGTTCAACACATTCCCCAGGCTTACAATTTAAGAGAAAGAGTCAAAATGCATAGTTTTACCTACATGAGCTTAAAAGATTTCATTCTCCACTGTTTATCTAATATCATCTCTCCCTATTATTCTTTTCTTGACTCACTCTACTTTAGCAAAACTGGAAGAAAAACATTTCTGCTTTAGAGATTTTGCACTTGCTGTCTTTTCTACCTAGAATTCATTTCCCCAGATATTCACATGACCTGCTTCCATGTCTCTTTAAAATCTTTACTCAAATAGCACCTGCTCTGTGAAGCTCTTCCTGTCTACTCTGTCTAGATGAACAACCACCCCATTCATCTCCCATCCTTGTCATATTGATATCCAGAGCACGTATCATTTGACAATACATTTCTCTTATTAATGTATTTCTGACTCCATTATATTTTAACCTCTGAAAGGGTATACATTTTTTGTAATTTTTTGAACTGCTAATATATTCAGAGTCTAGTTTCAGACATAAGTCAGTATTTGTTGAATAAATGAATGGACTAGGTCAATTACATTGATTGATTTCAAATGTAAACCAACTACACTTTTTGGGATCAATTCCACTTGGACATGATGCATTAGCCTTTTTGGATATTGTTGTATTTGATTTGCTAACATTTTATTTAGAAGTTTTGCATCCAAGTTTGTGAGGAACAAGAACTCTCATACACTGTTCATGAGAATGTCAAATAGTACAACAGCTTTGGAAAACATCTCTCTCATAGCCCAGCCATTCTATTCTCATGTATTAACCCAAAAAAAAAAAAAAAAGAAAGAAAGCATAGGATGGTACAAGTACTTGTACATAAATATCCATGACAGCTTCATTTTTAATTGTGAAAAATTGGAAACAACCCAAATGCCCATCCATTAGTGAATAGCTAAACAAATTCTGTTATATTCATATAATGGAATACTACTCAGCAATAAAAATGAATGTATTATTGAAATATGCTACAACTGGGTTACATTTTAAATATTATAATAATTCTAAGCTAAAGAAACCAGCCCCCCAAAATACATACTGAATTATTCCATTTACATCAAATATTAGAAAATGTAACATAATCCATAGTGATATGAAGTAAATTTGTGGTTGCCTAGAGACATAGTGGTAAAAGGGGTGGGAAAGAGGAAGTAAAAAGTGGTACAAATTAATTTTTAAACATGATGAAAATGTTCATTGTCTGGACTTACAGTTGTGTACACATGTCAAAATGTATCAATTCACATACTTTAAATATGTGTATCTTATTGTATGTTAATCACATCTCAGTAAAGCTGTTTTTTTAAAATGAAAGAAAAGTAGTTGCTTCAGTACAATTGTATCATGTCCCAAACCACAAACTATCACTATCTACCCACGAATTTTTCAGTTTAGAGTTGCATTCAAAATACCATAATTTTTATATTCCACGTAAGTTATATCCTGCTTTTTAGTTCAATTCAGCTATAATGATGGTTAGGAATATATATTAGCTAATTCAAAAATATGTCATTTTCTTGAAGTGGTCATTTTAAAATGATTAGAGTGAGTTAGAAACTTTCATGTTACCTCAGTATTAAAGTTTTTTTCTAGCTCACATTAGTGCAATATCTAAGCAGGAGCAGATAGGATAATAAAATCTTATTTATTGCAGCTGGGTTTTCCTACTACTACTTTATTAGCCCAGTGAAATTGATAAGTCTAGAATAATATTGAACCTGAATTGTCAGTGAGTATATGAACTACTATTTAAAAAGCTCTTTCCCCATATTTATTGATCATAGAAAATGCGTACTTTCTGCTAGGATGTGTACATATATGCACAGTGTGTGGAAGCATGTGCAATGAATTAGTTATAACCTATGATTTATCCATCTCTTGTTACATGGTCAAGAATATTGTTGACAAAAAGCACGTCTGAAGGGCTCCCTTTTCTCCGTCAGGAGGGACATTTCATGATGCTTTCCAATTTGTGTGATGAGACCCAACCTCCAATTCTCCTTTGTCTGTGACTTCTGATTTTATTACTCAAGTACATAGTTTAGGAACAAAGTGAAAATAGACATTGTAATAAGTGAAGTTTGCAGGAAAAAAAAAATCCATGAGCAAATAGATCTTTGGATGGAATCCAAAAATAATTCATCTGCTTCAAATGATCTTGGCTCAAGTGCTTTTAAGTCAAAACATGTGCATGCACAGTTCACAATTGCAAAGATTTGGAATCAACCTAAGTGGCCATAAATTCATGAGTGGATAAAACGTGGACATGCGGCATATGTACACAATGGGGTATGATTCAGCCATGAAAAAGAACAAAACCCTGTCATTCATAGCAAAGTGGATGGAACTGGAGACATCATGTTATGTGAAATAAGCAGGAACAGAAAGTTAAACACCGCATGTTCTTTTATGTTGAAGCTAAAAACTTGATGTCATAAAAGTAAGGATAGAAGAGTATGGGAAAGTGGGAATAGGGAGAGATTTGTTAAAGGATACAGAATTCCAGCTAGATAAGAGGAATAAGTTCTAGTGTTCTGTGGTACTACAGAATGATTATAGCTAACAATAATATGTAATTTCAAATAGCTAAAAGGAGGATATTGAATGTTCCCAATACAAAGGAATGATAAATGTTTTGAGATGATGGATATCCTATTTTCCCTGATCTGATCGTTATACATTATATGTATCAGAACATCACTGTATACTCCATAAATACGTACAGTTATGTGTCAGTTAAAATAAAAATATTTAAAAAGCCACATACAATCACATTGGATACTCTACTGATATATATACACACATACACAGAAAAGAAAAGATTGTTTACAAGGACATAGATTATTTTCTGACAGCTTTCTGTAGTATTCAGACATTTTTCAATTATCATTTATATTCTTTATTCTTTGTGAAAAAATGTCCTTCTAAATGATACAGACACTGCCCAATTTTCTAGCAAATACTACTATAAAATAGAACACAATGGACAACCTTACAGAGTTACAGTTTGTGTAAGTATGACTAATTATTTTTTAATTTAAAAACATGTTCAGGGTGTGTGTTGGTTGTTCGTGAGAAAAATTAGTAAGTGGAGGTACAGGAACCTGAACAGGTATATGTTCTTTCTTCCATTTCTCTTTCCACATTTAACCTTCAGCCTTATTTTGTCCTTAAAGAGAATGACATTTGGTTACAAAAAAGTATTTCTTGGACTTCTGCTTCCTAGAAGATGGAGTAAACATATTTTTTCCTTTTTCTCTTGCTAAGTACAACTAAAAGCCCTGAACATTACATAAAAAGCAAACATAAGACAAAACCGAAAAGTGGAAACAAGGCAGCAACTAGCTAAAGACCTCAGGCCGGTGGCGAGGGGAGACAGACAACCAGGCTGTCCCTCGGGGAGCTTCCTGGGTGTTTCTTTAGCTACATACATCCCAGACTTAGAGCCAAAGGAGCTGACAGAATAGAATTGCAATGGACACACACACACAGCCCCTAATCCTGCTTTCTCTAAGCAAAGGCCGGGTTAGGGGCAGCCTGGAAGGACAGAAAAGTTTTAAAATGTCTTTGCTGTGCCCAAACACCACAGAGAAATCTATGGCCCCACCTCATGGACAGAAGCAAAGTCTACATGGGGAGTCTAGATTCCCATGATTTCCAGACCTTAACAAGGTCCCCCAACCCCACTCCATGGGGCTGTCAGAGAAGAGCAAGTAGGGAGTGAGGACATGCATCCCCACCAGATGATAAGGAGCCCTCCCCACTCACAGAGGTGCTCCTCTCGCCCTGCTGGGGGCATCTGAGGAAGCGCGGTGGAAAGTCATGGCTTTCTCCACTGTGCAGCAGGAGGAGGCCGCCCCTCCCTCCACCCAGTGGTGTCGCCTGAGGCCATGCGGGGAAGACTAACGGGGCACTGCTGCCTCTTCCAGCCATGGAGATGCCAGCAGAAGCCTCGTGGGAAGCTGGGACTCCTCCCTCTGCGCAGCAGCGAAGAGGAGCCTCCTGTCTCGGGTGTCAGTGGAGGTCAAAGAGGGAACCAAGCCCTCTACCCCAATCTGGTAGTAATGAGGCATCATTATCCCTCTTGCTGCTGGGACAATGTCAAAAGAAGCCAGGCAAAATAAAGGCTTGAAGAATATCCAGACCTTCGTAACACAGTACCCAATATGTGCAGGTTTCCACTAAAAAGAATGTCATACCAAGAACATCACAGATGGAATAAAAAAATAAATAAATAGTTGCCGATACTGAGTGACAGAGGTGTAGTATTATTTGACAAAGATTTTTAAAAGGCCATGATAAAAACAATGTTTTAACAACTAATTGCAGACATTTTAAATAAGTGAAAAATAGAAAGTCCATGCAGAGAAATGTAAGCTATAAAGAAAAACCAAATGAGAATTTTAGAACTGAAAAATACAGTAATATTAATACTTTCCAATAGATTTAATGAAGCTATTATTACCTTTATACAAAAAACAGACAAAAACAGTACAGAAAAAGAAAACTACAGATCAATGTCCCTCAAGAATATAGACACCAAACTCTTAAAATACTATTAATAGCAAATAGAGGTTAGCAATATATAAGAATATTCATGCAGGTTTTATTTTTGTGTTTTGCATCACATTTTCTCAAATTTCAGTTCATGAATCAGACATACCAGAATCTTCTGAGAATTCTGAATTTTAAGAAAAATAATCTGAACAAATCCTTAGCCCTATCCCTAGAGAATCTTATTCCATTGGCCTCTGTGTGTATATTGGTGGGGGTAGTATCAGAAATTAAGCTTTTCAGAAGTTCTCCAGGTTTCTGAAGTGCTCAGGTTTGGACAACACTGTTTTAATGCATAAACTGACAAATGACAATTCACAAGTCAAGTATTTATGGTCGGCAAATCTTCTTTAAGTTCCACCTGGACTTTCTACCTGCTGGTCTCTGCCTGGAATGTCCTTTCTCCTCATAGGGCCAGGGCTATATGGAACTCAGGAAGTGCCATTCACACAGAAAATGGTGTTGAGTACAGGCGGCGCCCTTCCCACTGGACCCTGGAGTCCTGCGAGCCTGTCCCACTGAACCAACCTACCTACTCCCACTATTTCCTCTGCATCCTCCAAGTCTCAGCTCAAATATTAATTCTTCCAGGAACCCTACCCAGAGCCCTGCCAGGTTAAGTTAAATATCCCTATCACTCTCCTAGCAACTAATAATTTTTGGTAACATTTATTAAAGTCAAAATTAAATAATTATTTTAAAAAGGTTCTACTTTGTTAATTATCCTTTTTTCTGGAAACAGAGAAAGGGTTTAATCATTTAAGGCCCCATAATCTATGGGTGAGAAACTGGACTTTTTTCACGGACATAAAGGAAGCTAATAAAGGGAAAATATGCATGAGAGAGAGAAATGACCAGATTCACATTTACAATGTATAACTTAGCTGGAGTGTGGGGAACGAAAAGGAGCGGTGGCAGGAAGGACATAGCAGACAGGCCAGTTAGGAAGTCGGTGCAGAAGACAGTCTGGTGGCATCAGGCATAGCAGGGAGGGGACAGGCTGAGATCATAAAATGGGTGGACTTGGGGAGGGGGAAGGAGGGATCAAAGATTTTGGATTGGAGGCCTAGGTGGAATCGTATGTTCAGAAATGGAATGCAGAGGAGGGCTGGTTTCTGGGATGATAATGCCTTTGACAGTCAGTGCTGCACCATCACATACTTAATTAAAATGTTTAATTCGGTTTTAAGTACGTATATGATGGTGCACTGGAATGAACATGTGGAATCTTGACCAGCTGCATCAGCATCTCCTGGGAACTTGCTAGAAATGCAAATTATCAGGCCCCCAGCCCAGACCTGCTGAATTAGAAACACAGGGAGCCGAGAGGGTCCCAGCCATATGAGTTTTCACAGGATTTCCAGGTGATTCTGAAAATGTTGCAGCTTAAAAACAACTGCCATGGTGCTTCAGTGTTTGGATATAAGTAACAGCCTCTGAGACGCTGGCCATGTTTTTTGATCTTTCTAAATATCCTTTTCCCTCCTAAGTAAAATCAAGATTGTAAGGCTTAAATTATTAATAGGTAAAGCGTGTAGCATTGTAATTAGCACATAGTAATAGTGCTTGATATTTTTTGGCATTAAAAAAATGTACCTGTGTTACAGCCTTTGGTATCAAATAGAACTGACTTTCTTGCTGCCTGTCAGGAGGACAAACGCATGTAGGAAACCGAATTAAGGTTCCAGCAGGAAAAGAGCTTACACGTTTCTTCTCCTGTGTTCTAATCATAGCACCAAAGACCAAAGTAACTTTTTGGTCAGGTAAAGGATTAGAAGAATGCATAATTATTTTTCATGAAAGTGCAGGAAAGTTGATATTAAAGGCCTTTAAAGGGACAAATCTCAGCACGTTGCACTTTTATATATGAAAGTGATAGGCTGGCACAGAGCTGGAGAAAGCACTGATCTGTAAGGCTGGTACTTTGATTAGAGGAAGGGCTACTGGAATCTAGTTAGGCATCTGTCCTTTTTTCTTTCAATCTCATCCTTAAAAGTTGTCCAGATCGGGCCAGCCCTGTTCGCCAGTTCTCAACTACAAAGAGTTGGAAGATGGTACCTGAAGACATCCCATCTTCTTCAATCATTTTAAAAGAAACTTTGGTGATAAAAGCAGTGCTGTGAGCAGGTACCTTTTAATTCATAGTTAACAAAAGAAACCATCTTCAATATGCATGGCCAAATACCAGGCCATTAAAAAAAAAACTATCAGTGGATAGGGGCTGCTAAGCATGGCTGCATGTGTGAGTATAACTGACTGGTAAAAAATAAATTGAACACAAAAATATTAATGCTTTGCGAAAGTGGAACAAAAATGAGGAAAGAATACAAATTGCCGGAGATAATGGTTGCCATAGCAATTGTTCGTCCAGACCCAAACTGTGGCAACTCAAGTACGAATAATTGAAAATGAAAGCCCTTAGTAGACCTTCCCCACTATGATTTCATTGCTGCTGCAGGCTTCGTTAGTATGACTCAATACCCCTTCCTGGTCCTATGGAAGCCGCAACACAATTATAATTTGCTAAATAAGGAAGAGGGGGATTTGCTTAAGTCCCACTGGGAGCAGCAGGTAGTTTCTGAAATCATCATTTTTTGCTGAATATACCAGACATTTCAACATGGAGTGATGTAGGTTGGGATAATTGTTCTGATGCCGCACTCCCTACAATAGTAAGCGTTTGTCTTCTACTGAAAGTACATCGTGGTGGGATTTTTGAATCAGGGTTGCAAAGAAGAGGCAGGTAGGTCACCAGCAGCTCAGTTTTCTTTCCTACGTGTGGCTATCGATAGCCATATCGCCCACATAGTCACCCATCTGTTTGAGGGGGGATGGATGCTCACAGCATCATTTAAATGAAATGCACTTGTTTGTACAAAGACATGCATAATCTAGTTTGCAAGTGTTCTTGGCTCTCAAACTTGCCTTTACTGATTCAACGTGTGTGTTTGTTTTTCTTTCATAATCAAATAACTCTGGCTCTAGGCTTTCCAAATTCATCTTTTCAGCTTTCATATGTCACTGTTTGGATAGTCTTTACATTACCAAAGGTATTTGGGGGAGGAAAACTAAAGAAAATAAAAGAATCCTTTAGGAGGAGAAAGGGATCTTGAAGGAAAGGAAAAGTGCAGAAAATGAAGTTGCTCACTTTCCTAAATTTTGTAGCCATATTTAGGATCTTTTAATCTTGCATGGTTGGTTGGTGAGAAATGTTAACATTTGCATTTCAAGGTAGACAAAGGCTTTTACTGATGGCCAGTAACCAGGGAAACTTAATGAGAACTTACAGTGGCTGGATTTGTAACAACTTGTTTTCTGTAGTAGCCAGGCAGCAGAAGGCTTTGTGCACACAAGTATAGAAAGTGCACTGCTTGTTAGGTATCATAGCTAATTAGCTAGAATCCAAAAAACTTCTGCTAATGATATTTTGATGCCAGGAGAGTTTGAGAAATTTCACTTCAATTTGGATGTTTTTAAACAATAGGTATTGCCAGAAGTTATACACACAAATAAAACAGTTAACAGGCATTGATACTTAGAGCTATATGCCTGGCCTGTTTTATCATTGAATTCTTACCACACCACCGTGAGCTGGTGTATCAGTTTTTTATTGCTTTTGCAACAAATTATCACAAACTTTGGCTTGAAACAGCATCCATTTATTATCTCACATTTCCATGAGTCTGCTGTGCAATACAAGTCTCACTGGGCTAAAATCAAGGTGTGCAGTGTTGTGTTCCTGACTGGACAGTCTGGGGAAGAAATCTGATTCCAGCTCATTGAGGATGTTAATAGAATCTAGTTCTTTGTGATTATAGGACTGAGGTCCAGGTTCCTCCCTCATTGTCATCAGGGACCACATTTAACTAAGTGTCTGAGCTAGCAACAGAGTATCAAATCCTTCTGCTTAGACTCTTTCTGACTTTTTATGCCACATCTTTTTGTCTCCAGCTGCCAACAGTTCTCGCATTTAGGGGCTCATGATTGGACCAATCCAGATAATCTTCATTTTTAAAGGTCATTGATGAGCACATTTAGGTATGTCTGGAAAGCCCATTTGCCATGTAGTATCACATAGGCACAGGTTCCAGGGATTAGAAGGTGGAGATTTTTGGGGGGCCATTATTGTACCCATGAAAGGCAGGGTAATATCGTTACCTCCATTTTGCAAAAAGAAGGCACTAGTTAAGGGTGATTAAGTAACCTGCTAGAGGTAATACAACTAGTAAATGGCAGAGGTAGGATGTGAATGCTGTTCTGACTCCAGAAACCAATCTACCAACCAAAGCCTGCCTTCCTTGCTTCCTTACTTCCTTCCTCCTTTCTTTAACATCTAGGTACTGAAAACAAAATTGTCGAGGGGCACAGAGATAAGTCATGGCTAGATAACTGGGCTAATGAACAATTGTAATTTTCATTTTAAAAGGAGGAAAGATGGGACATGTGTTGAATCTTTCATAGATGAGAATAAACTTTGCATTTGGTTAAATGTTAATATACAGCTTTTTATCTCTGTGAGGAAAATGAGTTCAGGTCAATAAACAATGGCCCTCACTGTATGATAGAGAGACTTTGGGAATGGGAGCCAATAGTTATGATTTCTTTATGGTCAATAGTTCTTAAGTCTAAGGACTCAAAGAAGTTTAACAAGTAGACTTTAGGAATCCATTACCTCTGATTTTGTATTCAGATTTTAATATGTGTACATTTGTTGTCTGGGAAGGCTATCCGTAGGTTTTATCAGGTTTTCAATAATCTTAACCTAACTTTTAAGTTCTAGATGATGTTCTTAATATTAGAAAAAAGATTAAGGACCACTGCTCTAGTCTCTGCTAATGAGTAACAGTGGAATCTTCTATAAGCCACTTGACCTTTATATATCTCAGTTTGCGTATCTGTGCAATAGGATTATTATTCTTTAACTCAGAAAATTGTGAGAAAATGATGAGATGAGACATTTGGAAAAATGTATAAAATTTAAACTTCAAAAAGGGAAGTTTCATGAGATCTCTGCTTTTCTATATCATGACCAGGAAGTCTAAATTTAACTGTATGTCAAACTCTACTTCTACTAGTTAAGTGTTGATAAGTTTCCAACTCAGAACACTCAAAGCCCAGCAAGCCTGTGGTTTGCAATGCCTTAAATGTTCAATAATCACAGTATGATTTGATTTCTCCCCACTGGGTCTCTTTAGAGTTAGAAAGGTAAACATCCTGGACTACTTTTTATCTCAGCTTAAACCTAATGGGGCCAGAGTCATCTCATTTTTGTATGAGATTGGTTGCACAGTGATGAGTTTTTTCCTAGTTACCCAATTATTTTTAATGATTTATACAAGATAATTACTGTTGATAGATATTCAAATTCTTAGAAAAAGGAAATATCCATTTCCATGTCCAGTGTTATGTTTTCCATTGATTGGAACTTTTGAAAATGATCAGATGTCACAGACTGTGAGAATTGTTGAGAAGAGTGGGAGAAGAATGGACAGAGAGTAGAGATTTGAATATCAAGCAGATAAAGCATTCTTTAAAAAAAAAATTTATACATGAAAGCAAAGATAATCTGAGTGCGCTGTCCGAGTCCAAGATTCTTGGTTGAAAGTCAAAGAAACTAAATGCATAATGACTTAAGCAAAGAAAGGATTTATTAACCCACATGACCTGAAAGTTCAAGGTGCTTCAGGTATGGCTGGTTCCAGGGGATCTAAAGATTTTGAGAAAGTGTCTCTTTTGCTGTCTCTTAACTTTGCCTATCTGTTGCCCCCTGGATGGGCCAGCTCTTTCCACATGGTGGCTCCCTGGTAGCTACAGATTTATATTACCTTGTAGCTCATAAATCCAGTAAAAATCAGCTCTCTTTTTTATTGTTTTCTCTAAAGTCCTAGAATTAAGTCTTATTGCCCTGTCTTGGGTATTATTAATATAACCATAAAAGGCCCAATGAATAGGCTTAAAAGATGAAACCCTCTAATTAATCAGATGTAGTTTATAGTTTATTATATACCCACAACCAGAGCTAGGGGGTAAGATTAACCCAAAGGAATTGGATGGTGTACCACACAGGAAAATCAAGCTTCCATTTCTAGATACACAGAATAGCCAAGAACAAGAACTGTCTACTGCATTGTACTTAAAAATTAGCCTACAAAAATCATGCTGAGTTTTTATTGAATCATCAAATATTAAAAATAATAAGCCCTTTGAATCTTCTATTTCAAATTTCGCTTTTCACAGATGTGAATTCTGAAAACAGAAAGGACTTCAGAGGCTTGTGTAGTTAGACATCGAGTAACAGAGCCAGAAAAAAAATCTGGGACTCTAAACTCATTTACCATGTTGTCTAGAGATAACGTATAAATTTGTAAAGACATAGCTATTATATTTTATCTGGAAGCAGATTTTTCCCTTTCTTTTTCTTTCTGTCCTCCATTCAATACATATTTACTGGAGAGCTACTGCAATCTAAACCTTCCATCCCAAGCTCTTTATTGAACACTTGGCACTGTGCAAGTCTTGATGCAATGTGTACTTTGGTAAGCAGCTCACATGCTAGCTATATTTCTGGGATTGGAAATGAAATTACAGATCACATATTCTAGATGGGGAGAAAGACAATTCATTTAAAAACAAATTATGACAAGGGCTTTGAGACAAATGACAGGCAAGACCTCATTTAGGAAAGATGGGGATATGAAAAATAAACCTGAAGAATAAGACGAAATTAGCCATGCAGAAAACCAGGAGAAAAGAATATTTCACGGGAAAGGATTCCGAGCAGGACTGAGTCTAGATGTTCATGAAACTGAAGTTTGGTTAGATCTTAGGGAAGGAGCTAACAAATTTTGTAAATATTCATGGCCTTTGTAGACCCCGTTGTCTCTGCTGCTCAACTCTGCTGTCATAGCATGAACGCGGTTATGGGCAGTGTGTAAGCACATGAGCACGGCTGTGGTACAGTAAAATTTTAATTATAAAACCAAGTGGTAGCAGAATTTGCAGACCCCTGGTGTAGAGACTGAGAGGGAGAGACAAGAGATGACGTGGAGGAGACCCGGGAACTAGAAGACTGGAGAACCATCACGTCAGTGTAGACTTAGAGTCAGGTCTTGAAGGATCCATATTTTTGCTTAAGAATATTATAAGTGTAAGAGAGATTCTTTTTCTTTTTTCATCTTTTTAACAATGTATCCTTAACATTTAAATAGCAGGTCATGCTGGAGGCTGTTTCCATGGTATGGTCTGGGGATGACAAAAGATGCCCCCTCTTTGGTTCCAGTCATATTTCCCATAAAACTTCCTTGCACCTGGTCCCTGCATTTGATCCTAGATTCCATGATATTTTTAGGGTTGAATAATAAGAATGGAGACTTATGAACAAATAAATAAGATGACAATAAAAAACTAACCATGTTCTCAGTGTATCAGAATAGTGACTCAGGGAAAGCTCCATGTATGGCCCTTCCTGGGGTTTCCCTGAAGTGAAATGTTGAAGACATTCAAGACTACCTTCTATTTTTCAGTTAAGAAGTTTTCATTTGACTTACATTTCAGTTGTATGTTTTGTTTTTTTTCCTTACTGTAGTCATATCACATTGGAGACATAAATATATCAAGTGTTTCTTTTTTTTTCCTGAAATTTTGAGTCTGAAGCAGAAAAATATTCATATCTACTAATGTAATAGAGGAAGGATGAAATCAAAAAGCCAGAAGAAACTTTGATGCACTGTAATCAAAAAAGAAAGTAGATTTAAAACAATTAGGGACACACAGTTCATTCAGGAGACTTCCCACAGGAAACAAATTGCTGGTCCACATTTTCAAGATTCTTCAATCATGTCAAAATATGTCCTGATTATCAGTAGTTGAGGTTGATTGGTATACTTCGCCACTCTCCTGTTTAGCAGTTTGGGGAGAAAATGAAAGCAATAGCAATGTAAGAATCTAGAACATTCATCAGCCGAAAATTGCTCATCAAATGCATTGTTGTTCTAATGATATTGTTGAAATGGATTTATTTGTCAAAAAGGAATATCTTCCTGGGAAGCAGGAAAGTTGAGTCCTTTGTTGAGCAAGTTTAAGCAGGGAGACACAGGGGAGTCCTTTTTGCCCACCCCAATTCTGTCATTTTAAAAGCCTTTCGATTCTATCCCCTCAACCATGTTCTGTAAAGTTCAAGAGGAATTTAATTTCAGTTTTCTCTCAAGCCTAAAATGTGTGATTATAATTCATTATGAAATATCAATGGATGCTTGATTAATAGAAAATTGAACTCATGTTGTTTTTGGTTGTGTGGGTTTTCAAGTATACTGCACCTCAATAATATTTTATTTAGTAATATTTTAAAGTAACTCCCCCCATATAACAGTAATACATATTTATTGATTTGGAGAATAAAGTGGAAAGATTAGATAAATATAAAACAGTGCATAACATTTTCCTCTGTCAACTCTTGTAATATTTGATGTAGATTCTTCTAGCCCTTTTTCTCTCTTTATGTGTATGTGCTTTTATGAATATGTATGTATACAAAATTTTTCTCAAGTTTGCATAATACATATTATGTTGTACATATGTCTTTATTAGTTCAGAAACTACATTTTTCATTAACATTTTATGACACTTCTTTTTGTCAATAGTGGCAGTATTTTGGTTGATAGATGAAACAGTATTTTATTAGAATTTTTTATTGTTTTTGATGTTTTGCTATTTTAAAACACTTCAATAAACGTTACATGATATTTTCTTCAATTGACATTATCTTAATCCACAAATGTTATCTCTTCTTAAATCTTCAAAGAAAAGAATTAAATGTAAACTTAAGAATTTTTTTAATGAAAATACATAGTTATTTTGAAAGGCTGTTTATGAAAGAGAAAAAATGAATAATGAAGAGACAATTTGGAAAGTTAAAAACAAAGTTATAGTTATTCCTGTTAGTTATGTAGTTATCTTAATTTCTCAATTTAAGTATAGTTCATCTTATAAAATGTTATTTAAATATTGCTTTTTCCCTTCAGCACATAGGGAAAAGAGTGCATGAACAGCTAAAGCTTAATGGTTAGAATAACATGAAAGTTTGTCAAGGGCTTCATTTGTGGAAGGAGCTCATCTCGTTGGCAAATTTATGGAAGGAAAATGGAAAGTGTACGCTATAGGTTGTTAGGACTCATGAGTTAGAGTGTCAGTTTTGCCTTCTTTATGCCCTTGAGTGAGTCACTGAAATCTCTGGAGTTATAGTTTCCAAATCTATATAATGGCATGATTATACTGAATCCCAACTTGGAGAGACGTAGAAGAGATCTAGAAATAGTAAGCATAAATATGTTGTATAAACAGTTAAGCAGTGGGTATATTTTTAAAGACTCTTACTTATTCACTTATTTATTATAGCTTAAACTTTTGATTTTAAGGTAATTAGATATTATTATGTAATGATAAGATATATTAATAATACAGAAAGATCTCATGTACCCTCCAGTCAATTTCCTCCAATAATAATGTCTTGGAAAACTATAGTACAATTATCATAACCAGGATATTGGCATGAACAGAATCAAGATTCAAAACATTTCTGTCACTACAGGGATCCCTTCTGTTGCCCTATTACGGCCACGTACACTTTCTTCCCACCCACGCCTTCATCCCTAGCCTCTGGCAACCACTAATCTGTTCTCTGTTTTGATAATTGTGTTATCTGAAGACTTATTTACAGTTGGAATTATATAGTTTGTAATCCTTTGGAACCAGCTTTTATACTCAGCATAACTCTATGGAGAGTCATCAAGATTGTTGTTGTCTATCAATGTTAGTTCCTTTTCATTGCTGACTGGTATTCCTTCATATGGATATATCACAGTTTGTTTAACTGTTCACCTTTGAAGGATACCTAGGTTGTTCTGAGTTTGGGGCTGATACAAATAAATCATTTTATAAACATAGTTGTACAGGTTTCTGTATAAACATCAATTTTCATTTTTTCTGGAATAAATATCCAAGAATGCAAGCACTGAGTCTTATACCAGTTGTATGTTTTTCAAAGTAACTACCAAACTATTTTCCAGAGTGGTTGTACCATTTTACAATTCTACAAGCAATAATAATTTTTACATAGGTATGAGACTTAGGTTACTGTTCATTTTTTGCCTATGGATGTCCAATTACCCCAGGACCATTTGTTGAAAACACGATGGTATTTATCATTGAATTGCTTTTGCACCTTTGTAAAAAATCAGTTGAGCATATTTGTGTGGGTCTATTTCTTGGTTTTCTGTTCTGTTGCATTGATCTTTGTGTCCACTTTTTGCCAATATCACACAGTCTTGATTCCTGTAACTATATAATAGATTTTGAAAGTGGGTAGACTCATTCTTCCCACTTTTTGTTATTTTTCCATGATAGCTTTATTTATTTTTGTTCCTTTGCCTTCCCATATGAATTTTATAATAATCTTGGACATATCTATAAAAAATCTTACTGGGATTTTGACAGCAATTGTGTCAAACTTGTATTTGGAAAGAACTGTTGAGTCTTTCAATCCATGAACATGGTGAGTCTCTATTTAGATAGTATTTGATATTTTTAAAATAAGTTTTATACTTTCAGCATTTAAATTTTAATTTACATGTTTTGTTAGATTTACACGTATTTACTTTACAGTTTTGAGTGACTATAAATTCCATTCTATTTTCAATTTGGTGTCAATATGTTCATTTCTAATATGTAAAAAATAATTTTTGAATGTATATCTTGTATCCTGCAACCTTACTAAACTCACGTATTGTATTTTTTTTGTAAATTCCTTAGGAAATACCATGTAGACAGTCATGCCATCTGCATATAGGTACATTTTTACCTCTTTCTTTCTGATCTGCATCCATTTTATTTCATTTTATTGTCTTATTGCAATGGGTAGAACTTCCAGCACTTCAGTGAATATGATGACAATGAATATCCTTGCCTTGTTCCTGATTGAAAGGGGTTTTTTTTTTTTTTTTGGTAATTAAATATTATGTTTGCTGCAAGTTTTTAAAGATGCTCTTTATCAGGTTGAGAAAGTTCTTATTATATTTTTCTGAGAGCTTTTTATTATAAATAGGTGTTAAATTTTGCCAAATTCATTTCCTGCATTGATACAATCATGTGGTTTTCTTTAGTATGTTAATATGGTGAATGACATTTATTAATTATTGAATAAACTAGACTTGCATCCTTGAAATACACCCTATTTTGTCAAAATATTGTGTGTACATATAGGTATACGCACACATATGTATATTATACATATATATGTGTATGTGGATTCTTAAAAGAACATAGATATCTGTTTTATTTGCATATAAAAAAAGAATAAAACTCAGTTAGGGGGGCATTGGAGGCAGGGGTTGGAAAACTTCAAAACCTTGTTTGCTACCCTTTGTTAGGAATATCTTCTGGTCAGTGTGAGTTTGAGTAGCCTTCCAGTGTATATAGCATTGTGTATGGATTAATCTAGTATATATGAGCGTGAATCCTGGTATCCATCCGTCTACCATAGCATTCTCTATTGAGTAACAAATCCTTGACATTCCCCAATAATAATCCCCAAGACTATCTTTTAACCTTCAAATCCAGAAATACAGAAGTGATTGTAGAATTTCTTATATTTGTTCCAAAATTTTCTGTGCATCAAACATCATGTTCTTCCATAACATGCTATCATTTCACAAGTTAATCACTTTTTAAATTTTATTATCATTTTATCTCACTTAAAGATCATTTTTCACAAGAAAAAATTAAACTTATGAATAGTGATTTAAAGACTTGATATACATATAATGTAAACAATAACAACAACAAACTTAGATGTGAAACTGACCCCTTGAAGGTTCTCTATTGAGAAGTAGCATTTTTCCCACTGGGCTCATCTTTACCAAGACATGAATTTGTATATTAGTAAAATTATGAAGAACCCGGACATGCACATTCAGGTCATTTATATATGACTGAAATAAAAAACATGATAATCTTAGCTACCTAATATATGTTGGATTAGAAAAAAACCACTCAATTCCTTAATCACTCAAATACTTAGTGTTCTGTCTACTAAATCACTCCAGAAAAATTTTGAAAGCAAGAGTGGGAATTTATATTGAAGTTCTTTATTTTCCAGGGCTCTTGTGTACCAAGAGATGCTTATGGTATTTTATTGAATGGGAAAAAGGCAAACTACTGTAATCTTAGAAATGACCAACTTCTTTTGGCCAAAACTTCTTTTGGACAAAAATGGTGCTGAATTTTAAAATGTGCATAGTATATAAAGCATTTTAATTGCAAGGAATAACTATCTGTTAGGGGCCTTGGAACTTAATTAAATGTCCTGAATTATAACTCTCTTCACTGGCCATAAAGATATTTCCCCTGAGTTCAGTGGCTATTTCAATGCCATATTTTATGTTGTAAATTTGAATGCACGTTTTTGCAAATCAGAGTAACACGTATTTATATGGCATTTACAAAACTTCAGTTATTGGACATTGCCTACACTGTAGTCAGTACAGACATCTGTGAAACTGAGCATTTTAAAGCAGTCTAAAGCATACCAGATAATCTATGCCCTGTTGGATGTAATCACCACACACCATTTACTTGAGATTTGGTGGAAGTCCTTTGTGTGGTTTGTGTCTTCTCTGTACCACTGAGTTGCTTCCATCAACCCACTGCCAACAGTTTTTCATTTGAGGATGCAGCGATTGTTCTGGGCAGTTCCCATTGACGTTAATGTCACTTTAAAAGCTGCCCCTCAGGTACTGCTGGGGAAATTGAGGGACTCTGCTCTCTGCCAGAGCAGTATTTCTTCAGGATGAAATCAATTGAAATCTGGTTTGATACTGAGAAGGACATTTCAGTTTAATGCCTGTGGAAAAGTCAGCGGACACATCTCTAACAGAATCTGCAGTTTATTTTCAGATCAGCTAGAGAAGTGGCATGGTGTTGCCACCCAAGGTTAGCAGAGACTGAATGTTTACGTGTGAGTCACGCCATATTTAAAGCAAGTTGGAAAAAGTAAATAGATGAGCCCTTAAGTTATGACCTCTGGGCCAAATCCAGCTTATGATCTGTTTTTGCTGCTGAGCTAAGAATAGTTTTTTTTACATTTTTAATGGTTGAAAAAAAATAAACCATATTGATTATTGTGTATTTGAAAATAATAAACAATATGATGTGAAAACTATATGATATTCAAATTTCAGTGTCCATAAATAAAGGTTTATCGTGGCACAGCAGTCTATGGTTACTTTTGTGTGGTAGCTGAGTTATATAGTGGAAGAGAGACCACGTGACCCTCAAATCATAAAATATTTACTATCTGACCTTTTACAGAAAAGCATTGGGACCCCTGATATGTTTTACAAATATATATATGTTTATGCTGTTTCCATCCTATAAGGAACTTTGTATAATATAAAGTTTGACAACTAGTTGCAATTTTATATGTGAATAGCTGTGTATGTGTTTATATATATTTTAGCATTAATTTCAGTCATCATAGATGATTGTTTTTTTATATTTTCAGCATTTTAAAACTTCTATAAATATAAATTTTCTTTTTACAATGAGACAAAATGTTTAAACTTACTCTATCATACAATTGATGTATTTTTAAATTATAGAAAAATAGATGATGAAACAAGGAAACTGAAGTCATTCACAGTTTCATAATTTAGAGAAGACAATTTCAACATGCACACAAATATACATGCTTAGTGTCTAGAAAGGAACAAGCAAATACACATATAATTTCTTTTAAAAGTGGAATAACTTATGTACTGTTTTTTAATCTGCCTTTCCTTCAAAAAATTATTTTTTGTCATATGCTTTATAGTTCAGAAAATTCAAAGTATACAAAACAAGAAGATACATTTGTGTGGCCACCTTTAAATCCTTTCTTTTATTCCCCTAAAACAATGGAATTACTCCTGGTAACTTCCTTATCTTTTTCTTCTTGCCTTTAGCACTTGTATTTTTCCTTCTCTCCCCTTCCTCTAGCTTCTTTCTCCCTAATGAGTACATAACAGAGGTTACAAACCCCCTCAGGTTTGCCAAATCTTCAGAATTATGAAAAAATCAAAAAGATGTGTTATGCAAAATACAGACTTTAAGTTACATGGCTTTCTTCTAAATCTTCAATTATTTGCTCTTCCTTTGTGCTCCATTCTCTTCATCTGGACTTCACATTTTACATTTCTTGAAATTCTTCTCTCCTTTAATGTCATCAGTTTCCTCATTTCAATCTTTCTTCTTCTTCTCTGTATTATAGGATGTCTTTTTGAGCTCACTTACTCTATTATGAAATTGAATTATTTTTAGCATTTCATCTCCTGTTCTTGACTCCATTTGGCCTTTCTAAAATAAACTTGTAAATGTTTGAATAGATGTAGATTTGCAGAAAAATTGTGAGGATAGTCCAGAGAGTTCCCATGTCCCCCAAAGTCAGTTTCTCCTATTAAGATCTCAAGATGGGATGGTGCGTTTGTCATAATTGATGACTCAATAGTGATACATTGTTATTAACTAACATCCATACTGTATCGAGGTTATTATTTTATGTAACGCCTTGTTCCATTACCCTATTCAGAATGCTGCAGTGCATGTGCTCCTCATGTCTCCTTAAGGTTCCTCTTTGTTGTGACAGTTTCTCAGTCGTTCCTTGACTGTGATCACCTTGACAGTTTTGAGGTATACGGGTTTGCAATTTGTTGGAATATTCCTCAGAATTTGTCTGATGTTTTTCTCATGATTAGACTGGGATTTTGTTTTTGTTTTTTGGGGGGGTGAAAGACCACAAAGATACAATGTATCATTTTCATCACATATCAAGGGTAGATACTATCAACATGATTTATTGCAGTTGATGTTAAGCTTGATCACTTTGCTGAGATAGTGTCTGTCAGGTTTCTCCATTGTCAAGTCATTCTTTTTCTCCCCCTGTTCATACTTTACTCTTTGGAAGAAACTCACTCTGCACAGTTCACACTTAAGGAGTAGGGAGTTACGCTCTAGCATCTTGGCAGTGAAGTATTATAAATGATTGATAGTTCTTTTGCATGGGAGATTTATCTCTTCTTACCCCCTTTTCATTTATTTTATTCTCCTTCACATTTATATTAAATATTTATATCAGTTTGGGCTCATGAATATTATTTTATACTTTGAGTTATAACTCAGTACTAATATATTTATTTTGTTGCTCAGATTTTTCCAGCTTTGTCTGTTGGGAGCTCTTTTAGCTGACTTCTGTGCCCTGTTGATAGTTCCCCATAAATGTCGTATCTTTTTTTTCTTTTACTTTTTTAAAGCATTTCTTTATTTGTTGGCCCTACAGGATGCTCCAGGCTCATCTTGTATATTTCTTGTCCCAGTCCTAGTATCATCCATTTCTCCATGAAACCCTGGTTCCTTTCATTGAAGAATGGTAATATAACCAAAGTATGGGTGCTCAATGTGCTTGTTCTTACTGAGATGTCCTTGTTTCTAGACCCTCTCAGTTGACAGAGCAAGGAAATACATATATCTATGAGCACTAACTTGTATATACACACATATCTATAAATATTTCTATATGTAACCATCTGTATCTATATTAAGCTAAACATGAGTTGATTCTGATGTCTCTAGTTCTAATCCTCACTACCTGGATCATTCTGACCTTCTCCCCTTGCTTATCTGGAATCTCCCTCTCCCACAGTGAGAAAAGTGGTCCCTACCATTTGACATCCATTTACTTAATTGTTCATTTCCTATACACTTGTAGTGGCTTCAGAATTGTTTACCTAGATCCCAGTGAAAACAATGTTATCAACTAGAGAACAGTGAGAGGTACAGTTTGTTTTGCATTTAGTCTTACAAATTCTACTCATTTCCAAAGTTACTTAGGCCAACACTTTTTCTCACACTCATTTAAGTCAGGTTGTTTTATATGGTTGTGACACAGATTCTTCTGTCACATTCTGCATTCTATTCTGGGGCCCTCCAACTTCCTAAATTTATTATTTTTAAAAATTTACATATGTTAAGGTTCACCCTTTCTGTTAGAAATTTCTATGGGTTTTGACAAATACACAGTGTCCTGTACCCACTATGACAGTATTATATAAAACAGTGTTATGACCATAAAGAATCCCGCAAGTCGTTCATTTTCGACCCGTGTGTCTTTGGGTTCCGCTTCTGCTTTGTCAGTTATTACACGCAGGGGCCAGAAGAAGAGGTCAGGAAGCGCTCGCCTGCTGATGGAACGCTGCTTTGGTGTTATTGAACCAGAGGTTGCTTAAAAAGGTTTATGGTAGAAGGGAAGTTTAGCGGCTAGATTGCTGCCACAAAGAGAGAAGAAGAAAATCGTGGTCTGTAATTCTGTCGCTGTAAGACAATCTGGTCTCAGTTTGGTGTTCTGAGAGTCTTAACGTAAGGCAAGACGTGTAGGATCAAAATCACTTTTACTCCTTGGCTGGCTGTTCATTGCAAGTAAGTTATTTATTCTCTCTGTGATTTAGTGTTTGCGTCTATAAAAATGACATAACAATACATTAGTTACCTAGAGATTTAGCGCTGCTTACATTTTTCCTTACAGTGGTGGTTCTCAAAGTTGCTCCCTGGACCAGGAGCAGCGTTACCGGGGAACTTAGAAACGAAAACTCTCAGTTCCCAACACAGACCTAATAAATCGGAAACTCTGAGGGCGGAGCCCAATAATCCATGTCTTAACAAAACCTCCGGGTGATTCCGTGGGGAGGTTTGTGAACCACTGCGACTGTATGCCTGACATTGTCCTAGCACTGGGCGTAACATGTACATGATAGATATTAGCTGACTTCACTCACGCACATGTGAATAAGAGAAGCATGATATGAATGACAGAAATCAACAGGAGATGCAAGGACATAGAACAAAGGAGTTCTTTGAAATATGTGATTTGTTTTAAAAATCCAACATAAATTGTTTTGTATCTTTGCTTTTTTTTTTCAATTGATTGTGAATTTGTATTGTACACTTTGGTTACAGAATTCAAGATTTCCCTATGACAACAGACAGTAATGGTTCTCCTGTTGACATTTGTCAGGTCATCTTGCCTGGTGACCTACTATTGCTCTTCAGCTATTAGATTCCACCTGTGTTGAAGGGTCTGTCCTCAACTCATTAAAAAATACGTATGGTCCTCAGGGGTATTTAATACATTAAAGGCATTTAAAACCCTCAAGGATTAGTGAGTAATTAGCTTTCATGCCTAATGTGTAAACAGCAGAGGCATCTTTGATCTTGGCTCATTCAATGCAATTTTAATGTTAATAGCTCTGAGATCTGCAGCCAACAGTTAAATAAACTTTGACACTGAGAGCAGACATGTCAACAAAGGTGCAATCCAATTTACTATTGATTGATCAACCAGCTAATTTCCTTTTAGTTTAGACATTTGTAAAACAGGTATCTTACACATGTGTACTATACATATGTACAAAGCTCCTACAGCTTTGGAGGCTTCCTGGCCCACCCTTGGTTGCCCCCAGAGTATAGCTTGAGTTTGAGATGCATGCCTGCGACCAGTGTGACTGGTGGAATCATTCTGGGCTGACCAAATTTGGTTTCTCCTCTGGGTGCATTATGGTGTTCATGTCTCACGTGCCTGAGAGGTTGATTCTGTTTCAAAGCCTTCACTGGTCATCACAGACAGTGATACCGATTTTTCTGTGGGATTTTTAGGAATGGCTACACATTGCTGCCACCCCCTTCTCTATTGTTGCCTGCGGTGTCACCAAGGGAAGCAGTGGTCAGCTACACTGCTGGCTGCACTTTATCTGTTGTCTCTGTTGAGTGGAGCAGTAAGGGAGACCCTTGGTGAATGAAGTCTCCTTTCTTGAAGTCAAAGTAAAAACTGATAGTGCCTATTCATACTAATAGTTTATTTCCTGTATAGTACTGCATATATATACACACACATACTTATCCACATGTATATCCACACATATATATGAATATATGATTTTGTATATATGTTTTATGTATATATATATATAAAAAACTAGAGAGTGTTCATTCATAGGAATTTTTTTTTTTTTTTGAAAGTCATTTTGGCTAACCCATGTGTTAGTGACCCATTGGAGTCTTGTCAAAAAAAAGTTGGCTTAGGTTAAACTTTAGAAGCAAGACCATCATCTCTTTTTTCTTTGAACCAAAGTATAGAGTTGTAAAGGCTTAGTAGGGAATTTAAGGCAGGGCCTCCAGATCTTGATGTTAGGTATTTCCTCATATGTTATACATTTTATCCCAATATATCATGGACTCTGATATCAAAAATTCATGGACTTGAATCCTTGTTTGACCATTTACTAGCTATATAATCTTGACCAAGTTACAAAAGATTTTTTAGCCTCATCCGATCTGTAAAATGTGACCCAGACAGATAAGAATACCTACACATCAAGGTGTGATAGGAAGGTATCTGGTATGTGGTAAAGGTTCACTAAATTTTAACGACTTCCCATGCATCAGATAATGAAATTGGGACAAATATTAGCTAACTGTGCATTGTCTAAGTGCTTCATTGAGGTCTTTGCTTAAATGCTACCTCACCAGAAGACCTTCTCTGACCAGCCCTTATATAGTAGCCCTCCTACTCAATCTCTCTGTAATTATTTATTTTGACTTATTTTTTCTTATATAAATTATCTACATCCAAATTTATATATAGATTTGTTTACTCATTTTATTTTATTTTTTGTTTATTTTTCTTTCCTTTTGGACAAGATAATGTGTTCTATGAGGGCGAGAACTTGTTCGTCATTTTACTACATTATTTGCAATCATACAAAACATTACCTGGCAGAACTACACGAGGACAGGAATCCCAGGAGGCGAAGACTTTTTAGGGCCATCTTAGAGACTGGCCACCCTAAAAGTGCTGCCTATTACAATATATTTTTTCAAGCACTAATAATTATCAGTCTAATTCAATTAATAGAATCTGAAGAGAACAGAGGTGGGCTGGAAAGAAATAGGTCAGATCCCTGAGAATGTTGCGAGTTGTGCCGAGGAGCTCAGACTCTCATCCTAAGGGCAACGGGAAACCACAGAAGGGGTTTTATCTTGAGGGTGAAAGTCACATTTGCTGTCGGTAAAAGTCTGACTGCTGTGTGGAGAATGGACTAAACAGCCTGGGCCACACTGAAGGTTTGCAAGAGAGAGAAATGTAGGTGGTGGACTCAGCAAACTTCAGTGATTGACTGGGTTTGGGAGTAAACTGAAGAAAGATAACGGTTCCCAAAATTCTTGCTTGGCAGTCACGGGTGTGAGAAAGTTGTGAATGAAGAATAAAAACAGGTTTGAAAGTAGAAGATGATTTTTTTTTTTTTTTTAGCTTGGATCCTGTTAACTTTGAGAAGAAATGGAAACAGGTCTAAATGAGAAGATAATCTGTTGACATGAATAATGAGGTTTAAAAATACATCTCTTAAAACTTTCCTTACCAAAAATGGCCTCCAAAATTAATGAATAAAATTGAATTTGCCAATGACAACAGTCTTTGCAAAACAGAGAGGTGAATCCTTTCTTCACTGATGTTGGGAAGTGTTTTGAGTGTCCGCTGTTTCCATGGCGTCTGGCTCCCGTAAGCCAGAGCATCCATCTGGTTCTTAGGTCTGGCAGTGACTCCTCCCAGGAGACCCACATGAAAGGAAGCATGGCTTGCCTCGAACCCTGACACCCCCAAGACAAGGTCAGGAACCCCACCATAAGGAATCAAGAATGGCGGAACACAGTTAGTGACTTCTGGGTCATGGTGGTCACGGAGGTGTGGTGAGTTGCCCCCACCATCTGGCTGTGGCCTCAGCCGGGCGGGAATGAGGATCTCTCACAGCTGGGGCCCTGAGACAGCCCAGCAGATGATCTTGCTGCGTGGACAAAATGTGTGAAAGATTTCACCGGTGCGTCTCTCTGACAGCTCCTGGCATTAAAAGACACAGTTTTCTATACTCAGCTATTTTTAAAAAATTTTTAGTTGTTGGTGTTCTTATTTTTCCCCAACAGGACACCATTCCCTCGCTGCAGAGGTGAAGAGATGCTTTATCTCTCTGTTCTTGAGACCTGAGAGAATTGCTTCCTAGGTAAAGATTTCAATGGTGCAGCTGCATGGCTTGTCAGAGGGCATATAAAAAGAACCAGATGCCATAAATCCTTCCTGGATATAAATAAATAGAGTAAAATAGAACTAGGTTTCTAATGGGTTTCTAGGGACAAACAACCAATTGAACAAGTATTTATTGACATGCTGTGTGCCCAGCAATGTCACATGGACTCTTGACAGTGGTGAGGGAATATATAAAAAAATACAAAGAATGAACCATCTGTTTTTTAATCTATCAATACTATGTCTAATATCATTAAATATATTTCTTTTTGGTTCTTTCTATTATTGCTGCTATTACTACCACCACAGATGCTGCTGCTTCAATGGCTGATACTATTATTACCACCAGAATTACTCACAGTACTTTTTTCATAGTTTTTGTAACCATTAGTGAGCATTTGATAAATTGTAACTATTATTATTTCTACTGTGATCATGACAGTAATGACAAATACTGCTATACTCATTTTACTGATTCTTGCTTATTTATTTAGTATTTTCTGTATGTCAGCTGTTGTACTCAGCTTCTACATACATGTCTTTACTTAACCCTTTCTTTTGCCCTGTGACCTTGTTTAAATGAATTATCCTACTTTCTAGATGAGAAAATTCAACCAGAAAAATGTTGAACTTTTGGGCCAAGTGGTTAAGACAAGGAGTCCAGTTCCTGGAAGAAAAAAGACTTACCAATTGACTTATTCACCCTAAAGCTTGTATTTCATAATATATGGTCTTCTAGCCAAAATAGAGGCTCTTTAGCCAAGATTTTTGTAGATATTTTATTTGGCCTACACAATATTGTTTTTTACTACAAATTAGGGAACATCATTTTAAACTGGGAGAATTCATATGTCACACACAAACATACTACCTTAATTTATGGACTTTTTTTGAAAAAAAAGATAAGAGTGGCCACCATTGTCCCATAGTTTTTTTTTTTTTTTTCCTTTTATTTTCCTTTTTATTTAAGTTGACACATTGTAATTGTCCATATTTTCGGGATACAGTTTGATGTCTTGATACATAAAAATGTTGTGCATTTAGCAAATCAGGGTATTTGGCATAGCCAGCACCTCATTCATTTATCATTTCTCTGTGCTGAGAATATTTAAAAGCCTCTCTTCTAGCAATTTGGAGATACAGCATACTTTACTGTTAAACATCGTTACCCTACGGCTCAACAGAACACCAGAACTTATTCCTCCTGCCTAATTCTGACTTTGCACCTGTCGACTTACCTCTCTCCATCCTCCTTTCCCCTCTGCAGTCACTGGTAACGACTCTTCCACTCTCTCCTTCCATGATTTCAACTCTGTTTCTTTTTCCTTCTCTCTCTCTCTCTCTCTCTTTTTTTTTTTTTAGATTCCACATAAGAGTGAGATCATCTTGTCTCATATTTTGACCTGGAAATAATTTCCTGGTGCTGAGTCACAGCCAGTGCCAGGTGGCCACCGTTTTGCCTGATCTGCTTTACCTGCTCAAAGCCTATCACCACTTCGGTTTGAGGTCTCAGAAGAAATGCACTATAGATTCATACTACATAGTCTCACAGGTCTAATTAGTGAATTTGATGACTCAGAAGCGAATCAACTCAAGAACACAGATCAGGGCAGGATGCAATAGTGTTATACTATGGTATACATAATAAGTGATATAAAAATTTGAGAACTGAAATAGACCAATGTTCTAGAGTAAACAGGGATGATTTCATGGGAGCAGTGGAACTTCAGCCATGATTAAATAATGGGCATCCTTCGTAAAGAGAGAGGAGAAGAAACACAATCATTTTGTATAATGTCTATAAATAATAAAAGGTGAAACAATCTCTTTCTCCTTAAGTTATAAGTACAGCAACTTCTGGCTAAAGCACTGACTTGGAGATTAGTACTCACCGGAATTATATTTTTGAAACTCTAGCAAAGGCTTGAGAGTATGTAGGTGAAACTAAGCAAGACCTAAGTTTCTGGAAATATGCCAGGGACTTATTAACACCGTGGAGATTCAGGAGAAAATCTTTGTGGTGCCACTTTCTCCCTCACGGCACTGATTTCACCTGCTGAGCCGCAGCCCCTCTCTTTTTCTCCCTTCTGGTTCCTGATGCTTCCAGGGGGAGAGGCAGGCGGCAACATTAACATGAGCAGCCCAAAGAGGACACCAGTTACGATCAGCTCCGTAAATGGCACAGGGCAAACACAAAACCTCCCAGATCTCCAAGACAGCAGTCTCTCTGGGCTCTTGCTGTCAAGGCCAAAGTTGCCTCGCCTCAAACTCCCAAGGTCGTAGAAGACTTAACTTGCCGCTTTCACTACCCTATGGATTCTAACCTTAGAGCTACGAATACCAAGTGTATTGTCTTTTTTGCTTTTACCAGCAAGAATATCTTCCTCCTTCCTGCTATATCTGCAGTGTGAACAAATAGAACGTGCTGAGTTAAATATTTTTTGGCATCAAGTAGACTTGTATTTGAGACTTTTGCATGATCTTGGGCTTGTTTCCTAACCATCTAATTCTTGGTTTCCTTGTCTGTAAACTGTAGAACATAGTTGTTATGAGAATTAAATTAGATCTACCACATAAAGCAGTGCCTAGCACATACTGAGCACTCAAAATTCATTATTTCATGAATGTCGTTATTGATGCTGTTATTGACACAGGAGGTAATACAAGGCAAGAGAAAAATAAGAAATTAAGAGTTCCAATAAGAACTTGGCAAATGAGTGCACTTTCCAGTGGATAATTGCAATTCAGAGTATGGGTGAGAGGTCCAAGGAGAATCCTATGTCGGAGGCAGGGGAGGAAGTTTTATCTGTGTCTTTTAGAGAAATGTGAGAGGTAATATTCTATTCTGTGCTTCAGCAAGTCACAGGTAAAAATGCTAGTGACAAGTGCAAATGGTTTGCTCAGCACCTGGAAAGCACACGGTGTGAACTTGTTCCACAGCTAGGTGCGGGCTCCTAGGGGTGAGCAGAGGTGTGAATGAAACAACAGACCCATTAATTCAGTGGCAGTAGGAGCAATGGAAGGCTAATTGCATTTCAAGTGGTGCCGTAATCGGGCCATCTCCTTTCTGCTTGTCCACATTGATAGCATCAACCTGATTTGCATGCACCCCAAAGGCACCTGGTGGCAGGCAGGACTCTCAGTCACCCAGCTTCACGTGACACTTCTATCAGCTTGGTAATCATTTCCAACACAGTGCCTCATTAAATCAGCCTGCCAGGACTTGGATGCTTCGAATCATGGTAGATTCACAGAGACACTGAAATGCTTAGGGCTGTCCATCAAAACAGGCTTCATTAGCAAATCCCGAAAACAAAAGAACTTTTCCTAGGCTCTGCTCTTCAACAATCAGATGATGACTGGAGTCACCACAGATTCTTGAAAAGTTTGCATGATTTACAATCTTGGCAAGTGGTTTATTTTATATGATTGTTGGAGGAAGGAGGGAGATGGGAAGAGAGCAGAAGAGCTTCGAGTTTTTCTTTTCTTGTCTTTATTTACAGATTCAAACCACGCTGTCCCTGTTTTTTGACAGTCTGCAGTGGCAGAAACCATCACAATGATGATATCTGACATAAGTGGTTTTCCTCGTACTATCCCAATGTAGGTTTAGGCTGCATCATTGCAAATCATTAAACTTGGAAGATAGATAGGCATTTGGCAATTGAATGATCTGTCCTCTCTGAGGCCTAGGCAGTTTAGGTGGGATATGTGAAGCCACGGAGTCCTGTGGATATGTACTGTTTCTGCCTTGGCCCCTAATATGGGAACAGCACCTCGGTTTTCCTTTTAGGAAGTGGCCCTCCCAATTCTCCAAACCCATGGTTCAGGCAAGACCCCCAGCACATGCCTGGAACCTGCCATCAAGGTCCAATGCTTGGCACAGAACCCAGGTTTAGCCAATTAGTGATTAGATTAGTTATGTTCTAGTGATCCCAGCCAGGCCAATGACATGTAGCTCCTGGAATTGACCTAGAAATATTAGTAAAGGGAACTTCTCTTTCCCACTAGGGCTGCTGAGTTGGTATAGTCCCGGAACTGCCAGATACTGTTTGCTAAGAATTCACCTACTAATGAAGCCAACATAGCAAATAAAAAAAGAAGAGAAACAAAGACATACTGATTTCTCGTGATACCGTTGAGGCCTTGGAGCAATCTCCTAGAATTTTCAGTAGCCTGAGACAGTACTATTATTTATTTACTTATATATTTTTAATTCAAGCCATTTTGAGTTAGATTTCTTCCCTTGTAAACAAACAAATTTCTGACAACTATAGAGCTACCTAGATCACAGGTCATCTGAGACCTGGACCAAAGCTTTCTTGACATTCTCATAAAGAATAAAGAAAAAGAATACACATTAAGAGTTACCAAAGAATATTAATGAGTTCAGCTATTTTAACTGTGACCAAGAGATTGAACTTGCAGAATCATACGCCGAGATGTCCCTAGCAGGCTCAGGAGGCCTTGGGGTAGGCCAATGAGCTGTAATATTATGCTTCTTATAGTCTCCAACCAAAAATGACCAGGTGTGTAAAATGCATCTTCCCTTTGCAACTTGGTCCTGTCTGGGAATGTGACTTTGAACTTGTGGTGTGTCTTATTGTGTCCTGGATATCTATATTTGCATAACAAACCACCACCAAACGATGGCTTAAAATAATAACAATTTACTTTGCTTACAATTTTGAGGGTTGACTGAGCTCAGGTAGTCTAGGGAGCCCTCATGTGGTTGCAGTTAGATGTTAGCGACGTCTGAGGTCATCTCAAAGGGTTTTCACCAAAATATGTGGTACCAGGGCTGGAAAAAATTAAACAGCTGGGCTGGAACAGCTGGCGCTTCTTAGGCATCTCCTCCTCCTCTATATGGTCCTCCAAGTGAGCTCTACATGTGGTGGCCCTGGGATTGTTAGGCTTCCTATGTGACAGCTGAAGGCACCCAGATCAGGTGTTCTGAGAGTAACCACCATAAGCTGCATGGCCTTCTCTAAGGTAGCTTCAGAAATCATGCAGGATCACTTCTGCCATCTTTTATTCATGACTGTAGCCACAGAGACTCACCAAGATCAAAAGTAGGGACAAAGACACTTCTTTTGTTAGGAGAAATGTCAACGATTAAGCTTTTTAATTTTTTTTTTATTTTGAAAGAAGTATAGAGACAGGAAATTGCAAAAATAGTACAGAGTCCCATATATCCTTTATCCTGTCACTTCAATTGTGACATCCTATATAATTACAATGCAATATAAAAACCAGGAAATGGGTATTTGTATATTATCATAACCTAGAGTACAGACCTTTTCAGTTTTTACCATTTTTTCAAGCTTACATTCATTGGGGGGGGGGGGGGAGGGGTGTTTCTATGCAATTTTATCCCTGGTGTATAGATCTGTGTAACTACTACTGCTATCAATATACAGAGCTATTCTGTCAATCACCACAGAACTCCCTCAGGCCACCCCTTTGTAACTGCACCCCCCTCAGTCTTACTGTCTGCATTTCTGTCCCTGAGCAGCCATTAATCTATAGTTTTGTTATTTTGAGACTATTATACATATGGTATCATATAGTATGTAACGTTGAGAGTGACTTTTTCAGTACGTATGTTGCCATTGAAGTCCATCAAGGTTGTTGCATATCTCAATAGTTCATTCCTTTTTATTGTTGAGTTTTATTCCATTATATATATATATGGGTGTATCTGCCACCTACCTATACATTATATTTGAAATGACCCTCTTTTAGACAGCTTATAGTTGGGTCATGTTTTTGTTTGTTTCAATTTGTTATTTAATTCATGTTGACAACCTCTGTCTTTTAATTGGCATATTTAGACCATTTATATTTAAAGTAATTATTGATATTCTAGGGCTTAAGTTTTCTATATTGTTTTTCGTTTGTGCTCTTATTGCTGTTTCCATTTTCTTGCCATCTTATGTGTTACTTGAACATGTTTTAGAATTCCATTTTTATCTATCTCCTATGTTTTTAAATATATCTCTTTGCATAGTTTTTATAGTTGTTGCTTACATTTGTTTTAAAATCTATGAGGTTTCTTATAGACTTTGGCTAAGTCTCCCAATACTTACATTGGTTCTGCTATCCAATTTTAGTGGGTTTGTGCTAAAGATGAGAGTCTAATATCCAATCTAATTTAATTCTGCATGGCTTTATGCTAAGCCAAAAAAGGTCCACACTGCAGGTACTCCATCTTATGTCCATCTTCCACTCTGACGTTAGAATTCACACTCTATTAATAGTAAGTAGCTCAATGACCCAAAGGTATGAGAGCCGTAGTGATCCTTGGGACTAATTCATATATTACCCTTGGAAAGATAGGAATCAAGTGACGATGTTCTCCTCTGCAACTTAAAAAGAACAAAGGGTATATAAGTATGATGAAATAAAATACAAATTCAACTTCAATAACTATATGCTGAATGGCTACTGTGTGCCAGGCTCTAGACTTTTAAATGATCACTTTTAATCTCCACAGCAGCTAGAAGATCTATTAACATGAATGAATCCAATAGAGATTTAATAGCAAACCAAAGTGGGGTAAAACATAATTGTGGACAGGAAGCCATTGGAAACAACCCCATGCCAGATTTACTACTACGGACTTTGAGAACACACAAACTATATAAAGTTCTATTGTTGTTGCTTACTTTTCTCAAATGTCAGTGAGCATAATATAATAATTCTGAATAAAATAATTGTACATGCATGTATATATATATATCTGTGTACATATTTATATGTGTGTATGTATATATACATGTATACATATAGTCCTTAGTGTACCACTTGAAGTGTTTTTTTACATTTTGAATATATAAACTTTCAAATATATATAAAGGTAGAGAGAATATTATAATAAATCCCTTCATATCCACTACCCAGCTTCAATAATTATCAAAATCAATATTTATTTGACCTTGGTTTACCTGCCCACTACATTTTTAATTTTTACTCTATTACTTTAACTCATACCCCAAACATGTCATTTTGTGCATAAGCCCTTCCGTATGTATCTCTGATAGAAGGACTTTTCTTTCTCCATAGCCGCCATTCCCATATCAAATATAACATTTATAATAAATCCTTAATATCATAATATTAAGAGAGCTTTAAAAGTGATTTTGATTTTACATGATTTTTAGGTAATTATCTTACCTAATACCCAGGTGTATAAGAAATGATCAGAATCTAGTAAGGAAAATAAGAGCAATATGGATGAAGGCACCAGAGGAAAAAAGTGCCTCTAGAGAGTTCTATGTGAGGCTGTGCGGTAGAAGTACAGGCATTTGAAAAATTCTGAGCATTCTCAGAAGTGAGACACCCGAGTGGGCTGCCGTGGTGGGCACAGAAGAGTTCTCTGCCCTGTCGAGCTACCACACAGCCTTGCTGTGCAGGCTCCCCGGTAGCAGGCACAGTGAGGCTCACATCCACAGAGGAGTCCTGGAAAATGGTGCTTTCTATTTCATTGGGAGAGTGATGGCGCTTTATAAATGAAACAAGATGCCTGCCAAAGAAAGTAGGATTTTTGCCTCTAATTGTAACAGCTTAATAACATAAGAGATAGTCCGCAAAACTTTTTAAAATTCTGGGCTGATGCAAACTTGCTGCTGGGTCTCTGCCAGCCTACTGCACCTGCAGCCTTTCCCCACTAATATTTCAAAGTGTCAGCTTAAGTGGCCTGAGAGCTGCCTGCAGAACTATGGTAATTGCTGAGCTATGCCTAGACCAGCTGAGATAATAGGGTGCCAAGAAGCAGGGGAAAATGTCAACAGCTGGGGTTCATGCTACTAATTTTGTTTTCTTTAAACTTCATGGAATGACAAATCCCACTAAGAGCTAATCTGGAATTATACAATTACCAGTTCCTTTATTTATTTTTGAATCCATGCAGTCAGTCAATAAATACATAGCAAACATGTATCAAAGGCATGGACACTTTCTCCTCCTGCACCTGCAGTGGGCATTGTGAGTGCATCCCCTCTCAGGCTGAATCTGAGAGAGCATCACCACTGCTTCTTTCTAACACCAACCTGCAGGCAGCAGTAATCGAGCATAATTAGCAGGGGATACAAAGTACAAAGTCCATTCCTTTTTTTCTCATATTCTCAACACTCTATCAGTCTCTCTGGGAAAAGGAAATAACGTGCTGACCACTCCATGTGTTGCACTGTCGTATTGTAAACAAACTAACAATGGTGCAAAGGTCTTAACAGGGCAGTAACCAGACCTGTGTTTATTTTTAGACCCAGACAGCATGCCAGGAACAAGGAAGCTGCCTGGAAAATATTTAAAGATGTGGTGGGCAAATGAACAAAAGAAACATCACACATGTGCTGTCTGAATCCAGAAATCTAGATTGGTAGATGTCTATGCAAAATGTGAATAACAATAACAATGGTAACATGAAACAATTACTATGGCAGCTGACACTCATTGAATGCTTTTGTTGTGCCAAAAACATATACTGTGCTAAAGTATATTCTGGACAACGATTCATTTACTCCTCACAACCTTTAGTAATAGATTCTGTTATTGGCTCCATGTCTCCAATGGGGAAACTGAGGCTTAGAGAAGTTAAGGAAGTCGCCCAAAGTACATTTAGGCAGTTTGAGTCCACTGCCTATGTTATCATCCTATCCACTGCACACGCTGACTCTTTTGTATAAAAAGGTTGGCCAATTTTAGGTGAACATTATCCTCTCTTGATATCTTTGTAAAATATATCTTACATGGTTATTTCCTCTTGGGTTTAAGAGCATGCCATGTAATTTCTACTACTTATATTTTAAATTCAGGGCTTTGGGAAAAATTAGAGGATTTCCACAGAAAAGATAGCAGATGTGTCCCAGGAAGAAACTTCAGAGAAACCAGAATTGGCTGGCGAGAAAACAGGAAGATATTCTGGCATGTGGTATCCCTTGGGGATAATTCAGGTGCCAGGCATGAGTAGAGTCGTGAGAAAGTAATAAAAGCATGTGACCAGAAATAGACATACAAAGAAGCATGGACTAGTGTTTTAAGAGAGCTAGTTCCAGAAATAACTTGGTAAATAACAGCAAATCTATATTTTATGGATATTTGTTCAAGAGCCCTCTGTGTTTTGCTTGAATTACTAATCATAATTGGAAGTAGAGTTCAAGAGTGGGGTTCCCAAAAGTTGAAAGTTGGTATGATCCTATGATTTCAGATCTTTTATTGAATTTAATTGAACAGTTTAACACTGGCAGTTTTCTTCTATCTGTTCTGTATTTGAAAATATACACACTCATTTATATATACACATATGTTATATATACATACTTTTATATTTGTGTATATAATGTGTGTGTGCATATGTAAAATATGTATTTTTAAAAATAAAAATTAAGTATCACCTCTTTGACAGGACCTGGCTACAATTACAAGAGGAGAAATTTTTTAATGCTTTTATTAATATATTTGAATTTATGAGACTAGGAGATATTAAGTGACTTCCATTGAAAATATGGTAACAATCAAGACAGCTTTCCATTTTTCAATTGATTGTCATTTAAATGATGATATAATGGCCTATCCTATCAGAGAATGTTAACTTTTGTCTACTTATGTACCTGCTTACTTGCTTTTGGTGTGGAAACATACTCATTCCTTTCTGTATACTCATACTCAAGTGGTTAAATGAGATAAATAGAGCCTATGCAGTCTTTTGATTATATGTACCTAACACAAACCTTTTTGTCTAGGAAAAATGCTTTATAAGACTTTGGTCATTTTCATCTCTTTCAACTCTTAATTTTTAGTATTTCTTTTCTTCTGTTTGCTTTAGGTTTATAATGCTCTCTTTTGCTACTATCCTAAGGTGGAAGCTTAGATTAAGCTTAGATTATTGATTTTTAGATCTTTCTTTATTTCTAATATATTCATTCAATGTTATAAATTTCCCTCTAAGCACTGCTTTTTTTTGGGTGGGGGAGCATGACATACATTATGGTTAGATGCTCTTTTATTTTCATTTAGTTTAAAATATATTTTTATATTTGCCTTGAGACTCTTATTTGACTCATGTGTTGTTGTTTAGAAGCTGTTTGATCTCTAATTATTTGCAAGTTTCCAGCTATCTTTGTTTTATGACATGCAGTTGAATGCCCTTGTTGTCTGAGAGCAGACTTGGTATGATTTCCATTTTTTTAAAGATTTGTCTGGGTGTGTTTCGTTACCCTGAATGTGGTCTGTTTTGATGAGAGTTTCATGTTAGCTTGGGAAGAATGTGTATTCTGCTGCTGTTGGATGAAGTTATCTGTGTGTCCATTTGATCCGGGTTATTGACAACGCTGCTCACTTCAGCTGTGCCCTTGCTGACTTTCTGCCTGATTGACCTGTCCGCTGCTCATAGGGGAATGCTGAAGTCTCCAACTGTAGTCGTGCATTTGTCTGTTTCTCCTTGCAGTTCTACCAGTGTTTATCTCACGTACTTTGATGTTCTGTTGTTAGGCACATATACATTAAGGATTATTATGTTTGGGAAAATTAACCCCTTAACTAACTAATTTCCTTATCAGGGATAAGTTCTGAATTATGCTTTGTTTAAAATCAATATAGTTACTCCAGCTTTCTATTGATTAGTGTTAACATGTTGTAACTTCTTTAGTTCTTTTCTTTTAATCTATAAACATCTTTCCAGATAAAGTGGGTTTCTTGTAGACAACTAGACAACACATACTTGGGTCTTGTTTATCTACCCCTTCTGACAGTCTTTAATTGGTATGTTTAAACCATTGTCATTTAAAGTGATTATTGATATACTTGTATTAATGTCTGCCATGTTTACAAATGTTTTCTATTTGTTTCCTTTGTTCTTTTTTTTTTTATCTTCTCTTTTTGCTTCTTTCTCTAGTTTTGATTGAACATTTTGCATAATTCCATTTTATCTCCTCTGTATACTGATTACACTATTTTAAGAATCATTGATTTCTTCTACAGTTTGGAATACATGTTTGTATCTAATCCAAGTCCATTTTCAAATGATATGATTTTGCTTCCTAGATAATGCAGGTACCTTGTAACAGAGTCTTCCAATTCCTTCCTCTCACTCCTATGACGTTGTCATTTATTTTATTTATCTATAAACTATAATGACTCAATTCATTGTTGCTATTTTTACTTTGAACAGTTATCTATTTAATCAATTATTTTACCTTCATTTAATTACTTTTTTTAAACATTCTTTCTTTCTTTTTGTTAATTCAAGTTTCTGACATATACTTTTCCTTTGCCCTAAAGAACTTCCTTTAACATTTTTTGAAAGGAAGATCTACTATTTACAAATTCTCTCAGTTTTTTTGTTTCTCAGAAAATATTTTTCCTTCACTTTTGAAAGATAGTTTCACTGGATACAGTATTCTGCGTTGTTTTTCTTTTCTTTTTCTCTCACACTTTTAATATTTATGCTGCTCTCCTCTTATTTGTATAGTTTCTGGTGAGAATTCCAATGTATGTTGTAGCCTTGTTCCTCTATAGCTAATGTATTTTCTCACTGATTTCTTTCAAAAATTTCTGTCCTTGGCTTTCTGAAGTTGAAATATGATATGCCCAGGTGGAGTTATTTTGGTATTCATCCTGCTTGGTGCTCTCTAGCTACATGGAAATGTGATTTAGTGTCTGCATTAATTTTGGAAAATCCCCAGCCATTATTACGCTAAATATTTCTTCTACTTCTTTATCATTTTCCTCTCTTTCTAGTATTCCCATTACACTTATGTTACCTCTCTTTTAATTGGTCCAAATTATCAGATATGCCGTTCCAGTTGTTTTTTTATTGTAGTTGTTTATTTTCATTTTTGTCTTTTCTTTGTTTTTCAGTTTAGAAAGTTTCTATTGATATATCTTCAAGTTCACTTTTTCTACTCTTGGATGTGTCAAGTCTATTGATGAGCCTCTCAAAGCCATTATTAATTTCTGTAGTAGTATTTTTTTTTTCTAGAATTTCCTTCTCATTTTCTTAGAGTTTCTACCTCTGCTTCTATTGCCATCTGTTCTTGCACGTTGCCTACTTTTTCCATTAGAACTCTTAACATTTTTGTCATAGTTATTTTAAATTCTCTAATAAAATTCTAAAATCTGTGTCATATATAAGACTCATTTTGGTGCTTGTTTGTGACTACTAATTTTGTACTTACAATTTTCTTATGAGACTAAATATTCCCAGAGGTTGGAGATTGTACATCAGATATCTCCTTCCTGAGAAGATCATCTGGCAATTCTTGGTTTTTCTTCTCATCTTTCTGTTCTTTCTCTTCTTAATATTACGTGGATCAGCAGAAAATATCTATGCACACACATATAGTCAATATATTCTAAAATATTGAATAAAATTTAATTTTTCTGTGGTCTACATGTTTATGAACAACACTGTGAGCACTTAAATATCTTTTTTTCCCATTGCTATTAAGGGAAGACAGGCCTTCTTTAAATAAGATAGTTTGGCCCATTCTATGGTTTTTGAAATAATTCAGTTAAATTGGCTATATTACATGATTCACATCTCAAAAATGAGATGTGATGTTTTCACTTGTCAAGTGGTACCTGCTAGCTTTCCATTCATCCTTTATTGTATTACCCATGTACCGTAGGTTATAGAGTCATTTCTATGTGAATGGAATTACTCAGCCTCAACTTCCAGCATGCCCCTTTCCATTTTAATATGCAGCTCTCTTCCTTCATTAAACCGGTTCTTTCTATATACCTTGAAATGGCTTTATAAAGATTTTTCATCAAGCTGTATCTTACCCATTCTTCAGGACTCAGTGAATTTGCATTTTCTCCTAGCAAACCTTCCCTGATTCTTTAGTGAAGTAAACACCATGTGTACTTACTAATACATACCCATTTTTTTTTATTATCTTTCATGTCTCTAGAAGTTAACCTCCCTGAAGTCAAGACTGCACCTTATTTGCTGTATCTTCTGCACTCAGCACAGTGTCAGACACAAAGTAAAATCTCAGAATGTTTGGGAACTGAGCGATGGGCTTACTCAGTGGTTCTCAGCTGGGAGTGATTTTACTCCCTGTTACAGGCACATTTGGCAATATCTAAATACCTTTTGTTAGAACTCAGGGGTGCTACTGGCATCTAGTGGGTAGAGGCCTAGGATGCTGATAAATAACATGTAATGCACAGGACAGCCCTCCCACAGAGTGTTTAGTAGCGTGGAAGCTGAGAAAACTTAGACTAATGGAATGAATAAACATTTTCCACAGTATCTTTATATAATAAGACAAAATATAAAATGTAGTTTTAATACATAGAACTCAAAGTTATGATTTGTCTCATCCCCCCTCCTTTTTTTGTTCTTAAACTATTGGTTTGTTTTTCAAGAAAGAAAACTCTGAGTGACTCCATAATTTTGGAATTTTAGAATCTTTAACATCATAAAAGGCTTCATATCATTTAAAGTACATTAAAATATAAAGGAGACAAATAGAGTGTTGGTATTTGCAGAAATTACTTTACCAGTATTGTCTAATGTGGTAGAATTGAGGATGCCATTATTTCTCAAGTGAGACCTTTGTGTCTCGTTTTAATAGATGTACCATGTAGTCATTTTCTATAGCCCAAAACAGGCTGAAAGGCTGACTCATGAAAAGAAGAGTACATTTAACATTGACCTTGCATTTAAATTTGTTGCATTGGCCTTGCAAATCTGGAAAGTCTCTTCCTTTTGGGTCCTCCATTCCTGTGTTTTGGACTTATTTAATATGTTCCCCTCACTAATTGGTCTTCTTGTGTCCTTAGTAACTTGTTTTAGCTGGTAGGAAGACAAATGCCAAGCTTTTGTTCTTGAATTAATGAAAATGTAATGCCTTCCAACTAAGTTTTCTGATTAAAATTGTGAATACAGAAAGAAGAAAATTCAATACAAAGTGCACATAATGTAGTTAAAATTAGCTATCAACTTCAAGTCACGTTACAGAGTAAATTAATTAGAGTCCAGTGCTTGCTTGTGTACCTGTTGTTATTAATTACCCAGTGGTACTCCCAAAACTGTTTTTGTTTTAGAAATAATTGGATTTTTAAAAATATTCTTGAAACACAAAGAGATTTCCTTTCAAAGAATGTACAACAAATAAAAAGCAAAAACAAAACCCTCCAAACTCAAGAGATTTTATTTAGTTTTATAAAGAAATACATACCTATTTTGTAATCAACAAGAAAAATGTCCACAAATGTGGTCTCTAGCACAGCAGGCATAGAGCGTGTGCACATGTGAATGTGCATGTATTCATCTTCTGCAGCTTGTGGAGAGAGGTAGCAGAAGATGTACATAAATAAAACATATGTGCACATATATATTCTGAAGCATGCACACACACTCATAAACTCATGTAACATACATAGCATATTCTGGTCATTAAGTTGATACATGCTCATTGTCAAAATTTTAAAAGGCACAGAAAGAATACAAAATACAATACAAAAGAAAAAAAAACTGGGCCTATGAAATTAATCTAACCACTGGTCCAAAACCATTATTGTCCATTTATTATATTTGTTTATTATTAATTCAGCGCACTTATTTCTGCAGTAAAATGAAGGAAAATATATGTGCATTTGTACATATATTCAGTGTTACTAGAAGCATTCACTTTATAGCATTTATTATCCTGCTCTTTTCTACTTAATATATTATGAGCAATTTGCCAATTCATTAAATCTTCCTTTAACATGATCTTAGGTGGATACATAATATTACATTCTATGGTTAGGTCATAGTACAATGTTTTTATTTTAAATTTAGTTTTTTCTTCATTTTTATCATTGAAAACAGTACTCTAATTGCCATTAAAATTTCTTTATATTTAAATTCATTTTGAAAGTATTAATACAATCATACTGAAGTTATTTATCCTGATTTTTATGAATGCCTTATATTGATTATATATTGTCCTAATTCATAAAATATAAAAGTAGCATTTAATGCACACATAATGTATACATAAAAGTAGCATTTAATGAACACATAATATTTAGTGATATGTGCTAAAATTTATAATAAATTTCTAAATTTCTAAATTTTAAAAATTTATACATCATAGCTGTACATATTTTGGGGGAATGTGATATTTTGATATATGTAGATAATGTGTAATGATCAAATCAGGGTAATTGGGATACCCATTGCCTCAAATATTTATCTTTTCTTTGTTTTAGGAACATTACAGTCCTCTCTATTTTGAAATACACAATAAATTATTGATAAATATAATTTCCCTACTGTACTATTGAATACTAGAACTTATTCCTTCTGTCCAGCTTTATTTTTTTACCCATTAATGAACTTCTCTTTATCACCCTGCTCCTGTGGGTTCCTAGGCTCTGGTAACCACTATTCTATTCTCTACCTACATGAGATCCACTTTTTTAGCTCCCACTTCTGAATGAGAATATGTGATATTTGTCTTTCTGTGCCTGGCTTATTTCACATAACATAATAACCTCTAGTTCCATCCATGTTGCTGCAAATGACAGGATTTCATCTGTTTTTATGGCTGAATAATAGTCCATTGTGTATATTTACCACATTTTCCTTATGCATTCATTTGTTGATAGATGTTATATTGCCTATTGTGAATAGTGCTGCTGTAATAAACATGGGAATGTAGATATCTCTTCAATATAGCAATGCTCTCTCTTTGGATATATACTCAGCTGTGGGATTGCTAGATCCTATGGCAGTTCTATTTTTAGTTTTTTGAGGAACAGCTATACTAATTTACATTTCTACCAAGAGTATGTGAGTTTCCCCTTTCTCTGAATCCTCACCAGAATTTGTTATTTTTTTGTCTTTTTGATAGTAGCCATTCTGAGATGAAATGATAGCTCATTGTGGTTTTGATTTGCATTTTCCTGATGATAGGTGATGTTGCACATTCATTCAGTTCTTATACATTTGAAAATTTATATTGATAATATACATAAACACATACATACTTCTTTGATTATTATCTCGGTTCATAATTGATACTACTGGCCAAAGGTATAACCATATATAAGGCTCTGTGTAAGGAGGCTGGATAATTTCCTACTAACTAAGATGTTTTTCGACTGTCACCATTAACAATTAAAACCCTGTCATATGTACTATTGTAAACACTCTGTTCTACTCTAAAAATAAATTGACAGCTTGATCGGTAAAACAAAATGTTGTGTTTATTTTCATTTCTTTGAATACCAATGAAATTTGACCTGTTTTCAACTTTAAAAACCATTTTAACAGTTTTCTGTTGCAATTATGTTCTAAACTACTTTTGTCAATGGAGGGGTTATTTTTATTCTTACATATTTCTGAAAACCTTGGACTTTACTTGTTTCTTTTAACATGTGAAGGGTTTTCTTCCTGAAGTGGTAAGAGTGATACTTATTCCCCATGTTTTCTCTTTTCCTTCTCTTGACTCATCTCTGGAGAAGGAAAATTTTGCCAGAATTCACTGTTTATAAGATGATTGGATTAGCCTCGACTGTATTCACTGTATACAGTGCAAGATTTAAAATAGTTTCCAAGCAAGTCTGGGCAGGATGAATTTTTCTGCACTATCCAAGCAACAAATTGGCAGGGTAGCATCTAGTATTTACCTAGAGTGAGTAATAACATCCTCACTTTAGGCCCTCTACGTTTCTTTTCTCATCAGAAATTCAAACAGTGGTGTTGGTTTTCTTATTTTTCTTATCTTGTTGATGGCCCTACTTCAAAACAATTGTCAGTGTCTTCCGAGGTACAGCTAGATCCTCTTGGATAGATTGAAGGAAAATTTTCACCAAGTTCCACTGACTCTAACATGTTTTAAAATTTTTAGTTATTATGGCTGTATAATATTTGTATATATGTATAGGGTACATAATAGTTATATATATTTATAGGGTATATATTTATAGTTATATATATGTGTGATGTTTTGATACAGGAATACAATATGAATTAATCAAATTAGGGTAACTGGGGTAGCTATCACCTCAAGCATTTATCATTTCTTTGTGTTAGGAATATTTCAATTCCACTCTTTCAGTTATTTTAAAGTATATCATAACTTATTGATTATAATCACTTTATTGTGCTATTAAATATTATTCATTCTAACTATATTTTTATACCGATTTTAACCATAACATTTTGAAGTAGTATAAATGGGTGCCTGAAATACAAGATTTCAAATTTCAAGTCATTATAGGAGTTGAATAATAAAATTAAAAGTCATCATGGCATTAAGTGGTTCTCTAATGTAGATCAACTTTTCAACGGTTGGTCCATAAGCTCATATTGGTCCACAAACTGTTTGTTGACCAACCTGCAATGAGAGTAGTATAAAATTAAGAACAAACATTGGATATTTTTTTAATTGTTTTACTTTAGGGCACCATTATCCTATTTTATAAAATTATCAATTCTCAATGGACTGGGGGAAGAAAAAACTAGTCCTTTGCCACAACAACCTTAAGAAACATTCCACTAACATTTATTTTTTTCCAAGCCCAGGTTCTCTACTCAACAGTCCACTCACATGTGATCAGGAAGATTTAGCCCCACTCATTGTTTAATGCCCCTTGCAGCTACTCCTTTGTTGAATCCTGTTGTTATTATTTTTATTTTTATTTTTTTGCTTTTCGTATTGTTTTGGATGTAGAAATCCCCAAAACATAATACATGTATGGATCAAACTGTTTAGAAAATGAATTTTAAAGTATTGCAAAAGATTCAGAATCTCACGAAGTAGATGAGAATCATGTAACAGAACAAATATTACAGAAACAAAATTATAGCAAATTAGGATCTGGCATATTCGATCAGTTAATTTAGAAGTTAAAAATAAATAAAAACATAGTTAACATGATAGAAAATTCAAGTAGAAGCGTTTACATAAGAAAAGATTGACAGAGACCTTGGAAAACTGTGAAAACAAATACATTAGCAAAAATGAGTCCTATTGTTTATGGATTAGAAGACTCAACAAAGTACTTATGTCATTTCCCATCCAATTGTTCTATGGGTTTAATGCAATTCCTATTAAAATCCCAGTGAGCTTTTGTTGTAGACATAGAGCATATCCTAATGTTTATATGTAAATTTACAGGCCTTAGAATGAAACAATTTTGAAAATAAAAGATTAAAGCGGGAAAAATCATACTACCCAATATTATTATGCCTATCAAAATGGGTAAAATTAAAAAAAAATAATGACAACAAAAGCTGGTGAGAATGCACAGAAACCTGGCCACTCATACGTTGCTGGTGACGTGTAAAATGGTACAGCCACTCACCAAAGAGTTTGGCAGTTACTTATAAAACTAAATATGTAATTGCCATAGGAACTAGCATTTGTGCTTATGGGCATTCATCCCATAAAAATAAAAACTCATGATTGCACAAATACTGTATAAAAATGTCTACAGCAGGTTTGTCTGTAATAGCCAAAAACTGGAAACAGCCCAGATGCCCTTCAGCAAATCGAGTACATTCATATCATGGACTATTACTCAGCAGTGCATAGGGAAAGCTAGTAGTGAGCCACGTAGCTGCACAGCTGTCTGGTTCCATGTATATAACTTTCTTGAAGTGAAAAGATTTAAATGTTAAACAGATTAGTGGCTGCCAGGGATTGGAGTGGTTGAGGATGGGGTGGAGGGGGGTGAGGTTATCAAAGGCCAATAGGAGCCACTGCTTTGTATCTTGACTGGGTGGTGAACACATGCACCACACAGGTGTTACAATTGTATAGAGCTAAAAAGACACACACACATAAATGAATACAAGTAAAACTAGAGACTCTGAATAAGATCAGTGGATTCCATCACAGTCAATAACCTGGTTGTGATAGTGTATTGCAAGATAGTACCTGTGGAGAAACTGTGGGTAGAGGTTATATAGGATCTTTCTGTAGTCTTTCCACAACTGCATGGGAATTTATAATTATCTCAAAATTAAAACTTTGGTTTAAAAAATTGATGTTGCCATAAGATCTTGCTATGAATGTCAACTGTAAAATTCAGGTTCTCATTATCACATAATTTTGGTTGAAAATGAAACTACCTTTTCTTTGAGAATAATAGTTTATGCATTATCTTGATACATTTTAGTCCTATTACACAAGATAAAGTCCCTATCAAATTATCCTATTATTATACACTGTGAAAATTTGGTTCCTATTATACTATCCCTGAACTCATTTTAAAGGATGACTTTTCCTGGTAATAATTATCATATACGGTAATGAAGACTTCCTCCGTCGAAATGACAGTAGGTCCCCCTAGTGCTACTGTAGAATTTCCTGGAAAGCACAGGCACAGGCAGCTGCATCTCTTGAATCTCTGTGGTTGTCTGGAAGATGGTGTCATCAGAGTGGGCTTGGGAGAGGATCCACCCAGGGGCCAGGGTGGAGGGCATGTCTGGGGTCCTGACTGTTGTCAACTTTGGATGTCTGAGTCCATGACAGGCATGAGGGGGAGGTGCCCGGCAGCTCTGCCATCGTTTGGGCAGGCGAGTGAGCTCTCTTACAAAGAACAAAGCTTGTTTCAGGGTCAGCTGCCCACTGTGTTTGCCATTTCACTTCCATAAGTTAAATAAACTAGTAAAAATTCCTCCAGGATTCTGGTTGCCTGTCTACTTTGGATTTTGGTTTATCATTTTCTGTGGCTTTGAAGGTTTTGTAAGGGGAAATCGGAATAAACTAAGTGGGAGACTTTTGGCCCAAGACCAAGAAGTTAGAAAGCTGGTCTTTGCCTTCCAGGCTTTACATGGGTGTTTTTTTGATTAGAAAAGATTTTTGGTGCAATAAATAGTTCTGATTTTTCTTAGTGATTCTTTTCTTTCTTTTTAAACTTCTGTGAAAATCAGACTAATGTAGCTTTAGAGTTTCTAAAATATTGACTGAACTTATTTTTATATTAATATTTAATACATTCATATATCAGGTATCTATTTTGTCTTTATTTTGGCTAAGAATTCTCATGAAACTCTATCTGAGCCTTTCTTCCAAAATTTAACTTCTCTGCAATATATAAAATAAGCATTTATTCCCAACTAGCCTGTGATGCTAAATATATTATTTATTAAATTATTGTGTCTATTTCTGAGCTTCAGTTTCTGTGAGCTATTAATATTCTTGTAGCACACTGCAATTTAATGATATAAATTGCAAAGGGGAGTTCTGGTTTTAATATCTTTTTGCACAATTTCTTTGAATACTCTTGTTCATTTACTCTGATAGATAAACTTAGAAATTACTTTGTCCAGGTAAAAGAAGATCCTACTCTATTTTTAATTGAGTCATCACACGTTGATTTAGTAAGAATTGTCATGTTTGGCAAAATTCAGTCTTCATATTTAGGACTGACATATTTCCTCATGTATTCAAGTTTTCTTCTTATGATCCTCAGTAAAGTTTTATGATTTCTTCAGAGAAAATCTGGTCATTATTTGTTATAGGTATTCTTAAGAAATTGTTATATTTTCTTGCTATTTTAAATAGAATCTTCAACTACATTTTCCAAAAGGTTATGATTTAAATACATGATATAAAAGAAAATACATCTATTTTTTCATTTACATTAATGGTGGCTGAGAAGCCTGAATTGCAATAACAATATTGAAGTTTGGACCCTTTGAAGAAGTTCCTGACTATAATGTTGATTTTGCAGCACTCAAACAATAGAAGCCAATTCACTGAGCAAAAAAATAGTTTCCTCACGTGTGCATCACATGGAAAATTTCTCATTAGTATATGTTGGTATGTGAAACGTATTTCCAGCCAAACACTCTTGATGTCATTTATGTTTTTGCGTAGACAGTGTCAAAAGGGAATATACTTATACTCTTATTGCTGAATCCATCCATTATAAAGAAAAAGGGTCAAAATTTCCTGGAATAAGGGAAATGCAGGACATAATTGATGCTACATTGCAGTTTCTGAATTTATCTCAAGTTTCTCTCTTATTTGTTCTTGTTGAGTAACAGAATCTCTGACTCTAGAGTTTATAATGCCAAAAAGGAACCTTTGTAAACCAGGTATTTTGATGTACATATTGTCTTGGAAACTTCAAAGCAACAGTACTATGTGCAGGGAGTTACTTAGGAGAATGTTAATTATAGATGACTCCCAGGGAAATAAATTATCAATTATATCTGAGTATTTCAGTATTTCCTCTGAAATGGTAATAATGCACCTTAAGTTCCAGTATTATCTGATAGGATGCTGTAATTTCAGCTAACACTTGTCAGGAGGCTTGTGGCATCTTTTTAAATCACAGATCTTAATGAAAGCTTTGTCAAGACCTAAGCTAAGTAAATTTGTTTCAGGTATCAAAGGGAATTACATTTCCTTTTGTCCCTCTATATTCAGGCTAAAAACAAAGGGAAAATTAACTTAGAAAGTTAATCACTTGCTGCTGGGGTGGAACAAAAATCCTAGCAATATTGTACTAAATACTGTTTTGGTGACCATTTAAGGATATGAGGCTAATTACAAGCCAAGTGCAAAATCAAACTTAAAATTAGTATTGAAATGAATTATCCCATCAAAGAATTGAATTCTTTGTGGTCAAAACAGATTCCTAACATAAAAGATATAGAATTTTAATGTAAAACTGGAAATATTTACCTTAGGGACACCAATCTGAAAACTCCCATGCTTTGTATCATTATATTTTCCTCCTTCTCCTCTTCCTGCAAAAGAGCAGGACAGATTTATCTCAAAGAGGAGGCAGGGGCATGATCTCTTATTTTCACTTTCCTCTACTACCTCTTTTGGATGCTATTCTTCTGCCATGTTGTGGCAGAGGAAGGAGAGAGAAAATGGAAAAGGCTTCCTTCAATTCCCCATGGGTTGGCTTTCTTTCAGCTTCATAGCCTTTAAAGGACTGCTTGCATGGCCTTTTGTGCTTAACCCATCTGTTAGGATTGAATTGTGTCCCCTAAGATTTTTATGTTAAAGTCCTCACCTTCAGTACCTCTGAATGTGATCTTATTTATAAATGAGGTCTTTATAGGGATAATCAAGTTAAGACAAGGTCATTGGGGTGGGACCTAATTCACTATGACTGGTATCCTTATAAAAAGGGGAAATTTGTACACAGAGACAGACACACACCGGGAAGACCTGTGAAGTTCATGCCATGTGAAGCGAAGGCAGAGATTGGAGTGATGCATCCACAAGCCAATGGACACCAAGATTGCCAATAAATCACCAAAAATTAGAAGAGGGGTGTGTAACAGATCCTTTTCACAGCCCTCCAAAGAAACTGACCCTGCTAATTTCTTGTTTCAGACTTCTGGCTTCCAGAACTGTAGGACAACACGTTTCTATTTTTTAAGCCACCTGGTTTGCAGTGTTTTGTTATGGCAGCCCCAGAAAACTAATACATCGGTCAAAGGAGACACCCCAAATTCTATGTAGAAATTCTCCCTAGGTCTCTGGCTGATCCTAGAAATACACATGCACAAGAAGAATACCTAAAGACAAAAGAACTATGCTGAAACTTAGGCTGCTTCCTCAGAGACAGAGTTTGCAATTTGAGTCCTGCCAAGTTAATTCTTTGCTAAAACAAAACATCAATACTCTTTGCAAAAAAAATTAGCAAAGTCCCGAGTCTTACAATGTGCTGGATGTAGTTCAAAATTGCTTGACATACAGAGAACCAGTGAAATAAAAGTAAAAATTTAACTGAGTTGAAGCCAGAGATGACCCAGATGTTGTGCTTTTTTTAGTTTTTTAAGGGTAAAGAAAGCTATTATAACTTTGCTTAATAAAAGAAAGTAAAATATGCTTATAGTAATGAAAAGGTAGGAAATATTAGAAAAAGAAACAAAGGCTATAAAAACCTTATGGAAATCCTAAAACTTAAAAAATGCACTATCTGAAATTTAAAAAAAATCAGAAGAATGCAGATGAGAAAGAAAAGAGACATTCAATTTGAAAATAGTTAAAATTTTCCACATCCTCATTAGGACTTAGTATTTTTTTTTTTTAAATTTCAGCTATTACTTTGCAGTCCCACCAGCAGTGTATTAGTGTTCCTGTCTCTCTGCATTCACACCAACATTTATTGTTTTAGGACTTTTTGATAAAGGCCATTCTCACTGGAGTTAAGTGATATCTCATTGTGGTTTTGATTTGCATCTCTCTGATGATTAGAGATGTTGAGCATTTTTTCATATGTTTTTTGGCCATTCTTCTGTCTTCTTTTGAAAAATTTCTATTCGTGTCCTTTGCCCACTTTTTGATAGGGTTGTTTGATTTTTTTCTTGCTGATTTTCCTGAGTTCTAAATAGATTCTAGTTATCAGTCCTTTATCGGCTGTGTAGCATGTGAAAATTTTTTCCCATTCTGTAGGTTGTCTGTTTGCTCTCATGACAGTTTCTTTGGCTGTGCAGAAGCTTTTTAATTTAATCAGGTCCCATTTATTTATTTTTGTTGTTGCTGTGATTGCCTTTGGTGTCTTCCTCATAAATTCTTAAACAGATATAAGTAGACCTACCATTTGATCTAGCAATCCCATTATTGGTCATCTACCCAAAAGAACAAAGGACATTCTATAAAAAAGACATCTGCACTCAAATGTTTATAGCAGCACAATTCACAATTGCAAAGATGTGGAAACAACCCAAGTGCTCATCAATACATGAGTGGATTAATGTGGTATATGTGTACCATGGAGTACTACTCAGCTATAAGAAACAATGGTGATATAGTACCTCTTGTATTTTCCTGGATAGAGCTGGAACCCATTCTACTAAGTGAAGTATCCCAAGAATGGAAAAATGAGCACCACGTGTACTCACCATCAAATTGGTTTCACTGATCATCACCTAAGAGCACATTTAGGAATAACATTAATTGGGTGTCGGGCAGATGTCGGGCAGCCGGGAGAGGCATGGGTGTATACATACATAATGAGTGCGATGCACACCATCTAGGGGATGGACACACTTGAAGCTCTGGGCGGGGGGGGGGAGGGCAATATATGTAACCTAAACTTTTGTACCCCCATAATATGCTGAAATAAAAAAAAAAAGAATGTGTATAAGGTGACTCACACCTTTCTAACAGAATTTTGAGCCAGTATTTTCCATTGTATGCAGGCCTATGTGGCATTTCTTTTTTTAATTTAAGTTTTCTTTAATAATTAAAGCACTTCAAATATAAAAAGTAAAAAGAATATAGCATAAAAAAATTTTTCAGCTATTATAGTAGGTATGTGGCCATAGCCTACTGTGGCTTTAATTTATATTTCCCTAATGGCTAAGGATGTTGAAAATATCTCCATGTGCTGATTTGTCATCCATTTATGCTCTTTGGTGATGTATCTGCTCAAGTCTTATTTCCATTTTCTAATTGGATTGTTTGTTTTCTTATTTTTGAGTTGAGAGTTTATATTCTGGATACGAGTCCTTTGTTGGAATATGTTCTTATCCTCCTCAGTAGGAGGGCTGGTTGGAATTAGTAAATGCACAATTGGTGGAAGTAAAAGTGTGCATCTTTATTATTAAGGGATGTGTGTAGAGTATTCTAGGTTGATATTTTCCTTCAGCACTTTAAAAATATTATGCCAGATAGCATAAGGCTTTTGGTTATGACAGTACCAGCTGTAGCAAACCAATATTCTTCATCAAAATTTGACCTCCTGTTCATACACTTGCTCAGGCAATCACTCTATGATTTTATAAATATATATAGACACACATAAACATATATATTTATATACACACATACATATACATGTCTTGCAAAAGGAGTTCAGAGTTTTTGTATTGAGCATCAGAATCTAAAATCCAGAAAAGTGATACTCTCCTGGTTGATTCTTTCCCTCCCAGATCCATCACTAACTCCTCCTGTTTCAGTAGTTATCAGGATTTCAGGAGGATTTCTCAGGAAAGGATTCCTTATCCTTAATATCCACTTGCTAAATATTCTAATTATAACTCTTGAAGAATTGGAGAGTTAAAAATTTTTTACTATGAAAAAAATATTCTAAAAATATACAGTACCTCTTAATTTCTACATCTGACCCATTTTGCTTGATTTCTTCATCTGACATATTTTGTTCTTAAACCCCTCTTTGCCAATTTGGATTTTCTTCCTCTCCTTTTCTTCCTTTTTTTCCCCCCTTCTCCAACCCTTGTTCCTCTGAGAGTATACCTCCCGATAAACCCTTAGCGTCGAAGTGTTGCCTCTGACTACATTTCCTACAGAACTGGGCTAATAAAACTGGCAAGTGAAATTGACAAATGGGTTTTTGATGAAGAATATTGGTTTGCGGCTGTTGATGATGTTGCAATCAAAAGCTTTAGGCTATTTGGCACTGGGCTGCCCTGCACTGAAGTGTGTGTCCTCCTCCCCTCCCCACCTTCTCAGAGTAATCTGATGAGTTCTCAGATGCACTTTGGAAAGCGCAGTTGAGAAAAGGCAGGCGGAGGGCACCTTCTGTAGGTCTTCATAGCACTTTTTCCTTGGACCTTCACGGCGTAGCTGCCCTCTATACATATGTACGACGTCAGTGTTCTCTGCATCACCCCTTGTTGTCTGTGCATTATTTATTACTGATGAGAACTCTGTACCTATCATTTATAGAACACATAAGGTCATTGCTTTTGATTCCCTTTTGCTCTCAAAGGGCATTTAAACAAAGCACGATATTCAGTCTGAATGGCGTATGCTTCAGGAGAGGGGAGCAGAGTGCTCAAATACAGCCTGCTTTCGTTACGTGAAAGTTCACCGCAGAGGAATTAAACAATCTTGTTTTATAGTCCTGTTGCTCTGTTTCTTTTGAGATCTAGTACCTTATTACTTTATCGTATTATTGGAGACCCACTATACATCTAAAATTGTGTTCTTAAAGCTCTAGTTCATCTCAACAAGTATCGATCAATCACTTTTATATACCCTATATTGCTATATATTTAAACCAAGGAAGATACAAATGTAATCTGTGCTGTAAAACGTATTCTCAAGTGACATACAATGAGAGAATTGGGAGAAGACCTGGCTCACACACATGGAACAATCAGGTAACACAAGACTGAGTACAGAAGAAAAGTGCTAAAGGAAATATACACTATCTTTGAAATGAATGTGACAAACCATGACTGCCAAGTGGTCACAATGGGAAGAAATCTTTTTTTTTAATTTTTAAAAAATTTTTAATTATTTCGGGTACATAATAGTAGCATATCTTTATAGGGTACATGTGATGTTTTCGTACAGTCATACAATGTGAACTAACCAAATCAGGGTTATTGGGGTATCCATCACCTCAGGCATTTATCATTTCTTTGCATTAGGAATATTCCAATTCCACTCTTTTAGTTATTTTAAAGTACACCCTAATTCATTGTTGATTACACTAACTCTGTTGTGCTATCAAATATTATTCGTTCTATCTAACTATATTTTTACACTCATTAACCAACCCCATTTTATCCTCCCCTCTCCACTACTCTTCCCAGCCTCTGGTAATCATCAGTCTACTCTCAGTCTCCATGAAATCAAATGTTTTTAATAATTATATCCCATATATAAGTGAGACCATGTGAGATATGTATTTCTGTACTTGGCTTATTTCACTGAACATAACGTTCTTCAGTTCCATCTATGTTGTTGCAAATGGCAGGATTTCCTTCTTTTTGTGACTATGTAATATTCTATTGGATATATATGCCACATTTTCTTTATCTATTTATCCACTGATGGACGCTTACGTTGATTCCAAATCTTGGCTATTGTGAATAGTGCTGCAGTTAACATGGGAGTGCAGATATCTTTTTGATATACTGATTTCCTTTCTTTGGGATTTATATTAATACCTAGCAGTGGGATTTCTGGGTCATATGGTAGTTCTATTTTTAGTTTTTTGAAGAGCCTCCATACTCTTCCCCATAGGTTGCACTAAGTTACATTCCCACTAGTAGTGTATGAGGGTTCCCCTTTCTCCACATCCTCTCCAGCATTTATTACTGCTTGTTTTTTTCATAAAAGCCATTTTAACTGCGGTGAGATGGGTGAGATGATATCTCATTATAGTTTTGATTTGCATTTCTCTGATGAATAATGATGTTGAGCGTTTTTTTCATATATCTGCTGGCTATTTGTATGTCTTCTTTTGAGAAATGTCTATTCAGATCCTTTGCTCATTTTTTAATTAGATTATTTGAATTTTTTTTTCTATTGTATTGTTGGAGCCTCTTACATCCTCTAGTAATTAATCCCTTGCCAGATGGGTAGTTTGCAAATATTTTCTCCCATTCTGTGTCTCTTCTCTTTGTTGACTGTTTTCTTTGCCATGCAGAAGCTTTTTAGTTTGATGTGATCCCATTAGTCCAATTTTGCTTTTGTTGCCTGTGCTTTGGGGCTATTACTTAAGTCTGTGCCCAGACCAATGTCCTAAAGCATTTCCCCAAAGTTTTCTTTTAGTAGTTTCATAGTTTCAGGTCTTAAATTTAAATACTTAATCCTTTTTTATTTTATTTTTGTATATGGCAAGATGTAAGGGTCTAGTTTCATTCTGCTACATATGGATGTCCAATTTTCTCTGCACTATTTTATTGAAGAGACTGTTCTTTCATTATATCTTCTTGGCCCCTTTGTCGAAGATAAGTTCGCCATAGATGTGTGGATTTATTTCTGGGTTCTCTATTATGTTCCAGTGGTCCATATGTCTGTTTTTATACCAGTACCATGCTGGTTTGGCTATGACAGCTCAGCTCTGTAGTATAATTTGAAGTCAGGTAATGTGATTCCTCCAGTTTTGTTCTTTTTTGCTCAGGATGGCTTTGGCTATTCTGGGCCTTTTGTGGTTCTATATAAATTTTAGGATTATTTTTTCTATTTCTGTGAAAAATGTCGTTGATATTTTGATGGGGATTGCATGAAAGCTGTAGATAGCGGTAGTATGGACATTTTAACAATATTGATTCTTCTAATACATGAGCATGGAATATCTTTGCATTTTTTTGTTACCTCTTCAATTTCTTTCATCGATGTTTTATAGTTTTCAATATAGAGATGTTTAACTTCTTTGGATAAGTTTATTCCTCAGTATTTTACATTATTTGCAGCTACTGTCAATGGGAATACTTTCTTGGTTTCTTTTTCAGATTTTTTACTGTTGGCATATAGAAATGCTACTGATTTTTGTATGTCAATTTTGTATCCTGCGACTTTACTGAATTTAGTTATCAGTTCCAATACTTTTTTTTTTTTGTGGAGTCTTTAGGTTTCTCTAGATATAAGATCATATCATCTTTAAAGAAGGATAATTTGATTTTTTCTTTTCCATTTGGATGCCCTTTATTTCTTCTCTTATCTGATTGCTCTAGTTAGAAGTTCCAATACTATGTTGAATTATGGTGGTGAAAGTGAGCATCCTTGTCTTGTTCTAGATTTTAGAGGAAAGTCTTTCAATTTTTCTCCATTCAGTATGATACTAGCTGTGGGTCTGTCATATATGCCTTTTATCTTGTAGAGGTAAACTCTTTCAATACCCATGTTTTTGAGAGTTTTTATCATGTAGGGATGTTGAATTGTATCAGATGCTTTTTCAGCATCAATTGAAATGATCATATGGTTTTTGGTCTTCGCTCTATTGATATGATGTATCATACTGATTGATTTGCATATGTTGAATCATTCTTGGATCCCTGGGACGAATCCCACTTGATCATGAAGAATAATATTTTTGTTGTGTTGTTGAATTGGGTTTGCTGGTATTTTGTTGAGGATTTTTGCATCTATGTTCATCAGAGATACTGCCCTATACTTTTTTGTTGTGTCTTTGTCTGGTTTTGGTATCAGGGTGATACAAGCCTCGTAGAATGAGTTTGGGAGTATTCCCTCCCCCTTGTTTTTTTTGGAATAGTTTAAGTAGGATTGATATTAGTTTTTCTTTGAATGCTTGATAGAATTCAGCAGTGAAGCCCTTGGGCTCTGGGATTTTCTTTTATGGGAGATTTTTTATTCTTGCTTCTATCTCATTACTTGTTATTGGTTTATTCAGGTTTTAGATTTCTTCGTGGTTCAGTCTTGGTAGGTTAAATGTGTCTAGGAATTTATCCATTTTTTTCTAGGTTTTCCAGTTTATTGGTATATAGTTGCTTTTAGTAGTGTCTGCTGATCCTCTGTATTTCTACAGTATCAGTTGTAATGTTGCCTTTTACATATGATTTCATTTATTTGGGTCTTCTCTTTGTTTTCTTTAGCTAGTATGGGTAGGAAAAAAATTTTATCTTTTCAAAAACCCAACTTTTCATTTTGTTGATCTTTTGTATTTTTTAGTTTTATTTTCATTTATCTCTGCTCTGGTCTTTGTTATTTCTTTTCTTCTACTAATTTTGGGTTTGGTTTGCTCTGCTTTTTCTAGTTTTTGGAGATGCATCCTTAACTTGTTTGTTTGAAGCTTTTCCACTTTTTAGATATAGGCACTTATTGCTATAAACTTGCCTTTTATTATTGCTTTTGCTGTATCCCACAGGTTTTGATATGTTGTGTTTTCATTTTTATTTGTTTTGAGAAATTTTTAAATTTCCTTCTTAATCTCTTCATTGACCTATTGATCATTCAGGAGCATATTGTTTATTTCCATGTGTTTGTATAGTTTCCAATGTTCCTGTTGTTATTTTTAGCTTTATTCCATTGTGGTCAGAGAAAATACTTGATCTGATTTCAGTTTTTTTTGAATTTTTGAAGACTTGTTTTATAGCCTAACATATAGTCTATCCTTGAATGATCCATGAGCTGAGAAGAATGTAGATTCTGTAGCTGTTGAATGAAATGTTTGGTAAATATCTATGCTTCTTAATTAGCATACAGTCTTATAGCCTAGAAACAATTGTCCATGACTATTGGCTCCTCCTTGTAGGTTCTTGACTTTACCCAGGTGACTTTTCCTTTCCATAAGAAATATCTGACATTTTCAGATTAGTAGTTTTCTTAGACTGCTTTCTGCCTATGGTAGTTTGCAAGCTCAGCATCATCTTTTCATTTTGTATCTTCTCTGTTACTTTTAGTCCTACATGGTAATATTTTTGCAAGGTGCAATTCTCTTTAGTTACCTCTGAACCTCCTTTGAATTGCATTAGGGACCCTCCAGTGGTACAAAGCCACCCCAACAAATCTCAGCTTAATCTTTCTGAGGTCTCAATAGAGTGTTTTGTAATTACAGCCTTAGCTTCATCTTTAGACCTTGTTTCTTTGAGAGTGTCTTGGATTTTATCAGTGCCTAGAAGCCATTTCTTAGTTTTAGCATCATTTGGCATCTAAGGAGGCTTGAAGTGAGAAATGGCATTATTGTTTGTGAACTCAAAAATTCTTGGCTTCTTTATATTTAATAGTTTTTTCTTTAGCTTATCTCTGCCCTCTTATATTGTACCATAGGTGATGGAAGGAAGTCAGGAAGCACTCACAAGAGTCTACCTAAAAATCTCCTTGGCTGGACCATTCAGCTCATTAGGTGCACTTTTCATTTTCAAATTATCACAGGTGATGCAAAATTTTCTGCCACTAACAAAGGTCCCCTTTTCTTAGCCAACAAATTTTCCTTCTTTTATTTTAATGCCTCGCTTTTTCCTAATCCCTCATAGACAGCTAACTTAAGTGTTGCCTGGCTTCTGCCTAGAATTTCTTATGGCGCTTCCTTTGTCTCCCACTTCTCTGTCTTGAGTCATGTCCACATGTTTTCATTTGTTATAAAATCAACCCACTTCTAGATTCCAGATCCATTCCTGTAGCTGTGGATGAATACCATGGTGCTTCAAAATTTAGTGGATTAAAATAATGACAACATTTATTTTGCTGCAGAATCTATGATTTGGGCCAGGCTCAGTGGGCCTGACTCATCTCTGCTTCACTCACCTGTGGGCTCAAATACGCTCTGGCAGTCTGTGTTGTACTTAACTTAAGCATCCACACATGGCCTCTCCATTTATTTTGCATTCCTCGGGGCATTGTGGCTGGGTTGTGAGGGCAAGTATACTGAGAGAGAGAGAGAGAGAGAGAGAGAGAGACTCCACAATATAACTTAGCATGAGAAGTCACATAGCATCATTTCTACCACACTTTATGGGTCACAGTGGTAACACACCACTGAGAAAATTCAAGGTAAAGGAACATGTACTCTGATTCTTAGTTGGACTTTTAGCTGGAGAAGTGTCATCAGATTGTAGGAAGAACACATGGAGGGAAACACAGACACACACAAACGTACACATGTGGACATGCACACACACACACACACACACACAAAGCCATCTTCAGAAAATACAAGCTGTTACAAAGTAGTAGTGTGAATACAGCTAGTATTGTAGTAGAGGCTGTATATGCAAAGATTAAGCACAATTATTTTGCAGTCAGACAAAGGTGAGCTCAATTCCCCTACCTGCTGCTTACAGCCCATGCAACACCAACCAAATGAAATAACGTCTGTGTCTGTTTCTTCACGTGAGAAATATCTTATTATAGTACAGTGAACATGTCTTAGTCCATCTGGGCTGCTGTAACCAAATACCGCAGACTGGGTAATTTATAAACAACAGAAACTTGTTCACCATTAGAGAGGCTGGGAAGCCCAAGATCAAGGCACCAGCAGATCTGATGTCTGGTGAGAGCTTGCTCTCTGCTTCAAGGATGGCACCTTCTCACCACATCCTCACATGGTGGAGGGACCAAAAGGCTTCCTCAAACTTCTTTTATAAGGGCACTAATCCCACTCATGAGAGTGGAGCCATCCTGACCGAATCACTTCCCAAACACCCGCCTCTTACTACGATTGCACTTGGAGATGAGGTTTCAACCATGGTTATTCGGAGGACACAAACACTGAGACCACAGCAATGTCCTATTGTAGTTCCATCCCCCCACTTTCTCCTCATGCCTTGGGTGATTGTTGTCTTGCTTTTGGGGGGGGGCAACTACCCCCAGTATTATAAGAAGTCTTGACAAGGCTATCAATTACCGTACTTACCCAAAGGTGGGAATAGAATTGAGGCTAAGCCACTAAGACTCCTGCCCCTGGGAACTTGAGGCTTAAGCACAGAAACACGGAGAAGGAAAATGGACCAAACTGAGTCATTTCAGGGACAGGGAAGACGCAGAAGAGACTGTCCATGAATCCTTGACTGATGAACTAGCTTTCCAAAGTCCTGGTGACCACAACTTTTCCTTCAATTCTGAAATGTGTTAATAAGAAATGTTTCAAAATCTGTCTTTTTAGGCTTAAATTAACTAGAGTCTGTTTTAATTGGTAACTTATGAAACAGAACATGATAATAAGCCCTATGTCACTGTGCAGCTGTGAGTATTAAATGAATCAATGTATGGGACGCACGTACCTGACACACAGTGAGGATTTATTAACAGTAGTTTATTATTGATCATGATATCAACGGAGAGCATAGCAAGTTCGCCTTCCACTCTTCCCTCCTCCCTCTTTTCAGCCGCTGATTCCTCTGTTGCTGATGGAAGGAGACCAGCAGGCTCTGGTTGTTTTGCAGCCACTGTGGGCTGGATTCCTCTCTCCCGGCAGGCCTCGCTCAGGACTGCTTTCTCATTGATAAGGACGCAGCGGGTCTGTAGGTCACATTGACTTCTGTTCCCAGCACATATCCCTCCCCTGTCTTTGTCATTCACCCCAGCTGCTGTTTCTGTGTATGACACTTTCTGTAGGAAAATGTTCTATATTCGAAGGTAGCCTTGGTTACGCTAGTGAAGCTTCGTTTTCAACAGGTGTGGTAGGTGTGTCGCGCCTCCTCCCGTGTTCTCTGCAAATTAAGCAATTTGCAGTATCCTCCTTAATAGAATAGAATAGTCCTGTTGAGTTTATGATGCCACTGGGCTTTCTCACAGCATCCTGAGGGTTTTGATCACCTCAGACGCAAGTGGAAGTGGTTTCTGACAATCCAGTCATCATTTTATCCACTAGAAAATTCTAGGATGTAATGTAGCTTTATGTTTCATTGGAGAGGATGGAGTGAGCATGGTGTAATGCAATCCTGATGATCTTGCAGCATTTTTATTAGGAAAACAGGTAGAGCTCTGTCCCTGTCAAAGGACATTATCAAGGGATCAGCAATAAAAGAGAAAATAAAAGTTTTTTTTTTTTTTTTTTTTGAGTAGCAGAGCTTCAGGTTAATTCCAGGTTAAGAATGAGACAGTTTGTGCTACTAAAATACAGTGTTCTGGGTGTAAATGTAAAATATCGTACAAGTTATTTAGCCTTTTCCTATGTCTAGGTTTACACAAATGTTATATGAAGATGGAAAAAGGAAATACCTAGTAGGATTTAATGAGATCATGCATATAAAGTGATGAGCATATTGCTTAAGCATCGTATATATTTTATCTATGACTTTATTATTATTATTTTCACTCCTTGCAGGGGAAGGAGGAAGGCAATTTTAAAATGGATGTTTGGAAAGAGTAAAGAGAAAAAAAAGGATTTGATACAAGAATGTTTGAACTCTGGCTTTAGACATTTACCATTGAGAATATAAATTTACTTGTCTGAGTCTCGATTTCCTGACAGTCAAATGTGGATGATAATGTCTTTCTTGCTGAGCTATTATTCAGATTAGACAAAAATTTGCAATTCCCTATTCTGGTAAATATCACATGATAGATGTTTAATAAGAAGTTTGTAGCTATTGAGTTGTGGCCATCCAGGAGGTCAGTCCTATTTATTTTTTGTGACTTTGGATAAGTCCTTCCTCTGGGCACACTTTGTCTACCTACAGAACGAAGAGCTTGAACTGTATTACCTGTATAATTCCTTCCTAGCCTGATGTTTTGAAACCATGTTCTGAAGTGATATTTAATTCTATATGGTTCATTTAGTAATGTTTATTGGGCAGCACTCTGTGGCAAACATATAGATTTTGATTTTTTTTAATTTATAGCCTCTGTCCTCAAAGATCACAGTTGGTATTTGGAACACACACATGGATTATTAGAAGGGAGGTGACAGAATACATTCACTATATTCTAGAAACACAGAAAGGAAGAATACCTAACGTTTCCTGAAGGAGGTGATCCTTCTTTGGAAGATATGAGCCCTAAAGGATGCATAGATTTTAGGCAAAAAAAAGAGTACATCTTTGGAATGGGAAGGGGGCAGTGAGGCATCCTAATATTACCAAAAGCAAGAAGGGTGAGAAATAGGATGGTTTATGGGCAAATGACCACTTACCTACAGACGACGGCAGGTTAGGGCTAAGGCTACACAGGCCGGCAGCCTCAGATCACAGTGAACCTTGCGCACAGGCTGAGTTGTTGGGATCTTAGGTCTAAACTTTATGGTGGTTGGCAGGTTACAGTCATGGACATCGTTCACTTGCGGGTACTTACAATTTTTGAGGATTCCACATTTTACTACTTCCGCACAGTGTGATTCTTGCCTTTGCAATGTAGAATATACATAGATCCTTTCTGGTTGCTAAGGTACATATTTATGATTTAGGCTCTGCCAATCAGACTCAATCCTAATAAATTTGATTTTGGATGTTAATTCCATGAGAAAGCAGGCAGGACATGCAGTATTCACTTTGTTGTCCTGAGAGATTGCAGGGGCAGCGGGTTCTGTGATTGGGAGCAGGACCGGTAGCTTCCTCATCATAGTGGGGTAGTGTGATGTGTGGTTCTGAAAGTTTACCTTGAAAGTTTAGCGAATAGCGTATTTCTCGAGTCTTCCAAAAGTTCTACGAGTTACCTATTTCCATGTATTAGCTCTCTCCCTACCTACCTATCTTGAATGAATTATGTTATATATAACGAGCAACACTGGCAGATGCAGGTATTGAACCCTACACCCAATTTCCTAATATAGAAATCAGGAATTATAAGAGTACCTATCCCAGGAATAATTTAAGAAATAAAATAATTTATTACTTATAAGGTAACCAAATTATTTTACATCACAACTGGAATTTTCTGGGGGAAGTATAACTGATATATTTTATTGATAACTGTTTTGATGTTGTTTCAAATTCCAAAAACTATCTTGTATGAATATTTAAATGGTCCATTTAGTAAATAGACTTTCCTTTGGCTCCAATCATTCCATCTTTTCATTAACCTCACCTTCTTCCAGCTGAGGCATTTTTGAAGTGGTGCCCCCAAGTTTGGTGTGGAGCAGCTTAACAGGTAGCTTCTATCAGAGACACATTGAGGCAGTTGGAGAAGAGTATTTTTTTCCTTCCTAGCCCACTTAGCCACATGAAATGACTTCCTTTGGCCAAAGGGGTGTTGGTGTATGTAACAGTGCTAGTCTGAAGTAGAACCTTTGAGTACTGGCCTATTTCCACATTTCCACTAACCTTCTTGAGTTTCTGCCTTAAGTAATTTGTTATAATTGGGGTTTTTATTTTTTAGAGAGGGGTCGCTCTGTGGCCCAGGGTGGAGTGCAGTGGCACAATCATAGTTCACTGTAGCCTCGAACTGCCAGGTTCAAGGCATCCTCCTGCCTTGGCCTCCCAAGCAGCTGGGATTGCAGGTGTGTGCCTGGCTCATTTGTTGTCATTGTTAAATGGCATTAAGCTAGGCAATGGCATGGCCACATGTGAATTCTAAAGAATCCTTTGGTAGTTTATTAAAGGATTTGAGTGGTGTTAGCTTTAAAATGGAGATGGTCTTGTCTACTGTGAGTGTGACGAGAAGACGTCGCTCACCAGGGGGTGTGTCTTTCCTTGTTTACCTGTCTCAGCACCATGCGTGAAAGGCTGTGATGATTTTGGATGGTGTTGGACAAATCTTTCCAGATGGTCCCAGGGAGAGAATAAGAACGTAGTTTGCATATTTCAGGTGTGTGAAATGACCCAAAAGCCTCTCTGGCCACTTTTTCTTTGTTTTATTTGACATGTAGACAATTTAAGTTTATAAAATACTCAGGAAAACAATTAAGGTGGCAATGCAAAATGTGCTTAACTCTAGACAAGTTCTTGAATACTAAATTAAAGTTAAATTTTTTGAAATAATAAATTATCTTTTTTCATTTTGAGTAGAGTTTTGAATGGCTTTATTGAATGGTAAGGACTCATTCTATACTTGTTCTGCTGACTTGGCTAAATTCTGGACCCAGGACCCGGGATTCCCATACAGTGGAGTCATATATTTAGGCCTCTAATGCAGGGACTTCCTAAAAGAATGTAGGAGTTATTTTTATCGTCAGTAGTTTTTCTGTTATTTATATCCTAACTTTTGGAGCTTAATTCCCCTCATGTGATGTGTGTGTTTGTTATATTAAATATTTTCTCTAACAGCTCTCTCACACCCATGTCAACGAACCCAAAGGGGAAGGGTTCCAGAAAAACTGGAATAGCAAAAGCAAGCATTTACTGAACACCTACTGCATGCCAGATGCTAAGATCAGTCATTTCCTTCAACCCATATGACAATTCAAAGGCACAGGACACATTATAACCCCATTTTTGAGTTGAGGAAACTATTTCAGAGGCAACTCTCAGAACTGCAGATGAGTTGGTGGTTGAGTTATGCTTGAACTCCTGTTCATACACACGTTTCCTGTGTGGTTTTGAAAAGTCCAGTCTGAAGATGCTGCTACTGATTTCATGGATTCCTCCTCCTTCCTGAATGAACAAAGAAAGTATGTTTTTGCCTTGTGGCTCCTAGACTTCTGTGTAAGGAGGAACCATCTGGAATTGGAATCTTGTTTTAGGTTTCATTCCCCAGATTCCAGCTAAGAGATTCGGGCTCCCTAACCCTTCACAGGTCCAGAATCTGCATTTACACACGCGCTTTTGAGAAGCTCAGCTGGAGGGTCTGTGCAGAGCACACGCTCAGGAATGTTTGCTGAGTGCACGAACCTATGGACGAGTCATCCAACATACAATCTCCAGGAAATAAACCGCAGTTACATAAGCACCCAGAATCTGAATTCCCACTGGGACTCTTTTCACATACCTTGCTAGATTAAAAGGGATGGGGAGCTCCCTGTAGGTGAAATAAGTGTCACTATGAACCATATCCCTGATTACTATTGAATCCATCCCCTGTCGCTCAGGGGCTCAGCCCATTTTGTTGCTCGGGGTTAGATATGTGTCCCTGAACCCTTCACTTACCCTTTTCATTATTTCCACTCAAACCTTCCTCCTTATGGAGGCCTTCCGTGGCCTTTCTCTAACAACCTTTACCATTTTCTTTTACTTTTCCTTATTTTATTTCTATCATCATATCTATGACTTTTTGAACTACCTCGCTGGTTTCTTTCCTTGTTTCTCCTTCTCTAGAACAAAAGCTTCACATTATCTGAGTCAGTCTCTCCTACTTACCTCTCTGCAGAAATTAGCTCAGTGTCTTGTTTCCAGTGGGGACCCCATGAATAATTGGCAAATGAATGGATTCCCACATTTGGGTCAGGAACTCTATGTATTTACACTATATCAGGACACTGGGGGAAAAGGTAAAAATTAAACTACTGATTATCTGTCATTTTGGCTATTTTATGAGGCTCAAGTTTTGTGTGGGTTTAACTTGAAGTTTTTCCACTCTTTTTCAAATGTTTTCCCCAAATAGGCCCGATTACATACCAGGCATCCCAGTAGGTCTGTTACCATAGTTTTGGAATCAGCTTTGAAATCCAGTTTTTTCCCAACAATGTCAACTTCACTAGTGGTATCTGTCATCTGGGAAGGAAGCAGGCAGAAGAAAAATGGAAATCAGGCAAGGTTTGGCTCAAAGCTTCCATTAATCCAGGTGTCCAATAGCTGTCTCTTTGTTTACAGAAAGCTAAACAGCAAGTGTGAGATGACGGTTTCAGGGAAGGCTCCTAGACATGGAGAAACAGGCTATCAATGTGATGAAACAGGTGGTAGACTAATTTTCAGGAGGAAAAAAAGATAAACTGCCATATTATGAAGTAAATCCTTTGCAATCTGTTGAGCAGCTAGAATCAGGAAAGGAAAAAAATAAAAGCAGACAACTCACAAGCGTCACAATATTTGCAAGGGAAATTTTTGTTTAATTTATATCGCTTGTATAACTACAGGTGTAGCAAAGATTTAATGCATCTTCAAAAATATTCAAATGCCCACAACAGCAATTCAACAGCTGCAGTTAGAGATGTGTCTCCAACATCAGACTAGAATACACATTGTCACTGTGGAAGAGCAATGGTGGCATTTGCATTATTCTCTCTCTCCTCTTTTTCTTCCTTTTTTTCTTTTTCTTCCTTCCCTCCCTTTCTTCCTTTCTCCATTTTTCCTGTTTAAGAAGACAGAATTGTTTGTGGAGGATGCTGAACTACCACTGTCTTATCACCATCTTAACCTGAAAAATTTCCTGGATGTCAAAAATGCCACATGGAAGACAAATGGAGAAGAGGGCATTGCCACCAAACCAGCAATTAATTCCTTTCTGAGGTTGAGTGTAGCTTTTCACTCACCTGCTGTGTTTCTCATGAACTGCATTATTTAAGGTGATGAGCAAGGTGCTCATCAGCGCTTTTGGAAGGAGGAAGAAACCAAGCATATGCAGATTAGTGTGAGAGTGATGAAGAATTTTCATTCCTGTCTTTTTCCCCTGTGTTGACCTCATTAGAGCTGGAATCAGCAAAGTGAAGTGGAAAACCCATTGGACTGTGAAGAGAGGAAGACTGGGTTTTCTTTTGTGCCCTTGGGCAAGTTAGTAAACTTCTTAGGCCTCAGTTACCTGATTTGTATATTAAGAGAGGTTTGGGATTCCAGTTTATAAGAATGTTCTCCTTTGTAAATTGATTTGTTTCTGGTTCTTTGATAGGCAAGTTTAACAGTAGTAGTAATAAATAAACTGTATGTGCCAAGGACGATTCTGTGCATTTAACACATATCCACTCCCTTAATTCTTACAATAAACCTGGTTAGAACTACACTGATATTACCTTCACTTTCTAGCTGAGAAAATATGAGAAATAAAGAGGTTAAGTAATCTGCCCAAGGTTACTTCATTTGAGCATTGAGCCAGATTTGAACCATGTCTAGAATTAAATATTATCCTCTTATCACTTTGCAAGGAGTTGAGTTTCTATAATCTCAGATTTGGTTATCAGTACTGAGCTTCTCCACTTAGCAGCTGTTTAACTCTTAACACTTAACCTGTTAAGGAGGTTACTGGTTGTGCCTCAATTTCTTCATCTGTAAAAAAGATATTATCACTGTGCTTTCCTCAAAGCTGTTTGGAAGAATTTAATTATATGATACTATTATACTAGTCCAATATTATTTAGTAACAATTTAACTTCCAAACCTCAGTGGCTTAAGAAAAGAAGGATTTGTTTGTCACCGTGCCTCCTGCCCAGTGCAGTCGGTAGGGCTCTTGTTCCGTATAGTGACTCATGGATTCAGGCTAATGGGGACACTGACAGCTGAAGAGTTTCCTGCCCATAGTGGTGCAGGAGACAACTGGAGAGTTGCATGTTCTCACTTCCTACGCTGACTGTGATCCACATCACAGACAGTGGTCATAACTGGTCATGTGGCTTTGCCTAGTGGTGATTTGAGTTAGAAAATGCAGGGGAACAAATAAGATACCAGGTCGTCATTATGCTCTTGCCACAAATAGGAAGGGCTTTCATAACATTCCCAACATGTGCTAACCACTCAATAAATAGTTACTATTGCTACTCTCGGCCTCATCATGATCAAAGCAGTAACAGGCGATCCTTACCTATTATTGGGCATTGCAAAAGTGGTGCTGGGATTTGAAACAGTCAGTATCATGACTTTTTAAGAGGTGATGAAATGTATGAATATTAACAGAAATGAAAAACGGTGGCCTTTTTGGATGCTGACAGGTAAAGTATCAATGCTTCCTAAGTCTTGGGCCAACTTGGAATCATTGCTTATGCAATGAATCCACTCTCATTGAGCTTTTCTTCCTGGGCTGTTTCCATCTGTGTTACACTTAACTCTCCATAAACAACAAAAGTTGGTGTCGCCCATCTCATTGGCTGATTGAATACAGATCATCTTCAACCTTTTATGCTTCATCAGCTCATTTATAAGGTATTACCCTTTATTATGACAGATTTTATGATATTTTGTGATGACCAGCCATGAGGAGAAAAAGGTTTAATGCACTGACATCTAATTTTATTTTCTCTGGTACCTATTCATTTTTTAGAAGCATTTCTTGACTTTGTGCCAGTTTAAGCATGAAGCTTTAAAAAGTAGATGATGACAGGGTTGGGAATTAAACCTTTAAATCAGAACAGGATTGGAAAGACAAATCACAAAGAGATTTCAATCATTTAGCATCCCTTCTTACATGTTAATAAGTGGCTCTCACAAAATAAAAAGCTCATCCTGAGCCTGTTCTCTGTCAAATGTAGGTGTGTTAGGTGTCATTTCAGAGTTAGATGATGAGTTATTAACACCAGCCCAAAATGAGAGAGGGTACAAGCATAGATTGAGCACTTTGTTTCATCTAAAACACTATACTGGATGTTTTACATACATTATCTCACTTTATCTTCAAAAAATACTGCAAGGGAGATATAATTTTTTTCATGTGTTAAAAGGTAAAAAATAAAGTTACAGTTAGAAAGAATAGGTTCTGTGGATCTATTGTGCAGCATGGTAACTACAGTTAATAATAATATATTATATTCTTAAAAATTGCTCTGAGAGGAGATCTGAAATGTTGTTATCACCAAAAACCATGAGGATATAAGGTGGTAAGTGTGTTATTGAGTTTGACTTGATTATTTCAAAATGTATAGATATAACAAACTATCACATTGTATACCATAAACAATTTTTATTTGTCAATTATGTCTTTAAAAGCTCAGAATTTTTTGAAATATAAAAATAAAAACTGGAAGAAAATTGAGTAAATTTAAACTTCCTTCATGTCTGGCTTTGTTTTCCAAAGCAAACGCCTGCTTGCTTGTGTTGCGCACCTGCTGCTTCCTCTGTGGAACGGTCTTTGCCCAGGTTTTTCATGGCTGTCTTCATCTCATCATTTTGCTCTATACAAATTTCTTGGGGTTGAGGGAAGGACCTTTCCTAACCAAAGTTTCCCCTACATGCCAGCCAGCGATTTCTCTTACATCATCCTGAGTTTGTTGCTGTTGTGTTTGTATACATTTCATAATAAGAAAGTACTTTACTGTTTCTGTGTTTACTGACTAGTATGTATTTGTTTTTCCACTAGGGTACAAACTGCTGAGAGCAGGGGCTTGTGTATATCGTATTCACTACTTTATCTCCAGTGCTTAGGAGAATTTCTGGCAAAGATTAATTGCCCAGTGAGTACTTTTTAAAGTTTATCAATATGTTTTTTAGCTAGAGATACTGCAGCTTCAAAAGGGGAAGTTACTTGCTCAAGTTCATATATCATGAAAATGGCAGAGCCGGGTCTAAGACCCAGGCAAGAGCTATAATAGGTGACAGGGCAATTACTTTTATGCCACTCACTGTTCTAAGTGCTGAGTTAACTTTATGTTAACTCATTAAGTAACACTACAACCCTATCAGTTTTAATTCCCATTTTACAGATGAGGAAAATAAAACAGAAAGGTTCAGTAACTCGCCCAAAGTTACTTATCTCCTCCTCTGCACTGTATTGCCTCCCAAGCATAGCTTTTAGAGCATTATTCATTCTTTTGCTTGACAAAACCTAAGAATGCTCTGTAACCTTCTCTGCTCAGGTAAGGGAGACAGGAACTAGAATACAAGTTTTCAATCGTCTACACATGCTTCATTCATGAACCCAATGAATCGTGGTCTGTTTAGTTATAGGCACTCAGTGAATATTTGTTAATTCATGAATGAATTAGTAAAATGGCTTATATTCAAAGAGAACGGAACACTTATTTCAGGATCAGAGAAGCTAGTTGGCTGATATGTTAATTGCTTTACATTGTATCATTTAACCGTACCAAGATTTCTCATAGCTTAGAAGTTATCCCTCCTTTACAGAGGAGGAACCTGAGTAGTCACAAAAAGTTAAGGGTCATTATACTTGTTTACATTCCAATTATGTGTGAGGGTTGAATTTATATCTGGATTCGGAAGGCAGTAAAGGAGTCAAACAGGTATCCATCCAGGTAATGACTCTGCCACTTAAGTTAGTGCCTGGGGGAATTTGTGGATTTCACTTTACCTCTGAGCTTCCATTTACTCATCTTCAAAATGGAAATACTAACAGTGCCTGTCTAATGGCAAAGATCTAACAAAATTTTTTTATGTAAAGTTTTTAAGACAGTACTAACATGTAATACAAAACTCATGGGTGATGGACCCCCAGTCTTGGATAAAGAGCAAACTTTATTCCTTACACTCTGTGCTCCCAAGCCTGTCACTCTTTCTCATAGCAATGAGGTAGTTTGGGGATCAGCAGGGGCCTAGGCATATTACTGTGTCCACCTGCTAGTAGAGGGGAGGGTCCCCACACACCCATCTGGTTGCTTCATATTTGGCAACAGAGAGGGAGGTCCAAGCTCAAGGCAGGCCAGGTCCAGAGTTTAATTCTGGTCCTTCTGCTCATGAGTTGTGTAATCTTTGGAAAATTACTTAACTTCTCTAAGTTTCAATATTCTTCAAATCTGTAAAATGGGATGAATCCCTAAATAATATGGTGTTGTCATAATTATATAAGGCTATATGTGCAGTATATAGCATAGAGTCTGGCTCAAAATTGTTGATAAAAAATATTAGCTAGTAGTACTAACGTCTTTTAAATAAAAATGAATAACTCGAAGCACCAGTTTTGCCTCTCTTGTTAACCTTCAGCCTGGCTACCTTCTTGCTTGCCTATTTCCTGATCCTCAATCTGTCAATGCAAGACAAAACCATGACCTCACCCTGACAAGTGCATTCTGGGCATGCCAGTCATATAGTCACATCGCCCTGTCACATTGGCATCTTTAATCATTTTAAAGGTAGTCTGGACTTGGCCATATTCTTGTTTAACTACCTTAAGCAAATTAATTAGCTTTGTGGGGCCCCTGATGCCATTAATTCATGGTCTATAAAACCTCAGACCTAATTGAACTTTTTAATATTGTGTCTTTACTACCTGAAATAAGTGTCTTTTAAATTATAAGAATTCCTACAGTTAATGCCTTATTAAATAGCTACATATATATGGAAGTATGAAAATTTCTAAGATTGCAAAGTAATCAAACCCCAGATTAAAACAAGGATGATTTTATATCTCTTTTATTATAAGTTTAAAAATACCAAGAAGTTTGATTATGTAACAAGAAGTAGTAGAGAGGTCTCGTATTTCTAGCTGGCAAAGGATATGCGTGGTCCTAGGGCAGTATCCAGTATCTGAGAGTTTACCAGTAAATCTTCAGTAATCAAAATATATAAATAATGAAATATGATCTTTAAAACTAAAATGAAATATCATTTTATATCCTGTAGTGTAGCTGAAATAAAAAAGACAGATAATGACAAGTGTTGATGAGGATGTTGAGAAATTGGAATCCTTGTACACATCTCATAGGAATGGAAAATGGTGTGATTGCTTTGGAAAACACTCTAGTAGTGTTCAGCAATGCCATTCCTAGATATATACCCAAGAGAAGTAAAAAATATATGTTAACATAAAAATGCGTACACAAATGTTCATAACAGCATTATTCATAATAGCCAAAAGTGAAAATAATCCAAATATCCATCAACTGATGAATGAATGAATAAAATATGCTATATCCATATAATGGAATCCTATTCGGCAATAAAAAGGAATGAAATATTATTGATGCATGCTAAACGTTGATAAACTTTGAAAATCTTATGCTAAGTAAAAGTAACCAGTAACAGAAGGCTACAGAGTACATGATTCAATTTCTATGAAATGTTTAGAATAAGCAAACTTTTAGGAACAGAAAGTAGAGTAATAGTTCCCTATGTCTGTGGCAGGTGGCAGAATGGAAAGAGACTGCTCATTGGCAAGAAGTTTCTTTTGGAGATGGCAAAAATGTTTCCAAAATTATATTGTAATAATGTTTGCACAATTCTGTAAATATAGTCAGCCCTCCATATCTGTGAGTTCCACATCCATGAATTCAAGCTAATCAATAATTAAAAATATTCAGAAAAAAAAAAGGATAGTGGTGTCTGTACTGAACATGTAGGGGCATTTTTTCTTGCCATTATTCCCTAAACAATACACTGTAACAACTGTTTACATAGCATTTACATTTTATTAGGTATTATAAGTAATCTGGAGATGATTTAAAATATACAGGGGAGGCCGGGCGCGGTGGCTCACGCCTGTAATCCTAGCACTCTGGGAGGCCGAGGTGGGCGGATCGTTTGAGCTCAGGAGTTCGAGACCAGCCTGAGCAAGAGCGAGACCCCATCTCTACTAAAAATAGAAAGAAATTATATGGACAGCTAAAAATATATATAGAAAAAAAAAAAATTAGCCGGGCATGGTGGTGCATGCCTGTAGTCCCAGCTACTCGGGAGGCTGAGACAGGAGGATCCCTTGAGCTCAGGAGTTTGAGGTTGCTGTGAGCTAGGCTAATGCCACGGCACTCACTCTAGCCTGGGCAACAGAGTGAGACTCTGTCTCAAAAAAAAAAAAAAAAAAAAAAAAAAAAAAAAAATATACAGGGGAATGTGTGTAGGTTATACACAAATACTACATTTTATATAAGGAACTTAAGCATCTATGGATTTTGGTATCCACAGTGGGTTGGTGGGGGGTACAAAAACCAATCTCCCATGGATACTGAGGGAGACTGTATACTAAAACCTATTAAATAATATACTTTATGTGGGTAAAATGTAAAGTATTTGAAATATATCTCAATAAAGATGCTTTAGAATTTTTAAACAGAAACAAATTATACAAAAATAATAATAAAGTATTTAGGAGCCAGCTTAAGTGACCACAGGTGGAATAACTTGATTGTCAATATGGATCATACATGCAATAAATTGTTAAAAACCCATGAATTCATAATGATGCTTTAAAACTTCCATTGGTTCACTTTAGATATATTAGGAAGTCAAGTTATTTTTCTAAAAATAGGTAAATAAAAGGAAAAATCAAGCATTTAACTTGCTTTTTTTATTTAAAAAGCATCTTAGAGTAACTTTATCATTCATAAGGAAAAGTTATAAAAAAAATTAAAAAATTTTAAAAAATTAAAAAGGCACAATTCCAAAAACATCTAACATGCAAAGGGGCCTGGCTTAGCTCAATTTTGACTAGAGCTAAACAGGTTTTGCTGAACCAAATATCTTCTTGGTGTCACAAGACTATTCCTAGTGACCTTCACAGTGTGTGTGTATAGGTAACTCAGATATTTTGTAGGCAACAACGATAAGATCCTTTGAATGGAAATCAAATGCTATGACAACATCACCGATAAGAGAGAAGGCAGAATTTTATAGATACAAACACTATTATCTCTGATTCAATATACCCATACCTAGTTAATAATCTAATCCTAAAGCTCTATTCAACTGGGTAGAGACTAAAGGTAACCTCTGCTTACACAATATCCTGCTGGTTACGTTTCTCTGGAGAACACTGTCTCATACAGAGCTATTTCAAGACTAGGTTAATCATGGGAAAGGGGCCATGGCCCCAGGTGGAAGAAAACAATCATTACCACACTGAAGTTAGTATGAGGGCACTAGATTAAAAAAAAAATGCTGTGATTCCTTTATTCTCCCTCTCCCCACTATATGTTTTGTGCCTCCTGTTGGCTAAATCCAACTGGAGGCTGGATTGCAAGGTAGCAATGGTGCTGCAGGTCACAGAAATCAGCTTTGCAGAATTCAGTGATGACCTGGAAGGGCCAGTGGAAAATAAACAGCTTACACAGTATCCATAAATTTTCTATCCTTTACTTGTTAGCGATTTGTATTAGGTCTTTGAATTAGAAATCCTTCCCACAGGAAAAACAGCATATTAGTAAAATAATAATGATGACAACGATAAAGATGATGCCATAATTTCTCAATCATGCTCCACTCTTAAAGCTATATTTCTTTCATCCTATAGTGACTGCACCAGTATTTAGGGCAGGAGTATAATTTGGATGTGTCATCATTCCATTTCCATCAATGTTGGTGGCCTCTTGTCTCTGTCATCTTCATGGATAGTGATATCTGGACCATTAAGAAAAAAATAGTAAATCCTATAAGTCAAAAGTTTTCATTTTCACACAAACTACCTCTGTAGCATTGGGGAAGCCATGTATCTTCTTTGAATGTTGAATTTCAACTCAATAAAACAAATAATTTGGACCAAATGATATGGAAGTTTAACCATTGTATATGCTCTTATGCACTGTGATGAGAATGCCCATTTCTCTCAAGAGGTCTTTTAGAGGTAGGCCACGCTCAAATCATCATTACATATCCATTTAAGACATTAAGTTAAATGAGATATTTTTATATAGTCACTATCATAAAACTATCTTTCATCTGAAAAATCTACATAAGGAAATTTTGGAGTTTTGAATTTAAATTTTAGTTCTTGTACTTTTGATTGTGCTGCATGTACAATAGGTCAGATGTGTGGTTATAACAGGGATTGGAAAAATACAGCCCAAAGCCAAAGTCAACCATTGCTGATTTTTGAAGAGCTAGGAACACTTCAAATAAATGATTTTTGCAATTTGCAGAGGGTTGGGGAAAACAAGAATAATATTTTTGACACATGAAAATTATGCGCAATTCAAACTTTACTGTTTGTAAATACAGTTTTCTTGGATCTCTGCCACACTCATTTGTGTGTGTGCATTGTCGATGGTTACTTCCGTGCCATGAAGCTCAGCTGAGTAGTTGTGACAGAAACTGTGTGAACCTCAAAGTCTTAATGTGTTTACTCTCTGGCTATTTAAAGAAAGTTTGTTTTCCCCTGAAACACATAGTCAAACCAGAAGGAGCTAGGACCAAAGGAAAAAAGACAACAGTGAGGTAGGTCACCTGAACTTCTGGAGACTGGAGGGAAAACATAATTAGAAAAGTCTGATGTAAAAGGCAAGTTATTACAGGACGTGTGTGTGTTTTGATTGAAAGCTAGGAAGGTCTTTGGCCCACTGAATATCAAGTCAGCAGCATCTGGCGACACTTGTAGAATGCTGATCCTGAGGCTTTGAAAGTGCCTTGGAAGGTATTCTTGATATTCTCAAAATAGCTGACTTTTAAGTGTACTTGTCCCATTCCCACAGGCAGACCCCTTTGGGAGTTGGGCAATGAATTTACAAAGAATTCTTAGTCATTGCAAGAAGAATGACTAAGTAAGATGACCATCGTATGCTTGTTCTCTGTGCAGTTTGGAATAATTGCAAGGGAAGAATGTTAAGGTTACTGAGAAGTGATTTCTTTCTTCCTTTTTCTTTCTTTCTTTTCTTCTTTTTTCTCTTTTATTTTGTATTTTTTTTTTCTATTCTTTCTTTTATTTTTTTTTCTTTCTTTTTCTGTTTTACATCCAGCAAGAGAAATTAAATAATAATGAGGATAGCAGCTCCAAGAACTAATAGCATGCCTGGATTTGAGAATAGGAATGAGTATATGGGAAGAATGGAGATAAACCTGGAAAAATAGGGAGTAAATAAATGTAGAAATATTCAAATACCAAGATAATCAGTTGATATTGAGCAAGTAAGGGGAGCCAATGATGATTTTTAAGCATACGGACTCTATTAGCATTATGTTTTAGAAAGTCATGTATTTAGCAAGTATGTTTTTTAAATATTTGCTTCATTACAAGTGATTTACCTTTTGCCTATGAATTAAAATCCATCCCTTACCCAAGATGGGCTCAGGAACTATGCTTCAGGTGGGTTTAGAAATTATAACTTTTTACAGTGTGTTAACTAGATCTCTTCTGCAATGAAACAACATCATAGGGAAGTGATAGATAAGTACAAATGAAACAATGCATTTGAAAGTATTTGAAAATTATAAAGAACAACATAAATATAAAGGATTATTGCCATCATCATCGTAATCATCATCATAATTATTATATAATACAGGATTGTAACCCTCAGCATGGAGGAGCTGACATGCAGTGTGCGTCCCCTGGTGTGAGCTTTGAACTTTTCTGAGTTATGATTAGTATAGATTGGGCAACATAGAACTTCCAGCCTGGAACTTATTAACCTTACTAATATAATTGACCTAAAACAAGGTTCACAGTGCAAGCAATCAAGTTCCTTGGAACAAACAGTGGGTATTCTGACATGAGGAATGGGTGCTGTTAAATCAACCTGGGGAATCCAAGAAAAGGAAAACATTCTTGCGGTTTCTTTTTGGAACCAATTGTGCTCTTAGCAGGAGATGGTGGAAGTAGTTAAGTACCACCTTGACCTATCTAACCCACAATTCCAGCATTTAAGGTGCCACAACTCACCAAGAGGGAGGTGGTTTTCTAGAAAAAGAGACAAACATAAATTCCCAAGCTCTATTTCATTCCATAAGGTCAGTGGCAAAGATAATGGCTTGTGTTTTTTTGGGAGACAAAGGAGAGAGGTGGCCACTTAAGTAGGTAAGGACACACACCACTACCAGCTTAAAAAGGAAAAGCCACCTGTAATTCTAGAGGCAGGGAAGAGACATCTTTTTATCTCTTGCTCAGATGCAAAGGGAACATCACCACATTCTCTGTAGCATTTCTTTCCATTTTTTCCATCTTCACTTTACTTTTCTAGTGAATCACCAACCTCTCATTTCTCATTTTTTTTCCCCATCAGCTTATAAACATAGCTCAGATTCTCTAATACAAAAAGAAATGAAAAGATTTCCCATCTCCATATCCTTCTCTAGATATTGGCCTCTCTTTATCTTCACAGCCAAACTTCTTTTTCTTTCCAGACTTACAGACTTCTTGGAATCAAAATTCCAATGTAGTTTCTCACAGATCTAGAAAAAATAATCCAAAACTTCATATGCAACCAAAAAAGGCTCCGAATAGCCAAAGCAATCCTAGGCAAAAAGAAAAAATCTAGAGGCATTACATTACCTGACTTCAAATTATACTACAAGGTTATAGTAACCAAAACAGCATGGTACTGGTATAAAGGTAGACACAAAGACCAATGGAACAGAATAGAGAACCCAGAAATTAAACCATATAGCTACAACCGATTTTTTTTTTTAACCAAGTGGACAAAAACAGACACTGGGAAATGTATTCCCCTATTTGATAAATGGTGCTGGTTAAACTGAAAAACCACATGCAAAAGAATGAAACTGGATCCCTACCCCTTACCATGTATAAAAATTAACTCAAGATGGATTAGAGAATTAATGTAACACCTGAAACCATAAAAATTCTAGAAGAAAATTTAGGAAAAACTCTTCTAGATATTGACCCTAGGTAAAGAATTTATGAGTAAGACCCCAAAAGCAAATACAGTAACAACCAAAGTAGATAAATCAGACTTAAGTAAACCACAAAGTTTCTGCACAGCAACAGAAATAATCAACAGAGTAAATATAGGTTGGGAGAAAATAGTCACCAACTATACATCTGATAAAGGGATAATGTCCAGAATCTACAAAGAACTCAAACAAATCGGCAGTAAAATAAATAACCCCATCAAAAAGTGGTCAAAAGACATGAACAGATTCCTCTCAAAAGAAAATATATCTATGACCACCCTCTCCACTACCTCAACTTTCAGTATCTCCTTGTCAAATTCTATCTCTGTCCCTCCACCCATATTCTACTGAGATTAAAATTAATTTACTGAAACTAAAGGCCAACAATGTTAATAAAATTAAGGGGCAAACTGTTTTCCAGAGTGCCTGTAGCTATTTACATGCCCCCCAGAAATGTATGAGTGATCTCACCTCTGCATTCTCACCAGAATTTGGTGGTGTCATTATTTTGTTTTTATTTTAGTCATTCTGATAGGTGTGCGGGATAGCTCATGGCATTTGTATTTCCATTTCCATAATATCTAGTGATATGGAACATCTTTTCATGTGTTTATTTGCTCTCTGTGTATCATCTTTATTGAATGTTCATGTATTTGCCAATTTTCTATTTGCATTATTTGTTGTGGTTTTCTTTTTCTCTTGAGCTTTGAAAGTTCTTGATACATTCTCGATGCTAGTCGTTTGTCAAATATATGATTTGCAAATATTTCTTCCCTGTCATTTATGGAAAAAATTTTTTAAATTATGATAAACCCAGTTTATTATCTTTTCTTTTTATGATTGTCAAGTCCTTGCCTCTGTTTTTACATTTCTCTATTTTCTTTTTTTGTTTTTTTTCTATAAGTTACTGCTACTTTTTTTTTTTTTTTCAGAATTCCATTTTGATTTATCTGTGGTGTTTTTCAGTGTATCTCTTTCCATATAGCATTTATAGCGGTTGCCATAGGTATTACACTTTCTGTCCATAGCTTACCACAGTCTGCTGGTGTTTTCATTTGACCAGTTCAAGTGAAGCACACAAACCTTACCTTCTTTATGTCGCTTTACCCTCTGCCCCATTTACAGGATGATCATCTTAAAGATTTTCTCTATGTGCATTTAGAACAACATCAGACAATGTTATAATTTTTGCCTGCATGATTAAATAATTTAGAAAATTCTAGAGAAGGTCTATTTATCCAGGTTTTTGCTTACTGTGTCCTTTCTTTCCTTCCACATATTCCAAGGTTCTTTCTTTTATCATTTTCTCTCTGACTAGATAACTTCTTTTAGCTATTCTTTTAGGGTAGATCTGCTGATAGCCAATTTTCTTGGTTTTCCTTCATCTCATAATGTTGAGATTTCCCCTCCACTCCTGAAAGATATTTTCTCTGGATAAAACGTTCTGTGTTGTCAGTTATTTTCTTTCTATACTAGAAAGATACTGTGCCACTTCCTCTGACCGTCATGATTTCTCATAATACACCCACAGCCATTTGCATTGTTTTCACTCATATGCAAAGTATATTTATTTCTCTTTCATTGCTTTTAAGATTTTTTTTCTTTGGTTTTCAGAATTTTAACTGTGAAAAGTTCTGGAATGGCTTTCTTTTGGTTTATCCTATTCACAGTTCACTCAGCTTTTGAGACTTTAGGTTTGCGTCTTTCACCACATTTGGAAATTTTTCAGATGTTATTTCTTCAAGTACTTTTGCAGCCCCTTCATTTTCCTCTTCTCCTGGGACTTAAATGACATGAATGTTAGATGTTTTGTTTTGGTTCCACAGATCCCCAAACTTCTTTTTCTCAGTTTCGTTTCTTTTCTTTTCCTTTCCCCTTTCCCCTCTCTTTCTTTCTTTCTCTCTCTCTCTTTCCCTGGTAATTTCTATTGTTCTCTCTTCAAGTTAACTAATTATTTTATTTCACTTCTCCACTCTGATGTTGAGTATATTCATTGAGTTTTTAAAATTTTAGTTACTACATTTCTTAATTCAATAATTTCCACTTGGTGTCTCTTTATATATCCAGCTCTTTTCTTAGACTTTTTTGTCTTTGCTGAAACTTTCTATTTTTTTTAAAAAAAATTGTTTCTAGTATATTAGTAGTTGCTCACTGAAGCATTTTTTTATGGCGGCCACTTTAATACCTTTGTGAGATAATCATAACATCTCTTTCACCTTGGTTTTGTCGTTTATGGATTGCCTGCTTTCAGTCACTTTTTGATCTTCCTGATTGTTGGTGTGATGGGTGTTTTTTAGCTAAAACCTGGACTTTTGGGGTATTATGTTCTGAAACCATTGATCTTATTTAAATTTTCCATTTTACCTTGTTTCCTCTGCCACTTCTCTGGCAGGCAAAAAGGGGATGCCACCTCCTTACTGCCAGGTAGAGGAACAAGTCCACTTTCCTCACATAGCCTCCACTGATAATTGAGATGGGGGGTTCTCCTCATACTGATGGGATGGGGTTCTGGTTCCTGCTAGCCCCCCACCGAGACCTCCCTGGCTTGGGGGAAGTCAGGAGTGCCGTGTAAACGATCCCTACAAGGCCTACAGTGGTATTGCTGTGAGGGGGCAGCCTCCTTGCCACTGGCCAGCGATGAAAATTCTGACACTCCAGTAGGCCTCCTTAGCCACCATCCAGCCAAGCAAGTATGGGGCACTCATTACTGCCAGATGGAGGTGGAAGTCCAGGCTTCCATGTAGTCTCCTCTGATATGGCAGATAGAGGAGGGATGGAAATCCTGGCCTCCCACTCTGTCTGCTCTGACACCACCCTGGTAGGATGTTGGTGACCTTGCTATGGCCTAGGCTGTAGTTATAGTCTAGGCTCCCTGCTTGGTCTTTGTGGGTGCGGTGCGGGTACAGATGCAGTTCTCTCCAGGGTATTTGGATGGAGTAGAGAAGTTATTGTCTAAATGTTTTGTGTGTTGCTCAGCTGCTCCTAACATCATTCTCTGGCCAGAGAAAGCAGACTTTCATAGGGTTTTTTTGTTTGTTTTTTTTTGCCTGTGTCTTTGGCATTGTTGGGTTGTCAGCTTTATGAAGCAAAAAGAAAACTGAAGGAACTCATCTCCTTGTGGTTTTTTGTTGTTGTTTGTTTTTTCTTTCTTTTTTTTTTTTTTTTTATAAGATTCCTGGCTTGTCTGAATTCTTCTTTCTGCCTTTTTTAGAGTTTTATTATTTTTGTTTCACTCGTAATGTCTAGCATTTTTAGTTGTACTTTATGTAGGAAAAGGGATTCTTTCTTCCTAAAAGTGCATGTCCTTACAAATAGGTATAATTCTACTTGCGGCTTTCCAATCAGAGTGCATTTCATTTCTTTTTCTCGCCTAATTTCCCTGACTAGAATATCCAGTTCAACTCTGAATAGACGTGATGAGTGTAGATGTCTTTGTCTTGTTCCTGATCTTAGAGAAAACCATTTGGTCTTTTACCATTAAGTATGATGTTAGCTATGGGTTTTTGTAGATGCTCTTTATCCAATTTTAGAAGTTTCTTTTTATACCTAGTTTGATGAGTGTTTTTATGATGAAAAGGTGTTAGCTTTTGTCAAATGCTTTTTCTGCATCTATGGTAATGATTATGTTGATATCTGTTCTTCATTCTATTAATTTTAGTGTGGCCAGGTTAATAAAAATTATGGTTTGTGTTTTATTACATTTTACTTTAAAAATTCTTTGGTCTGAACATTACAGTTTCATAAGTTCATATATTTCCTTGTAAAATATTTGAAGTTTAATTCTCCTCTGTCTGTGTGTGTTTATTAAATTTTGTTTAATTTTTCTAAATCATAATTAATGGTCAAAGTCCCGTTTACTGCAATTACAATTCATTCCTGATATTGAACACCAAAACATGCACAGATCTTTTTCCGAGTTTCCTTTTCTATTCCATTGATCTTTTACTCTTCCCAAGCCAGTACTGTACTCTTTTAATTCACATAGCTGGCTTCAGGAAAAAGTCACTTTGTCTTGTTGTTGTCTTCTGGATTGTGTTGGTTATTTTTGTAATTTTGTGTCTTAGTCTGTTTTGTGTTGCTATAATAGAGTGCTCGAGGCTGGGTAATTTTTATTTATTTTTTTTATTTCAGCACATTACAGGGGTACAAATGTTTAGGTTACATATATTGCCTTTGCCCCACCCGAGTCAGAGCTTCAAGTGTGTCCATCACTATTGAAATCTGAGGCTGGATAATTCTTTATGGCAGGAAGAAGGGTTTCCTGTGCATTGTAGGATGGTTAACAGCATCCCTGGCCTCTACCCACTAAATGCCACTAGTACTCCATCCTCTTTCCCTACCACAGTGAGGTCAACCAAAAATATATTAACATTCAAGCATTGCCCAATGTCTCTTTGGGAGCAAAATCCTCCTTCGTTAAAAAAATACTGATCTGTGTAAATATCTTGTCTCCAAGCCCCATGTACTCCCCAAGCTACACAAAGTAAATTTCCTTGTAAGTCTCTTATTTTCCTCATCCAGTCTCCGTATGTCCTTGTCTCATCTTGATAGTCAGTAGTTCAGAAGTGCCTTTGGGCAGAAAGCCAGGACCTGTGAAGGTCTAGCCACTAGGGGAATGTCTGACCCTCATGCTTACATACACATTGCACTGTGGTCCCCTTGGAGGTGAGCGAGCAGCGCCTTCTTCCAGAGCTCGCTGGTGGGTGGACTGCTTGCCTTTGTCACAGCGCCCCATGCGGTTCCTCCACTGTTTCAATCCGCAGCCTGCTGGGCTTTGTAAATGGAGCAGCCTTTAGTAGAAGACCTGATCTTTCAAATTATGGAGCCTGGGCTCTTTTCAACAAAACCTTCAACATAGCAAATCAGATTGCACTTTGAGATAAGTAATGAGGAGTCCAAGGAAAGGGTTTCAAAATCCTGAAAGGAGCAATTAAAAATAATGAGTACTGAGAAGAAAGCATTATTCTCAAAGAGGAAACATAAGGGGCCAGTCAGCACACTTCAGCATGTGCTTGGGGTGTGTTTAGCCACTTTAAATAGCATAAAGCACTGAAAGGCTTTGCCTTGATGAAATGTATGTGCACTAAAGAGGAGCAGAGATTATATACATTTTCCCCCTCAGAGTGTGTTACCACTGTGTTTGCTTAGCAGCACACTCTAATTGTTGAGTAATAATTGATAAGTGCTTCCCTCTTAAATCCAATGACCCCTACCCCCTCCCCAGCTCTTTTCCACCTGGCCTAGTGTCCAGGTGCATCTAGTTCTCACCTGCCACTGTTGCAGGTCAACAAAGATGGGCAAGGCTCAGATAACAAAGGCACATTGCCTCTCCCCATGACACTATTCCTCTTTGCACTGCATTTTCCAGATTTTCAAAATTTTTCCCTTGTTTGCATTTCTGTACCTACTCTCTCTCCCCTGACCTTTTCCATACCAGACTCTGAGACAAGAAATATCTCTTCTTGCTGGAAACTCTTTGAAGGTAGGGACCTCTAACCTTGTTAATTTAGTGATGCCCTTCTAAATAAATTATTTACATTTCTTTTTGCTACAACCCGCCCCTTCCCCAAAACACATTCCGACTTGCCTTTCTTTGCCACAGAATCCAAATATTGGAGCATCAGCATTCACTGAGAAAAACTTTAATAGAAAAATTGCACCTGCTGGGTTAAATAGGCAAGGGAGACTTTATTCAACATTACTGCAGTAGAGAAGAGAGATTGGACTCTGTTGCATGGAAACAAAAGGCAGGAAAATGTCTAAGCACTGAGATGGGGGGCGGGGGAAGTACTGTAGGACCTCAGTTGTCCATGTGACCAGGCCATCTGTGCTTGCTGATTGGCACTTACTTAAGTTAGGATCCTGCCCTCTCCCAGAGATGGGGAGATTGGGTCTTCCTCTTTCCCTATGGTAACATTTCCAAGGGATGGTTCCCAGGACCTTGAGAAAGAGATTCCTGGGTTATAAAAAGGTCCAGAGGCTGGAAGAAGATTTAAATGTCAAAGGGGAATAATTTACAATTGCTGATTTTCCAAATCAAATGCTTTAAGGAAAGGAAGGTCAGGGATCTATAGTCAGATGCTCTTAGGTAATAGGATGTCACCTTAAGAGTCTGGGCTCTAGGATTCACAAGGTCCTGGTGTTGCTGCCCAACCCGGTTCATTTGCCTGCTGCCCAAAAGGAAGCCGGTGCACCGGGACAGCAGGATTTGCAGCAGAGAGAGTTTATTCCTCACGGTGCTAAATGGGAAGATGGGAGACATTTCTCAAATTTGCCTCCCTGAGAATTTGGGAGGCAGGGTTTTTAAAGACAGTTTGGTGTAGGCAATTGAGTCTGCTGATTGCTGGGTTCAGGGCAGAATCACAGAGTTGTAGAAATTGCTGACCAGGTTCTTGGGTGGGGTCACAAGACCAGTTGAGTCAGTTCCTCCGTATGAGCCACTGGTCTGGTGGGTCAGCTGCTCCACTGGGATGCGGGACCTGGAAGGTATCTCAGAAACTACCTCTAGGTTTCAAAAGGATCTGATGTTATCTATGGAGAAAGCTAAGAATCTTTGTGACCACCAGCTATGTGGCTCCCATGTGGCAATTATGGAGAAGTAAGTTGGGGGGGGAGTGGCTAACTATTATCATTATTGTTAGTTAGGCCCTTACCACAGTTCTTACATTGCACCCCTTTATCAATTTGTATAGGGGTTTCACTAGGATTGAGTCCCGGCTCTACCAAGTGTTTGATATGTAACTGTTAAGGCTCAGTTTCCTCTTTATAAAATGAGAATAATAATCGTCATTGTTTCAACAGTGGCCATAGTATAGAATGAAATATTACAACTGAAGTCATTCTAGTAATTTGCTAATCATTCTTCTGATGGTTTTCTTTAAAGGAGTTGGAGCTGTTAAGGTAGCTGTTGGTTTTATTTTAAGAAAATATACCTGAGGCTTTTGTTGGGAGGGGTGAGGAAAAAGAAGACTATTTTAGCACTTATTTTATAAAAATGATACATGGACTTTCTAAACAAAGACTGTATAACATCTAATCTTATAAAAGGCCCAGATGACACTTAAAGATCTCTATTCTGTTTTCTCTGTCATGAAATAAATAAGGTGCCCACTAAAAAGTTAGAAAAATAACAGTAGCAGATTGTAAACTATAAATAACATAGTGAATTTCCATTTTTAGGAATTCATGCCCTCCAAATAATCATAGATTTATATAATCATACAGCTAAAGGTATATTAATGCAGCATTATTTCTTTAAATTAAATTTATTGGAGCATAATATACAGGCAAGTGTACAAATCATAAGTACACAGGTCAATGAATTTTCACAAAGTGAACAAGCTGCATTCACTCAGCTCAAGATACAGAACAACTCCATACCCCAGAAGTCTTCCTCAGGCCCCACACCCATCAAACCCACCCTGAGTGTAACCAGTACTTTGGCTCTATTCACCATGAATTGATTTTGCTTGGTTTTGAGCTTATATAAAATGAAATTAATGTTATGAGTAGTAAACTCTAAGATCTACTAGTTTCACTTATCACAAACTCTGTAAGACTTATGCATGCTGTTACATGTATGAGTAAATAGTTCTTTCTCATTGTTGTATGGTATTCCATTGCTTGAACATAGCACAGTTGATTTTTTTCTGCTGTGTGCATATAGCCAGGGGTGGATTTTCTGTGTCCTTCTCTATGCATTTGTTCCGTTGACAAAGGTAATGCCAAAGTGGTTTCACTGATTGACACCCGCATGTATTTTCTAACATTTTGCATATTTAGTCTTTTGAATTTTAGACAACGAGCTGGGTGTTCATTTCTATTCCCCTAGTGAAAAGCGTTTTGCTTGTCTTTGCATGTGCATTGCATTTTAGATTCCCTTCATTGTAAAGTACCCATTCAAAGTTTTCGCTGTGGGTTTCTTGCTTTTCCTACTGATGTGTTGTTGATTTTTATATATTTGGAACATAAATTTATTTTTTTCAGAGAAAAGCAATAATAATTTCTTTTTCTACTTTGTGGCTTGTAATTTTTTCTCTAATTGACTATTTTTAATGAGCAATCTTTTCCTTTATGGTCTATGATTTTCATGTCTGGTTTATGATATCTTTGCCTACTTTAAGGCATGCAGAATGAAGGCAGTACAAATACACACAATTTTAAGGGTAATTATCTGTGATAATTATCTGTGATATTACAAAGTGTTATTTTCTTTTTGATTATTTCAATTTTGCAATATTTACATAAGCATATGTTCCTGTTCTAATTTAAAAAAAAAGAAAATCTGTTAAAACTAAGGGACAGTGACACTAAATTTGAAAATCAATATGCAGTCCCATTTCATAGATTGTTCATGATGAAAAAGTAACATAAATATCAGGTTATTATTTAACCAAAATACAGTCCTATGTCTGAAGGTGTTGTAAGGCAAAGGCGGAGAGTATATGATGGTAAAAGTGATTTGATATTTTTTTAGTCAAATCAAAAATTTAAAAATGTTTATGGGTTCTCATCAGTGATAATTATCTGCTGCCTGCTGATGCCTTTTTACAAATTGGCGACTGTCCAACTTGCAGCTGCATATTTAATTAGCACATCAATTTATTCTCCTTAGTGAGCCTGTGAGATAGTAAATAATTCAAAGGTTTTTCTACCAACACACATTCACACTAACTCTCCACCTTGCCAGTTGGAAGCAGGAGACCAAATGGGTATGAATTCCTTGAGAATTTCTCTCCCTTGGAAAATCTTTTTTGAGAAAATGGAAGTGAATAATGTAATTAATTAGATAATTCTCACTCGTGTGAGACAAGGGTTTTTCTTCATGCCCTTCACGAATTACAGAAAATCAAAAGGGTCTTTGTAAATGTGTTGACCAAGAATCATGTCACTACCAAAAATATTTCCCTCAATTTTAACTTTATTGGAACGTTTCAAGAGATTGATTTGTTCATTTTAGGTTTGACCTTTGATTTTAATGCCTCCTAAGTCTTTGGTATTTTTTAGACATCAACTCAAAAAACACAAAAACATTCAATCCTGAGACTTCCTCAAACAGGGTAATTTAGAGAATGCTTATAGCAGCAGCTAGCAATGCCCGCTAATATCGTATATCCTTGCCAGATGCTTTCCTGCACGTGGGGGCTTAGAGTAGTGAATAAGGTGGATGAAATTCCTGCGCTCAGGAAACATGCATTCTCATTAGAGAGGCAGACAGAAAACAAACAAAATAATTAAATTAATTGCAGACAAAAATAAGAGCTATAAAAAAATGAAGCTGGAAGGATGTGAGAAGGAAGAAAAATGATCAGAGCAGTGGTTCTCGAAGTGCAAAATGTGGTGTCTCCCCACTTCACCAGGAATGGAGGGGGAGGAATCTCGAGCCCCCTTGCCCCTCTGTGCTGAGTCTCCCTGTGCAGGACACAATCACAGCATTGCCTGGTGGTCTCAGCTGCATGAAAGGAATGTGTAACCTTTACCTTTACTGCTCGTATCAAGGCAGGGTCCTGCACTCAGGGCGTGGTCACTTGCTAGGTGAGCAAACTGTGCCATTGCTCAGTGGCTACACTGAAAAAGGACTATGCCTGATTTAATGCTGTGGGGTTGCCATCTTGCTGTTCTTAATGATTTTATCTTTGAACTTACGTCTCCTGAGTGAAGTGCGGTGGGACAATGGAGCATGCACTTGAGCAGAGGAGTCACAGACGATATGAACGTCCTCTGTTCGTTGCTGTCTGTTGCTATGTAAGGACTACAGTGGCCCATCAGCACAAAATTCTGGTGGACACACAATGTGGGAACATTTAACAAGACTCAAAGCAAGTACAGCCGGTCCTTGAATAACATCATTTCATTCAATGTCCTTTCATTATAACATTGATGAGAAAAATATCTGATCCCGGCCACTGTCAGTGTGGAGCTAGCGTGCGCCCCACCCCCATGTCTGTGGGGGTTTTCTCCAGGTACTTCTGTTTCCTACCACATCCCAAAGCTGTGCCTGTCAGGTGAATCCGTGCATCCACATGGCGTGGGATGGTGTCCTAGCCAGGGTCGGGTCCCGCCTGGCACCCCGAGCTGCCAGGAAAGACTCCAGCCACCTGCCAGCCTGACCAGAATAAGTGGGTTGGAAGGTGAATGAATGAATGCATACAAATTATCGTAAAATAAAAGTTCATAAAGTATTCCATAATTATACAAATGCACGGCAACACATGATGTAGTGGGAAAGCCCTCAAGGAACCCACGCTCTTAGTTGCCATCATTTGTTTGGGAATTTCAGGGTGGCAGGAGGTGTCCCTGACATTTCTCTTTGTAAACATTTATTCCTTGATTTAACCCATTGCCATCACGACTGCTTTCACTCACTGATTCACCCAAAACGGGGTAAAGCATTATCTTTCGCTTGTTCTTAATTAATCTTTTTTAAATGTATGCACAGCTTGCACTTATTTCAATGTTAATATTAGAAGTGTTAGGGGTTTTTATTTAGAAGTTTGGTAATGTTTTTGTGACCAGAAATACACCGTAGGAACTTAGTGATACCTGTTGTTTATATCGGTCAGCCTGTGGTCAGATTGGTTTCTTTATACGTTGTTTCATTTAAAGTCACAGTTTCCAAGAATCTATCTACAGCGTGAACTGAGGGCTTACTGTGCGAGGTGTGTGAGTTACAGCTGTGATTGATGCACAGGAGCAATGACAGGCATGAGAGGCTACATTTTCCATTTGAGCCAGAATTTGCTTCTATCTCAGAAGACAAGGTTCCGAGTGTGAAAGTTGTCAGAATCAAAATGGCATCATTAAGCCGCACGCAGTGGTGCACGCCTGTAGTCCCAGCTACTTAGGAGGCTGAGATAGGAGGGTTGCTTGAGCTTAGAAGTCTGAGACCAGTCCGGACAACATAGCAACCCCATCTCTTAAAAAAAATTGAAAAGTTTGAAAAATTGGAGTCCCTAGTGTTAACAACAACAACAAAACCAACCAGAACCCCTGACAAACAAAGCTGGGGAAAAATATGAAGACAGAGTTCTCACCCTTGCATGCCTGATAACAAAACTATCACAAAAGACTACAAAAACCACAATCTTCACAAAGGTCATCACAACCTTATACAAAAAAATAATTTTGCAAGAACATTTGCCCAACAACTGCCTGTCCCACCTCACACTGGCATCATCCTTATAACTGATCCTTACAGTCAAGGTAATCATTTCAAAACAATTATGTAATCCTCCTCATTTTTTTTCCTTTAAAAGTCTTTGCCTTCCTTCACCTCCCTAACTATGCACCCAGTTTACTATGACATGTGTATTCCCATTGCAACACTCTGTTCCCAAAGAAACAACACTTTCTTTCAGAGAGCCTCACCCTATTTCTTACGTCCGTTGATGGAAGAAACTTGAAGGATCAGGGAATCCTAAAACAAACTTTCTTACTTATGTTACTTTTCTGAACTGGACAACCACCTATGCTGAAAATGATGTCATAGAAGGACATGGAAGACCAGAGTTCCTTTTCCTTTCTGCCCTTTCTTACACACCAGTAAGCTGAGGGTAAGCGGTGTTGGTAGAGTGTGTGCGCAAAACAAAGACAGCTGAGTGAGGGGGTTTCTCCCAATGTTTCCACTGTTCTGGTAAGAACAAAATACATCTGCATGTATGAACTATAAAATGCAAGTTGGATAATTTTGGAATTCTTCATATGAGCTAAATGCTCAAATATTTGTACCTAAAACTAGCATAGCATAATATTAAAAAATGGTTAAATTCATATTAATAACTTTAAAAGTATTTAATTATTTTATTTTTACTTAGAAAATAGCAAATATTTACTAGAATACAATTAAATAGCAAGTAAAATACACATTATGATGAAGAGAGAGACTATGGAATAAAGGAAAAAGCTTAATATTTTAGTGCAGTTAGCACTAAATCAGGGATCCCCACATTTTCATTTTGTATGAAAATCTGCAAATTATGTATCTGGTTCTGCCTGTGGGAAACAAAATCCAATTCAGAGTTCAAGAGACTTTAGTAAAGAAACAAGATAAATTTGGGCAGAATGAAGGGGCCTGACAGGTGCTGAAGTACTCAGAGATTGGCAACAGTGGGGGGCCTTCACCACCCCGGACCTGCAGGAGGAGGGGATAAAGTATTTTCATCTCAGCCCATGAGAGTGAGCAACTGGGAAAAACATATTCTGACCTCTCTGCTTCTGCCCTCAGACCTTCCTGTGCCTGCCTTTGGTAAACCCGACTGGAAGCCAGCCCTCCAGGGAGTTTGAGGGATGCAGCCCATGGGATCAGGCTCTCAGGGCAACAAAACATGTCAGAGAAAGGCAAAGGAAGTATCTGAGGTGAGGACAAGTTGAGTATCATGATGATATGAAAAAAATAAGTATTTAATCTCTGTCCCCAGTGTCTGGCACAGAGTTCCTAAAACCCTTTAAATCTCCTGAGTGTTGATAGTATCTTTTGAATGTTCCTGGCAGGGGCCCCTAGGTCGCTTCAGGATGGGGCCTGGTTGCCAGAAAGACCAAGCCATGATTGGAGGGTTGGAACTTCTGGCCCCACCCTGCCCCCTTTCAGGGAGGGGAGAGGGGCTGGAGATTGAGTTCAGTCACCGATGGCCAATGATTTAATCAATCGTGCCTACCTAAATGAAACTTTCCTACAAACCCTTAAAAGATGCGGTTTGGAGAGCTTCCACTTTCCATCAAAGTGCTCCAAAGGTGACGAGCTCTGTGGAATCTCTGTGCCCCTCCCCACCTAACCTTGCCCTGTGCGTCTCTTCCACTGGGCTGTACCTGAGATGCATCCTGCATAATAACACAGTCGGTGAAAATATAATGTTTTCATGAGTTCTGTGAGTTGTTCTAGTGAATTATTAAACCTGAGGAGGGAGTGGGAGGAGAAGGTGTTATGGGAATTGAAGAATTCACAGTCGGCTGAGTTGAAATGTGGTTAGACTGGGCACTCTGTTTGCAGCTGGCATCGAAATTGAGGGCAGCCTGGTGGGGCTTGTCGGACCTGTGGGGTCTGCACTAACCCCAGTAGTGTCAGAATTGAATTGTTGGACTCCAAGGTGGTGTTGGAAAATTGGTTGTTGTTGGATAAAACCACACATTTTATATCACATGTGTTTCCTTTCTTTCTTGATCTTAGCCAGCTGAAGGAGTTTATAGGAATAGGCAAACTTGGCACATGTGTCCAAAGACAAATCTGCAAGTTTTTAAGTGCAAGCGTTGCCAAAACATTGAAGGCTTATTCATTCTCAGTTGGGGTTATTAGGCAACTATGAAGGCAGGCAAATAGATAGATAGATAAATAAATAGCCCTGCATCTCGTGACTGCCAGGCCATGGCTGTAGTTTTAAAGGGTTTTGAAAATCAACATCTCAGTGTCCAGTGGAATAAGTGGAGCTCGTTAAAGTAAGCCTTTTCCAAGTTATTGAATGTCTGCCAAGAAGACATCCTTGTTATGAAAACCCTAGGAAACTTTTTTATGGTTTTAGGAGAGACACTATACAGGCCCCTGCTACAAATCCCAGATACTTGCTTGCAGTAAGTATATGAAGAAAAGGTGGGAGGTGGGGCAGGATCTGTACTTGGTAGTTGCTATGCAACAATGCATTTGGCCATTGCTATTCCAGATTTAACAACCTTTAACTCATGCACTTTCTTGGACAGGCAGCTAATTTACAGCAAGTAGCCCTCACACTGATTCTACCTCTTCATCAGAAATGCCGGTGCCATGCTAAATTATGTGGTCCATGACATACCAGAGGCATGGCAATTCAGGTTAATATACTGCCGGATTCCTACAATGTGGACCCTACAGTGATTATTAATGAAAAGCTGTGCTCGGTGTAAAATTAATGTGCCATGGAGCTATGTTGTGGCTCAACAGAAAAGCTAGATAACTAATCTCTGCTGCCTGTTTATTAGCAGAATGCTGAGCTCATTATTGCCCAAGTAAACTGGCAGTATTCTCTGAAATGTCAGTCTACTGAGCTTTGATTAAGAACAGAGGGGGCATTCTTCTTCATTGTCAGTTATTTTTTCCTTTTCTACCCAAGTTCAACCCTGAGGTAGGGGTGTGTGTGTGTGTGTGTGTGCGTGTGTGTGTGTGTAATTGGCTACCTCCAACTAAGTTATGTACCAAGATCATTTATTATAATTTCTGGCAGCACTGACAGAGCAAGTGTGCTGTACCTAGTACCGGTTTAGCCTCTTTGTATTCATCTCTCATGTAATCTTCATGAGAGCTCATAAGATATTGGCACACAGTAGATTCTTAATAAATGCTCAGTGAATGATGCCCAGGCTAATGTTAGCTGCTGTGGAGGTTGTTCCATTTTCTTTTGTCCTGCAAGGCCTCCTCCCCCTTAATCTGGAAACTTCACCTGAATCTCTTGCACCACCATCACCACTGAGGTGGGGCCCTGGGTGGGCATGTCACCCAGACCAGGCCAGCAACAGTGCTTCACTCTTACTACCATAGTGCAGGAACCAGGAGTGGGCCCAGGCCCAAGCCAAGCCAATCAAAGCACTTCCTAGGAGCCTTTGAGATAGTCCAAAGGTGTGAAAAGGCCCTTTTCCCCTTCTCTGGCTGTGCAGTTGGTAACATACAGGATTAGGGGCAGGGTGAGAAGAGCAGGGTGCTGAGCGCACAAAATTGAAGGCAGCATCGATTGTCAGCATCATGCAAGTGCAGAGTTGGCACCTGAAGGTAAATGCCTCCTTATATTCTGTACCCAGGTGTCTGCCTCTCTGGCCACAGCCCTGTCCCAACCCAGGGTAAGGCGTGAACCAAGAAGGACCAGCAGCCATTCCTTTAGCCACATGAAGAAATCCATTTCAATTGAAGACAATAAGGTCAATATGCAAAGTAGGCCTACCCACAGCATTTGCAGGGCCCAAGGCAAACGTGCAAATGAAACCCACATAGGTCTAAATAGTTAAACATTTTTAATACAGCTATGCCAACAGCCCTGCTGGCATCTGTGCCCAGTGACCATCAGATATTCCCAGGATCTCCCACAGGACCCAGAGGTTGAAGGGGCTGTACTCCTCTCCACTGCCGTCCCAGCCTTGCTACTTGCAAACCTGAGTAATAGCAGAGATCTGCTGGGGGGTGAGGGAGTGTGGACAGAGCTGGGCCCGGGCCCAGGGCTCTTGGGAGATGAGAACCCTGGACCAGTCACTGAAAAACTGATAAGGATCCAGGGTAGCAGGATTTCCTTCCCTCGCACCTCACTTTCCTGATGTAGGATGTCCAGGTCATGCTAGCATGTCCAGGACCCTGGAAGGGAAAGAAGGTGTAGGTATCTGCAGGACCCAGTTTTCCAAAAATCTCACTTTGGGTTTTATGGGTTATATCAAACTGTCCTGTCATAGTGTCCCAGGATAGGGGCTCTAAATTTTCTCTCCTGTAATTCTTGTGCACAAAAACTACCAAACTTACACAAAAAACTGTTTATCACGTTGAAAAGAAAAAAAAAAAAAACCCAAGAAACAGAAAAACTTGTGTCTCAGGATCAGCATGAAGCAGGGCCCCAAGGCAAAAATCCCTAAGCTACAGAGTCTAGACAGACGGACACGGTCTCCAAAGTGCAAGGCATCCTAAGGTGGAATGTCCCTTAAGATCAGAGCTTGCCTGCACTTAGCCAGAGCACAATCCATCCTCTTCCTAGACTGAGCAAGTTGAGTCAGCTCTGGGGTCTCAAACCCTATAGACAGTGGAAGGGTTCCACCTTCAATCTGAGAGTGGGAAGTGAGACTTGAAGGAGAAAGAAGAGCTGGCCAGGTGACATGCAGGGGGAGGAGGGGGTGTCCTTGCTAGATAGAGAATGTCAGGTTAAGGCAAGAAAGCACTTAGCAAATTCAAGGCACTGAAATGTGTCCCACAGAAAAAGAAGAGAAAGCGAGAGAGAAAGGGAAAGAGAGAGACAGAAGAAAGAAGGAGGGGTAGGGGAAGAGAGAGGGGGGAGAGAGAGAAAGAGAGAGGGAATGTGATTGGGGAAGTTGACAGGAGCCCCATCAAGTAGGATGTTGTACAATCAGCAAATCATTGATGAGTTCTAAGGAAATGACCAATAAGATCTGACTGAGGCTTTTCAAGGCTCTCTCTGTGGATTGGGGACGGGTGGTGTGGGCAGCGTGGACCCAGCCGACATCCCACGTGGACCAGGGCAGTGGCAGTGGGCGTGTTGGGATGCATGACATGAACATCTGTCTCCTGTGTCCAGGTGCCAGGTATATTTCTTACAGGCATCTTCTTCCCCCACTTATTTCTTTCTCAGATGTTAGTTGAGCCCAACTTTATCCATGACATGGAGCAGGCCAGCTACCGCAGGAGGGCTTTTTATCTCCATGTGAGATTAGAAGCAGAAAAGTTCCCTGGGTCACCAAAATGGCTACATAGACTGTTGGAGTTTTAAAAATACCCCTTTAGACCAACTTCTGCATGATGTGAACTGGAAGAACAAAGAAAATAAAGTTTTGGCAAATGTGAAACCCCCTCAACCTCTCTACCAGGCAGGCACAGTTTTAAAATGTCATACTAGAAACAGCTCAAGAACAAAGGCTGCTTCTACACAGGCAAAAGAAGTGTACATACAGGAAAATTGCTTGTCCAAATCTATCCACAACTAAGCCTGAATTATCTAGACAATGTAGGCAAAAATATATTTAATTATTGAAATAAGATCTGGATATCATGACTTTTGTTTGCATGTATAAATAGCCATTCAGAAGGTGTTTGACATCAGTTTTCTGTTTTCTTTTTTTCCTCCCTCCTAGATAAAATATTGGGAGAAATATTAAGCAGCTCAAAATTATCTTACTCCAATACTTATCAATCCAACACTTTGCTATGGATAAAGTGTTAACTGAGACTCTGGTAGGCTATATTATGGGATCTGGAAATCTTATCCTAAAGCATACTTCATCTCAAAAGATGAGCTTGTACAAGATTTGATAATAGACTCCCTCCCTCACTGTAGAAGAATTCAAAGGCAAATGTAAACAGAGATAAAAATGAAGAGGCATTTAAGGCAGAGAAATGCCAAATGACCAGCTTTTGTGATCTGTGTTGGGAGAATGAAGTTTCTTAGTGTTTAAGAAAAAGACTATTTTTCTTGAATAAATCCACTTAACAGTGTAGCCTGAATCCATTAAATGTCTTTTAATCAAGAGATTAGAACTTAGTGCTCTGTCTATATTCTAGTACGTATCTACAGAGAGGGATTATCAGCCTTAGCACTACTGGCATTTTGGGCTACATAATTCTTGGGTCCATGGGGGAAGGGGGTTTTCCTGTGTATTGTAGGATGCTTAGCAGCATCTCGGGTCTCTACCCACTTGACACCAGGAGCACTGCTACCCCCAGTTCCAGCAACCAAGTATGTCTCCAGACGTTGCCAAAAGTTCCTTGTGTGTAAAATCACTCCTGGTTGAGAAACACGGTTTGCAGAGGAAGATGTTTGAGCAGCCAAACAGGGGAATTTTTTTTTTTTTTACACTTTACGCTTTTTTAAACTTTCTTATCTTACCTTATGTGATCTGGTTCTGAATTTGCTCACACAGCTATCTGTGGTTTGGTATAGGCTTGGATATTAAATTAAAGGAGACTGTGGCACTACAAAAATCCAGATTATACCTACTTTATGTAGAATACCTTCCATACAAGAGATAACTAAGCCTGATTCAAATTCCCACAGTTCAAGTCAAGCTTTGCTATTGTGTGATTTTTAATAAAAGGTAGTTTGGAGAGATTAGAATTATTTCCAACTTTACATAAAGTCAAAATTTTTATATAATTGTATGACTCAGTTTCTACTAAAATAAAGCCATCATACACACACACACACACACACACACACACTCACACACACACAGAAATAGCAAAAAAAAGAGCTTTATTCCCAGAGTTGCATAAGATAAATTAACCTAACAATGCAAGTTAATATATTTTTGAGTTTCAGTATGTTATTGCATGGCATATAATATTAGATGGGGAAGAATACATTATTTTAAAAAATTGAATATTTTAATGAAATTCAAATTAAATATTTCGCATAGTCCTTGAATTATCTCTGCTAAAAAGAACATAGTTTTAAGTTACCCATAACCTATGTGGTCTCTGCCACAAAAGCATGAATAGCTTGAGAGCAGAATCCCTGTCCTATTGTTGTATCCTAAACTCTTAACAAGCAATAATCCTTAATACTTTCCTTAACTGAGGCTTAATCAAATAATAAAGTATCAACAACTTGGCAAGTGATGAGATAAGTTTTGGTCCTGACTGGTTTCTCTTGCAGTAAATTCTGTTAGTTGGGCACCATAAATAACATCACTTATTCATTTATTCAGTGAACACCATTGAGTCCATGTTACATAGCCGGGTGCTGTGAGAAGTCTAGTGGCTACAAAGGAGAATACTGAATCATTTTTGTGCACATGCAACTCACAGTATAGAAGTGACAATAAATATCATTATTGAAATCACCATTAACTCATACATTGCTGTTGGACATATAAAATGGTGAAGCCACTTCAAAAACAGTTTGTCAGTTTCTTAAAATGTTAGGCATTTTGAGACAAATATTAACCTAAGAGATGTAAAAACATATGTTCCCACAAAGACTTATTTGAGAATGTCAGTTACTAGCATTATTTGCAATAGCCAAAAGGTAGAAACAACCTAAATGTCCATCAATGGGTGGATGTATAAACAAAAAGCCATGAAATAGCTTTCTGCAATAAAAAGGAATAAAGTCCTGATATAATACATACTACCCCATAAAAGAGGCTAAAAAACATTACGCTAAGTGAAATAACAGACATAAAAGACCACATGCTGTCTGAGCCCATTTATATGAAATGCCCCCCCTAAAAAAAAAAGAGGCAACTCAGTAGAGATAGAAAATAAATTAGCAGTTGCTTGGGGATGAAGGTGTGAACAGGGAGTGACTGCAAATGAGCATGAGGTTTCATTTAGGGGTGATAGTAAATGTTTTAAAATTAGATGGTGGTGATGGTTGCACAATCCTATAAATTTACTAACAACCATTGAACTGCTCACTAAAAATGGGTACATTTTATGGTTTGTATGTTATACCTCAATCATGCCGTGTTAAAAAAATCATTAAAGTGATGCACTGCATTTTGGAGTCAGAGAAGGCCTGAGGTCTGCTTAAAGGTTGATACAAGTTACTAAATGAGAAATGTTTGCAGTGATAGCCCGAGAGAAGGTTACCATGGAGAGTTGAAACAGCATGATGTGTGTTGTGTGTGCACTTGGTACCCGTGTGCAGAATCTGCAGTCATCTCTGATGCAGTGAGGTCAACAGTGGTAAGAGGGGTGGACAGAGAGGTAGCAAGTGGCTCGACCATGAAAGGTCTGTGTGTCATATTTCAAAAGCAAATTTTTATTCTGTACTTGATGAGGATATTTTGATAGTTTTAATCCAGATTGTCACCTAGTCAGCCTTGCATTTTAAATTAGTGACAAGGGTCGCTTACTGTTTGTGTGGGATGATCAAGGCGGGGAGAGAAGGGAGCTTGCATTAAGAGAGCACTGCTGGAGGCAGGGAGACCAGTCATGAAGTTGGGGTAGTATTTAAGCTGAAACATGATGACTGCAACTGGAAAATTTGTCACAGAATAGAGAACACACACTTCTTCTGTAAAACTGGCAGGGTTGGCGATTGATTAGATGTGGGGAATAAAGGTGAGCATGGAATCATGGATGAATTTCAAAACTTTGGTTTCTGTGAGTGGATATTCGACGATTCCGACAGCTGAGATAGAGAAGCCAGGAAGGCCTGTTCCAAGGAGAAAGATGCCTGTGGGTGCCTATGGGCCGTCCTGGTGACAGTCTTGCAGCAGAGCATTGGAAATATCGTAAGAAACTCCAGGTATAAGCCTGTATTTGAAAATGACTATCCTGGTAGTTGAAACCATGGCAGTAGATAATTTAGCCAGGGTAAAAATGTAGATTAAAAAGAAATGTAGGTAGAGGATAGAATCCCAGATGACTGCCAGGGACCAGACCAGAAAATTATTTTGTCTGCTGCTTTTCAAGTGGTGTTTCCTAATGAACTGAGTGAGTACGATTCTTATCTTTTAACCCACTTTTACTAAACTGTTAAATATTTTGTCTCTTTTGTATACTGGGGCAGATTTGGCAATAAATTAAAGATGGTCTGTAAGAATGGAGGAGAAATACCCTAAAACATTTCCGATACCCCTAGTCTGTTTAGGTTTACCTGCTAGCTGGACTAAGTAACACTTACAGAGAGATAAACTATCTGTAATGCTTTAAAATACCTTTAATTGATAAGATAATTTGCCAATTGCAAGAATGAATTGAAAGTGACATGTTTCTGTCTTTTCTATTTCAAAGGAATTATTCACATTTGTCACTAATTCAGCTGCAAAAGAGCACCAAAATATTCTTTTAATAAAACATTAAAATTGCCTGGAAATGGGCAGGAATTCCACAGAAACTCAATCAGAGGCAGCATCAAGTTGTTTGTTGTTTTCCTCTTGTGGTTTATATTTATTGGTAATTTTTTTAATTGACTTGTAAGTTCTTAGAACTGTAAGAGAATTTAGAGGTCGTCTAGTTCAGTTTTCTCAATGTAATCAACAGAATGCTTAAACCATTCTGCTCTCTGATGGAGGAATTCCTAGATGTAGCTTTGAACTTGTGGCTTTTACAGAATGTTGGAGGTAGAAGAAAACTTGGAAGTAAACTTCATTTACTCCAAAGTCCCACACTGGTAGACCATGCACCGAATCTGCCCATAAACATGATTTGTTTGGCTGGCTTGCTCAATATTTCCTTATAAATTTAGTTAGTTATAAATTTCTTTGGAAGGGAAATTTGTCATAAAATGGGATTCTTTGGCTATTCTTGTAATTTCTTTTATAGAAAAATAGGCAATCCTGGGGCCACATGTGCACATTAACAATCAGCTAGGACTAAGGAGGGGCTTTCCTTCTTAAATGAGACATAGGGTATTTTGTTGCCAGAGTTGGCCTCATCCTGACAGCCCCACTTGTTCCCCTGCCCTACCCTCCATGGAACCTTGAGTTTGAGGCATCTAAAATAGATGAACCCAATTTCTCATGTCATCGATATTAATCAAGTGTTTACTAGGTGCTAGTATGGAAGATCCATGAGGGCAAACTTATTATCTCCTCTAGCTCCAGCACCCAAGACAGTGCCTGGCGCAGTGCAGGCATAGGGACAATATGTTTTGAATGAAAGAATGCTGTTTCCTGAAGATATAAAGTTTATATTGTGAAGCAACTCAAATGGGCAAGAAGAACCAAAATCTATCACAGAACAAGATGATGACAACTTTCAGTATGTCGCCCATGAGAAAACACAGTCATTTTTGGTAAGAAAATCAAGTAAAACAAAAAACAAATGATACTGGGCAAATGAGTTGAAAGAGTTATACATCAAGCAATGTGGAAATAAGGATGTCCCAGTTTAATGTTGGCTAATTTGTTAAACTACATTCCCCTAAAACCAAAAATTAAAACTGAACATTATTTAACCATAATTTTTTGCCCAACATAATTTATCATTTGTATTTATTACTGGATTATTCTGCATATACACATGGAAACCAATTTTAAATGTGATTTTAAACTATTTCTGTTAAGATATCTGAGCATAGTTTTGCCCAACCAATTCCATGCCAGAGGAAAGTAATTAGTCACTTACATGATAATTATTGCATTTCTAAGACAATTTGAGACTAAATCTGGTACTATTTTCTTTTTAGTGTGCAGAAATAGCATAATTCACTACTTATTACATGTTGCTGTTATAGGAAGTACGTGAACATTTTGGGATAAAAAGTTTCAACATAGAGCAACTCAGCGTCTCTATTAAAGAGATTCAGATTTGCAAAGCTCATAGCATTCATGCCAACATCTGTCTAACACAGGAAGCAAATGTGGTGATAGTGGCATGAGCTTGAATTTGAGCTCTCTACTATGGGATTCTGGGCACCTTCTTAATTGAGTTATTGTTCTCGGTGATATAGAACCTGGTTGAGATAAAACGTCTTTGGGACTAAGACTGACAACAGATGTTGTGCCATCCTATCACTTTAGTTTTTAGTGGTCTATTATTTGCCTGGGTTGGTAAAGTTGATGTTGGTAAATTTAGACTATTTATCTAGAATTTAAGTCACAAATCTGTTCAGTGATTCATACAGCAAAAATTCCCAGAGACTTGGGATGTAGCTTGGGACAGCTGGATGCAGAAATGTCAGCAGCTGTTCAAAATGTCTGAACTTCATTCTGTGTAAGTTAGAACAGAGCCCGAGATCATCTGTTCAGGTGGAAGCTAAATAGTTGGCAGGAAATACGTAACGTAAAGTTGCAGAGAGAAATTCACCAGAATGATTGACAGCTCGTCTTTGTTCTTTCAAAGCATCTTTTCCTCCTTTTTTCAGTCTGAAAAATGCTCTTTTCTTTTAGGACAACACAGGTAATCATGCCATCTATAACTAATGCCAAAGCAGAGACCCAATATATGTGTGAGTCATCGATCCATGGATAAAAGCTCAGATAGCATGTCAGAAACCTAGAATTCATAAAATTTCAAAAGGAAATCTACCATCCAAATAGTTGAAGGGTAGCAAGTCCAGGGGAACACATGTACTCTTCTTTGACCATGGCAGGCATTGCTAATCAATTGGACACTCTACTGCAGCTAGATAAGGCAATACTTCTCAGTCCCATCCTTCAGACAGACACGTGCTTTTAGCTCAGAGAATGAAGCCTACTCACCATACCTGGCAGAAGAACCAGTTCCAGGCAGCTAGCTTACTTTGCCCGAAAGATGAGACTGGAATGCAGAGCAGGGCTGCAGCTGAGTCACAGTGTTATGTGCTACTTTAGTAACAACCAAGGGTGGGCAGAGAACCTCTCCAAATTCTGCGGAGGATAGGGCCTCCAGATAAAAGGAACAAACAAATTTCCTGGAACTCAGTTTCCCTGAACAGTGGTACCTGCCACTTTCAGAAAAATGGCTCATTTTACTGAAGTAGGTTTTTTGATTCAAGTTATCCTATTGACTTACATTACTTGGAAAGGTATCTGTTTCCCATTCACGTTGAATTGTATGAATATAGCTGAATGTCACTTATTATATCAATAAAAGGTGCTTTTATGTGTTCTGAGAATCTAAGAATGTGTCGTTCTTCATAAAACCCCATTACCTATGGAGAGAAAGTGTTGTATTCTGGATAGGATGTTCTGTTACTGGCTGGTCCTAGAGCAAATGTTATTGCAGGTTATTTACAGACAAGGTTACATTTTGTTCCTTCTGTCATTCACGGGTGAGCTTGTGACTCTCTGAGCTATGTGCCCTTTGTCACCATATTCATTGGTTCTTGCGTGAATTTTAACATCACCCATTTATATTCAGGTTGCTATTTGAATATGACCAACTAATTCTGGATCCTGTCAAATTCTCCTCTGCATGTCTGCGGTAGCTGTTACGAGTCTCTTATTGCTGTGTTATAACTTTATAGCTATCCATCAGCAGCGTAAGACATTTTGTCTATTATGACCTGATCCTCTTAAATGGCTTTCTTCCCATTTCTTCATCTTTGGGGAAGTACAGTTTAGAAAATGGCCAAGAGCATACATGAATAAATCATGTTGTTAAAATCTTAGTGGAGTGCCATCAATGTAACCCTAGGCTCCCATCAGAGTGCAGAGCAAAGTTGCATCTTAAGTATGCTTTTTGCAACATTTTCCCCCAAATATTCTATGATTTATAGATAAGTAAGCATTGTTTCATATGCTGATCCAAATGCATTTTTATTTAATTAAGTTTTGTTCCATCTAAAATGTCATGTCCCTTAAACAGATGTGAAAGTAAAATGGAACTATTAGAGGCAGGCAGGCTAATGTGGCATTACCTAAAATGAGATAATTGATACTGATCGTTTTCTTTTCTGTTTCCTTTTATGTTGACTGAAGCCGATTTGGAGATTTGGGGTTGCAGTGTTACCATCTGATGGAAACCTTTTATTCTTTTCCTCTTTTGCTGACAAATCCCAAATTAGGGCCTCGCAAACTCATTCCGATGTGCTCTCTTTTATCAGACTATCAAAATTTAGAGAGCAATTCCTTTTTATAAACACTGCGTACATATCCTGGAAAAAAATTATCAATGTAAACAGCATAAAAACATATCTTAGCTTCCAATAGCTTTTCTCTAGAGAAGAGAAAAAGTAAAATTCAGTGGGTGGAGGGGGTGCAGAGGAGACATGGTCATGGGGCAGGGCGGGAGGTTACAAGGACTCAGCACTATTGTAGACCAATACTTCTTAAACTTTGTCATATATTAAAATTATCAAAACGATTATGAAAAATTCCAGTGTCTAGACTGTACCGCTTATCAATGAAATCAGAACATTTGAGGGCTGGTTCTAGATACAGGCATTTTTTTTAAACTTCCCTGGTGATTCCAAAGTATGCTCAAGTTTGAGAACTAGTGCTCTAGTCTATACAACAGTTTTGCTGAAGAGAGGGTTATTATGGCACTAAGTTTCATTATGGCCTTTGACAGACCCTGCTGGTTTGTTAATCAAACATCTGTTCTCAACCCCTTCCCTCCCATGGGCATCCATTTCGGACATACTGGTTCTCCTCATCTTCTTAGCTGGTGGTGGGTTTTGAATTGGTTGTGACATGAGATCACAGTGGCTTGGGTCAAGGTGAATGCAATGGAGATGGAGAGAAGAGGGGAATACTGGAGAGCTATTTAGGAGTTGGACTCAACAGGGATTGATGACTTGACTGTAAATCGAGTTGGAGGCAGAAGGAGTTGTCGAGAATGACTCCAGTTTCTGACTTTAGCAACTCAACAAATGAGGGTATTGTGTGCTGAGATCTGAAATGCTGAAAACGGAACAGATTTGGGGTGGGAGACGATTTCATGTTTGGATATGTGAACTGAGGTGCCTGTGAGATACTTAACGGGATTGTCAAATACGCAGTTAGCTTCCAATTCTGCAGAGGTTTGGTGTGAAGATAGAGACTTAGGAATCATCAGACATGGGGAAAATTGAGATAACCGAAGACGTGTGAAATTAAAGGTAGAAACATAATCCAGGAGAGAACCCTAAAGACAGGCAGAGGAAGAGAAGCTAGAAATGTCAGAGAGGTCAGCAGGTGAAAAACCAAGAGAATGCAATGTCAAAGTAGAAAAGAGAAAAGAGCATTTCAAGGAGGGTAGAAAGTGATCAACAAGGTCGAGGAAAATAAGAACTAAAGTAGACCAATGAATTTAATGGCTTAGAAGACTTCCACAAGATCAAGTCAGTAGGGATTATTACACAGTGCTCTGCTATGTGTATGAATGCCTTTGTGAACATAAAGTACTGTATGAACATTAGTTATTTCCCTTGTATGAAATCAGAGGGACACATTTTTTTATTTCATATCAGTATCGCCTACCCATCTATTACCTCAAACTTATGATTAATAAATATTTGGTGGTTCAGTGAATTAATGCACCATGATACATTTTAACTGCTGAGAAGACTTTGCAATTGTTTCAGATTTTTTTAAAAAATATTTTTATATTAGTTGTGAGATCTTTAAGTTTAACTCATCCTTTTAAACTTCCATTTGGAGAAAGTCTATTCCTAGGCCTTGAGGTTTTCCCAGTTTCATAGTTGTAGTCCTCAGAATTTGGAAACTAATTCCAAATAGGTGCAGACTTTAAAATATCAGTTCCTTTTTTACAGGCCCCCAACTGGAAATGATGACTTTTACTTTGCCTATTATCAGTTTACAAATGGGTATGCCTACTTTAGAGTATACTTTGCTTTAATGTAGACAGATTCTGTGCTATCAGCTGTTTCCATCTGCTTTCTAGTCTTTTTCTTTTGTAAATGTTCTTACTGGAATAGAGAATATAAAAATGTTCATTATATAAATATAAAACCATATACTTAGTAATTTTACTGTTTTAGGGAATTTTATTATGTTCTTAGATATGGAGATAAAAATGATAAAATAATTAAGTATAATATTTTATACAAGTAATATCTTTATTATAGATTCAGTAGAAACTATATAATAGCATAAAAAAGAATAAATTGTGATTTTTTTCTTTGTATTTTGCTACAAATGCTTTTAGCTTTTTAAAAAATACTTATGTAATAAAAATTCCATTTTGATCTAAAACCTGTTTAAGAAATTAACTCATTTTTTCTTGGTCAATATAAGACCATTTTTTTTCAAGCCAGGTAATTTTCTATGATAAATACACACACACACACACGCACGCACGCACACGCACACACATACAATTCCACCGCATGGTTGGATCAAAATTTATTTAAAGAGCCTCCCATGGTTAGATATTTAGATCATTTCCAATTTTTCAATAATATAAACAATCCTTCAGGGCATGTCTTTGAAGCTAAATCTTTGTACACAGCTTTGATTTTTACCTCAGAATACATTTTTGAAATTGAAACTGCTGGAATAAAATGTAGACATATATAAATTATTGATAAGTAATGTGAAGTTGCCAACCATTAAAAAATTAGCACAAGTAATATGTACTGAATGTAGAAAAAAATACAAGAAAATGAGAATTGCTTTGTATCTCATGGACCTAACATCACATTTTTTGTATAATCTTATAGACCATGTTTATTAGATATGCCAGATTCTCCTCCTATCCCCAATCATTTTGGGGAAAAACAATATATAGTATAATATAATACAAAGCATATAGTATATAATGTATCATATATTAATATATAATATGTGATATAGATATATAATAACTAATGATTCGCCATTTTCTCAACAGAGATCCTACACACTGATCATTTTTCTCTTATTTTTAAATGGGATTTCATGTTTTCTTTTTTCTTATGGCAGGTAGATCACTTTCTTTATATGTTCTAGATAATTATTGTTACTATTTAAGCAAGCTATAAATTTAACATATTTCACTTGCAACAGGTCAGCTTTCTACACTCCTAAGACTTCTAATAATTTTTCAGGCAATTTTTGTGGTTTTCTAGAAAAAAACTTTTTTTAAAAAAACAGGGTAATTTAGTTTCATCATCTCTGAAAAGTATTCTTTTTTTTTTCTGTCTGCCTTCTCTCATTTCATCCTCTTTTTTCCCTTCCTTTTTTCCTCCCTCTCTCCCTTCATCTTTTGTTTTAGCTACAACCTGATTGATGCACAGTGTTACATGAAAGAACTGTTATGATTATGCCCGTTTTATCCTTTAGTTTTAAAGAGTAATAACTGTAGCATTTTTATTAAGTGCTATGTGAGATTGACTATGATGTATGAATGTTATTTTTTAATACTTTAGCCATGATATTCTTGGTAGATCTGGTGTTAATGTGCTAATATTTAATTTACAATTGTGTTCTAATTTGGATCTAAATTTTTACCCCTCCCCGTGATTTGTTCTTAGGACACACTTAACCTGACGTTTTAGATCTATTTGGTTTTTTTCTCTACCATAAAGAAGGGATTTGCTCAGGGCTAATTTCCTGCTCTATTATTTCCGGTCTCTGGAGCCACATCTGACATTTGCAGGTTCCCAATAATGTATTTTTTAAGATAAATGAATATTGAATAAAAAAATTAGGCATATGAGTTGAGTCTAGAGATTTGTTTTAGAAGAAATCGTTTGATAACTTTTAAAAGCTTTCATTATAGTTATTGTTCTATTTGATTGTCTATATCCTGAGTCATTTTGAGAGTCATTTTTATAAACATTGAATTAGTGAGTATAAAGAACTAGTTCCTAAACATGATCATTAACTTTACTGATTTCCCTGAATTCTATTTTTTTCTAAAATTCTTCTTTTTAATTAATTCTTTTTCTTCCATTAATTTCTCCACTCCACTAATTTTTCACCTTAGTATATTTACTGTCATTTCCTTATGTAATAATGAAATTACTGGATGTTGAATTTGCCTCACTTTGCAGTTTTAGGCATATTCCACAATTCTAACATTGATATTTCATTGCTATTATTTTCCAAATAACCCGTGATTGAGGTTTTAATGACTTCTTTTACTTAGTAGTGAAGTAACAATTATTTTTGTTTTCCCAAATGCTGACAAAGTATAGTTATTGAATCTTTTTATATTAGCTGCTGGGTTTGTTGCATAATAATCAGATAGTATGGTTGACATAACTGAATGTTGTTGGGACTCCTGAGATTGGCAGAAGCCCTTAGGGCAGCTGCCTGCCTCGATGCCCTTTTGAATGTATCGTCCACTTCATATCAGCACAGCTATGTGCTTAAAAGTGCATTGTAATATATATGTATTTTATCCAGGGTTTAAGGTATTTGGTAGCAGGAAAGTTTTTAGGATATCTGGTTTACCATATTTTTTAGAAAGGATGTCAAGTCCCACATACATTAGAGCGTAAGTAGAACATCAAGCTTTTAAGCTAATTTCTTGTCAACATTATTTAGAAGTGACCTCACACTGCAAATTAAAACCCAGGAGACAGAAGAACGACCTAATATCTTCTCAAGAACTAAATTTTTGCCTCTGGATGTTTGCTTGTTTTTCTGTGAGATCTCAAGATAATATTACATTCTTACAGGAATTAGATTTGCTACAGATAAGTTTTGATGCAATGTTTGAGAAAAACAAAGCTTAATTAATGAGGTTCTTCAAGTTGAGGAGTGAAACACAGTGGGGGAAAGACACTGGGGCTTTGGGTAACTAGCAGAGTCAAAAATCTCTTGGTACTTTTCAAGGAAAACAAAGTACGGGAGAGGAAGGGAAACAAAAAGGAGACGGTGGAAAATGATGGCAATTAAATTATTTCCAAATTTATTAGATAGATGGCCTGCTGTTCAAATATCTCTATTAAGAATTCAAGAAAATGCCTTTTCAATAATATCTGAATTTACTTGTGACATTTAGATAATTTGAAATTAGGAAATTCTGTCTCTTGTTTGAATTACAAATATTGATTTGACTGATGTTCTTTCACTAGTGGTGGTAATTTTTGTTTGTTTTTAGAAGAAAACATATGGGATACTACTTCTGGATTATGTTGACCCTACTTTTGATCTAAATATTGAATTAAATTTCAATGTGGAAAAGTATGAATCTCAAAGACAATACAGTTCTTATCTGCGAGGGGGCTGTGTCTACATATTCAATAAAAAAATAATATAGGAACAATTATCTAAATATCTCAATAAACACGTGGCTCCTCAAACTCAAAACCTAAATTTTCTTTGCTGTTAATATTCTATGATAAATTTGTGCATCAAAGACAGACTTGGCTGTTTTTTTTTTTCCCTCTTCTATTATTCACTCAGACCTCGACTTTGAGCCTATCAGTCGCTTTCAGTCAACTCCTGCAGACTGTAAACCTTCCCTGTGGAGTTGCATAGCAACTGCCACTCAACCACACCTGCAAAAGGTTAGTCCAACCTCCGTTATTTTTTTCTTAATTTTTTTTCTTTTGTCTCTAGAAATAGGCCAGCCAGCTGGTAGCATTCTAAACAGACATGTTTAGAACTAAAAAACAGATCTGTTTTTTAAGTACAATACCATTGTCTTCCCAATTGTTGTAATTAAAGGGGTAAAATAGAAAGAACACTGTACAAGGAGGCAGAGGATGTGAAATCTAGGCTTGTCTCTGCCAGTAACAGGGCATATGATGGTAATTATCATTCTTTCCCCTTCTTGGACTCTGTTTTCTCATTTCTATAATGAAGTAGTTAAATGAGGTGATCATTTCGATTGCTTCCTAGATCTGACATTCTGGCAATCCCATGAAGGAAAACATTTGTGAGGGCATTGTGCTAGGTGATCTTATATACCTCCCAAGGCTGCCCCATCATGCAATTGCTGGTGTCACTATTCCTCAAGCTGTCTTCTATAAAAATGATGCCTCCGGAAAACATTCCAGAGGGAGCTATTTTCATGGATAAAAGTGTGCAACTCAGCCACCCTTTATGCCCTAATCAAATACTTAAGGGAACTGTGAGGCAAGATTTAGGGGTTTATGTTTTCTATATGGAGAAGCCAAAGTTCAAAGTGGTTAAATTCATTGCTCAAAGTCATATGGTAAATTGCAGCCCTGGAATGCAAACATTGGGTAGCCAGACTCCATAAGCAGTGCTCCTTTAATCAGGCTTTAAGGTCATCTTTCCTTTGACTGTGATACTTATATATTGTATTTTTCAGGACTCAATTGCAAATGGAAAAAAAAAGGCAATTCAATCTAGCTTAAGTAAAAATAAGAATCAATTAATTTAAAATAATTATTAGTTTAAATAAATGAAAGGTCCACATATATACATTACACCAATCTTCAGATCATGACTCTCCACCTCTGAACTCTGCTCTCCACTGTATTAGTTTTGTTCTAGGCAATCACACCCCATATGGTAATGTGCTGGCACTAAATCCCAAGCCTTACTGTATGGACTGAATGTTCCCGTCCCTTCAGAATTCATAGGCTGAAGTCCTAACCCCTAATGTGATGGTATTAGGAAGTGGGGCCTTTGGAAGGTGATTAGGTCATGATATGGGGCTCTCATGAACGGTATTAGTGCCCTTATAAAAGAAGCCCAAGAGAGACCCCTCATCCCTTGCACCATGTGAGAATACAGCCAGAAGACAGTGGTCTATGAACCAAGAAGGAGGAACCCTCACCAGACACAGAATTTGCTTGCTCCTTGATCTTACCCAGGTTCTAGAACTGTGAGAAATATTAATAAATTTTTGTTATTTAATTAGTCTATGTAGTTTGTTATAGCAGCCAGAACAGACTAAATCACTTACATTCTAAGAAACCTCAGTGAAAAAACAGATTCTATTTCCAAGTAGCTCCAACTGAAGTCATAAGTTGAAGTTCTCCGTTGCCAGCTTGGGCCATCTGCCCAGGGTCCCAGTGACTAGTGGGAACTGAATACTCTGTCCCTCAATGTAGGATGACAGCTCAGTCCTGGGGTGTATGAGGGAAATGTTAGCCTCACTGATTCCAAGGATGGAGACAATGTCAGACGTGGACTCAGAAGAAAATCATGGTGCAAGAAGTGGGGAGAAGGTAGATGCTGGATGAACACAATCTAACATTCCTTGACTACCCATATTTTCACTTTCCAAAATGGAAACTGTTTCTGTGAGACTTCGGAATGAATGTGGTGAAAGCAGAAACGCTGTGTGGTGAAGAGCTCTGTTCTCTATGCAGTATTTTTCAGTTAAGATGACTGACAGCACATCGAGGCAGTTGGTCGTTGCCAGGTGATAGCTCTGGTTGACATAAGAAAAAGATTATTTTATATAAATCTCTCTTCTTTTGCCCTTCATGCTCTAGAGTTGATATTGTCTCAGAAACAGAACTGAACAAAGAAGACAATATTATTGGTAGGTAGTAATTTGGAAAGAAACACACTGGTTCTTCCAATAGTATTTCCTTTCAAATATCCTTAATCTGTCTTTTAATGTCTCATGAAACAATCCTGGAAAATTGGTATTCTTCCTTGACAAAGAGTGCTACTTGACCTCACAGACATAGGCAGAATGTCGACTTTCAGCATTCTTCTGTTATTTTCAGAGATTACTATTATGTCATCTTTGTCATGATCTGAACTTTTCATAAATATCCAGTATTCTCTCAGACTAGTTTTCAAGAATGCACTCTTGAATAGCTCCACAAGGAAAAAGTGATCAAATGATTAGGTGATCATTTGAAAAGACAGTTATATTTAACAAACAAGGTATAGCTGAAAACATGCTGACTCTACAGGTTATTTTTAATGGGAATTGTACATTCTCAACAATGGAATCTGTGGTTATATTGCCTTTGGAACTTCGTTAGGAAACAATAGGTGTATACTTCATATTCGTTGGAAGAATTAACCCTTTAAAAATTATGCTTCAACATTAGCAAGTGATAGTCTATGTAAAACCTTCAAAGTTGGTAGTGTATTTATTACAATATAATATTGATATTGAAAAGGGAAAAAGTGGACTTCATTACCAGTATGGAAAGTACAGCTATTTCATTGGGCCTTTCCTTTTCTATAGAGTGAGTATAAATTTTTTATTCTCAAGACCATTTAAATATTGATAATTCTCCTTGGTGAAAGTTCCTTGGCCCCATCACAATTTTTTTTTAGTAGGAATGGTGTCTGTTTTGTTTTTACAATTCCTCTTCATAGCATGTATCACGTCCCTAGCACATGTTACTTGCTTAATATTTGTTGAATGAATGAGTAAAAATGCATCTTTATTTTTAATTTCATAACTTAGTCTCGGAGACTTGAGAAACCAATTGTGAGATAGGAAAAAACCTCTCCATTTTCTATGAGTGAAAATTATTTTGACAAGCATTTGAACAGGATATGAATCACTTGAAAAAATAACATTATTCACTGTTTGAAAAATGTTGACTTGATTTTTAAATAAAAGAAATCCCAGTCCCCTAAATAGTAAAGCATATTTCTTCTTCAGTAGTACCAAGTAACATTTAATTTATGTATCATAATGAGTATCACTGTTTAATAAGCTAATTGAATTTGACTTCTGCACAAATTTATAATATGAAATAAACAAAGGGTAGTTAGAAAAAGCAAAATAGGCCTTAACACAGTGACCATATTATATTGATGTTTTCAAGTGGTGGAATCTTCAGCTGATAAATTACCTATCCAAAGGCATAATTATAGCACTATTGCTACAAACAGAAGCTTGATATATACAAATAAAGTCTGATTAAGTGTCATCAGAATGACATTAATGGATCAACAGCCAAATAATGTAATGTCGATAATTAAGACAATGACTAATTAGTTGTTCAATTGTCCCTTAAAAAAAAAAGTAATTCCCAGCATGGTCAGTTGCCCTTTGAATTATGAATATATATATATTCTGTCCTTGTTATAGAGGGAAAATAAAGAGTTGGTTCTTTTAAATTGCTTTTCCCTGGCATCTAGAGTGGGTATTGTCAGAGTGTAATTTCAGATGTACATCACTCCCTCCACATATTATTAGATCAAGAGTGGTAAATAGTGGTGATTAGTAAAATAACTTCTCTTTGTATAGATAAACACCTACTAGTTTAAAACTCTACAGAAAATGCCTTTCTATTAGAATTTGCTTAAATATTGTGATATTTCCTGCATGTTGCGCACTTGCCTCTAAAGTCCTTCTCTGTGGACTTCTGTGCCTCTGGAGGGAACTTATCACCAGTTGTTCACAGGAGCAGAAGCTATATAGTTCCAATCGGTTTGGTCTGTCTTTCAGGCTGAACATCTGCGTTGTTTTAAGTTCCAAGTTCTGATGCCACTGACCCTTTGGAAATAAGGCATGATCTTGAACTCACTCTGGCCACTAGCTACCTTGGTCTAATCAGTATATTCAGTTTTGCTCATTTCTCTGTCTGGATTATTGCTCCGATAACATCTTATAGGAACTCTTGGTTGTCAAAGATAGAAAACTATTTCAAATTATTCTAATCAAAAAGAGGGAATTTATTGGTTCATATAACTTTAAAGTTCAAATATATTATTTGCTGCAGGCACAACTGGATCCAGCAGCTCAGACAATATCATCTGAACTCTCTTTCTCTCCATCTTCTTTGGCTCTTTTTCCTCTGTTACCTTACTGCTAAAGCAGGTCCCCCATAAGTGGCGGTGCAGATGGTGGCAATCAGCTCCGTGCTGAATTACATGAGCTTGGCACCTCTGTCAAAAATCAAGTCACCACATGTGATGAATGTATGTGTGAGTCAATGACTAGCTTTACTTTTCTGTTTCATTATTGCATATCTATCTTTTCACCAGTTCCAAACTATTGTAATTACTGTAGCTTTATAGTAAGTCATTAAGTTATGCAGGGTAAATCCTATAACTTTCCTTTTGTTAAATAAATCACTTTGGTTATTCTAAGTCATTTCCATTTTTATGTAAAGTTTAAAATCTTTCTGGCACTACAAAATGCACCAGATTCATCCTGTACATTTTCTGCCCCATTCCTAGAAACAACCATTTCTCCAAGGAATTCTGTTTCCTTTTACTGGATAATGGTATTAGAAACTAAAATCTGGGCACTGGGTGTGGTTAGAGCTACTGGGGTGTCAATACTTTTAGCTTGCATTGCAAGGAAATATATGTATGTATACTAAGACATCTGTACACATGGATCAAAAATATTTTTATATATAATCATCTTTATCATAAGCTAAACATGAGTTCATAGTGCTGTCTCCTGTTCTAATCCATTAGAACATGGATCATTCTACTCTTTTACTCTGGCTTATCTCAAACTTTCCACTCCAACAATGGGAGATCTAGCCCCTGACATCCACCATTCATTCATTTAATTGTTTAGTTCCAGCATAGATGTACAATCATAGTGTCACAATCATTAACCTATACTCCCTGTGGACTACAGAGCTTATATCAAGTTTCTTTTTCCTTTAGTCTTACAGACTTCACTCATTTCAAAGTTACATAGGTCAGCACTTTTCCCTCTTACTCCTACCAATGAGTTATTTCATAGACTGATCATACAGTTAGATTGTTTGGTCACTTTCTGTATTTCATACAGAGATCTCCTGACTTCCTAAGTGATTTTTGAATGTGCATACATCAAGGTTTACTCTCTGTAAAGTTTTGACAAATGCATAGTGACATGTATCCACAATTACCATATTATGTCATGTAGAATAGATTCACTGCTATCGAAAATTCCCTGTGCTCAGTTTATTCAACCCTTCCCCACCTCCTGCCAAATTCCTGGCAAGCAATAAGATTTTAACTTTCACTATAGTTTTGCATTTCATAGAATGTTGTAAATTATAATCATACTGTATGTAATCTTTTCAGATTGACTTCTTTTTCGTAACAAAATACATTTAAGTTAATACATGTCTTTGGTGATAATTTTTTCCTTGTCACTTTAAAGATTTTCTACTTATTTCTATTCATTTCAAACTGGTTTTTAGTATGTTGCATATGATGTGTCTAGGCACCTATAGGTGACATTTAGGAGCTTATTCTACTTAGATTTTCTTCAGCTTCCTAAACTTGCAAGGCAATATTTTCCACCAAATTTGGGGGATTTTTCCACCATTATTTCTTCCAATATTTTTTTATGTCCTTTCTTTGTCTCTTTTTGGAGTCTAAACATATATGTTGGGATGTTTAATATTGGCCTACATGTCTCTGAGACTCTATTCATTTTTCTCCAATATATTTTGTCATTTGTATTGTAAAATTTTTATTCTATATTCAAGCTCTTGATTTTCTGCTATATTAAATCTGCTCTTGAGCTCATATAATAATTTTTTTAATTTTTGTAATATAATTTTAGGTCTAATTTTTTGTTTCTTTCTCATATTTTCCATTGCTTTGTCACAATTCCCCATTTATTCATTTATTGTTGGCATATCTGCCTTTAATTCTTTGAACATATTTTCATTTAATTCTTTGAACATGTGTGATGTGTGCAGTAAAATATTCATCTACTGAATTCAAAATGTGATCACCTTTAGAAACAGTTTCTTTGCCTTATTTCCATAACATGGGACACCCTTCTGTCTTTACATGTCTTAATATTTTAGTTTAAACCACATATTATAGATAAAAATTATAGCAACTCTGGATTCTGTTTTATTCTTTCCAGTACTGTTGATGTTTTTTTGTTTTGTTTTGTTTTGTTTTATTTTATAGGGACATATTTTGCCTGGACTCAAACTATAAAATCTGTCTCCCTCACTTGGAGCAATCACAGATATTTATGCTAAAGTTTCATTTGTTTGCTTGTTTATTTGTTAGCTCCCTAGTTGACTCCTTTCTTCTTGTGTAATTAGCATCAGCCAGTGATGTGGGCAGAGGTTATGCTCAACCATATCAAGGCAGTAAATGTTCTACCCTCTGTTGCCTGAGTTTCATGTGTGTGTGTAGAGGAATTCATTTAGATGTGCAGTTGATGCATGAGCTTTTCAGGGCTTTCAATTTTTGCCACCAGACTCCCTCCCTCTCATGTGCACACTTAGTTTAGAACTCAGCTGGAAATGTGTGAAGAGTATATTCTCTCAGCCCCTCTAAAGCTATCTCACTCTTACTATCTTCAGTTTAAATTTCTAACTGTTCTGCTACCTGCTCCATACTGAGTCTGCCACCTCTGGCTTATAAAACTTTGAGTTTGTGTTGCTCAAGCTAGGAGAGATGGAAATGCCTACAGGCAAGAAGTCTACAAATTCGCTGTCATTTTTTAAAGCAATAGAGTTGCCCACGAGTAAACACTTGTCAAGTTGTTGCTGTATTTAGTCATTTTTCAGTGCCCTGTAATAGATGTTTTATTAAACTAATTTTATATGTTATTATTCTTGTTTCTGGGGGTATGAGGGAATTGCCTGAACTTCCCAAGCTATCTTTCTGGTAGAAAAAAATGAATATTTTTTTTTTAAAGTAGCACTTTCCAATGGTTGAAAATGATGCAATAAACATGTAGATCACAGTGAAAAGTCTCCTTTCAAATTTGTCTCCCAGCCATTGTGGTGTCGGTAAATTACTATTATCCTTCTAGAGATATTTTATGCCTATAGTAACATTTTTCACAAATTTTTCTGCATTTTTCTATAAGAAATATCCACATATATTCTTAATTTTTATGCATATCTATTTCACCTGATGTGTATATTCATTTTCATATAGTCAATACTTATAAAGATTTACATTTCTAAAATCTTTTGTTATTTTGAATAATGCTACAATTAATAAAATAGTAGATGACTATATTAATCACATAATCATGTGTAACAATTTACCCCCAAGTTAGGCAGCTTAAAACAGTTTCTCAGTCAGAAATTCAGAAGCAGTTTGGTTGGGTGTTCCTGGCTCAGAATCTCTAGAGACAGCAGATTATTTATCCTTAGTCAAGCCTTTAGTTTTAGTATCTGGCTTCTTTTACTTATAATGCTTTCAAGTTTCATCCATGTATTATGTGTGTGTATATCTATCTCTCTTTATATCATTATTTAATTCCTTTACATAGCTAAATAACATTCCACTATACAGATACACCAAGTTTGTTTATTGCTTCATCAGTTGATGGGTGTTTGTGTTATTTCTATTTTTTCTATTATGAATCACATTGCTGTAAACATGAGTGTGTGTGTTTGTGTAGATCCATGTTTTCAATCCTCTTGGATATATATCTAGAGCGAAATTGCTGGGTTATATGGTAACTTTATGATTAAACTTCTGAGAAATGGCATTGATTTCTATACTTTGATTTATTAACATCACAAACTAATATTTTAAAGTCCATGGAAGTATGCAAACCATTAGTAATATTAGAGCAGTTTATGTTTAGCAAGCAAATTGCTATTCTTTTTACCAACAATGTCTTTCTTTAGTTTACTCAATAAATGTTCAAGAAATGGGACTGGAGAGAGAAATAATAGAAACTGGTTAAGCAAGTGCATCATGTGTTTTACAGATCATATATACTTTGATAAATATAAGAGACTAAATATTTACATCTCCACTTTCTAATCAATTTCTGTGAATAAAGAGCTCATTTTTGTATCAATTATATGTAATAGGTGCCTTCTATCTGTGGTATTTCATGGGTGTGTCAGCTCAATTGTATTTAGTTATTAAATATTTTTTGAAATGGTGGCAATGTGTTTTTGTTTGAAAGAAAATAAACCCAAGAAAACCAAAGAACATTGCATTTGGTATTATTCTCCCTGATTTCCATGATTTTTCTCATTGAGTATGTATTAAAGAATAACATTGCTTTTCTATTTGGAAAGCTTTGCTACTTTGCATCAAAACAACCAATACTTCATTAAACAAATCAGAATTCTGTATAAAACAACAGTGATTTTCTACTGTGGTTTTGGCAGGTTTTGTATTGAAATATTTTATCTTTATTTTGATTCTAAGCTTTTGTGCTTTTTGGTTGTTGTTCCTTCAAATATGTAGTTTAGGTATAAATGTTTGCAGATGTTCCAAGCTTGATTTATTAAAATGGTTCGAGTACAAATCCCTTATGCAATTAAATGCCTATTCATGTGTTCTTTTTACAATGAAATGTTGTTAACAAATAGCTCTAATAGCATAACAGTTAAGGGAAAACTTGGGTGCAAGTGGCTAATAGGAGCTGGCTTGATCTTCTGAAAAAATAGCATTTTTTTAATTTAATCTGATTAAAAAGTAGTGTGTGATCATTGTGGAGAATTTTGAAAAGACAGGAAGATACTGAGCATACATATTACTTTTAAGCCCAGCATCCAAAAGTAAGCACTCAATTATTTACTGCTTGTTTTTCCAGTGTTTTCCTTAACCTTATTCATCTTGAAATGCAGGAATTTCACCTGGATTTGTCTCAATGAGCATCTGTTTTTATGGATTTATGGATTTAGAATGGAATATATATTATGTCACTTTCTGCTAAGTGTTTTCCTTGAATAGCTTTCTATCACACAGAAAAAAATCCAAAATCTTTAATCCAGCTTACCTGGTACACACAGTTTACAGAGTTCTCATGATCTGGCCCTTGTCTAGGTCTACAACCTCATCTCATTAAATAAATGAATCAGTATTTTAGATCTGAAGACTCAAGTGTTGTTTTTGTTGATGTTTTAATTTAGAAAAATATTATCTTTTTATTTCCTGACCACATTTTTTTCTCTCCTCCTTGAGTTTCTACTATGTATATGTTAATATTTGACCCCTTGGCTTTCTGCTTCATCCTTTTTTTAAAAAATTCATCCAATGATATCATTTATTTTTAATCTTAGTTCCAGGTCATTTCTTATTATTAGTTCAAACAATTTTTCTCCTGGAAGTATTAGCCAACTGTATGGGTTTATTAAACTGGTGTCTTTTGTACCTCTTCTCCACCCCAACACTGGGATATGCTCTTCTAAGATATTTACACATTAAGAATGCTCTTTGCCTATTACATAATATTTTATCATTTGTCATTTGCCATCTGTTTAAAGTATTTTTGCTATATAATTATTTAAAATTTTTATGTAGTCAAATAGATATTATTGTATTACATCAAGCTTGATTTTTGACTCATAGGTCTAAAATGCCTTTTGTTACCATTATATAAATATTAAGCTATAATATTTCTGGTAATGTTATTGTTTTCTTTTCCAATATGTGCATCTTACTTTTGAACTTTATTTTAGAGTATAGTGAGAACCTATTCCTTTTATTTCCAAGTGGTTAACCTATCTCCCCCCCCCAAAAAAAATAGTAACTCAATAATCTGAGAATCTTCCAATAATTTGAAATATTTTGTTTTAATATGCTAAATTCCTACGTGTACTTGTTGGTTTTCTGGGTCTTTTTTCTGGTGATTTGCCTCCCTAGGTTATAGCTTATGATAGGTACTTTTAAAATTATTTTTATATTAATATGTATTTTTAACAGCTTATTATCCTACAGCTCAGCTATTCTCATATATTTATTCTTCCACATGAATTAAAGACTTTTGTTTTTCATGTTCTAAAAAATAATCTTACATTTTTCTTGGAATTGTGCTAAATTTTTAGTTTTGGGGGAAGAATTGATGTTTATATAATATATCTTCCTATCCAAGAGCAAATTTATTTTGTATTAGTTTTTATTTCTTCTATGTTTCATCTTTTAATATTGAAATCATTTTAATAATTTAAAACAACTTTTTAAAATCAAAGTAAATTTAATTTTTTTTTTTTTTTGAAACAGGATCTTGCTGTATTTTCGGGGCTGGAGTGCAGTGACATCATCACAGCTCACTGTAGCCTGGAACTCCTGGGCTCAAGCCATCCTCCTGCCTCAGCTCCCAAGTAGCTGGGACTACAGGTATGTGCCACCATGCCCAAGTAATTTTTCTATTTTTTTGGCTATTCGAGGTGATTTGTGATTTCATACAAATGTTATAATTGTTCTTTCTATTTCTGTGGAAAAATCCCATTGGGATTTTGATAGGCATTGTGTCAAATCTGTAAATTTCTTTGGATGATATGGGCATTTCACCAATATTCTTCCAATCCATGAAAATAGAATCTTTCCATTTATTTGTCTCTCCTTCAATTTCTTTCAACAATATTTTATAGATTTTAGTGCACAGATCTTTTTTCTTCTTAAATTTATTTGTAAGTATTTTATTCTTTTTGATGCTATGAAAAATTGGATTGTTTTCTTAATTTTCTTTTTGGATAGATTATCATTGGTGTTAAGAAACATAAGGGAATTTTGTATGTTGATTTTTTTTTTTATCTGTTCTAAGTTTTCTGTGAAGCCTTTAGGGTGTTCTACCTACGGGATCATACCATCTGCAAACAGGAATAATTTTACTTGCTCCTTCTCAATTTGGATGTCTTTTATTTTGTTTTCTTGTCTGATTGCTCTTGCTAGTCCTTTCAGCAATATGGTGAGAGTAGGCATTTATCAGATCTTAAAGGAAAAGTTTTCAGTTTTTCTTCATTTATTATGACATTAGCTATGAGCTTTTCATATATGTCTTTCATTGTGTTGATACAATTTCTTTCTATACCAAATAGAAAGAGAGTTTTCATCATGCATGAATGTTGACCTTTGTCAAATGCTTTTTCTGTCCATGTATTGAGAAGATTGTGTGGTTTTTATCTTTCATTGTTATTGTGGGATATCACATTAATTGATTTGTATATGTTAAATCAATCTTGCATCCCAGATAAAAATCCCAACTGCCCATGCTGTATAATTTTTTTGATGAGCTGTTAGCTTTGATTTTCCACCCTTTCAGTCAGGATTTTTGCATGTATGTTTATTACAGACATTTGCCTGTAGTTTTTTTGTGGTGTTTTTGTCTGGCTCTTGTGTCAGGGCAATGCTGCCTTCATGAAATAAGTTTGGAAGTATTCCTTCTATAGAGAAGTCTTCTCTAGATTGGTTTTAGTATTCCAAAATTCATAGAATGACACTTATTTAGCTCACCTATTTTGCATTCTCTTTTACTAATGCCTTTTCTAGTCTGAATTGGAGTGGTTGCACTGTAAGAGAATAGTTATGCATAGTTATGCTCTTAAATTTTCAATGAACATAAACAATTAGCTGTGCTAATGACAATTATGCTGAAAGTGCACTTCCATTATATTCTCACTGGTTTAATGGCAATTTTCAAAATCTAAATATGTGTAAGTGGCATTAACATAGCATGATTAATTTTATTTTGATAGCAATTATCATAAATAAAACAAATTTGTGAATCTATGCTAGATGCCCTTCCAAAGAGGTTATCAAAGGCTCTTTACACACAAGTTTAAACAGGTTATATACTATTTGGGAGTCAAAGTTGTATTATCTTGAAGTCATGTTCATATATGACAGTCCTAGATCAGTTGTCATTTCTGTGTGTCCAATCCAAACTCCTCCATTTTCTACTGATTTGTCCTTTAATTTTTCAGTGGTAGCCTGTGTTCATTAACCAGCCAATAAACTGGTACCTTCAATCATAGTTTCGCATATTAATAATCCCAGTTCATAGTGTCATTGGTTAATTCAGTTAATATGTGTAGCAAGCCTATTGTATCTGTCCGGCACTGTGCAAGGTATCAGGGATGCAATGTCCTCTTGTCTTCACAGAGCTTCAAATGTGATAACAGGAGTCAACAATATGTAAGACGATAGCCTTCTCTGTGTTCCAATGAAAACACTTCTCTTCAGTGAAAACTTAGAGCTTATTCCAAAACTGAGGAGTCAATGTAGGCTTCTCAGAAGTATTACTATCAAAACTGATATCTGAGTGGCGAGCTGAAGTTACTGGCAGAGGAATATGAAGGAGATGGCAGGTGAGGAAGGACAGGAGCTAAAAAATGGCAGGCTGTGATAGTTAGGTGGAAAGTTCAATAATTGAGGCAACATAGGGTGGTGACCTCATCTCAATTTGTTTCATAGGAAAGGAAGAGTGAATGAATTCAAGAGCTATTCAAGAAATCAGAATATATAGGATTTGTTATTAATTTAATGGGGGAGAGAGAGGAGGATAGAGTATAGCATTTCTCAAACTGCTCCAATCATAAAAGTCAATTGAAATGAGTCTGTAATACACAGATTCTCAGCCCAACCTCAGGTTTCCTGAATCATAATTTCAGGAGAATTTGTGTTTAGCACACAGCACAGATAATGCTCATGATCAGGAAAGCTTGCGAAAACTGGAAGAGGATGATGTCCATGTTTTTACTAGAGCAACTTGGTGAATCCAAGGTAGGTGCTATTATAAGAGACAGCAGAAGGGAAGGAATAGTGGAAAGGATGTGCAATGGATAAAATGATGTTTTGTTACATTGGAGCAGCCTGTTGGTACTTCCAAAGAGAGATGGCTTGTAGGCAGTTGGATTGGAAGCGACGATGCTCATGATGCTCAGGGCAGTGATCAGGTAAGAAAGCACAGCCTTAGGAAGCCAGCAGGTTACTGAAGGTGGTAGTAATGGTGGATGTAGCTGAGGTTGTCAGAGTGTATAGAGTGAGAACAGAAGAGACCTGTAGCCATTTAAGTAAAGGGCACAAGAAATTTCTGCAAAGAGGGCTGAGAAAGAGCAGAGAGAATATTTGGGCGGGAATGTAAATTAATAAAACTTCTATGGAAAACGGTACAGAGATTCCTCAAAGAACTAAAAGTAGACCTACCATTTGATCCAGAAATCCCATTATTGAATATCTACCCAAAGGAAAAGTCATTATATCAAAAAGACACCTGCACCCAGATGATTATCAACCTACATGCCCATCAGCTGATGAGTGGATAAATAAATGTGGTACACACACCATGGAATACTACTCATCCATAAAAAAGGAATGAAATTATGTCTTTTGCACCAGCTTGGATGGAACTGGAGACCATTATCCTAAATGAAGTATTTCACGAATGAAAAAAGAATATCACATGTTCTCACTTATAAGTGGAAGATAAAGGATGGATATATGTGGTCCCAAAGTGGTGCAATGGACATTAGAAACTCAAAAGGGAAGAAGGGGAGAGGGTGAGGTGGGTGAGGGATTAAAAATTACCTGTGGGTACAATGTACACTATTCTGGTGACTGACCTTCCTTCCTTCCTTCTTTCCTTCCTTCCTTCCTTCCCTTCCACCCTCCTTCCCTTCCACTCTCCTTCCCTCTCTCCCCATCCTCCCTTCTTCCCTCTTTCATTTCTCCATTTTTTTTTTCAAATCCAGACCAACACCACATTGTATGGATAAAATCTTTATGCAAATTGTCACGCATCTAATCATTGTACAATACAATAAAACAAATATCAAATATAGGAGTTTTAGTTTCAGGCTTCACAAAGGAATAAAGGAAAATAGAGAAAAAGGAGGAAAATAGTCAATGTCTGAATAAGACTATTGCCTAAGAGAAATGCACACATCTTTGAAATTTCAAGGGAAAGTCACTCACTACCAATGAAAAATCCTCCTGTATGATTATCTGGTATAAGAGATTGATGAAGGTGGGTATCCACTCTTCATTGCCCTTAGTGATTTAGTTCCCAGCTTTCTATTCATAGACTCTCTAGTCCAGGATGTGCTGTGTCAGTTGACACTTGCTCACACAGTATCCTGAGAAGGATGCCTGAAAAATAAACTGGTTGGCCCATTAGTAATGTGGAGAACCAGGCTGGGAGAAGAAAGAAGAGGCAAAATCATTGCCTTAAGTTATTTTGCTGCCAGTTGAAATAAACTTTGAGAGTGCTGAATCGGGAAGGGATGTTGATTTAAAGAAGACAAGGGGTGGATACACAAACAGCAAACTCCAAGGATCTGGAGACTTGGGGAGGCTGCGAGTGTCTGTTTTGTCTAGTTCAGGCTTTTCTCGGGACCATTACACATTATGTCACCACCACCCTATACAAAGTAAGACGAGAAAACTAAGACCAAGGTCTGGTAGGCACCACATTCATCAGCCTATAATTCATACCTGTGTACAAAGAAAAGGGTTCTTCTTTGAAAACGCTAATATTAAGTATTTTTTACCCCATATGTTTTAAAAGTTATTTAAAGGTACTCTGTATGTGCCACAATATAATAGGAAATCATAAGTTAAAGATTTGTAGCAATATTCTGCCATCCTTGGGAAAATATGCCATGACAAAGGGAAAAAAATGGTACCAGATGGACCATAATAATCAATATATGTTCGAAATGTTAGAATTTTGGTAAATTACAACATACCCTTTTATTATTGTCTGCAGCTTCTCACTTATGTTAAGAAAACCATTATGAGGATATAACAGTCTTATACTTATTGTTTAGTGTTGTGCTCTGTCACAAGAGAATCAGTACGGAAATCATTGTTTTATATTTTATGCATTAGACCTGCTGTTAGTACTCTGAACATGGTGTGCGTGTGTATGTGTTTGTGCATGTGTATATGTTTGTGCATGTATGGTGTATGTGTGTGCATACATACACTTGAGTTTCTCAATTACATTCCAGCAAAGATGTGACAGAGCCGTTCTCTACTCATTTTCCCATTGGGCCTCTTAATAAATGTCTGATGTTATCTAATCTTTAGTGATTCTGTATGGAACCTCTATCTCCAAGGTATGTCGTTATCATCATTTTATTAATAGTAAGAATTCATCTAAAGTTTATTGATTCAAGAACCATGCAATGTACTTCATATTCATTCTATCATTTAATTACTCAATGCATTTCCTATATATTTCACCCCAAATATTCTCACCATAGTCATAAAGGAAAATAATAGTAAAGCCTATCAATATATAAACTATAAATATATAATCACTATTTACAGCTTATAAAACCTTCAAAATTCAACCTCTCATAAAACCAGTCATACATTTTGCTGATAAATATCACAATTTTTAACCGTAGCATAAAACAAGGACTTAATTTTCAAACAGGTTTAAATATTAATTTATGGGCACCCTCAAATAATGGCAACAGCCTATTCCGGCCTCTTCTATCTCTGCAAAGAAGCTGTGCTTAAATTGCAAATCATTTTTATCAACCCATTAAAACAGACTCTCCATTAGGCAACGCTTGACCTGCTTTCATTCAGTTTGTCCATGTACTTGAACGTTAAAGAATCATAGAAATCAATCTATCTATATTGCTTTAGAAAGTTTCTCAATATAATAGGAGAGAAATCATTTTTTAAGAGCTAGCTGAAGTTTGACCTGGCTGAACTAAAAGGCTAATGCAGAAGTCCTCTTACTATAGAGAGAATTTCTTTTTTCTTGGGGGGAAAAATACCTTAATGATTGTGTTGGTTGTGAAAGTCAGTCCTACTCTCAGGCTAGTCTAACATGGGGGAAATTTAGACAAATCATGTAGTATTCTATGGCTATTGCCCAGGTAGAACTACCTTTCATTTTTCTGACAATATCCCCAAACTTAATCTGGGGTTAACTTTTCATTTCTGTGATCTTGCTGATGCCTGCCTAGTGCTGAAGCAGTTACCCTGGTTTAAGCCATGGCTAACATGGTTGTTTGTGTTGGCAGCGTCAGTCCAAAAAGAATGAACTCTGGACTCTTACAGGGTTATTGGAAAAGGCACTGTCTCTTTCCCATTGTACTTGAACATGGACTGAAGTGACTGAAGCTACAGCCCACTACTTGTAGCCTAAAGAATCAGTGGACACAGAGAAACCAGAACCCAGTCATGGAGGAGGAGACCTGGTCCTGGACATTGCTAGAACCTCTGTACTCAGTTCTGTTTGCAACCAGCTCTTCCCCAGAACCTCTTGGTTATGATACAATCTAGTTCACCCTTTTGCTTAGGTCATTTGGATGGGAGTGTTCTGTCACTTGCAAATGATAACACTGCATGCTAAAATAGATGGGATTTTGAATCTTCTCGTTAATGGATAAGGGAGACAAGAATTTGGAGTCTCAAAACCTTGGGGAAAAGAAGAACAAAAATAGAGTAGATTCTTGGTAGAAAGGCATGGTTTTGGGTAACTGGGGAAAGATTTCCTAAAGCACGAGGAGGGTGTGGCCAAACACATCCTTGTAAGATGCCATCTGTTCTGTGCTACCTCAAATCTCCAATGTAAGCCTACCATACCCAAAGAATAGACCTAAAATGTCATCAAAAGAAGAACACAGCCCAGGTGTGACCACAGTGTGATTGAGAATTCAGCAGGATCAAGAAATTCGTACTGAAGGCACCCAAAGGACATTGGACATCTTGCGGATTGGTTGAATTTTCCATCATACTTCAGAGAAGGACTCATGCTATCATGTGGGAAAATACATCTATATTGCAAAAAAAAAAAAAGCTTATAATTTCACTTCTTCAACATGAAAATGAGCCTAATCAATTATTTGATTTTATCTAGGAAGAAAAATGACAAGTAAATAATTTTTTAAATGTTTAAGTAATTTTGCTAGACTTGTCAACTGTTGCCATAATGTTAAATGATAACATTTTAAATCATACGGATTCATTCTGAATTGGCTGGGGTTAAAGGCATTTGACTACCATCAATCTTTTACATATTTATGAATCTGAAGAACAGACTCAGGCCAGTATCCCCTGTGCAACTGGTGAAGACTTACCCCTGGAGTCAAAGAAAATTGTGTGGAGTCCTGAAAATTAACCCATCCAAGCTGTTTTCTGACTGTATGGTTGGGATAACAATAGCACCGTGTGAAGTTTGGAAGACACAAGGCACATCACATATGGCATGGTGCAAGGTGCTGAGTACATGGAGAATGCATCTTGGTTATTGTGCTGCTGCTCTGATTATTACTGTCATTCCCTTCTTTTTATATGCTTAATTTGGATACAGAGTTGGTGAATTGGGAATTCTGAAAATTTGGGTTCTATTCCAATTGCTATTATCATCTATCTGTGGAACCCTCGGTCCTCTCCAAACCTCAATCTCCTTGTCTCTAGAATGAGGGGTACTGGATAGTCTTTCATATGCCGTCCAGATCTGAAATATCTGGAGTATGTCACAGTGACTGCGTACATGTAGGTTCATGAGTCTTTATCTCTGCGATAGTGCACCATGCCTACTCCATAAATATAAAGAACAGAGACAATTGAATTGATGACAACCCAGGGTCTTTTTCTTCAGAATGTGTTCTTCGTAGACAATGTGCTTCACTCCACATATTTTATACCAATACTTGAGAAACTAACATCTTCACACCAATACCGTGAAGAAACTGCAGCCCCGATTCAGAGATCCCAGTCGCCACGGAACCGAAACGTCTGCTTCTGTGTTCAGCAGCTATTCATCTGTGTTCCAGGTAAAAGCCTCCACTTTCCTTTCTGCACCTCTAATAAAAACGTGTCGGGCATGCTAGGAAAACAGAAAGTAAAGGAAGGCAAGAGAGATTGGGAAAGCCAGGTTTATGGCAAATTAAGTTTTGAAGTAAGCCCTGGCCTTGGAATGATTCCTGGCAAGTTTTCTTCTCCCTTCTCCTCTCCGCCTCCAATCTCCAGGCTTTAAATAGGATAAAGGGTTAAACCTTTTTACTGGCGAAGATGTATTTATGAGTGTTTATGTGCATTTAGTGAAGAGATAAAATATTTTATTAACAGATTGCTGCTGGGGAGAATTGATCTGCCTGTTTTACGTGAGAAAGTAAATGTGTCCCTTTAACCTTAAATTGGTACATCACACTCTACAAACTCCAATTATCTTGACAAAAATGATTTAACAAACTGGAGAACAGTAGGGAGACGTGGGAGGAGGACTGTAGAGGAAGTGAAAGATACTGCAGGATGCAGGCCTTAGGCCCCTCACCATGAGAAACCTCAGAAGTGGAAGCAAATAGCATCCCAGGGGTGAGCTGCTCCGGGAGACTCCTCTGTTTACAAAATGCTGTGTTTCACATGGAATAATGAGGTATAGTCTTTTGGTTTCTGCTGAGGAAAGACATAGTTTTGTTTTCAGATCAGTTGGATCATTTCCATCAGCTTGCAAACACGGAATGAGATCCCATATTAACAAACAAACAAACAAAAACTCCTCTGTGGTCCCTTCATTTCCCCAACTGTGTCTGGGCTCCTGAAAAAAAAAAATTGTTAAATGAATGAATGAATGAATGAACCAAAAGCCAATACCATGAATTTGTAAAAATGTTGACTAGAATTTGATCTAAAAAGATAATTGGTATTGCTCCTGTTTCTTTGTTTAGTTTTATTTTTATAAGGTCTTCAAGCCAATTGTCAACTAACAGTGAAACAGTAATTCCTTTACATAGAGCAGCCATGATTATACCCTCCCTTCTTAAATGAGATGGGAAAATGATTTTCTGGAGGTTGCAAACCAACCAGAAGGTACAAAAAAAATCTAGCCTAGTATGTAACAACTATTTAAAATTTGAGTTTGCTATCAACAAGGAAAACTCAGAAATTCCTTTAGTTTTGGTTTTTTGTTGGGTTTTATTTTATTTTATTTTATTTTTTTTTTTTTTTTTCATTTTTACTTATCCTAAAGGATCCATTCTCTGGACACTTAGAGATACATTATGGCAAGACAGCAGATTAGTGCACTGAATAGGGACTGTCCAGGTCTTTGTGTCCTTACTAGATTCATTGTGCTAGTTTGTTTTGCCTACCTGGTTCTGCAGATACTGAATCAGCCCACCCTTGATATACAGGATCATATCAAATGAAGGTAGCATTATTTTTAATTTGTCTGGACGAATTCTTTAGCTAATTCCACAAAAGAAACAAGCCTGGTGATGGAGGCTACCTATGGACTTTTAGAGTCTTGATGAAATTTCAACAGGAATAAAATTTTGGGATATCTCTACCTAAAAATATTTGACTTCTCTCTCTCTCTCTCTCTCTCTCACACACACACACACACACACTCACACACACACACAATGCTAAATGGACAGAACAGCCAAGTACTAATGACTGATTAAAAACAGTTTCCATGCATTGTCTCCATGGTGATGCCAGCTTTTTAAAGAGGGTGTTTTATAATTTAATATACCTAAGAGAAAAAGAATAAGTCATACTCATTAGAGGAAAGATTAAGAGGTTTTGTTAGGTTCTGCTTCCCAACAAATCCTTCTCTTTGATAATATGGCTCTAAACCTTGGTGTCTTCTTTTAAGGGCAGTAAGCAAACCCAGCTCCTCACCTTGGGACTTTACAGTTGTCTTTGCTTATTTCCAGCTCCCAATGCCATTCAGACTTCATCATATTTTTACCTTTGTTAAAAATGCCTGAGATTTCAAAGGAGCCTTGCTGGGAGCTTTTGATTGTTAGTATTTATTAGTTCAGAAATTACCTGGGGTTTTTTTCCCCCTCATTTTTGAGGTGAAATTCCAACAAATGAATTACATAATAATGTCAGCAAGTATATCATGATTCCTTGATCTGAGCAGGAGACGCTGAGGTTTCTAAGTGATAACTCCAACATATAAAGTCCTAAATGTGCTTTGTATTGAAATTATATGTTGATTTGGCACTTTGTTAGCCTAAAATTATGAAAATGGGACCATTTTTCAAAACTTGCTATTTCTAGTTACTCCTAAGTTAGGAGTTCTTATCTCTTCTTTCTCCCAACAATCAACATTTCGTCTTTCTTGTCATTTTCCCCAGGTTCCATTACATGATTTTTATAGCTCAATATTTATGGGCTGTTTGGATCTGAGTTTCTCAAAAAATGCAATACCTTACACATTGCTTAATCCATTCCTCAAATATAAACAAGGATTAAAATACAGATACAAAGTTTCATTATGGATAAATCCCGAAAGTTCATATGTTTTTTAAAAATATTTATCAAAAGTTTTATACACGCACACACACATACAATTATTATTTTCCATGAAAACAAATTCGTGTTAAAATGTCCCTGCCTTTCACAGAACATTCTCAGTTGGAAAGCTCCTCTTTTTTTAGCATTGTAAAACTCCATAGATTATCCCTTGCTCTCAGATGCCTGTATGTATATTTATAATAACAAGAGAAGGGAAAATGTCCTTTGAACAGGAAACTTTCTTCTCCTGGTGCTAGAGTTCTGTTAAGCAGTGCCGGCAGCCTCACACACAATGATGATTTGCACTTAAGCCATTAGCTTTATAGACTCCGGACAGGTGCGGTCTGAGACAGAAGCCATGACTTCCCGTGCGGTGTTGTGCTGACATTCTTATACAGAATGCTTGTTAAAGGCATTGTCATGCATTTCCAAGGGAGCTTAAAAAATAATAAATCCAAGCCATCTCACTATTATTTTCATGAATAAATGCCAGTTCCTGACCTTATCTTTTGGCACCGCCTGGCAGTAACTTCTCCACACCTCTATACTGTGGGTATTGTCAAAGAAAAAGTCTGTAAGGTCTTATTCTTTAAAGAATTATTCCATTTCCCTCAGGCATTTTCTGGGATGAACAATTCTGCTTAGGGATAAATAGAGGCAGATAAAAATGGTCAGCCCATAATGTAGTTTTCTCAAGAAAAGCTGGAAAACAAACTGGGGACTCTGTGAGCCCTGATCCAAACATAAGTCAGTAAGAGGATGTGGACAAAGCGAGGCCAACCTATGGCATAAATGATTGCTTGAAGTAGAAGTGAAAATGCCATCTTGGTTAGAGCCATCGCCCAAAGCCTTTGGAAGTTCTGCCCTCTCTTTGTAGTGTGAATCTGTAAAGTTTGCATTATTTTTGCCACCATGAATATACTGCTAATGATAGTCAAGTTACTAAGGTTTGCAAATAATTCATTTCCTCGAAGTAATAAATTCAGTCCTGCCTCAGTTGTTAATGCCATTTGCCATGTGCATCCAATGAATGAATGGATGCATTTATGAATGAACGACAACTACCCCCTGCAGGTAGGATTGGTTCTGTTAGTAGCCTCCACCTTCTATGAGCAATGAAAATAGAGTCCAGCTCATTCCAAATTGGTTGTATCCCACTCTTCTTTGAAACAATGTCAATATGTTTCATAAGTCTTCAACTTATACACATCAACTGTTTGATATTGTCTATACCATGAATTTATTATAAAAGATATAAAGACATGTGCAGGTTAAATCATGCATGTATGAACTTTCAATCATTGTCTTTACCACAAGTCAGGTATTCTTAACCAGGGCAGTGTAGAAAGGAACCTTATTGTCACCAGCTCTTGCTTTTGTCTGCTCTGCATTCCTTCTTTATCCTCGCTCGTCCATATGGCCCTGATGAAACCCACAGAAGTCGGTCAGTGACCCACGGGCTGGACAATCGTAGGACTGCATCTACTTGGGCAAGTCACCCGGCCAAGCCAATCTGTCTTTACCCAGAACATTTCAAACTCAAACCGGAGTTTGAGAGTTAAATGTCTTTAGCTCTTGCATCATGAGGTATAACCCTGTGTTCCCAGGGTTACACTGGCCATCTTCTGAGATGAACAGAGAGAGAGAGCCTTGTAACAGGAGAGAACAGAACCAAATTGTCAAAGCAGCAGATCTGAAAGAGAATGGAAGAAAAAAATAGATTGTTTTGAGGCATCATAGGCAACTGTGCTTGAGCAGTTGAAGTAGACTCCCTAGTTATGTAACATACTAAGTCTCAATTTTTGCAGAGATGAGTTTGAGTGTAGTTTCTGCCTTTGCAACCAAAGGGCACTGACAATCAGAACACGTTTCACATTACTTATAGCATCAGGAGAGCATACTTAGCTCTAATTCAGGTAGGCTGCTTTATTGCACTTGGGGTTAAAATCCTTGAGGGCTTTTTTCTCTCTATAATGGAAGTGATTCTACGAGTTGAGGATCAGAGTGAGAGATAGCTTTGGATCTGCTCTGCTAATCCAAATTACCATCCCTGTTGCTCTGAGTAACAAGTGAACAATTGTACTCTCACTTTGCCATCCATACACACTGGCTTCTCCCTGGTAGACAGCCAGAAAAGCAGAAGAGACACTTTCAACCCTCTATTCTGCAATCCCATGAGGTTTATCCCAATTCTTACCTCCTAACCTAATGATAGTTAGGCAACTATCATTTTCTGTCATTCCTCTGTCAAAAATAACTTGTTATTTTACATTAAATAACTTAAGTTTTCAAAACTAAGTATATTGGCTACTCCTTCTAAACTTATTTCTTGTAGGGCCTTTGTCTCTTTAAAAAGCATGTGTGTGTGTGTGTGTGTGTAGTGTGTGTATAATTTATCCTTTTAAAAGAGAATTATTTTAATCATAAATTCACAGAGATTTACTTACAACCTCATTAGAATAGAGTTCTCAGTTTGAGGTTCCTGGGATTGTTGAAAAATTACGGAGCAAATGAATAAATGGTCCAAGCGTAGTTTCTCAAAGGCTAATCCATAATGTGGCTGCATTAGCATCATCTTGAGGAACTACTTAAAATACTGATTCCCAAGAACTATGTACTATGATTTAGTAGATCTCTATTCAGTTCTGGGATCCCATACTATTTTTTTAAAAGTGCTTTCTAGGTTATTTGAAGTACTTCCTTCTAAGCTTTTTAAACACTACTCTTGGGACAAAGAAAGTAAATACTAATTAGGTTGGAGAATTGAGCCCATGGAAAAGGTATAATGAATGAGAAGCCAGCATGTAGAAGAAATAAATTAGAGTCCATTAATGATAGGTAGGAAAATTTGCTATGTTGGGATTGTATCTTTTATCCACAATGACTCCCATAGGAAGAGACACATCTGGGTGGGAAGGGGTGTGGGTTAGTCACAAAGGCTGTTTCAGGTGATGTGTAATGTAGGGAGATGCCGGGTCCTGAGTCAGGGTCGGTTTGGCTCCAGACGAGCCCTGTGATCGGAGTAAGCCACTTAACTGCTCTGAACCTCCGTTTCTCATCTGTGAAGCCCTGTAACGTTAATAGCTCCTTCACAGTATTTTTATGAGGGCTAGAATAAATCATGCAAGGAAATGTGCTTTGAAAACTGTAAATAAGTTACATAAGTTCAAGTTCTTACAACTAAGAAGTAGCTGGTTATAAGGACTGTTTGATGCTAAAGAAGATTGGAATCAAGTTCAACAGCAGGCATCTTGCTTTCTGCTTAGAACAGCATTGCTGTTGGGCAGTTTGTTTCTATTGATAATATTTGAGGCCATGGAGTCCTTTGAGAGTATGATTACAGACATATTCTCTTTCTGAACATTGCCCATGTGCATAAATAATTTTAAAAAATTGAAGACAATTTCTGGTGATTATGGACTGGGTTTAGGAGCTCTGTTTTCTCTTTTAATTTGCTTCTTTCTTCATTTTTTTTCTCTCCATTACTTGAATATGAGTTTCAGAGGGACATGGCTTTAATTTGCTGTCTGGGGCCTTAGCAGCACCAGTAACAGTGTCTGGCCCGTGGAAGGAGCTCCGTAGCTACGTGGTGAACATGTGAGTGCATTCTAACATACACTAGTACAGAGCTAGGTTCCTGGAGCTAACGAGATAAATAACAACACAGTCCCAACGACCAGCCCTTCTAGTGGAGGGAGAGTACAGGCAGATAAGCACATAACTGCTAAGGAAATATTGGTGAGATAGGTACCAAAAAGGAAGTATGCTGCACTTTAGAAATATTGCAGAGGGAATGACTGGGAGTTGACTTTTGCAGAGGGCCTTGAGTGTGGATTTCAAATGTAGACAGAGTCAGGGAATAAATTCCAGAGTTATAGAATAGCTTGATAAAAGTATAGAAAAAGTTTAATAATAGATCAGAAGTTGAAGAGTGGCTGCTATGAAAAGTTGAAACTGATATGCTTTGTTGAACATCTGTTTTATAAAAATGAGAAATATTACTTAACATAAATGTTTGCCTTCTCTTGGATGATAGGAAGGGATAGCAAGTCTGACTCCATGGCTGGAATCAAACAATAGCTGCCCCCTATAGATGAGGTTTGTGTTCTCCTTTCAGCCCCAAGCCCATGTCACTCATTTATGGGACAGCTCAGTCCATGTCATCACTTGAGTTTTGTGTACGCTGGCTCAGAAAGTTCTAGAGCATTTCAGATGCCCTTATTTTTTTTTTTGAAAAGGGTATTTGACTCCTGCGGTAGAAAACAGTTAACAGGTAGGAGTCACTGCATGTTGGAAGCTTGCTGTTGAAGACCAATAGCGCTGAAGTAGATGAATGTAGAACAAAAAGATTAAAAACATGACGGATAAATATTTATATGCAATTGGTATGAATGATTATGAATTGAATGATGGGAACAGAAGCAGGCGTGATCATTGTAAAAAAATATCCAGTAAAGGGGTTACTGCAAATTTTGGATAGGAGATTGCATAGAGGAGGGTGGTTTTCATTTGTTTGTTTGATTTAGGAATTCTAATCCTCCAATTCAGTGATTGTATCCATGGCTCACGGACTGACAATTTCTAGTATGTAAATCATCATGTTCATTGGCCCCGCCCACCAAAAAATAAAAATATATAAGTGTTGGTGATGCCCACAGCCTGGCTCCAAGCAAGAGAGAAGACAAGGAGAGGAGAAAGATTAAAAACCTTGGCAGCCAGGGCTGGAGGAAGAGAAAGTAATTTGCTTTGACCCAGGCAATAAATCTGCCGGGCAGTAATGACCATCTCTTGACACCAGCAGTGACATTGATCAAGCACACTGTCCCAGGCTTTTCCCCCCATTCCTCTGAACCACAAAACCTCTCCTGATTGTTCATGTCACGATTTATGAACAAATATCAGAGAGCAGAGATAAAGGGATGATAAAGGTACAATGGCCTCGTTAAGTTAATGTGAGCCCTGATTGAAATCATCACGGATGCCATTCTGTGGACCAAAGGAGTGCATTGTCTTCTGTTTATGTTATTTTTTTTTCCCTGTAGAAATGTTCCCAGAACTTGATATTTAGAGAATTTCAAAGTTGTCTTTGGAACAAAAAAACAAGAACAGATCAAAGAAAATATACAATTCCGTTATATTGGTGACATAGCCAGCTGGGTGTGGTCACAGGGAAGTTGTCTATCTTCCTCATCTGAAAATTTTAGGGCAAAGTTTCAAATATGAGGTGAAGCAGATTTTTTTTTTTGCCTCCCACCCTGAAGTATTGCAAAAAGTCTTCTTTTTATAAGTTGTTGGCTGCAGTGATCCCTGATTACTGGCCTAATTGCATTTTATTTTCTTTGTCACTTGACATTAGCATGATATTCATAAAGCAATATTTAACTTGCATTTTAAAATTATTATTTAATATGTAAAAAATGATATTTATATCACATGTAAGTCATGAAAAAATATATGAAAGTCCCTGCGCTCATTCTCTAGCTAAAGAAATGAAACCTCACTGACATCAGCCCCTCCAACACAGGACCCTCAGAGATCCCATTCCTCTTCCCCCCCACAAATAGGCCATGAGTTTATGGGTTCTGTGATTCGTTGTCCTCTTGCTTTATCATTAGACTACATGTATATACAATGCTGAGCAACATATGGCTTACTTTTGTATGCCTTTGGAATGTCTATTAGTGGAATCATACATAATGTATTCTTCAACACCTTTTTTCCTTATTGAACATTATATTTTTAAGATTTATCTATGTCAGTATGGGAAACTCTGGGCCAGTGGTCAGTAGCAGCATACTCTAGCCCATGGGCCACATCTAGCCCGCCACCTGTGTTTTATTTTGTTTTATTTTTATGGCCAGATAGTTAAGAATGATTTTTCTCTTCACATTTTAAATGGTTATATTTTAAATAATTACATAAATATAATAGTTATACAAGTACCCACATAATATTCTCAATTTTACCTCTTAGTCTGCAAAGCCTAAAATATTTACTCCGGGCACTTGAAGAAAAAGCTTGCTGACTCATGCTCTGGGCCATTAATTTCATTATAAGATTTTTATTTTTTGAATATGCTGCAATGATGAAATATCTAGTCTCAAGTTGAAGGCCATTTGGGTTCTTTTTTCTATGAGTTTGTTTTCTATTATAAACACTGTACTATGAACACTCTTGGCCCAGTCCTTTGGTACAAATTTCTCCACAGTATATGTCAGATGGTAAGTTATGGGCATCTTCAGTTTCACCAGGCAGTGCCATATCTTTTCCCAAAACAGTGTGCTAATTTATGGCCCCACCAGCAGTGCCATAGTAACAGTAAAAGGAGCTATTTGTCTGTTTTCTCCACTTCTCTTCCCAAGCTTAGCCATATATAGATCCCTGTATGAGTGTGGTTTTTAGAGAAACCAAGGTAAATAAAAGCGCAAATGACTATGTCCTAAGGCATTACTCACATGCATACATTTTTAAAATAAGCCTCCCAATAGGCTATCAAAGTTCCTGATAGGTGCTGTTTTATTAAGCTATAATAATATTCTATTTGATCTTAAGATTATTCAAAATTGTATTGCATTTTATATTTATGCTATATATTTTTATTTACATGATACTCAAATGTTAATATCTTTGTTAGTGTAGGCATATTTTAAAGACATTTTCTAATAACATTTCAAGTTACAAAATGAAATTTCAGTAGAAATAGTGGTAATAATAGCAGCCTGTGCTGGATGAAATATGATTTCTGTGTGTCTCAAAATGTTCAAGGAGACAAGAAAGTCCGACAACCAGGTTACAACCTCTAAAGGCCATTTCACTCTCTCAGTTGATTTCTAAGACCATATTCTCACTCTCAGAGAAATTGTACTTCATCATGGAAATGGGAGCCAATCCATCTTGAGGAATGGTACTTATGTAGATGGCTCTATTTAGAAATACTATCATAAAGCTAACCCAGGAAGTACAATTTTCCTCCCTAACCAGCATGGCTTTGGAATTATTTTCCTTGCAGATCAATGGAACAGAGAATAGAATTGGCTTCTCTTTGTTGGCATTCATACTTCAGGTACCCCCAAGTGCTTTGTGTAATGAAAAACAGCAATGTTGGTGCCTTTAATGAAACATTGACAATAATGCTTTCTTTTTCCCTGGCATTAGTACAGAAATGGAACTGATTTGGAGTCAAACAGCATGAGAAAAGATGCATTTCTTTAGTTTAACATATCTGAAAAAGATATATAATTATAGATTTCTCAAAGTTCTGAATCAGTAAACTCCTGTTACCCAGAGTGGGCAGAGAGTAAAGCATCCTTGTTTATTTTCACTTACGTGTCTGTCTTCACTTCATGATGAATACTTGAGGACAGCGACTATATTGCCTTCACCTGTTTATTGCCTGGCACTTAGCTCCCTAATAATTGAAAGCACATATGTATGAATATCATAGATTACATAGGTGCTCTCCTATATTCCATGGGATAATGATTATATCAAAATTGAGTACATTTTTATTGATTTCCTTAGGTGTGCTAAATACAATTGTCAATATTTATAGGAGTAGTTTCCAATATTTATACCAAAGTTATAGAAAATATGGTGTTATTATTAGTCATTAATAATATTAGGACTTCAAAATATTTCAGTGTCTTCTAGCCATTGCTCTGAATGTTGTTGTTATTGGCTTTCTTTGGTGTCAGCACTGGTTTCATAATTTTATAATTTAATTCAGTGAGAATATAACTATGTGTCTACTCTCTCCTATTGCTCTACAACCATTATTGGGAATAGAAAGTAAGGAACAGCCCCTAAACCTAACGATCTTACAGGAGTGTGGGGAAGTAGGGTGAGACTATAACTATGTGTCTACTATGTCCTATTGCTTCATGACCATTATGGGGAATAGAAAGTAAGTAAGGAACAGCCTCTAAACCTAAGGATCTTACAAGAGGGTGGGGAAGTAAGGTGAGTCTTGACTGCTTCAAGCAACCAGAAACCAAATGCTAAATGCAATTTGTTGATGCACTAGAAGAGGTGATACAGGCAAAAGTGGCAAGGGGTGAGTCAAGAGAAAGAACCGTGGGCATCTGAGTTGTCAGGGAAGGGCAATGGAAGGTCAGACAAGGAGATGAACACTAAAGACTGGAGAGATTTCAAAGTGTGGGGGCTTCAGTAGCACCCAGCCTGACTTGTCCAGTCTCATACCCAGTGTCATTTACGAAAGTGGAAATTGTTATGCGCAGTAAGAAGAACAAACCCATTGTTTATATTTCTGGTAGTTTGGGTGATGGGAAATGATTCTGTCACCTGCATGTTGGCTTGCTTGCTTTCTCCTGGTTGCCCACTTACTCTTGTGTGAGCCAGTGCTCTCAAAGCCAGAGAAAGACTGAGGGAATGAGCCTGGACTCAGAACATTTTGTTGTTGTTGTTGTTAATCCATCACAGATATGCTATTTCTAAACCATTGTTAGCAGCGTTGTTTAGCATTGCAAGGATCCAGCAACGGGACACTTCCTTCTCTCCACATTTCCTTGCCCTGCCCTGCTCTTCTGTTCCTTTCTCTCCTCTCTCCTTGAAAGCTTTAGCTAACCCAACATCCATGTTTTAATGAAATTGTGGACACAGCCCAATGAAAGATTGCTTAGAACTTTAGCTAAATAGACCTGGATGTTAATTGAGCTCTGATTCATACTTTCTGTGACATCATAGGCAGTTTACTTAAGTTCCCTAAACCTTGGTTTCATCAATTGTAAAGAAGGGAATACCTGCATTGCAGGACTACATTGAGGATTAATTGATATGTATAAGATACCTAATTCATTGCTTACTCCCATAGTAATTGCTCAAAATATTTATTATGATAGTAAAACTCCTTGTAGGGCAGAAATGGGGCAAAGTTCTTTTGTTAGGAGCCCCTATATGTCAGGGGCTCTACGTACAATATCATCCTTATTTTCGTAATGGTCCTGAGATGAAGGAATGGACCACAAAGTAGGCTTTCAGAAGACACTAGACCAGATCTGACCACATGAGAATAGAGAACATTTTCTTATCCAAGATTCTTATGAGAAAGAAATAGATATTGACATCAGATAATTCTAAACAATATTTACATTCTAAACTTTTTTTTCTTTTGCCCCCATTAGATCAAGAGTTAATGAGCCACTTCACGTACTATTCGTTGATTTAACAACTTCCTCAGGGACAAGGATCTTTTCCTATTGTTTTCCATTCTATCCTGTGAGCCAAGAAAAATTTATTTATTCAAAAAATGCTCATTGAACACTTACTATATGCCAGGTACTGTGGATACCATCAAGACATTGAACTAAAGAGACCTAATCCTTTCTTTGATTGGAACTTAGACTCTAGTAGAGATATTGCCTTATTTATTCAACCAACAAGAATTTGATAAATACCTATCATGAGCTGAACTCTGTTCTAGATACTGGACATAGGGGCATCTATAAGAAAAGTGAAATAGTGAAGCTTGTTATCAGAGAGACAGATGTGTGGTCTCTGGAATAAAACTGTGTAGAGAGATAGAATCGATTGGTGTTAGAGAACACTACTGGAATGCCCACATAAACTAGAAGGTCAGCAGAGAAATAACGTTTAATCTGACCTCAGCATAACAAACGTGAGTCAACCATAGAAAGTCCTGGGAGTGGAGGATTTCAGGCAGATGAGTAATTAAATATAATTGTTTGGTAAACATCATCCTAAATGTCATACTGATTTTTATGATCTGCATTTTTATTTTCATCCATGCTAAATTTCTATGGTTCTAAAACACATATACAGAGAAACTCTGCCAGTCTTCCCTCTATACAGAAAGTGTTTCCCAAGTGATCAGCAACTTTTGATAATTCTTATACCTCCTAATTCAGGGTAGTAGTTGACTATGCTCTAGGGATAAGACTTGACTTTTACTTCTGCCTTTAGGGCAAAAGATACAGCTTTTTCCAAAGCTAGTTTTAAATTGCCCTCGGTTGAAGATACTGAGGATATGTTGAATAACGTATAAGTCACCAGAAAAAGAGTCAACAATTGACATGCATTGTTTGAAATAAAATATTAAAAGCTATGCTAAATGAATCGTAACATCCTCAAATACATGAAAAATATGTTTTAAAATACAGCTGGAGAAAGATGTTTGTTTATATCAAAAGTTGCTCAAAGGCATCATCACAGCTACAGAATCTTTAAACATTTACAAACACAAAGGCCTAAAAAATAGCTCTTCATTGATTTTTTTTACCTGCTGTATTTTATGTATTCTGAAAGCTGTTGGTACTCTTTTAAACAAGGGTTTCTTCATATCTGCCAGATTTTATGAATGATCATTTTCTGCTGATTCGATCTGGGAAAATCCCTTTTGCTCAGACAGTCCCTAATGGCTACATTTATAGTCTTCTTACTTGTTTTATTACTCAAGGGGACTTCCTATTTCTCCAGTCTAGCACAGAGGATCTGAACAACAAAAATAGCTATAGTTAGATTTTCTCTCAGTCAGTTCTCTACAGGGCAATAAGGATTTTTAGACCTTAGAGAGTTTTCATATCCCTAGAATCAGATCGTGTGCTTCATGCAGAGTCAAGCTCTACCTTCTGATTTTTGGCTTGTGTTCACTGTGACTTCCAAAACCCACCGATGTAGAACTCAGACCTTCTATTCTCTATGCTTAGATATACCAGAGTGGTGGGTCGAAATGATCTCAATGAGACTTAAGTTTTCTTGTACTTTAACTGAGACAGATTCTGATGTATCGAGGGGATACTCACAGGAAACCTATAAAGACGTGAAGGAAGCAGGGGAGGGCAGAGGGAAATGCTAAGTAAAAATGTGATTTTAGGTACAGTCTAAACTCGGCCTGCTCCCATAGAGAACTCTGGCGCATAGATAGCACTACAGTGTTGTCCCAACTTGAGAAAAGAGGGTTGGGCTTTTACACCCTGTATCACTTTTCAGCTGTGGGTTCTCCCTTACGAAAGAGGGTAACTTGTCAGGTATTTTCAGGTGAGGTGTTTCCTGAAGGCTCAGGCCAGTCTCCTGAGAAGAGTGTAACCAGGAGCTCCGAGTACCCAACACTCCTAGCAATCAGAAATGGGTACTCTAGTCTGGCAGAAGGCACCCAGGAAGGGAGGCAGTAGTGTCTTCTACACACCTACAACACATTGCCTTTGTTGTTGTTGTTTTGTTTTTTCCTGTCATCAGCTGTTCTGGGCGGTGAGGTCGACCATGTTTCTAAAATTATTTTCACTTCTGAGTAAACAGTCAACAATTCGTAACTGAGTCTTACTAATTCACTCCTGAAATGGCTTAGCTTGCGCTTGAAATATCAAGAAGCTCCAAATAAAAGACATAATTACTCAGGTTAAGGATGTCATGGATGATTTATTGTCTACAGGGTTGGTCGCAATACCCTGAAATGGCATGTTGTGTTTGTCAGTTAAGAGGCCCTTTAAACAGCAGAGCAGAATTTCCCATTAAGGAACAAAATGTTGTTTTAAAGTTTCATGCTGCAATCTACCTTCCTCCCTGCCAGCCTCTAGGCGAGATGCATGTGTACAATTGAGTGTGATGCGTAAACCCAAACTTGCAATTCAGCCGTGAAAGGCTAATTTAAGGATGCCTCACCTGGCATCTAAATTAGAAAGTCACTCAACCTTTCAATCTTCTTCAGATAGGTGGGGCAGCCACTATTTACAAACTATAGAGCCCTAGAGACTAGGGATTATAAAGCAACATACACAACGATAACAATAGTTACCAACGAATGAACACTTCCATATGATTCGGGCATTCTTCTGACAAGTTGATATAGCTCATTTAATAATTTTAAAAACCTTGTGAAACACATATTATTGTTTCATAAATGAAGAAATTGAAGGACAAGGAGTTGCTATTCAGTGCAAGTTGTTGAAGATGCACTGGACACAGTCTCTGCTTTCATGAAGATAACTATGAAATGAAAATAAAGTTCCAACTGTGATAAGTACAGCAATGAAGTCATACAACAGTTATGACATCCTGCAACAGAGGTATGTGATTAAGTTATGTAGGTCTCAGAAGACTTCCTTGAGATAAAGAGAAAAATAATATTCTGGGCTGGTGGAATGGCAAGTGCAAAGACCCTGTGGCCAGAGAGAACATGGTCCCCATGGCCAGTTGTGAGAGGGAAGGCCAGCCTAGAAAAAAGATGCTTCTGGAAAGGTAGACAGAAGCCAGAATGAGCAGGACTTTGTAGCCTATGTTAAGGGAATTTGTCTTATTATAAGTGATGGAAACCTACTGAAGCGATGAAAAACATTTTTTAAATGAGATTAAGGGCAGGAGTGCAGTATGTGCCTGATGTAATCAGTTTCAGATTTAAAAGTCCTTTAGTTTTAGAATGAATAGTGGACTGAAAGGATAGAATGAGTTATGAGGTCTGAGATACTGCAGTAGATCAAGCTGACTGCTGCTTGTGACTTTAACTAGAGTATTGTTGATGGATAGAGCCAGAAGTTACAATATTCTAGAAATATTTTCTCAAAAAAAAAACTATCAGGAGTTGGTGATGGATTGCATGTGTTGGGGGGGAAGTTTAGGAGAGGGTTATGAAAAAGGAGATGATAAAGATTGTTTCTAGGTTTCTGACTTGTACAACTTGAAGGATATTCATGACACTTACTCATTTACAGAGATGAGAAACATCAGATGAGGACCAAGTTTGTTGTTGAATGAGAAGACAAGCAGACAGTAGAATAATAGTCTAAAACAGAACTCTGGACCAGACACGGTCATTGAAGCCATGAGTGTGGATGACATTTACCTATGAGTATATGGAGGAAGGAAAGACATGGAAACTAGCCTTGAGTACTCCAATGTTTAACGTTGCCTTTTGCAACTCTTTTTTTTTTTTTTTTTTTTTTTTTTTTTTTTTTTTTTGAGACAGAGTCTCGCTCTGTTGCCCAGGCTAGAGTGAGTGCCGTGGCATCAGCCTAGCTCACAGCAACCTCAGACTCCTGAGCTCAAGCGATCCTCCTGTCTCAGCCTCCCGAGTAGCTGGGACTACAGGCATGTGCCACCATGCCCGGCTAATTTTTTCTATATATATTTTTAGCTGTCCATATAATTTCTTTCTATTTTTAGTAGAGGTGGGGTCTCGCTCTTGCTCAGGCTGGTCTCGAACTCCTGAGCTCAAACGATCCGCCCACCTCGGCCTCCCAGAGTGCTAGGATTACAGGCGTGAGCCACCGCGCCCGGCCGCAACTCTTATTTTATCTTTGGGTCCTATCTCTTTTGATTAGTCGGGCTAAAGTTGTGTCTGTTTATCTTTTCAAAAGGAAAACTTTTTGCTTCATTAATTTTTGTGGTTTTTTTCAATTACATTTATTTCTACTCTGATCTTTAGTATTTTTTGTCCTAATTTGGAGTTTGGTTTGCTATTGTTTTTCTAGTTCTTTGAGATGCATCATGAGGTTCTTTATTGGAAGCTTTTCTACTTTCTTGATGTAGTCACTTATTGCTACAAACTTTCCTCTTATTACTGCTTTTGCTATATCCCATAGGTTTTAACATGTTATGTTTTCATTTTCATTTGTTTTGAGAAATTTTTAAATTTCTTTCTTAATCTTTTCATTGACCCATTGGTCATTCAAGAACCTATTGTTTATTTCCATGTGTTTGTATAGTTTCCAATGTTCCTATTGTTATTTTTAGCTTTATTCCATTGTGGTCAGAGAAAATACTTGATCTGCTTTAAGTTTTTTTGAATTTTTGAATACTTATTTTGTAGCCTAACATACAGTCTATCCTTGAAAATGATCCATGAGCCGAGAAGAATGTAGATTCTGTAGCTATTGAATGAAATGTTTGGTAAATATCTATTAGGTCCATTTGGTCTATAATGCAGATTAAGTCCAATGTTTCTTTATTGGGATCTATCTCTCTGTGTAGTTCTGATAACATTTGCTTTATATATGTGGGTGCTCCAGTCTTAGCTGTATATATCTTTAGAATTATTATATCCTCTTGCTGAATTGACTCCTTTATCATTATATAATGACCTTCTTTGTCTTGAAATCTTTTATTTGATAGAAGTATAGCTACTCTTGCTCTTTTTTGGTTTCCATTTGTACAGAATATTTTCTTGTGTACCTTTTAGTCTATGTGCATCTTTATGGGTAAAGTAGGTTTCTTGCAGACATCTAGGTTGGATTTTTTTTCAATCCATTCAACCACTCAGTGTCTTTTGATTGGAGAGTTTAGTCTATTCACATTCAATGTTATTATTGATAGGCGAGGACTTACTACTGCCATGTTGTTGTTTGATGGTCCTCTCTTCCTTCCTGATTTCCTTTGTTAGGAGTGATTTTCTCTGGTAGTGTGTCTTAATTTCTTTCATTTTTTTTTTTTTGTATATCTGTTGTAGGTTTTTGATTCAAGATTGCCATGAGGCTTGGAAAAAACATTTTATAAACAATCACTTTAAACGTATGAGCCCTCGGCTTACAATAAAACAAAGCAGCAAAGAAATCTAACAAAAATTCTGTACTTTAACTCCATGCCCTTATTTTTAACTTTTTGTTGTTAAAAAGCCCTCCACGGCTTTTCAACTTTTTGTGTCCATCCTTAACTTTTTATACTATCTATCTCTCAAAAAGTCATTGTGTTTATGTTTGAGAGGTTTGTCTTTTACAACTCAAGATATAAGTGGTTTATATACCACATTTACAGCAATAGCATATTCTCCTTTGTGTACTTACTGTAACCGGTGAGTTGTGTACCTTCAGATCACTTTTTTATTGTTCATTAATATCCTTTTCTTTTAAATTGAAGAACCCCTTTTAGAATTTCTTGTAGGACAGATCTAGTGTTGATGAAATCTCTCAGCTTTTGTTTGTCTGGGAAAAGTCTTTACTTTGCCTTCATGTTTGAAGGATATTTTTTTCAGGATATAACATTGTAGGGTTAAGGTATTTTCCTTCAGCATGTTGAAGATGTCATACCTCTCTCCTGGCCCGTAAGGTTTCCACTGAGAAGTCTGCTGTCCCACATATGGGAGCTCCTTTTTATGTTGTTTGTTTCTTTTTTCTTGCTTCCCTTAGGACCTTTGGGAGCTTGATTATTAAATGCTTTGAGGTAGTCTTGTTTGGGTTAAATCTGCTTGATGGGACATAACCTTATTGTCCCTGAATATTGATTCTTTCTCTAGGTTTGGAAAGTTATGTTATTTCTTTGAATCAACTTTCTACCCCAAACTCTCTCTCTACCTCCTCCTTAAGGCCAATAACTCTTACATATGTCTGTTTGAGGCTATTTTCTAGATCTTGTATGTGTGCTTCCTTCTTTTTCTTTTCTCTTTTTTCCCTTCTGTATATTTTTAAATAGTTTTCAAGCTCATTAATTCTTTCTTCTGCTTGGTCAATTCTGTTGAGAGACTCTGATACATTTCTCAGTTTGTCAATTGCATTCTTAACTCTTGAATTTTTGCTTGATTTTTTTAATTTCAATCTCTTTGTTAAATTTCTCTGATAGGCTTCTGACTTCCTTCTCTGTGTTTTGAAGTTCACGAAGCTTCTTTAGGACAGCTATTTGGAATGCTTATTTTGAAAGGTCACATATCTCCATCACTGCAGCATTGGTCACTGGTACCTTATTTATAGTTTGTTTGGTGAAGTCATTTCCCTGCATGTTCTGATGCTTGTGGATATCCCTCACTGTGTGGGCATTAAAGAGTTAGGTATTTTAATCTTCATAGTCTGGGCTTGTTTGAACCCAGTCTTCTTAAAGGGAATTGAGTGTTGTGAGCTAAGTTTTGGGTCATTGTAGCCATGTCAGCACTGGGGATGTCCCAAGCCCCGTAACACTGAGACACTTGTAAACTCCTGGTGGTACCGCCTTGGTGGACTTGGGTAAGATACAGGTGATTTCCCCATATTACCAGCAAAATCTCTGTGCTGGGCTGCTGAAGTTGGAGGAGGAGTGATGGGGGCACTCCCTCGTGGCCACCAGCACCAGGTCACACCTGAAGCCAGCCCAGTCTCACTCAAAGCCCAAGGGCTCTTTAGTCAGCAGGTGGTGAGTCCTGCCAGGACTGGGTCCTTCCTTTCAGGGCAGCATGTTTCCTTTTGGTCCATGTTGGGTCCAGAAATGCCACCCAGGAACTATGGCCTGGAGTCAGGGAAGGTGTGACACAGGCTTGGCTGCCACTGCTGGTGTCTCACCAGGTAGTCCTACGCACCCTATGTCCGCTGGCTCTGAGCCAGCACAGCTGCAGGAATTGCCCAAGGACTGTAGCCTGTGTGGTTCAACTACCTTACAAATTTAGCCCAGGCCCCAGGCTGCTTTTTGTCAACTGAAAGTGGGGCTAGCGGGGGGCTGAGGGGTTCCCTCTGGCTGGGCTGGTCTAAATGCTCCCTCCATGAGCACCAGCAGAATTCTGCCCTGTGCTGTGTTCCCCTGTGCTAGGGTACACTGAGTTTCAATCACTTCACTCTCCCTCCCTTGGGCACACAGATTCTCCCTCCACTGAGGCTGCTGGGGTGGCGGTAGGCAATGCAAGATTGTCTTTTCTGCCTTCTTCAGTGCCTCTTTCCTTGATAAAATGTTAAAACCAGGTACTAGGATTGCTCACCTGATTTTTGGTTCTTCTGAAGGTGCTTCCTTGTGTTTGTTGAATTCGGTATGTTTGTGCAGAGGGACGATCACTGGAGGTTTCTATTTGGCCGTCTTGCTCTGCCCCCTCACCTACCCCAACATTTAATGAAACCTCAGTAGATAATACTTCTTGGTTTGGAAAGGAGATCTCCAAAGTGAGAGAGTAGAAGAATGTATTTTATTTCAAAAGCAAAGGCAAGATTTTTTTTTAACAAGAAACAAAATTGTTTGCCTTCTTTTTTGTTCTCCTTAAAACTTCCTTCTTCCCCACTATTGCTGAAAACCAGATTTCTCACCCAGTATCACCACTAGCAGGCAAACCACACTGAAGATACTCTGTGTCTAATGATGATCAATCTCTGACCAATCATTTTTCTCAAGAATCCCAAGAGATCTCTGAAAAACATAACTGAAAACTCTAAATAAAGCAAGGTTCCTAGGTTACCTATTAGAGCCAAAGAACCCAAGAGTGAGCTTACTAAATTCTCTTTGACTGAGAGCAGGCAGACACCTGCACAAACATGTCATCTGAAATACACAACAGCCTGAGGCTGCAAACGAGAAAAAATCCCAAAACAAAACAAAGCAGGGGGGTGGGGAACCACAAGAGCATCTCCAGCTCAACTTGGTGATTGGGATTAATCTGTCACCAGAAAGCCTTCCCAGGCATAAGCTACAGCTGTCCCTGAGCAGCCTTGCTGTGCCTTACTTTCCCCATCAACAGAGACAGACCGGCTTCCTTTCTCACTTATTCGCTTCGCTCATTGCAAATATATGGAGTAGGAAAGCTACAATTCCTTGAATATAATACCCAGCTGATAAAATCTATTGCACATTTGCTTTATTTCAGATAAACTCCAAGAATATGGTGATTGTTAAATATTTTTTAAATCAACATGGCTAAAAACCTGAAACTCTTTCCTCAACAGAGGCTGAAGCTTAAAAATGAAAATTCTAGGTCAGTGGAGGAGAAAGAAAGTGTCTCACCTAGTTGGCTAGTTCAGCTATATCCTACCTTATAGGGTGGCTTCTTAGGTGTGTGATAGAGTCACACTGCCCCTGCAGATAATGTTAGCCTTTGTCATTAGCCCTACTCTGTTCCTCAGGCGGTTAGGAGGTATGGGAATAATTAACATTGCATTCTGGTTTACAGTTGGAGTCAGCTAAAGTGCCTGGCAGATCAGAAATAGGCGGGGTATCTGTTCCATGACCCTTTCCAGGTTCCTATGAGCTGATGCGTTCCTGGGTCACAGATCACGACTGGTGTCAGGCAGGGCTTCTCACAGGGCCCTCTTTGTCTCCAGGGTTGGGAATCTCCTTCCAGCTATTGTGCTGTCTAGTCTTTGGTGACACCAAAGACCCTGTTACCAGCCTCAGTGTGCTTCACTATCCGCTGTGGTTCCCCCCCACTCTGCCCATTTCTTTTTATGTAGCCCCTTCATAAAACCTCATCAGTTCTCTGTGGGTCCCTGATCCACATGGGGTAACAGATACCACAGCCAAATCACCAGGGTGCCCCAAATCAGGACTGAAACCAAAAAGCTATAGAAAAAACATAAAATGCATTAGAAGGATTCTGGTGTACAAGCAGTTGGGTCAAGTTCAGTCACTGTTCAAACCATCTTCCAGTTCACAGTGACCTTCCCTCTAGGCGCACTCCCCCAGTTGGCTTGTTTATAACATTGCTTCAGTTTTCCCTTTTCTACACGGCCAAGGCCATCACCTAAACCTGCTCTTCCTTAGTCTTCTCCATTCTGGGCTGAGTGTTTTCTGGAGAACAGACTGAGGTGGAGATTACTGTGTGGGAAGTTTAACCAGGGAATGCTCCCAAGGTCACTGTGAGGAAAGGGAAGGGAGTCGGATTGGGCAAAGGGAGAAACTGGGCTAAGGTGCGGCCTCAACAAAGACCTCAGCCGACCTCGCAGGGAGCCCTGACGCTGTCATGGCTATTCTGAATCATCCTTCGTCGGAGTGGGTGTGCGGGGCTTTTATCCCCCAAACCCCACACCGTCCAGTCATTGGGTGGGCACTGCAGGCACGACCCTGAGCGAGGAGTTCTTTCCAGCGGAGGTCAATTTCCAGCGAGGATCAAGGGTTCGGGGCTATGTTGCTGACAATACATCCAGCAGTTGGGGAAGTCAGTCAATTAGTACAACAGAAGGATCTGTGGAGTGTATCATAGCATCCAATACATCATCTTTTTTGTTCTTCAAACTTAAAACCTTAGAGCTATTTTCTATTTCTTTTTCTATTCCTTTCCAGTTCTACCTTCAAAATACAGAATCTGAGTTTTTTTTAACCACCTCCACTACTGCCATTCTTGTTCCTGCCTCTGTCCCCTCTAAATTGGATTATTTAATTAACTGTCTCATTGATCCTTGGGGTCTGCCCTTCCTTCCCTTCTAGTTTGCGCTCAATACAACAGACAGTGCAATCATTTTAAAACACACGCCAGCTCCTCTCACTTCTCTGCTCCAAACTCCATGGGTTTCCTATGTCACTTAGAGTAGAAGTCACATCCTTAGAGCTTTCTATGAGACCGTGACCTGGCTGCCCACAACATTCCTGACATATTTCTTATCCACTTACATCCTTGTTCACTCAACTTCAGCTGTGTCCTGCCTCAAATACTCCAGGCCCCCTCCTGACTAGGGACTTTTAAATTTATTCTTTGCTTTATCCTAAAAAGCACATTGCCTACAATCCCATGTGGCTCCCTGCCTCATTCTTCCAGGTCTCTGCTATGTCATTTTATCAGCACAGTCTTTTCAAACCACCTCACTTGCAATAGGAAACCCCAGTTTGTGCCAAGTCTTACCACCTTGCATGCTCTAGTTTTGCTCCAGAGTTCTTTTCATCATTTCTTCTATTATTTGCCTACTCATTTTTTGTTTGTTTGTTTGTCTTACTGTAAAAATGCAAGATCCATGAGGCAGGGCCCCTTTGTTGTTTTTTGTGAGTAGAGGATCCATAGCAGTGTGTCTAGCATACAGTAGGTGTTCAATAATACTTGTTGGCTGAGTATATGGCTTTTGTATTTTGGCCAAATTTAGAGTCAAAGAGAACTAGTCCAGGACCTGTGACACCTATGAATGACAAAACAAAGAATTTGGAGCAGGGCTTGCATATTGGTGGAGGTAGGCAAAATTTTATAGACAACCCTGGAGATGCCCCTCCCCGATTATTCAATCAAACACTAACTTCTGTGAAGGGACTTTGCAGATAAAGTTATGGACCTTAAGACAGGGGTAGTGCCCTGGATTATCCAGGTGAGCCCAGTGTAATCTTGCATCCTTAAAAGCAGAGCGTTCTCTTAGGCTGGAATCAGACAGGTGTGGGAAAAGACGAGAGTAGAAAGGACAAGATAGGAAGACAAGAGAGCACAATTTGAAGTGTGAGCAGTGCTCACCCACCATTTCTGGCTGTGAAGATGGGAGGCAGTAGGTCAGGAGATAAGACGTGGGTGGCATCTGGAACCTGAGAATGGCCTGACAGCCAGCAGGGACACAAGTATTCAGGGCTACGACGCATTGAACTGAACTCTTCCAACAGCAGGAAAGAGCATGGAACTGGACTCTCCCCAGAGCATCCAGACACCTTGATTTCAGCCCCGTGTCCCCAGCTAAGCCTGCTGGACTTCTGAGCCACAGAACATCGAGATAATAGATGGGTATTGTTTTAAACTGTGGATTTTGTGATAATTTGTTATAGCAGCATAGAAAATGACTATATATATATATGTAAATTATACTCTTTGGTCTCAGATAAACATCATGTCAGTGAACACTCTGAATGTAAGAAAAAGGGATAGCAAAATTCATAATATTTGAAACAGAATAGGTTTCCAGCTTCTCCATATTCTACTTTTTATTCAATAACTGAAGACCAGTAACAGGAATCACTGAAGTGAACTGCGTTTTACTAATATAATTATGATTCTGTTTGGCTAATCCATTCAGTATTTATTTCACCTGCTGGACCCCAAGAAGGGGCTTCCATTTTACTCAGGTGCTGTTAGAGGGCTGAGCAGAAAGTTTGATTTTCATCTGGAAGAGGCAGATAGTATGATCTGACCTAGTTTTACTGGGATAGTGTCGGTGGGAGTCAGCTGGCTTGGGGGCAGGTGAGATGAGGGCCAGTTTGGGGAAGCAGGAGGGTCTGATTACTCTACCAGGGCAGAATTTGCTGGACTGAGTGGGGAGCTGAACGTCCCCAGGAAAAAAAGCAAAAATAACAACAGAGGAAGGCTAAGAACTCCAAAAAGAATAAAGGAACATCAGAATGGGTAAAAATAGAAGTAAATATAATAGACTATCTTATTTCTCATTATCCTGCTTCTCTTGAGTCTCTTAAAATCATATTTGTTGATTGGGCAAAACACCATCTGTTATGTGGTACTCAATGTATGTAAAAGAGATAGTTAAGACAATTATATTAAAAAGTAGGAAGGATAAAAAGGGACCCAAATGAAAATCAAGTTTCTATACTTCACTTGAAGTAGTAAAACTTCAATATCAGTAGACAGTGATAAGTGAGATGTGTGTGTGTGTATATAAAAAATACCTAGGACATATGCCAAGGAAACTATACAAAGTGATATACTCAAGGGAAACCTAAAAAGGAAGTTCAAATAACCAACAGAAAGGCTAACAAAAGAGAAATAGAGGAATGAGAATCATAATAAAATGGCAGACTTAAGCACTAACGTGTCATTAGTTACAGAAATGTAAATAGTATAAATTTACCAATTAAAAGACAGATATGGGTAAATCAAATTAGGAAAAAAAGCCCAACTATATGATGTCTATTATAAGGTGCTCACTTCAAATACAACATAATCCCTGTTGGCTGAGGTGTGAGAGTGCTGGTGCCTTGGCCCCTGTCAACTTTCAACTTTCCATTTTTGGTATCTGGTAAATCCTGGCAGTGTTTGCTGTCTGTAGTGTCAGGTGTCATTAACATAAATCTCCCCTTAGTGTGAGTGGGTTCATTTCTTACACTAGTGCCTCCCAACTCACACAGTCCATGCCACACCCTCTTGTGTCTCCATCCCTTCCTTTCTTGCTTCCACTTCCTCATTCTGGATTCTTCTCTTCAAGATGTTGAAGAACATCAGAATACTTGAAATCATTACCAGGAATATACATTAAACAATATTTTTTTTCAGTACAGGTGAACTTACTTTGAGTATAGCTTGAAACTTTTGGTAAACAGTGAATCAATATAAGTTAACTATTTTCTAGTGGAAATAAATTTCAAACCTACAAGAAAGTAAAATATGACTCATAAACTTGGGTTATAGAGTAAATGTAACATTTTTAATTAAATTCATAACACATTGTATCTTAGTGCCTATGCCTATTGAATATCATGAAGAGATTGAAAAATTTTATCATTCAATGCAATCAAAATATGTCAAATATGAAGTACCAAGTAAGGTAAAAAAAAAATTAAAAATCCTTGGTTGATCAACTAAGGTATAAGGTAAAACCTAAGCTTATATCCCTGTTTATTCCATCCTCTGCCTAACCAATAGATTAACACTGTTTCTTTGTTTTATTTATCTCTAACTAGACCTGGGTGGTTTTGATGGGGAAAAAAGATGTCAAACCAGTTGATTGGTGCTACATGCCTTAGATATGTAGGTTTTACCTCAATTTCTTATTTGATGGCTTTTATTTGGTAAGTAATTTCTAAGTATTGCATATAGTAAAAAGTATTTATAAAGAAGCAGGGATTTAAAATCTTCAGAAAATTAGAATAAACAAAAATTTCAATGCATAGAGTTAGTTAATATAAAGAATTAGATGCAAAATCTTTTTAAGGTGCATTCAGCAGGGTTCTTTTGCTTTTAATTTATACTGAAGATAGTCAAACTCTAAAAGTGACAATTGAATTTCTTTGCTTAATATGATATTAAGATGCAAATGGAAGTGAATTTAATACAAAGCTGTCTGCCTCTAAGATACTTTGATATGTGAGAAGAGAATCTCCACAATAATGCCTGTAAATTAATACATGTGCAGACTTCAGGACATTATGTTGCAGCTTAGTTTAATTTCATTTCAAAAGGCCATTAGGGGTAGTTTAGATAGCTGATCTTTATGAGTTTTTTTATGAATACAACACAAATTAATAAATAAGCAAAAGTCTAAGCTAAAAGTGTAAGTTTTAAATGGCGTGTGAACGTGTTTAAATAAAAGCAAAAGAAATCTTCGTTTGCTTTGTTCCATTGACCAGTTATGCTATGTGAACGTAGGAGATTTTTTAAGAGTTATAACAAGCATTAAATCCAATATGTGTGGGGTGCTTTTATCACACACTGATGCTGCAAGCTTATAAAATAAAGCAAATTTATGCATTAGCCTTTGGAAATGAAACCCTACATTCAAATGTTCTGTACCATTTTATCTTGAGTGTATTTCAAAGAAAATCATGTTAGTGGAAGCCACTTCCTGGCTAAGAAAAAGGATGTTGAGGTAATTACAGTATAACTAAAGTGCCCAAGATATGCAATACTAGAGAAAAAAGATGATAAAAATGGAAAATTAGGATTGAATGGACTAGCTTTTCAGAATCCTCCTGGGAGAAGGTGAATTTAAGCTACAGTTATTTTCTGATTATTTAGAAATAAGCATCCAATTTATAGATTACCCGGGTCAGGCCTCAGATGGGAAAAATGGCTTTGGGTGGAACCCCATTCACCAGTCTTTTTCTACAGCAGTATCAGTTTAATACTGAAACCAAGGACCACTCTGAGAAGACGACACAAAACAACCAATTGTCTTAGCGTGCACTTTTGCATTCCACGTCCTTTCGTCTCTTTAAGTTAGAGACAGATGTGATTGGCAGAGGGGAGTGGGCTTGTCTTAGTCCACTTGGGCTTCTACAGCCAAATATCAGAGACTGGGATGTTATAGAGAACTGAAATTTATTCCTCACAGTCCTAAGGCTGGGAAGTTCAATATCAAGGCATGAGCATCTGGAGTCTGGTGAGGGTCTTCTTGCTGCATCCTCACGTGATCAAATGAGGAAGAGCAAGCTAGCAGAGCCAACCAAAGATGCAGGAAGCCCCTTTCATAAGGGCCTTAATCCCATTCACAAGGGATGAGCCTTCATGGCTCATCACCTCTTAAAGGCCCCACCTCTTAATACTATCACAGTGGCAACACCTGAATTATGGAGGGGACACATTCAAGCCATAGCAGAGTTATAACCTGACTGAATGCAATGTGTGTGAGCCACTGGTCTGTTTCATAGCTGTCATAGAGATATACGTGCATTCTTTATAAGGCTTCACCTATATAAGCAAAGCACTTACATAAGTATTCTTTTAGACTAGATATTTATAATTGTTATATTTTATGAAATATATATTTATGCATTCATTCAACAAATGTGTTAAACATACACTATGTGCCAGACTCTGTATACATAGAGCAATGGAGAAAAAAAATGCTTGCCTTTTTTAGCTGATAGAAGAAAGGCAATAAATATAGAAGTAAAATAGATGACATGTTAAAAATGGCAATTGCTGAAAAGAAAAATACATCAGTAAATCTCGATTGGAAATCTGGTGGTGAGAAGAGGTGCACATTTAAATACAGCGATCAGGACAGAGTTCAGTGAGAAGGAGGTGACCACCGAGTAAAGACCTAGAGGATAGCAGGGAGGGGACAGTGCAGCCATCTGTGCACAGGCCTGGCAGAGCACACCTGGATTGTTCCAGAACAAGGGGCCAGTGCCGTAGCTGGAACAGAGTGGGATCAAGTGAGGGCATCTGGGATGCTGTGGGCCTTCCTTGGGGCTTGTCTTTTTTTTCTGAGTGATGGAGGAAGCCATCGGAAGGTCTGAGCTTAGGGCCAACTTGATGGGACTTAGATGATGACTCTGGCAGCCCTGTGAGAACAGACGCAGAGTGGCGGAGGTGGGCAGTCTTGGAAGCAAGGAAGCCAGTTCTGCCGTTTTCAAGCACGTTGTTTAACTTCCCTGTGCCTCTGTTTTCTCATCTACAAATTGGGGATAAAAGTACCTATTCATAGGGTTGTGGTGAGAATCAAATGAATTATTATATGTAAAATACATAGAATAGTGCCTGACACATAACACATCGTCCACTTATTTGGGAATAGTATCACTATTATAATACAGACATGAGACGATGGCAGTTTGGACTGGACTGGTGATAAGTGGTGAGATTCTGGATGTACGTCACCTTTGAACGTGAAGCTGACAGGATTTGCTGACCAACTGGATGTGAGCGTGGAAGAAAAAAAAGACATCAAAGCTGGGCTGCAGCGAATTGGGAGCATGGAGCTGCCACTTATCAAGTTAAGGAGGATACTTTAGAAGAGCAGATTTGGGAGACAGGAGGCTAAATCAGGAACTTGAAACATATTGTATTGCAATAGTATGATTGCTATAAAAAATTTAACACAAAAATGGCTTCTCAATACGGTGTGGAAATCAGCACCTCCAACGCAAAGATACGATGCAGAGGGACGATGACACTCACAAGTGCTACCACAATCACAGTTGCTGTAGGAATTTTGTATGTTATTAACATAGCGACAGCATTTGCAATTATCTATAGCACGCGATTATGAGCACGTATAGACGGTCTTACCAGCCAGATATTTGAACTTACTTTCCATTACTGGAAACATTTCCCTATTTCCAGAGTCATTAGATGGGAGTTAATGGTGGCTTATACACATTTCCTTCTGTGGACCAAAGTTTTATAATTGTTGACCTTCTTTTAGTGGAAAATGAGGAAAGCCCCTTGTCTCTTTCAGGCTCTATGTCCTGTCTCTAGCCATAGTAGAAGTATAAATAATAATATATTGAGAATCTCCTATGCCCCATGTGCTGTGCTATTATGCATTTTAAATATACCACCTTTTCCGTATTCAGGTAAAGAAACTGAAGTACCAGAGTTTAGAATTTTGTGAAAATGGGGGAGCTGGGATTTGAAACCAACCAGGTCCTTTGCCTCAAGCTCACACTCTTCCCCCCACCATATACTGCTCAAAGCCCTAGTCCACCTGCACCTCCCTCTCCAGATGCTGGAGTTTCATTCTCGGTGTGTGCTCTGACTTAAATTAGGTTTGAGTTCAATCTCTCTCTCATTTTTACTTCCCAATTGCCATTTTCAGAAGGGATGAAGAGCCTACACAAAAGCTGATAAACTAGTATAGTTTTCTCTATTTCAGGGACCCTTTTAGCTGGTTCAACTTTGAGCAGTCACTGACTGAAAAAAAGCATGCAGGAGTGTTGCAGGATAAACCTAATAGCCAGACTGAGGTCTGCGTATTATCTGTGGATTTTAGTTTCTCGGTCATTCCATTCAATAAAGAGTGTTCTTTCTAGTGGCTAGAAGTAAAAGGATTGCATAAAGCTCTGTAATTCCCTCTTTAAAATAACTTGTTTGTTTCATGGACTTCACTCCCTATTACCTCTCACAGAAACCAAACATCTAAAGGCAAGGATTGGAAACGAGAATTGGAAACGTATGAAAAGTGCTGACACAAAACTAATCTATGTGCAAGAAGACTGACAACTTCTTTTCCTTTGGATTAAGTTAATGGTGTGCATTTTTATCTGGAAATAAGTCCTATTACTGACATTTGGAGGCAGCTATTCAGGAGATTTTCAATATCTTCGGGAAAGGGAAAGACAGTATTTATCAGAACCATTTGAAATTATTTACCAAATGATGTAGCTTAGCTCCTTTTGGAAAAAGAGAAACAAAAGATTTGTAATTCCTTTGGCTGTCCTCGCCAATAACACTCACTTTAATAGACAGCAACAAGCGTTTTGTTCATCCACAGTGAAGAGCAATTCTCTTGTCTTGAATGTCAGAGTGACCACTGGGATTTGAATTAATGTTAAAAACAAACAAATTCTGACATTTTGTGTTAACCATTCCTTAGAAATATATTTGAGAGTGATTGTTATTGTTGGGTTATATGCATTATCTTTTGTGTGTGTGGAGATAAGTAGACAGATGATAGCGAGGTACTACTTTTGATTATAGAATGAAAAAAATCATTTTGGTTACTTTAACAAAATAATTTGTTATTGCATAAAATTTCGCAAATATAGATGTGCATCATAATGAAAATATTACCTTTAAAAAGACATACTTTTGGGGGGAGGATTACTAGTATCCAAACCCCCACTCCATTTTCTAGAACTCTTCATTTTAAGGGCTTTGGGGAGAGGAAGGACTCCACCTCCTGTTTGAGGAAAAGGAATCAAAATTCTTTAAAGGAATCAAATATTTCTTCTTGCCCTCACAGATGGTAAACTGCGGTCATGTGGATTAGATACCAGCAACTGGAGACTCTCTCTCAGGATGCTAAATTTTGAGTAATAATGGAAAAGTGACAAGACCTTTGGGATTCATTCAGAGCAGATATTTTCAGGGGTAGCAGCCAAAGTCAGTCCAGTGGCCATGTCCAGCAGCAGTGCTGGCTGTGGGAAACAGCAGCAACTGCTGGTGAGGCTGTCTCTGCAACTTGACCTTGGCTATAGATGCTGCTGCTTCTTGGTTCCTGCTCTTTTTTAAGCCTTATTCTCTAGACTTTCCTTTACTTCTGTGAGACAGTCAATAGCCAGCCAATAAATACCTCTTAGGTATCAAAGAGATGATTTCTATTGCTCACAACTCAGAAACATGAAGGGTAAAGCATTTATAGATATTTAAAGTTACTCTTTTGATTATCAAAATAATCCATGCTAAATACAGAAAAAATATAGCCAAAAAAGCAAATTTTTATTACATTCTAGACTTCCTAGAAACCACTTCTTCTTAAAGTATGAAGGTTTATGTTTTTTCCTGATTTTATTTTTAATTGATTTTGTGTAGTGGCTTTTGCTCTAATAATTTATCTAAGAAGGTAAGATCTATTATAAAATTTTACTATCAGGAAAGTGTAACAAAGAGAGTATTTCAATTGTTCTGGAGTTTACCCACTGACAGTTTTAACAGGGTTGCTTTTTAAAATTTTTTCCTGAAAGACAAAACTCGAGAAGACTTGTGTAATCTTATGCAAGCGGCAAATTGTCCAAGTAGCACATAGTGCTTGTATGAGGAGGAAACAGAACATGTGGGTCACTACAAAGTGTGGTTATGTCCTGCACGCACATTTTTTGACAACATGCCCAGACTCTCAAAAACCTGAAGAAAATGTTTATGTGCACTGGTATTTGTCCAAGTGCAGAATCCTGTAGATACTGACTTAATACTTTTCATGAGAGTTAATCTTTTCCCTTTGTACTATAAAACAAGCAGAACATGTTAGCACACAGTAATCTCCATCACATGTTTTATACCCTAAGAATTTCATTTCTCGATATGATATACCTTAAGATGCAGTGCACAAACACTAATACATTTACACATTTGTAGCAGGATGATAATGAGGATGTTGAGAGCTTACATATTAAACATATATGGTTCAGTTAGTTATTGCTGTGTAACAGAACACCCCAATTATTTATTGGATTCAAAACAAACATTGGACTAAAGTCTCTGATAGTCTTCAGATTGGTTGGGAAGTTCTACAGATTTGGGTTGGGCTTGGCAGATTTAGGCTGTCTGGCTTGCTCAGGCATGTGCAGGTACAATCAGTTCAAGGTAGGCTGACTGCTGGGTGATTGCAGCCTTGGCTGGGATCTGCTCATCTCTCTTGTACAAAGTTACTCATTAGCTACCAGGATAGCCTGGGCTTTGTCTTGGAGTGGAGGCAGGGTTCCAAGAGAAAACAAATGCATACAAAACTTCTTGAGGACTAGGCTTAGAACTAGTATACCCGTCCCATCTGCCACATTTTGTTGGCCAAGTCGAGGCAAAAGGCTATGCCAGATTCAAAGGGTGGGGGAAACGGCCCCACTCCTTTATGGAAGGAGCTGTATCGTCCCATAGCACAGAGAATAAAAATAGGGAAGAGTGGTAAACTGAGGCTATTTATGCAATACTCTACCATAACTTATGTGTCAAGAACTGTTTTAATGCATTACATATATTTAATCTTCACAATATATAAGGTCAAGATATTATTAGTATTCCTACTTGTTGAATAACATTGTAGCCATGGTGGGGAAGAAATGGGGGCTATTTTTTTCCCTCCATATTCTGTATTTCTAAGAGAGAAGATGGTAGAGGTGAAAGGAAAATAACTTTTATGATAAAACTTATAAAACTTTGAAAAAAGTATATATTAGAAATTTATGCAAAGCATCTCTGTGCCAAATATATTTAATTAGAGAAATTAATTAAAAGTCTGGCCAGTAGCTGTAGTAAAATTTTAGCATTGGTTAGAATTGTCAGTTTGCATTTGTTTTGAAATTATAAACATTTCAGTATAATTTTAGAACAGGCTGACAGGAAGACTGCTGTCAGATTCCGTATCTATTTAGAATGTAAAATCTTTATCCCATGGTACTTCACCTGAGTTAGGCTCACTGCCTGGTGAGGCTAGGTGCTTTGTGGCCAGACAGCTCTTGCTCTTTTAAGTTGAGGCAAAAATCTGCCTTGCTAATAATTCTACCTATTGGTCATCCTTTTGGGTAGAACGTTCCCCATCATTTTCTATTTTTTCTATTTTTTTTTACCTTTTTATCTTTATTCATCGTACTTCATTGCCTCATTTTATTATAATTATTTTGGTTTACGATTTATTTATATATCATTGTTTTCCTACTATAATGTGAACTCCATGAAGTCGGGAGCTTGATTTTGTTCACTGCTCTATCTCTTGTGCCTAGAATAGCACTTAGCAATATGGTAAATATGCAATAAACATTGCTGAATACGTGAAGACCCTTTCTCAGCAGTTTATTTCTTATTAGATATTATATCACTGTCCAATGTGTGTGGGGTCCACAAATGTGAGACTACGGCCTTTGCATGTTTACCAAAGTTGCTGAAAGAACAAGATGGAGCTATGTCACAGACAATGTGGAAAATACAGAGGATATTATCCCTGAGATGTTGGGCAATATCAACATTATTTGGGTTATTATTCAAAGTTATGACTCTCCTGCCCACACCTTAATCGGGGCTATATTTCTCCATGATTTTAAAAAGATAAAATCACATCTAGATTAGTTAAAAGATTATTGAAGATAACACGAATAAGGAAGGAATGTGTCAATCAAAAGGAGTAATGGATGACAATGAGATTAAAAAATAAGGACATTCCCAGAGGAAAATGGCAGACATCCATCCCAGGGAGAGTATGCGAACATCTTTCTGTTTGAAGAGAATCTCTGCCTCCACTGTGAAGATAAGTCCATTCAGGCAATGAGAGCCATTAAACAGGCAAATGGATACTATCAATTCCCTGTATTTGGATGCTACAACACTGAAATTTTTGATTATTTTTCTGTGGGCACAGCTTGCCTATAGGGAAAGGATGTGCAGTGGAGCTGGTGCTCGTATTCTGTCTCCTTGATAATTTTATTTCTCATATGAATCCAAAAGTTGACATTCTGGCAAAGCCCATCAGTCTTTTTGAGCTGTATTGGTATGATTCAATATCCCCATATGTCAGATCAGCTGCAGGACAATGGCCTGAGCTTGGGAGGCTGAGAGACTCTGCACTGGGTTGAATTCATCAGTTTGGACAGCGAAGTAGCCTTCCCTAGTCAGAGGTACTAATCCTTCTGCTAGGTGTGTAATGCTTTCAATGTCTATGTTATTCAAATCAGAAATCACTGTATACATGTTCTCAAAGTAAGGTTTTGGGACATAGCCATCAAGAAGTCTGACTACATTAGTTTTGTGTTTTTTATTTTTGCCCCCAAAAACACAAACATGCAAAAAAGTAATTGAAAGATTTAGGACAGATTATGTGCCTTGGTCCCAGGATAAGAGGGGCCATGAATATTTCCTTCTGATTTTTATCTGCATTTCTATTTACTAAGAATTATTTCTTGGCATTTAGAAGTACTATTTTCCTGATTTATAAAGATAATGCAATACTTATTATCTATATCTAGTATCTTTCATGCTATTGTGCAATCTGACTACCAAATCATTTATGTGGAGATTCTCACTGGAAAAACCATTTTATTTCTTCCTTTACATTTTTTCCCTCCGTGTGTCAGGTGATACAAAAGAGTTGTGATCTGCTCTTGGGAAATGAACACGTTACTTGCCTGATGCAATGCAAAAGCTTAAATTTTAATGGATTCTTCAAGAAAGACCAGTTCACAGCCAGAATTCTTTTATCCCACAATGGTGACAGGGAAAGAGGAGCCAGGGATTTTCAACAGTAAAGAATAAGAAATATGGGAACTTTTCAAAGGGTAAGATGATGTACAAGCTCTAAAAATATTCCATTTGCATTAAAATATGTCCTTATAGTCTACAAATAATACAATTTTTGTTAGATTTTAAATACTTGTACTGACATATTGAAGCTTTCAAAAGTCACTGGCCATCTATTATTTAGAAAAAATAGAGTAGATTTGGTTGTAAAAACATGCTTGAATGTATTCAGTCTTGTGAGAAATATTAGTCACTTTTTTCTTAGGCTTTAAGTTGAATAATAAATAGCAGCATATTAGACTATTTTTATGGCTTGTTTATTTTGAAATTAGTATTTCTAATGCCGAAGTCAAGAATTTTCTCCCTCTGATTTTGTTCAATGCTTATTATACAACTAACTCCAGCATAGTCAACCCACACAATCTTTCATGAGTACACATCAGTGCAAGTTGAAACAACCAATATACCAATCATTCTCTCATTCAGCAATGGCTGATTCTAAACTGTGGCTGGACAGTAAGTAAAGTTTAAAATGTGATCATCACTTCATTACGAGAAGCTTATGATTAAATTGTCCGTAGCAAAGTCTGGGCTTTGGAGTCAACAGTAAAGGTGAGGGGATGAGGAGCTCTGGCGGCACCATACACTTGTAGGTGGTTTGATCTTGAACAAGTGATGAGACCAGCCAAGGCTCTGTTATCTCCTCTGTGAAATGGGGTTTCCAAATCTGTTGATGAGATTAAAGAGAATAATATGCTTTAAAAACCTAACTCAGTTCCCAGGATATATAAGCACTCAAAAATATGAGTTGTGAACTATTATTCATCAACTCATTATTCTGCTTATTTATTGATTCGACAGACACATACACTATGGCACTGTGTTAGGTACTGAAATACAAATATATATCATCTCTTTTCCTCAAGGGGCCTATCACAGCATGAGGTAACCAAAAGCATTGTTGATAAGACAGAATTCTCATTATTTGGCTAAGTGAGTATTTATAGAGAACTTTTTCTATTTCATATGTCATATGCCTATGTCACTGAGTAATTATGAAAATATAATGATAAAACCAGAAGCTAACAATTACTGATTGTTTATTACATGCCAAACACTTGTAAGGCCTCATCTCACCTATTATCTTAAACAATCATGAAAAGAAATCACCATGAGGTGGATTTAAAATTCCTATTTAACAGACTGGGAAATAGAGGCTCATCAATGACAAATGTAGACGGCTACATTGGGAGCGTAAACAGTTATCTCTGACACTAATGCTGCTGGGAACATGGAAGCACAAATAGTAATCTCTTTTTTGAGATCCTGATTTCAGTTCCTTTGGATACATAATGAGAACAGGATTGCTAGATCTTTTGGCAATTCTATTTTTAATTTTTTGAGAAACTTTCATACTGTTTTCCATAGTGGCTGGCAACATTTCATGTCCCTGTCAACAAGTGTACAAAGGCTTCAATTTCCCCATATCTTTGGCAAATTGTTATTTTTTTTTAAATAATAGTCATAATAATAGGTGTGAAGTGATACCTCATTGTAATTTTAATTTGAATTTCCCTGATCATTAGTAATGTTGAGCATCTTTTCATGTACTTGCTGGCCATTTATATGTCTTTTTTGCAGAAATATCTATTCAAGGCCTTTGCTCATTTTTAATTACAGTCTTTAAATATTTTTGCTACTGAGTAAATGAAATACTTAGGAATAAACTTAACCAAGAAGATGAAAAACTTGTACAATGAAAACTACAAAAAATTGATAAAAAAATTAAAGGAGGCAGAAATAAATGGAGTAGCATCCCTTGTTAATAGACTGGAAGATTTAATATGGTTAAAATGTTCATACTGCTCAAAGCAATCTACAGATCCAATGCAATACCTATCAAAACTCTAATTACTGTTTTTTGAAGAAATATAAAAACAGTCCTAAAATTAACATAGAACCACAAAAGACCCTGAATAGCCAAAGAAATTGTGAGGAAGAACAAAATTGGAGGCATCACACTTCCTGATTTCAAAATGGATTACAAAGCTACAGTAAGTACAACAGTATGATACTGGCATAAAAACAGACTAATAAACTAAAGCAACAGAGTAGAGAGCCCAGAAATATATCCACATATATGCCATCAACTGATCTTCAGAAAGGATCCCAAGAATACACAATGAGGACAGCAATCTCTTCAATAAATTGTTTTGAAAAAACTGAATATCCACATGCAAAAGAATAAAATTGGACCTTTACCTTATAGCATACATAAAAATAAACTCAAAGTAAATTAAGGACTTAAACATATGAGTTAAAACTGTAAAATTCTTAGAAGTAAACCTAAGGAAAACTTCATGACATTGGCCTTGACAATTATTTCTTGAATATGACATCAAATGCACAAGCAACAAAAGCACAACTGGACGAATAGAAATGTATCAAACTAAAAAGCCTCTGCACAGTGAGGGAATCAACAGAGTGAAAAAGCAACCTATGTAATGGGAGAAATTATTTACAAACAAATATCTGATAGGGGATTAATATCCAAAATACATAAGGAACTCCTACAATGCAAATAGCAAAATAATAATAATGTCCCAATTAAATAATGAGCAAAAAACTTGAATGGACATTTTCCCAATGTCTTTAAACAGTTTTATATGTTTTGTCCAGTTTTCTAGTAGGAAGTTAAGTCCAGTCCTTGTTATCTCATTTCATCTAGAAATGGAAGTGATGTCACACTAGACTAGAGATTTGAATGATGATACATCTCATCAAGCATTTAACTTAAGCATAACCAGTGTTTATTTTCCTACTTTGAGTTTCTACAATTCCTTGAGTATCTACTATAACTAAAGTTATTTTCTGAGTAGTTTAAACTTCTAAGACCGTCCAGTGCCAACCATTTGATATCAGTGTGACATTCTCACAATGACTTTAGGATTTTGAAACTTCTAAACGTCTTAAATACAATGGTTATTCTGGTGAAAAAATACCCCATAAAAATCTTGAAGTAGAATGTTAATGAGTATTTAAAAAGTTAATGTGTGGGACCAAATATATAAAATCGATATCTGGGGAACCATCAAAATCTACTTGGAGGACATTAAGTTATTTACAAAGCACTTTATTAACAGCACTTGCTACTTGATGTTTAATAACCCAGTCCCTTAAATATTACATATCACTGGAATTGATGGCAATGAGAATAGTTAGTGCCTCACATGCAATCTTTCCTTGTTTTTATTTTATTCTATTTCCCTAACTCCTTGAGGTAAGCTCAAAGTTCTTGGTTGTATTAAGGCCAGAGAGAGCAATTTTAGCAGTAAAATTGTAAAATAGCCAATATTCCCAACTAATTCACACTGGCTATCCAGAGAAGGAAATCCACTGTCTGCCAGCTGAATGTCCCTGGGTAGAATGGGTACATCGTTATGAGTCTGCAAAACACATGTTTGCCTACTTTGATTTAGATGAGCCATAGAGAGCTCTCAAGCATCCTTTGAGCAAACAGGCCCAGGAGTTTTCTGTCTTTTCCGACCATACTTTTCCAGTGCATACTGTTGCGATCCAATCATTGGCCTAAGGATTAAACTCTTGCCAAGCTCTTTCCAAACTCGGTCCAGTCTTTGCATCAAAGTCAAACTGACTAGCTCAGATGTTATTTTGCTTTTGATTACTGTTTATTTCATAGTTATACAGTTTTTCTTGTTTTAGTATCTTTAAGCTAAGGAGAGGGCTCAGTACTAGAGCAAATAGAAATAGGAGCTGGTTAAGACTTAGGTTTCTCTTGGCCACTCTGTGCCCTTGATAAAGCTTACTCTAGTGTTCACAGATTTGCAGTTGTCGTTGGATCTTCTTCGTTCTTAACCTGTTGCTGTCAAAATTATGTGTGTGTGTGTGTGTGTGTGTGTGTATATATATATATATATAAATAAAGAATTCCTCAATGTTTGGCTTGATGACCACAGAAATTCAACAAAGAAAGTTGTATTAGTTTCCTCCGGCTGCCATAATAAAGTACCAAAAAATGTTTTCTCATAGTTCTGGGGGCCAGAAGTCTGAAATCAAGGTGCGGGAAGGGCCACCTGCTCTCAGCGATCTTTGTCTCTACCAGCTCTGGCAGCTGCCACAGTCCTTCGTGTTCCTCGGTTTGTAACTGCATAGCTCTTAATGCCTGCCTCCCTTTCCCATGTTCTCTATGTATCTGTCTTTGCGCCTCTTCTTCTTTTCTTATAAGGACACCAGTTTTATTGGATTAACGGCAATCCTATTCCAGTATGGACTCATTTTAACTAATTATATGGGCAATGATCCTATTTCCAAATAAAGTAACAATCTGAGTTTCCAAGGGTTTGGAATTCAATGTAGCTTTTTTGGAACATAATTCAATCCATCACACATAAAACATCTTTCAAAGTCTGATATTTGTCTGTATTATCTTTCCCTTTTAAAAGTTTTATTTTTCCCAAAATGCAGAAATTATCATACTGTATACGTGGGCATGTATTTACCTATAAACTATTATCCTCATGCCAATACATTGGATTTCACCTATTCCTTGCTGATTCAATGTGGGTTGCTGTGTCAAGGAATTGTATCTTTTCACAGAGCTAAGTCTTCATTTCTTTTCTCTTTTCTCCCCTTCTATTATCCCTCAAACACATTATTAGGAGCTCAGTTTTTATTTTCTGTCATTTCTGTACCTTGTTAGGTTATTTCCTTTATTTCCCTATAATAATTTTTCAGTGAAACAGAGCCTTTTCAGCATGTGCCTATGGTGTGCTTTGGAAGCAGATAAAGGTAGAATTTGATGTGATCATAATAAAAATAAAGAGAAAATCTCTCCCAAACCTCCTTTGTAACATCTTACCTAGGGAAAAAAAGTAAGAAATTATCCAGCCTGGAATTATCATTCTCTTTATAACTTCAACACAAGTCCTCTTTTCATCTAGGACTTAACTCTTATTTCTACTTCCTTCAAACCCAAAGTGCTGTCTGTAACAGAGGTCTGAGTTGATAGTTTGCAGTGGAAGGAAGAGAAGACGGTGTGGGAATACACTTTTTCTATTTTTGTATGGAGGCACAGGGTTGGCTTTTTCCCTTTTAAATCAATGAATGATGCGTGGCCATGGGAAATGAATCCCAAAGTTAAACAGAACAAGCCAGAACAGAAGCTTTTGTCAAATGAGGAAATTTCTCTTTGACATGATATCAACTCAAGGACTACATGGGGAATATTAGCGAAGGTTAAAGTGGGAACTAAATAACTGATTTTTTTTTTCTCTTTCTTCCCTTGTTTTTTGACTCCCTTTTTCCCCAGCCCCCATACTTAACACCATTCAGGGGCTACACTTTTCATTTTATGTAAAGTCCAAAGATGCATGAATGCTGTCTGGATCTTGTACACTTATATAAGCTAAGTGTCCTCCTTTTGTTTGCAATCAATCACCAAGCGTTCTCCCTTCTTATTGTCTCTGCTCCTTCTTGAGATATTTATGACACAGCTCAAATATCATTTCCACCCCATACTCTACCATATCACTCTTTTTAATTTCATTGGTTTGGTCATCTTCTCTGTTGGAATATGAGCTGCATGAGAGCAGAGATCTTGTGTGCTCATGTGCTACTGGAGTCTCTCATCTATGAGTTGGATGTGTAGCATCTAATGGGTTCTTGGAAATAATTTTATTGACAAATTGAATGCATCTTCCCCTTTTATCAATTCCTATAATAACAAAGGGCGGAGCAGTTTGCACCCATATGTGAATAGTCAAGAAATAATTAAAGCTTTCCAAATAAGAATCAGAATAAAGTTATTTTTTACTTTACCTCAACTTTTGAATATGAAAAAGACAATGCAAAAAGCTTTACAAACCTGCATCCTGACTTGGACCAGAGTAAGGCAAGAGAGATGCCTGGGAATGCAGACGTTAAGGAGGTATTTACTCCCAGGTCTGTACGAAGAGTGAGGCTGAAATTGCACAACCCTGAGAGCAAGTGTCTCCTTACATTGTGTGTCTTAGGTGCCTCACTTCCTTTCCTTGAGTCTGACTCTGCCTGTGTCTTCACTAAGGGTTCTTTGGGAGCTGAAAACACTGTCCTGCAGTAGAGTCAGCTTACCTTTTCTTGCTTGAGAAGTAGAGCTGCCTAATAAAGTACAGAACACTCATTTAAATTTGAATTTCAGGTAAACAAAAAATATTTTTAGTATAAATATGTCCCAAATAGTGTATGGGACATGATTATACTAAAAAAAAGTTAACAGAAATTCAAGTTTAACTGTTCATTCTGTATTTTTATTTTCTAAATCTGACCATACTACCTGGAAGTTTACTGGGAATTAATAATTTCATGACAGTCACGTTGTGGCAGGTTTCACGTCAACCAGAATCTCAGAGGGGAGGGTCTCTTCTGCCCTATGAAGCCGCATCTAAATAATGAAATGCCAAGTTGAGAGTCTCACATGTCTCTGGAATGTTGTTCTCATCTTTCCAACCCTGTCATTTTTCTTTGCAATGGGAACATATCAGATCAAGTAAACATTACCACTCAAAGCTTTCATAAAATATTGAACATTTAATTGGAGTTTCTCAAAGCAGCCTGCTTTTAACTGTTTGAAAATTTTGTATATTTACTAGTAACCAGTTCCCCAGAGGTCTGTGCCGTGTGGCCTGGGAGAGGATGGAGCTGACACTTTTCTCCACTGCATTCTTCCCACGATGCTTAAAAATATGCCAGATACGCAGCTTTTTAACAAAGCAAACTTTAACTCAGACTGCATTTCAGTTCCCAGAAAGGTAGCAATGGCCCTTTAGCTGGAAAGAGAATATTTCAGTTGGAGAAAGATCCTTTTCTTCCTTCTTTGACTATCTCCTTGCTGAACCTTTCTCAGAGCAAGAAATGAGCGTGTGAAGGAGGAGGAATTCATTTCAGAAATATCAGATAGGAAGATGCATCTGGGGTAATTGAGTAGCCATGAGATGAATCATCTATGATAGGAAAACAGAAGGAATTTTTCAAAAGGCAATGTGTTAACAAAATCTAAATAGCAGAACCAATCGTCTAGTACCTAGCAGCCAAGAATTAAAAACCACTTGCAGTCATCGGATGAACAAAGTAACGTACAGTGACGGGAAGACAGAAATACCTTAGACACATCAGGTTCTATGTGGCTACTTATCTAAACACTGTAGAGATGGCTGCTGTGTCAAATAGGGTATTACACTGTTTTAGTGCCTTCAAACCTTGCCTAAATATCAGACTCAAAAGATATATTGAGGGAAACTCTTTAGGCTTTAGAGCGGGGAATCTGGTTTTAAGGTTTCAGAGCCCATGTTTTTAACAGCAAGCCATAACAGGTACTGCTATTAATTATACGTGTATATATAAAAGATATAACATAAGTTATGTTATATACATATACAAATATGTATACATATTCTATGTTGTACATGTATATAGTCTACATTATAAAGTGTTTACTTTGTTTCCAATCGTGGAAATTTAAAAAAAAAAATCATCGTATTTTGGATCATAGAGAATACATCAAAATATAGAGATTATATAGCCTTCTTTATCTGATCAAAAACATTCAGCAAAATAACAAACTATGAATAACAAGTAGCATCCCTAAAGGATTCTAATGGGACAAGTTTGGGGATAGAGCTGCATTTATTTATTCACTGATTCAACAAATACCAGAAAGCTGATTAGGTACCAAGAACTATTTTAGTGGCGGTGGTGGTGTTGTCCCAGGTTCCAGCTTTTGTAAACTTTCATTCTAATGTAGAGAGGGAAAACAAAAAAAATGAGCAAAGTGAAAACTAAATAAATAATGTGTCAAATAGTGATAAGGGCTATAAAGGAAAATAAGATACGGAAAAAATAAGGAGAGAGAGTCCAGGCCTGGTGAAGAACACTATTTTAACTATGGTGTTAATGAAAACCTTTATGATGAGACCAGCACAAAGAAAAAGAAGAGCAATCCGGACCCAGAACAGCGACACCCTGAGGCAGAGGTGGGTTTGAGGAACTTCCTGGAAAAACGGAGAGGCAGCGAGTAAGGTGGGAGATAACTCAAGATGAGGTCCAAGAGGAATCCTGAGATCAGACACCCAGGACCTTGCAGGCTTTGATCACAAAGTTGGATATTTGTTCTCAGGATAATGGACATCTGTTGAAGGATTTAGAGCAGAAAATTTATGTGATCAGATTTTATTCTGGTTGTGAAAATAGAAACCCCAGCTGCTACGTAGTAGTTCCTGTGTCTACCAGATTGATAAGCAATGGTGGAGGTGAAAAGTGGTTGGATTTAGGATATGTTTTTCAAGGTCAAGCGCCAGTAGAATTAGCTGAGTAATTGGTTGTGCTTTGTGGAAGAAAGGCAAGATTCCAGATTGATTTATAAATCTTTGGTCTGACCAGTAATTTGGTCAATGGTGATGCCAGTTACTAAGGTGATGAACAGTGTGGAAATAACAAACGTAGACGTTGAGAGATTTGGAGTTTGTTTTGAACATATGAATTTTGAAATGCCTCCTAAGTACCCAAAGAGAGATCTCTAATAGGCAGTTCAATCATATAGAGTCAGTTTTAAGAGATTGCAAACCATAAGATATGGATTTGGTTATCACTAACAGATAGATAGTATTTCAATCATGACATTAATTGAATCACCCAGGGAATTAGTGTAAGTGGAGAAGACAAGAGGTCCAAGACTAAGCCTTTCAGTGGCTAAAAAAGCCAACATTTACAGGTAAGAGATGAGGCAGACCCAATGTTCATGTTTCCCAAGAAGCACTATTAGCATTTTGGGTGGAATACGACTTTGCCATGCAAGACAGATGTGAGGATTACAGGATGTTTAGCATCCCTGCATCTACCCACTAACAGCAGTGTCATCCCCCAGTCATTGCGACAGTAAATACATATTAGTGTCTGCTCCCCACGTATTTGTGAACCATTCTAAAGGTATTTCCTGGTAGAAAACCATTGATTATATAGTAATTAAAATTAGATCGTTTCAAATGTCCACTCTAATAGTATAGGATTTTTTTTTTAGGGATTTTGAGTTTTGAATATACTTGAATTAGAAAAATACATATTATGAAGGGTTATGGTATTATGAAATATGAAAATTTGTTTGCTTGTGATCTCTTATGGCTAAGAAAATAGAACAAGCTCAAAAAAAAAAAAAAAAAAAAAGAGTGAATCCATTTTTACCGTGCTTCCACTTACCCAGGACGAACTATTAATTGATTCTGTTAATATCCTTTGTAAAACATTCTGATTTTTACTCAAGGCACAAGTTCCAGGTTAGTAAACTGATTTTGGTCATCTAGCACACGTCTTAGCACCCCATTCCCACGTGCGAATTGTATGCTCAGTTGTTTTTGTTCCCAAACTTGTTTATGTAAATTGTCTATGATAATGTAAACATACTATTTAATTTGCCATAGTGTAGATTAAAAGTAGATATATAGTGCACTATTTCAAAATCACTCCTTTGGAGAGCACTAATTCCATAAGGTGGTATCCATCCACTCATTTTTGGAGTGATAATAACCCATATGTATACCTTGATAGGGGTTTGGGTTACCAAGCATATGCATTTGTCAAAACATCCACCCCTAGAATCAAACACTATTTTGGGTTTTTAAATAAATCATAGGTTTTGTTTATTCTATAATTTCATATAAATTGGATTTCATATAAATTGAGTCATATATGTACTCTTGTGGAAGGCTTCTTTCACACATGATTTTGAGATTTCATGGGCGAGGTTTGAGATTCACTGGATATAATAGTAGCTACTTTTTATTGCTGAGTAGTGTTTTGTTGTGAATATAAACCACAGTTTCTTTATCCATCCTCTTGTTGGTGGACATCTGAGCTGTTTCTAATATGGGTTTATTATGAATAAATCTGCCCTTCGCATCCCTGGTCATCTCTTTGCCAACATGTATTTTCACTTCTCTTGGGAAAATACCTAGTTAAATTTTTGGTCCACAGGGTGGGTATACATTTAGTTTTATATGAAACTGCAGAACTTTTTCCAAAGTGATTATATTATTTTACATTTCCACCCAACACATATAGGAAAGTTCTAGTTGTTTCACATCTTTGCCAATACTTGATGTTATTAATCTTTTTTAAAGTTTTGATACATTCATTATATTTGTACCTGTTCATGGGGTGCATGTCAAATTTGGTTACATGCATAGAATGTGTGATGATCTAGTCAAGATAGTCAGGGTTTTCTATGTGTTGGCTACATTTCAAGTTTTCTCTTCTAGTTATTTTGAGAAATAAAATACATTGTTCTTAACTATCGTCACCCTACTCTACCATCAAATGTTAGAGTTTATTCCTTCTATCTTACTGTATTGTTTTTACCCATTATCCAACCTTTCCTCATCCCCCTGCCCCTGACCCACACACCCTTCCCAGTCCCTGGTATCTATAATCTACTCTCTCCTTCCATGGGATCAACTTTTTTAGCTCCTACATCGGAGTAAGAACATGTGTTGTTTTACTGTGCCTGGTTTATTTCACTTAACATAATGAAATGTTCCATTCATATTGCTGTGAATAGCATGATTTCATTCTTTTTTATGGCCAAATAGTATTCCTTTGTGTATATACATATTTTCTGTAACTATTCATCCATTGATGGACACTTCGTTTGAGTTCATATCCTTGCTATTGTGTGAATAGTGCTGCAATAAACATGGGAGTGCAGGTATCCCTTTAATATATTGATTTCTTTCCCTTTAGATAGATACCCAGTCAATCCTTTTAATTTTAGCCATTCTGAGGGGTGTGCAGTGGTATTTCATTGTGGTTTTAATTTGCATTTTCCTAATAACTCTCAATGCTGAGTACTTTTTCAAATGCGTATTGACCATTCATATAACTTTTATGTGAAGTAGCTATTCAAAACGTTTGCTCATAGAAAACTTTTCTGCCCCTATTTAAATGCCAAGCTTCCATAATAAATTCGATTTAGAGTAGTTAATTATCAGTCAATTTTGAAAGAAGTTTGTATATATAATATCCAGTGGTCAAAGGAAAAAGTTATTTATGATATGCATTTAAAAATAATTATATATGACTTCATGAGTACCTTTTTATCTGTCTTGACTTAGTAAATTAAGCTGGTTTTCATTAAAAGTTAATTAATTTACTCTTCTGGAGAATAATGTTGAATATTAGCTAATACATATAATTCTATGAAATTTATTGCAAAAAATTAGAAACCTAAAAATCAATTATAGTCCTATTTAAGTATATTAGAGTGTTAATTTTATTTTTCTGCTACTGCTGATATAAAACTATTTGACTTTAAGAAATAGTATCCATACTTTGTCCTGATAAAATATTTTTAAGTGCGATTTGATCTGCTTCATTCACCAACTAAAAGTATATATGAATAGTGATATCCAGTGAAAATTTCATGTGAAAACCAATTTATAATAAACACATAGCTGGCTATGTTCCCGAGTATGTACATTACAGTTTTTTTATAGAGAAGATAGGCTGAAAAAATGTCAAGAAATCCAATGTGTCTGTACTGATACTGTGCAGAGATATCAGTAAATAGCCTACTTTTAAGAACCTGGGGTAACACACACAATACATATTCAGATAATAAGAAACCAGAACCCAGTTTGTTCATCCTTATGGAACAAATAATATAGTCTCTGAATTTGGATTTTTAAATGATCAAGAGATTTTTTTTTCATGAGTACATTTTTAACCTCACAAATAAGATAATGTTCACATAATTCAAAGAAATAACAGACAAAACAAGGTACTCAAGTTAAACTTTGGTCAGCAACCATTTACTCATAAGCCTTTCCAGACAATAAAATAGTAATTTGTAAATAATGCATTGCAGCATTGGGTTCACATATACAAAACAAAAAGCATTTTCATAATTCTCCTGGACAGTCAGTTTTTCTCATGTTAAATCTATTGTCAACCTGCCTCAGGCATGCTGTTTGAACAAAATTACTCACTACAACTCTAAACAGCTCCCCATTCTACATAATAATGCCATTTTACAATTGGCATTTGCTATAATAAATCTACCTTGGAACAGTTACCTTGTCAGTCGGTACAGAGGGAAGGTCACGCTTGGCAGTCAAGGACAAGTCTACTTGCGTGTAAGTTATGGAGTCTTTTATGAGACTTTTTAATCAATATCCTAACATGCACTGAAATAGGCTTAAGCTAAAGAAAAATAGGATATCTTGGGGGAAGAAAGGTTGTTTTGTTTGTTGTTTTTTTTTTTGTTTTTTTTTTTGCAGTTATTGGTAGAGGGTTGGGCAAACTCTTGATTTTTCCTAAAATAGAGTGAAATTAGTAGAAACAACATAATGATGCAGTTCCAGAACAGATAAATTTACAATCTAAAACTGATGAACTGTTACAAAGAACTTAGGACACTTTAATGCCTGTTTTGTTGTTCCCCCCCCCGCCCCGAGTGTATTTAACGATAATGCTTAGTTCAACTATGTATTTGTGATAAAGTTTGTTGGTTAGGTCTCATTCCTATTATTACGATTCTGCACATACTCTGCTCTTCTGAGATTGCTAGCTGACTGGTCAGATCATAAGTCAGAGAATAGATGATACTACTGTGTAGGGCAGGGTCAGCAAACTATAACCCCCCAAGCCAAATCAGGCCCCCAACCACGTGTTTTTGTAAATAAAGTTTTAGTAGAATGTAGCCACACCCGTCTGCTTACTTATTGTTTATGACTTTTTTTGTGTTGCAAGAGCAGAGTTGAGTAGTTGCAAGTAAAACCCCTCTGGGTTATATATTTTACAATATTTATTATCTTGCAGAAAAAATTTATTGACCTCTGGTGTAGAATAATAGTTTTCCTCTAGGTAGATTATACCCCAGTAATGCCTCAATTTGAAGATGTCCAAGAAACTATCTTCAGAAAGAGAGTATCTTTGGAAAATGAGTATGTTGTATCTATTTGCGGAGGGGGCTTACTCCAAAAATTTCTAGCCTTCCCCAATATACTGATATCTGATCTGCATCAGTGGTGACTGCTTTCCTCATGCACACAGTTTGAGTTGGGAATGTGTTCCTAAATGAAAACTAAATTTCCCAACCTGCCTTGCAGCTAGGTTTCACTAGGTGATTGACTTTCGCTCAAAGGACGTAAGCACATGTTGTGGATGCCAACTTCTGCTTGGTTTGGTGCATGCCTTTCTCTTTTGCTCATGTCTTTCCTGCTGGTTGGGACATTGACATTATGGCGAGTCCAGCAACGTTCTTGAACCTTGTCAATAAGAAACCACCATCAGGAAATTGGACTCTCAACAAGCAGGGATTATCATACTGGTTCTGAACTATTGATCCCATACTGTTTTTGTTTTGTTTTAAACATAGTTAGTTAAAACTGTATAGATTTAAGCCATTACTCATTTGGGTTTTTGCTTTATTCCACATTACTATTCTCAATACTTGTATTTTTTTAAAATGGTGTCTAGAAAGGAATTCTTATTACATAGAGTGGGTTCTTGTAGGAACTGCACTTTGGTCCTACCTTTCTGAGCACTTTTTTTTCATTCCCCTCCATCTACGTGGGTAAAGCAAGAACATTTATGTTTATAAATTGAGATTACCTTACTTGCCAAAACTGATTAGACCAAGATTGGGCAAAAGACCCCAACTGAGCCAAACAGTCACTTGTCTGGGAATTGTTTCTGCTGGAGAACTGGGAAGCCTGCAGTGACATTTTATGACATCTGGACTTGGGGTGGAGGACAGAGCAAATCTCTACCAAAAGAGAATGAAACACATTGTAGGAACAATTACGAGAAGAAAACTCCTGGGGACTTGGAATTCCCGCTCCCAGTTCTTTCCTCCCATTCCTTTTTCATGGTGCCACGAGACACACTCATACTTAGTGGGTAAAATTGTTCTAGAAGTGAAAAGAGATGTAATTTTCTGTGTTGTTTTTGTAAACCTAAAATAAAATTCTATTTCAAGCCCTCTTTCTGCCAGGTGGTAGAAACTTAATTTTAAACACTTTATGATTTCCCGGTTCCTTTTCTCTGGGATTACACCTTATTTCCTGGGGGGTTTCCAGAGGGCAAAGGATTGGAGCGATCCATTCCTCAGTCAGCATCACCAATCCACATTGGTGTACACTGAACAGGTAATCCACATGAAACTGCACTATTAAATTTAAGGGTTGGTAATACCAATTGCCCCCATACATCCTTTGTAACAAATTATATATATCCATCATCATTGAGTTGAACCAAACCTATCTTAGAGTTACTTGTTTCTAATCCAAAATTTTCTCTTGGGGTAACAAGCATTACATGTTTTCTATATTTTAAGTGCTACTTAAATTCTAATGCTCATGTGGATCAGCTGGGTAGCTTGTAAAATGCAGATTCAGATTCAGTAATTATGGGATCCTGCATGTCTATCAAGCTCCCAGGTAATACTCCTTCTAATGGTCTGTGTGCCACAATTGGAATAGCAACGTTCTGACTACGTATTAACACAAAACTTTGGTTTGCACAGCATTGTATGCCTCCTTGCTTGGGCTCCTTAATTAACATGTCTCAGTTTCTCTAGATAGACCATTTAATGTCTTTTACAATTATATTTTTGTGTTCTTTTTTATCATTACACTGAAAGCTTCTGTATTTTAAGAATGTATTTTTTAATCTTATTTACGGTGATTTATGATGCCTTAGGAAGACAGAACACTCCAGTGAGAGTCAAGATGAATATGTTCAAGCGTAGACTCTACTGTGACGAGTCAAATTTACTTTTTGAGTTGCTTTTCCACTTACAAACTGGGTGTATCATCTGCCCTACTTACTCCCAGTGTTGTGAGGTTATGAAAGGGGAATAGGAGATATATGAGCATGTTTTCCAAAAAAGTGCTATCGAATTGCAAGTCATCATTCTTAGTGGTTTTCTTTTACAGTTGGAAGCTGTCGATTCCCAGCCATTTTCATCGCTCCTACTGGGACCCCAGAGCATTGGAAATTTTGCTCATGAAAATACCCAACTAATAGCTTCCTTTGTGATTTCAAACACAGTCACCGTCAATACTTTATTTAGATGGGCTCCAGTTTGTGTACACAGACCAATAAATTGTTTATGTATCCTGAATCCTTCTTCTGGGGATTTTCTTTTGAACTATAGCCTAACATCTCATTTTTAAAGTGGGCAAGGAAAGCCTCAGCTACTCAAAGGCACTGCATTTTTTTATGTGCAGCTTAAAAACTCACTGCACCTGGTGAGCACAGAAACACATCACATCGTCCATACAACCACCACGATGGGTCATACTTTTTACATTCAGAAATAGCTTCACTTACGCAGGATTCAGTGACACTAGTCCCGAGGTTTGCAAAGCATAGCCACGAATGCTCTTTCGATATCTGCCTTAGGATGCTAAACATCTCTATTAAAGCAAAACCAACATAGATTTGTATATTCTTATTTCCAAATCAGTTATTGCTGTTCAAGTCTGATAAATCACGCATAAAAAGCCGGGCCATGGAGATAGAAGATAGTCACAGCAGCACAAAACATGCAGACCTCCTCTCTCCTGCCTGCCACATCAGAGAGCAGCAGAGCAAAAGCTCTTCTGATTGTTCGGTTCAATTTTAACGGTACAGCTTTCTCAGCCCAGTTAGAAGACAGAGATGAGAAAATGCCATCTGATCCAGTAACTACACTTCTGCTACATCAAAAATGAAAAGAGAGGAGGGTCTCTGGGGTGGGTTCAGGAACAGAGGATAGTCTTTTTCCAAGTGCTAAATGCCCTACAGCCCTAGTCAGCAATGCCTGGGGCAAAGCAAAACATCTGGCATTCTGCTGCTACCGCGGGCGGGCACTTTTCAGGCGTCCACTAGATCTTTCCCTCCTCATCAGAGAAAATCACAAATGCACCAGGGTTCACAAATGATTCTTGGAGCGCTTCCATCAGTTTACTTAATTCTTTTCTTTTCTCTTTTAAATTTTTATTTGACTCTTGTATGTTTCTCAAAATAGGATCTACACAGGTAGATTTAGTTGTCATACAGGTTACCCTGTCATTCTTAATTTGCTCACTTACTCGAAGACTATTAATGGCCAGTATTTCTAGATTTGTTGATAGAGATAGTATAGATGCTGAATATATGAAGATGAAGGAAACTGAAAAGATTTCTGCCTAGAGAAGCAGTGCCCCCTACACATACCTCCTGAGGTCTCCCTCCCTCCAACACATACTGCATTTCAGGGAAGACTGTCTGCTTGCCTCTCCATGTGAGGCATGAAGGTGTTCTGAGTGCTCCATCCAAGGCTCAGCCTTCTAGTTTATATGTGGTGTCTCAAATTCTGCAGTCATATTGGCCTATTTAATCCTCTTCTTGTATTTTTGGAAGGTGCTTTCCATCCTTTCTCTCCCTTAGGGCCCACGGGTACTCTGGGAACCCTTGCTTGTGCAAGAAGCCCCAGGGACCTCCAGAACAGAAATATCAGGTGTGGATCAATGGATCCTCCTTTTCTCACTCCTTTTTCTGTGGCAGATATTGGTGATAGCTTAACCTACATTTTATCACTAAAATTTAGTATAGCCTTTGACCCATTCTCAATATATTGGTCCAGGCAGCCAAATAAATCAGTCAGTGCTGTCCCAAGAGATGAAATCTATTAATATTTACTATCCTTGCTTGGAATTTGCTGTGCCCCTATTCCTTGCATGGACCCATGGACTTGTTACCATTACTAAGTATTCATGGTGCCCATAGGTGCAAAGCCCCATAAGATCGCTTAGTTCTTGTTTACTGGGATTCCAGAAGACCCTATCAGCAGCAACACTGAGTGATTCCACCTTAGGATAAATCCAATCTGTGTAAACTCCACCACAGACACACGTTCCACAACCCCAAGTCCTTTTACACTCACATTCAAGAATCCCCATCTTTCATGAGTTACAATGCACTAGCTGGTCAAACCAACACCACCAAATTATTTTAATTATTGTTCACATCACTATGTAATATAGGTTGGTGGGATGTTGTGGATGGAAGGGGTTCTGTTTTTCAAAACTATTCAGGGATTCAAGCCCTTTAAACCAAAGGGCATTTTTTTTTTCTTGAGAAACTCTACAGCAGTTCACCTCCATGCAGTGACTCAAGGATCCAGGATGCTTTTATCTCCTGGATCCACAGTGTGGTCTCCATGGTTACTCTCAAAGGGAAAGAGAGAACATAAAGATACACACTAGCTTTAAATGCCCTGAACTAAGAAGCAACAGACCTCATTCTGCCCACATTATTTGGGTAGAAATCGTCCTGTGAAACCACCTACCTGCACAGAGGCTGAGAAGATAGTTTTATATATGATCAGAAGTGGAGAACCAGACTGGTGATTACTAGTTATTTCTACCACACCTGGTCTAGCTGTGTCCCTCAGGAAGAGAAGGAAATAGAATGTGGCAAACACATAGTGTTGCCTCAGCCACAAAACCTCCTTTTTCTCTTCTCAGAATGTCCTGAAAGATGTTAAATACAATTTTAATAAATACCAAGGCTGATTGAAAAGTAATTATAATACATTTTTGGAAGAGACAATATAAGTAATTTTTATAGCAGTGTTATTTCCCAGCATATCACAGATTCAGAGATTTCAGTTTGAAGGTATGTATCATAGCAGAGAAGAATTTCTTTGTTAAAAATAGAGAAATCTGACTTGAACAGTTATAAGCCAACAAAGGGACTTACTGGCTCACGAGGTTGAAAGACCTGGTCATGGCCAGCTTCAGGTGCACATGACGTTGTCATGACTTTGTGCCTTACTCTCTTCCAGCCCTGTTTTCTAGACATGGGCTTTATCTCCACACACGCTATTCTGAGGCTGTGGCAAGACAGCTGCCCGCAGCTCCAGGCATTCCCTGGCAAAAGAAAATGTGTCTTTCCGAGGGATAGAAAGGAAAGTCAGGGAGACAGTGCTCACTGGATGCAGTGGGGTAGTTGTCTATTTAACAAATTCAGGGGGATAATAGGATCGGCTAGGCTTGAAATCGGGTAATATGTCATCTCGTCTAAACTGAAATTTCCCAAAAGAATACCTAATTGTTGTTCCCAGCAAACAGATGAACTTAAGATAGCCACACAGTTTTCTACAGTATGACACAAATAGGGGGCATTGCCTATCTACCTAAGTAGGACTTCATGGTGACTTTGCCCTAAGAAAAATTACTGTGGCTCAGATCGTTAGAATTTCCCAACTATAATCCCCATTCATTATTGCAGGAGACATAGTGGCTTGGCCTAACCCAACTCATGGGGACTACATAGACCAGAATGCTGGCTTATTAACTGTCAGTAAGAAATGTAACTTCCTAGTTGACCAGAAAATTTGAGCCACACTGACCAGCTCCTTGTGTAAAGCTACATGGAAAGACAAATTAAAACCTGGAGGATACTAGTTGAGCATTCAATCAGACCCAAGGTAATTTGTCGTATAGCAACATTTTGTGACATTGACCGATTGCCCAATGTAAGCATTTTCGAATAGAAGTGACACACCCATCTAGAAGGCTGTCATTCAAATAGGCTCATCTGCACCCTCTTCACCATACCTACCCTCAAGTTCTGGGTGACTACTTTCTGATCCAGTTCCTGTATTTTCACAAGGACCATTTCCTTCTATTGACACTGTATTTAATTGAGTAATCTTCACTTGCTTTTTGATTAGGTAACAGTCCATTAATAATTAGGATATTTTGATTTAATTAGGCAAAGTGTCAGAAAACTCAGCCGACGTGTTGGTTGTAACAAATGTTTAAATAGCCACTTATTAGAACTTCCTGTATAATTTCCAAGCTAAGGATCATTTTTGGAATGGGTTAAGTTCTTTAAAGCCAGTACAGTAAACAGAAAATACTTCCTGTTTTCTATATTGACAGAGCTTATCTTTCTTTATGGTATCTTTTTTCTCTTGGAATTTTGCACACCAGGTTGGCAAAATGTGTCAATTGAGAATTTTCTCTGTTGATGTTGAAACAAGTACAGATTGAGTTTACAAAATATGATCATTTGTGACCTTATTTTATATAGCTTCAAAGTTAAAGTCACAAGACAGTTCCCCTAACCCTCGACTCAGTCACCAGTTATTTAAATTTTGCCCCACTGTCTCTATCAACCTCTCATTGTAAGGTAAGTTAAAGACATTGTAATCAACAATCTGTTTTTTAATTGTCCCAGTAAAGATATTTTAAAGCTATTTTCTTCCTGGGCCCAGTATCATGCATTGTGTTTAGTTGTCTATTCTTTTTGACTTTTTGTTGCTGAACAGTTGTATTTGCCTTTGTCATTTCTGACCTTGGTATTTTTGAAAAGTACAAACTAGTAATTTTGTACAATACCTCTCAATTTGTTTCTTATTTTTCTGCATAAGTAGATTAGGATTATATATTTTTGTGCATTTTCTTATGCCTTTTTAATTGCATTATGTTAGGGTGTGCATGATGTTGGTTTGTACCAATTTTTTTATTTCAGCATATTATGGAGGTAAATGTTTAGGTTATATACGTTATTGCTCTTGCCCCACCCAAGTCAGAGCTTCATTCGTGTCCATCCCCCAGACAGTGCACACTGCACCCATTAGGTGTGAATGGACCCATCCCTTCCTCTCCCCACTCCTGCCCAACACCCGATGAATGTTACTACTATATGTGCACATAAGTGTTGATCAATTAGTACCAATTTGATGGTGAGTACATGCGGTGCTTGTTTTTCCATTCTTGTGATACTTCACTTAGGAGAATGGGCTCCAGCTCTATCCAGGGTAATACAGGAGGTGTGGGTTCACCGTTGTTTTTTTGTGGCTGAGCAGTATTCCATGGTGTACATACACCACATTTTAACCATTCCAATTTAAATGTGTCCCGATTGCTCAGAAGGCACCCTAACAGTTCTTCAGGATGCTTGCTATTTTCCTCATATTGAAAAAGGGCCCTGACTAGAAACTGGGATCCTCCTAAGTTTTGCAGTAACAAATTATTATCTCTTTCCCACTCCCACTCTCCCTTTTCATTAAGGAAAGTTAACAATGGGGGCTACATCCTCAGGTGTGAGGAACATGGAAAAACAAATGCTTCAACACACAAATTACAGAATCAGGGAAAGAAGTAGAGTGGCCAGAGCAAGCGTCAGCCTAAGTACAAACACAACATTGGGGGCCAAGAGGTCAATTATAATACATAATCCGACTTCCACAAAAATTGGAGAAACTGTTTAGGGTTTGGGTAAAAGAAAGCAAGCTGATGGCAGAGGTAGCGCCCTGAGTGCCAGTAAGAAGAGACTTCGGACAGAGGAATGGGGTTTTGAGATCCCAGGTGAGTCAAATGCCTTACAAACCCTGCTCACATAAGAAACCGAAGATAAAGCTGGAGCTGAAAAGCCCTAGTTGCAGGCCACTGACCTCTGTGGTGATAGCAACACAGTAAAAATAAATCCTTTTGTTGCCATCCTCCCAGTGGCATCCCTCGTAATGGCAAAGCAACCAACCCAAGGGACAATAATCAGCAGCTACTGGGGAAAATGATAAGGCATAACCGTAGGGTAGGCAAAAATAGGTCGTTGGAGATGAGTAATGTGATCAGTAATGTGACAAAGGCAGCAGGAAAAGCACTGACGGGGCACAGGGTGGCTCCGTCTGCAGTAACAAGGAGGGTAAGTCGGGGACTGGCTGCTACTGCACTTACCCATCTCAAGTTCAGGGTTAAGTTAATCAATGGGGATCCCTTTTGCCAAGTGCCAACCCCCCCCCACCCGAGGTACCTAGGGAGCAGTGTGTGGCCTGTTCCAGCTAACTGGTGTCTCCCAAGGGCCTGTGTTAGCCTCTAAATTGGGATCACTGAAACAAGGTGACCGTGGGATACCAGGGTGTCCCCAGGGTCACCACAGTAAGCAAACTCTCCAAACAAAATGAAAAAATTTCAAAGAAGGAAGTGTCCTGCCCTACACAAAGTAAAAAAAATTGCCCAAATGGCCAAGGCGGGTATTATAAATGCAACAACAAAGTAAGCGTAAGCATGAATTTATGCACTAAAGAGCAAGGCAGGTCAGTGGGTTACAATCTGAAACACAAGCAGCTGCAGAGGAGAAGTAAAAGACAACAGTGAAGTACTGGACTCCTGCTCAGTGCAGGAGAAAATCCCCACCAAACCCCATGGCCAGGGTCGCCTGGTATCTGCCAACTACTTAAATCTTCACAGCATGGGGATTAAAACTTCTACCACCCTGTTATCGAGGGAGTGGTAGTTAGGTGGATGGAGTGAGTTTATGTCCTCTAATTCAAGAGGAAAATCTCAAGAACAGAGTTGGAAAGAGACGGTCTGGCAGGGCAGGCTGCCAAGGACACGACGAGCCAACAGTAGTCTCTTCCAGGACGTGAGGTACCAGAAACGTACACACAGGAGCCCAAGTCAGAGGCCCCATAGCTGCTTTAACTATTTGTTGAAATTGAGAGGAATACTCAGGTCAGATTCGAGCTAGAATGAAAAAGTCTGAGATTTTAAAAGACAAAGGGAGACCCACCAGTCAGTCAGGTTCTAAATAATGCCTTATGTCTTAATTTGGGGTTCAGATAGGATCTCTCTTTATCCCATCTGGGGTCACCAGAGGATGATACAGGGGCGTCCCAAGGGAAGAAAGCCCCCTGAACTGGCCAAGTGGGTTCTTGGCTTCATATGGGAAAGAATTCAAGAGTCAGCTAACTAGTGGCAGAAAGGTTATCGAGAGAGATAATAGATCCTACTCCACAAAGTAGGGGTCCTTTCCTGAGTAGGAGGACGACCCCTTGTGGGGCAATAACATTTTTGAAAGTTCAGAAACCCCCTTAGGAAACAGCTGTACATGACCAGCACTGTCTTGAGGTCAGGCTATAAATGTTAATCATAAACTGCTGTCATAAATAGTTTGTAAGGTGTCCAGCTTAGTGATTTATCCATCCTTGGGTGGCCTGGGCCAGTGACTTGCTGGTGACTTCCTTATTCAGGGTGGTTAAGTTTGGGATTGGTCCAAATGCCTGCACTAAGGTTCTCTCAACCTTGCCTTTCCACCTTATCCCTACATTAATAGGAGGACCGGGGTGGAGGAAAAAAATCGTAAGTTTGTTGCGGGGTTTGTTAACGTCTGAGGCATCTTTTAAACACACAAGTAGAGATGTGAGTGTACAGTTAGATAATGGAGCCAGAGTCCAACAGTTGGGTCAGATATATAAATTTGAGTTGTTCTGTAATGATGTTAATGGGGCTCAGAAAACAGTGCCCCAAAATGAAGGCCTCGGAAGCAAAAGTGTTTCTCTGACTTTCTCCTGTTCTCCCCTCAGTCCTATCCTTCCCCGAGGCTAGCTGTGGAAGTTAGAATCCCTCTTCTCAAAGGCAAGTCATAAAAGCCAGAACTCCTTTCACGAAAGCCAGCCATAAAACCTAAAATTATTCTGTGTAAAAAACCGGCCATAAAGACATTGTGTGACCTACCTTGTCTGACTGTAGGTCATAAGACCCCCAATTCCAGGGAGGGCCCTGCCCCACACCCAGAAGGAAGGGACACTGCTCAGAGAGGCCAAGAACAATCTAGACAGACAGGACTTGCTGGGTTTTCCCTATTCAGTCTATTAACAGTAGGTTTTACTCTTTGGGTCCAATCATTTCTACACAGCTGTCCATACTTTGTTGGACCTAAGCATAAAAATGGACAATTTCCCCAGTATCTTTGGGTCTTCATTCTGAAGGCTCCCTGTGTATACACGTTACATAAAAATTGTGGGTTTTTTTTTTTCCTGTTCATCTGTCTACTGTCAGTGACTTGTCAGTGAACCTTTAAGGGGCCAAGATACCTGGTCTCTACAATATTTAAAGCCACGAGATTATATGAGATCTATAAAGCTAGAGAATAAATAGAGATGGTAATGAGTCCTTCCTACAGTTTCTGGATAATTATTAGATTACAAAACAATGGTCAGTGCTTATGCTTATATTTGTTGATCATTTGAAGATGAAAACATAATAAATTACATTAACTGAATCATACCTTTGAAATCGGGAGAAATTCCTTAAATCGGTAATGCTCAAAATTAGAGTACTAATTATTCCAGTTCTGTGTGAAAATGTGGATTGTTGCACCCCAATCCCATTGATTCTGCTTCCATGGCTTCCAGAATCCTCACTTTGTAAAAACACATGACCAGAAATTCTAGTGCAGAGATTTTGGAGGCACTTCTTTGGCATATTTCTCTGGTTAAGCCTTTTCTCCTATTAAATAGCATTCATGCTCAATTTTTGTGTTTCCCACGTGCAAGTTTTTGTGTATCTGATTTTCTCAAATTGTGCGACTACCATAGCAGCTGTCTGGATTCTCTAAACAACCTCAAAATGACAAAGGTGTGTGGAAACGACGTCAGAATTTCTGAATTGGTGAATTTGTCTGGAACAGAAAAGCTACAGTACAATAGATGAAGAAGCAGAGTTGGGGAAAAAGAGTAAAGATGAGGCCCATCGACCCCCCAGCTGTGCTGGGTACCACAGGTTCCTCTCATCCGTTCCACACGTTTTCAAACGCAGCCCAGAGCTACTCAGCCTAAAACTTCAGAGCTTTTGATTTCCGTTTTCCATCTGCTTCTAGTATGGTTTTTGAGATGTGTTTGCTCTATTTTACCTACAGTTCTTGTGTTTACTAATCAGAAAGGCAGCGTGACTCCCCCCCAGCTCTGCCTATCTGGAATTGGCTTTTTACATTAATGTAAGGCCCAGAGAAAATATATTAGACATGCTACTGCAGAGTATCTACAACTTCAATTACTTTAAAATGCCTTTAATACTGCCAATTAGCTCATTAGCATCTGTGCGTGATTGAGGAATGTTAGAGGTTAAAATACGTAAACTCTGTAGACATGCCATAGAATGGGAGTATTTCTGATTAGATTTTATAAGTGTGCCCTCCTTTCTGCAATAATTGTTGAGCTAGTGTTTTCCAAAAGAAAGAAAATTTTAAAATATAAGAAAAATAAGATGCCTCTTCTTACTAGGAGATTTTAAAAATGTTTAAGGGATTACTTATAAACATCTGAAGTATTTTTACTTTGTTAACGTTTAAACAAGTTTTAGCCAAAATTCTGCTAGCAGTTACACTTGATTGACTGGAGATTCTTGACTCTTTTGAGAAAGGTGAGAAGGGGATGAGATGCCCATACCTGTGTCCTCTGAGAAGTCTCAGGGCTGAAAATCCCCAAAGAAAACATCCCCTTGAATATTCTTATTTTTTCTTAGTTACACATGAAGTCATAAGCCTTAACTCATTCGTTCATTCATTCATTATTTGAATGAGCATCTTCTACACTCGTAGTACTAGTTGAAAGACAAATGGAAGATCTGGCCACACCCTCATGGGATCACATACTATACAGTTACTTTCCTGGGATCATCATGTGTTTCAGCCATTTCAGACAGACAAGGGGTTGGAAGGCAGAGTTTAGGATTTGTGAGAGACAACCAACATCCACTACACCAGCTCTTTCTAGACTTTTACGTTTCTTTCACAGCTTTGTAGAAAAGGTATAGATAGATTGACAGAGACAGAGATACTATTATCACAACTTTACAAAGCAAAAGATACTTTAAGTTTCTGTTTTGAAATACATCGAGTTACAAGAAGTTGCAAAAAATAGAATTCCTCTGTGCCCTTCCTCTAGTTTCCCCCCAAAACAACGTTTTTTATATAACCACAGTACATTATTCAGAGTTGAAATTAACATTGGTATATTACTATTAACTCAAATACAGACCTTTCTCTAATTTCATCAAAGTTTACATGGTATATTTATATACATATATAGTTCCATGATATTTCACTTGTGAAGATTCATATAACCATCACCCCTATCGAGATGCAGAATAGTTCTATTACCAAAAAGGCAATCCCTCATGTTATACCCTACCCCGGCCCTTGGACAGCACTAATGTTCATCATAATAATTTTGTCACTTTGAGAGATTACATAAATGGACTTATACTGTACGTGACCACTTGACATTGTGTTTTTATTACTAAGCATAATTCTCTTGAGATGCATCCCATTTATTGTATGTATTCATAGGTTCTTCTTTTATGTTTCCAAGTAATATTTCATTGTATGGATATAGAGTACCATAATTTGTTCATTCGTTCACTTACTGAAGGACATTTTTAATGTTTCTAGTTTTGGGCGATGACAAATAGTTTCGATGAACATCTGTGTATAGGTTTTTGCATGACCATAAATTTTCATTTCTCTGGGATAATGCGCAGGAGAGCTACTGTGAGGTCATAGCGTGTCTGTAATTTTATGGGAAACTGCTGATCTCTTTTCCACAGTTGTGTTACGCTACACCTTCAGCAGCAATGTAGAAGAGATCCTGGGGCTCTAAACCAGCATTTGGTGTTGTGTGTGTGTGTGTATATATATATATATAAATTTAGCCATGTGAGTACGTCTGTAGTGCTATTTCATTGTGGTTTTGATTTGCATCTCTAATAACTAATAATGCTCAATTCTTGCTAGTCATACATCATCTTTGGTGAAGTGTCCGCTCAAGTCCATTGTCTATTCTCTATTTGGATGGTTTGTTGTTTTCTTACTGTTTAGAGAGTTTCTTTATAATTCTGGTCATGTGTATATGAAATTTGCAAATATACAATTTGCAAGTATTTCTCCCAGTCTTTGGCTGTCCTTTTTGCTTCATTCTCTTAACAAGGTCTTTATGTAGAAGAAGTCTTAAATTTTGGTGAAATCCAATTTATTAATTTTCCCTTTTATAGATCATAACATTACTGTCTTGTCTAAGAATTCTTTGCCTAGTGCTAGGTCGTAAAAATGTTTTCCTATGTTTTTTCTCTAAAAGATTGATGATTTTATCTTTTATGTTTAGATCTATGAGCCATTGAAGTTAATTGTTTTATGTATGAGTTTTAGATTTTTTATGCCTGTAAATGTCCAATTATTCAAGCATCATTTGTTGAAAAGACTATCGGTTCTATTGCTTTTGCACCTTTGTCAAAAATATACTTGTGTGAGATTATATTTTGAGTTCTCTATTCTCTTCCACTGATCTATGTGTTTATTTTTTCACTAATACCATGCTATCTTGATTACTGAATTTATACAGGAAGTCTTAATCAGGTAGTGTGATTCTTCCAACTTTATTCTTTTGCAAAATTTTTGTTGCTATTCTTATTCCTTTGCCTTTCCATAATTTTTAGAATCAATTTATGTATATATACACAAGTAATTATGTTAAGCCTATAGATCAATTTGGAGAGAATTGACATCTTTACTATGTAGAGTCTTCCATTCTATGAACACAGAATATCTCTCCATTTATTTCTTTGTCTTCATTGATTTCCTTCATTAGAATTTTATAGTTTTCAGCATAGAGATCCTGTACTTGTTTGTTAGATTTATACCTAATATTTCTTTTTATTTCCTTCTGGGAGTGATTGCAAATGCTAAAAATGTTTTAGCATCAAAAGTTAAATATATACATATATAACTCCTTGAAAATATATAATTTTTCTTGCTTTTCACATTTTGCAGATAAAATGTCATTTAAGGACAAACGCCTGCAGTTTATTGTTCTAGACACAAGCTCCTAATACACGGGAATTTTGTCTCTTTCACTAATTCAGAGTGGAGTTGGATATATAGTAAGTACTAAAAATTTGTTGAATGAATAAATAAATCAGGAAAATTTTAAATATTTTAATTCTCAGTTGATATGTGCATATGTGTATGTCATACACATACACAGAGTTAATACCCACAAATGCATGTACATATGATTCCTCAAAATTTCTCCACCGATTGAGGCATGCCCTAAGGAAGGCTTATCAGATTCTCCAGGAAACCATATACTATTTGCTGAAATACTCTAAAATTTTTAAGTTCTATGGGGGTCTAAAATATAACTCTTGTTCAGTGATGATTGCTCATTTTTAGTATACTCTGAGACATAGCAAAAGCTCAAGAGATATTTTTAAAATAATTAAAGCAATGTATGACTGAGGATCTAAAAATTAACATAGTAAAAAATACAACCTGTTAACTCGTGGTTGAAATCATTCTAGACATTCTCAGTCCTTAAGAGATGTCGTTCCTGTTTTTCAAGTTTGCATCATGCTATATTTAGTATTTTCTAATCAGCTTTTAAACTGTCATATAAGCATTTCCTGCATCATTAAAAATTATTTTAATACAGTATCAATGGGTTGGTAATATCCATTTCTATATCATATTATGATATGAACATTCTGCCATTTAAACATTTTTATCATTCAATGTGTATGCTGTTTTATAATTTTTCCACATGTGTAATTAATGATAAAGATGCATACAGATTTATATATTTGATTGTTTTCTTTGTATTACATATAAGAATAGTGACTGATTTAATATACACATATTTTAAAGTAAATGATACATGTGCAAAATGACCCTCTAGAAAGATTTTCCAATTAATTTTCCCAAGCACCATTAGGGTTCTATTTAAACTGTAGCAATACTGAGAATTTTTTTCCTATTTGATAGTCAAAAATGAAATCTTGTATTTCCTTTATTATTTCTCTAGTAACTGGAAAGAATAATCATTTCCTTGTATTTACTTGACATAAACATGTGAAGTTGCTTTTGTAGGCTGCATGTCACTTTCATCCTGATTTTTCATGCCTGACTCTAAGAGACGTATTTGCAAATTGGCAATTGCATGGATTCTCCTTTTCTTCCACATCGATGCACATATGCTTCTCACACTAGAATCCTTCTATTGGATCTTGGTATGAGGGATGTGGTTGTACATACATCCCTTAGAAAATTTCTGGAGTCTCCCAAAGGGGCAGGGACTAGTCAGCTTTTTACCAAATATATTTAGCTTTGCTCATGGGCACACAGGCCACATTTTCAAGCATCCCCTGTGCCAAGAAAATGTACTCAAACATGACATATACAACTTCCATGACTGTTCTGTAAAAATTTCTGCCTTTCCTCTTGCTTTCTCCTCTTCCCAGATGAAAGCGGAGGACTCCAGACCTAGAGGCTAAGGGCATCGAATTTAAGGAGCCTGGATTCCTAAACAATTGCATGGAGGGGCACTTCCTGAAGGGGCACCTGATGAGAAACACCGTGGTAGACTGCTGTGCTAGGGAGAAACAACGTTCAACTGTGCCACGTCACTGAAATCGGAGTTGTTTGCCTAATATTACACACCTAGTGATTTACCTAATGGGTTAGACTAAGCAGTCACTTCCTACTCCTGTTATCCAGGCTTCTTACTCTAAAAGGAAAATATTTCTCCAAAACTCAACTAACTGTGGTTTTTTCTTCAAGAAAAAGCAAAAATGAAAATGGTCAGAATACTCCACTCCATGATTTTACATACTAGACTCCTGGCTTACAGCATCTGAGTTGATGTTTGGGTTCCCTGGCTTGGCTAATAATTTTGTAACATTTCCAGTAGTTGCTCTTTAAGTTTTGTTAAACATGTCTCAGAAGTGCTGAGAAGTCATTTTCTATTATTAAAATTAGAATTCCTTTTTTTGATGTTTGCAATAAAGGATTTATTGCATGTATTGATTGCAGCGTAACTATTATTAGGAAATTATTAGAACCTGTTTTTCATTTCATAGTTTTCTGTAACTCATTGACTTATATACATTATTTACATTCACGAAGGATAGATGCAACATTGGTTTAGTTACTAAGTCTTGTTTCCACTTTTATTTTTCTTCTGAGTATCATGCAAGGAAAACCTGTCCCATGTGTCTCAGTTGTTCTTACTTTTCCAAGTTTTTTGTGTAATTTTACAAGTGAGACAACTTTTTAGAAGACAAAAGTGAAAAGGTAGAAAATTTTAATCATAAAATAAATAATGCATACATTTAGTAAACTCTACAGTGTCACATATTTGGCTTCAGGGTTCCAACTAATTGTGACTGTTGCTTTCCAAAGAACATTAGGTGGCGTAACCAGAGTTAGTGCAACCTAAGACCTCATGACCTCCACACATGTTTGCAAAAATACTCACTATGATAACCAGCCAGCATTATGCAAGAGTCTGTGCTTTAGTATGAGAACATTAAACTGATTAGGGAAAGACCTAAGGGGGAAACCTGAGTTTATTGTAACCCAATTGTAAATTTACCCCTGTGGTATTTTAGCACCCTTTATAGATTTTCAACCCTGGTGGCTGCCCAAAAAGACTGTACATTTTTTTTCTTTCTTTTGCGACAGAGTCTCACTCCAACACCTGGGCTAAAGTGCAGTGGTGTTATTGTAGCTCATTGCAACCTCAAACTCCTGGGCTCAAATGATCCTCCTGCCTCAGCTTCCTGGGACCAGAGGCACGTGCCACCACACCCAACTAATTTTTCTATTTTTTTTGTAGAAACAGGGGTCTCACTCTTGCTCAGGCTGGTTTTGGACTCCTGAGCTCAAGCAATCCTCCTGCCTTGGCCTCCCACAGTGCTAGGATTACAGGTGTAAGCCACTGTGCCTGGCCAAGACTGTACCCTTTATCTTGCAAATTCCTTGATCTGCTGTGGTTTTTCCCCTTGAATTTACATATTTAGAATGTTACCAAATCTGGACTATGTCTTCCACCAGAAAAGTAGCATTGAAGAATTTACTCCTCAAGTGATATAGATTCACCCTCAGAAACTTGGGGGTTTATTGCTTCTGGTCATCTTAGAAATAGAAGAGTCACTGCCAATTTCTAGCTCAAATAGATCCTTGGCCAGAGAGGGGACGATTCAGACATCTTACACTTTCCTTCAAGCTATCAGGTTGCCCATTTCTCAGCAACAAAGGATGGTCTTTTATCAATTGACAAGTGCTTTTCCTTTTATCTGGCATTCAGTTGGATGTCTATTTAATTTTCTGTTTTGCCTCATTAAATTCTTTTTTATAGAATATATCGAGAAGCTATATCACTTCCAGACACACGACATCTTAAAAGGGATTCTTCCACTTGGTTTTAACACACTGAGATGGGGAACTGGCAGGCGTCCTCAGCAAAGAATCGTAAGCCATGAACCCAGGTCTCTGATAAAATTAGAGACTGTGGCCCAAACCAGCTAGAACCCAGGTGGCTGTGAAAAATGACTTCAGGTTACCCTCACTGCTTATTATACCCTGTTTATAATATACTACATACCATACTAAGAAACTCCCACCAGCACCATGACAGTTTACAAATGCCATGGCAACTCCTAGAAGACAGGGTTTAGAAAGGGGAGGGACCTTCTGTTCTGCGAACTCCCCACCCCTTTCCCAGAAATTATGTGAATAATCCTCCTTCTGGTTAACATAAAAGAAAGGTATAAAATGAGACCCTGGAAACTCACCAGGTGCTACTCTCTATTGCTGAGAAATAGCCACTGCCCTGTCTATGGGGCAACCACTTTTCTATTTTTTTTTTTTTTTTCCTTTCTATCTCAAAACTTGCTCTTGCCTTACTGTGAAGCTCGCTTTTGAATTCTTTCTCATCCAAAGCCAAGAACCCACATGGCCTTCAACTGGACCGAGTTTTGAGATCTACTTTCCTGTATTGATACCATGATTCAATATGAAGGATTTCTGTGGCACTGAAATCATTCAGCTAATTTAAGGGAATACTAACCTAGTCAGGAACTTTTCTGAAAAAAAGCACATTTAAGTTGAAACATGATGTAGGGATAGTCCAGACAAATCAGTGTATCTCACAGAGGAGCCCACAGGCTTCCAAATTGTTCTGAAGTTACTTCTGTGTGTTTACATAGAATAGAATATATATCTCCATATATATTCCACTTTGACCTCTTCTCTTTTAGAGTTTTTTTTTTTTTTTTTTTTTTTTTTGTGGCTGAGCCTGAGAATTAAATTGACATCAATAAGAGAAAAGCATAAAAATCTATTTAATGCAAGTTTTACAGGGCACAGGAGCCCTGGGGGATAAGGAAAGGAAGACCCAAAGCAGCAGTTAGCATCCAACACAAATACACAGGGTTGTATAAATAGCAGTAAACTATAAAAGTACAGTAAGACAAACGGGCCTAGGCTAGGCTAATTAATGGGGTGGAGAAAGGACTAGGAAGATAAGGGTCAGTTTACAAGGTTGGTTTGTATGGATTCTCTCAGCTTCAACTTTCTATAGGTAAGAATGTTGCTTTCCGTATAGTAGGGAGAAAAACTTTCACATGGGAATTTTTTTTTCACCCCCTGAAGGCAAGGCTATTGAGGGAAAACACATGGGAATTTCATCTCCTGCTTTTAAGAAACAGAATGAAGGTCAGTGTCATCTTCTTGCACATTCTGGTTTATCTTTTACGTGTCATCAACTGAAAGTAGTCATTGTGCTCAAGCAGCCTATTTTATGGTGACATTCTTAACTCCTTCAATATATATTTCACAGAATTATGCATCACAGAAACATACATACACATATACTAATTTATAATGAGCTAACACCAAGGGATTTTAGTGGCAATTTTTGTTTCAGTCTTGAGAAAAATTTACAATGCTTCTGGCACCATGTTATGCTACATTAGTTACTGAAAACTAAGGAAGAAATCTAGAATGGAAGATACGTATAATGATGGGCTGTCCCCACTGAGGAATGAATGATATCATGGTGCAGTATATAAATAAAGGTTCTCCATTAGTTTGGAAGAATTCGTCATTACATGTCATAGGATACTGATGCCCTGAGCACAAAGTTATTGGAGATGTAGCATCAAATATACTATCTCAGAATTTCAACTAGAAGATGCACTTTCAGCAAAACACTATCACTTCTCACGGCAGCTAATAATTTTGTTTTTGTAAACTAGTCTTCCTTACCCTTGCCAGTTTTTCCCTGCAGAAAGAGTATACTTCCCCACCTTGTAGGACTTGCTTTGACCAAAGGCACGTGGGCACAATGACTGTGTCAGTTACAGAGACTTTTATGTTTCTGCTTACTATACCTTTGCTCTCTGGCCATTCTAGTTACTGCCCCTACTCTAAGTAAACATGTGGAACAGATTAAATCCAAACCTAGTCAAGAGCTGCTCACCCATAGTCAACTCATAAACAAGTGAGTTGGAAGAAAATGAGTTGAAAAAAATGTGCTGTTGTAAACCTACTGAGACTTCGAGGTTGTTTGTTGCATAGCATTATCATAACAGAATCTGGCTGATACAGTTGTCATGTTTTTTGAAAATTTAAAGGTGAATTTCTATATAATCTGTGAACATAGGGATCCTTTGTGTTTGCACATATTGAAAAACAAAACTATGCCAATTATGAGAGTCTAAGGGATTTTTGTTTATTTTTGAAGTCCACACACATTATCCAAGTTTGATAAATATTGAACCAAGTGAAGGAGGGGATGGTAAAGTGGAGAGGAGAAAAAATATCCCCAACCACATGAATAGCCAGATAGAAGTAAGAGCAAGATGGTGAGATACATATGGGAAGATGACAGAGTTGGCAGAGCTAATGTTGCGAGACAAGAGAAAGAAGTGGGGAGGGAGAGTGCAGAGATGGCCGATGAAGGGTGTGTGCAGAAGGATGCTTACAGTAAAAAACACGAAGGGACTGCAGTAAATTTTCATGTGTCTGTCTCATGGCCTGTGCTCTAGGGAGCAGAGAAAGATAACTGGATGTGATGTTTTATTTTGCTTTTAGAGATTTTTAGATCTAACATTTTATGGTTTAGAAATATAAAATATATTGCTATGTAAAAGAACTCTTATTTCCCATGGATAAATTTAAGACTGGCTTGACAATGTCTATTCATTTTTGAAAAATAAATTTAAGAGGAATTTAAATCCCTTTTATTAGTGTGCAAGTTCCTACATAAACATCTACTTTTTCACAGTTGGAGACACTCAAGTTTAAAAGACTGATACAATATTAAGGATTTTTTTTTTTTAAATGAAGGGAATATATTAACTTAGGAAAATATAAATCTTGCTTTCAACAAATCAAGTTTAGAAAACTTGAAAGGCAAATAATCTTTAAATTTTCTCCAAAATACCTATTTATATATGAATGTAAGTATATGAGTGATATTACTTTCCTATTTATGTTATTTGTTTATTTAGGACTGAACCATTCAACAACCATAATAACTTTGCATTGAAGGAGCAATTTTCTAGAGGTCCCCATATCCTAGAAATGGAAACAGTAGTTCCAGAAATAGAATAAAGTGGCAAGACTACAAGACCCATGTCCTAGTGAAGCCAATAGCCTTTCTTCGAGGGAAGAGCTAAGCACTTTCACCATGGTGATGCTCTAATAGTTGTAAAGTTCCAGATTATTAACTCTCCTCTCCCCAATCGCTTTTCCTTCTTCTGTACATGTTCTACCTCCTCCAGTCACTTATTTTGACTCTTCCTTTCTTCCTTGAACTCCTCATTTCCATCTTTATTTATAGGCAGGCCTCAGCCAACCAAAATTACTGGGTGACATGTGGTGGCATTTGGGAGACCCCTCCAGTGCCTTCCCGACTGGATTTATCAATTTGATAATCCTTCCTCTATTCGCTTGGGCTTTAACATACTATCGGAGATCTTTCACAGCTGAAAACTTAACATCAGGGATGAGAAGGGCAACAGTTTATCTGCAGTAGAAAAAATACCAGACTGGGACTTTAAAGTCATTCTTTCTTTAAAAGAATTCACTGTTTTTATTCCTGAATCTTCCATTGCTTATATGAAGGAAATGTTTCCTTCTCCCTGAGAGGGTAGATCATATTAATAGATGCTACTTAGAAGAGGTAAAAGGAAAAAATAATGGAGACAATTTTTTAAAAAATGAACATGCCTATTGAAGAGAGAACCAAAGTTATATGTATTAGCCAGAGGCAATACTAGGAGGTGGGACTTCTCAGATGAAAAGGTCAGTTATAAATCAAAAGTAAATAGTATAAGCAGCGAAATATGTAAAAATCTCAATCATCCAGCCATTCCTTTAAACAGTATCTCTAAGTGAGAAATGTTGCATTCCCATATAGTATGAATACTGTATCGTTATGTTCTAATCTGGCTGTCTTTTGCAGAATGAGGGGCCTGGATACTGTGTCTGCAGTGAGGAAATAATTCCTGCTACTAAACTTTTAAGGAGAGAGTCAGGTCATCAGAGTGGATAGTGGAACTTGAAAGGCAGGACTTTTTTCTTACAGTTTTGTTCTTCTAGCTGTGGACTTTGAAGAGTATTCCTAAGTGTGAGTGTTCCTAAGAAATATCCTTAGGTGGGGGCAGAATTCTATAACTGAGTTTAAAAAAGATAAATTGTATTTTGTAAACAAGATCATCTTCTTCATTGTCTTGGAAGCTCTCATGAAGATTTTATAACATGACACCCTAGTCTTAAATTTAAGGGGATATCTGTGGCTCTAAGTTTGGATTGGAATAGTGCCACCATGAAGCCAAGACAGTGTGGGATACCCACAAAGATGAAACTTCAGAAACAGGGATTGGTGGCAAAATTTTTCATCTGCCCTCTTTACTATGCCCTTCTTGTCCAACCAACATTTCTCAACAACATTTAATCATGAGACCTTTCTTCTTCATTAACCCATACATTCCCTTTCACATTCAGCATATTTATTAATATGTGCTACACATTAATACATATAAAAAGTATCCATTGATCATTAAGTGTCAGACACAGTCAACATGACTTTCTTGTTGTCAAGACACATTTTGTCCAGTTACTAGTATGATTATGTACATATCCATAAGTGTGTATTCTTAGTATGACATGTACTGATAAGAGCTACAAATAAATTTATATGAAAGTTTATAGAAGGATTTTTTTTTATGATTGTGGGTGTCCAGAAAGAATTAAGGGAAGAAATTTAGCTCATCTTAAAGATGAATAAACAAGTTAGATATAGGGGGGGACCGAAAATATTACAGTAAAGGGAAAAAGGTAACAAGTTGTACAATAACATGAGGACAGAAGACTTCTAGGGGTAGATATGTATTCCATTTGACTAGGAAAGAGTGTTGAACACATAAAGTAAGAATATTGAGATTGACTGGGGTTGAATTATAAAAGGATAAAGTCATGGAGACTTTAAGGGAACCTTAAGGGAAACAAAGAAAAATATTAGTATTAATCGTAAAGAGCAGGGTAGAGGTTAAAGACGTTCTTAATGAGTTCTTGGTTGGATCTCCTAAGGCTGAAAAGGATAAGTTAAAATAAGCATTGTAGATGCAAAGTGAACCCAGAGAAAGCATTGTCACAGAAGATCATTTCTGAAATTGAGACTATTAAATATAAAGAAGATAATCGCCACTTACATGGAAATGGCAAGAAAGGAGGTGCAATTGGACTAAGATAAAGATATTTATTTCCATACTTACATTTCACACATTAATACTTCTTGAAATGTAATGGTGTAAAGAAATGAATCGAACCTGATTGAAACAGAAAATTGGCCATGGCGTGGCAATGCAGAGGGAAGAATAAATTTTCTTGTAAATAATGTAATTTAAAAATTTCAAGCAATCTATTTATGAATCTTTCATCTCTCCTTTCACCTCTACTACCTGCATCACCATTAGGATATCTTTTCGATAAAAAAAAAAAATAACTTAGGAAGGTAATTGGGTTAAGGAAATCAAAGGGAAGTGCTTCAAGCTGTTAAAGGCACTCTACACCACCACCTATTATTACTAATAATTGTAATAATAATAATAAAGAACTGCATAGGTGGGGAGTCTGTGCCTTGTCTCTGACAGGGAGGAGAAAGAAAAAGCCAGTATGTTAACATTCTCTGTAGCAGAACGGAGTCAAGAAGCCAATGCTGGTACTTGGGCAATTTTTCTTAGCAGCTGAAATTCACTTCTTGCATCCTTAGACATATAGAATCAATAGACAATATTTAACAAAATAATGGGAGCAATCTGAATACCCACTAAATGTAAAGTTTCCGCTTTGTGCCGGGACATTACTGTTAGGACAGCGGGCCTCATTTTGCACTTGCTTACGCCACCCATCTGTTGGCTGTTCTCAGGACTGGAAGGAAAGAGTGAATGGGGCAGACTTCTTTCTTATTCAGAGCATGAGCACTTTGCCATTCCTCATTTAGGATTTAATGTGTGTTTTAGGGAAATTGCTCTAGTAGAAAACAATAAGGAGGGAAAGAAGAGAGCAACTCCAGGAGACCGTGAATTATTTAGAGTAAGCAGAGAGAAGAGCTGGTGACAATGTTCAGTCTGAAGGCAGGCCCTTAATACGTGCTTGAAGAATGTTATGGTACATACCTTGACTTATAACCAGGGTTGGAAACAAAACAGTTAGTTCTTTCTGAGCACAAATTTATTTTCTTAATGCAATTGGAGTCTGGAACAAAGATGCTTGGTCAGTCCCAGCTCCTTTTTCCTTGCATATCACACTTCTATTTGTATTGTGAGCTAGACACAAAGCCACTCAGACATGAGTCTTGGAGAATATCATTATCAAGTCTGATGCAATTCTGATTTCCTGCTAATAGCTACTTGATCACTCACTATAAATGCCTATTTCTGCTTTACCCTCTGCCCATTAGACCACATACTCTTTGAAAGCAGGGGCATGTACATCTTAGTATTCATTATATCTGGCACAGTGTCTAGCATGGAGAAAATAAAAGTGAATATTTATGTCAAGAAGAAGTTAGAAGGATGCTACAGTTCATAGCCCATTTTATGATCAGGTTGATGGTGCACAGTCATCTGTGATGAGAACTCAAATAATTGACAGCTTGAGCCCTGTGTAAAATCTCATGGGTCTCAGAAAAGCCACATTGCGGACAATAAGTATGTATGTGTTGCCAGTGGCAGAGGAGAGGTGGAAGCCTTTCCATAGCACCATGTGGTGGCTGGAGGATTCCAAACATCCAAGTGCCATTCAACTGATAGGTGTCTATGCCATGGCCAGAACAAACCGGAAGATCATGATGATATTTTAAGGACAAATACTTGGAATAAAGCTTAAAAGTATTTTAGGGCAGGTTATCTCCACCAGTCTGCCCCCCTGGAGATAGCTGAGGATCTGACACGCTACTTTCTAGGAAACTTAGATGTTTTCTTACACCAACTGCATCATCCACCAAGACTGAAGGCAGAACACATGCTTGTGAAAAGTGATGAGACTATTTCTGGACTGATCCATAGCTATATGATTCGCATTCTGGTTCCAGGCCCTTGAAATTTTCCTGCAGTCTCTACACATAGCACCTATAGACAAGTAGAGTGATGGCTTGTGATAAGAAGAGCCTGGCTCCTACACAGAGAGTACCATGTTATCTTTTAATCGCTTTCTCTTGTACAGTTACATGTGAGAGAAAAATCATTTTTTTTAAAGCATTGTTACTTTGGATTACCAATATGCAGCTGGACATATGTATGTACTCTTCTTACATGACTCTAATTTTCATGAAACCATGAAATAGGAGAGGTGGAAAAGACCTTAGGATCACTAATTCAGCTAGTAGAAATTGTAGTGACTCCATAGAGGTATTGTAGAATCCATTCTCTCATCTCCATATCCACCTACATTATAATTTACAGTCATCCTTCAGTATCCATGGAACTGGTTTCCAAGATCTGAACCCCTATCGTAACAAAATCTTCAGATGCTCCAGTCCCTTGTATAAATGGTGCAGTACATGCATGTAACCTACATATATCCTCTCACATACTTTAAATCATCTCTAGATTACCTGTAATACCTAATACAATGTAAGTGCTATGTGCATAGTTACATTGTATTTAGAAAATTTGTATTATTTCTTATTGTATCATTTTTTTAAAACATTTTTTTTCTGAGTGTTTTTTATCTAAAATTGGCTGAATTCATGGATGTGGAACCCACAGATAAGCAGGGCCAACAAGTTCTTCATCTGCTCATGCCACTCTCTCCTTCATATCAACAAGCTGTGGATGTATGAAATCATTGTGATCCTCCAAATCATCTCCAAAATATATTGAAGAGCATCCTAGAAATGTTGGCTAAGAAAAAGGTGACTTTGCAGTAGGCAAGTTTGCTAAATCTAAAAGCTTGGGGGGGGGGGTGCAAAGAATCAATATTTATCTTCGATTCTTCCCTCTTATTCTCAAGATCAAATCCATTAAGCAAGTCCTCTTTGGACATACCCTCAAATATGTCCTGAATCCACCTTCTCTCCACCTATAACTACCATCATTCTAATTCAAATCTCCATCATCTCTCTTGTTGACAATTGCCATTGTGTCCACAGTGATCCACTTGCTTTCCTGCTCTATCCTTCTATCGTCCTTTCCCACAAAGCTGCAAGAATAATCTTATGGTAATTTCAATTTGATTTTGCAACTTTACTGTTTGAAACCCTTGATTGGTTTTTCATTTCCCATTTTACACAACTCAAGCACCTTGCCATGACCTACGAGCCCTACCTGCATGATCAAGCTCCCATCTAGCTCTCAGCCTCATCTCAAACACTTTAGAATATTCTGCTCCAACTACACTGGGTGTCTTACGCTCTTGAGTTTTTCCAGTTCACAATCATCTTACAGACTATACTTGGCTATGCTTTCCTAATTTTATACCTTTTCCCTTAAGTCATCACATGGCTGCTTCCTTACCGTTCAGATCTCAGCTTTACTAAGAAAAACCATCGCTGGAGAGAGGGGACAAAACAGAAGACTAGAAGAAGCCCACACACACTGTTCTCAAGGAGAGGATCAAAAGTTGCAAGTAGATGCCCACCTATGGATAGACCTCCTTGGAGGCAGCATTGTAAATCAGAGAAGTGACAGGAGACACTCAGAATAAAGGAGAGGGAGACAAGGTGATCCACTCAGCAAGACTGGAAAGTAGCTGGGAGAGGCATCCACACGTGGGGAAGGACAAGAGGAAAGAACCCTGGGACTCCTTGCTCCCCCCATGAACACTCCAACCCAAGCTGTGAGGGGGTCCTGCACCGCTACCACGGATCTCCAGACTGATCAGGGAGCTGCTTGGAGATTGTGCAGTGACATTACACTGGAGAGTGGGCACAGCAGGGAAGCACTGGCTTCTATTCCCAGGTTGCTGCAACTGATGCCTTTTCTGAGCTCTCAGGTTCAGAGCACCTGTTCTGCACAGGGCTTGGCTTTTCTGCAGCTGCCTCTGCATCACTCCTGCCAGGCCAGGGAGGGAGCAGGGATTGCAGATGCTTTCACACACCCTGGTACTAGGAGTTGAGCATCCCCCCATGGGGGATTCAAACAAAGCAGGTGCCATCAATGCCAACTGAGAAGCCATCAATGCCAACTGTGGCAACTGCCTCAGCAGGGAGGCAGCCCAAGCCACCGGCAACCCACTGCCGCACCTCTTGCATGGCCACCTGACCCCATGGCTCTCAAGCAAGGTGGGACTCCCACCCTGTAGTCCAATTCTCCACCACAGACCCACTAGTCATGCACTGCCATTGCACCTGAACCTGGTTGGAATGAATGCCCACAGCCCTGACACCTGTGACCACCACCTAGTTAGCCTTGCCCAGCTGCTACCACCACTGCTGCAGGGAAACCTGGGCAGAGCTATGTCCTACAACACACCTTGCCCCACAGAGAGGTTCACCCAGCCCCCTGCTTGAGTTTCCAACAGTGGCCTGGGATACAACCCACCATTCCACATGAAGATCCTCTAGCACTGGCATGGACTGTGACAATCACGGGGAAACAGGACAACACAGAACAGCTACATTACAGGCTCTCTGTGCATCTCCCCACCCCTCTCCTGCTTGGTCAGTCTTCCAGAGCAGGAAACAAAAGTGCCAAAGACCTCTCTTACTTCTCACTAAGTAGGAGAGTTCCCAGCAAAGGAGAACAGACGCACCAGAAACCTATCTGCCCTGAGCTGAGAAAAGAGGTTTTAGGTGAGAAGAAACTAGCAAAAACCTCTGGAAACATGAAAAAAAGCAAATTCAGCACCCCCAAAAGATCACAATAGATCTAACAGCAATGGACCCTAATGAATAGGAAATTGTCGAAATGTCAGAAATGCAATTCAGAATGTGGATGGCAAAGAAGATGAATGAGATTAGAGAGAAAGTTGGAAATTAATACAAAGAAGCCAAAAAATTTCAGAACATCAATGAAAAAAATAGAAAAGTCACTAAAGAGATAGGCAACATGAGAAAGGATATAGAACTTAAAGAAACCAAAAAGTTACTTAGGGAATTTCAAAATGCAGTTGAAAGCTTCAACAGAAGACAAATCTCAGAACTTGAAGACAAGGCTTTTCAACTAACCTATTCAATCAAAGATGCAGAAAAAATAAGAAATAATGAACCATTACTCAAATATGGGACTATGTAAACAAGCCATTATAAAAATTATAGGTATCCCTGAGGGAGAAGAAAAATCAAAAAGCATGGAAAACCTAATTGAGGGAATTTAGAGGAAAATTTCCCTGGTATTGCCAGAGATTCAAATATCCAGACACAAGATGGTCATCTAATATTGGGAAGATTCACAGGAAACAGGTTATCTCCAACATGCATAGTTACCAATCTTGCCAAAGTCAAAATGAAGGAGACAATTCTATAAGCTACAAGATGAAGAAAACAACTAACTTACAAAGAAAAACCCATCAGGCTAACAGATTTCTCTGCAGAGACCTTATAAGCCGGAAGGGATTGGGGCCCCATTTTTAGTTTTCTTAAACAAAAAAACTATCAGTCAAGAATTTTGTATCCTGCAAAACTAAGTTTCATAAATGGAGAAATAAAAGCTTTTCTAGGCGAGCAAACACTAGGGGAATTTGTCACTACTATACTTGCCCTAAAGGATATGCTCAGAAGTATACTATACACAGAATAGCACAATAGATACCAACCAGGCCCAAAAGTTAAAGCTAAATGTATATGCATCTAATACAGAGGCTCCTAAATTCATAAAACAAACTCTACTAGATCTAACCAAGAAAAACAGAAGCATCATCATGCCAGGGACTTCAAGGCCTCACTGTCAGATCTGGACAGATCACTGAAGGAGAAAATCAACAGAGACCCTGAACTTAAATGGTACTCTAGAAAACATGGACCTAACAGACATTTACAGAACATTCTACCCCAAAACTACTGAATATACATTCTTCTCATCGGCACATGGGACATTTTCCATGATTGGTCATATCTTAGGCCACAAAATAAGTCTCAGCAATTTCAGAAAAATCAAAATCATACCATGTCTCTTCTCAGACCATGGTGGAATAAAATGAGAAATCAATTCCAAGAGAAATTCTCAAGTCTACAGCAAGTCATGGAAATTAAACAACCTGCTGCTGAATGATCCCTGGGCCAGTGATGAAATTAAGATGGAAATCAAATGATTCCTCAAACTGAATGACAAAGGGGACATAAACTTTCAAACATCTATGGGATACAGTAAAAGCAGTAATAAAGGGAAAGTTCATAGACTTAAATGCTTATATCAAAATGACAGAAAGATCACATCTCAAGGAATTAGAAAAAGAAAAATATCATGCACACATACGTATACACCATGGAGTACTACTAAGTCATAAAAAGCAATGAAATGATATCTTTTACAGCAACTTGGATGGAACTGGAGACCATTATCCTAAGAGAAGTATCTCAGGAATGGAAAGAGACACTACATGTTCTCACTTCTAAGTGGGAGCTGTATGATGGGTTCACATGGGCACAAGGAGATGTAAAGGACATTGGAAACCAACAAGGGGGAGAGGTGAGAGGGTGATGAGGTATAAAAGCTTACCTGGAAGGTACAATAAATGCTATTCTGGTGATAGGCACACTAAAATCCCTGACTCTACTGCATTATGCAATGTATCTATGTAACAAAAACATTTGAACCCCTTAGTATTTTGAAAGAAAAAAAGGAAAAACCCACTGACTACTCAGTCTAAAGTGCCCTCCCAATTGCACACACTATCAAGTGTTCTGCTTTATTTTCTTCCTAGCAGTTACCGTAATTTGTTGTCTGCCTTTTCTGACTAGACCCATTCTCTGTCTGAATGTGATACCTTAGCAGTCAAGGATGTGCTCATCTCATGTCTATCTGTGTTCACAGTATGTACAAGAGCCCCAACAGAAGAGGGTCCCGATAAAGGTGTGAATCTTTAAACTGAATGAAGAAACCCTAATCCAACATAGATGAGTGCTCCAGATCCTTCACTCTGAGGGAACTCACTCCTGTGTCAGTTATTGGTTAATCAACAACAATAGCAACAGTGACACCAACAAACAAAAAAACAAGTGAACAATTAAAAGAATTTTAGCCAACTCTACTACAAGTAGATAAACCAAAAAAAAAAAAAAAAGTCAACGAATAACTAATGGCCAACAGCCACTGATTTTATCTCATTTAATTACTGTTCGTTCTTCCCGTTACAAGACTCATGTGTCCAGGACCGAGAGCTATCTTCAACTCTGTCAGCCACCACTTGCTTCTCTGAAGTGTCCCATTCAGCTTTCTCTTCTACCCAGAGTCACGTTCTCCCCAGAATTCGACCACCACTGGCCTCGGTAGAAATATCTGTGACATGCAGAGCAATGATTACAGCCATTTGTCTCAACAATAAGACCAACACCTGCCTTTTTACTTGGGCCCCCCACACTTCCAAGAATCTTTTTCTTCTTCGTCTCTGGGAAGGTGATAGCAATCTCGGGCACGTAAAGAAAGCAGGGCCCATACAGCCTATTCTTGTCAACCTCACACAGTCTATTATTCTGCGACTGCAAACATGGTTTGAAGTCACTGCTGCTGCCAATCTCAAGTCTTCGAATGCTAAAGCTGAGTGATTGAAAATCCGAGATTACACGCAGAAGGGGCTGGGGAGTTGTTTATAGCTCTTGCTCATCTACTGAAAGCCCATGGCCAGAAGCAGCTCTCTGTTTGAAGGAAAGTAAATTTTTTCCACAGCTGAAAATAAATGTGTTTGGGGGAAAACACAGGGCTTGTGGAGGAGGAAGAATGCCTTGCAGCCTCGGGGAAAGCATGGGGGGTGGTTACAAGCAGTCGTTGCTCAAACCAGGGAGGTCTCCATATGACAAAAACCGAGGCTGGGAGGACTAAGATGTTGCTGTTTCTCCCATTGTGAAATGGGACTGGTTACGCCATTGCAGAAACAAACCTCTCCATGTGGGGTCTTAGTTAAAATTGGTAATTGTGTCAGCTGTGACATCAAAGTCCTGTTTTACCTGACACCTTGAGAAACTGAACTATGCACCATTAGAATTGGAGGTGCTGAGATTCTAGGTGAATATCCAAGGACAAAAGGACCTAAGGTTACAAAAATCTCTATCTTGAAATGTTTGGTGTTCAACACCACATTGTTCTTGAATTATAGCATCAGGTAAGCAGCAGCAAATGGAATAAAGTTCCTCAATTTTCTATTTCTTTCCCAATATTCAGAGTATACACATATATTCATTTACTCAACTATTGGAAATTGCGAATTGAACTCTTCCAGTGCACCAGACAGACACATTTGGTGATGGTTATACAAAACGTCTGCAGCAATTCAAGGGCATGGTCCCTGCCCTCAACTACCAAATATTACCACTGGGGCAAAGTAATCATGATGGAATGCTATGAGTTCTATAATATAGGTAGTGTCTAGGTTTGGGAAGCCTGGTTGTTGGAGTGATTTGTTGCACTCTTAACTTTGACAAAGACATGACAAAAGTAGAGACCACAGAAATTAAGTAGAATGAGATTTCCAGGGTTAGGTTGAGGATGGAGGATTTGAATTACTGTTTTTATTTATCTCAAGATAGATACATAAAGAATCTCAGATTATAAGCTTTGAGGGTAGAAGTATGGGCAAACTCCTTGAAAAATGTAATGAAATTTATAGACTTTCTCCCCCAAGAAAGTATGTGTTTACACATGAACAGTTTTGAATGCAATTCCAAGAAGTTTGCAGAAGGCCCTAAGGCAGCTGCAGGTTAGTAATCCAGGAAAACTTCAGTCTGAATTCCCTGTGCTTCCTTTCACCTCCCAAGCAACGAAGTACAGCAGAGGCATTAAGCCAACTGTATCAGAAACATCTGAGATGTTTGCTTAAAGTACAGATTCCTGGGTTCCCACCTCAGGCCTATCTCAAACTTCATTTTCACAAGCACATCTGTGGGATGCTGGTCCAGTGAAGTCTCCCAGGAAATTCTGGTGCCCACACTCTAAACCCTGGCACATTTCCCATTTACTTGGGCTCACTGTGATCCCCCATTTTAAGTTATGGGTGTTGTATACCTGCTGAGAGATCAAAGAGCTTTATTCACAGATCACCTAGCTAGAAGATCCCAATTCTCACCCTTCTTTCTTATGAATTCCATGCAGTGAATTTCAGCTCATGATGGGAAACGGTGTCAATGCCAACCTCATTCCCATAATTTTGTCTTATCTTAAAGGACTGCAAATCTCTTGGCCCGTTGGATCCTGACTTTCTGTTTTGCATCTCAGGTGGCTGGGCACATGCTATGTGCTTGATAAGTATCTGTTAGGTGGTTATAGAATCAGTAATTTTTTTTCCCTTTTGCTTTAATACAGCTGGGCAATCTCACTGTCATTCCATCAGGATCCAAATGGTTTTTGTCTGTTTTTGAATTTTATTTTAGGTTGGTCTTGTATACTCCTGTGTCTACATCATCTAGTTTATTTTATGAAGAAATGTTTTGTTGGATTTATCTTCAGCTTCTCTGCCCCCTCCCGACTCCCCATGCTCCTTTCACAGAAAGCCCTTTGTGTTGTGCAAACAGACTGTAATCTGCACATCTCCCTCCCAGCTCCAACAGGGCTGCCAGGTGAGCCTCCCAGCACCAGCCTGGAACAGCTGTTCGAGTGGTCCAGAGCAGCGGGCAGCGATTGTGTGTGCACTTTTTTTTGTCTGATGGGCCTCGGGTCCAGCACTCATGGAGGAAGCCACAAGCACAAATGTTTGCCTTGCCGACTGGAAGTCCTAAACGCAGCTGCCTGCTGATTGATGATAACTTGCATAATGACACCAAGCGGGTTCGAATGCTGCCAGGCATGAGCGAGACCCTGCGAGCTTCCCTATGCAATCCCTTACTAGTTGGCCAAATCCTTATCTTCCAGCATGCAGACAACAAAGACAGCAAGAGCCAGAAGGTGTCTGATCCAAAGATGCCCATTATAACACCAACGATTTTAACACATGGAAGGGGGGAGGGAGTGGCTTGATGCTTTCCACTAGTAAATTTATTAGGATAATTATATGCAGGGCCTCAGCACAGACATTGAGTCTATGTATTGGAACGTCAGAATTGGATAGATTAGTGTTTTTATGCTTTATGGATAAAAATATTTGCTGATATGGAGCTAGTAGAATTGGCTTCTAGAAAATATTTCTTAAAGAGACTTTTTCTAGTGAGACCAGATTCTAAATAAGCCACAACATGTCTGTGCATTATCTTCTGATAGAATTTGGCCCACTGGTATGAAAAAAAAAACACATGGTCATTGAAATTAAAATGGCCTGCCCATGTGGTTAAAAATGGCAATGTAAAACGGAAGATTAGCAACATGCATTCTTTTGCATTAATATCCCTGAAATCACTCTATTACTTCCATTTTCACTGCCACTGATGTAGTTGAAATGCTTGCCACTTCTGCTGTGGCCCTTTTCAATGGAGCTTAACCTTACCCTGGCCTTGCCCACTCCCATTGTAATCCATTCTCCACACAGCACTGAGATTTCCTGATGTCATAATGAATCAGATTTTTTCCCCACTAATTCTTTGATTGCCTTTTGAGAAATGTCCAAACACTCAGATATATTAATAGAATAGAGGGTCCATCACAACTCCCCACTTCTTTCCAAATGTGGATTAATCTACTCATTAATGAGGCCCAAACTTCAACATGACTCTGTTTCTGTCTGCATCTTGTCAATCTAAACAGAGGTTTCTCTAAAAGATATTTATTTTGGTCATAGAACATTGCAATGGGAGCACGAGACCCATCGTAAACTGTGTGTACTCAGGGAGGTAAAGGAAGACAAAAGGTTTTTAAAGGAAAAAAACGAGGATTACATAATTGTTTTGAAATAATTATTCTTGCTAAAAAGATCAGTAACAAGGGTGACACCAGTCTAAGGTTGAATAGGGACTTGTTGGGCAGATGTGTCCTCACAGTATTTTTTTGTGTGTAAGGTTGCAATGGCCTTTGTGTGAGGTTATGTTTTTTTTTTTGTTTTTTTTTTCAGTCTTTGTTGTTATCTGGCATACAAGAATGAGAATCCTCTCTTCATGGCTTTAATGGGCTCTGTTGGTCAGGGTTTTTATGAGATCAGTGACTCCACTTTGATTCTGACACCTTTTCACAACCTCCACGTACGAGGAGCAAGGAAAACGTCATTCTTTACGCCTCAGTTTCTATCTACGCTCCCTTGGACTGCCTTTTGTATCGGTGAGCCATTGCATTTACCACGTTGAGTTTTGTAGCACGTAAGTCAGGAGAGATTAACTGCAGCTCTTAAAAAATAAAAGAACAGGTCAAAGAAATTTGAGAAATTGGTGAAGATTAAAATACACTATCAGAGTCTCCGAGAAGTCTTATAATAAACAACAACATGGTTTTGCTTATTTAACCAATCATTTCCAAACATAGCTGAATTCAGAGTACATTTTTTTTTTCCAGAGAACACCCCAGTTAACGTGTTTCACAGGTCAACAATCTAGAAAGCTCAAAGCGCTTTCCATCCTGAGCCCTGCCCCCAGTACTTGTCCCCACATGTCCACTCAAGTGGATTCTTCCGATTTCCTCCTGGCACACACTCAGGACCCTCAGCACAGCACTTGAGGATGACCTTGGGCAAGTTATCATTTTCCTGTTAGTCAAGGTGCATTGGTTGTAATTTATAAATACTAGATTCGGATTAGTTTAAGCAAATGGGGACAATTCCATAGCTCTAAAAATCGGCCAATATGATGGTGTGGGACCACTGTGATAAATTAAAACAAACTGTTGCTCTCATGAGGGAGGTATATAGCAAATGAATAGTAAGGTCTATAATAGACGAAGTAATTTCACAGAAGTGTAGTGCTTTGAACAATATATAGCGAAGAGAGAGCATCCTGGAGAATTGCTGATGATTGTAACAGCAAGAACAATAGCAACAATGATAATAAGAACCGTTATTATCCTTGAAAGGAGCTGTTTTTATAAGCCAGGGGTTTTGAAGCACTTTACACAAATGATCCTGTTCCTTCTTACATCAAACATGTGATATAGTTACTATTGTTATCTTCATTTTACAGATGAAGCAACTGAGGCTTACAGAGGCATAATGGTGTTTTTCTATTATTTCTTTAATTGTGGTAAGCTACACATAACATAAAACTTGCCATCTTAGCTATTTTTAAGTGTCCAACTCAGTGGCGTTAAGTCCTGTCTCTATCTTAAGGGAGCTGGTGTGAGAGTTGGTGAGAGGTACTATTAGCCATACAAAAGCAACATTTATCAGTTTCTTGGAATTCACTTATTTTAAAACAGAAATAATTTTCCTCATAAAATAGCACTGTGAAGCTTATTGTTAACTCATGTAAAGAGCCTGGCCAAATGTTTGAAACATGGGTGATGTTTAATAAATGGTAGATATTATGAGTAGGATAGTCAAGGATGGTGCTGATTAAAAGACAGATGAGAAAACAATGTAGATAGTCAATATCTGATAAAAATATCATGTGCAGTTCAGAAACAATAGGAAACACATTGTTTTGGTTTTGGTTTTCATTTTCAAATATCAGCAATTAGGCTTTTTGATTCACTTGCTTACAGACATATACCACAAGCTGATTAACAACACGTAGTAGTTGTGTTCTCAGGAGTTGACTTATAGTGAAATATACAGTTTGAAAAGTTTGATGGCAAGGCAGCATTTAAATCTTCATACCAATTAAGTTTAATTACTGAGTGAATGGTAATACTTTTCTTCAACAATGGGAAGGTTAAATTAAAATTCGTTTTTAAATTAGAAGGTAACACCTACTAACTGTCAATCAGTCAAATGTTTATTTGAGGATCTGGTGGGAAAAAATAGAGATTAAAAACATTATCTTGGAGTTAATCTTTTCTAATATTATAAGCATTATACTTGGATTCTGCAAAAACTGTAGGAAAGGGGGTGCTACTGTTTTTTGTTTGTTTGTTTGTTTGTTTGTTTTTAAGAGCTCCAGTTAATATCTTTCCTGACTTATATTTTGCAAAACTCAACGTGGTAAACACAATGGTTCACCCATACGAAAGGCAGTCCAAAGTAAGGTAGATAGAAACTGGTGAGTAAAGAATGATGTATTCCTTGTTCTTTTCTAACCAGTACCATAGCAAATCTATTTATACAACAGGCCTTTCTGAAACCTTTTAATAAGATCTAGCAAAGGTTTCAAACACACATGAACTAGGAGTAACTCAGATTTGGAATCCCAGACACCTCCCATCAATAGCTGGACGACTGACAAGAATCTCACTGTTCTCTCTAGCTATATTAAAAATACATAATGATTTCTTTTGCTTGATACAAGCTTTTGTAGGGAGTTACAAAAGGTAAACAGGCAGATAAGCACCCAGCTACAAAGATAAATGCAGGGGGAAATCTTACAATGGCAGTCAACAAAGAAAGTCATCTTGTTAGGTATAAAAATTACTGGGTAAATACACACAGGGAACAATATACGTAGCACACTCTAAGCTTCACCCATTGTGCTGCAGAAATACATCTACTGAGCTAAAATTTTGCTCACTGGGGTACAAATATAAGGTGCTGTGCAGTAATAAAGATACCAGAAATGGCCGAGATTAACCCTATTTTCTGATGACCATTAGATAAGGAGAAGGCTCAATTTTATACTCCATTTTTAGGGAAGGCATGAAACAAATTATAGAGAATAACGTAACAAGTACTCATGGAACCCACCATCCCACTTCATTGCCCACATATAGTTCAATCTTCTCGGATCGTCTTATCCAGACACTCTCTCCCTGCCGTGGCCCTCTTGTGACTCAGCATGGTGTTGGAGATTTATTAGTGTTGAGAGACAGAACTTTAATTCAAATGATCTGCAACTGCTTTTGAAAGAGCAGCAACTGTATCTCTGTACTTCAGTCTACAGACCTGTCACTGTAGTGAGCCATTTTACTTTTTGCAGTTTATATAAACATAACCAACTTGAGAAACTTATATAATCCTTTCTAACTTTTTCTCCTTTCCTTTTTCTTTTACATTTGGGAGAAATGAGCCTTAGAGAATATAAACAACTTGTCAAGGTCATACACTGTAATACCAAGCAACATATCAAGAGCAAATATTCAAAAATACACTCAATTTTGGAGGATAAGTGTGTGCGCCGTTTCATTAGCTATAAAATGCACTATGTGAGTGTTTATTTCTCTAGGAACAATGATCAATTTATGGTAGTTGAATATTAGAGATTTCTATTGCATACCTTGAATTTTTTAAGTTTGAAAAATCAGAAAGGCTGTAGTACGGTGTGTGACATAAGAACTCCATCATCGCAATCTTACTGCACAAAGTGGAGACTAGAGAATATTACTTGACTATTTTATCCTATGAAACATTCAAATTGACAAGTCTACATCTAATTTTATGAAGCCTATGTATTCAAGCCCATAATTAAGTGGGGTAATTTACCATTCAAAAACATGTATTTTATTTGACACAAAGGGACATGATATAGCGACTCCTCCCACTCTCAAATATAGCCCCTTATTAAATTTTGATGGTAATTTGTGTTCATATGATCACCTTTTAAGGACTCACATACTAAATTGTGTATGATAAAGTGTTTTAAAATAAAGGCAATTTAAGAAATTGCTAGTTGTCTGCAAATGAAAATTTTTGCAAGGCATAATTTGAGAGATTATAATAAAATTTTATTTTAAGTCAAATTAATGTTTTCTTCTTACTCCTTTCCCCCACTCCCAAAAAATTTTAGGGTGGACTTTGGTACAAATGTCTGTCAAACCATGTATCAATAAATCATTCACATCTGCATGTTCACAACATGTGAATCTATATGTTCATAACCTATGATTTCACCGTGTCCTCTGTAACTTAACCACCCCGTTTCTAGCCAGGTCAAATGAAATATGTTCTTGAAGTGTATGTATTACTATTATTCATAAAAAAATTTAAAACACTGATATTGCATTCAGATCCATACTTGCTCTTTTTCTGAAGGAAATTTAAAAAGCATAGCAATAAGGAAAAAGGACTTGAGTTGGTTTTCTTGTTATGAAATTATGCTTAGCCCAACATAATCTTCAAACAATGTCCATACTTTCCAAATCACAGTGCAGGGTATTAAATATAAATCAAATGATGAATACTGAGAAAACTAGTCCTTTTATATTTCTCACCTTCCCTCATCAATTCTTTGGTGCCTGAAATTCTATTATTTAACATTATTCTTTAAATGAAAGCAGGACTTTCTTACTGGTAGCCTCTGGACTTCAAAAGATTGACAAAGTAGTAATGGGGAACATAATTCTTAGCAAAGTACCTAAACATTAAGGCATCTACATAGAGAGCTTAAATTATAAGTGTATTTGTATTGGCCAGAAATATATTACCTTAACATAGAACCATTTTTATCAACCTTGGCACTATTCAGCATTTTGGACCAGGTAAGTCTCTACAAAAATAATTTTTTTAAACTAGCTGGACGTGGTGGCACATGCTTATACTCCTAGCTAACTAGAGAGGCTGAGGTGGGAGGATTGCTGGAGCCCAGGAATTCAAGGCTGTAGCGAGTTATGATCTTTGCCACAGCACTGCAGCCTGGGTGACAGAGTGAAACTGTCTCAAAAAGAAAAAAATACAGTTGTTAAAAAGTAAGGGTTTTCAATGTATTTATTAACATGGTTAGGAGTTCATGAAATATTAGGTGAAAAAACCAATTATGGAAAGTTTGTCTAATTTATTTCCATTTTGTGGTATGAAAAAATAAAGTATATGCAAAAATTGTGGCTGTAGTAAGGTTGCAGGATTGCACTTTTTAATTTTTCTTATGTTTAATTTTATTTTGCTACATATAATATTTTATAATGCAAAGTTGGGTTGTTAGTTTACAGAAGACACAATGAAGAACAGAGTAGGCCAAGCACAAAGTCCCTTCGAAATCCCACATTCTGCAGTACAATGAGTTCTGAACATACTAGACTGCTGACCCAAAAGGAATTAACTGTTCTCGGAGAAAGCTGCTCTAGACAATGATTTTTAGAAACAAGAGCATTCGCTATGTGCTCAGAAATGCCCTGGGTTCCATGGAGACCTAGGGACAAGACAGTCCAGAGTTGCAATGATTAACAAGTTTAGAATCTAATTGGGAAAGTAAGACCTACACACACAACACTTGCAAAACGACATGAAACAATATATAATAAGATGTTCACTCATGTGTTGTGAATCCTACTTTAGGATTTCATGAGAGAGAAGTATCAAGGGATTGGACCACTGGAGCAGACGGGGCTTGAGTTGAACTATCAAGGTTGAGTAAGATTCTGCTAAGAGGAGGATGGAGAAGGGCATAACCCAAGAGCAGTGAAAAGGCAAATACAGTGAGTAAAGGCAGAAAGAGAAAAGGTGAAGACAGGTAGAAGGCATCAAAGGTGCTGATCTTGTTGGAACAGAGGTTTGGTGTAAGAACAGAACAACCTACCAACAGAGATGTAACTGGAATCTTGGAAGGGACAATCCTTTGTAATGTAGCAATGTTCCAGGCATTAACAGAGCTTTTGGTGTCTTTTAGCACCTAGCACCAGGTGGCAGAAGCACCAGTCCCCAGCAAAGGCAATGGCACACAGAATCTCTTCAGGACATCTGGACCTCATAATTTTTTACCAGTTTGTTCTATTTCTCAATGACCCTGAATAACACACAGCTCTTAGAACAAGGAATCACACTTACATATTCCCCAAGTGATACTACAGGGTCATACTGCCCCAGCTGAGAAATACCAAGTCCCTACAATCTATTGCCTGATGTTTTGGGCTGGATCTGTGTTCTCCTCCACTTTCTACTGAATTTCATGTGATTTTCAAGCAAGCTGTGAGCCTCATTGTGGGAGAGCAGACTCTGTAGTTAAATAGATTGCATTGGAACATAGAGGCCTCCCCGCTTGCTGGGGATATGATTTTCAGCAAATTATCCTATCCAAGTTTCAGTTTTCTCATCTGTAACAAAGGGCTGTTGGTAAATGAACATGTTACAGTTGAATTGTATTTCCCCAAAAAGATATGTTGAAGTCCTAGTTACATAGTACCAGTGAATGCAAACTTATTTAGAAATAGGGTCTTTGCAGATAGAGATAATCAAGTAGAGGAGAGAGGTCATAATGGATTAGGATGGGTCCCTAATCCAGTAGGACTGGTGTTATTAGAAGAGGGAAATTTGGACACGTAGGTACACAGAGAGGATGCCATGTGATAACAAGGCAGAGATTGCAGTTACATAATAGCAAGCAAAGGAACACCGAAGATCACTGGCAAACAATCAGAAACCAGGAAGAGGGAGAGAAGGATTCCTTACATGTTTCAGAGGGGTCACCATCCCGATGACACTTTGATCTTGCATTTCTAACCTCCAGAAATGTTGGACAATAAATGTCTGTTGTTTTAAACCACTCAGTTTGGAGTACACATCGTTACAGAAGCTTTAGAAAACTAATACCAAATGTGCATATATATAAAAAAATAAGACTGGTGAAATCTGAGATCTGTAATCTAATTTCATTGTGCCAATCAATATAATACACTATAGTTATGTAAGATATCATCACTGGGGGAAATTGAGTAATGAGTACCAACACTTCTTTGATCCTATTTTTGCAACTTTGTGAGTCTACAATTGTTTCTCAATAAGGTGTTAAAAAAACAGGACTATTGAGAAAAATCAAGATATACGCATAAAATGTTTTATTTATTAAACTACTCAAGCAATATTGCTGGGATTATTTTTAGAATCAATAATTTATAGCCATGCTAGAGAACTCCTGACTGGGCTAAAGGATTGATGTTGTAGCATCGTAAGAAATATCAGTTATAGAACTACTATGAAGTATTTTGGCCTTTTGACCTTCAGATGTAAAAACAGACCATGGCAATGGATGCTTTGCACCTCATTTTCTATCATTAAACTGCAAATCTTCTCCTTGGTATCTTCTACCCAGCTCTCTTGAGGTTGACTTCACAGCTCAGACAGTAGATTCTTTGTGGTCTCATCGACTGTCATGGTGAGATTAATACTTGTCTCCTAACATTCCCTGTTGGAGATTTGTTTTTCTGTTTTAATCACATCAAGTTAACAATGATGAAACCAGTATGGGGGAGGTCAGCATAGCCATGTCTGCAAGTGGGCGCTCTCACCCAAAGCAAACTTCCAGGCTTTATGCCCCATAATTTTACGTGTCAACTGAAAATTAGTGTCCATTTTGGAGGGGAATGTTTAAAACTGTGGAGTTATGATTTAATCCTGACATTTTAGAAAAAAAAAAATTTCAGCATTAACCTATTTTCTAGTAGGTACTCAGGGATTCCTTTTGATTTGGGTACTTCTTGAGTTACAGCCAATGTTCTGCCTTTTACTGGCAGAATATCTACCAGCCATGCTGCAAGAAATGAACAGCTGGTAGCAGGATACAGCAGGCAGGGCAGTGGCAGTACATTGAGTGCCCCAGGTTTTGTTCATTCATTCATTCGTCCAATCAAAGAATAAATGCCAAGCATGTTTTAGATACCAGGCATTAGAATTGGGTTACCACGGTGATAAAGGCAGTCAAAGTCACTAGTCTTCCGAAGCCTATATGCACAAGTTGGGCAAACAGATAATAGACAAGCAAATGGTAAATAATCATTTTAGATAGTAAATGAAATAGAAAAGGTAAATCAAGTAAAGTGATGATTGATGGAAGATTGACGAGTGGGATAAAGAAGTGGTCACAGGACTGACTCATTGAACAGGTGCCTTTTGAGCCGAGACTTTGGTGAGGATGAATCAGTGACACTAAAACTGAGGCCAAGTGTGCCAGGCAAGGGGAAAGGACCCTCTGGCACTTAAGGGGACAAATAGAGTGTCATGACTCAAGTTCAAGTTACAGAAGGCAGAGATGAATGTGATTAATTCACATTTAGTGGGGAATAAGTTTATGCAAAGCCTAGAGGCGGTTTGACAGAGGTTGGATTTGATTCTTATCCAATGCAAGTCTTTTGTATGGTTCTAAAATGAAGGAAAGAAAAAAAGGAAAGCCTGAGGAGAAGAAAAATAAATCAAGATTCCAAAAAGAGGATTCCTTTCTAGTAAGATTTCTTCTTATAATTGTTATAAATAAAATGTTTCAGACAATTCAGTTGCTTGCTTAGCTCTAACATATATTATTTATGAAGATTGTAACACACAGTGGTTAAGACAACAGAATCTTAACAATTCAATGATCAAGTATTAACCTCAGCTCTACCATGTAAAGAAATGTGGCTTTAGTTCTCCAGTCTCTAAAATGAGGCTTTGCTAAGATACGTCATTAACCCAGAGACTAGAACCTAGTAATCTCATATTACATGTTATGGATTTTGATAATACCACTACACCATCATCACCACCAAACTGACAGAATCTATTAGGACAGGAGCTTTGCACATAGTACTGGCAAGATCAAGTTATTTGGGGGAATGAGGGTAGCAGAGATCGTATTTATCACTGTTTTTCTCAACGCTGGGCAAAGTTTACTTGCGTGTAGTAGACAATAGATATTCATTAAATGATTAATGAAGGGGAGAAACCAGATGCTCAGGAACTATTTGATAAGTTACTTAGCCAAATCATTTATCTGTTAATTTTCAGTGGTCTGCAGCTCATGGGCACTGTGTCCTTTTATATTTACTCCCAATCAGATGACAATCTGTTAATGGCACTTGGAATTAAACCATAGTTTTTTGCATCAATTTTGAACATTCTATGAATGAGAAGCCTTAGAGTGAAAGGGAGGCTGCCACTTGTCATATATAGATTTTTTTTTTTATCTATCTGGGTGAGACAGTATCTTTGATAGAAAGCATCTACTTATACAGACTCATAGCTGAGCTGTGTAAAATATCTATCCATATTTCATGTTATCTATAAGCCAGGGCTCCAAAATGAAAAATGAAGGTTGGGCTGTCAAACCCAGACTTTTGGCACACATTTTGATACAAAATCTGTCTACAATGAGAATTAATGTACCCAAATGGAAGGAGACATAGCAACAGTTCAAAGAAATCTTCTAAGAGTAAGGTCATATATTCCAGGATAGGTATTGTCTTATGAGCGAAAGATATACATTATTCAACAAAAATGTCTTACACGTAGTAGGCATCTACCAAATTTTGCTAAATATTCCTGACTATAAACATCAGCAGTAGAGAAATTCAAAGAATGTTGGTGACAAAGATAATAAAGAATAGTATTTTATAGTGTCAATTCAAAATCGGGCTATTCCAAGTTGTATTTCCTTGAGCAAGATACTTATTCAATCTAAGTCTTAGGGTGAAGAACATCTCTCAAAGGGTTTAGCAAGACTTATCCTATGGGGCTGTTATCAGTATTGCATTAGATAATGTGTAGCACATAGTATTCCACATACATTGGTTATCGATTCTGCTATTGTTGTTAGTATTATCTTTGTTGTGGAATGCTCAGTAATTTAGCCATAAACATAATATTCTACACAGAAGAATGGATAAGGGATTTCCAGTTCCAGTCATGACAGAATAATGGGTAATATATATCAGACTTAACTCCACAGTACAGAACCATAAAACTGAATAATATGCTATCCATCCAATTTATCTAATTAATAGAAAAAAGGAAAATCATATAATCATCAAAATAAATGAAGAAAAGCACTTAACAAAATGGGAGACTTCCTCACTCTAAGATTTCATGATGGAAATCTATGAAAAACATGCAGATACCATCATAATTAGTTGTGAAAGACTGAACAGGTTTCCTCTAAGGTTGGGCACAACGCAGAAATGTTTGTTTCACCACTTCCATTCACTATTGCCCTGGAGGCACTAGCCAGTGTGATAAGGCCAAAATAAGTAAATATATATGTAAATACATAAAAAGTAAAATTTTAAAACAAAAACTATAAAAATTGGAAATAAAGTATCTTTATTTGCAGATGATGTAAACATTTATGTAGGTATGTCTAATACTACAAAATGTAGTAAAGGAATTTAATAAGGCTTTAAGATTCAATGTTAATATACAAAAAGAAATTATATGCTTGTAAAAAATTAGAATTTTTTAAAAATACACAATTACAATAGCGTCAATATACATAAAATAATCAGGGATAAATTTTATGAAAGTTGTGCAAAATCCCTATACTGAAAACTACAAAGTCTTGCTGAAAAAAAAGCAAAATAATACACTGCAGGTTTTATTAAACTCAGCATTATGACACTAATTCTATTATATCTAAATTCATCTAAAGATTCAATAAAAATCATAATCCCAGGAAGTATTTTTGTTGCTGCTGCTAATTTGAGAAATGGATTTAAAATTTACGTAGAAATTCAAGACCTAGACCTTAACCTAGACCTAGCTCAAACGACTTAAAAGAAAAAAAAAAAAAAAAAAAAAAAAAAAAAGAACAGCAAAGACTTTCCGTTACCCAATTTCAAGACTTGCCACGATGCTATGCTAGTCAAGCTACTGTGGCATTGACACACAGCTAGACAAATGAATCAATAGATCTGAATAGAGTTCAGACACATAGTGTACGGCCAATTGACTTTTTGGCAAAGATGCCAAAACATTTCAATGGAGAAAAGAAAGTCTGTTCAACAAATGATGCTGGAACAATTGGATATCCATATGGAACAGAAGATAAAACTCAATGTCTATCTCACTGCCAATGTAAAATCTAAATCAAGATAAACAGAGATCTAAATGTAGGAACTAAAACTTTAAAGCTTTTAAAATAAAGCATAAGAAAATATCTTTATCACTGTGGGTCAGGCAGAGATTCTTGGGGAACACTGACTATATAAGAAACAAATTGGTAAGTTTGACTTCTATTCTTTAGCTATTAAGAAAATTAATATGCATGCCAAGAGTAGGAGAATATATCCAGAATACATGAAGAAATCTTATGACAATAAAAAGATAAATCAGTAATCAATCCAATAGATATTTCACAAAATGGCCAATACACACAGTATTGCTCAACATCAGTAGTCATTAGGGAAACCCAAATTAAAGTCACAAGACACCATTGCATGTGTACTAGAATGGCTAAAATTAAAATATACACAAATGCATACACACTCATATCCCAAATGTTGGCAGGGGCACACAGCAACACAAACTCTTATCACTGGAAATTGTAAAATTGCACAACTACATTGAAAAAAGTTCAGCATTTTCTTATAAATAGTACACCAATTCTGTGATCTGCAAGAGTAAATATGTTCACGTGATGAACATTTAAGAACATTCACAGCAACTTTACCCCATCTCCCCAAATTGGAAATAATCCACATCACCATCATAAAAATGGAATTTAAGGTGTAGTCCATCCATTCAATGGAATACTACAACTGTAAGAAGGAACAGACTTATATGCCTATTTTATGAAAATTAGAGCAATGAGTGCTTCTGAATTAGTGGTCAGGTGTCGACTGGGAAGAGCACAAAGGGACTCTGGGGTGACAAAAATTTTCTGTGTCAGCAGAAGTATGAATGACATGAGTGTATGCATTTGTCAAATCTTATTGAACTGTTCATTTAAGATTTGTGCATTTCACTCTAAGTTTACATTAAAACTAATGGTTAGGAAATTTCATACTTAAGACCTTATATAATCCCAAATAAGACATTTTATATACACAGATTTGAGATTCAACAGTGTTGCCCACAGAAAGGCTGGAAGTTATATGTACATTTTATAGTGAATCCTGGATTTCAGATGTCTTTAGAGTTCACATACTCTGTTAGAAGTTCAAACTTTACACTCAGGGTTAGTTTTTATTTCCATTTGTCTTTGGCATGAAAATATAGATCCACCTTCTGTTGGGAGTTCATTTAATTTATTCTATATTGCTATGTGCTCTAAGACAAGGTAAGTGTAAATATTTTTAGCAATGCTACATTTAATGGAAATAATAGACATACTTAACAGAATGTTTTAAATAGAGATTTACTGGGAAATATCATGTACACGTGAAAGTTCTTTCACCTAAATGTTCATAACATTCGCACATTTTGTGCCCATGATGTCAAATGCACATGTGGTGCATTTACCCAGAAATGCACCAAAATGTTTATTAACTTGCATTTATAATAACTACACTAAGTGCCAGATGATAATTTCAGTACTTCATTGCCCATAATCTTATGGATTTGCAATATTAATCCCTCCCTCCACTTTCTACATAAGGAAACTGAGGGTCTTAACCATGATGCTGTACAGAGATGTAGTCCATGACTCAGAGCTGGTCCTCAACACCTACTTACATAACTGTGTGGTTAGTAACTACAAGCAAAATGAAATAATGAAGTTTAGGAGTGTTTCAAATATGTATAGAGAGCATCGTCGTCCAAGGCCTGTGATCATGGAATGAAGGAGAAAATGTGTTCTTGACTGCTAGAAAAACAGAGTTAGGTTTATAAATTCTACCCTCCAAATAAGAGACAGTTAACAACTGCCATGACATTGTAGCAAAAACTTTCTTACAATGTCAAATTCCTTTGTCTCACCCTCTTGAACAATAGACTAGTACATTTAATACTCAAAATTGAATCATTGAAAGATGTTAAATAAAGATACCTTAGTGGTTTTTCTTTCTTATTAAAATATCAACATCTAAGTCTAGCCTTGGAAAAAGGATTGTTTGCCAGATGAATAATCTTCACCACTGAGTGGCCATTTTCCTCTTGCCTCTTTTTTAAAAAATAGGATTAAGCCTCTCAATTTCCTCTGAATTAAACATTTAACGTGATAAAGATGATTCTTTTTAAAAATTAAGCAGTTAAAATTTATGGATTTATGGATTCAAATTATGACACTAAGCAACTCTTTATGGAATTCCTGAAAGGACAGGGCCCTGTTTTTCTAAATGGCAGAAAAATTTTTGAAATACCAGGAAAGGTAAAATATTGGTAGCACTAAAAAAATAAACAGCAGTCACTGAGCACTTTACGAGCATTACCTCATTTATTCTTGCATTGGTGATGGTAGTAGGTATTATCGTTTCAGTTCAGATAATTGTGGCTCAGTGGAACGCTCTCACCTTCACACAGTAACTCAGATGCTAAGAGAAGTTGGAATTTACATTTAGGTCATTTTGACCCATTTTCTATGTGTGTCTATATGTTTTACTATTTGAAGTATTTTTTTTCAAAACTCACTTGAGTGCTAGTCTCTCATAAGCCCCAAGCATCACTACATATTAACCTGTTAGCTTTTCAGAGAATACTGATCCTTTTTCAGAGGATACTAATCTTAAAAATGGAAAGAGAGATAAAATGCACACCAATGAGGCAAAGTTGTTCCATTTGGTTAACCCTATCGCGTGTTCTGCCACAGCTTGTTCTTCTCAACTTTCATTCAGTAAGTTGGAAAATTCTGATAAGATAGAAGCTGTTAATAATGGAATTCAACATTATATACTTCAGCTTTTCATATTGGATTGTTAATCATCAAGACTCTAATCTAGTCACTATATTTTCCTTCTATCTCCTTTCCCTAGATAATTCCATTGATGTCCATGGTTAAATTACTCTATATATGAGCCTATTTTCAAGTCTCACTCCCCACCCCCTTGCTCTTCCTGTGCTCCAAATCTTTATGTCCCATCCAAGTATTTTCTCTCCACTTGGAAGTTTAACTGGCATCTAGAATTCCGTGAGTCCAAAACTGAATTCAGTCACTGGTCTGCAAAATAAGTATTATAAATAGAAGAATAAAAAGAAAATTAAAAAAGGAAAGAAGGAAGAGAGGGAAAAAGGAAGAAAGAAGAACAGAAAGACCAGTTTAACATTCTGTGTTCCACATTTCAGCCAAGGCGCCAACAGCCATCCAGTGGCCAACTAGCTGCCAGAGCGTCCCACTCAACTGCTTGGCTTCATTCTACGCAGCCAATTACTCCCCAAGACCCATGGACTTAACATCCTAAACGTTCCTCCGACATGCACACTCTCTCCCCCGACTGCCTTTGGCACTAGTGTTAGGCCCCTGGCATCTATTCTCAGGACTCAAGTCACAGCTTTCTCAAGGAGGTTCTATTGTTTCCCCGCCCACTCCTCCAATCCAAACTCCATGCTACAGAAGAAAGCCAATACTCAAAAATGGGCGTCTGAACATACCATTCCCTGTTCCCAGTGTAGGAAAGAGTTTAAGGCATGGGCTGTGGAGCCAGACTGCCTGGGTCTGATCCTGACTCTGCCCGTTGTGTCTTTTACTTAACCTTTCTATGCATGGTTTCCTTTACTGTAAAATGGAAATAGTGATACCTACTCCCACTGGGTTGTTATGACATGAAATGAGTTAATACATAGTATGTAAGTACTATATTAGTGTTTTTCTCTGATTATTGCTTAAACCCCCCAAATAAAGCCCAAACTTCATTACAGGACTTAACAGGTTCTTCGCGTTGGAGCGACCACATACCGCAACTGGTTAAATTCTACTGCACAAACTCTGGCCACAAACTTTAGAAAATTTTATTACTATTGTTTTAAATGACATACAAAATTGTATATGGTTAAATCCTGTACACAATATGTTTTAAAGCATATTTACATTAGGCAATGACTAAACCTCGCTATTAGTAATTAATGTATGCATTACCTCACATAGTTATCATTTGTGTTGATAACACTTAACATTCTCTCTTCACATATTGTCAAGAACTTTGAGTTGACACGAATAAGAGCTGGTTGTTTAAAGAGACTCGTACCACCTCCTCTCCCGTCTTCTCACCATGTGACATGCCTGCTCCCCCCCTTCACCCTCCGCTTTGATTGGAAGCTCCCTGAAGCCCTCGCCAGAAGCAGGTGCTGATGTAATGCTTCTTGTACAAGCTTGCAGAACCATGAACTAGATAAACATCTTTTCTTCATTAATTACCCAGCCTCAGGTATATTTCCTTTATAGAAATGCAAAATAGACCGACACATCACTCATCCATTGATGGTACTTAGGTTTATTCTCTATCTTGCCTATTGTGAATAACGCTGAAATGAACATGAGAGTGCAACTATCTCTTGATTTCATTCCTTTTGAATATATATATATATCCAAGGGTGGGATTGCTGGATTGTATAATAGTTCTAATTTGTCGAGCACTCTCTACCCTGTCTCCCATAGTGGCTGTACTAATTTAACATTGCCACAGAGGGCAGGGTTCCTTTTTTCCCCCCCCTACTTCCTTGCCAACACTTGGGAGGAACTTATAAGAGTCCTCTTAAATTCATTAATTCCAAAGAAATTTCTACAGGTACGTATGAGGAACAGTCATAATCATTTAATTATGCTTCTAATACATTAAAACCACTTTTAATGTTTGAATTTTTGTGTGATTTGCCAATGGTGATACAAACAGTGTTACATTGTATCTGAAAATGCAGGGAGAATTCTTTGTCAGTCTCAAAGATAGTGAATTAAACTGCTAAAAAAGTAAAGTACTTCTGAGTTATAAAATTTTCTGAGCTAATTTCCACGACACTAAGTGGCTACATTTTTTTCTTTTGCTGAGAAGAAAATAGAATTGGATATGAACTATTACCAAAACATGATCTTATCAAGAATAGGAAAATTTAAAAAGCAGAGAAGGCTGCCCAGCAATCTCCACATTGCCTAGAAAAATAAGTGGTTTGGGAAGACTATAGTAACTTTTGTAATCACATCCCCTGGGGTTTCAGTCTATTGAATGGACAAATTACAAAAATAAATAAAAGACCTAAAATAACAAACCATCTTTTCTTCTCTACTTTCCCTGAGGTCACTTTAATTCTTTACCTGCTAAAAATAGTCCTCTAAATGAGGGAGGATTTTCCATGGAGAAATCTTATTTTCTTAATTCAATATCTGTTTCTTCTGTGCCTTAAATTCTAATCTTACAGAATTCCTTTATGTCCTATAACCATACACTGGCGATTTAATACACCCATCTACTCATCCATTCATCCATCCCTTCTATCCTTTGAATCCTTAGCCCAGCCTGGCACTGTGCTAACGATTTTTTATGACCCTTAATTTTCCCTTAATGAATCACAGTTCACACCAGGAGAGCATAGGTAGGGTGATGTTTCTCTCCATCTGTTGTTTGTCATGTTAAATTTAGATATCTTTGGCAGTGCCCAGATCTGATAATGATAGGTGAGAGTGTGTTATAGATGTGCTAACAGAAAGGTATTTTATAATTCATCCATGCAATGAGTAATTTTCAACCCACTGCAATTTCTCTTGGTTGCAGTAAAACTTAAATACAAAACACTCAGCTGGAATTACTAACAAAATAACCTTTTCAAGTGATTTCTTTTCTTCTTTTCCTGGTATCATTTGAAGCACGATGCCCAGTGAGGTAGAACTTTAATTTGTATTTATTCATTTATTTATTTAAATAAGGGAACTTGTACTTGAGAAGTACATGCTTGTTTCCATTTACTACAAATAGTACCATTCATTTATCTTGGGGCAAAATTTTTTTTTCCTCCACCTTATAGTTTGAGGAGAAAGTGGACAAATTTGCAAATTTACATAAGGAGCCCAGAAGCTTGTTTGAGTGAAAGGATAATTATTCAGATTCCTTCTCTGTGAGTTTCCATGTTTTTAAACCACACCTGAAGAACTGGGACTGTGACAGGGACTTGCTGGCAGGAGAGAAAGCATGAATTCCTAAAGGAAGGTAATTATTAATGTAAAGAAAGGTAGAATCAGGACTAACATCCCAGCTACAATACCAACCCTTGAGTTTCATGCCAGGGTGTTTAACACGTGAATCATCTCCTTTCTGATCCAGTTACTCAGGCACACATGGGTGTGGCTGCTAGGACGAGGTTCCTTGTGTGGTGTTTTACATCTAATATTTGACTCCTGGCCTTCCAGACTGGGGAACGACACCACGCACAGTAGCAGCACCAAAAAGGAATGGGGTCTCACCTTTTCTCTTTCTCCTTTAAGCAAGCCAAAGCTACCCAGACCCCGAGATTGAGGCCTTGAGAAATATAGGACGGACTTCTCCCAAATCAGTGGGATGAGGGCAGACAGGCATTTAATCTGGGCGTAAGTCAACTGTACTCCTATTGCACAAACTTACACTAGATATGATTTGTAAGGATTTTGTTTCACTCTGAGTGATCCTACTATAGATTGCTGTACTACTTTGGGGTTGGACAGGACAAAATGGATTTAAGGTTAAAGGAAATAGATGCTTTGTCTCAAATTGATTTAGATATTCAAAACTTGGAAAATTTCTAGCACAAAAATTAGGAAGCCTGATGCCTGTAATATCTTTGTATGCATCAACAGAGTCAGACTGGACTATGTGTCCCAGAATCCACTTTTCTCTGTAGGTGACCGGATGGGGTGGGCCACAGGAGATTCTTGCCCGAGATCTGAATTCAGGGTCAAGTGAAGCCCCAGCACTTCATAGCACGTGCACAATGTTGCTCTCTGCTGGCCCACCTCCCCTTGGCCTGAAGCAGCACTGGGCCCCTGGCTTCTGCAGCTTGGAGGATACACCGACACCTGGCCAAGTGTGTGTGTTCAGCTCTGCAATGAAGGGCCAGTGCTCAGACACCCCCCCCCCCCCTTCACCATGGGCAGAGGCAACAAGAACTGATGTGGGTTTCAGTCCATCCTCGTGGGCTCCAGCCTGTCTTCCCTTCTCCTCACATCTGGCCCAGCTCCCACCAGTGCACAGGCCAAATCTACAACAAATCTGTATTTCCTTATTGGATTGTATCCTGATGAATACACTGTCACCTGGCATCAACATGAAGCTTGTGGGTACCTGGGTACTTGTGGCAGTGTTACCCTTTCAGTGAGCCTTAAAAGGTGTATATGCTTAGGCAATGGTTTTTCCTACTCTTCAAATTTAAAGACCCCTGTTTTAACAAAGATAAAGCTTATTTTCCTGACAACGGTGATTCCAATTCTACCTTTTCACCCTCATTTGAGGGCATTATCTTTTCCTACCTTTGTTAGATTAAAAAAAGGATCAGGATAAAAGATTTGAATATAAAGTTCTAAAAAACTAAAGCTTATTTTTTCCTCAAAACTTTGGATGTAGGGCTTTTATCAGTGTTTTTAGAGTACTACATCTTTAATCAGTCTCTAATGTAAGCACAACTGCAACTTGATGTGAGCTTTTAGTTTTGTTGGTTTTTTGGTGTACAAAATACCAGTGTGTGCAAATCATCACACACATTGCTTAAGCACCATCTTCATTAGTAATTTATCATGAAAAGAGAATATCTAAAAAAGAATGAAACTGGAAAGTGATTGACCACTTAAACAACTGCCAACACATATATTAAACCTAAGATTTTTCTAGAACTATCTTTCCTTCCACTTTGTAAAACTACCCTTAATCATTAAATTCCTCCAAATGAACAAAATCTATAACCATATTTCAAACACATGTAGAAAATTAGCTTGTAAGAAAAAGGCAAAAATGAGTTATTAAGGTATTTAATTTCTAGTAAAGTACTCAGTGATATTGATTCAGGGATAGTAACAATTTATTATAAGATAAATAAAGGTGTTACTTTATTTTGGGAACCTGAGTACAAAAGTTTCCTGATATAGCCTTTGATAGAATCATTCTAACAATCTCAAATGCACGAAATATATATGCACATGTACATACATATACATTTATAAATTTTATAAATATATTTAGAAGATAGTAATGTAGGTATAATGACAAACACATACGTAACTTCGACACATAAGTACATTATAGTCTAAAGTAAGTTAAAACTCTCCCAACAGCCATGAATAAGCCACAGAGAACAGAAGTCCTAGTCTCTCATTTTGCAGATGAGGAGACTCACAACCAAGGAAACAGACCCACGTTGGTCTCTGCCTGTTGTCTCCCAACTTCTAATCCAAAGTGCTGACGTCCCACCCTGGCCCTTGCACTCTGATCACTTCACAGCTCCAGTTTCAAATAAAGTGCTTTTTGTCTCCTCTTAACTTAAAATCCACACGCTAAGAATATCCCTGTTCTTGGTGTGAAGGGAGTGATTTCGCATTTTACAAAATGACGCAAACTCAGGCGTCTTTGGTGCCGGATACCTGCAGGCTTTGGCACATTTCCAAGTTCAAAGCCAGCTGTAATCTCTCATCTTAAACTCTTAGAGTGAACTTTCATGAATAAGGGTCATGGTTATTCTTTTGATTTTTTTTAAAGTTATAACATGTGTGAAAAGTAGGATATTAAAGCAGATGAAGAGCGCGCCACACAAATACCAGGGCAGCCCGTCCCTTTACCCAGATGTAAGCTGGAAGTTAGTTATTTCACTTCTAGAGTTGTTAGAAAATAAAGAAAAAGATAGTGAGGATTCTGGGTCCTGGCCTCTGGATTTGGCATTTAAAAAGTTGCTTTGACAATTTATACTGTCTTTTTTTAAAAAAAAAAAAAAAAAAAAAAAGAGTTAGTAGGCACCTGCTAGCCCAGTTCCACTGCTGGCTAGCTACGTAACCTTGCACATGTTGACCTCTTTGTGCCTCAGATCCCTGGTGGTTACAGTTGGAGTGAATAATATCTACCTCACAGAGTTGAGGGTTTAAATGAGAAAATACATTAAAATGCCAAGAGGTTTCTGACTATGGCAAGCAATATTTTAGCTATTACTCTCACAAGTGTGTATTAAGCATGGTCACATTGAATCCTCAAAAACTTATGCAAGGTTTGTGTATGGAAGGATTATAAACCCAAAACATTTGAATGAATTCCTTGTAGCCATACAACTGACAAACAGCAGTTGAGATAATGCAGGATGTCACGTGTTATTCCCGCTGTCATGTGGTATGATCTCCAAACACCAGCTTGGTGGCTAGCTAATTCTGTGAGGCTGGTTCAGCATAGTGGTTAAAAGCTTGGACTCCAATCAAATGATCTGGAATCAAATCCCAGCACTGCTATTTACTGTCTGTGCAAGACTTTGTCAAAGTCCTCAGATTCTCCATGCCTCAGTCCCCTCTTCTACAAAATGGGGTTCAATGGATTATGATGAGAAGTTATGAGCAAATACTTGCAAAGGGTTTAGAACAGTACCTGGAACACAGAAAGTGCTGTCTGAGCATTGCCTATTATTCTTCTTGAGTCTAGGTCTGATTCCTGTGTTCATTCTCTTTCCATTTTAATAATGTTTACCAAATTTGCCCAGTCTTAATCACTTGAAAGTACCTATTAAAAATATAGATCTCCAGGTCCTTGCCCTGGGTAGCTAATTCAGCAAGTCTAGAGCAGGTCATGGGAGTGTGTATTTTTAACAATCCTGACACTCTCCCCCTACTTCCCCAACCAACTAGATGACTCCTATGATACAGCCAGTGTAGGAAACTCTATGCTAGAAGTCCTCAAACTTTGGTGCTTCTGTGGAATCGTCTATAGAGTTTGGAAAGTCCATATACCTAACCCTTATGGAGGGTATAAGATAAATGAAAGGTGAAAGCCAGGTACTTGACTTTTATTTTAATTTAGCAATCCTGATTGGCTTTGCTGGTTGAGAACAACTTACTATATCTACCCAGTAACATTCAGTTATGTGTAACCTTCAACCTGTCTCCCAGGATCTGGATTCTCAGAGTTATGGCCAACATTCTTTAAGAATTCCAAGGTTAGTCCAAATAATAGAATGTCACTACATAGAGGTTATCAAAGGTTGTGAAAGTCAATGAGAGGGCTTTTTGGTTTTAGAATCAAATACTACAGCTGTAGACTGATAAGCCAGGGTTGAAATTCTGGAAGTATCCTTTTTACAACAGGCAAACTTGAGCAAAAATCTTTCCACCGTTCTTTTCTGTTCTGCCTTTCATAAGAATTGTGAGGATTGAAGGAGTTAAAAAATCTAAGAACTGTAGAGAGATGAGGTTTGGTTATAATGCTGCCCCTGTCTACATGTGGTACGATTGCCAAATACCAGCTCTTTGGTCTACCAGGTCTAGCTCCATGATACTAAGCTGAAGGACCCTCTTTCTGTAATTGTTGGTCTCATTTTCCATGAAAACACTGGCTGGAAATAGGAGATTTTATTTAGACAAATGACACCTCACACCCTTTCCATTAATTAATTCCAGATGGCTAACAGACTTAACTCTAAGACATGAAACCTTAAAAACTCTAGAAGAAAATGTTGGGAAACTCTTCTAGATATCGGCATAGGCTAAAAATTTGTGAAGATCCCAAGGGCAATCACAGCAACAAAAATGGGACTTGATTGAATTAAAAAGCTTCTGCACATCCAGGAAAACAATCAACAGAACAAACAGATAACCTACAGAATGGGAGAAAATATTTGCATGCTATACATCTGACATCTGATAAAGGGCTAATAACCAGAATCTACAAAGAACTCAAGCAAATCAGCAAGGAAAAGATCAAACAACCCCATTGAAAAGTGAGAGACCTGAATAGAAGCTTTGCAGGAGATAGACTAATGGCCAATAAATATGAAAAAATGCTCAACACCCCACAACTCAGAAATGCAAATCAAAACCACAATGAAATATCACCTAACCCTAGTGAGAATGGCTTTTGCCAAAAAGTCCCAAAGCAATAGATGCTGGCAGGAATGTAGAAAGAAAAGAACACTTATGTGCTATTGGTGGGATTGCAAACTAGTGCAACCTGTATGGAAAATAGTATGGAGATTCCTCCAAGAACTAAAAGTAGACCTACCATTTTATCCAGCAATCCCACTACTGGGTATTTACCCAAAAGAAAAAGTCATTTTATCAAAAGGACATTTGCACTAGAATGTTTATTGCAGAACAATTCACAATCACAAAGATATGGAATCAACCCAAGAGCCCATCAATTCATGAGTGGATTAATAAAATATGGTATATGTACCATGAAGTACTACTCAGCTATAAAAAAATTAATATCTTTTGCAACAATTTGGATGGAACTGAAGACTATTCTCCTAAGTGAAGTATTGCAAGAATGGAATAAAAACCATCACCTGTACTATTAAATTGGAATTAACTGATCAGTACCTACATGCACAGATAGAAATAAAACTCAGTGGAAATTATGTAGGTGAGAGGTGGGAGGAAGGAATGGATGAAATCATACCTAGCAGGTACAATGTTCACTATCTGGGTGATGAGTACACTTATAAAGTTGACTCAAGCAGTACAAAAGCAATTCATGTAACCAAAACATTTGTATCCCTATAGTACTCTGAAATTTAAAAGGGAAATTTCCAGTTGAAAAATAAAATTGTTAGATTTAGAATTCACAGAAAACCTTAAACACATCAGATGAAAAAATTTTGATGGAAATGTCAATTTTTTTTTTTTTTTAAACAGCCTAGTTTTTTTTTTTTTTTTTTCCTGATGCCAGATACAAATTTACTTTAAATTCTTTTTTTAGGGATTTAGATGCACATGTTTCAAACATTGACAGTTGCTCAATATTGAGTTTTAAAAGACCATTGGTTTGCAGCAATGCCCGAGAGGAAATTCATGATTCATGGGGAAGCATGCCTTACTGACCAATGTGCAAGCGTTCTTTTCCAGACAAAAACAAACTTTAGACCCTGAAATCTTCATTAATGTATATCCAAGTTCTCAGTCCCACTGCTTTATTTTTATCTACAAAGAAGTCATTTATCCATCAATTGAGTCATCCAACAAACACCAGTAAGTTTCTACCATCCCATCAGCATGGATAAAATGATTAAGAGATTTCTACATTAATATTTACTCACAAATCTTCATTATTTACCATGTGATAGGAATTATTCTTGGTGCCAAGGATGAAAACAGTGAACAAGGTAAAGAAGGTTCATATTCTCATGGAGTTTTGCGGAAACTGATGTAAATTAATAAGTGCTTCCCAGAAATTAATAAATGCTAAGACCACCATAAAACAAGCAACATGACAGTGATGAGGATTCTACTTTCAATTTAGTAATCAAGAAAGGTATCCCTGGAAAAGTATTGTTGATCTGAGTGATGACAAGTCCAACTGAAGATTTTTAGAAGAGCATTGAAGCAGTCCATTCCTTTTTTTTTTTTGGTAGAAAGACATTATAAATGGAAAATTCTAATATAAGATGGCAGTGAATTTAAGCATACAGAAACTAGTGAGTACATAAAAGAAGGCTGGGAGCAGAAAGGCTTCAAAGGAGGATACGATTTCATAAGCCCTGATGATATAACGGACCATCTTAAGCAGATAAGCGGGAAAGATATTCCAGAACATTGAATCATCATGGGCAAGGGCTGAAAATACAAGGTATGTTCAGGCAATAGAAATGAGTGTATACGGTAAGAGCTTATAGTGGAAATGAGAGTGTCAATGGGGATCGAGCACAGAAATACAGGCAGAGGGGAAGACTTGCATTATTTTAAGTTTTGCATTAAGAACTTAACATGCAGTAGAGCTGGCATCTGATAGATGAGTTTTTTTAAAAACAATAGTTAAATGATCGTCATAAACCACCTAGAGATCCACGATATTCAACATGTTTTTCACAGTGTCTTAAAGTTTTTAAGAGGGGTGGCCCAGAAGATTATGTTAAGGTTAAAAGGAGGTGGGCTAAATGGGAAAACCTTGAGTGTTCCTACCCCTATTGAACTGGAACTCCTCAATTTTTTTTTTTTTAATGTTTTTCACATATTGGTATTCTGTTTTATAGTATGTTTTAAATGATATATTTCAATTTCTAAAAAACAAAGCTACACAAAACCTGAGGATCTCACTTCTGGCTATGGCAGGACAGCATCTGTCAGATTACCCCCAGCCACCCCCATAAATCAGAACCATATAAATCTAGGGAAGAAAATATCCTTGCAAAGTACCACAGAGTGACCAAGACACCTGGGCTTTATTATAGATGATGGTCGGTGCTTCTAAATGTTTGGTAGAAGCAGTTTTCTCCTTTCCCCATGTTCCTCTTTTGGCCAAAATTAGGAACTTAACCCCTTTCAGAAGTACTAAGAAAAACAGTTTTCTGGTCTATTATCTGATTCCATAATTATTACATCAGTACCATTCGGATCTGAGCATGTGCAGTTCAACCTCTTTTCTTCCCTACACGTGCCTTTGTGCTGGTTCCATTTCCACGTCCACATCACGGGCATCCCTGGGCAAAGGATCAGGCCTGTCTGTGCCCATTGCCAGCACCTGAGGCCATAAGAAAGGGATTCTGGGGATCTGGATAAGTAATAAGTGTGTTAGAATTATCAATGAATGCAGAATATCACTTTATAAGGACGTTAATAAGACATGGTGGCATTTCCTACTTCCTCCCTTAGAAAATCAGAAAAGGCTAAGAAGAAAAAGCGGCATTGGAACTGGGCTTGAATGGGTACTGGATTTCAGTGTATATAGAGGGTTATGAGAATAGCCTAAGTACATACATGGCATAGACACTGAAAAATGTGTTTCAACTCAGTGAGCACAAAGATAATGATTAACCTTTATATCTCAACCGTTTGCACATATGGTATGAATCTTATTAGTTATTTCCAGGCATACAAAGAAATTTCAAAACACAGACAAATTCTCTTTGGGTTCGTACAGAGAAGAACCACCATGCCAAAGGCTTATTTTCCCCCTTTTTGTATAGGGCATTCTGTCTGACTTTGAAGTGAGCCTATCCCAGCTGTGAGATTGTGGGTCAAGTTTGAGCAACAGTTCATTGAGAAATAATTTTCTTCAACTGAATCTTGCTTCTATGCTGGGGAAATTCACTCTGTACTGACAGTACAGAGAGCTCCAAAATAGGGTTATCTACCTTGTGCTTTCCAAGTCGAGTCTATCGTCACCACCAGAAATCATTCATTAGCACCTAATCATCTAGATTTGGCCTTCGTTTTGTCTCTGGATAAAACAAAATAAATGGACACCCCCTCTTCTTTAAATCGCTTATGACCAAATTCCATCATAGTGTCATTAACACTTGATCACCTGTAATTCGTTTCTATGCTTGACCTCCCCCTGGGATAATGTACCTCTGTGGACAGGGGCTTGTCTTTATTTGCGACAATTTCCACAGTATCTGGCACCCAGAAGGGCCTCAAATATTTGCTGAACAAATGAGTTTTGTAAATGGTAACATGAATAAACATAAGGCTATGCAAATCACTATAAATATTGAACATAAAGTGTATATTGTGCACATATTTGCAATGTTTCTCAAGACTAAAGAAAACTGTTAATGTCCATCATAAAGGTATCTATTAAGACTCTTGTTCAGGTTTACTTTTAGAGTAATACTATGTTAGAAGTAATAGCATTTATGATTAGAGCTGGAAAATTTACTGGTTGGGGAATAGGGCATAAATGTGACTACAAATGTTTTGGTTTCTGTTGGATTTTCATTGCCTGGTACTAAATACAAAGTCAGTAACTGCTGAATGCATAATTTATTTGTAACATGTTGGTTTAATATCTTAGAATTCCTACATAGTTGGTATTTTCCCTTGATAATGTATTGTGGCAAGTGTCTTGATTCAATGACCACAGCATGCCAATTTTTTTTGAACTATTAAGCACTTACTTTATGACATGTACTTTTGTGATAATTGGTGGTACCACTGGGAATAAATATGTTATTAAGGAGCCTAATAAGTCTAGAGATATTAAATACATAGCTTCTGGTATGGTTTTTGTACAAAAAAGTTTGCAATTAGCAGAGGTTAGACATAAGATGTCAGACCTGAAATTCTCTTCTGAATTGGGTTGCTGTAAAACTAAATTCTATTTGTGATTTTCTAGAAACTTATGGAAGTTAAATAATTGCCATTCAATTTATCTAGCCCGATCAGAATTGTGAGGAATGTCGTCGTTGCGAGGCCATTGCTGATGAGTCCTGTTTGAAACCCAGTTTCCATGACAACTGCCCAAGGGCACAGGTATTACCCCAGGGACCTAGACCAGAACACCTTTCTACACGAGGACTTCTACAACCTTACCCACTTCCTCTCCTCACACTAGTGAACCATGCAATACTTTCCTCTGAAGTCAAATAGCAAAATTATTTTTTCTTTGGCATTGGAAAGGAAACAATGCTACTAAGATCATGACAACTGTGTATATTGAAGATTTTCTGATTTCAAACTGAAACTAGTTGGCTAGCTGAAGCTGAAAAGGAGTCTGTGGGCAAAGGACAGCTCAAAGAACCAAGGGCAGGGAGATAGCTGGGAATTCAAGTAGATGATGGAATTAGGATCCAGATCCCCACCCCCAAATGCTCTTCCATCCCTCAGTCTTTTTTTTTTTTTTTTTTTTTTTTTTTTTTGAGAGAGTCTCACCCTGTTGCCCAGGCTAGAGTGAGTGCCGTGGCGTCAGCCTAGCTCACAGCAACCTCAAACTCCTGAGCTCAAGCGATCCTCCTGTCTCAGCCTCCCGAGTAGCTGGGACTACAGGCATGCGCCACCATGCCCGGCTAATTTTTTCTATATATATTTTTAGCTGTCCATATAATTTCTTTCTATTTTTGGTAGAGGTGGGGTCTCGCTCTTGCTCAGGCTGGTCTCGAACTCCTGAGCTCAAACGATCCGCCCACCTCGGCCTCCCAGAGTGCTAGGATTACAGGCGTGAGCCACCGCGCCCGGCCCCTCAGTCTTTTTCTATATGGGCTTTATCGCTTTTGTTCCCTTCCCTGCTCTACACAGGTTCAGATGGGTAGAAAATTGACACACATTTTCTCAGAGCCTCTCTCCCTTTCTCTGCTAGCTGCTTCCAAAATCTGTTCTCTCCTTCCCCAGTGATAGAGCCCCCTCAGTATCATCAGAGCACATGGCTGGCTGAAGTTCTGCATGGACCAACCTCTGTTGCAACCGTGTGACTGAGTTCTGGCAAATAGACTGTAAGAGGCGGCAGTAAGCGCAATTTGCGAGAAGTCTTCTTAAAGGGAGTCACATGGAATAGAACTTTCACCCTCTTGCCTTCACCCCATGGCAGGCTTGACAGCTTGAACTAGCAACCCTGGGGTATAAAGGGCCATAGGGAAAGATAGCAAAGAAGTAACAAGAACCGTGCAGTAAGATAACAAACAGACAAGGAGAGTAGAGCTGAGGACCCTGATACCGTAAATTGGCATTATAACAAGTCCTGGAATGCTAATTCCTGGAATGTGATGTGGGAGTTAATTTCTATCTTTTCTACTCTTAATTTGAATTTTTCTGTTTTAACTGCTTAGCCTAATCCTAACTGATAAAGATATTGTACCTTCCCCTACCTTCTCAACTATTGTTCCTTTCTCATATTTTTCCTACCCTCTATTTTTAAATCCCTTGGGAACCACCCTTGTTGTCCTGACCCCACTGACTGGTTACAAAGCTCCTTTCATGTTAAAATAAAGTGGCTGCCCCTTAAACTTCCACTGCCTAGGAGAACCAGTTAGAGCCTGTGTGAGAAACAGACGGAGATGACAGATTCCATAGAGTGCAGATTTGGAGGCTGAGCATTCGGGGCAGAGACTTGGAATCATTCACCACATCTCAGGGAACGGTCCTTGAAGACTTAAAAGGATTTTTTTTCTAGGACAGATAAGCCCAAGTACCTTGTTACATGGGGTATTACACTTAGAGAACTCATCACCTCATGAAATCAAATTACTTAGAAATGTCAATAGGTTTAGAAACAGTTTAGTGAGTGTCTCAGTGCTTGATCAATAAGACATGTTTAAGAGCTATCTGGGTGCAATCCTAATCTTGAAGTTGAGGCCAAGGAATGGTCAACACAGTCTTCTCATGCTACATCTTTTCTAGTTGCCACAGGAAAAAAAAAAAAAAAATACTTGGGATCCGACGGCCAAAATTCTGGCCAATAAAGATTTAAAATTTATCATTATTTCTAAGAAGAAAGGGTAAAACGTGTTATGGTGCTTAGTGTCAAAGATTCGAAAGCATGACACTGAACTGAGTACCCATCAAAATCAGGTCAGATTAGATGGAAAGCCTGGCAGTCGATGTTGTGGAAGTCAGGGAGAGTCTTAGGCCCCCCAGATTTAATACTGCCGGAAGGGGGAAAAACCACTTGGGTGGTTTATTTCTTCATTCAGGCACTGGCTCCACCCATCCCCTTCTTCAGACACCTTTCACTATATCCATTTTATTGAAGTTGGTTTCTTTGGTTCACTGATAATTGGAATACTGGCCTTCTTTGCTGCTCTATAAATTTGGTAGTTACTGTGTTTATGGCTATGTCAGTCCGACAATATTTCAGCCATGAGAACTGTAGCTTGAGCTGATTTGTGGAACGCAGGCCAACAGTTGGAATACCATGCACGCTCGATTGGGGCAAATTTTTACTTCAACATTGAGCATGTCTTCATTATTGCTCTAATGTATCGGATAATGAAGCAACTTAATATGTATGGGAGAGATAATTACTTCAGGCCATTCTTGTATAGAGCCCTGAAATATGAAACTACGTAGATCTAAAAAAGTAGTGGACTTGGGTTTAGTCCTATCTCTGTTAACGTTATTTACTAGTTACTAAGTATTTAAATGGAAAGAATATCATTTAATGTTCCCTGTATGTGATGAAATTTGGGGCTGTTTCATTTTCTTTCATATTTTTAGTTGCTAATAGATTGACCAAAATTCACAGAAGCGGGTTAACATTGGCAGTTAAGGTCAATGGGTTTTGGAATTAGACTGGCAGGATTAAAACTCAATCTTATCTTTTCCAGCTTATGAACATAAGCAACATCCTTCAATTTTCTCAACTTATTCTCTACGATATGGTATTGACTATAGTACCTGTTTCACAGGTCTGTTGGAAGAATTCACTGAGATCATGTCAGTAAGTGCCCTTTGAAGACAAACTAACCTTATTACTCATTATACAATACCTCTGGCATCCATGGCCCTTTGGCAGTGTCCTGGGAAATACTCCAAGAAGGTAATCACCTGCTTACTGGAAATAGAACCTGATTCGAGCTCATGGACACCTTGGAGAGTGTGATTCAACTCAGTGGTTTGCCATATCCAGCCAGCATAACTGCAGAAGATCAGATTGAAGTGTCTGAAATTGTAATGGGAGCATCGCTTTCTTACTGGGTCAGAACCATCTCAGCACTTCATCTTCTCCTAAAGTATTTTCACTTGGCCCAACCATCCTGTCTTTGATAACAGTGTACATTTCTAATTCATCTGATAGAGGTTGCAAACGGACAGATCGCCAGACACATAAATATGCTATTGCCCACGGTGGGCACATTTGTGTTTTTCACCTACATTTTTATTTATGTTGAGTATCTATTCTCACAGGAAAAAGTGACCATTAAATAAATCCAAAACATTCACCTATAAAAGTGCTTTTTAAGTTTTTTGCAATTTGCTACGTTTATTCATCTATATATTCACTTATCTACTGAGAACATACTTCATCCCAGGCACTGGTGCTGGGTGCAGAGAATACAAAAACAAGTAGTGTACCTGGCCCTTTTTCTCCTGTGGCTCACTGTCTAGTGTGGCTTGTAGATGAGCTCACCGAGCTCATATAACGTGGTAAGTATTTAATGAAGAAAGATAAAGGATTCTTGAAGAGCACGGGAGATCCTCTCCCTCTGGCCAGGGGAATAAAAGAAAGCTGTATAGGATGGGAATCCTGGGTTCTGCATTGCACAAAATGCAAGATAGAGAACAATCCAGTGATGGATCCTAGGAGATGCAGCTGGGTCTGAACTTTATTCTCCACCTCTGCCACCCCCGACTATAACTTAAACCCAAACTCTTCTCTCCTTCGCATCTTTCTTATCTGATTCCCAGTATAGGGAATCTCAACTCCATCACTTATGCAGAGCTGTTAAATACAGCTGCCAAAACCCTGTGTCTCAGAATTATCATTCACTCATTCATTTAGCATATATATTTATTAAGCACCTAGTCTGTATCAGATACTTTGCTAGGGACCGGAGAGTAAAAATTAAGTATCCGTGATAGGATATTATGGAAGACAAACATAAGTCACTATAATAAAATATGTTTAAAAATTAAATATTTCAAAGGAGAGCTTGTAATAATGGCAGCCAACATATAGTGGCAGATTTCTGGAGGAAGTGGAAGGTATACTGAGATATTAAGGATGAGGCAAAAAAGGGGCAAGTTAATTAAGGAAAAGGTGGAAGGACCATGCCTGGAAAGGCACATGCCAAAGGCCCATGGACTCAGACTTCAGCAGGTGGGGCCAATAGAGCAACATTTTAAACCCTCCAGGTGGTCTGGGTGTTCGCTCAGACTCGACAAGCTCTTGCTATCCCTGGGTTCATGTTTTACAGGATTGTTGTGAATAAATAGCGTCTTATAAAAGTCTTTTGAAAAGTAAAAAGAAAAGCTTCATGCAGACAGTGTGTTGGGTATACAACAGCCCTCAATAAGCAAAAGTAAGAGTTGTACTCATTAAAAACAACTAACCCTTGATATGACTATAACTTTGGGGAGTTACTCATATTTCCAAGCAAGATCAACATTTCATGTGACTTTAGGCACAGTGATATGACTCACTATTATACAGCTTCTACATTTTCCATTTAAGAGGTGTTGTACCTCAACATGAACAAAAAATGTTGCGTAGGAATTGGTGTTTGAGAGTGAGGGAGGATGCCAGGTGAGTAGGATGAGCCTTGGAATTAACAGTGAGGCTCTCACTACTTGCCAAAAGAAATTGGAACTTGCAGTTGTGGATTAAGCATTTAAAAAAAGAAAAAAAAAAGTCATATGATCCTGTATGTTCTGTCTCAGGCCTAGAGGTCATATTAAAGTATGAAATAGACAGAGGAGCATTTCTTTTCCATTAAAACAAGGAAGTGTGAAAAAGTAAGCACCCAGAAGCTTGATCAAGCACCAGTGAGAACTAGCTGTGGTTTTCACTGTCATATTTAGACCTTTAGGTCTAAACATGCAGTAACCAAACTAGTCAATTTTTGTAACTTTGCTGTTATAAATAACTTAAGGTAGATTCAAACAGGACAGCTAGAGCTTTACAGGGTTGGGCTAATAAGATATACAACATCCAGTGAAATGGCTATGGTGGAAATGCCAACCTTAGTTTAAGAAGGAGGTGCACAGTGACCTTGGTCCCTCCCATTTCTAGGGGAGTCTGTGGCGGGGGCATCCTCCATGCAGGAGCAATCAGACACTGGAGGTAAAGAGCTGAAGCAGATGCTCCACAGTAGGATTCACTTGGGCACAGTGATGTGGTATCATGGGAATTGGAGTCCTAGACTTCAGTATGAATCCTACTTGAATTGTAACTGAATGAGTAACTTAACCTATCTGTGTCTGTTTTCTCACATGTTAACGAGGCTAAAAACAGTTATGGTAAGAATCAAATGAGACATTGAAGTTAAGATTAAAGTGCCCCGCACATGCACAGAAAAATTCCAAATGATTTATGTAACTCTGCTCCCCCTGCCACCAATACCAAGGAGGTGAAACCTAACTCCATCCCTCGTAACTGTGGGTGGCCTATAGTGACTTCTTTCCGAAGAGTATAAAAGTCAGAGGAATCAAAACTTTATGATGGAGAATCCTGACAAACCCTACCTTAGCCAAGTGATCAAGGCCAACATCAGTATCGGCCATGATAAATCATGTAGACCAGAGGTCCCCAACATTTTTGGCACCAGGGACCAGTTTCATGGAAGACAATTTTTCCACAGACAGTGGGGCGGAGCTCAGGAGGCAATAGTGATGCCAGAGATGGGAGTGGCTGTATAGAAGCTCCGCTCTGCTCGTCTGCAGTTCACCTCCTGCTGTGCGTGGCCCCACAAAAAGATCAATTGTATTTCTTTATGGTATTAATGAGCATGTGCACACTGAAATTAGGAGTACCGTTTCTAATTGCTCAAAAATCAAATACTTAGGTATAAATAACAAAACATAAGACAATGAAAAATGCCATCAAAGATTAAAGTGGAGAGACATTCTACATGGATGTATTGGAAGATTCAACATAGTCAAGATGTCAGTGACATCCTGATTTATACACAGGTTTATGCAATTCCTATCAAAATCCCAGCAAGATTTAGTGTATCTATAAATTCCAAATTTAGCATTATTCTAAAACATATGGAAAGGCAAAAGAATTAGAATAGCTAAAACAATCTTGAAAACAAAGAATAAGTTGAGATGAATTTGTCTACTCGATTCTAGGAGTTATTATATAGCTAGAGTAAGCAAGACTGCATGGTATTGGCAGAAAGGTGGACACATAGATCAATGCAACAGAACAGAGTTCAGCAACAGACCCGTATACGTATGCTGAAATGATTTTGGACAAAAGTTCAAAACCAATTCAGTGGAAGATAGCCTTTTCAATAAATGATGCTGAGCTAATTGGACAGCAACAGGTAAAAAGATGAACTTAGACCTAAGTCACATACTTTGTTAAAAATTAACTCAAAATAGGTCATGGACAATCTCAAACCATGAAACTTTTAGGAAAAAATAAAATCTTTAGGATCTAGCATCAGACAAAAAGTTGTAGACTTGGTACTAAAAGCGCAACGGGGGGCGGGGGGGAATCAAGAAATTGGACCTCATCAAAATTAAAAACTTCTGTTCTGCAAAGGTCTCTGGTTAAGAGAATTAAACCATTTATCCCAGGGTATAGGCTGGGATGATATATTTGCAAGCCACATATGTCACAAAGGATAAAGAATATATAACGAATGTTCAAAACTCAACATTAAAGAAATTTAGAAAATAGGCAAAAAGACATGAAGAGACATTTCACCAAAGAGTATACACAAATGATGAATAAGCCCATAAAGATATTTGAAGTTAGCCATTAAGAAAATAAAAGTTAAAAAATAAAGTGACAAAATCCTATACTGACAAGGATGCAGAAAAGCCAGATCACTTATATTGCTGGTGGGATGTTTCTTAAATAACATGTAACTACCATATGACCCAGCAATTGCATATCTGAGCATTTATCCTAGAGAAAAAAAAAAAAAAACTGCATTCACACAAGAACCCGTACACAATGCTTACAGTAGCTTCATTCATACTTGCTTCAAAGAAAAGATAACCCAGATGTCCTTTAATGGGTGAGTGGTTAAACTGTGGTAGATCCATAGTATACCACTCATCAATAAAAAGGAATGAGCCTTTGATATGCCCACCGACCTAGAATGAATCTCCAGAGAAACATGTTGAGTGAAAAATGAAAATTCTAAAAGGTTACATACTGTATCATTCCATTTATGTAACATTCTGGAAGTGACGAAATTATATAAATACATAGCAGATTAGTGGTTACCAAGAGTCATACAAGGGTTACAGTTATGGGAGGGAAGCAGGTGTGGTTATGAAACAGCAACATGAGGGATCCTTGTGATGGATTATTCCTAGTCTTGACGGTATCAATGTTGACATGCTGCTTGTGATGAACATATTACCGTAGGAAAAACTGGGTAAGTGGTACAGGGGACATCTTCATATTGTTTCTTACAACTTTGAGTAAATCTACACTTATCAGAAATGAAGTTTAAGTAAAGCAATTACCTTGAATCTTAATATACCACTTGTACAAATAAATTCAACTGAAATTTACTTTATCAGGCAAAGTTAGTTATTACAAGGGGTCTAATGATGAGTGTGAAGATTTGTCTGCTACAAAATTATTTGTCTGCTATAAAAGGCATGGAAGACATATTGCATGACTCAATAACAAGGCCTGGAAAACTTGTCCTTAGTCCCAGTTGTAGCATTAACCTCATTGGCAGAGGAATTGCCATGGACGTGTGCTGTTAAGATTTGGGGCTGCTTCCAGATTACTCTCGACCACATGCCTTAAGTGGAAGTAACTTTTTCCAACTTTCCAAGAAATGTATATAGTCATTTGTCACTTAATGACCAGGATATGATGAATTGTCATTAGGCAATTTCATCCTTGTGTGAGCCTCCATAGAATGTACTTACACAAACCTAGATGGTATAGCCTACTAACACACCTAGGCTACATGGTATGGCCTATTGCTGCTAGAACCTGTACGGCATGTAATGTACTGAATACTCTAGGCAATTGTACCACAATAGTAAGTATTTGTATATCTAAGCATAGAAAAGGGCATAGTAAAAATACAGTACTATAATTATAGATAGGGTTTCCAGCTGATTTGTTCATGATACGTAAACTTTAGCTTCTTTTTATTGAGGAATAGTTTTACGTGATTTATACCCATCTCACCCGAGTGATCAGTTCGGATCCTGGTTAGACTACTCACTACCTGTGCGACATCGGGCAGGTAATTTAATCTCTGTCCCTTTCTTTCCTCATGTGAAAAAATGAGAATAAAAGCCCATTTCCTCAGGGGTTTGATATGAAAATCAAATGAATTAATATTGTGAAGCACACAAAACGTTGTTCAACAGTATTTGTTAAATAAATTCACACTTTTGCCTTGGATAGTTTATGAGATCAAAGTCACTAAAAAAACTCCACTTTTGTAACTTCTAGTCCAACACACAAATTTATATGCCTAGTTGCAAATGGTCTCAAGGAATTCGAGTACTTTTATGAGAAAATAAAGTGAAGTTAAAATACCCGTTTTTAAAACATGTGAATGCTTCAATTTGTCAAAATGTTGTTCTTTAAACATTCAGAAGATTTTTTTCCAGTTTCAATCCACACATTTCAGGATGAAACCTCCCAAGCTGTATTTTAGTAGAATTATTTTGTCAGTGTCAAGAATGTGGATGTTTGAATTAAATCCATCCACTGAGCATTTGCTGTTTGCCAGCACCCCCACCCTGCACCAGCATGTTTTGGACCAATGAACTCTCTGGGACATATTAAAACAAAAACAAACAAACAAAAAAATCAACTATGATGTGTTAAATCAGAAAAGTAGGATAAAGGTATTTTTAAAAACACATGCAATTACTCAAAGCTCTAGATATGACATTTGTGCTGTTGATTTGCTGAACAGCACAGTTCATAACCAGAAAATTTGGACCCCCTCACTATCAACTTAGAACAATGTCATTTCTCAGAGTGACAGTAGAATGCATGCTTAAAGATAGTAAGTTCATTAATCTTACCCTCCTCACATTTCAAATGAATGAGATGTGAATAAGTGACTCAAAATGATAAAAAGGAACTTGCCACCAGATGTCTCCACTTTGTAAGGCAAATTAACAAAACAAAGACATTCAAAAGAAGGGTTGATTTAGGGCAATGTTTTTGTCAGGGGATGATCTGCACCCACTCATGACATTTAGGGTAGTACCATCATTTAGTGGGTAGAGCCAGGTTTGCTGCTAAACAACCTACAAGGCACAGAACAGTCCTTTGTGATAAAGAACCATCTATCCCAAAACATCAGTAGTGCTGAGGATGAGAAACCCTTTTTAGGGATATTTGATTCGCTGGTTGGCATTATAATTCACCAGGCCTCCAACCAGCCTTTTTCCCCCCTCTCTTTTTATGTGAGATAGTAAAAAGATAAGAAAAAAATGGATATGAAACTAAACCCTGCTTTCTTCCAGCACCCTGCAGATCTATTACAGGCCCAATATTATTTATAATTTCCTTTTTACTTGACTGTCCTCACCAGGAGGTGATGTCTCATTGAGGGCCTGACCAAGGTCATTTCTGTCTCCATCTCCGTATGCCTAGTGCTTAGTCGATTGCATAGCATGTAGTAACCCCCCCCATAAACATTTGTCAAATGATTTCATGAATCAATCATAAGGTATAGACTCTAAATGGAGCAAGAGTAAACTCCACATTTAAAGAGGGTATGTTCAGGACCAGGCTGGGTGTGACGGAGGAGCGTGGCATTAGCACAGTCAAGGGGTAGGGGTAACAGGTGGTGTAGGTCGTTGGGAAGAAAATTGAGATGTCAGTAAAATTTTGAAGATGTCAGGCAAGAAAATTATATACAATTAAGTTATTCAGAATTCCTCCTTGAACAAACTGCTTGAAAATACCATCTAGACATTGATTTTGATCTAAACAAACTTCAAATAAGAAGACTGCCAAGAGAACTAATTGATGACAAACACTAAATATATGTTTTGATTCAAATATAAGTACCTAATATCTAACTACAAAAATTGTGTTTAGAATATACATACCTGAGAAAGTAATATAATGAATAGAAGGTAGAAGGAATTGGAAAGTGTTAGAGTCCTTATATATACAACTGAGTAAATCAAAACTATAAAGTTAAAAATGACTATAGATTCTTATTTATAACCTAATTTTTAGGGATATTGAGGGGAACTATTTTGGGGTAAAATCATTTTGTTTGCCTTTGAATGATTCTCTTGAGTTTGTTTCTGTTAAATTTGACTCCGTATCTTTTATATTTAAAAGCCATCTGTATTTTAACATTTCCTTAGGAGTATCTCTTTTCTTCTCCCATTCATCACCCATCAACCCATTTTATCCATCTGTCCGTGTAGGTTTATAGAAAGACACCTAGAATATTGCTTACGAAATGTTACTTTATGCTTTTCTTGCATGGTTGAATTTAGATAGGTTTTTAAGTTTTACATTTTCTTTTTCATAATTTTATAATGAGTATTATTGTTTTAGAAAAATAAACAGTGGACACTTTGTTTTCAACTTTATTTTTTAAATTTGCTCAGTGTACTGAGATTCAAATGCTACTCTTCTGGAAGCAGCCTCACAGACACAACCAGAGATGTTTTACCAGCTATCTGGGCATCTCTTAGCCTAGTCAAGCTGACATGTAAAATTAAACTATTAAGTGGTTAATTATGACTAGTAGTGGTATGAATGTTTTTCTTTCCTATATTCTTTTGTATTTTTTATTTTAAAAAGTTAAATTTCCCATGAGGGAACAACTTAGCAACTTATTCTACAGGCTGTATGTAGAAAGATTGGATGAATCACAGAAGACCTTCCTGAGGACAAAGGCAGAGACAGAAAAATAAGGAAACCCCGAATATGGACCCACATTTGGCTGAACCCAAATCACCTAACTCCTGGTAATAAGGGCTTATACAACCAGATGTTCTTTTTAACTTGTACTCCCCCCCTTTGACTCCTAGGCCAAGGGGTGGTTTTGTGGAGTCTAAGAAATACACAGAGCTGGAAGAAAGTGACTTAGAACCAAAGTCAAAGGAAACCATGCAAGTAAATACACTTTATTAAGCTTCATCTGTCACAAAGGAATGAAACAACTCACACTCGGGAGTGATCGAGGGGCACCAGACTTCGTGCTGAGCTCAGTCATTTCTCAGCTGTTGAATATTGTCACGCATCTCTGTTCTTTTCCTTGTCTCTAAAATGAAGCCTCCTTCACTCCCTTTAGATTCATCTATTATGCAGAGAGATGTTATTTAGTTGTTCTTTTAGAAGAAGTGACTAATACATGTGCACAGGCTAGCTTTTGTGCTAACTGGGTTTATTTGTCTGCGTCAATGAACTTACAAAGGCTTCCTCTTGAAAAGGCAAGATCTTCTATGGACAGGTCAGGGAAGAGAACTTCAAACATGCAAAATTACTGCATGTTACAAACTAACTCCATAGACCATCTAAGGGCAAAGTGTTCAGCAACCAACTTTGGAGCAGAGCTGCTGAAAACCCTTCACTCCTAAGGACATCGATTTATGTTGAACATAACACTGAAGGAATTTGTCAATTTTAATTGGCAATATAGAATAAAAGAATCCTATCATATCTTCTTGGTGAATGACTGGATAGTGTGTGAGTTAACTGGATACTTTTGGAATTCTTTTCTTTACTGAAAGGGATGTGACCCTGTCACCCTGAGCTTAAAACCCTTCACTGTATGTTGGTGGCCTTTGGTCATCAATGTACTGCTATAGACTGGTGAGGATTCCAACGGAAAACTAAGGATAATGGCTCAAATTCATTCTTCCTGTGAAGGAGTTCTCTAGCCGGCACCCTTTCCTCAAATCATGTCAAGTATTCAGCACGAACAATGGTGGCTACATTTGCCATGTTGTGTTGTAACCATCTATCTTCATTCACTAAGACTGTGTTCTTGAACACAGGTATTGTGTCTTCTTCATTTTTCTACCCCAATTGCTAGGCATAGTGCTCAAGAGGTATTAGATGCTTAACAAGGGCTTATAAAAGGAATGGGTGGGAGAATAGTAGATACACAAATGCTTTAAATACTAGAGGCTTAACATGAAGAGGCAAATTCTCTACCTTCTTTTAAGCACCATGCTCAGTTAATCGTCTGGGGGCACCAATGTAGAGAACCTGCCACAAATATCTACATGAGAAGAGACATTTGGTGTGGGGGGGGTTCCTGAATTAGAAAGAGCTGTGGCTCGATCCCTCCCCACAGAGGTTTCACCCGAGTGATGATCTACCTGAAACATTCTCCTATCACAAGCGATTTATTTATCCTGCTTTGTTCTCTCTTCTCCACAGTACTTAAAAATAAAACATCAATTAATCTTATATTCTGATTGGCAAGACAGATACAAGTTCTATGAAGGCAGAAATTTGGTCTGCTTTAATCACTGTTCTCTCCCCAGTGCTTAGAATAGTTCAATGGATACAGTAGGTGTACAATACTTATCTGTTGAATATGATTGTGGCAGAATATTCCACCAGAACCAAGTAGTCTGGGCATCATGTAACACAAGGTAGGATATATGCCTATACTCACCCTATCTAGGGAACAGCAGACATCTTAAATGCACCTCAATTTATACCTGCAATTGCTAAGACATAAGAATTTGATGCGTATTTCATTTCTCAGTTTTACAGATCCGTTTCCTAGGAAAGCGTGCAAGACTATACCTGTTTTGTTGTGGTGCTGGTGTTTCCCGTTATTAAAGTGGCCCCCTAAATTCACTGTCCACTGCAAACTGATGGAACAAGGCTGAAATTTTGTGGACGATAATGTCCCTGGGATGTAGGTGCAGTTTAGCAATTCCTATTGCTACAGTGATGCTGCTGAGGCTCAATGAAAAATAAGATGAGATTATTAGAGGTGTGTCCCGAGCCAGTGAGTGGCAGCCACAGAAACCTTGTTTACTTTTCAGCAGAGTTTAGCTCAGACTCCTCCAGCCCAGCCCACCCTTTGTTTTGAATTCCTGGAGTAGGGGGAGCCACTGGTCTGCGCGATTTGATCCTGGGACTGTTTTCCGTTAGCTGCGTCGTAACTGATATCAAACCCAGGTCTATGCTCTGCTGGCTTCGAGCGTTGCTGGCCACGTTACCTGCCTACGTGGGAGTCTCTTGCTTCATTGTGTGATGCTCTGGGGGATTTCTGAACTCTGATCCAGTTTTCTCCCTACCTTTAGGATTCCCCACCCCCTTCTAGACTATAAGTGTAACAATTACAGTCTTGTCTCTTATACACCGATGTCAACTTTGTTTTCCCCAGTTTTCCTTTTCTATCTTTGATGGTTTGAGTTTTTTCTAATTGCGAGAATAAAAATATACTCCAGGCACCACTGTCCTAGGCTGCATGGTTTTGTTTTCAGTGACATTTGTGTTGCTCCCTGGTTGACTCTATCCATCTCACGCCCCTGATGACACGGTCGTCACCATATCTTAGGTATCTTGTTCATTTGCTGGGCAGGAACAGCTGTCAGACATTGCATTTGATCGTTTTTCAGAGAAAAAGTCCTGACTTTGAAATTATATTTTAAAAGCTCTTTAGATGTCCGAGTCTACATTTCTTTCCCTTAAAAGGGAATAGAAAAGAAAGGATGTGTTGGATATATAAAAAGTCAACACTGCTTTCTTCCCTTGCCCACCCTGCCTCACCCTTTCCTGTCTCTAAGTGCCCTGTCCACGAGGGAAGCAACGTGGGCATGTGCTTTGAACTCATGTGGTTGGAAAGAGGAGGGAAAGGAACATGATCTTATCTGAGACCTTGGTTATCAAAAGGTGCTAGTTGGATAAGACTAGGCGATCAGAAAATTCCGAGGTCAGTATATGCTAATCTCGGGTGACCAACTTGTCCCAGTTTTCCTGGGAGGTTCCCAGTTTTAGAATGGAAAGTCGGACATCCTGAGCAAGCCAGGATGGTTGTTCATCCTACGGCATTATTCAAACAACTCTGAGTGCCTACTCTGTGCCTCATATGTCCTTTAAGGCAACTCACCTGCTTTGGCCAGCCAGTCCTTTAGCCTGTCCTCATCTGTATTCGTCCTTATGTTTACATAAGCCTTCAGAGGTTGCCCTTTTGTTAACGATTTCACATTCACGTCTGGCCTGGGTTGCCTTGAATGTTTGACCCTCTGCTAATTTGATTTTATTCTGACACAACCTTGGGCATCCAGAGATCCAAAATGAAAATACTGTTGGAAGTGACAATGAAAATTGGATGTGGGCAAATTCTAGCGAAGACAACTTACAATGAAAGAGTATGGATTGTGGAGGTAGCAAGGTTGAGCTGTGCTCTGCCACGTCACGCAGAGGGTGCCACGGATTTTTACAAAGGCCGTTAGAATGTCAAAAGCAGGCGTTTTTTTCCTTCAGTCTGAGCTTCAAGCTAATATGGGCATTCAGCTAAATCTCTCCCAGGTGCTCAAACAGTATGTGGCTTAGGATTTCAGAGGTAATTATTGCTGAATGTGTTGCATGGCCAGCACACCTGCCAGGTAGATGTTATGAAAGGCTGTGCAGGGGGACACCAAGAGAATTTGGAGGACAATTTCTCCATCACAAGACCCCTTAGAAAGCCTATTAAGGCCATCAGAAGCCAGGTATGCAGTTGAACATAATTCTTAACACGGGTAACGATACAAATGAGGCAGTGGTTCTAGGTCAGAGAAAATCCCAGAATTAACCTGAGAAATTCAAGCTCCATTGTACTATTTCTTGTCCTGCGATTGACTCAAAGCGAGTTATCCTGTAGAAAAGCTGCATATTTACATATTTAGATCCTGGCTTGGATAAGCAAGAGAAATGTATGTTCTGGTCTTCTGCAATGAAATTGAGACAGGGCACACATGGTTCAATGTGCTCATTTATTCATTGCAAATATGACTATGTAAACCTCCCAGGTAATTCACTGGGCAAATGACCTGGAAAGAAAATAGAGCAAAATAATACCAACAAAAAGGCAGCATCCTGTCCTGACAGAGTTTCAGTTCTGGTGGGAGAATCAGAAATTTAACCAAATAATTAACCCAAGTTAACATAAAATCACAAATGTGATGACACCATGGAAGGAGAGGTACCAGGATTTCTAGAAGCATGTAATAGAAGCATTTGAACCCGTCAGGGGGCTTTCCCTGAGAAGCTGAACTTAGACTGAAGGCTATGATGGCACTAGTAGCTCTGCCTGCATTTTCTCCATCTCAATAAATTTTGTAGGGAGACATCCTTTCAAGCCCTCAATAGTCTTAATGAGGAATGTTCAATAACCTTAGGAAGAATATCTTAACAGTAACCTTAGGAGAAATATGCCATCATCATCAGTAACGTTAGGAAGAATATTCTGTTAAAATTGTAGAACATAGGTTCCCTGAGCCACCTCTCTTTTCTACCTCTATTCCCCGGAGGTACTGCAACAGTCCTAGTCTTGCGAAAAGTAGCACCTCAGGTATTAGCTGAATGAATGTTCCCATTATGCAGATTTTTTAAGTGTGGCCTAGAAAGGTTAAGTAGTATGCTTAGAAGAGTACAGCTAGTAAGCGAGAGCATTGTTAAAACCAAGCTGTCTCGAGAACAAAAGAGGGAAAGGGAATGGCATTCTGTTGAGAGGGCACAGCAAGTACCCAATGCATATTCCTGCGGAGGACAAGGGTTTGCTGTCTCTCCTATACAGCCCTGAAGGGAAGGACCTACAGCTCTTGCTACCGGTGACGTGCATTTCCCTCTGAAAGCAGAACCGAGGAGCGTCTTACACCTTCACAGGCAAGACGCATGTGGTATCAGCAAATGGTAGAGAGGGCCGTGGTGCTTTGAGACACGGGCCCTCCAGATGACCTGTCTTGCTGATGAAAGTACTGGTAAACATGACCAGCCTCCTATCTCCAAGGACCGAGGTCTCTGCCTCTGGATGGCTTGCTGACAATTCCTCTTGGAAAATCTTGTGAGCACCTTTTGAAAGCCACACAGCACAGAGAAGCTTCCTTACAGCACAAGCACAAAAGCTGAAAACCTTGAGGCTTCGCCCACGCGGATTAAATAAAATGCTTTAAAGTGACTCTGAGGCTACTTATAAAAAACAATTTGCATAAATTGATGTACTATTTGAGGAGGGTAGAGAGGGTGGTTTTAATTTTTTCGAAAACTTTTTCTTAGTTTTAATAGCAGCAGCGGCCTCGAAGCAGCAACTCATTTTAATAAAACCCGCTTGTAAATTTATCGAGACAGACTCCAATTGACCCTATTTCAGGCAAATCTCTGGGGCCTCCCACCTACAATTGTGTGAGTGCTGAAGAGCCTCGGATTGCGAATTCCTGGAGGAGTCCACTCTCCATGACTCATGCTTCCTGGGCCCCGAGATGCTTCAATTCATTCCAGGAGAGATTTAATGGCTAAAAGTATTCACGGTTTTGCTAAAGATCTAAGCAGTGCTTACGAGTTTTGCCTTGATGAAAATGACCCCTGGAGGACTGGGGTGCCAACATACAGTAACACACACACACGACATATACACTAAGCTTATCAACGTGGCCCAGATGGGAAAGATGTCAAAAATGTAGAACAGCTTTTATGTAGTTGTGTGTTTATCTTATTCAGCTTGCTTTCGTTACTGTTTTTGAAGAGGTGATATATATGGTAGATATTTCAAACAGATTAAGATTCTTTTCAAATTAGAGATCACTCTCCCATGTCAGCTGGTTTTCCCTTTACCCTCTAAAAGAGAACAATTTCTTCTGAATTCCTCTAGAAATGTCAACGTTTTTCATCCTCTAACATACTTTTTCCCTATGTAAATGGCACATGGACACCATCATGTATCTTGATTTTTATGTATCTGAGATAGTCCGCTTCAATAATACCAGCAAACACACCCATATGTATAGTATTATGTTCTAAACCTAACACTTTTCTAAATTCTTTTCAGATAATCCTTACAATATCCTCTGAGACAGGTACTAACCCCATCAGTTAGCAAGACAAGGAAAAGCTTGTGTGGCCCAGCAAAGTGACTAAAAGCAGCTTAAAGTTACACAGGAGGAAGTAGAGATTCCAGTCCAAGTAGTTTAGATGCCTTGCCCCAATTTTGCAGCATTACCTTTCAGTGTGCAAATGATGCCTCTCATCCAGGTGTATCTTGTTTTCAGAGCTGCATAATATTCCTTTGCTTAGATGTAACAGTTTATTCCATGCACTCTTAAGGATGTCTTAAGGGTTTTTCCCCATGGTTTGCTATTATAAGCAATGTTTCAATTTTGATAATTCACTACATGTTTTGTACCCATTTGTAATATCAATTCATCAGTTTACAGTAGTGGATTTACTCATTTTTAAACACCAAAAGCTTATTTCTTCTGATAGGGAGATATGGAGAGGGTTTCCTGCAACAGGACATTTAATGTGTCTACTTTTGCAGCCAATTCAAAATGGCCCCAAAGTGCAAGTGCTTACTGAGTACTTATTAAATGAAAGAATTAAAATAGACAAAAGCTGCCATTTTTAAAGTACTGTCACAACGCATGAAGTATTTTGATTTACATGATCTCATTAAATGTAAACAAAGCAGCCATTATCCTCATTTTATAGATCAGGAATGTGAGATCCAGTGGCTTACTCAGTTTCAAATGTAAGGAGTAGCAGAGCCATCTCTAAACTTCAGCTCTTTGGAATCTAAATCTATGCACTATTTCTTCTTGGTCTGACCTCAGCAGGTGGTTGGCCCAGGGCTTGCCCCACTTGGTTCACATTTGTATAGAAGTAATGCCAATTTGCAGAAAAAAATGTCAAGTACAATAATCAATAGTCATATCTAACATGCGCTAACCATGTATCACATGGGAGACAGAGGTAGCCACCTGGCGCTGCACTACCCCAGTACTGTTAGGAGTCATCCTAGGCGGCTCATGCTACTGTTGTTGCCACTTCGCAGGTTAGAAGAAAACCGAAGCTAAGCAGAATTTAGTAACTTACCCAATATCATAAGAACTAGTAAGTGACAGAAGACTCAACTGCAGATCTGTCTCCAAATCCCGGAATCCTTACACTACACTTTTCTACTAGAATTTAAAATAAGTGTGATGACAGATACCTTTTTAAGACCTTGAAGATGATAGGTATGGGTTGTGCCCATTCCTGAATGCATTTTTATATCCCCTAAGGCTTTTCTGTCCTTTACTTTCAAGAGTCTTCAATATACCCCTTGGGAAATCTGTCTCTGCTTCTATTATAATAAGATCTATCATATAGCAAATATTCAGTTTAATAAATAACTACATGTTTTTTAAATGACAAACTCACCAGAATTGGCCTTTATTTAATAATCACAAACACCAAGCTTATGAATATTTCATGCTCACTCATTTCTGCTGAGTGTAAGGATCCTGCATTTCTATAGCTCCAGATTATACAGGGAGCAATGGAAAACATATGTTTTGTGTGTTTTCTTTAACAATTTGATGATGGAAGAACACCTGGCAGTGTTGGTGATAATGTAAGAAATGGTCGCCTTTTGTTATTTGAGTGCTTGAAATAAAAATCTCAAATGGCAAGTTGTAATCCAAACCAGAGTAATTATAGAGGGCGGTATAAAAAGGTATACATTTTAAATTCATAAATCTAAATGAGTCTCTCCGCAAGTAAGTAAACTTTATCCAGTTTTCCACAGCAACTACCCCCATCAACACCATCACCCAAAATGCTGATGACATTGTGCTACTCCGATGTTGGAAACTTTCAGTTTGGGGTTCAATTTGTTCCTGCTTTTTTCAATCAGTGAATGTTTGAGTTGTTAGAAGTGATCAAGGAGAAGCACACAGTCGATGGGTGTGCACAACAGGACATCTAGACGAATGGTGGTGACACAAAAGACTACCTCCAAGGATGAATGTTTAAACCTGGATGAGGGTGTCAGTAGTTTAGCAGGCAGAACGGTGCAACTCTAAAGGAGGTTACAGTCATTGCAACAACCCACAGGAAGCAGGCACTTTTCTAGAAATTGGAGGGTGACAATAGCATAGTCATGAGGAGAGCAGCAGCATGAGGTGGGCAGCGGCCAGATTGTGCAGAGCCTCGTAGAGCATGTTGAAGGGTTTGGACACACTCACCCAAGAATAGTCACAAGCTATTGAGGGATGTGAGGCTAGGCAGAGACAGGATCTGATTCATGCCTGTAAAGATTATTCTGGCCGGGAGAATAGAAAAAGCAAAAAAAGGAGAGAGAACTTAGGACCATCAATGCAGCAGCCCAGATAAAGATTATGTTGGCCTGGAGGTCTGGACTGGAGGAGCGACAGTAATCTGCAAAGAGGTGGGTGGACTTGAAAGCTGTTATGGAAATGAAACACAGGTCAAAGTGATTGATTCGGTGTTGGCAGTAAAACGAAGAGGATGTCAAGATTGACTCAGGTGCGTGACTTAACAAATTGGAGCAATCATGAGAGTCTGTTTTAGACTTTGTTATTTCAAAATTCTGTTTTCTTTCCTGGAAGTGTTTAGCCAGAAGAGAAACATAGGCAAGACCACTTTGGAATTGTGCTTAGTAACACACCACTAAGACTGGCGCCCTCACCTTCGTGGTGAGGACGGCTCCGATCTTACTGCCCCACTCTCAGTCCGTGCTACAGTGTGGGTGGACATGGAGTAGGTGTCCCAGTCTACACGCACAGGTAAGTATTCCTAGCTGGGTGACAAGAATCTCGAGGACGAAGGCTGTCCTTCCTCTAGCCTTCTTTTCCCCATTCTTTGTCTCCTTCTAAACTTTGACCCTAAGTTTCTGATTTGTGAGTTATTTTACAGAGTTAGACAAATTGATGCTAAACTTCACGTGGAAAAACAAGTATACAAAAATAGCCACGAAAAAAAAAAAAAAAAATAACTGAAAAAGAAAACCTGTCGGGGGGTCTAGCTCCAGTAGACATTAAAACATACTCTATAAAGCCTCTGTAATAACATCAGTGTGGCACAGGCACGGGAACGACAGCCCAGTGGAGAAGTCCAGAAATAGTCCCAAGTGCCTATGGAAATGTGTATCATGAAGGTGGCATCTCCAAACACCGAGGTAAAAAAGGGATTTTTAATAAAAGGTCTTGAGACAACCAGGAAGCCATTTGGAAAAAATTAGATTGATATTTCATACTACATACAAGAACAAGCTCCAAATTACATATCTAAATGTAAAAGTGTGAAACTATCCAAGTTCTAGAAAAAAAACATGGGTAAACTCCACTTTATGGTGTAGAGAAAGGCTTTTAACCATGATTCCAAACCCAAAGGAAATAGAATGAAAGATTGCAATTAGCTACATGGAAAAAATGTAAATGAAATCCAAGGACAAAACCAGAAAACATGTACAACATGTGCCACAATCAAAGCACTAACATTGCCATATGTATGCCACCAATATGCAACAAACTTAGAAACTGAGGTGCAAAGCACCAAAAACCTGATTTTTGAAAGCAGAGAAGGACAGGGACAATTCACCTGTATACACGGTCCATAAATATATGAACCAATCACTCGTAATTAGAGAAGTGAAAATTCTGACATAGAATTCACTACCCATCAGACCAGGAAAAATTAAAGTGTATGGCAAAACATCCTGTCGCTGAGGCTGGGGGAAGACTGGGACTCACACACTGCTGGTGGGAGCACCTGCAGCTGGAACCCCTCAAGAGGGGAATTTGGCAAGAATCTAGCAGAACTGCAGATGCCCCTCCCTTCTGCATGCAGTTCCTCTCCTAGGAATCTACCCAGAAGACGCATTCTCAGCAATATGAAAACACACGCACTGGGTTATTCATTGCAGCACCGCTTGTAATGGCAAAGATTTGGAAAAAACCTCAATGCACATACATGGGAGAGTAGTTGAATACACAATGGCACCTTCTCAAAATGCAATATTGTACCTTCGGTTAGAAGAATGAGGAAGAGTTCTAGAAACTAGGAGTGATTTCCAGAATACATTGTCAAATGAAAACAAAGCACAGAAAGTTGTCTAGAGTTTATTCTCCTGCATGTAAGAAAAGAAAAGGGCTGTAAGAAAATACATATTCATCTGCTCATTTGTGCAAAATAAATGCAGAGTGAATAAGACATTAGATTGGTTATCTCCATGGGGTGGTTGGGAAAACGGTTGAAAGAAGAGAAGAATGAGAACAAGGCAGCAGGAATAAGAAAGGGGAGATACTTCTGAGTATGTCTTGTGGCATTATTTTGACTCTCAGAATCATGGTAATAAAAAATACACAAAGATATATAAGCAAAAAACATAAGCATATAAGCAAAATCAGCCAGGATGTGAGGCAAACCCAACACCAGAATATAAACAGTAATAGATGAACCTAACTGCATTACAAATGAATAATACAACCTCATTGAAGGGGCAGAGTAAAAAACTCAACTTTAGAAAACGCCCAATTTTGACTGAATACTGTAAGGCTAAAGGCTAAAAAAACATGTGTAAAAACGCTGGGCTTTAGTTTGTAGATCTGTTTTTCATGGAAGTATGAGTTAGCAATTCAGAAGTAATTTTACGTATGTACTAGGATTAAGTAAATAGATCGTAGAAAACAGCTAAGTTTCCCCACTGTGAAACAATTTCCAATTAATAAGAAGGGAGGAAAAAGACTCTCAGATTACTACACTTGGATTTGTAAACTCACTCCTAAGGAACTACCTTATTCCCCCCTTCCCTATTTTTCTTGTCTGAATAGTGTTTATCACTTATCAAATACACTAGAAATACATAGCTTGATTGTCTGGCAATTAAGTTCCACAAAGGCAGAGATTATTTTGTTCACCTTTCTGTTTCTAGCACATAAAACGGTGTCTATGTAGAATAGATGCTCAAATATGTGTTAAAATATGAAGTCTGCTTTATTGCTCTATTTACTATTTCTGTGTATCAACTATGCATGTGTATTTGTATGTGTATTTATGCCTCTAATTTTTTCTAGAGATTCAGGAATTGTAAGGTTATCCAAAATCTAATAGGAAAATAGTTCCAAATTTTAGGATGCGTGGGAATACTTCTGAAGTATGCTAAAAAGCCAATTCTGTGCTTCCATTCCTCCCCTGATCTGATTCGGTACGTGTAATGTTGGGCTTAAGAATTAACATTTTAAAAATAAATATCCTGGGTGATTCCAATACAGGGTATCAGTAGGCCACAGATTGAGGCCATCAGGTGAGTCCTGATCCCATCCTGTGTGGGCAAAGCTGGGAGGGAGAGGGGGGCCTGGACCTGGAAGGAGAGAAAGATACCTGCTGTCAGGAGGGACGGGGAAGGAACCCACAGTCAGCCCTAGTCGTGAGCCTCCAGGCCTGGGAAGAAGCTGCTACCGCTTACGGTACTGAGCAAAATCCAGAAGGATATGTCTATGTGTGATTTTGGAAACTAGACTGACGGAACTGAGAAAAAGAGCTAGAAATCTCTTCAGGATTTCAGCATCATTTGTCTACTGAGGGGCTTTTTTTTCCTATTGTTCCTAATAAAAATTACATAGACATACGATGAGTATATATGGGACTAAAAATCTTAGTATAAGAATGAAATTAAAAATTAAAGTGTTTTCCTACACTTGTCCAAGGGTCAAATTTTTTTGTAAGGACAGTAAGTAAATATTTTAGGTTTTAGGGACCAGGAGGCAAAATAATGAATATTAGGTACCTTTATCAAGGTAGATTTTAACAAAAATTTGATGGCAATCACAATGTAAAACAGTTTTGTCATTTTTAATAACTTGTTAAATAGATATTGAAATATAGAAGTATAATTTTGGTAATGCACAATTAAAAGAATAAGATTTTTGGAGGGTAACTTAACTTTGTTGGGGTTCAAAGTCAGCGTTCCCTTTCATATCAATTGCAAATGTTCATCTGTAAAATCCACTCAGTTCACTAATAGGTGCCCAGTGGGATTTTGCCCATGGTGACTCTCGCTCTGACCACGCCTACTCCTCTCCTCTGATGTCATTTCAGCCACCTGGTTCCTGGTTTACTCCGCTCAAGCTTCAGTGGCTGGCCTTCTTGCTATCACTCAAGCACCCCCCGTTTGTCCCTGCTGCTGGGCCTTGTTCTATTGCCTCTAGCAGGTACACAATCCCCAACTCACCAACCTGGTAGAATCTTTCCCTTCATTTAGACCTAGGTTAAAATGTCAATTTTTCAGGGAAGCCTGCTTTGACCACCCTAAGAGGACAACGCTGCTTGATGTCCTTCATAGCTCTCATCACTTTCTACAATATCATACTCACTTACAGTCAAGTTTTTTCCTGTCTGAGCTCTAATGGAAGACCCTTGAATGTAGAGGGTTAACGTCTGGTTTCATCCAAAAAACTGATCATAGTTGGCACAGAGTGGCTTCTTAACACACACTTGAATCGATGATTGAAGAGAGCAAAAAAGGGGATTACAGTAATCCACATGTCAAATGCAATCTAATAAAAACTGGCCAGAAAGGAAATAACATTCACAATGAGTATTTCTAAAACTGAAAGTTTTCACTGTTGTCTTGCTGAGATCCCAGAAGTAGCCAGCTGTAAACTTATAATTGCTCATCAAGAACATTTATTTCAAGCCCGACACTAACTTGTGTTCTAGGTTTGGAATCACTGCCAGTGGTCCACCTAGCTTCTGTATTGACCATCAGAAGGAAATGAACAAAAATGATAGAAACACCTGCAATCTATGCAAACTATTTTACTAAGGTAGCACAATCATGTTCACAATTAAAATGGCATGAAGCTATAAAGCCCCAAATAATCAAGTTGCCCAGAGTCATGTGAGTCACAAGATTTAAAGTTTAGCAGATCACATGCTGGTGACCAGCTGCCTCTGAGAGTAAGTTTTCCTATTCTAAACAGAAATCTTATTGCATTCTACATGGTAAATGGTCAAATGCAAACAAATTATAAAAACTTAGTACAAAAGCTGCTAGGTATGAAGAGGATAAGGGAAAGGGATGCTAAAATTAGAAAAGATTCTAAAATTATAGTTGTCACAAGTTTAGGAGAGAAAGTTAGCCATCTTACAGAACACTACAGTGAGGAGAAAAGTTGTAAATTAGATTTATAGGGAGAAGTAACTTCAACATAGGCAAAAAAACAAAAAACAAAGTCAAGCACCACTTGTAACTGACCTTGAAGAGACCAACTCTGATGAATTAAATATCCTACCTGGAGTATGTGTCTGTCTTATCCATGATTAACTACTGAATTGAAAATGAATTTATGTGAAATTTAGGATGTCTGTCTGCAAAAGCAACATATATTAAAGCTTTCATAGGACATTTTATATGAAATTCAAATTAGGAAAAACTTTCTTCCCCTCAATGAGGGTGAGGATCTTTCAAAATCTAGTAGCATTCTTGCTTTGTTGAAACAACTTAAAATTATTTCTTAAATACTAAGTGAGAAAACAGTCTACAATCCAATTTCCCAAACTACTCAACCAGCTCCATCGTCTGTGCAATGTTCATCTCCTCACTTTATGAATGTAAAATATTACATGGTTATGATAATAGCTATCAAATAATTTTATATTCTGTTATCTTAAGCATATTGCAAACATTCTTAGATTGCTCTATTGTCTTTATTGTTCTCTTTTATGACAACTGAGTAGTCCATATCACTCTTGCATATTGTTCATTTTTTAGTTTTCCTTTATTAAAGATTTTTAAAGGAACATTTTAAATCAATTGTTTTGTTATAGAAACTAAAATAATTACCCATAATCACTTTGAAAATGAATGTTTTCATTTATGTATGTGCTTCATCAATTTCTTGTAAAATTACAGAATGTTATTTATTCCATACTTTCCGTTAAAAGGTTGGGGTTTTTTTTTTTTGGAATTTTTCTCTCATCTTTACCTACACGATTGCTGTTACTCACATTAGCCTGTATTGCTTTCTTTAGGCAATCCATCATTCTCTGAAGTCAATGCTCTAATGAACTTGTGTCCTGCTACATTCTTTGTCTTGTCCCCCTGGAACGTAAGTACCATGAGGGCAGGGACCTGGCCTGTCTCGTCTCATGCCGTCTGTGCAGAGCCTGGAATAGTGTCAAGCCCAGAGTGACCAATCAGTAATCGGCTGAGAGAATAAATGAAAAGCCACGCTTTTGCAGAATAAGCAATGGAGACACGTTTTTCAACCCCAGAACTCTGACTCCAAAGTTGTTCTCTCAGATGCGTGGAAAAATAACCTGTGTGCTATTGTCTTCTCTGCCATTCCCCCAGTATGGTTGAAACAGTGTTTCTTAAACCAACTTAAGGTTATTTCAAAGGACTTTATGGTAAATTTTCCAAGCTCCTCCAGACACTGGGAAAGCTTAGTTCTCAGTATCTAGTTCATATGTATTATGCTATTTTATGATATTTAGTAGTTTTAGGAGATACTTTAATATTTTGTAGTGTCACAAAGGATATGAGTTTTGAAGTCATGCTGTCAGATAATCCCAGTTCTTCTAATCACCAGCTGTATAATTTGTGCAAATTACTTGTTAATAGTTACTTGTAACAAAATAGTCCACCGTCAGTTACAAGTTATTTTGTTTGCCTCAGGAAAATAATGCCCTTCCAGACGGTAAGTCAATCAGTGTTAAAAACCGCACATCTATATGTATTTGGAATAGTGTTTTGTACATAGAAAATATTCCATAAACATTAACTATTACCAACACCATCATTGTGTAATGCTTCACCTGTTCTGCGAGTCCCGAGTAACTTTTTACTTACAAAATTAAAATCCAGTGTTCACAAAGTATTACTTTAAACAAATTCATGCCTTGAATATCTTGCTTGTTTGCATTTCAATAAGCTCTCAAGTGGAAGAGGGAAAAATAACCAAGTTTTTGCTGGAAATGGTGCATAACCTTGGTTTGAATATGCAAATGCATCGCTCACATGCATGTCATTCATCACGTGGCCGAGGTGGGGCAGGAGTTGGGCGTTCAGTGCCGCTTCCTTCCACCGTACAAAGTAACAAATTATGTAAATTCTCATGGTGCTCCTAAGAGTCCTGCCAACCAGTGGACAAAGTAAATGCTGTTGATGTTGTAACGAGGACGCTTAAGTTGCTGGTAAAATGGCTTCTTTCTTCAAGAGATTCCTTTAGGACCAAAGGCTTCCCTTGAAAGAAGGGATTTATGCTTTTACACCCAGACTCATGAATTAAGCAGAAAAAACCCCGAGTCAAAGAAAATTTCTCTCGCATAGGGGCACTCATAGGCTCTACAACAGTCTCACATGCAGCACCTGCTGAAGATCTTTCATTAAGAAATACAACTTTTGTACTGACTTCCCTCTGCATTAAGTTTTTTGTCTTCTTTTAAGTACTTATTATTAGGTAGTTATGAGTTGGTAAAATCTTAACAAATTAAGAACATACAAGTGACCAATCATGGTCACTGCTTTGTGTGGCTGTAACCCAGACACAGATAATCAACCAGAGCAGTTTCAGTATGGATATGATAGTCAATGTGGAGGGTGGGGTGTGTCACAAGGATATTCGGTGAGCAGTCCAACAAGATACAGCTGCCAAAATATACTGAGAGCAATACTAGGCTTATAAAAGTACTCCTCGGTAGGAAAATACAAAAGGATAGGAATATTCTGTTAATCAAAACATTTGATAATGATGCCTTAAATTCCCCCATTTGGAAGGTTTTAATGTACATTAGCCCATTGTCAGTTTTGAAAAATCATGCTATAAAATGTATGCTTATCTTTAATTCAGCTTTTAGTTTCATTTTTGTAAATTTGAATGACCATGGACTATTTCCTTTTCATGACACCCATAAACTCAGTGTGTCCCATTGAACCCATAAGAAAAATTTTACATTAGGCATTTTGAAATATTGACAAGAAACACAATGGATGCTCAGTAAGTATCTATTGAGGGGCTACTGAATGAATGAGAAGTCACTTTTCAGACTCAGGGATGCCTGTGAAACCGAATTTGGGGGAAACAAAATCCTATGACACTTGCATTACAAGTTGACAAATAAAAATTCTAGGCCAAACAACCAGCTTTTGCTTGCAAGATGCTACATACAAATTTTTGTTGTTTTCCTCTGCTGACTCGAGTTTTTTTTTTTTTTTATGTCATCAGCCATAGCTCATCTGGCCCAAGATTTCACAGTGGAATCATCAGGGTGTTATACTCAGCATGTCCAATTCATCTTGCACTCCCCTTCCACACAGGAATTTAGGAATAGAAAACAAATACCCCATTGTTATGGAGAGAATCAAAATTATGCTCAGCATACGCCACACTCTACGTGGTGTACACACCTTACAAACTCATTGCTGGGAGGCCCAGCAGCCAGCACAGTTGCGGTTTGTACATTCCACCTAATCCCGTTCAGCAAGGCCTCGAGCAGCCGTGAGGCACGGTAACCACAGCTAACGGTTTGCCTTGGGTCCAGACAGTGGCTGATTGTTGGCAGCAAACCACAGAAACTGGGAGCAGAAAACAATATGGAAGCAATATTATTTCCCATCTAATGCTCTATAATCCAGAAGGGTGGTTACGCTGAATGATAGCACACAGAGGAAAGATTAAATATAATAACATAATGTTCACGCTCTGCACCAGAAGTTATTACTTTTGGCACCATGGAGGCAGATGGCTGGCACTGGCCATTGCCAAGAGGTGCTAAGTGGGCAAAGTGGTGCTGAGGAATAGAGTCATCTGTGGGGAAGTGACAGTAATGAACTGCTTGTAATGCTGTGAAAACTCAATGAATTTGATTAAACACAGATTGCAAAACCGTTTCCTGGACGACCATTGGACACATTTACGCTGAAATGTGCTCTCTCCCGGTTATGAGCCCGACAGGAAGACTGCTTCTTCTGCTGCCAATTTGTTGAGCATCTTGACAAGAGCGACCAAGAAGCTGGAAAGAGCCCTGCCCTCCTGGTGCCCCTTCAGTCAGCAGGGTCAGGCGCACAGTCATCTAACTCCGCGAGGTGGTTTTCCAGAAGGGGCAAGGTCAACGTAAGTCTTCCTGGCCCTGAGGAACCAATTTGTATATGAAGCTTTTGTTAGATTCCTTACCCTGTATTTTCAGCAACCACAATACCTGCATTAGATTAAGGCGCATACAGTACAATTTAATGTGGACAGATGTACGGCAACACAGCAGTGACAGTATATGTACAAAGTTTGCAGCCTCACGTCAAAAACGCAGAAAGGGATGGGTTGGGAAGGCATTACAGCTTAGGGTGCTACCACACCAAGTGTGGTTCCGGGACCTGTGCTAGGTACATGCAAACTCCTTTTTACTGTGCATAAGGGGAATACAGAAAGCAAGCACTTAGAAACATTTGTACTAACTTGACAGTTCTGTTGAATGTAATACTAAGTGGAACTTGTGTTTATGCCTTTAAGATTTTCCTAGTAATTCATTTTTGTAATTCTTTACAGAATTATTCTGGAATGGATTGGTAAAAGAAAATCACTTTAGTCACAGATGGTTTGAATAACAAAAATTGGGATTATAGGGTGCAGTGTGCACCATCTGGGCTATGGACACACCTGAAGCTCTTACTTGGGTGGGGCAAAGGCAATTTATGTAATCTGAACATCTATACCCCTGTAATATGCTGAAATAAAGAATTGGGATTGTAGAGGCAGATTTTGTCTGCTTGTCTTACAAGATTTATGCGTTTAGGTAAGTTAACCTATCTACATTTTGGTTTTCTCAATATTTGATGAATATTAGATTTAAATAACTCTGTACCATGAACCACTCACATAATCTGTTGAGAAGTTACTGCAGTATTAGATAACCCATTCCTACTGTTTTGACCAGCATACAGGAGAGTCCATGGATTGGCAGGGTTGCGGAAGCCACATGAAGAAAGTGAGTCAGAAAGCAGAAACTCAACTGTGTGAAATGCTGATTGGTCATGTAAGATGGGACTGAAACTGACCCAATTTGGATGGAGAAATCTGAAAGTCATTGATGACCATGAAGAGATTCAATGGTTTAGTGAAATGATAGAGATAGAAGTCACATGGAAGTGATTTTAAAAGAATGGCCAGAGATGAACTGGAGACAGGGAGGAAAGAAATCTTGTGAGGAGTTTGCGGCACAAGAGAGCAAATATATGGGGAGAGATCAAGTCGAGAGGGTTTTTTTTTTTTTTTACTTATTCTTATTTCAGCATATTGTGGGGGTACAAAAGTTTAGGTTACATATGTTGCCTTTGCCCCCTTCCCTGAGTCAGAGTTTCAAATGTGTTCATCCCCTAGACAGTGCACACTTTATGTAAATTTTTAGGCACTTCCTCTAGGGAATATATCAATAACAGGTCATACAGAGGGAAGACACTGAGGCGATAAATAAGCAAGCTTGGGGGGGACTAAGGAAAGCAACCATTAGAAGTGGACACAGTCACAACAGAACACTTCTGAACCAAGAACAGAAACCATGTGAGAATCGCTTGTCTGATTTCAAGGGCTGTACTTTCCTAATTCCGTAAGTGGTGCTTACCCGGCAAATTGCACAGGCATTTGTTTGCAAATGCAAACTCTTTTGTAGTCATCATTGAGCAATTTGTACAATCACACATTTCTTCAAATGGGTAATTAATACTGATACTTAAATACTAAATTGATAGGCTTTCTTGCTCTCTTGCATGCAAGCTATTCACATTTTAGCTGTAATTAAGAATCAAGAGACACAGGCTTTTTAAGGTAATGGGTGTAGGTTTCTACTACCTCCAGTTTTATGTGGATGTATTAACTAGAAGGTAGAAGTAAAAGCAACAATTTTATTTTTTGCCTTTCAAAACTTCCACCTAACAAAGGGAAATTATTTTATCTAAGGCACATGATGTGTATATATACATACATCCACCAACGTATTTTTTATACCCACCCCTATTATAAATCATGTATAATGCATGGATATGTTGTATGTAAGTGATATATGGCATTTCATTATTATGCTCACTTGTTATCTCAGACAATACAAATTTTTTTATTTTTATGGATTCAGGGAGTGAGTGCAGTTTTGTTGCATGGATATGCTATGTACTGTTGCAGTCAGGGCTTTTTGTGGAACCATCACCCAATCAGTGTTCTTAGTACCTATTAGGTAATTTTTCATCCACCCTCCTGAGTCTCCATTGTCTATCATTCCACTATGTCTATGTGTAGACATTACTTAGCTCCCAGTTATAAATGAGGACATGTGGTATTTGACTTTGTTTGCGTTATTTCACTTAGGATAATGGCCTCCAGTTCACTCCTTGTTGCTGCAAAAGACATAACTTCATTCTTTTTATGGCTGAATAGTGTTCTATATACATGTTTTATTATTTTACACAACACATTTTAAAAAGAAATTTTGATCATTCAGGCTACAGTCCATTGCAGAAGTTCCCGATCAATGGATGGGTTTGCTTTGGTTATTCAGGGATTCAAATTCCTTCCCTCCAGTCTTGGAGAAAACAGATCTTTTAAGTGCTATGGCCTAGAAGTCACAGATCACACCTCTAACTCGCATATTCCATTGGCAAGAACTAGTCACACAGCACCTTTTAGATACAATGAGGCCTGGGGAACACAAGTCCACATTTAGATCAAGTCAGCCCCTTCCAACAGCTCTGTACTACAGAAGTAAATCATGCCACTTTGGTGGCCAGCCAACTATCTGCTACAAGGAATGAGCTTTTCAAGGACAAAAGCAATGAAATCAATATCTGATTTTCTTTGGGTAGATACGGAGAGAGTTAGGAGTTTTTATCTAGAGAAAAGCAAAGGGAAGAGCTACAAAAATGTTCTAATGTGACTTAATCTTTGATAAGTTAGAACCCTCTGAATAGCAATTGAGTTTTTTACACAATTTATCAGCCTAGAAATCTGAAAGTGAACCATGAATCTTGCCATAACCTACACCCCACAACTAGCATTCGTATGTTTAGAACACATGGCATTTATTGCTTTGTTTGTATGATCATATTAGTAACTAGTGGCAATAATGAAGAGCAGTTGACATTAATGCTGTTCAAAAACAGGAAAATGTTCTGGAATAGCAACTAAAATCAGATGAATTGAGGACTAGGAAAATGATCAGCGCTCAGTTGTAATCCCATAAAATATTAGGTAAGTTTTCTTCATTTTGGTAGTTTAACCACATTGACTATTCTTCCTATAGAGATATTTCTTTGAATTATTTTTGACTTAGTTTATATAAATATATGTGTTATCTAAATATATATTTGGTATGTGTCCAATATATAGTATGTTTAAACCTTATGTTTGTGGTTTTCATTTTGTGTGCTAGTGGGGTTTACTATTTAAAAACGTATCTCGATAGAGAAATACCTATACAAGTCATGGCTTTAGAGGCTTAATAAATTTTCACAAAATAATGAACAGACTCCTGGTACCTCAGGTGCCACATTGCTTTGTCTTTGACTTATACATTTTAGGATTTATAAAAATAGACAACCAAAGTGAAAAGTTCAAAGTAAATACAAGTGAAACAGGAAAATAAATCTTGACTTTTTATAAACCTTTGGTAAGGTATGTGTGAAACTTAGTACCAGATAGGTCATTTTTTCACTGGACTTTTCGCCCCCTCAGAAAATTGTGGTTGTAAAGATGTACACTTAGAAACAATCTGTTATTGTGAATAATGCTGAAATGAATATGGGAGTCCAGATCTCCAAGATTCTAATTTCATTCCCTTTCAATACATATCCAGAAGTAGCATTTCTGAATCATATGATAGACCTGTATTTTAATTTTGAGGGTCCCCGGCCTGTTTTCTATAACGGCTATACCAGTACATACAATTCTCATCTGTCAACTATACCTCACTAAAGCTGGCAGAGGGTGGGGGCGGGGGGCGGGGAACAGTATGCGTCAGCAGTGGTCCAATATTGAAAAGTTATTTCATTTTCCAGAAAGATGAGAGTACACATACCGGGGAAGAGAATCTAAGTCTATTCCTTTATCACTGCATTGAGCAGAATGCAAAGAGCATGCTTCCTAAAGGAAGTTAGCTGGACCTCCCCCTTTTAGGATATTCCAACCTCAAAATATCATTAAGTTATATTTGCAACTTAAAGTATTCCACAAACGTTTAGTGAACATTTGGTTTTAATGACGGCTTCATCTCTTTAGTCTGGCCCTCTAGACCCCTTTTCCACCTTTCTCAGCCCCGTCTGCTGCCCCAGAAGACTGGCCTGGAGTCAACAGGCTCCTCGTCCTTTGGCTCCAGGTTGTGTTTGGCCCACCAGAGCACCAGCAGGAGAGTTTGGAGGAGGTGAAGATGCAGCATTTACTGCCACCATATCCTCCCTACAGGGGTGTCACAGGCTAGGTGGACCCTCCACTGAAGGTCATGGTACCTCTTCAAGGGTGCCCTCATGCCCCTTCCAGGGACCATTTTCTTGCTTCCTAAAACCTGAGAGTGGTGATGGCTTTGTTATTAGCCAGCCAGGGATATGGCATCTCCGTGGTATCTATGCCCCGCCCACAGCTTTCCAAGTTCTCTTGAGAGTGTCCCTCCAACCGAGTACCCCGATTCAATGATGAAAATTTATAGGCTACAATGCGCCTGTTACTATGGCATTTATATAGTTTTGTATGTTTAAACATGCATGCAAACACATGTTAAACGTTAAGGGCCCTATGAAAACAATTGAAATGCCATGAGGTTTCAAGGAGTAATTAGCTCTTTTCTTGGGCAATCAGAAAAGAGTTCATAGAAGACATTTAAAATGGGACTTGGAAAGATAGCCAGTATTTCAGTAAGGAAAGGTGGATTTCAGGTGGTAGAAATAGTGCAAGCAAGAGAACATTGGAAGAAAATGGCATGGCTTATTTGGGGAACCAATTAGGTTTTATCAGAGCATAGAATATGTAATGAGAAACAGTAAGAATCCACAGGCCAGGGGCGGGTTGAATTCAAATGTTGTAGTTAGAAATTTGGTAGATACTTTAAAATCAGTGGCGAGTTGATAATTGTATCTTTACTGCGTATAAAACTGTCAGTATGTAAAGCATTTGAGAAAAAAAGCTGAACTTTAGAAAAATTAATTTGACAAAGATGAAAAGGTTAAAAGGGAGACCCTTTTGTGGAACTGTTAGGGTCTGCGCTCAGTAATGAGAGGTGCAGTAAAGCAGAGATGATCCAGGAAGGGAAAGAGTTAGGATTCTATGGGACTCCGAAGCCGGTTGCATGGAGGCGTGACTTGGAGGACTATGTAAAAGATGATTCCAGATGGCAAGGATGGAAGTTCCATTAATGGTCACTTGCAAGTCCTTAGAAGGAATGATTTGTGAGAAGATGACAAGTTCAATTTTGATAAAAACAAGTGTAATATCTGCCAGCCCAACATTAAGGTGAACTTGGGGAGCAGATGGTCTCAAACGTGGAAACAGCCCAACAGAGGGTAGAGCCAGAATGTAGATTTGGGCAAGGTCTGAAAGAGGGGACCCTCCTGAGTCACAGGCAGGAAGGGAAACTTGGATAAATGCTCATGACGTAGGAAGAGGAAGGAATAAAAAGATTAACATATTTAACTGTTAATGCTAATGTGTAGAAAAAGTTTAGCACAGTGCCTGGTTAAGAGTAAATGTTTAATAAAAAGTTGGCTATAATTAAAGTCACTATTATCGAGTTAAGGGGAATGCCAGGACATTGAAATATTATGGAAATCAAGAGGTTTTAAATAGAGATGGGTATTGCTGTAGTTTCCAATGCTCTAATTTTGAGATATATAGAGATATTTGGAACATATCTAGGAAGAGAAAGATTAAGAAAAATAGTTATCTCCTCTGTTGTCCCCTCCGACTTTGAGGTCAATATTTATCTTTTGCATCTCTTCCAATAAACTGTGGAAGGTTTAGTTTCTCTGCAATATAGCCAAAATTTGGGTTTGTATTCGTGAGAACAAGCCATGGGATCAGACTGCCTGGATTTAAATCCTGGCTTCGTTTTTTACTGGATCTGTGACAGTGAGAAATGGGAAGCTTAAGCAATCTTCCCAATTTCGTCATCTGTGGGGTCCTGGTATTACCCTCCCCGGCTCTGTTATATAGATGTGTAAGTACTTTATAAAAAGCAACCTTCCTCGTTACATGTTAGCCAATACTGTATTCACTATTTTGTTCCCAGTTCATTATGTATTTCTGTTCTCATCTCACTTTCTGCATCTGTTAACCCTTTCCATCATGTCACCCCACAGTGAGTATATAGTTGTCATAGCTGAAGTATTATGATGCAAACCGAGGAGAACACAATGTCACACAGAACAGGTATCACAGCTCACACTTTAAGAGGCAGCCAACTTCAGGTTTTCTGGCCATTTTGGCCATAAGGGATTTTTAAGACCTATCCATCACTCAGGGACCATCTGCCACTGCTGAAATCATCTTCCCAAATCCATGCATATTCTGTGTTCTACGCTAGGAGACATGAGGTATAGAGAGGTAAACTGTCCAAATTTTTAAAAATGAATGAAATGGGAAGTCAGCAGTTAGCACCAGAACCAAAACCAGTTGAATATACAAACGGAATTTTCCATTTATTTCCAACATATGTTGTGACAATGAAGTACTATAATATCCACCAATCCCGAAAAACGGGTTGCCACATTTTGAGAGAGCCATGAACTTCACAAGTCTCTTTCCCTTCCCATCCTATTAAACGAACCTAAACTCTTTAAGACTGGAGTAAAATATGAAACAGAGGTAAACAAATAGTTGCTCTAATTTTCTGGATACCACTGTGTTTTATTTGTATGCATGGGTTTTTTTTTTGGGGGGGGGGGAGGGACAGAGTCTCGCTTGCCCGGGCTAGAGTGCCGTGGCCGTCAGCCTAGCTCACAGCAACCTCAAACTCCTGGGCTTAAGCGATCCTTCTGCCTCAGCCTCCCGAGTAAGCTGGGACTACAGGCATGTGCCATGCCCAGCTAATTTTCTTCTATATGTATTTTTAGCTGTCCAAGATCATTTCTTCCTATTTTTATTATTTTTACTATTTTTAGTAGAGACGAGGTCTTGCTCTTGCTCAGGTTGGTCTCAAACTCCTGACCTCGAGTGATCCCTCCCGCCTCCACCTCCTAGAGTGCTGGGATTACAGGCATGAGCCACCGTGCCCTGCCTGTATGCATGATTTTATACAGAATGCTTTTAAAGAAATATTTTCCATAGTTAGCCGAACTCCACCATCCCTTATATTCCTTATAACCAGCCTGAATCACATGTTCTTTGTTTACACCTGCCAGGACCCTGTGATCATCTGAGGTTGCAACTTAGTAGGCACTAAAGATGTACTTCGATTCCCGTTATTGGATTTCATATATTCCCATATTCAGGGGAACCCTCTCTCAAATTCAAACCTAGACAATTTATTCAAAATACATTAAACATTTAGTCTGAGACTTTATGGACAAGATGATTTAAGTGATGTTTTCTTCCCCTCTATCTTCAGTTACCAGAAATGTTGTCATTTTCATTTATAGGTGTTGAGCCCAACTGATAACGCCTCCAGGGAAAGCAGCATAAAAGCCTTTTGTTCTGTGGCCTACTAAGGAATCTGGGGTTTCAGCAAACCCAATTGCTCGTTTACCCCTATTCTTGTCAAAGGCATATTTTCATTAACATTCACATACTCAAATCTTCAGAGGAGCAGATTAACTAGGTTTTATTTTTTCTAATTACTGGCTCATTTAACATGAAGAAGTAAATGACATCCTAGCTTATTTCATTTGTTTTTCGTATTGCTATTTTTACTAAAACTAAGAAAAAAGGCCTTAGGTATCTAACGTGCAGGCATGAATGATTAGCAGGGTGCAAACACTCAGTGAATCACCAAGGAACGCCATCATGGAGGTCTATGTGGCCTTCTTTATAGTGGCAATAAAGACTGGGGGATATCTGGGCATTAATTTTTTCACATAAAATGTTAATGAGATGCACAATTGATGACTATTCTTTCATTTCTAGATTTTAAAAGATCATCTGTGCCATGGCTCTATTTACCTTAAGAAGGAATTCTTTAGTAGAATCCTGAAGACTTAGCAGCTGTTTTGTGTTTAATAGATTTGTTTGATAAATTTAATAGGTAAGAAACCATAAAACAACTCGGCTCAGAAATAGACTAATTTACAACTATATGTTGCTCTGCAGTTTCCGAAGTATTTGAGTATATTATCTCAGTTTGGGTTCCCAGCAGGATCCTTACTGCAGTTTACTCTGAAGAAGGAAGAGGAAGAAAACTGAACTGGGCAGAGAGAAAGGACAGCCTGAGATGTGGCCACCGTGAAGGTCTCAGTGTGAGGGAAAATCCGTTTGTATAGGCAACAGGTTTCTTGGGCCGAACTGAGAGGACTGCCCTGGTGTTTTCTCCGGCTTGATTCCCGGCTAGCCGGCCTTCTGGGGAGCCGAGAGTCAGGCCCACTTAACATAACCAAGCTGTTATCGCGCCTATGTGAGCCCATGTGACCGCGCTTTTCCAGGGCACGCTGCCGCTGTTGTTCAGAGCCACAGGTAAGTGCTCGCCATGCTTCTCGCCACTGCCGTATCCCCCAACAAGAGGCACGTCTCACCTGCCTGCTGCCGCTCGCCTTTTCTTCCAATTTCCGAAGCCTGTGCCCGAGCGCTCGCTAGTCACAGAGCATCTTCCTCACACTCGGCTAACCCCAGGGGTGCTGTAAAACCTGGCATAACCCTTAAGGGACATCCTGAGTTGGGGTGAGGTGGCTGGGCTTTTCTATTTCCCTGTTGATCTGTCATTGCATGTGGGCTGCCCAGAGAAGTGGGGAGAACTTTGGAAGAGGCAAATCATTTTAGCTGAGGCAATTCCAATATCCTTTAAGTATTTAGGTATTTCCCTCTCCCCTCCCCAGCACGTGGCAAGCAACTGGCCATAGATTTCCCAAAGGGGTCATTGCCCCGTGGCGTTGAAGGGGCCTTACTTCCAGGCACCTGGCCTCTCCTTCAAAGGACTCCTTCGTTATGTTACAAGGTACTTTACATGGAGAAATTGTTTTTAAATAAATTTTTTTCTCGTAAAGGTTAGCGCTTAATAAATCAGGAAAAACCTAATGGACACTCCACAATGCCACGAAGTATCTGCTTCTGTTAGTTCCCATGCATTGACTTGGAGCACTATTTCTGTCTGAGCACTCTTGCAGTGTGAGTGCTAAGCTTGGCAAAAGACCCTAAGCATAGGAATAGGAACCAGACACCAATTCCAGGCCAAATGTAACGTTTAAGAGCCTATTTTAAAGGCTAAATTTATGAGCACGTGCACTGCTGGAAGAAGATAGTTAGGATTCTCAATAATTACACCTTTACTAAAAGTAGAAATCATTCTGAAAAGCAACTCCAAAAGATGGCATATCAACTTTAAGCCGTCACAGGCAGGGTTTTGAGGTGGATTTGGATTTTAGAGGCTCCAGCTGTGATGCAGGCAGCTGCCTGGTAGAGGAATGCGGGCCACCTGCACATCACAGCAGACCCCAACTTCCCATCAGTTGTGTTGGAAGCAGCTGGGAGGCACGATGGGCTCCGAGTGGATTTAAACAGCAATGACCTTTTAGCAAAATTACACCTCCATTTACCAGGGCACATTCAAAAGGTAAAAGGATCTGAAATAATTTTTTTGTGAGTCTCTTGTTTTCTTTTATCAAATTAAGCATAATTACGTCTGTAACCATGGTGAAAAAACCACCTTTCTTAGATTGTATCAGAGCCACGATGTCCTGGAAAGTCACCAGAAGCTCTTTTTCTTTGCTAGGAAGGTCAACACGTGTAGAAGAATCTTTCTTCATCGTTAACATTGAGATTAGTGAGTGGTTCTGCTCTGAAGCTAAAACAAGATTCTTCCTCGGAATAACAAACACCAAGAGGTCAGGAACACTTCCTGGCTGTTTTTTTAATGATCCATGTGAGAGGACTCTTCAAAGAAACCTCTCAGCAACTGGGGGGGTTCAACAGTTGGCTTCAGTCTCTGGGAAAGTAAATATACATGTCCCCATGCGCCAACATGCCTCCAATTTTGGAAGTCAAACCAGCTTTTGTTGGCACATTTATATTCTAAAACTCGATAGATGGTCAAACTTGATGGGGAAGTTTTATGATGAAGATAAACACTTATGTTATCTTCCTTATCTTGTCTCTCAGGTATGAGCTTCTTCCTACATATTCATAATATCTGAAGATTGTTTTAGCCCCCAGCCTCCCAGCCATGCTTACAAATTAGCATTCTGTGAATATTGTTGGGAAAAATGACCTCATCTTGAAATCCGGCACCGAAAGACAGCTGATTGATTCCCATGGTGGGGGGGCAGGGAAAATTCTAGTCAGTAAGGAGAATATCTTGTACAATCAAAATGACCCTTGAAAATTATTTTAGAATACCCAGCACATCAAGTTTTCACTCCAGTATTGAAACAATGTCTATTTTTGTTGAGTACCAGATGAAGCAGATCACCAAAACAGTTTGTCTTTAAACATGAAGACATTAGAAACATCGTTCACACCCTGAGAAGAGGGCAAGGTCCAGTCCAGGCTAAAGATTCACGTCTCCCTTTCTGCTGTTCACTTCAAGTCTGCAATGAGCAAAAGACCCAACGCTATTTAAAATTAGACCTCAATCTTGTTTTAATTATGATTGTAAAGTTAGCTGCTACACACAGAGGAGTTCCACTGGTGTAAACATGTGTTGCATATATGCAATCTATGTGTACTAAGAACATTTACACATACACTTAAACGTGGTATTTTCCACGTTCTCAAGTTTTCCCTCCATACGCTTGGCCCAAACACACTGGCTAATGGAAACATCTCCAAGATTTTCCCTATTGAACATGCAACTCTAAAGTTCTCTACTGAAACAAGTTCAATGCCTCTGAGTAAAGGGACTGTGCTTCAGACTGTTAGACGGTTGGCACATTCCTCTATCCCTCGAGTTATCCTGGTTATTGGAATGATTTATTTTCTACGAGGCTTGTAGTTGCACGTGAGAGGGGAAAATTCAAGAAGGCTGGGAGAGAAAGTCAAATGCTTTCAGATGTCAAGTGAAAACCCGAGATTCTCTCGAGTAAGCAACTACTCAGCTTCGCTGGGAACGCAATTGATCTTGTAAAGGCTGAAACACCGTCTGCTGTTCATATCCTCAACAAAGGATTAACTAGAAATTCTTAGAGTTTCATGAAACCTTCCATTGTCAGTGTAAGCACTTCGATTAAAGTAGCACCCAGAAGTAACAACAAACCTATATTATGTTTCCATGAAGTTAGTTTTCCCACTCTTCACCATCTCAACCCATATTGCCCTTCCTGACCCCTGCAACATAACAGGGATGGATTTTAAGCAAAGCCAATCGAGGACTGGCTTTCACGAGATCCGAACCCTGAGGAGCAGACTGTCAACCTTTCTTTTCTGAAGACAAAGAAAAACCATAAGCCATTTAAGATTACCAGAGTCTGCCTGCAAAGAAACTGCAGTCCTTTCTCTGGTGAGTCACATGGCACAGTCAACTGGGCAGTCACTGGGGGAGGGGATAGGTGCGTATTCCTGGGCCCAAATTCTCAGCTTTCAGTTCTGTAATTAGTTGGTGGTGGGGGTCAGCTGTTTGAGTTCGTTTCCCCAGGATTCTGAAATATTGCGTTATCCGCGTCATCTGGGATCTCCCATTTACTACCGATTGGTGGAGTTTGAGCTAGCCACGCTTCAGACACAGCTGTTTGTTAGAAAGCCAAGTTCCTCAAGTGTTACCTTTTTATAATACTTGCTTTCCTAACTTCAGATTTTAGCCCCTCAATTCATTCATTTTACAAGTCTTTCCCGAGCACTTTTTATGTAGAAAGCAGTTTTAGGCATTGAAGATTTAGCAGTGAAAACTACAGACAATGAGTTGATAGTATCAGGGAGCTTAACGTTCTAGTGAAAGACGGAAGAATTGCTGAAGTGGTTCAGAAGACCAGTTGTAATGAGCAGAGGCCAGACACAAAGTGCAAAGAGATGGGGCTTTTATCTCCAACTGGGAAACTGGGAAGCTTTTGCTGACAAGGTGAATCTTTGAGCCTGCACTGTGGTAACCGGGGAATGTTTGCGTCCCTGGGTCCCTTACACCTCAACATCTTCTGCCAGAAAGTAAAGCCAAGGCAAAAGAAAGAACAGCCGAGATAGAAAGAACTCGGTTCAGACCATTTTTCACACCCTCAATTCAGCAAGACCTCTTTTTTATGAGGGTAAGATTAGTAAAACGTTTAGTAAGTAAGCCATTAACCCACTCCTCCTTTTTCTAAAGAGATAGAATATTAAAAGTTCTCTTCTCAAAGAATACATTGGGTTTGTCCTTTGCAACGGAAAGTTCTAGTATCCACACTAATCACATTTACTTTTAAGATATAAGAATCTATTTTTTCTCATTACGTGAAGCTCTTAAAGATTTAGAAAATATGAAAAGGCAAAGAAAAAAAATAAATCTTGGGGCATTGTTAGAGCGGGAATTCATAGCACAGTCCGAGAAAACTTTCCACAGGAAAATCAGGATAGAGAGAAAAAGCTTATTTCACTTTCCCCAAGAACGCAGAGGGAAAGCAGTGCCTGCCAGCTTGCAGAAGAAAGAGAGAAGGACTGGCCTGGAAGGCTTGGGCTTTTTATAGAGGGTAGAGGAAGCAGAAACTAAAGTGATTGCTGCCAGCTGATAGCAAAAAGCAGCTATGCCTGTTTTTCCTTTCTTTTTCCCTTCTCTGCAAGGCTGGCTTGTCAGTCTCCTTGGAATCTGGTCTGGCCAGAGCGGGAGGTGGGGCCTTTAAGTTCTCTTCTCAAAGAATATGTTGGGTTTGCCCCTTGCAACTAAAAGTTTTAATATATACATTAATCACATTTATTTTTAAGATATAGAACATTTTTTTCTCATTATGTAAAGCTCTTAAAGAAAATTTAGAAAATACGAAAAGGCAAAGAAAAAATAAATCTTGGGGCCTTGTCAGAGCGGGGACTCATAGCACAGTCCAAGAAAGAACTTTCCACAGGAAGATGAGGATAGAGAGAAGTAAAAAGCTTATTTTACTTTCCCCCGAGAACGCAGAGAGAAAGCAGTACCTGCCGGCACGTGAAAGAAAGAAAGAAGGACTGGCCTGGAGGGCTTGGGCTTTTTATAGAGGGCAGAGGAAGGAGAAACTAAAGTGATTGCTGCCAGCTGATAGCAAAAAGCAGCTGTGCCTGTTTTTCCTTTTCGTTTTCCCTTCTCTGCGAGGCTGGCTTGTCAGTCTCCTTGGAATCTGGTCTGGCCAGAGCGGGAGGGAGGTGGGGGTCTGGGAGCTCGCACACCTGCTGTCTGTTCAGGGCCCTTCAAGGCAGTTGAAACAAACTTTTAGAAACAACAAGTTAAGCCACAGGTGGTTGATCTTACAAGGGGCTGTGTGTTGTGATTTTCTTTTCAAAGGGACAATTATGTGTTATGAGTTTTCTTTTCTTTTCTGTTTTTTTCCTGTTAGTTCTCTACTTGGAGAGTTTATTAGCAAGGCTGTCCATCAGGCATCATTTTAATGATTTTGCTGAGTGTTCTATAACATGGCTTACTTATTGAACCAAGCTCCTCTGTTCTTAATGTGTTTAAATCATTTATCATTGTTGCTGGTAACGAGTACCAGTAAAATTGTAAGAAACGTTTTAAAACAAATTCTTTCCTATCCAGTATTACTTTCTTAGGATCTATTTCTTGAAGTGGAATTGCAGGCTCACAAGGTGTACACATATTTGTGGCTTTTAAAATGAAAGTGCCAATTTGCCCTCAAAATTAGGATTATACCAATTTGGGCCACCCTTAGAAATAGCTGAAAGTGGTTATTTATTTATACATTCACCAACACCAGGAAATAGAGAAAACATTTTAATATCTCTTTCCCTTGTCAAATCAGAAACATCATTTGTTTGTTTTACATATATTTTTATTCCTAGTGAGATTGAACCTTTTTCACCATAGTAAGATTTTAATGCATTTCTTTTGTAAATTGCCAGTTTCTTAATTCTAACCCCTTTAAAATATTTGGATGTCTACATTTTCTTATTGATTTTTAATAATGCTTTATATGTTAAATGTTTTCCTTCATTAAAGATAGTTCAAATTATAACCCTTTTTATTTATTGAGCCCAGTACAATAGTAAGCCTTTCATATTACATTTACTTTTTCTATACTAATAATATGAACTATTATTATGATTATCTTTTAGTTATACACTATGTAAGATACTCATTTAACAAAGAATGAGATTGCAACTCAAAGAGATGAATCTACTCAAAAAGACCACACAGCAAGTAAATGATAGAGTTAGAATTTAAATTCAGGTCTGCTTGAGTCCAAACCTATGTTTAAGCAAAATGCTAAGATGCTTTTGATTATTATTTCCTTTATTGTGTAGTTCAGAGGTCAACAAACTATACCCAATTTTGTAAATAAAGTTTTATTGGAACATAGCCACACTCATTCATTTATTGCTACTTTCACACAACAAGGTCAGACTTGGAGTAGTTATGACAGAGACCATATGAATTGAGGATCCCTAAAATATTTACTATCTGACCCTTTACAGAGAAAGTTTGCTGATTTTTGCAGCTTTCACCCACTGGAGATTATATAAATATTGGATCTCCTGGATCTATCCTTCATCTCTCCATATCTTATTTTTTCCTCAAGATTTCTACCTACAGTTAAATTAAAAAAAAAACAAAACTATTATCATGTTTTTCTTTAGCTATAAGCTGTGCAAGAATGTGACTCATTGCCGCAACTGATATTTTAATCCCCAAACTAACATTTTTTATTCCCAAAACATCCTATTTTTGGACTCCCTCTTGTGTCTTAGCATCCTGTCTTGTTTCAATGGCACAATATCATCTTGGATGTCATCAAGAATAATATTTAACTTTGAAAAGATGTTATTTTGAATGAGATCTATTTTACTTGCAGAGATTGTTTCTGTCTTTTGGTTGGGTGTTGATATTTATAAATGAAGGTTTATAAAGTCATCATTTCTGGAAGCCCTTGTGAGGTTCTCCCAATAAACTCTCCTCTAGGTCTTCACAGCCATAATAATTCAGTGTGATTCTAAGCTGGGTACAGATCTCTCCTTTCATTTGGTCATAATTGAATGTAATGTGGCAAATAGTCTTTGGTGTTTGTAGTATGAGATTAGGCCCTTGCTAACAGTCTAGATAGGTAAAGCTTTATTTTATGTTTTCTCCTTCTTTGTGTTTAATAGGGACAAATGTGTAGGGTCATTTAAGCAAAAGAAATTATGCAAGAACTGATTGTTTTTCATAATCTTTAGGATTTTAGATGAAGCTCAACAGAGCTTGTTAGAAATATTCATTTGCTAAATAAGCTAAGGCAAACAGGCTGCAAACCTGGAACATGACGTGCAAGTCATAACAAGAAAGGGCTCGCCATATACTGTGCTGGTCAGATCACATTGAAAAAATCTCTTGCCAATCTGGTACCACATTTTGAAAAGGATGTTAACAAGCCCCCTCTACATCAAAAAGATGATAATCATAATAGACAGTGGTCTAGAAACAAAATCATGTTATTGAAGATTATGTTCAAATTTTATGTTGGCTTCCAGATAGAAGAGGGAGAAATACTATGAGTGGCTCTAATCAACAGAACAAAAAATATGAATGATGAAAAGTCATAGGGAGGAACTATTTGACTTAACAAAGGAGGAAACGTCCTTCTAACAACTAGAGATATCCAAAAACTGATTAAGTCACCTTCTGAAAAATATTAGATAATTTTAGTTAAAATCTTAATTTTGAGATTTGAATCACTGTGTACCCTGGGTCAAATTGCTAAATTTCTCTGAGTCATTGGTTCTTTATTTCAAAGTGATGATAATAATTTTCATAACACAGTGTTATGAAGATAAAACTATATTGCAATAGAATGCCCTTAAAACAGTGCACCACTCAATAAACACTCTCTCTCCCACTCAGTAAGTGCAGTGATGCTGCCCTCAATGTGAAGTGTGAGCTCCCCATCTCCCAGTGGTATTCATATAGAGTCTGGATGTTCTCCTGCCTGAAATAGTGTCTAAGGAATTACAGTGCTGAATTGGAGGTTGGATTTGATTGTTTGGCCGCACAAATTTTGATTATTACATATGAACTAACGGATTTGCATATCCTTCTGGTTTATTCTTTTATCCCAACAAATATTTATTGACTGCCCCTTATGTACCAGGACCATGCTAAATGCTAGAATTCCAGCAATAAACAAGATAAAGATAAATCCTTGGTTTCAGAGAGCTTATATTCCAGAAGCAGTAGGGAAATAAGTAATAAACTTTAAAAAGCAAGAAAACAATGAATAGTTCTAAATGCTCTACTTCAAATTAAAGGAGGATAAAGTGACAGAGTGTGACTGGGAAGACCCCTCTGACAAGGAGGCATGTAGTAAGAATGACAAGCAGAGGCCACCTTTGTGAGGAACGTAGGTAAGAGCATTCTTTCGGGCTTGGAGCACCTGTGCTGCATGTTCTCTGTGCACAGAATGCTCTAATGTATTTGCACGCAGAAGAGCTGGTGCAAAGATCCTAAGATAGAAATAAGCTTGCAGAGTTCCAAGAATTGAAAGAAGACCCATGTGACTAGGACACAGACGAAGAACAATTGTGATACCAACCAGTATACATTTATCCTTTTCTTCTGGGCACACAAAAATTTACACCTCTTGTTTCCTTTGTACCTAAACAGAGACATTGAACTTTTCTGTCCCATGAGATTCAAATAACCATAGTGTGCGTTCTTCCTCGATGGAGCAAGAAAAAGCCATTTGTAATTCTCCAGTCTCTCTCTTTTCCCGTAAGAGTGAACGTGAAAGGCTTCGTGTTGAGATGGCTCATTTATCAAGTGGAAAACAGCTTGTCTGGGAGTCACCCATCACAGAATGAAGCTATATGAACAAGAAATAAACTTCTCTTGCATTAAGCCATCGAGATGGTGGAGTTGTTTGTTAAAGTAGCACAACCTAACTTGTCCTGAATAAAGCAAAGGAGGACTAGTAACCGAGGATAAGGTTAGACATGCAGTCAAGATCCAGTAACACTGGATTTCATAGGTCAGGATGAAGTGAGGATTTGTGACCAAATGTAATGAACAGCTGATGGACAGAAGATGAGCCACATGATCTATCAGCTACTGATTCAAGACATTGCCATAACTCTCAAAATCCCAAATCCCAATGTCTCAAAATTTGCAGAAGTCTTATCTCCTTACCTTACACCAACAATGCAGTACATTGTTGATGCAGCCCTTACTACTTTATAGCATGAGAAAATCAACTAATTTTTTTATGGATTTGATGTCAAGGAGAGAAAAGAAAGAAAACAGATAAAATAAGCCTTCCAAGGATATCTTTCTATATACTCTTCACCTCCTTAATCCTTTTTTCTCTACTATAACCATTTTTATATTTGTTTTGTTTTTGTTTTCTGGCTCTTGAAAAGTATTTTGCAAAAGGTAGTTATCAAATAAAGAATAATTAATTTATAAATATTTGTTTTAATTTTCTTTTTCTATCTTTGCATTCCATTTTGAGGAAGAAAAAATTTCCAAGTTTCAAATTTAATTAAATACACACCTGTCTAGGTTCTAAATCTGAGTCATAATTAGCAACATTTTGAAAGGAAGTAAGCCAAATAGCATATTCTTTTTTTGTCAACAATCAAATCAATTTTATGTTGTGTATAAAAGTCAGTGAATCCATGACCACATATTCAATAATAGTTTTAAAATGTCTTTGTTATGATGATACCACTGCCTAACATTTAATGATGATTTATTACTGACATATTCTAAGAAGACTTCCAAACACCTTACACATGCTATCTCATTTAATCCTCACAACATTATAAAGTAGATTTTATTGTTGTGCCATTTTATAGACGAGGAAACTGAAGAGAAGTTTATAAGTTGCCTAAGATCATGCAGCTAAGTAGTTGGGCTGAGACCGAATGAAGGCAATTAGTTAATTAACTAATTAATTTTAAAGGCTAGACAAGTGAAGCAGTGAGCATGGAGAACAAAGAAATCTATAACTGGTGTGATCAATTAGTTGTAAACGCCACTCCTCTTGGTCCAGCCAATCAAAGCAATTTAACCAAGAATACTAAGTTGTTGGTCGGGTGAGGTGGTTCACACCTATAATCCTAGCACTTTGGGAGGCCAAGGCAGGAGGATCGCATGAGGCCAGGAGTTTGAGACCAACCTGGACAATAGCGAGACCCCATCTCTACAGAAAAATTTTTTTAAAAATTAACCAAGGTTGCAGTGAGCTATAATGGCACCACTGCACTCTAGCCTGGGCAACAGAGCAAGACCCTGTTTCAAAAAAATAAAAAATGCTGCATTGTTAATTATTATGAAAACTGTGATAACACAAGAAAGCTAAGGAGGAAAGTATTGACTAGAAATAAAGAAGGTAATGGTGACATTTTCTCTGTCCTAAAATAGAGAGTTAGCTATGGTATTAGAGACAGATGTGTTATGTAGAGTAAGTTATTTAATCTCTTTGAATCTCAACTTTCTTGATAAAATGGGGATTGTAATACCTACTATAGAGATTCATGATGAAAATGAAATGAAATGATATAGTATCTAGCAGATAGAACAGACAGAAGGCATTCAATAAATATCAATTATCTGATTGAGTAAATTATTTCCTTTCCATCCCTCAGTGAGACCTTGGGGATTAGTGGTACCTCTCTGTAAATTGTTATATAAACCAGAGATGAAAGCTGTTGCATATATACAATGTGATAGTTCCTTCTGGAATAAAAATAAATAAATTAAAATGTCATTTAATTTATTGTGGAGAAAAATGTTATATGCAATAAAGGTAAATAATAGTAATTTGGGGGAAAAATGAGAAATGTAAAGAAATAAATATAAATAACTTTAATATGATGCTAATATCGGGAATAGCTTACTAAGAACATGAACTCCAGCATCAATGAGTTCACATTTGAACCCAGCATTGATCACTTCTTCCTTCTGTCATTCTGGACACCTTTCTTTACCCTTTTTGAACTCAGGTTTCTCAACCATGTGAGGTGAAATTTAGATAAGTTTGTTGTAAGAGTTAAATGAAAAATGCATATAAAATATTTAACACAGTGCTAGACTCTTAAGTGGTCAGATACTGATAATTATAATTATTACCTGGTTCCCCAACATGCCTGGTAAGATGAATCATTAACCATCACTAAATAAATGAACCCCTTCTACTACTGATCTCGCAATATATTACATTTGAGATCATCCATTTAAGAAACAGCATGGTGGAAAACCAGCAGCTATCAATTCTCCTCATACTTCAGTTGCCACTGCTCTGAAAGGTGGCTGTCTCTCTTCTCACAGTGTCCCCGACTGTGTATATCTATACCTAGTGACTTTTGTGCATGCTGTATCCTATCCTTTGAGACTATTCTCTGATGGAAATCCATCCATCCTTTTTGAGTACAAATAGGAACTTGATGGGTAAATAGATGATAAATAGAGACATGAACACATACATTTGGTGGTAGAGTAGATAGAGACATAGATATGTATGTAGATATGGCTATATGTATAGGTATAGATGTACATATGAGAGATATAGAAATGGGTATAGTATATGTAGACACAGACATATAGGTGTCAATTATATAGTTATATACATATAGACTAGACAAAAAGAGCTGTTGAAGGCAAGAACGTTGCGTGAATGCAATCACAGCTCTTTTTGTTCTGCAGAAAATATGTTCTGGAAATAATTTCTTATACCATGGTAGAGATCTCAATAACACTCATTATGTTGATTTTGAAGAAGAATTTCCCGAAGAATGTGGTGAGGATAAGCTCATAGTGAGATCTTTCTAAATTTTCAGCTTAAAAAAATCTACTAAATGAGAATAACATCATTTACAAAACCTCAATAAACTAGTATCTGTTAGAAAAAATTGATTGAAAGAATCAACATGAGTGAAAATCAAAAGTTTTTAACTCTGGTCATTTTCTGTAAGTCTCTACAGAGGTACATATCCTCATACTTGAACCTTTAGCTCTTTCCAAAATAAATCACAATTTAAAAAGCTAAAGTGACAGATGTCTTATTCTAATCCAAATTCCTGATATTAGGATGGTGTATTACATGCCTTTTAAACAAAAGAATCTAGAAAGGAATGAATGCTACACAAAACCATGATGAAGAAGTGAGCTCCAAATCACTATCATGGAATAAGAACTTGAAATGTTAGTTCCAGTATTAGTCATAAGTCTTTGAATAAAATTACAGAATATATTTTGTAATTGCAATAAATGACCTGCACTCTTGCCTAGTAATTAAACTTGTATATCATTTAGACATAGTGGTTTGGATTTTATAAGAACATGGTAGTTTTAATAAAATATGGGTTCTAGAATTGTGTTTGGAAATACATAGAAAAGAATGTGTTTCAAAAACTATTTCCCTCTTATATAGTCTTTTATATTTTGAAAGAGTTTGAAGAATAACCTCTCTATGCATAACAATGTTTGGTAACAAAGTACAGAAACTCAGTCTGGCTAATGGAAACTAAAGGGAATTTTTTGGACTATAAGGAAACAAGGGCCAAAATAATAGAAGCACAGGAGCATTCTCATCCAGAAGTAGATTGGATGGGCAACCACATCTGGAAAGACCTCCAACCATTTCCAAATTTTCTGTTCATTTCTCATTCCAGGGATGAGCATCTAATAACTGTAGCTTGTGTCACATGACCACCTTGACTTTACCAGAATAGAAAAAGGAAGGTTGGAGTGCAAAGACCTTCTAGAACTCTCTTTGGCTGCCCTATGAGAACACAAGTGTTCTAGCCCACTCTCCAATGAAGGAGGGGCATGTTTTCCTTTAAATAAAATCAGGCTGCTGTTAGGAAGGGAAATAGATGCTAGACTACCTGAAAACAAATGTTTGTTTTATCTTCACCTTAGTTCTTCCTGAATAGCCCTCTAAATAAGGCAAGACAATTATTACTATCCACGGTACATGGTAATGGGGGTTCCTTGAGGTTAAGCAGCCTGTCCAAGTTCACAGGGCTGAGTAAGGAAAGGAGACAAGTCTGGAGATCACAGTCTTGCTTTCTTTTCCAGTAGTTTTCCTACTGCATCCTTCTGAAAAAGATACTAATTTATTATTTGGTTCCTTCAACTACAAATCACCTTATTTTTCCTTTTTCTCCTAAATCATCTTAGTGGATAACAAGCTACAGAGAAAGTCTGTGTATCACTGTCAAATCACCTTTTGGACAATATCACCCTGCCATGTTTCTGTCAAAATGAATCTGCAACATTGACAAGGGAAAAAACATGTAAAGGAAAAGTCCTCATTGTTCATTCAGGGACAGACTCAGCTGGAGGAAACCTTGGGAGGTGGCGTCCCCGGTGCAGACTGGGTACAATTAGGAGATGCTGGATTCCTCCCTGTGTTCCTGGGCACTTCTGCACTCACTTAAAAGAGCAATTTCACTTTGTCTCTGTCCCAGCTTTCATTCCACCCCTGCGGTTCACAGCCATGGCGAGCCCTGAACACAATATGTCACAGTGACTGTGACATATTGACCTTGCCTAAGATATGGGGACCTGAGACTCTTTCTTCTAAATGTGGGGGAACAAGCCATGCTGGTGTGTACTGACATGGAATGAAAGGTCTTCAGAGGCTATTGATAGGATTTCCTGAAAATCAGAGAATGAAGCTTGAGTTAATATGTTTAAAATTCTTTTTTATAACTGATTTGAGTTTGCTCTGAAGAATGTAGATCCCAGAAAAGTCTATCTCATAACACCTAGTCACACAGCGCTTTGGTGGATGGTATCTCCTTTTTCCCCTAGCTCTGTAATTGAATTTCTAGGGCTTACTAGTTCCTAGGAGTCCAGGGGAAAGTTTTGGACTATAATTTATGCTAATTATTATGATTACCATTGATCCATCTGTCAAATGATGCTGCACGGTAAATGATAGGAAGGCTAGTACTTACTTTCAGGAGTTTATGGCCATGAGTTTTTATCTCAGATGTACCTAGTCTTAGAAAGCTCAGATGTTTACGTGCCCCTATCTGACAAAACTCCACCAGGATCACAATAATAAGGCAAAGGAAGGAACAAAAGAGTGTGTTTTCTGAAAATACTTTGAGAGTCACCATTTGGTATCCAGCCATAGACAGGACCCTCTAGGGATAAGTTCTGACCTGAGGGATAAAGATAGCAAATTGTCATAAATATAGAGAGCAGCAGAGTGAGTATTTCTGATCTAGGGGGGAAAAATGAGAATTTAGAGTTCATAGCCTGAGTATATTTGGGTCAATTTGCAAAATATTTGGCCTAGGACCCTTTTAGGATCACCAATCCACATACTGGCTCTTCCCCTGTAGACTCACCTTACCCCTCGTTGACTTGGTGTAAGTCAGTCCTTGAGAGTTATTTAACAAATTACCTAGAACTGGGGAATGGGAAACTAGAGCCATATGTCATCCTCTCAATTTGCTATTTAGCGTCTGTGACACTTCTTTATTGTTGTTGGGTTTTATTTTAAATGTATATAAAGCAAGATTCACTTTTTGAATTGTGTACAGTTCTATGGGTTTTGACTAATGCTTAGAATCAGGTATCCACCACCACAGCCATGACAGAGAAAATTCACATCACCTCACAAACTCCCTTGTGTTTCTCTTTTGTCATCTATCCTTGGCACCATCCACCCTTGGCAAGTAGTAATGTGTTTTCCATCCCTGTAGTTATTTCTTTAAAGAATGTCACATAAATGGAACAATGCATATGTAGAATTTTAAGTCAAGCTTCTTTTACCTGGAGTGCAGTGCCTTTGACCTTCATCCATGTTGTTGCATGTATCAATAGATTGTTCCTTTTTATTCCTGAGCAGTATTCCCTTGCATGGAGGTACCACACTGTCTACCCATTCTTCAGTTGAGAGATAGTCTCTAGTTTTTAGAGATCATGAAGAAAATACTATAAATACTATAAACATTCCAGCCTTTTCCAAGGTGGTGAAGATGCCAGTGGAGTCCACAACGTAATCAGTACCCACTTCCCCGCATTTGATTTTGGTGGGATCTCACTCCTGGAAGAAGGTTATGGGATTGCCATTGATGACAAGCTTCCTGTTCTCAGCCTAGACTGTGCCATGGAACTTTCCATGGGTGGAATCATAATGGAACATGTAGACCACGTAGTTGAGGTCAATAAAGGGGTCATCGATGGTGAGAATATCCACTTTGCCAGAGTTAAAAGCAGCCCTGGTGACCAGGTGCCCAATACAGCCAAATGCATTTGCTCCAGCCTTCACTTTCACCATGGTGTCTTGGGGACATGGCTGTCTGTCAAACAGGAGGAACACAGAGTGTTCACTCTTTCCTTGATTTTTACTTTCAAAATTCATAAGCCAATCAGTCTGCAAAAGCCACATCCTGTATAATTCCATTTATATGATATTCTGGAAAAGGCAAAACATATCAGTAAAAGACAAATGAATCAGAAGTTGCCAGGGGTTGGAGGGAGGGATGATGGAATAGGTAAAGCACAGTTGACTGTTTTTTGTAGGAAGCCGAAATGATTCTGTATGGTGCTGAAATGGTGAATACATGACACTGTGTTTTTGTCAAAAACCCACAGAACTTTACAGCACAAAGAGTGATCCCTAATTTATGCAAATTGAAAATAAAGCGTGTAAGATATCAGGGGATTCAAAGATGGGATACAGACTGTGACAAATAAATCTAACTGTATTGTGAGTATATAAAACAAACTCCCGGAAAGAGCTGGGAGAAAAGGTGCTGATCTAAGTAAATTCAAAATGAGTGGGGTCTGTAAAACTAAAGGCAAAAAGAATTTCACATTAGCACTCCAGTTGGTAAAGGTGTTTCCCACAGAGGTAGAAGTTAACACTTCTGAAACCACTACACATATCTGGAATTGAATGATTAGGTAAATGAAGGGCAGATGGGCTTCTCATTGTTGGAGTGGGAGGTTACAGAAAAGCAAGGGAAAAGACCAGAATGATCTACGTGGTGATAGGTTAGAATTGGAGCCATCAGCATGAACCCATGTTTAGCTGAATAGAGATACAGACGGTTACATATAGAAATATTTACAGATATGTGTATATGCACAGAGTAGGATATACATGTACATCTCCTTGCTCTGTCTGCTGAAAGGGCCTGGAAGCAACAATGTCCTTGCAGCAATGAGCACATCTAGTGCCCAGAAGTCGGTTTCTAATCCCGTTCTCTAACTGAAGGACCCAGGGGTTCCTGGGAAAATGGTCGATTCTAGGACTGGAACAGGAAATACAAAAATGAGCCTACAAGAGTCTCATGATACCATAAAGTAAGGACAGACTCCAATTAAAAAAAAAAAAAAAAAGACAAAACCCCATATTGACGGAGTAAGCCAGAGACATAGAAGCCAACTGAAAGAACTAAAGAAGTTTTTAGCCAAAGCTAAAAAATTTAAGCAACAAAACCAAGTCATCTTGGATCACAACGTAAAATATAAAATCAGTATGCATGATATATGCCTGCATAAATAAGGGATTGAAAAAGCTAATACAGCTGGAAGAACAGGAACATCCTTGCAGAAGAATTCTAAATAATTTGCCCTTAAGAAGGTAAAACTTAACTCCCCACGTCTTAAGTGTGAGCTGCACAGAGTGACTTTCTTCTAAAGAGTACACTATGGAAAGGAGAAAAAAAGAGTAATTTTATGGTGGAGAAACCTTACAAATACTATCGCAGCTGAGTAGTGGAGAAACCTTACAAATACTATCGCAGCTGAGTGATCAAGATTAACAACAACAGTGATGAGTTATGTTGATAGTATGCACCCCAGATGTAATGTGAGAAGAAGTGCACTTCACCTCTTGGGTCTTCCTTCCAGGACATAACAAGCCCGGTCTAATCGTGAGAAAAACATCACATGAATCCAGTGGAGGGATATTCTAAAAAATACCTGGCTGGTATGCTCCAGAACTATCAGGGTTATCAAAAATAAGGTCAATCTGAGAAACTGTCACAGCCAAGAGGAGCCTAAGGAGATATGATGGCTAAATAAAATGTAGGATCCGGAAACAAATTTTTGGTTTAGCCTATAGTGTAGGCTATATGGGAACTCCCTATGCTACTTTGCAAATTTCTGTAAGTCTAAATCTAGTCTAAAAAAAATTTTTTATTTTAAAAGTGAAAAAAAATTACAACCCTCCTACCCCAATTGTAAACATGAGATTCCAAAGGGCCTTCATTTTCCTTCAGCAATCTACAATTCCTGAAATTATTTGTTTTGAAAGATTATGAGGCCATTTCCCATGGGCTGGAAGGGGGGGCTGGTGTGCGCTACTCTTGCATAACCTCAGCGATTGGAGTAAAGATAGTCACTTTTTTTTTTTTTTTGCTATTCCTCCCTTTGAGAGGCAGAATCTCCTCTCCTCTTGAATCTGCATTATCCTTAGTGACTTGACTGACCGACAGAATGTGGCAAAAGTGACCTTTTGAGGACAAGGCTTGTTAAAGCCTTGCAGCTTCTGCTAGGATCCCTTAGAATAGACAGTCTAAGGACACTCGTTTAGGGAATTAAACCTGCTTGCTGTGAGAAGCCCAAGCCCCGTGGTGAGACCAGGTGTAAGTGCTTAGTCAGTAGCCTTGGTCGAGCTCCCCACCGTAGCCAGCAACTCCAGACACCTTTCTGAGTCAGCAGGGACTCCGTCTCAATTGAGAGGTGAATCTAAGAGATGACCCCTGTCCTGGTCACCATCTACTGGCAACTGTGTGTGAGAATCTGGGTGGGAACTGCCCCGCTGAGCCCAGTCCATTCCCAGAACCAAGAAGATTCATAATAAATGGGTATTTCAAGGCACTGAGATTTGGGATGATTTCTTACATAGCAATACATATCCAAAACACTCTACTAAATGCTGCAGCTTCAAACTAAATTTTCTAAGAGCATTTCATGTACAAACAAACAAGTACAAAAAACCAAACATTTACAATGTGCCTGTTATTTGCAAGGCATGGTTCATAACCTGTCGCTCCAAGCCTTAGTGCTATCGCCTGCAAAAAGAAAACATCTTTCAAGTAACCATTGTGAAATATTCCAAAGGAGCCACCAGCAGTAAGATTTATGTCTTCTTTTTTAAAGACTATGTCTTCTTTTAAAAGACTACCTACTACATCTTCTCAATTAGATCATTCTGAAATGCAGTGAAAATGGAAAAGTGTTGCTTAATAAAAAATGATTTTATAGATAACTGTTCTTTTTTGTAAATTGCTTTTTTTTAAATAAGACAGAAATAAAATCATATGAAATAGATGCCAGTAACCCAAAAGAAGAGGTGAGATGATCTGTGGACATGACCTTGGGAAGGAGAGTAAAGCAGCAAGGAGACATGTTTCTTGACTCTATCCTAGGCAAACTCAGAGCCAGGCATTAAGGGAAGCATCCAGGACAGAGATTAGGAATTCCTGTCACTGGAGTAGATGCCCAGACCTGCTGCTCACCAGATTTGTGACCTAAGGGCTGTAAGCTGTCAGAGAAGCATTTGTAAAATGCAAGTGTCATAGCACTCACCTTAGAGACTTGCTGGGGGTTAAAATGTGATTAAGCTTTTCAAGTGCTTAGCATAGTCTGCTATGTACTAAGCAGCGGTAAACACTGACTTCTAATTTTAATAATAAGTTGTGAACAAAATGACCTTGAATCTCTCCATCAGGCTCTGTGTCCAGGCTTCTCCTCTCCCCTTCTCTTCAGGAAAGACACCACTGCCCACAGATGCAATTTCAGTTCATGGAGAATGAGAATAATTCCTCTGACCCGTCTGCTTTCAGAAACCATAATCCTGGTCAGAGCAGTGAGTAGGAGAAACACCTGTAGGCCTCTGTGATCCCGGGAAAGTCCTTTAACCCATCTGTGTCTTGTTTTCTTCTCCTGTTAAGTAGAGACAATATCGTACCTATCGTATAAGGCAAATATTAGGATCACATATGATAATACCCATAAAGGGCCTGAAACAGCGTCTGGGACATAGAAAGCATTCACTTTGTCATTATTAGGTTTTGACAGTTTGTATCGGTGTAAGAAATTCTCCCTAGGTTATCTAATTAGTAACCTGGTGTCCTGATATTTTTGCCATTGGTCTTTTCCCGAATCATTTGTTCTTTCAGAAAGTGGACATGAGTATAAGAAGATGAAAACACTATTAATCTGGTAACAGAGGGCACTGAAGGTATCTAAGAGGGAATATCGCTTTATTTGTAAAGTTATTTTAAAAACCACGTGGAGTGGTGAGTGAAATATTGAGAACTTGGCTAACAAATCTCAAACCACAAGATGAGATGGTTAATGCCTCCCCCCTTAAGAGATGATAAAGAATTTCCCTAAAAGAGAAGAGATGAGAAATCAGAAGGTCCAGGAAGAGAAGGAAGAATAAAAACGTGATTGACGGTGCGTGAGACTCTGTGGGAAGGGACCGGTGTGGGGCAGAGGAGGGTGTTCTGAGAAAAAGCACGTTCACTTGTAAGTGGTTTGCTTTGTTGAAAGCTCCTCCTCTTCCCATCAACCCCGCCCCTGTCATAAGAAAGTCTATTTTACTCAGGAATATGTAGGACCCATGGGAGTTTTTATGTATGGACATTAAGAAAGTGAATCTCCTGGGTGGGATGACAGGTTGTGGGCAAAAAAGTGGCACATACATAGAAATAGGAATTCCAGCGGCAGGGGGATCACTCTGCCTCAGTCCTTCCCCAGTGCAGGATGTGCAGAAAGTGTTGACAGGCTTCAGAATGTCCACAAGGCACAGGGAGGAAGACTCATGCCGTTGTGAACTACGATTGTGTCTCTGTGCCCAGGCTAGGAACTGACATATTTTTAAGAAATGAGTGAAGGACTGAATGAGATCACATCCAGGTTACCTACGTCTCAGGCAGTACATATGCAAGGAACACTTACCTGCAAACTGTTTAGGCATCATTTGCAGTTCCCTGGTTGGTCTCTGTAGCCGAATGAGAGTGTGAGTGGATTGAAACCGATGGATTGTTCATGCATTATACCCAAACATTCATGTAACGTACTGTTTTTTAAATGCTTATTATCTACAATAGCATTTCAGGTAGACAATGTCTCTGCCTTTGTGGATCTTTCATGTTGGCAAACGAAGCAGAACATAAACATATAACAAAATTATTTCACATAGCACTATCTGTGAAGGACATTAAACACTGTGATTAGGCAGGTCTTGGCAGGGAGATGTATAGGAAAGCACTTAGCGAAGGTGGTCACAGAATTCCTCTCTGAAAAGACTTTTGGGTTGAAGTATGAATGATGAGAAAGAATGAGACATAATTTGGGAATGAAGCCTTCTATGTGGAGGCCTGGGATAAGGGCGAAGTTGACAGAATAAAAACAAGATGAGTGTGCTGGGTGAAACTGGGTGGACTGGGGAGATGGTTGAATGAGATGTGGAGAGAAAGGTCAGGAAAGATGTGGGTTTTACTCTGTGAGCAATGAAAAGCCTTTGGAGGGTTCTAAACCTGGGAGGGACAGGATCTCATTATAAGAGCATTTGTTTCACGATAAACAGTGTCTATCTCCTCTGCTATCTCATTTGACCATCACCACAAACCTGAACTCTAAGCCTTAGCGCTTTGTCTTACAGGAATGTAACTGGTGCTCAGAGAGAACATTTGCTCTATCCGACATCATCTGGTTAAAAGGGAACATTGAGGCTTTCACAGGATGGCCAGCAAGAACTGGCTGCCTTTCAACCAGAGCTCCCTTTGTTTAATTCTTGATGGAAGGGAAAAGGGACCTTTCTATAATTGCTGCTAAAAGACACAATGTGCCGGAGTGATTTTTTTCAATGTGCTTTGCAAAGTAAGCTAAAACTCATCTTTCAAGTACACATGAGTATAATGCTTTTTAAAATTTTCCTTCCATCTTTTACCCATGTCTCTGCTGAGTTTGCCTATGCACCGTCCACGCCGACCTCTAAGGCATTAGCTGAGGATCCGCATCCTGGGGAAGAGGGTCAAGACGGAGATTAGAGCTGAGGGAATGCTGAGCAGAGGCAGGAGATTAGGAGAAGGGGGCGATCCACACAGCGGGTCTCGGACAGCCTGACTCAACCACAACAGAGCTGTGTAAAGGATTTGGTGTTGTTGAGCTTTATGTGAAATCAAGCTATATACCTTGATGAAACAGCTAATGGTTTCTAGGGCAGTACAAATCAATATTTTTCAAGTTAGTTTCAATATGACTGATTTATATTTTTTGGTTTATGTAAACTTCACTTCTGTGATAATATAGTGTATGTGTTTTAAATATTTCATTACATTTGTGCTGTTTATGGAATTTTTAATGTAATGCTCTGAATCATATATGAACTCTGTAAAGAAACCTTTACCTAATGTAGTTTATAAAGCATAGTTGGTCTTCCTTGTAATTCAGGCTTTGATAATTTATTCCAAAACATATATTGAAAGCAAACATAATAAAAACACTCTTTAAAGCATGGTAGTATTAAAACACTAAGGATATTTTGATTTTTAAAATTAACTAAATAAAATAGTAGATCTAAATAAGATCTGGAGAAGATCTTGTGCCCTCTCGTTCTTACCCACTTCTCCTCCCGGGCAATCTTGTTTCATTCAATTTTCAAGGAACAGATATTTGTTAAGTTTCTTTTAGACACCAAACAATATGTCAGGTGGTTTGTACACACTGGTGAGGAAAACAGATGGTGATCCTATGGGGACAAAGGGCAGTATATAGACAATATAGACAATAAACACAAAGACTTATAAATAAATAAATGACTATACCGTTGGAAGTTCTGATCAGTACTAAATGTAGTGACAGAAACTAGTAATACCAGAACGAGGGGATGGCATACACTGTTGCCTCCCACATATCCAATTTCCCTTTTTTTCTTTAGCAATAACACTACAGTTGTTTTTTTTTTTGTTGTTTGGGGGAGGGCTGGTGGTGGTGGTAGTGACATCAGGCCCTGCTTAAAAGAACTGCAGTTCCCAGATCCTTTTCAACGGGGCACGTCCTGCAACACAGATCTGACCAATGAGAAAGAGATGGAGACTTTGCTTCCTAAGGGGACTTCACCCTCGTCAGATTTTCAGTTATCTTGGGCAAATGCAATTCCTAATTAAGGGTGGGGAGAGAGTACTGAAAGCTCACTTAGAAAAAGAGGTAGGAGGACTGGAATAGAATTAAGCACAAACGTACCAACAGGTATCTGAAGTTATTTGGCTATGTCTATAGACAAACCAAATGCTTAAGCAAAATAAACTGAAATTTAAAAACACGCGCACACAATCCCTACATGTTTAGCTTTTTAATAAAAAAAAATAAATGGATATTTGGCACACATCCATGTTCACACAATACTCTCCCTTCACTTCTGCGGGCCTATGCATTTAATGAACAGAATAGAAATAGCCATTCCTTAGGCTAAGGTTTCATTTCCACCTTGGACTAAAATAGCCGTCCTCAGCTTTGGTTTGCAATATTAGAGATCTGGGAGGCTTTGAAATAATACTGAGCTCCAGGCCTCACCCAAGACCAAATGAACCTTAGAGATTCCGATTCAGTAATTCCCTGGGAGGAGCCCGAGCATTGGTAGTGTTAAAAAGCCCCTCAGGTCATTCCAATATACAGCTAGTATTGAGCACCACTGACCTCAGAGAATAAACTTAAATCTGGCTGTCCACATGCCTGAATCACCTGAACAGAAAGTACAATAAAGTGCATAATGTAGTAGCTAAGAACTTCCTCTGTTTCTTCAGAAAGAAAATCTCCATTCAAGTTTTAACTTCACCAGCTAATGACTGGGTGATCATGAGCAAATTATCCAATCTTCTAAGCCTCTGTTTTCTCATTGAAGACTAAGTAAAATAATAGACGCCATGCACTTACCAAGATAACATGCATATTATTTGTGGAAAGATAGGCTAGCTGGATTCCCAATCGCTATTTGCAAGTTAGGGTGGGATCCCAATACTAAGAACATAGGATATGATTAAGATCCATGTAAGTACTATGAAATTTCTGCATCTAACACAATCACCCAAAACAGATTGAATTTTCATGATTTAGAAGATCTTTGAGGGATGAATCCACTTAAAATGTAGACATTGTTGCAGGCAAGCACTCACTTTTTGAGTCCCATGGAGATGCTCTAAGAGGACAGCACCCAGGGAACATTCAGGAAACTGAACCCAGTGAGAAATCTTTGTAAATGCATTTGGAGGAGACAAGTCATATTTCCTAAGATGCTATTAAAGAATGAAAACAAATTTTAAAGATAGTGATTTCAAATATGAAGCTCCAATAAAAAAGAAATTGCTAAGGGCAGGCCCACCTAACTGCAGGCCCTGATTTGCAAACTAGCTGCACTTTGCGGGACAAATCTGTGAAGCAGCTCCGTGGTGGGCGGCAACAGGGATATTATTTACTGAACCGTGGGTGACAGTTTTTCAGAGCAACCCCAAGGGAAGCCAGAAAGTAACAGTTTCTTTATTATGATAATAGTACCTTAGTCTTAGAGTCAGAACAAATGCTTAAGACCATCTACCCTCACCTGTTTATTTTAAAGATTTAAAATCTATAATCCATATGCTGAATGTGTTGCTTATCGCATTCTAGATAGTTGACAGAGGGCAATCACAAGCCTCTAAGTTCGCTAAAGTCAATTCAAGCCCTTTATGTTTCTCTTAGAGCTGTGTCATCCGATATGGCAGCCGCAAGTCACATGTGGCTTTTGAGCTCTTGAAATGTGCCTAGTTAGAGCTGAACTGTGCTGTAAGGGTAACATACACATCAGATTTCAAAGACTTAGCATGAGGAAAAAAAAGCATGATGTCACTAATTCTTATGCCGATTATGTATTAGAATGATTATATTTGGGATATATTAGGTTAAGAAAAATGTATTATTAAAATTAATTTCTTCTTTTTCCTTTTAGAAATGTGGCTACCAGAAAATCTAAAAAAAGATTTCCTGTGCCAAGGTAAGTTAAACGAACCAGGAACACAAAAGATTCACAATCATTTAAATGTTACAAGGACCTTGTCAGAAATAAAGGGAGGAAGAGGTCATGGAATAAGGGGGATACAGATTGGTGTAGTCAGATATGAAATTCTACTTGTGTTTTTCAAAGGACTACTTACTCATCTCTTAGAAACATGAACGATTCACTCAAGGAAGGAAATGGGAATGTCTCATTCAGTGTTAACAGGGGCAAAGCTAATCAACACTTAGGGGCTACCAGCAGTTCTCCTTTCAAAGTGTCTTTCATGTTCCATAGGAAAAAAACCTATTACATATATGGTATAACTCTTGAGTCACATGCTTCTTTCAATTGTTGACAAATAGGTTGCAATATAGTTCAAGAACATAGGCAAAATTTTAGTAAAGATAAATAATTTTTACCTGACACGTAACCAACAAAAGTATGCTTTTTTATTTTTTTATTTTCCTAAATTATCACATAGTAAATTTAACTTTTGTATATATTATAATACACGGGGTTGAAGTAAATAGCAGCAGATTCAGTAAATGAGATACTGTGGGTTGGACCACTCACTGTTCAACACAGAGGTTCTTGTTGGGTATATGTTTATCTAACTACTTTCCATTTTTGATGGAGATTTATTTCTGTCAGGTTTAAGATGAAAATAGAAAGTTCTACCATTATTCATTTTGCATAGCAATAAATAAGCTTCATTACTAGTGGAAGCTTTAATTTCTTTGTGGAAATGCATTCCTTGCTGATTAATTCCATCTTTCCTTCATTTTTAAACTGCAAAAGATTTGCTTCAAAACCCAAAGATTAGGTATATTTCATTCGTTATTGAGCAAGTAACAAAAGAAAATACATTCATATTATTCAGGAAGCAATCATGAAGATACTTTATAGCTCATTTATATCAATATCAAACTAATTCAATGACAAGTCAAACATCATGCCCTTTAATCATGGAAAACTGTAAGGTATTTCGGCTGAATAAATTAAGGGCAATTAACTAAAAAATGAGCTACACACATGAAGCTCATTATTTTTAGGTTGAGGGATCCTTTCAATATACTGGGATTGTTTTCTTTGATGTGCCAGATGCCTGTTTTGCCCAACAAAAATCAAAACACTCCAAAGCATAAAAGTATGCACCCCATGTGTTTTATAAACTGGATTTGATAACTAACATTGGACATTAACATTTGCATCTATTATCCCTTGATGCAAAATAAATATTCTTTATCCAAAGGAAAGATTTAACTTTAGAACTCTAGAAATATCCAAAATAATAAAATCAACACAAGTTGAATTCAATTGTATAATTCATGCTGCAAAACCAGCTAAGATTAGGAAGCAAGATGTTGGACATTGGCCACAAGTTGTCTGTTAAAAGGCACAGCAAACTCCACGTGAGTTGTCCTTTCTCAATATGGACAAGACAAAGAGAAATATGTTTTGCACATATGCTTGCTTTGAGCAGAAATATTTGGGAACATGCATCATTATTCTGAAACTTTTCATAAAATGTGTAAATATTTGGTAACACTGTCTTAGTGTTCTAATGGTTCTAAAATGACACTTTTAATGTTGGTTTTTAACACACTAAACTGCCATGTGAGTTGTGTTTAACTCACACTAGTTTTGAGCCCAGGGCCTCATGAAGCATATGTAACTCACACGTCTCTTTACCTTGGGAGCCACTTGAACTATTTTTCAAGTTGCATATAACTCACAACAAAAACAATAAAAAAATTAAATTTTTCATTAAATTAGAAAGGATCATTTTGCTTTCAAAGTTTTTATCCTATTTTCATAATAAAACACTGTGGCCCCAAGGAAAAAAATTCTTTTCTAGTGTGGCACTCAATGTGTTAATGTGCCCATGTTAAAAGAAATTCAGGCAATTATAATACTATTTATTTTTGCCAAAGGATAACAGTGAATGGAATCAATAGCATGGGTAATCCAAATCAGTGGATGAATATGAAAAGAAATTGGATTCTAGGATGCATCACACTCTCAATCATGTTTATTAGCTTAGTGTTATATGTAGTGTGCTGTCATTAAACATCTTGTAAGTTCACATTAAAAAGTTCTCATTTTTGGAGAATGCAGCGACCTCAAAGGATGGAAACCTCAAAAACATGCTGGGTAACTGATATGGATTTGCTCTGGATTAAAGTTTTCTAAAAATAGTCACTGATCATCTGTTACCATGGAAGGCGATCAGGATGTAGTGGTGATTAAAATATAGACCCTGCTTTCATTATATCCAAAAGGTACAGCCAATACAATTATAAATAAACAAACTGAGGATGTTATCCTAAGGACCTCTACGTAAATAAAGCAGAAATGACATGGAGGGACTGGGACAGGGGCAACGTAAGCCACAGGGACAGCCTCTCTCAGGAGGGCATTTTGTTTTTTCGTAACCATTTATTTTGAGAATAAATTTGTAGAAAAGTTGCAAAAATGGTTTAATGAACTCCCATATTCCCTTCACTTGGTTTAACCAGTTGCTAACACTTTTTCCTATTTATTGTATGTCTCTATCTTAATTTTGTTCTGAACTGATTAACAGTTATGAGCGTCTTGATCCCTCACTTCTAAACACTTCAGCAAGTGTTTCCTAACAACAATGCCGTTCTGAACAACACCATGGCACAATATCATATTTCAGGCATTTAACATTGACACAAAACTAGAATCTAAAATAACCATCCATATTTTAAATTTGTCCATTAACCCGGAACTGTCCTTTTTCACATAAGGAAGTGACTCTGACTAATAACTAAGCGTTGCAGCAGACACAGCCACATAAAAGGCGTTTGTGGAAATCACAACAGACAGAACTAAAAAGCCAAAGACATCTATGTAATATTTGTGCATCAACTTTATTTTAAAAAGGACAGAACTAGCCTACACTCTTGGATTTATAGTAATAAATAAAATCTTTAAAATATGCTAATTAAAATTTTTAGTTTTATGTAAAATTCTATGTAATAAGCCTCCTAACAATTGATAGTGGTATTGTTTCGATTTGGTGTGCATCTATTTCATCCATACACACTTTATCTGATCTTTGATATAGTCAACGGAAGCAATCTGCCATGTAGCTCCCTGTGTGAGATTTAGGAAACTCATTGCCTACAGAATTTCAAATATGTATATGAGGTGTTTGAAAGCAATTTCTGATAAGAGAGTACCATAAATTGCTACCCTAAGGTACATTGTGCACATTACCCAACCAAATGTTTTTCTTTACACAAGATTCATAGGGAGGAGGGATGTATTAGCCACAAAACTTAATGGACTAAGGTGCCATTACTTAATAGGACTATTTATATGAAAAATGAACATTTAATGTATACATGTAGATAATGTACTCCCTCTTATCTGTATACACAGAAGATTCTTATTATAATTAATCTGGTGGTCCCTTTTTGCTCATTCCATTTGCTTGACAACTGTGTCTGGATTAATAAAGAGTGTATTTCCCAAAATGAGCAGAGACAGAAGGCAAACTGGCTCTCTCCCAAGGACAAAGGTAATCCCTCTAGGACTTTCAGAAGGACCAAAGGTCAGGTGGCCCTCACTGGGACCATAGAAAGTTTGTAACATCCTTTGTGTCCATCAGAGGAACAGCCTGAATGTCTGATTCTTTCTAACCTTTGAAAATCATAAAATAAATCCAAAGCATTATAGACCATCTGGTACTTACAACGCAATGTCTACAGATAAGTCTGAGCAAAGGGCAGACGTATTACCCCCACTGGGATAGCGTTTCGGTTAAATTCTTTCTATTCCACTTGCCTGATCATGACCAAAGATATCATGAAAACCTCCTCCATTGATACAGTCCTTTTTCTTCACTCTTGAATTCATCACAATTCTTAATTAACATATAGATTTTATATTTTTTAAAAAGTACCAAAATAAAAGCAAGGGTGATGCAAACCTAAGTAAGCAAATGTCACATACACATTTTTGTCTTATTATTGACATTTATTGCAACATCATAAAAACTTAAAATCTGCCCCCTAAGATCAAGAAGAATAGAATGACTAGGCCAGGCATGGCCTGTAATGCCAGCACTCTGGGAGGCCAAGGCAGGAGGATCACTTGAGCTCAGGAGTTTGAGACCAGGCCAAACAAGAGTGAGACCTCGTCTCTATCAAAGATAGAAAAAATTAGCTGGACATGGTGGTGTGCACCTGTGGTCCCAGCTACTCGGGAGGCTGAGGCAGGACGATCGCTTAAGCCCAGGAGTTTGAGGTTGCTGTGAGCTAGGCTGATGCCACAGCACTCTAGCCGGGGCAACAGAGTGAGACTGTCTCAAAATAAAAAAGAGAAAAGAATAGAATGATTAAACAAATTAACCATTAACCTAGTAAACATTAACTAGATTCGCCACATTAAAAAGGAATGTGGACAATACAAACTGATGCCAAAGAGAGCCAGCCGTGATTGATGGGGGAGGAGGGAAAGAGTACAAGAAAACAGAACAAAAACCAGACAGCCGACTGCAGAATTAGAGTAGCACTTTTTAAAAAGAAGACAAGCACTGTGTGTGCTTTTGTGTGTGCATGTGTGTGCCATTGGATGTGTGGGTGTGTGTCCATGAAGGAGGTCAGGACAGTTACTGGCCAAGTTGTTCGCTGTAGCTCCCTGTGAGAAGTGGTATTAAGACCCGACAGCAATGGGGAAAGGGATACCCTTTTACATTTATATATTCATTGTTTTTTTTAAATATGGAGTCTGTATATTGTCATTGAAAAAATAACAAGCATATAATCATAAGGTGGTACAGAGAAGTGGCAGCTTAGCAAGTATCCAGTCTAGCCCCATATTCTTTGAACACATCTCTTATTAAACAGGCAGTAAGAATTAAACGTAGACCAAGCTCCCCAAATATTAAAAAAAAAAAGATAATTTGGCCAAGTATTCATTTAATTCAAACAAAACAAAATAAAAACAACATAATTCTATGACCAACCTACTTTTCTCTTAAACATTTGGATATTTTAGCAGAGAGAATTTTGGATGATTTAAATGCTTCACTTTCATGTTATAGATACCACATTCATTGAAATACTAGGTTTACGTTATTCTGGATCAGGTTTTCATAAATCTTCATTTATTGATGGTAATGCTAAGAACAGGTTCAAAACTCTTTTAAAGTAGATTTTCATGGAAATAATTTCGGGTTAAAAGCTGGAGTATGCTATCATTATTGGGTGATCAGAGAGGAGAGAAAAGAGGTGTAAAGACATTGGCTACTTATAACTATCATATTCATCTTTGTGCCCTTTTTCTGTGTAAACTTATGTAGTTAAACAGGACTTTTTATTTTGCCTTCTGTTGCCTCACTGTTGTTTTCCAAAGCTTAGAACAGAACAAAAGAAGTCAAGTTTTCTCCTATTCTAAGGAAAGATTCCACTAACTGTGCAGGGTGTGCCAAGAGATTAGGACCCTGGAGGTTCTGCCAGAAGTAGCCTGTGGCTCACCGGCCAGCTACAAAAATGTCCAGCTGCACGAAAGGTCAGTAGAATGGGTTATTGGGGGGAAGCAGTAGCTGTGCTGTTTATTTCACAAGTGCACTCCACAATGGGGAAATAAAATAAGGTACTTCTTTCTTACCATTAACCAACTGAGAGGGAGGTTTTTAAGAGGACCATTTTGAGAACTAGACCTGTGTTATCCTTAAGTCTGGGGAGCATAGGAATTGATGTCTGTTGCTCAAGGGAAGAAATCTAAAGAGGATGGAGAGGATAGCAGAGAGAGGGGAAGAGAGAAAGCGAGCTGCATTGCAAGCTGACTGTGCCTTCCTGAAGCACAGAGCAAGAGTGTGTGCTTCCCACGGGCCAGACGTTGCCATGTCGGAAGGCAGGTGTCCTAAGGGCTATCTTAGAAGAGATCCACCCAAGAGGACCCAAGGATCTTGCGATGTTTTCAGAGAGAGCCCACTGAAAGTCCAGTTGCTGAGAGAGAGGACATTGCTTTTGTCAGGGGAACATATTCGGACCCTCCAGAAGGACCCCGCTCAGAGACTCAAGAACATTCCCCATGAGCCAGAAATTGTCCCTCCACTGTGTTGAGAAGGTCCAAAGCCAGATTATAAAGCTTCCACTCTGGAAAGGCTTTATTTTCCTTATTGCTCCTCCCTTTCCCCTGCATCCAACCCTATAGAAACTAAGAAAGAAAGTGGAGCGCAAGAGAGAAGAAGTAAAATAGCTGAAGGCCTGGTGGATTAGCACAGTGTGGATGGATGTTTTTATTTTCCAGAAAGACTGTTCTTCCAACTGAAAGACCATGGGAAAACTGAGTTTTGCCAAAGACCATTCAGGATAGAAGAAAAGCAGCACAGAGAAGGAGTTTGAAGAAGCAGAAGGAAAAGGAATAAAATTATTTTCTGTTCACACTCTGCCAAGTCCAGCTTTTTCAATCCATAGGTTATATATTACTGCTTTAAATGAGTTTCTAACACTGATTTAATTTTTTTATTCTCCTTCATACATTTAAAAAAATTCTGAGGAGAATCTTCATTTCTTCAAAGTATTGTGAAATCTTTCAGAAAGATGTTTTCTACACTCCTTTGGTGAACAATAGCACAGTGTCAATAAAGGAATCTCTGCTGCAAGGAAAAGTCATGTTAGGGGTGGGACTGCGTCAGCAGAGATTCGGGGCACTATTAAACCCATAATTCCTGCCACTACGAATAGGAATTATGTGTGAACATCAAAAGGAAAATGATTTCTGCCGCTCGTGCTATCATTTGCTATTAAGAGATTCTGGACTTTAATCATAAGGCTTGAAAAGAGGCCATCGTACCATTCAGAAAGGGCAGCTTTGGTCCAGGACATTCAAAAAGAGTTAGAAATGGCACTTGCTTTTTTTGAAACAATCCAATAAAAGAGCCTCTAATTAGCAAACATTCCATTTTGCATTTTAGTATAGGCATTTTTGACCACGTATATTTCCCCTCAAATAAGCCATGTACATAAATGTCAGAGTTTGCAAGCTCACGGCCCAGGGATCACTGTGTTTGCCAGCACGGTGTGTTGGTTTGGTTTGGTTTGATTACTCATGTTGTTTTTGTTGTTCTCCAACAGTTTTATTGAGGAATAATTAACATTCAATACCAGATATATTTTTAACACATTAACTGCCATGAGAGTTGTATTTAACTCACTCTAGTTTTGACCCCAGAGCCACGTGAAGCGTATATAAAATCTTACTTGTTGATGTTCTTATTTTTACAATTAATACTGATAATTTAATTCTAAAAATGCGGATTAAATGAATAGAAGTCAATAAATTTCGTTTTTCTATTTATGTTTACTTTTAAACTACACTCAAAGTTTTTATTCTATTTTTATAATAAAACACTGTGGCCCCAAGGAAAACTTTCTGGGGTTTTCTTTGTGTGGCAATGTGTTAAAGTACAATTTGATAGAATTTTACACTTGGATACACCTGAAAAGCCATCACTATAAGCAAGAGAGTGAACATATCCATCACCCCCAATGTATCCTCATGCCCCTCTGCATCCCCTCCCGCCTGTCTCTTCTGTCCTACTCCCATCCCTATGCAACCCCCAATCTGCCTTCTGTCACATAGATTAGTTTTCATTTTCTAGAGTTTTATAACAGTTAAATCACACAGAATGTTCCCTTTTTGTTTGTCTTCTTTCACAGAGCATAATTGTTTTGACATTTATCATGTTGTAGCAGGTATTAATAGTTCATTTCTTTTTATTGCTGAGTAGTATTTCATTGTATGGGTATACCACAATTTGTTTACCATATCTCTTGGCTGATATGGTAAATACCTAGGAGTGGAATGGCTAGATCATACGGTAGGTGTGCATTTAGGTTTTTAAGAAGTTGCTAAGCTGTGTTTTTGAAGTGGTTATAACTTTTTAATTTCCAATCATCATTTTATTAGTGTTCTAACTCCTTCATATACTTACCATGAAAGACTGGTATTGCCATTCTATTAAATTAAAACTACTCTAATAGGTTGTAATAAGACTCAATGGGATTTTAATTTGCATTTCCCTAATGACTAATAATGTCGAACATCTTTTGATGTGCTAATTTTCCATCTGTATATCTTCCTTGCTGAAGTCTGTTCAAATCTTTTGTCTATTTTTATTATTGAGTTTTGGGAGTTCTTTATATATTCTAGACACCAGTACTTTATCAGATTTGTGCTAGTCTTTTCATGTCTTTAACATTGTCTTTTGAAAAGCAGAAGTTTTTAATTTTGATGGCATCAAATGTATCACCTTTTACTTTTATGAATTTTCTCCTATGTCCCTGTCTTTCAAGGATTACTGATCTCCTTCATTAGCAAAGTCGTGTTTTGAAAAACATAATCTTAAGTACTGTGCCTGTTTGCTTTTTTTTTTTTTTTTTTGGTTGTGTCAAGGGGGATAGTAAATCCAGTCCCTATTGTTCCATTTTGGCCAGAGTAGAAGGCTGGTATATGTTACGCTAAATTTATTTTATGGCCAATATTTAACAATCTGGAGGCCTCACATAATCTACATATTTAGATTCCCTTGAATATTATCTGGCCACACAGTGGTCACTTTCCTGCCCCAAATGACAGGCTGCAGCAGTGTGACCTTCAGTTTGGCTACCTGACCATTTTGCCCAATTAAACTTTCTGATTCAACTGTTAGAAAACAATGTTAATGACTACATAGTTACTCAGCTTCTTTTTGCATCCCAATATAAATATTTCTTTAGGGTATATACTGAATGGGCAAAGAGTTTTAGTCATTCAATGACTAACCATCCCTTACTATTAAATGCAAAAAATGTACATCTGATTAGAAATGGTACAATACTATAATCTTTATCTGCAAAGAGGGAGAGAATGGACATTTCTAGTGCCCATGCACCGGGCACTTTAACATACAATATTCAGTTAAATCAATGAATTCAACTCCTAAAGCAATGCTATGGTTAATTCATTAAAATACATATTTATTAACACGTAATTCAGATGAGGAGCTGCCTGCCGACCGAAGTGGGCACATAGAGTGTTAAGATATGATTACCATCGCGTAGGTGCAGCCTGCTGGCCATTCTGGAAGACTTGGCAGCCTTCTTGTAAGCTCCATTCCTCCAGGTTTAGGGGAAGGCTAACTTTAGAAAGATATAATTACTCTTTCCAATGAGAATTACCTGAGGGTGATTCAGATTGGACATATCAGACTTCATTTTAATTTGGTAGTTTTGTAAGTATTATCCAAGTGCTTCTGAGACAGGCCAAGCTATCTCCCCTGGCTATGTGCATAAAAATGCTCTCTCCAATTTACTACCTATGAGGTGGTTCAGTAACTACTCTCGCTTATTGGTCCATCTAGTTCCTGTGCAAGGACTGATGAGAGGTGTAAAATGAAAACCAAGTGACCCATAAAGTTCATGCCCATGTGGACTCACAGCCTGGTGCAGGATTAATTAAGTAACAGTAAACCGGACCCAAGCTTTGTGGGCTTTTAGAGCCGAATGGGCTCTTTTTAGACGCACAGACTTATATAGGTCAGGGAGTCAATTTAACATCAAAAATAGGTCTTTGCATTTAATCTTGCCCTGTGTGTATGACCAATAGTCTTTTCCTCACCATTCCCATCTCTTTCAATACAAGGGCAGCTCACACGGGGCCTTGTAAGCAGGTTAGAGAATGAGCTTTATCCTAAAGCAGTGGGAAGCTATGGATCGTGGTGCCTGAGTGTGGCTTGATCAGACTGTGTTTTTAAAAAAACATCCTTCTGGCTGCCAGTCTCAGGTTTTGCATGTGTAAAAAGAAATTAATCATAGCATAGGGCAGTTATGAGCATTACACAAGATAATTTATGTAAAAGAGCCTAGCATATTGCCTATTTGTACCCTTGACCCAGAACTTTCATCACAATTTTTTTAATATTTAAGGATTCATGTCTTTGCTTCTTTAATTACTTATTCCTTCACTGGACTACGATTCCAAGAGAACAAGAAAACACCTAAGTTAGCTGACACTGACATCAGAGTGCCTACAACAGAGAAGCAAATGAGTGAACACTGCCTAAATGAATGAGTGGATAAATGGATATATGTAAACATCTAGAAAATACGGATGCTGGAAAACTTTCTTTCATTGTACTCATAACAGATTGTGATTTTATTTCATTAATGTCTGGGTTGTTCACTTGACTACAGATCCATAGAGGCAAACATTGTGTCTTTCCTGTTCACTCATTGCTATTTTCTCAGCAGCTAGTGGTGTCTGGTGCAAAGGCTTTATAAGTATTTGTAGAACAAATTAATATAGTGAGTCCCACTGTTATACCAGGGGATGCCAAAGAGTCTTTAAAGTGGTAATTGAGCAGTTCTTTTGGTACCTATCTCCGCCTCCAGGGCACAAGCTCCCTGAGGGGGGATCCACCGTGCCCAACAGAGTGCCTGTGGCATAGAAAATGCCTAATACATGTTAGTGACTGGGTAACAGTGTTCCCAAACTAAAGGTAAGTAATATGCTTAATTAATTTCACATTCAAGAAGAGTTTTGAAAAGAACTCATGTTCCATTGTCAATTTAATTTTTATTTAATTTTCTGTATTTTGGAGTAAAAGATTGAACAATCTGGAGGTGAAAAACAACATTGTTTCTTTTAAATGCATGCTTTCGGGAATCTCAAGAGGCCCTTCCTTCCCCTGGGTATTAAACAAGGCCAGTGATATTACCCAGCGGAAGCTAGACTGGCAGGAATTATTCAGAGCAGCAGGAAAAACAGCTGCTCATCCTCTCTGTCCCTAATTTTGAAGGGTGGAGAATTGGAGGGCAGCAGTGACTACACCAGGGGGGAAGAAAAGATAAACCTCATAAGCTACAACATCTGCAGCACCGCGCTGAATTTGGCGGCAGAGTTCACAGCGCCTGCCATAGGAAACAAGGACCAAAGAACTGGGAGGAAGCTTATGAAGCCCTGCTTGGATAGCAGGAGGGAAAGAAAGAGAAGGAGAGGGAGAGAGGGGGGGAAAGAGGAGGAGACAGAGGAGCAAGAGAGAGATCCACCCTAGAAGACAAGAGGGAAAATTTGAGTTGAGGAACTCAAGGGAAATATAAAATTCAGAGATGGGCAAAAAGGAAAATATTTTCAAATTAAAACATGTTACAATATCATCAAAAAGAAAAGGCCCAGCTTTTGCCTGAAGAAACTCCCTGCCTTCTGAATCGTTCCTACCTCTTCGATCCAGGGGCTACTGTGGAGTATTTTGAACATCTTGGGTTCCAGCAGGGTGGCGTGTAGGAAGGTGTGATGGGAGAGAGAAAAGGGTGGGGAAGTTGTGGTTGTGAATATAGACACTGGAACCATAAAATCCCAGAATTTTAGAACTGGGAAGCACTTCAGAGGTCCTACCATACGGTCTTGCATTGTAGAATTTGAGACATGTCCAATTTTCTTCTTGATTGAAATGACTTTTAGATGATGGGTGTATTGAAGGTTAGGAAACAAGCTGGAACCTATAAAGTTTTGTTTAAATCACCCTGAAGACTTTCTGACCACACGGGCTGCTTCCCAGTGTTGAAAATCAAGAGCAGATGAATTGAGTCAGTACTGGGAATGGCGCCCAACTCGAAATATGGTGCTTTGGGGTGAAGAAGGGACGCACAGCCAGTGCTCCTGCAGAAACAGCACTGTCTGAGGTTAAGGAACGAAGTAAGGCCCATCCAGCCTTTCATGAAATGTGTGAAGTAAAAAGAGGGACTGCAAGGCATGGATCCTATTGCATTTGTGGAAGGGAATTTAAAAGACAAACTAAAAGTCACCCCCTTCCTTCTTGACAACCTATAAACACACACACACACACACACACACACACAAATACACACATGTATACACATTAAAAAAATTGCTGCAATTTCTCTTCTTAAATCAGTGGTTTTCAATCAGGAATGATTTTTCTCCCGGGGACATTTGGCAGTGTCTGAAGATATTTTTGGCTGTCATAAATGAGTGGGGAAAGGCGTTATTAGTGTCTGGTGGGGAGAGGCAAAGGATGCCCTTAACATCCTACAGTGCACAGAGCAGCCCCCAAAGCAAAGGATTATCTGCCCCCCAACATCGATAGGGGAGAAGTTGAAATATAACCAACTTAGGAAGAGGAGTAATAAATCATCTTCCTAAAAATTGCAAAAGCTGCCATTATTGTGCCAAGCATTGTGCTTATTTACAGCCTTTATGACTAATTCACAAACATCCCCCAGAAAGTCACATTACTATTTGATTAAGGAAAAATGAATCTTACAGAATTGAAGTAAATTACCCAGTGCCACTTGGCTCTTGAGGATATGGGGAATAGCAAATTAGGTTGGTTATACTCGTAGAGCTGGCCTCAAATTCTTCTTAAGGATGTTGTTATCTTTGCAAAGAAAACTACATTGATGAAAGAGGTGACTTTTAAAGGATAGGCCCCAGGTAAAGATACGGGAGAGGAGAGTCAGTAGGAAAAAAAAAAAAAAAAGGATTTGACTTGAACTGCACAGGAAAACTAGTAATATTTTTTCTTTCTATGAAAATATATCAAAATGGGTTTTTTCCCACCTCCAGTTTGGCCGAAGCAGTGGGACAACATGGAAACTACGTTTATATTCCAAAGTGATGTGTCAAAGCCAAACTTATGAAGAAGGTAGCTGGGAACCACTTTTGTGACCTGCTACTGTCCTCCTCCAGCTGTAACAAAAAGTTGAGTGGCTGAAACAGGAGAGTCGGAGGGGACAGGAGGTTTTGGAGAAAGCCATAGTGTGCTGTAAGCCCCCTCACCCAAACGAGGAAGCCAAGGGGCACCTTTGCCTCACCCCAATCCGCGTGAAAGGTGGAGGGGCCTCATGTTTTATTGAGCACGTGGGACAAAGGGGACAGGTCTGAGAAAGGTGAAAGGATTGCATCTGTGTACAGTTAGCCACCTGGCCTAAGGGGTTGCTGGGAGGGGATGGCCTTTGATCCCCAGGTTTGCCACAACAAAATTGTGTGAGCTTTTGCTAGTCAACATGGGCACCATCCCAGCAAAAGAGAAGGACCTGGGTGGTGTTACATCCTTACCAAGAGGGTTACCTGGGGAGATGACCTACCCGCACTAGAAATGGTGGGTGCCCAGAGGCCTTCTGAGCTGATCATAACCTTGGATTACTTGGTCTTAGAGCTGGAGATAATGGAGAAAGCTGAAACCAAGCCTGTGATGTCTCATGAGAGACCAAAGAGGAAGCAGGACTCCCCTCACATACTGCATGGTGCTCCTATCAAGTATGTTCCAAACTAACGGTTCTGAGACCTTGCTGACATCTGGATTAATTAAACCCAACAAATATTGATTGACAATCTGATAGGAACTCAAGATTCAAAGATAAAAAAGAAATGTGGGTCCCACCCTCAAGGAATTGCAAATCTAAATAAGAGAAACAAAAATGTCATCACCACTAGTTGACTAAGGCAAAATGGCCTAATATTCAAAAGTTGGAATTCTCACTTTAATGTTGCCTTAATTTCTTTTACAGTTTTATTAATGTACAATTGACATACAAAATGTTGCACATATTTAAGATATACATTTTGATGAATTTGAGCATAATCATTCACCTATGATACTATCACCATAATCAAGGTAATAAACATACCTATTACCTACAAAAATTTCCTTACATTCTTTTACTTTTTTGTGTGTGGTAAGAACATTTAACATGAGATCTATCCTCTTAACAAATTTTCAAGTGGACAATACTGTACTGTTGATTACTGGCAGTATGTTGTACAGCAAATCTGTAAAACCTATTCATCTTGTGTGACTATAACTTTATGCTCACTGAAAAGCAACTTTCCATTTCTCTCTCTCCCCTGCCTCCTGGAAACCACTACTCTACTTTCTGCTTCTATAAGTTTGACTCTTTTATATACTATATGCAAATGTAACCATGCAGTATTTCTTCTTTTGTGACAGACATTTCACTTAGTATAATCTCTTCCAGGTTCATGTTGCATATGATATGATTTCTTTCTTTTCTAAGACTGGATAAATATTCCATTGTTTGTATATATCACATTTCTTTGTCCATTTATCTGTAATGGGCAGTTAGGTTGCTTCCATGTCTTGGCTATTTGGAATAATGCTGCAATAAACGTAAGAGTGCAGATAACACTTTGAGGTCCTAAGTTCAGTTCCTTTGGATATATACACAGAAGTGGGATTGTTGGATCATGTGGTTAATCTATTTTTAATTTTTTGAGGAACTTACATACTTTTTCTTTCTTTTGAGAGATGAGGTGTCACCATTGCACAGGCTGGTCTTGAACTCCTAGTCTCAAGCAGTCCTCCCATCTCAGCCTCCCAAAGTGCTGGGATTACAAGCATGAGCCACCATGCCTGGCCTCTTTTCCCCCCCTTACAAATTGTTTTTCGTAAGAGCCATACCGTTTTACATTCCCACCAACAGTGTACAAAGATTTCAATTTCTCCACAACCTTGCCAGACTTGGTGTCTATTTTTTATGATAGTCATCCTAACAGGTGTGAGGTGATATCTCATGATAGGGGAACATTTCCAAACTCATTTTATAAGGCCAGCATTACCCCAATACCAAAGCCAGACAAAAACAGTGCAAGAAAAGAAAATTTATGGGCAATGTCCCTGATGAACATAGATTTTAGAAGCCTCAAAAAAAGTGCTAGAAAGCCAAATTCAACAGCACATTAAAAGGATCATGCACCATGATCAAGTGGGATTTATTCCTGAAATCCCAGGATGATTCAACATAAGCAAATCAATAAATGGGATATATCACATTAACAGAATGAAGGATAAAAATCACATGATCATCTCAATAGATACAGAGAAAGTATTTGACTAAATTCAACACCCTTTCATGATTAAAAAAATGCTCAAGAAAATAGGTATAGAAAGAGTGTACAAAAACATAGTAAAGGCCATATATGACAAGCCCACAGCTAACATCATACTCAATGGTGAGAAACCTGAAAGCTTTTCCTCTAAGATCACAAACAAGACAAGGTTGTATATTCTTGCCACTTCTCTTCAACATAGTATTGAAAGTTCTAGTCAGAGAAATTAGATAAGAAAAACAAATAAAAGCATCCAAATCAAAATGGGAGAAAGAAAATTATCTCTGTTGGCAGATGACATGATCCTATACATAAAAAATCCTAAAGATCTGAGAAAAAACTGTTAGAACTAATACATGAATTCAGCAAAGCTACAGAATATACACTCAGCGTACAAAAATCAGTTACGTTTCTATACACTAACACTAGACTATCCAAAAAAGAAATTAAGAAAACAGTATCATTTATAACAACATCAAAAGGAATAACATACTTAGGAATGAACTTAACCAAGGAGGTAAAAACTTACACACTAGAAACCTAAATACATTCATGAAAGAAATCAACAGAGACAAATAAATTGAAAGATATTTCATGTTCGTTGAAAGAATTAGTATTGTTAAAATGTCCATACTGTCCAAAGCAATCTACAGATTCAATTTTATTTCCATCAAGATCCTAATGGCATATTTTAAAGAAATAGGAAAAAAAAAAATCCTAAAATTTATAGGAACAACAAAAGACACAGAATAGCCAAAATAATCTTGAGAAAGAAAAACAAAGCTGAAATCATCACACTTCCTCATTTCTAAATATGTTATAAATCTACTTTAAATAAAAGAGTATGATATTGGCAAAAAGACAGATGTATAGAACCATGGAACTGAATAGAGAGCTTAGAGGTACACCTACATGTATTCAGTCAACTGATTTTAAAAAAGAGTGCCAAGAATACATAACAGGGAGTCCCACCAGCAGTGACAATATATGTAAACTAAACATTTGTACCCCCGTAATATTCTGAAATTTAAAAAAATGAAAAAAAAAATACATAATGGGGAAACAATAGTCTCTTCAACAAATGGTATTGGAAAACTGGAAATACCCACATACACACACAAATAGAATTGCACTTTGATTTTACATCACACACAAGAAATCAACTCAAAATGGATTAAAGACCTAAACCTAAGACCTGAGATCATAAATACCCTAGAAAAAAACATAGTAGGAAAGCTTCATGACATTGGTCTCAACGATGAGTTGATGGATACAACACTAAAAGCACAGGCAATGAGAGCAAAAATAGACAAGTGGGACTACATCAAACTAAAAAGCTCCTGCACAGCAAAGAAAACAATAGAGTGAAAAGGCAGTCTATGGGATGAGTGTAAATATTTTCAGTCTGTATATCTGCTAAGGGGTTAATTTCCAAAATTTGTAAACTCCTATAACTTAATAGCAGGAAAACAACCTGATCAATAAATGGAGAAAGGACTTGAATAGACATTTCACCCAAGAAGACATACAAATGGCCAACAAATATGTAAAAAGCTGGTCAATCTCACACTATTTGGGAAATGCAAATTGAGCTTGCCTGCTTTTAAGAATGGCTGACTCAATAGATGTTCTACACATAAGATGCTGAATTTACAATGACTAAAGCAATCAGCTTGCTATTATCTTAGTCTACATAACACCAAATTACTGGCTTCAATTTGCTTTGCCTTATTTTTGTTTTGTTTTGTTTGTTTTGTCCCTGTTTATGTAAAATCGACCAGATGTCTTAACCTTCTACAAACCCAGACTGAATGAAAAAGATGACTTAGAAATCCTCATGCAAGAAAAGAGATTAAGCAACGGGAAGGATAGAGTCTGCCATGATTCCAAAATAGAGGGGAATCAGTATAGTGGTATAATGATTTTCCAATAACCTATAAGTCAGCTACAAATTACAGAGTGAAGATAACTCCATTGCCTGTGAAATGGTCACCAAACCTAACACATTCCATAAACAATTACATCTTTTCAGATTTTCGGTTGGTCAAATTGTTGCTTAATCAAAATATTTGACTTAAAATTAACTTTTAAATAAAGCTTAATAATTTTGTAATTATGGTACTAAGTAATCATAATTAATAGAATAAAAATTGGATCATAAAAAAACCAGAAGTTCTAACCAATATATCCTGGCATCTTTTTTGCAACTATACTTGCTTATATTTTCACTGAACTTTGGGAATTTTTTCTAATTCTTGACATTTCTTAAAAAAAAAAAAATTGAAACAAAGAATATTTGGTGTGTACAAGACTTATTTTTTTCCATAAAATATATATGAAAGTATAGTAATTAAGCATTTAAGAGATAATTATGAATAGTTATTAGGTAATTAATTTTGCCAATTATTCTATTTACATCAGAATTACCTGGAAGGTTTGTTAAAACACAGACTCCTGGACCCCACCCCCAGTGTTTCTGATTCATTAGATCTGCGATGCGGATTGATAATTTCCATTTGCAACAATTCCTAGGTGGCTCTAATGCTGCTGATGCACTTTTGGGGACCACTTTTGGGGAACCACATATTAGATGATGTTTTTGCCTACTTTCTTCTGAGGTCGTGTGGTTTCAAGAAGTGATTGTGCATTATTTCATAAAATGTGTTTTCTTATAAAAAAGTAAAAACTATCATAGTTACATTATAAGAAAAAAATCTATTCTTGTTTTTGGAAGGAAATGCTCTGTCTAAAACAAGTAAGTGAAGACTTGTGATTAGTTGCTGAATAGAACATCACTTTTTTTTTTCTTCACACAAAAGACTATATTCACTAGAAATCCTGGCAAAATGTATACTTCAATCTCATTATGTGAACTTGCTAAAATTCTCAATACATTACACGTTAAGACTGAAACTAAAGACATAGTTTCCCTTGGATGGTGGTGTTTTTGGAATAATGAACTTGTCTTACAACATAGTCAGCAAACTTTTTTTTTTAAGGGTTGAATAGCAAATGTTCTAGGCCTGCAATCCATGATGTCATATAATGAAAGCAAAAATGGGACAATATGTAAATGAATGAGTATGACTGTTTCCCAGTGAAACTTTATTTATAAAAGCAGGCAGCGGGCCAAATTTGACCCATTAGCTAGAGTTGCAGGGCCCCACCTTAGAGTGAGATAGTCTCATCTGAAATGCCTGGCACTCTCTCCTGGTACCCTAGCCTAGGTAGCCTTGTGAGGAGCTTTGAATAACATCCTAGCCCAAGTCTCATGCCCACAAGTTCAGGTTCAATATGGCAAGGTGATGTCAGACCCGAGCATCTCTGCCATGGGCCTCCTGAGCTAGAAACCAGCATGCTGGTTGGTATCTCAGGACCAGAGGAAGAGGTACAAAAACTCATTTTGTGCCCACCAAAGGCTTGCATGTGCAGATGTGCTATATTTTATACAAATTGGCTTCCTCTTGATTGCTGGAAAGATTCATTCACCTTTGGTTCTGCCTGTCACCCCGGAGTACACTGTATAGTGGTGCCCAGTAGAGAAGCAGCTCAACAGCACATGATCTACTCTAACCAGAGTCCCTGCCTTCACAACTGCCAACCAGGGGCTTATATTTAAAACTACTATGTGCCCAGTGCATCTTATTATATATAGTAAATATCCCCAATGAGAATCACACAGCCTCTTAGTACACAGCTTCTCAAAATTTAATGGCAACACAAATCACCCAGAATCATGCTAAAATGCAAGTTCTGATTCAGTAGTTTTGAGTGGAGCCTACAATTTTGTATTTCTAACAAGATCCAAAACATTGCCAATGCATCTGGCTCACAGACCATGCCTTGAGCACTGAGGTCTTAGTGGCCCACACTTTGATTTGCTCTGGAGGATGACTGCTATGACCTTGAGATGCCCCATCCCACATCACACACTTGGGCATGGCACAACCCTATATTTAAGTCAGAGTATCACAAATATACCACCAAATATGGTGGAAATCTACACAGTTATTTTGTTTTTGTTTTTTTTCCTGAGTTAATAACAAAGATAAGTGAAACAATTTCATTTTATAAAATATTTTACAATGATTTGTAAATAGTCAATCATTATTAATGAGGTTAAGTGGGATCAAATGGCCTTTTTTTTTCCATATTAGATTATGTTGCTCTAGGCCATGTGCATCTTTGCTTTTGCTGAACATTTAAAATCAGCAGAAATTTTGGCCGATAGTTCATGGTGAGGTTGTCCTTCCTTATTTCCTAGGTAAGAGGCTCAAATCCTTAACAAGGCAATACATGCCTCTGTGGCAAAGCCTGTAGTGGTGTTGCGGAAAAAATATTGGCTTTGTAGCTGTATTAGTTTTCTGTGCTGCGTTAAAAATTACCACAAAATGAGTGGCTTAAAATAACACACACGCTATCTGCAGTTTCTGTGTGTCTGGAGTGTTCAGCCATAGCTCCGTGGTGTCCTGTGTTTTAGGGTCTCCCCAGGCTGTAGTTTAGGTGTTGGCTGGGGCTACAGCCTCATCAGATACTTGACTAAGGAATAATCTGCTGTCAAGCTCTCTTAGGTTTTTGGCAGAATTTATCTTGTTATGGCTGCAGGAATAAGGTCCCCAGTTTCTTGCTGGCTGGCTATCAGCCAAGGGCCACCCTCAGATCTGCAGTTCCCAGGAGCCCTCCATAATTTCTTGCCACATGGGCTTCCTCAAAATGACCGATCACTTCATTGAGCCAACAAAGAGAACCTTTTGCTCCAGGCTGGCAGGATGGAGTCTTATATAACATATTCTTATCAAGGAGTAACATCCCATTACCTTTGCCATGTAATGAAATCGAATCAAGAGGGCAGAGCAATATTTCACTACATTTGCCATAATGTATTGGTTAGAAACATGTTACTAGTTGCACCCATACTCAAAGGGAGGGAATAAAACAAAAGCATAGATACTGAAAGAAGGAAATTATTGGGGAATCACCCGAGAGTCTTTTGATCATAGTTGATCAAGGGTTTGGCTTTTTATGTTTTGGACAAGCAAGAGACTCAACCATTTTGGGATCATTTAATACCTACATAAGTAAAAAAAATAATAATAGAAAGAGTCTCAGAGACTTGTGAGAGAATATCAAGAGGTTTAGTTTATGTGTAATTGGAGCTGTAGAAAATAAGAAGTGAGACAATGGCACAAAACCAAAAGAAAAAAAGAAGCAGAGAAAGAGAGAAAGACAGGGAGAGAGAGAAGAAGGGAGGAAGAGAGGAAGGAAGGAAGGAAAGTTGGTCAGGCAAACATATCCCAAATTTGGTAACAGAAATCAATTCATAGATTTAAGAAACTCAGCAAAGAGAAAGCAGAATTAATACAAATAAAACAACATATAGGCACACCGTAGTTAAACTGATAAAAACTGAAGATAAAAAGAGAACCTTGAAAGCCGCCAGAGAAAGGTGATACATTGCACGCAGGGGAACAATGATGTATTTATCAGCACGTCTCATCAGAAGTCGTGGAGGCCAGGGAACAAAAGAGCAACAGATTTTACCATCCTGGCATTGCGGGTTATAGAGTCAGACAGCAGGATTTAAAATGCCCACTACTTAGTATCTATGTAGCCTTGAACAAGCTATTTGATATTTCCATATCTCAATATACCACCCTCTTAAATAGTAATGTTAAAAGTTTTCCATCTCATTGGGTTGTTGAGAAGATTAAATGAGTTGCTAATATGTGGAGAGTACCTAGCACTTAATACATAAGCAAGTTCAATGCTTGCTAGTATTATGAGCAGATGTTAATATCTGTGGCCAATTTAAGAACTTCTACTTTAAATATTCAGAGAAAATTTTATGTGACTAAAGACAAACAAATTTTAAAAATCCAAAAAATAAGAGTAGTCGATTCAAATTACCGATAACTACAGGAGTTTGCCAACGATAGAATGATTTCCAAAGGGTCCCTTATTCAATCATCCTTCTTGTATCCTCTGCCGCAGGAGTTAAACTATTTCACAGCAAGAGAAACCCAGTTCTCCCCGAGACATGGTTGACTCCAACAAAATCTCTCAGTTTCTCACCCCAGGCTTTTGCCTGTGCTTATTCCCCAGTGCAGGTAATTAGCAATCAAATTCTTAATTACTCAATTAGTCCAACCCACGAGGCTATCTGAATAAATCAATTAATGTAGGTCCCACAGAAGAGCTCATGTTTACAACATAACACTTATAATATTGTGCTGGCTAATCAGTACTGAACCACGCAGGCTTGGATTTTTAGAACGATTGCCTCGGCCCATTGTGGAATCTACTTGGCACACGATAGAAACAGAAGTAGAATTCTAAACCTACAGTTCTTTGCTTATTTGTTCTTCAAAAGTCACTGTCAGGAAGGTGAGAGTCAAAAGGCTGAGTGGCCTCAAGTCACTCCGATTTAGCTACTGATCAATTTTTAATATTTATCCCTCGTTTCATTTGACAAATGTACCTCGTGCTTTTTTGCCAGGTTCTCTGCTAGACTCTATGGGCCACAAACAGAACCCTCTTATTATGTAACCTTCTAAGCCTCAGTTTCCGCAAAGTGCATCAGTGCCTCTCACGCTTTAGTGCGTGTTTGCATAACCTGGGGTTCTTGTTAAAAAGTGCAGTTTCTGCCTTGGTAGATGTGGCATGGGCCCAGAGAGGCTACATTCGCTAATGCCCAGGTGATCCTGGTGCTATCATCTGGGGAGCGACTTTGAGCACCAGGGGTGTGGAATAAAGATGACGATACCGCTCTCTTCGAGGGATTGTTGAGGCTATGCTGAGATCTGTGTGAAACAATGAAGGCAACTTGCTTCACAAGCTCTAATTCACATGTGAAGTTCATTGTTAGGGATATGCCTAAAAAAAAAAACAGTCTTACAGGAGATAAAAGACATAAAAGGATGGAGATTTATGGGAGAAACAAATATTGGAAACATCAATAGATGTGGGCTCTAGATCTGGCTTAACCACTAATAAAGTCTAACACTTTGATGAGTACATCACTCAAACCCTTTGCACAACTGTGCTTTATCCATTCAAATAAGTCATCGGTACACCACCTTCAGGATTTTTGTCATATTCAGGTGCTAAATTACCTTTTATTTTTAATTGATTTTAATTCAAATCAGTTTTAAAATTTAGCCTTATCCCACACAATAATATTCAGAAACTAGAGGTAATACAGATAATTTTTTCTAACAGATTAAAATAAGTATGTAACTACTATAGTTAAAACAATTCCTCCATAAATTCCCTGGGATATCATCCAATATCCCACAAATTATATGCATTCTTTGAAAAACAATGTTAGTAAATTCCCAGAATTTCTTGAAGAATTAAGAACGAATTGGTTTACCTTTCCAGGTTGTCTGAATCTTAGGAGGAGAAGGACTTCTGAGAAGAGGTGCCATGTAAGGTAAGCTAAACCCTTAAAAAGCAATTAAGCTTAAAGTGTCGACAACCTGAAACTTTGTGTGTGTGTTGGGAGTGGGGAGGAGGATGTTGCTGTTCAAGGAGTAAAAAAAAAAAAAAGAAAAACTTTCAGGATAGAAAGAGTAACAAGAATGAGAGCAAAGGTTAGAATTGGTGACTAATTTCTAACCTTCCCAAGAGAAAAAAATGAGTGTCATTCTATGATTGGAGAGATAGCTTGAATAGTAACACCAACGTTACTGGAAAATGCTTACACCTGAGTCCACAGAGAGGGTTTTTATTTTTTTTATTTTTTTTTTTTTTTGGCTCCTCAAGCTGTTTTAGGATTCTGAGGACTACTCAACACTCTCCCAAGAAAATAGCATGCACACGCACACATAGAGTGTGCACATATACACAGAGTGCACACATGCAGTACACACACAGAGCACACAGAGTATGCACACATACACACGGGATACATGCAGTGTACACACACAGCACACAAGCACAGAGTACACTCAAGACAACACACACACACAGTGCACACACACAGAACACACACAGACTTTTAATATTTTGCCCATCATACCATGATGTGTATTTCTCTCTAGAGCCAATAAGTAAAAATTAGAGAGCTGTAGATCAAATGTCCAATGGTGGCAGCTTTTGGAAAACTGCAACTGAGAAGATTTAAAATTCTGCCCGGTGCCTCAGCATCATCGTACAGCCCCCTGTGACTCACGCAGCTCCTTTATGATGTTGAAACAGTGACAGAAAATACACCTCAAGCTGGCTTAACGAAGAGAAAACACAAAACTAATGTATAAGGATAGATTTAGGTTCAGATAAAGCTCCAGGTGCTGCCACAGGGATCAGTCCCTCCCTTGGCTCCGCTGGGCTCCCCTCTGAGGGCCTCAAGTTCAGGTTCCACATGGGGGCAAGGTGGATCCAGACCTGAATTCTCTCAGATTCAAGTTACCCTCAGGCAATAATCCTAAATTCCATTTAATATCCATCCATCCTCTACTGGGTTGTATAGTTTTTGTGGGGCTACCTCTACCCCCAGTCCCAAATGTGCTGTGTTCTTTGGGCCTGGCCAATCTGAGACTCATTCCCCTGGTGACACAGGGGGGTTTAGAGATGAGTGTGTGACTGTCACTGAGAGTCACTGAGCTGCCATGAGAATTTACTGAGGCTTCCCAGAGAGAGCAGCTTCTCTTGCCCTCTGGATCAGAACAGGAGGGGATGAGAAGGGTGGAGCTGCTGCAGCCACCTTGCAACCTTGGCAAAGTAATCTGAGACTGGAACCAACGTGTGGGAATGCAAGTGAGAGAGAGAAAATATACCAGTGACGCAACTCAAGCCACTGATCAAGCTGTACTTAAAACTTAATAGTGCTGATCTTTTTAATTATATGACCTACCTATTGTCTCTTTTGTTTAAGGTAGTTCGGATAAAACTTGTAAACAAAAGATGGGTAACTGGCACACACTGCCTCTTGTGGATCTGTCAGAAAGATTCTCATGTTAGCAAGTGTTCCAAGAGCTCCACCCAGCTCTGCAGTTTTTTTGTAACACACGTGGCAAACTGTTTCTGTAAAGTTTGTGGGTGCCCCAAGGATTAGCCTATTTCATAGCTGATCCCATGGTCCTGCAAGTCCACATAACTGAATATATCAGAAAATAACTAACTGAGATCCCTAAGTGCCCATCTATTTTTAAATAGAAAACTCCCTAATTGCTGTCACTCTGTTTTACTTTGGAGACTAAAAATATCTCAAAACTTTGCCTTATACAGTCTTTACTGAATGCTCATTTGAGAAAAATTTATATTGCTTTTGTTTTTGTTTAATTGTTTTATTATTTATTGAGCACAAACAATGAATCCACAATGCTCTTACAGGCCTACCGCAGATAGTTTGCAGGTTTGGTTCCAGACCATTGCAATAACGCAAATATCACAATAAAGTGAGTCACACAAAGTTTTTGGTTTCCCACTACACGTAAAAGTGATGTTTACAATATACTGTAGTCTATTCAATATGCAGTGGAACTATGTCTTAAAAAAAGGTGCATACCTTAATTAAAAAATACTTTATTGCTAATAAATGCTAACGATCATCTGAGCCTTCAGTGAGTCATAATCTCTTTGCTGGTGGAGGGTCTGGCCTCAGAGTGGATGGCTGGGACTGATCAGGCTGGCAGTTGCAGAAGGTTGAGGTGGCTGTTGCAATGTCTAAAAAGGAGAAAGCAGTGAAGTTTGCCACATCAAATGACTCTTCTTTCATGAAATATTTCTATGTAGCATAAGATGTTATTTGATGGCATTTTACCCACAGAACTTCTTTCAAAATTAGAGCCAATTCTCTCAAACCCTGTCACTGCTTTATCACCTAAGTTTCTGTAATAATCTAAATCCTTTGTTGTCATTTCAAAATGTTCACAGCATTTCACCAGGAGTAGATTCTATCTTGAGAAACTACTTTCTTTGCTCATCCATAAGAAGTAGCTCCTCATCCGTTCAAGTTTTATCATGAGATTGCAGCAATTCAGTCACAAATTCAGGCTGCACTTCTAATTCTAGTTCTCTTGCTATTTTTACCACATCTGCAGTTATTCTGCCACTGAAGTCTAGAATCTCTCAAAGTCATTCATGAGGGTTGGAATCAACTTGTTTCAAACTCCCGTTAATGTGGATATTTTAACTTCCTCTCATGAATCATAAGTGTCCTTAATGGCATCTAGAATGCTGAATCCTTTCCAGAAGGTATTCCATTTACTTTGTCCAGATTCGTCAGAGGAATCACTATCTATGGCAGCTGTACCCTTATGAAATGTATTTCTTAAATAATAAGACTCGAAAGTCAAAATTACTTCTTGACCTATGGGCTGCAGAATTGATGGATGCTGTCTCAGTAGGCGTGAAAACAACATTAATCTCTTTTTAAAAAATCTTCTTTAGAGCTATTGAGGTTAACAGGTGCTATTGAGGTTAACAGGTGAATTGTCAATGAACAGTAATATTTTGAAAGGAATCTTTTTTTTCTGGGCAGTGGGTCTCAACAGTGGGCTTGAAATATTCAGTAATCCATGCTATAAACAGATGTGCTGTCATTGGGCTTTGTCGTTCTATTTGTAAAACACAGGCAGAGTAGACTTAGCATCATTCCTAAGGGTTGTAGGATTTTGAGAAAGATATATGAGCATTGGCTTCAACTTAAAGTCACCAGCTACAGTAGCCCCTAATAAGAGAGTCAGCCTGTCCTTTGAAGCTTCAAAGTCAGGAATTGACTTCTTTCTAGCTTTGAAATTCCTAGATGGCATCTTCTTCCAATACAAGGCTGCCTGGTCTATGTTGAAAATCTTTTGTTTAGTGTAGCCACTTACATCCATGATCTTAGCTACATACATCTTTTGGATAACATGTTGCAGCTGCTCCAACAGCACTTGCTGCTTCACCTTGCACTTCTGTGTTCTAGAGATGACGTCTTTCTTAAACCTCACGATCCAACCTCTGTTAGCTTCTATCACTTCCTCACCTCTCTCAGAGTTCACAGAATTGAGGAGAAATGGGAACTTGCTCTGGATTAGGCTTTGGTTTGAGGGAATGCTGTGGCTGGTTTGATCTCTCCAAACTACTAAAACTTTCTCCATATCTGCAATAAGGCTGTTTCACTTTCTTATCATGCCTGTGTTCACTGAAGTAGCACCTTTAATTTCCGTCAAGAATTTTTCCTTTGTATTCACAACTTGGCTACAATTTGGCCTATCCTGCCATTGGACATGCCTTTCTCACTAAGCGTAATCATTTCTAGCTTTTGATTTAAAGCAAGAGACGCGTAGCTCTTCCTTTCATTTGAACACTTGGAGGCCATAGTAGGGTTATTACCTGGCCTAATTGCAATACTGTCGTAAGGGAGAGAGATGGGGGAATGGCTGATCGGTGGAGCAGTCAGGACACACACACCATTTATCAATTATGTTTGCCATCTTGTGTGGGTGCCCTAAACCAATTTCAATAGTAACATAAAAAGTCACTGATCACAGACCACCATAACAGACATAGTAATAATAATAAAGTTTGAAATAATGTGAGAATGACCAAAATGTGACACAGAGACACAAAGTGAGTACATGGTGTTGGAAAAATGGTGCCAATAGCTCTACTTGACTCTGGGTTGCCACAAACCTACAATGTGTAAAAAACACAATATCAGTGAAGCTCAATAAAGTGAGGCACAATAAAAAGAGGTTTGCCTGTATAGTGATTTGGATTAAGCTGAAAAGTATCCAAGTTCATACACACTGAGGCCACAAAATAAAATACAGAGCAATTAGTGATTTAAGCAATACATTAGCTAGAGAAGAGTTTAACCAGGTGAGTCAAAGATAGTTAAAACTGAGTTTTGTCTGGAATCTGCAGGAAGTTCCTTAGGCAGTTAGGTTCTCAGTGGGATTTAGCCTAATTTCTTTGACAAGTGAGTAATTGACAGGGTCAACACTATCCAGACTAGCACATTCTTGTCATCCCATCCTTCACTCACAACAGCTCTCCAGTAAATAATTACTTCTTTTACTCTGACGTATGGCACTTGGCAATTTTTCTCCATCAACTTTAATTCCGTTAATGTAGTTGGGTTATTTTTATACAGAAGAAACCTTTTTTCTTTATTTATTTTTACATTCTCTGTTATCATTTAAAAACTGAAGATGTATGTACCAGATTTGCTTTGGCTGAGCCTGTTCTGTTAGGCACGATATATGGCAAGGATGATAACTCTTTTATTGACGGTGGTCTGGCCCCAGATTACTGTGGCTCTTATTGTGATGGAAGGGAGGCAGTGCTCAGAGGTGGAAAACGGGCTAGATTCCAACTGGGGTGCCCAGGAACCAGCCCCCGACTTTTCCGTGAACTGATGATGTACTTCTTTCTACCTTTCGGTCTCTCAGCTTCCCTTTCCGCATTGGAGAAACGACTGGGGTCGAGCATGCCCACCTCAGAGGAATGCAGACAGCATGCAAGCTGAATACACTCCAGTGCAGAGCAGGCCTTTAAACCCCTGCGTGGGAGTAGGAACTGCCAATGTTTACACACCTGGAGAAAAAAGGTGGGTGGTAGAAGGAGAGAGAGAGATGCAACCCAGCCTCTCCTGTACTTCTTTCCTGCCATCTCTGATAAAACTCAGTGTGGGAAGCAGAATTCTAAATTGTCCATTCTGGGAAACTTGTAACATTCTTTCTCTACTTCTTAAAATGAACTTTGTATCTAATTTCAGAGACTTTCTTTTCCTACTTGCTAAATTCCACGGATAAATTCCCATATGGTTTTATACAGAGCCCAGAAGGCTCCGATCCAATCAAATATCAGTCAAGGGTAAACTTTTGTGGCCACGGAAGCGTTCTGGAGTGGGCACTTTCTGCCAGCTTCCGAGCGTCGCGCTCTCTTAATCATGTTCCCTTCAGGTGGGGGAACTTCGGAGAAGATTTCTGCTTCTATAACGCATGGTGACTTTTTTTTTTTATCAATACCATTCAATATCACTTTCTCCAGGAAACTCCCTGATTCAGTGTTCTCACAGAGGTGAGCGTCTCCATTTAATTTGATCCTGGGGACGTGGGCTGCGGAAGGAGACGATTTATAAGGAAGAAAAAATGTTGAGGGCTACGCATGGATTTATTGGTGTGAAAAATAAAGCAAGTCCAGATGTGACTCGTTTTTGAGGCGTGCCGCAAACATGCCGGATATGTTTCATTTATAACAAAAGAAGATGCCCTGGCTTACAGCGGACTTCTTTTTCTTAAGTGTGTTACTCAACTTTTCTCTTTCAGGGGAGAACTAAAACTAGAGATTAGGGAGTGATTGATGGGTTTTTGAGTATTGTAGTTTTTTCAATGTTCCCATTGGTTTTCTAAATTACTGCCTCTTCACAAGCTAATCATTCATCACCCTCGCCTCCTATAGAGTTTTTACATGTTTGTAACCATTTCCTCCCTTCCCCGTTTTTAAGGCCAATGTTTAAGACGAAGGGGCTGATGACTTTTACAAATCCACTTAATGTTATTAAATTAAAATGCTGAAAGCAACACACCAGAACAGAAACCAACTGTTTCTTCAAGTTTCTGCTGCTCTGAGGAAGGATATTATTCACCATTAGAGTTGCCTAAGGCCTTCTAAAAATCCTATTTCTGTGTGTGTGTGTAGGTTGTGTATGTGTGTCTATGTGTGTATTGATACCCACACAAGAGATAATATCTGAGCTCCCGACATTCAAAGTGTGACCTGTGGGTCAGTAGTGTTAGCCTCCCCTGGGAGCTTCAGATTGCAGAGTCTCAAGCCTACTCCAAAATGCAAAATCTGCATCTTTAACCACCCGCTAGGTGATTTGTGTGCACATTAGAGCTTGAGAAGAATTGCTTTATAAATTTTATTGCAATTGTTTTAATAACAAAATTAGAGCCTCAAGAATGGACAAGACCACAAATATCCTATAATAAAATGGACTGCGTGTGTTTAAATGTCTTTGGTTTTTATTGTGATGGTAACCAGAGGAAGACTTGCCAATTACTACATGATGCAACCTGTCACTCTTTTTTGTTATGCTGTCATTCTTTTTAAGCCATCAGTGGGAACACATCATAAAAAGCATGACATAGCTGTCTCCAATCAGCTGATAGAAAGTGACCTCCGTGCCAATGGGCCTGGACTGCAGATGACAGCTGTGTGCTCTGGCCTTACTCAGTGTCCCTGCATAAGCAAAGCACAGTCTTGTGGGCTAGGTGTGTGGGCTTGCTTCCAACTAGAACCAATATTCCCCATCTTCCTACTATCATCATTAGTTATCATTTTCTTCTAAGAGTAGGGAAATTGCTTAATTCCAAGGCATTCAATTTCTGGAAATCAGGGCAAAAAAGATATAAATTGTTTTAAAAGTGTCTGAAAAAAACAAAAGTCTTTTTCAAAAATAAAGTTATTGTTGATTCAGTTGGGTATGATCTTTCAAAGGTAAGCCTCTCAAAGAACAATAAAAGCTTCATCCCTCTAAAAATGGAAAACAGTTGCAACTTTCATGGGTTATATGTTTTAAAAGAAACAAAAGTGGAAGTTATCATTTATGTGGGCATCAAATTTACCCGAGTGGACATCATTTCCATTTAAATATTTATGAAGAGATAAGAAAAAAGAGAAAACTGACACTACCACCAAAAAATAATTATCAGATAAGGAATCTATTGCCAGCCTCTGAGGGAAAGCTAACCACAGTGACATTTGGGGTGTTTGGGGTGGAGGGCGGGAAACTAGACAGGTTTTTCTTTTCATTTAAATTCTGGTACCTGGCTTTAGTTGCATAAAAGCAGAATTCAAGCAATTTTATAGCTCTTCTCCCTTTCTATATCTGTTTGGAGACAGCAGTTCACAGGAAACAATAAAGCACAAAGTATGGGCATGTGTCTGTGTGCTGGGGTGAGGAGGGCATCTGTCAGAAGTGCTGGTGCCCTCAGAGGGGAAATCTCCCAAAAGGACTGTGTTAGCAATAGGAAGCTGTTTGGGCATAGCATGCTGGGGGTGGTAGATTTTTTTTTTTTTTTTAAGAAGTTTATTCATTCAGATAATGAGAGATTTAAGCACTGTGAGTAGAGAAAAATTTTACATTCAAGGATAATCATTTTTCTCCATTCTTCTATTTGTAAGACATTCCTGGCCTCTTATTTGTCCCTTTCCTCTTCCCCACAAAGGAGAGGGCGATAACTTAGTTGATGGTTCTTGTTTTGTTGCAGCTCATGTAACGAGATCTCAGGTCTGGGGATGTGATCTCACCCTCCTTCCCTCTCACCCAGAAAGCTAGAAGAAGCTGAAAGAAGAGAAGTTGGTTGCTCTTTGGATTCAAGCGTCAGCTTGGGAATGGAACATTGGCAAACTCATTTCAGATCTCACAACAAACCAAGTCCTCCAGCCTGGATGTTTTCAATAATAAAAGTCAGGTTTAGTTCTCCAGCTGTTGACTATTTTTTCTAATTTCTCTGTTGGTTCAGAACTTGAGCAGGAAAGAAGGGTGATATTTTTTGTGCTTCAAAGAGTACAAGATACAGTTATGAACACTAAAAATGAATACATTGGGTTAAAGGCTCTATGCGTCATCTAATCTCAAGCTATGTACCTGGGAAAGAAACTTGAACAAGGAACTATTATTGAAGAATGTGAGGAAGAATGATTCTGTAAAATATGGAAAGAAGCCCATATTTAGATATTCTTCTATATAAGGTTACACATGCAGTTATTTTTGTTCATGTGTCTATTAAAGAATAGTAATTTGTTAAATCTAAACATTTAAAATATACCACAGCATTTGTAATATTGTGTAGGGATTTTTTATTTCTTTCATTAGTTTTAAAGATATTAGATGCCTGAAAAATGAAAGTGGCCTGGGTCCCTCTTGACCTCTGAAAGGTCCCTCTTGACCCAGCTTGATGGGACAATGCTAAAGTGTCTGCAGAGATGGGGCAAAGACCATCCCCGGCTCACTTCTGAGAGATCTCAGTTCATTCAAATATGAGGAAAGGGAAACCAGACTGAGTGTTGTCTAGGAAAAATAACCCGCATAACCTCTGAAAAGGGAAAATGACCCTGAAGTATCATATAAAGACTACGCTTCCAGAAAATACTTGTGCAGGAACCAGTATAAATTTACATGAATGTATTTATTGTCCTTAATGAAATGCAAAAAGACATTCTCTGCAACAGAAGCAGAAAGTCATGAGACTAAAAGGTCACCAAGCAGACCATTTATATTAGGAGGGTTGGACAACATTAGGAATGGTTCAAGGAGATTAAAAATGGAGAGTTGGAATTATAACCCACGTTGGAGACAATGAGAAACAGAATCCCCACTATAGCAAAAATACATCCTTGATGCAAAGGATAAATGTGAAAAGTTCTCTAAGAATTTAAAAATAGGAGTCACTAACATAAAATAGAGACACAGAATAAAGATTGGAGAGATCTGTGATCAGGGTTTCAAAAGAAGAGGCCAGAACAGAGCTAACAAAAAAGCACAGAAAACTTTATATTTACTTATAATGACAACAACAACAGTAATCTCCTCGACTTTATCAAATATAGAAAGGAAAACTGAGAAAGTGCACTGTGTTCTCAGCAAAATAGAGAAAAGAGAACTACAACTCGGTACACATGGTAATAATTTTTCAGTTGCATGGGGGAGGTAAAATACCACTCAAGAATCCTGGTGAAGAAAAGAGAAAGTTACCTAATAAAGCAAGACAGCACAGGCTGGCTTCAGAATTATTGCAACAACCCTTAGAGTTACCCGGTAAGAGGCCGCCTACAGAGTTTTGGAGGGATATGTGGTCAAACTGAGAATTAATGCCCTGCCACGTAGTTGCTCATGGATGAAGGCAATTTTCAGGTAAGGGGCTCAGAAAATATAGTGTTTTTGTAAAAATCAAAACAAAACAACGATAGGTGAATATACAGCTCACTTATTAAGGAAGCAAAATTAAGAGTTTGAAATCAGGGAGATCATAGTATAAACGTATTAGAGGCAAACACTGAAACCAGTCAAGCACAGCATTGAGACTACATAATTTTATAAACGTAGACACAAGATTGGAGGCATATATTAAAAATTAGTCTTCAGTGAGAAGGTTTAAGATGGTAAAAAGCAGATGATAATCTATGATAAAGAAGGTATGCAATAGAAGAAAATAAGCATCTAATAAACTCCTGTTTATTAGACTAAAAGAGTTGGTCTAAATGTAGAACATCACAATATTGTTACTCATGATAGAAATAAACATTAAAAATGCACACATGTGTGTACTTATATGTGTATGTAAATGTATATGATGCTATTAAAAGTCTATCATAAACAATATCAACAACTCAGGCATGTAAGTTGAAGGAAAGGCAGTAGGAAGAGAATGTAAAACTAGATGACCAAAGCCAGACCAAACTTTATGTTATAATAATAACTAAAATGAGCAAACTCCCTAAGATAAAATTAATTTGTTAAAAATATCTACATATAATACAGGATATTTACAAGAGACAAATGAAATCATCCCAAAAATTTCCCATAAAACGATAGGCAAAGAAATGCCAATTTTTTGTACAAGTAAATAAAGTAAAGGTTTCAATATTATTGTGATATGAAGTGGAATTCCAGTGGAAATACAATAAATGGTGAACAGAATCATTTATCAGCAATGGATAATGTCCTCAATACAAAAGAGCAAATATAAAACTTTAGGCATGAATATTAACTTTATTTTAGAAAGACAAAGGGAAAATGAGATATGGCTCCCAACCTGAAAAATATACAGTTGAGAGAGCAAGAAAATATTGAAACAAATAATTATAATTCTAATCACCTAATGTATCCATTCATTCATTCTTTCAACAAATGTTGTTTAAGATACTTTCTACATGGCATAGTTTAAGCATCGGGAATACAGTAGATAATAAGCAGACGTGGTTCCTGACCTCATCAGGTACAAAACACAGGGATAGTATGAATGAGAGAAAAATGGAACATCACAGAGAGAAAGTGAGGGAAAGTTTTAGTGATGAAAACCTGAAGAGAATTTACTCATTTCCAATCAGGTTGGTGGAAGCTGCTCTTATAAAATTCACTCCTGCTGTGTTAGGTACATGGAGAAGAAACATACTCAAAAAGGGATATAAAATTAATATCACCTACCATGAAAAAATTCTCACGAGAAGATGGTTACCTTTTTTTTTTTTCTTAAGAATATGATATAAGAATTGCTCCCTTCTAGACCACAGGCCCAGAAGTTGTCACAAGCTTCCCTGAAGTCTGTATGAGTTTTCCTGGTACACCTCCCCCCACCTTCCAATCTATGTTCATAGAAAGAGTGAAGTTGTCCCGAGGGAGGCTGTTAAAAGCACGGCCAAGATCATCAGCATCCTTTGCTGCCAACGTACGCAAAAGTATGTGTTCTCCATGCTCACCAACTTCAGACCTACCAGTGGTTTGTCTGGTCTCTTCCTTTGTCCCTGGTACCCCATCCCTACTTACTGAAAATGTCTAACAGAATAGAACCTTCTTTTCTTGCATTTAGCTAAAGCAAAATGATTTCAAAGTAACAAATTTTATACTTGGATGTTGACCAACCAGACACACTGAGAATAAGATGACGCTTGTAGCTCTGACTTGGGCGGGACAAAGGCAACATGTAACCTCAATGTTTGTATCCCTGTAATATTTTGAAATAAAAAAAAGACGTGTGACAATACATTTCCAGTTGTGGCAATTTCATCTAGCAGCATGACTACAAAGAGCATCTTTACTGAAACATCAACCCGTGCTGTATTTCATGTATGTTGCTTTTACTCCAGATTTGCTCTTCAAAGAGTCTTTTAGAAGATGAACATCATTCTTCTGTTGATTTCCCTTTGGATCTTCTTTAGATATTTGATCATTTTCAAGTAATGATTTAGCTTGATTATAGTCACTTGAATTTAAAAGAAGCTCTTTAAAGTGAGACTTCACCAGAAAAGACACATGGTCCGGCCCATCCTGCACTGAGGAGCAATGCCTTGTATGTGTGCATCTGTTTGTGACATCATTGGTGGTCAAGATGGTGACAGTGAATTGTGTACCGCTCTCTTCTTCCAAGCTGTGAAATGTTCTAGTTTCTAAGTCTGGATTTCATTTTATTTTATTTTAAAAAAGAAAATTTTGAAAAGAGTTCTCTTTGTTCCATTACAATAATTTTTGGTTCTCTCTTCATCTCTTATTAAGTCATTCTGTGCCTTCTCTCAAAGCACAGTGTGACTGAAGCATTAATTAGCCTTCAGTGATCCTCAGACATGCTTCTTTCAGCAAAGATCTGACATTTGGGGACTGTCAGTCACTTGGAGTTATACTGAATAAAAAATTCATATTAAACATTCCAACACGGAGTTTATATACACTGGCAGAGGGGGAGTGAAGATTGGAAGGGTGGAAGGGAGTCAGTTTAACTTATTTTATATATTAGACAACATGGATGAAGTGACTTTGGAATTAATGAAGCATATAATCATAATTACATGGCTGGTTCATCATCCTACCTTCCAAATTGTGCCTGAAATCATCTAATGGCATGTGATTCTTAGTTTAGTGCCCATTTAGCTTGGCATGAGTATTCAATAGCTTCGCTGACATTGCCAGTAAGGAGCTGCTCCCCTAGCAGAAAATATGTCGGGCCCTGACCAATGAGATTGCAACAGCAGGCTTGAGAAAAACAGCACATTTCTTCTGTTCTTGACTTCTGTTCTCTTTCACCAGACTTCAGGAATTTGGGAAGGTGGAATTACATGGAGGAAAGTTGATGTCATAGTAGCGTGGAGTTCTTCCCGCGGTCTTCCACTGCCTCGGAGTAGCCTTGGTAAAATGCAAATGAAGGAATACAGGAAAGGAGTGTTTGTTAAACAGCTACCATGTGCCAGGGGTGATACCAGCTTTGCTTGTACCAACAGCTGGAGCAGAGTATTTCATACAGCCTAGATGCTCAATAAATACTTAAATAAATGAATAGATGTATGATTTTAAATACATATACATATGTATGTGTTATATATATTTAATGCATATACAAATTTAATGAGACTAGAATTACAAAGTAGTGGTCAAGACCATGGAATTTTGTATTCAGTGGACTTGGGCCCATGCCCAGACAACATATCCTTAAATGAATAGAACTATGATGAGCTTTGTCACAACTTTTCTTTTTTGTTTTATTACTGTCCACATTCCCTTCACCATCCCATAACTTTTACTTTAATAATCTTCAGAGAAGAAGATCTTGTAGTTTCTCAGAAAAAGCCACATCTGAGCATGAGCTCCCAGATTCAGATCCATATGGAATCACTGTGCATTTCGATATTTGGCCTAAGTTCTTTATGATGTTAGTGGTTTATTTTCTCTGCCTATGGAAGGGAGCTTTGGCAAGAATACTGCATAGCAACAGCCAACATGACCTAGGGGACACCATCCAGGGCCCTGCTTCCCACACAGGGAAGCCCAACCATGCATGGCCAGCAATGAGCTGCCATGTGGCCAGTTCTCGTCCACCATGACGATGGACAGCTGCTCACTGCCTACATCTGTTTACGGCCCTGATTTACGATGGCGTTTGTGTTTGAATATCTCAGTTTGCCACAGACGAGCTCTGCAACACTTTCTATATGATCTGATATAACAGAGAAAGCATGAACTAACCTTCCACCCAGCTCTGCTTCTGATCCTAAAAAGCAAGTTCTGGTATTTCCTCCTCCCCATAATTAAAAAGAAAAAAAAAATAAGAATGTTGTATATCACTGCTCAGAGCCCTCACAGGAAACGATGGCATGCTCAATAAATTTAAAGACCCAATAGAGGATTGTGAAGCCCTCAGGGATTAATGACAGTGGGTGACTAGACATGAATGGAGAGAAAGAAGAAGGTTCTCGGAACCTGGGAGGAGCTGGCTTGATGGAAGAGGCTCTGCTGGGTGGGAATTGTAGCCACAGAAGATGCAACCCCTGCCCAAACCGACCAGGCAGGGAGGGAGCAGTGGGGAATAAATGCCCCGACTTCTTCTTTTGTTCTTGGAATTTTTGCCAGAGCTACCTATTGGTTGATCACTACTGGATGCCAGAGAATAGAGCAGCAGGAGTGATGTGGGTACAGGGCAGGGAGAGAAGGCAGAGTGGATCTGGGCTGGGAGCAAGCAGAACAGAATCAGCATTGTTTCATCTTTTCTAGCCCTAGTCTCCCTCCAGTGGCCTCCCCCTCTGCTTTTAATTTTACAAAATTCCGGAAAGCTCACTGCCTCCACCAGCTCCCCTGCCCTCGGGCATCAAGCCTGTGAAATCCAGCATTGGCTTCCACGGCCACTCCGAAGCCCCCTCAGCCTAGTGGCTGTGGTGTTCGTGTTGCTCAGTCCTCCAGCTGTTCTGCAGTTCTCTCCTGGCAAGACCCACGCCCACACCAGCCACGCTTCTCCTCTTCTTGACTTGTTTGGTTTCTTCCCTCCTTGTAAAGGTCACATTAATGACAAAATGAAACAAACCAACAGAAGCCAAGCCCAAAATGATTGTTCGCAAAACCTTCCTGTATTCAATTGAAGATTTTTATTGTTTCTTTTCCCTTCTCTTCTGTACTGCATTTTCACTGAGCCCTCAGAGTTCAGTGTTCTGTTTTGCAGGTTTCTTTCTTGTCCTCCCTTCCATCCTTTCCTTCCCCACCTTGTCCAGCTAGGACAGTTACCAGCCTCCTGCGTGTACTCCCATACCTTGCTCCATGACCCATACGAGTATATGCAAAAATTACATATGTGTAGGGGGATTTTAATGTGTTGGCTTTTTACAAAAAATAAATTATACACACAAAAAAATAACACCATATATATTTCTCTATAGCCGGCCTTTCTCCACTTCCAATATAACATGCAAATTCTTCTAGGCTGATATATATGGTTAGAATTTATTCTGTTTTATGATATTTTACCTTGTGGCTTTCCAGATGATCATAATTGATATAGCTGATCCCACTGGCTAGGTAAATGTTTCTTCTTCCTTTGGTTTAAGATGAACTCTCAGTCAAAAGCGAAGGACCTCCAAAAGAGCCACCAGGTTCCTTCTTGGAATGCCCTCTGCCCACAGTTTCTGACATGCCTTTTTTTTTCTGTTTTTCCCTCAAGTTTCTCTCCGCATCTATGTGTGTGGGATCCTCTTTCTCTGTTTCTGTCCTTTCTTTGTATTTATCTATCAGTCAATTTCTTTGATAATCCTATGCAACAAACAGCCCTATGCTCTTAGTGGCTTGCAATCACAAACATTTATCTGAAAAGGCTGATTTTTACCTTTCTAGTGCATCGGATAAGTAAAATCAAACTCCAGGGAAAATTACCTATGTTTTTGCTAGTTTATTTCATACAAATTCTTTTCTCATGTTTTCTTTCGCCTGGAGCCTTTCTCCAAGTCGCTTTATGCAAAAAGTAAAAAATAAAAAGATAATGAGTCACAAAGTCTTTCTTGAAACCAATGCAAGGTGCCGTGATGAATAGCAAATTGGAATTAACTTTGTCTTTCTTTAAACCATCATAAGGGACTCAGACTGCGTAAGCCTCCTCCTGGTCATGTTACAACAGGACCCAATAGCTTTTTGCATCTTCATGATCAACTTCATATCTTCAAAAAATAAGAATACTGGTTTTTCTCACCTTACCTTTTATTATATGGAAATAGATCTATGTCATTATATCTCAGTAGTGTCTACAAAAGGGACCAACAGTATTAGTGTCTAGAAACAATACATGGAATACAGAAGTCAATTTGTATCCTCCCCCTAAGGAAGATTTAAATCTACAACTGTCTGATTATCATCCGGACCAGAGAAATTCAAGAGGAAGTGGAAAATTAGCTATTTGCCAACATGATGATTTTGGTGCACCCCCCTCCTTTATGGAAAATCAGGGTTGACCAAATTTCAGGGGCAGAAAGAAGGTTTAGTAAGGCTTTAGTTATATAGTGGAAAATTCTTACCTTAGAAAATACCAAGAGATAAAGTGACAGAAAAGTACAAGAAAGCATAAAGGAAAACCAAGGTCCTGATTCCAAGGAAAGCACATAAAATCCCTAAGTCAGTTGGGAGCCAGGATAGAGAATTAAGGCAGAAGTTACAAAACCAAGAATTGAGCACTCTGGACAAATGAAAGTCAGGGAGGGTGAGCAAAGTTCATATCTTCCAGAAATGCTCTGAAATACCAGGGTTTCTGAGAGAGAGAGAAAGGTCTGAGCCATTTTTATCTGTTGAATATTGCAGTCTTTTAAACATCATAATAAATGCCCAATCAGAAGAACAAAAATTGTGATATAATGTTCACATTTAACAAATTAATGCTTTTAAGAAAAGCTTTGCAATGCAATGTAAGTGTGTCATACACAAGGCAATTATAAGACTGAATTAATAAAATGAGCAAACACATACTGATTTTTTTTTAGTACTAGTTGGTTTGGTTCAGTTTGGGGAACCAAGTTTGAAACCGAATGCTATCTTCTTTCAATTCTTTCAGTATTTCTAACTGATATATAATGTAATTTTTACCCAATGTTAGAAACCTGAACTTGGGGCCTTTCATGAATGTGAGGGCCTTCCTTGCCCTGTCATCTCTGCCCATCTCAGGAAAAATCTTAAAAATTCCAGCTGGCTACTCATCTTGATTAGGGTGATGAGTTTGGCTGAACCTAAGGGTTAGAGTCAGCACTCTATGAATTTACATAGCCATGAAAAAGCTGATTGAATATTGCTGGTGCATCCCTGATAGGTAACTCACCTTTGAGACATGTTTTATTTATGTTTCTGATGGTTGGCTTCTTGCACTCTCTTGCATGCAAATCCTTCTTCATGTTTTAATTTGCTGGACTTGTAATTTTCATGACCACAGCAAGAATTAAAGGAGAACTTTGAAAAGTACCTCTTTAATATGATGGGTACAGACATACAGTCTGAATAAATTGTGTTAAAATGTATTAGTTATCCCATGTGGCAGTCTACACTAATCAATTTCATCAGGAGGTTGCCAATGCTCTCCATTGTTTTCTGTTTGGAAGTCAGTCAAGATCATTTTTAGGAATTATATAGCAGAGAATATTAAAGACACACTAATGTTAGCAAAATAAATAATGTACCATTTGCAGAACTTCTTCACTTATATAGTTGCATCTGTACTAAAAGCCCACTTTTTTGTAAAAATAATTTAAGTAACTGGACATAGGAAAAAAAGATATTTGATTGTAGTAGACTAAAGGAAAAATGGTCCTCCATTACAGAATCCAGCACTTGGGAAACCATAATATGTAATCTAGAACTTTGTGTATTTTTTTGAAAAAAATATATATTTAAAGTGTTCCTTTAATACTTTTTAAGATTGATTTTGAAGTCAACTTTTAAATTCCTAGAATAGTTACATGCACTTCAAATCTGATGGTTCAAGAACATAATGACATAACTCATACAGCTGCAAGTTCAAAAACCCAATTCCACTGCCGTAATAAAATAAGGAATGTGTCGACTCATACAACTGCAATGACTGGTAGGGTTTGCTTCAGGTAAGGTTAGATCCAGGGGCTCAGATCAGAACATTAATTTTTTTCTCTCTATCTCAGATCTGTTTTCATCATGGTTGACTTCATTTTCAGGCAGCATTTTCTTTCTCTATATATGATGGTAAAGTCATTTATTACTCCGGGCTCACATTCTATCACCTTATCAACCAAAGAGATAGTGCCTTTCTCGTAATCCTTTCAGCAAATCTCTCAAGTAGGACATCCATCGTCTCAACTTGGGTCACAGTCTTATCCACGGACCAATTGTGTAACTGAGAAATTAGGTGCTCTGAATGACTCTATTGGAAACACATAGAGTGAGTATGAAACAAAGGTGTCTTTCATGGGGAGAACCAAGAAGAAAGAGAGATGAATTTTGAGTGGGCAGAGATAACTTGCTCTTTACAGATCAGGACTATGTCAGCTTTTCATCCCTGCTTCCTAGTGCGTTCCTCATCCCTTCCCTGCAGCATCTACCCAGTATAGTACACACATTGAACTAGAGTACATATTAAATAAATGGGTGCATGAATGAAATGTCAGTATAATGAAATGTCAGTATAGTGGGAAATGCATTGGCTCTGAAATCGGCAAGAACTGCTTTCAAACTTTGGGCCTACAACATACTAGCTGAGAGTCCTTGGAGAAAATTAACGCATTGATTTTCATTTCTTCTTATGTTAATTGTGGATAATAATACAGGGATTATTTAACAGGAAAAGATGAGAATATATGTAAATTACATAGTCTGGATTTTTTTTGTTTAAAAATATAAGAGTGCACTCTCCACTAGAATATTATTCCGTTAGCATTATTAGATTATCATTTAAATGTATTTGAGGTTTAATATTTTACTATTAAAACTCAACTGTTTTTCACACAAGTAAATAATGCAGTTTAGTATCTATTGATTTGAGTTCAGACATATTAAGTTTTAATGCAACATCTGTGCATGTGTGTTTTTCATAAAATAAAATTGAAACTTATTATTTAAGGACATTCTATCCTTGACCTATTTTCTTATGAAAATATGTGCCTGCTGCTTTAATATTAGGAATGGGTTGGCAATTTTGTCACCTACTTGAGTATATAGAGGAGGGAGAAAAAGAATGATCTTTTATGCCCTGAGACAGATAATATTTTACTCTTTTCAGTTCTATTTACTCCAGTCTCAGGAAGACTTCGAAGTAATATTATGGAAACGTTATCATTTGTATATACAATATCAAAAGAGAATAAATATTAAATCTTTGCTTCCCTTCTCTTGTATGTCTCTTCAATCTCCCCAGTGGTGTCAATGCTGATATATTTTGCTATCACAACCTCAGAGAGATAAAAGGAACCAGCATGCTGACCTAAAGAAACTACCTGTTGACAATATTTTTGTTGTGCTTTGGAGACAAAGAACAGGCCTATCAACAAATATACTTCTTCAATAGTTGATTTGGCATTAAATTTTATCAGGCAAGGCGTTTGTTTTGATGCACTGACAAAAGAAATAAGATTCCAGAATGCCTTTCACAATGCTGAAAAAAAAAACGTTCTACAACAGTACTTTTGTGTGTTCCCCATCAAAAATAGTCCAGGTAGACATTAAATAAACAAAGACTATTGCAGACGTATGTCTGGACAACACCAAATCCTATCCCTCTGCAGGTTTTGGAAGAACCAGGGACTGGGAAAAAAACAAAATAAAAAATTCCCAAAGTATTTTAGAAAAGGCTAAAATGTGTGGTTCCTGGAAGAAGCAACACCTGCTAAGTGAGATATTCAAAGAGGAGGTGATTCGCCAAGTCACTGTGATGGCTGCTGGGCTGTCATCACACGTAGAGGTGGCCCAGAACAGTGTCATAATTAAGGGTCCACTGAGTGTAATCAGTGTAATCAATTCAATCCTAGGTGATCTTCTTCCCAGACATTGTGTAGCTTCATCTATTTCAGTGCTTTTTAAACATTTCCACTAACACAGCTCTAAGAATGAAGAACAAACTCACATCCCCAAGCATGTGGAGATTAGCCCAAAGTATGACATATCCTTTAAGGTTTGTGTTTTATCTTAAAAAGCAATTTGCATCTCTGCTTCGATAGAATAGAATAAGTGTGCGTGCTTCAATGAAATGTATAAAGTAAAAATATTCATTTGAGCTTATTCTCATGTAACTGACATTTCCACCAAATCTTTAAGTAAAAATGCATGCTGCAGCTGGATTTGTGTAACTATAGCTTTAACGTTTATTTCACAGCACCATTCTATAAGCACCAAGAGAACTGGAACTGTGACTCAATTCTTCATTGCTGTGTCCCCAGGGTTGAGTCAGTACCTGGTAAAGAGTAAATGCTTGATAAATGTTTGTTGAGTGAATGAAAGAATTAAGTAATTAACATGCCATGTTTATCCTTTTGGCTTCCCATTTTCTCCGCACACAACCCCCAGAGGATGTGTACTTCCGTCTGAAAAGCACTGCTCGCTAGGATGCAAATTGAAACCCAGACTCAGAATTCACAGAGACAAATTAATGGAACAATTTCTCTTCACTTCCGTGATTTTATTAGCTGAATTATGGGTGCGGCTTATTTCATGGATCAAATGACCGAGTCTTCTAGGTCTGTGGACTCAGTACTCGGCAATTATCCAGTTAATATGATTAATGTAGACAGTAAAAAGGAGCATCGCAGGGGTCTCATGTTTCTGAGACTTGGAAACCACATCAAATCTGCGGAAGAAATGTTCTTTGGAAGGAATTAAGCTCCAGAGGATACCGTGTTCCTCTCCATTGCCTCCATATGTCTTCAGCCCTCTCCTTCCCCCTCCTCCTCCTGGGGTCGCTCAATATGTTTTGCAAATCTTCATTTCTAGTCATATTGCGTGCATGTTGTCGGTCTGAATCAACTCTAATTTCTTGATCATTGGAAAGACAAGGCTAAAACTGCTGTGAAACGTGATGGCAAAGCACTGACTAAACAGCAAGCATGACGATCTATGGTCACGTGAAGGTGTAAAAGATTTGCTGATTTAAAATATTATTTTATCTCGGGAATGCTCACTCTTTAAGTGAAAAGTCACCTTAAAGAAATTCAAAATCATAAATAAAAAATGAGCTAAGGGAGTTTTGGCTACCTTTTATTGAGTACATGTTTGGTGCAAGTGCTTGAAAATATTAACCCATTTAGCGCTGACACCAACCTGAGGAGGACAGTCATGTTGTCCTCTATAGTGAAGACAGGACAGGGAGACTCAGAATGGGGAAGCCTCTCACTCAATGTCACAGGGGAACCTTGGCAGAGCAAAGGTTCAATGCAGATCCACCTGACAAGTCTGAATTCTTAACCACTGTGTTATACCCATCTTGGCTCTGTAGCAGGCCAAGGAAGGCAAGATGGAGGAGAAGCCTTAGAACTATCAACTCAGCACCATCTAACATGAGAGTTTTAAAGTCTGGCACAAAGCAGAAGAGTCACATTCCAGTAAATGTGGCCAGGGTAAAAGGGCAATGAATCATTCTTGCAACCAGACCCAATAGCCTGAATAGAACAAAGTGAAGTACTGTCACCTTATACCTCTTGGTTGGGTTTTAATATCTCCTAACATCACAGCTAGTGTTTCATTATACTAGAATATGATGTTATTGAAATAATATTACTTAAAGTTATAAGTAGGAGCCCCCACATTCTAAGTACCTCCATTAGGTCTGTTAACTTGGGTGAAATTTCACCAGTGGGTTGAGACTCATATTTATTTTAAATTTCTCTTTCCAGTGCAAAAATTTCCCATGACAGGCAACACATAATTCTTTAATTGCTATGAGTCTCATTTTCAAGCAACCCATTGGAGTGATGACTGTGTGCCAAGAGTTCTAATTTATTGATACAACAGCCTCAAGTGAGCCTCTAACATCCCCATTTGTGGAGAGGTAAAGGGATTTCCCCAAGGCCACACAGATTGGATGTGATAGAGCTCAGATATTGACTCACGCCCTTAGTTTTCCCCATTATGAACTTCTATGTTCCATAAAGGAATTTAGAAATGAGTACCCTAATAAAGCCTTAAGAAAATGAGGCACTGAATAGTAAGTTCTGATAAGACTTACCAGTAGAGCTTAGGAACAAAAAAATGCTCCCTTACAAAGATAATAGTCACAGAGGCAACATGAAGATCTCAAAGGTGAAAGTCAAATGAAAGACTAACCCTAATTAGTTCTCAGATTTGCTAAAGAGAGTCCAACTTTAAGTTTTGGTGACAGTGCAGGAGGTGATTATACTATGTTGACTTATGCATTTTGTCAGCAAAGATATCTTCCATTTTGAGCAATTTCAAGAAGTTGATGTTCTATTCAGGAGGGGATGCCCAAAGACTTCATCTAGAAAAAATAAGTGAAAGATGGATGACATAAAATAATTGTATTAAAATGTATATTATGCTATGTAATTGCAAGGTGGGTAAGGGTGAATTGTGTTATCATCTGCATCATAGCAATAGCTACAAAACTGGAATGGTTGAGGGCCATGGAGGAAGCTAGAGAAACTGCAGCACCTCAAACACCTCAAATACAGACATTGGAGAAACCCCACATTCAAGGGGAAAATGGTGAGAAGGATTCCCAGGAGACAGAGTGAGAGCGGCCAGTTTACTGCTTACATATCAGGGTAAATCCAAGGATTGAGTTGGATGATCAAAGTAGAGATATGAAAGTTTCAGCAGAGGCCATGGTACATTGAGACTAAAAAGTTGGCCAGACATCCAGATAGATAACTAATCACAATTGGGGATAATTTTAAGTTAAAAAATTTCAATGGAAATATCTTTCAAATTATATGTAAACAAAAACTGTATTTCAGCAGGTCTTTCCTTTGAACATTGAAATGCCCCGACTTCCTATGCCAATTTATATTTTCTAGATCGTGCAACCTTGCCAAAGCCATCTACAGAGCATAGAGCAATCACGATTTTCCCAAACCTGATCAAGAGGCATTTTCCCTATGCAGCGGATGCCTGCTAAACTTTATAGCTTTCCCTTCCTCTTCATTGCTACTTTCTTCTGTCTTATTACAAGCACAGACTTGAATATTTTCTACTCTCTTTCTCTCTCCAAGGGCCCTGTTCTACTTCTCAGCAGCTGCTCTATTTCCGAGGAGGTGAAGTTCGCTTTCAAAGCTGAACTTCAGGCCGCACCTTCACCATTATTACTGCGACTCTCAGCTCCAGGTCAGTATTTACGGCAGACTAAGCAGAGACCTGTTTCCCCAGCCAGCATCTCGGGAGAAAAAAGCAGCCTACAGCAGGAGGAATTTGCTAAGAAGTGTATGGCACTGCTCGCATGAAGCCATATTTTTCTTTCTTTTTATGAGATCAATTTCCACACTTTTCTTCCACTCTTTCCTTCCTGGGCTCTTATGAGGTCAAGCTGCAGATGGAAGCAAAGGTGTAAATAGAGGCAACGAGAATGGAGAGGGACCATTGGTCTCTATATTTTACTGTCTTCCTCTCTTAATGGTTTCCCCCTTCTCTTCATTCCTCCTCTAAAATTTGCCCTGAAATTGAACTTTATGGATGGGAGGGAGTTAGTGATTTATTATTCTCTGGTGAAAGAGCATTTTTCTTTTCAGATGTGTATCTTTTAAAGTCCCATTTTAATGTCCATAGGCACCCCGCAGATAGATTGAAAGAGGGAATAGCCGCAAAACCCAGTTAGACAATTTTGTGCGTGTGATCAAAGGACTTCAAAAGCAATTCAGGGTCCCTGGGAAAGGAATAGGGGAAATGGAACAGACCAAAGCCTGTTCTACTCAGCCTAGAGGAGGAAGAGAGGCTTTGAGGGTAAGGGAAGAGGAGGAAGAGACTAAGAAATAAAAGAGGTCAACTCATGACTGAGGTAGGAAAGCTAACATCTGGAGAAGAGGCTGGCAATTGGGTGGCAATTTAGGGATGTCTGAGTAAGACTCGGCCCTGAAAACCAGGGTGGAGATCCCCCTCCCACCTTTTCCCTGAAATGCCCAAATGCACATTAGGATGTGGAAAAACCACATTTAGAGCTGGGGACTTCAGAAGGAGGCCATCAGCAGGCGAGACATTTTGAGTTTTTCCCAGGAAAAATATAGAAAGAACTAGATTGAAAAAAGCAAGGCACAGCAGGCAAACCCCACCCACACTACTCCACAGACTCTCGGAAACATCTTTAGGATGAACGCGCGGAGGACCGTGTCAATACCCTATTCACACCACCAAACCCGGAGAACAAAGAGCAGGAGCTAAAAGCAGCCCGTGTTCTACGAACACCCTGTGAAACTGGAACTGAGGGAAATAGAAGGAACGTCGACCTCGGGATTAAACGTGGTGCCTGCAGAGAATGTCAGAGTGTAACAGATTCCATCTGGGGCTCCAATTCTTCGCCTCTCTCTGTACACATACCATTTGCGGCTCCCTTCTCCTGCCTTCCCCCTCGGGGCAGAATAAACCACTCGGCCTCCTGACTTGCAGTGTGGCCCCGTGACTACTCGCCTTGGCTAACAGAGCAGGGCAATAGCGCTGAAGGGCCAGTGCTGGGGTTAGACCTTAAGGGACCTTGCATGGTTCCTTTTGTCTCTCAGATGGGGCAGAGCACACCCAGAACAATCTGCTGGTCCTCACTCAAAAGCTAAATAAAGGCTTTTTGTCGTATGCTGTTGAGATTTTGGTGTTGTTTGATACAGAGTAATAAGTGACCAATACAACACACAGGGGCTTCTCCCTCCCCCAGGAAGCTAAACCAAAGATCACAGTGGGCTGGACTTGTTATGTGATCATGAAAAATAGATAATGGAGTTATTGTGAGAATAGGGAGTCCCAGCAAGTGTGCTCACCAAAACTGGAGAAGCCAGGCCCAGAGATGGATAACAGATGCCAGCATGGATTTTCTTCTCCCTGCCCTGGCTGACCTGGTAACATAAATCAATGTCAAAGCTATTTACAAATTTCCTTTCTCTGGACTCATTGATTTGACATGCATCCAACAGGTAAGTTTTAATGTACCTGCTATGTATTCAGCAATGGCAAGTGCTTTGGAGAATGCAGAGCAGCAGGCAGACACGGCCCTGGCCTTCAAGCAGCTCATTCCCTCAACTCAGAAAGCATACGTTGTATGTTTGGGTTTTTGCCGGTCATTATAAAGCAAAATACAATGGACTGAATTGTATAAAATTATGGAGGCCAAATAATACCACACAAGAATATTCTGAAGAAACAAAACATTTTTTGAAGGCAGTAAAGAGTTCTTTAAATAAATGAGCAAAAATCAGAAGGCTATAGCATTCATATTGTCTTCTTTATTAAAAAAAATACTTGAATATGTACTGCGGCTAATCAAGAATAAGGAATGCATGGAACAATTTATGATTAACATTAAAACCATTTAAGCATAGAGGACTGCCTAAATAATTTAATTACTAAATATGTAAAAATTAAAAATGAAATTTTAATTTATTCCTAAAGATATCAAAAATGACAAGTAGGAAAACATCCAGAATTGATTTTTTAAATGGAAAATCTGATATAAATAACTTTATGACGGGGATTGGCAAACTATGGCCTATAGGACAACATTGCCTATTGCCAATTTTTATGAATAAATCTTTATTGGAACACAAGCATGTATATCCATTTTACATTGCCGTATTAATTGCATTTATGTTATAACTACAGAGTTGAATAGTTATGACAGAGGCCTTATGGCCTGCAAAGCCAAAAATACCCAGTCTGCTACAAAAAATGTTTGCTGACCCTTAATCTATATCAATGAACTGGGAACTCTTGATGAAATGCATGACATTTCCAGAAAATATAAATTTCCAAAATTTATCCAAGAAAAAAAGTAGTAAAAAACAAAAAGGAAAGCAATGGGTGATAATGCTTTGTTAAATGAATATATCTCTAGAGAGCTTTGTGACTAATTTACTCAATTCTCTATGCTGTACAGTCTGCTATAAAGCACAGTAAAAGAATAAAATACTCCTAGTTAATTTTATGAAGCATAACTTTGATATTAAAAGTTAACAAAGCTTCATATAAGATACTAGATATCAATCTCATTTGCCAATATTGACATAAAAAATAAAATATCAACCAATTCAGCCCATAACTGTATAAGAAATTTTTTATACCATAAATTAAATTTTATGTCAAGAATGTTAAAAAGCCTTTGTGTTATACTATCTCAAACTAACTAATTGATTGAGTGGTTGATTTAAATGCCTAAAAAGGCACATTAAGATGTGGGAAAACCACTTTTAGATGAGACCACAAGGATGTTATTGTTGAGTGAAAAATTATGAGCAGTTTCTGCCAGGAAAATTACAGAAAGAGCTAGAATAAAAGAAGGAATGTCCACTACCTATGCAAACTAAAGCTACCCTCTCTATCACTATGACACATCCTTAGGAAGAAAATGGGATGGGGGCAGGGGAATGATGGAGAAAACATAGAATCAAATCTACAGATGAATAAAAGGCACTTGATAAAATTTAACATTATTATCACTTATAAAATAGGCATCAGTAGAGACTTCCTTAACAAGACAGACAATATCAGGCTCAATGTTGAAACATTTGAGCATCATCACTAAAGTCAGAAACAAATCAAGGTACCACTTTTATAGTGCATTGTTCTGGAAGTTCCAGCTAAGGTAATAAGACAAGACATAAAAGTGAGATATCCTCATACACTGGCTACTGCTGTTGCTGTCAGCAGCACCCTGACCTTCCTCTCTGACCCGGGACTCCCAAGTTCTCGGACGGAATTCACAAGACACTGGAAGGCTAACTCGTTAGTTTGCAGTACAGTAAAATCTTGACAGGCTTGGGAAAACTTGTTAATTTCCTTTAGGCACAATTTCACCATTGTATAAAACAATATATGTATAACTCACGGAATTTTGAAGAATTATGTAAGAAAATGTGAATGGCACTGGGTAAGCACACAAAATATTCAATCCCTTCCCCCACGTTAATATTTCTGTTCAATAACTTGACTGGAGTGGGTGGATTGTTTTTGTTTCAACCACAGAGGACGATGCTTCTTGTTCTCTGCCTCACCTTTCTGATCAGGCTCTTTTACTTCTTACATTGTAACTGTCAGACCCTCTGAGCTCTGTCTCAACGTCTAGCAAGTAAACTATTAATAGTTTCCCTGTTCATCAGCTTTACCAAATAGCCAATCACTGTTTCTGAGATTTGCTGGAAGCAAAAATAATAATAATTGATTTAGTAATTGATGATACTCTCTAAGATACAGTCTTACTATTTTTAATGAAATTTTATTAAAAAAAGAAAAATACACACTCGTATAAATACCATTCATATTTTACACACGTTAACATACTGCCATAAAAGTGCTTTCTCTCTCTCTCTCTCAACATTACAGATACACAAATAAATCCATTCCTGAATAACTTCTCTTTCTCTGTCCCTCTTCAGGAACAAAACAATCTTAGCTTTTGTGCATAACATTCCTATGCATTTTTTTTACTTTTACTATATATGTATATATCCACAAACAATTTCTAATTTTGTTTGGTGTGTTTGCAAAATTTACATAATAGTATCCCTGTAAAGTACCCTCTTGCAGTTTGCCTTCTGTTGCACAACATTGTGTTTTTGAGAGTTACCCACGTTGATACATATAGATTTGGTTCATTCATTTTACCTACAAAAAAGTATTTTAGCAATAGACTACAATCTAACTCTCCATCTCCCCATCAAGGGACAGTTAGGTTCTTTCCACAAATACTGGTGCCATTTTCCAAATAGAAAACATTGGACTCAAATATAGCATGGGTATTAGACAGTAGTAAGAAAATGTCTACTTTGCACTTTACACTCAAATAATGATACAGTCATTCAGATTGACTACAGTGGTTAAGTATGTCTTTTGAGATTTTTCCACAACACACTAAATTTACCTCCTAGTTATTATCTCCCTTGGAAGTTAATAGAAGGTCAATTACACTATAACAGTGTAATTGATGGAGGTTGGCAGTATTCAAACATTTTTTCCTTTTTTTTTGTTGCATGCTAAATTGCTAAATTGAGTTGTTTCCTCTGCGAGATTTAAAACCCGACTGAAGCTAGTTTCCTTCCATTCTCCCGTGTCCTTATACACATAGGAAAAGAGAGGCAATTTCTTCCAGCCCCAAACACAAGGTTTTGAAAGAGGGTAAGCAAATGTCAGGGATTTCTGAGTATTTTAAGTATCATGGACATTTTCAATTGATTGAAAGCAGTGATTCCCACGTGGGGGCAATTTTGCCACACACACCCTCCCCCGAACACTTGTCAATGTCTGCATATATTCTTCACTGTCATGACCGGGGCAGAGGGTGCTGCCAGCATCTGGGGGGCAGAGGACAAGGAGGCTGCCACACATCCTACAGAGCACGGAATGGACCACCCTCCACGGCCTCCCCCCACAACCCACAGCACGGAATCATCCCGTTGCAAACGGCAAAGTGCTGAGGTTGAGAAACCCTGGTTTATATAAACAGAAACCAAAATTACATCCCTCAGCCACTGTCTTATTTTAGCAGAACCCCTGGACTGGTCCCTGAGCTGACACTCCAGTGGGCTGACAAAATACATGAAATTACAAGGTGGATGGAATGTTCTCTCTGTCACCCTCCTACACATGTCCAGTTACCCCTCACAGATTTCTTTTTATTCCTTTCTTAGTTCCCTGTTATATAATTTCTCAGCTTCCTTTGAAAACTCCTCCAGCTCCAGCTCCGCGCCTAAGTATCCTTTGAGGGTGGAACACGGGGGGCTCTGTTCAGCCGGGAAAGGCAGCACACTGTACTTTTCCGAGCATCCCCCGTCCCCCCTGCCCACCCGACGTTGTTCTCCATGGCCATTCACCTGAACTCAGGGCGGCAGCAACAACTGGCTGATTGCACGGAAGGTGAGCAGCAAGGCTGTGCCCTGAGAATTCAGGGCAGCCTTCCTGCAGTCACCTGGCCAGTCTGTTCAAGCCTGGCTTAGTTTGACTGGAACCAACTTTCTGAGTAGATGGCACTGGAGCTGGTGGCATTAATTGTAACCCCAGACACCCATCCAGAACCACCCAGGGGTGTGAATTAAAAGCAGGGCAGCATGGCAAGGCAGAAAGGTCATTGTCCGGTGCTGCACTCTTCTGCTAACTAGTCACGTGGCCTTGGGTAAGTCACTTAAAAGGGAAGATGCATCACAAAACAGACAGCGTGTTCTTTAACTGCAGGCGTCCAAAGGCATTCCCAGAAAAGGGACAGCAGCAGCTCACCTTTGATGAACTTCACAGTCTGAATCCTAGAAACAAGCTGTTTTGATTTCACTATTCATATGTTGATTTCAATTTTAAATTGTACAACCTTTTTCAGCTCTTGGGATTTCTAAAGGTCTATAATCGAGTCTTGGCTGTGAAGGAAGTCAGATTTCCAGGCTCGAGAGCTCAACCTCCAACTATGTCAAGGTCCACACTACTTCTATGGACCAGAGGCTCTCGGCTCATTCCTTTGTAAAACACATAAAACACATAATTTTTGTGTTTTGTTATGTACCAAGCTCTGTACTAGATCCTGGAATTTACATAAATGAATGATACTATGAAGTACAGATCAATCATTCATTTATTTACCAGAATCTATTGAATCCTACTGTGTGTCAGACAATGGATGTAGCAGTTAACCAAGAAGGGTTCGTGTCTTTAGTGGGAGCACAATCCAGTGTAAAAACAGATAAATGAGTGCCCCAGAAAAATAGTATGTTGGGGAGAGTCACAGGGTATAGAACTGCAGGGAAGGGAACTAATATAGTCCATGAAGTGGTGGAGCCTTCTGGAAGAGATGACATCTGACTTCTGGAAGACATACACTATGCTAAAATCTAAAGGGGCCCCATTCTTGATTATTTGTTTTAGTCCTTTCAGTGAATATTTATGGAGCCTCCACCATATATGATGGACAATATGAGAAGTTTTAGAAACTCAGAGAACAGACAGACATAGTTCCCCCCCCCCCAGCTTCACAGAGCTTACTGTCTGCAAGGACTTACTGATTTTACAATTCAAGGCTCTCAAAAAGATGATGTGAAATCCCAGCCTATAGATAGATTCCCCATAAGTCTTTTTAGTGGAAATTGCCAGAATGTGAACCCGGGTCCTGTGACTTACCACTGAACACCTCAACACTCTGTCGTACTGAATTCCAGAGTGGCTTGAAGTCTCCAAAAGAGTTCTAACTGTCTCAAGAACTCAAACTGTTCTCTGAGGATGGCTGGCCCACTCATCTGGCTTTTACAGTCTCTGCTTCTAGAAACTGTAGCCCTGTAATCTGATTGTGAATGCCCAGGAAATTCATGCTTCTGGGTCATGCAAGGATGTATTGTTCTGTGGCTACTCTTACAATGTATGTGCTTTTTAAGCTGCTGAGGAAATTTATCAGGTTACATGGCTCTAATGAACTTTGGCCTTTGGTCTTCAGTAATTTTCATATTTTCAGACTATTCACTCCAACAATTATTTCAGCATTATGTTTTTCTTTAGTTATGACCTCCTTCATTTTCATATCACTTTTTTTTAATTGGGCTCTTCAGATCTTCTTATGTGGTTTTACACTATGTATACTCCTTTTGCTGCTGTGGACATAAGTATTTGCTGCCTTAGCGTCCATTCCTCTTTCTTTAGGTAGCAGCTACCTCTCCTCCAATTACTTCTGCTGAGGCAAACCTTTAGCTCCAGGGCTAGAATGTTGAGCTAAGAGACCAAAGATGACAACAGTTAAGTATCAAATTCCTCCAGCTATGGTGGTGATTAGGTGATTAGATGTGACCTAAGTTGGCCAATTGGAGAACGTTGTAAGACTTTGAAATGTACTATTTAATACAAGCATTTATTTTCTACTTTACTTGAATCTGAAATGATAGGTTAGATCCATCATGAGAAGAGAGAATAGAACTCTAAAGAACCACCATTTGGAGCCTGAGAAAGAAACAAATGCCATAGCAGTAGAGCCAAGAGTGCATAGAAAACCAAGTCCTGGTGATGTTGGTTGACACCTGGATTTAGCCTTGTTTCAATAGTTTGCTTGTAACTTTATTTTCTAATTATTCCTTGCTGGCATACAAATACAAATGATTTTTACCTTGGGATCATAAACCCAGTGGTCATATTTTCTTGTTTCATTGTGTATCTTGTAATTTTTTTATTATAAGTGAACATTTTGCATAAAATAGCAGTAAATACTGAACTAAATAATGTTTATCTTCAGAAAATACTATGGCTCCTCTTCTGTCTAGTCATGAGAATGAGGATTTTTGTCTGCCTGATCTGCCAATGAGCTGGGACTGGGTTTTTGATAGCTTTAATTTTTTCAGTTCACTAACTTCAAATATTTTAAAAGCACTGTCAGACTTTCCTAGGAGCAGGACTTAGGCAATGAGAATGGTGGGGTTGTGGCTCTCTTTGTGCTTTATTGCTGAGGCATCAGCTTTATGAAATGTTGGGCATCACTTTCTGGTATAAAACCCAGCTGCTAAAATTGTCCCATCTTTGTTGAGTGGGACCTCAGTTAGGTTGGTCCCAGAGTGGTCTGTCAAATATGAATTGTGCACCTATTGTGTGCCAGGCATTGTTCTAGAGACTGAGGTTAGAGCAATTCATGAAAGGCAAACTCCTTACCAAAAGTAGACAAAGAGAGTAAACTAAGGGGGAAACAAAACAAAGCAAAACAGCCACCAGCTCTTTGGGTCACTAAGGAGCTCTCTTTGCTTTGCAGAGTCACCCTGGATTTTTGAGCCTTGAGTGAGCAACCTCCACCCTACAGTTCTACTCTGAGACTTCATAGCTGAAAGCCCAGAGGAGGTCTTCCTGATTTCAGTTCTCCTTCTGCGCCTACCCTCCTTCAGGGGGAGGGTGGCTGCCTTCTCCTTGGAGGAAGCCCTGCACGACTCAGGGGGCTTCCTCCACTCTCCTGCTCTGCCCCAGCCTTTGGTGTCTCACCACCAAGCCCCTGGTGAAGACGTCAGGGAAAGGGTTTACGGTTATTTGTAGACTCGCTCTGTGGCTCCTCAGAATTCTTCTCTTTCGTGTGAGTCCACACAGGGCTGTAAAATGTTTGATAAAAAAATTATTGATTTTTCCTCTCTCGTATCTATAGTAGCTTCCTCCACCTTCCACCACTTACCAGAAATGATAATAGTCATGAGTCTTTTCTCTCTTATGAAGGGCTGATCTTTTTTCCTAGAATTTAAATGGTATAAAGTTGTAGGCAGCACATTGCCAATGCATAGGTGCAAATTTGAGAGGAATTTTTAATATAATCTCTGCTTTAGAAGTAGGGCTACATAGAAACACATGAACTTATGAAAAATTAATTATAGGCTCAAGTGCTCAAATATTTGCAGTGCATTTGATAAACCCCAATATAATTTACAACTTTTATTCTTTAATGCTAAATTGTAATGTTTTGTTAACCAATGTAATGAGTACATATGAGTAAATCACCTTTAGCTGTATATATAAACAAAAGTTCTTGGAATTTTAGCAATATTTGTCTCTCAAAATGCAACAGAAGATTTACATACCTACTTAGCCTAGCAAGAGTAACTCTGTGGTCTGCCCTGGCTGTGGGACTTACTGTGAGATTCACTGCCATTAAACACTCGCGTTAAATATCTCCTCTCTTTTCTCTTGTATAACATGGGACGAACCCATCTATGTCAAAGGGTTGCTACAATGATTAAATAAAATAACATCAATAATAGTGGAAAAAGGTGTCTAAGACCATATACTCAGTAACTGACAGTTATATAATGAATATTATTAAAATTACTCTTCCTTAACCCATATTTCTGTGAAAGTGCTAGGAAGAAGTACGTAATTCCAAATGCTGTGTTGGAGGAAGAACTGAGGAGGGCTTTTCAGCCACAGGTAATGGTTCATTGCCTATCACGTGCCAGGCAAGTGTTGGCTACTGGAATTCCAGAGGTGTCGAGAATACAGAGTGAAGAAGCTACACCATCTCCCCATGTTGGTGAAGATCACATTCTTGTTGGGAGCACAGATCATAAGCAAGCAAACCAACTGATACATTAGATTCTTTAAATGAAAAGTTTTCTAAATGAAATTAGTAAGTAATATAATATAATGAAGAGCAACTGGGGAATACCTGAGACTACCCTATACAGGGGGGTGAGAGAAGCCGTCTCTGAAGAGACCGACCGTTGTAAGACAGAATGTGACTGGTGGGATGGGACTAAAGTCCCCTCATTTGGGGGAAGATTATTCCAGGCAGGAGGAATGGCAGCAGCCAAAGCCCTGAATTGGCGACATATTCTCAACTATGAAAGAAGAAGAAAGAAGAGCTGTGAGGCAAGGATGGATTAAATGAGGAGAATATGTGAGTTTTGAGGAGTCGTCAGTGGCCTGATCTTATAGGTCCTATTAGACATTGACAGGGATTTTGTTTTCGACAGAAATGGAATTCTTTTTAAGTAGGGAAATATTGTGAGCTGACTCTGATTTCTTCCTTTTTGTTCTTTTCTGACTGTGATTAACTGAGGGCTCTGAAGATCATGGGCTTTCTTTCGAAAAGCCAGGCTGGAAGCAGACACACCAGCCGCCGTCGCTGGGGACATGAGGGTTGCTCAGCAAGGGAGGTGGCAAGCCATAAAAATGCAAGGAAGTGATGGATACAGGCTGTATTTCGGAAGTAGAGGTGATAGCATCAGCAGTTTGGGGAGGAGGGTTGAGGAACAAAGCAGAATCAAGTTTGATTCCAAGATTTCCTACTTGAACAACTGAGAAAGTCAGTATTAACTGAGACTTAGGAATGCTAGAGAGAACACAGGGTTGATCCAGTCTTGGACACGGTAAGCTTGAGAAAGATGCCTAATAAATGCCTCATGGATATGCCACGGAGGCAGCTGACTACCAAAGTCTGCAACTCACAAAAGAACTCCAGACTCAAGATAGAACTGTGGGAGTTGTCAGAAAAGTTAGAAAACTCTGGAGGCCCAGAATAGAATTTCTAAAGCAAGAAAAAAATCAGTAAGTACATCAGAAACATTTAGGCTCATGAAGCAATTTCCAACAGCAACAACTACCAGGCAAGGAGGCTGTCTATTGTCAAAGAGAGAGGAAATAATTCTTTTGCCTTAAGTTGTTGCCTTCAAGAAAGAGCCAAAACAAGGGTCTATTCTGTGCAGGGAGATTCTGACAGCACAGAATCCCAACAATGTCTGTGCTTTCAGCAAGACTTCATGTGTTTAACATTTGTTGTGAATGGAGCCCTAAAATTTTACCACCTTCTATAAACATTTATTGTTTTTCTGGGTATCCGACTCCAAGCAAAAAGTACTAGTGCTTTATCATATATTCCTCGAAATATGTCAGTGTCAAAGACACAGAACATATTAAGCATGTGAGCCACAGTATATAGGTCCCTAGAGGAAAGAGGCTTACATCGAAAGAAACATGAGCCATTGTTTCCTACAACTCTTTTTACCACTTGGCTGGTAGAGTTTTCACCATCCTTATTGCATTTTTCTATTCAGCTTTGCAAACCACATGGTTAATACAAATTCTAGCAACATATTTCACTTCTTTTATCACACAACTCAGACTTTATTACTTGTTCATTGTATTGCAGTTGGGACTTAGATTTTTATAACCATTTTCTCAAATGTTGTGCACTTTATAAATTTATGACTTTTATTACAAATCAATAAATTTTATCCACCTATTACTCAGCAAGGGACAAACTTTACTGAATAAACTATGCTGTTACATTTAACTTTTTAATCCAGGGGAAATTTTAAATTAAAAAAAAAAATTCTTAGCACAAGGCAGGCATAAAGAGACCAAGAAAGAGGATGTGGGATTCAGGAATAAAATAGAAAGAGTCACGGGCACAAGATTTTTATTTTCTCCAGTTATATATCAAATTTCATGAATCATCAGGACTCTGAATTTTTTTTTTCAAAAATTATTGGAATAGTCAGTTTAGGATAGTAGTTTTCCACTAGGGATGATGACTCTTCTCTCTCTGCCCCTGCAGGGGACATTTGATAATGTCTGGAGACATATTTGATTATCACAAATAGAGAAGATGTACTTCTGGAATATAGTGGAGAGAGGCCAAGGTCGCTACTAAACATCCTACGATGCACTTGGACACTTCCTCACAACGGACAACTATCCAGCCCAAAATGTCAATGGTGCCAAGATTAAGAAATACTGGTTTAGAACATGAACCAAGATTAAGAAATACTAGTTTGGAACATGAAAGCTAAACCATACCCTTAAAAAGGGTTTTAAAAATTTGTGTATTTCCATTTTTTTTCAAATTTAAAGTAAATCATTAAAGGTCCACTTTATATTACTTCACCCTTGGGGACTATGAATAACCTAGTCATTTGGATTTATCAAAATGCCAGTGACTGGTTAAAATTGAGTTCCTTAAACACAGCTTATAAACTGAGTAGGAAACTCAACTTTAGCCATTCAGAATAGTCTCACAAGTCATACACTGGGGTCTAGGGGTGAAATTGTTGATAAGGAATGTATTTAACATTGATTTCTTCACACACTCACAAAAAATGGTCAGCTGATTGTCCAGGGATGATTTTATGAGATTAACAAATGAAATTTGAAATTGTTAATTTATTTACTGTTTTTAAATTGCAAATCTCCCAGTTTTATTTAATTGGACCAAGCACCTGCATATCATTTTAAGACGATTACCTAACCACTTATATTCTGAAATCATGTATAATATTTTGTGTTATATTTATTTTATTAATGTACTCTCATTTTGGAAAGTGAGTAATTTGCCTAGAGCAGATATTAGAAGATCAAACTTTTCAAACTCTCTTAAATATATAATAGGGAGAATATATAATATTCTTAAATATATAATAGGCATAAACACACAAATACTGTTATCCAAAATATAGGCTAAGAAATCTCGAGATCCACAGAGCATTTGAAAGGGGTCTTCAATATATGTTCATCATGAGCAACTATTTAATAGTCACAACAAATTACTAATTGCTAACATTTTTTGAGCCACAATTATGTCTTAAGAGCTTTAAATGTGTCAAATTATTTAATCTGCTTAACAATTTTTGCAGGCTGACGCTATTCTACCTCCATCTTGAAGACAAGGTACATAGGACTTGCTCAAAGAGGTAATAACTGCAGGTCACATAACCACTAAGAAGTAGGTCTGTCTCTCCCAAGCCTGAGTTCTTCACCAATCTGCTATATATAAATGTTTTTGAGATTATTATATATACAAAGTTGAAATGCACTGCTGAACATAGAGTACTCTTTCTGTCACTGCGACCTTTCTCAAGGTGTTGAAAAATAAGACTCCACACAAAGTTTTAACTTTATAGAGACTGAGAACCATGATAATAAATCTTCCCTCCTTGCATTTATTTGTATTTATCAATTATTCATGCAGCATTAGAGATGGTTGATGAGATCTTCAATTCACACAAGCACATTCAGTAACTTAATCATCGATCACGAAACAACACATGGACTAGTCTACTTTTGTCTCTAGCTTTAACTTTCTACTTCAATTAATACCATTTCCAGACATATTACTGTACCCATTAAAAAATAAGTAATTGTTTTTTGCAGAGCTGTGTAACTTAATTGTGTCTCCCTGGCAGACTAATTATGTCCTCAACTGCTCTTCTGTGTGATGAGAATATTAGGGCTCCAAATAGCAAAAATTCATCAGCATGGTTGGCTACGAAGCCTGAGGAAGCAACAGGAAGCATTGATGATTCTTAGGAGTTGTCGCTTGGCAACAGAAGAAAATATAACGTAAATATTTTTCATCTTGTATTCCCCTTTAATATTTCTGCCATGAGGTTACTCACAATATGTTTAAGCAGACTCAGTCTTATAGAACTCACTTCACTTCCTACTTAGAAATCTATTTCATCTTCAGACAGTTTTAACTTTTGTTTTTCTCATATTGAGCTGAAATCTGACTTTTGGGACCGTTTACTCTTTGACTAAGAGTAAACCAAGCCCAGTAGAAGCTGCCTGATTAGATCGAGATTAAAAAATTATTAATTCCTGTGACAGACTGTATCTTCCAAAGATGGCCACATCAAAGTATCCCATCTGCATGTCCTTAATGCAATGTGATGTGAACATCCTGTTATGGAGAGGTAAAGTCTATATTTCCTGCCCTTGAATCTGTGTGGGGCTGGGACTGTGATGGGAGGGATGCCATGTGACTTTACAGACTGGACCTAAAGGACAATATCCGGTCCTGTTAGGATGTTGGCCCTTGGAATGCAGCTACTGTGCCATGAGAAAGTCAACCAGCCATCTGGAAAGTGCAGGTGCAGGTATTATGGTCAACAGCCCCAAATGAGGTCCCACCATAGCCGCATGAATCACCACAGGTGGTCCTGAGTGAGCCACATGCAGATGCCCCAGCCCCAGCCTTTGGGCTGACTCAGCAGGCACCAAGGGGTGTAGAGACAAGCTTTTCCTTCTGAGCCCTGCCCAATGCACAGGCTCGAGCAAAGAAAGTTGCCTTGGATTTAAGCCACTAAGTTTCGGGGTGGTGTGTTACACAGCAATAGCTAACTAAAACAATCATGCTAACACAATTTTTAATCGTTCATGTATTCATCCATTCAATTATGTATCAAGCACCTACACAAAAGTGTCAGGACTGATTGAGTTGCTGGGACAATTCTCCCTCACAGAGATATCTTAGTGGGGAGAGACAAAAAGTAAGCATAGACACACGTGCACACACACACACAGTGAGAGAAAGACAGAAAGAGAGAGAGAGAAAATAAATATTAACCACTAATGCTATAAAGAAAAATAGAAAGCCTAGGAGGTAGAGACGGCAGAAGCAGGGAGAGTTACAAATTCATACAGGGTCATTCGGAACAGAGACCTCAGTGAAATCAAGGAGCAATACAAGTAGATACCTGAAACCAGACTGTTCCAGGTAGAAGGTAAGCAAGTGCCAATGGCCTGAGGCAGGTGTGTGTCTGATATACTCCAGTGAAAGCAAGGAGGCTGAGGAGACTGGAGTATAGTGGGCAGAAGGGAGAATGATAAGAAACTGGATCAGAATAGATGCTGGAGACCAACTTGCAAAGGGCCTTGAAAAGCCTGCATTTCACTGTGCATAAGATGGGAACCCCCTGGGAGGTTTGAGTGACAAAGTGACTCGGTATGACTTATGTTGAGAAGGATGACTCATGAGAAGCGAGGGCAGAGTCAGGGAGACCCATTAGGAAGTCACTGCCAAGAGTGGAGGGGAGGGGGATGTCTGCCTGTCGAGGGTAGCAGCAGCTGAGGCAGTGAGAAACGGTTCAGATTATTATCATCATAACTACTGGGTAATTTTTTTTTACAGTTAATACATATATTCACATGCATATGCCTTCAAACTTCCCAGCATTTCTCAGCAGAGTTACTGTGGCCAGTATCGCTAGTAACAGTTATTTGTTCGCAAAAATGAAGAAATGGATGCTCACAGAAAACCAGTCCAGCCCCCAAATCACACCATAAGCATATTTCTTTTTTTCCTCTACCAACTAAATAAGTATGGTTAGAATTCAGACCTAGACTTTTCAACTTCATGCGCATCTGTGTTATTTTTCCAGATAAATAGGTATCTATTCTTTGCTTTTCTGATTTAAAATTCTTGTTTAGTGTAGTATCAGTATTTAGAAAGAAAAATGAAAACAAAATGATTCATAATCCTGTTACTCTGAGATATTATTGCTGGCATTCTGGTGTGTTCTCACACTATATTTTTACTACTTTTACATACTGTATAATATACTATATAAACTGTTTAATAAGCAACATTTTCATTTAACCATGTTTCATAGTTTTCTGAGTTTAGAATTACTTTGCAATATGATTATGAGTGGCTACATGATCTCGGTCTACTGTTATTTATTTATCTAAATTCTCATTGTTAGACATTTAATTGTTAAAAAATATTTACTACCCTACATAATCTAAGATGAACATCTTACATGTAAAAAAAAACCTCATATACACAATTCTCTTCGAAGATAAATTCCTAGAAATAAAATTTCTGTATCAAAAAGTATGTAAAGTTTTATTTTAGAAACACATTAACAGATCACTTTCCACAAACATTAAAGTATTAATTCCTACCATCAAGAGTTTGACAGTGTCTAGTTCCCTTGTAATCTCATCAACACTGAATGTTATATTCATCTCTGCCAAAGGGAAAGGAAAAATGGTTCAGCACATTACAGTTGGCCCTTCCTATCTGTGGGTTCCACATCTGTGGATTTTTTTTAAAAAACTGTGTCTGTGTTAAACATGTACCGACTTTTTCTTCTTGTCATTATTCCCTAAACAATGCAGTATAATAACTATTTACTAGCATTTACATTGTATTAGATATTACAACTAATCCAGAGGTGATTTGAAGTATACAAGAGGATATGCGTAAGTTAGATGTAAATGCCACATAATTCTATATAAGGGACTTGAGCATCTGTAGATTTTGGTATCCCTGGGAGGTCCTGGACCCAATCCCCCAGGGACATCAGGGGACAACTGTATTTACAGTAGCAAAAATCAAACAAACAACCCAAACACTCTAAATAGTTGACAATAGAAATTTGATTATATCAACTATGGAATATTCAAGCAATGCAGTTTTACAGTGATACATTTGAAATACATATGCCATTAAGATTACCCTATTTCATAAACATGTCTATTATTAATAAGATTTAAACAAGTGTTTTTTCCAAAGTGCAGAGTAGAGATACCACTGGTAGCCCTGAGATGAGGTTAGGTGGTACATGAACATAATATTATATAAAGTGAAATAAAATGAGAAATTTGGCTCCTTTTAAATTCTCTTTTAATTTCAATGTGGTGCTGATCTTAACTCTTTCTAGTGCCAGTTAATCTCCCTTTTGGTCAAAAAGAGGTTTATTAGTAATCACTTAATTTTAATAGTAATAAAATAGTTAAAACTTCACAGTGCTTATATTATGGATCAGGCATTGTTCCAAGTACTTTACATTTATTAGCACATTTAATCTTCATAACAACCATGCCAAATAACCTGTAGACATTTAAATACTCTTGTTTTATTTCATTATAAATTTTTGTGCAATCACATTTTACATATGGCAACTGATACTTCTATTTAGTTTTCAACACATATATTTAGGTTAGAAAAGAGCTGATCAAATGAAAAACATATCAATTAAAGAATGGCATATGGTTATATTACAGATCATGAAAGTGATAGGTAAAAGATTGAAATTTGAGGACCATTGCTTTAGAGGGCACTTCTCGGAATTTAATATGCATTTGATTCACCTGAGGAGCTTGTTAAAAATCCAAGTTCTGATCCAATAGGTCTGAGATGGGCCAAGATTTTGCATTCGTAACTATCTCCTGGGTCATGCTAGGCTGCTTATCTGTGGACTCAACTTTGGAAGGGGAGGATCTGAGACCCTGCCAGCTACTCGCACAAAGCCATTCAGCAGTTGAAGAAAATTGGGGAGATTGGAGTTAAACCCTGGTTACTTGCACTCTGATGCAATATCCAATATATATAAATCTCATTATATAAAATATAATTTAATTATATAAAATAATTTCCTAATTTTGATGATGCAAAATACTTATCAATAATCTATCTGAAGGCCAGGCATGGTGGCTCATGCCTATAGTCCCAGGTACTCAGGAGGCTGAGGAAGGAGGATCGCTTGAGCCTAGGAGTTTGAGGTTGCTGTGAGCTAGGCTGATGCCATGCCACACTAGCCCAGGCGACAGAGCAAGACTCTTGTCTCAAAAATAAATAAATAAATTATAATAATATATCTGCAAAAACTCCTGAGACTCCCTACTTTTTCCACTGGTGCTAAATCAGGAAAAACTCAAAACTACTTTCAAAAAAGTTACCCAAAACAGAAGTCCTCCAAACAATATAATTTACATCAGCTCCAAGCAATGATTTCCCTTCTACTGAATGAGAGAGATTTCCTCCAGCCAGAATCTCTGCAAAACATAATTTGCACTAAGGCAATGAAATCTGACTCACTTGCCCTTTTTAAGGGCTTAGTTAGTACAGCCCTTTCTTAATTATCTTTTAGCATTCTCTTTTAATTCCTAACTCACCTTATTGGATCCTATGCCTTCAGACTGTAATAAAAATTCTTATTTCTCTGCTAGACAATCAGACCCATTCACCTCATCAGCTCTGAACTTGTCAGCTAAAACAAGGTGACAGAGCCTGACATTACAGTGCTCGCTACAGTAAAAGTCAAGCAGCTATTCATGTTCCACAGCTGCCACGTCTCCTTTATAAAATATTCATTCACGTTATGTCATTCTTTATTCAGCTGCCAAAAATGAAACAGTTGAGGAACCTTCAAGTCATCAGAATGCAATCGTCGCCCATACAGGCACTTGTCAACGCGTCTACAATTAATCTGGAGTGTGGATGGGACAAAGGCCCTTGCACTTCTGTCAATAGTTTTAAAAATGATTAGAAAAAAGTTGCCTGGAGTCCTATCAGACATTTCTAGCTTTCATTCATGCACAGTTAGAGAAAAAGATCATACACATTGCAAAGAAACACTTTTTTTTACTGTGGTGAAATACACATGAAATTTACCATCTTAATCATTTTTAAGTGTACAGTTCAGTAGTGTTAAATACATTCACATCTTTGTGTAACCATCATCACCATCCATCTCCTGAACTCTTCATTTTGCAAAACTGAAACTTTATGTTATTAAACAACTCCCCATTCCTCCTTCTCCCTGGCAGCCACCATTTTGCTTCCTGTTTCTATGAATGTAACTACCCTAGATACATCACTTAAGTGGAATCACACTGTGTTTGCCCTTTTGTATCTGTTTTTCTACTTAACATAATGTCCTCAAAGTTCATTCATTTCATGGCATGTGTCGGAATTCCCATCCTTTTTAAGGCTGAGTAATAAATATCCTAGTGTATGCACAGTATATATCCATCCATCCATTGATGGATATTTGGGTTACAAGCACCTCTTGGCTACTATGAATAATGCTGTTATAAGAATGGATATGACAATATCTCTTCAAGACCCTGCTTTCAATATTTTGGATATATAACCAGAAGTACAATGGCTGAATCATATAATATTAATAGTTCTAATTTTAATTTTTTGAGGAACCGCCATACTGCTTTCTGTAGTGGCTGCACGATTTCGCATTCCCACTAGCAATGTGCAAAGGTGCCACATCTTCACCAACATTTGCTATTTTCTGAATTTTTTTTATAGTAGCCATTCTAACGAACGTGAGGTGGTATCTCAATGTGGAGAAAGGACTGTATTTTTAAAAAAATAAAAACTGATGGAGAAGCATGAGAGAGATGAGCTCTGGTAAGTGCCAAGGACTGTGCTGCTGATACATTAGGCAAAGATGGCACAGGCCACGCTTGGAGTTCTCAAAGTCTAATAGCAGAGATTTTATAAGAAAAACAAAAACTGAAGCTCTGTCTGGCTGGTAACTTTTGGTTAAACACAGCCCCTTTTTATTTTGGCCTGGTCTTAACTCCCACAGATAGTCAACAACTTCCAAAAAAGGATTTGGGATTAATTCCAATCCATTTCCACAGCAAAGAAAACAATTCACATCACCCTAGCCATGGGGAAAGACAATCATCATAATTTTTCAAGCAGTATCATGTTATTATTACTACTTTAGAGAATTTTGCCTATTATTTTATCACCTCAACAAAAGAAAATCCTAATTCCTCTTTTTAAACTCAGCAAAGTGTAAATACGTCCCTCTTGCCCCCAAGGGGAAACATGAATGAAAGGAATTATGGATTAAAGCTGTATCAGTTAATTATTGAAGGAATAATGCTGCACAACACGCATATACACAGAAACGCACACATGCACAACCAAACTCCTTGTCTTAAAACAAAAATCATTTTTGTTCCAGATACGACTAAGTCAGCTGGAGCAGCCACAGAGTATAGTGACTGGGGCTGGTGGGGCAGCCCTGCTTCAGGCTGTCACACCCAGAGTGGATCCGGTATACTAGGTCTGGGTGACTCCTTTGCAGACATCTTTAATCCTTCTTAACCAGTGGTTTCCACTGCGAAAACTAAAAGTTGAGCTTGCTGCTCCATGAGCTCAAGGCCAAGAGGAGTGAAGTTTTTCCAGTCTCCTCAGCTATACTTTCGTAAGCATTCTCCCCTCTGCTCTTGAGAGCATCCTTTTTCTAGCCCATCATAATAGCACAGTGCCCTGGCTAGACCACTGGTTTAAAAATTTTAATCAAATTAAAATGATTATTGGCTCCAACAAAAAAACAGAAAATCTTCAACTGTGTGTAAAATAGTAAATGTGTCTCCTCTTTCTTTAGAAACTTTCCCAGGGAAGCAGATACTGTGTGTTTACCTAGGTCCAAGCTTCTCTCTCTGTAGCACTGAGTACCACGGACAGCGGCCTCTATTCATCAGCAGCTGCAGAAGAATCTTCTAAATGACGAGCTAGTCAGCCAAGATGTATGGAAAAGTCCATGTGCAACTCATTTTCCATACAGAATGTGCATCCTTAGAACAATACAAATAAATTCTCACAATAGTCCCCAGTCTTGGGATATGTATATAGAATGTGCTGGTTTTGCAGAAGAATTTAAATTAATAGATGTGACCTTCCAATGACTTGCTCTACATTCTCATAAATTTGTTCTGTTTGCTAACAATGCTCCAGTGAGAGACACTCTGAAAGTTTCTAATGTGAAAACCCACAAATTTGGCATGATTTTATAAGTCTAGGAGTCTATTAAAAATAAAATAAAAGCAGGACTATAACTTACTAGGATGCCTTTGTGTTTTGGCGGTGTTTGGAAATTATTCATAAAATATATCTTGGAATTAATGTCCCCCTTTGTTCCAAAAGCAAATTCTTTGGTGCTGTTATCAAACATCAAATAACGTCCTGACAAACTGTTGATGAATGCTTCCTGCAGATGTGGTTGTGCGCACAGCATCTTTGGTGGGGAAATGAGAATGTTTTCTGATGCCTTATGGAGCCCAAGCTGAAAAACTAATATTTCTGTGTTCATTTCTTTCTATTGTCTTCTGTTGTGCATGATATTGGAGAAACAGCAGCAGGGATTTGACAGGAAGGAAATATTTAAAACACACACAAAATGGCTCTGTCCTCTCTGGCATGTCAGTTCGTTTGTGAGAATCTGTCAGCCACTGGCATCAGCCCTCATCGTCAGGTTCACAGTTTTGCTCACACTTCCTAAAATAAAGCTAATATGCTTGATACACAGTACATTAAATTCTGCAAATGGCACCTGGTTGAACTCTAATATCTAGTGAAGCTTCCCCCTCCAAATGCAAGCTGCCTGCCATCAGGAAATCTGCCCATTTTCTTCATTCTGATATCCAGTATTTTATACATAGTGGGTACTCAAAAAACATTTCTTGCATAAGTAAATGAATGATGGTTATATCCCACCACTTCCATTCTGAAGCTATCTCAGCCGGTTCAGAAAGCCCCTTAGCCATGTGATGAATCATTGACTATGGAGAAAATAGTCTTTAGCTGGTATTTAAAGTTTTCCACATTCTCGCTGTACCAATTTTATAGCCACCATATGCTGGGTGCTACTCTATGGGAACAATATAGGGTACCAATTAAAGGTTGGTGTTGGTGTCACACTAAGTCCTGGTTCAAATCACAGCTCCATTTATATTGGTTGTGGTGGTTTGAGAAAGCTATCAGCATCTGCCATCATCAGCCTTTTCATCTGATAAACAGAGACAACAATAACAAAAATCATATCTGGTCCTTGTGAGGAAATAAATGTGTTAATATATGCATAACCCATATGTTGAATATATAATAAACATGGTCATAATCAAAATTCAATTTTTTCCCCTTGTCCTTTTAAAATTTACTCTCTGGGAGTCATCTTTTTTGTTCCTTATTAAAAAGAAAGTCACTCCCTGCTTTTGAGATGTTCAAGGTTTATTCAGGGAAAGAGACAAAAGACTAGCAATATTTCTTCTGTAATGCAAACTGAACTACTCTGTCTCCCAACTACAAGGAATCCATTCCCAAGTTCCAAGGCTCTTCTTAGCGCACCTCTCTCTCAGCTTAGCTGGGAAACTTGGTCATCATTCTTTTAACAAAATTATATCTCTAATCACCTTGACCCATTTTTATAATTTCTAAGTGGGATAAGGGGTTGAAGATGTATGAAGTAGTTCTGGACCCTTTCCTTTGAAAATCTCCATAAGCAGGTCACATTCATTATAGCATCTGTCATATATTCTATTTTTTTTTTTTTTTAGACAGGGTCTCATTCTGTTGCACAGGCTGTAGTGCAGTGGTGTCTTCATAGCTCACTGCAGCCTCAAACTCCTGGGCTCAAGCAATCCTCCTGCTTCATCATAGTTCACTGCAACCTCAAACTCCTGGCCTCAAGACATCCTCCTTCTTCAGCCCCCCAAGTGGCTGGGACTACAGGTGCCCATCACCACATCTGGCTAATTTATTTTTTGCAGAGAAGGGGTCTCACTCTTGCTCAGGTTGGTCTTAAACTCCTGATCTCAAGCAATCCTCCCACCTCAGCCTCCCAGAGTGCTAGGATTACAGGTGTCAACCACCATGCCAGGCTCTTATACTGGTATATTCTATTGACAAATCAGAAAAAAACTAAAGCAGGAAGAGAACCATTATCATATTTTGTCAGAAAATAGCAACTTTCATTTTGTAAGTGCTCCAAAAATCTCAGTTCTCATGACGACTAATGTCCTCAACAACTGTATTGGAGAACTCTACCAGTCAGACTTCTTCACTCCTGGGCAACCTCTCAGTTCTTTCCATGTTTTCCTGGCTCAATGCCTTTTTGCTCATCCAACATTCTTTTCCTGGAGCTTTCTCCCAATTCCTCTGGGCCTAATCAAATCCTACCTATGTTTCAAGGCCCACAATCTTTCCGAACTAAAAATAACCCCACTCATATAATAATCTGGCAAAATCCAATATCAATGACATATGTTTAGTATTTCTTTAATAACTTGTTCATTGAACAAATATCAATTGAGCACTACCTAGTGCTCACAAACATCGAGAAAAATTAAAAAGAAAGACACAGACTTTTGCTTTCAGGCACTTAAATTCTACTTGAGGAAATAGAAAAGAAAAAATGTGGTATTAACGTAATGCAAGGACAAACATAAAGGAACCAGTGGAGGACATCTAACCAAAATCCTAGCAAGGTGTGGCTAGGATGAGGGTTAGAGAGAGAAATGTTAGAGAATTTTTCTTGAAGGAGGAATAGTTGAGTTGAGACTCCAAGGATAAATAGCAGCCAGCCAATTGAAATGGAGAAAATGGTTCCAGTTGAGGGAGGTTGCATGGGCAATTAATCTATATTAACCTAGATTATCTCAAACTACTACTGGTTTTTTTCTAAGTTTTGTTTCATAAGAAAAGGGTTTTATTTTTTTCATTTTATTCATTACAAGAATTTTCTCACTATTAGATATTTTTTAAAGAGACTTATAATGTACCCTGTATGTTTTTAGGAAAGATAATGTTATTGGCCCCAAGTAGGAAGGACTTGTATAAACAGATTCCTAAATTGTTTTATTCATGAATTAGTGGGCTGTGATTAAAAGCAAAAGTACAGAACATTTTGTCCTAGTATCCTTCTGGGTCAGAGTTAGGATCCATTTAGCTCAACATTATTTATCACCAGAATCCATCACCATACCTGGACCATGGTTGTCACTGGAGAAATACTACATGACTGAATGATAATAAGTAATTTGGCCCCTTGATAAATACACCTGCTAGGAAGAAAATTCTTAAGCTTACCAATACCTGTATTTGGCATCTTCTTGAGCACTTAGCATAACCTGAGTTTATAGCAAAACTTTATCTCCCAGCCCCATTATAGTTAGACCGTTTTAATGTGAGTTATGGCCAAGAAAGTTTAAGCAAAAATGTGTGCATTACTTTTAGGACTGAACCATACACATCTCCTTTGTATAATCTTCTCTCCTTACTCTGCAGGTCCATGGGGGTCACATGATGAAGATCATGGTGATTCCAGATGCAAGGAACGTGGGCCTCCAAATAACTGCACGGAGGAGGTCCCCACCCACCCAACCATGTCAACCAAGATGGAGAAAAGTAGAGAATGCTTATACTTGAGATGATGGGGCACACAGATCATTTTTAAGTGTTTATTTTTAAAGACATGCCTTTATCTTAATGCATAATAATGTGTATCACTTATTTATGGCAAATTTATCTACTAGAGTGATTTGAAATTTCCTTATCAAATAAATGCATTCAACTAAAATGAGTTGACTTTAAAATATTAAGTAAATAATATGTGGGTGTGAATATGGATACAGATGTGAAAAGTAGAAGATGGAATTCCAGAAAGCATTGCATTAAAACAGTACAATTTTGGACATCACCAACTGTACTGGACTGTGATTTTTCAGACCACTGTTCCTACAGGTGGGTAGAGAGCTATCCTCTGTGGGGAAGGTATGTGTGCCAGGGTACAGTGAGGAAAACAGCAATCATACAAGACATTTCAACAGAGAGAACTTATGAGTAATTAGTTCAAAGAGTATCAGAAAATTGAAACTCTAAAGGAGGGCAGCAAAGTAATACAGATGTAGTAACTGTACCCGTAGAATGTAGGGGGTGCAGCCACCCTGTCTAGGGCTAGGGGAAAAGAGGAAGAGATTTGGGTTATAGGAAACTAGAATCTCGGAAGAGTCACCCACGGAGGTAGGAGTCATCCCTGAAAGGCAGGGCTGTCTTATCCTGGTGCTTCGAACCTGGGCAAAGAAAGGGCACAGTAGACATTTACCATGTTAGTCATTATTTACCCTAATAGGGAAGCATTTCCTGTTCCACATGTGTTGCGTTCTTTTATTCTCATACCCAGACATGTAGAACCAGAAATAATGATAATGATAATATTAAATTAATAATAACAACCACCTGGAAGCTATACTTAATGTGTCATTCATTGTGCTAAATTTTCTCTTTTAATGTTCAAAATAAGTCTATGAGGTAGAAATAATTATCTCAGAGTCTAACTTTTTGTAGAAGAAACTATGATTCTAAAGAGGGAAGAACCTGTACAAGGTACCAAAATGAAAGTAGCAAAACTGAAATTTGAAGACTGTTTTTCCTGATTCCAAAGTCTCTGTTTTTGATCACTATGCTCCAATGCCTACATCTTCAATTACAGATTTTTTAAAAGTAAGGTATAGTGTAACCACACAAAGGAACATTGTACATTTATAGAAATAAATAGAAGTGTGATTATTTGTATGAAAAGAGAGACAAGGTTTAATCTTTGGGGGAAAAAACAGGTTGCAAAAGAGAATGTATAGTCTGATCACAATTTGTGTTAAAAATGAAAAAAAGAGCTGTTTATATAAAAGTGAATAAAGATGGTCTCTCAATGAGGAGTTAGGAGTATTTATTATTTATTGGAAATCTGTTTACTTTTATAAAAACAAACATGTATTACATAGAACACTTATTTATACTTTTTTTCCTACAAATTGCTTAAATTTTATATGTTACTATTGTGGAAATATATGTAGCCATTTAGGAGGATATTTATTTTAAAGAAATAGTTCGTAAAATTGAAAAGTACTCATAATAAAATGTATGTACTTTAAAATGCTCTTCACTATGATCTCTGTTTTGTTCATTTTTAAAAGTGAAATATTAAATATTAATAAGAAATTATTAAGTGTTGGCAATCTCTGGATATGGGATGCCAGGTGATTTTTATTTTCTTCCTCATTGTTTTATAATTGTATAATATTCTGGAATTAATCACAGAACAAAAATAAGACCTAATACAGTGTGTGTGCCTGTGTAGGTGTGTGAATGTGTTTTGTTGTAGACAATGTCCTAAATACTTGTCATGGCTTACCTCATTTAAGCCTACCATGAGGTTGTTTCCACCTCCATATTTTATACTTTAGTTGACTAAGACTGATATTGTTTAATTAACTGGTTCAGGATTACTCAGCTACTATGCAACAAAGCTAGAATTTCAACCCAGAGCTGTGAAAACCAAAAAGCAACACCTTAATGAATACACTATGTAACATAGTGCTGGCATTTAAATTACCCTCCTAAAGTAACTGACCTTTTACTCTTGAGTGAGACTCAGATGACATTACTTATAAAATAGAATTAATTTACCCAACAAATATTTATTGAGTGTCTGCTGTATTTGGCACATAGTGCTGTAACAGAGAACAAAACAAAGACCCAACCCTATGGGTCGTGCATTCTCCTAGAAAGTCATAGAAAACAAACAAATAGATCTTAGTCTGAAAAGAAAGAGAACGAAAGAAAGAGAAAAAGAAAAAGCAAGCAAGCTAGGTAAAAGGCTGACAAGTAAATAGGGTGGTCTGCTTTCCCTGACGGGGTGACATTTGGATAGAGGTCTAAACTCACTGAGGGAGCAGGCCACCTGGATACATTTGGGAACAATATTTCAGGCAGGAAGATTAGACGCAAATCTCTGAGGCAGGATCCACAGGAACAGCCCCATTTAACCTAACAGCACTCATTGAAAGGGAGTACAGCAGACCACAGTCTCAGAGAGGTTGGTTGAGGGTGAGGTGCAGATGAAGTCTTATATACTATGATAAGGCAGTCATCATAGGGTTTTAAGCCCAGAAAATGTGGTTATCTGATTTTAAAAATATTCTTTACAAGGCTATGAAGATAGATTCTGCAGTGCAGAGACAGTGGAGCAGGTAGGAGGTTACTTTGAATGTCCAGGTAAGAGATAATGGAGGCACAGACTAGGGTGATTAGCAGTTGAAGTATGTGAATGTGCTGGGTTAGCAAGCTTTTCTTTTCCTTTCATTTTTTCCAACATGATAATATCATTAAGCCTTAACCTTAGTCCAGGACTTAAAATGATAAGAATCATTTGGGGAAAGTGAGGGGTTGGAGTTAAACTCTAGATAGAATTCTGACGGGAACGTGGGGTGCAATTGCTGGTGAATCTGTGTCTGCAATTAGTGTACCCCCAGATGCATTTCAACGGCAAATCTGCATTGGGGACCAATGGGCTGGGATGTATAAATCTACTCTGAAATTTACCGGTTAACAACTACACATATATATCTACTATGAGTAGTCATTTTATGAGGACTTGAACTCCTTAATCTATATTTGAATGGGCACTAAAAAATTTAATGAACTCTGATGAATATCATCTACAAGTTTCTCTGGTTAGTAAATTGAATCGTTGTCTATCAAGAAAATGCACTATATTTTCCCTTCTAAGAAGAACAACTTAATGAGTGGCAATGGGTTGTTTTGCCTTTAAAAAATATTTAAGTTGATGTGCCCCACCTTAATTTCAATGCAGATTGTGTGTTATTTTTGTGTTGTCTCCAAACCACACAGCTGTAATTTCTCAAAATGAACTTGAACATAATTAATTACTCATCAATGACTAACAAAAACTTTTTCTTAGTCTTTTTCCCTTTATCTACATCATAAAGGATGACATTCATTTTAGAAGGCTAGGTTTTTAAGCTTCCAAATTGCATTTGCAAATAAATAGAATGCTTCTTATAATTGAGTAATGGGCCCAGTTCCTTTTCTTCATTTGTAAAGTGGAGACAAAAAGGAGCACTCATCTCATTGGGCTGTTGGGAGAATTCGAGATAACATATAGAAATTGTTCAGCATGTGTAAGTGCTTGGCAAATGTTCAACGTGGCTATTGTTGATGTTGTGTAATCATTATTATTTCCAACATCCCTAGTTGATTGGGACAGGTTCTAGAACTTAGTAAGTTATCAATAAATATTTTTTTTTTTTTAGGCTTTCTTCCCTCCACCCAGCAGCATTTTCCAGGGTCCCAAGAAAGGGTAGATTCAAAAGTTCTCTTTCACATTGCTTTCAAATTCAATAAGTGCCTGATGAAGCCTTTACAAACTGATGTGTGTGAAGCCCACACACCTGACTAGTTGACTATGGTTCTAATCACTTACTATAATGCTTTTAGAAAATAATTATTTTCTTACAAAAAAAAAAAAAAACACACCACTTTGCATTGACAAAAAGAGAAATCAATCATGTGTTCTGAATGGTTGAGTTCTCTTCAACATATAGAACAATACTCAGAATGGAAACAAACATTTAAGCAACTACAGCTACAGAAAATCCAAGAGCCTAGGTACAGAGCACGTTGATTCAGCACCCCTGAGAAATTACAAACAAAGCCTCTCTTTAATATAATCTCTTTTTGACTCTAAAGATCAGCTTGGTCTACTTTGTTCTTAAGAAAAATTTAAGTTACAATCAGAATTAGGTTTTCTGATACCTGCCTGTGAGCCTTATCCCTGATCTTACCTGCAGCTGTAAATTTGGTGATAAATACTTGCATACAAATGTTAAGCAAATGCCCCAGGAGAGAAGAGGCAAGGGAAGTTACCTCTAACTGTCTCAGCACATCATATCCATGGCCAGCTTGGGATCGTGTCATTGACCTTTGAAATTGCCCTAGCCTGCACCACCAGGCACCTCCAATTAAGCCAGGTTTTGTGTAGCTGTGGTTGAATGTCAAGTGGAGAAACAGACTCAAAGCATGAATTGACACTGGATGTTCTTATATTAATATGATAATATAATAATTATTTTGGTATGATTCTTAGTACTTTATAGGTGTATAGAACTTCATGAAGCACTTACATGTTATAATATTATTCACTCTTTAAAATAACCCTTTAAAATGGTTTATTGTGTTCATTGTTGGGGAAGATGGAAATCGTGGTGTAGGGAGGTTTGAATTATGTGTATTTGCATGGTTTGTAAGCAGCAAGGAAGCCAGGCAAAAGCAAACACTGAGTCAGTTTAGTATCATAATTAACAGGGTGTTTGGGAGCTAAACTCCACCTGTGTGATCTAGAGAATATTATTTAACATTCTAAGACTCAGTTTCTACCTCCACAAATAATTATAATGAACTTTGCCAAGCATTAAATGAGGTAATATGTGTAGAGCATTGATCATAGTGCTTAGCTCACAGAAATGGCAATTGCAATACCATTGCAATAATGGTAGCTTTTAGTATTGGTTATTACTTTCCTTCTTATCCCGGAATATTTTAAGCAATGTATTTTCTTTTCTTATAGTCAACAACATATGTGTGTAGTTCCAGGCATGAGTACTTTCTATGGAGAAATCAAAATGGTCTTTTCTATTTCCCCAACTTCATTTATGATAGACAAAACCTCCAGCACCCATACAACCGGTGCATTTGAGACCAGGCTTGCTGGGATTATATGTGTAGATATTTGCTTAATCTCCATTGAAAATTGTTTCCTTTCAGGACATGCATGTTTAAAATAGCCAAAGAAATGTGTGTGAAGTCTCTTAGATTATTGACTTAAAAAAATTAAATGTCAGAAATCTTCCTAAAAGCTTTCTGACAGAATGACAAGTTAAATTTTTCACACAACAGTTTGGCCTCTAAAACAATCAGTTGCAAAATGCCAGAAGAAACCAGGAGGGATGATTCATGACTTCTACACCTGTTCTGAGGTAGAGGGAGCCAACAGTGGGTGGCAATTACACTAAGGCAACCATGTGGACTCTCGCTCCTTCTTGGTCAATTAATGCTAAAAAGGATGTTTTCAGTTTGTGAGAAAAATGACTTGGGCCTCTCTCTTGAAAATTCAAGGTCGGCATACATCGGTGCATATTGAAATGTTCTGATAACTAGGAAAAAAAGATTATAAATACGTTGGCTTTAATAAAGCTACTATTTTTTTTTTTTTTAGGAGTCAACTCATTACTTACAGGAATTCTCAAAGCATGGCACATCCTTTGAAAAGGATGAAATCACCCAGGGTAGTTAACATAAATTCGGATTCCTAGGCCCTACCTTGGATGTACTAAATTGGAATCTTGGAGCATAGGTCTCTGAAATCTTCATTTCTCAATCTTCTTTTCTAACGTGATACTTTTGCACATTAAATTATACTCATTGGCTTTGAAGGACCTCAACAGCTGAATAGGTTGAATAAGGTTTTGTGCACATGTGCTAATCTCTTCTGATAATCCAATCAAAAATAGGTCAATGCTTGGTTGAATTTCAATCCAGAATGACTCTGATCCTTTTCTAAGTATTTCTCTTCTGCTTGCATGTGTAGTCCCAGGTTTCATCCTAACAATAGTTCTCAATGGGAAAAATCTTTAAGAATTGCAGCAGCATGTGCAATGCAGAGACTTGAGACCATCGTTGGATCTCTCTAACTTCTTGGACACTAGTGGACTTGCAAAGTTGTTTCCCTCTCCCTGTCTTTGGTAGCCGTTCTCTCCTCTCCCTCCTTATATATACATGGCCCTCAGTTCTGTCATTTAGAAAATAAGATTAGAAATAAAATTCCTGAGTCGGCTTGCAGTTATTAAAGCAAGTCACCAACAAGCATGGTAAAATCCTTTTACTTTTTCTCATTTTAGCAATGTGGTGATACTTATAGTCAAAACACATGCACTCATGCAACTGTAGGTGCTCCCACACAGACACACACCCCTTGAGATGTCTAATTAGAAAATTATATATATAACAAATATCTTAACATTTTCTTCCATCTTATATTTTTAAGTTCCTTCATATTTTATGCAGCTATTCCACAGGGGGCCCCAAAGGTTGAAAGAGAAGTAACCCTTGTAATGACATTAATGGGAAGGATGTTTTCCCTCATTCTTGCCAATTACAAACAATCATGTTTGCCCCTTCATGGCATAGAATGTAAAATGCCCTTTGCTCTCTGTTAATTAAAAACAAAATTCAGCTTTTTTTCAAATCACTATATTAACATAGGAAGACATAGTCAATTAAACTTGTGCTATGCAATTAAAAAAAACTTCACGTCCTTTCTCTAGAGTTGAAAGGTTAAGTACACAGGGCCTTCATCCCAAGCATGAAGAAGCTAGTGGGGCCCGAGGCGAGTTGTAGAGCCATCTCCAAAGGCTGTGTCCCGAGAACATTTGCAAGCTCCCTAGAGACTGACCTAAAGAAGGTTTTCAGTCAAGCCACTCTGGAAGCATAAGAATCTCTCTTATATTTCAAGACATTACAAATGTCCCACATCGGATAGAAAGAAGGGAACTGAGATTTATGGAATTTGTTGAATGTGTCTATTATATAACAGGCACATATGTTGTCTTATTTAAGCCTTATAACTGCCCTAACAGGTGGGTATGTTTACCTCCTTGGTAATATGAATATCGAGGCTTTAAAGCTTTAAAGTGGCAGGACCATTTCATCCCAGGTTGGCCTGACGAGGGACCCACCCTGCCCATTCCACCAAGGAGGTCCCAATCCAAGACTCTGCATCCCTGATGTCCTCCCTCGCTGTCCTCATGTTCAACCACACTGCCTTTTATTCCTTACGTTCTTGTCTAGGGATTGGCAAACTATGGCCACATCCAGCCCACATCCTGTTCTTTTAAATAAAGCTTTATTGGAACAAAGCCATTTCCATTCCTTTAAATATTGCTCATGGCTGCTTTTTTGCTACAACTGCAGACTCAAGTCATTGCAACAGAGATCTCATAGCCCATAAATACTAGAACACTTATTATCCAGCTTTTTACAGAAAAAGTTTGCCAGCACCTGCTCTCATCACACTGGGTTGCTTCTCTGCCCCAGGATCAGAACAGATACCTTCCTGCCCCTCAGATCCTTGCCACATGCTGGCCCTCTTGCCCGAGGTTACCTTCCCGGTGTCTTTCAGTGGAAACTCTTGTCCATCTTTCAGGACTTAGTTCAAACGTCATTTCCCTGAGGGGTTGCCACTGTTCACCCCAGATGAGCAGTCCAAGCGTCATTCCTCGGTGGCTCTAGTCCTCATTGTTTTATGTGTTCATGTGCTTTTGGTGTTGCCTGCCCTATGACAGTGCTCCACGTGGGTAGGGATCACCTACTGACTAATCCCGGCAGAACCAGGGCCTGGTCGGCCATCTGTCATGGAGTAGATGCTCACGTAATAAGCTAATAGCTTAGAAGACATTTAGCAGAAGAAGATAAACTGTAGCCGAGATAGTCTCTCTGACTTATTCTAGAAAGCACTTCACTGTTTAAGATGAGTAATACTCCTTTCAGAACCACTATTACTTATAGATATAGAACTAGCTAGAGCTAAAAACATATTTGTAGATGTAGAAACAGACTTGTAAATAAGCTGTTGTTCAAAAAGGTTAAGCGACCTGCCCGATTCTTGTTAGGACAAGTAGCACCCAGGATTACAATTAAATTTTATTTCAAACGTTGACTTATTATATCTCCAGACTGTTTTCCCATAGCATCGATGTCATACCTGGTGGTTAAATTCAAACCAACCCTCAAAATGTATTTAATTAAGAAGACAATCAATTAACTAACAATTTTAGTAATTATGGGGAAAGGCAGACATTCAGGGTAGAAGAGTATTTTTTTTTTTTTTTAACTTTTTCCTGGGTGAAAAGCTGACACCACAGGCATTTTTAAAAACAGGTCAAAAGCGTATCTTACCTTGGTCAACCTCTCGCACCTGATTTTGTACGCCTCCTCCCACTTCCTGGTCAGTCCCTCCCAGGCTCTCATTAATGCATGACTTCATCTAGCAGATAGGAACCCAAGAATTTTACATTTTAATAGAGTAATTAAAGTAAGTGCACATCTAATTGTAGTAGGCAGTGCCCCGAGGAAAGGTAATAGAAAAAGTGCAGTAATGGCTACAAAACACTATTCTCAATAGTGGTTTAAAGCATAGAATTAGATTCAAAACCAGGTGTATAAGCATGTACATGTGTATGTGTGTATGTGTATGAAAAACACATTTGCTTAATGTTTTAGCATAATTTCCCTAGTGTTTCCACTCAGCAATATATGCTATGTCACAATCTTAGATAGCTTTCCTATTAACAGCTGTGTAATATTCCGTGACAAATTGGCCACGCCCATGTTCTTCAAACATTTCAAGCTTTTGTTACAAGAACTCCCATGGCTGCGGGAATCGAGCTGATCAGGGCTGGGAAAATCATTCTAACAGAGAGCATGTTTGTAATTTCAGTGGTTTTAAGTCAGGAACTGCACGCACTTGACGGACTTAGAATTTGAAATGCAATTACTACATAAAATGCGAATACATAGTGTGGTATGGACAGGAGCATTATTACTACTGAACATAGCTGAAATAAGATTTAGTGAAAAAAGTTTAGATGATCCTTATGTTTAGTCTCCACAGATAAATCTGAAATGCTTAGCAGCGATAGAGCTTGCCAAGGAAATACTTTTCAAAATCATCCATCAGGTAATCAAGTCAAACAAACTTCAAAATTTCAATACATTGTTATATTCTGCCCCTGCAAACAAAACAAAACAAAAAGCCCATGTTCTGACTCCCAATACCTTCAGGACACCCCTACTGTACTTTGGAAACACCTGTATCATTGTATTTGTGCACATTATCTGCTTCCTTTTGAAGGCAGGAACCACGCCTCATTCATTTGTGCATCAAAGTATCTTACACAGTACCTGACACAAAGTAGGTCCTCAAAAATGTTTTTGGAATGAATGAATTAATCAATGATTTCATCAAAAATATTTGGTCCATATGACAATGTTAAGGAGGCAGTTTGCTTTGAAATCAAGCAAACCTAGTTTTAAGATTGCTCTGCCATTTACCAGCTAAGTGACTTTGGGGAAACAAACTCACCAAGCCCCAATTTGTCACCTATAAAATGGGGGTGACAATAGTCGTATTAAAACGTTGCAAGGACTAAATGAAATAATGTATCTGTACTGGTTAGCATTTGACACATAACAAGCCACCCAACATTTGGTGCCTTAAAAAAAAATAAACATTTATTATTTCTCATGAGTCATGAATCAGTTGCTCTAAGATGACCTCACGCACATGTCTGACAGCTGTGGGCTGGGCTGCCTGGCTCTCCTCCACACGGCTTCTCTAGGAAACTCTTTCAGGCGCATTCTCACGGCAGCCTTAGGGTGCGAGTGAAACAGGAGAGAGGAAATCCAGATGTACAAGCACTTTTCAAGCCTCTGTTTGTATCCAATTCACTAGGGTCTCATTTGCTGTGGTCTACGCAAAGTCAATCACGTGAGCAATCCCAGACTCAGCGCGGAAGGGGACTACCCAAGGTTGGATAGAGGTTGGGTAATTATTGCAGCTATTTTGCAAACGTTCTGCACCCAGTATGGTAAGCATTTAGCACAGTGTCTGGCACATAAAATCGTTTCATATAGGTTAAGCAATAATAATCCTAACACAACTATGGTTTTTATATGGAAAAACATTTTCTATGAAGAAAATTATCATCGTCATTAAATATAATGTCAATGATACTCTCCTGGGATCCTTCTTAGCTTTTAGCTGTTCTGTTTCTAATCCTACTCCCTTATGAGGACTCCATCACCCTCCCGTCACATATAATTATCACTCCTTGTCAGCTGCTGCTGCTGGGATAGAATCTAAGTTTGGGTTCCCCCCAGATCAGGACCTGAGCAAGGACTCAGGCAGATGGTTTATTTGGAAGGTGAAGCCAGGAAGCAGGAACGAGGCAGAGCAAAATGGGGAAGAAAAGGGAAGGCCAACTTAAGAATGAAGATGAGTTATCTACGATGTGATGTCGTTGCAGGGAAAGCAGATGAATTCCTTCAGGGCTTCTGAGAAGCACAAACCATGCTTCCCAGTGTTGTCTAACCCAGAGACAGGACACTGAACATTTGTCCCCTGCCTCTACCTCCCACGGGCTGAGGGTTGCTCATGGCACATTAGGTCCTCCCCACCCTCCGTACTTGCTGGCGGCTGTGCTTGCCCAGGAGATGCTCTGGGCAGCCCTAGAGCTGAATTTACAAAGACCACCGGGGCACACTGCTGCTGGGACACTCAGCGGGGGATGAGTTGGAAGTGGCCACAAAAGCTGAAGCTGAAACTGAATGTGGACCAAAGAGCTACAACAGGGACACCAGCAGCATTTCTATGGATGATAAAAAGAAAAAAAAAAAAAAAATCGGAAGATTTGAGAGTCTGGCATCATGACTCCACGACTGAGCCCTCACTGCCGCGATGGGCCTTGACTGCCAGGGCATTTCAAACACTGGAAACGCTTCCAGAAAGATGATAGTGATGCTTGGCCCATCGAGCAAAAAGCATAATGGTTAATAAAGCTACAGTTTATTTCACGATCTGATCCAAACAATGTTGTTTTATACAGGTCTTCAAATATCTTCTGAGCCACTTTACATTTTTAATTTCACAAATCCTAAAGCCTAGGTGTTTTGTTTTGCTTTCCTCGTTGAACAAGTGTCTTTAAGAAATTGTTTCTCATATAAAGAACTAGCTATTGTTCACAGAAGCACTCAGAAATGCACAGAGAACAAATGCGTGGCGTTGTATTTATTCTACTACTAACAAGTTGGTGCTTAAGGATTTAGTGTGATTTTCTTCCATGGTTTTTAGTAACAGCAGCAACAATAAACCATTATCTCTTGGCATATCCTTTATCAAGAGAGCCAATTACAAATACTCTGTATTTATGTTCCCTGTGTTTGGGTAAGACAATTTTAAATATAGTCATCATTGACATAGAAATGATACCCTGTCCAACCATCTTGCATACACGCGGAACCTCACAGTTTAAAGAATCCATTCAAACTACTCATTCTGTTTTGTTTTTTAAGGAAGAAAAAGAAAAGTCAAATTGGTTAAATTGGCAAAATCAAGCAGAGATTTTGACATCAGAACACAAAGTCAAAGACAAAGTTTCCAGGACATCTCAGGCACTTACATCACCTTCTCAGCTTGTATAAAATGCAGCACCTTGTAGTTCCTAATTAATCACAGCTTAGTTATGTTGCACTTAAGTGCCTACAACTTACTTAGGAACCAGTAGGAACCAAGCTGGGGTGGGAAGGCTATGAGATCAAGCCTTTTATGATTGTTCTTGGGAATTTACTGATAAATAATACATGCAACATCCTACTGATTCAAGGAACACTGAGTTTGATCTTAGAAATTCACTTACAGGATTTTTGTAAACAAGTCTGAAATGATTCCCAATATGTTGCATGCTTTTCCATAAATTTTATTTAATAAATATGCACACATAGGCAGTCTGATTCAGCCATATATGTTTGTGTTATTTCTTTATTTTTCAGCTTGACAAAACCATTTTCATTTCGAAGTAGTTTTAACCAAAGGTTAAAGATAAAAGATAAAAAGATAAAAAATATGCTTTTTGGTTGCTCTTGTGATTTGATCTGAAATAAAAAATAATGACATTGCCTTGTCTTATGTAAATATGATTTTTAACAAAGTAAAAAATACTTGGGTTTGAAAATACAGTATTATTATTTCAACAGTTATATTATACACATGAAACCTCCTGTGATATTGATGGAAAGGAAAGTACTACAGAAAAGAGGTTTGAGAAAGATGAATATGAAATTCTGAAATGATGCATGATCTTATAGACAAGAACTCGATATGCCAGGATATGAAGAGGGAATAGTTAGTTCTGATTAACACGTCAACAAGATGCCATTCCTGTATTCCCTGGGCTGAAACTGACAGGCCATTTACTGGGGCTACATGGGAATTGTTCAAATGAGGAATAAGATCAAGGCATTTTAACATATTTCATGTAAGCAATATTTTAGAGCAAGCATTACTAAAAGAATATCGCATGGAGAGGGCTTTGTACACAGGGGCAGGATAAGAGAATACAACTGAATATGCAAATATAACCTCAGATACATACTTTTGTGCAGAAAGAGAGATTACAATTTTTGCTCACAGTCACCTGTTAAAAGTATTTTATATGTAAAGTATTTACATAGATGAACTGGGAAGGACATATGACATGAAATCGTCCAAGTTTCAAGATGGGAATCTGAGCCCCCAACACAATTTCTCCCTCTCACTAAACCCTTAGCAACAATGGAAATGTTATATTCAAAGAACCTCTTGATCGAGACTAACCACATGACACATGCTTGATAGCCACCTGTGGCCAGCACCTAGCACATGGGACAGAACAGGTCCAAATAACTCATCATTATTCCTAAAAGAAAAGCCTCATGCTGTAAATAATATAATTAGAATGGCAGTAATGACAATAGCTAGCACTAGTATGGGGCTTATTATGTGCTCTGATCTAAGCACTTCACAGGTATGAACTTATTTACTCTTCACAATAATGCTAAGACGATAACAATATTACTAACAGATGAAGAATGTAAGGTATGGGGAAGTTTAGTGCTCGTCCAAGGCCACAGTGTGACCTAAATTTCAGAACATACTAAAAAAACAGGAGGATAGAAGTGAAGATATAAGGTAAATACACTTATTCCCTCATATTTTTACAAAATAAATATTTTATTATGAAGTTATCAAGTCACGGAGAATTAAAATATGCTAATTAAAGAAATAAAAGTAACATTAAAATACTTTCAAAATGCTACAGGGGATACATGTAGGAAAATACTGATATTAGAATATCGTCTTAAAAGAAAAAGGAAACAGCAAGGAAATATGTTGAGCCTACACTAATGCCAAAAATAAGAGCAATGTATCAAGCAGAATAAATATAAATCCCATGTTCATTAAAAAGACTTTCAAAAAATCCAAACATACCATACTATAAAATAAAATTGTGTACTAAAACAAAGTGAGTCAGACTGTTTTAAAATAAAAGGATGGGCAAGGCCGGGCGCGGTGGCTCACGCCTGTAATCCTAGCACTCTGGGAGGCCGAGGTGGGCGGATCATTTGAGCTCAGGAGTTCGAGACCAGCCTGAGCAAGAGCGAGACCCCATCTATACTAAAAATAGAAAGAAATTATATGGACAGCTAAACATATATATAGAAAAAATTAGCCGGGCATGGTGGTGCATGCCTGTAGTCCCAGCTACTCGGGAGGCTGAGACAGGAGGATCGCTTGAGCTCAGGAGTTTGAGGTTGCTGTGAGCTAGGCTGACGCCACGGCACTCACTCTAGCCTGGGCAACAGAGTGAGACTCTGTCTCAAAAAAAAAAAAAAAAAAAAAAGGATGGGCAAAATATATACCAGAAAAATAGAAAGAAAAAGAAATTAGGATTATAGCATCAGGCCTGATAACACTGACTGCATTATAAAGAAATAACGTATTAAACAAGAAGAAAGTCAATTTATAATAATGATTTAAGACAGAAATAAACTGTATAAACTAAATTAAGTAGCTTTGAAATGTGTAAAGCAGTATCTTTCAAACTTCAATAATTCATCCTAGTTTCATAAGTTTTTATGTCTTCATAAAATTTGGATTGTAATTTGCTCAATATGCTTTCTTTAAATTGAATTTTTCTAAATTAAGTAAATACATTTTAAACAGAAGCAATGTATCACTATCAAAAATACAAAAATGCACAAATTCAAAGGTGGACATCAGAGCAGTGGCCACGGGGGCAGGGGTGGGGGCAGGAAGGGTGGATGGACTGGCTGTGGCACAGGGAACCTTGTGGGGGAGGAAACATCTCGATTAGTGTAGTGGTTACATGGGTAAGTATATTTGTCAAAAACACATCACACTGCACACTCAAAAAAATACAAAATCAATCTCTATCATTAAAAATAGAAGGTAACTGTTAGATGAAAAATAAAAATTTTAAATTTTTCTAGATACTAGTGTCACCGAGGTTCTCAAAAGAAACAGGTAAAAGAAGTTTTGAAAATGGACTATTTACAAAGGTTCGCTTTGGTGGGTACAAATATAAAGACATTGACAAGGAACAGTGCATTACCCTGGAGAGAGCAGCAGCCAGGGGCAGTTAACAGTTCCTGGCCAAAAGAACCAAAGAAAAGGAGTGAAAATTCCCTAGACATGGAATGGACAGGGGTATCAGATGGGGCAACTGACAGGAACTGGTGCATCTGATGATGGAATGTAATCAACCCGGAGGGACCCAGAGAGAAGGAATCAGGGAAATAAAACCCCCACCTCACAATTCTCCAGTCTCTTGCCTTTGTGATGTTGATGGTATCCAATAGAAAATCAGAAGACAGAGAAGTCTGATTATTCAAACACACTGGCCTACCTCTTGGGGCAGAAAGCAGAGGGAAGAAGGTGGAGAGTGTATGGACAGGGGCCAGCAGAAGATTCTCAGGGTGACTCTATATTCTACCTGATGGTCTTACCACGTCTTGCTCTTCTCTATTATCACATGGGATTAGTTGTATTAGTAAAATAATAAAAATATACTAACACCACCAAGTTAAGATTTTCTTCTATTATACTGAAGACATGAAGATAAATGAAAATGGAAGAACTTCTGCCCAATGTTGTTCATGTTGTGCCAATGTACCATTTGAACCATCTTACCATGACCACTCATAAGAATTCTACATATTGGAATATGTATCAAAACCTTCCAAATATAGCAAGAACATAAATATCATAAAAACGTATAGTTATTGGACACGTGATACCATTGCATCCCTCACAAAAAGATATAAGACAAAAGTTAAATGCAGACAAATCTGAATAAAAGTTCATAAATGGGTACCAGAGTAGTTGCCCCTCCTCCCATACATATGGAAGTGTAAAATCGAGAGTGAGGAATGTGTAACAGAGAGAATGGCCTGGGAAAAAAATGGCAAAAGTTGTTTTAGGTCTCTTTAAAACTTCCCCCACGCTTTTTGGGAACTGGGGACTGCATCCCTGCCTCAAGGACCTGTGGTCGGGAGTGGCAGGGAAATGTCTTTTGCTCTTTGTGTTACAGAAGATAGCTTAGCTGAACTGTGGCCTCCATCCTAGGCCTGGCACCTGTCTGGTGGAGGCCTGGCTGGGCCTCCCAGGTGGGCAGAGGTTACAGGCAGAGACAGGACAATTAGAATTGTGAATGACAATAGCCTAGAACTGAGGACCCGCCCTTTAAAAGCTGTGTATTTTTGCTTATGTTCAGGAATTTGGATTCTGAGAAGATAGTCTGACATTTTTCCTCGTTTGCCAGCAAAGTAATAAACTTCTCTTTCCTTCTCGAATCACTTGTTATGACGCAGCCTCAAAGACAACTGCAGAGCTTCTGGTAACAAATGTAGAATATAAATATTTCTATAAACAGATACAGAATTCAGGTTCTCATGTGTACATGGGTTATTTACAAATATTGATCATAAATTAGACTCAAAACAAATTCAGAATTCCAAAGAATAGAAACAAGACATATACAGTTGCCCACAGTCTCTGACAACAGTGCAGTCACCTAGAAACACATAACAAATGAAAAAAACAAATCTGTCAAACAACTGGAATTTAAAAGAAAACATTTTCTACTGAATAACTCTTGAGGCACAGAAAAAATCAGAAGTACAATTGAAAACTCACTGTATAAAAAGTGTGGTATAAGGCCAAAGAATTTGTTCAAAAGACAATCAGAATCATAAGTGTTTTCCTTACCAAATGCAGAGAGAATAAAAATAGATACTGTATTCAACATAAGAATATAAGAAAAAGAACTCAAAGAAGGAGCTAAGGAAAGCATAACAATGAAATTTAAAATATAAAAAAAGCATAGATTAATTTTTTTGCAAAAGAGAAAATATAATTAAGTACATGAAATAATTAAAAAGAAAAATAGAATCAATATATAAGAAAACATACATTCATGTATTAGAAAATAGAAAAAAGACAATTCATAAATACATAAAATAATCATTTTTTGAATAAAAATAAACCGCTTTATTAATAAACAAGAAAAACTACAATATACAAACTTATGGATGTGAAAATGCAACTAATTAGAAGAATTTTTAAGAGAATATTTGCTCAAATACTAATAAATTTGAGAATATGAATAGACCATTTTCTATAAATATAAAAGTACTGTACTGCAAATTGACTCAACAAAAGATAGAATACTTAAATAGACCCAAAAGCAAGGAAGAAATTGAGAAAGTTGTCAAAGAGCTACTTCTCAATAAAATTCCAGACAATTCATGTATGAATTCATTCAAACTTTTAAGAAACAGATAATTCATGAGCTTTTTAAATTGCCCCAAGGCATAAAGTTAGAATTAATGCTTCCTAATTCTTTTTACAAAACCACTGTAGCACAAGTACTTAAGCTTGGCTAGGATAGCACTGAAAACAGAACCTATAAACCAAACCCATGAATATTCATTTTAAAAAATCACAAAATATCGGAAAATAGAACTCACATTTCATTTTTTAAATAATATATTAAGTGGGTTTTAGTTCAGATAGTCAATAATCCAATTATTGGAAAAATATCATTTTAATTCAGCATATAAATATGCTAAAAAGAAATAAAATGATACAGTTGTATCAATAAAGGCCAAAAACTTATCTAATAGAATTCAGCATATAACTCTATATTTATTAATATAAAATGTTATGTAATATAAAGTAGATATAGTTGCTAAAATTTTAACATAAATAAAATTCTCAATTAATAAATGAAGGAATCATAATGATTTGTTTGTCTATCAAGAGGCTTTAGTCTTGACAGAAAAGAGTCACTTTCCCCTGGACAGACAACAGAAAAAACATGTATTTCAAAATACATACAAATACAGGTGAAAATAGGATTCAGCCAGGTATTAGCTAGGTAATCTTGACCAATTAAATATGTTTCAAGGTTTTGTAGAATTAGCAGTGGGAACAATAAAACACAATTTTCCAGATCATTTTGAGGATTATAAAACAATCACAGTAGGTGCTCAGTTAATGCTCCCTCCAGTGCCCTTGTTGCTAGCTGTGGTATAATAATTTGCACAATTTGCATCTGAATCTGAGCTTACAAAAGAAGTATTTTCTTAAAAGACCTCTACCTCTCCACCACATCTATTTAGGGAGAAAGCATACCAGCTTAAAAATATTTTTCCATTATAAAATAATTCTTACTTATTTGGAAAAATTGGATAAAATAAAAATACACAATATAAAATTGAAAGTGTCTCTTAATTCTCCCTCATAGGCATCATTACACTTTGACAGGTATTTTTCTATGTTTGGGTCATAGTTTGACTTGTACCCTTTAAATACATTTTTAAAACAGAATTTTAAAGTCTTCATGAAAAAAATACTTAATCTGAAAACTTCATTTCACACATAAGTTTACAGTTACCCATCCATTTTTACAATACCCACACTGGCTGTGTCTTTGATCTGATCCAAAGTCACAGAGTACATGCTATAATCTGTCAATATTTAGGAATCTGGGTCATTGGCAAAATGTGGAACTGATTCAAGAGATTATGATAGTGCCAACTACATCCCTTCCCGTCGTGTGCACAAACAGATCAGTTGAGAGTGGATGCCTCTGAGTGGTCTCAGTCATAACCACTTTCAAATAGGAAGGACCACAAATGTTAATAGATGGAACAAAATCCCGTCAGATGTCATGAGGGAAGCTTTGTTACTTGTCTATATAACAAAAAATAAAGTGAAAGTTGGACAACTTTCCAGTTAATCTGAACAGCGTAGACAACTCAAAACTGTACATTTGAGGTTCCTCAGTGGCAAATAACACAAATCAATCATCGTCTCACCCTGAACCTTGAATTATCCAGTTGCACCGTCCACATTGATGAGATTAACCATGTAACTGCCAATATTCCAATTTCCACTGGGCCGATGAAAACCTCAACACGCTGACAATACCTCAAAAGTTTTTTGCCTTTTCAAGCTTTTAATGTTGCCTATGGTTAAAGTTGGCTGCAATTAAACACAAGATTATTTTCTAAAAAGCCCATTATTGTCCTTGTTTAGCTGCCTAATTTCCTTCCATTAATATGTTCTTAAAGCTGTTGCAAACTACTTTTTCCGAGCTAATTTGGGAAACACATTTTACAAAGAGCAGGTAATTTTAAAAGCATCATTCTAACGTTGGGCTTTCATTATTTCTGTAATAAACAACATAATTGGTAGGGACTGAGGCCACCTACAGATCAATCTTTAGGCAAACCTCACATATTCAAGGCACAAAACTTCTCCCTGAGCGCAATCTCATCATCTTATGGGAAAATGTTGAGAATGATAAAAGTTGCAAGAATTGTTTTTCCTTGCTTCCTGTGTCACATCCCTTCCTGCATAAAACATCATTTATGGGACCATGTCCTGGAAAATCAGGCATAATTGCAGTAACCTTAACAAATAAAGGGAGGAATCTGTCACATCCCATTTTTATCAGCTTTGTTTTGAAAGCTTTCAACTTGTAGCTTCTTTCATTAAATGACTTAACGCATATGTGCTGTGCAAGAGAAGAATAAGATGTGTGTATGCTGTCCACTGTATCTAGTGGTGTCATTTGGAGAATCAACTTCCATTAAATCTAATTACATTCCCCTTCAACTAGAGAAGCATGAAAAGGGCCCATAAACTTTATTTTAATTGCAAGTCAATTACATTGTCAAAGCACAGAAAAAATATTAAATGAGTATGACAGAGGCAACCTGCATGTATCGTTCACTCTGATGCAAAGACAGTTACTAGGAGGGGATTATTTAAATCCGTATTCAAACATTATCCAAAATATTGTCCCCCACATTTGAAGTAATGCCAGTGTTTTCAATGGGAATAAAATCTCATGTTGAAAGACATCCTTGTTCAGTGGGAATAAAAAATGGAAAGTTCACACATTTAGGTCATTCAACGAAATAGACAGACAAGGATTCTTAAACTCAGACAGCTAGGTCTGTAATTGTGGCCAAAATAACAAAGTGGTAATTTCTTAATATATTCTTCTATTCTTTATAGGATTTTGAAAAATAACCTTCATAATAATGCCAGAGGAATGTGATACTGTGTTTGGCCAGGCCCGAGTCACAGAACCCCTCCCGAAACCAACGGTGGAGATAGCTCTACCCAGAGTACACAGGCCAAGAGTCAGGGCGGTGCCCCTGCAAGAATCCTTAACAAAAGAGAGGTGAGTGGAGACTGGGTAGCACAAACCACAGATTTCCACTGTCACAGGTATTCTACAGTTGTTCCTTTGATTAAAACATGTGGGCAGAGATTTCAGTTACTGGACTAATAACCCATCCTCTCTCCAAGCCACTTTAGTGAAACTGGTTTATAAGATTAAATGAAACAGGTTTCTAGAAATAGTCCTCATGTTTATTGTGAAGGTATTACTCAAGACATTGTTTTTGGTACATTCCACACTTTCTCTTCTTTTCTTCTGTTTTAGAATCCATATGAGAAATTTTTATCTGCTCTTAGCATCAAGAATAGTTATGACTCCTCTGAGAAATATGTTCAGTTTTATTTTCTAGATCCTGGGACTTGTATAACTTATCTTGTTTCCCAAATGTTTCCTCATTTTTTACCTCTAACAGAATACTTAGGTCCTTAGCAAGTCAATGCACAGGAAATGTATGTATGTTTTTAAAAACATTATTATTATTACATGAATTTATTTTTTCTTTACTCTGAACTTGTAGTTTGAATTAGTTCAGTACATTTAATATTTGCTTATACAGTACAAAAAATATTTTTCTGGAACAAACAGGGATATAGATTTATCAGGAGTAACACATTTAGTAGCTTATAGAAGTCAAGCAAGTAATGGAAATATGTCAAACACCCCACGTGGGGTGAAAAGAGCATTCAGGTCTACTTCTAAAGGAACAGTCATTCTTCGGGTCCAGCCAATTGGTGTCACATGGAGAAGTGAGACCAATATGGCCAGATCTTTTAAGAAAAGCCAGAGTTCTATCCTAAACCTGTATCATCTCCAAAGACATAAACATCACATTGGCGGATAATACAGAAATACAGAATCTTCCTTAAGCTAAAGTTATTCTTATTTGTTTATTTTTGTCTTGATTAAAAGCATGCCAAATTAGGAATGCTTCATTTATTAAAGCAGAAAATGCATGGATGGAAAGGGTGTTAGTTAGCTCGCGGAGTTAACAGGGAGTTAGTGCTCGGCTGGGGAGATGGGCAGGAGTTGAGAGTTCCAGTCTGAGCACAAGCTTGATGACAGGCAGGGGAAGCCCTTGTCGTGCCACTCCTGACACTTGCCAACATGCTGGGGGACTCTGCTGCCACCACTCTGCATGCTGGATATCGGAGCCGGGCTCCACCTTAGAAATGAACCCCAAGTGCATCTCTTTCAGCAGCACTCAGTAGGCCGAGTTTAGCTGCATGCTCAAGGCACTGCTGCCAGGAATTGATGAGAACATGTGTCTGATCTTTCAACAGCCATCAGAGGCGGATTTTCTAAACACAGGACAGGGATTCACACGCTTAGCATGCACAAGCAAAAGGCCAGATATCTATTCTATGCCCCAAGAGAAATAGCCAGTGTTTCTTGAAATAAACAACAACAAAAAAAAACCCTCTTTTATATTAGGCAATATTTTTCCTTCTAAAACATCCAATGTATCATGCTTTTAATAAATAGGAAATAAGATCAGTTTTATTCTTGAGATTACTAGTTATTATCCATCAGTGTTAAGGTTCTAGTTTTGAACGTTAAATGGGGTTATAAAACAATAACACGCCTCTTGTTTAATCACCCAAACAAAAATGTAATGATCTCTCTGTGAGAGATAAAAATAATAATACCTAGATGGCTAAGCAAAAGCCTTACAACCACCCTTAGAGAGAACTCACTTTAAGTCCTTAGAAACAGCCCCCACGTGGTATCAAAACCCAGCAGCTCAACCTTGTTAAGTTAGAACCACGTGGGAAGGTTAAAAGGGCTTTCAAGTACTGATGCCAAGACTGTCCAGAGATTCTGTCTTACCCTGCCTGGGATGGGGCCCAGCCTTGGTGTTTGTTAAATGTGTCCCCGTTGCTTTCAGTGTTGGGAACCAATGTTCTGATCCCAAGAAGGAGGAATTGGTCCCGTAGATTAAGAAAAAGAAGGGGAAGGGGTGGAGGAGGTGTGTATTTTTTTTCCTTCTAGGGGGAGGGCCACAGTAACCACCTTTTCAAAAGGGTGTCTCCTGCCAGTGTGAAATTAGAGGCATTTATTTGGGTGAAGAATGAGATGAGAGAAAGTTTGTGTCAATTCCAGAGGATTGCTAGTTGAGTGCTGATATGAAAATAATGATGATGATGATAATTGGTGAGCTCGCAGGGGAGAGAACAGTGACTGACGACCAAGGCCGGCCAAGGGTGCAGACAGAGCAATTTCAAGCAGGTATGCCAGGTATTTGCCGTCCCTAAATTAAGGCATTTTCTACAAATGGGTCCACCCTACCCAGTAGGCAGGATCTCTGATTAAAACCATTCATCCATTTGACTAACTCTGACGTAGCAGAGAATCCGGCTCTGCAAGAAGGAGACAAGAAACAGATAAATTATATGAGGAGCAGCAAGTTAGGGAACTAAAGCTGTGGCAACAAGTCAAGACAGTGGGATAAAACTGGACTAGCCGCCTCTGCACGCCTCATCCCTCACCTCCAACCACTTGTAGTTGGTTAAGTATACAGTCGGCCTCCGCATTGGTGGGTTTTGCGTCTGGGGATTCCACAAACCAATGGTGGAAATACAATGTGCAGGGGACATGGAACTTGTAGACAGGAGGGCCGATTCTCATCTCCACGGTTCCACGGGGCTGAATGCAAGATTGGAGCATCTGCAGGTTTCGGTATCCTCAGGGGTCCTGGAACCAATGTATATGTGTGTGTGATATTGTACACTAGATACTTGGTCTTCATCCCTGTGTCCTGGCATAAAGCTCCTAAAACCCTTAGAATCTCTGGAGTGATGAGAGCATCACCTGTGGCCTGCAGCCCCAAGGTAGCTTCAGATGGGGCGAGGTCACAGGAAAGACCAAGGTGTGATTGGAAGATTGGGACTTTCAGCCCCATCCGCCAACCACCAGGGAAGGGAGAGGGGCTGAAGCTTGAGTGGATCACAAATGACCAAGGATTTCAGCAATCATGCCTACGTATTGAGGGTTTGGGGAGCTTCCAGACAGCTGAACACGTGGAGGTTCCTGGAGGGTGGTGAGCCCAGAGAGGGCACAGAAGCTCCACACTCCGCCGCCTGCCTTTCCCTGTGCATCTCTCTCCCGTCTGACCACGTATCTGTATCCTTTGTAACATCCTTTAGAAGAAGCCAATAAAGGTACTTCCTGAGTGTTTCCCTGAGTTCCATGAGCTGCTCTAGCAAATTAATCAAACCTGAAGAGAGGGTCGTGGGAACCCTGACTTATAGCCCATTGATCAGAAGCACAGATACAGTAGCCTAGCGCTTGGGATTGGCGCGAGAAGTCAGGGGCAGTCCTGCGGGATGGAGCCCTCGACCTGTGGGAGCCGACCTGTGGGAGCTGATGTCATCTCCAGGTAGATAGCGTCAGAGTTGAATTAGAGGACACCCAGCTGATGTCCAATGGAAAATCTATAGAACTGCTTGCTTGGTGGGGAGAAATCCCCACACATTTTGGTGACCAGTGTCACAGAAGCATGTTGTGTTGAGTAGACAGTATGGTAGGAGAACCTGAGTTTGTCCCTATATTATAATATGTATTTAATGTACATATTTAATTAAAATAAATATATGTACATATGTGAAACATTCTTGAATGAGACTGACTCTTCTCTCCCTAATATACTAGTAAATAGCATATATTAAAGAGAGAAACTATTCACTCAAGAATCTTTGATGAAGCAATAAATATTAATGTTATCAAATCTTGATCCTTACATACATGGTCTGTTAATGTTCTGTGTGACAAATTGGGAAGTTCCCCTAAAGCACTAGTGCTGTGCACCAAAGTATCAGTGGCTGCCATGTGTCAGGGAAAAGCACTTACAAGGGGAATGGGCCTTTTTTACTTGGAATACTATTTTTAACTATAGTGTATTACTGATAGTCATACTACAGTTATTCTTACTTATGTAGTTTTTGAAGGCATATTTTTGAAAATGAATGGAGTTTTCACTTTAAGGGAAAAAATGCCAAATTTATCACCAATCATAAAATTTTAGCTTTCAAGTGAAAATTAGAATTTTGGAAAACTTGTATCTATTTCCATGAGCCTGGCAACTTCCTAATACTGAAAAGATTTTTCTGATGAGAGAGATGATAATATTAATGAAAGTGGTTTTAAAAATATTTTAGAATGAATTAGGTTAATATTTGGAAAAACTGCATTATGCAGTGAACCAATAGTTCCCATATGACCATTGCAAGATGCTGTGCATGGGAAAGGACCCTTTCAGAGTGGAAGTTAGACCAAATAGATTTTATCATAAAAGAACAAACACATTAATTCAATTTTAGATTTTTCACCTTTCGACTATCCTGTAACTAACCACCTCTTGTTGAGTTTCGCCGTGCTATTAAAAAGACCCACAATTATACAAAAAGACTCTTAAAATTCTCTTCCCTTGTCCAGCTACATATTTGTATGAGGGCAGATTTTGTGTAATCAAACCATCATAGAGACAGACTGAATACAGAAACAGATGGAAATCTAGCTCTCTTCCATTATGCCAGATATTAAAGATATTTATAAAAATATAAATCAATCTCCTCTCATTTTGCTTGTACAATATAGTTATTTTTATTTAAAAAATTTATGCTAACACATAATGGGTTTATTATTTTTATTTTTAAGGAAAAATAAACATTTAAACATCTGTGTTTTAATTTCTAGTAGAGTAACTCTTGATAGACATAACCCATACTAACAAAAGCTTTTCAGTGCCCACAAGAATTCATAAGAGTGCAAAGGGGTCCAGGAAACAAAGGTTTGAGAACCACTGAACTGGGACATGGGAGTGTCTAGCTAGAAAGGCAGATCCAAGTGGGATGTCACAGTCACTTTGCAAAGACAGCCAAGAAGCAAGGGAAGGAAGAAGAAAGAGAAGAGTGCAGGACACTAAAGACAAATTGACTTGTTCTACCTTTTTACCAAGAGAAGACTCTCATCATAATAGGCAAAGGTGTGAGTGTGTGTGAGAGAGTGATTGCATCCTTAAATTCTGCTTACTACGCACCTATCTTTCCTTACCATCCAGTCCTAGTCAATTAATTTCATGTTTCCCTGTAACCCATGTTTTCTTCTACATGTATTTTAAAAGCAAGCTTTATCTCAGTAATGCAAATGGAAAACTAATAATATTTGTTTTAAATGGAATTTAACTTTAAAATCAACTATACAATTAGGATAAATCTATGTTAAATCTATCACTAAAACACCTAAAATTGTTGACATTCTATCAAGTCATATCTATTGCTCTTCAGAAGTGTCTTCCTTAGCTTAAATTTCCCACATGTGATTCAAAAATTGATGGGAATCCTCAATATGAAAATTCTTTCTACACTAAGAAATTTTCATTACTTACAGTCTTTGGTAAATTTGCTTGATCTGAAACCTAAACTTGGAGCAAGATTAGGTGAAAATAACTAGCTAACCCAGTCACCTCTCCCTACTCATTTCCTCTTCCTCACTACAATCTGTTTTCCACTACAGCAAGACCGATCTCTCTAGAAATTATATTAGATAGTACTAATGTTCTGCTTCTATTTCTCTTCCTTTAACTCAGTAAGTTCATTTCTACCTCAGGACCTTTGCACATGCTGATTCCTTTGCCTGAAAGCTATTACCAGAAATCTTTAATGGTTGGTTCCTTTTTATCATTCAAATGCTGTCTTCACAGTCCACCCAACCTCAGGAATCACCCCCTTCCAGAATGCAGTAATTCTGTGCCACCACTCTGTTTCCTTTAGAGTGCTAATCCGTACCTGAAATTATCTTATTTGTTTACATATTTTCTCTGCTACCAGTATTAGATTTCAGTTGTCACTTACGGAAGATTGATGGCAAACATGGCCTTAATTATTTCCCTTCCCATATCTATATCCTGGCAACATGGCTTTGCCCCTCATCCCAAAAGAGGTAAAGTCTAGTCCCTCACCCCTTAAATCTAGACTGGACCTAATTTACTTTAGCTGACAGAATACAGAAGAAGTGATAGTGGGTCAGTTCTGAGCATAGGTTCACGGACATTCCACTTCCTCTCTTAGAACTCCAGCTTTACTAGGAGAAAAGGCTCTGGGGCTAAGCTGAGGATAAAAGATCACAGAGAAGAAAGTCCAGTTGTCCTAGGCGAGGCCATTCTAGACCAGTCCACAACCACCTGCCCCTCAAACAAGTGAGAGCCCAGCCAAGACTAGCTCACCGCCTCCCCCATCTGTAGCTGACTGAATGCTTGTGACTGAGCCCAGGTGACAGCAGCAGGCAACCTAGATGCCCCTCAGTCTCATGAGCAATAATAAATCTTACTGTTCTGGATAGCTTTTTGTTACTGTTGATGATGATTTACAGAATTACTGTGTCAATAGATAACAGATTCACCATTCTATTCCAAGAGAACCTAGAGTGGTGCTTGGCACATAGAATATATTTTGATTAAAAAAAAAAAAAAAAAAAGTTGGCGGATGTTTGAAACAATGAAGCAATGAACTAAAAAAATAACTTCTTTATACACTAGTCCAATTACGTTTTCCCAATTTGGTCTAGAACTAACCTACACAATATAATAAGTTTGTGCAGGCAATTAATTCAGTTCTTCTGGGCATCCACACCAATTACTGGAAAAGACCAAGAAACGACATTAGAATAGACATTGCTACTAAATAAAAGGTATTCAAATATTTATATCTACGCTCTCCCTCTCTCTGCAGAGTCTATAAATACACCAGCCCAGACAAGCTTTATTGCTGTTAGCTGAAGCAGATTGCGGCTGGGAAACTGCCGCTTTCCACTTGCCTTTGAGCCACTGCTCGCTCACACAGAATGAGGACTTCCCTGTTTTGTTTTTGCCTCATCATTTATTGTAATGCCAACGGGGAGAAAATAAATCTTGGAAACTTTGACCAAATCAGTTTAGCTTTTCCATTATCACAGCAGGAGAGGAAAGCATGGGGTTTTCATTTTTAAGGAGAATCTTCCTTAAAGTATGTACAACAACTAGCTAAGTCTAACTAATATGCAGGACATTTGAAACATTCTTAGAAAGGATGCAGGGCTGCACTGGTTTCTTCCTTTGGTGAGAAAGTCCGTTTGCGGCCAGCCTTCTTCACCTTCTCTCGGCAGTTGCAAAGGATCTAAATACTCTACAAATTGTAGGTGGTACCATTGACCCATTCGGAGAAATGCCTGGCTTAAAACTTTTCTAAGAGAACTTACTGTTTAAAGATTCCTGCTTGTATCTGAAAAAAAATTTTTTTTAAACAAATTATCTGCTTTGAATGTAATTATTTCCTCATTAGTTTCAACACTATCAATTTACTCGACAAAAATGTTGACTTTAAAATGAATTGACTATTTATGCTGAGTTTCTTTTTTTGTGCCAACAATCTTCACCTACGTGTCTGCCGTACGTTGTTTCCTTCCCTCTTTCCTCCCTCCTTCCATCACTTCATTCCTCCTTTCCTTCCTGCCTGCCTCCTTTTGCGCTCGCGCGCTCTCTCTCTCTCTCTCTCTCTCTCCTTCCCCACTTTCTTTCCTTCATTCTTTCCCACCTCCCTCCTACTTTATGTATTTCTTCCCTTCTTTTCTCTTTCTATCCTCCCTCCCTCCTGCTGTCCCCCCTTCTTTCCTGCTCTTTTGGTTTTGCTTTCTTCCTACTTGTCTGTCCCCCTCCTCTCATCTCTTTTCCTCTCTTCCTTCCTCCTCCCTCCTCTCCTCCCTCCTCCCCACCTTCTCCTCTTTCCATTGCCATTTAGTAATAGGCTAAGAAAGAATATTCCTCATTTTAAGCACATTTACTCAGATAATTCACACTTAGATAATTCACAGCACAGGTCTAGCATGTCTAACTTATTCTTTTTCATGAGCCAAATAGATGACAAATAGAAGATTGAGTGTGGCCAAGAATCATTTAGCTTTCTAACTTTCCAAATATAAACTATATTCTTCCTTCTATTTCTTAGAAGTCAGAAAAAATATTTTCACTTTTGTACTACTTTTCTACAATTAATCTGCTTTCACATTTCAAGTATTTAACAGTTTCAGGCTAATTAACAATAGGGCTGTGTGTATATTTTTGATACTATAAATTCCGAAACATATTACAACTTTGTTAATTTCACTTGGGCACTAAATACTATCATTTGATCGATTTGTGATGTGTACATTTTACTTGTAGCCATTTACCTGAATCAGGACAAGTATTTCATCTAAACTGGTACACTAGTTCAATTTGACTTCAGTTTCATCAATTTTATGAGTTGGTTATCTCAATCAGTGTTTCCTTTTTCCTATTTAACTGACCCCAGGATTTAAAACTAGCTTTGTCATTGGAAGTCCAAAATTAATCTAATTTAAGAAGAGAGTAAGGAAGAGTACAATTAGGATACTTATTAAAGTATGTTTAAAATAAAAGTGATCAAATGCAAAGCAATTATAACCTGACTAAGAAGGTTTAAAAATCACTGTGCATGTCAACCCAATGCTGTTGCCAATGTTGCGAGATATTTTCTTATGCATGACGATCAACAGAGTTCATTTTTGGTCTTTTGTAAGGAAATTTGAAAATACATTTTAAAATCATTGTAGAAATGTTCAAAAACGTAATGGCTTATCCCTAAGGAAATAAACATTTTTATTCAAAAAAATTAGAAAAATTCCCACAGCATCCTTGGTAGTGTTATTCATAATAGTAAACATTGCAATGAACATGAATGTCCAATTATAGGAGAATGACCAAACAAATGACAGTAATATGAAATTGATGGAATTTTGTATAGCCAATAAAAATAAAAATTAAGAGGGCTATGTAGGAACATTGAACATTCCCATAATAAAATGTTGTGTTATCTATGTTATCATTAAATGTATACGAGAATCACAGAACCGGAACTATTCATCCAATATGTACTCACTGAAAATGCATCAAACCCTGTGCTAAGAGCAACAGACATAGAGCTGCCAGATATAATACAACTGCCGGAGGTCCAATTCCAGCCCTCTGCATCTGACTCACCAGAGGAGCACACCCGACTTCCCACTCAGAAGCTGCGCAAACAAGATACTTAATTCTTTCGATCTGTTTTTCTCTCACCTGCAAAATAAGGATAAAATGAGTAGCTAACTGCCTCACACAGGGCTTCTTTGAGTAGTTAATGAACATTGTATGTGTTTGTTTAATACAGTGCTTGATGTGTTAGTTCGCCAGGGCAAACATAACAAAGTACCCCCAAACCGAATGGTTTAAACAACCGAATAGTCTCATAGTTCTGGAGGCCAGAAGTCCAAGATCAAGGTTCTGGCAAGGTCGGTTCCTTCGCAGGGCTCTAAGGAAGAATCTGTTCCATGCATCTCACCTAACTCCTGCGGTTTGCTGGCGATCTTTAACATTCCCTGGCTTGCAGAAACATCAGCCCGATCTCTGCCTTTATCTTCCCCTAACATCCTTTTTGTGTGCAGGTTTGTCTCCAAACTTCTCCTTTTTATCATGACACCTGTCAGATTGGATTAGGGCCCACTCTAACCTTATTTTGACTAGATTACCTTTATAAAAACCCCATATCCCAGTAAGGTCACATTCTGAGGTACCGGGAGTTAATATTTCAACATAGGAATTTTGGGGAGACACAATTTAACCCATAGCACTTTGTATGGTATAAGCTTTCAATAAATGTTAGCTACTATTACTACCAACACTGTTAGGAGTGATAGTCATATTATACCATAACAGTGTACATGGCAAGACCTGACACGCTAACCAAATAGAATGAAAGCTATTGATCAGTAAGAGTGGTAAGATTCTAAGTTATCAGGTGGTGTTTTGTTTTTCTTTTCTTTTTATTTCTATAATGCCCATCCACCCCTCTAGAGTTTGTGTTAGGAAAAAATCTGGAATGTCTCTTAAATATCGGCAATTGCCATTCAACCATAAATGTAATTCTATGCAGTTCCCACTGGTTCCCACTTTTCTGATATTGTCTTTCCACTCTCAAATAGAAACATCGTGAAAAATTCCAGGTCACTGTTGGAGAATGAAAGGGATTTTCTTTTTTCCCCTTCATTCTATGCTCTCTATGGTTTTAATTACAGCATGAAACAGCAGCCTTTTTATTAATACCTTCCTTTGTGCCAGTTCCTAGTATTTTATTTCAGCATTTCTTTCCTTTCCTGGCCAGAAAAGAAAGCATTGTTTTCAAATACTCTCATCTGCCCAGACTGCTGTGTAGTGACTATGACATAAGGATTAACCACCTATAGATTCTTTTTAGGAAAAAGGTCCTCAGGCCAAGTGACAAAAATCTTTGAATTTCTTAGAGTTATTCTTTTCTCTCACAATCTTTTTAAATATTTATTTTCCTCCAGGTACTTTGGCTGTTGGGTTTCTTTCTTCCTGGTGCGTTATGACCCTGGATTCAAGGACCCAGTGTTTTGTTTTCAAAATAAAGTATGTTGAATGGTATAGTTTTCAGATTAAGAAGAAAAATGATAAAGGTAAACATCAATTTGGAGTATCTCAAGAGCCATTTTTTACGTTTTTTCTTTCATCGATTATTCAGCTAAAATTGAAATGCTACAGAAATCCACGTGAAGAACTGCATCCACGAGGAATATTTACTTTCAAGTTATGGAAAGTCCAACTAAAAATAGATAAATTATAACAGAAAGATATCAGTTCATGTAGTGGAAAAGTCCAAGATAGATCTCTTCAGGTGAGGCTTGATCCAGCAACTCAAATTGTGCTACAAATTGAAACGGTGGTGGGATGGGAAGGAAAGAGAAAAAGAAAATAAGTTACCTAATAAGGAACTTATCAGACTTACAATAAACTCCAATAAAAATACAGACAGGTGAAATAATGGGCAATTCACAAAACTAAAACATGAAAAAAATGTTTGTATTAGTCAAAGTTCAGTGAGAAAGTAGAACCAGCGAGAGGGAAATAGTGGGAGATGCATTGCAAGGAGCTGGCCTGGGCAACTGGGATGTCTGGCGAGGCAAGTCCAGGCGCGGTGGGGCAGGTTGTGGGGGGGTGGGGCAGGCTGTCGGGCACGGGCAGAGGTTGTTTCTTTCTTTCTTTCTTTTTTTTTTTTTTTTGAGACAGAGTCTCGCTTTGTTGCCCGGGCTAGAGTGAGTGCTGTGGCATCAGTCTAGCTCACAGCAACCTCAAACTCCTGGGCTTAAGCGATCCTACCGCCTCAGCCTCCCAGGTAGCTGGGACTACAGGCATGCGCCACCATGCCCAGCTAATTTTTTCTATGTATATTTTAGTTGTCCATATAATTTCTTTCTATTTTTAGTAGAGACGGGGGGGGGGGGGGTCTTGCTCTTGCTCAGGCTGGTCTCGAACTCCTGAGCTTGAGCGATCCACCCGCCTCGGCCTCCCAGAGTGCTAGGATTACAGGCGTGAGCCACCGCTCCCAGCCAGAGGTTGTTTCTTTTTCTTCCAAGAGCCTCAGCTCTGCTCCTAGAGACTCTCAACTGACTGGATTAGGCTCACCTGGGTTATCCAGGATACCATCTCTTACTTAAAATCAACTGATTACGCCTAACAACAAAAGCGCTCAGAGGATTGTTCGGCTGCGTAACTGGGAACTGTGGCCTCAACAAGCTGATACAGCTACATGGAGCCAACAATCACAATGTTCAATCGCACCGATAATCTGGGAAGGGAACCTTGAATTCACAAACATATTGTTTTCACCTAATAAATTAAAAATTGTCTTAATACACTAAGACTCAGTGTTAATAGGAAAGAAAGGCAGAAGACACAAACACTGGGGACCCTAAGTTGTGAGCTCTCTGTCTGGCTTATGTTGTGCAATATCTCAGGGACCCTGAAATTTTAGAAAGAAATTTTATATGCAAGAAAACAGAGTATAAATTAATTATTATTTATAAGATGGAATGCCAGACAACCATTAAACATTGAATTAATGGATCATATTTCATGGCATAGGAAAATCTTCTCAATATAATCAAGTGAAAGAGTAAGTTAATAGATATTATACACATTCAGTTTTGTGCAATAATGAATAAAAGGAGTGGCAATATATACATTAAATTTTACCAGTAACTATTTCTAGGTAATAGCACATTGGTTATATTTTTATTTCTGATTTTTAGCAATTTTCAATTCTTACAATAAACATGCACTTTTGAAGTTAGGTAAACTAAAATTGGGGTTTTTACAATATTGGGGAGTTAACACCATGATATGAGAATCTTGAATATATAATTCATTTGGACATTCACACAAATCCATCTATTTAATCATTCAACCATCAATTCCTTCAACAAATACATTCTAACCTTTTATTCTATGATAGCCACTGTCTTAAGAAATAGAAATAAAATAGTGAGCAAAACAAACTCAGGCCCTGCTTTCATGGAGTTTAGCAGGAAAGAAAGAAAATAATCAAAGAATCAAATAAATACAGTATAATTACAATCTATAGTAAGTGCACTGAAGGAAAGACCATGCTGTGAATGTACCAATATTTATATTATTTTTAAAATCATTATATAAGCAAAATATATAGTGTCTGTGTGGTGTGCTTGTGTGTGTGCGTGTTGTGTGCGGTGAGCTCTCACTAGCATCACCATCTCAAATTAACACTTGGGGAATGAGATTCCAGGAGAAAATATCCATAAATGCCTAAAAACACTGAAACTCTGCAAAAGAAATATTGAAAAAAAGTGAACCATTGCATAATGAATCCAGGCTAATTGGCTGAAGCTCTGAATGATGCACCCACATACATTTAGAGTTTTCTACTGTGCTCATGTCATTCACGCATTTTTCCCCCAGAATCTGAAAGATCAATCTGACAAGCTCTGGATAAACACTGGCTAAGACTCTATAGTTTCTGGGTATGGAGAGATGACATGACTTATTCTCTTTTATCATCGGGTCTCCTATTAGGCAGCCTCTGCAAAGAGTCTGGATAGATCAACATGTCAGGCTGGAGGCTTGGCGATAATTCAGGCTGGGCTTGAGTTGAAGCAACTGCTCAATCAGGAGAGTACAGCCATGCAGAGATTCCTTTCAAGCTACAGGAAAAGTGAGACGAGGAACAGGGTTTTGGACTTTATGGCATAATGCATCAGCTCACACAACTGGAGATTTGCCTACTAAATTAGGCCAATTATATCGTTTTCCTCTGGAGGAGATCAAATAATGCTCCTTTTGGATATGTTAGAAATATGATTGCAAAGAAGAGTCTGTACACAATCGGGAAAAATAGATCTTGTGCTAAGATACCTTGGCACGTCATGGCCATGGTGATTGCTTCTTCATTTCCTCCCAGATGCATTTTGAATGCATTATTCCTCCTTATATATTTGTAGCACAGGGAGAGATCATATTCTTAGAATGAGAAAGAAACTAGGTTTAGAGACCAGCTATGACTTTTTGCCAGTAAAGACCCATCTGTCTACTATTGCTTTCATAACTAAGCAAAGTTCCAGTAAGTTGGTGGAATTTTCCATTTTCCAGCTGCATGAAGTGAAATTCTAGAATGGCCCCCAAGTTCCCCTTGGATTTGCAGGCCTTAGTGTGCGTGCTCAGCATAACACCCTCTCCCTGAGTATGTGTGGGCCGGACCTAAGCAGGTGGGCCCTTTAGAAAGAGGCTCTAGAGTCAGAGATAGAAGAAGTCAGAAGCATTCAGAACAGCAGAATATATTCTCCTGTTGGTGTTGAATAAGAAAACTGCCACGTTATGAAGTGGTAGAAAAGGTTGAGAACTAAGGGTATCAGTCCTACAACTGCAATAAGTTGAATTCAGCCAACAACCAGTGGGCTTGGAAGAGGACACTGAGCCTGGGATGAAATCAAGCCCTGGTTGACACCTTGATTGCAGCCTTGTGAGATCCTTAACAGAGGAACCATCGAGGCCGGATTCTCCACCTGGAGAAACTAGGCGATAACAAATTTGTTTGTTTTTTAAGCTGCTAAGTATGTAAAAATTTGTTATGCAGCAACAGAAAATGAATACATTATCCATGCTTCTTTTCTTTTTTTTTTTTTAATTCCATTAAATAAATTCTTTCTTTTCCCATGGTCACGATTACAACCATGATGTGTCCAAAGACTGCAGATTTGAGTGCAACATAAACACAAAAACAATCCCCAGTGATCTGTTTTAAAAACGTAAGAGTAATATTCAAACCGAGATAATTTCTTTGAAGTGAATCTCATAACTAAAGACTAAAAATATTACGGAAGCTAGCTTCTAGAACTTAGGTATTATTAAAAATAATATTAAACATAACTCAGATGTATTAATTGCGTTTTGCCATTCTTGGTACTTTGTTCTTCACTACATATGCTCCTTTAACCTTCCCAACAACTTATCAGTTGGGACATATCACATGGTCCATAACTTAGGGATGAAGAAACTAAAGTTTAGAGAATAGGTAAGTAACTTGCCAACGTTCATGTTGCTATACGTGGTGGAGACCAAATCTAAACTACTCCCCTACCTGCTGTGCCAGCTCCGTGTATTAAATGCAGACTTTGCCTTTCACCCTCCTGTTACCACTCTTACCCTGCAAAGTGAGTGCATGGTCTGGCAAATGCCTTTGTCCGACTAAACAGATGTTGACGACTCATATATATATATATATATATATGTGTGTGTGTGTGTGTGTGTGTGTGTGTGTATATATATGTTGTTTTTTTTTTCTCTCTATGCCTTCTTTAGCAGGATCAAGATCGCTGGTTGCTCGAAATGGTTCTGTTTATGTTATCACTTTGCAACACGTTTACTTAGTTACAGTAAAGGGAAAAAAAAAGGACACAAAGAAAACCCCCAGCTGGTGTGGGAATTCACAACTAGAGAGGTGTGTGAGTTTGTTATCTGTTTCCCTTGCCTGGGCTCAGACACCTTTTCTTGGTCCCTGGCTTCCTACCGAGGCAAAGTCAGGCCCTGTATCATTTTCCAACGTCAATAAAGCAGCTCTAATTTTCCTAAGTTGATGAGGGTCTGATAGATCTGATGACCTTTTGTTGGAATGTCATTTACAAGTATGATTAAATTATTCTCCGTGGCTGAATTGATACCTATAGCTGATATATCTTCCTCCAGAGGCAGCAGAAAAATCTACTGCTTTACCCTCCCATGCACTGCGGAGATCTTTTGTAGGCAGATTACAGATTTTCAGCTTTGGGTTTGAAAAGGTGACCCTGGTGATGATGACTTTTTTTTTTTTTTTTTCAAATCTGTTTTAGCTGATACCATTTTTCTCCAAACCAATTATCTATATGACTAAATGAATAAAAATAGCTGTTTTAGGTCTAATCTGTTAAGGAAATGGAAAAAAGTAACAAGAATGCAAGTCAAATTTCCTGGACTACATCTTCCTAGGAAGTAAGAAAAGTGACATTTTTGAGCATGTTAAATGTTGTATTTGTGTTATTTAATTTTGACAATAACATAGGAAGTATAATATTTGCATCAAGTTTATATCTTGAGCCTACTATATGTTGAACACTGTTCAGATGTGTACAGATGCAATAAATTTTGCCCTCACTGAATTTATCTTTATGTGAGGAAACTGAGGCACAAATAGATTAAGGAGGCTCCCATGTGTATGTATCTTGTGCCTAGAACATAGTATGTGTTCGATAAATGTTGAATGAATAAAAAAGAATCAAGGTTGACCCAAGTCTGTCTTCACAACCCACGTTTTTTTCTCTATCCCACAAAGAAAGGGACGCATGTACGAAAATCATAAAGCAACAACATTCGAGGGAAAGATGAGGATTCAGAGTTTGTTCTGTGAGCTGCTGGTCTCGATTTCTGACTGTACTTCTCTTGCTACTTTGCCACCATGCACAGGGCTAAGTGTACTGCTGCATGTGTGGTCATTGGCCAGAAGTCGACAGACTATGGCCCACAGGCCACATTCAGATGGTTTTTGTCAATAAAGTTTTGTTGAAACATAGCCAAGCTCATTTGTTTACTTATTGGCTAGAGCTGCTTTTGTGCTATTTTGACTAATTGTGACAGAGATTGTTATGATCCACAAAGCCTAATATATTTAGTATTTGGCCCTTTACAGACATATTTGCTAATTTCTGTAGGAACTCATTGAAAAAATCCTAACAATATCAAGAGACAGATACTGTTACTACCCGTGTTTTATGACTGTGGAAAACCATGCAGTTAGAAGATGAAAGGGTCAGTAGTTGAGATCACATATGCCTAAATATAAAATCTTTTTTAAAAAAATTATTACACCACCTTCCCCACATAAATGCCTTTAAGGGGAGATGAGAGTGAGTGTCTGGAACCGTGGCAGATTGGAGAGGATGTGCCCTCCTTCCTGGGGCTTCTGCAGTTCTGAGCACTGACAGCTTCTCTCTCTCAACCCCACCTCCCTCAGTGTAGATTTGAAACTGAGACTCACCGTGAACTTCTTTCAACTCTATGTCTTTGGTGGCGATCATGACATTTGTTCTCATGCCATACATTCCTTTCAAAATGGTGATATAATCCTGGATTGAAAAAGAAATCCAGAACTTTGGGATGTGGAAAATTTTCTAGTTGCCCTAAACTTTTGGACTATCAATAAGAAATTTTCTTTTGCCTTAAAGATGGTATAGCAACTTCCACATAGTCCAAAAAGGTTTCCATATTTATTTTCTTGTTGTAAATTGGAATTTTGCAATTGTAAATATTGAGATTTCACACCTATATTTTCTTTCATAATGCCTGAATGTCTTCCTTGACATCTGTAAACATTTTCAGATTAGATTGTATTCTGAAAAAAAAAAAAAAAAAAATCATTTGGTAACCTTGGCAAATACATAAGGCTACTATGACTCAGTTCTAGCCAATAATTGCCACTTAGATTTGTAAGCCCAATATTGCCAGATCTCTATTTTTTAAAAAAATTTTGACTCAGATTTTTAACCCATGTTTTGAGTCACACAAAATCTGACTGCAGGCAGATTGGGCTTCACATCACCAGGTTTCTGGCATCACAGTGTGCGCCAAACCGCGTCTCAACACAGCTTGTGTCTGCATCACTGAACCCACCGTCTCCAAATCTGGATGTACAAATCAACTGTTGAGTTTGCAGTAAGAAGTACTTAACTGTCTACTTATAATTCCTTTTTTATAATTTCCAAAAAATAAGATAGAAACTAACTGTAATAACATTCAATAACACAGAAATACACTGACACCCTCCAGTCCATAAATCAGCCTACACTGTGTCCTCTGGGATTCACGAGGTCTCCCACAAGCCTGCAGGTCCCAACCCATGGAGGAGGTACCAGGGTAGGCTAGAATGAATGTTTAGTTGAATGAGTTTGTGGACAATAATTTATAGTTTTAATTAAACTAAATCCTCTCCCCAAATGAGCAAGAGGCTTAAAAAATATTCATACAAAGAGACTATGAACCAAAGATAATGCTGAGAATTATAAACATACGAGCAGCACAAAAAGACAATGGAAGATGTGGCTTTCATCCAACTCCTATTTCAATTATGTGGTCAGCAATATAAGGTAAAAAGAATAATAATCTAAAAAGATCTAATGAGCGGTGAACCAAAAATTTTCCAAATTATTAAGTATTGTTGAAAGGTCTCTTTACTTTTAGTTTTTAGAACATGCCTTTTTTTATAAATAATGCCTTGAAATATTAGCCAGTGTGAGTAGTACATGTGTATACACATATGAAATCAGAATACATTCTTGAGATTGGGGGGCAGAATCAGAAATATTAGGAAATGGTGTCATAAAGTACCCAAAAAAGTCATTCAGTTTGCTTTTGGGGTAAAAAAAAAAAAAAAAAGGGCATTTTAAAAATGACAAATCCCATGACTCAATCCCCTTATTCACTCACCACTTTAGGGAAATAGGTGACCAGCCTCAGGGGGTAGCTTCTTTTCTCTTCCTCTGAACTTGTACCTCACAGAGTGAAAATCAGCACTGAGACCTTCGCGGCTACCTCAGCTTATATCCTCTAACCACCTCATGAAAGAAAAGCCGAAGTGAATCATCCCAAGAATTACAAAAGACAGAAGTTACTTCCCAACAACATTTAACTAGTTCCAACATATATTCACAAATGCAACGCAGCTTTGCAAACTGTGCCTGCTTTCTTCTAGGACGCTAACATAACAGCAACACAACAGTGAAAGATCTTCAATAACTTCTACCATAAGCTTTCTGCCTCTAAGGAACATACCAGGAAGACTAACACAACCACACACGTTTCATCATAAAAGGCGTCATAAACCAGTTACAATTCGTAACTGATGGGCTCCCTGCCATCTCTTCTTCCCCATTAATGACTCTGGTATAGTGGCTTATTCCTCCCGCTTTTAACCTTCACCTAAATCGGTCAATGTTGGTTTTATACATTTATGTCAGTGGTTATGCATACTTAGTTACATTTTATTAATTTCTTTATTCACCATTATTTATTTACTTTTTTTGGAATCCTCACCACATATGATTCACATCCTATAAAATTCACTAAGTATACAATGTAGTGGTTTTAGTATATTCACAATGTGTGTAACCATCACCACAATCTAATTTCAGAACATTTTTGTCACCATGATAAAGAACCAAGTACTCATTAGTAATCAATTCCCATTCCCCCTCCCCCAGACCATGGCAGTCTCTAATCTACTTCTGTCTCTGTGGATTTGCCTATGCTGGGTATTTCATATAAACGGAATCTCCCAACATGTAGCTCTTTGTGGCTGATTTCTTTCACTTGTGTCATGTTTTTAAGGTTCATCTACATCGTAGCACATATCAGTAATCCATTCCTTTTTATCGCCAAATAATATCCTATTGTATGAAATACTACATTCGATAGTTGATGAACATTTGGATTGTTTCCACTTTTGTCTCTTATTAATAATGCTGTCATGAATATTTTATACAAGTTTTTGCGTAGATATATATACATATATATACATACACACACATATTCAATTCTGTTGGGTCTATACCTAATGAGTGAAATTGCTTGGTCATATGGTAACTCTGTATTTAACTTTTGGAGGAACTGCCAAACTGTTTCTAAAATTGGCTGCACCATTTTACATTCCCACCAATTTCTCCACATCCTCACCCTCACTTGCTATTACCATCTTTAACCATCCCTGTTAGGTGTGAAGTGGCTTTGATTTTGATTCATGATTTTTATTTGCATTTCCCTTTTAACTAATAACGTTCACCATCCTTTCATGTTCACTGTTGCTAATTGCACCCAGTGATTTTTTTTCTGTATTTGGATTCCTTCCCACTGAAATATGTCCTATAACAGTTCTTTCAGAATAAATCTTGGAGTGCTAAACTTTCTCAATTTGCATGTATCTGAAAATGTCTTTTTTGCATGTATTCTTTTTAAAATTAACTATTTGTTGACTGTTGACGTGTAACATAGAAAACAGCACAAATTATAATCACATAGCTCAATACATTTTCACAAGTAAGGAAAAAAACTAGGATAACCAGCATCTGTCTCACAAAATAGAGGCTTACCAGCATCTCAGAAGCCCCAAATGAGCCCAAGTTACTGCCCTCTCTGTCCACCCCAAAGATAACATTTATCCTGACTTTTTGCTCCATACATTTGTTTGCCTGTGTTTAAACTTCAGATAAATGGAATATTATTCTGAATACAATTTTTTAAAATTCTTCCTATTTTAGTATCTAATGTCTTGTGGGGATACAAATTCTCCTCAGTGGTGTCTGTGGACTTTCCCTTGTAGACCATATCCTCACACAATTTGCAATTTTTTCTTGTGACCTTGTATTTGGTAGAGCCACGTGTTATTTTTCCTCTCGGATTCCTATGTGCCCTGGGTTTGAAAGAACCCATATAGAAGAGTTTGTGTTTGCTTTGGCTTGCATTGACCACTTGGAGTGGTCTAGGATTATATTCACTGATCTGGCTTCAGGTTTTCCTACCTTACAATTAAGAAAAATTCAGATTCCACTCATCTTGCTTAAGATCAAAACATACACACTCTGGCTGATCCCTAGTACTTTCTACAACTTGTGCTTCATAAGACTTTTTCGAATTCTAGCAAATCTTTTTTTCATAAATTTAAAACCAGACTCTTTGTAAGATAATGCAGATATCAAATAAGCATGTGGCTTACTGACAACCCAAAGACCCACATGTTACATAGTTTTTTTTTATCAAGGTCTTATTTACCGTTAGCACATAAATATCTCTTTTGCTCAGGGAATACACGAAGTGGGATCTGAATATTTAAAAGCATAGCATATATATTCTACAAAGACATGCAAATACAAATAATAACTATTAAGTTTCCCTTTGGGCAGGTGTATTGGATCCAAGTTCCTCTTCTTGGTTTCTTAGCCCTCTCCTCTCCTTTCCCGACATTTCCTTCTGCTTCCCAGTCTGCACGTTTGTCATAAGCTGGGTTCATTACAGCCCTTTCCCTTTCAGCACATTCTAGACTTCTGCCTTTGCTAATGACAGTCCCACATCTGAAAAACTTGCTCATCTAATTCTTTAACTGTACTTTTCATAATATTCCTCGAGGCTAGAAACCTTTTTCTTTCTGAAGAACTATCATTTTTCTCCAACTCTCTTTGCCAATGCTAAGAATACCAGTGCCTCCCAAAATGTGGTTTAATTATTCATATATAGCTATAACAGTAGCGTGTGCTTTGTGCTCTCCTGAGCTTTGCACAGCTCAGGGAAGACCAACGTGTGCTCCTTAATTCCTCAAGTAAAGATTTAGGGTGTTGTCCTCAGCACCATGTCATGTGTTTAGTGGTCCTCTTTGACCATATAGTTATCTTTGCAGAGTTACTCTAGCGAAGCACCTTTCATGGAATGAGCATTGCTTCTGGGTCAACCAGTTGCATGCTTGGTACAAGTAGATTTGTCTCCATTTAAATGAAGAATGAGATGCTTAGCTGAAAGATACGGGTTCTGAGAACTTAAACAGCATCCTTTCCTGCTGTCTTTCTTGATTCAGTTGCCTAGCACCTGCTAGGTAGCTGTCTCCAAACTGGATCCAGTCTTTCATCTTAGAATGCTCTGAGATCAACGTCCTCTTGTTTCCCATCTCTTCCAGCTTTGCAGAATTTTCTACCTCATACCTATTTTATTACATTCTTTACCTTTATCCCCTTCAATTACAGAGCACCTCATTAGCTCATTAAAATATGACCCCGAAGCTTTAGAAAATAATAATTGCCTCTTGTTCAGGATAAGAAAATCCCAATCTTCAGCCTAATCACTCCCTACAAAGGGGGAATTCGTTTCACTTTCAGGGAAGGTCACCTTCATCTTCATAGCTAGCTTCCAGATTAAACATCTTCTATGTAGCGAATAAAAACTAAAATTAGTTTATGGCTCATGTGCTGATGTAGTCATAGGGTATTAATAAATGCAAACATTGTCATTATTAACTGCATTCACTGAAGGCCTACTGTGTACTGGTAAGTTGTTCTACACGACAATGACTGTGCAGGTGATACGTCTCCCCATTTCATTATATGCTCCCCAAAGGTAACAGCCATGCTATGGTTACCTTGTAAAATCAGAACTCACACCCCTACACACAGTTTGATTCAGATGTCCAGGCTGATGACATCACACACAAACATACACACACAATGAGGATATGGATTAACTATTTGGATTAGGAATCTTATTTTTTTGTCTAATGTCAGGAGGAAACTCTAAAAGCCTACGTTCTTTGTAGGAGCACTGAACTCATCACTCCATCAAAAATGCAAAGCTTTCAGCAAGCCCAGCTGACACGTGTTGAGCCCATCCGGCCCGATTCTGCTAGAGCAGCCGGCACCCCCTCAGTTGTCTGAAATATGCCTCCTTCTGTAATTGGTCTTGCACCTCTGCTCCAAAGGGAGGTTCGGTTCTGTCTGTTCATTGCCTTGTAAGCCTTACTTCCTTTGGCAGCGTCTAAGATTAAACCAGCGGTGTGTTTTCTATTGTAGTATGTGATCTCGTACCCCAGGATCCTGCATGAGTTGTGATCACCACAATCTCTCTCTCTTTCCCTTTGGGTCCCCATTAGCACCCCTTGCTTGATCTGTGCTGATGCTTATTAACCTTTAGGTTATGAAAGAGAAAAATCTAACAAATCTACTTCCTCCCCAATAAAAGAAAAATGAAAATATACATTTTATACTGCTTTGATCTTGCTTTGATGCACATATATTGTAGGCTACATCAGTTATCCACTGCATACTTAGAAATTTGACTAATTGTAATAACATAAATTAACATTAATTTTTTGGCCATAGAGGGGAGAAATGGATTTTATATTATCATTATGTATTCATAGAAATATCTAGCTTAATAAAAAATAGGACATTTATTTATATGTATATATATGCTTACATACACACTTGCTACATGTTGGTTTTGTGTAATACACCACAACCTAATAAATACACCCAAGACAAAGTCATGGTCCTAACTCTTAAATGTAATCCTTATTAAAGAAAATACATTTGTTGATTTTTTTAATCTATCAACCCTGAAAGCTGCAGTCAGTCATATTTGGTCATGAGCAAAATTACATGAATAACCTAAAATTTCTGGGCAAGTAAGTACTGAGATAATTGCATTATTACTTCTAATACTCTTGGAAACTTTATTTGGCAGTCACAACCTCTCTGAAAGTGTTTGGTAAACTTTTCAATAGCTGGTACTTTACCATTGAAGAGATGTACTTTGTGTATTTCCCAAAGTGCAACTGAGGTTTTTAGCTAATAGTTTTTGAGCGAAAAAGTAACAATAGATCATTTTTTTGACTCTTTACATCAAAAATCTTAAAATAAATTTGGGCATTTTAAATTGTCCCTTTTCATTTAAAGCCCCTAATTGTATTTAAATCAGAGAATAAATTCTAGTAAATAATTTTAATTTTTAAAATCATACATTAATTATCTTTGATTTTTCATGAGTTTGCCAATGGAAGTTCATTCTTCTCTTCAAAGAGCCCACTCATATGAAAACAATTACTTTAACCCTTGAGGCCTCCTGATTGCAGCAAGCAATTTGGCTCTGAAGTTTTAGAACTCATTCTTTTATGGAAGAAGAAAATACATATTATTCCTAATTGACACTGTCAGCTGTCAACGTATCAATGTTTGACATAGTCTATTTTCTCAAATTCAAGAAAACTCTTTCCTAATATCTAAAAATTCATGATGTATAGCATTCATAGCATGTATGGTGGTATTTCACTTGTTTTTTCAAAGGTGGCTCCCTATGGCCCTGTCTAGGGATACTACTTTTTCCATACATAAATATATGTTTATACTGACACAGTTTAGGAATGGCTGCTGGTAGTTATCTCTGGGAGATAGAATTAGAAGAGACTCATTTTACATTTTATGTTTCTGCATTGTTTGGAATTCACAACAATGTTTATCAGGTACAACTCTCAGTCTACAAACTCAAGTGTGTCTTATTCTGCAAGAGGGCATACCTAGTGTTGGAGCAGCAGTTGGAGAGGGAGGTAGCAACATAGGTTTTTGATTTCCTTTCCTTTGCCGTGGTGTCTGCAGACACCCTGTTCCCACCTGGCCTTTCTGTACTGGTCCATGAAGCCCTGCTGCATTTTTCTCTTCCTGCCTGTGAGACTCTTTACACCCTCGGGCTGTCCTTAAGCGAAGTTATTTCTGCTCCCAGGCACGTGGGAAACATTCTCCTTCTCCCACTCTGCTATCACTGGCAGGAAACTATAAGGCCAAACCGCTCAGACACACTATGAAGATTCACAACAAACAAGATAAGGTCAAATGGTGAGCACTACTGGGAAGTCTGTTATCACTGACAGGGACTGGGTTGGGAAGGCTACTTGAGAGGGGACAGTCAAGGATGGCTTCTTGGAAGTAGTGCTCTTTGAGCTGAAGTGCCCATTGCTGTCTCCATCATATTATCATGAATTTAATCACAGAATTGTGACTGTAGGACATGATCAAACTCACTGAGGAGCTGAAGAACGGGCTTGAAAGGGGTGCAAAAGGAAGCAACCAGTCATGTCCAGGCAGCAGGTGCCAGCCATCGTGTCTGGGCATGGGCTCCTCCTGGGAGGACTTAATCCTGTTATTTGTTTTTTCCCTCCTTGTTAGATTCTATTCAAGACTCAACGTTCAGAGTTAAAGAGTCTAATAAGCCCAAATTTGGGCGATGGGCACCCAGCTTCACTATGGAAGATCAGGATATCTTTATTTCAAATTTCACAAATAATTTTTCAGAAATAAGCTGCACTATAAGTTTCCCCACCAAAAAGTAGGGAGTAAGGGGTGGATATGGACATGAAGCAGCCAGGATTCATGAATGCCTTACACATTCCAAGGGCATGTTAAAGACATTGTACTATTTTACTTGCTAAACCAATCATTGCAATTTTCTACTCTCTCATCAATATTTACAACTAGGACTTTACTACCATCCCACTTACCACATTTCATTTTGGGAAGGAAGCCCGAATTTTTTTTTTTTTTTTTTTTTTTGGTAGGATTGGCTCAAGATATGGTGATTCGTAATTTGACTCTTACTAGGAAACTAGTCACTTCAACAACTCTGACTAGGGTTTAACATTGCACATGTATTTGCAACTGATTTTTATTAAAGCTGTGAAAAGGGAGAAAGCAAGAAGTTTTCTATTCAAACTTGGAGGTTGAGATTAGACAAGAATATAATTGAGGAATAGATGTAAACGAGGTTTATTTCCGTTTTTCAGAATATACCCCGCCCCTTAAATTTATAGATAAAAAGTATCAAAGTCATATGGTAAAGAAATGAAAAATCCTCTTTGAATTTAGAATAACCAAGATTCCATCCATGATGAGCATCTATAAAATTGCAAATGGAGACCAATTTGAAGTTCAAGGCAATTTGAAGTTACAGCTGCAACTAAAATGAAATCTGTTGTGGTGCTTTTTTCCTCTTTCTTCAGGTTTTCTAAGGTGACAGTCAGAAAGTAAATGGCACTTTGACACCGTTAAGCAGTGACAGAGCTAATATTTATTGTTTTAGAGCAGCATCAATGTCACTTTGATTGGGCTGTTTGTTTTTAAGGGCACTGCCATTTGGATTTAGATTGGCCACTGAATCACCTCTTTGTTATTGACTTGTGTATCGTTATGGAACTGATAAAAATGTTTGGGTTGGTTACAAGTTCCAAGGAACTTCAAGCAGCCCTACAGCACAATTCTGTGTGTGTGATTTGGAATCATTCATTTTCCAGGTGTCAGGATTTGAAAGACTTCTCTGTATAGAATTGAAAATCGTTTGTGCCTAAGGACCCGGACTATTTTTCTATTCTACACTACCTTTTAAAACATTTAATGATTTTTACCGTTATACTTTATAAGAACAAAAACGCAACGCATTCATCACTTTGGGGAAAAAAATTGAAAAGGAAAACATTTTGACATATCTTGAAAGCACCACAAATAATGACAGGGGTCTTGATGAAGGAACTCTCCAGTTTTTGTTTGCTAGTTTCCCACCCTGAGGTACAGAAGACTAGCACACCCGTGTGGCTGGTATCATCCTTGCCTTCTGTGTGTGGTTTTCAGTCCATAAAATTCATCAAACACAGATCTAGCATCCCTCCATTAAACACTGTCTACCTATAGAACGTAAACCGAAATATAATTTTTATTCATCGTATTAGAGTCCCTTCACACACGTGCACTGAGAGAAATTAGAAATATTTTACCCCAAAATATCTCAAAGCCTTAAATTTAATCTACGTATTCACCAAATTATATTTCTGACCCAGACTTCTTTCCCTAGAATGAAGATTTATATCCAACTGCCTACTCAAGATCTCCGCTTGCATGTGTAGTAGGAATCTCAGATTTAACATATATAAATTTAACCCTTAGTCTTCCTCCCTGAATCACCTACCATCTTCCCATCTCTGTGACAACTTCATTCTTCTAGTTGCTTTGGCACAGAAAAGGTTTTGCTTACATCTACATCTAACCCAAAACCACCCAATGGAAAGAGCTAAAGTATTACCAAGACCCACAAAGCCCTGCCCAATCTAGAACAGCCCCCAACTCCATCTCATCTCCTACCCATTCTCCCTCTCATCGACTCCCCTTCCAGCTAAGTTAACCTCCATGTTTTTCTTGAACACACCAAGCACACTCCTACTTTAAGTCCCTTGAACTTGCATTCTCGTCTACCTAGGATGTCTTCTCCTTCAGTGTGTGGCCGACCCCCTCTCTTCCTTGAGTCTCAGCCCCTGACACCAGCTCAGCGAGGACTTCTGTTTCCATCATCTGCAAAATTACAGTCTGCGCCTTGGGCACAATCCATTTCCCTTCACTGCTTTCTTTCTTTCTTTCTTTCACGCCTGCAACCACCATCTTACCTACTATATAGACTTTTGAGTAGACATAGATGTAGAATAGTTACAGTGTCGCTATAGACACGTGTCCACTGTTTGTGTTGTGACTTTCTCCATTACAATGTGAGCAACATTACTTATATAGTTCTTCATTTAACCAAATGCCTAAATACTAAAGATGCAAAGATAAATACTATGGTCCTTTTCTCAGGAGCTCAAATTTTGGTAGGAAGAGAGAAAGAAGGAACCATAAATATAAATGGAAAAAATTACTACATTTGAAGTCATGTGGGTTTAAATGAATTTTGGAATATGACAACTTATTCACAGTGTTAACCCCATTTTCTTACATAAATAATTTAGCTAAAAATGAAATAATCAAAACATGAGAGATAACATGCATTTTAAAGATGACTTGGGAATAGAAATAATTGAGAGCTCAGGAAAGATACATCTAAGCTTATGCTGTAAATGAAATGTCAAAGCTAAGAATGAAATGTGACATTGATTAATTTTTAAATGAGTAAGAAAATAGATTGAACTAAATTTCATTTGAGAAAAGGTATCATTATGGTTTTGTAGTCATATTTACTTCTAAGCTCATGTAGAAATTAAAGGATAACAGATTGTAGATCTATAAACTAAGATCAGTGGATGGAAAGGAAAAAATAGATAATTAGTATCAAAACTGGATTTAATTGACTCAAATAGAAGCCACAGCTTTATTCTGCTGTTGAATGTCAGGGAAACCCCAAAGACCAGGTGACTTTCCATTAAAGCAGGGTGAGGGTTTTATGGGGTACGGAAATCTGGGTACACACCCTTACAGTTGAGGCTTGGAAAGCAGTTTGCATTTGGAGAACTTGAAGTTGGGAGCTCAATCCTGTTTTTGTACCTCCTTGATGGGCAATCCCAGCAAACATCAGAACTGTAATTTCAGAGAACTGTGTTTGTAAATCTTTTGATATGTTGGGTCAATGTTTAACCTTTCACATGACAAGGATGGAGGAAGGAAAGAAAAAAAAAAGAAAAAGAAAAGAGAAGCAAGAGTAGAAGCCAGGAGGAAGCCGGGGACACACCAGGTTGTAGGTTTTAGTCCATTTCCATGGGTTTCAATTAGATGTCCCTGAATGAAAGGACACAGTCAACTACTGTCCTTGTAAAACAAAATGGCATCTACCCCCAAGAAAGCCGCAGCTCCTCTCTAGCTGGAGTTATTCATAAGGATTAAATTCTTCCAAGTCAGTTTGATTGTGGGAGAACTGAATATCCCAATTACCATGCTGAACACCAGTTCCAGTTAGGTAATAGATCTTGATTTCCTGTTTTCTAAAATGACTGACCTTGGGTGGGGGGAGAGGTGGTTTTCTTTTGTCTTTTGGCCTGAAAGTTGGGGAAACTCAAGATTATTTAATCAGGGAAACTTGGTCACTGATTTAGTTGTAATATATAAGCTGTTAACCATGAACACAAGAAGCCACTATTTCAAGGAAAATGATATACCCACCTCCAGGGAAGCCTTTCTCTCATTTTAAAAAAATGTCTAATTCGGGTAAAAACAACATTTATTAGTATAAAAGAGTAATATCATTTTTTATTAGGGCTGTTTAAAACAGTAGAGTAGTCTAGATACAAATGATCACTTTGAAAATAAGACACTCTCCCATCTTGATTTAAAATTTGCCAGGAAAGTCATTTTTATAAAATGATCTATGGCACCATTCTACAAGAATATAAAAAAAAATTGTAAAATATTTAGAGTGCAATAAAAATGCAATGTTTTCATTGCCTTTCTCATACTAATTTCTACATTTATTTTTATATCAACGAAAATTCAATACGTTTTGCAACATGAAATCTTTCACAAAGGGTAGGAGAAACTAGTAAACCATGAAGAGGGTTTTCGGATGGTTCTGCCATTTTGTTTGCTCTCCCTGAAACTTAGAAAGGGCTTGACACATGTCTGGTATCAGAATCAAAGATCACTAGCAAGAACAGAGATTCCTAATTGTTTTTTTAAACCCATGTTGCCTTTGATAAACAGAAAAAAAAAATTATATGTTCTTCTTTTAAAGCTTATTGAATTTTCAAGATAATTGGCTATTATGACTAAGCATGAACCAAAACAAAGGGACAAAGTGCTGTCTATTTTCAAACTCTACTTTATCTCCCCCAAGACTGCCATCACTCAAGGGGGCATGAAACGGGACCCGCCCTCCAGACCCCTCCACCCACACAAATCATTGCTCAAGATCCTGCAGACTCATGCATATTCACTGGCTCTATCATGTCATAATGCCCTCAGCAATTTTGGGGAAAATCAAAACAGGTAAAAAAAAAAAAAAATGACTGAGGCCTGACAGCTGCAGAAGGTCACCAAATTAAATTCATAAGGGTTATCTCCAGTCCATCATAATATGCAGAGAGACAAACTTACTCATGCTCACACTTTGTCCAGAGTAGCCTCCAATCCTCTCTACCATCTGGTTTCATGAAAGAGTCAGACTCCTTTGACTTTGTTAGACTCCACACAAATCAGAACATACATTAATCAGTTGCAAAATATGCATTTTCAAAACCTATTGTTATCAGAATGAAACCTGAAAAGTTGTAAAAAAACAAACAAACAAACAAACAAAGAGGGGAGTAGATGAAAAGAGAGAGAAAGTAAAAGAGAAAGTTGCAGACACTTAAAAATCAGACTTGTTAACTGGAGGTCACCAGCTCCATTCCTGCCCCAAAATAGCTCAGGGATGGGATTTTCCAATACCTTGAAAAGCAGGAATTCAGATTTGGGTTTAAGTTAATTTAGACAAATACATTTATGTACCTGAGGCTTCTTAAACAATGTATAGCATTACATGAATTTTTGGAAAAAGATAATGATTTAAGGATCTAGTGGGAACACGAAGGAGGACGTTTGAAACAGTGAAGGGTACCAAGGAAAACAGCCCGTGACCCAGAGGGAAACTGAGGCACCTGTGCCAACATGGCTCCTCACAGTGGGGATGCAGGGACCAGAGAGGTCGAAGGTCTCAGATTCCTGGAGCAAAGCAAGTCTATAGAGAGGTCACTTTTCTGCTACGGGGAGCCAAATTTCACAGCAGACAGGGTAGCAAGAAACTTAGGACCCCCGACGAGTGTAGGAGGCTGGTTGTGAAATGACTCCCAGCGATCCTCTTACCTGGCATTCATGGCCCCGTGTCATCTTCTCTGCCTAAGTGCAGGCTGGACCTAGGGACTCACTTCTAAGGCAGAGAATGTGATAATAGTGCAGGGCTGTCACCCATGGGATTAGGTTGTGAAAGACCGGGATTCTCTGTCTTGCTTACACCCGCTCTCTCTGGCAACTGGTCACTTTGATAAAGCCACAAGATGTGAGCTGCGACGGAGCAGGAAACAGAAGGAAGCCTCCCGTCCACAGCCAAGAAGGGACTAAGACCTCAGCTGAACAGCCCACAAGGAGTCGAATCCCACCCACAACCTCTGAGTGAACTCGGAAGCAGATCCTGTCCCGGTTTAACCTTGGCACGACTGTGCCCCCAACCCGACGCACAGTGCTCTATATACACTCCGTCCTATTGTTCCCATGAAATCAACTCACTTTGTATATACATTTATGTTAAAGAGGACTTATGAGTTCAGCGTGCCGAGTGTATCCCCCCCCAATATATTATGAAAGAAAACACAAAACTAAGGAAATACAGAGATTTACACACGTACGCCCGAGATCATCCTGTGAGCCGAGGGGTGTGAGGATCGCGCTTTAGCAGGCGACACAGAAAGGGAAAAGCCACATGGGGCCTCTCAGAACCCAGTCGTGTGGGGGCAGGAGGAGGCTTTGTTTGCTCAAGTGCATTTTGGCTGTGAGTACGAGAGTTGGAAGTGGTCACTAACGACTACAAATCCTCCAGCTGAATTTGCTTGTTTAATTAGGCTGTTCAAAGTCGGAGAAAAGACTTCGCGAAGTCCCAATCTGCTGACTACACGTAGGACTTTTGGAGAGCACAAACGTTTCGCCTTCGCCATGAAATTGACCCACACTAGAAGGGTTTTCGCTGTGCGTGGGCTCCCTTGGGGAGGGAATGGTGATACACTTAACACCATGATCCACTGATGAGTGAAACAAGCCCAGCAGGGCAGTTAGTGTTACAATAGCTGGGGACCAACATTTGCTCCTGGAGGGTGCCGCACTTCTTCTGTGCTTTCCCTGTGGCCTCCCACTCTTCAAATCTCTCTGCCTGCAACCAAAAAAGTTCTCTGCTTTTAAGAACTCATGAAATAAGATGGAGCCCACCTAGATAATCCAGGACCATCTCCCACTTCTAAGATTTAGAACCTCAAAATCTGCAAAGTCATTTTTGACATGTAACAACATATTTATAGGTTCAGAGGGTTTAGGGTATGGACATGTTGGGGGTAATTCTGCCTATTGCAGAGTGACACTGAAGTTTCACAACTTGTAGTGAGTTGTGGGCTCTGCCGCCCAAGCTGTTTTCGAACGCCTGGGCTCAAGCGATCCTCTCGCTTCAGCCTCCCAAAGCACCAGGATTACGGGCATGAGCCACTGCACCAAGGCCTCACTGCTCTTCTTATTGGTTGTCTTACTGCTGTTAAACTCTCATGAACTGCACTTACGGAATTCTCACATTTAGGGATCTGCAAAGGTCTGAGATTTATCCACTGTCAATGTCAAGAATCAGTTTTGTTATTTTTCATTTTGTCTTTATAAATCATATTTGTTGTCATTTGTCTAAAAAGTTATAATTCTCAATCAATCCTTATAATATTCTTTTGATGAGTGAAAAGTTTCAAGCAAAAGAATCCCATAAGTATGAATACAAAGTATCCATGGAGAGTATGTGTCACACATGTTACCTTCACTCCCTTCCCTTGCCCAAGACAGACATTGCTAATCAATCATGGCACTATTTCCCAGTAGACCAATAAGCAGCCCCAGAATCTCTCTTAAGTCAGAATTCTAGGAAGTCACTACCATTCAAGTGGAGCTAGCAGGAAATTTAATATTGGCAATTCAGAAAAAGCTGCTCAGGTAAACAGAACCATGTACTTTGGCCTGCCTTTTCTACTTGTATTTTTTTTTTTTTTTAATGTTAAAACCCCATAGATTACATATAGGACTTTCTGATAAGATGTTTTTACTTCTTAGTTGCTTAAACAAAAACAAAATACTTCTTGAAAACAACCAAAGAGAGAAAAAAAAAAAAAAAAAGCCAAAATCTTTTTACATATTTCAATCTTTCAGTATAACATCCTTGTAAGGTTCACAAGGGCTCAGCTCAGCCATAGATATGGAAGCTGGATCACTACTGATCTCTTCGGAGAACAAACATTCTTTTTGTTATGGGTGGGATAGTTTTGCAAGATTTTTCAGTAAAATTTTAAGTGGCTCTAAGCTTTATATGATAAAGCTTTATTATTAAATATCTGGCTATATTATGATGCTAGTTCTTCTACCTATTAAAGAATATTCCCTTTATTCTGTTGCAGTGTAAAATTATGCTGTGGCTCTCTAACTTTAGCATGGAGAGTTGCAAACATGATTGCTGTATTTCCTGTAATTCCAGCAACTGTTCATTATACATCAATGTTTGTAGCTTTTATGATGTCAAGACTGAGATCATACATTCAAAGGGATATCAATGTTCTTTCAAGATGTCTAAACTATACCATTTAGCCATTTACAGATTATCTAGAATCATGCAGCGGATTCAACAGAGTAGGATGCATTAATCTAAACTCATAGCAGATTATGACCACAGAAAGATGGAGTATTACTAATTACCATGACTAGCTTAACTTCATACTATCAAACAAATAAGCTGATGAAACCATGGTAACTCCAACTTCTACTAACAAAGGAATTCTTTATGTGTAATATATTAAAAATCAGCTACTCCAGGCTGTCTTCTCTCCCATCACCATTTGTTTTATAAGGTAACACCATAGTCTACTATCAGTGGGTCATTAAGCCACACTCATGTAAGTCAGTGTGAGTCTGAGGACCATTGAGCATGGTAAATTTGCCCTTCTGCATCAGAATTAAATAAACATCGACACTAAATAACACTGCAGCGTTCTTCCAAGATCTCTGGTGGAGTAGTTAATAGCCCTTGGAATGTCTCATTTCCTTTTTGACATGATGTGTTATAAACAGCCATCCATTTGGAGTGTTGTGCAAAACAGAATACAAGCTAGTTAAGTACGTAGCATTAAATTGTTGATCTTCTTTTCTCCTTTATCTTACCACTAGCCAATGTTTTTCAGAACTACTATTTTATACAAAGGGAGTCACAGATTTGCTCAATTTATAGATGGGTCATAAATGAGCCACCCATCAGAAGTTAACCGTATACACACACACACACACACACACACACACACATTATTTGGTCAACCAGTTGTTTTATAATTTTGTGACTTGGTTAACATTAGTGGCCAACAATAATAAATATGGCCATTTTATATAAAAATACAGGTTCTTTTGAAAAGTAAGAAAACTGGCAACACTAGACATGAATTTTGTAATGAGGCTAGAAAGAAGATACATACCCTTTCTGGTTCCTTACAGACCTGATAGTTTTCCTCCCTAGCCATGCCTCCCCAATCCAGTTAATGACTTTTACTCCTGCTTGTTACCTATACCTAGCCTAAGTCCTTGCTACTCTCAGTGTGGTCCAGGAATGAGTAGTGTCATCACCCAGGAGCTTGTTGAACATGCAGAATCCCGGACCCCATCCCAGAACTACTGAGTCGGACACTCCCCTCTTTGACAAGATCCCCAGGTGAATCATGTGCCCTTTAAAGTTAGAGAAGTGTTGGTAGACAATCAGGCTGGCTCAGGATAGAGGCCATATACTCAGTTTCTTTAGGGTTGTCTTGGCTTCCGCTGCCTTTGGCTTTTAGCCTCACTTCTACCTTCCACCTTGACTTACTTTGCTGCTTGAATTTAACACTTGCATTGATAGATTACAGTTGTCTGCAATGTCCCCTTGTTCTCTACAGACATTCACAGGACACCAATATCTAAGGGTGCAAAAACAAATATTTCTAATTAAAATTATAGAATCTCTTGCTTGCATGGGACATTGCAAAGGTCTTACAGCCACATGGGAATCCCTCCCCCCACACCCCACCAAAAGATATGTCTGTCTCCTAACCCCAGAACCTGTAAGTATGACCTTAATTGGAAAAGGTTCATTGCTGATGTAAATAAGTTAAGGATCTAGAGATGAGATCATCCTGAAAAGATCTGGGATGGCCCTAAATCCAACCACAAGTGTCCTTAAAAGAAACACAGAGGAAAGACATAAAGAGGAGAAGAAGGCTCTGCCAAGACAGAGACAGAGGTGCAGTGACGCAGCCACAAGCTAAGGAATGCCGGCAGCCATGAGAAGCTGGAAGAGGCCAGGAACAGAATCACCCTTAGAGCCTCTGGAGGGAGCACAGCACCGCTGACACTTTAATTTCAAACTTGCAGCCTCCAGGAGTGTTAAACAGTAAATTGCTGTCCTTAAAAGCCAACTAGTTTGTGGCGATTTGCTATGGCCACCACAGGAAACTAGTACAGTTCCCAAATCTTGTTGCCTGTCAGCATCACCTGGGTGGCATATGAATGGTGAAATCACCGTAGGCAGAGGGGAGGGCTGGGGCATTGAAATCACCAGGGAGATTCTTCGAAATGAGTTAGACATGGAGAATCCGAGGCACCAGACTTTACTGAATCAGAAACTGCATTTTAACAAGATCTCTAAGTGATTCATATGCATATTAAAGTTTGATATGCCTTTCAATTTCAATTGGCAAATTTGGCAGACTGTCTTCTTAACCCCATGTTTGTGTTCACCCGTATGTACAAAGTGTTCCTTCTCCTCTGTCTTGTCTATGAGATAATGTTAGTAGAAACACAAATTTCAGAAGAATTCAGAACAAAAGGACACTCAACTTCTAACTTAGTGGGTGAGGGCCTTTCCAACTCTTTAATATGACACCCCGAGAACAAAGCTAGATAATGCACCAGGTACCAGGCAAGATATTTGAAACCTGTGAACAAAAGCCAAGTCTGCTAATGCATTCATTTCCACTCACTATCACCACCTATGCAAAAGGAGTTTGTTTATTAAAACGTTTGTATTAAAAGGGGTTTCATCTGACAATTGAAAGCAACAAAGGTGCACACAATTGCTACTGGGAATTTAAATGTAAGAAATTCTCACCTAGGACTTGAAATAATAGCCTATTAAAATTACATTGAGAGTAGAGACTTATGCAAAAAGGATGATTAAAGAAAGTCCAGAGCCAGCGGAGGGGAGGAGGGATCATGAGGAAATAATGATTACATCTGCTGATCCTAAATTCAGAAACACCAACCCTACAAAGCAGTGCCTGCAATAAAAGGCTTCATTGTTTCCGGCTCTTCAACAAGCTGGTACTGCCCAGTTTCCAGGGATAACAGTGCATCTGGTAGCACAGGATGGGGGAAGAAGGGAGTTCCACACCATCTGCAGATTTTCATGCAATGCAGAAAAGAGGTAACAATGGGTGGATTAGAAAGTTTGGAAAACTCGAATAGCTCCCCTTCAAGAGAACATTTTTTGGCATTTTTGAAATCAAAATTTCCATGACGTATAGGGTAGAGGTCTTCTGATTTCACTTTATGGAGATACAGATGATACAAGTAAGAGAATTTAACAGGAGGCCCAGCCAGTTAGGTAATTGATGGCAAGATAGGGAAACAGAGGGCAAAACAATAAAGGTAAAAATGTGGAAAAAAAAATAGAATAGGATTTAATACTTTCATACCTACTACATGCAGTAAGCACACTTCATATTATCTCATTAATGCTTATAAAACAAGGTCAAAGTAGATAAATATTACCTATTTTGTACATGAGAAAATTGAGGCTCAGAGAGGTGTTGACCAGGTCATATAAATAGCAAATTGTGGAGAAAAATATAGATGAATAACTCATGTTTCAGGAGTTCACAGTATCAGACACTGTGGGTTAGAGTCGTTATTAATTTGTCATTGAGGTATTGAGCTAATAGCAATAGCAGAATTCAAGCACATTTGTTAGTGTTATTCAAAACATTCATAATGGCCTATATATTCTGTGTAAGAAACATTATTGGTTTAAATGAATGATAAAGTTATTACAGATTTTTTTAATCCCTAAGGTGCCCGGGAATGAGCATGAATCTAGAAACGTATAAATGGAGAGAGCTGCTAAAATTGGCAGAAGAAAATTATCTGTTCCACGTAAGTGAAGCTCTTTCATTTCTTCAACAGGTTGTATTGAATGACTATTTTTGGTCACATTTTGGGGCAGTAAAGATGCAAAGGCAAGTTAGACAAGGTCTACACTCTCAAGGGTTCCTTTTAGTCAGAGTGATTTGGACATTATAATTCAATGCGAAAAGAAAAGTGCTATAAAAGAGATAAGAAGCACAAAGAACAGGAGCCTGAGAAACAGAAAGAACCAATCCTAGCATTGTGTTCGAATACCTGGGGAATTCAGGCACCCAGAACAAGAGAAATTTATTCCATCTGTTAATAAAGCCAAACACCAAAGATTCTAAGGGAGGAACAAGCCAGGGAAAAGAACTGAGACTCTATGTGGGAATAATCTCACCCCTGTTCTGTACTCCTCCACTTCCAGTCTGAATACCATAAGTTCTTACCACTATTTGGTTAGCGGTTCCCTTTGGGCATGTAATAATCTTGGCTGTTACATATCAGCAGCTTTCTAATTGGTCTCTCTATATCCATTTTGGTCCAACTCCAACCTATTCACACTGCAGCCCCAAGTCTCTCTTCAAATTGTAAATCTGGTCAAGTCACCTGCCCTCTCATTGTTGTAAAACTTTAATGTTAACTCGTTGCTCTTAGAATAATAGGAAACTCTGGACAGCCTGAAAAGTCTACCCCTCTCATCAGCCCTGTCTCCCACTGCCCTCATCCCTTTCATCCTCCACCTGTCTTGACAGTTTTCCAATTCTGGGATCTGTGACAGGCTCTCCAATGCCAGAAGCCTTTGCATGTGCTGTTTCTTGACTACCAAGGTCTTCAAATAACCCAATCAGCAGGTGGACATCTTCTCATCCTGTATATTTCAATTGGGGATTGTGTGTTATCCTTAAAAAAAATTCTGTTCCCTTATTATAACAAGGTAGTAGAGCCCAGTATTCAAATATCAGTGTTTCTAAAGCCAGAAGACCTGGGTTCAAACCTCAGCTCTACCACTTACTAGCTGGGTGACTTTGATCTCAATTTGTTCATTGGTAAAGACTGGTAATAAAATTAGTGCCTGCGCCTAGAAGAATTGTAAAGTCAGATGAGATCATACATGCAAAGCATTTCCCATTGTATTTCTAATTTAGAATTTATTCTCTAACATTTAACATTTTTCTTTTACCAGGCTTCTTTCTCTCGATTCTTTTTCCTCCCTCTGTTAATGTTCTGCAGTTTTCCTGCAATATGTCCGCAGTGAATCTCATTTATGGATCTGCTCCTACTTGGAGTAAAATATTGGTTTAAGAGCTCATGTCTTGCTTCCATCCTACAAAAACAAAAAGTCAACTATTCTCTTTAAATATCGCTTCCTTACCATTCTCTCCATCCTCTTTTTCTGGAATTTTATCATTCATGTGGAGAAAAATACTGTGCCTCTCTGGAAAACTGTGCATGGTTTAGACCAGGAGTCAGCAGATATTTTCTGTAAAGGGCCAGACAGTAAACGCGTTAGGCTTTGTGGGTCATCCGGTCTCTGTTGCAACACAGACTGCTTGTGTGTGTGACGAGTGTGGCTATGTTCCAGAGAAACTTTTCAATATACAAAAACAAGCAACAGACTAGATTTGGCCCGATTCCATACTGTGCCAACCCCTGGTTTTGAACACACTCTCCTGGGTTATTTGAGTCTAGCCTTTCATTGCCTTTGAGCTGCTTTACCGCTCTATGAGCTGCAGAGAACTGAAGGCAATGAGAAGGAATTCTTGTCCATACACATAGAAAGCCCTGACCCATGGAGGCTCAATTCGCTTGCCCCTCAAGCTTGCATGGAAAAAGGCTGTTTTGTGTCACCTATTTGTAAATTCATTTCAATATTTCTTTACTCAATATAAATGTATTTTTGATTTCTTCGAGTTGCAACATTTTAGATTCCCTCATGAATAATGAGTTAAATCAAACCTTTAACATGTGTTCATTTTCCATCCTTGTGAGAATTATGATCTTTAGTATTATTATCCTTCAACATCAATGTGCTGGAATCTGTCTTCATGACACCTAACTGGTTTTTCATAGTTTTAAACCTCTTTGTTCTATATCATGGTGAATTCTTGGTATTATTATTGGCAATGCTAATTGCTTTTTTGATAATGTCTATTCAAAAATTAAGTCATTCACTGAATGCCTTATTTGAAGGATTATGCTTTTCATTTCTAACATTGCTACTTGATTTCCACATTTCTTATTTCTTTGCTGCTTGTTTTGTTTTACAGTCTCACATTCTTCCTTATGAATACAGTTTCTATGCATATGTCTTTGAATGTCTTCAATGTGCCATAACAAAGTAAGCTCCGCAGGGCAGGGCATCCCGAACAGTGCACGACACACGTCCCGCGCTCGATGAACCATTGCTGTCTTGCACTAGGTTTTTCCAGATGGGTCTAATTGTTCTAATTGTTTATTTTGCAGCTTCCTAGGCATTAAATAACTTCTTGTGTTTTGTTTACAAACCATTCTAACTTAGCACGTCTGCACTTATTGGACAAGCATACAAAAATTTTGAATGGAATGTGTTATTTTTGTTATTTTTCACTTTTCATTGGTGATCTCTCTCACACACACACCTACACCCCTTTTGTTTATGTCTCCTCCAGTCCTCCGAGTGCCCAATCTAGTATTGGCTCTTTCAATGGCATTTGAGATTCCAAGTATGTGGAGACAAAGAGGATGTCCCATATCCAGCCATTGAATCTGGGAAGATTTATCAAGTCTTGGTTTTAAGGCTGAGATTGCAGTCTCCTATTTCCCCAGGTCTTCAAGCTTTCTGAAATCATAAGCCCTGGCAGCAATATGTGGAGTTTCTTTTAGTTTTTTTCCCAGTGTGGTCTCTTCCCAGCTCTCTCCTCTAAGCAATGTGCATGGCTCTGGTGTCCTGCCTCCCACGCAGTATTTCTAGCCTGATGACCTGCAGGCACTGTCCTGCAAGCCAGGGCCGCCTCCCTCCATACCGGGAGCCCAGCACCAGATGTGCACCTTGTTTTCAAGACTAGCTATGGGTTTTTTTTTTTTTGGTATTTCTCATTTGACATTTCATCTCTCATTGCTATGTTTCTGAAACTGAGAGACCAAATCAAAGTATGCCGATACCAAAATATCTTGACCACAACTGTGTTTATTATTCACATTGTATAATGAGAGTCATTTAAATATTTAAAAATAAAATAAAATTTTGCACCCATATGTTGAATTTGACAGAAAAGTCAATTAGATACAGTACTTGGAAGGATATAAATAAATAAGAATGATTTAAAAAATATTTGAGGAATGGAGGTTGGTAATTAATTTAAAAATAGCCTCTAGGAAAGCTAATGAATACTGCACTGATATCCACAAACTGACAAAGACTTCCCAGCCACGTTCAAAATGCAATCTTAAAACATTAAATGTTACAAGATCACCCCTAAAATGAATTTTAACCCTTACATTTTTCCAGAAACTTCCAGTTCTAAAGATATATTCCCGAGCTATTCTGTCCACCACCTATTAAGAAGATAACATCTTAATTTGAAGGAGGTTCATGCAAAGAGACAGAAAATTGAGGGTTTAATGAGTTTGTAATGATTTCTTTGCAATAAACCTAGCACATCTGCATTACTAAGCATACGTATAAAGAGTAAAGTTTGAATTTGTTCCTTGGCGGCTGTGTAGAAATGGGACAAAGCAGACATTTGCCACAGTGATGTCCAAAGATGCCTGTGTACGCCTTGGTTTCTTCTCATCAGAACACAGGATCAATAGATACTGGAGATTTTAACGATGGGCAAGATCAACTAGATTGGCAGTAACCGAGGCAACTTTGACTCCCAGGAGATGCTTGGCAGTATCTAGAGACATATCTGGTTATCAAACCAGGGGAAGGATAAGCTGCTGGCCTCTAGGGGGTAGAGGTCAGGGTCGTTGCAAAACACCGTCCAATGCACAGGTCAGCCCCCATTACAGAAATTTATCTGGCCCAAAAAGTCAATAGGGCAAATGTTGAGAAAATGTGGGGCAGACTTTACAATCCCCATTTGAGAAGTGTTTAATACGTGTTATGTATAATCATATATATATGGATGACATGCATTTGTTTTAAGTTTTGTATGTACATAAAACATCACTATGTACATATGTGCAGAGTATTTTACCCTATAGGAAAACATAAGGTGTTATTAAATTTAGGGAATTTCCTGTCACGTGTCTTGGTTCTTTCCATAAGTGCTTCCTGTGTTCAAGATACTGTTCTGACTGAGCACTCCCTAATTAACTCACTGAACCTTCATGACACCCCCAGGTGGGTACTATTGTTGTCCCCATATTACACACGAGAGGACTAAGCTCTGGAGGGGCTCAGGGACTTCCCCGAGGCCACAGAATGAGTAAGTAGAGAATCCAGGATTCTCACCCTGTCTAGTGAATCACTTTGCAATGTGATCTGGCTGCTGACCCAATAAGATTATTAAGGGCCTTTTTGTTGGGAACCCAGTCATCTTCCATCTTGTGTTTTACAAATGGTAAACTCATGCACTAGTTTGCACTTAAGGAATGCTAAAGTCTGAATCATTAAGGAAACCTCAGCAGGGGAAAAAGGCACACATCAAAGCCACAGAGATGAATGCTAATGAGAAAAGTAAACATATAAAACTGCATTTTTTTTTCAAAAACAATTTCCAAGTCCCTACCAGGTGCTGCTGCAGATAAAGCAGGGTCACGGAAACATTTCCCTGCGTAAGATGAGCAGGAGGTTCACCGAGCCACAGTTTCAGCCTAGGGTGTTTCTTACAGCTAAACTGCGTGTTACGTTTGATTCATATTGGCTGGATTTCATCACAGGATCCTGGAATGCCCAGAAAACAAAAAAGGCAGACTCAGGCCGTGATCAGAAGAATTTTATTATCCAAGTTGCAACATGCAAATATCTTCTTTGCATTCTACTTTCTGCAAACACAGAGTGAACAAAATAAGTAGGAAAAAATGAGAAAAAAAGGAGTACGGTTCATGCTTCACAAAGTCCTGTAGGTTATTACCATGTTTTAAATTGTGAGTTGCAAACACAAGCTGTTCTTAAACAAGAACAAAAAGAAAAAGCAGATGGTTTCTTTTTACATCCTGTGAAACTTTTCCTGAATACAAGCGTATGTTCCCTTCTCCCCAGCTGGCATTCCCCATGCAAATGATCTGTTTATTTATTTATTTTTTTGTCATTTTGAGAAAAATTCTTAGTGCCCATCCTCCATCCCACTGTAAATGCCATAATACCTGGAAATAAGAGCAGGGAAAGGAAATCACCAAGTTATTTGATCAAAGTAAATCTTTGAAGTATTCTCATTGCGTAGAAGCATGTTTGAGTCTAAGGCAAATATCATGACCTTATTATCATTATTACTACTATTGTTTTAACATCATGTATGTTTTTCTCAGCAAACATTCTTGATAGTCAACTGTTTTTGCTATATGTTACGTAGTAGAAAGAATGCAAGATGTGCAGTTTAAAGACTTGCATTCAAATTCTTGCTCAGCCACTTACTAGATAACCTTGCACCTTTGGTAACATTAAGGTTTATTTAAAAATGCTTTTTTCTCTGTGATCCTCAGTTCTTTAATTTGCAAAAAAATGGAGACAGTAACATCTGCCTTTTCAAGGAGATTTTTAAGAGAAACGTACATAGATTACTGGAACAAGATTGACCCTCGATAAATGGTTGCTAATAACCATGATGAAATCTTGGCAAATGGTTCACTCACTTCTCAAAACTGTAATTCTTCCTTGGACCAACAGCATCAGCATCATTTGAGAGCTTGTAAGAAATACAGAATCGCAGACCTACTAAATTTGGTTCTGCATTTCACACAAGACCCCAGGTGATTCTTCATCACAGTTCAGTTTGAGAGACACTTGGACTAAACCTTGTTTGCCTCGTTCATATAAATAATACGAGCCCTGGCACTCGCTTCATAGGTTGAAAGATGAAATAAGACAGTGCATTGTGTGTACAGAGTCTCGTGACGTGCCTAGAACGTACTAAACTCTAAATAAATGGTAGTTATTATTGAGGTGGTGGTATTTTTCATTTTTTGGTATTATTAATCTGCAAATGTATATGAGGACCTGAGGAGCCTTGAATAGTCTTCAGTTTCACTCACTTATCTGCATTGTTTTAAAACAATTTCCCACAGATGTTAATTGCCATCCTGGCTTAGATGATTAGTGATCACGTTTGTTTCACAGCAGACTTTAGCCAAAAGTCTCTCTAGTTACTACTTCAGTTCCTGTGCCTTACGAGATATAGAAAAGAGAATTCACTGTCTCTGAACAGTTTTGTTTTATAGCCAGATACATCTATTAAGATCAAAAGCTCTACTTGCTGCAGCATTAGTTATCTATGGCTATATAAAAAGTTACTCCAAACACAGTGGTTTAAAACAAACAAACAAAAAAAATTAAGTCATGCAGTTCCTGGAGGTCACGTATTCTGGAGCAGCCTGAGTGGGTGGCTCTGGCGTGGAGTCCTGTCTGAGGTGTAGGCAGATCGTTGGCCGGGCCGTGCTCATCATCAGCAGGCTTGACCGCAGCTGGGAGATCAGCTTCCAGGGTGGTTCACTCACAGCGCTATTGGCTTCAACAGGCAACCAGAGAGACCACGGGGAGGTGGAAGAGAGAGAAGCCACAGTGTCCCTTATAACCTAATCTCACAAGTGACACACCACCATTTCCAGTGGCTTTTATGTGTCGTACACATCAAGCCTGGTATAGTGTGGGGAGGGACTTCCCAAGAGTGTGAATACCAGGAACCAGAGGTCTCTGGGGACCATCCCCGAAGTCGGCAGCTACAGTCCGTGGCCCAGTAATTTCTATTAAAGTGATGAATGTAATGAGGGAGGATGGAGAACAATACAACCTTCCACCTGAATGCACAGTCCCACCATTAATTTAACATCCAGCTCAACTTCTTTCTCTTCTGAGAAGCTTCCCTGACGAGGTGTATTTTCAACCGTCTCCTTCTCATAGATGTTGACAGCATGTTCATGCCCCACTACTATAAAAATGTCATTTTACTCAATTTTTATTTCATAAATGCTAGTCAGCTTAAGGGCAAAAGTTGGATTCTTTAAAATTCCTAGTATGTGCTAGGTACATAGTAGGCACTGATAATAATTACATTTTAAATGATTAAAAAGTCTAGATACCGAATTTTGTTGGATTAACTAATCGGCTTATTCAGGTTCTATAGAACAGTGCGGGCAGAACACGTGAACACTGGCAATTTTCATTTTATTGGTCTCACCAATAATCCCATGGAATCACTTTTAGGAAACTAGGTCTTAAAAAGTATGTTCTAGACATAATATTATAGTAAAATCTCAGTTTACAAGAATCCAACTAATCGTATTCATCAATTAAAAATAGAAACAGAATCTAGAATAAGTTTACCTCAAAAATTCATGTTTAGAAAAAAAATATATACACAAGAGAAAAAAAATGAAATTCGGTTATTTTTTCCAAAAATGGGCCACCAGGATATGTTGGAGTCGGTGTAAAGTCAGCCTCGATTCTTTGACTTTCCAAATGCATAGCCCAAAGTTTCTTTTTTAAATTGTCTTGAAGCTCTCCAGAACCCTTAGTCACTATAATTGTCCTGTCCATTATACGCAAGATAATATAATATGCCACCCACACTGAACTCTGCACATCTCCATTTGAAGGCCTGGGCCTTGCCTCTCCACCTTTGTCAAGGCATCCTTCCCCTCCTTAGAATGTTCAAGCCACCTGCATAGCTTGCTCCTTCCCCTACCTAAGAACTTGGCTCAAATGGAACTTTCTTAATGAGGCTCTTCCTGATGATATTGTATACAGCAATCAGCATTTACCTGCAGCACTGTTGGTTCCCCTTAACTATGCCTCAATTTTTTTTTGTCCTAGTCCATATCACCTTCTAAAAAAAGCATAATTTACTAATTATCATGGTTATTGCCTTTCTGTCTAGAGTGTCAGCTCCCTCAAAATAAGGACTGTTGTGTGTTTTGTTTCCTAGTGTATCTTAAGTGCCTGGAAGATATCAGATACTTAGCATGGATTTTTTGAGTAAATGAATGGATTGGAGTAATATTGTCCACAACGAAATTTGAAACAAAAAAATCCTTTTCTGGTGAATCTTGAGCTAACTAGATATTTCAGCAAAGACTACTTTCCCAAGGATTCTAATTGTGGCATATCTTTTTACATTAAGCAGTTACAAACCACTGTGCAAATGTATTATTATATATAGATAAAATCTAATGTGCATAATTTTACTGTAAACATTTTCAAAATTCATTAAAGCTACAAAAGTTGGTAGACTTTTAGTCAATTCACTTAAAATCACTTTCAACTCACTCAAGCAACTAGTTTGATTGACTTGAGTTCAATGATTGAAATAAACATTTAACAGAATTGATGCACGAACATTTCTTTCATTATAGAAGTACGTGAACTGTTCCAAAGGTCTAAGTAATGATATTTTCTTTTTAACGTTACCTCTAAGTGTTAATATAACTGATATCTGCCTTCTAGATTAGAACATATGCTGAGAATTTACTACTTTTTGTTCTCAAAATGGCAATTTCATGAGAGGTTAAAGTCAATATATTTTGAAAAGAAATGACATTATAGTAATAATGTAACTTTGCAATCAAATATTAATGTTTTATAAATGTTTATTGAGCTTTTAAATTAAATAAATTCCATGCATGGGCAAAGTAAACTACATATATTCTGCCACAGAAGAAATGGTAAATCAAATATCTGGCTATTTAACAACAGTTCTTTATTTTCAACACTTCTGATGTCCTCATTCCCAAATTAATCCCTAGAACATAGTTTAAAGTCCAGAAAAAAAGCAAAAGTGAAATAAAATACTCTTATGACATAAAGACTTGTGTTATGGTTGTGTAATTATCAGAGTCCAGAATTTACAAATTATATCTCATAGTGATGTTTAACTTGCTTTACTAAACTTTCATTCATGTAAAAGCTTAATTATCCCCAAGTGACATTCTTCTCTTTGAAAGATCATATTTAAGTACTTACATTAAAATTCTAAACTTTCTTCATCTAGCACAAGCAACATACATACAATTAAGGGAACTATATTAAAAGGCCTATGGATCCCAATAGCTGACATATTGTTCTAATAATTTATAGCAAATTGGTGCAGAACTCGTTTGACTGCCACTTCTTGGATGGCCCCTTACTTTGCCTGTCATTAAGTAGGGAAGAAGCAAGCCAGTATTCTGTAATACATATTTTTTTTTAAAAAATGATTGAGTAGATAGAAGTCCCAAAGAATCTACTACTATAAAGCAAGTCCCTGACAAATGTATTATAGTAAAAATAATACAATAGTGGAAGGTATGACCAATAGCATAGAACTCTTGCACCATTAATTCAGTTCAGCAAATATTTTGGAGAGCCTACCAATTCAATTTCAGTGTTAAGAGCCTTTCTTACTGAATTAATGTTGTGAATTTGTTACAGTGTTGTTTGCAGAAATGGTAAATCTATTATAAATGATATTGACTCTGATATGATCATCATCTACACATCCACTAATGATATAGGGAGTAATGGTGATGTTATAAGAAAAACATTTTCAAGGAGGCCAGATTGAGAGCATGGTAGACAGACTTATAATATGGCTACAGTGATCCTACATCCTGGTGTTCACACCCTTGTAGTATAATTGTCTTCCCCGAGTGTGTGTAGAACCCATGACTTACTTCTAACTAATAAAATGCAGGTGTCCCTTGAACAACATGGAGGGCAGGGACACTGACCCCTCCCATACAGTCAAAAATCCATGTATAACTTTTGACTCCCCCCCAAACTTAATTACTAATAGCCTACTATTGACTAGAAGTTTTGCCAATAACAGTCAATGAACCCATATTTTGTATGGTATATGTATGTACCTTATTCTTACAATAAAGTAAGCAATAGAAAAGAAAATGTTAAGAAAATCATAAGGAAGAAAAATATATTTACTGTTCATTAAATGGAAATGGATCAGCATATAAGGTCTTCATCCTCATTGTCTTCATGTTAAGTAAATTGAGGATGAGGAGGAGGAGGGGTTGTTCTTGTGTCTCAGGAGTGGCAGAAGCAGAAGAAATCCATGTGTCATTGGACCCATACAGTTCAAATCCGTGTTGTTCAACAGTCAACTGTATAGCAAAGGTGATGGGAAATCACTGTGTGATTAAGTTATCAAATAATGACTTTCATCTTGTTAATAGACTGTCTTTACTGCTGGCTCTAATGAAGCAAGCTATCATGTCAAAAAGGCCCCAATGGTAAAGAACTAAGGGTGACTTTCAGTCACCAGGCAGAAAGAACATGATGACTTCAGTCCAATGACCCCTGAGGAACTGAATCCATCCACCAACCACTGAGTGAGCTTAAAGTGGATCCTTCTCTGTCGAGTCTTCAGATGAGACCCCAGCTCTCACTGACTCCCTCGCTGAAGCTTTGCCAGAAACCCCGACTCAGAGAACCCAGCCAGGCCTACCCGAACCACAGAATCTGTCAGACAGTAAATGTTTGTTGTTTAAGCTGCAATTTTTTAAGCAGCAACAAGTAACGAGCCCAGAGAGTGACCTTTGAAAGAACCCCTTGAAAAATATATTCTCATTCACTAAAACAAAACAAAAAATAGCACACAAAAAAAAGACCACTTTTTGGGATGAGACAAAGTACTTTGTTCCCTCATTTCACTGCAGTGTTGCCAACTTTGTTTCACCCCATGGAGGACACAAAGACATTCAACAAAAGAAATAGAATCCTACCATAGATTATAGTTTTATGGAAAAAAGTTACAAAAAATTATAAAGGAAAAAATGTCTCAAAGTATAATGACCATTACTTACAATTAAATACACTTAGCTTTGTAAGAAACTTATCACATGGTCTTTTTTTTTTTTTTTTCCTCTAATCCTGCTGTAAAGCAGTGTAAATTTTGGTACATAAACGGACTAATTTTATGAACTGGCTTAGCCTGTATAGCTCTATATGCAACAAGAAGCAATAAAAAATTTGTTTCTTCCGTCTGACATCACCAACGCCAGATCAGAATAAGATCTACCTTATCTTTCAGTTGTATCTATTAATAATTTTATTTTTGCTGAATGAACTGTGGTTGGAATGACAAGGTAAAATATAAGATTATCAGTTAAATTTGAATTTCAGATGAATAATTAGTAATTTTTTTCAGTATAAGCATATCCTCATCATAGGATAAGTATTGCACCACCAAATGTGCATGCTTATGTTAAAAAATTACTCACTACTTATCTAAAATTCAAATTTAATTGGGGGTCCTATATTTTTATTTACCAAAACTGGCAACTCTAGCTGTGGATTGAGCCACTCAGGAAAAGTAAAGGCTAGCTGAAATAAATATTACTTGAGCTTAAGCTGCAGTTTAAGATTTATTTTATTTTTTTGAGACAGAGTCTCACTCTGTTGCCTGGGCTAGAGTGCCGTGGTGTCAACCTAGCTCAACAGCAACCTCAAACTCCTGGGCTGAAGCAATCCTTCTGCCTCAGCCTCCGGAGTAGCTGGGACTACAGGCATGCGCCACCATGCCCGGCTAATAGAAGTAAAGATTTTGTGTGTGAAGGCGAGGAGGGTCTTCCCCCTTGGGGCTTATTTACACATCTGTAGAAATCGCCTCTATAGGAAACACACTCAGAACTCGCTTATCAAGAGTCACATCTCCAATGGAGACATATTCTCTCCTCAGTAGTCTAAATTCTTCACCTGGGCACCTGAAGTCACAAAATACAGTGACCTCATCTTTCTTGCCAATAGACCAACATCTGAATCCGTTGAACAACAGCTCAACTGTCAGTGTTTTTCTGTCATCCTCTCGAGTCCTTTCTTCAACCCATAATTTTCCATGCCACCCACACATCCGTACTTTCTTGGGGGGAGTCAATGGATTTCCCATGCATTAATCAGATTTTCATCTGAAATGGGGGGGGAAGTGGGGTTATCCATTGAAAATTTTTAGGTATTTGAAGATACAGGTATATAAAACCTGAAATTTGAATTGAAATCTCGTTGTATTAAGATAATTATTAGTAAAGGTGTTAAAGTCATAATAACCACAAAGTGATACTTTTGCATTATTCAAAAAAATTGAGAAAATTTAAAAGAGTAACGGTATTCTTGTATACAATTCAAGATTGTTGTGTCCCTTTACTATCTAAAATCACCTCTATTTCATGGTTGGTCTAACCCTCTATGAAACACGGTCTAGCCCAATACCCTTATTCTACAAATGAGAAAACAGAGGCTGAGAGGTAACGAGAACCTGGCCAAGTTCTAAGACAGATTGACCACTTCAGAGCAGGTGCTTTCTCTTCACTATTCTACCGTCCACCATCTAAGGAAGACAAGGGCCCAGGTGACATGGCTATATTGTCAGCGCAGAAATTACAGTATGGGCCAGATAGATGCATTCCCTAAAATCACCAAGGGAGTCAGACAGGTCAGAGCTGGAAGGAGCAGCTGAGGCCAAACTCTCTTGCTTTATGAATAACAGAACCCATGTCCAACAAAGAGAAAACAGCTCCCCCAAATCCACAGATGAAGCTGCAAAACTGAAGCCCCAGATCTCATTTCGACTGGGCCACGATGCCTCGTGAAAGACATGCTGAATAATTCCCACCGTCGTCTGTCTCTATGCTGTCCCAGCCAGTTCTACTAGAGCCGAGTTTACAGAAGAGCCTCAGTTTCCCTGTGTCAGGATCACTGCGGTGCTCGTTAGAGGAGCAGAATGCCAAGGGGCAGGGTCCTTCCACCTGCATTGTAAACAAGGCTACATCTGATGCGTACTCAAACTTGGTGACCACTGCCCCAGGCATAACTGAGCCTGTTATTCACTCTTCTATTAACTATTTTCTGAGACCTTGGTATGAGGTGAACCATGCTGAGCACTGCGGCAAACAGACGTGTAAAAGAACCTCTAGCACTACAAAAACTCCTTCTGGGTTTGGACTGTACATGCATCAACAGGATTACTTTTTAAATCTTAAAAAAAAAAAAAAAAATGAAGTATGCATGTGGGTGTGTGTCTGTGTGTGTACCAAAACATTAAGTTGTATTACAACACTTCTGGTAACAAAGTCACCAAATTTTACCTGGAAGAGCTATTTATTGTAAAGGATGCTGAATATTTACAGACCCAAGGCTGAAAATCAGTTGAGCCTCAGAGACACCCAGAAAGAGGGCCTCAAATACCATGAAAGCTCTCTCTCCGTTACTTATTCAGATCTTTCTGCAGGTATCTGCCTTATTCCCCTCCTCTTCCCTCCCCTGACAATGTGGGGCAGCTCCAGAGACTTTCCATTCATTTCACTTACTCACCCTCATCCTCCCAACCCTCCCATGCACACACTGACCTGCCTATTTTTCAAATGCATTGAACCCTTTCCTGCCACAGGTCCTCTGCAATGGCTATGCCCCCTGCCTGGCATGTACTTCACATAACAGCTGCTTTCTCCATCATTATAACTCAGTTCAAATAGTAACTCCTAAGAGAGGACTTCCCTAGGTATGTACTAAATACAATCAGTGGCTCACAGAACCCCTGAATATTTAACAATCAACTCTCATTTAATGACTCATTTTATTCCATTGCTTATTTTTTCTTTATAGAATGTTTCCCAATCTGAAAGCATCTTATTTTATCTACTAGTTTACTCTTGTAACTCCCGTCTTCTCACACCGAAATGTGAGTTCCATGCAGCAGTGGGCTGCTGCCCACTCATACAGGCTCACGAGACCCGATTGTCAAATATGCAGGAATTTTATGAGCTTGTTATTATGCTTGAAGCTTCAACCTGGCTGTGGCAGGAATAGCGACATCGTGGAAACTGGCAAATGACACAAGTCGGGACTTTTTGTTTTTTAATTTTTTCCTGCGAACTTGTCCACCAGCACACCACTGGCTCCATGAAAGCAGAGATCTTCCTCCCTTTCACACTGTCAGCACTTAGATGTACTCAACAAAAAATTGTTAGATGAACACGTGCATACTTTTTATTACTTTAGACAATGTCTTTTTGTCCCAAATAGAAAATGTATAGGAAAATGATTCATTTGCCCAACGAGAATAAGGTGCTCATGCTGGAACAATTAGACTATTCACAAAGGTAGTTGTAACCAGACACTAGGCCATGCATGGCTAGCTGTGGTGATGGGGGCAAAGGTACTAGTTCCAGAAAAGACACTAGGTAAAACAAAAATCTCCACTGGACCAGGATGTTCTCCAGGCTGAGATGAAGTTGTATTCAACTTTGTGGTCCCTCCATTAGCCAGCACAATTTAGTGAGAATTAATATTTATATAGATTAAAATATAATTGTATCTTATCATGGTGGAGTATTATACTTTTACACTACGGATAAACAATAGAATTCAGAACCTTATTCAAAGGCTTCCCTCACTGGCCAGCAAGTTCTTGCATAATAATGACTCAGGCATAGAGGGAGATGCCATTTGAAACCTTTCTTGTAAGCTTTGCTAACTTTATTCAAAGAAACCAGTAAAAGTGAATCTGGGGACACTCATCTGTTGCCTAAACCATTAGGAGAACCCCTCAGGCCAAATTCAATATGCATGCTCACTATGCTCCGATCTGTGCTAAACAGACCACATATTGAACTCCCTAATGAAAATAATGAGCCATTTTTGACAAATAACCCCATTTTTAATTTTGCCCTTGTCCAAATATGTAGTAATAACAAGGGTGATGCAGAGCCCCTTTATAATTCTACCCCTTAGGTAAGGGATTTGGAAGCGTAGTTAAAATCCAATTCTCTCTTTCTTTCAAAGAGTATAATCAAAGTGCTGTGTCTCTAAGTGGCTGCTTTACTGCCTGCCAGAATATGTTATTTGCCTTTCTCTCCAAAAAGGCTTTCCAGCAAGTGCTCTTGGTGAGATGATCTTGACAAAGTTTTGGAGAGAAGAGTGATGCTCCAACATATAACAGTCTGAGACTAAGCGGCCATGCCGCATTCATAGCTGCTCTCCACGCTCGTCACGAACCTGGAGCTGATTAAATAGAGGTAACTTTTCTCCTCTTTGTCCATTGATCGCTCTCCAGGCTTGGCCCATAAGCAGCTTTTTCTGTGAATTGTGGTCCACTGGAAAAATCCGTTAACATAAAGATATTTGAAAGTTTTTCTCTTCCGTGGTCCCGGAGCAGGTGGAAGCACTTCACAGCAATGACAGCATCTTGGAAGGACAGTTTTTCTGAAATTAGCCTGCAATAAACTGCCTGCCAAAGACAGAGGTCAGGTAGGCACGACTTGCAGATGCCCCCAGTCACCTCTCGGGCCCCTGAAGATTAGCAATCTCTCTCCTGGTCCCGGGGCAGTAGACACTTGTCATTAACTACATTTTCTGGAACATATCTGGCAGGCAGGGATCATTTTAGGAGGGCGCTATAAATTTTGACTCAGAGAAAAGAGAATCACAATGTTCAATTACTGGTAAAGTTTGGTAGGTGATAGTAAGTCAACTTCTTGGACTTTATTTCCTAGATTGAGAGAAAACTTGCTCTGAATAAAGGCTTAAAATCCAGTACAAAGTCAAATGCAAAAATAATGATGCCTAAAAGTTGTATTCTCTTAGGACCCCCTTAGACAAAGGAGAGGGTCTTCTGGCCAGAAACTGACTATTTGTTAATAATTTCCTTCTCCATCTCTTGTGTTTCTTAGCCGTTTATTTTTCCAATAAGGACAAAAGGCATCTAAGGGAACTTCAGTTTAGCAGAGCTGCTACTTGACCCAGATGGTGAGGATCCCAGGATACAGCAGCTGGGGGAAAGGGAAGGTTGGAGATGTTCCCGCTCCGGTAAACAGAGTCACCACAGATCTTAGGCTTTATCCTTGGGCCAAGCCCAACCCGCTCCATTCTACCCTCACTGAATGACACGCTCTCCTGTGGCAGCAATCAGCAAAGAATACACAGAGCCCTCAAACCTCACTGCACATTTAGAATCACCCGAGAACTTCGAAGAATTAACCAAAACTGAGCCCCAGATCCCAGGGGTTTCTATTTAATTGGTCTGGGGTTGGACTAGGCAACAATATTAAAGTGCCGCAGAGCAAGCACTTTCAAGATGATCAGAACAGGAAGAACCTTTCGACTCACAGAGGCTCACGTTCCAGGGAGGGGTGTCCACTCATGCTGGCACTGAATTTGGGCACATTTCCCAAGAGACAGGATAAGAGATTCCAACTCACCCATGAGGTCAGAGACACATTCAGTCAAGGAGAGAAGATTCAAATGCCCACAGGAACAAATAAGTGAGTGACAAAGCCCTGCTGGGGACCCTGGTAAGAACCTGTTCCTTGTTCAAAGAGACAGATACGCCTCAGGCAGTGGTGCCAGGAGGAAATTTGCCAGGTTGTCCAATTTTTAGGAGAAGCTGAGAATTTCTCTATGAAATCTTTTGATTTCCTAAACATCTGCCACAAACATAAAACTTTGACATATTGCCTAAAGTTCTAACCAATGAGATATGACAGAAACATGTCCATGTGAAAGTACTCTCGTACCTTATGGTGACTTAGCTCAAGCTATGAGCACGGAGAGAAACAGAACTGTGTGGGATAACAGCAGAGGGAAGCTTGCTGAGGGGCGTTGGGAAGCCAGGGGGCGGCATGTGAGCGCTCGGTGCCAGAGGGACAGGCGGAGGTGCGATTAACAGAGTAGAGAGAAAGAAAGAATGACGACCCCGGCTACAAAAATAAACCTAAGGCACCCCTGGCCTTCCTGGCATTTATATCTTTGAGGGAAAGACGATGAGCAAACACATATGTATCGAGTGACAGTAAGTGATTTGGAGGACAAAGTAGATAGAGTGAGGCTCCAGGTACTGGAGGCTATGTCCTTACAGAGGGTGGTTCTGGAAGGAAAGGAGGGAGCAAGCCTCTGGGAGTACTGGAGAAGGATGGTTCCAGGCAGAGGGAAGAGGAGGTGCAAAGGCCCCGAGGTAGGAGCAGTATGACTGAGCTGGAGCACAGATGCCAGCCCGGTGGGAGCAGAGCACGAGACGGACAAGCAATGGGGTGTCAAGTTGGGACAGAGATGGATGGGGCTCTGCGAGTCACCACACAGGCATGAGCCTTTACCCCGAGTGAAAAGGACAAGCGTTGGGGGGCTTGGAAACAGCAGTCACATGATCTGACATACTTCTATTAAGTGCAGTTATCAAGAGAGTGGAACAACAAGCACCACATGTACTCACCATCAAATTGGCATTAATTGATCAACATTTAGGTGCATATATGGAAGTAACAGGTGTCAGGCAGGTGGGAGGGAGAGGAGGAGATGGGTATATTCACACCTAATGGGTGCAGTGCACACCACCTGGGGGATGGACATGCTTGAAGCTCTGAGTCAGGTAGGGCAAAGGAAATATGTAACCTAAACATTTGCACCCCCATAATGTTCTGAAATAAAAAAAATTTTTTTTTTTTTTAAAGATCACTCTACATTGAGAACTATCATGTTGAGAACATGCCATAGTGAGGACAATGGTAACAGCTCCAAGCCTTGCTAAGGGATATGCAGTAATCCATGCAACATAAGGTCTCCAAAGTCAAATCAGATTTCTGCTGGCAGAATAGTGGGAAATGCAGGATAGGGAGTCAAAAACAGCAGATGTCCAACACAGGCTTAACTGTCTCCATTAAACCAGGCAATTAATGCTTGCTTCCAGTCACATCAAACTAAGAGCCGAAGCGAGTGTTTCATTCTCAGCCAGCCCCATCTGAAGGGAAGGGAATCCCTCCACTCATGTTGCAAGGGTGTAGAGGGTCGTGGAAGTCAGGATGGCAAAAAGAGAACGATGGCTTTTCCTTCGTAAACAGCCAGTAAATGTTTGAGTTATGGATAACAATTAAGTCCTAATTGGCAATAATGTAAACCTCTTCTGAATGGATGTGGTAAATATTGAAACAAACGAGCTGCTATTTTTCAGACCTGGATGGCAGTCAGTCAAAATGAAAAGCTAATTTCAGCCTTGGAGGCAAACTCTGTATTTTAATCAAGTGTGACAGAGTGGGAACAATAAATTGGCATTTAAGGTGAGGGGCTATTTACTTCCCTGCTGCAATCCTTGTGATGATAAGTTGCACTGCCCCTTGCAAAATGAAAGCAAGCTATGGCTTTGATCCAGCACATAAACGTCTGGGGAGCTGGCCAGGGGCAGAGTTCAAAGGCAGCTAAAAGCCAAAGGCAAATGGTCCACCTTCCCAGGTGTCCACTGCTGTGAGGATGCCTTGTGCTATTTGGTTGTCCTCACAGTAACTGGCCAATGTAATTAATCAGAAGTTTATACTGAGAATTATGAAAATAAAGGGGTATGCGAGTGTGTGTATAAGTCTTCTTTGTTACACTGCAAACCAGCATCCAAATCCAATTATCAAGGATCTAAAATATTGATTTAGTAATTTATTCAAAAATTATTAACTAGGTTCCATCACGTCCAAAGGCACTGCATAGGCTCCAGGGAATTGTCAGCAAACAAAACTTACAAACCTTCTCTCACATCACTTACAATGTAGTGAAAACAATAACAGTTAAAACTTTAAGTTTTATGCTGGGGAGCTGGACTGTTCTAAGTGTGCTATGTGCATTGACACGTGTGTTCATTATCACCCTAAGGATTAACTACTTTTACTATCTCCAATTGACAGTTGGGAATTGTAAGGCACAGAGAGGTTGAGTTACGTGGCCAAGATCACACAGCTATGGCTGCTGGGTACAAGAGTAAGTCAGGCAATGACCCCATCCTTGTCAAGCTTCAAGTCTAGAGGGGATGCAAGCATGAAGCAAAGAATTACAAGCATTTTTCAACTGTTCACAAAGGAAATGCATGGAATTGGGGCAAGAGAAGGTAATAAGACCCAACCTAGCTTGATTTTTTTTTATTATAGCAATAAAACTTGTATTATGGCCTTTCATAAAAATGCATCTGTTTTCCCGCAAACATGTCTGGCTGACTTGAGGACAATAGTTGGTTTTGCTCTTTGCTAAAACCAGCAGTCTGGAATCCCAATTCTCTTTCTCCGTATTCATTTTAACCTCCCTCTCCCATATTCTATTAAGGGCATGCTGAACACGGAAGGGTGAGGTGAATATTTTCTAAAACATTAAACTTTCTGAATCAAATGGTGTATATAATTTATATATGCAATGTTCTGAAGACTTCATATCTTCTGTGAGTCTGTCTCCATATAAATTATTTATATGTTTTAATATTTCAATAAAGCCAGTAGGGTTCATGTTACTCTGAATCCCTCATTCTAACACTCAGGAAAGAAAATCAGCTTGTAAAATATTTACTTTATTAATCTTAACATATTGAGGGTATTTTATTAATTGTACAGGGTAAAAAAATGAAAAGTAAAAGAAAACTCTTTCCATCCCTAGTCTCCAGTGCTCACCAGGTGACACGGTGCTGTGTTCTTGTATAACCGCTGCTGATTCTCCAGAGGTGAAGATGTAGAGAATTAGACAACAAAAATGCCGACTTCCTAAATAAGCTTCGCTAATTCCCTGACAATGAAATTGTGAGCTTTCTCACTTTGGTGGGGACAATCACAACACAACACAAGTTCCAAATTTCCAGATCACATTCTCAAAAGGTGTTTGCAGATGGTTAAGTTCCACTCAGAAAGTATAAAGCCCTGGAGGAGCTTATTTAGTCATGTCACTAAAGCATTTGGCAAGTCATTCATCCTCTGATCCTCAATTTCCTGCACTGTTAATGGGAATAACTGTATCCATCGCACAAGGCTGATACAAGAGTTCAGTTAGTCAACATGTGACCTAGAACAGTACCTAGCAGAAAGTAATTTGTATGTACACATAAGCTGCTATGTTGTTGCTATGTATTCATACATTTCACATGTATTTTTTTTTGACACCACTCTACTCTCTAACTATGAACCATACAGCAATAAAGACCAGGTCTTTATTCATTGCCATATACTCTTATAGAGAAAGCAAACAATGAATAGATGATTTCAGCTCTGGTTAACGGCTATGAATAATTAACAAGATTAATGGAAAAGGATGCCTCCTTAGGCATCAGGAGAATTGGAAACTCCTCTCTGTGGAGGTGACATTGGAGGCGAGACCTGAATGGTGGACAAAGTCCTGGCTGGGAGAAAAATGGGAAAGCAGCGTTCTACACGGAGAACAGCAAAGGCAAAAATCTGGCCCTGAAATACATTAGCTCGTTTGAAGAGCAGAGAATCTCACCGAACTGGGGGAGAAGGTTTAGTGAGGAGTGCCCACAGCTGAACAGGAACCAGGGCCAGCCATGAGGACTGGTGAGAAGTTGGCTTCTCTGCCAAGCGTGCCGGGAAGCGACTGGAACCTTACGGGCTTGAAAATAACACCCTTTAACCCACATCTTAAAAGACAACTCTGGCTGTCTCAGCTATTTGTGCAGGTCACCAGACGTGGACACACCTTGCCCACACACAGAGGGGAGAAAGACTGAGGGACTTACAGAGAACGTAAATCTCACATGTGTCAGAGCCGGAGGGGACCTCCAGAGGATGAAGTCCCACACCTTCATTTCACAGAGAAGGAAACAGCGTATCTGCCCAATACATCACGGCTCAGACTTGAGAAAAACTCCGATGGCTTTGCAAGTGCAGGTGCTGAATAAATGCAAGACAAGGCCCGAAAGCACAAGCTGCACCTGCGTTCCAGCAACAGGAACCTTGCTAGGTTCTTTATTGCCTTGCAAAACAAATGGGCTCCCGATTTTCCCAAATCATCCTGAGAATATACCTCAATCCCTCATCCTCAATACTCAATGCCAAGTGAGGTCTTCATACACACGCTTTGTGCAGGGATCCACTTGAAAACAGGTGTAGGAAAAGAAGAGAAAAATGAATTGGGGACCATGCTTCCCAGGTAGGTCTAGTGCTTTAGGGACCCAGCCCTCACGAGGCAAGTTCGCATGCACGTTCTGGCTGCGTTTGGGCAGCGGGTGCTAATGCTATGGCAGGCCTTCGTTAGGAAGGGCATCGAAGGAAAAGAAAAAAATAAATAAAAGTGCACACCGGCGTTCTGCTGCTGCACTGCACCTTAGAAACCTAAGCTCAGCAGATGGGAGTTAAACAGAAGTGTGCTGGTTGCCTGAAGCGTGTCTTAATTTGTTACATGGTTCCATTTGTTTCTCTTTTTAATGGTTCACTTAGACAAACTTGGGACTGGGGATGGGGGGAGGGGGAGTCAATCTTTGAAGATGCTCAAACTCTTCTGAAAATAATTTTGAATTAAGGTATCTAGACAGAAATGAGTTTGGGGTGGATTTTACTATTAAATTTACACCATCTAGAAGATTGAATAAATCCAGTGCTGGAGTGTCCAGTAGAAAGATTAAGTACATGGTTGGGTTACCAACAAAGCCAGGGGCGTTTATTTATTTTTTTTTTGTAATAAACATCTTGCAGTGTTAAAAAGTCTAAGTAATTGTGAGGGAAAACAAATTTGTCAGACACCTATTCATGCTTGTATTACTGATTTAAACTTCACATGAAATAGGAAGTTAGGTCATAACCTTTCTAATACCAAGGGCTTCTAAAGGGCTTAATCTGTAAGGATTGTCATAAGGAGTCAAGAAGATGACGTGGTGCCTTGGTCTCCTCCAAAGACCATAGTTGATAAATGTTAACACTTGTCCTTTTTTTCTGCCCTTCCTCCAAGCTCACTCCACCTATGTTAGCCAAACGCCTTACAGGTGTTTTTCATTTTGTAGTTTTAAAAGAGTTGGGGGAGCATTTTATTTGCTTTATCAAAACAAGCATGCAAAGGTAACCTAAATTAAGAGATTCTGCCCGATGATTGTATTGCTAGTGACGTCTTAGGGTAACTTTTTAAATACAAGCTGAACTACTCAACCCCTCACTATAAAAGTTTCCAAGAAAAAGGGTTACAGGGAGGAGGAACTTGTGAATATATTTACCATTAATACAAGGAATAAGAAATGTTGAACATTTTTCCTACAACAGAGTTTTATGATACATATCCTCCCACACACATCTTGTAATTCTAGAGTTAACACAAGTCTTGGGGATAAAGATTTGAGTCTTAAGATGAAGTCTACGTTGTCTAGGAGTTTGATAGCTCTGAAAGGTTTATCTTCTTTATGTGGAATATGAGAATACACGCGGAGATGATCTAACTTAGAGAACTGAGGAGAATCAGATTTCATTTTACCTGGAAACTTTGCCCCATATTTTATTCACAAGTTTTAAATATCCTGTATCTGTTTCTATCTTGTTGATAGGGAAAGATGCAACACATCACAGCACTTGAACAAAAAAGGATTTTTAGGTTCTTGGGACTGCTTCCTCTTTGCAGGATCCCTTGCCTAACTTAGGATTCCTTTCATCAAGGCTGAGCTGAAAGAGAGATGGAGACGGAGCCAAGAAAAGATAGAAATAGACATCTATTTCACATTTTTCTTTTCAAAAAGGAAACTGAACTTTCTGATTCCACGACAGAAGGCAAAAGTATTACGAACCTCATTACACAGATAGGCTTAAGTGATTTGCCCAAAAATCTCACAGCTAGAAAATTGCCATGAGGGGATACGAACTCTGCCCCTTCAACTCTGAATCTGGAGATTTTTTCATCTATGCTATCATGGGACATACATAGTCCCACTTAACTTAGACCTAACCAGTGATATATTGAAAGGGGAAAAGAAATCGTAGCGACAGCTTTTCACTCCAGTGCTCGGCAGCAAAGGAATAATTACTGGAAACACAGAGCTTTTAGAGAGAAAGAGGAGAGGCCAAAGCCTGAAGGAGAAAATGGCCTCCCCAGCTACGTTCCTTCCCGTATTTATTTCCAAGGACACGTGCAAAGGGTCAGGGCCGTTTGCTAATTTCCTTAATGACATCCACACAGGCCAGCTGTTTTCAGCTGACCTTTGCACACAGCAAACAACCAGCTTCAGGCAGGTGTTTTCACCTGTCCCTTCATTTACCTGCTCACGTTCTTTCCACCCATCCATCCATCCTTTCTTCCAGGCCCAGCCCCCACAGGAAATGTACACTTTTTCAAGCTGACATGGTCTTGAAACTGAACTTGAAAATTATAATAGAACATAAGCGTGGAAAACCCTTCTCCTTCTGGATCAGTCATTTCATTATTTATTTATATATTTTTTTGGTATCTCTTATTTTTTTTTTATTTCAGCATATTACGGGGGTACAAATGTTTAGGTTATGTATATTGCCCTTGCCCCACCCTAGTCAGAGCTTCAAGCATGTCCATCCCCCAGACGGTGCACACTGCACCCATTAGGTGTGAATATACCCATCCCCTCCTCCCGCCTCCCATCTGCCCAGAACCCGATGAATGTTATTACTATATGTGCACTTAAGTGTTGATCAGCTAAAACCAATTTGATGGTGAGTACATGTGGTGCTTGTTTTTCCATTCTTGGGATACTTCACTTAGTAGAATGGGCTCCAGCTCTATCCAGGATAATACAGGAGGTGCCAGATCACCATTGTGTTTTGTGGCTGAGTAGAACTCCATAGTAGACATATACCACATTTTATTAATCCACTCATGTATTGATGGACTGCAAACCAGTCATTTCATTTTTATCACGTTAAAATGGAGCCATTCTTTGCCCTAACTTGCCCTCCTTTGTCAATTCTGCTCCTCCCTAATGAATCTCCATTTAATTCATTCAAACAAATGTAGGAATGCTTACCAAAGCCCACACGCTCGTCTGGGAACAGGGGCTAAAGTGCTGAAGATGGACAATGGCACTGCCTTCTGGAGTTCATAGTCTACCATGAAAGGAGAGTTAAGCACAAAGTAAATGAGACAGGAAAGAGCCCAGGCAACCTTGGGCAAAGACAAAGCAGTCACATGGTCAGAGGTCGGTTTGCAAAGGGAGTGCAAACGCCCATGAGGTTAAGCACTTCTCCTGTCATTTGCTTCCTTTGGTTCATCTTTCCTCATTTCTAACTTTATAGTAGCAAGACCTAGAGCAGCAATATTATAAAGGGAAAAGGAAAAATGCCTCAGAAATCTTTAATCAAACAAAATCGAATCTCAAGTTTAAATAACTAAAGCCGATAGAGCTACTCAGATTGACTAGAGAGTAGAGAACCTAAACCAAGCTGCTTGTCTCTCTCTGTTCCCATTTTGCAAGTGATCTTTGGTGGTGGAGTTCAGAGGTCCACAAAACTAGGGAGGCTCTGGAGAGCTGAGTTTGAAACCATTGCTGGCTGTAATGAGGTTATAGATCTGACCTACACAGAGGAGCAAATATGCCTGGTCAACCTGTTTCTCCCATTCAAGTACTAACCAGGCCCAACCCTGCTCAGCTTCCAGGATTGGGCACATTCAGGGTGGTACAGCCATAGACAGATCAACATGCTTATGAAGAATGACTTTCCCAAAAGAGTGAAGGAAGAGAGTCATTGTGGCTCAGCCTCCCACACCAGAGTCAGAATTTCTCTCTAGGGATACGGGTCAAGTGTTTTCCCCAGAGCATACCTTTTTACTTCATCTTCTCCTTCAAAAATGAGAAAACTGTATAACTCATATTCTACCCAAATAAATTTCCATCTCAACATGGTTATCATAACTGGTACTATATCCAAATAACTACTCATTCGAAAATTTTTAGCATGAACGATAAACCTACAAAACATACATGCATCCTATTATAAATGTGTTCGTTTATTCTCAACAGGCTTTTGATGAGTCATATAGATGGCTCTCAGATAACTTCTGTGTCTACAAGTTTAATGGCCTTTAGGAGATAGACACAAAATGGAAACGAAATGGTAACACATGAGAAATAAACCAATTTGACATTTTAAATTTGATAAAATTTTGTCAACTTTTTCAGTATATTACTTTCCTTTCCCTACTCCTCAGAGAATAGTTTCTAAGAACTAGATTTTAGAATCTAACAAGCCTGGATTCAAAGCTCTTCAGAGCTCTACCACCTGCTCACGCTATGAGCTAGAGCAAACAATTTAAATTCTCTTTGCTTAGCTTTCTTAAACTGTAAAATGGGATAATAATAACACCTTCTTCACAGAGCTGTTAAGGGCATTGGACTGAATCAGATAACATATGCTAAGAGCTTGGCTCAGGGTCTGGCACACAGTGAGAGCTCAATAAATGTTAGCTATTGTTATATGCCGTGTATTTAGTATGTCTTTTTAAAAATTTTAATACTTCCTGGCACACAGCTTTGTCTATACTCTGTGCTCTGCAATCAGATGACTGTTTTTGGTTAATAATGATTAAGTTTAGTACTCAGATTGGGAAGAACCAAGTAAAATTAAACACTAACCATGACCAAGGCTTAGGTCCACCAGACATTTTCACACAAATCCTCTCCTTTAATCCTTTACGCTGCCCTAGGAGGTATGTATAGCGAAGCGAATGACAGAGTGGGAAAAAGATTGGGTGATTAACTTCTGAAGTCACACTATGTGAATTCAAATCCTAACTCTGCTTCCTACTAGCTGCTTAGTTTTGGGGAAGTTACTTTTCTCATCAAGTTCTACTTTCTTCAAAGGGGTGTAATGCTAACTAAAAGATATAATGCATATAAACATATCACAGGGTTTCTGGTATATAACAAGCATACAACAATGTTAGCTCTCATTATAGCACAAGTCCTTCTAGTCAATCTCCACGTAAGTGACTTGACAATCTCCATTCCTTCAGTGAAACACAGCGATTTACACCTGGATCGTTCCTTTGCCTGCACACCTGTGCTTCCACTGGGTAAATTCTATGCAAACCAAAATCAATTATAATTGCTTACACCATTTGTACCTGATATTGAAAGTATATAATGTTGTTAAATTTTACATAAATTGGTTAATATTAGTGCAAAATAATTTTTCTATAAAAATTGAATATAAATATTTGGAAAGATAGGAGAAACATCGCTTAGTTTAAAAGGCAGTGGAATTAGGTTAAAGTGAGAAAATCATATAAAAATGGGAAAATCATGAAAATATCTAAAAATCGTCTACATACATTGCTTCACAATTTTTTAAAATTTCATCTTAATTAAAAAAACGAAAAATTATCAACATTTGTTATGGGTATAGTTTATAGAAGACAGACGCAGAACTCCAATAAGCAGAAACATACTCAAAGAAAAAGCCCTTGTCTTACAAAAAGGTTAGCAAGTGAATGAACATTTACATGTTTTAATTAAAACAACTCCTACTGTATTAGCTACTATTTCCATTTATCGGATGAGAACCTTGGTAGGTAGAATAATGACTCCCAAAATGTTCATAGCCCCTAGCAGAAGCCTGCCTGGAAAATTTCCCTGGAGGGAACCACAATTTAGATGCAGGTGAGAAGACAAAGTTAAATAAAGCACTGCCTTGACAAAGAGCTCTCCCTTTGCAGAATTGGAGGGCCAAGAGGCTCATTTTGGAACATGGTTATCTCCTGTTCAATACGAAGTAAATGACTTTCTTACATCCTCTTACAGAAATAGGAAATATTGAATGAATTTACCTAAGAGCCCACACACTAAGTGTAAGCTATTTGCCTCATGTTGTTACGACTATGAATTGTACGAACCATTTAATCATTAAAGTCTCCAAAGCAATTCTCCAACTTTAAATTCCTTTTTATCCACAGTTCCTCAGATTCCTTTAGAGCTCCCAAGTCTTCTTACAAGATTGAATATATTACTCATGTATATAATAATAATAAAAAAGACCCACTGTTTGATTTTTTTCTACTAATCTTAACCTCTTTTCCTGAAGTATCACCTTTGCATTTCTTAAATCCAGCATGTATTCCTAATAGAGAGAATTTAAATTTCCATCATTTCATTAAGAAACAGTATTTTTTCCAAACACTAATTTCAGTTAGGAAAATTTGTTACAAAAATTCCTGAGCATGGTCCTTCCCCCATCAAAGTATAAAACAATGTAATTTGTTTTATTAATATTTAATATTTAATATGCACCAGCCAAATAAGCAATTCTGCATTAACTTCCATTGTCATACACTGAACCCTGCTGGGTATTACAATCTAATGATACTGTGATCAGATTTTCTTCTGTGTCAATTTGTTCATCATCCTTGGCATGAAGCCTGGCATTGGCTCCGAAATCTACTCTGAGGGGCAAATTCCTTTTTCTCCTGACAAAAAGTACTTTTTGTTTTAAAGAAAGATAAGAAGGAAGATGAAGGAGAGGCTGTGAAATAAGTTCTATAGGAAAAATAATTTCCTTTTTGTAAGTTGAATTATTTTTTAGCCAAAATACATTTTAGTTTACAATTCTGAGTTTTAGTCTTTTCTTTTTATTTCAGGAAATTATGGTCTTTTAACCAACAGGTCTTTCTCATCTGTATCAACATTTCTTCATGTGCTTCCATTAAAGCTCTTGCTTTTCCACATCCTCTGCAGCAATCCGCAGAGGATAGACACTTATTTTCCTTAATGATTTACTAATATGTGTTTGCAACATAAATACAAATATTTACCTACTTTTATTTTTTTTCTCTCTTATCTTCCTGGGCCTCTGCCGCTCTTCCCCCATTCAGTGTCCCCTGTGCCTTAGGAAAGCCCATACCTGGGCTTAGTGTTGCATCAACACCAAGTGCTTGGTTTTCCCCCCAGGAAGTAACCTATGTCACATTTGAACTTGTGGAGTCAAGCATGAAGCTACAAATTTGTGCTTCTACTTGTTCTCTTGTGTTAAATCTTTCTCATTTCTGAAAGGCACTTCCACTGACCTGGGTAGACACCATTCATGATTCATGAAAACTGTTAGGTTGGAAAGAACTCAAGAATTAACCATGAACCAATATTCCACCATTAGCCTACAAATTAAAAAACGAAGCCAGAATGATTTTATCTTTTCATTCTTTCTCCTTTTGTTCCTTTCTTCTTCTCTCTCTCTCCCACTATGCTCATCTTTTCCTCTCTTCCTTCCTTCCTTGCATTCTAGAAACATTTATTGGGTGGCTCCCTGGTGCCAAGCACAGTTCCAGGTGCTGAAGTATTAGTATTCATTTATATATTCATTTATGACTGATAAATGCCACCAAGGAGGAGGACAAGATGACATGAGAACATATGACAAAGGGAGCTGACCCATTCTTGGGGTCAAGCGTGCTTCTTAGGTGATGTGGGTCTCAACCTGGCCAAGAAGAAGAAGGGGAAAGACAGTGTCCTAGGCAGAGGGAGGGGCATGTGTGAAGCCCTGAGGTGCGGAGGGTCCTGAACCTTCTGAGAAGCTGGAACAAGTATAATGTATCTGGGAAGAAAATGGCAGGGGCAAGGCTAGAGGGGTAGGCTGGAAGCCAGGCACTAAGGCAGGGGGCACTTTACCAATTATGGACTTTAACCTAAGAGCAAGGGAAAGACACCTAATGTTTCTGGAAAAGTCCTTCTAATTGCTGTGGGTGGAAAAAAAGGCCACTAATCTATAACCACCAGAAAAAATTTAAGTTGATAATGCCACCTATGGAACACTACTATGCACCTACAGAGATGACAGCAACAGTGCGATGGTATCTTTTTTCCTTTTTGTGACCTGTGGCGATTTCCTTGATCAGTGCTCTGGGCTGAACTAGAGAAAGTGCTGACCCTGAAGCCCCAACTCAGCACGGTGCACAGCTCAGCGTCACGGGAACTAAAACTCGCTGTTGATTGCTCAGACGGCACCATACTGTTATTAAACTAAAGACACAGGTCATTCAAAAAGCCAGATTACTGGATGTCAAAATATATCCTTTTATTATACTTTGTTTCTTTGTTCTAAAGAACTTCAAAAGCGTATCCTCATCCACTGATGGCAGAAAGGCTGAATTGCTACACCTGCCCCACCTACCAAACAGCTTGTCCTACCTGGGAGGCAGATAATAGCAGCTGAGCCCATTGAAGTGAATGACATCTCTGGATCTTTGAAAGAGGGACTTTGTTCTCCTACAGAGAAGATATAGGCAAAACACATAAAGAAGGAAATAAATGAGCAATTTGCAAAATAATAAATATATTCAAAAACATATGAAAAAAATCCAACCTCACTAATAATTAGGACAAAGAATGTTAATACAACAATGAGATAGCATTTTTTGGCACTTATATTAGAGAAGATGAAAACTAAATTATAAACTCTAGACCACAGTAGGTATGGGACCGCATATCAGTATAAACTTCCTCAGGGGCAATTTGCTGATCTATATCAAACTCTCAAAATGTTCATTTCTTTTAATCCAGAAATGAGAGTGCTAAAAATGTATCCTGAGGAGATAGAGATGTACTCGAATGTATTTACAAGGGCAATTGTTGCAGTGTTATTTACCATAGCAAAGAAACCGAATATCCCACGTGCCCAATACTGTTAGGTTAAATGAAATATGATGCAGTCATAGGATGAGTTAGTCTGTGCTTATTCAAAATCATGCTGTAGAAGAATATTCATTGCAGAAATGTTAACCATGTTAAGTGAAGAAAAAGACAGGCTGGGAAACAGTATGCAGAATAGGATCCCATTTCCCACAAAACACAAAATGAAGAGAGAGACAGATGAGTCAAAGTCAGGAGGACCCCATGACATCTTGCTGGTATCTCTCTTCAAGGAGTGAGATCACGGATGACTTACCCCTTCGTGATTTTTTAGTTGTCCAGATTTTCTTAGATAAGTCTGTGTTGCTTATGTAATAAATCTATTTAATATTAATTGTTTTAAAGTGTGTGATGAAGCATGTCTGTCTGCATATCTCTAGTATGTAGGATGCACACTAATTAAATGTCTGTTGAACAAATTCAAGATATTCAAGTGAGGAATGTTAAAATGTGTGTGTGTGTGTGTGTGTGTAATAACTTTATTCTAATTAAATGCTTATAATGTTTTATAAATATAACATCATATGAAACAGTTTAATTGCATAAAAATTTTGCATATGTCTCCTCGTTATGATATATCTGTAGAAAATATATGCTTCCCATAATATTATAATCATAGTGATAATAATGGCTCCATACATTGAATAGCACTTATGAATGCAAATTCACTTTCAAGTTCTAGCACATTTATGACCCCAAGTACTTTCTGCCAGATGTAAACTCCTTGGGATCCTAACTTTATATTAGTATTTGCTCCTTGCACTTTCAAATAAAGAAGAATATATGGATTAGTTAAAATTCCGTCTTCTCAAATACCCCATGATCTCACTCACGTGGAATCTAAAAAGACTGATCTCATAGAAGTGAAGAGTAGAATGGTGGTTGCCAGGGGCTGGGCAGTTGGAAGGGGAGCGAGGTTGGGGAGATGTTGGCCAAAGAAAGCAACAGTTTAGTCAGATAGGAGGAATAAGTTCAAGAGATCTATTGTATGACATGGTGACCATAGTTAATAACAATATACTGTATTCTTGAAAAATGCTAAGAGAGTGGATTTTAAGTGTTCTCACTACAAAAATGATAAGTAGGTAAAGTGATGTATATGTTAATGAGCTTGAGTTAGTCATTCCACAATGTATATATACATCAAAACATTATGTTGACCAGGATAAAAAAAAATACAATTTTATCTTTCAATTAAAAAAATTAATTTAATTAATTTTAAAAAATAAATAAAAATCTTGTCTTTGAATATCTAAACAGCTGCAACCTTCTGATCAATAACTTTTCAAATATTTCAGTTTCAGGAGTTTCGATGAGTGTTTAGAAATTTCTTTAGTCTATTTTGTGTGCTAACTTTTTCAATTTGAAAAGAAAGCCTGTTAACCACAGCTGTCAAATGTGAGAAGGAGATTCTGCCTAAGGTCTAGCACAAGGAGGCTGAGTAGATGGGAGGTCCAGACCCCAGGGAGAAGTGGAGAAAGCATGTAGATGAGCGGTTAGAATGCTCAATACTACATTGTGCATTTATGATTTTCTTAGCATGGGTAAGCTAAAAGGGTTTGATATCACCCACATGAACACAATTTCTTAGATTTACCTTACTTGAATCCATCTTTGGGATATAATGAAATAATTAAAGATGATATTCGTCTCTCATGTTGAATTTTTGCATAACAAAATGAATGATAATCGTGGATTTTTATTTCACAATAAAGGGTACTGCATTTCTCACTCAAATTGAGCATTCATCTCATTTGGGTGTCCTTTTTTTTTTTTTTTTTTTTGCAACATACGTCCTTATGCTCTCCCTGTCTCTACCCTACTTATCAATACTCACAAATTAATGTTGACTAGACGGTGAAAACTCTTTCCAAAAGGTTTGAAATACCAAACACCTTACACAAGGCTTAATCTCGTGCATTACCATCACAACCAAACAATTATCTCAATACACCTTAGATGCTTTCTACAAATCTTGTCAAATATATACTAAATCGTTTTCATTATGCTGCTTTCAATTCACAAAATTAGGCAGCATTTTGCAATGGTACCTATTGGCTCCATTTTTCTGCTTATGTTCTAAATAAGTTCAAAACAGATATCTGAATCATCAGATTACACTAATTGTCATGGGGAAAAGAGAAAATCAGGGTAAGTTGGTTCTACCAGTATACATTGGAGGCATTTAAACTGATGCTATGGTCCCATGCACCCTTTTTCATCACTCAGCTACATATTTGTTTCAAAATTGCTTTGCATACAAATGCCTCATTACAAGTTTTGGCTGGATGTGGCCACGGTAAGAGAGAATCTAACACAGCCTGGGACTTGGAGTCACATGTCAACAAGAGAGCGACTCCAACTTAGGTAATGTCAGATGAAGGTGAATACCTAAGCTTCTTGCCCAAGAAAGGCAGTAATCATCTAAATTAAATCTGTAAAAGGATAAACTGTAATTGTAAAATTGTAGCAGTTCCTACAATGTTATTGTGAGAAGACGGTGATATGAGTGTAAAGCTCTTAGTACCTCGCACCTGATCAAGTTCAAGTAACATTGCTTTATTATGAGAATGATTATTTCTATACAATAATCATCTCATTTCTCAGATGAGGAATTTCAAGCTCAGATCTTTTGATTTATACCCCAGGACTCTTACCAAAACATCCTACCACCTCTTGGTTAAAAATGTTTATTATATGTGTTAGTCGTGTGCGTGTGTGTGTGTGTGTGTGTGTGTGTACCATGCATATGCCCTCACACCGAACTTCTCTCCTTCCTTCTCTTACTTATAGACAAAGTTGACGCTTACATTTTAAGGTCTATGATTTTCTTCTGTTAATCTCCTTTATGCGATACTTGTAGCTTTACTATTTACCAAGCACTGTTCTAAACACTTCACATGTAATAAAGCTCACTTAATCCTCATAGCAACAGCAGGAAGAAGGTACTACTATTATCCATATTTCAGACATGAGAAAACAGGCACGAAGAGCTGGGTAATTGGGCCAAGATTACACTGGTAAGGGGCAGAACTCTGGCTCCAGAGTCTATGCTCTTCCATTATTCCCCATGGCCTCTATATGATAGTAGCAAACTGGAAAGTTCACAGTTGGGAAGTGAATCTGCATGTGAGGTTCATTGTTGTGGCTCCTGCTAACACAACCACCAGGCCACAGCCAATGTCAACAATCTATTGAGCACCTACTCTGTGTGGGAGGCTATAGCCAATGATTTAGAAGAAATAAGGCAAGATCTGGGCTGTGGAGGACTTTTTAATCTAGGAAATAAAGCAACATGAGTCCTGTAACAGTAACAACCTGTGGCAGAAATGCCAAGGGTAGAGAGTTATAAAATTAAGTACAACAGGCATTCTGAGAAAAGAGACATTACTTTGGCTGAGAGCTTGGCGGGACTCTTGCTTTCATTTTAACCAGTTTCAGAATGGAGAATTTAGTTAAGCGCTCATTTAGTCAAGAAAATAAATGCTACCCCTAGTTTGAAGTTAAACTGAATCGATTCATTTTCCTGAATTGTCTGAACCGAGCAGGCTTCTCATTGCTGTGTGTTCACTATTGTAGGCGAAACACCAAAGCTGGTTGATGGTGGGACACAACGGAGCAAGAAGACTTAACTCAGAGCCAAGTCCATAGATGTTTTAAATCATTCAGATAAAACATCTTTTAACAAAGAATTGAGTTTTAAATCTGGTATATGATGGACTTATAAGGATAAAAGAGATTTCCTGTAGATTTAGGGATTCTGAATTATGGGGAATTTAGAATTTTGGAAATTCCTGTTGTGCCTATACTCTTTCAAACAAACAGGATTCAAATACTGAAATATGGAAACAGCCTGCAGGCCCTCAGGAGTTTTAGTTTCTCTGCGTTCCAACTAAATCCGATATTATTATTGTTGTTGTTATTATTTTAATAGCTAAAATGTACTGAGCAGCTGTCATGTGTTCTACATTCTGCAAGACACTTAACCAGACTTATTTTCTGTGGTTATTACACAAAGCTGTGAAGTAAATATTATTCTTCCCTATAGGTGAAGAATTGAAGGTTATGAGCTCAGAGGTTCACCCAAGGATTGGTGAGTCAGCTAAGAATCAGTCCCAGGTCTATCATGGTCCAGACTGAAAATCTTAACTTCTGCAAGCAGCAGCAGCCAAGGATGTTTTAAAAATGAAAGTACTCAGTGAAAAGTAACTCCCAAGAAGTAGCCCAGTTTTCCTCCAAGTAGAATAACAGTTCTAACTGTGATTTCTTAGATTTTTGTATTTGGCAACCAATCACCACAGAGCCAATTATGTTAACTGTCTAATTATATTTTCTGTCTTCTTGGTAGTCTGGCATTTGAGGGCCTTATAGCCCTGGTGTGAGGCTACCCCCTCCCCAGGGATAGCTAAGTCTTGATGGTAAAAACAACTGGCCCATAAGCACCCCTTTCACATGCAAACCAGCAGACCCAGAGTCCACAGCCCCACCCCCTTCCTATCTAGCTCTTGCCCATCAGGGCTGTTTCCCCTGCCCTGCATCATTCAGGGCAGGAACTCAACAACCAGAGACCGCCCCTATAGGCCAGAGGCTGCCAATATTATTCAGACTGGCCAATCCTAACCTGTTTACCCTGCCCTGCCTTGCTTTTCCTGCAGTTACCCCTGCAAAGGCTCTGGCCTAGGCGGTCTCCTCACTCCTGCTTCTGCCTCCTCATCAGCCCTGGGGCTTCCTGGTTCTGCCCTGTGTGCTGTAGTGCGTCTTCTCTCAGGAAATGAACCACAAATCTTTGAATAGCATTGGTCTCTCTGTGTCATCACTCGGTCACCTCCATAAATTAAAATCCCATGGGTATATATTTTGGAACGATAACAAAGGCAAAAATTGAATTACTTTTTTGCCAAATAATATAATAGAAAATCTTATCTTTTTTTGGACATTTACTAATATTTTTTGTGGATGACTATTTTCTAAATAAATGTTCTTTCTACCTGGAATAATTTTAGATTTTCAGAAACGTTGCAAAGGTAGTGAGTTCCACACACCCTTTATGCAGAGTCTCCTGTTGCTAACACGTTTCATAACCATGGTGCATTTGTCAAAACTGAGAAACCAACGCCGATACATTATTATTAACTAAACTCTAGACTTTATGCGTATCTTACCGGTTTTCCGACAAGCAGCCTTTTTCTATTCCAGGATCCAACCCAGGATACCACATGGCATCTAGTGTGGATGATTTTTAACGTCAGATGGTTGCTTATGGGTCAGCTATCAAGGACGCAGGACACTCTGTGCCTATGAGGAAAGGAGACAAAAGGATAAGGGTGTTTTCCTTCAGACAGAAGAAATGAGCTAAGCGTCTTTAAATGGCAAAGCCTTCCTACATGCAATTTATGCTCAGCACTTCCTCTTCCAGATAAACAAGACACTTGGCGTGGCAGAGGAAACCCCCGATGACAACTACATCTGAAGAAGAGTCAAAGACCTTCACTTTCAGAGGGAACAGCTCAAATTAAAGGGAAAACATGTGATATTAAGGATCTATGTGTTGACTTATGGATGTGAAAGCCCCATCCACAATATATTATTATTACAAGTAAAATGTCATACAATAGGACATTGCTTTATATTATAGACCCATGCCTCAGAATGATGTTTGGATCAATGATGGATCGAATATACCACAGTGGTCCCATAAAATTATAATGAAGCTGGAAAAGTATTATCACTTACTAATATAGTAGCAGCTATCACAACATTGTAGTGAAATTACATTATTTTATTCAATTATTTTTTTAAGACAGGTCCCACTCTGCCACCCAGGCTGGAGTGTAGTGGCATAATCATAGCTCACTGCAACCTCAAACTCCTGGGCTCAAGTGATTCCCCTGCCTCAGTCTCCTGAGTAGTTGGGACTACAGGAATAGGCCACCATGCCTAACTAATTTTTTTTTTTTTTTTTTGGTTGGTAGAGATAGTGTCCCATTATTGCCCAAGCTGATCTCAAACTCCTGACCTCAAGCAATCGTCTTGCCTCGGCCTCCCAAAGTGCTAGTATTACAAGCGTGAGGTTCTTTTCATAGTGAACTTGTATTACTTTCATATCTCTTATTTGTAATAAAAATTATTTCCATTTTGGAAAAAGCAAAACACAGAAAGTTGAAGGTAGGTTATGAATACCTGACTTAACGGGAGAGAAGACCTTGAAATGGTAATCACTCTTTGTTGGAATTTAAAGCACTTCAGCCACGTCTCTGGCCATCTGTCCTCGTCCCCAACCCTGACATCTTACGAGGTCCCAGTGACTCAAAGTCACCATAAACTACCATCACTGAAGCTCTTTGGGGGAATCTTTCAGAAATGATGGGGCATGGGATCTAGGGAAGAGCCCTGGGAAGGAAAAGAACAGAAGCCCTCAAAGGAGACACGGGGACCTTGGACTACCTTCTGCAAAAGGCAAGTAAACTATGAGAAAATATACCTTGTTTCAAAAAAAAAAAAAAAAAAAAAAAACCCCAGACAATCTTAATTTGTTCCAAAATGCATTAGTTGAAACATTAGATTCTGAAGATTTCAATATATTAGTTGGGGATTGGATTCCTTGGTCAAATAAGTTTGGGAAAAACCCAAGTTACAAAGCTAAACCATGTGTTAATATTTACTGCTGAACTTCTTGGAGACTTTAAGATGCTAATAATGGGCATTATGATGCTTCTAGGGGCAGGGGGCCTGCTGTCCTTCATGTCTCCCTGTAGCACTCTTTTTTTCATTACACATTTTGCAAGATTATTCTGGGGAATTAGATAAATGTAGGTGTGTTCTTACATTTAAGACAATTACTTTTCCATCAGGCATCACATGGAACTGTAATACAAGGAATAATGGTAAGTGGAGGAATGAAAAAATTAGATGGTGCAACAAAGGCTGGGTGACCACCATGGAAAGGCCAAACAAATCCTTTGAGATTGTGTCAGCTCAAGTTTAAATCATGGTTACACCATTTGTTGGTAGTGTGACCTAAACCAAGTCGCTTAACTTTCTGAGGCTTCCTTGTCTCAGCTCTAAAATTAGAGAACTACCCACCACCTATATGTTTTTATTACTTAAAGAATAAAGAAAATACAGTATGCACGTTTCCTAGCGTAGGACCTAGTGCATGGATGGTACTCAGTCCTCCTCTCTGTGGGTGAAATAGATCTTCACTTAGCATTTGTTAAACTTAACTGAATTACTCTGTGAATTATAATTTAGGACTCCTCTCCACCCACAAATGGCTTTAATCCTTTGGTCGATTGGAGTTTAATGAATGGGCTCTATAACCCAATAACTTACAACCTTAACATGACAACCTAAACCACCCCAAGGAGAGAAGTGATTTAACCCACCAGCCACTTTTTCCAAGCTTTACTCAAAATCTGAAGTATTGCAATTGTCAGCAAATTCACACTTGCTTACCCATTTCTCAGTGCTTTGAGACATTCAAAACTTATTGAATTCAATAATCATTTGAGGCTCTTTTTTTTTTCTTTTTCTACGTAATCCCACCGCTGTTACACTGTCTTCTTCATAGTTACAGATGAAAAAGGTCCTGCTTTTTATTCATCGTTTTATTCTGTGTGATTGATTGCTCCCTCTATGTAACAATAATTTTTTTATGGTTCTGTAGTTATATAAACTAAAACTACTTATAAACATGCAGGGTTTATTTCCATCCATTTCCATTTTAAAGGACTGGGGAACAGGGAAACTATGTCATCAACCAACCGTCAGAGTGTGATGGTGAGATTGCCATGTGGCATCACCATTCCAAAAATTTCCAGGAACCTGGAAAATAATGACAAAAAGGCATCACCAAAGAAGCCAAAGGAGATATTTACAATGCCCCTCTTGCTTACCTAATTCAGTGGATCTCAACAGGCATGTTATAGTCTCATGGGAGCATTCTGGAATATGAAGGGACATTTCTTTTGGTTATCATGGTGGCTGGAGGATGGGATAGGGTACAACTGCAATTTGCAGAGTGGAGTCCAGAGATAGTAAACATCTCTGTTCCAAATAGCAAAGGATGCTCCTGTATTCTCAATGCCTTTGAAATGTCCCCAGGGGTGTCTCTGTAGGTGGTAAATTTTAAGCTTAGAACCTAACTGCACTTCACATACAAACATAAAGTATCTTTGGCACAGTTTTAAACATTCAAATTTCCAGGAGCCCAGTCTCTAAGTAAATTAACAGATGCTTTTACTCTGTTTGGTTGTGAATTTTACTGAGTTTACCGTTCGTCATTTTGGAAAATCCCAATATTTTCCAAATACACAACCAACACAACACATTTGTTTTAGTCTGCATTTGGAGTTGTATAGATGTGTGTAAATAGGCAATCCTACGTATAAGTACAAATATTTGATTATTATGTTTTATCGCCTAGTGTGGTCAGGCCTAAATGTTCATGTTTTGAAATATACATTATTTTGTTATAAAGTGCAGTAGCTTCCTCTTATATCTCCTTTATATTTGTGATTGGGACATTTTTACATTATATGGTAAATAGTTCATATACCCATGAATTTCACTTCATAAGAGGAAAACATATATCATGAAATATTTGTTACAAAAATCAACATTGGTTTGGATAGAGTTAAGAAACACTAATATAGTAAAGAAATAATAGTAAATATTAATAAGAGCATCCATATTCCATGTCTTTCCATATATTATACTTCTCTAAGAATTTCTGACATACCTGAGCTGTAGTTAGAGCTGAATGTTTATTTTTAAGTTCTTACTGACTTGAGAAATAAAAACTTTTTTCAGGACTACACCATGTGGTGCTATAAATTAGTGAGGCATCAATTTAACACAAGTTCATTAAGCACATACTAAGTGCAAGGCACTGCTCCGAGCAATAAACAGAACCCATCTCCCTCACCTTCAGATCTTTTTAACTGTGGTCAAACTAGTCCTTTGAAGATCTCATCACAAACCACAGTAATGAGATGATGGTTATTCGATTTTGCATTCCGAATTGGGCATTGAGTTCGTTCTCACAGCAAAAAAGTCACTGCAAAGTCTCGTTAAAACATTTCGATTCCATTTATTTATTTAAATTTATTTTATTTTTATTTTATCTTGTTAAAACATTTTTATGCAAAGTCTTGTTAAAACATTTTTATTTATTTCTAAAATACTTTTCCTGCTTTTTTTTTTTCTAGGAGAGTTCTGTTTGTGCAAGTACTTGGCTATATAATAAATATTTTTGATTTGTAGTAGCCTTCAGGATGTAAAACATAACCCGATTGCAAATCCAAAGTACCATAAAAGTTTTAAGACTTGGAGATTATTTAGTAAATTATTGACAACGATATTGTCTGAAGGACCGGCAAGCTAAAAGTGCATATTTAAGGAGAAAGACTGCTGATGTGGAATCTCTTCGGCTCTGACCTACCAGTTGGTATGCAACCTTGCCTCCATAGAACACCCTTTGAAATCAACAGAAATTCTGCTGATTGAAGGAGATAGGAGCATGCCTCCAATAGTAATATGTGTGCTTGCAGGTACCCTGTGTCTCACAGAAGGGCTCCAGGCCACACGATCTGACTACAAAGTCAGGCATCCAGGCCAAGTGCATAGGTTTATTCTTCTCCCTCTAACATGTGACTGATGAGACACATTCTTTTTCAAGGGAAACAGCAAAACTGTACAAATTCAAGCTCTGGACACATGGCCCTTCCAAAGTCACATTACCATAAATATCCAACCTTTATCCATGTATAAGGGAGACCTTGATATGACTAACAAGTGAAATAAATATTAGCTCTAGTACTGTCCTGCAAAAATATACCTGCCTTTTGACAAAACACCTCAAAAGGTTGAATAGGAAAACACAAAAAAGGTGCTTTCTGACCTCCTACCTAAAACAGCTGCTGCTGTGACACCATTGCCATAAACGTCACCCTTCGTTGAAGGGTGAATAAATGACCAAATTCCTCCTTATCGAACAGATCAGTAGTTTTAAGCTGAAGGGCAATTATAACGTAAACCAGGTAAATAAAAGAATTTGAGGAACTGTTAAATATTGTGATCATATCTTCCGCGATGGTGGCCGTAGGTTATACAGGGCCTAATAGAAACTTCCAGATCTGCAACATACTAGGATTTCCAATGTCACCTGTGGGAGGCTGATTAATATCAGTACTCCTATGCCCATGATCTTTTTTTAATAGAAACATTCCAAATAAAAAGCATCATTTTCCCTTCACCCTCCCTGTTGGACTCTGTTGCTAGGAACTGGAGTTCTCAAAGGTGAATAACCCCAGACTCTGCTGAGCTGATCTTGGCTGCCAGGCTGCCTCAGGGACATCACGATTATTCATTAGGAGAAGGCATGAGAGGGCAGACGAGGTCCCTGGGATAATTAGAAAATCCCCACTTTCCCTGATGCTTGTCCTGAGAGTGGGGTTGTGTGCTCAGGGCGGAGACAGTTACAAATGGAGCAGTTCCCACCTCTGTTAGCATCCGGATGGGGAAAGGGTCTCAAGTTGGAAAGTGACCCTTTGAATGTTTTTGTTTTTATGAAAATCTGTCCTAGAAATCACCTTGCTATACATTCGCCTAACACAAAACCTTTGCACATTGATTGGTTTGTCTGAGACTTTAAAAACATCTGAGCTTCTCCAAAGCTTTGAAAAAACATGGCCAGCTGGTATTTTATTGGCTTTGCTTAATTTATACTTGGAGTTAAGACAGTTTATGAATTTAATTAATAAAATGACTCTATTTCAAAACACAAATAATAAGAGCAGAACAGTTTACCCAGAAAGGTAAATGTTTTATTATAAAATGATGACATTCAATTATTGTTTTGGTACAAAAATTAAAAGAGAGATCTTTGCACAGGAAAAACATCTAATTTTATAAAAATATTTTATGAGAACAGGGTGTTATATTTAAAATTTGAATGAGGTGTTCATGTGGCATAAAGCGAATTATAGTCAAACATCATAATTTTGAACTAATTGAAGTCCAGGTAAATTACAAAACAATTTCAATATAATGCAATTTCAATGCTCTCAAGTACTTTAATAAACAGATAAGGTGCTTCCTGGCAAAATTCCTTATGTAGCATAGCTAACTCTCTTCGAAGGGCAGAAATGTATAAATGTCAGTCTAGCCAAAGTCAGATCATTATGAACTCTAGATTAATGAATTATGACTAAATCAGTTTTTACTATGTATTTAAAGTTCCCATTATCTTTCAGTAAGGTTCATAGGAGGAAAAAAAAGTCAATGTTTAGTATACTGCTTCTTCAAACTATTTCTGCCTGAAGACAAAATCCTCAAATTCTACTTTCCTGCTATGTTTAAATTTTGATGTAGGGTCTGGTATATTTTGTGGCTAATATCAACATATTTATAATATTTTCAATGTTCTGATACATATCAGAAGATACATATGTACACAAAAACATACACACACATATATATCTCCTTAATATAAATTTCCTTTTAAATACTAGTCTAAACATTACATATCAGTACTGTTTAAGTTTTTAATATTATGTGCATTAATAAAAGAAACTTATCCAAATTGGGCCCCTATTTGCAAAAATCGAGCAGTTACAAGTGAACAGTTGAATGAACTACCTCTGGAATCTTTTCTTTGATTGACCAATCAATTGCACAGGCAAAGATTGTTCCCTGGCAACCCTAGATGCATCCTCTCTGCGATGTCTGTGCAATTTGCACACTGTGAGGGGAAGCTGAGTACCTAGCTTCCTTCCTTGAGGATTCCTTGGAAATACGATGCTGTATAAACCCCCAGCAAGCAACTATAAATCTGGCAAATGTTCACCATGTCTGTGAAGATGGAATGATTCTCCCCAGACAAGCTTTGGAAAATAATGTATTGATTTCTGATGGCAATTTATTGTTCTTTGCAATCAACAGTGCTTATACTGTGGCCTTAAATTATGGCCTTTCCTTTTTTACTCTTGGTCTTTGGAATGTGAAATCATAGCACCAGAAAGTTTCAAAGAGGTCACTCCCCAAAATATACAGAATTTAAACAAAGTTACTTTCAGTCATAACATTTCTAGTCACTCTAGTCTTTTTTAGCAGAGCCGCTTTAATTGACACAGCATTAACTAAACGTTAAGAACTAAATTGAAATACCTCTGGGTCCATTCAAAACCAGCTAGAGCAGTTACAGTCTCTAAAATCCACCCTTCCTAAAACACTGGATACCAGAGTCATCCAAGTGGAGGCTTGGATGACTTGACATTATAAATATCTCACAAGAGCATATGATTTTTATTTGAGTCTGCATCCAAAACGGGGAGAGAGGCTCTTAGGTTTTCTTTGTTCTGAGGGGGTCAAAAGGAGTTATTTCTGAGATCTCCTGTTCACCAATTTGTACAGGCATCCAAAAAGTAGAAATCGTTGCCCTCTATTATCCGAGATCAGACAAAACAGGAACTACTCTGCCAAACCCATTTTTTTTTCTTGCTGTTTTAGGGTGGGCTCCCTAGAAGCAGATCAGGGATGAGAGAACTGTTGATTTATTGAGAGAAATATTGAAAGAGAAGCACACGTTTTGGAAAAAAAAAATCAGGCAAATTAAAACACCATATCAGTAATCCACAGTGAGTTAAGACAGAGATAAAACTAAATGTAAGCTTTATGACAATTCCCAATGCTCCAATACTGGTGATGAGTCCAGTCTTTTCTCACCTAGTTATCATCATGTAAGTCCTTATGTTACCTGAAGTATGATTGTGATTATATTTTCCCAAGTAAGTGATTTAAAAAAAAAACCTTGGGACTCTATGTCAGTTACTAATTATTGGTAACACCTCAAAACTGACTTCAGCATACCAACTACCAATACATCATGACTGAGAGCTACTAACTTAGAGAGTTTAGGAAAAAAATTAAAAGTCTTTCCCCAAGTTTCAGAACCAATTTTTGAAAGAAACCCAATGAGAACCTATGCATTGCTGGAAATCTTTCACTCTCACCCTGCTTCTCACAATGGAATGTTCTTTCCTTCACCCTCCCGTTTTGAGGATACGTGGTCTGTCCCAACCATCTAATTTCTGCAGATTTTTGAGTGCCCAACCAATCTCGTATCTCTCCTTCCTCCAGTTTCTAAGAGAGGAAAAACTGTTTCTCCAAACATGGATCCAAATCTTTATCTCACTGTTAGACTCGTGGAATCCTTTACTATTATTTATACTTCAGCCTGGTCTTGGGTAGCTAAATACACAGGCAAAAAGCAGATAAATAGTTTGAAATATAACCCTACCACATTATTAACAATTTTTTATACGTAAGATTTCCAGTGGCTGCACAATTTTCCATCACATGGAACTGCCATAATTTATTTAATCATGTCCCTATTGTTGGGCATCATTTAAAAGAAATTTCACACAATCTTGAAATGAATGTGCTTGTACTTAAATGTTTGTGAATATCGCTAATTAGCTGCCTGGGATATATTCTTAGATGTGGAAATACTATATCAAGAAATTGAACTTTTTCAAAGATACATGCCACACTGGAGACATATTGGACAATAGAATATCACTTGATTTGAGCTGACAATCTAAAAGACATGGAGATAATGCCATACAAGCAAGGACTTGCTGAAGATTGGTCTGTACATCCCAAGAATATTTGTTTGAGAAATTTTGTTGTTTGGAGAGCAAGACCCTGTACCACAACCCCTCAGAAGTACGACAGGTCAAAGGCACTGCTGCCTAGGTGTCTGATGGAGTGGAATCGACAAATATAAGCACTGCCCTCTGCACCTTCCTCTTCTTCCCGTTAAGTGAGAACATCATCCTGGCAGGGAGAAGGGGTAGAGTTGAGTACCTTCTGCTGAGAGCACGGTTTTAATAAAGCAGGACTCCAACCTCAGAAACATCCTGTTTGCTGTATTGGGGGAAGATGCACAAGTCAGGGCTGTTTTATTTCCTGCCAGTTTCATTCCAAAAGCAAGCAAGTAGAATGCCTTTTTTTCTTGATGGGCATATGGAAGGCTTATGAAGGCAATAATGAGAACTCTGTGTGCCCATTTGGACCCCAGGGAGTTATATAACTTCAACTGTCTTTTGGTTTTTTTGTTTTGTTTTGTTAGAAGAGCCTAGTGATGTCTTCCATTACCTCCTACACATGGCCACCTACTACATCCCCTGAGATGTTCCCAGTGACACAGAGGCTGGTGTTAATGTGCCCAGGTTTACGGCTTCGAAAATGAGGGCAATTTTAGTTGGCTGCTCTCTTAGGATTTCCAAAAATACCATCTTGATATGCATACTGGAAATTGTGGCCACTGGTTTCAAGAACGTTCCCATCCCAGACCAGCAACACAATTTGTGCACATACTGCAAATGGCAATGTGGGGCCCATTGTTCAAACGTCATTACGAACTTCACGATAAACAGCACAGTATTATACCAAGCTCAGAGCTCTTCTCGGTGTGGGCCCTGTGTGACGGTGGAAACCCCCATCTGAAGACAATAAAGCATATTACTACCTTCTTTCATAAGGTCTCCCAGGAAGAATGGCCCTGTGCAGGAAAGAGATTTAAAAAAATGAGAGTCTGGAGAGATTGAGTAATTTTGTTCAGATTAAATCATGTGCTACAGACAATATCTTGGACCATATGAAATTGCCAATATTAAAGTATTTTTGACCTACAAACACAGCGATTTCATGTTTCAAACTAATGTATGGTAATTGTCATGGTAATATAATTTTCTTGGGATTAATATTTTATTGGCACAACAAAAAGGAGAAGAGATGATGGTAATGGTTGCCATGCAAAGGTTCCTTTTGTGTTTGCTATTAGTGTAAAAACTATGTATGTCTATGTTAAGGTATAAACAGTGTTTTAGTTAGGGTCTGTTCTATGCTGCTATTACAAAGAGACCACAAAAATACAGTGGATTAGTGAAGATAGAAGTTGATTTCTCAGCCACAAAATAGAATAGGCAGCGAGGCAGAGGTGGTCCAAGGCTGATGGGCTGTTCTATTTCAGCACAGGGCTTCCATCACTTCTGGGTCCAAGGGAGTCGCTCCAGCTCCCACTGCTATGCCTGAGTCCCAGTGCACGGGATGGGGAGGTTCAGGGCAAACACATAGCCAATCCTCTTAAGGACAGGGCAGAAATGGAACACATCACTTCTGCTCGCATCCCAACAGCAAGAGCTTAGTCACATGACCACACCAAGCTGTAAGGACACCTTAGAAGTTTAGTCTCTGGCTATGACATCCAAGAACTCAAGGTTTATGTTACTAAAGGAAGAAGCAGGGAATAAATACTAGTAGGCAACTCACAGTCTCTGCCCTAAGCAGTTAAACTTTTTAAAGGTTATTTAACGTATAAATCCAAAAGTACCCCATTTTTAGATGTAGATTACAGTTCTTGAGTGTGGCTCTGCTGATTGGAGTTTCACCTTTTCTTCCTTGCACAAAATATAATGCATAACTCTAATTTCCAGTTTCAGTTCCTTGAAAATTCTATAAGACCTTAAAAACTTCTAATATAATTTGAGTTCAGACTCTCAGGTTTTTATATTTTCATGGTTTTAACAGTTGTATCCCTTTAAATGTAATTTGACAGCATTTTTTTAGCTCACTGTCTTTATCATTTTTTCCCCAGAAGTATTAGATTTAGTTTTCATGGAGATGATTCTCTTTTCACACTCATAAGCTGTTTACATAATACTTAATTAAATCGTATAGTTATTATAGCAAGTAAAATATCCATTAACATATTAAAGCACAACAAAAGTAATACTTGATGAGCCTAGAGTTTAACAGACGTGTGCAGGAGAACAAGCGATTAGCTTACCAGCGGAGTGTACTTAGCATGGAGGTAGCAGCAGTCAGTATCCTCTACAGAGGGAGTAAGGAGCGCCAGTTAACCCAGCAAGGTGGTTGAGCAGACGTCAGTTAACAGAGTTTCAGCCGTGCTTTCAACAATGCAAGTAATTCCCCCCTTCAACCTCCAACCATTTCCTCCAACCCTGGAGCAAATCATTCCAGACCGAGCAAGATATGGGAAATATAGACTTGCTATTTTTTCCGTCCATCCCCTTCTCAATGGCCTCTCACAGTACAAGCATCAGACCCACTGGGGCTTAAAGATACAGAGCTCACTTTTCCACTAGCATTGTCTAAAAACAGAAACCAACTACCTCATCGGGCGCTCACCTAAAAAGACAGAGATAACTTCCCACCCAGGAGGAAAAGTGGCCAGGTTGAAATCATTGACCTATGCTCTGTAAGTTTCTCACACGATGCCTCGCTAAGAGATTTTCAAAGGCAGTTTTCCCTGCAGATGATTTTTATCTTATGTCCTGACCTTAGAACTTTACCTCAGATCCGCTGAAAATCCATTGAAATGGCTTTTGCATTGAAAAGACGCCAGTGCTTTGCAATTTAGCTCTTCATGCATAAATAAAATACTAGAATAATTTCTAAACAGCATTCAGTGTTGTTGACCATACTCTGACATTTCCAGAAATTTATCACCACCCCCAGTCTCATCTGATCGATAAATTGTCATTTCATCTCCCCCCTACCCCTATTAAAAAATAGTGCAGTGCTTGTATAGTGCTGTTCTGGAGGATTTATTTCTAAATAATTGAACAACATTGATCTTCAAATTGAATTACGAGACCCAAGCCATTTTCTTTACAGTATGTTAACAAAAAGTGACTGATTCCTATCAATAATCAGCCCATTGGTATACAAGTTACTTGGAGATTCCAGGTTTATCTTGGAGTAAGGAAATAGTTTTTTTTAAATTCATTTAAAACTAAGATATAAATATTTCTTTTTTTTTTCTATGTTTGATTTTATGCTAGGTAGTTAATAACCTACATTAGGCAAATGTGTAGTTTCCTATTGTCTACTGGGGGTAGCTAGTCTTTCCTTTGAAGAATACAACAATGTTATCTTTTTCTAGTGGATTAATATCTTTAAAAAAATCTCAAAAAATGTGCTTGTATTTACAAATGTATTTGTTGGTGAGCCTGAAATATGGAAATATTCTGCTCTTTTCTCTAGGATGGGGACATGTGTTGATGTGGTCATCAAACATTTCCTGAGATCCTGCTCTGGGCCTAACTTGTGCTGGGAGCCAAGGACATTGGACTGACAGAACTCTGCTCTCAGGGAACTGCCAGTGTAGACTGGAAAACGGATATAACTGCAGGCAATTTAAATGTTCGACAGGGGGAAGCACAAAGTGTTAGGGGTGCCTATTAGGGGTACCTAATTGCAACTAAGCTATTTAGAGCAATAAATCTAGGATCCCCTTGGGTCTCCTCCCTCTCAACAGCCATATACACATTGTGATCCTCATCTTAGAAATTAATGCATTTTTAAATTACCTTCTAGAAAATTCTTTAAAACATTTTGCTGAAAGACATTTGTAGATCATCTCGGAAGTAAGAGTAACTAGGCATTTCTACTTTGGCCTGGAGCTGAGGACAGCCAACGACCATGGCCCACAGGCCAAACAAATCCTGTTGCCACCTGTTTTTGTATGGGCCAAAAGCTAAGGATGGTTTCTACAGTTTTGAGGGTTATTGTAATGTTTGAAAAACAATCACAATTTTGCAAACATGAAAATGACACAAAATGCACATTTCAGTGCCCCTACATAAAGTTCTATTGGAGCAGTACCAGGCCCACTCATTTATTATCTACGCTTTTGTACGGCAGTGGCAGAGATGAGCAGGTAGGACAGAGGCCGTAAGGTCTCAATCATTTGCATCTGACCCTTTGCTGACAAAGTTTGCCAGTCCGTGGCTTAGAGAATCCAGTCACTTCTGAGATGGTAGAAAGCACTAAAGCACATGGAATCCCAAACAGTCTTAGTTGCAGGTCTCATCCAAACATCTATTAGCAGGTTCCTCATCCTGTTGTCTCTCTACTTATCACTCCCCAGAAGGAGATCATTCTGTGGCTGCCCACCCCTGCCATCCTTGGTTTCATGGTTCCCAAAGCTTGAGACAGTGGAAGATGACAGAGCTTCTCCGCAGGCTCTAGGGTCACTTTTAGACAAAATCTCCTGAGTACCTTCTCCTGCCCTTCTCTGTTTGCTCTCCACATGTCCCACTGCTCAGGTGGACTCCATCCGTCAGGAGCTCCTGTAAGTTTCTGGAATGTGATTTGAAGACTAAGGGAATGAATGTGCCTCTCTTGGGGCAGGACTAACATGAAGGGAAGGGAGGCACCGGCTTCAGGCACAAAATTTAGAGCGAGGGAAGGGAATGCTGAAACATGCAGTAATCTGGATAATGTGGATAAACAGAATTACAACACAATAGTTTTAAAAAACCCCAAATTAATACCGACATATCCATGATGAATAAAATATCATATATCACAATTTTTTACAATGACAGGATCAGTATTACTGATTTTTCCCTTTGCTTCACATTCCAATGGGGCTTTCCATGGCACTGTTACTAATCCAGTCTTTCTTTAAAATTCTGTTATTTTGCTCCTTATGGGATTTTGCATTAATGTTGATTTTTAAAAAAACATCATATTAAAATATTATAAATCTGGATTACTGAGTTTGTGGTACTCCCTTAAGTACTGTGCCTCACTCTCTGTAACCCAGTCTTCACCCCACTGCAGCTGACTCATGCCCAGAGTTCCCAAAAGGATGGATGAACTCGTGTGGGGAATAAGGAAAGGGAGCAGCCCTTAGCATTTGAAGGATATGGCAGAACTATATCAATTTAGGGAACACTGAAGCCCATAATACTTAGCATTTTTATAATGGAAAAGTGAAATCCTCCCAGGGTTAAAAAGTCATCTATTTAATGGGAATGGGAAGACTCAAACCTTCATTTGTTGCATTATAATAGGAACCCCAAGTGTACCTCTCTCAAATTTCACTTTGTTACGGGCAAAGTGAAATTACTGTGCCACAAAACTGTCTCAAGGGGGTAACTCCCCAAATGTGTCAGCAGAACTGCCACAGAGCCACCGCTGACACGCTGGGAAAACGCTCCTCAGTGTTTGCGGGAGGCCGGGTACTGCCAGGTTCAGGCTGATTTCAGAAATGCTGAATACAAAATTTTCTACATCAAGCCCTGGCAATAGGAAAAGGTGAATACTGGGAAAATGTCCAAAAATGAGATGACCTCATTCAGTTCAGTAAATATTGACCGAATTTCTACCATGTGCTGGGAGCTGGGAATTCAAATGTTAAGTCAAATAAGGCTGAGCACCTACTATGTGCTGGGGACGGTTCTAAGTGCGTAGTGTGTGGGTTTATTTACTACTCCCAAGAACTCTATAAAGTAGAAGCTAATATTATCTCCATTTTACACATGGAGAAACTGAGGCACTGGATGTTAACTAGTCCCACGATCAGGGGTCACATAGCTAGTGAGTGATGTGCCCGAGATTCCAACCCCAACTGTGCGCTGCAGAGACGTGGCTCTAAACTGCGGGGAACAAGACATTGCAGAAGAGAGGTTCGAGTTTGCAGGCCGCCTAATTTCCTACGGAGCAGCTAGTGAGTCACTTTCCCCACTTATTAAAAGAATATCCTTGCTATTAAATACAGGGTCATTCAGCCACAATTAGAGTTCCAGAAACCCAGGATCTTGAACCGGAAGGGCCATTACAGTGTCTCGTTCAACCTCCCTCCCGCCTTGTATAGTTGAAGGGCTGGGGACCAAGAGGTTAGAGCTTGTTACAGTCACAGATAGTCATTAATCTTCCACCTGCCTGAAAAACAAGGATTCGGTAGCCAAGAATGTTTTTTTAATTAATTAAAAATAAAAAGACTAAGGATAGAGAATTCAATCCCTAAGAAAGAAACTTGTTTATTACCAGGAGCTGAAACTTTGGAAGGATGATTAAGGTCTTCTACTTAACTAAAGCAGAATTGTGCCCTGGATATTTGCATGCAGCTGTGCGTGTATTTCAGGTTAACATTTGCCCTCAAATCTTCCTCCAGTCTCCCTTGACAGCAAGGCAACTGAAATGTATGGCTGAATAAGTCTATTTTAAGGCTCCTTTTAGGGAGTTTATACCTTGCCACTTAGAGGTAAATTTCCCCAGCTTGCTTGCTATCACTTAGACCTTTCTGCAAATTTAGTACTTTCACCCATCTAACAATAATGGGCCTATGACATTTGTAGCAAAAGAAGATTACTTTTGCCTTTTTCCCTTAATTTTTTTTCCTCAGTAAATTCCATGTGGATAAAATCATGCTCATCAAGTCCAAGTGGACATTAAAAAAAGCATAGGTGATTCAGTTAATGTGCCCACATAGAAGTGCACATTCATCTGAACCTGTGTCAGTTAATAAAGGCAAGAACTTAACTTTGTTACAACCTAAATCTTTAGAAGAAGGCACACGAATGATAACTGCCTGCCTTTGCTCAGAATGGACCTCGGTCCCCAAATCAGAGAAAGAATACTCCATCCAAGTATATTCAGAGCAATGGCTCTCCATATGGACTATGCCATTTTCTAGGGGGCATGTTGGAAATTTATGGGAACATTTTTATTGTCATATTTAGAGGCACTAATAGCATTTCGTGGATGGGTCAAGGATTCCAGACATCCTCTGACATGCTGGACAGTCCTGACCTAACAATAGGTGCTTCTGCATCCCACATGACTTTTCGAATGATTCCATTTCACATAGAAAAACAATGTATATGTATTGTTGGATAATTTTAATAATAGTGAATATTCCAGGAAGTCACTTAGCATATAAATTAAGGGAAATGGTTTTTCTTTTCTTAATTTTGTTAAGGATATATTTATTTTGTTAGGAATTTTACCAAAAGTTTGTCATTCACCATTTTGGAAAATATGGCAAAATGACAATACTATTTAGTTATTGAAATGGCCCCAAAACACCCAGCTGTTACAGTATGCATTTGTGATGCAGCATGTTTCCTTTGAAATTATACCTATAAGTAGGTGACATTATCCAGATTTTGCTTTTTGAATGGTAAAGGTATATTACAAAAGTATCTGTCATAAATCTGGGTTGTTGGTTTCTAGTAGAAATGCCAAGCACTCTTTTAGAAAGACACTCCAATTAACATACTATATGTTGATTGTCCAGAACTAGACAAGAATCATAAAATGTTAGACCTGGAAAGGACTTAAGAAATAAATGTGCACAATGACCTTCTTACAACTGGGAAAGTGAGCCCAGAGAGATACATAGCCAAGAAGACCTGGGTGGGGATAAGCAGTTACGAACAGAAGAGCTGCCTTCAAATGCCAGAAGAACTGCCCACGGAGAAGAAAGATATTTGTTCTGTACTTTCCTAAATGATGAGGGAAAAAAAACAGAGTGGAAAGTTAAGAGAGTCTGATTTTGATTCAAGGAACTACAATGAGATGGAAAATATAGTTTCTTCAATCAACAGCTACCACTAGAGTGATTAGCTCAAAAGATAATTGTCTATGAGAAAATAATCTAATAAACCGGTTCAGATAAAGAGTGGAAATTCAGAAGAAATTCACTTGACACAAAAAGCTAAACCATATGATAGAAGTATTTGTTTTATGGCCAAAAAATATTTTTTAAAAAAGAAAGCAAACGAAAGACAAAACTGAAAAATAGAGCAGAGACAGAGGGAGGTGGGCCCAGTGGTATGAGGGTGCGTCCGCAATGGGATGTGCGGACCGTGCAGCTTCCCTGGTGATGAATTGGCCAAAGGATATCTTTAGAATAGGAAGGTCTAAATCTTTAGACAACATCAACTTGTGCAACTTAAACCCCTCATCACCACCAGGCCCTCAAATCTCCAGTAGAACTTTTCTGTGTCACAAATACTGAAGTGAGTTGGATTTTTCAGTGAAACCAGGAGGCAGGGCTGCATTTGCCATCTGGGTTGGCGTGACATGGTGTGAGACAGAGGCTTCCGGTACGGAAATGAGAGCTCAGAGTTGAGGTGTCTGCGAGCCTGCTCTCCAGACAGTCCTGATCTCTATTTACGGTCAAGTTTGAAGATATCTGGACAGCAATTTGGATGTCTGCAAGGCCTGGAGTATTCGAGTGACTCTAGTAGGTTAAATCATATGAAGTTGCCGACATACAGTCATACTTAACCTAAAAATCTCGGTCACTTGTTTCACTCCGACAGAGAGCAAGGGTCTGACAGTGCCGATGTGGCATCTGGTTTGGACTAAAGTAAAACTCTCCGGTGATCAGTCTGCTGGGCTGCCCTCAGAGGTAAAATTAACTATGTCCTATTTCTCTGTGTGTACCCAGAACGTAACACAAAACCAGGAACACAGCAGGCACTCAACAAACATTTCGTTAATTAGATAAGTGGAAATGAGCTCCACAGATCTGGAAGGATTCAAGAAGGGGCAAAACAACTGACAGTGAATTTATAGAGCTCACTTAAGCATTGGAGAATTGGATGAGCGTGTAGGCAGGGAGCCATTAGATTGTATGACTTTTAAAGTCTCTTCCGTATAGGGGAATCTTTGATAAATGGTACACATTAACTTCTAGAATGCATTAGGGAAAAGGCTTCATCTTCCAGCCAAAATGATTATGGGGTCACCTCCAACCCTCTTATCCTAGAATGCACAGTTAGGACTGGGATTGTCCTACAAAAGTCTCCTGTTTTGTTATCCAGAGTGTTCCTTCTTATCTGTTTTGCCTATTTTCTGGCCTTATTGTAAAATTAAAATAATTTTGTGGTGACAATGACAGGAGGAAGCAACCTTAGTAAATCTAAATATTAACTTTTTTCTATTCACATAGCCTTTTTAGAACACAATTTGGAAGTGCAGGGAAATCCAGATGCTATCAGCAGTAAATGAGGATGGAAATAAGCAACGCCGATCTGCTTCCCTTCTCCTTGGAGGAGACAGAAAATAAGCAAAGTATTAGCCAAGGCAGGAAGCAAGGAAGGAGCGGGCCATGGAGATAGAGAATTCCAGAAAGAATAAAGCCATGGCTTTTTGAAAAGGACCTGATTGGCATGTTATAGGAACAGTAAGAAGGCCAGCGTGGCTGAAGCAGAATGAAGGAGTAGAAAGGCAGTTGGTGGAAAAAAAAAAAAAAAAAAAAAAGAATTATAAAAGCTGGAGAGAGGTGAAGCGGGGAAATGTCTCTCTGCTATGGGGAGCTACTGCCTGAGACCTCACAGACTATTCCGTCTACTTCACAATCAGGAAAGCAGAGACATCTCTGAGTGATAGATTAAAAGAGGAGAAGAACAGGGAAGAGGGTGGAGAAAAATCCGAATAAGGTTGTTTTGACAGCTTAATTGTCACTTTGCTATTTTCCTCCTTTTGCTTACTTTTGATCAATGAAAATTCAATGTGAAAGTTTTCCAGCGAGTTTAATCACTTCCTTTTATGTCTTTATTGCAATCGAGTGAATCTAGGTGCTAAGAGCATAGGCTGATAAAAATAATAGAAAAAGAATGTGGGTTTTTCAGTATGAAAAGGTGATTCTGTTTTGGGATTCATTCATGTGGGTTACTCTAGATTATAGTTCTTTGGTGAGAAGTTAAGTATTTTTGAGGGAAATAAAAGGAATGCATATTTGGATAGAGCACATCAGATGAAGGTGGTTCACCAACTTATTATTTCTATGTATGGTCAACACGTGGAATATTTAAAATCTCCACTCTCAGCAATTTTTTAACCTTTCAAGGAAATTTTCCTGTGGAAAGGAGTAACTATGTATAATCAGATTTAATTTTGTTAAGTGGAAGGAGATGCAATATGCCTGCCAATTACGCTAGCGAGTTGCTTGCCCGGCCTTCCTGAGCCTGTCAGCAAGAATTCCTCCAGCAGAGAAGAATGCCATCCAAGGCCATTTCTCAGATAAAACGAAGATGTAATGATGTAACGGTCTTTTAAGTTGAAGGCAAATATGGCAAAGAATTCTTCCTGAATCTCAGTCATTTGTTTCTCTTCCAGATTAAAGAAAAGCCAAGGAACTGTTCCTCATGATTTCACATCCAACTTCCAGCATTCGGAATGCTTTTTTAGAAATTCACGGATCGGGAGATACTCTACCTAGCAATAGCAACGAGAGTAAGAATCTGAATTGCTCCAGTTTCTCAAAATACAGGTTTGTTTTTTCTACCAGTCCATGGGCAAGAGCCAGGGAAGCGTGGTGGGAGGGGAAGGGAGGGATCCTGGCTCTCGGAGTTAGGCTTCATCTAAGCTACAAAGACCATGAAAGTTATCTTCAACTCTATTATTCTAGAATTTTAAGAGTATCATTACAGCTTTTATTTACTATTAAAATAAATTATTACACTAAGATCTCAATAAATTGGTTGTGACCTACATGACAACCTGAAATAGCCAGGAAAAGTATAATAGACAAGTATGTATAGAGGCCACTCCGCACGGGACAGGTGTGGCCTCCCTGGGGTGTCCAGGCGCAGTGCGGGGCTCACTCAACAGTGGGAGGGGGTAGACCATTCGAGTATCACCAGTGTGGTTGAGCTAAACAGGGGGCTTCAAAATCTAGCTGAGCCTCAGAATCGGCTGTGAGACTTTTGTTTGTTCTCTTTTTACAATAAATGTAGCGTCTTGAACCCACCCCAACAATCTCACATCAGAATCACATGGAGTGGAACCCTGAAATCTATCATTTTAAAAGCTCCCCAGAGAATCTTATATGGCCAGGCCTTGTGCCAGATTTAGCATCCAACACATATTCATTAAGCCGTTCAACAGCCCTGGTGCTGCTCTAAGCCTTGGCTACAAAGTGGGGGTTAGGGCTGGGGTTGGGGTTAAGGCCATTGAACCTACCTTCACGATGATCACATTTTCTATATCTTTCACTCTAGCGATGTCATGGTTCTGTGTCTATAATGATGAGAAGCACAACTAAAAACTATTGTATTGTGAAAGATAATGAAATAATAAAATAAGCATCACAATAATTGATATTGAGTATGATTATTAATAATAGTAAATAGATCATAAAAAGTCAGACCCTATGCTAAGCACTAGGTAGGCAATATTTCATTTAATTCTTATATCAACCCATTTTACAGAGGAGAAAATGTAGGATTAGAGAGATTAAATACACGGTTTACACTCCTCCCCCAAGGTAAGTGGGAGGGCACGAGGCAGCAGGAGGGGTTAAGGCGATAAGCAACAAAGGTGAGCTTCCCTTCTAGGTCTGTCTGGCCCCAGAGCCTGTGATCCTAACTCTAATGCTGCTCCTTAGATATGTATGTGCATGTCAATATACATGGTTGAGCATACATGCTATTGGAGTTCATGCAATATGTACAGTTTTGAGAAGCAGGAAGAAAAATGGTCCAGCTCCTAAGTGCTCTACCGTGAACTCCAGCTGGGCAGTTTGGTACTGTTTTAGGTGTCGTATATCAGAAAAGAGTGAATTTTGGGTTTCCTACCATAGGCCAGATGTCTATATAAATGATCACTTTGTTTAGCTATTTTAGCATAAGGTTCATCATAAGCTCCCCTTAATAAGGAGGAAGCTGAGTCCTGAGGGCTAAGTTCAAGATGACATGGCCTGAGAGTAGTATATTTCAGGGCTCTTTGGTTCTAAGTGTGGTGTGTGCTTTTTTGCTGCATCAACCTAGAAAACATATAACAAGTTCCTTATGAGAAAAGCTGGATTCATGTCTTGGCTCTGCTGCCACTTATAAGCCGTACGAGCCTAGACAAGTTCTGATTCTCAACTGCAGTTTCCTCATCTATAAAAGGCAGAATAATAATAATAATAATTTCAAAGGGTGAGGATAACATATATTAATATATGAAGCAGGTAATGAAGCATCTAGCAAACATAGATAATAATGCTAGTTGTTATTATTGGTGTAAATTTTAATACTTGTGGACTGTACCTTCTTTAGACTCTTGAAAATGGAAGTTATAGAGGAAGAAGACGGTGAGAAATGAGAAATTCAGGAGGAATTGGCAAGCATATTTCTGATGAAAGCAAAAATTGTAAGCTAAGTAAATAGCTACTCTATTTTTAGAGTGATAAGGGAAAAGATTATAAATGTATCTGTATTATATTTTTTGGTTTCCTCCCCTATGTTCTTATTTATTCCTTCAACCAATATTATCCATGCCAGATATTGTTCTGGGTATAGGAGATTCAGGGGGGAATAAGACAAGTAAGATTTCACCCCAGAAAGAACTTCCATTCTAGAGAAGGAGAAAGTCAATAAGAAAGTAAATAAATAAATGAACAAGATAGTTTCAGTTAGTGTTGAGGCTATGGAGAAAATGAGAAAGAGTATGGTAGAGAAAGGCTTTGGGAAAAGTGACCATTTGAAGAGAATCAGGGAAGGAAAGGCCTCATTGTGAAGATGAGATTTGAGCTAGGACCAAGGACAAGAAGGAGCTTGACATGCGACCATCTGGGGACAGAACCAGTGGGGTAGAAGAGGGAACCACAAATAGAATGGCCAGGGGAGGTAAGAGCTTGGCATGCTTGAGAAAAAGCAAACTGGCCAATTTGTGATAAGGTCAAAGTAATGAACAGGGATCAGACCTCGTGGAACCAAGTAGGCAGGACAACTGCCTTACATCAGGTTTGTGGAGAAACAGCCTCTGAGATGGAGATTTGCTTGCAGCAAGTCCTGGATAGCAACACCTGTGTGGGAAGAGTAGGAAGCAGGATTGAACAGGAGAAGTTGAGCTGCACCGTGTTTGCAACAAAGGTCTCAGCCAACCCCACGAGCTGCTCTGAGCTGTGACGTCCCAGCAGAATTGGCCTGCCCTTGGTTAATGAGGGCAGACCTTCGAGCCTGTCTGCAGTTGGGGAAATGAGTGCCTTGGTCCTGGAAGGGGGATCTGGGTGACATAGGACAGCATCCACTACAATGACCACATCACGTGTCATCGGTCTGGGATACTTTTGAAAGTGAAAAGGGAATAATATTAATAATTATTAACAATTAAGAAGGGATCTTAATAATTATTTATTGGTAGTTGATACATAATTAGTAATAAACAGGCTTATATCAAGAGTGTCCCAGGTAAACTGATATAAATATAGCTATAAATTCACCCAATTCATAGACAGCAGTACACTGTCTGGATTCTGTTTTAAGTACTGTGGAAGGTGCTTGGAACATATGAGTATTGCTGAACTTCAAAACACGCAGAAGATCCCCAATTCTACTCCTGGAAAAGACACAGCTACAGGTCTCAGAAAAAGAAAACAATTTCCCCCAGAACTGGGGTGCTGCTGTTGCTGCCACCTCTAGTTATCTCGACTGCTTTGGTTTCCGGGCTCTCCGGGGCATCACTGCAGCCTCAGCCTCCCGTTGCCTTAATGCCTCTCGTATTGAATATCAATACTGCAGTGATTTGGCCACCGCTAAACTGATTTAAAGATGAAATGGAAACAGTTCAATATCAGCAGAGATGTTAAAATTACATATTCCAGGCTCTGTGCCATGAGAGGGATGAGAATAAAGGCTTTGCATTCCCAGGAGGAGACTAAGAGCAAGGGGTGGGAGAAAGAGTACAGGGCTGGGGGCCCGAGGAGAGCGACGATGCCACCAAGGCTCAGGCTGGAGTTTACTCACAGGCTAACGTGGATTTGAAGGCAGGGTGTCAAACTCTCTCAGATGCTGTTAGTATGAATAAGGCAATTAACAGACAGTAGCTAACAATCTATGGGGATGGAGATGGAGAATAGAGCCCCTGCAGCAGGGTTTCTCAATCCTGCATCCACAGACCCTAAAAGAGTTCATAGGTAGAATTCAGGAAGTCTGTAAAATTGGATGCAAAAAACATCACACCTTCATTGTCACTAACCTCTAATTTAAAGTTAGCATTCCTTTTAGTTATGAACATGAGCAACAAACCACAGAACAGCAGCACCTGCAACTTCACGAATGGAAATCAGTGATATGCTCATATCATAACAGATTCCTTGCAGACACCTCAAAGTATCTTTTACTCTCTGGGAAGTGTAGGTGACGGTCTGAGACATCACTGCCAAGCTGGGAACCGGGGAGATGGCCGAGGCTGAACCCAAAACCACGCAGGATCTGCTCTCGGTAGTGCAGACGCTCCTGCAGCAGATGTAAGATAAATTTCAGAGACCATGTCTAAGCAGATCATTGGAAGAATTGATGTTATGACTAGTCACATTGGTGATCTGGAGAAAAACATCGCAGACCTCATGACACAGGCTGGAGTGGAAGAACTGGAAGGTGAAAACCAGATCACCTGCCACACAAGAGCGGAAGGTGGCTATTAATAATTTACACTGAAATCTGGAACACTATTTGTCCAAGCCAAAAGAAGACCGAATGGCTTTTGCAGCTGACTACTACATGTAGACAGGTTTTACATGATAAAGTTTGCATTCTCATCACATACTATACACTCAGTTTATAGAGTGATTTGCCCCTCAGTTTCTTGAGGGGTAAATCTTGATATCTTCACATCTTAGACCTTGGTCAGTTGTGCTATTATTAAACACTAAAACTTCTGTGGCTCTTGAAAAAAAAATCTTTTACTCTCATCACTACTTTTTAATTACAAGAGTCATTAGACCCACCACTAGATCTTGTTTTCTAGGGTGTTCGTAAAGAAGTACATATATCTCTATATCATGAATATGCTGGTTTAAATCTTTTGATAATTATGTTCTAATGTTATTGACTTTTTGTTTCTAAATCTATGTGTTTATGGAATACACTTAAAACCTTTATTCCGAGAGGGTTTCCACTGATTTCCCCAGACTAGATAAGGGGCTCGTGGGACACAGTTGGCAAGAGCCGGGCGCTGTACTCCTACAGCTGGGGACACGCCACGGTATCTTCACTAGGTGGCAGGCACAATCCTCAGTGCACAAAACAGGTAGACAACAACTACTGTGCTTATTTGTTTTCTTTGAATAAATGTTGGGGTTAGTTACAGTCTGAATCTGTAGAGGGAGTTTTATATTCTTCCTGTCCTGGGGGTGTCCGTAGTGGGCGTCAGGCAGGTGGAGTACAGAAACGTGCAACAGCTGATGATGTCGTGCTAGTCATGCAAGATGCATCTACTCTAGATTTCAAATTGTTCCCAGGGTGTGGAGGCTGGTAGTGACAGGACAGTTAAAAGGTAAATAATAAGATAGTTCCTTGGGTCACTTACCCTCTGAGGTCCTAAGAGTATGGACTGGCCTCCAACTGACGTAAGAAGGAAGTGTCTCTTAGGAGACTGATGCCAAGAAACCAGCCCTGTGGTTGTGCTGGAGGGAACCAACCGTCTAGCAATGGCCCCTTTTAGTGTCTTTGACTGTTACCCAAGACTTTCCTCAGTGATAGCAGTTGCTGCTGGGGTTACGGAGAACCACTTTCAAATGTACACTCTTTCAAAGAAGACAACACAAATACTTCAACTATTTAAAATTCTTCACACCCACTTCAAACAGCAAAGTCTCCTCTTCTGTGATTACTGCACTGTCACTAAAAAAACACCCTCTCAGAGTCATTTAACTCATTGCTTTTAAATATTGAAACTCTATCATTGTATAATACAACCGAAAACATCCCTTCGAAATAATTTTTTATGGCTATCAAGCTTGCTAATGGCCTTGTCAAACCAGCACCTGTAGGAAGCATGATATTATTTCCTTTCCAGCATTGCAGATTGTCCCAGGGTTGCTCCTTGAAAATCAACTCAGATTGACCTTCCTGCTTCAGGGTCACGCAGCTGTCCTGGGATCTTTCAATAGTGTAAAGCACTATGTCCCAGTGTGCCTGGGATTGTCCCACTTTATGCTGCAGTCCTGGCACCATGTCTCCTTTCATCTGCCAATGTATCCTGGTCCAGATGGTGACTTTCATGACCATCCTGGTCATTCGTCCATTCGGGCTATGGCTGAGACGCCCACTTCTCTGTCCTCCTGAGCTGTCAGGTTCAGGAGCTCAGCTACTCCTGTGCCATTCCTGGGGAAAACCATCTCCTCAGAGGCCTTGAAGCTTGCACAGGATTCTGCCACTAACTTGTAAAAGGTCCCTGCCTTCCTGGTTGCCTTGTAGAATTCCTCCTCGCCCTTTCCTACTCCTCCTGGACTCCAAGAACAGCCCTTTCCAAAAGTTAATTTTTCGTACATGGAAAAAAGGAAGAACATGGCAGATACCCATTGGCTTTGAGGCTGTGAAACAAACTTCCTTGAGGGCGAACAGGACCAAATGAGATTATAAGACACCCTTTCAACGAACTGCTGGAACCTCTCCATAAATATATTATTCTGATTATCCTAGAGGGGCGCGTATGCACCTTTGTTTTGACTAGGATATTTATAACTCCGTGGAGTTAGAAGTTAATTTGTAGAAGACTGACCGTAATGCAAATGTTGGCTGTGCATATACTTGCAAAGTTTGTCCAGAGCAGGGAAAATTGATTTCCCTCCCCACTGTAGAAAAATCCAGTTTGCACCTATTTGCAAATTTCTATCACCATCCCTAATCTATAATAGCAGTGTACGTGGACGTTTCCTTTGAACTAGTTGTAAAACCTCAGTAATGAGTTAAGTAAAATGTTTGGCACGTGTTCATCTAATATCTCTATGGAAGTCATGATCTTACCTTTTCTTTCCTTTTTTTGAAAAAGTATCCTTTAACACGTGGTTACCTGCTTGAAACAAATCAGCAGAGAAAGGAGCAAAGGGAGGAGGGACACAAGCTAATATCTTGGTAGGACACCCTGTCACCCTCCACTTGTTCTTTTCCTTTTCTGCTGGGACGTAGGTTTAGGGAGGACTCTGGCTCTGTAGGACACAGCTTTGCACTTAAGACTTGAATTCTATCTATTTACCTCTGGATTTTTCTTTCCACTACCTGAGGCTAATTCTTATACTTTCAACTCTGAACACAGCTCTCAACAAATCTAAGGATTCCTTCCTGGGTGGTCCAAATTAACATTCTCTCCGGAGTGTCACTGTGAAGACCATTTATGTTTATTTTGCATGAAAATGACAGGACTGAATGGAATTTACATATGCATTCATCTGCCATGCTTGAGCTAAAATATTACCCTTCAAAATCCCAATTCAACCAATTCTGAGTGGCTGCCCAAAATTCATGGCTGAGCCTGTCACTACTCTTCTCAAAAAAAAAAAAAAAAAAAGGTCCCCCATGACCTGAAGAATAGTTTCCACCCACTTACTTTGATGCTTTCAAAGTCCCTTGGCATCAGCTCCCTCAGTCCTGTGACACGGCGCTCCCCGTGGTCCACAGAAGTTGTACAAAAGCCCTAAGATTTCCAAGCATAACAGGTGATTTTCGTGTCTCCCATTCTTGGTTCGTGCTGTGCCCTCCACCAGGTGACTCCTTTCTCTGCCTTCTGAACTTTTACTCTGCAAACTTGAGCTGAGATTCACCTGACCCTCTCCGTTACCCTTTCTCTCCTAGAAAAATTTAATGGACCTTACATCTGCAATCTCACGACACCTTAGCACTGTTGGGAATGCAACACCTGGCCATGTCGGGATCAGCTACTGCATTTGCAGGGTCCAGTGTAAAATGAAAATGTGTGAGGCCTCTCAGTCAAGATTATTAAGACTGTCAAGACAGCAATCACAGAGCATTAAACTAAGTGCAAGGCCCTTCTGAGGGTAGGGGCTGTAGGAGCGCACAGGCCACACACCCTTGAAGCCAGGTCACAGTTTCCATAATTGCTTTCTCACACATCAGTCTGAGCCCCGTGGTGGCTTTTCCTGCCCTTGTGTCCATTGCAAATCTGCAAGTTTCCCATTCAGAACCCTGTGGTCTCTGTATTAGTTTCCAGTTGCTGATGTAACAAATTACCACAAACCTGTAGGCTTAAAACACCAAAAATTTGTTCTTTTACCTTTCCGGTGGCCAGAAGTCCAAACTCAGTGTCACTGCGCTAAGAGCAAGGCGTCAACAAGGCTGGTTGCTTCCGGAGACTCGAGGAGAGAATCCATCCCCCTTATGTCTTCCAACCCACGTTTCCTGACTTGCGGCCCCTCCCTCCAGCTTCACGTGACTGCAACACTTTCTTCCTTTGCCACTTTGCCTTCTCTGTGACTCTGACCTTTCCTGCTTCTCTTTTGTAAAGACCCTTCACACTAATGGTTTCATCCAGCCCTCCTGGATAATCCAGGCTCATCTCCCCTTCTCGGGACCCTCGGCTCAATCACATCAGCACAGTCCTTTTGTGCAGGGAACAGCCACAGATTAGGACATAGACTTGGTGGGGCAGGGGGCATTGCTCTTTCTAGCACAGTCTGCAAGCCAGAACATCAAGTGAAGGGCTCAGGAGGAAGACACAGATTTAACACAGTGCATCATGCAGACTGAAGGTCCCAGCACCGGATCTGCAGGAAGTCTCTCGGCAACCCATGAAGAGGTGTGATTGGCTGGGCCGGATGGACCTGTTGCCACCACTCTCCTTTAGTGGGAATCTTAGGTGAGCAGCCTGTAGAGTTGTAAGAAGGGGAGCAGGGTAGGGAGTGGGGAGAGGAGCAAGAGACAAGGTGACAGAGGGCTGGGTCTGTAATGGAGAGAGAGAAGTGGGGGAGACAGGAAGTGGGGACAGCCTCATAATGTGAGCCTGGACACGAGATGTTCACAGGAATTACATCCCACCAGTGGGATCCCAAGGCCAGGAGGTTGAGGGACAGGGTGCCCCAGGCCTGGGTGACTCATTGCCACACAGCTTGTAGGACTGCAAGTTGGGCTGCAGAGTTAGCAAATGAAAACACAAGATGCCAAGCTAAGCTTGAATTTCAGATAAACAAATAATTTTTTAGTTTAAATATGTGCCATGCAATTTCATGTGACACCCCCAACCCAGAGAGAGCTGTCATGGGCCACTCAGCTTAAAAACCCTATTCCTAGACCACACATAGACAAAATTAGGATTCACCTGGCATTCCAAGTAATAGCAGGGGGCCTATCTACCACTTTCCTGATATGCCAAATGCTTTCCTTTTGGGGCCCTCCCAGGGAATGAGCTTTTTCCATGCCGGCATGAGAGGGCGTGGTCATCCTTTAAGGCTGAGAACCGGGTTCATCTGTCCCCACACTCAGCCCAGAAAGTAAGAACTGAACAGGTCTCCGGGGCAAGCACATGGTTTGGTTGTTCATATTCAGAACTAATATCCCGAAAGATCCATCAACTCTTCTGCAGAAAATATCCACAGACAATTTAATGCTAAGATTCTTTGAAGCCCTCACCTCAAAATTGCTATTTCCACCAATCCTGGCAATCCTACTCCAATCCTAACAAGGCCTCTCCTCCTCTGGAAAAAAAAAATCCTCCTTAAATTTCCAGTTCTCAGTGAATGCTGACCTTAACTTTCCTTCTCTGAGACTTTAAAAAACTTGCAATTGTAAATTTTTTCTCTGTCCTTTGGAGATTTAAACCTTGTCCCAGAGGCCTATTATTTTTATGTCTCTAGGACCCACAAGCCATCCCATTGAAATGCTAGTATTGAGAAAGACAGGGCTCCGGTCTCCCAGTCTCTGAGGGAGGGCAGAAGCCTCACTTAGAAAAGGGCCAATTAGCAAATGCAAATGCCCTAATTCCCAACACTTAAAAACTGCCCCACCTTTTGTTTCAGTGCAGTACAGTCCAGTCTCTCTTTCCTACTGCAATAGTCTTGAATAAAGTCTTCTTTGCCCATTTAGTTCCATCCAGTGCAATTTTTATTTGGGAAGAAAAGCAGGAAACTGAGAAGGTAAAAATTCTCAACAACAAAATCCTAAAATCCCATTTGACAGATGAACATAGTGCACTGCAGTGTATTTAATTAATCCGCAGACTGGGGGTCTCCCCCCAGATCTCCAGGTCCGCAGGAGACCTGAGCTTTCAGTGCTCTCCCTCGTGCCTGATACTGTGCTCCACAAGCAGAAATATCTACTTGTAAGAGCTGTTGTCAGTTTCTAAGTGTGCTTTATTGCACAGACATCCCCCAGGCCAGGCCGTCTGTGGCCTTTGCTAACGGATACGCCAAGGGCCATACAACAGCTTCTCTTTGCCTTTGTGTTCTGTATGTCCAGAGGCAGGTGGAGGATGAAACACCTTGGGTTGTCACCGGCGCTTACAGATCTGCTTTACCAGGGAGCCCGGCACAGGATTTGTATTCTGGCCACGTGTAGAGCCTAACTGCACATCAGAAACGTGCCCATGATTGCAAGCGGCTCTGTAAAATATTTATTCAATATTAGCTTGCAAAGAGTGCTTCCGTTAGGGAACGAGACTGGAGAGCTTTGGCCCAAAACAAAGAGAAAGAACAAGTGTGAGCATGAAAACATTAGGTGTCAACTAAGTTTTCTGAATTTTTAAATCACAAGATTAGAACCCTCAAAATTAGAAATATCATGAAGTCAGCACTTTGGAGGTGAAATTACCTGAATTCACTCTTTATCTTTGCAAAAAAGATACAATAAATAATATTTTCTATGGTGAAAATTAATCTAAGGATTCCAGGTGAATTAAAATTCAACTGACACATACTATTTTTTTTCTAAGAATGTGAACTTTGAAACAAAAATAAGATATATTTATTTGGGTAGAAGATTCATTTATTCATCTAACCAATATGTATGGAGGGACTTAGCTACATGTCAGAATGCAATATATTTCTTTAAGATACTGATGTATAGAGTAGCACCAAAGACAGCTACCAATAAAAATTATCACATGGATAAATATTTAAATACAAGCTGATTTAAGGCACGACAAAGAAACAATTTGTCACTTTGATATACATAATAAAAGAAAGTTTGACCTCTGTCTCAGGTTTCCCTGAGAAACTGATCCTTAGACAACAATCTCAGGGCTGACCCCAAATTAACTAGTAGAAGGAGTAAAAGAAGTGGCCATGGTGGGGGCGGGGGTGTGCAGATGGGGAAAAGAAAGCTGGAGAACTGGGAGTTGCCAGACCAGCCAATGAATTATAAGCAGATTGAGGATTTCGGTCTTTGTCCCAACAGCAACAGGAAGCCATGGAAGGGTTTCAGAAGGCTGCCTTTTGAAAAGATCATTCTGGGTGCAATTTGGAAAATGATTTCAGAACGGGTGGAGGATGAAGAATGCAAGGAGACTAGTTGAGAGTTAGTGACCAGCTGGTCAGGTGAGAGGTGCTGGCACTCTGAATAGGATGGTGGCCATGAATATGTAGGGAAATGAACAGCTTGGAGTAACAATGGGGAGATTTAAATGACTGCCCATTAAATAACTAAAGCAAAGCCGGTTAGAGCCCCTTCCAGCATCCTGCCTGGGTGATGAAAATGCCCGACCACTGCGGAAGCTTGTTTCAGTGGGCTTGTTGCTAAGAAAGCATCATATTCCCACCGTTAGGCAGTTATTGCTAAATAGCTAATCCTCAGATCCTTCCTCCCAAATTAAAAAGTTTTTCTTTAACTAAAACCAGAAAAGCATTTTTTTTATCCATTATTATTCATCTCAGAATTTTGAAACCATGCGAACAAAGTCCTTTTACTCCAGGCAATTCGGTGACACTCAGTTTGGGCTTTAGCCTGCAGGAGCTTCCACTGAAATGGTATTTCCACTTGTCGTAACAAAAGGAAGGTATGCGTTTTTTCCCTACTGCTCTAAGACAGGTTAAACTCACAGTTTGTTTGTCAAGTGGTAGAGATTTCTCTAGTCCTTGGAATCTTGTACCTTAATTCATACATGATAATGTTTTATAAAGTTGACTAAAAGGTGGGATGTTTTCAGGGAAAAAAAACAAAGGTTAACTAAATTAATTAAATATCTACAGAGAATAGGCACCTAAGTGCCATTATCGTTTTTCTGGTCTAGGATGAGCTAACACTTCTAAAGCAGTAAGTTTTAAACATTAGCATGGACATCATTTTCCAGAGATCCTGGGTCCAGGACCTGGGATGAGGCCCAGGAATCTTCATCCTGAACAATCACACTGGAAGATTCTCATCCAGGTGGTCCTTTGGCCACACATGGGAACTGTTCTACGGCAGAAAAGCCCCTTAACCCTCAGCTGAATTCAAGAAAATACCAGATGGTTCCATAGGTCCAGCGACTCTATTCGAAATAAGTATTTGGGATCATACAAAGCTCCTCTAGAGATGCATCCTTTCTGCAGAAGGTTTCCTGTGTACTCCCCCTTGCTTCCTTTAACATGCTACACAGGGTTACCTACACTTCATTGACTGAACATTTTCTCCTCCATAAACTTTGACAAGTTGTTGATGCATTTCCGCACAGAAACATTTTTTTTTTTATTTTGACTAAAACCAACACTTCCAACAGAGATTATGGGTTTAAAAGAAGAGATATTTTTCTCATAAGAAGTTTAAAATTGTAGCTAACTTAGCATCTAGTTGTCCTCACATAATGTCTAATTAATAGCTCAAGGTGACAGGAAGGTGCTGGCTCCTGTCCACACCCCAAGACAAGGGCAGTAAGTTCTCCCCCAAAGTGAAAAAATGGAATCCTAACACTCAACGAGATTAACCATCTGTAAGAATAAACTACCAGTTTGCCAGAAGGTATCAGTTAATAGATGCTAATCAATTGAATATGGAAGAATTTCTTAGAAATGATCTTTGTGTCCTAAATAAAAGAAAATAATACAGACCAGTGACCCAAAATAGGGTCTACACACTAACTATATGATTGTGGACATTTGATAATCTTTCTAAGCTTCACTTCCCTTACTGATAAAATATGGAAGTAGAAATAATTACATCTGACAAATTTTTATGAGGATTAAATGACATATTGAACATAATACACTTAGATGCTGCTTAATTTCATTCTATTGTTTTATATTGTTTGGCTCAAAGATTAATAATATTAAAAGTCAGTTTCCTTCCTAGTCATTTCAACCAGTTAAATTTTATTATGGAGAAGATTTCATTTGCATCACAATAAAAACTACAAACTACTACCTAAGAATAAACTTAGTGGAAAAAGAAAAAGAAATCCAAAGCTATAAGAAGAAACTATAAAGCTTTACTAAGGGAAGATTCAGATGGAAAAATTTAATATTATAAATCTATCCATTCTTCCAAAATTAATAATTAATTTCACCAATATCAATTCAATAAAATTCCCATATAATCTCCATGGTATGTTTTAGAACTTGAGGAGTTGATTCTCAAGTCTATCTGAAAGAATAAACATAGGAGAAGCAGCAAAATCATTTTGATAAAGGACTTGCCTTCCTAGAATCAGCAAATACTATGTAAAAGCCACAATACTTTAGCAATGTGAAATGGATGCAGGAAAATAGATATAAATATTTTAATCTAAGCTAGTTTTGGAAGAGTTTCTAATTTGCACCAAAACAAAACAAAGATTAATATAGTGTTAATAAATATTTGGTCCCAAATTTTGATGTCGTGAAACTATTCTATATAAATATTCTATGTATTTCTATAGCTGAGAAAGTACCTACCGGATTTCACCTTCGCTCAGATAACAATGTAATTAGAGAGGGGGAGAGAGAAAGAGAGAGAGAGAGAGGTGTGAAAGTACTAGAAAGTGAACAAAAGCCAGCAAACTTCAAGTCAAAATTTGGAATCACACAGGGTTAATTATCTACTTTTACAGTATTTAACCAGAGGTTACGTCAATGTCGGCATTACACGGGGCATCAAAACTCCAAAGAAGAAAACCCGCAGTTGCAGGAAATGCATTTGACAAAATTCGTCACTTACTTATGTTTCAATACTCTCAGGAAACTAGAAGTAGAATGAAACTTCATCAATCTGATGGGAGCATCTACAAAAACCTATAGCTGACATCTTGCTTTTACTAAAGATACACAAAACCTCTCCCCTACTGACAAGGCACAAGACTACAATAAAATGACAGGCCGGGAGTTTGCACAGCGAAGCGTTGCTGAGAAGAATTAGAGATGGTCTAGCTAAATACAAGTATGTACCCATGTTATAGTTTTGAAGAATCAATGTTGTTAGGGTGTCAATTTTTCTTAAATTGACCTAAAGATTTAATGCAGTCCTAATAAAAAAAAATCCCAACAGTCTTTTTATTTTTAAAAACTGAAAATCTGACTCATGTCTAACTTTTTAATCATTTCTAAAGTGTACAGGTAAATGAAAAGGATCAAGAATATCCAAATACATCTTTGAAAGGAATAAAATTAGAGAACTTACTTTACCTGATTTTGAGACTTAACTATAAAGCTATAGTCATGAAGACAGTGTGGTACTGCTAATAACCCACAAATAGATGAATAGAACAGAATAGAGAGCCTAGACATAGACTCATATGATGTTTACATTTATTTGATTTTTTTTTTTTTACATAAGTATCAAAAGAAGCCAATGAAGAAGGGAAAGTCTTTTCAACAAATGTTGATGGAATAACTGGATGCCCATATGGGAAATAGATGGACCTCAACCCACACTTCTCATCATAAATAAAACAAACAAACAAACAAACAAAAAATCCTTGGATTTTTTGGAGCTACATTCCTACACAGCTGTTAAAAAGAATAAGTTGAGTCATATAATATAGGACTCTTTATATTTTTTGAAAGTATCAAGTTGTAGAATGATAGATATAGTATGATAAATATATGAATAGGAAGTGTATTATATATAACTGATTTTTTGTGTATGCAGAAGCCTCATAGGTATCATAAACTATCTGAATAAATAGTCAAATATTTACACTTTTTATTTTCCCAGATTCCAAACTGAATAAACAGTCTTTTTTATGAATCTCATTTAAATCCTCATTAAGCTTTTACATATGGAAAGAATGTATAAACCAACAATAATTAACAATATATTTAATATGCCAACTCTTGTTCCACTCTTAGTCGGTGGTAGGTACAGAGGATTAATCACATATTATCTCATACTCTGCATGGTACCTAAAAGAAAGGTACCATTACTTTCCCAATTTTGCAGATAAGAAAGCTCAATCAACAAAAATTTGGAAAAATTTCACTTGGAATTTATATTTATTATTATTAAAAAAAATCATGTTTCTTTATACTCCTAAGTCTCTTTTTGCTATATAGTCCTTGTTCCAGGTCCTAATTAGATGATCTCTTCTGAAAAATAAATGATACATTTCTAAAATTTCAAAGTTAAGGACTATACCCCAATTCTAAAGTTCAAAATGTTGCCCAAATATTATGAGGCCTTATCTAACTAGATGGCGCCGTATGTAGATAAATCTCTTCTCAAACCTTCTTTAACATCTAACAAACTCTTGTGATGATGATCATGATGATAAATATTTATTGAGTGTTTACTAGGTGGTAGACAATCTGTTTAGTTTTCACTATCTCCTTTATGTATTACAAAAATCCCAGGAGGTAGGACCTGTATGGTAGCATTATTATTTCTAGTTTACAGATGAGAAAACCACTGTTCAGGAAGATTAAGCAACTTGCTGAGGGTCACTCAGCCAGGACTCATGGTAGAATCAGGCTAACATCAAAGCAATACTCTTCCCTATCTCTTGACGAAAACGTAAAATAATCTATTTTAAAAGGCACTAATTAAACTTATTAATGGTCTAGACTAACCCTCATACATCAGAGATGGATGTTTTGTTAAAACTTGCTGAGTTTTGAGGCTCTTGAGATGATACTGTTTTCTTGAAGGTGTTTGCTCTTTATTTTTATCCAGTTCTGCTGAGGAAATCTCATTCATTTTTCTTGAGATACGTATGTCATCTCTAGAAGATATTTAATATTTATACCATAATATTCTATATTATTAGTGATTTTCCATATACTTATATTTATATTTATACTACATATCTTATATTTCATTGTAACCCCTACATCAAAGAACGTGAGAAAAACACTCAAACATATATGATAATAGTGATGACGATGATGATGATGACAATTATAATGTTTGACATTTTATTTCAAGTTCCCATTATTCTAGAGACAGATTCAAAACAAAGTTAAATGTAGAACAGGAAAAAATAAGTACGTGTGGAAAATACTCTAGGTTCTACTTTACCCTTCAAATTTTACTCACTCTTCTTGTAACATGACTATCCCATTTAGGAAGTATCACTTTTAATTTCTCCCATAGCATTCTCCTATCTCTTGGAGAGACAAAAGTAAACATGTATTAGTTTCTCATTTTAATTACAGATTAATACTAAAAACACTTATTGCCTCCAAACGGACAAACTGATTCCCCCCCCCCCGATTTTCACCTGCCAGTTTGAAATTACATTGGCAGTTTGCTTCTATAATTCCACTACCTGCAGAATATCCCAGTCTCAAAGTAAAAGAGATTTGATTATATTATGCAGATTTGTTTTCTCTCAGGTTTTAATATCAAGTTAGCATTTGAGGGTTCCCCTACAACAATTAAACATGCTGACTATGTGTAAATTATGTTCTTTTAATAGTTAATATAATTTAATCCAAAGCTATTAGTAGCCTAATTGGGTTTACTTGTGCCTTGGCTTAAGGTCTAGAATATAATAAACTTAAAGGTCTGAACACAGTGAGGTTAATTATGCTTAAAACCTGCAAAGCAGCAAGTTTTGGGTCCATCACACATACACACACACACTCGCGCACACGACAGGAAAAAGAACCAAAGAAACTCTTCCAGCAAAAAGCAAAATCACACCTTCCTTCGCAAGTCTGAGTGCCGCCATGGCTCGGGTTTTAACATAGCACTTGCTTCCTGCCCCTCGCGACAGAGCTTTCTGCCAAGTTATTTGTCCTCGAGGGCTGTTCAGCTCACAGTTCTGTGCTCAAAATGACTCCCCAGTGCCTATGAAATTAAATATAAACTCCTCACTCTGCCTTTCAAGAATTCTCTAATTTGAACCCGATTTATCTGCACAGTATCATTGCCCACGACTCCACTCCGTGATCTTTAGCTTAATGAGGGTAGCTTAAGTATGGTGCAACCTCCTGCCTCTGAGACGCTGCTGGTACCCACGCCTTCCTGCCCTGTTCCAAACGCCTTTATTTTCCCCCTGAAATCCTGCTCTCCATTGTTCCTCTCTGGTCTTGGGGGATGATGCAGGTACGTCGGGGGATCCGGGGGGTGTGAAACCCAGGATGCCATTATTCTGGGTCCTAGAGAGCCAGAGTACCTAGCACCACTGGACCTCGGCACAATCCCAGTGGCTTGCCTGTTGGGGTCACTTCATTTGTCTTGCATGTACTCTTTGCAAAAGTGAAAATTTAATGGATTCAGTAGTTCACTATAGAAAATGGAACTTTCTTATTGGACACAAGTTAGGGTCAAGGCATCTCAGAGGCGGTCAGCTGCCCTTGGGTCCAGACCAACACAAATGTTTAGCTTGTGAAGCAGCCTCTCAGTCACTCAGCTGCTGTGGCCAGATGCCCGTGTCCGGAGAGCAGAGCCCACCAGGAACGTGTGCAGGAGCACATCTGATCGGGGCAGCAAAAGACATGAAGACTTATGGTCTCCTTTTGGTCCAGTCCCCTTTGAGGGCCCTAAATCCCACAGGCAGACAAAAGCTTTTCCTTACGTGTTAAGACAGAGAGGAGGAGAGTACGGATCCAGCAATAAAAAGGAATGAACGGCTGACACACAAAACATCATTGCCGAACCTCAGAAACATTACGCCGAGTGAAAGGAGCCAGCTACGACAGAGTATATAGCGTATGAATCTAGCTATAAGGAGGCTTTGAACAGGCAAAATCAATCAATTGTGATAGATATCAAAACAGCAGCTGCCTCACTGGGGTGCAGGGGGTGGCTGAGCAGAACCCTGTCAGGAGAGAAACATATCTGGGGCAATGACAAGGGTTTATATTAGTATCTTGATATGGTATAAATTACATAGATGTATGCATTTGCCAAAGCTCATCAAACCGTGTACTTAAAATTTGTACATTTCACAATAAGGATGTGATTTGTTGGTATTTAATATTTATTAAGTCCGTACAAATTTTTGTGTTGTTTTTCCCCACATCTAAATAAATTCCCTTGTTTTCACTGGACACTGAGGATGAGGAGCCTACTGTGCAGGGATGGTCTCTGCAGCCAGAATTTCTAGGTCCAAATCCTGGTTCTATCACTTTCTGGCTTCGTGACTTTGAAGTTGCCTAAGCACTCTAAGTTTGAGGCAGTTTCATGCAAAGCACAAATAATAATTATCATTATCATCATAAAAACCTCATAGAATTATAGTAAAGAATAAATATATAAATCAGATGATGCATATAGAATCCTTGATCTCTAGGACTAAGTATTCAATCACTATTAGTTGTAAGTGTCAATACCAGAGTTAAGCACCTTACAAGGTAGGTCTGTGCTTTCTTAGTCTTTTTGTTAGTCTCAGCACGCCCCTGTGGCCTGTGCTTTTCAAATTGGGATGTATGTAGCAGGGATGTGAATACTACATATCGAGTTTTTCAAATCTATATCAATATGTGAGATATTCCCAAAATGTCAATATAACTTAATATTTTGGGGAGGTGTAAACATCTTAATTGTTATGAATGCATGGCATCTTTCTGGAATATTATAAAATCCCCAGACACACTGAAGATAAAACAAGAGGCTTTTCCAAGTGGTTTCAGACATCCCTCTAGCAGCTTTCATTTGTCCTCAGAACTGCTTTCTCATGGGTTCAGGTTTATTCTCCACTGATTTCAAAGTGACTTCAGTGAAGTTTGAGAAGTATCATCATATAAATATTCTGAATTCAACTGAAATATATTACAGATCATTTAGGGTTTACATTTGGAATAAATATCTGCTCGTTCATCTTAATTTATTGGCTTCATTATAGTATCTACCTAATTTGTCAATTCCTTAAATTTCAAGAAAGACAAGTAGTAGCAATTCCTTTATCCCATGAATGAAGTTAGGAACAATGATGTGAACTTTCTATATTTTTTTTTTAGAAATTAATAAAAGAGATGTGTCAACAACAGATAATGAATAGAGCCAACATGTCCTTGCCTGGCTTCTTTTGCAAAGTGGCTGTTTATTAATGTTTGAACATCAGCAGATGTGATCCACAATCAATGCTGTCCAAATGCCAAGTTCCACCAGTGAAGACTTTCAGGAGAACAGGATGCTGAGGACAAATTGGTTCTTAGTGCTCTCAGAATTCACCCTGATTTAGGTTCTCTTCAGTTGCTGTGGATACTATACACACAAACTCCCTGTACTAATTTGCTAAAGAACTCCTAAAATACTAAAAAACAAACAAACAAACAAAAACAACTGTGGGTACAACAAGGGATCATTTTAGGCAGCGTTTTTCTTAGGGCGTGGAATTAGGACCTGGGCCCTTTTGGAAATTCTTATTTCATATGGATGGAAACTGCCCAGATACGAAGGCTTGAAAAATAAACAGCCGTTGGGTTAGCTTAGTGTATATGCTCTCCGAATCCCAACACGGAGCTCAGAACAGGCATCTGCTTCAGCACCCTGAACGCTGTGTGCACACTCTCCCGGCACACACATACTCGCGTCTGGGCTGATCACCGTGCAGCACCATCTGCTCCACACTTGTTAGGCTTCCAAGTCATGCGTGTAGATCCTTTACTTTAGGACATACTTTGTTGATTTCCATACACAGCCTTTTCTTAATCCCCAGTCATTTCTCACATAGTCTTCCCCACCTTTCTGCAAGTATCCACTGACCTCTCACTGTCCACAGCGTAGCCTAGAAGTTAAAACACAGACTCCGGAATCAGACGGTCTCAATTCAGTCCCCTACCACTGACTAGCTTTGTGACCCTGGCCAACTCCCTTCACCTCTCCGTGCCTCTGTTTCCTTTTATAAAATGAGTCTGATGATAATTCTTAACTCACGGAATGTTGTGGGGATTAAATAAGTCAACATATACAAAGCACTTAGAATTATGGTTAACACAGAGCAGACGCGTTACTGTTGCTGCTGCTGTTACAATCATTAGGATGGCTGGGGATTAACACCGAACACGTAGCAATGAGTAAGACAAACTGTGCCCTACTCCTAAGAGGGCTTGTGCTCTGGGAAGAAGAACAAAATATTTTTTTTTTTTAATTTAGGATAAAGTGAATTAAGGGTTATGTCATGGAAAGACAAGGTAGAAGCACGCAGCAAAAGCACCCAAAACAATCAGTCCGCATTCTTTACATGCCAGTACCTCCCCTCATCTGTGTAAGACATTGGTGGGAAAAGTGAGACTATGAGACGTGCTTGTGGCATAGTTGCTGCAGGAGCAACCCTAAAACACAGAGAAAACTTGAGTGACAGATGGGAGAGGAATGACTGGGAACCTCAACAACAACAGTGATTCTCAGTGGGGACAATTTTCCCCCAGATGACACTTGGCAATGTCCAGAGACATTTGTTATCGTCACAACTTTGGGGCTAAGAAGTTGGCATCTAGTGGGCAGAGGCCAGAAAAAAATGCTAAATATACTACAAAGCACAGGACGGCCCCACAACAAAGAATTATCCAGTGGATGATGTCAGTAGGGCCAAGAATGAGAAATCCTGATCTGGAAGGAGAGAACTGGGACTTTGATCAGTTTACAGGGCAGATTGTAGGTCCTGTTTTTGTGTCTTCTTTTCGAAATATATATATTTATATATTATGCTTCTATATGTGTGTGTATATGTATATCTCCTCTCTCTCCATAATTATGTTCATTTTAGCTTGCCACCCTGGAGTAAAGTTGTGCTGAAGACTTACCGCTTCTTTCCACCTCAAATTACTGGAGGCTACCAACAAGTATCTTTTTAAAAAATTGGCCAAATTGTCTCAGATCAATTTGCATGACCTGTCGCAAATCATCCTTTGTCCTCCTGGACTACGCCATGGTCTATTTCACATCGTTGTTGCTTCAGATGGAGAAAAGCAGAAGGGGAAGAAGGAAAGAGTCCAAGTGGCACCTGTTAGGTAGCTACTAGACTTGAACAATCTCCCTGGAATTCCATAGCAAATGCTTGAATATGCATTATTTTATTTTATAGAGCCCTAAATTGTACATAAAAATAATTCCGAGTACGGTGCTTAACTTTAATCTGATTATTTCAAACATAGTTTAACCATTGCTTAAATTAAACGGATATTTTATCAACTGGGGTTCCTACTAATTATGCTGTTGCTCTTATTAAAGACTGCTCACTGTAGCATATACTCCAACTTCTGTAAAACAATGAAAAATTATGTTCACATATTTTTATTTTTAGAATGAACCATGCAACGACCACCAAAAAACACATGAACACGCCCTATTTAAATAAGTATTTATCTTAGGAAGGCAAATTTATGGCTTCTGTAAATCCAGATGTAAGTACATCATATCTTTTAAACTCAATGGCTGACTTGTGATCTGTGTAAAAACCACCCATCAAAGTGGTGGAGCTCATTTAATTATTTACAAGTCTGTCTCCTGGTAGCAGCTGATTTGGGGACTTGTTTATCCTTTTCTATTTTGTGGAAAAGCGTCCATGTAAAGCAATGGAGCCAATATTCATTAAACTGTGAGTATAATCCTAAGTAGTCACAATTTTTATTTGTCAATTATGCCTCAATAAAGCTGGAAAAGAAAAATCAATAAGATAAATAAAAACCTAATGTACACCATGGACTTTGGGTAACAGTGAGGTGTCAGTGTAGATCCATCAGCTGGGACAGAAGTGCCACTCTGGTGGGGGTGTCACTGGTGGGGGAGGCAGTGCACGTGTGGGGACAGTGCAGGCAGGGGTGTGCGGGGACGCATTGTACTTACCCCTCAATTTCGTTAAAAACTTAAAACTGCTCTGAAAATATAAATCTAAAGATTAAATTTAAATAAAACCCGTGAGTACAACGGATTAGTGAACTAATGAATGTTAGTGCTGGGAGGGCCTCAGGAATAGTTTAGTTTAGAATTTCCACTGTATAGGCAGGGAAACTGAGGCCCAGAAACGCGATATGCGTTGGCTCAAGCCCTACGTCGCGTTCACGGTAAAGCTGCAAACATCTGAGATAGGCGTTTACCTAGAACGGCCCTCAGTGAATACTGCCCTTGTCCAAGCCCCGCCCCTGTGAATATGATCGGAGAATGCAAAGGTTCTTAGGTCTAGCGCGGTGAGACGGAACTCACACAGAAAGTCCTGCAAAGCGGATTTATCACTCACAGACATGCAGCCAGGAGCAATAGAAGCCCAGGATTAGGGATGAACCGATCCTCCAAGGCTCAGGAAAGCGGCTCAGGGAGGCTGGAAGCTCATGGACATGTGCCCCACTGTCGCACCACAGCTGAGGGACAACAGCTCTGCCCTGAGTTTACACACCGGGGCGACACTTGGCTCAGTGGGCCTAAGCATGGCAGGACGGTCTGTTCTAGGAAGAATGACGGTGTAACTTGGCTTGATCTGAACACTCCCACCCACCTTATCTCTGGGTGCTGAATTATCAGTATGTTCTAGAGTTAGTCCCAAGACCACAAGCTGGAGGTTGGAGAGCAGGGTCAGCTGAGGTCATCCAGGGACCTGTCCTCCTCCGGACAATACACCCTTGATGAGGTTATGTCATGTGGCAAGTTAGAAGGATGTACTTGTAGATATTAAAAATCCTAATCAGTTGACTTTAAGTTAATCAAAAGAGAGATTAGCTTGGGTGAGCTTGATGTAATCAAGCAAGCCCTTTTGCAGAGGGTGAAGGTCAGAGACTCAAAGCCATAGAGATACCCACTTATTGGCCTTGATGAAGAAAACTCCCCTGTTTTGGAGAGTTGCACGTGGCAGGGAACAGTGGGTGGCCTCTGGGAGCCGTGGTCGTCCTACAATAACAAAGAACTAAATTTTTCCAGCAAATAGTGAACTTGAAACAGGAGCCCAAGCCTTAGATGGGACACAGCCATGGTTACCACATGATGTCAGCCTGTGAGTCTCCGAGCAGAGGACCCAGCTAAGTTGTCCCCAGACTGCTGATGACCCCCAGACACCGAGATAATAAATGGGGGTTGTTTTAAGCCACTAAGTTTGTGATAAGTTACATATCACAGAAAACCAATACAATAACCTTGTTCTATGATTTTTCACACTTAGGATTTCCTCCCTCCCCTCTCTGGGCCAGACCATTCCTAGATCCTTTGATTAGGATGATATGGACATTTCAGGACACAAATTAATAGAGGCAAGCCACAGGATTTCACATACCCGTCATTCTTCCTGCCCAGTGTCCTGCTGTGTAACACCTAGGGAGGTTTTGCCCTACTTCCAGCCCTCATTTGAGGATTCGGGTGGGACTCCTCACTAGTCCAAAGGCCTAAAGCTGACTTTGGTCTTTGGAGACAATTAGTGCAATTAATTAAAACAACTAAATACATTTAAATCTATAAATGTACACTGATTCTAAAAATAAATCAAACAAAAAAATCCGCTACTGGAGGGATTTAGGAGACTGATTCATTATTTTAAGAAAGTTATGGAAAGGGAAAGAAGGAAGCATTTATTCTGCCTCTCCCATGTGGACAGGACCTATAGCCAAACAGCTGAGGACATTTCTCTTCATAAAATATCCCACCTATTGGAATGGATGCAGAAGAAATGATAGGCTTCAAATATCATTAAACTCCAGTAAATTAATGAAAATAGGCAACGATCATCAATGGCTACTAATATCACTAAAAGTGGGAAAAACAGACAATTGTGTACCTCCTAAGGATCAGAACAACACCTGTGAGGTTGACCAGACCCACCAAAGTGTCAAGTCCAGACTATTATCCTGGTCCTCTGAATCCTTTCTTGGAAAAATCACCAGCAAGGCCAATACGACGGAATAACCTTAGGCAGGGAGTAGTTTCACAAGAGCAGCTCTTTATTGTAGAATAAAACGGGTCTGTCTCCGCAGCTAGAGAGAAACAGACCAACTCACTCACTGACTGACCCACTCACTGACTGACCCACTCACTTCCTGACTTCTCGGATTGTTTCCTTTTATTAGCTCAGTCTGGAGGAGGGCTCTTGGGAAGCGTAGGATGCTGTCAAATGATCAACAGGTTCCTCAAAATTCCATCTGCATATATATGAGCCCCCTCTAAGAAAGCCCATCTGGGGGGTGGTGCTGTGAACTGCAATGCAGGTTCAAGCTAATGGCATATTAATTACCCTTAGGTTACTCTAGGTCACTTTCTAAATCTTATGAAGCCTGAGCTGGGAAATTCCTAGGTTGAGAAAGCATTCCTGCCTTCCCCAGGTGTAGCAGTCGCTCTGATAGGATTGATAGGATTAAGGGTGGCAACCCCAAAATGGAGTGCCCACCTTTATCCTTCTCCCAGATGGAGCAATGGCTCGAAACAGCACCAAAACAGGGAATCTTTGTCCCCTAGAAGATCTGGAGATCCTAACTATCTACATAACAGTTATATAATGATAAGCAAAACCACTCTGGGTCATTGTCTTGATGGAGTCACATATAAATTAATTTGGAAAATAAGGCCCTCATTATTTATGAATAAGGTAAAGATAACTCTAAAATACTGATGTTCAATTTTTATTAGATGCCACAAAGCCATAATAAATTCCAGATGACTTGGTTTCTATGTTTTGAATAGGCATAGATCTAGTATAAAAAATTTAAGAGGAAAACAAATCTTCAAAAAATCTATACATGTTTCCATAGAGGGTAAATGATTAGGGATGAGATGGGGGTAGTTATGAATAGAAAGATATTCTATGCCATTTTTTTTTCTGAAAAATTAATAGCATGAGAACAAGAATCATTACTCTGAAAATGTTATCATGCAATAAGTAGCTATTCCTTGTAACATCTGTACCTACCATCCTGTACGATAAAAGCTACAGCTTTTAGGCTTCTGAAAATTGAACATGCCTATGGTTCATATTATTTTAGAGGGTACTCTATTTTAAATCACTGGAAGCTTATAACATTAATACATCAAATTGGTCATCTTTTTTAAATAAGATAGTAATATTTAGCAATGGCAACAAGAAAACACCATAAGAACTCTCATATGCTGCCAGTGCTAGTAAAATTGGCAGCATTTTCTGAAAAATGTGTTGATATTTATCAAATGCCTTAAGATAGTCTCAACCTTTAGCCTATTACTCCACATGTAGGAATCAATGCTTATTAAACTATGAGAGAAAAAAGCGAAGGCACACTTATATGCAAGGATACTCAACCTAAATACCAAAGAATTAAATAATGTTGATGTACCCATGTGATGTCATCTTATACAACCTTTGGGGGCAAATGTCTTCACAAGAATATGTAATGACATGGGGAAATAATTCTGACTCAATACTAAATAAAATAAAAGCAGATCTCAAAATACAATGTAATCTCAATAATGCAGACATTCAGAAAGAATTAAAAATTTACTCATATTTCTAGAGAACATTTATCAAGAAATTAATAGCAGTATTATCTGGGTGATGTAGATATTTTTCTTTCATGTTGTTCTTTTATTTTTTTCTCAACATTTTCTATAATGGGCTTTGATTATTTTTGTAATCAAAGAGCCAGAAACAAAAATTATCAAAGGAAAAATGGAAAATGATACATGGAATATATAACTCTGTATTAATGAGAAAACTAAGTGAATAATAGCATTGTAATAATGAGAAAACTAACTTAAAACAGACTATCTGTTTTTTAACCATTGTGGATAATTGGAATTCTTTTTATATGCATTTGTTTATATGGCCCCTACTCACCAAAGAGATTTCAGGCATCTAATTGGGAATTCACTGAAGTTGGGCTGTATTTCTAGGCACTGTCCCTTAATTTTAGCTGAAACTCTTAAACAGAAAATACTCTCAAGACGCATAATTTGCCTACAACGTATCTGTCAGTCCCCAGATGCCTAAGCCAGAAGGCAATAGGCTGCCACTTCAATTAACAGTTATAAAAAAGGGTAATGACCTCATTCAAAACTTGTCAACTATTCAAAAACAACGATCAGTATTCACCCACCTATTCATCCTCATTCATTCAACGAGCACTGGTTGAGCACCTGTGTGTCAGACGGCACCCCGAGCCCCCAGAACCTCATGACCCCAGAGCTCAAGGAGCCACCATGCTAACACTGTGCTGGGTCCCACGAGGGGCCCAGAAGAAGAAGAGAACATACCTGCCCTCACCGCTAACAGGTATTTTATGAGATAATAAATATACTAAGTAAAAAAAGGAGATGAGCCGTGGGTGGCTAAGACACAGGTGTAGAATTCCAAAAGAAAAGAGAAACCTGGATTTGTAAGGAGTTGAATGAAGAACAATAGCCAAGAAACTCTCAATCAAGTGGGAGACATTGCCATATTGCCAGAAAGCCTCTGATTTAAAACAGATCAAATTATAAACTTCCCGTTATTAAAACAAATCATCAGAAATAACAACCAATAGAAATGGCCAAAAGTCACATTTATAACTAAGAGCTGTGACTGATGGCAAAACTCACATCCTATCAAGTTAGTAAGCACTAGAGCAAGAAATCAAAAAATTGTGTGTGCATGCGTATTTTTTTTAAATGAGGGACTGAGTCACCATTGTCATGGAAAACTGCTGATGACACACAGCCATGATCAGAGCCTTTGACTGGATATGTTTCTGAGCCAAACAACAATTGCTGTAAAAGCTGCTCACGTGAGTAAGAGCAGGACAAGGACAACTGTTGAAGGAGGAAATCCTGCACGTGAGAAATGAAGGTTTCCTAACCCTAAAGAGAGAGGTGACCCCGTAGTGTGAGAATCCAGGGGGAGCCTTGACAAACACTAATACAAAGTATCCAAGAATATTCCAGCAAATTTGCCTGCAATTGTTATTGCTCACAGCAAGAATTTCTAGTTAATGAAACTAAGAGGCCAAGATCACTGAAGAGCTAATTTTGAAAACTATTCAAATCTTGATGCTTACCTTTTAATATATCTTAATGATCGACCTGTGAAGAATCAATAATGAAATTTTAAGAGAGGGGATCATAATTTTGAAGAGTCTGGGGGGTGGTCCTTGGAGCAAAGAGGATATAGTAGGCAGAATAATGGTCCCTCAAAATGTCTACATCCCAATCCCTGGGCCCTGTGGATCTGTCACCTTACACAGCAAAAAGAGCTTTGCAGATGTGATTCAGTTAAGGACCTTAAGAGGAGATGATCCCGAACCATCCAGGTGAGCCCAATGTGACCACAAGGGTCATTATAAGAAGGAGACAGCAAGGTCAGAGACACAGAGATTTGAAGATGCTACACTGCTGGCTTTGAAGATAAAAGATGAGGCCGTAAGTCAAGGACTGCAGGGCCCTGTAGAAACTGAAAGAGACAAGGAAACAGATTCTGCCCCGGAGGCCCCGGAGGATTGCAGCTCCACCGACACCTTCATTTTAGCCCCGTGAGCCTTATATTGGACCTCTGGCCTTCCAAACTGTTAAGAGAATAAGTGTGTGCTATTTTAAGCCACCAAATTTATGGTAATTGTTATGGCAACAACTAGAGCTAATGCAGGTGGATACCTTTTATTGTTGGTTTTGTTTGTTTGACCTGGAGTTTAGCAGAGACGGGGTACAGCAGAAACTTCTAGGTGTTCTCTAAGATCCATTCTCTCATTTCCCATAGGAACAGAAGCTCAGTTTCCAGTGGGGCTATATCTTCCCAGATACAGTGCTAGCCTCCCCAAGACTATGATGCTCACCTGTACCCAATGCAACCGTGTGTCTAAATCCCAGCCAAGGGGACATGAGGAGAAGCATTGTGCACAACTACCAGGGGATGTCTTTATGGGGAACTTTCACCTTCACTTTCTCTCTTCTGTGTCTGGGGCTGCAGTTTGGAGAGAACTGCTGGAACCCTGAGATGACGTGGGAATGACAGCCATGAATTAAGAAGCTACACAGTAGAAGGAGGCTGGATTCCATCTCTGGGTTCCAAGCACTCGAGAAAGAAATAAACTGCTACTTGGTTCAAGCAACCATTATTTTAGGGTTTCTGTCCACCCTCCTGTTTCAGGCCACCAAGCTGCTTCTCATCCCACCACCCCAACCCTACCCTGGAACATCTCCAACTTGGCTTTCATATTGTCTTGACTAATAAGTAATGTAATGATAGCCAACATTTATTGACTTTTATGTCAAACACTCTTACAGTTCTTTACATGCATTCACTAAATTATTTGTCACAATAACTCTAAGATTTTACCAATCAATAAACTGAGATACAGAGATTAAAAGTTGCCTGACTGTATCTGTGATTTGAGGTGCCTTTCATTTATTTTTGTAATGGATAAGATAGATAAGAACACATGGGTTTTCAGGAGTAAGGAAAAAAAACAACAACAAGAAAACAATGCAGGTTTGATTTCTAAGGGCTTCTGCTAAAATCACACTCCAGGATCAAATTAAGTCACAGACTGTGGAGAGGATCAAAGTAATACCTTAAATTCTTTGCACAAAGAAAGGATATGGTGCCTTAAACTATGATAAATAAAAAAGCAAATGGAAGGAAGGAAGACAGAGAGAGAGAGAGAGAAGGAGGAGGAAGGGAAGCTAGAGAAAAGTAAGCAAAGGAGAAAGCCTGGTGCTCACAGCACAATGGGGGTTCCATGACCCGGCACTGGGACGGTATCTCATGGTCTCCTGTGTTGACTCTGTGTATCAAAAAGGGCAATGACAATAAAACATCCACACAGTATTTCCTACTAATCCACGTTCGCTAGATTATTTTCTGACAACCATAATCACAACTAGGGACCCGGGAGGCAGTGTCTACAGCTAAGCATGTCTCTAACAAGAAGATTTAAAGACACGAAGCAAGAGTTGAATGATCAACAAGAAGTCATGCCATGGGCTATTTTCTGTGCTGCAAGAATACATAAACTCATGATACATGACACTTCATTAAAATGCATGCCAAACTTGTTCTGGTGGCCAGGGTGGAAATTGATAACCATTGTGATAATAATCCCTTATGTCTAGATGGTTCCTTATAGTTGAAAAAGTGCTTTTTCCTCTCCTCTTTCATTTGAACTTAACCATAGGCAAAGCAGGGCTCATGATGGCCATTTTGTATGATGCGAATGTGTTTAAATGTAATCGTTATTTGAATGTTATCCTTTGCATATTCTAAATGAGTGTGCACCTATTTTTTTCCAGCCTTAAGCCAAGGCTTCTGTTAGAGGCTGTATTTAAAACCAAATCAAACAAACAAAACAAAACCGTTTCTTCTTCATCTTACTATTTTACATTCTCTTTCTTTCCCTACACATGAAGCTACCATATTTTTATCTCAACCAAGTAGCTGCTTCTATTTTTCCCTCCACTTAAATTGCATGAGGTACCAGCATTTTAAAACACTGTGAAACTACAGAAATCAACCATCTTCATTTACTTCCTATTCCCATTTGAGGGTTCTTGTTAGAGGATAGAGAAGATTTGCAAGAAGGCTTTAAAGAGATTAATAGTCCTGATTAACATATCACAAAGACATTCAATTTGGCAGACCAAAAACAGAACCCTGGGACCTTCTGTTTGAACCGAGGTTTGTTGGGGGGCAAGAGATGGTTCGCTCACAATTTCCTTCTTTCTTTTTAGGTCCATCTCTTTGGGAGACTGCTTGCCATTACAGTGACTAGAGAGGAGGTAAACGTGTCACAAAGTTCTGCATTGAGACAAGGGGACTCTGCATTGATTCCCCTCTCTCCTGCTACCTTCCTGTGTGACCTGGTAAAGGAAATTTCATTTATATAAGCATTTTTAGTCTTGATTCAGCTGCTCAGCTGCACCAAACCTTGGCCTGTTCATTTGTACAGCAAAGATAGGAATAGGACTTAGCCTCCTAGGGTTTTCGTAGGGATGAAATGAAAGAGCTAAGAAACACTTAGCACATAGTCAGCCTCTCAAAACGGTTTTATTCTTGGAGTGTTTTCTTTAACTGTTTTTCAACGTTTACATTTAACAGCATTTCCAAAATTAAATTACATGTGACAACCAGTGTGTTATATTTAATGTGGTAGTGGTTTTTCTTTTCTCCTTTGAAATAAACAGCGTCTTAAATTGACGATATCTTTTACAATTAATAATTTATTAGAATCAAGAATACTTGTATTTGTTTTATAATGAAGAATTGGGAGTTAAAGAATCTCTAAAGTTCTTTTTTTAGTGATAGGGCCCTTTATCAGTTGCGTTGGATCATTTTATTGTGTCTTTTGCCAGAGAACTAGCAGTCACTCAGCAGTGACTTCTACACACATAATTGGAGATCAAATTTTTGAACAGTTTAATTATTTATTATCTTTGTACACAGTGATTTGACCTTCTATTCAGGGGATCTAAATCGACCTCATAAAGTTCCCTTGTAAAACTAGTCACAATGAAAAATCAAGAACAATTATATACGTACACGTTGCAAACTGTATGTGCCTGCAGACTAAATGCCCAAAACCCAGAACACAAAAATCCATGGCAATTCAGTCTATGAAAGTCAAAAGATAATAGATGGGACTCTGGAGATAAGATGATCCATCTTTTCTTTCATGTAAAACACCAGACTGTGCATTTATGTGTGAAAGTTCTTGAATTATCCATAAATTAGAGATTATAGAAAAGATATTATCGGCTGGTTCTTTCTTTCCAAACACCCTTAGCTTAGCTCATGCTGTTCCCTCTGCCTGGAATGCTGTTCCCCAACAACACAAACTATTCACCCTCCTGTTGCTTCCTCCAGGTTCTGGCTCACTTTGCTAACCTTAGTTCAGCCTTCCCGCACGCAGGCAAGCCTGTCTCGACCTCCTCTCCCACACTGAACAGACTCCGACCTCAGACACTCCCACAGTGTCTGTGATGGCCCTCCCTGGCATTGATGATGTCTACACCTGCTGGCTTTGGTGAATATTTGATCAGTGTTTGTCTCCCCTGGTGGGCTCTGAGCCCAGGAGGAAAAAGCCTGGTATGTCCTCACCGCCAGGTACTTAGTCCAAACTCAGTGACTATTTCCTGAAGCAACGAATGACTAAGGTACACTTCTGTTAAAAGAGTGGCACGTTTCCTAGGAGTGCCCTCCCAGCACAAGTTAATCACCTTTTCCTCTTTGACAAGTTACCTGTTATAGACAGGCATGCATGTGTGCACACATACACACACACATACACACACGGTCACTTCATTAGTGCCACTGCATACACAGTGAACATGTGGGTCATGGGGGCTGATGATACTCATGAATCACATGACTTGCTCCTCCTGCTTGGCCAGCAGTTTGTGCCACTCAAGCCTCTGCCCCAGCAAGATACTGACCACTTCCCTCCCTGGGCCTTCACGATATCTCGGAAGCTGTTGAAATTGTGAATGCCGAACCTATAGATGCCAAGAATCAACTATAATTTCAGAATATTTTAAACCATGAGATCTGTGACAGTCACCAATGACTGTGCAATCATCTAGGTTAATTTGTGAGATGAATAATTATTATTTTGATAAGATTGGGTTTCTATATTATCATCACTTTGAATCTCTAATGTTATTTAGGATGTCATTTCTCTCTAGAAAAAGATTTTACATTTTAGTAATATCTACTGAGTTATAATTATATCACAAATAATCATGTTATTTGAAGAAAATATCATACCATTTTAAGTTAATTTTCACAACTTTATCAAGATATAATTGAAGTAAATAAATTGCATATATTTAAGTTGTAAAATATGATCAGTGTTGACATACACATATATCCACAAAGCCATCACTACAACCAAAATAACAAACATTTTCATCACTCTCAGAATTTCTTCATACTCCGTCACCATCCTTCTCTTCCTCCACCCCAGAAACCACTGACCTGCCCTCTATCTCTACGGATTCCTTTTTGTGTTCTAGAATTTTATATAAATGGAATCACACAATATCCATTTTTTTTGGCTAGGTTTCTTTCATTCAGTATAATTATTTTGAGATTCAGTCACACTGTTGGGTGTATGTATATACATTCCTTTGGATTGCAGAGTGGTGTCAACTGCATAGATACACTGTAACTCTTTTCCATTTGCCTGTTGATGGACACTTGGGTTTGATTCCAGTTGTTGGCTATTGTAAGTACAGCTGTGATGAACATTTACACACATGTTCTGTGTGAATGCACATTTTCACTTTTCTTGGGTGAAGACCTAGGAATGGGATTACTGGGTCTTGTGGTAAACATATATTTAAGTTCTTAAAGAATACTGCCAAACTGCTTCCCAAAGTGAACCTACCATTGTACATTCTCACTGGCAGGGTACAAGAATCCAGTAGCTCTGCATTTTCTCCAGCGTTTGACAGTGGTTTTTGTTTGTTTCCTATCTAATATACTTGTGGTGGTATCTCACTGTGGATTTAGTTTGCATTTCACTGATGACAGTAAATGAGGATCAACTTTCTTCTTGTTCACTGATCATTAATACATATTGTTTGGCCAAGTGTCTGTGGAAACCTTTTGCCTGATGTTTTTAGTTGTCTTATTATTGTATTGCAGTTGTTCCTCATATATACATCATTTAGTATAACTGTTCTCTAGATGTAAGTCATTTGTTGGGTATATGATTTGCAAATGCTTTCTCCCAGTCCAAGGCTTGCCTTTGATTTTCTTCTTGGTGTCTTTCAAACAGCAAAAGTTTTAATTTTGGTGAAGCACTATTTATCATTTTTAAAAAATATTTTATCTTGTGCTGTTTGTATTCTATGAGTTTGGGATTTTTTTGGTTTGTTTTTAAATATGCTTTTCTATGCTTTTAGAATAATGGAAGTATTAGATTCTTCTCCCTTTCTATATGCAGGCTAATATCCTCGACTAATTGCCGTTCTCCTCCCATACACCAGGTGTGCGTCAGGCCTTAAGGCCACATTCACACATAATTCTCAGGCAAGAGTAGGCACACTATCTTTAAGGTGCAGTTCCCGCAGAAGCTCCTGGAGCAACGTCTGGTCCTCTGACTTATTAAAATGAAGCATCAAATTAAATTCAGCCACAGAGCTTTTGCCATTGTGATTTCTCTAAGCTAAGAGGGAAAAGCCAGGAACTACATTGAAAAGTCATATACCTTTTTAACTTGCAATTTCCAAAGGAATATTTTTAGAGCAATGAACTTCTGGCATCTATTCATGAGAGTAGGTGCACTTCTCAGTGTATTCCCAGGACTATCACACTGTAAGTATTCAGCAACATTTTTTGGTTTTTTGTTTCTGTTTTGTTTTGTTTTATCTGACTGACTAATGTTTCCAAATGTTTTAAATGTTCAAAAGCCAGTTAGAAAGTGGAAGTGTTTAGCCAATGTAGAGATCGTCTCTGGAATACCTGTCTTGAAGAGATGTAAACTGCCATAGTTTATCTGCAGACAGCACTGCAGAAATCGCTCTACTATAAATAAGTGAAATTTGTGCTAAGAAAATGCCCCGTGAATATTGGCAGAAATGCTCTCTTAACTTGCCAGCAATTCATCTTTTGTTCTTTTTTGCTAAATCCCTACGGGATTGTGTATCTTTCAATATTTTAATAAAGGGATTTTTTTTTCTTTTTTATTTGCAAAAGACAATAGAACGATTAGTATTTGAGACCAGCCTTTCTGTTTTACAGATGAAAATCAGGAATACATCTCAACAGCACATTGTTATATAAATACTTCAAATCACAAGGACCAATATCAAGACCACTTTTGATTTAGGTTTATAGGAAAAAATACCCCCCAAAATTTGATTTTTATAAATAGCATTGTAGAGACAAATCGTTCGTACAAAATAATTCTATTTAATATCTATAGATACTTCTACCTCCAGGAAACCTCCAAAGATTAAATCCTCACCCCTACCCACTTAAGAGTGGGCCACGCTTAATGACTTGCTTCCAGGAACAGAGGATGGACAGGCATAAGCAGCAATGTGCAGGGAGAAACTCAGCAGGCATGACCTTTGCCGAGTGACAAAGGTCAGCATCACCAGAGATGTCACATGGATTTAATGTGCCACCTGACGTGATGTGATGAGAAGGGCACTTCACTGCTGTGGCTTTCTTCCCCCAAATCTCTAACCCCCGTCTAATCATAAGCAAAACATCAGACAGGCCCAGATAAGGGAGGGACAACCTGCAGTCCTCCTCAAGACCCTCAAGGTCATGAAAAATAAAGTCTGAGAAATTGTCTCAGAACTGAGGGGAAAAAGGAAAACATAGCAACTAAATATAATGTGGTATCCTGCATTGGATCCTGGAATGGAGAGAAGACATTAATTAAAAACAAAAAAAAAGGTAAAATCCAAATAAAGCCTGAAGTTTAGATTTTTTTTTTTTTTTAAACCAGGCTTAGAAGCAGGAAATTGTGCCTCTTCTAGTAACTAAAACCTCCTAACTTCTGGGATATATGAGGTATGAGACACACTCCACTGCCAACAAGTTTTACCCTGCATGCTTTGATTTTGCATCAAACTGGCAATAAAAATATCTTAACACCATTGCTGTAAATGTGGTAATTGGAAATCAGAAACATAGGATGGTGGTCTCCTTTGTCAGAATGCTGACTGCACACCAGAAATAGTCCTAAAAGAGAATTTACCTTTTGCTCAATAATTTTAAAAATGAAATGAAGAGTTGGGAACATGAATTAAAAAAAAAAAAAAGAGCCCGATGTAAATTCAAGCAAAAAGCAGTGAGTGTGCTGAGTAACGGTGGGTATGAGAGGAAGAGTAAATTCGGATCTGCCCGAAGGAGAACTTCATCAACAGTGGATGGGAGGCAGCCAGGGCGGAACGAAGTTCACACCTCGTACCACGTGCTAGGCTCTCTGCTCGGTGTTTTCTACCAAGTGTCTAAATTAGTGCTCCCCAAACTAAAAATTGGTGCTGTAGGTTTCATTAACCCATTTCACAGATTTAAAAACAGAGTTCAGTGACATTGAGTAACTTTCCCAAGATGTCATGCAGTAAAACTGAGATTCAAACCACGATCAGACTCCAAAAATGCATGCTTCATTTACTAAAGTTATATGCCCCAAACGTCAGTCATTTATATCTATCACAATATCTGTATACCACCTAAACTGCCATTTCATTTATACTTATCTGAGCAACATACTTTTTAATTTAAAAATACGATAGCAATATGAACATGTATGTGTATTATGTGTGTACTCAGCTCCGCACATGCTATCAAAATGAAAAGGACAGGAGTTTCAATGTGAAAATTCAGAAAGTCAGTAGCAAGAGCCCTTGTGACAAGGCAGCTCTGCTGCAGTAGGTTTTACCACAGCAGATGTGCACAGAAGGGGGATGTCAGAGCAGGGTGGGGGTGTGGGCTGGAAAAGATGTTGGGTTAATCAGGAAATACTTGATGTCTGTCTGGAGGTGAAGTGTAAGGCGAGAGTAGACTGCCTTTTGGCAGTCACCTCATTTCTATGATTCAATGAGGTCACTCATTGTTGATAAAGTGAGAATTATGTGGTTACAGACACTCCAAGGTCCGTGACAATCTGTCACGTCCTAACAGGCATCAAAGGAAAGAGACACCACAAATTCCTCTCACAATCAACTCCCACTTTTAACTGCATTGGGAAGATTACTCCTAATGTGTTTACTCCAATTTTCCGAGTGTCTACTGGCATTTGTTAAATCAATCAACACAGTGACCCAGAACCCTCGCATTGCTCGGGCCGCTCCACGCTCAGGATACGCCTAACAAAAGTCAGATATCCTGGGGCCTACACAATTATTGACCATATCTTTCTACAGCTATTGGGGTCGTGTGACAGTGCCCTGGGCCTTTGTAAGGCAATTTTCTCTTCTTGGAACACCTTGCCTTTCATCCAACTCACCCTACTCATTCCTTGGTTTCGGCTTTGATGCGACGCCCTCCAAACAGCTGTCCCGGACACTGCTATCATGGTTGGGGGCTCGCGCGCGCTCTCTCTTTCTCCCTCCTGTGTGTTTTTCTCACAGAAGAACCGAGCTACCACTGCCTGTTGGCATGTCCAGGCTTCCCACAGGCCTAGAGCTCCTCCAGGGCAGAAACCACGCTTTGTCAACACTTGGCAACAAGCACAGTGTATATACAACAAAGCCAGCAAGTTAGTAAAGAATTCCCATAGATACAAGTAAATAGGTGAATAATTAGGACTTCCCAGTTGTCCCGAGGTTGGTGACACTATTTAGGGATCAGGGCAATGTTTATCAGTAGACAAACGGATAAATAAAATGCGGTATAAGAGGTCTTTCCAGAAAGTATCCAGCCATTATTAATATTACTATAACGAGAATGGTTTGCGTGACATCGATGTAACCTGGCCGCCAAGGAGCGTGGACTGGGATGCACATGCGTGAACAATGACGACGTCACTGTACTAGGCAGTGGGGCCCATTGGGTGAGCAGGTGCACTGTGCGGCCGTCGCCTTCAAGATGACTGAGCAAGCAGAGCAACGAATCTGCATCCAATGTTGCATTAAGCTTGAACAATCCTCCACGGAAACTATTGGGATGATTCCGAAGGCTTTCAGGGACGATGCAATGAGTGCAACACACGTAAAAGTGTGGCACAAACGCTTCAAAGATGGGCGAGAATCTGTTGAAAGTGATCCACTTTCCTACTTTGAAGGGGACTGAAGCGTCATCGTCCTATGTACAATGTGTCCTGTATCTTGCATCTTCTTCAATAAATGCCTCTATTTTTCATAGTACATGGCTGGATACTTTCCAGACAGATCTCGTATGTACACAATAGAACACTATTCAGCCTTAAAAAAGGAGGAAATCCTGCCATTTGTGACAACATGGATAAACCTAGAGACAGTATGCTAAGTGCAATAAGCCAGGCACAGACAGGCAAATACCTCATGGTCTCACTCATGTGTGGGACCTCAAAGAGCTGAACTCCAAGAAGCAGAAAGTAGAATCGTGGTTGCCCGGGGCTCTGGTGTGGTGGGGAAGGTCAGGGAGATGTTAGTCAAAGGATGCAAAATTTCAGTTAGACAGGAGGAATAAGTTCAAAAGATCTACTGTACAACATGGTGACTATGCTTGATAACAATGTATTGCATACTTGAAAATTGCTAAGAGAGTAGATTTTAAGTTTTCTCACCACAAAAAACTGGTGAGAGCATGTGAGGTAATCCGTATGTTAATTAGCTTGAGTTAGCCATTCCATGGTGTATACGTATTTCAAAACAACTGTATACAATACATATATATAATTTTACTTGTTAATTTAAATAAATAAATAGACAAATAAATAAATTCATCCCTCTGCTTCTCTGCCCTAAAGCATGAGAGCTTTGCACAGAATAAAAAAAAATCAAGGAGAGATTACCAATGCCCATCCGTTTTATGTCAATGAGAGGACCCGGGCTATTCGATGATCTCGTCCCTTGAGTTTAAGTCATATAGAACTGGCCTGTGTGACTCGCTCATGTAATCGAAATGTATTCATGTATGGATGTGTTTAGAATCAGGAGCAATACCGGAACTAGGACACTATCTTAACCCTGTGGTTGTACAGTCAAAATATGTTCGTTTATTGACTGTGGGTTTGGCCTTCCACTAAACGTGGTGGCAGATGTGGACAAAGAGGAGTTGGTAATAGGGTTAGGTAGACACGTGAGCACACAGAGAACGACACCATGAAGGATTGAAGGTGGGGTATACAGAAATAACATAGTGCTAAATGGCCTGATACACAGGAGTGTTAGCGTGCACTGATTTGAAACTTTCAGCGGCCTCTGCATCTCAGGACGGCTTTATCGTTGTCTGCTTGTCTTTCTACACGTGGTAATTGTGGCAAAGGGATAAGATATTGCAGATTCAGGTGCGTTCATGGCCAGTATTAAAATAATACTGATATAATGTACAATTGTACAGAGTTCATTTTAAGGGCAGAATTAACTGTAATGGTTTTATAAGTGACTTTAGTCTTGTATTTATAGAGTCGTAAGGGTGTGAAGAAGACACTAAGGTTTCTTAGTTTTATTTTACTCAGCTTTGTGGAAAAAATTATATACTGTAGAGCAAAGGTTAGCAAACTGAATTTGGCCCACCACCTGTAAATAAAGTTTTACTGGAACACAGCCATGCCCATTCCTTTACATATTGTCTGTGGCTGCTTTCATACTACAACAGTGGAGTTGAGTAGTTACAACAGACATTGTGTGGTCCACAAAACTGAAAACGTTTACTATTCGGCCATTCGCAGAGAGGGTTTGTCAACACCTGCTATAGAGATGCTCTCAAATTCAGAAGTTCACAAAATCTCATATTGGATCCCTTATGAAAACAAAGAATCTACTGTTAACTTGGGGGTTCACAAGAGGAATGAGTAGGAGAGAAAACTGGAAGGTAGACAAAGAAAGATTCACCGGGAAGCAACTGCAGCTAAAATGCTGGCTAAAATTTTGTATAAACTGAAAGAGAAGACCCAGATCATTTCTTACATTTGCATACATTGAGAAAAGAACAAATGGGTTGCAGGTGTAAGAGAATAAACAGGTTAATGCTGAAGCAGGGAAATAACTTTCTACCTCTTTGGCTTTCTGTATTTTGAAGGGTTGATATTCTATATCTCAGTCCCCAAATTGTGAATTAAAAGTATTTGAACACCCAGTCTGGATATATTAGACAAAAATCTATTTTGGCATGTGTAACCCCAACATGCATATGCATTCAATAAGTACTTTGTAATTATCTATAGAATAAAAAATAAAACAAAAATCAATTTTCATGCAAGTAGACAATCTTTAACCTTATCTGTTCTAGTTGAGAGACATTTGAAAGTGGAAATCTGGGCACAGTCTAGGGCGGAAGTAGGGTACATGGAGATGAGAGAAGGGAGTGGAATTTGAATTTTAAGTAATGGGGTAATCACCCTCTAACTCATGCCAGAATAGCTTTCTTTGTATCATAAAACTTAGGAATATCTACAAACAAATTGACGACTGCAGTTATAGAAAACTTCTAGAGAGAATATCTTGTAGAAAGCATTCTCAAACATTTTATGAAATTTTGTTGCAGAGTCCTTTACACTCTATATAGAAAAGTTGTATTTCCAACTTTTGCATGGGATTTTCACAATATTATGTAGTCCACAAATAGCTAGAATAGTAAAATTTTAATTATAAAATCTGTGTAATTAAGAAAGGAAACTAGCACAAATGCTTGAACTCAAACCATACCAATACAAAGATCAAGAACTCCCTGCCCCTATTATTTCAGTTTTGGCTCAAGGAAATGGTTTGACCAGTGTAGGCTAAGTGGATTGGCATGGAATGTGAATGTAGACAAGTCAGACCGGAGAAAGGTCTGGAAGCAGCTAGAAGAAAGAAAGAAATGCGACACAATAACTGAACTAGGATGATACTTGACCTCAGTGTTTCTGAACCCTGGCTGCACACTGAAGTCACCAGGGAGCTCTAAAGAATCACTAATATCCAGATTCCACGCCCAGAGATCCACATTTAATTGGTCTAGGGTGGAGACTGCATTGCTATTTGTAAATGTTTCCCCAGTGATTCCAGGGTACAGTCAGCTTGGGGAACCACTAGTTTAACAACCGCATTTGGTGTGGGAGTCTGATAATACTAGTCTCACAAAACAGTAAATCTAGAGTTTCCCCAACCTCAATTATTCACACAATCCCTTAGAGATTGTTGCCGTGTATCACATATTATTAATGTTTGTAATATTTCTCTTTAAATCAATTCATTTGCTAAAATCTTAGACCTCCTTTAACCTCATTCTAAGCAGTACCATCTGGAAAGTCACAGGTTTGGTGTGCTGGTTGTATTTTTTCCTAATACTTATTAAAATATGCAGTGTTAACGTGAGTGTGATACCAGTACTCAAGATGGTTTTAGGTGATGAAGACAATTTAGAAAAATTAAGCCATATATTTCCTAAACCCAGTTTGTACATAGAGTTCACAATATTAAACCATCCCTTCAATAGTGACTCAAAGTACCTATCATGTATCCAGAATAGATAGTAATTTATCATTTTGATTATTCATTAGTTACAATTCTGTATTCTCTGTACTACTACATGAGGGAGACAAGCTCCTTAGAAAATGAGCAAGCCCAACTAATATGCATCAGTTCTAGCTCAACAGTGCTTTGGTCGTCTTCACTCAATGTGTATGCTATGCTATAATACTTGCAAAATTATGTTGTACTAGATTTTATGAACAAAACAATATGTTATGGTGATATTTGAAAATATGGAAGCTTCAAGAAGGTCCTGGAGCTTTAGTCTTCAGAACAATAAAGGTGTAGCAATGTTATTGTTAACTTGGTATTGATAGAAAATAGTTGGGAGTGGCTACATATTAATTTAATAGATACACCTAGAAAACAATAGTATCTGGTACAAATAAGTTTACTTATTTAATCATGAATGATGTTAATTGATTTTTTTATTGGCTGAGAGATTTCTCTGAACCTTTAATATGCAAATATAATTTGTGAATTTCAAGGAGAGAGCATTAGTATATGGAATTTTTCAAGTTTGGTTGAGCAGAAAATCCTTCCTCCTCGGACCATCTGATAAGGTTCTCTAAGAATTTGGGTTTTCTGGAACATGACCTGAGAAACACCAGCCTACTACTATATATTAGCTATTCCTACATTTAGTTCCAGTTATGTAGTCTGTAGGTATGTTGAACTTGCTGATCAGTAAAGCATATGTATTGGGTTATTTTTTTTCTCCTTAGAGGGTTCCCAATTTATTCCATTTTGTCCCCATAGAACAGAATCCATTTTTCACAAGTTGGAATTCTGAGATGTCTTATATGGAAATTAAATGCCTAGAAGAATCCTAGGGGAATCATTTACTTGTCTATAGGATGTACACGACACATGGGGAGTTCGATAATGCTCAGAGCCAACCCTGGTGTAGAAGGAAGAAGATTTCACAAAGTTTTTTAAGCTCAACTTTTACACATTCATGGGATTGGCTTCCTATGTGAGGAGTGTGGACAGTAACACAATTAATCTATAGCAATTACTTGGAGGAACAGAAAAGGAAAGAGATAAAAGAAAAATAATTGTGCAAATTTCTTAGAATAATTATTCAAAGTTATTCAAGCTTTCGTTCTGCCTTTCTTCACTAAGTACCTTATTCATTTGCCAACACTCTTAAAAATTCTTTGAAAACATTAATTTTGGGAATTTCATGCCATCTCATCATCATGGATGGATATATCATAATACATTTTTTAAAAATCCCTTTTGTTTAAACAGGTTTCCCTCCCAACCACTGCAATAAACAATATTCAGTGGACATTCTTTCATATAAACTTTTTACTCACTCACAAATATTTGTGTGTCCATTTTGCATCAAGCCCAGCATTAGGTTCTGGGAATTCAACGGTGAGAAAATAAGTATATGGTCTCTTCTCTTGATGGTTTATACAAAAGCATTTAAAATTTCAACCTTAATCGTGGCATGCACCTGCAGTCCCAGCTACTTGGGAGGCTGAGGTGGGAAGATCCCTTGAGGCCGGGAGTTCAAGACCAGCTTGAGCAACATAGTGAGACCTCATTTAAAAAAAAAAAATAAAATAAAATCTCAAGTTTAAAGGGCTTTTAATAAAAGGTAGACTGTGGTATGAGAACATGAAGCAAGAAATTCTTTTGTTCAGCAAACTGGGAATCACTTCTCTGAGGAGAAATTTAAAAAGTTTTCTGCTCCTCTGAATTTATTCCATTTATCTCTTGCCATTAAAACGTCATATGATTGTTAATTCCTTGCACCACTCCAAAACTTAGGGTGTATTCTTATCACATAAACACTAATAACCTCGTTGAGAATTAAGAATTATTTGAACTAGATGGGTCACCCTGTGACAAGTAAATTGCACCTCACACAGGTCACTGTTCTCTCTTCCTTGTGCTACTTCTCAGGACTGTCTTGGGAGAGTCCATCCAGTTAATTTTAAAACTTTCTACTTTGCTTTGGATGTTGGGTAAAAGGAAAGATTGCTTGGGGCTGCTGTTTCCCACTTGGAGCCATCGCCCCAAGCACAGGGGAAGAGCCTGAATGAGCTACAGGATGATTTCAGCTCATGTGTCTGGAACGGGGATCTGATAAGTTTTCTGTCTTCCTCAAATAGTTCAATTTGTCCCCCCCCAAAATGCCACTAACCATTTTTTTCAGTTTTAGGTGTTTTCAGTCCTATCATAGTCTATAAATTTTGTTGACTTGGAACAAATAGTGCATTTTTGCTGGAACAGAACGGAAAAATATAAGAAACAGTTTCAATCTGATGAGAAAACGGACGGACAAAGGAAGCCATGACAAAATAGCTGCAGAATATAAATGTGTGTGTTAAATGGCGCACACGGGGGAATTTGTAAAAGAAAACTCCTCTGGGGGCCGGCTCGCGATAACACAGCGTCCCGGCCTTGCTTCTCATTTGCATGAGCATCATTTCATATCTTTTCTCTGAAAGTAAAATAAAGTCTTAAAACTTGTCTGCTGGGGAGAATATTAAATTATGGAATCTTTCCAACCAGAAGACACCATGGTGAAGAAATAAAAAAAAAAAAAAATCTAGTTATGAATATTGCCTCTAAAATGACCATGACTATGAATATGCAAAAGAGAGAATATGAGTTAACATGCTGATTGCAAGAGATAAAAGCACTGACTGTCCCTTAATAACAATAATGCCTCAAATTGGTGTGTTTTTCTCTGAATTTACTATTAACCATAAATCATCGAAAGACTTAATATTTTGCTTGGACTCATTCGTGTTTAATGTTCCAAGGAGACAGAGATGGAGACGAGATGTTTTTGTACAGAAAATGATCCAGTGTTTAATGCTTTTCAAATCTCATTCTAACAACAGTATATCTTACCCTAAATAGCTTACATTTTTATGGTCATTCCATCACCATGAGTCTTATTGATTAATAAGACTCTTATTTAGTACATGTTTAAATTCTCAAGAGTTTTATATAACAGAAGCAGGTGTTCAGGCCTATTCATAGTCTTTCTTTCATAACTTATATACCCAGATCAATAGGAGAGGAGGGTTTCTAATTACCAGGTGAAGGAGGGTCATATAAATGGTAGATAACTATGGGGACAAATCTTCTATCTAAGTTAATACTAAAGAAGGATAAGCCTGGGCCTCAGTTTCCCAACCACAGTATTGCCCTGTGTTCTAACTGGATTTATAGGCTAATTTCTAACCCTTTGCTACCCATTGTGATCCTCATCATTTAACCATCTAGACTCTAGATTCTAGATTTTTCTTGATTCTAGATTCTCTTGAGAGAATGAAGTTAGAACACACTTCTTATTTTAGAATTCTCTGCTAGATGTAGCAGATCTATTTAAACTCTTGGTTGCAAAGGACAAAAACACATCTAAAATTTGCTTAAGCTAAATGGGAATTTCTTTATTCAAGTAACTGAAAAGTATAGGATTAGAACAGACTCACTGAGTGGCATGATGCACCGGTCAAGTTACGTCACTGGGACCAAGGCTCTCTCTCCTCTCTCTCCCCTCCATGTTGGCCTCAATTTTAGCCTCCACCTGGTGGAAGATGGCTGTCAACAGACCCAGATTTATGGACTTGTAGGTAAAGACCAGCAGAAAAGAGAGCTCCTCTCACTAAACATTTTGAAGAGACGTCCTGGACTTTGTATGCTCTAAGCCAATCTCTGTGACAAGGAGAAAAAGGTGCTAGGCCTAGGTCATCACAGGACCAACCTTAGAAGTGGGATTAGAACCAGTCCCAATCAAACTGCATTGACTGAAAAGACTGGTTTTCCCTGACAAAATTTAGCCTATAACTAGCAGAAGAGTGGAAGGAAGCTAGGCAGCAAATGAAATAACAAATACACAAAAATAAGCCTATTAATTAAAGAGATTAAAACCAAAACAAACACATAAACATACAAATACCCACTACAGTCTAAACCTAGGAGGGAAACTTCAGCCTCGTCTTCACTGTTTTCTATGGAAAATAAATAGCATCCTTTGATATCCCTCAAAGCAGTCCATGGAGGGCTGACTGGGAGAACAGCAGATATCCAACTCCCAGTTAAGTTAACTTGTGGAACTTGGTCCACGTTGTATCTCTCCTGCCATGTTGTTTCTTTTCCAGTTTGATAAGAAAAGTTGCCCAAAAAGGAAATAATAGAAAAAGAATGACAAAATAAAAATTATTCTTATTTGTAGAGCTTAAAAATAAGTTTCTTATAATCTAATTCCATTACAAACTTTCTCATTACTGCCTGAGTACTTCACTCAGCTAAGAGAAGGAAGGAACCAACCCACTGAGCTCTGGTCAGCTACACATTTAAAATTTCAAGTGTGCTGTAGAGTAAAGCCAAATGGAACCCATTTATCTGAGAGCTCTGATGTAGTGGCTCTTGTGTTTTGAGTGTCACCATGGTTCAGATCCATTCAAATTTAAATTCTGGTCATTCTCAGAATATTTCTATGTTGGAAATTTCTCTCTTCATAAAAAAGAATAACAAAAAATGTGTAAACATCATAAATTTTACCCAGAGAACAAAAACTTGGGACAATGTCTACTAAGAAATTTGGTTGAAGATAATAGGGTAAAGAAATATCTGAAAAATAGGCCGGGCGCGGTGGCTCACGCCTGTAATCCTAGCACTCTGGGAGGCCGAGGTGGGTGGATCGTTTGAGCTCAGGAGTTCGAGACCAGCCTGAGCAAGAGCGAGACCCCATCTCTACTAAAAATAGAAAGAAATTATATGGACAGCTAAAAATATATATAGAAAAAATTAGCCGGGCATGGTGGTGCATGCCTGTAGTCCCAGCTACTCGGGAGGCTGAGACAGGAGGATCGCTTGAGCCCAGGAGTTTGAGGTTGCTGTGAGCTAGGCTGACGCCACGGCACTCACTCTAGCCTGGGCAACAGAGTGAGACTCTGTCTTAAAAAAAAAAAAAAAAAAAAAAAAAAGAAATATCTGAAAAATAGATTTAACATCAAGCCAGACCCAAAAAGACCTTTCTAACTTGTATCTTTTGACCTAAATAGCCACTTCCAATGGTTATTTCTTATAAGCTGAGAAAGTTACAGAATCCTACAACACACTTTCTAATTCTGCCTTTAGCTGTGTCAAATTCCTTTATTTCAAACTCTTTTGCTGGCCATTTACTATGTGATAGTCACAGCGCTGGTCAGCTGCGGAGATGACACTGCTTCTGTTCTCCACCTCTCGAAATTCAGGGTTAACCACCCTCTCATCAAAATACCATCTTCTCTTGGATTCTGGTTGTCCTCAGCATCTACCTGGCAACTGAAGCCATGGGTGTGGATGAGCAGAAGGTGGGGGGTGGGGGGTGGGAAGGGGTCATTGATCCTAAGTGAGGTATTCATTCATAGAGCATTATCCATGGGCAGGAAATTCATGATTTCTTAATTCATCTACTTCCTGTTAAAGACAATGTAGAATGAGGCTTGTTAAGTATGTGGAAAGAGAGATACTCTAATAAACCAACGTTGCAATTGTCAATTACTAAAGATGTTTGGAGGACAATTTAAATGGGCATATGCTTGGACACCACAATTTCTATCTTAAAATCTATTCTAGTGGGGGAAAAAATACCTGCGTATACCTTATATAAGAAGGCTCATTGGAAAATTTTTTTTAGTAGTAGAAAATTAGAAACAACTGCCATGTCCCTCCATGGGGACACAGTTAAATAAAATGTGGTATATTCATATGATGGAATGCTATGATGCAATTAAAATGAATAAACTAGATCTATATCCCTCAATATTAGTAAATAACAGAAAATAAAATTTTATAGGGTCATGCCACTTATGTACATTGAAAATACATGATTTTATATATGTACATATATACATATAGACAGAACACACATATGTGAGAACATTTTTAAAAAAATACTAAAAGAATAAAACACATTGAGAAAGTGAGAAAAGAAATGGGATTGAAGTTGGTTTCGAAAGGAATTCAAGTTTATCTGAAATATTTTATTTATAGAAAAAGATGAAGGAATAGAGTAAATTCATAATAATGGTCAATTCTGAGTGATGAGAAAACAGTTGTTATTCTTTGAACTTTTCTGTGCTTTTAAAATTACCCCCCCAAAAACAGTAATACTCCCCAAAATAAAGGAAGAAATAAAAAATAAATAAACAAACACCCCTGCTTTAGGGCAATTATGCCTGGTTATGTCCAAAAGTCATTCTGAACCTGAAATACAGCCTGTTCCTTTATAGTAAATCCATAATTCCAATCCATTCAGTTTGTCATGGTTAAATAAATATTCTGAGTATAAATATCAGGAATTTGGGTATTTTAGCAAATGCCATGGTTGAAAATACATTTTTAGATTTCTTTTCTCTCTCTATCTGGATTGCAGAAGAGTGTTAATGTCTGCTCATTAAAAGGGAAAATGTACCAAAACTTCAAATCCCAAGGCCTACCCTCCCCCACATGGCTTCCCCTCTTCCCAGGCAGGCACCTTCCTGACGTCTATATCAGAGCTCTGAGACGATTCTAGCAGGCCCCAGCTCAGTCCCCCAAGTATCACTTCAGAAAACAGCCACCAGGTCCATCAACTGATGGCAATTACAGGACTGAGACATTTTCCTCTGGCGTTGTATCATATTAACTTTTTGTTTGTTTCCTTTAGATTGTAGGGTGACCTGCTTTCAGTTTGGAAGTTATAACCAGTGGCTGAATGAGAACAATCCTTTTCATCAAAAAGAACAGAAGAGCGAAGGATGCCAAAGATGCCTGGGCACTGAGAAAACAAACAAGAAGATACAAAAGTCAGCTATTAAAATTACAGACACGGACAAAAACCTTTTTAAACAGATAACCTTTTTGTATTAAAATATGATTTCTTTGACCTGTAGATATTCATATATCCATGCCCTGCTGCTCTATCACTAAATATATCTGAAGTTGGGTGCACGATGCATTAATCTGGTAGATTATCACACTGTCTGATTAACTTTATCCTACATTTTACCTTCTGGGCCAGCAGTGTTGAGACTCTGATCAAACTCACTGCTTGGTGAATCAGCTAAGTTCATAAAGGGAACTTTCTCTGCCTTAAGGACTATCTGGACCAAATAAAAATAATAATACATTGCAACACTAAATAAATACGTAGCAGATTAACAAGAGCTAAGTGTTGCTGTTGTCTGGCACTGGAAGTTAACAGTCTGTACTTCATGATAACAGAAAAATTAGTGGGAATTGTTTTGAGCAGATGCAAACCAAGTGTGAGGACAAGTAATACAGCTTTTAATTCTAATAGTCTACATAAATTATAAAGCATTGTTGGGAAATTGTCAAAATGAATGATCTGAATATGACCAAAGGTTTGAAATGAAGCTGGAAAAATATCAAAAGTTTGTCAACAATAAACTATTGCACAGTGACAAGAGGATTCATAAGCAGCGTCTGATGTATTTTAAGATCCCAAAATTTCAGGAGCCACCAACTCTAACTTAAAACAATGTATTATTTATGGACTTCCCAGTCTTTGCTTACATGTCTCTATGCATGAGCATCCAGAAGCTCTCCAAGGCAAGCCAACTGCATTTCAGATAAGTCTGAAAAGCAGAGACAGAAGGGGGGATTCCCCAGCTGGTATTCAAATTAGCTTAGCCTTCCTGCAGTTTTTTTTTTTTATTTTATTTTTTTAGGTTTTTTTTTTTTTAATTTCAGAATATTACTGGGGTACAAATGCTTTGATCACATAAATTGCCTCTGCACTGCCCACGTCAAAGCTACAAGCCTACCCATCCCCCAGCTTCCTGCACTTCTCACCTAGTGGTCCCAGAGCTCTCTTCTGCCATTGTATAGTATATGGTGACGCCCTTCCCACAGGGCCACTCTGCAGAGGTGAGAGCTCAGCGGTGTACCTCCTCAGGGTCTTTGCTAAGTCTGGCTAACCATCCCCAGTTCCTTCAGCTTGTTTTTTTTAAATTTCTTTTCAGATTCACTTGGTTTTAAATCATAAGGCCAAAGTCCTTTTAATATTATCTCAAAGAGTCTTCTTAAAGAGAAACCCCACATATAAAATCTGATACTTAAAGAGTAGTTTGATAGGAAATAAGTGATACGATTTTTTAAATTAATTTGGTATTAAAGATACATGTCTGAACAAATCCAGTTAGATACAGTAAGATAGATGAATAATATAATACATAATAATATATAAATAACAAAATTATATGTGCACCTGTATGCATGTGTGTGTATGAAGAGTATGTGTGCATACATGTGTACATGAATACAGAGACGGAGAGAAAAAAACAATCTTCTTCATTTTGCCTGGAAGATGTATTCAGTTTAAACATTAAAGTTTTGGCAAAATTTTAAGTGTCCTCATTAATCTTCCTAAGATATCCCAAAGGTCAACACTCTCCCTTGAGGGAAAACTGGAAGTAAAGGTTAGAAATCAGTCCTGGGCTGGGGGGAGGAGACGGTTTCTGGGAGGCAGGAAGAGTCAAATGCCATCTAGGAAAACTATTTCGTTCAGCAAATATCATTGAGCAATTTTTTAGTTCCAACTTTGTGGGTGTGAGATATACAAGCAACAGACATCACAACATAGACATCAGAGGCCAGTACAGATTAAACATTCATGTTCCTTCAAACACGAACACTCATTCATTCAGCCAGTATTTATTAAGCCCCTCCTACATCAGCCCTGTTATGAGAAATAGAACATCCATGTGGTTGAAACAGAGTGGGCAGGTAGAAAGATGGATTTTAAAAATTCTATGTGACTCTGGAACTGAAAGTGGTCGTGTAGCTTCAGCCAGTGTAGGACAAAGAATAACTCCAGCAGTGGTTATCTGCTCTCCTAGATAATTTGGTGTTCTGGTAATAGCAATAGTAATCATGTTAGTGTTAATAGCATTTACTGAGGGTTCATTGTGTCCAATGACCTAAGCTCTTTAAAGTTTGTTTTATATATCAATTACCATAACACTTTGAGAATAATATAATTATTATCTCTATTTAGAGAAGCTAAAGATCAGTTAACCATAGTCCCACTGCTGATGAGTGTATATACATTTGCACAAAAAGCCATGTGCCCTTTGCAAGGTAGCCTTGCAGCTCTTGCAGTTCGGAGGCAGGGTCTATTCCTACATTGCTTGAATCTTCTTGGCCTTGTGACTTAACCATGGCCAATTTAATACAGCATAAGTGACAGTGTTCCAATTCCAGTCTGAGCCTCGAGAGCCCGTGCCTGCTTCTGTTCTGTCTCTCATACCCCTGAGATCACCATATGACAATCCCAAGCCAGCCTACGGGAGAACGAGAGACCACCTGGGGAGGAGCTTCCCAGGTGAGGTCATCCTAGACTCAGGGCCCATCTAACCTCAGAAGCTAAAAAGAGCCCAGCAGAGATCAGCTGAGCCCTGCCAAGCCCCACCCAGACCAGAATAACCAACCAGCCAGCCAACCAGTAGACTTATGAGCCATCATAAATGTTCCTTGTTTTAAGCCACTGAGCTTGGGAATGGTTTGTTATGAAATTGAAACCCAAGATTGTCTCATTCCAGATGCTATGGATTTAATTGCTATATTTTTCTCGTGCCAAATATTGAAACAGAATTCTCCACCTTGGAATTAGGAGAGTTTTTATTTCTGATGGCCTGATACTGCATGTTCAGTGATTCTGCTTTTTTTCCAATCCTCTCAAACAAGAAGTCCATCTTGTTTATGCAAATTGATTTTTCCATTCTGAGGTTGTTTTTCCTCCATAAATCCTCATTTCCAGCTGCTCTGGGTCAAGGGTAAAGATAGAGCCTTCCAACAAGCCTTTTGGCATTGCAGAGCCGAGAGCCATCTGTTTGGCCGTAGGCTATTCACCATGGACCCAACAAGTAGCACGTTTCTGACCAGTGGTTGATAATTTGGTAGCTCATCATTACCCAATAAATATGCTAATCATTACCCCTGAAGTGGGACTAAAACAGTAATTTGGTTGCAAAACATCTAGTGCATGTCCAGAAGATACAAAATGAATGTGATTTAGGCTTAACTTTATAAAACTGTCATTTTGTTATTTATCCCATTTTATTTGCAACCACACTCTGATCTGCCCATGATCATGCACAGGAGATTAAATGGCACTCCCTGTGATCTGATAAATGAGTACTCACTTTCTTTGACATGTTATCATTTTACCCCGTTCTGTCAGGATGAATTTTCTTCTTGAATAGCTCTAATAGATTACCCTAGAAATCTAAGAAAGAGCAATGAGAGAGAAGTGTAGATCAAGGAACCATTTACTTATTCCCCAACATTTAACCATCCAAGTCATCCAATAAGAGCCTTCTACTTGCAACATGCCTTTAAAAAAATTAGATTCTGCAATCTATTAAGCCATCTCAATTGTGTAAATGTTCTTTCTAGGTAAGTAATCATAATGATGACATCTAATATTTGAAATAATATGAGTGTTTAAGCCATTTACTTCCATATTCAACATTTTATTTTATCTTTTTAATAATGATAAAGAAGATGAGTCTAAAAATAAGGTATTTGTTCCTAATCCCACATTTTTTCCTTTTATTTAAAGGTTGCTATTATATTAATAAATAGATTAGCAGAGAATGAGGACCTGAGTCCTGTGCTTCACCTTCACCTTAGCTATGTTTTTCACCATCTATGTAAACAGTGTCTCTTGGAGTTGGGCAGTGTGCAACCTGTGAGACTGTACATGGCAGCAGATGGATGATGGACTTATCAGAAATAAGTCAACTAGATTCTGAATGGGAATAACAGCTAATAATTTTTGAGCACACATTGTGTACTAAATATTGGGTACATATTATCTCATTTAGTCCTTAAAACAATTCTCTGAAGTAGGTCTTAGTATAATCTCTGTTTTCTAAGGAAAACAGAAAAAAGTCAGAGATGCTCAGTATCTTCCTCAAAGTCACCCAGCTAGCAAGATACAAGGCTATAATTCAATGTTGGGATCAATCAGAAGCCTTTTTCTGCTTTGGGATTAGGAAGCTGAAATGAGAAGTCTGCAGGGAAGAAGATATGTCCAGAAAGAACCAAAATTAAGAGACAGAGATAAGAGCTTTCAAAACATTTAACAGAGGTCCAGCCTTGGGGTCCCAAAGACAGTGCTGCTCAAACTGATTATGATAAAGAGACAGGTTCTGCCCACCCCAGTTCAGCCCAAATCAATACTTTTAAAAATAAAATACAATAAAAATAAAACACTAAAAAACAACATTTTAAAAAAGCAACAAATGATGGATATGCTAATTACCCTGATCTGATCACTATACATCACGTGTATCGAAATATCACTATGTACCCCATGAATACATATAATTTTTTAGCTTTCAAATAAAAAAATAAAATTAATTTAAAAATACAAGGCACCAAATTTTTATGATTAGATTTAGCAAATAAAATTATCCTAGCAAATTGCTAGAAGAGCTTCTAAAAACTTTTAGTATCTGCCCTTTTCTTGTGGGTAGGTAGGAGTTAATCAGGGAACTGGCACAGGTTTGAGGACCACACTTTTTGAGAGGTGCAACCCTAAGATAGCTCAGCTGTTATTCACTGCTGAAAAATCAACTTACCTCATGCTCGGGTTCAACTCTCAAATTCTACCCTCTACTCCTAAAGAATCAAATTCTAGTTATTGGAAGTTCAGTAGTAGGATACAGTCTAGTGACTAGCAGATACTCTGTACAAATGAAGCACCATTAAACAGGCATGTCTGAGTAGGTCCTGTGAGCCTCATGATGAAGCTGAAACATCTTTAAAACAGCCTTCCTTGTGAAATGAAAATCTTCAAAGCAACATAACCATAAATGAAAATTACAATGGCTAAACAGAATCTGCATTTGTAAAATTTCACTAATTAATTACCTTTTCTTCCTCTATAGCCTTTCAAACCTTCCTAGGGCTGGAAAATGCCTGGAGAGATTTCTCTCTCCATTGCCACTTAGGAAACTACTTCCTCTTCTGCCTCCATTTCCAACTTTCCTGCAGAACTACCAGAAAATAAATAAAGGCAATTTTCTTTTAAGATTTTTAAAGACAGGAGCTCTGTGCTTCTTTGTTTTTCCTGTCCTTTTTTTTTTTTTTTTTTTTTTTTTTTCCCCCAAGAGGTCAAGGTTGGGGGGAATATTCCTCTCACAAATCAAAGGCTAGTTTAGGAGGATAAAAAGGTGGGCTATTGCTGTCCGGTCATGAAAAAAAAGACCCTGGGTTGGCTGGTTGGTTGGTTAGTCAGTTAGTTGGATCCCAGTAACATTAAACAGAGAAATGCCTTGGCAGAATGGCAGCCAATGGGATACCTCCAAAGGAAATCAGATTCCTTGCAAGGGCCGCCAAGCCGTAGTGGATGGAGTCCTGAGTGAGGGGTGGCCCCAGCAGAGGAGCAGCTCGCTCTGTTCCTGCTCTGTTCCTCCACTCGGAGCCTCCGGAAATCCCAAGGGAAGGGGGAAGCATGCGCCTCCTTGTGCCTGCTGTTCCGGATATGAAGGAAAGTACAGGTGATGTGAACTAACAAGCAGGCAATGGGCCCTCCCGGCAAGGAGGTCTCTGGGGACAGTTTAGGAGGCGGCAGTGTCCCCACCTTAGTTAGAGATGGGCCTCAGATGCCCCCGAGCCTCTCCTTCTCCTGCTCTTCTCATCTTTTCCTCCTCTCTTCTCCCACCTGCTCCTCCTCTGCTGCTTTTTTAACTTTTCATTTTGAAGAAATTCAAACTTACAGAAAAGTTGCAGAAATAGTTCCCCATATACTAAAATAAATTCAATGTACTGCTCACCTAGATCACTAATTTTGACTCATTTGCTTTCTTGGTTTGTGTGTGTGTGTACACACCTATAATATTATGTATGCAATATACATACATGCTATTATTTTTGCTGAACAATTTAATCTTTCATATTAAATACATCAGCAGGTATCTCCTGGGAATAAGGATATTATATTACATAACCCCAACTCAGTCATTTAATTCAAGAAATTAATATGGATATAATACTATTATCTAATACACACTCCATATTCAAATTTCACTAATTGTTCCAATAATATACTTTGCACCAGTTTTTTCCTGACCCAGGATCCGGTCTGGGGTCATTTAATTGTCTCGTGTCTTTAGTGCCCTGAATCTGGAACAGAATTTCATGACACTGACATTTTTTGAAAGGCATAGGACCGCTGTTTTTTTTGAATATTCCTCAATTTAGGTCTGTCTGATTGTTTCCCTGTGATTGGGTTTGAGTTACACACGAATGCTGTACAAGTGACATTGTGACTTTCTCAGCACCCCAGGAGGTACATGACATATTTTTTTCATTCTTTCAATATTTATTGAGTGTCTCCTGTCAGACATCGTGCCACATAACAGAAAGAAAGAGATAAACATACTCTCTCACTCTTCTGGTCTCTTTGATTTTTTAAAAATAAAATTTCCCATTTATTGTTTATTTGCCTATATTCATGGGGGTACAAGTACCATTTTGCTACGTTGGTATATTGCACCGTGGCAAAGTCAGGGCCTTCAGTGCATCCATCACCAAAGCGACGCGCTTTGTACCCCCCAAGCAACCTCCTGTCATCCAACCCCTCCCATGCCGCCACCCACCCAAGTCTCCACCGTCTAGAGTGTTCCACGCCCTGCTTTCATGTGTGCACGTTATTCAGCTCCCATTTATAGGTGAGAACATGTGATATTTGTCATTCTCTGAGTTGTTTGACTGAAGATAATGGTCACTAGTTCCATCCTTGTTGCTGCAAAAGACATGATGTCATTCTTTTTGTGTGTGTACATACACCATGTTTTCTTTATTCTATCCTCCCTTGATGGACACTTAGGTTGATTCCGTGTCTTTGCTACTGTGAATAGTGCTGTGATAAACATACACGTGCCGGCACATGACATTAATTTGTCCTATTGCTGATGTTAACTTTGGTCACATGGGTGAGGTGGTTTCTGAACCACTTCTCTACTTTAAAGGTTATCTTTTATTCTTCTTTATAAAAGTGATCTGTGGGGAGATATGTTGATATTGTATCAATGTTCTGTTCTCCAACAAACTCACCCAGTAGTTTCAGCACAAACTCCTATTATATGTCGTTTGCATTGATGGCCAAATTGTTTATCTAAACTGTTCTGGAATTTAATTACATGCTCAGCCCTTGCCAGCCCTGACCTGAGAAGCCCTATCAATGTATTGCACACAGAGAGCCTTTCTGCTCGTTTTGAAACTACTCGCTTCATATTTCAATATGTGAGGATTTGGAGAACAACCCACATTCACACTTTACACCTGAGTCGTGACATAGGCGGCCTCCAAAGGGAGCCGCCATTATTTTGCTACATTACCTCTTTCCTATTTCACTCCATGGATGTGAAGAAAAGTGATCCGGCCTGGACTGCTTGCATATCAAACAATGGTTGCTTTAGAAAGGCTGAGCAAAATGGGTAGGGAAAAGCTCCTAAATTCAAAAATCAAACCAAGTCCCAGCCAATCTGCGAAGCAAAATGCCCACTCAGTCTGCAAAGCCACAGCAGGGCATCCTGCTGACTTCTGAGCAAAATTAATTGCAAGATCCTGGCAGATCTCCAAACAACTGCCCCGTCTACCCTTCATTATCGAAAATCTCTGCTTGTCACTTCTTAATCAGCACTTCATTCGTAATTCTATAGACTGTATTTTGCTTGCACTTACGGAGGGATTGGTGCAAATACCATTTTTACTCAGCAATTATTTTGCATAAGGATTTAAGTTGGAGCTCACAGTTTGGCAAGATTTGGAAATTAGGTAGCAAAATAGCCTCAGGGCTCTTTGGGAAACAAACTCCACTTAACACTGCATAGGCATGTGGAAGCCATCCTTCCAGGTCAGGAGGATGCGTCCTGCAAATATTGGCCCATAAAGTGGAACCAGCAAGCGTGCACTCTCCTTTTTATTTTTCTTGCTAGTGGTGCAAAAAATTAAAAAAAAAAAATACAAAACACCAATAAGGAATGGTTGGCCACAAATGGGAAATACCTTGAACATTTATTGGGAAGTTTTTGGCTAGCTTGTTTTTCTGCTCGCTATGGGAATATGACAAGATGTAACTTGTTTTTTTCTCCAGACCCGGTCTTCATGCTCCAATCCTTTCCTCATCTGAAAAACCAAATAATTCAAACCAAGTAGTGAAAAATCACTGGGATAAGGGCCATATGCCCACTGATACTGAATGTTGAGAATTAACCAATAAAGACAGGAATGGGGAATTTTAAGGACTAACTTTGCTCTAAGGATATTGCAGAAAAAGCATACCTAGAGAATCTAGGGGAATTGCAAATTTAAGGAAGGCATGCAAAAGGCCTCTGTGGGTAAACAAGAGAGATAATTTAAGCCCATTTTTTTCATTGGAAAATTGTCATGACCATCTGACGCCTAGGGAGATCACACGGTCTAAACCCTGACATTTAAATAAAACTGCCAACAGCCCAAATCCACCTTCCCTCTCCCCACTGCATCTGCTCCTCCACAAGGTTTCCTTCACCTGTATAATTTTTACAAATAAATTTACCAACATAATTCATTATATCTCTACTACTTACCTTTCCTATTTCCAATGCGATAGATTCTATTTATGATAAAAATTACCCTTTCTACAGGAGCAATGATATTTTCTCTGTGTGCCTATGGGTATTAATAGAGATTAAAAGGGATAACATACATAATAGCACTTGGTCCATAGCTTTATACTTTTTCATAGATAAAAACATTATTATATATAATATTAGTATAACATTGGCTGTGATCTACTACCAGATTTTTCTTTTCCTGTATTTGGTTTGGAGCTTGGACTACTGGAGACAGAAGACCCCTGGGTTTTATTTCTTACCCTGCCATTCACCAGCTGTGCAACCTTGGACAAGTTACTTAATCATCTAGAGGCTCTCTCAAAAATGAGAATATCATTGCTTTTGCTAGGATTATAAACAATAAAATGGAATGCAAAAAAAAATCCAGTTTCTTAAAAATTCTTTTGGAATAAACATTCTATACCCTCTCTTAGAAAGAATGAAATTAAAGTAGATCTGACTCTGCCAAGCAGTCAGCAGGTCATACTCTGTTTATATAAAAGAACTTGTATTAATTGAGCACACATGTAGGTTATGTTGGCACAATGGTATTTAGAAGGGCCCCAAACACCTGAATCTTATTAATCTATTTGGCCAGAGTTACCTCCAATGGCTCCTTTTCTTTACTTAGAATAAACTCAAGCCCTGGGCATATAAGACCCCCTGACTTTGCCGCTGTTCTTCGTCAATCTCCTCTTCTACCACCCACTCCCCCCCTGAAGTTCACCATACTACAGCCACATGGGCTTTCTCTCAGTGCCTTGAGCACGGTGATGCTTCTCAGGGAATCATGTTTGCTGTTTCCACTGCCTGGAGTGCAAGATCCTTGCATGCCTGATCTTCAGATCTCAGCTCAGAAAGATCCCCCGTGCTCACAGTCTTGAGGCCTCCCTGCATGGCCACCCTCTCTCTGAACCTGTTCTCTTTATACCACCGCCGCCACCCTCAAAGGAGGTCTTTTCTGTCCTGCTCACTACAGCACCTTCGGCACTTGTAACCGAACTCAATAACTGTACGTGGAAATAACAAAAGACTAAATAAATGATTCTATAAAATACAAAGGTGATAAGGTATAAACAACATTGGATTCTGCTTAATACTAGCACTTCTGCCTTACATTCTAAGTATTCAGAATCAAGTTTAATGTTCTCTAACAGACCAAGAGCTCTTGGAAGCTAAGGATTCTACCTTAGAGATACCTCGTTCCCCCTGAGGCACCCATTACTCAAGAAAGTTTGCTGAATGTCTACAGGAAGGAAGAAAGAAAGGGAGGGAAGAAAGAATTTGTTGCCAGATGGACAATGACTTTTCCTGCAGCCACGTCCTGGAGCAGGCAGCCATGAATTTGCTGCTGGGCTGGCGGCAATGAGGATTCCACTCTCAGTATTAATTCAGAGCAGAGAAGTGCTGTCAAGCGTCTGCGGGAGCGTGGAAGGTGGTGTTGGAGAGTTCTCCCCTGGACAGCTCCTAAACCACGGGAAGCCAAAGCCGTGCAAGTGAGAGACGTGCTTTCCCAGGAGCCCCCAGGAAAGATCTTTTAAATCAGGGAAGCAGATGGTCTGCCTTATTAAAGGGTGCCTCTCAAAGACAAATTCTTTTTTTTATTCCTTTAATACTCACCTTGGCGAAAGGTGAACTTGTACTTTTGAATCAGTCTCTCTAAGGTCCCCTGTTTTCAGCCTTGACCTCTTTTCAAAAGCAGGACGTTCAACCTCTGCTGTCTCCTTGGTGTCTGTGAGGAGGGAGCTGAACACGTCCCCGGGAGCCACTTTTGCCCGTAAGAGGAAAGATGCGTCTCAGAGATGAGGTACGAATCCCATTTCCACCTAAAGCTTGATTATAGGAGAGAGTACCCAACCCGCTGCCTTCACCCCCTAAACATCTGCTGTGTGCCTACCACACCACTCTCCGGCTGGGATGCTGCCTGTAGAACACCCTAGAACAGCTCCCCATATCCATGTGAAGACAGCACAGTGTAGCACAGTGAAAAGAGGGGACTGAGGGAAGTCTGGCCACAAATGGGATGTCGGACAAGTCAGATCTCCTCCATGGATCTGTTTCCTCAGCGGGACCAGATGACTCTATGTATTTTGGGAAGAAAGAAAAAAATAGAAGCATGATTTAAAATTACAATTAAAAATAGCTATGTCTGACTTCAAAGGGAATCTCTGAATTGATTTCAGTGACAACTGCTGCTTGTGTTTGGTTTGGTCTGGTTTGAGCTAACTCGGTGGCTCTCAAAGTGCTGTATCTAGACTGGCAGCCGCAGGGAAACGCACGAGGAATAAACATTCTCAACCTCCATCCCAGACCTCCTGAATCCAGACACTCTGGAAATGGGACCAAAAATTCTGTGTTTCAACAAGCCTTCTAGGTGCTTCTGATGTAAGCTTGTGTTTGAGAACTATTGGTCTAAAACAATACTTTTGGGGGCCCTGTTGTGAACGTATGTTTGGGGCCTTTCCTCCTTCTGACAGCTCTCGTTACCATCTGTGGTCCCGGGGTTCCAGGGACTCGAATGCCACCCATGTCTACAGACAGAGCACGGGGCTCTGCTGAGCCATCAGTGCATTCTGTTTCTCTGGCCACGGTCACTGGGACAGGATGGACATTTGGGAGCACAAGTGCATAAATAAGATAGTCGTAGGATTTTGCTGGGAAAGGGACATGCCTAGAGAGAAAGTGGCTTCTGAGTAACGACAATTTGAGGACCATAAGGGGACTGGACTTAGGAGGAACCAAACACCACAGAAGAAAGATGGGAGACAGGAGGAAATTTGGGCTTTGGTGACGCTGCTAACACAGGACCACACCTGCAGCGTCAATGCTCCTGCAGCTTCACCTGTTTGGTGATAGCCAATGAGCTGCATTTATTCTCTAAGCCTGTTTGAACCAGGTCTGGTATCTCCTGCCGCCAAGTGCCCTGGCCCTGACAGCCCATTTTGAGTGTAAAAAGACAGGACTCCTGTACCCTGGTCTCAAAAGACAGGGTGAAGTAAAACACCAAGAGAGGAAAGTATTTCCTGTGAGAAGACTATAGAGTTATTTTCTGGCTAAAACTAAGGAGAATGCAGATGGGGCATGAGGGAAGGGGACCAGAAAGAAAGGAAATGTTTGCAAAGAGAAGAGGATGTAAGTTTATGACAAAAGTTAGATATTTGTGGGACTGTGGCCATTAGGAAATGAATGGCCTTCCGTGGAGGTGGGCTGGTATTAATATATTTTCAGTAACAGCATCCTAAGCACTTTCTATGCATTAACTCAACATAACCCTCACAACACCCTACACGAGTCACCCGAGGTCGGGCGGTGAGAGGTAGAGCTGAGATCCGCAGCCAGGCAGCCCGGCTCCAGAGTCCCTTCTCCCACACACACGAGGACATGCTTGTGCACCTCAGCTGACATTATCTTTCGTGCCCATGGAACCATTCCCAGAAGCCTGCTCCACTGCACAGCCTGGCTTAGAGCTGCCTTGAGAAGAACGAGGAAAGAGAGGTGGGTTCTAGCACGGGGTGCAGCCAGGCAGAAGGGTTGCCCAGGCACCAAGGGTGGTAGTTCTGAGACAGGCAAAGGCAGAGGAACCGCTGGCAACACAAATGGCTCAAGAGTGAATGTGCCGTCAGCAACCCCTTTCCCACCCGAAAGAAATGCTGCCTTGAAGGCAGAAACAGGAGTAAAGCAGTAAAATTTTTTAAAAAATGTTTGTTCACACAAGGCTTCCTTTGGGTGGAAAAGTCTACAAGCCGGTGCCTCTGAATTCTTCCCCGACGTGCAAATTCCTCTGTAATCCGGGCAGACCCCATTTCAGAGGCTAAACTGATAGAGAAAGACCAATTTTGGCTCACCAGTCTGCTTTATTTGTCTTGAAAAATGGTAAGAAAAAAATTATAATTTATTTGTAGTATTTACAAATTGGGAGAGAACATATGAAATCCAGATTTCCAGCTTCCCTTGAGAACCCGGAAGATCTAGGAACACTGAGCTCATATTCCTACTAGGAAGTAACTGCCTAGAATGAGTAAGGGCTGCTCCCTGCAGACAGGGTGTGACCTCACAGTTTCATACTCTATCCAGTTTTATTCCTTTATGTCACCCGTCTGTCCCCCGAAGTCCCTAACATTTGCACCCTCTGCCTTACTTAGTCATAACTTTCTCTCAGTGTTTCCCAAACATTTGCTAGGCTACCTCTGTACCCTTCCGACTCATCCTACAGTTGTTTCTCCTGCCACATCTTCGGTCGCGATCTGGCCCATGAGGGTGGAAGTCCACGTCTTCCCTGCCTCTTTCATCCCCATTTCTCTGAATTTATCTGATCATTCAGGATCCAGCTTCTACCCACCATGTTCAGAAAAACTTCAGATTACTTTGGTCAATGTTGGTCTTTCCCTTTTCTGGTCAGCAGGATTTCCTTTTCAGTTAAGAATTTTGGATTATAGATGTAACGACATGCCATTTTATTTTCGAGGTACTCTTTCTCAAAAGTGAAGCTGGGGGCGGTAACGTGGCAGAAAGGGTCCCTAAACTCTACTAAGGCACATGGGAACCGAGAAGGAAGTAAAACGTGCGCACTCTGACCTAGACCAGGGTTTCTCAGCCTCCAGACTGACATTTGAAACCTCATAATTCTTTGTCACGGGGGCCTGTCCTGGGCATTGTAGGATGTTTAGCAGCATCCCTGGCCTCTGCCCACCAGATGCCAGCAGCGATGCTCCCAGTTTTGACAAACATGTCTCCGGACATTGCCAAATGTTCCCCAGGGCACAAAATCCCCCCAAGCTGAGAATCACTGCCCTAGAGGAACCCACAATCTCATTGAAGATATAAGAATGACTGAAAAATAGTTAGAAAATCATGTGGCAGACATTGGTTGTATCTGAGCATCATATCCATCCCATCTTCCTTCAGTGACAATTCTCTGATTTCTTTAAAAGAAACTTTTGGACACGCTCTGGACTATTGATCAATGAGTGTGTCCTGATCCTGACTCCCTTTCAGGTAAGGGGAAGACCCATCACCTAAGTCTGGCCAATTAGACACGCCTTCCCTGGAATTCCTCTCATGAGTGACAAGCAAGACTCCAGTTTGCTAGAATTCATTCACTGCAGAAGGAGAAGTTAAATGAAACTGTCAAGCAGTTTCTGAAATCAGCTAATTTTCTGTTCTTCCCAAGTCTGGTTCCTTCAATCCTTTGGGCATCCAACAACCACTCAAACAAAATCCCTTTTTGGTTACGGTAGTCAAAGTAGGTTTCTGTTGCTTGCCACCAAAGCACCCTCACTGGCGGAATTACTCATGGTAACTTAACAAGATAGAGAATAAGATACTAAAACAGAACAGTCCCAGTGGAATCTAAAACTGAATATATAAATAAGTACATACATTTATATGAATAAATGCTCATGTATTATGATCCCAATTAATATATCTGCTTATGTGTAAATATGTGTGTATCTAGGCACAAAGTTACACATGAAAAACTACACTTAAATACTAAAGAGTAGCTATAGTTGGAACATGACATTATGGATGATTTTAATTATGAAAATTTCTGTATTTTACTATGTATTAATTTTAGTATTTTCTTGTATTTAATATAAAGGTATATTCATTTTAGTTTTTTAAAGCCCTGTGCATTTTTAAAAGAAACATCTGAAATACCCATGGCTATTACATATGGTATATACTACTTCATGTTTATCTGTCAAACGTTTAGAACTCTGCTAACAACTGAACCCCATTTGAAACAAAATTGTGTTTATTCTACTTATCTGAAATCAAAGTGAATAGTTCTCATGGATTTGAAAAGCCCTCCGCTTTTCTTCACTTTTACCTACAGCCCATCTCACCATATGACCTCGAGACACTTCAATTTTGAGGTCAGATAGTTGCATTAATTAGTAAAGTATTTTTGCTAATTGCTAAGGGCTTCCTGCTATAACCCTTAATAACTTGGAATATTTGCTGTGTTCTAATCAGTTAAGTGAAATTGGAAAAAGCCATGATAACAAAAGCAAATGGAAAAGGACCACATTGGGAGACAGACATATAATTAACAAGCCCCTTTATCTAAACTTTCATTAAAGACAATCAAATGTTGAGATATAAAAGGCACAGCTTTTAATTAAAGTGTAGCTTCTTTTCAAGACCTGCTTCGCCTAGGGCAAACATTTGTCAACATATGTCCGAACTATCACTCCTTCCCAGCATGGCTAGTGGACATTTTAGCTTCAAATCACTCAAAATAATAAATTAAATTATGACTGCAACACCAGCAATAAATTAAGCTGAGAACTGTAGTACAATATTTTTGTCATTTAAAAAAATCCATCTCTTTAGAAAAGTATAGGATATTTAAATATTGAGACAACTTCGTTATTGCTAGACTTACCCTGTCATAGACTTCCTTGACTATCAAGGACAAATATTCTCTAATGCTTTTAATTACTTGCTTTCAAGAACTGGGGAACAAATACCAAACTCTTCTATTTTTAAAAAACATTTTATAAAGCTGGAGATCAGATTAAGATAGGAAAAAAATCTACAAATTGCCCTGCCATAAACATGCAGCCAGGTTACAGAGGAAGAGGCCAGTGGGGTTCCTGCGTTTACTCCAGCCCGTCCAGAAAGAAAACATTGCTTCCGGGTCTTCCATCGCTGCACATACTCTGGCTCTGTCTCATCCTGCCTTTGCTCTGTCTGGTGATAGTCCACTCGTGCCCCTCAGCTGGCTTCATTTCCGCTTGATGTTGGCACATTTCCAGTACGTCCCCCATTGGTTAAGCATTAACATTCTGCTCGCGTGCAGCAGGCTCTGTCTGTGTCAGCCTTTATCATGTCCTCACATTATCTTCCCTCCCCAAACTGTGCAATATTGTCATTCACCTATATAACCAGAGAACACAGCGGGGCCACCCTACAATCTGTTGGGAGGCAGTAAATACAGGGTACCACTTAGGAGGATGTGGAGTCAGACAGACCAGGTTCACACACTGACTGTGTTCCTTATTAGCTGAGTGACCTTGGTGAAATTACCTATTTTCTCTGCCTTTATTCCTTTCTCTGCAAAAAGGAGGGTAATGATGCCACCTTTATGGGACTATAGTGGGGATTAATCAAAGGGAACGAATGCATATGTGAAAGGCTCAGCACGGCGCCCAGCACCTAGCAAACACTCAGCAACTGCAGCTTTCATGATTTCCCATTTGTGTATTTAGGACAAGTCTTAAACCTAGACAGACATTTGCTCACATGATATGATTCACTGTCATATTAGTAGGCATATTAATAAATGTGCCTATCTCAAAAATTATCTAATCTATCTCAGGACCCCAGATCCCCCACTGTCCCAGCCACCTAAGATTTTTCTAACATTAGACTCCCGTATACATGCAAAAATGGTAACTAGGACGAATAGCACATTAAACCACTTTCATTCATTATCAGCAATTAGTTTATCAGATTAGCTATCCCAGTCAACTAGCATATTCTTGTTTCAGTTCAGCAAATATGTGCTGAACACCAGGGAGACTGTGCTAATAGCGGAGGAGAAAAGAGATGTGAATAAGAGCTGATCCCTGGTTTCGAGAGGCCAACAAACTAATGGAAAACAGAGATGTGCATGGATGTGCACACAAATTTGTAAGGAACACCACTGGATATAAAATTGTTGCACACATGCTTTTATGGTAAGGGGATGTAGATTCCTTTCTACATCAAAGAAACTGTATTTGAGCTACAGTACTTGTTTACATCCATCCATCCATCCATCTGTCCAGTCAAAAGTTACGTATTAAATGCCAACGAGGTTCAAAGCCTGTTTTAGGCACTGAGTTGGTTAAAACTCAGTGAACAGAAGAGAGATTAACACCTGGTCCAGTATGATGACAGATAAACACAAATGGATATGTAATTACAATTTGGGAAAGGAGCTAGAAAAGAAAACAGCAGTGTTTTGTGATAAAGAATAAAGGCAGGAAGCACGACTGAGCTGAGAGTTTCACAGAAGTCCTTTGGAAGAAGAGACATTTAAAGAGATACCTGGAGGGGTCATCCAAGTGATGACAGAGGGAAAAAGAAATCCTGGGAGAAGAAACGGAGGCAAGGAAACAATGTGGCATTGTTCGAGGGCTTGAAAAGTGTGGCTAAAATGGATGAGCAAGGGAAAGTGACCTGAACTGAGATTGGCGATATGGGCAGATCCCACAGAGCCCGAAGGCCTTGCTAAGGCATTGGGATGTATCTTCTCCCATGGATTGGGAAACCATTGCAGGGCTTTAAGTAGAGGATAAGAGTGATGCTATTTCATTTGCATTTTAAGAATTTTTCTTTCTGCTGTGAAGAGAATGGATTACATAGAGGTAGATACAGTGTATGGAAAGCATGGACACAAACTTTCAAACCCACTGCAGTCATTCAGGGTAAGAGATAAGATCAAGCGTAAGAGCCTCAGTTATCTCATCTGCAAAATGGGGAAAATAATCATCCCTACAAGTGGGGTTGTTTGTGAAGGGTAATTGAGTTAACACATACAAAGTGTTTAGAACAGTGCCTAGCACATACAGAAGAGTCAAACTGCTAGCTATTGTTTGTTATTACGGCTGTGTTAATCTGTACCCAGATTAATAAATGGGGAGCAACTCTGTTACCCGCAGGTGCAAGAAATGACCCTGCCCAGTCAGGCAATTTACCCACATTTACAAGGCTCGTGAGTGGCAGAACTTGGCCTAAACACAAGCAATCTGCTCCACAACAATGCTCTTAACGATACTATTGACCCTCTAATACATGCGTGGGCTTGCACTGTATAGGCTTTTGTAATACGATTTGTAAATTTAACAGTATATTAAAACATCTTCTCATTTATGTAAAAATAATATACATCATTTTTAATATTTGCATCATAACTTATTTAACTATATTATTGAACATAGAGATTGCTTCCAGGCTTTTTGATATTATAAATAATGCTGTGATGAACACCTCTTTATCTTTTGTTTCACCCACAATGGTGACTTTTTTCTTTTTAAGAACTATTTCTTAGGAGAGGGATTATTGGTCGACATGTACAAATATTTTAAAACTTTTGCCACGTGTTGCTAAGGTATTCTCCACAAATGTATCACTAGGATATACATAAGCTTTTTATAGATTCTTCTCTCTGATCACAGACTCAGCCGCAGGGCACCGTGTGGCCACTCTCAGGACTGGATCAGTAGTGCCTCTAAATGTCCTGCGACCTCTTTCCTTCTCTCTTGCAATCATGAGTTTTTGTGGAGGACGTGTTTAGGTGTGGAAACCCCGTTGGACCTTGGAGGATTGGCACTAAGGAAAGTACAGAAAGCCCATGGGGAAAGGGCAGCGTTTCACACAACTCGTTCTGTATAAAGACAGCTGGGTGATACCTGATGTGCAGGGCTGGTTTCCCGGTATCAAAGACATAGTGCAAGGAAGGCTTCAGCCTCAGTAGCTCTGGGTTTAAATTCTGACCAGCTTTCTGTCCTTAGGTAAGTTACCTTCTGAGTCTCAGCTTCCTCATTATAAATTATATAATAATATGGGTAACAACTTGGGAAGAATATATTTCACTGATATTAAAATGCACCTTTTCTCCCCTGTAACACTTCTTAAATAGGGATGTGTCATACAATTGGTGATTTTAAAATGGTTTACAATTATTCATTATTCCATAGTCTTACTGGCAGTATTTTTTTTCCTTAGTGGTTGTGGTAAGCGGATTTCTAAAAGCGACCTCCCCAATGACTCTTTCCTTGTAGAACCCCCCCCCCCGGAGTGGGCGGAGCCTGCAGACAGGATGGAATGTCACTCCAGTGATGACAATGACCTTATCTAGAAGGCAAAAGGGGGATTTCCAGAGGGGCCTAATAGAATCACGAGCAGCCAGTTTTCTTTGGCTGGTGGGCAGACGTCAGAAAGATTCATAACATAACAGAGATGAAAGGGACCGGAGCCTCTGCCTAAAGATGGCTTCATTTCTTCCCCCCTCCGGACACATTGTCAACCTGCACACACTCTGTAACCCACTCGGAGAGAGGGACGCTGACGGACAGCGAGCAGTGTCTGTCTTAATCCTCTGCTCTACCCTGGGTACAGGGGGAGTGGGCATCGGATTATTTTCATCCCCAATTCTTGTCGTGTAACCTGTCTTTGATGTATGTCTTAAAAACGGCTGATCCTAAATATTTGTTCCACAATCGCTGCGACTAAACATTCCTGGATTTGAATACTGAGAGTTTTCAGAGTTTTTCATCTGTACTTACGTTACTAGAAACTTGAGAGTTTTTCTCCTTTTTAATGACAAATGTAATGATTTATCCTCCTTTGACTGTTTTCTTTCTATCAGCATCCAGAGTTCTCAGAAATAATCAAACACAGTTAGCTCTTCAAATGTGCTAGTGCCTCCCTCAAAAGCCCCTCAGGCAGCACTTCTGAGAAAAAATAAATAAATACCAGTGCTCTCTTCTGGGTCAGAGAGCCATTCAGTGCCGAGCAGACCTTCGGAATTTCTGTTCGGGCTAAGGTATTCAAATGACAATACGTGAATTTCTGAACAAGGGAAAGTTTTACAGTTTTTTTTTTTTTTTTAAGTAAACAAAGAATATACTCCATCTGTCTAACAGACTTACTTTTAGCCACATTTTTTTTCCACTTAGAAGGGCAGAATATGCCAAAACAAAATTAGTGACAAATTTTTAAAGAACATGGCTTTTATTTAATTTTGTAAATCAAGGAAAATCAGTGAACATTTCCAAATTGAGGCTGGATTTCTTTTTCTCTAATTTATTTTTGGCACTTGTTGGAATATTAGTTAAAAAAAAAAACTGTGTTACTGGAGTTGTGTTTGACTTTGTGCTTACTTAGTGTAAGGGAATGAATGTGGGTAGGAAGGAATCAGGGAGACTTGAGGAGAGTGCTAGATTTGCAGCTAAGGGGCCACGGATGCAATCATGGTACTTAAAGTCCAAGGTGTTAGCTTCCAAATTTACAACAAAAGGGAAAAACACCACCACATAGAATTCCCACAGATTAAATGAGATAAACCAGCACTTGTGTGTTGGTGTGTATGTTTGTAAATATATGTGTGTACGTATACATGTCATATGTGTGCCATAAAACAAGTAAGTATTAACTAATTTGGACTTCCAAGGAAAATAGCATCATGGGCACAAATCTGCAGTCTCTCCATTCTGCAATAGAAATGACCAACAGAATTAAAAAAATTCAAAAACAGCCACCTTAGAAAATAGAAAGGATGTCATCAAAATACCAGAAACTTTAAGGAATTTTTCTGAAAATTACACAGATGGAATCAGATAGAAAAGGAACAAAGTGGTGACTTAATTCCCAAATCTATGTAGGAGTAGTGTGTGTCATAAGGTGGTGCAGCCTGACCTACACTACTCCTCAGCAGCCTGCTCTGTCCTAAGGAAGGACAGCTGGCTGTGACCCAGGTGTTCCAGGCAGTACAGGGCTGCCAGATTAAACAGTATAAGTATGTCCCATGCAGTATTCGGGACATACTTGCACTAAAAAACCGATTCATTGTGTTTCTGAAATTCAAATTTAACTGGCATCCTGATTTTTATTTGCTAACCCTGGCAACCCTAAACCAGCAGAATGCATAAACGAACAGCCATGAGCCAAGTACCAACAGATAAAATGGTCAGGCCTACGGAAAGGTGCTTCAAATCAACCAAAGGGGATCGATCTCTGATGCCAAAATAGAAATAGGAAAGGATTTGGGAGAATGTTTCACTCATGGTTTCTAAAGATCCTGTAGGACACTCCATTTTATGGAATTAGAAGCAGTTAGTGTGAATAACATCAACATGCATGATCTAGTGTTGGATTACCAAACAGGTAAAATAATTATGTAAAGAATTCTAGTTTATCTTTTTTTTTTTAAAAAAAAAAAAAAAAAACCTTAGGTATATGCATATGTTAAAAGGGTAGAAATGCATCAGTGTTCCTGGTTGCAAGCAATAAAAATTGGCTGGCTGGTTTTAGTAGAAAAAGAATCTATTAAAAGGCTATGAGAAGCTCAGGAAATCTTTAAGAGGGTTGCTGGAATCAGGCTTAGAAAATAAGCAGGACAAGGAGGAAAGGTAGAAATGAGAGCCACAGCCCACATCACCCCACGTCATTGGTTGGCCTCTGAACACTAAAGCCAAGGTGGCATTGCCAGCAGTGGCCACTGCAGCACTGGGCACTGGGCTCTGGCAGGCCCACCCCCAGTGAACAGCCTCTCCTGTTCCTGGAAAGGCCGTGTTGCTCCTGCTGCTACTGCTGCTGCCACCTGCCACCCCCAAGAATTCTCTGCATTGCCTGGTCCTTCCATTCAAATTGGGGACGCTTCCTCCTATTACTCTAGCCAGGACCGTGGTTCTGCAATCCAGTTATAAAAGTGACTGGAAAAGCCAAAATTTTTCAATTGAAGTCTTCGAAGATATAAAGGGGATTCAAACATTGGGCAGTTAAATTACAAAAGAAAATTCATCGTCCCCCCCGCACCACCACCTCGGACATAAACATACATTAAAACATTAGCAATATGTTTCTACGTGGTCACGCATTTGGTGAAATATATTCTTCTTCAAACTTTTCTGCATTTGCCAATTTGTCTACAATGAACATTTATTATAATTATAGTTTTTTAAAAAGGTTATTTTAAAAAAGATCTCAAATGTCTGTCACAAACCTAAATGATAATTCTTTCCACCCATTTAATGTTTATATCCTTTTGGTGATAATGAAACATTGTTTACAGTTGTATTTTTCATCAGGATATTAAAATGTGTTTTCTGTTCATAAATTTATTCAAATGTGTCAAGGAAAATTCCCTGTGCAGAACAGGGCTCAACATATTACAAAATATTACTGATTTCTTTGAGACAAGCTACCTAAGAGGAAATGAATGATGCCGCTTCCTTACAGGAACGGTATTTGGTACAGTAAGGGGCAAGGCTGCAGGTGGAGGCTCCATCCATTACTGTCTCCCAAGCACATGTACCCGAGGAGAATGAGAGCCATCAGGATAAAATGTGGCACACAGCCCATGTAAATCAACCGAGGTGAGTGAAAACTCTGGAGACACGTTTGTTTTGCTGGTGGTGTGCTTCCCACATCAGCCCAGAACTCGTTATGGTCTTATTTATGCAGCCAGAGATATTTTACTCAATGTGCATGGCAATATCTTATTATGTCTTTAAAGCAGGAGCAAGCATTAGCTAAAGCACAAACAGGCCCTGTTTGCATTAACTCGAGAAAGACAACCATTTGCAAGCAAAACAAAAAATCAAGTTCTTCTGTAGGAGCCACACTTCTGTGCAGATTTGGACTGAGAAATCTGAGCATGCAATCAGAGGCAGCTTCAGAGCTGGGAGGTTCACGTAAAAGTCAAAGGTGAGGTGAGTTCCATTTATCTAGAGTTGTCGTGCTGGTCTCTCTGTAGAACCTCATCATATGCTCTGCCCTCGTCATGTTCTTTTTCATTTTTAGACACTCGGAAGCAGCCCTCACCTTATTATATTCATTATTAGTCACTAGCCACGGGTAATTCAATTTTTCAGTTCATCTGCCATTGCTTAGAAAGCGCCATATCATTAGCATTTCTGTGTAGTCGCTACGTCTTGGTAGTCAGCACAAAGCAACCTCGTGTGGCCAGTTTATCATCTTAATTTCTCCTGTCATTTGTTTATCCACACGCTGGTCATCACACTCTCTCTGACAGGGACCGACACAAAGCAGTGGTTATGAATAGGGGCTCTGGAGCCAGAGCACCTGGCTTCCAATCACACGTCCACGACTCACCAGCTGGGTGAGCCTGAGCAAGTCACTTCACTTCTCAGAGCTCAGATGCGCACTTACAAATGGGGACAATAAAATAAACCTATCTTGAAAGCTTATCACTAGGAATAAATGAGGTAATAATTCTTGGGTGCTTAGTGTGCTTAACTTATAAATGATATATACACAGTCATCCCTCAGTATCCACAGGGGGTTGGTTCCAGCGCCTCCTGCAGACACCAAAATCCACAGATGCTCCAGTCCCTGATATAAAATGGCATAGCGTTTGCAGATATAACCTAAATACATTCTCCCTTACTCTTTAAATCATCTCTAGGTTACTTATAAAACCTAATGCAGTGTAATGTAAATGCTAGGTAAATAGTTGTGACACTGTATTGTTTATAAAATGACAATAAAAAGTCTATACGTGTTCAATGCACATATATGTTTTTCCCAAATATTTTCTATCCATGCTTGGTTGAACTCACAGCTGCAAAACCCACAGATATGGAGATCTGATTATATATATATATGTGTATATATACATATATATGTATATGTAAGATACATTTTTTATACTTTACAGAGAACATTTTTGCTCAGTACAATGAATTTATTTCTTCTGCAAGAATCTGGTTCTAAGGTCTTATCTGGTCATAATTACTCTGGAAAAATCCCTTGGGTCCCTCATAAAGCACAGAATTTTGATACCTCTTAAGAAGTCTCAACCAGCTAGCTTTTCCTCCCATGTTAAACTAAATTGTTGTTTCATTGGCTGAGCGCCAGATGCAGTGGCTGACTCACAAATATCAGCAGCACACCCAGAATGGCAGCAGCTTTGTACTCCGGGAGGCACAGAGAACCCAAGAAGAACTCCAGGGAAAGCAGATTCAGGTTCTCCGTCTCCTGCTCGGGCAGCCAGCATGCCCTAAAATTCTCTCTCTCTCTGTCCCTCCTCCCTCCCCCAGAGGTAAGTTTTAGTTGAATGGATATAGTATGGTTTACATAAATCACACTAGTATTAAGAATAAAGAAGAAATGTTTGGCACAGCAGTGGTGCTAAGTTTATCATGTTTTAGTTTGAGACTTGTTTTAAGGGTGCCTCTTGCACATTGGAGGTCCCGGGCCTGTGGTTCTCAAACATTAGCATGCAGTCACCTGAGCACGCTACTGAAAATGCAGATTCCAGGGCCCCACACCTAGAGAGTAGATTCAGTACATCTGGGGTTGGCCCTGGGGACATGACACAGGTGAGGGGCAGCCACTGGGAAACAATGGCTCAGAGTCACCAACTTCTTAGAGCATATTCAGGGCATAATTTAGGTCCATTTTACATAACTAACAAGTCAACGGGGAAGATCCCTCGCTGAAATTCAGCAACAGCTGCATTAAACTAGACAGACTTCCATGGAAACAACTAAACACAGAACCACAGAAGGTTAAACAAAATGCCAATTAGTACATTTGCTAATAGTCGCTTGCATTGTCCAATAATAGTCTAAACTTCAGGTCTTAATTTCTAACGTGAATGTTCTAGTGTTTAACCTTCCAGCACTCGGAGGTTTAAAATTTAAAAAAGAAAGAAAAGAAAAAACACACAACTCATTTTTTTTTTCTTCTAACTAGGACAAGACCAAGAATAAACATTGCATTTATTAATTCCAAAGGTTCTGACATGAAAGGAATTCTCTAAAAGACAGCAGAACTAAACACAGTGTGGTATCCTGGATGAGATGCAAGCACGGACAAAGATGACAACAGAGGACAAGCTCATGAAATCCAAGTGAACTGAGCAGCTTAGTTCGTAGCAATGTACTAATGCTGACGTCTTGGTTTTGACAAATGCACCACAGGCGTATAACACAACATGGAAGACACCAAGCAAGGAGCACACAGGAATTCTCTGTATTATCTTTGCAAATTTTTTATAATCTAAAGTTACTCCAAAACAAAAAGTCTATTTTAAAAAATCATAGCAGTAAAACCTGACATTTATGAGCACAAGGGCGAGAGTCGGACGGATCTCAGTTTGGCTCTTGGACCTGTATTGTAGGCTGGCTCAGCCCTCACCAGCTCTGTGGCCTTGAGCAAGTCACTGGACTTAGGAGGGCTCAAGTTTTGCATCTGTTAAATGGGGATCATAGTAGTTCCTGCCTCATAAGATTGTTGTGAAGATTCACCAAGTTAAAACACATAAAGTGCTTAAAACTGTGCCCGATACCTAACAAGGGCCCATCAGGTGATGCCTATTTTCATCCTCAGCAAGTTGGCCTCAGTTTCCTCCTGTGTAAAATGGGGATAAGAAAAGCACCAACTCGCCAACTTGCTGGGGTGATTCTATGAAATGATGCAAGTAAGCCCTCAGCACAGCATCTGCGCATAGAGCACTTTAAATAGAATTTGGCAGAGACTCAGCACCCAGCACACGGTACCTGTAATTACTATCATTAATACTAATAGAAACGGATGGGTGACCTGCCCCAGTTCTAGCTGCAGAGTAACAAGGCTTTCAGATTTGACCTCATCAGCTCCTCCCAGGCCAGTGCTTGGTATGCACGTCTAAAAATGGAAAGAGGAATACACCATGGGGCCTTTATAACCCCCGCCCTTCTCTTTTCCCAGGAAGTAAGAAGTATTCCTGTTTCAGGGCTCTGGTTGCAATTGACCAAAAACACAATCCAAACTGACCCAAGCAAAGAGGGTGGTCATTGGCTTCTGGAACATCTAGGGAAGGCGGTTCCAGGAACACAAAGGATGCCACTGGGATCCGTCTCTCTCCACTTCCCCACTGTGCTTCCTTCTCAGGCTTCACATGATGGAAAAATAACTGCCAAGAGCTCCAAGAGGTAGATCTGCAATGGTCCAAACACAAAAGGAGAGTCTCTTTTCCCTGAAATTTGAACTAAAGTCTGAAGCCCAGCCTTAAAAGCCCAGCAAGGATCACGTCCCTCCCAGACCAATCTCGGTGGGCAGGGGGTGGGAATCACAGTTCGGCTTGGTTTGACCCCCCTGCCCATCTCGGGTACTGGAAGTGGGGTCAACCCCATTCAAACCAAAAGGACCAAGAACAGGGAGGGTTGTTTCCCGAAAAGAAATCTGAGATACTACTGCCAAACACAGAGGTAGTGGTGCTGCATGGCTGTAAACCAGCATATGTTCACTATAATCATGTGGATTTTATAATTGATGATCCCACTTGGCTGAGCAGATGTAGAAACTTCAGGAAGAGAAAAGTCAGACATCCTGTTCCCCTTCCCCTCAAACTAGACTGCTGAGTCCGGCTGCCCAGGGGCCAGTTGTGCACAGGTGCAGATCTCCCTAGCCCTTGAGGAGCACACGACTTTGATTCAATTCAACATTTATTTGTTAAGCAATTGTTACATACCAGTAGAGTGTGAGGTCCCCGATTATAAATTATTTGCACTTTATTAAAAGAAACCATAGAGTCCATGGTGAAGCCCTGACATTTTTAAAACAATTTTATTGGGGTATCACTTTCATACCATAAAATTTACCTGTTTTAAGTGTATAATTAAATGATTTTGGTAGATTTATAGAGTTGTGCAGCCATCACCAGAATTCGGTTTTAGACGATTCCCCTCCCCAGAAAGGAGCCCATTTTAATTAATTTAATCCACATTCACAACCCTAGGCCCAGGCAACCTCAAATCCACGTTGTCTTTATAAATTTGCCTTTTCTGAACATTTCGTATAGATGGGATCATGATGTTCTTTTGTATCTGGTTTCTTTCATTGAGCATGTTTTCGACGTTCACCCTCAAAAACCTTTGCAGCAGGAATCAGTATTTTGTTCCTTTTTATTGCTGATATGGCCGCACCACATTTTATTTCTCCATTCATCAGCTGCCGGATATTTATACTGTTTACACGTTGGGGCCATTATGAATAATGTCGCCATGAACATTTACACAAAAGTCTTTGTGTGGTCACATAGTCTCATTTCTCTTGGGCAAATACCTAGGAGTGGCATTTTGGGGTCATCATGGTAAACATCGTAAGAAAGTAAAAATTAAAATTATTGCCTACCCAATTTTTCTATAAGTAGAAATGTCCAAGAATACATCAGTACTGCCGAAAATTTAAATCAAGCCTTCACCCCAAGCAAAGCATATTCTTGGCATTATACACACAACTTTAGTAAAGGTTAGAACCTAGATAGACCAGCCTTCCAACCACGTAAATGGTAACCAGAAGTGATTACACAAGTAGTGTGATGTTTACTTGCATCACTCGAGGAAAATTTGTGAGAAACTAATTTATATCCCACAACTCTTTATAAAATCTCCCTTCCTTTTCTTTCGAATTCTTCTACCCACTCCCCACCTCCAAAATGAAATCTCTCTTCACTCAACCCACATGTCATGTTTTGTCCGTCCTCTCCTCGTTCTTCTCCTCCAGCCCTTTGTGGTGTAGCTCTACAGACCTTGGACCTGTCCCTGCGCAGAGCGCTGTGAGGAAGCCGCCACATGCCTTTCGCTCTTCAACACCAACACTCAGGCTCAGGAAAATAATCGTCCAACATGTCATCCCATTGAAATGCCTCTGCAGTTTTTTTTCAAGCCAGTTTCTCTGGCAGATTACAGGGAATCTAGTTTTGGTCTCTTTGTCTATAACTGAGTCCTGACAGTAACACCTGTCACTTCTGCTTGCAAGTCATTGGCAAGAACCAGTCACTAGCCCCACTCAACCACAAGGGGGCCAGGAGGAATCCCGCCATGTACTCCCAAGATGGGACAAGAGGATGTGCTTGACAAATACAACTAATGCTTATCATGGCATCAGTTTCCCCACAACATGTGACATTTGTAAAAATGTGATGTTTACAAGTGGGATTAAAAAAAAAGAGGTAGAATTTATTTCAGCCCATTGGTAAGTTCCAGAATATTTGTGTGTAACTCACATGTACCTATATCATATTTAAATTTAAAATGTTTGGGGGAAATTTCTTATTTAAAAAAGAATATTGGTGAATCTCTTTTTTCTTTCTTTCTCGAGAACAATTAGTCTCTGAATATGAATTCTCAAGTTATGGGCTTCACTGGCATGGGATGCACTCGGTCATTAACAGAGTCGATAGATCACAAGTATTTACCGAGTATTCTACAGGTTGCGCCTCCAGACTCCAGGAATTTTTGTTTGTTTGTTTCACATGACTGTAAAGTCTTTGGCTGAGGCTTTGATCACCAAGGATCTGTTTCTTGTGGCCTCCACTCTGCCATCTCCCACACCTGCTCTGTCCTATTGCTCCTCCTCGCGGAGAGTCGCCAGCAGCTCCCAGCACCTGCTGAGTCACACGTAGCAGGAGACAGAGTCGCTCCTCGCACACCCCCCTAGAAGAAGAGGAGGCATCTCTCCCAGAGCCCCTAAGAGCAGCCTCCTCCCATCACCTGCATCTGAACTATGACACATCCATGCCTGAGACAGCCACTGAATTGCAGGAATAAGCCACATCCCTCAGACTGAGGGGCAAGTCAGTCCTCCCCAGACTGCAAGGCCAAGCATGGAGAAGAAATGGATTTCCAGAGAAAACTGTGGGTGATGTTAGAAAAAAAGGAGGTTAGGGAACACTTGCTGTCAAGGTGATCAATATGTGTTCACAGACTCATGTTATGCAAGGTCCTAACTCTCTGCTGTGATATTAAACCATTACAACATTGTATGCTCACTGCCTGGAAACATTTATCTTTAAAACACAAAACTCCTCAATATGTCAAACAAGAAGCCGATACCCACTGAGAATGAAAAAAATAAAAGGCGATTATGAAAGATTATTGTTCTTAAACTTCAAGAATGTAGAGCATCATCAAGATTAGAATTATGGCATGAATTTTTAATCCTCCTCTTTTAAATCATGTCAGACACAATGCAAGGTCCCTGCACTGCAACATTGTTTCACCCAGATCATCATTTCACTGAGATCATGGCTTGACACGAGACGTATGCAATGTGTCAATCTCCTTGCTTTTAAAAACAATCATTAGGGATTAGAGTCAAGCCCCGTCTGACACAGAAAATATTTATTTTAGTGGTCTTCAGAGCATTGTACATGAAGTAGTTCAAACCATGGTCATTAGACTCCAATTTATATTTCTGTTTTTACATTTCTGCCTGCGAAACTAATTCAGTCTAATCTATCTTTTGTGGATGATCGGGAGACCTTCAAAAGATAAATACTGACTGTTGTGAAATGTAGCCAGAAGAGGAAGCCATTCAAATTAATCTCCCTAAATATCACCGTTAGTGAGAAATGATTTATTTCACTCACTCAGAAGGGAAGATTTTTTTACACGCCTCTGTAAACCACTGTTTGATATTGTGGCTAGCCCTAGTTGACAAGAATTGTTTTAAGAAATGAAAACAGCACCAAAGTTAATGGTTGTTTTCAGTGTAATCTTGGGTCTGTCTACTCAGCCTTCTTGGAAAGCATGTCTTATCTGAATCACCCTTAAAAATATGGTATTTAGAGATCTTAAATTAGAATCTGTTGTCTGAGCAATGCTCAAGGCTAAATAAATACAAGAACCCTCAATTTATACATGTATTTTAGGTGAGATGAAGAGCAAAGTATACTTCATGATAAGCCGGAATGCCTGGAACATGGTTTGAACTCAACCACTCACATATTAAATGATATCAGGAAAGTAACATCAATTTCTTCCTATTTGAAACATGCCCAAGACATCTACCCTCATAACATCTGACTCAGACAACAGGGAAAATAAATTGTACGCTGTTGCCAGTGTCTCCTCTCTGCCAGGAAGAGGAACAAAGTGAACAGAGCGCTGAGGTCAGGGATCTTCCCAGGTTCTAAAATCCCCCCGGGCACCGTGCAGGCGGTGAGCCCCGGCTACTTATCATCGGTCTCCAACGCCCAGTTTCCTTTTGCTGCCATGACTCCGTGCCAGGGGTCCAGGCTTTAGGCTCATCAGCTGCAGCAGACACCGGGACCCGTGCATAAGTAATTTTGACCACTGAGTCATGTGGGTGAATTCATAAAATGAATTTGGGTGAATGAACTTCAGGAGAAAACATGAGCGCACAAATTGATAATTTATAAGTGGGAGTTTGGCAGATGTTTTCAGAGCTGCCTAAGGCAGAAAAACAACAGAGCTGAAGTCCAGGGGCTGTGAGTTCTTTCTTACGCTGTATCAATCCCCGATCTTGGAGGTCAGATTATTTTAATTCTCTAAATCTCCCCTTCCCTGTAGTCAAATTGAGAGATAGTAATCTGGAATAATAATCTATAAAGGAATATTGCTCTCTGTTTGTCCATCACCTCTTCTTTCTTAGGAGACGGGGACTCCCACCCCGCTTCCCCTGTCCCAGAGACATCGTTTCTCCTCGCACCCAGGTTCTCAGAAAGGCCGCCCACCCACCACCAAACCCCACCTCTGGCCACAGAGGGGTGATGCGCCCCAGACGAGCCAACCCGAGGCCTTCCCCAGGACCTTCAACACAGAAGCAAAGGAAGGGGACAGTGTCTGATGGGGGCCACAGGTTTCGGGTTCACCCCGTCTCCCCTGCTGGACGCAACAGCAGGAAGCAACTCAGTTCATCAAACTTCAAACTTCAATTCACTGAAGGCCTATTTGCCAGAAATCAATTTTTCCTTTACCAAATGAATAAAGTTCCCACTTTATTTCTCTATTTTGCTTGGAGCTCTAGATGAAGCTTACCATCAATTAGTACTAGATGAGACGCTTTTAAGAATGCCTGAAGAGTAGGCATCCTCACCTTATGCTGGTCTTAGAAAAAAAGCATTTCATTTTTCACCATAGAGTATGATATTCATTGGACTAAATCTTTTTTATGGTCCCTCCCAGCTCAGACTTCTAAACTTAAGATCTAGAAGAGCAATGGAGGGTAAGGGGTTTGATGCTGGAGTCAAACTGCCTTAGTTGAAGCATTTGTTTCCACTCATTAGCTGTAACTTTCCTTTCTATATGTATTTCTTTACCTGAAAGTTGGGAAAATAACAGTACCTAACCATATCAGTCAGGAACCAGCTAGAAAAACAAACCATAGCAGGTATTCTAATTATGGGGATTTATTATGGAGAATTTAATATGGAGAATTAGTCATACTCAGGGTCCACTAGGGTTTACTGGTGATAATACAATTGTCAAGGTCCTGGCACATAGTTACTGCTCTAGAAATGTAAGCTACAAATGCAAAAAAGTTAAAGACATTATGCCTTTAAATTGGAGATTTTGTCATTTCTATTTTTGGATGCTTAAAATTGAATTATTTAGAAAGTAAGGAAAGAGAAACAATGAAAATTCAACCAAAAATTCAAATGAATAATAATTAAAAGAAGAAAAGTTGAGGTGAAAGAGCGGAAAACACTTGTTCAACACATCCATCCTTTACTTCTGAAAGAACACTAGTGAGAATTTCTGTGTAAGAGGGAAGAAAAGGAAAAGCCAATTTATGTGTCAGAGTCAGCCATTGTTGCAGTCCCACAGCCCCTGGTGAGCACACGGTATTTTTATTACCAGAGTTCATCACTAGTGCTTACTCAGTAATTAGATAATCCCTATAGCAATCTATTATAATCATGCCTAAAAAAATTCCTTATTGCATCTCCACATATGTCAATACCTTTCATAAACCATAAATCAGTAATGTATTGCTGGCATCAGAGTTTTAAGCAATTAATGTTAATCAATATGAAAACCAAAAGATTGATGTGGTTGGGCTTTTTCTCTCTCTACATACAATGAAGACACTGAAACTATTTATTTGAATTAGTTCATCATCTTTTGAGGTCTGTCATTAAGCTGAAATGACAATTACTGTCAAATCATCACCATCATTTGATAATTTTTCTACAAACCTAACTTTGTATATAGCACTGTATGAGACTTTGGGCATGTCTAATGTTAGAGTTTTTGCTCTTAGAAAAGTCCATGATAAGATGCTAGTAAGAGAACAAAGACTCAGGAGAGAGGTTGACTTGAGTGGTTCCAAAACACCCTCTGGTATGGCAGTGGGGGAGATACTGTAAAGGATAGCGTTTGGCATTACTATGATGCACACACTTTTGAATTAAAATATAGATAAGAATGTGGAGAGGCAGCCCAGGCAAACTACCTGTGTCCAGGGTGTTAGTCTTGGCTGTGGAGATGGGAAGAAACAACATTATCTGGCACAGGTACAGCACCTTGCAGATGGCAATGTCCTGTTACAGCCCTGCTGGAGTGGGCATTGTGGCTTGCTTCCTAAGCATCCCCCTGCCCGTTCTCCATTCCTGATAGGATCCTTACTTATTCAGGTGTGTGCCTGTCCTCTGTGCAGCCCATGTGCTTTGGGGGAAGACGACATCACGCTCAGCCTTCCAGGTGGGCTCAATTTGCATAAGGACGCCCTTGCCTTGGGAATTGTCATGAGACTCATGCTGGACAATAAGACATAAAGTGGCATCTTTTGAGAGAGTCCTAGGAAGGTTTTTCTTGCTGCTAAGAAGGAATCAGAGGGGGAAAAGGTCTCTCTTCTCCTAGACATCGTTTCTCCGGATGGAAAGCCTGCAACTTCTGCAGCCACCTTGCTGAAAGCGTGAGAACAAATTCAGGATGGAAGGTGGCAAAATGGGGCAAGAAAAGGGTTAATGACCTGAGGGCCTCCCTCTGAAGTTGCTACAGGGGAGATAATGCATATCTTTATTGTTCCAGCTGGTTTGAGTTGGGGGTTTTGATAGTTGCAGCCAAAACACCATCGGCCAAATCTGAACGGGCACAGTTCTCACTCTATCAGGCAGCATAAACTCCTTCTGCACTTTTTCCTAAACTCACTTTAGCCTTCCCAGGAGAGCATAGACTCAATTTATTCAACTGTGAATATTAAAACCAATTCAAATAGCTTGTCCTTCTTGAAGTCTTCCTTAGATCTTTCAAAATAAGTGGCTTTTTACCCCTGTTTTTATAGCAATAGCACCTCCATCTACCACAGAATGCATCGCTCTGTATTATATTATCTGTTTCCTGCCTGCCAATATCATTTGATTTTCAATACCTTACGGTCAGACATTGTCTCCCTGTCACCTTTCGATTATCAGGTAAGGTCATGGTACCCATGACTTGGGAGATTCTCAATAATTATTCTAGAGTGAATAAATAAACCAATGAATGAATGAAGGAACTCCTACTCACAGATATCTGCAACTCTCCACACGCCCTTCCTTGCCCATGCTTTCTTGCATTTATCCTGCATAACATTCAACAATTTCTAATTTTACCTCCCTCCTGTCCATTAAAAAAAATAGGGTCACTTTTTCTTACACTTATTTAAATCCTCCTAAAACACCCTGAAAGGGTAACCAAAATGCATGTACTTCATTAAGAAAGCATTATCAGGCCTCAAAGGACCTAGTGAAGGCCACCAATGTGCCTTGAAGAATTAAAGCTGAAATCGACTAGGTTGGCATTCTCTGCATTCCTCAGAAGAATTATCCTTTAAGATGTGAACAGGTGGTTTTTTGGATAAGGCGCTCTATAGTCAAGTAACTTAGAAGACGCTGTGTTTAAAAATTTTAAACAGGTTCTTAAGTGAAGAATTGCTTAGAGTTTCCTAAATGCCGATATGCTCTATAAATCTCTGAGGGAGAGCTAGAGGATGGTACTTTTCCAAAATGTATTTGAATATAGAATCAATTTTGCAAAGTACAACTGTTAATATACCATAACTATTACTTTTTTTCATTATTTTTTAAGAGATGGGTCTCATTCTTGCCTAGGCTGGAGTGCAGTGGTGTGATCATAGCTTGCAGTAGCCTCAAACTCCCAGGCTCAAGACATCTTCCTGCCTCAGCCTCCCAGCCATTGGGTTGACAAGCATGAGCCACTGTGCCTGGTTTCAGGGCCTTCTTAAAAGCACAGTTTGAGATACACTGCTCTAGATCAGTTGAGCCTTGACTGTCACACCCAGCTATTTTCCTACTTGAAGGAAGATGAAAAAATAAAAAAGAATTGGAAGTAAGGTAGTATCTTTACAAAAAAAATCTTATATATCTTTATATTGTTATATTATTAGGCTTTAGTTGCAACCTGGACAGAATCATAGAATCTTGTCTCTGAGAAGGAATCTTAAGGGCTGTGCAGTCCAGGGAGTGATGACTGATTATGTTCATATTCATGAGCCCCTTTGAGAATCTGATGAAAATAGCTCACACTCATCCCAGAAAAATACACCTCCATGTAAAAGTCACAACGAGTTCACAAACCTCTTGATGAACATTCATGGACTACAATTTTTTTTTTTTTTTTTTTTTTGAGACAGAGTCTCGCTTTGTTGCCCGGGCTAGAGTGAGTGCTGTGGCGTCAGCCTAGCTCACAGCAACCTCAAACTCCTGGACTTAAGTGATCCTACTGCCTCAGCCTCCCGAGTAGCTGGGACTACAGGCATGCACCACCATGCCCGGCTAATTTTTTGTATATATATATTTTAGTTGTCTATATAATTTCTTTCTATTTTTAGTAGAGACGGGGTCTCGCTCTTGCTCAGGCTGGTCTCGAACTCCTGACCTCGAGCGATCCACCCGCCTCGGCCTCCCAGAGTGCTAGGATTACAGGCATGAGCCACCACGCCCGGCCCTGGACTACAATTTTTTAATGCCCTCCTTTCTAATCTGCCATGACCATTGTACATAGTGAAGATATTTAGATTCCAAAAATCATACAGCTTTTGAGGTCAAAGCCAAGATAAGAATTTAGGAATTCTGACAACTCTCCTGCCTGTTTTTGAATTCTAGCTAGCCAAAAATTATTTTTATGTCATAGTTTTTAGACTTTTTCAAGTCTTTTTGATCTTCCAAAACTGCTAATAGAGTCAACTGACCCTAGCTCAGGCAACCACTAAAGACAATGGGGTTGACTAGTGTTTTTCTAATGCCCCAGAGAGTGGCTCTCAGATTAATTTCCTGCTAGTGTTGTACTATAATTGTGCCACCATGGCCATAAATCAATTTTTCTATATTAATTTCTAGCTAGTGCAGTAAATTAACAACCATATTCCGGACCTCCTATGACATGCAAAGTACAAAGAAATAAGAATTCAAAAGCCTGGCTTTGGTCATAAATTCCAGAAGAGAAATGGCATGAGATGGTCTTAGTATGCTTCTTTTTAAACAAGTGTGATGACTTTTGCTGAAAAGATATTCATAATAAATAGAAAATATTGCTTGTGATAATTACCAACAAAGCTTTATTTATGTATCTGTGTGTATGTAGACAGATATACAGGTAGATAGATAGATTAAAAAGTGACAATGTGTAGACATTAAATATTTTGATGTTTATAAAAGGTTAGAACCATGGACAGCACCCATGAATGCTAATGAATGAAAATTACACGCATTTATCCAAAATTGACACCATAAAATGAATTTATTAAGCAGAACAGAGGATGGCACTTTCCCATCATGGACTGATACTCCGGTATTTTTTTTAAATCTCAGTTTGGGGGAAAAGTCCTGAGAAAACGTAACACCCTTCCAATATCACTCAGTGCAGTCTACATTCTGCCTGTACACTGTTAACATTTATTAATTGTTAACCACGTACCAGGTACCCAACTAACTACCATATATATAGTCTTTCCATTTAATCCTCACAGCACTCAAAGGATATGGGTATTTATCACTCTCTTTTAACAGATAAGGAAGTGGAGATTCAAAGGGATTCAATGACAGCTTATAGTCATATGGCTAGGAAGTGCTGGAGCTTGGATTTGAACCCTTGACTGTTTGGTTCTAGATTCGAAGCTCCTAACCATCATACCTGGTGTATGAACCCCTCCTCACAGATACCTACAGCCCTTCACTGCCTGTTGGTTATCACTGGCAGTTCTGTAACTAGCATTGCTAAGGCCAAATGCAAGCTCCTGATTCACATTTTTATTTTCCCTACATTTGTTAATATAATCAGGCAGTTTTGTTGCAAAATATTCTTTTTAAAAACCAGCTAGTGTTTCCACTTCACTCAAACCCTTCATCCAATATTCATCACCCTGGGTTTTCTTCAGCTATCTATTCCTTTACCACATGTGTGCATATATTATGAAGGACACTAGGCAAAGAAAAGTTGGGTAAAAGACCAATTAGTACAACACAGCTTAAAATGCCAGTACGTGTGTTACAGGATCATAGAAAAGGTTTATCCAAATTGCACTGATTTGTAGGATGGAACTTTTGAAGGAAGTGCTGCTGCCTGAGCTGCATTTTAAAGGACGGTAGGAATTCGCTGGATAAAGAAGGGCTTGGGTGTGGGAGTTGAGAGCAGGCATTGTGGACAGAGGGCACAATGTGCATGAAGCCTAAACTAGCAGGGTGAATTATGCAAATTGTAAATAGTTCAGAGCAAACCGAACTATTTGGCACTGGAGCCTGGGTACCCTGGATGTGTCTGCTTATATGCATGAACCAGCCAAAGCCCTAGGATGGTGCCCAGAAGTTCACTTGGGGTCCCAGCTTCTCTCTCTCTGTGTTATATGTGTATGTTTATTTTGTATGTTTTGAGTGTTGGTGTGTGTTGTGAATATGTATGTATTGGGAGTGTATGTGCATGTGTTGTGTGCGTGTGTGTGTGTGTGTGTGCAGCACCTGCTGAAAAACTCCTCTCGTGCCCTTGTGTCTTGCAGAGAGCTCTGCATCATCCCATGAACCTCTTCTGGCTTCTCCCTCTTTGTAGAGGAAGACCCTGGGAAACCTCCTTCATGGTCCTGCACACTCTCTGCCTTCACTGTTCTCCACCCTCCCTCCTTGAGATAAGCAAATGGGTGAACAGACTACGACTGTTGCCAAAATGAAGTATGCTCGCAACTGTGGACCCCTTCACGGGCAGTGCATCGCAGCAATGAAAAAAGATGTCTCAAATATCCTTGTTCAAGATTCCTTTGATCAGAAATTCTTTGCTTTCTTAATTTTAAATTTCTACCAAAGGATAGAGAGAAACTGGCTCCTGAATAACCCCAGTGAGACAAAAGATTTGGGATTAGAAGTCATTATGTGCCTCAAAAGTATCACAAGCAGGAAGGACACTCCACCCAAACTTGACCTCTTGGCTCTAACAGTCTTGACCAATCGACCCAGCTGTGTACTTTCGTTCAGTCCCATGGACAAGCGGCCGCCCTAGCCCTGTGAGCAAAACTCGAAAGACCACTGAAGAAACTCACCCTGAGCGGAGCACTGTCACATCTGTATGTAATTTGCATAGGGAATAATCCGCATATGGCACTCTGTAATATTATGTCTCCTTGTAGTCTACAGTTTCTCTTGCAGTTCCATCAAGATACAGTCAGACGGAAAGAGAAGAGGCATCCTTGAGTTCAGCAAATCCTAAGACTACCCCATGAACTCTGTCCCTCTTCTTACATACATAGCCTTTTGAAATTGAAGACTTCCATGGGGACAGAGAAGCCCAAGACACAGCTATCTTCTTGAATGTTTAAAAACACGCCTATGGGGGGGAGGGGGAAAGAAATAAAAAATCTCATTTAGTCACATATGCCTATGAAGATTTTTCTGGGTCTGAGTTCACACTTTTCATGAAAATCTCAGAGGGTTTGGTGCCCTCTACAAGGTTAAGAACCCCTGATTAAAAGATATCTTTAGAGATGGAAAAAAAAATTGCTTCCTCAGACAAAAAGTGGCTATGCATATGTCATCTCCCCTCAGATAGGTTTGATGCTAATTGCTCATTCAGGTATGAATCCCTTCCATCTGACACCACTGCTGCTTCCTGATGTACCTGCAAGTTTAGTGATTTTACTACCTATGCAAAGAGGTGCTCGCTGCCTCCAGCAAAAGACATGAGCTATTTATTGCCTCACTTTGCAGATGCTGCTGGAGATCACATTTAACAATACAAATATCACAGAATTGTCTTTGAGTGTCACAAGCTGCCAAAGTGTAGCTCAAACCAGGGCCTGATAACATATTTTGCAAAACTCTCTGCTAGTGATTTCATACCCATTCCAGGCTTAATTAGACCGGGCTGAAATAGAAGCTGGCTTTTAGCAGTTGCACCCTTTTGTTAATATCTAAACAGGAATGTTTATCTCCTGGCTTGTGACTTATTTCACAAGTATATATAATCGCAGCATTTTATTACTGAAAACAAACTTCAACATCTACTCCAGTCTGCAAAAATGCAGTAAGCAATTCTATTTGAGATGAAGATGTACCCCAAAATAAATGGAATATAGTCTTCCCTGAGCATTGATCTTTCATTTTGGGAGGGAACACACACACTCACATGCACACACCACTTCTAATCCTTGTTTTGTGCTGAGTTAGCTCAAGAAATATCTAAAACTTTCCCCATTTGCATGGAGCTGTCCACCAAGTGGGAGGGTTAATGTGATGTCTAGTCTGTTTTGCATTCCTGTAACAGAATACCTGAGGCTGGGTAATTCATAAAGGAAAGAGGTTTATTTGGCTTGCAGTTCTACAGGGTGTACAAGAAGCATGGCGCTGGTGAGGACCTCAGGAAGACTCCACTCATGGTGGAAGGCAAAGGAGGAGCAGGTGTTTCGCATTAGGAGACAGGGAGCAAGAGAGAGCGAAGGAGGTGCAAGGCTGTTTTCAACAGAGTGGTTCCCAGCCATTCAGGAGAGATCCACTCCAGGACCCCAACACCTCCCTCCAGGCCCCACCTCCAACAATGGAGATCAAATTTCAACACGAGATTTGGAGGGGACAAATATCCAAACTCTCTCATGGAGGGGTGGCAGGTGCTAAGGGACTGGGCTACCTGAGAAATCCTGGCAAGCCACTTCCCTGCTTCTTGTCTCAGTTTCCTCAGCTTTAAAATGGGATAATAATAATTTCAGACGGTTGTTACACAAGAATTAAATCAAATGAGTTCCTAAGTGTAGGGTCCTTAGACCAGTACACGCCACTCTACAGATGTTCATAAGTAGCATCATTATTATCTCACAGATGGGCTTTAGAATAGCACCTATATGACAGAGCTGCACAAGCCAGATGCGTGGGTGCACGCGCAGCGCTTAGAAGCATGTCCACGCGTGTGAACTACTGCATAACTGCTGGCTGTTACTGTTTCATTTCCTGCAGGCACTATCGCAAGACAGTGCTCAAACTGACCTATTGTATTCACTGGCCCTCAGCTCTCAATTTTGTGGACTTATGAGCATTTTGGACCTTTATCTACAGGGACAAATGTCGCGCAGGGTGAAGAGGCCAGGGATGGAAATTAGGACAAAGAAAAAGGAAAAACAGAAGGAAAAGGAAATCAATAGAAGAGGCACTTACTGAACTATTTAATGACTGATTAGCAAGGGTACCTTTTTCCTGCTTTCTCTGTTTTCTTCCTTCAGGGAACTTTCCGTCCCTGTAGGCCAGTTTAAACTGTGTCCAGTCCCTATAACCAAGCTTAATGAAGAGATAGGAGATTCTCTTTTTATTATTTTTGGCCAGTGATGCTCCAGTTTAACCTAATTACCAGGAGGCCCAAGGTGCTCGTTCACTAACTTTTATATGAAACTGCAACACTTCTGCTTTCAATTGGGAAGAAATTTAAAGTGTCTGAATGTGAGAAAGAAGAGTTTCTAGCTCGTACCTGTCCTCACCTGTAGTCATGCTGAAGCCTGAAAATAATGATGTTGGCAATAACAATGCAATGCAGGTGTCACCTGGGGTCCCTCGTTTCTCAAGGTCCAGGCAGAATTGCTCCCGGTCACAATATCACAGCCCGATGGAGCCCGAGGGAGCCCTAAGGTCCCTCAGGAGACTGCTAGTGCCTGTGGGATTCTGCATGTGTATCTGGCTCCTGGTTTTACGTGTGCGACCTTTGAACGTGGAAGGTCCATGCAGTGCACGGCCCCGACCTGGGCTTTGCCCATCCTCTCCTCCTTCCCTCCCTCCCTCTCTCTCACTCGAGAAAAGCTCATATCCTTTCTCATCTCACTCTGGGAAACATGGCTCCTTCTTGTAGGATTCGATGTCAGCCAAAACTCACATTCTGGCAATGGCTGCAACTAAGAGAATAAAAATATTCCTGGTTCATTATGATAATGAGAGAGATCATCCTTGAAGTCCTTATTATTAAGATTTTCAAGTCTTTGACTAACCATCTAATTTGAGGCTCCCAATGACAACATTAAGTAGCAGTTATTACTATTGTCATTCCCACTCACTTTGACACCAGTGATTCTTAACTGGGGGCAATTGTGTCCCCACCCCACCCCTCAGGAAGCATTTGGCAATGTCTGGAGATGTTTTTGGCTGTTGCAAATTGGGGAAAGCAGGCACTTTTGTGGGTAGAGGCCAGGACTACTGCTAACCATCCTACAATGCTCAGGGCAGCCTCCTAGCTCCAAATGTCAATACTCCCAAGATTGAGAAACTTCACTTTACACCAACCACAAAGCTGAGGCTTACATTAGCTAACTCATCCAAGGACACAGGTATTAAAGGGCAGAGGTGAGGCTCTCTCAGTCCTAATGGCTTTCCAAACCCAGTCTCTCCTCTATAATATAAGCTATCTGTCTTACTTGTCTATCACTAAGCAACATTACCAGAAGACTAGCAGCTTAAAACAACATGCATTTATGATGTCACAATTTCTGTGGGGCAGAAGTCTGTGCACAGCTTAGCAAGGCGTTCTGCTTAGGGTCTCACAAGGGTGTAATTCAGGTGCCACCTGGGGCTGTGGTCCCATCTAGGGCTGGGCAAGGGGAGGATTAGCTTCCAAGCCAGTTTGTTGTCAGAATTTATTTCCTTGCAACTCTAGGACCCAAGGCCACAGTTTCTTGTTGGCCATAGAGTGGAGGCTGCTCTCAGTTCCTAGAGGCTTCCCACAGTCCCTTGTCACATGGGGTCCCCCAGCATGACCACTTGCAAATAGAGGAGGCACTGCAACATGATACGCACTGCAACCATACGTCATGTGATCATGTATGTTTCCCACACATTTGTTGTAATCTATTGGTTAAGGAGCAAGTCATGAGTCCCACACACACTTAATGAAATCACAAAAGATCACGGACATCAGGAAGTGGGGATGGGATCACCTTAACCACCTGCCTATCAGGTGGTTGAAGAGTAGCCATTCCAAGGGCCATATCCTCACAAATATTTACCTATGCATCTTATTCTTAAAGTCTGCAATGCATATTTACAGAAGGCCTGCTATGGGCATGAAGGCCCCATGCTGGGGGCAGTGAGTTTTCCTGATACCAAGTTGAGGCAAACACTGCAAAGATATTTCTGAAAGTCCACCTGATGAGGTCCTTGGACCACTTCACTGCATCCATACCCACTGCTGCATTGTGAAAAAGAAGATCAACAGAGCCCTTTAAAAGAAAAGAGAAAAAAGGAGAATTTAGATTTCTTGAAGAAAGAAAAACAAAATGTGGCACCTTGTGTAACTTTGAATGGCACAACTTATTCCACCTTCTAACTCTTTCTTCTGTCTCTTCATGTCTTATTCTTTCCCATAGTTACAGTCATTCATCCTTTCATTCTATCTCTTTTTCCACCCAGGCTTTCTCAGGACACCTATGCTGGCTTCCAGGCATAGAGAGGTCAGAAAATTTAGAACCAAAATTCTGCACGTATTCCAATAGTTGTCGTATTTATTCCTTGGAGCCTTTGCGTGCACGGAACAGGAATGAATTCTGGCAAAGCTAGACAAACAGGAATGAAGGAAAAGATAGGTGATGGCTCAAGGATTTGAAAAAACCAATCTTAAAAAGGGGAGAGACCTGAGGCGTGGATCTTCAGGTAGTGGGAGTTCATAGATTGCTCTTTCATGGCAGCTCCCTGCAGTAAATCAGTTCGTCTTTGTTTTTTCTCCTCACAAATCTCTGCTCAAGATTCACACCCCAGGGAGAGAGGTCCACTGCAGCATCACCCAGCTAGGAGCGGGTGGGCACCACAGTGGACATTCCCATCAGGATAGAGAGGTGGTCACCCAAAAGGAGAAGGAAAGGATGACAGGTGGCCAAAGAACAACCTCTGCCTACTGTGTTGTGTTCCTAGTCACTAGACACTCTCCATGCACCTGAGGACGTAGGTCCCCCACATTGGTGTTTAGAGTCTTACCCTGAAAAGACAGTTTTAAGGAACAAGAAGGCTTACCCCTAGTGAGACCAGAGAAATAGGTGTTCAAAAGATGTCCCATTCAATAAAACACCAGGAGTCGGTTTGGGCTATCAGAGTTTCCACGTCAGCCCCATGCCTTGCTACCTTGATCACTGTTGGCAGGCTGGGCTCTGACGCTCAGTGGTTTCTCCATCAAACATTTACTAAGCATTGTCAGAGGATTCAAAACCAACAAGACAAACATGGTTCCTGACCTCATAGAGCTTATGTTCTCGGTCAAAGTAACAACAACAATAATAAAAGAGCAACAACAACAGGTAAACAAATAAACAAAAATCATGATACAAAAGTATTTAATTTTTTTAAATTTCCAACTTGAATTTTTTAACAGTTTTATTGGGGTATAATTGATACACAAAGGGCTTCACATATTTAAAGTGCACAGTTTGATGAGTTTGGACATATCCAAACACCAGCGATACCATCGTCACAAGCAGGGTAGGGTGACAGATATATGCACCACCTCCCAAGGTTTCCTTGTGTCCTTTTGCTTTTGTGTTTGTTTTCTTAAGAACACTACACATGAGATCTACTGTTTTACATTTTGAACAACAGCAATTGTTAGCTGTGGGCACTACGTGGTACAGCAGATCTCTAGAACTTACTTATCTTTCTAGCATAACTGAAACTTTACACCCATTGAAACTTGAGTCTGGCATCTCCTATTTTGCTGCCTTTACACCAACTCTGCCCATAGCTACAGTTCAACCTGTTATTGAGGTTAAGAGCACTGGTGCTGGTTCTCCTGCCAGGGACTTGGTTCTGAGATTCTGTGACCGTGTGTCACTCAGTTTTACCACCTGCAACATGAGGATGATAACAACCCCCCGTATTTACAGGGCTGTTTGGAGAATTAAATGAGAAAAATAGCCTGGTACTTTATTAGTATTGAATGTTCAATAACTATTAGGAATTTCTCTTTTTTTCCATCCTGCTGGATGTCAACCTTCAATTTATGCACTATGCTTGTTTTTGGTTTCCATATTCTCACACAGATGTTAAAAGCACCCAAGGGTAGCTTCAGGAGCATACCACCCATAAGTCACGCAGGGCCCCATGCTCAGAAGGACCCTTGCTTGGTTTAATGCTCTGCTGTCACCAGCTTGATATTATCAATTTTTTAACCAAGTGCTCCACATCTTCATTTTTTTAAATTTTACAAAGCTATGCTTTCAGGTAGTTGTCAATAAATCCCCAAGGTATGGCCATCTCCTGACAGTTGTAACATTGTGATAGGCCAGTAGGAGATACAGTTTTGGAGTATGGAGACATCCCAGGGCTGAAGACACAGCCTCCTGGCCAGCTCTGAGCAACACAGTGGACAAGGACAAGGTACACCACAGATTTGGAAAAGCTTCCCTGGGGGTGGGGAAGGGAGGAAGACTCTCAGCTCCATCTCAGGCTACTGTTAACATGTTGAATTAACAGCGTAATTATGGCAAACCTCCACTTCACTTCGCTCAGAGAGGTTACAGGTAAAGTGTATTTTCATTTGTTATTTGTTTTATTGTTTTGTTTCCCAATTCAAGTCTCGCTTTTTTATTAATGCTACTTGATCACAACCTGTGGTAATTAACCTATTCCTTGGATCTGGCTTAATTTTTAATTAAACAATCCTCCAACTCTCAATAGACTAAATGTTTGTTTCTTCTGCAATTCTTATCACCAGGCAATTTTGTAGCACTTTATAGATTTTCTGAGAAATTGCTTTATCAATTTTTCCCTGCAGCCGTACACTGAATCTGACTTGTATTGCTAGTTGTTGCTTTAAATTAATTTTCTAATTTTTCCAGTTCTTTCTATTTGGCTAGTTAATCCCTACATTAAATTTCTTCACCTTCTGATTAACAATTAGCAGTGGTTATGGTGTTCTTTGGCTATAAAATTGGCCTTGCTGGGTTCCACATTTATCTTGCCTTAATGATCAAATTTGTTTGGTGTTAAATTTTTTTTCTAGACATCAGCTTTCTACATTCAACCTGGGATCTAAAACTCAAGCTGTGTTCCTTTAGCCCCTTACATCATCACCAGTAATAAAGATTTTACTGTCAGAACTTGGCTGACAAATTCACCGGCTCTTTATTACTAGCGATGATGGACTATAAGCAGCAGAAAAAACACAGCTTGAATCTCATTCCCAGCTTGAATTTGCAAGGCTGGCATTTAGAAAAATTATGTTGTGACTTCATAAACCAAGAAAATTTGTGCATGAAACTCAGAGAATTAAAATAAAACTTTTCGCCTTATCTCCTTCAGCAATGACTTTGATAAATTCACCGCTCAGTATAGATTTGATCAAGTCTGCACCAACAAAATGGAACGTGTAGACAATGCATGGGAATCCCTCCTGCTTCACCTGCCTGGATAATTCAAGTTAGAGGAATTTGAAGGACTGAACTATCTTCCTCTATGAGAAGAATTTGTACTGTTGTGTTCTAAGCGTGCACAGAGAATTTGTGCTTCAAGGGACAGCTAAGTATTGTCTAGACCAGAGAGTTATCTATTCTATGGGAGCTACTTTGCAGTTTTGCAAATTGTAGGTAACTGGTAGCACAGCAAAACAATTCTTGTCTATCGACATCCATCCAAATCCGGTCCTATCCAGTGAAAGCTCAATGGACTTCCTTCTGCCATTGTGGAAGAAGCTGGTTTTGCTTCCATTTGTACGTTTGTTTCAACATTCCTTTATTTCATATGTTGAATGTGGGCTTTTTAGACTTTTCTTTTGCATTGATTATAAGATCTGCCTGGTTTCCTTGTTAATTGAGTTACAATTTCTAACACATGTTCATTTTATCTGTCTGAGAGTCACAATGTATCCTTTTTAAAAAAAAAATTATCTTTTAATAACATTTAATCACTGTAAATAAGCTACCAAAGTATAGTGCAATAAAGTAGTAGGGTGATGTACTGCCAGGAAGTATAGTTAAAGGCCAAATTTGGGAGTCACTTATACATGGTTTCTAATTCCAGATTTGTTCTTTGCTACCTGGGTAAATTCTTGGGTGGATTATCAAAACACTCCTAGTTTCATTACCTCATATGTAAAATGTGGATAATAATAATACCTACCTTGTGGGTTTTGCTGTAAAAATTAAGTGAAATAATACAAATTACTCTATATTTTGATTAGTCAGTATTATTAGTATCTGTCATTATGTTTATAATATTAACTATGCCTATACAGGATTTAAAACATATTGATGCATTATGTTGATGTAATCAGAATAAACTGGTTAATTGCTTAAAAACTCCTACTCCCTGGACTCTACTCCTGAGCTTCTAATTTAGTGCATCTATTCCTTCAAAAATAACCCAAAATCTTTAGGAGTGATTTTATTTGTTTCATGAATGCCTTGTCATAAGCCATACAAACTGTTAGCCATTTTAATTGTTTACCTACGTAGTATATATATACGGAATTCCAGATCAGACCACGTTTGAATCCAAGCAAGAATCCAAATGTCTGTGGTCGGCAGATTCAGAAGATGTGACTAGGGTCTTCACAGGAGAGGAGGACACAGAGGAAGCCCTGCCTGGAGGAGCACTTTCTGACTGTGTGGCATAACCCGCATCAAAAAGGAAAAAGAAGGTCCCCAAATTATTTAACCCACAGTGTGGACACGGCTACATTAGCAATAAGGATCAAGAGCCCCAGGGTCATTTGTATCCTTTGAAGTTGGAATTACACTTTCAGGAAAAGATGGAAAAAATCAGAGGTATACACAAACTTAGGGACAAGGGTATTTAACACAGGCAAGTTTTTGAGAGTGAAAAATGAGAGACAACCTTAATATCTAACACAAATAAACAAAATATAATGGAATATTGTCCAGCTATTTTTAGCTACTTTTAAGAACTCTTAATAATATAGAAAATTCTCACAATATAATGTTAAATGTAAATAAAGAATATAAAATTGCATATGTTCTATGCTGCCAATTTTGTAAAAATCCACACAGACATGCAAAAGGAGCATACACACATATGTGTACATAAATGCACAGAATTAAAAGCTGGAGGAAATAGGCCATAATATTTACAGTTATTAAATAAATATCTCCAGGTGGTAAGATTGTGGGAGAGATTTCTGTTTTTCCTTAGGTTATTACGAATTCTCCAAATTTTCACCAAGAGAATGTGTTACTACTATAGTCAGTAAAACAAATGTTACCAAAAAAACCAAAACAAAACCACCAGCACCACAAAAACTGCAGACAGTATCAATAATCCTATTTAAAACCCATAGAAGTTACCAGTGAAAGCCGAGAACGTCAGACCAGAGGAACAGGGAAAAGGTGATGGTTGTTTTTGCCACAACCAGTAAAGCCCTGATGTGCCGCCTCTATGAGCGACAACATTGAGAGTCTATGTTTTGACTTTCTTCTGTCAGCGAGCTATTTTAGGCAGAATATTAAAATCAGGTAAAAACGGATTTTGACACATGCCATTGTTTTGTTTGCATAGCTAGTAGTCTACATTGTTCCCACAGGCACCTTAATGTTTTTCTACCTTAGGACCATTGAAGAGTCACCCTTCATCAGAAAGATGCACAATAGTTGTACACAGTGGTCATTCCACAACTATCAGAATGGCATTAGGAGATTTTACATTCACATTTTAGTCTTATTCCTGATTTCTGACAACCCTAATGTTGACAGCTTTTAGAAGTTTTATGTGTTTGTTTTTTCTCACATCATTAGAAAGAATCCATTATCAGAGAACTAAAGTTTGCATAATTTAAGGGATTAACGCACTGAATATGAACTTTTCACTGAGCTGTCCTACTGCTAAAATGTACAACTTGATTACATACAAAATAATTTTCATTAAGAGGTAAAACATTTGTGCTGTGGTAACAGACATCATTTGGAAATAGAGGATTCCCTGTGTTTATCACCAGTATTAAGTTAAGCTATTGTGTCTTCAGGAACAAAGAAAATGAAAGCTTATTCTATATATATGTATATATCCTTTTAACAAGTCATTATTTTATGACTGGCAAATGAAAATAGCCTGTGGTTGACAACTGTAACTAAGGTTTTTCTTCAGCTTTCAGAGAAATAGTGCATTTCTCTCTCTTCCCCCAAAGTGGTTGATATACCTAATTAAACCCGAAATTTCATACATTCTGCAAGATCATGTTAATCTCACAGTTTTCTTCATCTCTTAGCTTGGTTCAAGGCAAAGAGTTTATTGAGAGAAGCTGTGATTGGCATGCCTTCTGCTGACCAATTGCAATTTCCTCTCCTTGTAAACTCTATTTAGTGTTACAAAAACAATTCAAAGGCAGATTGTAGGCGCAGGCCTTTTCCTCTGACCTTTAAATCAAATTTAGAATTTCACAGGGTAGTATGCCTTCAAGCAAAATCTGTCAGCTTAATAAAGTGGAAATTTTCTGCAATAAGTCTGCAATAAATTTCTACCATTCACAAAGAAAGGTAAACTTTACTTACTGTTGAATAGTTCTGAACAAGGGCTTAAGATTCTTGCACGAAATAAAAACAAGAGCTGTTAAGTGCAAGAACACCTCTAAATAATGAAAGAAAGAGGGTGAGTGGCATAAATATATGAGAAAATGAAAGACACACAGAGAAAGGAAAAAAAGAAGAAAAAAGATGACAGAATTATAATGAAATAAGATCAAGAAATGAACGGGGGCAGGGGGGAGAAAGGACACCAGGAAAAACCTATTATTAATTTTTGAATAACTCCACCAAGGAGTACAAGATCATTAAAATCGTAAGACCTCCTGCTGGGGAGATGTAGAATCACTGCTTTGGGAGTGATGAATTATGACTGTGCTCGAATCCCTACCGAGTCTATTTGTGTGTCTGTGTGTGTTTGTTATAGCACAAAATGACCCAATGGCTTATTCTACTTTTCCAAACAAGTAAATGTCAAGCATTTGCTAAGCAAATTAAGGACAAATATACATTTCTTGTCTCTGTCGTCAAAGGAAATCCTGGTGATTCTCACTAACAGAGGACCGAAATATAACCCACTCTCAAAGAAGCTTGTAATAAATAAACAATCAAAAAATCAAAACAAAAAAATAAAAAAATAAAAACACATCACAGAGGAAATATCACCTAAAGTAAAACACTCTCCACACCAAGGCCCTTCCAATCTGTAGATGTGGACCATTTGGCCTACCCAATATTTTTTAAATTTTGAATGAGTTGCCAATATGTGAAAACCAGGAATTCACATTTTTAGAACTCTAGATTTTCAGCATCTTGAAAAGTCAGAAATTCTGGAGCATCCCTACACATCAGTTGCTAGGTGGAGCAAGTGCTTGTATTTGCCCCAACCCTCTCCATTACCCGTTGCTTTCCTCGCACCCACTTAACTCATCTGGATTATTTGCTTGACCACTGTTGGCAGCTGAATTTACATCCCTTAGTATTAAAATCATTCAGCTTAGTGTTAGTTTCCTATTGCTGCTGTAACAAATACCACAAACTTAGTGGCTCATGATGTCACAAATCTATTATCTGACAGTATTGGAAGTCAGAAGTTCAAAATGGATCTTACAGGCCTAAAATCAAGGTGTTGGCAGGACTGTGTTCTTTCTGGAAACTCTAGGGGAGAATCTATGTTTTGCCTCATCAGCTTATAAAAGTCACCTGAATTTCTTGGCTCAAGGCCCCTTCCTCAATGTTCAAAGCCCCTAGTGTAGCATCTTCCAAATCTCTCTCCCTTCGACACGCCCGCCTCCCTCTTGTAAAGACCCTTGTGATCACATGTCCCCTGATAATCCAGCACTATCTCCCCATCTCACATTCTTTAACTTCCTCACGTCTGCAGAGGTTCTTTCACCATAACATATTCACAGGTTCCAGAGATTAGAACGTGGACATTTTTGAGAGGCCACATTTTTCAGCCTGCCACAAGCTCCATCCTCAAAAAAACAAAGCTTCAAACCACAGTATGTTGGAAATACTAGCTCACTCATTCAGGAAAACCAAAACAGATAACAGGCCATAAACACTGTGAAGGTTGATCTCAGGCATAAAAGCAGTAAAAGGGTTGGAACATGGGTCTTTCTTGATGCCAAACTTTGGCTCCATTTTACCAAACCAATTCTCTCCTAAAACATGTTTCAACACCATGTTTTCTTCAAACAGAAGCATTCTCCCACATTGAGAGCAAGTTTCCAGGCCAAGCCATTTGCCTAACTATCCCTGGAAGATGCATGAAGCTGGGCCTTGCTACCTCCTCCCTTTCCCGCCTTCTACTACTACTGATTACAGTAATTAACCCCTTGTGGGCACCAGTGATGTCCTAGGCTTTATGCAAAGTGCTGCACAACTTTACAGGGCTCTTCTCATCTTATTCTCACAGTAGGAGGTTTCATCTTACAGATGAAATTCGGGCACAATGACAGTTCATTGACTTGCCCCAAATCACATAGTTATTAAATACCGTGTGGCTTGACCTTAAAAGTCAGATATAACATCTGATTTATGAGACCAATTTATAATACCAGTGGTTAACCATCCCCATATTCTCATTTGAAAATGTTTGTACTGGATGGAGAAATGCAATGGAAAAATGGATTAGAATTTTTTTAAATTCTTCACCAAAAATAGTAAAACAATGGGATCCATTTTCTCTTAACTACTTTTTGAATAAACTTATAGTGCTGCCTTGGAGAAAGCAAACAGCTTGAGTACATCATGAGCTTTGGAGAAAGAGGGGAGATATATATTTTACTTAGGACAGGACTTTAAATCAAATACATTTTAGGTTCTGAAGGAAAATGAATTAAATAATGTGACAGTGAGATGTTTATGGTGCTGTCTGGTGGCTGGTGAAAGGTGACTCCTTGATATACTTTTGCCAGTCTGTTTGCATTTTCCTTGGCCATATTCTCTCTGTGACCTTGAGCTGGCCAGGTAGCCTCCTGTCTTGATGTTTTTGGTTATGCATCTGTCAAATGAAAATTATTATTCCAGGACCTATTTTCCCTAGATGGGTAGGAAAGAACTCAAAAACGAAAATCGTGATCTGAAAAATCATTTGGGAAATAATTCTCAGATTTTTCTCTTCTCTCTCTACACCACCACCTCCCTAATCAAACTGATCATCTCTCACTTGCAGTGTGCCTTAGCCACCGAACTGGTCCTGGTGATTCCATTCTTCTCCCCAGCAAACCTGACCTCCAGACTGCCACTGCTGCAATCCTTTAAATAAAGACAGCTACTGGAACTCTTCTGTTTAAAATGCTGGAAGAGCTCCCCATTCTGTTTGAAGAAGACCCAGATGCTACAACATAACTCCCAGGTCCATCTGGCTCCTGTTTAACCCCGTTGATCCATCTCCTCTGTGTTCGGTGCCCTTCTTGGTTTCTTTCCTTCCCAAAGTTTCCCAGAGGTATACGCCTTAGTCACGCTCTCAACTACTCTTAACACGCCTATAAATTCATACTTATTCTTGGAGGCTTTGATTCTCACACATGAATCTTAAAAAGAAATCCTAATAAATGTCATCTTAGGCTTTCCACATTGACCCAATATTTAACATTCTATTGCACTTGGCAAATACACATTCAGTTATTTCCATTTATACAACCTCAAATCCTGGGCCATCAATACATGTATGTAAATGAAATGATCTCAGCTCTGGCTGCAATCACTTGGGGGGGAGATTATTAAAAACAAACAGGAATATTGGCCTGGAGTTCTCTTTTCTTGTAATGTTTTTGTTTAGATTTGGTATCAAGGTAATAAAATGGCTTCATAAAAAGAGTTTGGAAGTGTTCTCTCTTCTTCAATTTTTTTAGAAGAGTTTAAGAAGATGTGGTGTCAATTCTACTTTAAATGGTAGAATTTAGTTGTGAAGCTGTCTGACCCTGGTCATCTCTCGGCTGGGATATTTTTGATTACTAATTCAATATTCTTAATTGCTATTGGTCTATTCAAATTTTCTATTTATTTGTGATTTAGCTTGGTAGGTTGTACATTTCTAGAAATCTATTTCTTCTGGGCCATCCAATTTGTTGGCATGTAATCCATACATGGTAGTCTCTTATGACCATTTTTATGGCTGTGGCATCAGTTATAATGTCTCCTCTTTCATTTCTGATTTTATTTATTTAAGTCTATTATCTTTTTTCTTAGTCTAGCTAAGGGTTTGTCAATTTTGTTTATCTTTTCAAAAACCAATTCTTAGTTTAGTTCATTTTTCTACTGTTTTAAATTCTGTGTTTCATTTGCTTCTGCTCTAATCTTTATTTCTTTCCTTCTGCTAACTTTGGGCTTAGTTAATTCTTTTTTTAGTTCCTTCGGTTATAAAATTAAGTTGTTTATTTGAAATCTTTCTTCTTTTTTAACATAGGCAATTATTGCTATAAATTTCCTGCTTAGTACTACATTTTATGTCCCATAACTTTTGGTATGCTGTGTTTTCAATTTTGTTTGTCTCAAGATATTTTTAAATTTCTCTTTTGTTTTCTTCCTTGTTTCATTTGTTGTTCAAGATTGTGTCATTTAATTTCCACATATTTGTGAATTTTTCAGTTTTCTTTCTGTTATTAATTTCTAGTTTCATTCAATTGTGGTCTGAAAAGATAGTTTATGTGATTTCAAACTTCTTAAATTTGTTGAGACTTGTTTTATATTCTAACGTGTGATCAACTCTGAAGAAAATTTTGTGTTAACTTGAGAAGAATCTGTAGTCTGCTGCTGTTGGGTGGAATGTTCTGTAAATTTCTGTTAGGTCCATTGGGCGTATAGCATTGTTCAAGTTTGATATTTCCTTATTGAATTTTGGTCTGAATGTTCTATTCATTATTAAAAGTAGGGATTAAAGTATCCTACTTTTGTTTGAATGCTGTCTACTTCTCCCTTCATATATGTCAATATTTGCCATATATATTTATGTGCTCTGATTTTAGGTGTATATATTTTTATAATTGTTATATCTTCCTGAATTGACCCTTCACCATTATATACTGACCTTTTTAGTCTCTTGTTACAGTTTTTGACTCAAAATCTATTTTGTCTAACTATAGCCATCCCTGCTTTCTTTTGGTTATCATTTGCATGGATATATTGTTTTCATTCCTTCACTTTCAGCCAACGTATGTCCTTAAATCTAAAGCGAGTCTCTTGTAAATAGCACACAGGTCTAATTGTTTTTATCCATTCAGCCACTCTATTTTTTCATTCAGGAATTTAATTCATTTATGTTTTGAGTTTTTTCATAGAGTTTAATTTTAGAGCAGTTTTAAGTTTACAGGAAAATTGGGCACAAAGTAGAATTTTCATATACCCTCTCCCTACTCCTCTAAGCAGTTTCCCTTATTAGTAACATTTTGTATTAGTTTAGTACATTTGTTGAAATTGTTAACCAACATTGATACATTATCATTAACTACAGTTCATAGTTCGCATTAGAGTTCACTCTGTGTTGCACATTTTATGGGCTTTGACAAATGCAAAATGCCACGAAATCTATTTATGTTTAAAGGAATTTTTTAAAAATTTTTCTTTGTGTTTTTATTTTTTATTTTTAATTTATACATCATAATTGTACACATTAAAAGGGTACATGTGATATTTTGATATAGGTATATAATATGTAATGATAAACAGGATAATTGGCATATTCATCACCTCAAATATTTATCATTTCTTTGTATTGATAATATTCAAAATTCCCTCTTCTAGCTATTTTGAAATATATAATAAATTATTAACTGTAGTCACCCTAATGTGATATAAAATACTAAAAATTATTCCTTCTATTTAACTATAATGTTGTACCTATTTACCAACCTCTCCCTGTTTCCTCCTCCCCCTACCCTTCCTAGCCTCTGGTAACTACTATTCTGTTCTATATTTCTATGAGATCAGCTTTTTTTACTCATAGGTAAGGACTTACTATTGCCATTTTTTAAATTGTTCTTCATTTGTCTTATTGTCCTTTTGTCCCTCTTTTTCTCTTTTGCTGCCTTCCTTTGTGACTTGTTTACTTTTTGTATTGATATGCTTTGATTACTTTCTTTTCCTTTTGTGTATGTTTTATAGATATTTTCTTGATGGTTACAATGAGACTTACATAAAATATCTTATACTTATTACAGTCTATTGTGAGCTAATAACAACTTACCTCACTCATATACAAAATCTCTGGATTTTTGCATTCCCCCAAACTTTATGTTATTGATGTCATGATTTACATTGTCTTATATTATGTAGCCAATAACAAATTTTTGTAGTTATAGTTATCCTTAATAGTTTTGTCTTTATAGTATAAGTAAAAGTGATTTACACAACACCATTGCAGTATTACAGTATTCTGTATTTGTTATATATCGAACTTTACCAGTGAGTTTTATACCTTCATATGCTTTTTGCTGTTTAGCAACCTTTGGTTTCAGCTTGAAGAATTCCCTTTAATATTTCTTGTAGATCAGGTCTAGTGGTAATGAACTCTCTCAGCTTTTGTTTGTTTTGGAAAGTCTTTATCTCCTCTTCATTTTTGAAGAACAGATTATAGTTATTCTTGGTTGGCAGTTTTTGTCTTTCAGTATTTTCATTGTATTACCCAATTCCCTTCTGGTTTGACTGATGAGAAATCTGATGATAGTCTTAAAAAGTACAGGTCAATAACCCTGATGAAGAGGCAAAAATCCTCAACAAAATTCTAGCAAACAAAATTCAATATCACATTAAAAGGATCATACACCATGTCCAAGTGGGATTTTTCTCTGGGATGCAAGGATGTTTCAACATGCACAAGTCAATTAATGTGATATACTACATTAACAGAATGAAAAACAAAAATCACGTAATCAACTCAATAGATGTACAATAAACATTTGACAAAATTCAACATCCTTTCTTGATAAAAACTCTCAACAAACTAGGTATAGAAGAAATTTGCCTCAATATAATAAATGCCATATATAAAAATCCCACAGCTAATTTCATATTCAACAGTGAAGAACTGAATCTTTTCCTCCAATTATAATATAAATTATAGTATAAAAATTAAAAGACAAAAGTGTTAAGGATGACTATAAAAATTTGCTATTGGATACACAATAGAAGACACTGTAAATTGTGACTGAAAGTGCTATGTCTCTACAGGTGACATAGTCTTATATAGAGAAAACTCTAAAGACGCCACAAAAATACACTTAGAATTATTAAACAAATTCAGTAAAATTTCAGAATACACCAACAATAAACAATCCAAAAATAATCAAGAGAACAATCCCATTTACCATGGAAACAAAAAAAATAAAATATTAAGAAATTAGCTTAACCAAGAAGGTGAAAGACTTGTTCACTGGAAACTACACAACATTGATGAAAGTAATTAAAGAAGACACAAATAAATGGAAAGACACCCCATGTTCATGGATTGGAAGACTTTAAAAATGTCCATAAAAGCAATCTACAGATTCAATGCAATCCCTTTCAAAATCCCAATGGAATTTTTTACAGAACTAGAAAAGATTCCTAAAATTTGTATGAAACCCTGAAATATTCAGAGGCAATACTGAGAAAGAAGAACAAAGCCAGGGACATCACCTGTCTTGATTTCAACATATATAACCATCCTCAGTAACCAAAACATCATGGTACTGGCAAAAACATACAGACAGACCAATGGAACAGAATAGCGAGCCCAAAGTAAAGTTACACATGTACAGCAACTGATCTTTGATGAGGTGCCAAGAATATACAATGGGGAAAGAATAGTCTCCTCAACAAATGATGTCAGGAAAACTGGATATTCACATGCAAAAAAAAAAGAAAGGAAAAAAAGAAAGGAAATTTCACTCTTACACCACACACAAAAATCAATTTCAAAATGGATTGAAGATTTAAACTTAAGACCTGACTCTACAAAACTCCTAGAAAAGACATAGGAAAAAAACTTCCTGAAATTGGTCTAGTCAATAATTTCTTGGATTTGGCACCAACAACACAAGCAACAAAAGCAAAATTAGACAAGTGGGACTACATCAAACTAGAAAGATTCTGCATGGCAAATGAAAATATCGACAGAGGGCAAAGACAACTTACAGAATGGAAAAAATATCTGCAACTATATATCTGATAAGGGGTTAATATCCAAAAAATATAAGGAACTACTACAACTTAATAGCAAATGGCAAACAACTCGATTTTTTAAAGTGGGCAAAGGTCTTGAAAAGACATTTCTTCAAAGAAGGCATGCAAATGGCCAAAACGTATATGAAAAGATTCTCAGCATCACTATTCGTCATAGAAATGCTAATCAAAACCACATCACAAATGACATATCATCTTACACCTGTTAGGAGGGCCATTATTTTTTTTTTAAAAAAAAGATGTGTTTATAGGATGTGGAAAAATTAGAGAACTTGTGCCCTCTTGGTGGGAATGTAAAATGGTACATCACTATGGAAACAGTGTTGAGGTTCCTTAAAAAGTTAAAACTACTATATGATCCAGCAATCACACTTCTAGGTATATATCCAAAAGATTGAAATTGGGATCTTGAAGAGTCCCATTATCTATATAGGAGATAATCTAAAAATAGTCAAACTCATAGAAACTAATTGTAAATGGTAATTACTAAAGGCTGGGTGAGGATGAATGCAGAGTTGGTGATCAATGGGAATAAAGTTTCAGTTTTGCAAGATGCTTAGGTTCTAGATACCAGTTGAACAACATTCTACCTAAAGTTAACAATAGTGTGTTGAGCATGTAAAATTAGGTTAAGAGGGCAGATCTTGTGTTAAGTCTTTTCATCACAATTAAAAATAATCAATCAATCAATCAATCAAACGCTATTCTGCTAAAGATTCTGACCCAATTTGTCTAGGACGGTTGTCCAGACATTTGTTTGTCTTAAGTTTCCAGGTGGATCTATTGTGAAACTAATGTTGATAACCACCAGTCTATAAGGATAGGTAAGGAATAAACTAAATAATTACACAAATTTTTCTATCAGAGATGTCATCAGGCTGAATTATTTAATAAGGTGAATTTTCAGCAAGCTTGGGGTATACATTTTAGCTCTACAGGGTGCATACTCACATAATGGGTGTGTACTTAATTGTATACCTTGTCTTATACGATGAATTGGAATAGATGAGATGGTGCAATAGACCAAAATATAATCATCAGCTATCTCAGCATACAATTTACAAATGCATAAACACTGTAATTATAACACTTATGTTTAGAACGTTGATGAAAGAGTTTTCTTAAAAGTAGCAGAGTATGTGGGTGAATCAAGCAGATATTATAAATAATAAAAGGTTTCCTTATATGTACCCCAGGAGGCTGGTAGTGAGACCTCCTTGCACTGTTGGGTCCACTAAAATGCTCCATATCCCATTTTTCCCACAAAGAGAGCTCTAATCTGTTTTAATGCTTTTTGTGAAAATTCTAATTTATATTTTTATATCAAAAACCATGGCTTTGAAGGCAGAAAAATTAAAAAATTTAGAAAAATATAAATTTGGAAAAAGACTGGATTGATACAATATGAAATTTTATTAATAGTTAAATCCCTTATCTGCATAAATGCATGCTTTATATATTAAATTTGCTTAACACAATACAAAAAGTCTTATGCCCTTTTTAAAAATAAATTTAAATTGTATCATAAGCATTTTATGATACCATCATATATTTTTGAGAAATAGTTCTATTGTATATGTAGTATCTATTATATAAATCTATAAGTTTTACTTAACTATATCCATCTTTGTACATTTATATTGACCTTATTTTTTTACTTTTATAAATATACAAGGAGTATAAGAATGTAAGTGTATGTAATTATTATTATATAGAAAGATTGGGTTTGGGGAAACTAGTAATTCCATACACTAGTTTTTATAAACTTCATTACTGTGTTCTTGATATACCTAAAAATTACAGATTTTCCTGCCACTCCACTCCAAGTGTTTTGATTCATTATGTCTGAGATAATATGCATTTTTTAGTAAGCCCCACAAGCAATTCTAATGCAGATGGTTCATAGCTTCTGCTTGCAAAACTGGCAGAAGCCTTTTTAAAATTCTCACACATATTGGCAAACAGTCCATCAGAAAGATAACAACTTTTATTTCCTTAAGCAATATTTGATCATGCCAATTAAGATCATCTTTTAAAAATCCTGTGCTGATTTGATGAGCAAGAAATATGTGTTGCTCTTTAACTTAGAATGTCTTTGGGCCAAGCAAGTCTCTCACACATCTAATCCTAGCACTCTGGGAGGCCAAGGCGGGAGGAGGATTGCTTGAGCTCAGGAGTTCAAGACGGGCCCAAGCAAGAGTGAGACCCTGTGTCTACTAAAACTTATTAAAATATATGTAAAATAAATATTTTAATAAAATAGAAAAAAAAATAGAATGTCTTTGCTAGTGAAAATGAAGGTTTTTATATATTTTCTGGTCATTATGTAAATTTTCTGGTAATTATGTATATTTTCTGGTCACTATGTATTTTCTGGTCTTTTGTATATTTCTATTTATTTTCATATACTTTGCCCATTTTTTCCACTAAGGTACCATTTCCTTCACTGGTTTTTAAGAATTCTTTCTACATTAAAATTACTCCTTGGCTGAAAATATATTTCCAAGTTTATTGTTTGAATTTTAATTTCATGGTGTTTATTTCTTGTCGTACAGAAGTTCTGGGTGTTTATTTAGGCATACTGTGTATCTTTTGGTAAGCATCCATCAAATCTTCCTTCTGGTTTTTCTGTGTCACTGTTTTCAAGTTTTTCTATGCTGCCATTCTTATCTTTGTTGTTTGTTTTATTTTTTTACTATTAACTCTTTGAACCATCTGAAATTTATTTTAATATGTTATCTCTAAGGAAATAAATTTATTTTTTCTAAGAGGTTCTGTTCTTAACAAGTATCCCTTTTATTATTTGTTGCTAATATATGGCACAACTTTTCTAACCAATGTTATGTTATTTTCTCACATGAGATGAGATTAGGACTTGCATAATATTCTGAAGTAACTGTTAATTCTCTTATCCTGCTTTTCAAGATTAGAACAAATCGGAAGTAGATCTTTACCTGATGTTGTTTTACGTCCCTTTACTGTGCATTAAAATATATTATTATTTTTAAAACAATAATACATTTTCTTAGACAAAAACAATACCTCCTTCTCAAACATACTTTTAGTGATTGCCACTTGGGACTCATTTACACAAACCTTCAAACACTGACAAAATTGCTATAAATGTTACCAGGTTATTTCCAGATTTTATTAGTATTAATATAACAGCAGGATTCCTGGTTTCTACAAGCTCTAAATGTAAATGTGTATGATCAATATATATCAGAGAAATTTTTGAACTAATAATTATTGCCTTTCCCCTTTTCAATTACATTTATTTTTAACCTGGAGACCATTCCACCATTAAAGTCTGCTTCAGACTGGACTCAGGCGAAAGCAGATTGCTCCAGAAAATGCCGGATGTAAAAGAACCCAGAGAAAAGCAAATCTGAAAAATCTTGTCTTTTGACTGTAAGAGCAGAGCACTAGAGGTTTCTTCCTTTTTCTTTCTTTTTTTTTTTTTTTTTAATTTCAAAGGTATAGTTGTGTCTCTAAGAAGAGTTTATAACAGATAATAAAATTTTTTCACCACACAGAGTGGAAGCAACCACCCTTTCTAGGGTGGGGTGAGGGAAAATTTGGAAAGAGGTGGAGAGGAAAAGAGAGCTTAGAGGCCAACAGGAGGTTTCTACCTACTGTTCTTGCCCCGTATGCCAATCAGGCCACCACCTTGGTGGGGAAATAGCAGAAATCACAAAGAAGTTATACAAAACAGAGAGATGGGCCTCTTTTCCCATGTGGAGCCCAAGAAGACTGAAGAGCCCTTCAAGAGCTCTCTGCCTCCTCATCCAGCAGGCCACGGTGTGGCAGAGCAGCGGTGTGTGGGTGGGAGCCAAGGGCAGAGAGCCTGAGCACCGTCTCACACGATCCTGTAGACCGAGGGTTGGAAAACTTTCTCTGCAGAGAGCCAAACAGTAAATATTTCAGACTTTGCAGACCATAGTCTTTGTTGCTACCCAACTCTGCCATTGTAATGGGGAAGCAGCCATAGGCAACTTGCAAACAGATGGGCTGGGTTATGTTCCAGAAACACTTTATTTGTGGGCACAGAAATTTGGATTTCATAGAATTTTTGTGTGTCACAAAATATTATTCTTCTTTTGATTCTTTTCCAACCAATGCAAAACTGTAAACACCATTCTTAGCTCACAGGCCAGAGGAAAACTACAACCAGAAGGCCATGGTTTGCTAACTCGTGTTGTAGACACCAGCATTATGGAGAAGAACATCTGAAAGCTTTTAATGTCCAAGGATGGGTGAAGAAATGGATGGGAGAGTGGGTGAACTAGGAGATGATTTTCAGTTTTGACAAGTGGATATCTTCAAAGGATACAGTGTTGGTTGTACAAGCAGCAAATCATGAAATAAATGGACATCAGTGGCAGATACAGTGGTGACACAGCACAGAGGTGAAAGCTTGGTAGGGCGAGAGTTCTGGCAAGGACTATGTGCCTCTCCCCAAGGCCACTCTGGCAAGTGACAACTACACACCCACTTCCCCTCCCACACACACTCCAGATCTCAGATCATCCCCAGAGAAAGAGTAAGAATCGTATTGCACCCGAAGAGACTGAGTTGCTTTAATTTGGAAAGTTTAAGTTTTCTGCTATCAAAAGAAATAAAGATGTAAGAGTTGAACAAGTATTATTTATGGAGAAATAAAGTTACATGTTTCAACACCTTAATTATATGCTCTGTGAATGTCCCTAACTGCCACAGCTATAACCAGTCTGATGCTTGAGGCTGTTTTTCCGCTTTTGAGAAAAAGAAATCCCACTTGGAAGAGCACAGCCAACAAATTGTCCCCCTGATTTGAAGTGGCCCTTCCGTCACATTAAATACTTGGGTCATTTCTCTGATTTCTTATCCATTAATCTACATATTTCTTCACAATCATACTGTGCAAATTGCTATAACTTTATAAATACCTAAATTACTAGCAACAAAGTCCCATTTAATTATGCTTTTTTTTTTTTGGAAAATTTAATCAAACTTCTGCATCATTTATTTTTTCAAATAAGCATCAGATTTTACTACAGGGGAAGAAAATGAATTCTTCTAGGATTTTGATTAAAATTCTTTTAAAGTTGCAAATTAATTTGAAAAGACTCCATATCTTTAGAATACTAAAATTTACCATTTAGGAATATGGTTTGCTGTGTCATATTAATAGTTAAGTATTCTATGTTTCCATAAAGTTTTCCAATAACTTTATTTTAAAAGTACACATTTCTTTTAGGTTTTTGTCGAGGGGGGATTTTTTATTGCTAATGCAAACTTAATGAATTTTATCATGTGTTGTAAGTATATATTACTGTTTGTATAAAAATACTGACTTGTATGTATTTATTTTATATATAATCCCTTTCATTAAATGCTCTTATTTCTTCTAATAGATTTTCAGACAATTTTCTTAAGTTCTCCAGATAGACACACTTAATGTCTTCAAACAGTATTTTATCTAATATTTTGTACTTGTACTAAGAGGTATAAAAGTACATAGTTCACTGAAAAGAATGCAAATGACCCTTAAAGATGTGGGGAATAAAAACTCATCTTTGCCCATGATAGTGAGCTCGTATGTTATGCTACCGTCTACTCTTCAGCCGTCACATGGGCAAGAACCCAGAGGGTCTACACCACACTCAGCAGCTGGAGCTGTGGAGAAGGGGTTCTTTCAAATGCTCATCTCTGAGAGCCTGCAAAGACATTCAACCCCTACAGAGTGGAATTTGACAATATCCTGTGGAGAATACATACAAATATACCCTTTGACTCAGAAATTCCTCTTCTTGAAATCTATCTCAGAGACATTGTTAAAAATACGAAAAGAATATGCTTAAAAATGTACAAGGATAATCATTACTTTTGTACTTAGAATTTTTTTGAACTTATTATTTATCAATTAATTCAACAATTTCTCTTCTCCCTTAGCAGTGAAAGCATTTGGGAAAATAAATTATTTTCTAAGAATAAATTTAGCCACGCACCCTAAATTTTGATCTCTTGTTTTACTGTTGTTATTTTGTTCAAAGTCTTTGATTTATTTTTAAGAGTTTTCTTTATTTTTGGTAATAAAATCCTACCATCTCGAAAGATTACTTTTATCCCTGACATTCAAATATTTTATTAATGTTCGTCCAAATGTTGGTCTCATTTAATTCAGCATGACGAACTGTTGATACTAATTTTTAGATTGTATAATTTTTTTTAACTTGGTGACACTTGGCATTTTTATGTGTGATAGTTAGACTCACTATGCCTGTGTTCTCTTTTTCTGCAATTCTTGTTTTATAGTTTTCCTGGAATTATCCTCCTTATGTCTCATTTTTTTTCACTCATCATTTTTCAGACTTCTCTTGCCATGGAATTATGGGTGAGTTTTTTGATTTGCCTTCTGTGGGACAAGTTCCATTCTTTGCAGTAGCCCTCTCTGCAGCTCATTATCTAAGTTCAATCATTACTTAAATTTCCATGCAGACTTTTCGGTGGCAGATGATTCCCTCTTCCTACCTATTCTAACTCTGCAAATGTACTATTTAAGTAAATCTTCTTGGTAATGCAAACTTTTTTTCCCCATCTATTTCTTAAAGGATCATTTCTTATAATTCTTCATGGTCGTTCATTAGTTAAAACAACTGCCGTGGATTGCTTCACTCTTCTATGAAAATTTTCTATTGTAGCAACTCTTAGTTTTGAGTGCAATAGGATCCTTTTCTGGTTTACCTACACGTTCTGAAGTAAAGGCCTGTGGTTCTTTATGAGTCTCATGTACTTATTTCCTGGAAATTGTATTACAGTTCTCAAAAGTATTTAATCTAGTCCCACCTGCACCCCATGTGGCTAACAGTGCTCAAAACATCTAACCCTTTCCTGAAAAAGATGTGTGTACGTGTAATAAATCACAGTGTACATATACTTTTAGAATTGAACCAATGTGTATTATCTTCTTACTTAAATATACTCAGATATAAAGTATTTATTAACATATAAGTATACTAGTTAATGGTTACAGGTTGAAACAAATGGGTGTGTGTCTGTATAATGTATGTGCACTTATATGAGCAACTTTGTAGTTATGATATAGAGTACATTGCTTACACCAACACAACTCTTTCATCTTCTCAGCACATCCTTTCTATCCTTTTATAAAGTCCTAAGATTGAAATAAATAGACATTATCAAGGGGATGAGCTGGTCAGGCACCTAGAGTTGGTTTATCAGTTAAACATCAGCACTTACCAAACAAGAGCAATTTTACATTTGCATATACCATGCAGTGAAAATAAAAAACAACAACCACCACATCAACAAACAGCAAGGCTGTGTTTGTTAGCACTTTCCATAACTTCTGCTTGTTGACTGCCTTCTTGACTTTCTAGAATGGGTAACAGTTCAGATTCCAACTGATAAAGAAAGGACCCAAGTGATTGCTCAAGGCCCCAGAGAATTTTAGGTGAAAAAAAAAAAAAAAGTCATAGGTGATTGACATTTATGTCTGTTGGTTTATTTTTGGTTTGTTTTTTTCTCTTTAACAAATCTCTGTAGAAAAGAAAAATGATCAGAGAAGCTTGGAAGATCAAGAAAAGCAAAGTGAAAAAAACACCAAGATAATTAGAGATTGTGATGAAGACCAAACGTTGAAACTTATTTCAGGTTCTTTTTATATGTAGTCATCACTGTCAATAATGCTATTGACATTCAAAGAGGCATCAAACCCTTAGCTAAGATGTGCTAGGGTAAGACCTCATGTTGAAGGAAATTCATTGAATCTCTCTTCATTGGAAAGGGATGGGCATTTTAACTTTAGGCTTTAATCAATAATTAAGAATGTATCTCCTGACTTATACATAACTATGGAGAACACATTAAAATCTAAGTATTTTAATAAACAAGCACCAGTCTTGAAATACTTCTTAAAATGAATGCCTATTTATATCATGAAGGACAATTTATTTCCTAAGATGCAGGTAAGTACGTACAAATAAACTCCTTCTTCTCATTTCTATGAACTTGAATTGTCTTAAATTTTTGCCAATGGCATATGTGACCTACTTTGAAAATCAATTATATACTTTTTATTCTTTCACAAGGTCTGTAGTTTTTTGGTTCAATTCATGTGAAATGCAATAAATGTGTCCTTCAATCACAGAACACAGGTAAAAATACACACAAAGCATTTTTAGATATTATTACACAAAATATCAAGTTAGAAGTGAAATTATTTAATAGTGGTGTTTGGATAAAGTCTTGACAAGTATTCAATAGTCCTGATGTAATTGTATCTTCAAAATCTTTCTTACATATTAACCAAAATGTGAAATCTTCGGTCTCTTATAAAGGGATCATCATGGGATTTATTTTATCTTCTGTTATTTTCCAGGGTTGGGGGAGAGGGGATAATGAGGGCAGAGGTGTTCTTTTTATCTAAGATATTATTCATAAAACAACAAGCTAACATGCTCCCCAAGTAAAAATAGGTAATTTTATATCAGCCCTGCATTTTAATAGGAAATGAATTGGCATTTTCTCCTGTCAACTAATGAAACAATTGGGGATTATCAGAGAATGAAAAATGGACAATTAACAGGTTTATCGCTTTATCTGGAGACAAAGAAGATTTGCTGATCTCTTAATGATGAGTTGGCAATTCCTTATTTGGGAAGCTTGTTTTGAATGCTCAGAGAGGGAGCTTGGAGAACTAACTACAAGTTATTATATCAAGGGTTTTATTTATTTATTTATTTACTTCCATAGATGTAAAACAAATATCAAAGGCATGGAACATCCTGTCACAGCTCAAGGTAACCATTTTCTTTTATATCATCACAAGAATATTTCTTTCAAATTCTTGGTGCAACAGAAAAGTTAAAAAGTGTAAAACTAAGTGACTCTAAGATGAAGCATAAAAATTGGTCTCCAAGGAAGAGACCAGTCACTTTTGTGACTAGTATCCTGTCTCCAAAGTTAGATAATTGAATGTAATAAAAGCTTTTTCTAGCCACTCTAAACAAATTATGAGACATGCATAATGGAATGCAAGCCAGTCATTAAAATTAATCATGTAGACAGTACAACGTTTGAGATCACAGATGTTGGCATCAGATAAGCCAGGGTTCAAGTCCCTATTCTACCATTTATTAACTTTATTACATTGAATGACTTATTTTGCCTCTCCAGAAATGACTGACTTAGAGAGTTGTAGAAATTAAATGAGATGATGTATTAATACTTAAAATGCTTACCACAAGGCCTGATAGGTGCTTGAAACATTTTTATGAAATGAATGAATAAATAAATATTTAATAGATATTTGTTCCTATCATAATAATGTTTAACATGGCAATATATCCATGATATTTCTGAATTAAAAAAATAAATCAATATGCAGAATCACAGGTAGACTATGATCTCATCTATAGGAGTTCCCTGCATTTATCTGTACATGTTTATGGGCACATGAGCTATCTGGAAGGATGTTCTGCAAATGAAAATAATTGTTACTTCCGTGCCATGCTAATTTTACTGTATACCACTCTTTGCTTTATATTTCCTCTATGCATCATCTTAGAGAAACCATTAAGATATAAAATCAATATTCACCAGACAGACTTCAATATTTATCCAAATATTCGGTGGACAAGCCTGAAGTCTTACTGGAGACAGAGATTAGAGAGAAGAGGATGTTGGAAGTGGTATCTTTAGAGATCATTTACAAAGATAAAAAATACAAAGGAATGGTCTCTCTGCTTATCTGGACCACAGAGAAAATTGTCTTACCATTCCTGTGTTGCCATACCACTTCATTTTTTATTTTATTTTTAATTGGCACCCAATAATTGTGCATATTTATAACACATGTGATATTCCAATCATATACTGTCTTTTGATGAGTGTCTTTGAGACTTCCCATGTAATAAACAAAGCTTATTACCCATTCCAAATAATTTCTTAGAGAACTTCTGCTACTAGATATCTATAAAGGTTCTTAAAAAAAGAAAAATAAGGAGGTTTTAGTTTCTTTTTAGATTCTTATCAAACTATACCCTAACACTAACCAACTTATTCACAAAGGGAACTCACAGTGTAACATGCAATGGAATTTGATGGCGAGAAAATAATCCATCATCTCAACTGACAGTCATAGTGAAACTTCAATAGTATTATACTCAGACATAAAGTAATTCCTTGTCTTTCACTATTAAACATCCCCAGATAGTCTCTTTCTGCTTCAAATTTGTTTAGAAGCTTTTTTAGGATAGATCCAGGAAGGCTTTAGGGCAAAGACTGACCAGGAAGTGCAGGCATTTCCCGGTCTGAGACAGTGAAGGCATTGGCCACCATCCAGGGCTTCACATCCCTTTACTCTGTGTCAGTAATCTGCAAACAAAGGCTAAATTGATGGGAGTTAACCTATATTGCTTAACTTCCACGCACCAAGATCACACCATGGGAAACAAAAGAATACACACAAGCTGAACAGAACAAGCTTGGCAGATGAGAGCTTAATGGCTAGACCTGTGGTGTCCAAGACTAGAGCCATATGGGGTTTCTGAATTAAAATTAATTAAAATTAAAAATCCATTTCTTTAGTTGTACTAGCCACAGTTCAAGTGTTTAGGTATCTCATGTGGCTAGTGGTTACCGCGCCCGACAGTGCAAATATGAAACACGTACTTCATCACAGAAAGCTTTATGGAACAGCACCGGGCAAGGGGCTGCAAACTACTCTTTCGACCTTCTAAATGTACCATGTGCAGGTATTAATTATTCAAAAATTAATTACTATACATTTAAATTTTTAAGTAGCAATTTTTTAATTGTTTTATATAATTTATATTGGAAAATTCAGAAAAATTTCCCATTTTTCATTTGGAGCTGCTAGGATTACAAACTCATAAACATACTTAAGTGGCCAAATTAAAAAATACTATTTATAGGTTATTCTCCCCAGAACAAATATAACAATTTAAAAATAATATAAAGCAAATTTTAATTATAATGATGAAATACAAGGCCCTGGTTTTGTTTCAAGGGCTAATAATAAATTGCTCTTTTAAAATTTATTTTCACTTCCAGGTACAGACATCATATTGCAGATGGAGAGTATAAGGAGACAAATGTCGACTGGTATATATTGAGCCTCCGAGTCAAACTGTGCACAGCAGGGCCGCAGAGTGACGCTCACAGGTATGAGATGCCTGGTTCTCTCCCTCGCTGCTGTCTGTATTAAGCAGAACAGCAGAATATTTGGTGAGTAATGGCATTTAAAGTATTGGTCTCTGTCAGCATTTACGGGAGTCTAAAAAAAATAGGAACCTTGTGAAATTGTTTATTTTGGGGGAAATGGTATACTTATGAGAAATTTATTTATTTATTCAAAAAATATATACTGAATGCTTACTATGAGTGAGGCTCTGATAGAATAGCAGATAAAAATCCGTCCCTTCAAGTCACTTACTTTGTAAGCTCCTTGATAGAGTCAATGAACAAATAAGTAAAATACAAAACACGTTGGGTGGAGGAGGTACAGTGTGTTGGCAAAGGCATGCTAAGTTACAGAGGGTCACTGGCGCGGGAAGTCCCCCAAAGATGTCCATGTTCTAATTCCAGAAATCCGTGAATATGTTATCTTACGTGGCAAAAGAGACTTGATAGATGTGGTTAAGGTAAGGATCTTGGAATGGGGAGATTATCCTGGATTCTCCAGGTAGGTCAGTGTAATCATGAGGGTCCTTATGAGTAAGAATCAGGAGAGAGGTGGAGATAGAAGCAGATGTTGAAGAGATGTGATTGCCGGCTGGAAGGGGCCGTGAGCCAAGGAATGCAGGAAACCTCTAGAAGCTGAAAAAGATAAGGAAGCTTGTTCTCCCCTAGAGCCTCCAGAAGGAAGACAGATCTCCTGGCCCCTTGATTTTCGCCCAGTGGAAAATCTTTTGGACTCTGACCTCCAGAACTGTAAGATGATAAATTTGTGTTGTTTCAGGCCACCAGGTCTGTGGTGATTTGTTACAGCAGCCACAGGAAACTAATAGGGTGGCCACGGTAGGTTTCATAAAAAGTTGACACTTGGACAAAGATCTAAAAGAAGGGGAGGGACAAGCCATGTGGGAATCGAAGGGAAACATATTTCAGGCCAAGGAAACAGCAAGTGCAAATTCCCGGAGGCAGCGACACATCTGGCACATTGGAGAGACACTATCAGGGGGAGACAGCAGCTGAGTAGAGTCGGGGGAGGGGGTGTAGCAGGAGGTGAAGTCAGAGGTGACCTGCAGAGGGCCAGGGGCAGATCAGGAAGGCTGGGCTGGTGGAAGGACTATGACTTCCACCTCAAGTGGGATGAGTCACTGAAGCACGTGACTCCATCAGAGAGGAGCCTGGAACTTTTGCTGGGAAGACCAAGGGCAGAGGTACCATTTGCCCGCTAGGTTTTCTGAAGCATCAGGAGGCAGGCCTAGAACTGTCGGCACTTTTCTGCCACCATGAGGGAGAGCCTGCTTGGAAATGGAGCCAGCAGAGAGGGAGGCAGAGCCTGAAGACGGAGGAAAAAGCCTGAGTTCTGCACTCTCGGTCCCTCACCAGCCACTGAAAGGGAACTGACTAGCAGTAAGAATTAAGTAACCAGTTTTTGACCTTGTTTCTTTAGCTTGCTTCCTATGGAATACGTCACTTGGTTTTGGAACTCACGTAAAAACTAATTTATGACCAAGGCTGTTGAGAGAAATAATTAATAAAAGTCTCAGAGCAATTTGAAATGTATAAACAGGCTATGCAAAACCAAAAGAGCACAGTGCAGCTACTATTGTCTGCTACTTTCCTTGTCACCATCTAATGAAGGCAAGTAGTGAAATCACTGAGTGGTCGGAGTCAGTGGGGCAAGGTCCATAAATAATTGAGAGTTGTTGACCGTGAATAATTATTTCGTTATTAAACCTTTAGAGTGGACTCTGCTTGGTGCAACACTCTAAGAGATGTATGTCATCCACCAGCACCTCTTACCTCTGTGTACTGTAGTCAGGCCAAAAGAAATCCTGGTTGTGTGAGTGTTTATGTGCATTCGTTTATCCTCCATTAAACTTGAATAGGACAGGAGTCATCCTGGACTTTCATCCATTATAGGGGTATATGAGACTTTCAACATTTGCATATGAATAATTAAAAGATATTTATTATTCTATCTGAGAACATAAAAAGTTTTTGTTGCATAAATTACATTAATATTTCTGAGCCCATTTGACTTTCTCTGCTGCCTGTCCATCCAGACAGCCATGAGCTGTTTCTGCATCTCACGGGGAAGGCGATTTAGTGAGACACACACATTTTGGGGGCTTTTGAAGCACAGTGTTCTTTGAGTAGAGTCTGTTGACACAACATGAATAGGGACAGCTCCCAAGACAGAAAGCAGAGCCTTGCCAAGATCAGTATAACTTGGTGCCTCATTATTGATAACCCAGACCAAGGATCTCCAACTGTGTAGCACTGAGTTCAAACTAAACACAAACAACATACATACTTCCAGAACAACCCCAAGGGAAATTATCATGGAAGATGATGCAATAACTCAAGAAACCCAGAGTGACATAACAAATATAAGGAGTTATGACTATTCTCTCCATTATAAAAGTCATATGAGCCACAAGATTCAAACCTAGTTGTATATGCCTCTAAATCCAACACATTAAACCACCATGTTGTAATTTGCAAACTGCACAAACTCTGAGACCTGACATTTGAAATAATTCTGCCCAGGAGTACTCATCTTTCCCCTCTACCATTCATTCATATCTATTGATGTTCTTTAAACACATCTTGGCATCTAAATTCTTGAAAACATTCCAAGTGTTCTAGTGCCTTTCCCTGTGGGACTTTGCTCTCCCCCTCAAGCCTGGAGCCAATGGTCTTGGGGAAGTGTCCCTCTTTACAAACCTAATCCCCTATTATTCTTCCTGAGCCCAATTCCCAGTCATGAGTAACCCTCATCATTTATTTGCTTGAATACCATTTCTGAGCTAACAAATATGGCTCAAGAATATGATAAAATTGACCTTAATAGGTCTCCTACATATCTTTCTTCTCAGCAATACCCACACAGGGCCGCAGAAGTGGCCAAGTGGTTTTAACCTTATTATGAACAACCTGAGTGACAACTAGAGTGACCCATCATCATTCAAACAGATAATTTTGTCTGGAACAAATGATAAATGTCACTGGGCACCAGGACTGTCCTGAGCAAACAGCTTATGTGGGTGCTATAGTTCTAACACACTCGAACACAGAGAACAGGGATTGAAAGCAATGGTTCTAGAATCTTATCCCAGATTGAATCCTAACAATGCCACATTATGCAAGTATGTGACCTTGGTCATATTTCTTAACCACTCTAAGACTCAATTTCCTTAGCCATAAACTATGGATAATAACAATACCAAGCCTTAGTATTGCAATATGAATTTTAAAAATTTAAGGACCTTTATCATCATATTATATTTAGCTGGTCTCCCTAACATTTTTCAGGATAATAATGAGTAAATCTATGTGTTTCTACTTACCTGTATATACACAGATATATGGTCTTGTGCTAAGCAATCCTTTACAATCCATTACAAACCAATCCTTGCATTGCTCTGGAGGACAATTGGCTTTGTCCTGGTGTCATCTCCCAGAAGTGCCTAGAAAATAATCCCATCCCCCAATCTACAAAGCCTATAATAAAAGTACAGCCATCCCTAAGAAATTTCCAAATTTCATGAAAATCTATATAGCCATTGTTGTATGATAGAGTCACAGACACAGAGGCAACAAACTATTTATTAATGAAATAACCTGTTTAGAGTAGCTAATGCAATTCCTGGCATACAGTAAATGCTTAATAAGTGGTCATTTATCCAAGCACCACTCTGTTCAACAAACTTACAGAATGCACAAAGCTAAGAACTCTAGCTAAATATATCTCTAGGATCTTATTGGCCCAAATTAAAATGATTAAGTTTATTTTGCATAATATTCAAAAATCCATTGCAGCAGCATAAGATCTGGAGATCCAGTTTAGCTGTGATTCATGACAAGAAAACTTAAGCATCCCGATGAACCAATGGGGGAGACAGGGAGCATGGCTGCAGATAAATGTAATGCAGTCAATGGCTGCTTTCCTCTACATCTGGAAATCTCAATATGGCAAAATGCTGGGCCATGAGCCATCAAAGTAAGCCACAAAATTTTATTCACTGTGCACAATATGTCTTTACTACAACTGAAGATACTTACGTGCAACTACAAAGAAATCTATGATATGGAAACAAACTGGTTGGGTCACCTGGCATGGTACAGACTCAGGCACAATTTGCTGAAGATGCAGGAGATAAACTATAATGTCTTGCACAACTCAAGAAAAGATCACATGGAAATACAAAGAGCAATTTGCTTCCTGATTTTGTAAGACACCATGTTCAGGGCAGCAATAACTTCTTTTAAATATGAAGGGGAAAAAAGGAAATAAATCCCCTATAAATCTTTCTATGTGTGAGACTCACATAGACTTGCATAGAGCTACAGAAGTGGATTGACTGTGTTAAACATTATCATGAACAACCTGAGTGATGGGTAACTGGAGTGACCATATAATTTATCATCCAGACAGGATGCCTTTGTCTGAGACAAATGATAAATATCAATGGACAGCAGGACTGTCCTGGGCATACAAGTCATGTAATAATAATAGATATAATTTAATCCCTTTGGATGGGTCACCATAATTTTTAGTCTTCAGAAATGTATGGCTTAAAAATATCACCATTTGGCATATACCACAGTAATAACTGTTGCAAGTAAGAATTGTCAGTGGATGCTAAAAGTGATGAGCAACAGGACAGGCAACCTAGAGAGACATAAAGTAGATTATTGGTCACTAGAGGCAGGGAGGAGGGGGTAACAGGGAGTGAGTTTCTTTTGGGGGTGATAGAAATGTTCTATAATTAGACAATGATGATGGTTATACAACATTGTAAATATAATAAAAACCATTGAACTGTACCTGTTAAAGAATGAATCTGATAGTATGTGGATTATATCTCAATAAAAAAATAATAAAAATTAATCGGCAAAGAGTGACGAAGAGCGGGATATTTACATAGTCTTACAGTTATCTTGCCACAAGATTATTAAGTGCAAGGGAAAGTTGTAACTATAGTGGAGAAAATTGCAGTACATCATCTTAACTAGGTATTCAAAGTTAATATCATCGGTCATGGAACAAACTGACACCATGAGCCTCCTGATTTGAAGTGCTGGAGACACAAGATCACTTCTGTGATGTTTGCCCAAAAATGTATTGTCTAAATGTCAGTAGGAGGAAACATCAGAAAAACATCAAAATCTCCAAAGTGGAGGGGTGTTCGACAAATAGCTGGTCAATATACTTCAAAAGCATCAAGGTCGTTGTAATGGGTTGACTTGTGGCCCCCAAAAGATATGTCCACCCAGTACCCCAGAATCTGACCTTACTTGAAACAAGGGTCTTTGGGGATGTCATTGAGGTGAGGATCTCAAGACAAGATTCTTCTGGATAAGGGTGGGCCCTAAATCCAATAATATGTATGTATCTTTATAAGACACAAAAAGGAGACTACAAAGGGACACAGAGAAAAGAAACCCATGTAAAGACAGAGGAAGATGCTGGAGTTAAAGCCCCAAACCAAGGATTGCCGCAGCCACCAGAAGCTAGCAGAGAGGTGTGAAATGGGTTCTCCCTCGGGGCCTCCAGGGGGAACCAACTCTGAGGACGCAGTTTTATACTTCTGGCCTTCAGAAGTAAGAGAATAAATTTCTGTTGTTAAATCTCATAAATTGAATAATATGTGTAGATTAGATAACAGGATTGTATTAATGTTAATTGCATGGATTTTCATAATTTTACAGAGGTCTTATAAAATGTAAATGTTTGGGAAGCTGGGTGAAGGGTATATGGTAATTCTTTGGATTATTTCTGCAAATATTTTCTAAGTTTGACATTATTTTAAAGTAAATACAGTTGTCCTTTGGTATCACTGGGGAATTGGTTCCAGCACCTCCCACAGATATCAAAATCCTTGATGCTCAAGTCCCTTATATAAAATGACATAGTATTTGCATATAAAGTATACACATCCTTCTGTATACTTTAAATCATCTCTAGATTACTTATAATACCTAATACAATGCAAATGCTATGTAAATAGTTGTTGCACTGTGTCGTTTAGACAATGACAAGAAAAAATCTGTATATGTTCAATACAGATGCAATTTTTAAAAATATTTGTGATCTGCAGTTAGGTGAACTCACAGATGCAGAACCCACATATATGGAGGGCCAACTGTAATTTAAAAATGAAAAAAATTAAATTGTACAGCCAACTTCAAACGTAAGAAACGGTAATGTGATTGAGTCCCGAGCAAGTCATAGACACACTGTATTTTTTTTAAGCTTTTGTAAGATTCTGGATAATTATATTTTGTTGTGTTGGTTAAAAGTATAAAGATTTAGGACCATACAAGCCCCTTACTTGCATAGATATATGTTCTTGAACAACACATTACTTAAGTCTCTGTGTGCCTCAGTTTCCTCACGTGCAAATTGAGAATAATCACAATATCTACCTCAAAGGATTGTTTTTGAGGATAACTTAGATAATCTACATAAAGTACTTAGCACAGTGCATGATAGATAAGAAATGTTTGTAACTGTTAGCTACTTTTATTATATTAATTAGTGAATGTAACTAGCCCTACACTGGGCACAAAGAATTAAGAGGGAATATGCAGCTTTCTGTTTTAACAAACACTCCTGTACTGAGGCAATCATAAAACCAAGTGGAAGTGATGAGTAATGGTAAACAAAGGACAGACAGTATGAGGGGAGAAACTAGGTAGCCTATGGTTCCTTTTCCAGAAGACTGAAGGGACAACAGGACCTTACTTGGAAAAAGAGGAATGTTTGCGAAGTAGAGAAGCTCCGTGAAAAGTTGTTGAACACAATTGTCGATTGGCTAAGGATTGGAGACGACCCTGCAAACACGATGTCTGCAGTCGCTGGGAGTTCTCAGGTAAAAGCTAATGTGCTCTCAGGTCTATACTATGGGAATTTCTGTGGAAAATGGGAGCTTGGAAACTATGACTGCTGAGGGTTTGTAATGTGCATTCTTCTATCCTTTACTTCTGCGTAGCCTCTTCCCGTATCTTTTCACATCTTTCTCCACATGGATTGGAAGGACATTTTCCTCTCTAAGACTGAAAATTGATTAAATGTTTGTTGGGACCATCCACTGAAACCAAACAACACAGCCAAGATTAAAGCCCTATGTCCCTTTTATCTTTCTGCCAACTTCATCTAGAGACCATCATTGTCTCTTTCAAGTGACTTTGGGCTCTGTGGGTGCTGAGTACATTACCCTATTCCCTGCCAGCTCTGCAGAGGGCCGGCGCTGTGCCTACTGCCAACTGTGCAGTTTGCCAGCAAAATCTCCAAGCTGGGAAAATGCACACACATCAAAAGATCTGCTACACTCTTCAGAACCCACACAGAATGGATGCACAATTGTAATTCAAGTCAAGGCCACTCAGCTCTATTCAAATTCTTCGTAAGTAGTGACTGGCACGCTCCTTAGGTACATTTTGGAGTCTCTCCAAATGACAAAACCACCAAGAGGTACCCAAGGCTGTTTTGTGGCCTTCCCTTCATAGCAACCAAGAAGAGGGAACATATTTCACTTACCCCAAACTCAGAGGGGTTTCCTCTCATTCTAAGCTTCCCTTAGGGTTTCTTCTACAAGAAGCAGCAGGAGAATCCTCTCTGCTAGCATCTCCCCAAGGAGGGTGCACACAATTAACAATTCTGAAAAAAAATAGGCCCTTCAAAGATCCTCAAAAGGATCAGAGATGGAATTGCTTCTTAGCAGAAGCTGGAATGGAGTACCAGGAGCATTTGTTCCCACAAATAGTGCCTTCTCCTGCAAGCATGCCACCTGACTGAGATGACTGGCTGAAAAGAAAATTAACCCCCAACTCCCCAGCTTCCCACTGCACCCCCACTAAGAAAAGGGTTGATAAATTAAACAGAGAGGAAACCATTATAAATGCCACTCAGCTGCTTTAAGGATCTGTTTACTTATTTGTTTATTTCTTATCAAGTAACTGGCTGGCCTACAATTGATGGGGATCTTTTATTTGCCATTTTGGAGTGTGATTTCTCAATCAATACTCATCTTTCCCATATCCAAAAGGAGGAACAGCTTGAGGTGACAGTTGACTATTAAGGGTTATTCATTTACAAGAAGAAATTGCTTCACTAATATCTGGTGATCTGCCAGCACAACACTGGAACACGTGAGTTACAGCAGACATTTATTTTTCTCATGTTTTATTTTTGGGGAGGATAGGTTGGTGTTTGTCCATGTAAACTTGATTGCCTTCCTTAATATCTAAGCAGAGAAAATGATAAAGTATAAAGATATCTGTAAGCGATTAGGGGGAGAAGAAAACACACATGTAATAAATCAACAATTATTCATTGGGTGCTTACTATATGCTAGGCATTATGCTAAGTGCTTGACAAACACCATCTCATTTAAACCTACAGCAACCCTATAAAAAGGCATACTATTATTCCCAAATGACATACAAGGCAGCTGGGGTTCAGAGATATTGTTAAACAACATCCCCAATGTGACACTGCGAATATGCTGAAAAATGCTTACTAGATTCATATAGTAAAATGAGGAAGATAAAGAAAAGGTTATTAAATTGTCTTCATCCTCTGGAACTTCCTTCCTCAGTGTTTCGTAGTTCTTTCATATCCTTGATTAAATATATTCCTAGGTATTTTATTCTCTTTGTTGCTATTGTGAAAGGTAGTGACTCTTTGGGTTGGTTCTCAGTTTGACTGTTGTTGGTGTATACGAATGCTACTGATTTGTGTACACTGATTTTGTAGCCTGAGACTTTGCTGAATTTATTCATCAATTCCAGGAGTCTCCTGGCAGAGTCTTTAGAGTTTTCTAGATATGAGATCATATCATTAGCAAAGAGTGATAGTTTGACCTCTTCTTTCCCCATTTGGATATGCTTGATTTTCTTCTCTTGCCTGATTGCTCTGGGTAGGATTTCCAGCACTATGCTGAACAGAAGTGGTGACAGTGGGCAACCTTGTCTGGTTCCAGTTCTAAGTAGGAATGCTTTCAATTTTTCATCATTCAGTATGATGTGGGCTGTGGGATTGTTGTATATGGCTTTTATAATATTGAGGTATGTTCCATCTATGCCTATTTTAAAAATATATCATGCTCATAGATTGGCAAAATCAACACTATTAAAATGTCTATACTACTCAAGCTGATTTACAGATTCAATGCAATCCCCATTAAAGTACCAACATTATTTTTTTGCAGATCTAGAAAAAAATAAATCTATGCTTCATACAAAACCAGAAAAGAACCTGAATAGCCAAAGCAACCTTAAGCAAAAAGAACAAATTGTAAGGCATCACTCTACCAGACTTCAAGCTATGCTTGGACAAAGCTATAGAACCAAAAACAGCATGGTACTGGCACAAGAACAGAGACATAGACCAACGGAACAGGACTGAGAACTCAAATATAAAACCATCCTCATATTGCCATCTGATCTTTAACAAAGCGGACAAAACATACAGTAGTGAAAATCCTTATTCAATAAACGGTGCTGAGAAAATTGGATAGACACATGTAGAAGACTGAAACAGGATCTACACCTCTCATCACTCAAAAATTAATTCATGATGAATAACAGACTTAAACCTAAGGCATGAAACTATAAGAATTCTAGAAGAAGAGTTTGGAAAAACTCTTATAGATATCAGCCCTAGATAAAGAATTTATGAAGAAGACCCCAAAGGCAATCACAGCAACAACAAACATAAATAAATGGGACCTGACTAAATTAAAAAGCTTCTGCACTGCCAAGGAGACAACCAATAGAGCAGACAGACAACCTACAGAATGGAAGAATATATTTGCATGCTATACATCCAATAAAGGGAAAATAACCAGAATCTATAAAGAACTCAAGTAAATCAGCAAGATAACATCAAACAACTTCATTAAAAAGTGGGCAAAAGACATGAACAGAAGCTTTTCAAAAGAAGATAGACAAATGGCCAATAAGCATATGAAAAAAAGCTCAACATCTCTAATCATCAGGGAAATGCAAATCAAAAGCACAATGAGATATTACCTAACTCCAGTGAGAATGGATTTTTATCAAAAAGTTCCAGAACATGTCGGGTGTGGTGGCTCACGCCTGTAATCCTAGCACTCTGGGAGGCCGAGGTGGGAGCATTGCTCAAGGTCAGGAGTTCGAGACCAGCCTGAGCAAGAGCAAGACCCCATCTCTACTAAAAATTGAAAGAAATTATCTGGACAACTGAAAATATACATATAGAAAAAATTAGCTGGGCATGGTAGTGCATGCCTGTAGTCCCAGCTACTCGGGAGGCTGAGGCAGAAGGATTGCTTAAGCCCAGGAGTTTGAGGTTGCTGTGAACTAGGCTGACACCACGGCACTCTAGCCTGGGCCAAAGAGTGAGACTCTGTCTCAAAAAGAAAAAAAAAAAAAAAAAAGTTCCAGAACAACACATGCCGGTGTGGATGTAGAGAGAAAGGAACATTTATACACTGTTGGTTGGACTGCAAACTAGTACAACCTTTATGGTAAGTAGTATAGAGATACCTCAAAGGACTGAAAGTTCATGATTTGATCCAGCAATCCCACTACTAGGTATTTACCTAAAGGAAAAAAAGACATTTTATTAAAAAAAAAAAAAAAAAAAAAGAGACACCTGCATTTGAATGTTTATAGCAGCACAATTCACAATTGCAAAGATGTGGAAACAACCCAAGTGCTGGTCGACACGTGGGTGGATTAATAAAATGTAGTGTATGTATACGATGGAGTATTACTCAGCCATAAAAAATGGAGAACTAATGCCTTTTGTAACAACCTGGATTAAGCTGGAGACCATCCTTTTAAGTGAAATATTCCAAGAATGGAAAAACAAAAACTATATGAACTCACTACTAAATTGGAACTAATCATACTCTGGTTTCTCTTCATATCGTATAAATCTTTCACGTTTTATTAAATTGGAATTAACTGATCAACACTTGTGTGCACATATGGAAATAACATTCATTGTAAATAAAGCAGGTGGGATGGGAAGGAGGAAATGGGTAAATTCATAACTAATGGGTACAATGCACACTATCTTGGCAATGGGTACAGTTATAACTTTGACTCAAAGTCAAAGCTCTCCTAAAAATTAGTGCTATGCAAATGCTTAACAAATATGTATTTTAATTTTTTGTATATCTATCTCTCACACACATAGATTCTGTACATGTATCTGCACATGCATACATACGCATACACATATAAACAGCAATAGTAGCTATATGTAAGGAGGAACATGTGATTTGGAGAAGAGAGGTGAACAGGGACATGAAGAGATATTTCAACATTTCTGTTGTTTAAGCCACCAGTCTGTGGTATTTTCTTATGACAGCCCAAGTAAACTACACCATCTATAAAACATAACTACTAATATATAGACAGTATTAATAAACAGAAGATATTTGCCACTCTTGGCTAAGATAACTCAATCTTACAAAGAAGCCAAATCTCCCTAAATTAATGTATGAAAGTAACATAATCATTATTAAAATTCCAAAAAGTATATTTAGTTGATGAGTAGAAATGTTTTTGGAATGAAACAAACTAATTAAGGTCTCAGGGGTAAATAATGATACAGAATAACCAAAAAAAAAAAAAAAAAAATCCTGAAAAGATAAAGTAAGTAGGTGGTGGGATTAGCCTTGTAAGATAAAATGTTATAAAATTAGAGTAATTTAATAAGATAATGAATGTAAATTGCTTAGCATAATGTCTGACACAGGAATGGAAAGAAAGATTAATGGAGCTAAAATTGAATGAAAAAACAGATACAAATACAGATGGGGATTTAATTTATGATAAATTTTGCATTTTATATCAGTGAGGAAAGATAGATTATTCAATGAATAGATTTGGGACATCTGGGAACTTTTATAAAAATAAAATCAAATAAATTGAATCTCTACATTATTTCGTCCACCAAAAGCAATCTCAAATGAGTCAATGATATAAAACCTTAAAAGCATTAGAAGAAAACATGGGAGTTTTAAAAACTACTTTCTAAGAAAGATCTTTAGAAGCAAGATGTTTCTAATCTTGAAATATTAACTATCTTTCCAAGAAATAGATTATAAATTTTACTATATATTCAAAATTTTCTTGTTTGCTTTTATTGTAAAAGACAAATGCCTGACAAAAATATATAAAGTTTATACTTTAAATATAACATAACAGTACTAATTTTACTACTGAGAAAAACACTTAATTTTTTAAAAAATCATCCCAATTTATAAAAGCGAGAAAAATCTTTAGCATATTGTTTTTAGGGAACATAATATGACTTTTGAACATATATAAAGATATTCAACCACGCTCATAATTTTAAAAATATATAGTGCATATATATAGTGGTTGGTGAAGATGGGAAGAAACAGGTCTTTTCAAACCCTATTATATGTGAGTGAAGATTGGTTCAAACTCTCTGGGGAGAAACTTGACAATGTTTATAAAAATGTTAAATGCACAGAATGATAGTTCCAGCAATTCCACTGCTAAGTATCTATCGTATAGACACATCCTTTGTCCAAAAACTTATGTACAAGAATGTTCATTGCAATATTGATTATAAACAACCCAAATACCCCCTAGTAAGAAAACACATAAGCAAACAAACAAAAACAATCTATATAAAGTTTATTTAGTCCTTACAGACAGGACTTAAATAATAAAATAAATAAACCATATGAGATGCAGGGCTTGGCAAACTTTTGTTAGGTAAGGCCAGATTGTAAATATTTTAGGTTTTGTTTGAAACATATAGTTTCTGTCATAGCTATTCAACTCTGCTGTTACATAAATAAATGGGTGTGTCTGTGTTCCAATAAATTATATTTATAAAAATGGGTGGCAGGCCAGATTTGGCCCTTGAGCTATAGTTCTCCTACTCTTAGTTTAATGGACATTTTTATGGATAAAAGAAATAAATCCATATTTATTTATGGATTGGATATATAGATTATTTGTACTTTTTTATAAATTTTGCAGAGATAACTTAATTACATATATTATGTAATCTCTATTACATAATGTTATATATATATGCATATGATTAAATAGTCTTTATGGGATTATACTCCACAGCTGCAAAAAAGAATGAGGTAACCTACATAAAGAAAACTTCCAAGATATATTAAACAGAAAATTCAAGTAGCAGACTCATGAGAATAGTATACGCCCACATGTATTTAACAGTGTATAGGTTTTATGCAATGTGTATAAATGATACAGAAGTTGTCATTGCCTCTAGAGAGGGCATTGAGGGACTGGTTTTCTGGAGAAATAGAGAAAAATTCACTTACCTTTTATGTTCTTTTGTATATTTTTTACTATATCTATAGTATACTTTAACTATAAAAATGTATTTTTAAAAAAGAGAATTAATAAAATTTATGGACTGAGGAAACATGGGTTAGTAGACGTAATAGAGTTTGAAAGTTGGGCTGATGGTCTTCTGGCTGGAAAGGCCATGCCAGTTATTAAAATGTTAAATATCTCTTCAATAGTTGATAAATAACTATTTCTCTGGACACCTTGAAGTGTCCCATCAGCTTGGGCATCCTAGCACCGCCTCAGGGACCACCTTCTCCCCAGGATCCCTCTAACCCAGCAACTATAGGTTCTCAACAATGCTCGTAAATTCAATGAGCTTCTCTTCAGTCACCAGAGAAATGGAATCAGTACCAGTTGGCTTACCTGGCCTGGATTTGTTGGAGCATAAAAGGGGATAACATATCTAAAAGCACTCTGCAAAACAGAAAGCTCCTGGCCAACATAAGATAATTAACATCATTTTTTTGCACTTAGAGCCTGTCAGCAAAGACAGTGTGGCGTATTTGTTCTACACACACAATCATTTTCTACCATCCAGGCTCAAAACATCACCTTGCATTCATACCTCTATTACAGCAAGAATAATAGCATTGTCTAGTGTGTTGAATGTGTGTCAAATTCCTTTGCTATCCAGAATTCTTTGAGGGCAAAAAATGTGGCTTATTTATTTGCATGTACTCAGGACCCAGCATAATGGCTGAGGTAGACTCAGTATATATTTGATGAATTAGTAAATAGGAAGGTAGTAAAGGAACAAACTGGGACAGATCTATGAAAAGAAATCTGATTATGCGTCGAGAGGAAGATTCACAACTCTACTTCTCAACTGTCTCTTGCGTAACTCAGTGACTTACTTTATAAAGCAGTCCAGGATAAGAACGTGATCTATGATATTGCTTGAATCTACTGACGGGATTCTAATGCCACATATATATTTTTTAGACAAATATTTATTGAGTGGCTACAGGAATTGTGCTAGGTACTTAGATACAATATGAGCAAGAGTCACTCCTGTCTGGGAACCTGTAGTCTAATGACGGTAAGGAAACAATCACATAAATGTGGACCTTTTTTTAATGGAGAGAAGTGGTTTAAAGGAAACGAACAAGGTTTTGTGATAACATATGACAGGACTCTTGTTGAGGGTGCATGTCTGAGGAGACCATCAGGGAAGTCTTGTCTGGGGGACTGATGCGTGAGCTGAGAGCCAAAGAAAGCAAGAGTTAACTAGATTAGAGGAGTAGGTTTGGTCTATATGTCCATAGGAAGTACATGCAATGGCCCTGTGGAAAAAATAACCATGTAGCCTTTAAGGACAATGTGGGACAGCATATCTGTAGCATATAGAGCGAGGATAAGAGTGATGGTAGATTGATTTAGAAAGACTACCAGGTGCCCACCAAATCCACATCCTCCTATTCTAAAGGCACATAGCTAGACTACATTTCCCAGCTTCCCTTGCAACTAGGCATAGTCATGTGACTGAATTCCAGCCAATGGGACATGAAGGAAGTCCACGGTCTCTTTCCCATTCAGCCTACAGGACAAACGTGAGGAGGCCCCAGGGGCAGGAGAAGCCAAAGAATGGAAAGAGCCCAAGTCTCCCAGGAAAACTACTAGCCAACCTACAATATCTGTTTGGGCTGTTGTGTGAGTGAGTAATAAACTTCCAATGTGATTGAATCATATATTTTTGAATCTATTTGTCCCTCCAGCCTGGCCTATGTAAACTGTGAGAGAGATGTGAATCAGGTCATGCAGGGTCTCGGGGGCCACAGTCAAGATGTTGGGGTTTCTTTTAGGAAATAGGGAGCCATTAAAAAGTTTTGGCAAGACAGTAAGACATAATCAAATACTACTTCTCAACTGTCTCCTGAGTAACTCAGTGACTTACTTTATAATTTTGAAAAGATGGATCTGGTTGCTCTGTAGAGAGTTATAAATGCTCCGGTTTTCCATTTTACTTTGCTAGGCTACCCTCATACTATATTAGATAAGGAAGTGGTAACATAATCAGATACTTTAGAAATATGTTGTGATAAGGAGGGAGTGGCAGGAGGTTGAAAATAATGGAAGGAAAGTCGGGAATATGAGCAGACAGGCACCGTTCACAGTATGGGGGCAAAAAGGTCGAAGAAGGAAAAACCATTAAAGCATTTTCTGAAACAAAAAGTTGAAGCAACTACAGTCACAATGGGCAAAGAAGACATAAAGTCCAGTTATTAGGATCGTGGGATTTGGAGTCATAATACAGCTCTGTCACTCACTAGCTTTATGACCTTGGGAATATTACTTAGCTTCTCTGGCCTTCAAGTTTCTGCATCTGTGAAATGGGGATAATAGAGTCTGTGTTGCAGAATTTCCATGAGGACACAACGAGGTGATGCAATCAACTGTGCAGGGCAGTTCGTGGCATGGAGTTAGCGCTCAGCAGTGTCAGCCGTGATGAGTACCCAGAGCCAGGTTGGCAGTGAGCGGGTCAAATGCCCTTGCAAATGGACAGTAGACGAAAAATCCAATGGGTTTCAAAGGTTGAAACTGAAGCAGATGATAAAATATTTTAGAAAACCATCAAGAACATGCTATCTGTAAAAACGAGGACCATGACAGGGAAGTAGAAGAAAAGAAGTTCATCTCACTGAGAAATAAAAAGCCTTTAATTTAGAATCTGTCAGCCTCGGCAATATTGACATATCGGCCAGATGATCTTTGCTGGAGGGTGGGTAGACTGCCTGTGAGTTACAGGACGTCAAACAGCATCCTGGTCTCTACGCACTAGATGCCAATAGCATCCCTCTCCTCAGCTGTGACAACCAAAAGTGTCTCCAGACGCTGAGAAATGTCTTCCTCTCTTTTTTCATTCTTTCGGTGAGTATTTTTCACTGGGGATATGAAAGGAATTAAATGGACACAATTCTACCACCATGAAACTTGCATTCAAGAGTTTATGTTTTTTTTCTCACTAGTCTGTTCTTGATCTTATGGGTATAGTGTCACTAAAACCTTTAAAGATGGGTGAGAGAGACAGATTACTTGAACACAGAACTGTTATGTTTCAATGTTTCTTTTATCTCTTCATTGAAGAAAAAGTTTTTTAAAAACATTTTAAAAGCAATTGCTGAATGAGTACTGACACATACGTATGTGACATCATTTGCATTCTGGTTTCGTTATACCTTTAACAGATCAGTTATTTATTTATTTTTTTTTTCCCTTTTCTTCTTTTTCCTCTTTGTAAACCTTTAGCAACAGATCAGTTCTATTGCTCCCATTCTGAAACGCCGACCTTGAAGTCTGAGAGATCTACTTCCAAGTTCTGGTGTCCAGTTACCTCTATGTGACCTTATGCATCTGTCTTTTAAACTCCTAAATTCGTTTTATATACTGTGTGACAACTTACCACAAACTTAACCACTAAAAACAATCATCCATTTATTATCTCACAATTTTGTGAGTCTGGAAGGAGCCAAAGTCTGGGTGGGCTTGCTGTGCTCTCTACTCAGGGTCCCACCAAGCTGAAATGATGGCGTTGGCCAGACTGCAGTCTTATCTGCAGACTCACCGGCTGTTGGCCGGGAGCTTCCCTGGCTCTCAGCTTCCAAATAGTACTTGCTGGTCCTTGCACATGACTCCCTCCATCTTCAAAATAGGATTGACACAGTTCATTGAGTATTTCTAGAAGACTCTTGAATATCTCTCACTTCCAGTTCTGGGCTAGCCAGCAAAACCTCTCTAATTTTGAAGGGCTCACCTGTTCTGTGAAATCCACATAATCTCCATATCTTGAGGTCAACTGATTCAGGACTTCACAGATCTGCAAAACCCCTTCACAGAAGTACCTAGATTAGTGTTTGGTTAAATAACATGGATATGGGAATCTTAGGGGAGCCGTCTTTAGAATTCTACCTTCCACAACCCTTCTGGAAATTTGAGAGTGGGGCAGGAGAGGAGGCCTGGTCTTTCCTAGTTCTCTTTAATGTCCTCCTCCTTTACCTGAGGCTGGGCATTATGTCAGTTCAGGAGGGACCTGCCAGCCACACGAGGGTGGTGAGTGCTGTGCTGGGTAACGGTGATTTAATCCTGCTATCCATTTGTGCTAGAACCCTGCAAAGACTAACGATAAGAGTGTTGAATTCATAAATAAATTCATTTATGATAAAGTTTCATCATTTCTGTGAAATGATTTAATATTTACTTTGTTTGCTCTTATTGGAGTTTTAATTTTGTTGCAAGGGATAGAAGGCTCCACGCTCTGCATCCAGTTGTGACATCCCCATCGTCGAGAGGTGCTGGATTATAGGCTTCACAAAAGTGAGGGGGCAGAAATATTTTAATTTTGTTTTTAATTATACAATAACAAAAGCTATTACGAACCAGGAAAGAATACCTTAAAATTAATTATCAGTCAGAATAAGTTCCTCAGAAAGGCCTTTCAAAGCTTAATCAAGATAAAATGAAAAGAACATAAAATTAAATTTAAAAAAAAAGTCTACTAAAAGATGAAATAATTCAGAGAAGAACATGAAAAAAATACCTTATGAGAGAATAAGGGCTCTGAATTAGATACCCCTCTTGAATCATTGTCAAGGACGTATCCTACTTGAATTATGATCAAAAACCCACATATATATACAATCTCCCTCTATCAGAAAACGAGAAAGAATGACTGAAGTTCTAGTTCACCCTCCAGATATGACTCAATTCCCAATTTTATGACAACTTTTATCAAATACCAGATGAACAAATCAATGCCAACTTATGAACAGAATACCAGCCTAAACCAGTTATTTGACCCCAGTCTTAGGGAGAGTCAGATACCTGAAGCTTCTCTACCTTCTAGAAAACATCACCAATCTCCAGGACAGAATATAGACGTGGCTGTTGCATAAAGGACAGTCCTCAGGGTTTTTACAAATTAGTATGTGTCCCCAAGATTATTCACTTCTCTTGAATCAAAAAGTAATCTCTTAAAATGAGGCTTCTCTAAGTTCACCAAATTACCCATGCAGCATCATGTGATATAAAAAAATCTGTATTATTTGCTTGTTAGGTCACCTTCCCAGTGTACATCTTCTCTTCTTCTCATAATGGCATTCTACTTCCAGTGGAGAAATCTTCCTCTCTTCTCCCAATCCATTTGGCTCAGGAGAAGGATCAATGAGCCAGCCCCTTCCAAAAAATATATAATCCAGGCCAGGAAGATCAGAGCATTGGATCTCTTGGTCTCGATGATTGGTTCAGGGATGGACACGTGAAATCAGGTGAGCCAATAAGACAGATATCATGAACCTGTGTTAAAACTATTGGTTGGCAGGGCACGGTGGCTCACGCCTATAATCCTAGCACTCTTGGAGGCCAGGGTAGGAGGATCACGTGAGCTCTGGAGTTTGAGACCAACCTGAGCAAGAGTGAGACCCCATCTCTACTAAAAATAGAAAAATTAGCCAGGCATCATGGCACACACCTAAAGTCCCAGCTACTCGGGAGGCTGAGGCAGAAGGATCGCTTGAGCCCAGGAGTTTGAGGTTGCAGTGAGCTAGGCTAACGCCACTGCACTCTACCCAGGGCAACAGAGTGAGACACTGTCTTTAAAAAAAAAAAAAAAAAACTCTTGGTAAATGAAGGTCTACCACTACGTTGTCTGGCTGGTAGGAGGTAACCCCAAATCTTCTTGCCACTGAGAAGAAGGATACTTCCTGGGAATGAAGCCAATTCAAAGAAAAGCAGAGCCAAGGGATAGAGAGAGAGAAAGTCTTGGCACCATTGTTTGAGCACCTGGATCCAGCTTTACCCGAATCCTTTAATATGTATTTGTCATTTACATGATCAAATAGATTTGCTTTTTACATTAAGCCAGTTTGAGCTGGTTTTTGCCAGGAAACTAGAAGAGTTATGACTAATCACTTTGTCTAGAAAGACTGTCACCATTACTTTCAACATTTTTTTTTCTTTTGCCTCCTCTTCCTCCATACAAACTATGCAAATCTCCTCCCCTGTGGCTTTGTTCACTTGGCTCCCATCAATCCGAAATGCCTTCTGAGTTCCTCCTTCCTTTTCTGTTTCACAGCTCATGTTAAGTTCCAACCCCAAGGAGCCATTTTGCTCTAACCTTGTTTTTTTTTCCTTTTCTTTCCTCCTTTAAGATTGGTTAATGATCTAACCTTGTTTTAAATGTCTACCACACTACTTGCTGTTGCACCAGTTTAGGACTACCTATTGTTCACGTGCCATTTCATCTGTCCGCAAGTTCTGTCCCCCAGCTACCTTCCGGGATCCTGGAATAAAAGACTTCTCTATCAATCTCCACTGTTTAACACAATGTTCAGCTCAAGCCTCCAGCACCTCTCACTTGAGCTGCGGATAAAACCTCCTGAATGAACTACGCACACCCACACTGCCCTCTTTTCATCAGTTCTTCCCCTCAGCTGACAGACACCCCTGTATTATTAGGTCCATTTTGAGTGCTCTAAGGATTGTATCCAAACTCCTGAAAATGGCCTTCAAAGCTCTACAGGATCTGGTCTGCCCAGCTCTCTCCTGGCCTTTCCCACCCCTCTCCAGCCTGCTCTCTCTGCTCCAATCACACTCGAGATCTCTAATTCCTCCCACCTGCAAGCCCCCCTCACAGGGTAGGGCACACTGTCCCCTCTTCCCTTAACACTTGCCCCACCTTCCTTTTCCTAATTAACTCTCGCTTATTCTATAGACTTTGGCATAGTCTTTATTCCTTGGGGAAAATTTCAGTGGGCTCGCTGATTAATTTACTCGCTCTCCCGACTCCATGGCCACTCTTTCACTGCATTTGTCCAATGTGGCATTATATACATTAATATAAGTGCTCACACATATGATTATTTTGGTAATGTGTCTCCCCTACTTGACTATCAGCCTCATGAAGTTCAGAGACTGCTTTTTCTCACCATTATATCATCAGCACTTGGCACATGCAACACCCTTAACATGTAGTAGACACTTAATAAACATTGGTTGAATAAATGAAAGAATCACATAATTGGGGCACAGTAAATATTGTTGGATGCTTGGATGGATGGACAGAAGGAAAGATGACAGATAGAAGGAAGGATGGATACAGGGAGGATGGATGGATGAAATCACAGATGAACATATTTTTATCCTCCAACTGTCTTTTGCCTATAGTTGAAAAACAATGAAAACAAATAAAACTCTTAAGAAATGATCACAGACTTGTCTAGAAATATGAGCTCTTAGATGAGACGCACTAGTCACAGAGACCTAAACTGAGAGCAGGACAACCCGCAAAACAACAGAAGGCTTGAGAATCACAGGGAAGCTTAGAATAGTGGATTATTTTGTCCGGTGAGTGACAGGCTCCAAACATGTCATTTCATTGCCTGGTGCCCCAATTCTGTAACTGAGCCCCATGTTTGCTCTCCATCAAAATAGCAGCTAGACAAAGAGTATTTATATCATCACAGAGGCTTTTCTTGAAGTAGATTTCTAAGGCACAGGAGCAATATTTTATTAATATGCATTTTCTTTGTGTGAAAACTAGCAGAGTTTCACAGACTTGAGGCATTAAAAAGCAACCACTTTATCATGCCTTGCCTTGTCTTTATCCAGGTAAGTCAAACTATAGCAAAAATGAGAAAAGAATCTATAAAGGTAAAACAGATTTCATTCTGACAATAAAACCCATCATGTCACTAATGATGGGTTCCTGTGCGTGTGGGAAAACATGCACAGATGATGAAGATTTGAATATTTTCATATAAGTGCTCAGCTGCCTAGACAAAATGCAATATAAGAAGTATGAAAAGGAAGATAATTCAGCAGTCAAGGACCTGGTCTCTGGCAGACACTTTCTGAGAGCTTATATACATTGCTGCAGCTCATAATCCACACCACAACCCTGCAAGTCAAGTATTACTTTCTCCACTTGAAAAATAAGGAGACAGATCCTTAGAGAGATACAGAGATACAGTGTCCTGTTTAAGGACACTCGATAAGCAAGTGACAGAGGAAGGATTTGAACCTGCATCTGTCTGACGAAGTAAACTTCCAAGCACTTTGCCCTACCACGTTGAAGAGAGTCCCTGAGAGACTCTCATTTGCCTCGTTTAGGAGGCGTCTGGAGTTTTATAAAGTTTCTGTAGAACTATTCTCCAAAGTGAGGAAAATTACAAACTGCTCTTTCCCTGATGATGTTGACCTCAAATCCAGGTTAAATCAATAAATTCAGCCATCCTCCTCTAAACTATGGAAAATCCCTTCCTCACACTGGATAAAATTAGTTCTATAAACGCATTCTATTCTACTATTTGCTAGAACTATGCTAACTACTAGAGAGATAGGCCGATAGGACACATCTCCTGCTTCTGAGGGCCTCATAATTCTTAAGTTCCCATTCCTAACACAACAGAAAAATTAACTTCAAGTTTATTGGTACATTTTGGTTTCTTGTGTGTAGGATTAATATGGAAGGATTTCATGAAGCTGATAGTTAATAGGGCAGGCAGCGTCAAGAAGTCGTAGGGGCCATTCAGGAGATGGTAGCCCCAGCACAAAACGTTCAAGGAGCCACACAACTTTCCCCCAACGAAGTAAAGGCATGTTCAACCTTTCCACACAAAGTTACCCTGCATTTCAAAGCTCACAGACCCCAAAACTATATCCTAAGCTATTGCGAAAACCCACAGCCCTCCTCACCCAAAACTTATAATTGCAGTGTTTCCCACCTGTAGGGTACATCAGACTCAACCAGGCACAAGTCTTGAAAGCAAAGATTCCTGTGCCCATCCCCACAGGGTATTGTTCATTAGGTCTGGAGGAAAATCCTCAAACCTGTATTTTTAGCAAATGTCACCAATGGACTACATTTGGAAATAAACCATATACTGATGGAAGATGACCATTATATACCATCTTAACATTTTGGTTCATTAAAAAAGAAAACTCTTTCATTCTCGTTTTCCTAGTTTTCATCTTTTACTTGCACATTCGTTCATTCATTGACTCATTGAATAGATGCATGTTTTAGGGGCTGTGTGGCTCCCTGGAAAGCTCTGCTCTCAAACAAGTTGGGTCACACCACTTAAAATCACAGGACCTGGGATGAGATGTTTACCTTCTAGAAGAGTCTTTGTTTCCTGGAAAGTGAGGGTGATGATGCCAGCCGCAAGGGGTGGTTTTTTTAGCATTCAATGAAATAAACTTTATAAAATACCTAGCACTCAGGAGATGTCCAGTGAACTATAGCAGTTCATGGGGAGCCTGCCAGGTCTCAAATACTGTGTTTGGCATGGGGAAAACAGGAATGAATATGAATGGCCATGGTTTGAAAGGAGTCTCATAAGTCTATGGTATGGATTCTTCAGTTATAATCCACATAAACCCACTCTGGCTCACTTAAGCAAGAGAAGAATTCTGTAGGAAGGATAAGAGCAGAGCTGTACCAAAGGAAGAGCTAAACAACCAGGCCTTAAGCAGGATGGACACCAAGGACTCTCTAGGAATCTAGGACCAGGGACCCATGGCCAGTCATCTTGGGGGATGCCATTGTTGGGAGCTACGGTTATAATGAATCAAACTCAACTATTCCCCCAGTCCTTTCTTCCAGCTACTTAAAATTCAAATTCCAAAAACAGACTTATTGGCTGAGTTTGGATAACATGCATGTCACATCTCAAGTGACAGCCCCACTAGGTCTGCGTATGATGTCAGAGAGGGTTCTACAAAAGACAATGGAAGCACAGTTCCCAGGAGAAGGAGATCTAGACACCAGGCAGACAAAAACCACAGACATATAAGGAAAGCACACTCTAGTTATTTAGGAGTGCAGTTTTTTCCTTTGCCCAGGGATATTTTTTTCCATTCAGACACCTACAAACAAAAGAAAGTGTAATACTCCCCTCACCAAAGAATGGGAAATCACCATATTAAAAGATGCTCAACACCATATATCATCAGTAAGTTACAGATCAAAACAACAATGAGATACCACTACATATCTATTAGAATAGCTAAAATCCAAAACACTGACAACAGCAAATGCCGGTACAAATATGCAGCAAAAAGAACTCCCATTTCTTGCAGATGGGAATACAAAATGGTACAGCCACTTTGGAAGATAGTTTGGCAGTTTCTTACAAAACTAAATATACACTCACCATATGATCCAGCAATTGTGCTCCTTGGTATCTACCCAAATGAGTTAAAAACATGTCCACACAAAAACCTGTACACAAACTCTTAACTGCAGCTTTATTCATAATTGCCAAAACTTGGAAGCAACCAAGATGCTCTTCACTAGGTGAACAGATAAACAAACTGTGGTATATTCATGAAACAGAATATTATTTAGTGATAAAAATAAATGAGCTATCAAGTCACAAAAAGACATGAAGGAAACTTAAATGCATATTGTTAAGTGAAAGAAACCAGTCTTAAAAAGCTACATAGTGCATGATTTCAACATTAATACATTCTAGAAAAGGCAAAATTATACAGTAGTAAAAAGGTTCGTGATTTCCAAGGGCTTGGGGGCATGGGAGAGTAGGATTACTAGGTGTAGCACAGGGAAATTTTTAGGGCAGTGAAGCTATTTTGTATGATACTGTAATGGTGGATACATATCATCTGCGCATTTGTCAAAACCCAAGGAACTGTACAACACAGACTGAACCCTCATGGAGGCCATGAAATAATAATGTATCAATATTGTTTCATCAGTTGCAACAAACGTACCACACCAATGTGAAACACCAATAATGAAGGAGATCCTTGAGTTGGGTGGAGGAAGGGTATGTGGGAACCCTCTGTACTTTGTGCACCATTTTTCTGAGAACCTAAAACTGCTTTAAAAAATAAGTCTGTTAATTAAAAATAAATAATATGATATTTGAAAATAGTCTGGTCCAACAGACGATATGCTACATACAAGAAAATGTGCATCCCTGTTGAGCTCCACGGCCTAGAAAAGAGTGTGGCTCATAATAGGTAGTCATGACTAAATGAATGGCATGTGAATCGGTAAACAAGTCACTGAATCCATTTACTCATTTGACATCATTGGTAGGATCATTCTCACAGCTATAGATCCTCAACCTATTAATAAAGAATATCCAAGAACAACTTATAAAATTACACATTAGAGAAACAGAAACTCACCAGAACAAGAAAAAACAAAGCATATTGAGCAAATGCAAAGATGAGTTTTAAATATTTTAGAAAAAAATATGAACAAATACATATCAGCTAATTCTATTCAATTATAATTATATAGGTTGTACAGGGAATTCAAAATATGTATAGATTATTTCCTGAAATTCCTTCCTTCTTTGACATACTTTAGAGCAATATATAAAATATAGAATGATTAAATAAGGACATCATACAAACTTCACAGAGTGAAGAGTTGTTTACTAACATAAGATTCACTTGCTGTAGAGACAAACATCTTTCTTTTTCTCAAGAACTTACTGTGCAACATCACAGGGGCCACAAAGCTAACATAGACCAAGCCCTACCCACAAGAAGAGCACACTGTAGTGGAGAAAGACTGGTAATGAAGAAGGCAAGAAATAAATAAGTAAGCTGTGACGAGCTCTGTCAAGGAAATTAATCAGGCTGTGAGATATACATGATGGGGGAGCTTGACTTGCAGATCAGGTGGCACCGAAGGCTTGTCTGAGGAAGTGAGCTCTGGCTTGAATGTGCTCCCTCCAAAATTCACGTGTTGGAAACTTAATCCCAATGCAACAGTGTTGGGAGATGGGGCCTATGGGAGGTATTTACCTCACGAGGGCTCTACCCCACCATGAATGGAATAACGTCCCTATGAAGGGGGCTTGCAAAGATGGGCTCCTCTCTTCTGCTATTTGGCCATGTGAGGATTCTGAGTTCATCCTCTCTTGCCCGGCTGCCTTCCACCATATGAGGACACAGTGAGAAGGCCCACACCAGCTACCTAGATCTTGACTTCTCAGCCTCCAGAACTGTGGGAAATAAATTTCTGTTCTTCATAAATTACCAGCTTTATAAATAACACCACAAAATGGACTAAGACAAAGTGCTAAGAGGGATGGAAGAGAAAGGTCCAGCCAGGAAAATCTTCCTGTCTCTGACTGCCTTATCCCAGAACTAAAACTACTGGTCATAGTGTAGGGTGACCAACCAGGCTGGTTTACCTAGGACTGAAGGATTTCCAAGGTCACAGGTTGTCCACTGCTAAAACCAGGACAGTTCTGGGAAAACCATGACAAGTTGTTCATTCTACCATTGTGCTTTTTGTAAACCAAAATGTTCAGGTCTCCTTTCTGCCTCTTGTGTTTCATTTGACCTTGGCATAATGGAGTAGCCTGATTTGGTAAGTCAGCCAAGGGCACCTTACAAAGGGAGACCCTCAGGAATGAAGGCCTGGAAGACATTCTGATTTAAAGAGACTATAGCAATGTAGCCCTCCACAATGGCTGTCCTAGTTAAATCACTGGCACACAATGATGACACTAGTCATCTGATATCCCTCCCACACGATCTTTCTTCATCCCACCATAATCTAGAGATCCGAGAGTCAGTGCCTCAACTATACCAAGAAATAAGAAGAGGGAAGATGGATATTGCAGCATGGTAAGAGCAGTTACTGAGGGCATCAGATGTGCCACAGAGCACCCTGCATCCTCTCCTTTAATCCTTAACGCCCCTCAAGAAGTGGGAACCATTATTCCTATTGTACAAATGAGGAAATTCAGACCCAGACAGACGAAGTCACTCGCCCAGGGCACACAGCTGGGGTCAGAGGCAGGACACAACCCAAGTCTGAGCCCAACATCAAAGCCTGGGTTCATACTGTACTCACATGGCCTCCTAGAGACAGGGAGAAACTAAACACACAGTTCAGAATGTAGAAAGAAATATACTTTCTAAATTTACATCCCTTTCCCAACAGACACGGAAACATAAAACCACTGTGAGATTTTTTCCCCAAATGTCTTTTCTCCAGTGAAAGAGTATTAAGGTGAAGTGGGGGCCAAAGGCTTTGGGGGCTGAGGGATTTGCAAGTAACAGGAAAGCCAGTATAATTCAGAGTGAAATTGATTTAAAATTTTGCTAAGATATTTTATGCTTGCATATTTCACACTTATAGCATACCTTTAGTCTTATTTACAGTTTTGATTAAATCAATACTTCAGTATTTTACATAGTGTATAAAAATATAGTTTTATGTAAATATTTCTTAGGGAGATCTGTAAAAGTGTCTCTTATAATTGATATGACATTTCAAAATACAGAGTCAGTGTTTCATAATCAGATACTTCTCCCAGGCTTCCTGGTAGAAGGCACCTCACATTTATATTTACTAGTTTTTAATTATCTCATTATCTATAGTTGTGAGTGTCTCTGATTTACCCAGACAGGATATCTGGGGAGTAATATATTTGAAGTTACTGGTTAATTTCCATTTATCTTTGCCTAAAACTTTGTTTCCTCCTTAGAATAATTGGAGGAGAGAGAGATAAAATCTCAGCCTTGCTCTTACACCACCAACAGATACTGATCCTTCTACACATCAATCAGCAGCTAAATGCTGTTTGGTCATAAAGTTGAAAAATGCAGCCAATGTCAGGACTTACATAATTTAAACCCACACCACTGGAAATATATACATAAAAGTCTAATATGCTAGTCTTACTGTTTCTAGATTTCCCTGGTAACTATTGCCATTAAAAAGGTAGGGTGGGCAGAGCCACTTGAACTTGGCTGATGCTACTTTATCTGCATCTGAAGATGAGGAGGTCAGTTTCCTGACCATAAGCAATTTGCACTTCATAGCACTGTATGTTGTCATTCAAACAATCTATAATGTGGGTAGATTCTCACCATTGCCCAGTTTGATGGGCTCCTTTCCAGCTGATTCAGGCTGGCTCTCGTTTATCTCACTCAATACAAGATTCTAGAAAGGAGGACATTTTCTTACACATGGGAGCAGGGCTTCTTCCTCTGGGATTCCAGACCCAACCCCATGTTGAGGGCAGGGACGACGCTGACAAGAGCCAGGTGCAACGGAAAGAAAGAAGGCTCACCCAGCTAGTTGAAGGGTTTGGTTTAGATGTGCTAAACACCTTCTAGGTACAGACGAGCTTCCCCACAGCACAAGGTTGGATCGCACGTGGTTGACCGTGGCAGGGAGCCCACCCCAGATGGCAATGAGAACAGCCAACGGAACTCCTTAGTACAGTAGAAAGGCATATTTTATTCATTCTTTCATTTTAAAAATATTTATTAGGCAAATGCTCCATGTGCCAGAATAGAAGGATCTAATGATGGGTAATATTAACACTCTTGTCCCCTTCATGACAACACGAGTCAGATGAGGAAAAACAAGTGAATAATTACAGATGTGAATTGTAGATCAGCTGAATTCTTTAAAATGTTTTAAGTAATTATTTAAATTATTCTACCCCCCACACTTCGTTTAATTAGCCTAGCCATGAATTTGTGTGTTTTCCACAAATGTTTATTGAGCACCTGCTGAGATCAGGAACCAGAAGAGACTTAATCCCTATCTTTATGGAAGCTGCAAAGCAGTGTTGGACCAGACGTTATCTTTAGGATCTGCAGTGAGTGTTGTAAGAGAAAAGGAGAACATACTACAGACACCTGTAGCAGGAGGACTTGATCTAGGTTTGGGGGCAGAGGTGGGGGGTGCAAGGCAGGCTTCCCAGAGAAAAGGATATTGGGCTGAGAACTGTAGGAAGGCAGGAGGGGAAGGAGGGAGGGTTCCAAGAAAAGCACGTTTGAAAGCCATGAAGCAGAGGGAACCTGGCACATTAGAGCAAGTGGAAGAAAGTTGGTATGGCTGACGTGCAAAATCCAGAAGGAAGTATAGTTTATGTTGAAGCCAAACAGATAGAAAAGAATCAGATTCTGCATATCTGGTAAGAAATCAGATCTTTTTCCCTGAAGCGTGAGGAAGATTTCTAAGGGATTTAGGCTGAGTGTGGTAGAAAGAATAATGCCCCTCCCTGCAAAGACATCCACAGATCCTAGAATGTCCACAGGATCCCTAGAACCTGTGAATATGTTATCTTACATGGCAAAGGGGACTTTGAAGATGTGGTAAAATTAAGGATCTTAAGATGGGAAAATTATCTGGGTGGGCCCAATATAATCACTGGGATTCTTATATGGGAAGCAGGCAGGCAGGAGAGTCAAAGGTATCCTTCTCTGAAGCAGCTGTGTGGGCTTCTTTAGGTCCAAGTATAAAGAGATAGGGACGTGATGATGAAAAAAGAGGTCAGGGATGGAGGAGGGAGAGAGAGAGAGAAGCAGGGAGAGATTTGAAGTTGCTACGCTGCTGGCTTTGAAGATGGAGGAAGGGGCCGTGTGACAAGGAGCTCAGGCTGCTTTTAGAAACTAGAAACAGTGAGGAAATGGATTCTCCCCTACAACCTCCAGACAGAATGCAGCCCTGCCGACACCCTGACTTTAGGATTTCTGACATCAAGAATTGCAAAATAATAAACATGTGTTATTGTGGCATTTTGTTAGAGCAACAATAGGAAACAAATACAGTGGGCAATGACAAAAGATCAGACTTGTGTTTTTGGAAGATTGGTCTAATAATGATGTGCAGTCAAAGCAGAGATCTGCTGGGACACAGCTGATACGGTTTGGCTGAGAGGTGATGATCATTTGGACCAGGAAGTTGGTAACACAGGGCCGAGTTTCCACCAGAATTTTTTGTTGCTGTGGGGGTTGTCCTGTGCACTGTGGGGTGTTTAGCAGCTTTCCTGGCATCCACCCCCACAGAGGCTGGTAGAACCTTCCCTAAGATGTGACAACCAAGCATGCCTCCACATGTTGCCAAATATCCCCTGCAGGGAAAAATCACCCCTGGCTGAAGACTTCTGAATTAGGAAAAACTAGACAGAACATATAAGAAGTTAAGAAGTGGAATTAACAGAACTAGTTGTTCAACCCTATGTTTTCAAAAATAAACAAATATTGTCTTTGTAATCAAGTTCTATAAAAAGTTCTAGAACCAATACTCAAGAGGTCATTGAGACTTTTCTTCCTCTAATCTACCCTATTCCTTATTTACTCTTTCCCTTGGCAACTAGCAAATACTGCTGCTGTCGTTTCTCCAGCTGCCGGGCAGCTCGTGCGGAAGGGCAGCCTCTTCCCACAGAGCCGTGCAGGTCTCCTAGGACCGGCAATGAAGAGTCCTGGATTAAGGCTTTCAGGAAAAAGAGGAATCTCACATGCTCAGATCGTGTTCTTCCCTTTGGTTCTTCTTTTGTTTTTTTTTTTTAAATAATGGCTTTATTGAGGTATAATTCATGTATCGTAAAATACTCTTTTAAACTGTACTATTCAGTGGCTTTTAATATATCCACAAAGTTGTTCATCCATCACCACTAATACCAGAACATTTTCATCACCCAAAGAAAGAAACCTTGTACCTATCAGCAGTGACTCCTCACGTCCCTCTCTCTCTAGCCCTGGCAATCACTCATCTACTTTCTATCTCTGTAGATTTTTATGTAAATGGAATCATTTCAATGGATATTTTGTATAAATGGAATCACTCAATACATGGTCTTCTGTGTCTGGCTTCTTCCACTTAGCACAATGCTCTTGAGGTTCATCTGCGCTGCAGCGTGTAATTGTATCAGTAGCTGATTCCTCTTTACGGCCGAGTCGTAGCTCAGAGCGTGGATGCGCCACGTTTGCTCGTCCACTCATCCATGGTGGACGTGTGGGTTTTCCCCGTTGCCCTTTGGTTCTTACTGGGAGTTTGTTCCATGGACGTGACTGAGTGGGTGGATCCCCTTCATGGTATAAACAAATTAAAACTTTCCATCCTGACCTCTGGCTGAAATCCAGGAATACTTGATTCTCTTATCCAACACTTATGAAGCACGTCATGTATGTCATTTTTAGGGCTCTTTTTAGGCCCTGGGGATACGGTGATGAACCAGACAAAGCCCCTGCTCTCAGTGATATTTTGCTCTCGTGAAAGAGAACAGGATATGAACAAACCAGGCAAGATGAAAATTCATTTATTCGACCCTCTGTTGAATATTTACCACATGCGGGCACCTCACCAGGCCGGGTGGATACAGACACAAATACAGGAGGAACAGAGCTTATCTTTCTTATGCTCATGTTTCCCCCGGGAAGGCGCAAACACGCAATTATGATAGAATGTGCTGAGGGCTACAATAAATGCCTGAGCTGAAATCTTTGGTAGGAAACAGTAGAGGAATTTTTTTCTTTAAAAAAAAATGAGGCAGAAAAGGCTTTGGAGAGGAAAAGCACTTTGAGCTGAACCCTGAAGAGCAGGCAGAGCCAGGGGGGCCCAGTGGGAGGAAGGAAAGGACAGAGCCCGCATGCTGCAGCACACACCTCACCTCGCAGCCGCCACTCTCAGTCTGGACTTGGGCTTCCTGCCACCTGGCTCCTAGCTTTGCTTTTGTCCCATTCCACCTTTAGCATACAGGCCCCTCCTGCCCACCACCAGATCTTCCAGCTCCTACAGCTTGTCTCCTGCTTGATGTATTTGGGCTTACGATGTGGTCATTGATCGTCTGGTGGATGTCCTTCTCTTGGTCACTGTCCCTTCTGGCCGTGCAGAAGCAAACAGCCTAGGGTGCCCTATGCATGGTCTCAGCCTCACGTGGGTCCTCTGTGGACAAGAAGGCAGCAGGCCCACAGGTCCCGGAGAGGAGGAGACACAAGGTGCCCCAACGTAGCCCTCACATCCAAAGAGGCACATTCCTCTATTTCTCCAGTATTGATTAGGAGAGGCTCACTCTGGAATCAGGTAGCCTCACCTGGCTCCCCCTAGGTGAATCCCAGCTCCACCACTGAATTGGGCAAGTTAGTTAAGCCTCAGTGCTGTCACCTGCAAAATGGAAATAAAATTCTTGGGTGTCTATTCTAAAATGAGATCACATTTGGTAAGCATCCCTCACAAGGCCCAGAATAGTCTAAGCACTTGAGAAATGTTAGCGTTTACTTTCTCTTCATTTTTCATAGCCTTTCAACCCAGCACCAAGAAACTGCAGAGATTACATGAGCCCAAACATAATTGAAAGGCATTTTCTTTTTCTTTTAGAACTCCAAATGCAATCATTATTTATAGGATAATGTTCAGACACTATGGCAGCATTTAATTTTAATTGATCTATGGACATGAATAAATAAGGTCTAACAATAAAAGTGGTTTGAGCTTAACTTGATGTTCTCTACCTGAGCAAACCCTCGAGTCCTGGGGATTCAGAAAAATGGTGCACACAAACACAGGCGGAAGCGACAGCGCTGACCCCGTTTCTCCCACAGCACCTGCAGTCTGCAGAGCACGGCCCACCTACTGCCTGCTGTCCTGAGGAGAGCAGAGAGTCCATTGAAGCCAAATGCCAGGTGTCCTCTAATAGTCTCTTGCCCCAGTTTGGCTCATAATTCCTTTCTGGAACATAGGTACTAAAAATCCATTCACATGCCAAATAGGAGCACTTATTCCCCTCTCTTTGAGACACTCAGTGCTTTCTGTTCCCTGCAGGGCCCCTACGGTGGCCCCAGCATCTTCCATCAACCCTGTGGGCTGAGGCGTTACAGCTGGTAGGTATGTGATCTCTGGAGTCACACTGCCTGGGGCTAATGCCTGGTTCGGCTTCCTCCAGCCATGCAACCTTGTGCAAGGTATCGACCTCTGTGTGCCTCAGTTTCATCGTCTGTAAAATGGAGCAATGTTAGTATATGCCTTGTTATTGTATTCCTTGACAGGTGACAGCAGGTTTGAATTAGAAACGATACGTAAGGACAGGGCTCAAGTGTTAGCGTTTACTCTTCCTTCACCATATTCCACCGGGAGCTAGAACGGGCATTCTGAGAACACAGCAGACTCTCGATGGAATATTCACTGACTCTTTTTCCCATGATGCTGAAGGGTCTAGGGAGGTGTCTGCAGCAGTATTTTCATGTATTTTCTAGGAATATCTCAAGAGGAACAATGGAAAAAGAAGTAAACTCTTAGGAAGAAAAAAAGCAAAACAAGCCTGAGTTCAACTATATTCCATTCTTTAAGAATGTCAGGTTCGAAGCTTCTATGCAGTATTGGGGGGGAGGCACTAAGAACCATTCAAATGATTTGTCTTATTTTATTTTGAGTCAACCTGAAGTGAAAAATATTTCTACACAAAGCACAGTAATTTATGCAGCAACCACTATATAATGAACAGGTTCAATAACAGATAATTATATGCAAAGTACTTAAATGCTAACTATGTACTTTTAAAGTGTTGCAAAAGTACGTTCATAATTAAATTATAATTACAAGTAAAAATCGAGACAATGATTATTCCCTGAGAAATTTGCACATTTTTATTTCCAGGGTTGTGTGCGGCTTCTCTCACACTCTGATTCATTTCTTTTGTTGGTAGCTCCACTCTGATCTGACTCGTCTCGCATGATGGATTTTAAATTTAAAATTAACTAAAATTATCTTTCACATTACTAATTATCATTTACAATGATTTCAATAGAATACCCAGGTTGCCATTAAAAAGTAGTTTGTGAGCATATAAGTTTGAAATTGTGGAAGATTTATAGTGGGGATAAGAGGAACATTGGCTGATCATCTAATAGAAATTAAGCTATTGGCAGAAATTACCAACATTTTAAAACAAGTTATGAATTACTTATAGGGAGGCATATACATGACTGTGAATGTGGTAAAGCTACAAAACTTTACAAAACTCTGTATCACTCATAACTCATCCAGTTGCAAGTGAAAGAAGCACATCTGAATGGTGTAAAAGAAAGAAATTTATTGGTTCATAAAGCCAATAACAAGTTCCGGAGTAACTAACTTCAGGTCTGGCTGGATCCAGAGTCTGAAATAATGTCATCAGGGTTTAACTTCTTGCTTTCCAACCCCCCCATCCTGCTTTTTTCTATGGTCACTTGTTTCTCAGATGTGCACTCCTCACCTGCCAGACACAGGTGGAAAAACAGCTGCCAGACGCACCAGACTCATGTCCTCAAAGCCAAGGAAGCCCAGTGGAAAATGAGTACTTTTATCCCCAAGAGCTTCAGCAAAAGTCTCAGGTTTAAGTCTCATTGGTTCAAAGAGAGTTAGTTGCCTTCCCTGAGCCAATCCTGTGCTCTGATAGGCCAGGAGTTGGTAACTCGGGTAGTCCTGTCCTCTGATTGGCCAGGAGTTGCAAGCTCTCACCTGGAGCTAGGGTAGAGTCATCCACTAATGTATAGGGATTGAGATTCCAAAGAAAACTTGAGCTGGTGCTTCCAGAAGAAATAGGAAGAGATGACTGGATGCCAAAGCTCTCTCTCTGGAAGAATTCTCAACTAACCAGACTTTGTCCCCTTTCCTTGCTCCTTCTTCCTTGTATCTTAATAAAAGAACTTCCGTCTCTGCTTAGCTATTCCTTACACTAGAATGAGTCCTCTTGTCCTTTGGTTAAATCTATGCATTTCAACAAACATATGCTTTAAAAACTGGGCTAGAGAAATTTTTATTTAATGTAGATCTGATCTCTGTCACTATCTCTAACCCTAACTTACTGCTACGATAATATTCAAAATTTCACAAAATAGAGGAAATAATATAGTGAACCTCCATAAATTTATCATCCAGCTTCAAAATTTATAACCGTTTGTCAAATCTATTTTATCTGTGACCTCCATCCTCTGCACTTTTTTTGCCAGAGAATTTTATAGCAAATCCCCAATGCCATGTTATTTCTGTCACAATATTTCAATATGAATCTCTAATAAGGACGTTATAAAAGCATAACCACTATGTCATTTTTACACCTATCAATATTAATAATGTCTTAATATCATTATGCATGCCTATCTGTATTTCTTTTTGACTGACTCAAAGCTGCTTTTCCGCAATAGGTTTGTTTGAATAACAAAGGTCTACACATTGCATTTAGTTGCTGTGATGTTTTAGACTCTTTTATTCTATACCAATTTCTCACTACTTTCCAATTTGGGCTGCTTCATTGCTTTCGCAGACAACCAGACCAAGTCATTTATCCTACAAGTGTCCCACATTCTGGATTTGGCTGGTTGCTCCCATGTGGTGAGGTTTATCCTGTTCTTCCCTCCCTCTTATTTCCTGAAGCCTGGCAGTTTGATCTAGGGGCTTGATTAGATTCAAGATCAGTTATTTTGTTTGTTTGTTTGTTTGTCCGTTCCTGCCTCCATTTAAATACCCTCCCACTGCTGTCTTATGGTTAACACAAACCCCTCTTCCCTGTGGTCTGCCTTCTTCCCACTAACCTTTGATCTCATCTTCTACCTCTCCAGATACCTCTGACATCTTTAATTACTTCTCTCTCACTAGCTCCTGACCAGCTCAGATACTTTTTCCCTGCTGAGAAGGGTCTTCTCTTCTCTTCTGGCCCAGCTGCCTCCACACCTGGGTGGGGAAACCACCTCCGTCCTTCTCCTGACCAGGTCAAATCTTCCCACTAAATGCTCACATAGCATCACCCCATTCTCCTCTGCAACCTTATCATGCTGCCATTTTCCATCTACTTGTGTGATTTTTTTAAACAGTATCTGTCCTCCCCAGGAGATTATAAGCTACATGAAAAAAAAAAAAACAGCATTTGACACATAAATGTTTGTTGAAAGTAGAAACGCATTGAAAAAAATACACAAAAATAACATGCACGTCTTTCCCAGTTCAGTCTAATCTCCTTCCATGGGCCTCACCAATGTGTTCTGTTATTGATAGTGAAACAGCTCTCAGTTATTTTTGCTAGTTTGATGCCGTGTACCCTGATAGCTTATTTTTTACCCTATTGGTAAGCCTTACAATTATACTACAAAGTAGTATATGCCCTATTTTATAGATAAAGCAACAAAAGCTCAGAAAGGTTAAATAACTCACCAAGCCAGACTTTTGCTGAGCCATGGTTATCCTCCTTCTTTTTAGCAATCGTGTAAGACAGTGTTTTGATCCTTTTGTCAAGTTTAGCCTCATTCTGTGTTCTCGGTTCTTGGTGCGTTCATGGTCAAAGAATGACCAGAAACACTGAAGTTAAGACAAGAGTGAGGTGAAATCTATTGAGGGGGAGCAAGTTAGGATTATAGAGCAAGAGCAAGAGCAAGACACGGGTTTACATAATGAGATGCATACATCACAGATGATGACTGGACCCCTTGTTGCAGCAGAAAAAGAGAGCTTGGTTATTGTCTATGTCTTGTTTTATGGTACCCGGATAGGGACCTCCCCATGGTTCAAACGTCACCATGGAACCACTTTGATTGGACAGTTGGGAGCTGCATGACCTGAGTCTTACTGTGCATGTTGGTTCTAGGTCACTTTCCAGACTTTAAGGTACCTACGTTGCTTGCCCCGTAGGCTAGAAAGTCCTCTGCATTCTTTTGCAGCTGGCACGCCAAGCTCTGATTGGCAGCTGCATAGGGTGTTCCCTCCTACCCCAGGTATGGCAGTTGCTCAAGAAAGGATAAAGGTGAGGCAGGACCAAGATGGGGGCTTGGGGCCCACTCTTGTCTTTCTTCCCAGGTGGGGCAATTGTACCAAGGCAACAGCACCCACTTTTGTCCCTAGGAGACCTGGAACCCCTCGCTATCTACCTAACACTTTCAGACATAGGTTGACCAACCATCCCACTTTGCCCGTGACTGACATGGTTCCTGGGACATGGCGCTGTCAGTGCTACAATCAGGAAAGACCTGGGCAAACTAGACAAGTTGGTCACGCTTTTTGTTGACAGGTGAGGCTCAAGGTCACTTGGTTAATTAATGATGGTCCTAAGGTCCTATCCCATGTCTCTCAATTCCAAAAGCCCACAGCCTCTACCATGTCACATCCTGATAGCTAATTGTTAGTTTGTAATTATAAAAATGGGAACTTCAAAACTTAAACTCCTGACCACCACTCTAATTCACTTTTTTGTTCCAAAGAGAAGAACTACAACTAGAAAAAAATTTCCCAATTTTTCACTCTTGAATCAAAAGGATTTCAACTACCTTTTCATCAGGAGGATTATATTCTTATGTGTGATTCCGAACCCCTCTTCTTTGTGGCCAATAGCATCACATTCTGCCTTATTCTCAGAAGATACCAAATATTGAAAACATAAATTTGTCACAACAAATTATCAAACTCAAACGTAATTAAGCAAAAGCATGGTACCCAGTCATCTTCAACTGCTTCCTCTGCATCTTGATGTGATATAAAATGACTTTCGAGCAAATTTATTTGTGACAATTAACTAATCTGTTCATTTGTTTTCAGTTTTATCTCAACCATAATGCACCCACTACATGCCTTAGCACAGATAGCAACAGTAGTATTAATGAGAAGATAACTCCTGCAATTTGGGGAAGATTGTACAAACAAGTTGGAATGCAGGCTAAATCTCTGCTAATGTTCAAACACACTTCATCAGACTTATCAAAACAGCAAATCAAGCCACCACTTAAAAAATAGTTCAGATCAAACGGCCTTACTCATTGGAATATTCATTCACTTTGAAGAAGAACACTCAGTGAAATGGCTTTTAATCACTTTGAGGACACTCTAACCTCAGGGGGTTCTGGGCAAGTGATGGCTTTATTATGCTTCCGTGAGATCACTGAGCTTCCCAATTGAATTTGAAATCCATTTATCGCAGGAGGCCTGTCTAAAGATCAAATGCCAGGTAATGTCCTCCACCAAGAACAATTAGCACACTTGGCTTTTCCTTACCTCTTTTATCAAGGAGAACCATTGGTTTGCATTAAGGAATATGTTCAGTCTTTATTAAAATCATCTGGGCACCTCAGGGAAGAAAATTCTATGTGCTTAGACTTTCATAAAAATGAATGACCTGCACAGGAGTGAGTGACCCGACAAGGAACCAGACCCAATCAACATTTTCATGAGCAGATATATTCAATAGGCTTAATTTAAAGAATAATTACAGTGATTATAACAAAATTAATTTGCACTTATTAAACATTTAAGTTAATAAAATAGAAAAAAATAAGGCTATACGCCAGACACTGAACTAAGCAGTTTATCTGCATGATTTTACTCAATCCTCAAATCAAAAGAAGAGATAACTACTATCATTATCCTCATTTAATAAGCTAGCCCCGGGTCAGCAAACCACAGCCCTCAATCCAAATCCAGCCTACTTGTTTGTTTGTTTGTTTTTTAAAATAAAGCTTTATTGTAACACAGCCTGACATGCACTTTTATAGACAACAGTCTGTGACTGCCTTCCCAGTATAAATGCCAGAGTCGAATAGTTGAGGTAGATACTGGCCCACAAGGACTAAAATATTTATTACCTGGCACTTTACAGAAAAGTTTGCCAACCCCGAGACTAGACCTATGAGACTCAGAAGAGAAGACATTAATTTATAATTACAAATTAGTTTCAGTTCTATAAAGGGAATAAAAAGAGACACTATGAGAATTGATTAAGACATCAGTAATTGGGCCGGGCGCGGTGGCTCACGCCTGTAATCCTAGCACTCTGGGAGGCCGAGGCGGGTGGATCACTCGAGGTCAGGAGTTCGAGACCAGCCTGAGCAAGAGTGAGACCCCGTCTCTACTAAAAATAGAAAGAAATTATATGGACAACTAAAATATATATATACAAAAAATTAGCCGGGCATGGTGGCGCATGCCTGTAGTCCCAGCTACTCAGGAGGCTGAGGCAGGAGGATCGCTTGAGCCCAGGAGTTTGAGGTTGCTGTGAGCTAGGCTGAAGCCACGGCACTCACTCTAGCCCGGGCAACAGAGTGAGACTCTGTCTCAAAAAAAAAAAAAAAAAAAAGACATCAGTAATATTGTTTGCATAATACAGAGATTTGTGTTTTTAAGGCCGAGGGCAGCCCCCAGAAGGGAGACTTTAGACTTTCAAAAGAAGTTTCTTCTACTTTTCTCTCCCCATTGCATCCGGGAAGCTGCATCCACACCAGTTAATCTGAGCACCCTGGCGCCTTTCCTACCTTCTTGCCATGCTTTCTTCTTATCAACTCTGGGGCCATGATTTGGTGATTTGCTCGATTCTTATTCCTTCACTTGGCTTCTCCAATTCGGCATCTTTTCTGCTATTGACTCAGTATCCCATCTCAGCAGGACCCTGACTCCAGTTTCAGTCTATGCCCCAGGGTTTGGCCACCAGCCTAAAAACACTCTCTTTCCTAACCTTGGCCTGCTCTTGGCTCCTCTCTCTCTATCTTGGTGCTGGCACCTCGGATGGTTGCCACCACCCATATGGGTCGACACCAAACATCAATTACATGGATGCATTTTTTAAGTGTATTTTTTTAAAAAAGAAGTTTACATTTCATTAAGTAATGCATGAATTTATTCTACTTGTAAAAGTTCAAACATTGCAGATGAGGCTAAAAGACTTTAACCTCCATTCCTTGACCATCCCTCAACAACAAGTCAGCAAGAACACCCAACAGTTGGCAAAAATAAAAAAATTAAAGTTCGAAAAACAAAGTGTTGGTGAGACTGCGGGCATGCAGGTTCTCTTACGGACTCCTCCTAAGAAGGAGGGCATTTTGATGGTATCTATTAAAGTTAAAACTTTGCAGATTTTATATTCCAGCAAAACCACGACTTGATATTTGCCCTGGAGCAATCATCAAATGTGAGGACAAACAGGCACACTCACAGATGCACAGCGTGCAGTGGTTGTGATAGTAAAAATAAACAACTTCTATACAATTTTAATATGTGGCAGTATTCACAGCATTTGCAACACATAACCACAGATACATAAGCCATATCACTATAGATTATTATTTTCCAAGTTCTTCCTTTACCTTCATTCTTTTCACCAAATCATTCCTACTCAACAGTAGGATGAATGTATTAAGTGAGCTGGGAGGAAGATTTATAGGATTTCTTTTCTCTTCCCTTTATCCCAAGTAGTAATGAGCAGATAAGAAACAGAAAATAGGATGCCAAGAGTGTGAGTTTTTCAGAAAACTAATATGAGATATTAGTAGATCTGAAATCAAGGAAACGACTCTCGGCAAAGATGAAATGAGACTACAGGGTCAGAACAGCTTTGGGACATCATAGGTAACCCATAAAAATGTACCACATCTGGATTTAATTTTATTTTTCTAACATCCACATTGTTTTATCCTTGCTTTGATTATGGAAGCTCCACACAGATATCATCTTCTTAATTAGCTGTAAAACTTACTTTTATTCCTGGCTTTAGCTACAAAGGGCAGGACGTGAGTGGGGTCCGCGTTCATATAAAAGGTATGTGACCTACATGCCAGCTCATTTCTAGTGAGGTCACCAGTGAACTTTTGATTCCAACCTTCCTGCTGTTTTGCTTTTGTTTTTTAAAACATTCAAAATGACTCAGTGTGTCCTAGGATAAGCAGGGAAGGGCTGTCCTCCCTGGGGTGACCAGTGAGACATGGAACTGGAGCTCAGGAGAAGGAGTGTCGGGTAGGTTTCGGCACTACCTGACCCGGCATGTGTGCCTGAGGGCACAAGTGAGTCTCTTTGCACAGGTTGCTGGGGGGCCTCATATACGCAGCGATGCCTTCCCCAGCTGACCATGCCGTCGTCAAGGCAACCACATCAATTTCATCCAATCGAGATGCTTGAACACCATGGCCCTTCTATGTGGACTCAACCACTACACAAGGGAAATGGGACGTAGCTAAGAGACAAAGAGCCCAGCCATGTATGGTAACCTTGAAACTCAACGCTTGCCCATGATTCAAGCCATCCTGTTCCAGACACACTGTAACTGTACAGACATTATACTCTTGTTACCATTCAACCTTCCTTCTTCGGCCTTCCACTTCTAGCTCTCAAAACCATTGGGGCAGGGGACTACACACTCCTCTCTTGCCCAAACTTCTCCACCTCTTGGTTTTCTCATAAAGTACAAATTATTGGTCCCATAAATCATTTCTTTACAAAGGCCCTCCTAATTTCTCCACTCTACATCTTGAACTAAAAATAAGTCTCTTGTTTTCAGCCACTGATATATTAGGAAAGGAGAAAATCATTGGGTTCAAATCATTCTCAAATAAAAAGCCAATTTCTACCTTTTAATTTTAATACCAGTTGAACAAATTATAGGAATTCCAAAAAGTCAGAAAACATTGTCTAGAAAATTGACAGAGGAGAAAGCTGTATCTCTAGGCATCAGGAAATTAGTTTTGTTATTGAGAATGCCAAACAGAAGTCCAAATTCTGAAGGATTCACAGCCATAAAATACTAGGAATTCTAGTTTTCAGGAATAAACACCACACATGGAATAACTAGGTGCTGGTTCCAGTGACTAATGGGGTGGTTCTGGGTTTCTGAACATTTCCAGAATAATAGTCACTGGCACCCACATGGGCATTTGCTATAAAGTGGAATCATATCACATATTCACGTATGTGAATCCAACGTAGCTAATCTGAGAGCTTTACAGCCAAGTACTATCTCCTACCCCAAGGCCTGCCAGAATCTCTTGGTTTCTTTCACACACACACACACACACACACACACCTGTATTAAGGTTATGAAGGCCCAGCATTTAAAAGAATGAAAATAAATCCTGAAGGCAAGAATACTTCAGAATTCCCTGTGTATCTCCTCCTGTATCATAGAAAACTGCCCATAAAAACCTTGACACTCTACTTGAAACTATTAAGGAGACTTGCAAAGTTAATTCTGATGCCGCAGGATTTTTCCATTCATGCTTGCTGGCAGAACCTAGCCCTGTGCAAGGGGAAACCTCACCACACCTGTCCTAGAATGTCCCCACTATGCTCCCTGAATCAGTTGCCCATGAGACTGTAGAGGCAGTGATAGCAGGGTGTCACTATGTCCCCAACAGCCACCACAGTGCCTGGTGCTCAATAAATGCTTATTCAGTGAAAGAATGAATACAGTAGGAACCCAAATGAATGATTTGGCTCAAGAACTAAGATGCAAAAATACCATGGATTAACTGAATGCCCATAAGTAAGTCAAGAGCTGAATAAACTAAGACATGTTCATACTTAGAAGGCTCAGTGGCTGTTTAAAGAAATGGGAGGTTTATAATAGGTCTATATAACAATAGACCTGGAGGAGTAATACCTGAGATATACATATGCTTTATGACTTCTCCAAGATCTATTACTGAGCGAAAGAAACAAGTTTCAGGACAACATAAATGGCATGATATCATGTATATAAACAAAAATTTTTAATCTCTATAATTTCTATGGATATTCATATCCATAGACATCATATGATGTCTCAAATTGTATTTATAATAGAAGTTACCTCTAAGGAGAGGAAGAGTGGGTCAAAAGAGATTTTAACCTTATGTATCATGTTTTATTTGTCATATGTGGAATGCATATCTTTCTTATGCAATTAAAATTGCTTTTTAAAGAGCATTGAATAGGTAATGATCACATAGGCCTATCTTGCTCAGCTCATTATCAGTAGCCTTCCTATCAATAAGCAAACACAGTGCTGCCCCATAAAAAGCCCCTGTCTCTACACTCAGCCTTCTAGGAATCCCCTCATGGTCACTCACTCTTCCCAAGCCACCTTCTCTGTTCTGGTGTCTCTCACTCCCATCACACAGGCTCATGCCAGCTTCCACCCCTCTATCTCCCTGCCCACCCTGTGCCCAGTTCCAGGATCCCAGAACCCAGCCCTGATATAGCTCCTAGATGCTCCTAATCCAAGGACTGTGTGATTCTAACAACATGATCAACAATGGTGAGTTCAAAATGTGAGCAATTCACTAAAATATAAGAAATAACTCAATTTAGTGACTAATTTTTAGATATTTGAAGGCAGAATCCAGTCTTGTGAAAGCAGCCAAATCCATGAGTTTATAATGTTCCTAAAATAAAACTATAATGATAATGATAATAATCCTAGCTACAAGTCTTTCAGAAATTACTACAGTTGATTCTTATTATTCACGGTAGTTATGCTTTAATAGAGTTGCCATGAACACTGAATTAGCAAATACTGAACCATTATTCCTAGAGGAAATACAGAGTTAGGTTCCTGAGAGCCTCTGGTCACAATATATCCATTAGCCAATCAATATATAACCTTGTTTCATATGTGTTTTTATTTGAAGATACCTAATTTAATATATATCATTGCTTCACTAACGTTGAACTCATGACCAACAGCACTATAACTCATGCATGGAAAAAGTCCATCTAACATATATATTTTCATGAGCACAGCACAGCTTTCTTGCACTTAGGAACACTAGACAGAATTTTAGGGCTGTGCTTGGAGGATATTTTAATTAAAACCACCACAAAAAGCACAAATATGCAAAAAAAAAAAAAAACCACATGACACTAAATAGACTGAAATATACACTTGTTTACAGTATGAGCTAAAACAAGAAGGCAGGTCGTTGCCTTGTTTGACCTCAGCTGGGAATGTACAGGTCACGCAATTCAACTTTCACCACTCTCTGAATGCCTGTGAATGACCATGAAAGTGTTGCTAGTGTTGACTTTGGGGTTACCAATAAGTTTTAGCAAGTGGGCAAATTTGCAAATACAGACTCCACAAATAACAAGGATCAGTTGTATACACTCAATACCTGACCACATTCTTGACTTTTTTTTTAGTGCTTATATCAGCCTTTTGGAGTAGACACTATTATTTCCAATTCACAAAAGAAGGTAAAAGCTTAAATAGGTTGTATGTGACAAATGTCACAGAGCTGGGAAACAGTGAAACTCGGAGTCACACCTGGGCCTGTGTGACTCTGGAGCCAAAGCCCTGAACTCCTGGTTTGCCACCTCTCTGGCTGACTCTAGTCTAAATGTAGGTAGCCCTCGTCTGCTCATCACAATATGACCACATAGTCAAAATCAAGCAAAACCATCACATTGACCATTATCAGAGTATAGACTCTTTATCATCAAACCATTCTTTGATTTTGAAAACTGCCAACCTTGGTGGAGTGGGAACAACCCTCGTTACCTGGGACCAAACCTAGACAACAGCACATTTTTCTTAAATAGAAGTTAAGGAGAAGTTACAACTTCATCTCACTCCAGACCTGGGATGTCCTTCATGCCCTGAAGGCCTCTTTAAGCAGAGTTTCAGAGGGATCTTATTAAAGGTGTGTGTTTGTGGCCATAACATGTTCCCATCACATTCCCATTGGTGTCCTCTCGTGTCTTGAGATTCCAGGTGGTTCTTGTCATTCACAGAAAGGGCTTCTCAAACGACATACACAATTTGAGGAGGGAAGGAAGATGCAAGTCATATTTGCTGAGATTTTCTGAATAGTTAATACTGGCCTTATTTACATTCTGAACCCCCCTAAACTTGGTGTTTATAATTTGGATCCTTTTTGCTGGGATCATGTGCCTTAGTTTACTTTTAATATTTTCTATCCTTTTTCAGTATTAACCATTTATATGTGACCCATATAAAGACAAGCAACTATTTGTTTTACAAATAGGTATTGATCACCCAATATGTGCAAGACACTGGGCTTACTGTTGTGAAGAGCTCATGTTAAAAAATACAGACTCCTTGATTGCACTCAAGCAAGAAAGATCATGTTGAATGTCTACATATTCGCACATGTCTTGATAACAAGTTCTTATAGAGTGAAAGAAGCCACGTACTTGGGCGGCAGGTGGGGGGAGGGACTTCTGTTGGAGGTCGTCTCTTCAGGATAAGCATCCCGGCTCAGAAGGCAAAAAGCATGGGTCCTAACCCCAGCTCAGCCGCTCACTAGCTCTGTGATCTCATATGAAATACTCTTCTTTGATCGTCAGTTTCCTGGCTATGTAGTAGGAGTTGATGAACTCTACTTCACTGCATTGTTTTGAGTTAAATAAGCCAAGTATAGAAAATTCTATCATCATCACTATTGTACATGAAAACAGGTAATATTAACACAGGGATAGGATTTTATGTATAAAAATGACAGGGGATATACTTCTGGGGATAGAAGTACCAAAATCTACTAAGTAATTTTCTAGGTATTTTCATGCATATGTCACTTAACACTTACAAAGCCCTCTGAGGTCATTTCTATTAGCATTCACATTTCATAGGTAAGAAAACTGATTTGCAAGGAGGTTAACTAGCATGGCTGAGGTCACAGGATCAGAAACTGACAAAGCAGGCTTTAAAATCCATGCAACATTGCCCAGAGCCTTCACTCTAAACTATCACCCTTTCACGCCATCCCAGCCCTAGGAAGGAACATAAGCTAAGGCAAAAAAAAAAAACCCAGAAGGGGTGCTCCGGGCAGCAATTGGATGCTCAAAGGCAGCATGTTGAGCCATACTGGAGGAGATGGTTTGAAAGCTAGTTTGAGGACAGCACAAAAATTAAACTAAGGTGTTTGGATGCTGTTTATTAGCAAGGTGGAGCTGCCGAAGGCTTACGAGTCAGGTGGCGTTATAAGTTCTGTGCTTCAGGAAGATTAATCTGGTACAATGGATCAGAGAGGAGAGAAAGAAAGAGACCATTTCGAATTTCTCTATTAAAATAGTTCAAGCATGACGTGATAAGGGCTTAAACTTGCTAGTAGAAAAGAAGAAAGTATGAGTTTGAGATTGCTTAAAAAGAACACCTTTCTTTTCTCATTTTGTCGGTTCAGTCTTTATGTGACAAGTCTGTATTTTCCCTTCAACGGTGAACAAAGCTCTTCCCATCCCTCTTTTGGAATTTGCTCCATTTTAAATACTGTCCACTGTGTTCAGACTTAGTTGTGTTTAGCATTAAGCTGCAGTGCAGTCATATATTATGATGCCTAAAAAACACTCTCAACAGCTCCAGAGCAGAAGTAAGTTGGTGATTCAGAGCAGGGAGCATTAAGGTTAATTACCTAATAACTTACTACAGTGAATGCATCTGTAGACATTTTGATTTTCACTAATTGTGGTGTTGAACAAAGTAAACAACACTTTGTTCATATTCCAGCTGCGAAGAATACGTGAAGGGGAACCTTTTCTGTGATTTATAAGCCCGTTGCTTTACCCTTGAGCACAAGGCCACTTGACAGGAAGTTGGAAAGACCAATGGTTTTACAGACTCCTGGATTGGTTTAGTAAAGATTTCCCTTAATATGACTGCAAGTCGACCAGGCTTTGCTGTATCGCTGAGTGTGCCATTCAGAGAAAAAACAGGCATGAGCAATCCTAACCAGTCGGATGAGTCCTGGAGCTCTAGCTGTTGACATGTACCAACCACCCTCTGCGTCTGGGGGAGGCTGGGGAGCAGGGGTAGTATGGGAATGCTAGAACACGGTCAGAGTTACAGGGAAATGGTTAAGAGTACAGCAAATCCAGACTCAAAGCCCAGCTCCTCCAACTACTAGCCAGATGTCCTTGAGCAAGCAAGTTAACCACTCAAAACACCCACTTCCTCATCTAACCAGGAATAATGCTACTGCTTTGCAGAATTAGCATGCGAACTAAATCTGATACTTCATTTACATGGGGCATCTGAGATTTTGGCCCACCCAGATGTCATTCCCACTTCCCCTGATTTTCCCTTACAGAATTGCCCTTTCTTTTCTCAGGTCAGTGACTTGGAGGGGGACTTATGCTCCATCTCTGGCTTCAAGCACGGATATTTAACCCGGGCTTGGCTAATCAAAGCAACTCATTCCCTGGCCCCAAGGATCAGTGTAAGGATGGACACAAGGTAGGCCAATCAGGCTAAATGGGGCCCAACTCAAGTTATTTTATGTTATCTTTTGAAGAAAGAGGGGTGTTCAGTTTAGGTTACTAAAACAATAGGATGTCAGCTCAGAGCAGATGACAGCAACATCACCCCAGAAGGAGAGAACCTGATTAAGAAGGAGCCCAAGCAGAAGAACATAGACCAAAAACCGAAAAGAAGTAAGGTTAGGTCCTTATGATACCATTCAGATTCCTGAATGCAGCCATGCCTGAAGCCAGGGGTACCGAAACTCTTTGTTTTATCAGCCAATAAGGTATGTTTTGTTCTTGTGACAGTTTAGGTATGGCTTTTGGAACCTGCAACCAAAAGAGTTCTAATGCTTTAAGAAAAGCTTTAGCGTAGTTTATGATGCATTAGAAGGCACTTAATAAACATGATTTGTTATTGTTGTTAAAGACTTCCAATCCCTATCCCTATTGTCAAGCTATGTTTGTTTCCCAAATTACTGTAGGTTCTTAGAAAGGAGATCCATTTCCTGATGTGGTTCAAAATAAAGCAAATGTTCCTGATTTATGAATAGATTATCCCAGAGATGTGTAAAGCAGTAGTAATTCTGAGAGGAAGAAAGAGAGAAAAAGAAACAAAAGACTCTGGTCTTTTGAGCAGATGCCTGGAAATCTGGAAGACATTCCGTCAAGGCTGTGAGCTTACCCATCACTGGTGCAGAATTTAATCTCCATGAGTAAAAGCACTTTGTTCATTCACCTCATGACAGCACAAAGCTTTGCATAGATGCCGCTTCTTACCTTGCAAAGCACATTCACATTGTTGGACGCCTGCAATAACCTATGAGTCGTGTTGCCTTTTGACCTAGGTATTGTGCACAGCCCTGCTTTTCCGAGGAGGAAGCAGACACCATAAGAGATTAAGTGACATAACAAAGTCTCATGCCCCTTGGTGAAAGAGCAGGAATCTGAAACCAGAATCCAGGCGGCTTGACTTCCGAGTCCCTCCTTCTGCGTAATGTGGGTGGTCATCACAGGACCACGCGTGGAGGCAACATGGTGTAGTGAGTGGGTCAACCCCAGTCACATGGCTTCAAGCAGTGCCAGACCATTGCTCACTATTTCTCCTTGAGATGACTATGTAACCTTCTGGAACTTCTGGTTCCTCATCTCTGATGCCAGTGTGACAACAGGCCCCACCTCACAACTTACTGAAGGACTAAACGGGAGGATAGACACAAGCACGCCTGGCACTGAGTCACTAAGCCCAGCACAAAGGAAGAGTCTGGCGAATGCTTAAGACTGAATCTGTGGGCATGAATCAAACTCTTCTGAGATAAAATATTGACTGGGAAGTCTTTTTGGGAAGCTCACACAGAGCCTATTTGTACTAGCAAAAGATCAGGGACAATCTAAAGATCCTCCCGTGGGGAAAAGGCCAAGTAAAGCACATTTCCACATATAGAATGTGACTTAGCAATTTAAAAAGAATAAAGTTATGCAACTCGATATGCCCTGACACAGCAAGATCTATAAGACATATTTCTGAGCAGGAAAAAAAGTGACAATGATATGCATAAAAGAATGAATTAATATATATATTTCCATAGAATAGGCATGTCTCTTTTTAAAGAATACATGCAAATGTGCTTTAAAAAAAAAAAAAAAGCCCCGTGGGGGCACACACAAAACCCATGGTGTAAGTATGAATGAATGCAGGAGTGAAAAAAGAAGTCAGCCATATCTGCTATGTTTTAATTTTTAACAATAGAATTTTGGTCATGAATTACTTGTGCAATTAAAAATTAACAATAAGGAAACATTCAAGGCAGTTGCAAGTAACCTCAGACTGCTTCAAGCTAAAAGTAACCTGCTTGTTCTACACAGTGCTAAAATAAACAGGAATAAATAGAGGAAAAAAAAAAAAAGACACATTCAACCACTTTCCAAGGTATAAAACAGAGGGGTGAGAAACAAGCTAATTGACTGAATTTTTTTACTGATTATTTTAATTTTTTCTTTTTACTTTTAACTGGATGTGTCCCATATACACGGTGTAATTATCTTCCCTCAAAATATCATCACTCAGTTGAATGATCTTGCCACATGAAAAGCAGGTTTGGCACAATCGTTGCATATTGTTGGGAAATTATCATCAACTGTCTTTTCTCTTTAAAAAAAATTTCACAATGACACTGATGAGTTCTGTTGTTTCTCATCTAATACCTTAACCCAGTTTAAATCCATAGTCTGCAGAAAATCCTTGAAATGTGACCTTGGTGGTGGAAATATCCCATAGGAGACAGAACACTGCATTTAAAATGTGGCTCTTCTGGACTCACACCATAGGGACAATTGCACATGCCCTTGGAGGACCCCCTCGTGCTCTTAGCTGTCTCTGCCCCCTAATCCCTGCTGTGCACGACACGAGGCCTCACCTCTCATAAACTCTGTTTTCAGAGCCCTAAATGACATGGATCAGGTTATATTCACATTAGCAGCTTGAAACCCACATGGAAATTCTGTCTCCTTTGCTGACTTTGCCCATTTTAACAGCTTTAGATACATGTCTTTTAGCTACACAAATTTATATTTTTAGTTTACATCTCTTTTTTTGAGCCTGGATTCATATAACCACTGCCCCTGCAACATCTTTACTTTGATGACTCATATGCATCTCAAACTGTTAACGTGGCCAAAATAAAACCTATGATTTTGCTCTCCCAAATCTCTTTCCTCCAGTTTTCCCACGTCTTAGTAAATGACACCAACATCAAAAAGGTGGCAATGTGGGAGTCATTCCTGGATCCTTCTTGTCCCCGACCCATTCCCCATATATACAGGTCCTATTGGTTTGACCTTCAGAAATTTTCTCAAATCCACTCACTTTTCTTCCTCTGCACTGTCCCAGCCTGACGTGAGCCTCTCACCTGGTCCATGGCAGCACCTGCCTCTCCAGTCTTCCTGCATCATCCTTGATCCCTGTTTTTCTTTTTTACAAGATGACTCTCCTGATTTCATCCTTCAGTGGCTTTCCACCACACTTAAATTAACACCCCAGCTCCTCCCTGGGGGCTGCGAGCCACACAGGACCAGAGCCCGCCTGACGCCCAGACCTCACCTTACGTCCCCCTCATCAGCACATTTCAAACACTCGGACCTTCTGTCACATCCTAGGAAACACCCTCGTTGCTACCACATTTCCTTCCCCCGGACTTTTGCATTCCTGTCTTTTTTCATCCATCAGGTCTTGGCTTCAATATCACCTCCTTGTAGAGCCTTCCTTGACCACACTCTCTTAACTAGGCCCTGCCTGTTAAAGCAACTGCTTCTATCCTTCACAGCACAAATCACAAACTACGGTTACACCGGCTTGTTTCCCTTCCCCTCCATCAGAGCAAGAATCTTCCCTCTCTTGTTTGTGGTTATAGATCCAGTGCCAACCTCAATGCCTGAGGCATAGTTGAGACATAGAAAATTATTTGTAGAGTGAATGAATCAGAAACATATTTATTGAGTTCTGTGCTGTGCGTTTGGTACTTTGATGGGGGGTGGGGAACAATTTGTAAAAGATGTAGAATTAAATGCTATGATCTTTGTCCTTAAAGAATTTGTATTCTATTTGAAGAGATAAAAATCTACACAGCGAAACATGAAACTAACAACATAAGCTAGTATGTTTATAACGCTAACCCAATGTAAGCGTTAAACTGTATGCCTTTGGTCATGGTGGGTTGACCAGAAGAACTTCCAGTGGGGTAGGCCGAACAAATGGTTTACTTATGAATAAAAGGAGCAAAGTTACAGAAGTTGAGGAAGTGCCAAATGATGAGTTCTGGAATATTCAGAAACAGCTTCGTGGAGGAGGTTGGATGTATACCAGTCTAAGACAGGTCGTAATTAGTTAAAACTACTCAAAAACACCTAGAGCTATGGATTTTAGGGTCTTGGAGTAATGCAAAAAACAAAGAGCCCATTTGCTTGCCAAACAGCAAGATTTTATTATCTCTCCAGTGTGCCCGTACCAAGGAGAACCGGCAATTTCCCAGGTCGGCTCAGAATTGCAATGAGCCGTAATCACAAAAGTCTCCGTAGTTCCCAACCTCCCAAGTCCACGCCTACGTGTCCTTCTCCTTCCCAACATAGTCCCTGACTCACTTGTATCTTCTTGAGGCTGAAGAGAGGGAGAGAAATTTTTTCCTAAGAGACAGGCTGCTGCTACCATCTCTACCCTTTGTCCAAAGGGTTTCTCCTCTCCCATCTTGTCCTAGCCAGCTCAAGTCAGTTTGGAATCATTAGCATCTTTCCATAAGCAGTGACAAATCAGGACTTTGCAAGACAGCTGGTGTCCCACACCAAACCTCAGAAATCTCACCAGCTAGAGGCAAACAGATGTTCCTCGCCTTTTCCACCTTGTTTACCAAGGACTGTAACTGGTCCAAGGCCTTAGGCATGCTTGCTAAACAGATGCATTCTCATGCAAATCAACTGGAAAGGAACGGAGAAAAATAAACAAATGCTAAATACAAATGTTTAGCCACTGGACATTTTCTGTCTTTAAAAATACTCTCCAGAAACAAATGGGGGAGAGAGAGAGCAAAGTTCAAAAGTTCCCTATCTCTTCCGCATTCACAACTGATGTCCTTTTCCTATTAGACCTTCATGTAATTAATAAGGAGACAGATCAAGAGACAGAAGAGTTATTCCAAATGGATCGAGGGAGAAAATCTGGATTGAGGGAGAAAGCCCTGAGTTTGTGCTCAAGGAACAATAAGGGGTGGGGCTGGCTCTGAAATATCCTCCTAGGAAAACTGGAAGAGTGGAGATTTGCCTGCAACATTGTGCAAAAGAACTGGACTGGAGCTGTTACACTGTTTCAACTCAGATCATTTGCTCATTTAAGATTGTGGGACTGCTGGAAATTAAGAGAAGGGCTCAATTTTGCCCCAGTCACCTCTTGGCACTGCTGCTGACAAACTAACAAGACACAGCTGTAACCAAACGGAACGTGCACATTGGAGTAATGTGAAGGGAGGACCCGAGACCCCAGCTTGAGGATAAGAGCAGGTGAAAGCCTAGAATAAGGGAGTAACCGTTGGAAGGAAAGGGAAGATGCAAGATTCCCTCCAGAGGGGAGTTCATTAAGATGCAGTGACTGGATACACGTAGGAGATGCTACAGATGAGTGAGTCAGAAATTCTCCACAGTTCCAGGCTTGGCAGGCTGAGGGTGTGTGTCAGGGAAGTCAGGAGGAGATACAGGTTTGGGGGGCATAATGATGAATTTGTTTCTCCGCCTGCTAAATTCGAGGTAACAGCAGGATGTACAGGTGAAAATGCCCAGTAGGCTATCAGAGATATAGGAGGCCATCCACATAGAGTGCCCGGTATTTGTTAAAATAGCACTGGCTGAAAAATTCACCTAAAACGCACAGCACTGCAGTGCTTTGCTGAAACCTCTGAGGCGTATGAATTGTGTGTTCTCCGTTCTTTGTGATATGCTGAATTATAGAAAGATAACCCCAAGGCTCCTGACACCTCAGTCTAAACAAATAACTATGAGTGCAAAGAATCTCAAGGCCTGGAAATGTCTGGGTGGGAAATACCTCAGTTCAGCCCGGACTTTGGACATTTGCCCACCTTTGTGATTCTTACCATACCCAGGCACCACTACACATCTGGCCAGACCAATATGGCACCTGGATACTGTTATCAACTTCTTATCCATTTATACATCAGTAGTATTTTTTATCTAAATAAATATAATTTACAAGGTAGCATTACTATAAGTAAAAAAAAAAATAGTATCATTTATAAATAGAATACAATGGTGAAAAGGAGCTAATGGGGGAAAAGGTATTAAATTTATTTGAATACTAGCTGGTGTAGCAGACATTGTTTTGCATTCTTGACTTCTGAAAATCCTTCCTTTATGGGGAAGTCCAAACTGCAGAGCAGGGACTTGACTTTCAAAATGTACGCTGAAGGAGGATACAGAGTTCCGCTCCCCATCTAAGTCGAAGTGACTTAGACCTGGGAATCAGATATTCTGGCTCATGAGTTTGAGACCTACAGGGAAGAACCAAGGACAAAGAGGTATGCAAAGCGATTCACACCGCGGGCCCATGCTGCGGTGTGTGGTGCACTGCCAAATGTCATCCGTGAAGGACAGTCTCATGACGTTTCTTACTTAATTTCTCAGATTCGTGGCTTCCCTTGGTTGCTGATGTAGTGTCCCGCAAAAATTTATGTCCATTTGAAACCTCATTTTGAAAAGTCAGGAATGTGACCTTCTTTAGAAACAGGGCTTTTAAAGCCGATGCAATTAGTTTAAAATCTCGAGATGAAATCCCGGATTTGTGGTAGGCTCTAAATCCAGTGATTGGTGTCCTTCAAAGAAGAGAAGAGGACTCAGACACACACAGGGAAGATGATGTGAAGACAGCAGCAGAGATTAGAGAGACAGGTCCACAAGCCAAGGAATGCCAGGAGCCACCTGAAGCCTGTCCAAGTCTCTAAGCCTGAGATCTATGCTGTTGTTGATGTTGCTGTTGTTGTTGAAACTAAAGTAGCAAGAATCAAAGACCTGTTAGGGGTACAACAGCACCAGATCAAGACTTTCCCCCTGGGGCAATTAGAAAGAATGAAAGAAATTGAAAGGTAATTAACCTTGAATGATGTAATGTTATTTAATGCCCCATCTCTTTATTGCCTGAAGTTATCTAGAGTGACACTGGTGATAGGTCCCTCATCTTGGGAAATATTGATTTAATAAAATGTCCTAACTTTATAAACAGGTGAATGGATCTTGGGAAAGCAAAGTAAAAGCACACACCCCACAGTGTGGTAGAAGGGTCAAGTCCATGACCCTGTCCTCTGTTCCTCCCTCCTGCTCCTCACCTGACTTTTACACCACCCTACACATGTCTTCCTAAAGGCTTTCTTAACTATGCTTCTAGCCTCTGTAAACTCAATGCTTTAACATCTAAGCTACATGCATGTGCTGGACGTATGTTCTGGACAACCAGGTAAAATGCCTGAGTCACCTTGCCTTGGCCTCCTGGCTCCATCACTGCAAACCCTCCCCTTCTCCTCCCATGGAGTCCCCCTCCTGGGGCTTTTCAAATGCAAACCAACCAATCCAGAGTGGAGTCCACACCCCGACAACCTCCCTTATCAGGCTCTCACACTCCAGGCCACTGTCCACCCGCCCTAATTACCCCAGGGCCAGGTATCAGACAACTAAGGGCAGCCCCTAGCCCCAGAGTCTGCTGAAACTAACCAAATTAGCCAGTCGTAAACCTGCTTACCCTGCCCTGCCTGTTCCTTCCCCTGGAAACCACAGTAACGGCTCTTGCCACGGGCGTGGCCCCCGCCCCACCAGCCCCAGTCTCCCTCCCGGGCCCTCCAGGGTGTGCCATGTCCCGTTCTCTGGGAACTGTGAGTAACAAACTATCTTCTGATCTGTTGGCCTTCCTACACCTCAATTTTCTATTAATACACTATATTTTAAAACAAGAATCTCAGGAAGCAATTATATACCTTCAGCCACCAAAATTAGGACAATTCCAATAACCCTGGACACCATTGGGATCTATTATGATAAAATTGACTTATTTTATATTGTTCCATTTTCAAGGTAAAGAATATCTGGTACGTTCCTCACACACTGGAGCTTTGGTACTAAAGTAAAAACTTGAATGACAGGAAAGCAGCATGACTCTAGAGGTAGGCTGTGTGTTTTAAATCCCGGCTTCCCTATTAATTAGTTGTGGCATTATGATTAGTGATAAACCTTTCTAGATCCCATTTCCCCATCTATAAAATGTCAGGACCAGTAGAAGCACCCTGTCTTAGTCCATTCAGGCTGCTAGAGCAGAACACCATAGTCTGGGTGGCTTATAAACAATAGAAATTTATTTTTTAAAGTTCTGGAGGTTGGAAAGTCCAAGATCAAGTCACCAACAGATTCAGTGTGTGGTGTGGGGCCACTCTCTGGTTTCTAGATGGCTCCTTCTCATAGTATCCTCACATCATGGAAGGCTGAGGAATCTCTCCAGGGTCTCTTTTATAAAGGCACTAATCCTATTCATGAAGGCTCTGCCTTCATGACCTTATCACATCTCAAAGGTCCTAACTTCTAATAGCATCCCCTCAGGGGTTGGGGTTTCAACATACGAATTTTAGAGGAATACAAACACTCAGACCACAATGCACCCTCATGGGGTTCTTTTGAGGATTATATGACCTCATGTAATTGAAGGACAGAGCATTGTTCTGGGCAAGGGTAAGGAAGAGCTCAATAGATTTCAACTTTTAACTAGATACATAGCTTCAAATAATGCACATTAGAATAGATGTCCCCAAACCCTGCCTTGCTTTAAAGTGGGGACTGTCCTGAGAGATCCTGAGGATGAAGCCACCTTCTGGACGCTTTCTATGCTCAATTCCTGCATGTGCTAAGCTCTTCTGCTCCTTCAAGTCACATCCTCAGAGAAACTTTCCTTAGCTGAAGTAACTTCGGCCCACCCATCCCAATATCCCATTGTCTGTCCCTTTCTGCTAAACCCTAATCTCTAAGGAAGCAGGACCATGGCTCTCTTGCTTGTTAACGACTCTCCACCACCACTGTGTCTTGCACACAGTGGGCGCATAATTTATGTTTGCTGCATCACTGATTCAACAAAACAACCACCATTATAACATATATCATGTGTGGCAGTTATCTTTTGTGCTTCTGCCTCCTTAGGGAGGTGCTTTCCCTCATTCCAGTCTGAGTCCTATCCATGCTTTCTGTTGGCTTACACACAGTAAGAACTTAATAAATCCTTGTTTATTGCCAAGCAGGAACCCATCTACTGCATCGACCATTGATTGAGCACCCTCAATATACCATTTAATATACCTAGTTATGGCACAGGCACAGAAGATGTAAAAATAACTAAGTTCATCCTGTGCCCTCAAGTATTCCAAAGCTAGCTTGCCTCCAACCCAGAAATCTGCTGAAATTTTAAGGGAGAATTCTCTTAATGTGAAGAGAATCTCACCTTCTTTCTGAAAAAAAAAAAAAAGAAGAAGAAGAAGAAAGAGGAGGAGGAGGAGGAGGAGGAGCAGAAGGGGGGAGGAGAACTTATTGAGTTTTACCTGACACTCACTGAGAAATCATGATTTGTTAATGGTTCTTGGTGAAACACTAAGCCCATGTCACTGGAACTGCAGAAATCACAGTGGCCACACAACAGCAAAGCTACATCAGGTCCAGTTGAAGATAACTCTGTAATGATTTAACACCCAGGGCTGAAAAGAAAGGCTATTTTCCCAAAACATTTTACAGAGGCATTCTTCAAAAGTGATTCATTCTGAGTTGGAACTCTTCAGCATGTTTGGGGATCATTTATCAAGTGTGTTTACAACAAAGGTTTCTCTCCAAACTTGGGATGTGTGAAAACAGCCCTTCACACGATAAAAATAATTCTAACCACCAAAGCCAGCGGATAGAGGCTCTGGACACAGCTCTAGGTTGAAGCAAAGTGAACATGAAGCAGGCTCACGAGAGGGCTGTGGGGTTGGTCTTGTTCTTCCTCACACCTGCCTGCTCACTGCTGCTGACAGTCCTACCAGTAGAGCACCGTTCTTTGAGCTTTCTGTTTTGATCTGAACTAAAATGTAAAATGTGAAGCCTGCTGTTGGGAGACAATTCTCCATGAGTTTCTTGCATTTCTTCATGTCTTGTGAGCAGAGGCACTGGCTGCTTTTGTTTCAGACAATCCTTTCAAAGATTATATGTAGCAAACAGCCTTGGAGGATAGAGACAATATGTCCTTTTGGAACAAAGTTCAGGTCTGTTGACTGACCAAAATAATTAAGTCAATGCCTCCCACTGGTGCAAAGCACAGGTATTCCCATTATGAAAGGTTTGGGTTCCCTAAACTTGGGATGTCTCTCTTGTAGCACAACCCACAACCCATTGCATGGTTGCATGACCTGGCCTTCTTTGTATTACCCTGTGGGTATTAGAGCTCAGAGAACCAGCTCAAATGCTGATACTCTGGCTACTGCCATTGCTATGAGTAATAAACTGTCCTTTGCCTCTATCCCAGGAGTCTTGTGTCTTCAGTAGTATCCATAAAACCGTTGCAAGCTAACTTGTTAGCATGCAAGTAGGAAAAATGCTCCTTGCCAGTCCTCGACACCTGCCATGTCATCAATGTTCCTTTATCAACTAGAAGTTGGCTTGCAGGGGTTTCTCCATTCGCCCTTCGAAACCTCATCAAACGTATAATAAATCTAAGATTATATTCTTGCTATGTGAATGCTTACTTCAGGACAAGTCCCCTCAAGCTCTCTTTGAAGCCAATTTTTCCTCCTAAATCTATCCTTTATAGAAACTCATAGAGCCACCATTCTACACCACTCAGCTACTGCAAACTGGAAGAAATTCAAGAATGCCGAAGCCCTAGAAATCAGGAGAGAAGAAGCAAAGAAAGAAAGGTGACAGAGATCAATTCCAACTTCTTGGCAATTTTGTCAAGTTGCCAAATATTGGGCTTTGCCAAATATTATTTAATTCAGAATTGAGAGATTCTAAGATTCCGTTTCTGAATGCATCTTTGGTAAAAGTAAAGAATAAAGAAAAACTTTAAGTCATTTGTTCCCTATTTTTGTGTATTTCATATCCATCTAATTATCATTCTTAAGTATTCTATTAGAATGTCAGGGACTGACAAACCACAGCATACTGAACAAACCCAGCCCACCACCTGCTTTTGAAATAAATTTTTATTGGAACACAACTGCACCATTTGTTTATGTGCTGTCTGTGGCCGTCTTCATGCTACAATGGCAGAGGTAAGAAGTTGTGACAGAGACCAGATGGCCCACAAATGACCACACTGATTTCTATGCTATTTTCCAAGGCACCAAAGTCCACTCACACATTTGGGGCTTTTGTGTTAGTTGTTCTTTCCATGTGGAATATCACACAAAGGATGGCACGACTGCTAAAATGCTGTTTCTTTAGAGAGACTTCTTCTGACTAGGCTGTCTCAAAGAACCATCCCACACCCCTCTCTGACCCCTAACATGTCCTGATTTTTCTTTGTATCACAGATCACCACCCCTGCCTGAGGCTTGTTACTGTCCATCCACCTCTTGTCTGTAGCTCCCCAGAATGTAGCTCTGAGAAGAGTCTGGGCTGATAGATTGACTGCTATGTTCCCCAATGCATGGACTTTGCAGATACTCAAATAGTCAAGTGAATGAATGAATTAATGAATGTTTTGTTCAGAGCTGCATCCTTAACACCTAGAAAAGTGCATGGCACAAAATAAAAGCTCCCCAAATATATAGGGAAGGAAGAAATAGGGAAAGGGAAGGAAAGAAGAAGGTAGGAACAGAGAGAGGGAGGGAAGGTAAAAGAGAAATAGACTCTAGGCCGGGCGCGGTGGCTCACGCCTGTAATCCTAGCACTCTGGGAGGCCGAGGCGGGTGGATTGCTCAAGGTCAGGAGTTCGAGACCAGCCTGAGCGAGACCCCGTCTCTACTAAAAATAGAAAGACATTATATGGACACCTAAAAATCTATATAGAAAAAATTAGCCGGGCATAGTGGCGCATGCCTGTAGTCCCAGCTACTCGGGAGGCTGAGGCAGTAGGATCGCTTAAGCCCAGGAGTTTGAGGTTGCTGTGAGCTAAGCTGACGCCACGGCACTCACTCTAGCCTGGGCAACAAAGTGAGACTCTGTCTCAACAAAAAAAAAAAAAAAAAAAAAAAAAAAAAAAAAAGAGAAATAGACTCTTGATACTTCTGAGTGCAGGTTTTTAGCAGGAGAGTGAAACAGCATGGAGACAAATAAGACAATAAGAAGCAATAAGAAGGCAGCACCAGAAGGAAAATCCACGGTCCAGAGAGGGAACAGATGTCAAAGATTGACTCCACCATTTGCTGGGGTCCCTCTCTAGGCGACTTTGGCCAACCCACATCACACCGCTGCCCCTGCACAAGTCGGTGAATGAAAAACACCCATACGAAGACCTCATGCCTCAGGAGTCTCCTTAGGAGCAAAACACACAGGATTGAGGGAGCGAGGTGTTATAGCTCTGGGCATTTTATTTAATTGACAGTTCATACCCAGACAATCAAGCCCAAATGCAAAATCTGAAGTGAGGGGAAGGTATTTAGTTTCTCAGAAGGGCACATCATAGCAGAGCATTAAAAAGTGTGGACAAGGGGGCAGACCCGGCTCTCCTCCTCACTAACCATGAGAGCTTGGGCAGGTCTCTACCTCAGAGACTCGGTTTTCTCATATATGAAATGGGGATAAAAATAATTGTACCTACCTTGTGGGATTGATAGGAGAGTTCAGTGAGTGATGACTTGTAAAGCACGTAGAATGGTGCCAGACCCACGGGAACCACCGTGTAAGTCGTTAACAGCTCGGGGATGAAACCCACACAGCCACCTCCCCCATTTGGCTGACACCATGGGACCATAACAGCTAGCACTGACTACGCCTCCCTATTTTCCAGGTATCATGCTAAGCCCTTCATATGCATCATGTTACTTACTCCTGGCAAAGCCTGAGAAGTGGTTATTATAGTTCCCAGTTGATAAATGAGCAACACAGATGAAAAGACTTGCCTAAGTTCACATAGCTTAGAAGTCTTAAAGCCAGTATTTAAACTCACCTGGGTGTACCTTGCGATCAGTGACATCAGCACACCCGTGAATAAATAGATCCAAATGTAGAAACACTGGTAAACTAGAAGGAAAGGTCTTAAGAGAGTAGGGGAGTCTTTTAATGAGCTGAACACATTAATAGCCTCAGGGTGCCCCCTCCCTTAAGACAGGTTGTTTTATACAACAAACTTAAACATGGTTACACCCTTTTAAAAGTGTCTCCCAGGGCACTTTAGCTTAACTTTCTCTTCGACTCCTTCATTAAGACACAATAAAACACGTAACCTAGATATTAAAGCCTCACTAAAATGCCTTCAGTCAACTGCTTGTGTGTACTTGTCGCCTCACAGGTTCAGAGACCTCAGGGCCCAACATTAAGGGGGGAAATGCTAACAAAGAAAGGTCCAACCCAGCCAATCAGTAAATGGTGATTTATTAGGAGAAAAATAGAACAACCTGCCTCCAAGAGACAGCCCTTGCAACTAGATCCGCAATTAAAGCTGAACCGTGCAATCTTTGCATTTAAAGGAAAATCAATGGCATTGATTGAATCAAACAAGAACAGCCACGTATGAATGCATTACAGATCTGACTGCTGCAAAACACTGTTTTGAAATAAAACATAAAAATCGGTGTGACTGTCTTATGGCCAAACATGATAACTGGGCTACCCGATAGGGAAGCTAAAGCGTTCTCATTTAATGAGGGAATAGGGGCGCAGCTACTTTGAATGAGGTCTTTGCAGGTGATTCTTGCTCTGTAAACCTCTTGCTGCCAGTAATTTGCTGGCAGGTTTTATTTAACAGCGAGGATTTGAATGGATTTCTTACCCCCTTTCCTGAGGTTGCACACAGCAGTCAATTAAATTAGTACCAAAACTTTAAAAGAAATCAAGGTAATCAGTTTAGGGGGATTTAGACCACGTGTGCTTCAGATCTGGTTTTTCAAGGCAATCCTAAGTCTCTAGTCAGCTGGGTTTGAGACTTACACCTTTCTTCACTGGGAGGAAATGTAATAGTAAGACCGCCAGACCTGGGGAATTATCTTTCAATTTTAGTAACATCCTCCCAGGCCAGCACTGAATTTTAGTTTTAATAGTTTTATCAGTCTCAGGGAGGTTAATGCTCAATAATTAAAAGTGCATCCAACTCCTCCTCGTGAGTATACACTGGAATATTTAAACATGTGAGTTGCTATAAATTATGCAAAAAACAAAGCATTGGTGCCAAGTTGAAAATGCTGCATAAAGATTTATCCAAAAAATTTGCCTTTTTAAAAAATAGTTCAGATTTGGAAAAGTCAACCAAGCCAGACACTAAAAGCCACTCAGAAAACATTTATTCTCAAATCAAGGTTTCCCTGGTAAACTTGTATTTAAGAGGGAGCTCTTGGGAAGTCTCAGAGAAGAAACGATTTTCCACGTTTTGAGATGGAATTTCAGGTTTACCTTAGTTATATGGAGGTGTGGGTCTTTTATGCTGCTTAGGCCCCAGTAAAGTAACCTGGTGATATTTTCATCCCCTTATTAGAGTTTCCACTTAATCTGATGCAAGGAAAAGAGAGAGGCTCAAAACAGGAATGGAAGAAAAGTAGCTGCCAACATTCATATCTCTGAATGAAAGAGATGGGGGCGGGGTGAGGGAAAATGGTTTGTATAGGCAACAGGTTTCTTAGGTCAAACTAAGATGACTGCCACAGTGTGTTTTCCAGCCCAGCCCCCGTTAGCTGGCCTTGTGGGGCGGCGCGAGTCAGCACATTCGTGTAACCAAGGTATTATCTCCCGTGTGAGCCCATGTGACTGCTCTTCCCCAGGGCCTGTTGCCACTATTGTTCAGAGCCATGTATAAGCGCTCGCCATGTTCTCGGCCACGCTTTTCACCACTGCTGTATCCCGCCCGCCGACAATAAACAGCATGTCTCGCCTGCCGGCTGCCACTCACCTTTCCTTCCAATTTCTGAAGCCTGTCCTGGAGCGCTCGCTAGTCACAGAGCACCCTCCTCACACTTGGCGTAGTCCGGCAGGACCCCTACCCTCGACCCCAGCAGGGAGGACATGTGGCCCCCTATGGGCTGGTGGCAGCGGTTCTCATGTCGCGGGCTCCTGCCATAGGGTGAGAACAGGTAGAATGTACACCTGCCGCCATGGAAAAGGCCTTGAGGGCCTGGGAGGAGTCGCTGCAGCCTACGGAGCGAGCGGGTGGGCTGGCTCCTCCTTGCAGCCCTCCGGGAACAGGGTAAGGACGCCCTGGGCGGGAAGCCCAGGTAAGGGAGTTACAAGAGGTAGAGGAGAATTTGGAAGCCCGCTTGCAGGAGTGGGAGAAAGTTAACGAGCGGTCGGACCTGGGATGCTGACGAAACTGCAAGTATGCAGGAGACTGAGGGCGGCGTCCCCTCTGCTGACAGACCGCTGGGTGGTAAAACAGAGAATGGAGCAGGCACAGCCCAGGGGGGCCGGGGGAGGGGCAGGGTGCGCCTGCAGTAACGGAGCATATCTCTCACTCTGCCCACAGCCCCCTGGAGCTGCAGGAGCTGGGGAAACAGTGCAGACAGTGTCCTGGGGAGACTGTGCCTGCCTGGGTGTTGCATTTATGGGATGAAGGGGCGGACAGCAGCCTGTGCTCCCCAAGGGAGATGGAGCAATTGCCATCCAGGACTACACGTCCTTCCCTGAGGTAGAGGCTATAGACAATTGGTCGCTGTGGCGAGGTGGACCACTGCTTGCTTGAATGGCTTATGGCTGCCACCCGCACAGTATGGGATGACTCAGAGAACTACCCAAAACCGTAAGTGGACTTCATACACGGACTTAATTCAGATTCTTCGTTAGTTGGGAAAGCGCCAAGCCACCTTTGCAGTAGATAACTGGCAGGCCAATGAGGAGCCTTCACTACATGCATGGGGGACCTCATCTCAGCCACAGCTCTCCTGGGTTAGCTGGCAGCTGTGCTCACTCCCCACATGGGGAAGTGGATACCTGAGGTCGCCACAGCCATGGCAGCGCTGGGAGATGCTGAAGAGTGGAAAGGGGGGAAGGGACGAGTGCGTGTGCTGCAAGGACCCAAGAAGGGCCCGCAAGCTCAGGGCCCCCTTCAGAAGAAAGCAGTACAAGGGGCCCAGAAGGCATCTTGAACCCAGATGTGGCTACACCTCCTACTGGCAGGAGTAAAGAGAAGATAGATGAACAGCCTAATGAGGTATTGCTGGCTCTGTGGAATCACCTGGCTCCCACCAGTGGTTCATGAAAGCACCCAAGAGGCGGGGAACTGAAACGCCCGCCAAAGAGACCCACAATGTGTGGCTGCAAGATTTTATGGTTGAAATCTCCATCTTTGACAAAGACTAGGGGTTAGGCCAAGGCACCTGGTTAGAGGGGACCCTGGATGACCAGAGGCCGCATGTGGAACTTGCTGTTTATTGGTCCCCTATGAATGTGCAGTGGGTTTTGGCCTTGGTGGACACGGGAGCTGACTGCTCCCTAATCTATGGAAACCCTGAGTGGTTTGCTGGGCAGACGGCCCACACAGATGGCCATGGTGGGCAAACTGTTGAAGTTAAGCAAGTGACCATTCCACTGGGGATAGGGCATTTGGTCCCCAGGCCTTACACTGTGTATGTGTCCCCTGTGAAGGAATGTATTCTGGGTGTTGACATTCTGCATGGCTTAACCCTAACCACCTCCGTGGGTGAGTTCCGCCTCCGAGTTAGGGTTGTGAAGCCAGTGGTGGTTGGCCACTCCCATCATCCACTGCAGGTTCTGCCCACACCCTGTCGTGTGGTACACACCCGACAGTATGGTTTGCCCAGGGGGCCATGAAGAAATTTCACAAACCATATCGCAGCTGGAAAAGGCCGGCATAGTGCGCCCGGCTCACAGTCCATTCAACTCTCCTGTTTTGGCCCGGTAAGAAACCAGATGAAACTTGGAGAATGGCAGTAGACTGCTGGGAGCTGAATAAATAACTCCCCCACTGCATGCCACGGTGCCGTCTGTACTGGATCTTATGGATCAACTAACTTTGGTGCTTGGATGGTACCACTGTGTGGTGGACCTTGCCAAGGTCTTTTTCTCCATAGACGTAGCTACAGACAGTCAAGACCAGTTTGCCTTCATGTGGGAAGGATGACAGTGGACATCTGTGGTGTTAACACAAGGTCACCTCCACTGCCCAACTACATGTCATGGTTTGGTGGCACAGGATTTGGCCATAATGTTAACCTCTGATTCCCTTACAGATCTAGAAAAAGCTGCCTCCAGTCTTTGAACCTTGTGGGAACAATGAGGTTGGGCAGTGAATGACTCCAAGGCCCAGGGACCTGGCTTGTCGGTCAAATTCTTGGGTGTAGTCTGCTTGGGTAAGACAAAAGCAATCCCCGAGGCAGTTAGAGATAAGACTCAAGCCTTCCGGTGAAACAGTTAGGAGTGTTTGTGGGGCTTTTAGGGTACTGGCGTATATTCATTCCCCACTTGGCCCTCCACTCAAGCGGGATGGGCTGGGGTTTGTGGCAACGCCAGCATAAGTGGCAGTTCCCTATTGGGTTTTGGTCCCAGACTTGGAAGGGACCCCAAGAACACTATTCCTTGATGGAAAAGCAGCTGGCAGGTGCGTATGCTGCCCTTCAGGCCTGTGAAGCTATAGCTGGGCAGTCTACGGTGCTGGTGCGCACCAAATACCCCATAGCAGGATGGGTGAGGTCATGGATAACCAGCCCACACAGTTTAGGAACCATGGCCATAGGCTACTGCAGTAGAACATATTCAGGACCTTGGAGAAGTCAGTAAAGCTAAGTGACTTCATAAAATGTGTTTCTAAAATCTTTCTAAGGGAAAGAACTTGGACCCAGTTTCTCAGGGTTTAATTTAATAAATTATTTCTTTTATTTTCTCTTTTTTTTTTTGAGATGGGATCTTGCTATGCTGCCCAGGCTAGTCTCCAACTCCTGGACTCAAGCAATCCTCCTACCTCAGCCTCTTGAGAAGCTGGGATTACAGGCACGTGCCACCCTGTGCCTAGGTAATGTAGTGAATTATGGCCAAAATTTTCCTTGAATCTCCCTGCCTCTCAACTACCATGTTAAAATATATAAATCCGTACACTTAAATGGCCCACAGACATTCAATTCCAGAAAAGAATGACAGAGAAGGATGATAAATGGTTTGGGCACCCAATATGCTCTTGAACACATGCGTGAACTGGACTGACCATTTTTCTGATCCACTATCTTAGGTTCTGTTTAGTGTGGCCCCAGCTGCCCTGCTGGTAAGGAAACATAATGTCAGTAATCAAGATTCCCAATGCCCTATTTCAGACTTGCCTGGATCTTACGAGGTCTAACTTCTTTTTAAGCAAAAAAAAAAAAAAAAAAAAAAAAGGCACTCAGTCATGTTAAGAGAGCTAAATTGGTTTGACTTGTGAGCCTTCACTCTCAGTGATTGGCAGTATGGAAATGTCCAGGCAAATGTTATACAAATCTCAGTCAAGTGTCTTCTTCCAAAATGAATGGATAACTATATAAATTGGAAAATATAAAAACTGCATTCATGGTTGAGGCTAATCTCAGAAAACTTTCTATTTCAATTTACAAGGGTGGGTCAGTAGTTGTTTTGTTTTTGTTTTTGTTTTCCATTCCAGGCAGAAGAAACAGCAGGGTGAAGACATGGAAGAATGGGAGTTTGTGCATTTCAGAAGTGTCCAGTATTTCCGGTGCGGCGAGGGCACGTGGGGCGTGGAGAAGGACATCTGGACACAGGACCAGACAAGGAGAGAGACTGGGGCCGCTTGGAAAATATTGCTAAACACCGGGCCATGGAGTTGGAATTTCAACTGATGGGCACTGGGGGAGCATTCAAGGATTTTACAGCAGCAGAGCGACATAATTACAATGTTCAGTAAATAAAACGGTAGTTGAAGCTTAAAACGTTAGAAGCAGGGAGCCTGGCTAGGTGGCTGCTGCCAGAAACTGGGAGAGAGATGATGACTGACCAAACTATAGATGGACAGAATTGCAAACTGAGACATGAATTCGTTCTTTTCTCTGTGCAAACAACGTTTGCTGTGGCTTCCACCCTCACATCCTTGCTTTGACCTACTTTCCCATCTATTCTTGTATTTGAGGAAGAGATGGCCAAGTTTGATCAAAAGTGAAGAGTGCAACAGTCTAAACATTTCTCCTCTTATCGTAGGTAGCAGTGTAATAGTAATAGCTGTCATGCACAGCATCCTCTGTATGCCAATTGCTATCGTAAGTGCTTTATTTTAACTTATTTAATCCTCATGTCGATGCTATGATGTATGTATGATTATTATTCCTATTTTGCAGATGAGAAAACTGAGGTGTAAGAGATTAAGCAGCTGGCTGAGATTGCACAGTGAGTAAGAAGGAAAGTTGAATTCAATTCTAGCTCCTACTAGAGCCTACTCTCTTAACCACACCCCGTACCACCCTGGATGGTATCCAAGGGTGCAGTGTGGGCACTTTATTATTGAGTGATATGCATGTTGCACATCTTCAAGGGGAAATAAAAGCTATTTTTACAACAGGAATTTTTTTTTAAGAGAATAAGCAGTCTATATAATTTCTCTTTAGGGGATTATTTCTAGTGAATTCATTAAAACATGGCTTGTGTTCTGCCTGAAATTAGTTTAATTATATCAGGACAGCTGCAAGGAGCAAAGATGAGAGATGACATACAATGCTTTTTTGTCTTTTTTTTTTTTTTTTTTTTTTACTTTGGGGATTATCTGTCCAGGTACTCTGATTTTGAAGACAGTTCTCCCCAGCAATCCTCTGGACAAGAGAACTCAGATTTTCAAACACTGCAACCTTTCCATTGCAAAGGGCAGACTTTTTCTCCCAATATCAGTTCTTCCTAGCACTTTTCTTCTCCGTGCCCTTGAAGCCATCCGCTCTCTAGAATTTTGTAGATAGCCCAGTCTTCATGCTGGTTACGGTGGCTGCTTGCTCTCCTTACAATGTACACTATGGGCATATCGCGATGGGCATAATAAACAAGAACAGAATGAAAGGAATAAATGAGAAGTGAACTCAATTGTGTCCCCTCATATGGTTCTGCAATACTCTCCACACTGCTCGTGTCTTCCTGTGCATAGGTGTGTGTGTGCACAAATACTGAAATCTCCTTGGTCTCGGAACACTTATTTTGTCTATCCTGCAAGTTGTAATACCAAGATTAAGAGGAAGCTATGGATGGGGATGCTTTTTGGTGCTGATAAACTTTTTGCCCAAGCTTATAGATTCTTAAATGGTCTTATATAAATCTCATCCCAGCACAGTGCTGTAATGACTATAACATAATTTTCTTCCTTTCTTGCTGTTCAACATTGAGTTAACTCATTGAGTTTAACCACATTGTACCTTAATCTTCTCTCTACAAACTATAAGCCTTATTATTCATTCAAGAAATATTTTTTGATCTCCTGTCATGTACCAGCCTGTGTAGGAAGCTGAGGATCTTTAGGTGAGCACAATAGGTGCACATCTTGCCCTTCATGGGGCCAGGGTCTTAGTGGAAAGGATAAATATAATTAAGGGAAATGCATAAATTGTTACATAATTAAATTTGGAATATGTTCCACTGTGATTTTTTCACCTCCAGCATCCCTTCTCTCTTTTACAAATAACAGCACCTCCTTTTTCTTCCATTTGGTAAACCCACCTCACCCACTCGTAGGTGCTGTGGTTTGGTGGGGTGACCCCACCCTTCCCAGGCTCCAGGGACGCACAAATGTCCTAGGCATTGCCACCGACCTCTGTGATTAGTTTTGAGACAAGCAGCTGATACATGTCCACCCACTGACAAGACCATTGTGGGAACTTTTAGTGCAGAAACGCTCTGCCGAAGGTCTCCCTGAAAACTGAGCCGGGCTGACAGTGACGAACAGCCAAGCGTAAAGCAGCCTGGGAAGATGCACACAGACAGCGACAGCGTCTTCCTGACACTGGAACCCAGCTGTGCCTTGCGTTATCTGCCTTGGGCCTTCTCCCTTACATGAGCCAATAAGGTTTTTTTTCCCTAAGTCAATTTGATTGGATTTCTTTCACTTGCAATCAGAAACACCTTGATGAAACACAGCCACGAGGGGAAAGTGCAGGATGACGTGAGATGAGGTAGCCCAGGACTTGGTTTTATTCACGGTGGTGCCGAACTCTACAGTGTGAAAGGCGGTGAGCAAGCTGAGAAAGACAGACACACAAGGTTAGGAACCATGTCTTGGTGGATCACGGCTCCTTCCCCAATGCCTCCCACAGAGTATGTCTTTAACACCTGTCAGCGGGATGCACAGGGGAATGAGTAATGAAATGCCGGTTTGTTTCTCGTCACCTTTGCATCAGTTTCCGGTGGCCACAGTAATTCTGCATAACAACCATCAATCATTTATTCTCACTGTTTAGTGGGTTGTGGCTCTGCCAGGTGACCCTACTGACCTCAGCCGAGCCACTGGCTCACACACCTGGGGTCAGCTGAGCGAGACTGGAATAGGTGGGGCAGTTGGACTCCCCCATATTCCTTTCCTCCTCCCCCAGATCAGCCGGGCAGCCCAGATGTTACTTTCATGGCGATGGCTGAGGTATAAGAGGACAAGTCAAATCACACAGCATTTTTTTTACCCCTTTGGTTGCACCAAGCCTGTAAACATTGCATCAGGCAGAGTGAGTCATGGAGACAGACCCACGGTGCAGGGGCAGGAAAATGTGTTCTGCCCTGTTAGAGGAATGGCCTGCAGCATTGCCACAAAAGGCAAGAACACAGGAGGAAATGAACTGGGACCATTCATGCAATTGACCACGTCACTTTAACCTTCTTGTTCTTTCCAATCATCTACAAGCTCAGAGAAGTTAGATGTAGAGTCCAGATATAAAAAATTTAGAGTTTACTGTCAAGAAAATAGGTGCCTCATACAACAATCAGAGAAGCTCATGGAGGAGAGATTGCTCGGCAGGAGCTGTCCTGTAAACAAACTGGTTCTGAGACTGATTAGGCTGTTGTTTCCAGCCAGTGTTTTGGGTTTTTTGTTTTTGTTTTTTTTTCCTGAAATATCTTTAGCATAATCATTTTCTAGAAGCCTCCATATCACCTAATGGCAAATCACATGCCTAAAATCCAACCTCAGGAAAGATAAACTGTGTGCATCTTTCTCCTGTTGCCAAAAGTTAGAGTTATCAGTCAGAACGCTAGCACAGAACAGCCCACTCGAAGGGAAGGTGGGAGAGAATTCAATGCAGATTATTTACAAAGGTGTGGGCAGGGTCTCGAGAAAGAACAAAGGACAGTGAAGCACCTGGGCACCAGCAAAGGTGGCAACTGGAAGGTGTAACTGGAGGGAGCTGTTAGCAGAGCCCCCCCAGCAACTCCGGCTGTAGGGCAGGGGCCGCCCGATACGGCTGTGGACAGAGATGAGGAGAAAGGAAACTAGGGAAATGAAGAACCCAAATTCTTCTCTTTCATCCTCCAGCCTCTTGCAGGGACTTCCTTTGGTTGAACTCAACCAGAAGCCAGAGGCAGGGGGAATTAGGATAAGGTAATTTGTGGGAGTCGCACTCCTGGGGGGCACAGAGCAAAAGGAGAAGAGTGGAGAGTGAGTCTATCCGAATGACGGATGGAGTGTGTCCGGGCCACCTATCCATAGCTCTAAGTAGTTAGAAATATTTTTTTTTTTTTTTCCAGATAAGAATCTCGCTCTGTCACCCAGGCTAAAGTGCCATGGTGTCAGCCTAGCTCACAGCAACCTCAAACTCCTGGGCTCAAGCGATCCTCCTGCCTCAGCCTCCCGAGTAGCTGGGACTATAGGTGTGTGCCACCATGCCTGGCTAATTTTTCTAATTTTAGTAGAGACAGGGTCTCACTCTCGCTCAGGCTGGTCTCAAATTCCTGACCTCAAGTGATCCTCCCAGAGTGCTAGGATTATAGGCGTGACCACCGTACCTGGCCACAAATACTCTTAATTATCTTCAATTTATCTAGGGTGGTCAGTGGTGATAGCCACCAAATGAGAGCCCCTGGCTCTCTGCCCCTTGAGTGCATAATAAAGTGACACTGCCTTGTCCCCTGGTGTGGAGGGGCCCAGGGGATTCGTTCTAGCCAGTGAGTGTCAATGGAGGTAACGTGAGGCACTTTGGGGCTAATTGCTTGTTTGCCAGGTTAAGACCCTTCAAAGCTCCCCTTTTTCCTCGGTGGCAGTTACCAGCAGTATCCCAGACAATGGCTGCTCCACCAGGTGGAGGCCCCTGAGTGAAGACAATAAGTGGACCCCTCAACCACCCTTCAAAGTTTATACTGTATGGAATAAACAAGAAATAAACTGCTATTACACAAGCCACTGAGATTTGAGGTTGTTTTGTTATTACACTATGCTGAAAGCCTACACTGACTTATATGACCCCATCTGGAACCCCACTAGCCTAGTAGTTAGGCAGAGAACACATTCTTAAAAATTTACATTTGTCATTTATCCAAATGGTATTTAATGAAAACTCACCATGTGCAAGGCACTGTGCTATGGGACACAAACGTAAAATGAGCTGACCCCTGTCCTCAAGATGCTCTCTGCTTGCCAAATGAATTGCCTAAAGTAAGAATGTATTAGGTACATATTATGCATGTGGTAGAGAGATTCCAGGGTGGTCCCCCTAATCCCAGTCTTCTGATAGTCACAACATTGTGCGTTCCCTACGTTAGAGTGCAGACAAGACCTGTGAGTTGTTTTTAGTCAATCGGCCATGGTAAAGGTGATGGGATGATACGATCACACCATTACAGCACATAAGACTGCAATACCTACTTTGGGAACAGACTATATCCCTGGCTGGCTTTGATGACGCATGAGGTCATTGCAAGGGAGACCCAAATTTAAGGGCACTAAGGGTGTCTGCAGTCTGCAACCACTGAGGGTGGCAGCCCGGAAGGAATCGAATGCTGCCAACAATGCTGCAAGCCTAGGCGTGTATCCTCCCCCAGTCAAGCCTTCAGATGGAAACCCAGCCCCGGCTAACAGCTCGATTGCAGCTTGAGACAGGACCTAGCTAGTTGGTACCTACAGAAATGGTTACATAATAACTGTGTTGTTTTAAGCTGCAAAGTGTGTGGTAATTTGTCACATAGCAATAGACAACTAATACAATCACCAGGGACCAAAACAGGTGTTTCACATGCATCATCTCATTAAGTCCTCACAACCAGCCTGTGAGGTAGGCACTATTACGATCTTAATCATTTTATAGATAAGGGAGGGAACTGAGTCTCAGAGAATTTATTCTTCTTATCCAAGACCACACAGCCAGTAAGTGGTAAAGTCAAAATTCACAGGCTGACTCCAGAATCCATATCCTTAACATATGCTGTCTGCCCATTCTGCCCCTTTGATCTTGCCATTTTCCTGCCCAAAAACCTTAAGTGGCTTCCCTTTTACTGAGGGCAATAGCTTCCATTGTTTATGTGAGGTGTCAGTGTGCTACAGACTACAATAGCTGACACATTCATAGCACTTACTCTGCGCCAAGCATGTCACATATAATACTTTAATCCTTTATTGAAACAACCTCATGGTGTAGGTGGTATTTTCCCCCTATTTGAAATATGAGGACATGGAGGCACAGAAGGATTGAAGTAATATGCCCCAGGTCATCAAGGTAGTAAGTAGAGAAATCAAGAATCAAACCCAGATCATCTGGTCCCTGAGATCACCTTCTGAACCACTGTATGATCTACTGCCTCTAAATTGTAATTAAAGTCTCAAAATTTGAAAAGGGTGAATTTGATCGTAATGAACCACGGGGTATCTATCCCTATAAAAATGTCATTCTCACTCACTTGCCTTTCAATATGCTCCCTTGAATGGAAGAGGAACGAATGGAATTTGATTGAATCATGCAAAATGCTGGCTCTTCTCACAGAGCCGGGTTGCGCATATGAACACCATCCATCAGCTGTGTCAGCACAGAAGAGGTTTATAAACCACTGACCCAGAGATTACATCCTATATTTCTCAGCCTTGCATTCAAGATCCTCCACAGCTCAGCCATGACCTGTAATTCTCCCTTTAATTCTTGCAACCCCCTCTTCATGAAATCCACACTCCAGCTAAGCCAAACTTCTTAGGCACTCCCACGACACCTCTACTCACACTGGCTTCTTATGCTTCTTATCAACACATGTCCTTATAGGGCCCATGATTCAAAGCATATTTGAAATTCTACCTCCTCTTAAAATAGTTTTTAATTTCCTTTCCTCAAGACTCTTGCCATCCACATTCAACTTGGAAGGAAATCCTTTTTTCTCTGAACTCCCATCCCAGCTCATTTGTATTTTCGTAGGATTCCATTGCGCTCTGCCTTGTGTCACAGCTATCAATATGCATATGATGATCACAATGACAGTTGTAACAACAACTGTTTCCTGCGTGAGTATGCTGCACCAGGCACAGTGCTAAGTGATTTCATGCATCTTTTCACTTCAAGACAGGCCTCTGCATAAGTAATATTATTATCCCCCAATTGGCAGGCAACCCCATTGCTTGGGCATAAAGGGGATGATGCTTGAAGAAAGGAGAGAGATAAATGTTTCCCTGAAGTTTACTGTTGAACAGAATTCTAGAAGCTTCTGCTCCTATAGCATCACTCCATTCTTTGCACATTGAAGTCACAGAAAAAGATCCTTCCATTTGCAGTGTGAGCTGACCCTGCCCCCAAGGGAGAGGGGAGCTGGTTGGGATGCTGTAAGAGTCAGACTGACCCTCTCTTCTCTCATATCACTACAAGCTCAAGCATAGATTCCAGTCAAGAGTGAATGTGTGTCCTTATTTTTCAATCTGACAGTGCTATTTGTGGGAATTGAACCTCAACATCTTTGGGGAACTTTATACTCTTTCATCCTAAACTAGGGCACATCTATACTTTTCTGATATAAACCTGTTATGTATTAAGTAAAGAGTAACAATTATATCTACCATATTGTGAGTTGAACACATTATATGCACCTTTTAATCCCTTGAAGGAAAAAAGAGAGAGAGAGAAAGTGACCCAGCTAGTAAATGGGGCTACGAACTCCAGAATCCATACTTGCAACCACAGTGTTACACAGAGGATAGCCAGTTATACAATAAAACAAGTAAAACCTCTCCAAAGCTAACCACTGTTCAGTTTCTTCTGGATCCTTTCACAGAAGAGAAGTAATAAGAACAAAACTAAGAGGCAACATTACAGAGTGTATGTTATGGGCTCACCACCAGACCAAAGGCTATTATTTCCACTTGCAAAATTCCATTTAATCTCACAATAAGCCCCATGATTTAGATACTCATTATTCTCACTGTATGTGAGGAAGGTACAAATAAAGGAGGTTAAGGGTTTTGTCCAAGGTTAGAGAAAGAACAGGTGGGAGAGGTAAGACTGGAACCTAGTATTATCTAACGCCTAAGCCTCTGATCTTAGCCACAGTATTGACGCGTGGGGTGGGATACAGGCAGGAGGGCAGCTGAATCATGGTCTTCAGCCCCTTAGCAGAGTACATTCAGTAAAAAGAACCAAAGGACCAAGGAGGAGCCCACCTCCCTTTTAAGATAATTAAATATTAAAAATTATTTTATTCAAACAAAATTTCAAATATATATACACCTATATGTAATAAGAAGTAAAATCATTAACTACCTTATTATCACACTTAAAATGTTTTTTAAAAGAATGCTTACATTTTAGAGGGAGTGAGACATACTAGAATATGTATAAACAAAATGGGATTTGCTGCAAAATGTTGGGGGGACAGATTTAGTGGGGGCGTAGATAAAACCAGATTGACAATGAATTAATATTGCTGAGGCTGGGTGATTGCTACATAGGGGTTCGTTATAATGTATTGTTTTGTAGGTGTTTAATATTTTCATAATAAACAGTTCCCTGAAAATAAAATCAAGGGACTAAAATATAAATAAATAAATAAATTCTCCTCCTTCCACCCCAGATCAGCTCCCTCTCTCTCTTCACCTCACCCCAGAACACCCACTGTTAGGTTTCTGGTGCATTGCTGGAGAAATTTTCCATTTTAGACAAATGAATGTATCCATTTTAAAATGGAAACATATAGACACGTCTCTTTCCTTTGCTTTTCTCACATAACAACGTACCCAGGATGCCGTCCTCGGCCACCGTGTACCCTCCCTACCCTCCGCATCCCTCCTGCTGCTGCATCACCTCGTTTATTTCCTTCCCAGCACTTAGCAAAATCTATACTTGCTCGCACAATGATTTACTTGGGTTTTTTAATTGAATTAAATTCATGTAATATAAAATTGACCACTTTAAAGTGCACAATTCAGGGCATTTAGCATATTCACGATGCTGTGAAACTATCACCTCCATCTAGTTCCAAAACATTTCATCACCCTAAAAGGAAACCTCATACCCACTAAGCCATCTCGCCTCCTTCCCTCTTCCCCCAGCCCCTGACATCTGCTAACCTGCTTTCTGTCTGAATGAATTTACCTATTCCGGATATTTCATATAAATGGAATCATACGATACGTGGCTTTTTGTGTCTGTCTTCTTCCACTTAGCATAATGTTTTTGAAGTTCATCCACGCTGTAGCAAAATATTTCGTCATATAGATATACCACATTTTGTGTAACCATTCATCAGCTGATTGACAGTTGGGTTGGTTCCACCTTTTGGCTACTATGAATAATGCTGCTATGACATTCATGTACAGATTCTTGTATGAATACTTGTTTTCAAGTATTTGGGGTATATACATAGAAGTGCAATTGCTGGGTCACAGGGTAACCCTGTGCTTAACCTTTTGAGGAACCATCCAACTGTTCCATGCAGTGGCTGCTCCATTTTACATTCCCACTGTGCAAGGGTTCCAATTTCTCCACATCCTTGCCAGCACTTATTTTTGGAGTGTTGGTTTGTTTTTTATAGCCTGCTTATTTTTTTATCTGTCTCCTCCACTAGATTATAAACCCTCATGGGCTTCAATTACCATTGCATCCTCAGCCACTAGCACAAAAAATGCCTTCTGCATAGTGGTCATGCAAATATTTTTTCAAAGAATGAAACAGTCCAGTAAACAAGCCAGCATATAATAACAAATAAATCTCCCACATTCATTCTAAAAGCTGCATGATGAATTCCACTGCACAGACGTACTGTAATTTCTTTCAATGTGAACTTCACCCTCTCTCTGTCCCAAATCCTCCATTAGCTTGCACCTGATTCAGAGTAGGAGCCAAACTTCTTACAATGGCCTGCAAGGCGCTAGCGGTCTTCCTTCTCTGAATGCTCTGCAATAGTTCCCAAATGCATCTCCTCATTTTCTCCCCCTGCTTTCTCCACTCCGGCTATGCTGTTCTTCAACCTTTCCTGGCACACCCCTACCTCGGGGATTTTTCACTCTCTGTTCCCTCTGTCTTGGGAGCTCTTCTACCAAATATCCACGTGGCTCCCTCCCTTCAAGTCTTTGTTATACATTATCTTCTCAGAGAGACCTTCCTTGATCACATTAAAGTTACACTTGCACACACACACACACACACACACACAGGCACTCAACTAGCACCACCTGCCCCCCATTCCATGCCTCATTCTTTCCAGAGCACTTGGCCCCAGGTGAAAAGGGACCGGAAGACACTGGAAGCAAAACAGCAGGTTGTGTACTCAGTGTCAGTTCTCGTTAATACCATCACTGTTCCTTCCGAGTGGGGAGAATCACTGGCTGCAAAGTGCGTGTTCCAGTTTGGATTTGGGGTGTTTCGGGCTGACGGGGCACAGCCTTGGAAAAGCGACAGAGGAGAAGCGGGCCCTGTGTTGTCTGGCACAAGAATACCCAGAGAGCGAGGGACTGAAGACTGAGACTGAATTACGTTTTGACTCAGGTCAGCGGTAATAGAGTTCCCCATTGTGAAGAACTGAATTCAGTCAAAAATTTAATTTTTTAAATAAATAGAACAGAAAGGTCAAAATACTGCTAGCAGAAATGGGGATTTGAAACTGGAAATTGCTCAGAAATGTCTTTTACTTTCTCTCTGTTCTGTTAATGACTTTTCCAAAGTCTCTCCCCAAGGAATTGCTCTTAGATATGCTAATGTCACTCCATTTCTCTAAAACCCTGTGTCCAATACTGCTATTGAAAAGACCCTTGGAAATCATCTGTGATTAGTGGTTTTATTTAAAATGAAGCATGCCTACAGGTTCTAGTGGCAAAACCCAATAAGGATTGCTTCCAAGTTTTCGATCGTTGGATGGCAATGATAACGCCTCCCCTAGTCTCTCCCCTTTACTAGGAATATTCCACCCACACCTGTCCCCACCAGTTCCCTACTCCTCACTGAGACCTGTTCATCCTTTAGGAGTTAGAGTAAACATCGCTTCCTATAGGAAACTTCCCGCAGCTCCCAGTTTAGAGACTCCTCCTACCTTACATCAATATTTCACCTTAGGGGGCACTACCTGGCTCTGCTGTGGCCAGCATCATTCTCCTTCTTCCCCCACCAGACTGTAGGCTGCCTGCAGGCAGGGACTCCGAGTGCACTTGTGTCAATCCCATTCCCAGGGCCTGGCATGGTACCAAGTCTACCACGTAAAGGATGCACAATGAATATGCAGTGCATGTTGAATGATTGTTTATCGGTACTTTGTGTTCAAGGTCCTATATTATCTGACAAGCTCTATGAACATCACCTAATTTCATTTGATCCCCTCCTCAACTCTATAAAGTAGTTATAACCAGTTAACAGACTGAGAAACTGATGATCTGATAATCCAAGTTTTCAGGGAATTTTTCAAGGTCACGTTGCCCAGAAATGACCGGGTAGGGATTCAACTCAAGTGTGCTGCACTGTTCTTCCAGTGACTCACAGAGCACGTACAGCAGGATAGAAATGTACATGTTTTGGTTTTAAGAAAACTTTTTTTTTATTTTTTTAATTGACTAAATAAAGTCTTTCAACCTCTGATGCTTTCCTTCTCCAGGACAGAATGAAAGCTGAAGGGAAGGGAGCTATCAGGCCGTGGCCTTTTCTTAACACTGAACTCTATCTGCCCTCCGGAAAAAGACTATTTGTTGTTAATGATTTGAAGTCCGGCTTTAATGGGTAATCGAAGCCCTGCCTGAGCAGCCATGTGGCACCATTACGAGAGGAAGGGAAGACGCGGCGTGGGGACAGGCGAGGCAAGCAGGCTCTTGCTCCCAGGGCTGTGCAGGTGCAGGGGCAGGCCCGAGAGTGGCAGCCCCCTGCTTCCACGTGCACCCCGCACCTCCTTGCCTTAAGCCACTCCCGGTCCCGAGAATGGGCTTCGATGTGAAGGGAGAAAGGGGGTGACGCAAGGGGAGCGAGGCGGAGTGAGGACGCAGAGGAAGCCAGAGTGCCAGGTCCACGGGTCTGGCCGCCACCAGGAAATGCTGGAACAGCCGATGGGGAGAAGCAATGGGAGACTGGCCGGCCGTCCAGAGGCGGCTTCTCGCCAGCACTTTCCCAGCCAGCACCAGTGCACTGTCTGCAACCAGGTGGCACCTTGCCCCAACCGCTGAAAACACTCTCCCCAGCTGGCCCTCTGGCCAAGGTCAGGACCGGGCACCACCCTTTCATGCACACCGCGAGACCAAGTCCCAGCAATGCCCTCGGGACCACCGTAAGACTAAAAGGAAGCAGGTGACATCCGCAGGCTGTGCGTGGGCTGCACCCAGGGAGGAGGAGGCGAGGTTTGAATGGCATCTCCCTAAAACCTAAAGCCACTTACAGGTCAAGGAGGGAGGTCTCAGGAGAAACCAACCCTGCGGGCTCCTGGATCTTGGACTCTTGGTCTCCAAAACCATGAGAAGTAAACTGGTTAAGACACCCAGTCTGTGGTATTCTGTGATGGCATCCTTAGGAAACTAACACACTGTCCTTCCTGGGATCACACTCAGACACCAAGTCATGAGGAAATCCACGGGGCCATCCCAGGACTTCGAGGTAACCTGCGCCTTTTACATGTCAGAACATGGTCCGCCAGCCCCGCTCATTCCCAGAGGTCGGACTGCCCGGGGTGCCCCAGGGTCTAGCTCAGGGCGTCAGGGAAATTGCCAGGCACCTGTGGGACGCCTGCTCCAAGTCAGTGGCAGGGAAAAACAGCTCCCGGAAAGCCGCAGAGAGTAAAGGGGGCCTCTGAGGAACCACCTCCCCTTTCCTTGACTTCCTCGCAAGACCGGTGTTTCACAGAGACCTGTCAGTCCCCTCCGTGCGGCTGCCCAACCTCTCCAGGGCAGGCCTGGGGTCTCCCGTCCCCTCTGCTGCTTGCTCTTGCATCCCGTGCCCCAAGCCAGGCCCCTTCAGTGACTGGTTCGGTGCTCACGCACGAGCAGCGGCCAGTGAGGGGAAGGAACTGTGCCCAGCGTGTTCACGGATGCATCCCTCTGCCTAGCACAGATTTTAGTAGACAGCACAGCTTAATACACATATGCACATACATGTTGTATATATAGCATATATGCTGAATTAAGAAATGCTCATTCAACAAAAATTATTGATGCAGAGAGAGACTACAAATCACCTCTATGACAGCACAAAGTGGTGGTTAGGGCTAGTTGGACTCCCGGGTGCTTTTACTTACTGGCTGCATAAATTTGGTCTAGTTCCTTGGACTCTATAAGCCTCAGTATCCTAGGCCGGGCGCGGTGGCTCACGCCTGTAATCCTAGCACTCTGGGAGGCCGAGGCGGGTGGATCACTCAAGGTCAGGAGTTCGAGACCAGCCTGAGCAAGAGGGAGACCCCGTCTCTACTAAAAATAGAAAGAAATTATCTGGCCAACTAAAATATATATCAAAAAAATTAGCCGGGCATGGTGGCGCATGCCTGTAGTCCCAGCTATCCGGGAGGCTGAGGCAGTAGGATCACTTAAGCCCGGGAGTTTGAGGTTGCTGTGAGCTAGGCTGGCGCCACGGCACTCACTCTAGCCCGGGAAACAAAGCGAGACTCTGTCTCAAAAAAAAAAAAAAAAAAAAAAAAAAAGCCTCAGTATCCTCATCTACAAAATTAGCATAATAGTAGTCCATACACCATAGATAATACAAAGTGTTTAGCCCGAGGTTTGAAACATGGTGAGCCCTGAAATGTTATTTATATCACACGATCACGACTTCCTTTCCAAGGAGTAAGAGTTGGGCCATTCCTGCCCCCTTCTTCCCCTCCATCTGCACCTAAAACTGGGCTCAGCCCAAAGGGCTGAACACGGAATGTGTGGGCAGAATAAGTATTCACTAAATGTGTATTCAGTTATCAAATAATTGAGAGAGTAAGAGAGTAAAACTGTTCATTTCTGAAACAGCCTGTTGTATTTCTAGTACAAATATGGGCACTGACATATGGCAAGTCTTCACATAGATGCTGAATAGATGAAAAAAGAGAAATGGGGAAGAAAAGGTGAAAAGTGTAGGAAAGGAGATGAACGAAGTTTCCAGAATTTATTTCAGCCAATCAATTGATATCCATTGTTCTTCTCCCCCTTTTGAGGTAATCACATCCCCATTTTCCTTGGAGAGCCACCCTTCCCCCACTGTCAGTCCAAGAATTTTGGGCAGGCTGACTCTATCTGCAGCTGGGAGAAAGGGATTGTGCCAGCCACCATAATCTCATCCCACTGGCCGTCGTGATCTGTTCAGGCTGTGTACATGAGCTAAGTTCACCCAACTACAGTGAATCCTTAAAACTTGTGGGTGTTCCTTAAAAGAAAAACTCTCTTTTCCTGCTGAGATGAACCAGAGAAGATGTAAACTTGGAGGATGGAGCCTGAAATTGTTTGGGGCCACCATAAGAGGGAACCTAACTAGGAATAAAGCCATTAATATGCAGTTGGAGCCAAAAGAGGGACTAAGAATCCTGTTGCTATCATTTAAGCACCTGGATCCAGCCATACCTGAGGCCAATAACCTCATGAGCTTTTTAGTTTCTTAAGCCAATCTTTTTTTTTTTTTAAACCAGTTTGATTTGGATTTCTATCATCTGTAATTGAAATGATATTAACTGTTAGAGAAATCTTAAGTTATCTTTGGTTCAAGGTAGGATACAAAAAAAAAACAAAGAAAGCACAAACCACAGATTACATATCCTTTATTACAAAAAATAGCTACCATTTCTGAACACCTACTATGTGACAGGCTCTAGGCCAGGCCCTTGACAAACATCGACATTATTCTCTGAAACACACTGCAATGGCCATATCATAAAAACTTCTAGCTATCCAATAAACCCTATGAATCCTTTTTTTTTTTTTTTTAAGTGAGATAAATAAAACATCCAAATTCCCAATACCCAATTCCCTCTCTTGGTCTTTTAAAATGAATTTTGTGTCTCAGTTACTGTTCTTTGTGTCAAGGGGAAGAAAAACACACATACAAGAGAAACTCCACATAAATCACTCTTTATTCCATTTCAAAGCCTGCAAGATTTTCCAGATATTCCAAAGGTCTCCTTCACTGAGTGAAATACTACATTTATTTAATAAAGCAGGTAGGATTTACTATCCGGGCACAGGTAAGCACTTTTTACTTTTCACAAGATAGATGACAGCTGCTGGCAGGCGTCTTCTCCCTTCTTTTTGCTTTTTTTAGTTTTTCCCTCTCTCTTTTGCTATGACTGCACAACTTTACCCATCACAATTGAATTACCAAACTGAGCCAAAGAAAGATTGCCCCCACGAGAGTGCTGTGTAGGTTGCAGGCTTTATTTTCTTCTAAAGACAGCTTTAAAGAATTAGAAATAAATGTTATCAACTGTGGTTTTAAATGATGCTGACTTATTGCTTTTTGGGGAGCTGTAACACCCCTCCTCCCAACACATACACAGGACGAACACTTTACGCTGAACGCTCCGGGGACAGGAGGTGGGAAATAGGGTAGTGGGAAAACAGTAAGTTCTATAAGCATCCCCAGCCTAGGTTCACCAGAGAAGAAAAGGCTAAGCCAGTAGATTTCTGTCCCTTGGCTTAAAAGGAGTTAAGGAGCCAGCGCTTTAAATAGAGTCTGCCTGTGGAGGAGAGAAAACAGCTGGGAGAGGAAGAAAAGTAGTTTGTTTTCATTTGCTGCCAGCAGGACAGAAGGTGAAGGTTTCTCTCTCGACATCTTCACCCATAAGTTGGGCAGAAAGCCAGTTTGCTCTTTGGCTGAAAAACTCCAATTAAAAATGTATGACTTTGGTCTTCTAGAGAGGGGGTGCAAAAAGTCAACGCTGGGTTATACAAACACTTGAGGCGGCAGAAGCGAACTGAGGAATCTCATTAGCTCGCTCGCCAACCTGCTGTGTGGGAACCAGCACCCACCAGCTCTGGCCGTAGAATGGGGAAGACCCAGCGCCACATCCATAGCCCTCGCCAATGCACACGGTTTCAGCTCGGGCCACCAAACTACGAAGTCAGAATAGGATGCTTCGGGTGCTTCATAAACTATTTTCCAGCCCAAATGATCCCTCTGGTCACTTGTACACACACATAACACGCACTAACATGCACAAGCATGAAAATGCACATGCACACATGTGGTTTTTCATGATATTTTCATGGAGGGCTGTCTTCTTGCCCCTGGTTGTGACCTGTCAGAGCTCATTCTTTCATCTCTGCAGGTCTGTTCACACCCTGGCTAACTCTGGGCAGTGCCTGCAACCGTCTTGTTCATACCTGTATCCCCAGCACTCAGCAGACTGTGAATACTACTGTATTTGTTGAATGAAAGGACAGATGAATAAACCACAGGCAAAACATTCAGTTTCTATTACTTTTCCTCTTAGGGATGTTTAACATTATTCAGACGCTTCCCTCTCATCCTCCTATTTACCTCTCCCAGACGACACCTTTTCTACAAAGCATTAGTGACCAGTGGAGAATTTTCCTGGTGACTTGATAGAGGGTAGAGAGGTTTAAAATTGATCTTCTCCCCATCTCCCTTTCCCACAGCCCCCTTCAGATGTTTTTGCCTCCGGCAGGCAGCCGCGTTTACTTCCCCCTGGTCCGTCATCCTGAGCAATTCCACTCTGCACCCGAACTTGCATTTCAGATTCCATCCAAACAAAAGAAGCTGCAGTAGCAAGGACCTGAAGGTAGTTTATGGACTATTGACTACCCTGTGAGTCTAATTCCTCATGCTGATGGCTTATCAAAATATTTCTTCCAAACATCCCAGAATTTTGTTCTTGTGGGAGGTTCCATTAAATGAAATTTTGTCAACTGGTAATCTTTAAATTTTAATGTTCAAACTCAGCACCCTCAAAGTATAAGGGTGTCTTTGAGTACCTTTGTTGACCTAGAATCTCAGAACTGATTAACTCCGAGAACCAAACTTTATTATACCAGTAACCATTAACCTTACACTCATCAGATTTCTCTTTTGATGGTTTACCTTGGATGTAGATGGCTTCCTAAAATGTCTTTTCTTTGTTTTATTAATCAATTAATTTTTATTTATTAATGGCCAGTGATCCTACCTACCAGAATTCTCTTGTGTAATTGCACCCTTCCAACGAGTGCTGGAACTAGTGACTTGTTTCTAATGAACAGGACATGGCAAAAATGGTGGGATGTCCCTTCTGAGATCAGGTTGCAAAAGACCATGGCTTTCACCTTGCCCTCTATTGCTCTTTCAGTGGGCACACTTTGATGGAGCCAGCCGCCATGCTGGGGAGGTCCACACGGCAAAGAAGTACACACAGGTTTTAGTCAAATATCAGTGAAGAACTGAGGCTTTCAGTCCATAAACCCTTGAGGAAATGATCTTGCCAACAACCATGTGAGTGAGCTTATCTTGGGTTCTTCCCCAGTGGAGCCTTCAGGTGAGACCAGGGCCTGGGCTGACACCTTGATTGCATCCTTGTGAGAGACCTTGAGCCAGAAGCTACACTATGCTGATTCCTGACTCAAAGAAACTGTCAGGTTAAATGTGTTGTTTTAAGCCACTAAGCTTTGGGGTACTTTGTTGTGTAGCAATGGGTAACCAATTCATCACCCCCACATCTGGCTCATAAGTAGCTAACTTGAAGTGCTTGACTTCTACTCCATCGATGGCACTATCAATCAGCATTAAATGTCCAAAAGAAATACCTTTCTCCCTACCTCACTGGGTCATTCTAAACAGCACACACATGGAAGTTGAATCTCACAAAATGAATCACTGGTAACTGCCCACTTGGCCAAAACCATCTTACTGAAGTTCTAAGAAACAAGAAAAACAATCAAGATCAATGATCTCTGAAGTATCTTTCTGTGAATGCTTGTTTTTCCAGATTTTATTTAAGCTGCTCGTCTTTCCTAACTAAGCTGCTGAGGCCATTACTGGAGGCCACTGCCTTCTCTGACAAATTATTCCCACAGACGGCGACCCCATTCTCCAAGCGGTCTGCCTGCCTGGATCACTCCTTCACTTCCTACAAAGAAATAGAAGACTTCATGCCACAAAAAGTCTGCATGGTTACGGTTTTGAGGAGCGATGTCTTGTGGAAAGATTCCGGTTCGGGAATTCAATTATCAATCAATGTATGGATCAGCTCCAAAGCAGCCATACAAACTAGCACCTAGGTGTTTCAGTTTCTAATCTTAGGAGAGGAGTTCTGCCGAACTCTTCAAGTGACACTGTGGTGGGTACAGACATGCCCCACGCAGACCTCCCACCCTCTCCAGGGAAAGGCTTACTCCTCAGCTGCAGGGAAGGCAGGAGCATCAGACTCCACCTGTCAGCACCTTCAGCCTCTGCCTCTCCCCGAGGCCGCACCCTTCTGAGGGCAGCCTGCATTTGGTAGCTGAGCGGGGTGGGGTGGAGGTGAGCAGTTCTGGCGACCTGGCCCAAACGCAGAACGCTCTGGTGGGCCATAACCACTGGGGTAAAGGAAGCCGTGTCGACTTACATCTCAGTCTGACTTTTCCTTCTGCCCATTCCTGCTTCCTCTCCCTTCCTTTCTGCATGTCGATCTCTCATAAATATTTCATACCCCAACCCAGGTTGTGACATCGCTGCTCGAGAGGCTCTATTTAAAATTGGATTCCTTAGGATAATATGTGAAAATGCCTAGCAGCCTCTGCTTCTATTTCTGTTTCCACCTGTGTGGCCCTGTCTCCCATTTCCTGACTTTACCTTCGTCTCCTGCTCGAGATGATAGTCCCAGAGCAGGGACTATCTCTTCCCATTTCTTGCTCAAAGTGTGGTCTAAGAACCAGTAACATTGATGTCAGTGGATCGTATTAGTGATGTTGACTCTCAGGCCCCACTCCAGACCAACTGGGTCAGAATCTGAATTTTAACTAGAGTACATCAAAGTTATTATCATAAGTGTTGTTCTAGTAATTCGTAGCTTCCTACGACTGCTAGAGTATGCCTAAGCATATGGGAATGTGTAGATCTAGCCCTGTTGACCATGTAAATTTACCTTACACGTGGGATGAGAAAGCTTAAGGAAAAGAACAAAGACTGTGAGATCTACCCTTGTTGATTAGAAAATGCAAGTATTGCGTTTTGAAGAGAAGGCGTGATATGCACAGAAAGATGACCGGCACTGCCCAGCTGGCCATCGAGCGGGTAGTCCTGGGTCAGCTTCTCATCCGACCACAACTTCCCTGCCCCACCCTCTAGACTGCGCTTTCCCAGCACCAGACGGGCCGCGTCATGTTCATCTGTCCCCACAGCTCCTTCAAATGTCTGTTGCATAAACACGTGAATGAACAAAAGAGCCCTGAGAAGATGAGACTGAAAGCTAGAGAGGGTGGCCAAATAAGCCAGTGGCATGAGATGCGACCATTTGGCCTCCAAGCCCAGTCACGTGACTGACGATTTAGGCATCTGTCACTTAGACACAGCAGGGAGACCAACACATTCGAGGAGCCGCGGGTCAGCCTTCAAAGACGGATTTTAATGAACTGGCTGTACTCCATCATCTTGATAATCACAGAAATTAGAGGAGGAAATGGGAGGCTTGGCAGGCCGGCCGGTCCATCACCTGCCCGTACCGAACAGGTCTCGAGGGTATATTTTGTCGGGATTTATGGCACTACCTGGTCGCAATGATCTTCGTGCCTAGAGGAAACTGGGGGTCGGCTCACACCTGCGCCTCTGCTTCTTTCTCCTGCAAAGGTCACGGTCCAAATTCTGCTCTTCTCATCTGAAAACTGTTTCTTGCAGGCAGAAGTGAAGTGTGACTCTAAAATAAGACATCATATTTGTTTTCTTTTAAGAAATGTGTCATCAGGATAGGCCAGGGCATGCAGCAGTGGTGGCAACAAAATCCAGATCTCAATGTCGAACACATCAGGTGTTTATTTCTTGCTCTCACTACGTGCCCAGTGCGAGTCAGCAGGGGACTATGTCTATCATCGCTCGGAGCCCCAGACTGATGGATATTTCAGTACATTCTTCCACAGTCACCAGAAGAAAGAGATGGGAACAGGGCAAATTGCAAACCTGTGACTGCCTGGAAGTGGCGCACGTCACTTCTGCTCCCATTTTATTGGCATGTCATCTAACCACATACTTGTCACATGGCCTACCTGTGTGCTTGGAAGGGGGAGGACCAGAAATAACTGGTGGATTAGCACGAGTGATGGCCGTGGGAAAAAAATCACTGCAAAGGCTAAATGGTCAATGTCCTTCTCAAAGGCCACCTGATAAGAACAGGACTGTGTAAAAGTTGGCAAATGCTTCTTCCCTTCAATCAATGGGTATTTACTGATCCCTGTGATGGTTAATTTTATGTATCAATTTGACTGGGCCACAGGATGCCCAAATATCTGGTTAAACATTAATTACTTCTTGGTGTGTCTGTGAGGATGTTTCTGGAAGAGATGAGCATTTGAATCTGTAGACTGAGTATAGCGGAGGGCCCTTCCTGGTGTGGGTGGGGAGGGGCTGAACAGAGCAAAAAGGCAGAGAAAGGTTGAATTCACTGTCTGCCTGACCGCCTGAGCTGGACCATAAATCTCCTGCCCTCGGTGCTCCTGGTGCTCAGGCCTTTTAGACTCTGAATGGAAGGCACATCATCAGTGTTCCCGCTCTCAGGCCTTCAAGCTACACCGCCAGCCTCCCGGATCTCCAGCTTGCAGAGGGCAGATCCTGGACTTTGCAGCCTCTATAATCATGCGAGCCAGTCGATACCTCCTAATAAATCCCTTTACATGTATATGTCCTGTTGGTTCTCTTTCTCTGGAGAATCCAGACTGATACCACACCATCCTGACCGCTACTATATCAAGACTTGCAGTGACAAGAGAAACAAAGCCACGCGACAGCTGAAGTTATACTTAAAAAGGAGAGACAGACAAAAGAAAAATAAGTCAATAGATCAATAAGCCAGATAACGAAAGTGTCATGAAGCATATACACAAGTATGTAGGGGGTGTGGGTGTGAGTGATGGGCCACTGGACTGTCGGTGCCCAAGCAGGGGAAGGGAGGCATCCACTGGACAGGAAGCCTACCCGAGACGCTGAAGCACAAGGGTAAGGAGAGCGTTCGCAGGAGGAAGGCTTCCACACTGGCATGGAGGTAGGGAGACAGCCCAGCAGGAGATGTCAGAGCGTGAGTGAAGCAAGGAAGCATCGACACAGGAGGCGGCGGTGGTAGAAACAGGGGATTGGGTGGATACAGGAGTGATCAATAAGCAAATTGAGAACCATGGGAGCCTGATTTTTCCTCTGCAGAGAAGTGAGGTGCAAATATGGAAAGGGAGAAAATGAAAGTAAAATCTGTTTTATTTGGAGGTTATCAGGATAAATCCATAGTTTTGATAGATCTATAGATGGATGGGTGAATGTGCTATAGATACTCATCTGCCCTCGCTCGTCCACTGAAAACGCTTAGGAACATCAGAGAATGTGACGCTGCACATGCTAGGGTACTGGGTTTGTTTAATTGTGCCCGTTGCCCAGACACATCTTGAGAATCTCCAAGGACAAGCTCTTGCGACTCTTAACCTCACAATTAGCAGGCTGCTGCATGCATTGCCACACTAATCATGGCAGCCCAGACTGACTTTCTTGGCCATTGTCAGAGCAACTTAAGGCTTGTTCTTGCAGTTATTCAGCAAGAACGTCCAGTGCGTAGGAAGCCCAGAGGTTGGGTCCTCTAGGGCTCCAGTGAGTCTCTTCCCCAGGGCTGAGGACTGGCAACTGTTGACACGCCGCCTCTCCTGTCCTGTCACTCATAATCAGAGGCGGCTGGGGAGAAAGGCACCGGGCTAAGCTTCTGAGTGTGCAGTACCAAGCAGGTGCTCTCTGCTACCTGCCCATCAGGAACTACCAGCACCAAGAGGCTTTTGTTGACAACACTGTGGCAGGTTTTAAATGATTCTTATCTGGAATTTGAAGCTGATTTTTTTAAATGACTTTTCAATGAGAAGTTGAGTTAAAGCCAAATTCTTGTTTGGAACTGAATGGTGACAATATGCGAAAACTCTAGAACATCTCTAATGCCTACCTAGCTGGTCATTAGAGTCACCTGGAGAAACTGTGAAAAACAGGACAGATGGGCCCCAGTCCCCACCCTGTGGACCCAGTAGGTCAGGGACCCTAGCGGAGTTGGCAGGAGGAGTGAAAAAGACCCACCTTTCTGCTTTTGACTCACACACGGCAGCATCATTTGCGATTTTTAGGCAAACATGCATCAGTTTGGTAAGTCAGAAAATATGAGGAGGAAAACATAAACCATCATAAAAATTGTTCAAGCAGATGTGACTTTTTAGATTGGGAATTTAAAGAGCAACCTCACACTCTGAGACTTATCCATTTGGCTCAAACTTACTGGCTACACTAAAAAGACAACAGGCAGTCATTTCTAATTATAATATTAAGAACAACTTTCGTCACAGTAAGGTGGCGCTTTATGGTTTCCCCAGACGTATTTTTATTTAAATAATAATTCTTACACGGTAGTACAGAAACTAATACAAGAATCCCCATTGGTGCTGGGGGAAAAAAATGTAGATTTCTTGGGCCCCACCCTAGGCTTTACAGAATCAGAAATTCTGGGGATAGGAGAAGACATAACATCTTTAACCAGCATCACATGGGGTTCTCATGCACAGCAAAGTTAAAAACAACTGAAGAGCATCCTAACCCTCTTGGGTGGACGAGGCAGATAGCACCAGCCAACAGCTCACTTCCAACATCACTGAGCAGCGGAGGAGGGGAACCTTCACCCCACCTCGCTCTCCAAGCACCTGCAAAGCCAAATGGCAGCACAATTCCTTGTGAACATCCTGGAAGCAAGTCCAGAAAAATCTCCCTAGTCCTCCCTGCAGCTTCATCCAAGTGACAGAAGACCAACATGAGTCAGATTCTCCCGGAAGCTACATTTCCCCTTGGGATTAGGAAGGAAGTTTTTTTCAGTTGCTCCAGGGGACTGTTTTCTGAAAGGAGGGCTCTGCAGGGTGGCTTAACTCCACCTCCTCTTGGTTCGGTGAGCCCAGATTCTAGCAGTGAGAAAAGATGCAAGTGTAGAGAGGAAGAAGCACAACGGTGAGTCCCAAGGCTCAGAAATGGGTCAGGAAGCCAGAAATGGGTGAACAGCATGTGAAGCGTGGCTGGGACTGTCCACACCCACCATGCCAGCCCCATGAGCTGGTAACAAGCCAGTGCGATGGGAGGACACTTTGATACAGTGAACAGGCTGCTTCTCCCTTTTCTTCCTTTCCTTCCCCAACCATTCAAGCAGGTAGCTTGCTTTTTACTCACCTCCTAGAGGGAAATGTGTAGCAGAAAGGAAATAGACTGTAGGACTTCTAGCACCTCAGCCATAATCTTAGTGGACTTGTGACCAAGTGTGCCCTTCCCCCATCCACAATCCCTAAGACCCCAGAACTATTGTCCAAACCTGCGGGGGAAGGGGCTGGGAGCAAGAATACTTACAGAGAAACTTTCTACCTGTCCATCCAAATTTGGGTGTAGGGGATGGAAGGCTTACAAGCAGCAATAAATTTGAGTTATACAAGATTTTTGAAAAATTGTTTCCCTTGCAAAGCTTAGTTTATGGATTCATATGTAACTGCTGAGCTTTTAAAGAAGCTGTGTTTATTGGCGCACAAGCTGTAGGCTCATTTGCAAGGAGAAATAGTACTCTTCACCCTGCAGCTCTAGGTGTCAAGGGAGATTTCCTGTGGGCTGGATCAGACCACATACCTGGGCCCCAAACTGATTTAGGTGGGCTTGCTGGGAACCAAATCATCTAACACAGGCCCAGTGGTATATAGGCCTGATGCTCCAACTTCCCACAAACAAAGTCATTATTTAGGAATCAGACACAAGGGACAAGATTAGGAAAGCAGACTTCTCCCTTCACTCCGTGCCACCATTAATTCTCGAGATACTTGTGCAAATTAGGAAAAGGAGCTCCTCACTAAATATACTTACATCTGTCAGAAGGTGGTCATGATATCCTTATTTTATTAGAATATGACAATTTGATGCCTTCTGCTAGAAAACTGTGGTAACAAATATACAAATAATTCTCTGGTATCTACGATAAAAATGGCACACCCCTGGAATAGCACAGTGCACAACTCCCACAACTGTACATGGCAGCCCTATATCATCCTTCATTTTTTTACTAAAGCTTGACCCTGAAAGAACACTGTGATGAAAGCAGTGAGGAGGTCACTTACAGCAGGTTGTTGTTTCAAAACACCCAGATCATTGAGCTCAATAAACATTAGTACAATTCTCTGCTTTCCAGATTTTGCAGAGATTCCACCCACAAAGTCAAGAGGCATTCGCAAAGAGTTTTGGAATTTGTTGAAATGATGAAAGAGCAGACTCAAAGTTTACAGAGTGAGGGGCATATAGTAGGTGCACAATAAGTGTGTAGTTGTTTCTTCAGTAATAAATGGATACACCCAAACCCTAAGTGAAGGTTCTTGCCTTATTTCATTCCTAACAGTCTTGGCCTCTAACTCGTAGAAAATCATGGCTGACTTTGTGCTTGCTCAACTTCAACTCATGGCATTGTACCATGTTCTAGCAGTAAAGGAGGACTTGCTATTTTTTTCTTTTACTTTGAACAACCAATTCAGTAAAAGAAGAGGAAATCTTGCAAAACAAGACTTTTTAATGGCTCTTATGGACTCCATATTTCCTTTTATGGATACTTATAAAATATTATCTTATCTTCTCATGAGAAGGAAAAAAGTGCAAAGTCCCATCTCTCCTGAGACCAGCCCCAGGCACTTCTGATGTTGCTGCTAAATCTTGAAACCTCTCCAGGTCTCCCATCCCGAGGATCTCTCCTTGGGCAGAGAGAGCTAGATGTGGCTTCCTTCCAAGCTCAGAAACAGCTTCCTTGAATTACTGAAATGTGGGGTGTTCCTCTCCCTGGAGAGAAGTTACCAGACTATTTCAGCAGTATTTTTCCTTCCAATCAGGCTAGCCAAGAAATGGAAGGGCAGAATCTAACTCTTTCTGACGCTGCCCACGGTTCATAAAGTCACCCTAATGAAGAGAGGATGAAATCTTTGCTTGTGAACAGCATCCTTTTACCTGCAGAGAACTGACGTTAGCACTCAGAAAGAAGGAAAGAATACACTTAAACAGAACCAGAATCAATTTTACTCTTTTCCATTAAATTGTCATGTCAGATGTCAATGAATTTTTGTCATTAATTTCTCCTAGGTTTTTTTTTTTTTGGAATTTTTTTTATCCTTGTACACTTTTTTTATGTTAGTGTTTGCTCCATTTTTTTCTTTTTTACATTGGGGGAAAAATCATGACAGTTTTTCATTGTGGTGTTAAAAATGCTAACACTCAAAGTAAAAGCTGTTTTAAAAGAAACACTCGTGATTGCTTATGTATTTTTAAATAGCTAAGGAAAAGGAATTTAGAAGAAAATAGCCTCACATAGCACACAAAGGAAGGTGGACCCATTTGTGTTAAACACAGAAAATAATCAAAGCCCCCCAACTCCATCCTGAGAACTGAATCATTCAGATTGTCCATCATTATTGTTTAAACAGGGCAATTGTCCAGTCAAATAGTTGACTACAGAGCATAGAATAATGAAAAGGTTTTGTTATATACTTAAGGGTTTAGAGATGTTTTCTGATCTGAATTATCCAATATAAATGCATTCCTTAAATGGCTTGGCCAATGGTAACAGTCCTCTTTCCCATGTGCTGACACTCTGGCCAGGATAACACAGCCTTGTCGTTGGACAGTCGTTTCCATGCACACCACAACCTGTTTCCAACTTAATGATTTTTAGCACCATTAGAGGTGCACAGACCTCACCATACTCCCACCCCAAAGTGGGCCCAATACCTGCTTCTTGCTTTTACACTCCCCTTCTCTCTAAAATGCTATGAAAGAAGACTATAAAATGATTCCACTAAGTGAACAGGTCATTTTAAGCCATTTTTCCTCTTGTCCTGAAGATTAAAAAAAGCAATGTGAAAATAGCTACCCAACTTGCATTAATTTCCTTACATTTTCCTCTACTTATTGATTATACCTTGACATCAAAGCTGAAACATGACAAAAATAGAAAAACAGTAGAGAGAGAGAGGAGAGGGAAGAGAGAGAGAGAGAGAGAGAGATGAAGTTTGCTTTTCTACTCCCAAACTGTAAGCATAAAGCAGTTTTGCAGGAGTCCCTCAACTTCCCTGGGAACTATCAGACCAACGTCCTCTAGGATTTCCTCAAAACCCACAGTTCTTGGAAAGTCAGAGAGCCAAAATTTGTTTTCAAGATAACTGCATGGGAAACCAAGGCTTTCTTAGCTCAGTACCTATGACAATGTATTTTCTCATTGTAAATATCACCAACTGTACTAAAAAAAAATATTAAGAAAGGCTTTTGCCTTTGGATGAATTTTAAACCCAGACCGGCTGCCCAGAAATGGCTGGTGTTATTGAGCCTTCTGAACATATTTCTCTCTCTCTTCCTCTCTCTCTCTCTCTCTCACACACAGACACCCTTTAGTCAACTGAGTAATGTCTTCTGAAGCCAAATGCCAAGCATACTTAGATAAAGCTATTGCAATCCCTGGAGGAGGAGCACTTCAATTACAAAGAAAAGCAAGATGTAACTACACCTTCATTTCAGAAAAATGCTGATGAAATGAGGAACGTCACTAAGGGTTTTCATTCTTCACAAGACATCCACTTTCTGTGGGTGACTTACCTTTATTTTCATGCAAGGGCTCCTCCCATCTTTTCTCTAGGTAAAGTCTTCCTTCAGTCCTTCCTCTGTGCATGCTGGCAAGATTCCCTCGAGCCTTTTCTCATCACAAAACAAAAAAACGCGTCATGCTTACCTGCATTAAAGCCTCAGGCTACTTGCCTTTGGCTCACTGAGGTTAAGATAGGATAGAAAGTAGAAGCATCTGCCTCCTTCGGGCACTGCAAAGAAAATGCCCCGCATCTGCATGTACTTAGCTTATAAGAATCATCTGCGGACTTTGTGAAACTGCAGCTGCCTGCCTGAAGCCCAGCACAAGTGATTCTGACGCAGGTGGTCTTCGGGTTTTACCTAACGACAGAGCTTCATAAACTTTACAATGCTTGGGAATCGGAAGGGGCAGCAGAGACTGTTGTTAAAATGCAGACTTCAGTTCAGTAGCTCTCAGTGAGTCTAAACTCTGCCTGGGGTTTCCACCAAGCCGGCGGGTGATTTAGATGCGACTGGTCCGCGGACCACACTTAGAGTAACAAGGCGTTAAGAAGTGGTGGCGGAAGTCCTCTCCGCTGAGCTTGTGATGCCCAGTCCACTCGGGAGCTTGTTAGAAATGTAGACGCTCAGCTTCCACCCCAGGCCTACTGCATTAGAATCTGCATCTTGTCAAGATTCCCAGATGCTTCTTATGCACATTAACTGAGAAACTGACAGAGGAGAACTTCGGGGCCAAATTCACAAATTCACGATTGTTTTCTGTTAGAAAGGTCAGAGGTGGCCAAAATTAATCATTTTGATTCTAAGATATTTGAAATCCATATGAAAGGTAGGGCTGTATTAGAGGAGAGGGAAAAGCCAAGCTACGTAGAAGCCACCTTCTGAAGTCCCAACCCCCTCTCTACCAAAGGGAACCACGTAGGACAAGAGTCCAGTGTTGTTAGCGCCACGGTTCTGCACATGAACAGCTATCACATGCCTTCACCTGTCTCTGTTTCAGTACTTCTCATGGTCATGAGGTCAACCAATTTGGGAGCCTTGCTATACCCAATGGACAGGCAGTTTAAATAATAAAGGTGGATTAATAAAGCCTAGTATCTCAGTCAGAAGGCAAGGTGAAGCCATACTTTTGGACCTCCGTTGCTCCTTGTGAAGATTCAAGCTTTGCTTGATATTTAGGGAGAGCTGAAAAAGGGAGACGTTACCTCTTCCATAAACTCAGTACCTTGCAAAGTGCATGACACATTATAAGGATAATCTAATAGATGTTAGTGGAAGATGCTTATTTCAGGATTTAAAGCAGTAACTTGCTAAAAAGTAGAGGCTAAAAGAAAACATGCAGCTACCCAAGTTGCCAGAAACCAGAAAGGGGAAAACAACCTGAAGTTAAAAAAAATTAAAAAGAAGAAAAAAATTACAGCAAAAATTTAATTAGCCAATCAGGGTCTAACAGAACCAAAAGCAACTGGAATCAGTGAGCTCCTATGTACAAGCTCTTTATTTCCTTCAGTTTTGTTTTCATGAGCTTCTGTCCAGAGGAAACTGCTTGCTACAGGCAATTGCTTGCATTTGTTGATCAATAGATCATGGAATAGTCAAAGGAGGTAGGGACCATCTAGGAAGGGTTGGTGCTGGCATTGATGAATGTAGACAGGGCCGATGCAAATACTGTGTTCAATTAGCATTTTTGTGGACCTAGCAGTTTCTGAAAACTATTTTGAAGCCATAGAATAGGCAGGGAGCATCTGGCTCCCTTTCTGGAAATAATTCTGACCCCATTGCCTCCTGTTCTTCAGCCTGTAGCACTCAGACTCAATTTTCTTCCCTCCCTCATGCCAATCTTAGTATCTTCCTGCAGCTCTACTGTCTTCTTCACCCCTGTGTTAGAGGCTTTAAGTTGTAGTAATCATAGTAGGTCCTTTCTTGAGCTCCTACTATGTGCACTTCACATGTTTTATTTAATGGTCACAACCAATTATTTATTGTTTCCAAAAAAATAACTAAAACACCAAGGGGTGAATAAATCTGCCCAAGGTCACAGAGCCAGCAAATGAAGGTTGTAGGAGTCTGTCCAACGCCTGTCCAAAACCCACATGTCTCTGGCTCAATCATTTTGTCCCTTGTAGCTTTTGTTCTCTCCCTTCAATCTTATCTTCCCAGTCACTATGTTTGGGAATGGCTCTTACTTTCAAAAACCAGCTTAGGCTGAGTATCTAAGGCTCTCATTCTTTTGTTTTGTTAATTTCAAAATATTAAGGGGGTACAAATGTTTTTGCTACATGGACAGCTTTATAATCTAAGGCTCTCACTCTGACTTCATCCCTCCACTTGGGATCCACTGTTACAGGTACCCTCCCTCCCATATTTGATAACCACAGCCTCAGTGCCTTTGCTTTTCTTTGTTTTTTTTTTTTTTGTTTGTTTGTTTGTTTGTTTGTTTTTTGGTAACAAAAACGTTAAAATTATTTTGTTTAAATTTAAATGAAGCCATAAAATTGCAATGTTACTTGTAGCAGTGCCTTTCAAATAGACTTTCTCTTGAAAGTTTCAAGTGGATTTTGCATTTCACATTATGTACACTAGAGCTTAAGAATTAAAGTCAAGCCCTTTACCAGTATTCTCTTATGTTCAGAAAAATCAAGAAAAATAAGGGCAGTCCCCAAAGTATGTTTATAAAAAAACATTTCTGCATTGATCTATTTTGATAATCACCTAATTTTCTCTGCTCCATCATAGGTGTCTACTGGTAATTCCAGTACTCCAGAGCCATTTTGCCAAAACAATGACTAATATTACATAGTTGTCCGTTTGGATTGGTTCCAAAACCCCTTGTGGGATACCAAAATCTGAAGATGCTTAAGTCTTTTATATAAAATGGCATAGTATTTACATATAACACATGCACATCCTCCTGGATACTTTAAATTATCTCTAGATTACTTATAATATCTAATATAAGGTACATCCTATATAAATAGTTGTTATCCTGTATTGTTTCTTCATCTGTATTATTTTTTATTGTTGCATTGTTATTTTTATTTTTTCCTGAATATTTTTAATCTTCATTTGAATCCACAGATGTGAAACCTGTGTATACGGAAAGCCAATTGTATTGATTCAAGTATGATTCACCCTGTTGCGATGTATAGACAAACTCTGACTACAGAGAACCAGGTGAAAGTCTATGATAGAGCTGGTGTATTTACAGAGGATTCCACTCACATTTAGACGAAAGCCTCCTTTATTTAGTCTCTCTGAGAAATATTTTTTCATATTACAAAATCACAAAGGAGGAAGGGTTTTTGAAATAAGGTCAGCTGGGGGGGGTAACTTGCCAAGCAATTGAGGATCCATTGCCAGCATCTCCAGATAATTCTTTTTGGAGAAGGAGGAGAGTCTTCCTGGTGGATGAATGAATATTTTGACTTGGTGATTAATCACAATTATACTGGAAGGAGTGCCCACATGTGTCTCCCTGTAACACCTTCCTGCTGCCCCTAGCTACAAAAGGCCCCCCCAAAAAATTGTTTTAATTGACTAAAAACTAGCAAATTGAACCAAATCTCCAGACAAGGCAGGTGTAGTAACAATTCCTCCTTTAAAAACAAGCCTGTGATCTTCTGTTTGTCTTTTCATGTTGAGGAAAGGGCAGAACTTTTACCCAAAGTCTTCAGTTTAAAAACATTGGTCTTTATGCTCCTCATCACTCATTCATACGTGAGCACCCTCACGATATTTTGGGAGATCTTTTTAAACTTAACTTCCTAACAATAAGTCCTTCTGAAAGAAGAGTTTACTAAGTTCATTGATTCTCTTTTGGCAAGCTTGCAACTCCTGAATTTGGACAGATTAAACCGAGTAAAGATTTCCTATACTGATTCTGAGGACATTACCTGAAAATTCAGAGAGCTTTTCTTAAACTCCAGGAAAAAAGAAACGCAGAGGAAGGGAGGAAGAGAAGGAGACAGGGAGGGAGGGAAGAAGGAGAAAGGAAGGAAGGCAAGGAAGAAGGGAAGGAAGAGGAAATAAATCATGTAGAATATATATTTCCAAAACCAAAAGGAAAAAACAATTCAACTAACATATATTAACCTTTATTCTATAACAGAGACATAAATAATTTTATGAATTCATATGACCTATACAAAAGACAAAATAAGATATTGCACTAAATTTAGATATGGGATATTTGAATTTAATATTAGCTAAACAGATAAATATATACAATTTAAGGAGTTAAGGCAAAACCAGATGATACTTCAAATACAACATAAGGTTTGAAAAATAGGTATAATTAAAAACAACAGCATCCCACCACCAGTTAATAAAGTGGTCATGTCTAAGGAAAAAAAAAATCCCTTAGGTTTTTAATAAAGTGGTTATTATCAATCATGTTAATTAAAGTTGAGCAATAAAGTATAAGATCTCACTTGGAGGAGGGCTGTTTTGCCAAGGTTTGGGGATTGAGCACTTAGAATTCTGGTAAGCAACTTTTTCCTTGTCAGATCTGTGATTTATTCTTCCTATTAGAAAATATAATTTGGAAAATATGACTCTTTCACATATATAATTAAAATACAACTATGAAGGGGTTTTTTTGTTTTGTTTTGTTTTGTTTTGAGGGAAGTCAAGTTGATGATCTCATCATAGTCAAGGTAAATTTGCGGGCAAGCCATTCATTACCTTATTTGTAGAGAAAACACAATGCCAGTCACTGAGAAACAATTCGCAGTTATCTTAAGAGAACAAAACAAACTAATTTCAAAGGAACAAAAACAAGTGTAGTCAATATATCAACACAGTATACAGTTCTTTGGCAGTATCACACTAACCGTTGCTTGAAGTCAGAATTCGAGAGTTTTCTAATTCTTAGACCCAGTTGCCAGTCTTTTAAAAATAAACAAATAAAATTCCACATCTCAAAAAATTCAGTAATCCCAGGAAATTAAATTAAGAGTGAACCTTGCAGACAGCTTTTTGACTGTTACATTTAAGCATAGATAGGTATTATCTGCTTTGAGTCCCAATCCAAATATACTGAAACACGAACACACACAAATAATCTGTGAAACTCTGTATTGGTTCAGACAGGTCTAGAATCTTCAAAGAGAATCCATATTCACCCATGAAAAACCAATAAAAGACATCAATCCAATGATGAAAAAAATGTTCATCCAATAACTCAGGGGCGGGCCACCCCTCACCTGGATAAACATCACGGAGAAATCAAATTCTATAGAGGAAACACCAGAAAGCCAGAGAACGTGGAATACTGCCAGCCTCCAACCAAATTACCTTTCTCCAGTTTTAGGTAAACCTTATCCTCTTTATCTAAGTAGAGTAGGACTCCATTAGTGGCGGCTTCACGAGTAACATCTTTGTCCCCAGCAAAGGCAGATATTACTGGTTTTCCATTTAACATCAGGTTAACCTAGAAGAAAAAAAAATCACTAAAAAGCTCCCTTTAAAGTTAAAACATCTACTGGGAATAATAAATAATGTCGAAGATGACAGACCTAGTAAAATACATGATGTTCAAGTATATGTCCCCCTCCTTTCAAATTAGCCAATTGTGAGGGCCTTAACTTCTTTGTCTGCTGAGCTGGTTTTTAAAAAAAAAAAAAAAAAAAAATTTCCCACAGGAATTTCCTTAAATTCCTACAAAAGAATACCATCCATGGGGAGCAACCCAGCCATGTGAAAACTGGCTTCCCCTCAGCACAAAAATCAAACTTACTACTTTATTTACCTCTTGCACCCAATAATCTTTTGGTAAAAAAGCAGGCGTGTAGCTTCCCAGTGCATTCATGAAAAGACACACTGTGCGCATTGACCTGATGAACCCAGATGCAGCCAGACTCTGCCAACATCCTTGCAGGTTTCTGTGCAGCTGGAACATGCACAGTGCTGAAAATCATTTGAAATAACAAAGTGTGTGTGTGTGTGTGTCTGTGCGCGCACACGGTTGATTTATTTTTGTTTTCCCTGATAAGAAATGTGTATTAAAAATAATGATCACCACTTCCACTAGAGATTTTATTGATGAATAATTAGCAAAGAATCAATTCCAAATTGTATTAACTTTTTTCTATATTACAATTTTTATTACACTGGGTCTAACATTATATAATTTCTAAATATTGGGGCTTGGAAAAAGCTTTTCCAAATGAAGTAAGTTTGCTTACTAGATATTCATTTTTTTTAGATTAAAAGTAATACTTAGTGCCTTAAATCTGATGCTGATTAATTTACCCACTTACTAGGACATGTAAATGTGGTAGACGAGTATGTAATCTATCATTCACATGGATGTAATGTACAATATAAACATTGAGCATAAGACAAAAAGTTATCCTAGAATTCCATAGACATGAATTGGTGTCATTTGGCATTAGCACATTTGACTATTACAGGAATTAACTCCATTGTTGCCTTTGAGTGTAAAGTCAAGCCCATTATCTTAGAAAGCGGAACACAAAATATATTGTTAACTGTGGAATTGCAATTGGTAAGAATTCACCAGCATCAGAGTAACTGAGGATAAACGGAAGCATAAGTTCAGCACATCCTTTGAAAAAAGCATGTTGAATAGTTGTTCCTTCATAAATTTATTCTTAATAGTTAACCAAACCTCATAATTTGTAAAAAAAAAATAGGAAATTTGTTTTATTTAGTATACACTTGTAAAGCTCTACTAGTCTTACAAGTTTTTTTCCTTGCAAGTTCAAATAATTTCTATACATGCATTAAATAAAATCATGATCTTATACAGAGATTTCTGTCAACAAATTTTTACTAAACCATGTTTTTTAAGTGTTTGGTTGTTATTAAGGTAATAACTTCAATTGTTTATTTTTCTACATTTTTTTGTCACATGCCTTAATGGCTGTTATAAAGAAGAAAATCAGAAATTAGTTGTTTTAAAAGATAAACAATAAAGATGGATGTTTATTCTATTAGTGAAAAAATGTCTTTGGATAAATCCATAGATACATAGCCCACTAAAGATGAACGCAGTTGGCCGGAGATGGAATGGGTCAAAGCACATACCTGGATGGTTTGGCTCTGGTAGACCTTAATGACGTGAAAACTGAAACTGTAAATTCCTTTTCTTGGTGCTACAAAGACAGACTCCAGTGTGAAAAAATTACCCACATTTACTAGTATCTAAAAATAAAAATAATAAAAAACAGTACATTATTACGATATTTTCTTCTGTAAGTAAAATAAGTTTCCTTCCTCCCTCCCTTCTCCCCTTCTTTTCTTCCTTCTTTCCTTCCTTCCTTTTCTTCTTTCTTTCTTTCTTTCTTATCAACAACTAGCTTAAGAACTCACAGAGAATAAAACATCTAGCTCTATTTCTTTCCTCGTAGCTAATTTGGAAAATGGACTTGTGTATTGGAAGATGTTTATGTCTTTTAAATGACATAAGAAAAACTAAAGTAACTGCTTTGTATTCATGTCTCAATTTCCAGCAAGGCCCAATGGCTCTGGAAACATCTAGGTAATATTTGAGGGCTTATAAATATTAGCTTTACCTTGAGAGTCAGATAAAAGGCATCTGCCACGTGTTTACATTCCTACCTTCTACAAGCCTTTGCAATGTCCAGAGGTGACGTTTCTAAGCCAGCCAATCGGCATCCATGGACTCTCTGCAGTCATCCCTGGACACACAGAGGCCTGGGCACCCCCTCCACTGTGTCACATAATCCTTGACACTGAACAGTTGGTACACAAAGTGATCTGAATGCCTGGCCCTTCCCTGAGCCTCCGCCAACCCTCTCCTAAGATCCATGGCCATTTTTTTTTCACTCCTGTGCCATCTAGGCCTTAATTATAATAATTTGGCAATGACTCAGCCCTTGCAGGCTGCCAAAGAGCACGAATAAGGATAGTCTATGAAATAGGTGGCCTTTCCCTGTATCTCCCAGGGTTGTGCATTACCCTCCTATCTACCTGCTCTTTATTTTAAGTTCAAGGGTCAAAAGTGAAATTAGGAACTGTTTCCCAAGAAAGCAACAATGCATTTTGTATGCCAAGATGTTCGGCCTGATTCTATTGCTTATGAAATTAACTCTAAATTTCAATAAGTGACCTCTTACACTAAATTTGCAATGTCACATAGGTAAGTTCCTTCTTATGAGAAGGAAAGAGAGACTGTATGCAAAATATAGTATGACTTCCATTTCTCTCCAATAATAAATCTATAAGTAGCATTAAAAAAATCAGATATCCTTAAAACGACACATCTCCCATATACCAATGACAATCTGCTACTATGTCTTTTAAAGACTACATTCCTGCCAATATTAACACATTTTCAAGCCTCTTGCATAATTCCCTAAAAATGTACTATTACCTCTGAGCAATATAACAGAATATAGTGACAGGTGGATGTACCAGGCTCAACACCTAACTTAAAATTCATGTACACGTATAATTTTATTCTGAGATTTCGGAATCTTCCAAGTAGGCATCAGATTTCTTTTCTCTGACCTGATGATAGGTCAGAGAACAACAAGTTAGCAGCTGTGCAATAACCCCAACAGAGGCTTTACAGGGAATTTTTTTTTTCAAGCACATCTAAAATAATTTGAGGTGTTTAGTAGCGACTTCCGGATTCAGATACAAGTAGCGTAATTCATTAGCAATAATGGAAATGGCTGATTAGTGTTGACTACACATAAAGCTGGATGTTGACTCTACATTGTAATTGGACCATCCAGGCACATCAAGATTTATAACTAAAATGTGTCTTGTTGTCTCTAAGATGCATGGCTCCCTGAACAGAAGAACAAACCCTTTTCCTCTTCTAATTGACAGAAAGGTCATTGAAAAGAACACCTCATACAGAGAATAGTGCAATGTCCACAGTATTTGAACATTTAATTAACGCATTGGAATACAAACCAGGAGTGGTGCTAGACTTATTCCATCGAGATGGAAAATACTGCACCAAAATGCCAAATGGAGCTACTTAATTCTTTAAAAATGATGGCTATCAAATAGTAAGCCCCCAGAGAGACATTCTCTGTCTTTGGCCAGCTGGAGAGTGCATTACTTAGGAAAAATTAAGTAAAGAAATGCCTACCCTTACACATCCTGTGACAACACTTAACCTGTGCTCCTGTACATTGTGACTTCGCCTACACCTGTGAACTGTGGATTTACAATTTTAAAAGACTCTGGGTACTGTTGGGGTTGAAATTAAAACTTCCGAGTCACTTTTCTTCCTTAAGACCCCTTGCTAAAGGTAAGTCAACATCCTGGGGTTTCTCATCATGCCAAACCACAGAGCACCAGGTCACTAAACAGAAACCACAGCTTTCACCAGATCCTCCCTCATCCCCTACCCCCAACCTCAAAGTCTGTCTTTCCTCAGCAATTTGCAATTCTCTGAAAAGCCAGGAGCCCAGAAAGGGAGAACCAGCTCCCCAGCGCTTCCCTACGGGAGCTCAGCGCAGTTGCCAAATTCCTTTCCTCCCCTCCTCCGCAACTTTTCTCCAAGTACCGCGTCCTGCCTACTCCAAGGCAGCGGCAGCAGCGCCTGGAACGTGTTTGGGGACCCTGGCAGCGGAACCCAGAGGCGAGATCTGACCCCCGGCCCTCGCCCCCGCCCTCTGCGGCCCCCTGCCAGATCTCTGCAGAGAGTGTGGAGGCCCCGAGCTCTCTTTGGGGAGAAGCTTTTCTACCTGGGAGAAACAAATCAAACGTTTATCCCGCGTCCGCGAGAGTGTCATAGAAACAGCCTCGGCGACACCGGCAGAGGAGTCTGACCCAGGGAGTCAAGCTCTGGCCAAGAGATCGCGATGTCCAGGGACCAGATTCCCTTCAGCTGCTGCCGACCTGTTGCTGTTAAACTTGTCCTGAGCTCTGCTGCCCGCCTCTGCGCACCCAAGCCTGTCTCCCACCGCCCCAGCAGCCTCTTTTAGAGGCCAGGAGGGAATGGGGGCCGGGTTGGGGGGGGGGGGGGTAGACGTTAGAAGTTTCAGGCCCGCGACATATTTGGAGAGGTGGTTGCTTAAATGACTCCCCCGCCCCAATATCCCAACCAGACCGCCTGAGCCTGGGCAGGCAGCCTCGGTCGGTTGGAGGTGCCTGGTGACCGCCCACCCTTCAGTGCCTCGCGTCCCTCCGGGTCTGACCTGATCAAAGTAGATGATGCGCGTCTTGTTGCTCATCTCGGATGGCTCGTGGTTGGTGCTCCGCACCGCCGAGAAGGCGACCTTGGAGTTGGCCGCCCGGACCGATATCCCCAGAGGGGAGGAAGAAGAGCCCTTGGAGTCTGTTGCTGGGTTCGAGTCGCATACCACCAGACACTTGCCCTCCAGTACGATGGGCTCCGTGTCGTTCTGTGCCCAGACGGGCAGCCCCGGCAGCGTGAGGACCAGCAGAACGGCCGGCACCACGGACAGCGCCCGGCGCCCGGAGCCCATGGTAAGCCGCTTGGGCAGCCGCAGCCGGCTGGCGCTTCTGCTCGCCCGCGTCGCCTCCTACCCGGGGATCCCGGAGCTCGGGATGATGCCAGTGGCTATGTCGACAGCGTTGCAGGAACGACGGCGGCGGCACGCACACTTCCACCAATTCTGTGGTTTGAAGTCAAAATCTCCCTTTGAGCTCTGTCGCTGGCTCTGTTACCTTTGTCCTTTAAGGAGCTCATGCAGAACCCCCTACCCTACCCTCCTCCGCCCAAGAATCAGCCCTGCCTGGGGCCCCTGTGCCCACCCTTGTTCCCAGACATCTAAAAGTCATCAAACCCTCGCATTCACACCTCAAGGGAAAAAATAATAATAAATTCTCGCCCCAAACCCAAGCAGCACCAGATAAACCACAGAACAGGAAAAACAGAGGGAACGCAAAGAGAAGCCAAGCGTGGCGGTGCCCAGTGGTGCGAGTGTCGGTCCCGTAGAGTCTGGCTTGCGGCAGGAACGAGTTACAGAGGCAGACGGTGTTTCCAGGACCGAGAAGAACGCAAGGCTGTGTTCATGGCCAGGACGCTAGCGACTCCCACTTTCGCTGGGTCAAAAATTCCCCAAAATCTGGTGCCACTCAGAGATAAGAAGGTAGTCAGCAGCTAGCCGGGTGCCCCGCACCGAAAGCACACGTTCGCGGGATCAGTTCCAGGGTGCTGGGCGCAGGGTGCAGGGCAGCTCGTCCGGCGCGGGGTCCTCTCCTGGCTCTCCTCACGTCCCGCGTCCCTGCGCACAACTTTCTCTCTCCTAGCGCAGCCCGGAGAGCGCCAAGCGGGCACACGCGCGCTATTTATAGGAGTGCAGCGTCCGGCTGGGGTTGGCTTATTGCTCAACCCGCGGGCTCCGGGGAAAGGGGGAGAAGGCGTCTGGTGACCCCATCTGAGCAGCTCCCTCCTGACGTTTAACGCACCGTGGAGCAAGCGGGGCGCACAGCACTGCTGATTGGCAAGGTCCGAGGCCACTCGACCCCCGAGAGCGCGCGGCGCGGAGGGCGTGTGCCCAGAGAGTGGGGCCCACAGCCCTGCGCTTGCCCAGCTCCGTGCCTGCTCCCCTCCTGGTCGGTCTGGTCCCGCCGAGAGGGCTGCGGCTCCGGTCGCCCCTCCCCAGCGCGGGACTCTGCGGCCGAGCGCCCTCCGAGCGGAGCGCGGCGCTGCCAGACCGGGTTGCGGAGATGGAGGGGCCGCGGCAGACCCGCGCGGCGCGCTGCCCCGAGCCCGGGGACCGCCGGCGTCCAGACCGCGCCTGGCGGGCAGCCGGCCCCGCCGAGCCCTCGGGCCTGCCGCGCTCAGGGAAGCCTGGGGCGGCCCAGACCCGTGGGGGCGGCGGGGAGGAGGTGCCTGATTCCTTCCTTCCGCTCCGGGAAGAAGAGCCCCAGGAGCCGCAGGGGCGCGCCTTCACACCCACACCGCGAATCCACCCCAAAAACAGAGTGAGAGAGGCAGTTAACTCAGCCAGAATAAGTGCTCTGAAACCGTGCCACCTGAGCAAACAAGCCAACCCCGCTGCTAAGAATACGCCATCCTTCGCCCCTTTTGACGAGCCTCCCTCCCCCGCGACACCCACTGCCATCTTGGCCTCTGATTGGCAAGAGTTGTCGTCCTCTTCCGCAGCCACCACGAGGAAGGGCGGCTCGTCCCTGTCTGTGACGGGCTGCGTGAACTTGGCCAAGTCACTTTACCCTCTCTGAGAGGGCGGCAGTTGGTAAACTAAGGTCCCGTGAGCTTTCCCGTCAGTGATGTTTGTTTGGGGTCATGGCACTTCCTGCCTGAATTCCTCCTGGATTTCCAGCTCCGGAGGGCAGGCAGCGTATCTTTACCCCCCAGTCATTCCGAGCTCCTAAAATTGTGTTGACGAATTATTAACTGAAGGGATGTTTGTTGAGGGAATGGGACAGATGGCTCCCTGTTCCTTCCGGAGTGAAGGGCATCCTCATTAGCGTGGCATTCAAGTCCTCCGCAACAGAAGCCAGACCTGAGTCTCCAGAATTGTCCCCTCTCGTGGTCCTTCAGGAGAGCTGGATAGTGTGCCGTAAGTGCCACACTGCTTTTGACACAGTTCCAATTGTTACCATTGGCGATACTACTACTGGTTGGTAATTCCCCGGCCCCCACCTCCCTGTAATCTCTAAACTAGAGTTGATGCTTGGTGCCATAGAGGCCTTCAGATTCTGCTCCAGTGGGGCCAGTATCAATCAGTTCTGATTGGCAGGAGCTGGTGTCATGCTATTTGTTAGAATGTTGAATGTCATTAAATCTAAGCTACAACCAAACTGGTAAACTGGTGCCTTCTAAGGACGCCACCATTTACCTGGCTTTGATGCCCCAATCTGAGCCCAGCCCAGCTTTTCACCTCTCCGCACTTTGTAACTCCCTTCCAGCTTTTTACCACCATGGCCTTCCTGAATGACAGAAGCAATTGTTTCTCATTTGAGGGCAGGTGCTGAATCGAATTTCGTTCCTTTTTTCCTGTGGGGGTAAGGACTCTGCCTTCCTTGTCCCAGACAGCTGTTCAGTACCTAAGACTTGGGCTGTTCAATTCAGGCTGGGAGGATTTTGGGGGGAAAGCTCTATTGACTACAGAGTTGTTAAATGTGAAATAAACTATCTTCCCCACCAACCCCAATGTATTCTCTCTGCATCCTTTTCTTCTTCGGGCACTTCCTTCCTGCAAGAACTCAGATTTTAAAAACTTCTTCCTTTCCTCCTCTTTCCCTCGCCAAAAAAGTATTCATTTGTAGTCCCAAAATCTAGCAAGTGACCATGTTAGGGACTCAATAATTGCTTAAGGAATGACTGAAAGCTTGCAGATAAAATGTAATTTATCATTCACCTTATAGTATAAACTGGTTTAAATGAGTCTCTCTCAGGAATATTTAACCCCAAAGCCTCCTGGGTAATTGGAGATGAAAGTCTTGGTTCCTTACTAAAGGATGTTCTGCTATTGAAGGTGTTCTGAAGATGTGGAACACAACATTTTCTGTGGACTCCTGCTAGGAGAAGCTAGCCATCTGATATTGTTAATCAAAGAATCCTGTCTCTTTTTGCCACGACAGTTGATTGAACAGGGATAGCCCCCTGGGTTCGAGGACTGTCAATCTATTTGCTACCAGAAGTCCATGACTTGTATTGTATGAAGCCAAATTACAGACTTCTTTTGTATGAAGATGGTATTGTGGGTAAAACGAAACAGGTGACCAAAAAATATTTTTTAAATTGGTTTCGGAATTTGAAAATTGTTTGAGACAGTTCCTCTAGATAGTGTCTTCCAATCGCCACGTTGGCCAACAAGGTACATGTTTAAGACATCAGTGAGCAGTAAGACTTCTTGACAGGTGACAACTTGGCCAGATGAGTTGAAGCTGCCAGATTTTCTCTCTCTGGAATCTGGATAAGACGTAGAGATAGCTTCTGATAAGCACTAGGTGCTGCAGAGGCAAAGTCTGTAGTCCCCCAAACTGGATATGGCCACTTAGGAGTCACCCACAAGTGGAAGCATTCCCAATTCCTACTCACAAGAGGTCCAGCAACACGTTTTCCTAACATTGGTTTTTTTTTTTTTTTTTTTTTTTTGGATCCTCCTGTATCCTTGCAATGAAACCCATTTCACTTGAGCTAGTTTTAGTAACTTACTGTTCCTTGTCATCCATAATCCTCATTAGAACACTGTCCCAGAAATCATACCACAAAAGGCCATGGATCTGCTGCCAAAAGACATTAACAAATCCAATCTCCTGCCTATGGAAAACACTTTCCCAGGGTTTTAGAAAAGGAGGCATCCCTACTCCCTAGCCCTTACTCCAGCACCAGTATCCTCGGGAGAAAAGAATCTGAACCAAGATCTGAACCAAGTTTCTCTCCAACCACAGCACAGTTCTGTTTCTTTTGTCTTTTTGTTTTTCTTTTCTCTTTTTTCCAGTTGAAAACGTGCTATTAGAAGACTTAGCGGTGACCCAAATATTTCCCTTCTCTGATATTCCCATATTATACTTGATGCCTAGGATTTTGTTGTTGTTGTTGTTGTTATTGTTGTCAGACCTTGAGAGATGAGGCAAGAATGCATCTCACTTCTCTGCAGTTGAGCTCCACTTTAAAGTAAATTAGAATCTAAACAGGCCTTGCATAGGAAAGCAATATTTCTGAGGTCAGGAAATTCAATGACTGCTTGTCCAGCTATCCCTTAGAGAAACCAAGTTTCAAGCAAGCTCAAGACAGCAAAGATCCATGAGCAATTTTCTGATTCTGAAGAAAATGTATCTAAGAAGGCAGAGACAGACGCACAAGGTGTTCAGCTCTAAGGGCCCCGTCTGTGGTTGAATGAAAGAACACCCCACGCATCATGTAGCAGAGACAGCCACAGCCCAGCTGTGCACAAGGTGGGAAATCAAGGGAGAGTGAGCAGTGAGGCTTGCATCATACCCACACAGAGGTCCACTGAGTCGCTTAACTGCCCTTTCTTTGCTCCATAATGGTTATCAACCCAAGCAAATGCTCTTCTTCGAGGGAAAGTAAGTAGCTTAAGAAGAAAAAGTCTTTGGAACAACCAATATGTGAGTACTTATATATTCTGGAAAGTTCCAGAGTCATGTTGTGTAAATCTTCCTGGCTCCTTTTGGAGACAGTCAAATTATGGACTTGTTTTGCATGAAGATGTATTGTGGAAAAAACTCAATGGATGATTAAAAAGTATTTTTTAATTGGTTTTAGAATTTGAAAATTGTTTGAGACAGTTCCTCCAGATAGTTTCTTCCAATCACTACATTGGCCAACAAGGTACATGTTTAAGACATCAGCCAGCAGTGAGACTTCTTGACAGATTTTGATGCCCCTTTTTGGTCTTTCCATAATATCTGTGCTTGTCTCAGTCATTACATTTATCACAGTTTTTTTTTTAAGTTGTTGATTTATTTGTTGTGTTTTCCATGGATTAAAAACTCTTTGGGAGCACAGAACTTAGCTAAGAGTAGGTATGCATAAATTAATTGAAGTTTACTGAATAAAGTAGCTTATCTATGCTTTTATTTCTCATAGGGGAAACAATATAACATTTAATCACTATGACATAAGTATGATAGGAAAAGAAAAATGCTTTCAGAAATTTTGGGTGGCTTGAAATGTTTAGTCTGCCCTTAGTAACTAAGAATGAAGGCCCAATGAAACACGAGGGCATTTATTGGAAGGACTACATCTCACAGGGTCCAAGGGCAGAGTTGAACCTAAGGCTGCAGTCAAACCTTGGGGATGATCCAAAATGTTGCCTCTGCCTCTCTCTCTCTTTCTCCTTGGCACATCTGCATTATTCTTTGGCTCATTACAATCTACCTTTCTCTGAGGCTCACATGAGGAAAAATGGCAACTGACACTCCCAAATTTCATACGTAACAGCCATCCACACTGAGGATGCCCCTACATCCCAGAGAAGAGATACATTGCCCCATCTGGGTTCAGATGCCCAGCCCTGGATCCATCAGCTTGGCTGGAGAAGCAGAATTACATTGCACATGTGACTGATTCTCCAGCAACGAGGTATACAGAAAATTGGGGCAGGAGGATGGAGAAAACAAAAATCCTAGACGGGTGGGACAAGTAATATGTGGTAAAATGAAAAAGAGCAAGATACAGGTTAATTTGTATTGTGTGATTCTGTGTTAATACACTGCAAGTGTGTACAGATATGTATATGTTTCAATAAGCAGAAGAAAAACTATGAAAAGCTAGACAGCAAATTGTCAAACTTTAAGGAATGGAAGAGAAGGAAAGGAAACTATTAAATTTACTTCAGATGTTTCTTAATTATTTGAATGGTCACAGCAATCATACGTTACATTGTGACTCACATGCAATCTATTACATTAAAATTTTTTCTCCATAATTTAAACTTAATTAAAATTTAGAGAGGAAAGAAACTAACGTCCTTTCTCATAGGTGGTTTTGGTTGAACAGCAATTTCCCTTCTTTTGTTATATTGATCCAACTCTAATAAATCATTCATTCCAGGTTTAAGAAGATGCTAAGACATATATAAAAAGCCTCACAGTATACTTTTAGGAAAAAAATTACATTGCAACTGGTAAAGCTCATGAATAGTATCAAAATTTCTGATTACATTTTGGATTCAACTTGGCTTTTTATATCATGTGTTAGCATTCAGGAAAGCCCCAGCTCAGTGCTGGGGCATGATATGAGCCTGTACACTCTTTGTGTCTACTGTGTAGAGAAGAAGGGTCTGGATGTGGGGTCTGAACCACAGGGTCTTGCTTGTAAGAGTCAACTGGGAGGCTTATCATCAATGCAGACTCTCTGGCTTTACTCTGGCATGATGGTTCTGTCAGGGAATGGGAATTTGTTTTATTAACTAGCACTCACAGGAGTCTGCAGTGGAAGATGCTTTGACTTTGTAGCTGCCACTGCTGTGATAGATCTGTCAGGGTGGCAGTCTGCTCTCAGTTCTTGGTGTGCTCTTGGCTGAAAAATGACCAGACACACCAAAGTGTCATGCCCAGCCTCTTGGTGGACTGTTATCCTAGTCCTTTGGCTCCTTGCTAGGAAAAAATCACAAGCAGGGCTGGTGCCACAGAGTGACCACAAGGAAGAAGCAGTTTCCCACGAGTAGTTTTTTATCATGAAATGATACAGGTCTGTCTCCACACATGGAGAGAGAAAGACTGATTCACTGACTGACTTACTAATTCTCTCTCTGGGAATTCTCAAGTTGTTTCCTTTTATTGGCCTGTTCTGGGGAAGGGCTTTCGGGAGGTGTGGGATGTTACCAAATGATTAACAGGTGTTCTTAAGGTTGTACCTATATATGTGAGCTCCTTCTCGAAAAGTCCTGGTGGAGCGGGGGGATGAACCACAATGGAAATTTAAGCTAATGACATAACAATTAGCCTTAGGTTACTCTAGGTCACTTTCCAAATCCCATTATGCCTAGGCTGGGGAATTCCCAGATTGGTAACGTGTTCCTTCCTTCCCCAGGTGTAGCAGTTGCTGGGGATAGGATTAAGGGTCGGGCAGCACCAAGATGGAGTGCCCGTCCTATCCTTCTTCCCAGGTGGGGCAATTGCTTGAGGGAGCACCAAAGCAGGGCAGGCTTGTCCCTAGAAGAGCCAGAGATCCTGGCTATCTACTGAACATGTCTATGAAGACTCCATCTGTAGTCAGGCTGATCAACACTATGGTTAAAAACCAGGTACTTAGGGTCAGCTCTGCCTCCTGCTAGCTTTATGACCCTGGGGCAAGTTACAAACCTTCCTTCAGCAAAGAAAATTGCAATTATACAAATAATACTCAGTCCATAGTCTGTTGTGAGAATCAAATGGGGAAATTTAAGCTGAGCACTTAGCACAATGCCTGGCGCACAAGAAGGGCTCAATGAGGGCTATTAATTATTATCACTAATTTATGGACTCTACTAATGACTAAAAGTGAGCATCACACCACAGTGTGACCCATAAACCAAAGCCCATTAACTGTTGGGCAGCAATGGCTACAACTTAACCTCATAGACACCGTAACGGGGAGAACAAATGGGCCCAAGTGTGGGAGACAATCAAGGTTTAGATGCCCAGACAATAATCAAGGCTGAATTTGCAGGGCAAGCATTATAGCTGTGCTTATAATTCTGCAGAGCTGAAGTTCTTAAATGAAACTAAGGCACCAGGCCTGTTTGTGAGCTCCCTGCAGGAGATGGATAAAAAGTTTAATTTTTTTCTTTCTTCCCTATTTTCTTAATCATTGTGTTTCATCTGAAAGAAATATTGAGCAGAAATAGATGGATTCCCGAAAAAGGAAATTATACATAAAGTCAAGAACAGCTGATCAGAAACAGTCATCACAGCAACAAAGGTATCCAGAAAGGCAGGCAGGGACTGGAGAAAAGCATGGCAGTTGTTACAATAAATACCCAGGAATACTTAGAGCCGACCGAGGTCTCTTAGGAGCTGGTATTCCAACTATTTATTTGGCAGCTGGAGGATCCTACACACTTTTAACTTTCCCGACTTTAACACCATGTGGTTTGGGGAGAAGAGAGAGAAACAGCTTCAATCCAACAGGCAACTCTCACCGCTGCACTCGATAAGTGTATGTCCTCGGTGAGCATGAGATGGGAAGTGTGAATCTGCTGCTGCAGCCGATAGTCCGAATTCCCACTGCATCCCAGATCTGAGCATCTTGTACCACTGAGTGTGATTCTGGTGTTTAAAGAGAAGCATTTTCCTACAGCATGGCCACTAAAAGCAAGCCAACCACTTAATCTCGTGTTCAGCTGAAGAAACGGCAGTCTGTTTTGATGCTACAGGAAAAACTGGCAGTGGTGAGCTGAGAGCGGGTGTGTCAGACACCACGGCGAGAATTTCAAAAGGATTTTCAAGGGTAAATTGGACTCCAGGCAATTTTTCCTTTGTGCACTAACTTTAGAATCTAACCCTGGAATACTGTGAAATTCCATTTTTTTGTCTTGTGTTTGGGGAAACCTCAATTGCTGATATATTCTCCCATTTAATCGTCGCCACTCATGCGAGAGGTAGATCCTGCTCCTCCCATTTTACTGCTGCCAAATAACAGGGCTAAATCTGACGGTAGGACACCTGTCTCCACATCCAAAGGTCTTTCAAAACCGGACCACACCAGAAAGTAGAAACAAAAATGCAAGGAACTTCTACTACTAGAACATACGAGAAGCTCCTTGCGAGAAGCTCCTTGCATTTTTGTCGGTTGATGACACCAAACTCAGAGTAGAAACCAAGTATATTTCCAGAATTATTACTATCAGTACTGAGCAAGTCAGAATTAAAGTTTTGGCAGTGGAAGAAGACAGGATTCAAATCACAGAATTTTCAGTGAAAGCTATTGATCATCAACCAAAGTGGGGGAATATATGTATATATAACACACATATGTATATATAATATATATTAAATATATATATAATTAGATGATAAGTAGTAAAATCCTCCTATGACCCTCTTATAGTTTTATGTGCCTTTCATTCACAGTGCTTACAGAGCTGCAATATTATTTGTCTTGTTATTTAACGGAAAGTACCCTTGGCTGCAATGTAAGCTCCGTGAGGGCAGAGGTGGCCGATTTTTGCTCATCATAATTCATTACTCAGAGTAGTTCTTGGCACATAGTACAGGTATATTCAGTGTTTTCTGAAGTGATAAATAAAGTGATAACAGCATAGTTTCTAACTTTAGCTACCTCTCTCGAGTGTATTTCCAATTATAACACTAGATAGGTTCGAAAATTAACTTATGGTTTTCTCGAATTCTCACTAATTATTTATCATGTGTAATAAACCACCCTTCTTTAATTAGAAATTTAATATGCTTCTGGAAAAGTGCTGTAAGTAGCCCTTCCTTTCCCTGGGTGCCCATTTTCACAGCTGTTGTTTGTTTTCACATTCCTCATACTGGGTTATAAGTATCTTACTGTTGACCAAACTGCCAGCTCAGCCACTTTCTTATCTACCACTGGGGTTAAGAGATTAGCTCTTCTTCGCTAAGTCATGGGCTCAGTGAGGCAAAATCTGCCCTCCTGGTCTTTGTTGCTAGCTGGGTGCCTATGGGATTCCAGAAGCAAATCCAACATGGTGGGCCATGGCTTCTGAATCCGCTGGCTTCTCGCTGTTTCAGCTGGCTGTGAGCCCCCCAAATGACAAACAATAGACCAACTAACTTGACTTTCTTGGCCATCTGTCCATTGGCTAAACAGCCACCTCTTGGATGGACCAACTCATCACTTAGGCAGCTGGTGTTCTGGCGATTGACTGAGCTGAACCACTTCTGGGCTGGATCTGATATTTCCTGACCACAAAAAAAAAAAAAAAAAAAAAAAGAATTTTATACGGCTTTGCATGTATTTTGTCTTTATAAGGCAAAATAGAGAAGAAAAGTGCAATGACTGAAACTGCACTTTGGAGCAAAAGCTTTTTAAGGCATGAGACACTTTGAATTGTTCCCCTTTTGGCTTCCTTTCATTCTCTCTCCCTTTTGCCTTTCCTTGATTCCTCTGCTTTTCTTCTTTTTTTCCACCCCTCTGCCCATTATTGTTTTTTCCTAAAGTTCCTAGTCTTATACGCCACTCAACCAATATTTAATTAGGACTTAGTGTGTGCAAGATGAGGGTAGCAAACTCAAATGCCTTCGGGGCAGTGGTGGATACTTGCTGTTCTGTGGTTATCCAGTATCACAAACCCCTCCCTGTGTCTGGGGACGCTTCCTCCTTATCAAGCAAAGCAGCTTAAAGTACCAGATACTCGTTTTCCAGCTTCCTTTGTCACTAGCAGGCAAGTATGTGACCCAAGTTCTGAAAATTAGACACACCCACTCTAGAGGTTGAATTAAAAGTCTGAGAGGGAGCAGAAATCTCACGTATCCCCTTCAAGGGAAGGTGTCAGTAGCTTCAGTGGCCTGGGACAGCAACCAGCATCATGCATCCAGAGTAGGTGATGCAGGTGCAGCAGGCCCGGGGGGACCTTCTGCCAAACCATCCTGCCTTGGCAGTTCCGGTGTTACAGCAGGAGCCCTGGGGCTGTTCCTGGCTGCAGCACCTGCAACCCAGTTCTCCAATCCTCTAAGATATTCTGATAACTACAGAATATACTTTAGTAAATCCCTTTTCTACTGAAAGTTGTCAGAGTCAGCTCTTGTTACTTGCAAATAAGAGTCCAGATGGATACTGAGGCTAACCAGGTGACCAGCGAAAGATCCTGTGAAAAGGTGGAGCACCTGTGCCTCACCTCAGCAGGCAGCTGCTGTTCAACTTGCACAGTGTAAATCTAGTAATGCCAGATGTCTGACTTTTCAATAGGAAGATAAATTCAGACTTTTTGATGAGACCCCTTTTTAGATGTTAGCAGCTAGTTCAAAAAAATTTTGTGGACGACCCAAAACATGACTGTGGGCTACATATTGCTCTAGGACTGCCAGTTTGCAACCTCTTTAGGACTTGGTTTTACTTTTAAGGAGCACTCCAGGATACCTGTAATAGAGAGGTTTCTTTGTAATAACTTTTCTAGGTCCCATGTGAGCTCTACATTTTGCAGTAACTCAGGTACCTTAAAGCTTTGATAGAAAGTTGTTAAGGCCTAGGGTGATCTGAGTGGGAAATAGCGTAAGCTAACAGCAAACTACCACAACTGCCCATACCCTCCTGGTCAAACCCACTAGCCAATCAGAATGTTTGGAGTCATGCCAAATCTCCAGCCTCAGAGAGTGCCTTCTGTCTCAGGGAAGCACCCAAACCTTCTGACTTTTATGTTACAACTTACAAGGCTTGCTCTGCCCTCGACCACAGGCCTTGCTGGAGAATGTCACAGTCTCTCGAGTGCAGCTTATTGGTGAGACCTACATCTAAACCATAGCCACAAGGGAGGCTGGAAAAATGTGTTTCTGACATTTTCATCTTATAAAGTATGAGGTCATTCTCTCTCTCATCAAGACTCAAAAGATGTGTAATTCCCCAAACATAGAAGGGGGTTCTGATGCTGGGGTGACAAAGTAATGTTCATCTTCACGACACACCCTTACCTTTCACTCCTGTGGCTCTTATTCCCAGCACGCTCCTCCAGACAGGGCTCTGGCTTTTATCCTCAAGCCTAATTCCCCTCCTACCTCTCAGTCAACATAGGAAAAATCAGATAACTTCTACCCAAAATAGACTATGATTTCTGAAGACTTAGAGTGCAATTAAGCATTGCATTATGAAAGAATACGTAGCTCAATTGAATCTTTCTTTCAAGATTCTATACCTTCTCTCCCTACCACAACCTGCTACCATGGATGGTTCCCAAAGTAAGCTCTTTGTCAGGATAACCCAGGAAGCATTAAAAATGTGATAAGCCCAGACCCACTGAATTACATACACCAGGAATGGGGTCCTGGGAATCTGTATTTTAAAGCTTCCTTGGCAATTTTAATGTTCAGCTTGGTGTGGATATCTTTTAACTTTGAAGATAGAGGGGGCTCCTTGAGTAAAATTGAGGTTGCTTAGCATGACAGACATCTCGTTTTTGCATGCAAGCACATGCCTTTCCATTGAAAAGCTCCTCCCACTCCACTTCAATTTCGTAGTTGGCAGGAACAATGTTGATCATAATACCTTCCTCCAGGTCCCAGGAATGGGCATGCGACCCTGGCCTAGCCAACCATAATGCCCCATCCTTTTGGTCATGGTGGTTGATGCAGAGATGAGTGTGTCACCCAAGCAAAGCCAGTCAGAGTTGTTCCACTAGAATTGTATATTCAGAGGCAGCAGAAAACAGACCCTACCTTTACCTTCAGAGTCAGGCATTTGAAAAGGTAGAAATTGAGGCCATTGGATGGTAATTTTCTTTGTCATCAGTATCAGAGAATGATGCCAAGATAAAGGATAGATAAGAAAAGAGGAGATGGAGATGAAATTTTTTTTACAATGTCTTTGCCCACTCAGGCACAAAGCCACCTCCGTATCTAGACTTTGCCAAAATGGAGCCCATACATCCTTTTCATATTTGAAGTCGTTCCAGTTGGATTTCTTCCCCTTGCAACCAAAACCTTTGGAGTAATAGGGTTGTCTTTTGCTTTGAATAGAAAATAGTAACAGAATACAGGAGCAGATGAATTTTCTGCATTTTGGTAAGGTTAATCAGCATGAAACAGACATTTGCCTAATCATTTTTTAATATTCTCAGATCTAACCAAGAGCATGCCTTGATTAAGCTTACAAGAAAGCGTCAATAAAGAAGCCAATCTGACTTGATGTAGTGACACGAAAGGACTGTGAAGTTTCAAAGTGACCTTTTTCTGGCAACTAAGTGAGGACTTTAGACCAAATGAGCTGGGAACAAATGGCCTTAACAAAGACAATTAAAATGATAAAATGTAAACAATAACAAGCCCCACAAGCACTTTTATTTCCCAAATTTGGGGCCAAAAAAGTAAATGTTTGCTACCTGTACCTCCAGTTGTTCTGCGGCCTGGGATGGGCGGGTGGGCAGAGAGAGGAAGCTAAGCTACAAATACTGAAGGCAAGGCAGGACGCGTTTCCATCACAGATGTATGATGTCTAATGGGACCTAGAGATTTCGTTCCAAAGCCCACCAATCCAGTCTCCCTAGAGGGTCCTTTATAAACAGCCAAAGAAGCCAGATTCGTGTGCAATTAATGATTTCACACGGCTTGCCAAAGCCCCATCAAAATAGCCTCTCAAAAACACAAGTTCACATTGCTATGGAAACGCTGTCATGTCAAATAAACAAAAAATAACAAGTTATTCTCAAGTTCTATACAAACTGTTGGATCTGCCTGTGTGTGAGCGCACACACACACACACACACACACACACACCCTGGAGGAAGTCAGCATACGCTCATCCTCCTAACTGCAGATTTACATTAGGTAGCTTTTTTCCAAAGGGAAATGTTTGGGACTGTCTTTATAAAGAGCATCTACAGAAGTCATTTTGCTTTGGTCCTGGGGTAAGGAGGGCCTGTTTGATGGATGAAACATGGAGAGAAAAGCGTCATAAAGCTTTATTGCTCTTTTAGGCTCCCCTCCCGGTTCCCCTTCCTGGGTTTTCAATACGCACTTCACCGCCTTGAACATCCCCTTCCTCTCAAGTGCTTGAAGTTCCCTTTCCTTTATTTCCCTTTGGTCAGCAGGTTCTGAATTGTCACTTCCCGGGAATAAATAAAGCATCAGTATATTTCTGCAACACAGTGTCTAATTCTAAGGTGAAAAGTTGGCAAAAACATAGAACATTTGCCTTATCTGAAAGTGGGAGGAGGCACTTCTTCACTAAGGACCCCTAGAATTTCTTCTAGAAGTCTGACAGCCTCCCTTCCACACCATCTTCACCACCATCACTCTACTCTAAGCCACCGCCATCTCCCACCGAGGTCCCAGAGCATTTGCTAACCAGTCACCCTGAATTTGGTGACCTCCTGTCTTCCAGTCTCTCACTGATGCCGGAATGAGTTTTAAAATTCAAAGTTGACCATATGATTCCCCTGATGAAAATGTTTCATTAGTTGCCTGTCACCGGTAAGATCCAATCCAAAGTCCTACTGTCTTGTGATGTCCACTTGACCTTCCTCCCCAGCCTCAGGACAGTCCAGTCTCCTCTTGGTTCTCTTCTCGCCATGTTCCAGCCACAGGAGCTAGTGTAGCCCAGCCCGTTGAGCCTTGACCGTTCCGTCTCCGACCTGTGCACACAGGTCCCTCTGCCTGAAGTAATTCTTCCCCACCCCACCCTGCTTCTCCACCTGGGTCACTCCTACCTTTCCTCAGGGCTGCATGAACGCCACTTCTCCTCATCCAGCCCTTTCATGCTGGAACACCCTCACCTCCCAGGCCCACTAGGTCTGATTTTCTTGTTATTTGTCACAATTGCCATTAAACAATATATTGTCTTTCCTGATAGTTTACAAACTCCATGAGACCTCATATCTGGCTCATTTAGAATTATAATTTCTATATCCAGCCACCCAGTCGTGGTCAAGGCCACACAATTTCATAGGAAATGTTTCAACAATTTTGAACCACAAGGAAAGGGGTAAGATGGGAAAATTCTTTATCAATATCCTCTCAGAATGCCCCCATGGTCTTGTGCATATTGCTCTAACGTCTCCCCATAAACCTCCAACTGGCAATACCTATAGAATTGAGTCCATATGTTCCAGAACAACATCTCAGTGCTTGTTTCTCATTTGTGTAATGAAAGAACTCAGTCTACTATTTTTCAAATTATAAAGAAGGGGTGCCCCAAAGGAGAATTGAGGCCTCTGCCACCTCACTTTTAATAATTGGTTCTCCAAAGAAGTAAAGTCCCACCTCTACCAAGTACTTTAATACATATGATATTAATGTCCTGGAGGTATTTTCATTATGGTGAACACACCATACACATAGAATGAATGACAATGTTGATTAAAACAGCGATGTGATTGGATTGAGGCCCACATAATTCACTGTAGAGCATCCATTCATTTAAGCCATTTAGTCAACACTTGCCCTTTATTTATTTAGCAATTATCAGGTATCACAACATGCCTCCTGCAATCCTTTCTTCTCACTGTAAACAAAGAGAATGTTTTCAAAACCAAATACTATCTCCTGCGTAGAACCATGCAACAGTTCCTATTGCTCCTAGAAGAATGCCCTGGCCCCACCTCTACAAGGCTTTGCAAGTTCTGGCTCATGCCACCCTCTCCATCCTTGTGCTGAGCCACAAGGCTCCTTGGTACATGCACCCTTCCCTGAGATCCCAAGTGAACCATACCCCTTGTCACCACAGAAATGTCACATGAAATAGTCCCTCATCCTAGAATAGCCATCTCCTGCCTCACATGGTTAAATCACCTTTATTCTTCAGAGCAATGGTGTCCAACAGAACTTTCTGTGATGATGGGAATGTTCTAGATCTGCCTAGTTCACTGGAGCAGCTGTTAGCCACAGGTGGATACTGAGCACTTGAAATGTAGCTAATGCCACTGAGGACCTGAATTTAAAATTTTATATCACTTAAAAAAATTTAAATGCCCACATGTGGCTAGTGGTTGCCATATTGGATGGGATAGCTCTAGAATTCAGTTTAAATGCCTCTCTTCACCCTCCAGCTTCAGGTAGATGTATATGTTAGTCCAGTGCTCTTCAGTCCTAGGACTCATCACATAAATTCTGTATGTTAATAGCATGATAATTTGCTTGTCTTCAATTTCCCCACTAGTCATCAATTTCCTTGAAGTCAGGCATTCAGGTCTGTTTTGTTCAATACTGATCCCTAGGACATAGGACAAGTGCCTGGTATGTGGTAGACAATCAAATTTGTGAATGAATGAATCAATCAATCAATGTGACTCTGTGGCTGAGCAACTTCAGAAAACCACTACAAATCTCTAAATATGGACTTTTTCATCAATAAGGTATATGGGTCCCTTCAAGCTTAAGCATTTTGTAGCTTTCACCTCCAGATAAGAAAGTGCAGAAATGTGGAGCTGCGTGGACAGTTCTACACAACACTTGAGACCACTCTGTCTTCCACAATGACTTTCCCTAGAGCATTTAGGAAAACGGCCGTCACTAATCGTTGGAGAATCAAATATGCCAAGAAATTTTATCAGAGCATAGTTCTGCCACTTCATTAAGACATATGAAATCGGCGCAATCCATATTTGACTACTGAAACAATTCATTGAGGTGACCATTTGCATTTTTCCAGAATTGAAAAGCTTTTCAGACTCAAAGTTAAAATCTGGGAGGCCTGAAAATATGAGAGACACTCCTGGTAATCATTCTGCCTCTGATTTATGCAATCGAGTTACTAATAAAACATGGATCAGAGAGACTTAATATAAATTTGTAATTATCTTTTACTTCTTATTACTTCTGGTAATAACTTTTGTGGCTTTCTCATCACATATTCTTCTTTCAGAACAAAGTAAACCACACCAAAAGTGCAGAAGGGTTCATTTGGCCGAGTTTTCAAATGAATTGTATTAAAAAAGAAAAGGAATGATAGAGGAGGGTTTACATTGAGATTGAAAAGTTTATAGCCAATTTAAACTTGGCAAGAGTCTTGTATACAACACAGGGTTAATCATCTATTGTCAAGATTCAGAATTCAGATAAGTCATAGGCATCTTCTGGACCTCGTTGCTGAAAATCTGTCCTCCTTTCCGTACTGCCCTGCCCATGCTAAGGTCCTTCCCTCTCTTTGCCTGGGCTCTGTGCTTAGCAAATGACCCATGGGGATGAACTCCAAGTATGGACAACAAAGACAGCATAGCACAGTGGTTCGATGCACAGGCACTGGAGGAAGACTATTTATGTTTTAAACTGAATCTGAAACTCTTTATACCTTAGTTTCCTCAACTGTAAAATGGGAATTCTACTACTACCTACTTTAAGGTTGGCATCAGGAGGAAATGAGGTAATAACATGTGAAATACTCAACACACATAACATGCTCAAAGCGTATTGACTATTGTGGTGATAACAGAGGATCAGATTTGTGTATGTGAAGCTCCTATATTTAGCAACCTTGTTAGACAGACAATGTTTTCCACAAGTTTAATGGGTCACCCTTTCTAGTGAGTTTAGTTTGATAGCTATCACTTACCAAGCACCTACTGAGGACCAGATATACATCATCTCATTAAATCCTCCCATTGACCCTAAGATATAATAGTACTATTAGTAGTAGCTGTAGTAATAGCAGTAGTACACATTTTAGTGGGCTAGCCTTGGCTTGTTCTCATGGCAGAGGCAGGAGCCCAAGAGACTGAGTTGAAAGTGCGCAAAGCCTCTTGCGGCCTAATCTTGAACTGGCGTATAGTCGCACTCGTCACATTCTATTGGCCAAAGCAAGTCATAGCAAGTCTTGATTCATAGTGGAGAAATAAACTTCTCCCCATGATGGAACAAGCTTTAAAATCATGATGCAAAGACTGGTTGAAGTCATGTTTGCAGTCTACCACAATTAAAAAGACTAATATTCAACCCATTCAACCATTTTCTGTCTATGCAACTATGAGTAATTAAACTACTTCAGCTGTTCTTTATTTTTACAATTTATAAAATAGATAATAGTATATAACCTACCTCAATGTTGTTTCAAGTAGTAAATGAGGCAATATATAAAGTATATATCACAATGCCTGGTAGATACTCAACAAATAATGGTTATAATTTCTTGTTAATAATACTTGTAAACTTCTTCATGCAGTCCTTAAACTTCTTTACAGATGCAGGAGTGGAGGTAGGCATGTCTGAAGGGAGGATGACAGCATGTTCAGAAGTGAGAAATAAATGCCTTCACATTATTTTCCACCAAGCCAAACTCTCTCTGGCCTAAGTTATTTCCTAATGAGTAGATAATTTCATAAGTTATTTTATGCCAAAATGAAAATTTCACAAATGGTTACCCAGGATGGGAAAGACAGAGTTCATAGAGCAGCCACAGAGATGTCAAAAACAAAAGCTGGATGGATCTGAAAATAAATGCACTGTTTTTGCATTTGAGCTCATTTGCATTATTCATTGGTATTCTGTATGAGTTCAGAACAGTAGCTAATCTAAGTTAAATTTACAGCTTGTTAAAACAACTAGGTTATTAACAGGACACTCTTTCTTTGGCCTTTACATCCAAAAATATTCTAAACAAAAGAGAAATTTCTTTATCTTAATAGAGAACAACAGATGCAGAGAAGACTATGGGCAAAAACTGACTAGTTTCCAAATGTAGGGTTTTATCCTAAAAGGAATTTCCTTTATCAAACGCACACCACTTTGGACTTTGAATATCTCTGATGAATTTCTTTGCCCTCCACCATTGTATCAGCACTTTAAAAAACTTTATTCTTGGGTGGAAGGGATGGGTGTATACCTACTTGATGAGTGCGATGCGCACTGCCTGGGGAATGGACACGTTTGAAGTTCTCTCTGGGGGGGATGGGGTGGGGGGAGGGGAGGAGTGCACACCTATATGATGAGAGTGATGTGCACTGTCTAGGGAATGGACACAACTAAAGCTCAGACTCGGGGGGATGGGGAGGCATGGGCAATGTATATAGCCTGATCTTTTGTACCCCCTTAATGAGCTGAAAAACAAACAAAAAATAAAAAAAAATAAAAAAAATAAAAACTTTATTCTTTTTCATGATGACTACTTGAATAAATGAGGAAATAAAGTAAAATTTAAAAAAAACAAAAGCTATATATGTAGACTAGAAAATACAGTTAAATATCAACCCAAAATTAAATGTGGTAAATATATAATTTCCTACATGAACAACTAGGTACTCACACATTTGATAACTTAGATGAAATGGGCCAATTCCTTGAAACACACAAACTAGCAAAACTCACATAATGAGAAACGGATAAATTGAATAGGCCTATATCTATTAATTGAATCAAAAGTTAATAACCTTCTAAAAAAGAAAGCACCAGGCCCAGATGGTCTCACTGGTGAGTTCTATCAAATATTTAAGAAAGAAATTATACCAAATCTCCACAATCTATTCCAGGAACTAGAATCAGAGGGAATACTTCCTAACTCATTCTATGAGTACAGCATTGCCACAGTACCAAAACTAGATAAGGAAATTATAAGAAAAGAAAACAACAGAGCAATATCTTTTGTGAGCAAACATGTAAAAATCCTCAACATATATTAGCAAATCAAATTTAATAATGTATACAAAAAAAAAACCCTCACAACTGAGGAGGATTTAGTCCAGATATACAAGGCTGTTTTAACATTGGAAAATCAATGTAATCCATCTCATCAACTGGCTAAAGAAAAAAACTCATATGATTCCATCAACTGATGCACAAAAAGCATTTGAAAAATCCAATACCCATCCATGATAATTATTCTCAGCAAACTGGGGGTAGAGGAGAAATTGTTCAACTGATAAAGAACATCTTTAAAAAAAAAAAAACCTATGGCTAACATTATACTTAATGCTGAGAAAGTAGATGCTTTCACCCCTAAGATTGAGAACAAAGCGAGATTGTTCTCTCTTACTACTCTCAACATCATACTGTAACCCCCAGCTAGTGCAATGAGACAAGAAAAGAAAACAAAGACAAAAGAAGATGCATATAGATTGAAAAAGAAGAAATAAAAACTGCATTGATTTACAAATAACATGACCATCTGTGTAAAAATCTTTAAAACTTGACAGAAAAGAAAACTCTCCTGGAACTAATAAGCAAGTATAGAAAGTTGCAGGATACAAAATAGGTAATACACAAAGTCAAATTGCTTTCTTATATACCAGCAATGAACAGACTGGAATATGAAATGCAAAGATAATACCATTTGTAATAGCACCCAAGATAAATAAAATACTTAGGGTATTTTAAAAAATAAAGAAAATATAAATAAATGGAGAAATATTCCATGTTCATGACTTGTGTGTTGGTTTGGGCTGCTATAACAAATTGCCATTGACTGGGTGGCTTAAACAATGAACATTTGTTTATCACAGTTCTGAAGATGGGAAGTCCAATATCAACGTGCCAACAGATCTAGTGTCTGCTGAGGACTCACTTCCTCAAACTCCTGGCCTCAGTAATCCTCCTGCCTTGGCTTCCCAAAGTGCTAGGATTATAGGTGTGAGCCACAGCACCCAGCCTCAAGGACTCACATCCTGATTTGAAGATGGCCATCTTCTTGCTATGTGCTCACATAGTGGTGAACAAGAAGAGGGGAAGCAAGCTCTCCTGGGTATATTCTTATAATGGAACTAATCCCATTCATAAGAGCTCCACCATTATGACCCAATTATCTCCCAAAGGCCCACCTCCTAATACCATCACACTGAGGGTTAGGATTTCAACATACGAATTTGGGAGGGAAATAAACATTCAGTCCATAGCACTGGAAAATCAATATTGTTAAGATGTCAATGCTCTACAACTTGATCTATGGATTCAATATAATTCCAAAGAAAATCTCAGCAATCTATTTCATAGGTACTGACAAACTGATTCTGAAGTTTATATGGAAAGACAAAATCCTAACCAAGACAATACTAAATATAAAGAACAAAGTTAGAAGAATCATACTACCTGATGTCAAGACTTACAACATGTAAAGCTACAGTAATAAAGATAGTGTGGTATTGGTGGAAGAACTGACACATAAGTCAATGAAGCAGAATAGAGTGCCCAGAAATGGACACATACAAATATAGTCAATCTTTGACAAAAGAGCAAAGGCAATTCATTGGACAAAGGATAGCCTTTTTAAGAAATGTCACAATTGGATATGCATATGCAAAAAATTAAAAACAAAGAACCTAGACACAGACTTTACACCTTTCACAAAAGTTAAATTGAGATAGACCATATCTTTAAACATAAAATATAAAACTTCTAAAAAAAATTAGTAGAAAATCCAGGTGATACAATACCAAAAGCATGGTCCATGAATAAAAAAGTTGATAAGGTAGACTTTATCAAAATTAAAATGTTCTGCTCTGTGAAAGACACTATTCAAAGAATGTATGGACAAGACACAAACTGGGAGAAGATACTTGCAAAAAATACCTGATAAAGGACAATGGACTTTTATCCAAAATATACAAAGAATTGCTTCATTTCAAAATCATCTGTGAAGTATGTTGGATTGAGGATATCCATTTTAGGTGTCCACTTCAAAGTATTCCCTTGGTACAGCCCAAAGAGAACCCACTGTATAATGAGAAGAAGGGTGACCAAAAAAATCCATTCTACGAAACAAGTAAGGAGGGCGATTGCATGGCGGCGGAGAGCACATGCATTGAAATCAGACAGGCATGGACTTGAGCCCACCTACTACTTAGGGAAATTTGGATCAGCTGGCCAATCTAACCTTCTGTTTACTTTATTTTTAAGTGAGAATAACAAGTGTTATTCCAAGATTGCTGGAATAAACGAGAACACATATGAAGCACAGCACCTGGCACAAAGTAAATCTTTGAGAAATTGTGACCTTAACATTCTAGTATGTTAAAAGGCATTCCTAATCAAAATAGTATAACCTTGTGCCTAAAATGTAAAAAATGGACATATTCAACTACTTAATAATGTTTAAACTTCTGGAGGGCAAAAGATACCGCTGAGTCAAAAGCCAAATGATATATTGGGAGAAAATATTCATGTAACAAAGCTTAATGTCTGTAATATACAACAAACATGTACAAATTAGTAAGGAAGAGATAAATAATCCAACTAAAATGCACAAAGGATATGAACAGATAATTCACAAAATAAGTATTGCAAAAGTTCAGTAAACATATAGAAAGATATTCTACTTTAGTAACAGTCAAGGAAATGCCAATCAAATCAACAATAAGACAATTTAATGACCAATTTAATAAACATCTTGAAGATGGATGCCATCCAGGATCAGTAAAATTATGTGGCAAAAGACACTATTGGTAGAGGTATAAAGTTATAGTCTTTTTGGTAGCACAGTTTGCCAACAAATGCTATAATTTTGAGCACATGGCAATTTATTTTTCAGTATTTATGCTTGAAAAAATATTATTTCATAAGAAACTTTTACTTACAAGCAGAATGTAGTAGGCCATGGCAGACCAATGATCCCACCATAATAACCATAAAAAGCTGGATAAATTATAAAATCATATTTATATTCCTAGGAAGCAATAAGGGGCTCATGAATAAAATTTCAGGTTGAGAGGAAGCTCTTCCAACTTTTTTAGAGTTGAGGAGACAAAGACCAGCCAAAATTGCAACAGAAGACATGCCCAAGGAAATAGATAAACCAGAAGTAGATTGAGACTTGCTAAAACTGAAATCCAGCATCAACTCTATATATTTTCTGATTAAAGTGAGATGATCATCCCCTCCCCGCTATCTGCCAAACAGACAGAAAAACAAACCTTATCCGGTGGAAAAGACCTTCTGGAGCCTCTATAGCTCTTTTACTTATTGTCTAGCGTACAATAAAAAAGTATAAGATATATGAACAGGTAGGAAAATGTGATGGATTATCAAGAGAAAAACAAGAAATAGAAACAGATTCACAGATGACCCAGACATTGGAATTAGCAAATGACTTTAAAATAACTATGATTAACATGTTTAAAAAAATAAATGGAAAAATGAACAAATGAACAGTGTGGATGAAACAATGGAGAATTTTAACAGAGATTTGGAAGCTACCAAAGAAATCAAATGAGAATACTATAAATATATTAAAAATACAACATCTAAAATTAACTCATTGGATGGACTTAATAGTATAATGAAAATTTTAAAAGTATTTTAAAAATCTGATTAACTTGTTGGTTGAGTTGTATAACTAAATTATGTGTTTAATGCTTTGGGGTAATAAATTACCACAGACATAGTGGATTAAAACAACACAAATTTATTATCTTACAGTTCTGGAGGTCAGAAGTATAAATTGGGTCAAAGGGCTATTTTCTTTTTGTAGGCTCTGAGGGAGGATCTGTTTCCTTGCCTTTTCCAGCTTCTAGAGGCCACCTGCATTCCTTCGTTCATGGCCCCTGCTTTTTATCCCTCCAACCTCTGCTTTCATTACCTGACCACTTTCTCAGACTCTGACCCTCCTCCCTCCCTCTTACGAGCACACGTGAGATTACACCGGGCTCACCTGGATAATCCAGGCTGCTCTTCCCATCTCAAGATCTTCAACTTACAGACATCTGCAAAGTTGCATGTGGAGTGACATAGTCACGGGTTCCAGGCATTAGGGGTGAGGGGCCATTATTCTGTATACCACAGTGGGGGATGGGAGAGTATTTCACTAAGCACGTCAGTGTTGTGTGAATCTCTTAAAAGAAGAATGTGTTGATTTTCTATTGGTGTAATTAGCAATAAAAACTAATAAAATTCTTAAAGTGATTAAGGAGGTACCAATCAAAGTAAAGTTAGAGATCTACCTTCTTATAAAAGTTACTGTGTATACTTGGCACACACTACTGTGGCCGCTGCCTTAGACACAGTCTCTAGCCGGTGGCCCTCAGTAAAACAAACACAGAGCCAAGACTCTGGAGAGAACCTCTCAAGGTGCCAGTTGGCCTGACGTCTTTTCCTATGGTCCAGGCTACTGAGATGAGACTGCCTTTACTATGAGATCTGCGAAAGTAGATAAAAATAATATGTTTATTCTCTTTTATGATAAGGAAACCCTAGCAGTGGAAGTTCCAGAATAAAAAGGGATCTTTTGTTCTTTTGTTTGTTGTCTTTTTTTCTTGTCCCGTTTTTTTTTTTTAATTCAGATAGCCAAATGACAATCAAGCTGTATCCAAATCACAATATTATCACTCACATAAAGAAATCTTAACAGAAACCCAAACTGCTTCAGAGACCAAGGATTCCTTGAACCAATGGTATGAACAGAGATGTGGTCACTTTGGGTGTCTCCAGGTAAGATGACACCTGTTCTCTGACAAAGGTTATGAGGCCAACACAAATCTGGATATACTTGGTTTAGTTTTAGTCTCCTTTTTTGTACTTTTTTGGAAGCAATGACACAATCACAATCTGCTTCTGTCATCCTTACCATCAGCATCAATGATGTGTCTGTCATTCCAAGACCAAAAGAAAGAAACTTTGAAAGAGAGAGAAAATTCAAAGGATGTTTATAATGAGAAAATTATATATTGAAGGGGAAGGCAGCAATTCTTGACAACATTATGAGAAAATTCTTAAAATAGCACCAACTTTTCCTGCTAACAGCATTGGAAATGAGAAAGCAGCAGTATTTTGGTGCGCATGGTATTTTTATGTAAGTCGTAAGTTGCCAAAAAGGTAACCAGGAAATTTCAGACTTGAGGAATTAAGGCTGATCAGCCACACGTACCTATCCTGCCCCAGGGAGAAAGACTTGTCTGAACTCTCCAAAAAATTGAATGGACCCAAGATAACCTATGCCTATTATTTGTTCATATTTTTAACTGAACTGATGTAAATTTCCTTATAAGAAGTAAACGTATTTATAGAAGACTGCAGGTCACATTCTGGCTCCATTTCTCACTAAATATGTGACCTTACGTAAGGTCTTTAAGGTATCTGAACCTCAGCATCCTCATCTATAAAATGGAGAAAATACTACCACTTACTTTCTAAGATTGGTGGGAAGATTAAATAAAGTACCTAATACAGTGCCTAACATATAGTTAACATTCAAAAATGCTCCATGTCATTCTTTGGCAACAGTAATTCATCACCCCTCACAACCCCTCTCCTATTCCCCCACGCATGCCCTGTCTCAGGCTACCTGTTTCACATCCCTTTAAGTCCCTTCAGATGATGGATGGTATGACAGCAGAGACACGAAACTGAATTTTTAACACACACCAAAACCTCTCTACCAACCAGCACGTGTGTTGGATTATTTTGTCTTCCATGCAGTCACAAGTGAAGGCTGCATACTTATTCCAAGCGGTAGGACCATTTGTCAAATCATTCCTGAAACTTCACTCTGGGCATTCGCAGTTCAACCATTCTCCTAGGAAAACCTCGTATTGTTTTGATGAATAAGAGAACACTCAACTTGTCAAATCCCTTCTTTCTTCAACTAATATGCAAGTGAACGCATTATGCATGAAGCATGGTGCTTAACTGAGTATGTTTTGGGACTTACAACATAGTAGGGAGACAAACAATAAATAAATAATCAAATGAAGTGGATAAATATGCAATTATACATTGTGACAAAAGCTACAAAGAAAATGAGCATGACACAGTATAAGAGGATAACTGTAGGAGATTTACCTATTTATGCAGTGGTGAATGATAACCTCTTAAATGCATAGAGAAACAAATGAAGGGTTTTTTATTATTTCAATCTATTTAGAGGGTACATGTACACTTTTGTTACATGGATGTATTGTATAGTTGTGAGGTCTGGGCTTTTAGTGTATCCATCACCCAAACAGTGTATATTGTACCCAAGAGGTAACTTTTGCTGGGGAGCAACAAACCTGGATGTGCAATTTCAAACTGGCACTCGGGCTCTCTGTAGAAAAATGAATCAAGGGTAAATGTGTACGTGAGGAAACAGCTAAGCCGCCTGCTGTAGGTATCCAGGCAAGAAATGAGTTGGGCTCAGAAAAGAACACTAGGAGTAGCTAGAGAGAGAAAGGTATGCGCTAGAGAGATATTTTTTGAATTAGAAAAGGCAGAATTGGATATTGCAGGCGGAGTCCAGGATAGCTCCCAGGCAAGGCGGACTTGTCACGAAGCCACGGAACTTAGGCTTTGGGTTGCTTCTTGTAGGGAAACCCCACCTACAGCTTTAGTGAAGGTCTTGGCAATCAAGTTCATGGGGTCCTATTGCTGGTAATATCTGCAAAAGGAAGATATCTGTGTGTACTTTTTAAATGGAGGGTCTTCAAATTACATAAGCCTCAGACCCCTCAAAACCCATAGCTGCCTGGTCCCCACTTGCAGCTGTAGCCACCACCAGGTGGATGGGGTCCGGCTTTATGGAGATGAGGAACTTGTGTTGCGGGGGGCGGGGTGCGAGTTCCATTCGGACGCGTGGAGTTTGGGGTGGCTGCCAGGCGTCAGACCATCAGACAAGATCCAGAATGGCTTCTGGATCTTTCCAAATATCAAATTCACTTTCAAAGAATAAAAAACCTCCACTATTGACAATATTCAGCATCTAAATTAGTGGTTCTTGGTATTTTGTAATTATCCTTGATAATTTAGGTAACCCACAGACATTTCCTCTCAGAAAATGCGCTTACACCTTGTGGTTTAATTCACCCTAATCCAGAGCTCATCTCTTCTCTAAATGCAGTCCCCACACCATGGGAGACGTGAAGAGCAGATGTTCTTTTCCCCAAAGATTATCCTGACACACACATTTTTTCATGTATAAGTTTTGAAATGTTTGTTAAAAATCAGTCATGTTGCTTCACGGTCCCACCTTCTTGCCGCAGCGGCAGTATATTCGGGGGCATTTGAGACAGCCTGCTTTCTATGCTTAACCCTTCTGAAAATATTTGTTTTCAAAGCACATTTGCCATCCTTTGCATGTTCGCAGGCAATGGTATTTTAAAGAACCAAATGTATTTCCGAGCCTCGATACCATGTGCTTTTTTCTTTAAGAGCATTAGCCGATCACTGGAGAAATTCATGAATACTAAATATTGCTCTGCAGAATGTTTTTTTCTGGTTCTCTCCTCTGGTGTCACTCAAACATCCTTTTGTTTATTCACCAAGCCGTATTACAACACCTCTGACTTTTCTACCTAATTCCTTGATGAACCTGGGGATGGGAAATAGTGGTAGGTGCTCCTCCTCCAACTTTACTAGTAGGAAAATAAAAAGGTTATTTGTCAGATCATTGAACCATCAATACAAATTTCATCAGGACCTAAATTCAGTTTCCTGTGATGATAGCAGATGCTGCAAAATTCGGTTGTTCAGAAATTAAAGGGATCCCATGAAACAAAGTGAGGCTTCAGTGAGTTTGCAATCTCCCTCGTGGAACCCAAATCCTATTTTCCCAGACAAGCCCCTTCTCCATTTATCACCTTCACTAGACAGAGAACTCCTTGAGGACAAAGGCATCCAAGAACCTACCTTGTGACCACATGCCTGGCACACAATACATATAAAATGAACACAAAGGAACTGAACAGTGAACTTGGTTTGGTTACCTGGCTTCATGAATTGCTAAATCTGTGGGGGTTTTTGTTTTGTTTTTCACATACAATTTTTTAAGCACCTATTACTCCACAGGTACTTTATCAAGCATGTTCCATAGATTGTCTCATGGATTCCTACTGAGAATCATGCTGGTGTTATCGCCCCCATTGTGCTGATGAAGAAACAGGCTTTGAGTAATTTAGTGACTGCCCAAATCACTCAGCATGCAAGCTGCCTTGTCTGACCACCAAGCTCATGCTCTTTCCACTGCCCCACACTGATTCCATTGCTCACCCGGACACTTCAACTACCATCCTACCTCAGGACCTTTGCACTTGCTCTTCCAGCTATCCACACTACTCCTACCTGCATGTCATCCACATCTCAATACCACTGCCTCGGAGAGGCTGTTCCTGACCACTCTATCCAAAACAGAACTCCTTTCCCACGGCCACTTTCTATTCCTCCACCCTGTTTTATGTTTTATGCTTTATGCTTTGTCAGACCACTGTCTTGTCTCTCAATACATTACATTATGTGATACAACTTGAGTTCAACTATTTCCTAAAATGTTAGAATTCGAGACATTTGTAGACTGGCTGCAGATGACTTGATTTTATAGCTATCGGGTTTTCCCCCCCATTTGTTTTGTGTTTGTAAGTGGCACTTTCCCATTTACCAGCTGATACAGTTTAGGCAGATAATAGAAGAATCCAAATTGAAGGCGAGTGAGCAGCATCACCACCCTTACGGAACATTTTATTGCATTCTCTTTGATTGGTGGGCATTTATTATTTTCTGTTTCTTCTTTTATTGCTATAAGCACTACGTTCCACCCCAGAGAAAGTTAACTAAAAATTAATCCACAAATATATTAAAATGTGATATGTTTCCTAAGCCTCGTTGTCATTTATCATCTTTATGTTCTTGCCAGTAAATATTTTTGGCATTTGTTATAACTTTGTATTCAATGAGAATTGATAAAGTACAAGGGCATGAATTTAGCTAAGATCAAAGTTTCACAAAGGGACGTCATTAATAACAAAACAGCAATAAGGATGATAGCGGGCACTTAGTGAGTATTCACTACACACAAGGTCGCGTTATAACCCCCTACCATATGAGCACTGTTACTGCCATAAACAGTTGAAGAGACTGAAGCCCAGCAGTTGGAAAACTTGTTGAAAATTAAGTCATAGAGGCAGGATTTAAACTCAAGCATTCTGACCTGAAGCATGCCCTCTTCATTACTGTGTAAATGCCTGTCACTAGTGCATTTGGGAGCTGCCATCAGTTTTCTGTCCCTTGGACTCAGTGTGATCATCCTTCAGGGATGTGTACATGTAGGTAGAGTTGAGCAGACACAATCAGAAGGCTGGTGCACAGAGAGTCAATGTTAGATGAGTCCAGAAGTTGTCTTAGTAATGAGGTTTAATATTTATCCGCTGCCTGTCTGAGTGCTCACACCTTTCATAATGTCTTTTGATCTCCCCATCAATCCTAAGAGGTAAGTTAACGCTCATTTTACTTGTAGGGAGACAGAAGCAAGGAAAGGCTACATTGTCTGTCCCGTTTGCCCGGCCGGTAGGAAGGGGAGTGAAGGGGCAAACCCCCTCACTCTACCACCTCGTCCTTAGTAGATTGAAGCTTCTTGTTAAAATGCAGTCCTTCACGGTGACTTTTATCTTTTTTCATTGTTTCATCAAAAAAAGTTCAAGGAACAAACTTTAAGCCGCAAATACTCTTTAAAACTTAGCAATAGTAAAAAATAACAGGGGAGTAGGAAAGGGAAATGGTTTCTATAAATTGAAGTGTTTTTTTTTTTCTCTTTGTATAAGCATTTCCAAATTGGTGTGGAGTTTTCCAGACAAGTTTTTACATTTGTGGGGAATTTGGATTCAATCAATAGCCTCAATTTCACATTATTAAAGTAATTCTGAACCTGTCAAAAATCTTGACCCATAAACCATGTCTCTATGTTGGAACTGGATCAGCCACAGAACGGTCAAAACTCTTATTTTTCAAGACACATGAACAACTGGGCAATAATTGACGAGCACCCCCAGAGTAACAACTCATTTGTGAAAACAATTAGAATAGAAGCCTTTAAAGGACCAAGAAATGTTGGCCACAGGGGATGAACCATCAAACTTTCGTCTTTAAACATGTTTTTAAGCACAGTCCCATTGCCATTTGAAAATAATTGGAAATTGTCAACAAACTCCCACATGGTGGTAAAAATCAACACTGTGACAGTCTACATTTCATAGGTGCTTTGGAACAGAGTGGGAGGGGCAAGCAGAAACCTCCTTCACGGAACAGTGCACAGAAGTCACCCAGAGATGGAGGAGGACAGTTCTAGTTAAAATGAATATTCTAACCCAGTGGGTCTGGGTTGGAGCCTAAGATTTTATATCCCTAACAAGCTCCCAGGTGATGCTAATACTGCTGGTCCACGAGTCACATTTTGAATATGAAGCTTGCATCCTGAAAAAGCCACAGGCTCTGAAGTCAGATGTGGGACTGAACCCCATTTCTGCCACTTCTTGGCTATATGACCCTGAACGAACCTTTATCCTGTCTGAGCCTCTGTTTCCTCGTATGTCAAATGGTGCCTGATAAGGCAGAGCCCATAAGATCATTGTGAGAATGGAATATAATCATCTGTGCAGTGTATGAAAGAGTAGAAATTCAATAAACAGAAACCATATTAATAATTTGTGTTATTCATATTATAGTAACATTAATAACAATTATCATCTAAAAGGATTGTGAATGGATCCCAAAGCCATCAAATGAGTTTCTTCTGTTCATTCTCCTGTGCCAGCCATGGCTTGAGACCCTTATATTCACAGTGGTCCCCGATGAACCCTGGGGACACGTTCCAAGACCCCCAGTGCATACCTGATGGTACTAAACCCTATATACACTATGCTTTTTAAACATACCTATGATAAAGTTTAATTCATAAATTAGGCACAGTAGATTAACAACTAATAACAGAACAGTTATAATAATATATTGTAATAAAGGTTATATGAATGTAGTCTCTCTCTCTCTCTCCCCCCCCCCCCCACACACACACACACACACAAAATATCTTAGTATTTTCAGATCACGGTTGACCACAGGTAACTAAAACTGTGGAAAGCAAAACCCCGTATAAGAGGGGACTACTGTATCACCCCTGTGACTGAAAAAGTAAATAATCTCACTTAATCATTACCATGACCCATGCAATAGGTAGTAATACTACCTGCATTTCAGAGAAGGAAACTGAGGCTTAGATTTATTAAGTAACTGATCCTAAGTTTTATGGCCCACAAGTAAGCAAAGGAGGAACTTGGGTCTTGCTGGTTCCTAAGCTGTTGCTCCTAAATAATGGCCTTGAGTGTCCAGCTGGCAGACTAAGCTGGGTGGGTTGTGGTTTCTACCTTACAAGAGCTCCCAGTCCCCTGTGGGCGGCTAGTTGAAGACAATTTGAACAGCACCTCCAAGAGACAAGACCATTTCAATTACGCTGAAAGAACTGGAAAGCCCCACCAAGGAAGCATTTTCTTACATAGATTTCCAATGAAAACCTGAGCATTAGGGTGTCTTTAGGGAGAATCTTTGTATATGCTGAGCTCCCCAGTTGTTCTTTAGAATCCTAGTTGCTCTAGAAGTAAGCAATGTGACTGCTTTCTGCCTGAATTTCCTTATTTATTAAATGGAGCCACCTTCATGGAGTTATTCTACTCCTTTTTATTAAATTGCTTTTCACATTTCTTCTAGTTCCTGCCTATGTAATCCTATTTCATTTGCTGACTTATTGATGCTGGACACAGGTGAAAGACCTTAGCAAATAAAGCTCTGTTCTGCGATTGCTTGTATAAATCAGAGCTCTTTTTGCCACAAGTGACAGAAATCCAATTCAAACTAACTTAAGGGAAAAAAAGCTATTTATTGACCCACCTACCCAAGAAGCCTAGGGATAGGTCTGGCTTCAGGAACAGCTAGACCAGGGTTCAAACAAAGTCATAAGGACCTAATCTCTGGGTCCTTGGTTTGCTTTCCTTTGCATTGACTTCTCAGATGTTTCTGATAGCAGGAAAATGGCCTACAGCAACTCCATGCTTGCATTTTTACCAGAATATAAGTTTCCTTCCCAAAGGTTTCAGTAGAAGTCCTCTGATGTACTGACTGATTTGGGACACATGTCTCTCCTTGACCCAATCACCACAGCCAAGGGAATGAAATATGCTGATTGGCCAGGACTGGATCATGTGACCACCTCTAAGGCATGGTGAGGCAGGATTATCCAATGACCAGGTGGATGGGGTGTGGGAAGAGCTGGTCTACAAAGCTGTTGTTGCCAGTGTAAGAGAAAACAAATGTTGGGCAGATGAAACCATCAGAAAGCCACCACAGTGCTTATGGACAGTCTCACAAGACACCAAAAATCCCAAAAGGATTGGAGAAAGCCACAGAGTTAAGGAGTTAGAGACGCATTGGTGAGAGGGATTTATTCCATCTTTCCTGATGGCTGTTTCCAATCCTGTATTACGGATGTTACTGTGATGTGCATGAAGGAGTCTTAAAATGGTAGAGGAATTCAGGCTTGTCCTAGGGAACAGGGTTTCTTATGATCGCTATAACTCCTGGTCCAAAATGATACAGCTCTTCAAGCAGAATTAAGGTGTGGCTCTGGCCACCTTCCCTATTTCTCTTGGGATGCTGGAAGATGATAAAATTTCCCAAGTTAGTACAAAAGCAATTCATCTTTATCATCTATCTTTTAGATTTCTCCAAGACCCCAAAGAGCAATAACTTCTGTGGATGGGGTATCCTCCCTAGCAAACTAGGGGAATATCAATGTGGACTCTGATGCTGAAAGCTGCGGCAAAACACCTTTTTGATTGCCATCTGATGTATTAAAGAAAGTCAGCCTGGGAAGGGAAAAAAAAATTGTGTGTTTGCATGCACATACACACACAGTTTTGTAGAAATCATTTAGTTAAATGCAGTAGACCACTCAACACTAAAGAATTTGCAAAAGGTAGAAACAGAAAAATTATCATAACCAGCACAAATGCTGTTTGGGGCCTCAGGGATCTGGAAACCGTGGAAATAGCAATCGGATTGAAGGCTATTTTACACGATCCACATATCAATGAAGAAGTTTCATATTTGGGGAATTTAATGATCCACAGAAAATTGCCAGCAAGTTATAAAACTATATAGTGTTGATTAGCGTATTGGATTTTCACATCTTTTTTAGTTTGATCTCGTCACAAGGGGCACCAAAGAACTGATGGACTTAATAAAAATACCCTAGAAAATCAGTAGAGAGTGCAAACCTAAGATGAATGATACTGAAAATATTTTCCAAGATCCTATCTTTTTTCTGTGACTTTTACAAAGTTGGCCCTCCTTGCTTAAAGAATTCAGAATTGCTATTGATTGTTAAGTAGCAGAAACCCCAGTCCAAACTGGCTTAAGCACAAAAGACAATTTTCTGATTTACATAACTGAAGAATCCAGGCTGGGCTGCAGGCATGGATGTATCAAGGACTCACATGATCTCAGGACGTGGTTTCCCCTCTCCTGTTCAGCTCTGCCATCTATTGCATTTGTTTCATCCTCAGGCCTCATACTGTGGTCCCCCTGTGGCTCCAGACTGACATCATCCCAGGTTCAAGATGGTAGGAAATACACTCTCTTGATGGTACCTCTCACACAAGTCCTAAGATTCTCTCCCATTAGACCAAGAAGGACCATGTGTTTCTCCTAGACCAGTCACCATGGCCAGGGAGTTTGAGTCCCTGGTTGGCTACCCTTAAAATAAACAACAGAGTTCCTTTTAGTAGAGGAGGGGCTTGTTCCTCAAAGGAAATGTGGAATGCTATTAGAAGAGGAGAAAAAGGCCTTCTTCGTAGCCCTTAAATGTAATATCTATTAAAAGGGGTTTGGGGACAATTAAACTTCCATCAAGGCCAAGAGCAAATAGTTACTCATAGATAGACAAAACGAGCAACTTTGTTAGTTTTCCTGACTCATTTGTTTTCAGGCCATTATTCTGCTCCCAATCCAATTTACTTCTAGCCCACCTGAAAATCAAAACCACAGACTCCACAATCCAGAGCCCTCCGTTAGACAGACTTTTCTTCATTAAAAATGATTTTGAATTTTGTAAATAATTTTTCCTCTTTGCCCTAGGCAAATAAACCCAACCTCTTTGGGGCCTTTTCAATTAAGTAGAAGGTATGCAGCTATGCAATGTTAGATCAAACGGTGTGGCTTTTCAAAGGCACAGTGAAGAAAGTATAAATGGAGACTCTCCAGCCACACAGAACTTAGGTTTCATGGGGAGTATTTGAAAGGAACATTGAAAGGGTGTGATGAAATCCAAATAGGTAAGAAGTGCTGTCCTTGTTACACATAAAATGGAGAAATATTTTTCTTCACTAGGATATATACTTTCCTGTTTTTTTCCTTTTCTTAACGGAAATATCTATTGGAAAATATCTATCATTAAACAAATTGATAAGTTGACAATCAGAACTCACAGTAAAACATCTGAGTAAAACACTAAGACTTCTAAAACTTTAATTTCTTTTAGAAGCCATGGCTTTTAAAATACTGACCTAAAGTCTCCCAACACCCCATGCCACCCTTGCTGCTAAAAATAAACAAATAAAAGGAATAGTTAATTATTTCTAAATGAATAGAAAATGTGCTAAAGGAGCTCCCTTCTTTGGGATACAATGCTTTTCTAAAAGGTAGAATCATTTTACAATGTGAATACCTACTCCCAAACTTAGGGATAAAATTTGTTTTCAAGCCATTGTTCTGCTCCCAATACAATTTACTGCTAGCCCACCTGAAAATCAAAACCACAGACTCCACAATCCAGAGCCCTCTGTTAGACAGACTTTTCTTCATTAAAAATGATTTTGAATTTTGTAAATAATTTTTCCTCTTTGCCAAATAAAATATGTGCCAACTCTTCTTGGTGCAGTGACCAGCTAGAGCAGGAGTCAGCTAATTTTCCTATAAAGAGCCAGATCATAAATACATTAGTTTTTGTGAGCTATGGTTTCTCTTGCAGCTACTTGACTCTGCCATTGCAATGTAAAACCTCAGAAACTAATCTGCAGCTGTGTTTCAATAAAACTTTATTTATAAAAATAGAGAGTAGGCAGTATTTAACCCTGTGGCCATAATTTGCTGATCTAGAGCACTGTGTTGAGAAGGATTCTGAGGTTTTGTCGGAGCTCAGTAGGAAAGACTGTCAAGATCTATTTGGTGATGCCTGCTAAAGGCTGGGGAAGGAAGAGTCACAGCAGTCAAGCCACATATCTGATATTCCTACATGCTGACCCATTTGTCATTTCATCCACATGCTCCCAAATGTCCCCTGCATCGGGAATTGTGAACTGGTTGCCTAGAGTGGAAGGTGTAGTATGGGTTTTCTTTTGGGGATAACTAATTGCCCTGGATAGAGAATCAAGCTTATGACCCTGGGTGTCATTAACATCTTAAGCAGCTGAAATGTCTCACTACACATCAGGCTGTCAGAAGAGCAAGAAGAAATAATATCCTTGTTCTTTTGAAACAGTAGCAATTCACACTGAGAAAATAATCATTAGGAGAAAGAAGAGTTAGCGTCTGTCCCAATTTAACCTCTTGTCATTAGATATCCTTCGCTCTTCTACTTCAGGGTCTGTGGATTAATGTCCTTTACAAGATAGATAATACACCATTTAGTAAGAGAACTGGAAATCATTCCCAAACTATACAATATGGGAAAATAGAAAGATGGTACAAGAATTTATAACATGGTTGTGATTTTTCCCCTCCAACAACCATTAATGTAGATTTAAAAAAAAAGTTGGTTATTTATTTTTTTTGGAAGAAGCTCCTAAACTGGAAGGAGAAAACCGGGTATTTCAAAGACTTTAATCACACTTGTTGATTTGGAGATCATTACACAGATCACAAAGGAGTTCAGGAAACATTTGTAAAGTGGATGAACCAATGCATGAAACTGCTTTAGAACGTTGGCAAGTCTGGCTTCATGGCCCGTGACTCATGCAGTCACCCAGAGCCCCATACTTAGAAGGAGGAATGTTTCATTAATCCCGTCAGCAGCCCCACACTTGGCTTAATGCTCTGCTTTTGCTATCTTGAAATTCTCAATAAATTTTCAACAAGCGACTTTGTGTTTTCGTTTCGTACTGAGCCCCACAATCGTGGGGCCAATACTGAATGTACAAATTGCTAAATACAATTCAGTTCTAGTCTTCTTATTTCAATTTGATAAAAGATATTGTGGGACTGTTTTATTCATTCATTCATTTATTCATTATCATTATTATTCATTATTTCTTTCATTTTTTTCATTCATTCACTCAGCACTAATTTGTTTTTTATTTTTATTTTATTATATTTTTATCATAAAGCTTCCTTGGTGCTGCAACTGTTTTAAGTTCTTTTCATTTAATCTGATCACTCCAACTCTAGGCAGAGGAGAAATAAAGACTCAGAGAGGTCAAATGACATCCATAAGGGCACACAGCCACAAATGTCAGGTCCAGGACCTGGCCCTTAGGTTGTGGCATTATGGAGTATGATCTTTTAACCACATTTCAAATTTTACCCTAGAAAAAGCTCAAATACAGTTATTTCCTTGACACACCAATGTTACCCAAATTTTCCAAAGTAACCCCCAAAAAGTGACCCATGACCTCTGTGGGGCTGCATCTCTGATTCAAGGTCAATGAGAACAGCATCACTGGATGATCATTCGAAAGTGCACCTGTGATAAAACCAGGTTCCATAAACATACAAGTGAGTGGTAGGCTGCAGTTAAGCCACCAGGCACTGGCAACCACAGGAGACTGGAAAACCGTATTGCCAAGTTAACGGCCACGCCTGCCTGGGCTTCCCTGAACTCCCAGAGAAAAGCTGAAATCTAGCAAAACAGCCCTTGGGAGTCCTGCGGAGGCTGTTGCCCAAACTGTTCCTAAGAATGGTTTACAAAGTCTTTTTATTCTTTTATTGTGGCAGATATTTTCTACCTTCTAGGTCTTTTGAAATGCAAGGCATATTCTGCTCATATTTTGAGATTTTTACACTTTTATCATAACCAACAGGATAAAATAAACTCTTGGGGAATCTCTGAGAAAGTTGAGGAGCCAGGACACATCTGCCCGACGCCAGCACAGCCATCAGATTTAGCGCCTTCCGGTGAGGGTCACGTATTCCAACAGGGCTGAGTGTCCAAGGACATTCCCTCCAACAGGTAAGAGAAGTTAAGAGCCTGGCTCTCCCACGCTGACAGGCTGTCAGCTTTTCCTGCTACAGAATCGGTGCTGAAAACATTTTGTGCTGTAATTTTATCAGACTCGGGTTTATTTTGTGGGAGGGATGTTTAATTAATCCAATAAAAAAAAAACATTATGTGCCAATTCTACGATATTCTGCACATTCAGTACCCAGGAAACACTAAGCATCCGTTTGACCCTAGTTGGTCGCTGAAGTTAATCACCAAGGCTGTCTGGAGTGACCAAACCCAACCGCCAGGAATACAATCAATATCGACTTAGCCAAATGATCCAGAAAGGGAAGCTGTTCGTAACATTTCTCCAAAACAAGAGTACCACGGTGTTTGTGCAGGGACACACAGACATCAAGGCACTCCGTTTGCTACTTGACCCCCAGGACACGGCAGCACAGTGTCCAGCACATGAGTACATGATTGAATATAAGAATGAATGAATGAATGAATTTCTTTGTTTTGGCTGAAAGTAATAATATCCAAAGTCCCTAGAAAATCTCCCTAGCAACTCAGCCAGGCTGGGCCACAGGTCAGAAGGTTGTCTCACAACATCATGAGAAAATGAGGAAAATGACGCTTTCTGGAATGCCTACCATCTGCTAAATGCTTTCCATGGACCACCTCAGTTCCTATTCACAGCAACCTGTGAGGTAGCTCCTATTTCTATCCTCGTTTTACAGGAGAGACTCAGTAGGGTTTAGGTGAGGTATTCAAAGTCATAGAGCTAGAAGACTTGAAGGCAGGATTCAAACCCAACAAGACCCCATATGAACCCCCATGCTCTATATTAATATGATTTTTCAAATTACCACCTGGCCATCCTTTTCCTATTTTCATCCTCGGCCAACAGAGCTGTCCCCTACCTTCTTTATTTACTCACATAAATAGGCAATAGCGCACATTTGCATTTTGCAGGGTAACTGTTATCAGAGCCTCGGGTACCAAAGCAGCCTCACCCACCCCAGAGAGAGCTAATGAAAAAAGGGTCCAACCATCAGAATCACTTGCAATTTCCAAGGGAATTACACAGAACCACATCTGATGACCCACCTTAAGCCCATTGTAATAAAAGCTTCCATTTGAAAGGTATCTTCCAAGCACCTGGCACTGTGTGTGTTTGCATGCATTATAACTAGTCCCCCCCCTGAAGTTACAAGATATTATTTTCTCTATTTGAACTGGGTTGATGGGTGTCCCCCACAAAATTCACATCTACCCAGAACCTCAGATGTTTGGAAACAGGGTCTCTGTAAATGTTGTTAGTTAAGTTGTGGTCATATAGAATTAAGACAGGCCCTGATCCAACAACTGGTGTTTTTGTAAGAAGAGAAAACAGACACACAGGGGAGAATGACGTGTGAAGACAGAGGCAGAGATTGGAGTGATGCAGCTACAAGCCAAGGATTCCAGGCGGCCACTAGAAGCTGAAGACACAAGGAAGAATTCTTTCCTGGATTCTTCAGAAGGAACATGGTCCTGCTAACACCTTGACTTCAGACTTGTAACCTCCAGAACTGTGGTCATTTTTTTTTTTAGCAGCCCTAGAAAGCTAATCTACAATTGTTTAGACAATATTGAGGGTCAAAGTCATGCAGCTACTAAGTATTCAGTCTGGGTCCAAGGCTGTTCGCCTTCTTTCTTCTCAACCTTCCTTAGGGACTATTTTGAAATGGAGTTTTCACAATGACTGGGGAAAACACTGCCTTTAAGTGAAAAGAGTACAGCCGTATTGGACATTTTGCAAAGCATAAGAAGGAATTGTTCTCCCAAAACCACTTTCCATGAACAATCTTGTGTTTCCAATATGCTGTGGGGTACATGATGCCAATTTGGCATAGCCAGACTCCAGGAGAGAATACAAATTTTGTGGGAGCCTGAAACTTATACAGTTGGGGGACTCTCTTTATAAAAAAGAAGACAAAATTGCAAATACAAAATTGGAAACAAAAGCAAATATCTATCTTGAATGATAAAAGAAATCACAGTTTACTGGAGACTCAGAGATTCATGACCCTTGCTTCTAAGATCTCTTTGGTAATATCAGAAATGTTTACATAGAAAGCTTTCTGATTGCACCCCGACTTCCCTTTCTATCTGAGACATTCTATGAACCCACAGCAACTTTCCAAATCACCGTGATCCATGCAAGAGAGGCCCTGACACTTTATTAGCTTCAGCTTTATTAGCTTCAGGGTGAATTTGTCTCTTTTGTCTCTGCCAAGATCTAATCTCTGCATCTTTGTTTTCTCATCTGTAAAATGAGGATTACAAGAGTACCTGATTTATAGGGCTGTTGTGAGGAATAAAGGATTTTACTATATGTAAAAGTACTTAGAATAGTGTTTGAAAGCACTCGGGGAAAGTACTTAGAATAGTGTTTGAAAGCACTCGGGGAAAGGAAGGGAGGAAGGAAGGAAGGGAGGGAAGGAAGGGGGGGAAGGTAGAGAAGGGATGGAGGGAGGAAGGGAACGTGGACTTTAGCCCTTGTGGACATTGGTTTAGATTTTTCTTCCATGTACCAGATCACAATTCGAGGATAATTACTTTACCTCTCTGTGGCTCAGTTTCTTCATTTGTAAAGCGAAGGTGATCTTACCTGCCATTCAAGTTTGTTGTGAAGACTATATGAAATAAATATGTGTAAAATATCTGCTGGGTACCTGCACAAAGTAAATGTTTAGTTTTTCACACTTCTACAAAATCATGGAAATGTATTTTCCCTCTTGCCTAGTAACTATACTGTAAAGAATTTTTCCTAAGAAAAATAATAACAAAAGAATAAAACTACAGGCACAAGGATATTCCTTGGAGGATCACCTGTATTTACTTATTTTATTTCTAGAAAAGGATTAAAGATGCTTGTTATCTATAATAGCAAATAACTGGAGACAATCTAATTGCTCAACAGTAATGTAATATTGAAGGTAATTAGGGTACATCAATATGATAGAATATTATGAGAACATTAAAAATGATAATTATGGAAACAGTGTAGTGACATGGAAATGGTCTTTGGTATAATGTTATGCGAGAGAAATAGAATGCAAAATGCCACGTCTGCTCCGTGGTAATAGAGACTATGTCAGTCTCAGGCACCACCACATAACCAGTACCTAGTACAGAATAAGCACTGGGTAGTATGTATGGGATGGAGAGGAAAAACATAGTTGTATGTGGGCCAGACTTGGAAAGTCAGGTGCAAAAATACGAAAATAGTAATGATGGCATTAAAGTGGTTTTTGTTGGTTTGTTTGTTTCTGCTGTTAAAAAGAAGGGAGACAAGAAAAGGAGGAAGGAAGCAAAGAGTGTAGAAAAGAGAAAGAGAAGGAGGGACAGAGGAAGAGAAGAAGAATGAAATTAAGGCTTTTCTGTTTATGACATGGAAAATCATTATAACCTAATGGTTAAAAACCTAGATCTTGGAGTCACATGAACTTTTATTTGAATCTCAGCTTCCACCCTTGCTGCTTGTCTGCCTGGACAAGTTGGACAAGTTCAGTAACTTCTCTTAAATCTAATACACACAGATTAAAAAATACAGCCAATAACTGTACCAATCTCTTGGGAATACCGTAAAGATAATTTATGCAAAGCACTCACTCAGGATGACACATTAGACACCCAATAATGGAAACTGCTTTTAATATTACAACTGACATCATCTGATAATTATAAGGAAAAGTCTTGTGAGCTGCTAACATATAGCAGAGAAAACAAATCTTAATAAAACCCTCCAACCAGACCCCCAGGAAGGAGCCCTGCAATACCACCAGGGGACACTGGTGCTCACCAACTGTTCTGAGCTCCTTAGTGGGAGAGGCATTGGCAACTCCTCCCATTTAAGGGAGTTTGCTGCTCACGAACTCACTCAACCAATATATTTTCTCATCTCAAAAGTTTCTTGCACAGACCAACTGCAATGGCTTCATCCATAGATATAATTAACATGCCCCTGGCAGCCTTTATTGATATTCGGTTTATAAAGCAGTGACCTAGAGAAAGGGCATCTCTTGCAGATTAATGGATCACCAGGGTCATTATGGGTGCAAAGGCACTTCCAGGGGTTACTATATCCTTCCAACTGGTTGTTAGCCCACGGTTCCAACCACCAAATGCTTCGTACACACAAGGGTCTCTATTAGTGGTTGGGATGTGCATGCAATAACAAGATTTGCCTTCATACACTCCAGTTTGCATTTTTCCAAGCAAGGATAGAGGAGTTTAGCATTGGAATGAAATATTTATTTATGCTGGAAATCTTCACACAAAACAATCCTGTTCTGCTTATACCCGATACAGCGTCTGCCTCACCACAGTTGGGAATGCTTGCTGCTTGCCCCAAATCCATTCTTTCTTCTTCATAACAGAACACCAATTACGTTGAGTGAAATTGTTCCCAGCCAAAAGACCACATTTCCCAGCTTTCCTTGTAGCTAGAAGGGGCTGCTGAGTTATATGCAGAAGTCACTTTGTAAGATATCTGGGAAAGCCCTTCTGGCTACTTGTCCCAGCTTCCTACCTGGCACAGGGACACACTGGCTAGAGAACCAAGAGGAAGCTTGTGGGCTTGGGAAATATGCATGCTTAGCTTTGCATAACAGCTGAGGAACCAACAAGTTAGGAAACCCTCATTTTTTATAGTGGAGTATAAGCAAACCTGTCCAAACTTTACCTTGTAAGGAGACACTATCCTTTATTATACCACAGAGCAAACAAATCCTCCCTCTACCCCAGAGGGAGACACTTTCTCTATCTTCCAAAGCTGTTTGTGACAGATATCCTGGGGAAGACACTCCGGAACAAAAGCTGTCAGTGCCTCTACCCAAAAAACATAGAAAACCACCTCCCAGCAATAGCCACCTCGTTTGTTCAAGTCACTGTTATTTCCAGTCTACGCTACTAGCCACTGAAGAAAATCCTCACCAATTCTTCCAATGGCTGCACCATCTTGTCATTTTCCTTTACATGTAATAGAACCTCAATCATGTGACTCTCTTCTAGATTCAGAGGCCACATCAGGTAGAAGAACACAGAGGAGTTAACTCTGGGACCAGGCTGCCTGAGTTCTAACCCTAATTCCACTGCTCATCGGCTATGTGACTTAAGCAAGTTACTGACCTTCTCTGGGCTTAGTTTTCTTATCTAAGAAACAGGAATAACAGTAGCTTCCTCCTGGCAGTGGTGGGGATTAAATGTGTTAATACACATAAAGCGTCTACGTAACACCTGGCATAGTGAAATGTGAGCTGTCGTAGACAAGAGCATAGTGGTCACAAAAATACCTCTGAAATCACACATGAGCCGGGAGATATTGGGCAAGCATCTTAACCACTTCACAATGTCTTTATCTGCAAAGTAATATGTTCCCCTTAGAGAGCTGCAGGGGTGAAAAAGGATAATGCACATAAAATGTTTAGCACCATCTCTAGCACCAGTGAAAACCCAACAAAACAGCTATTGCTATTATTGTTCATTCTTATGTTAGATTTAAAACCTGTTCTTTAATCATCTGGAGATATCAGGACATCTTTGTACTTCTTACTTTGCCACATGAATATTTTTAGCCAAACGTTATTAAATTTCTCTGATTGCAGACCCCTTTAATCTTCTGGTTTCATTCCGACAGAGGTCATGTGGGGTCACCCCAACCTCATCAAATTCTCAGTCAATTCAATTGCATCATAGAAAAATACGAGTTCTTAGAGCTAACCATTTTTATGCTTCTAAATCAGTAAAAAACGATTTTGTCTTTCTTCTTTTAAAAGGTCTCTGAACTCCATTTGTTCTAAATAATACTCTATGAGTAAGATCCAAGTGCTAATTGAAAGCATTTCATTCCCCATATATTTAATAAAAATGAGATCTGGAATTTCTCATCTACACTAAAATGCTCCAATGCTAGTCACATTTTTAAAAATGAATCTAATATATTGAAACAATTTCAGAAATTTGAAAGTTTAAAGATTTTATAGATTTTCTTAAAGTAAGATTGATTCGAGTTATTTTTAAAATACAACATTTACTAGAATGTCACTATAGAATTTCTTCATTTCATCACACCTTTTTGACAGCTGAGAAAGGTCTCCTTCATACTTCTAAATTAGATCCTGTAACAAATGTACAATCTTGACTTGCAACAGGTTTGTTACACAACCAAAACCCCCAGCAGTAAGCTTATAATTAAGCGGCAATATTAACAGATAGTGAGCTTGGACATGTGTTCCAATAATGTGCAATGATTTGAAAAGGGCTGAATGTTGGGTAATAGAAGGATTTTCCATTTATTACAGTGTTTGGAATGATATTCCATCCCAGCAAGCTCCTGCAGGTGCCTCTCTATTCTTCATAACTTTTTCTGCCATCACCAGGCTGAATTCTCGAATTCACCAAAATAAATCTTGAGTTCCTTTTGCTAATATATTTTTCAACCTCAGGACTGAAAAAAAAAAAAGAAACTCTGAAAAACAGTCCCAAGGACTTTGAGGATTGTCACTATTGAGCAAAGAAGTTCAAATAGCAAAAATTACACAAGAGTCAGACACAATTCAACAAGCACTTATTGATGAGTCATACAAGGAGTTCACCCTTCATCATCTGGCAAACTCCTATTCGCCCTCCAAAGAAGTTCAGGTGGCCTCCCCTCTCAGAAGCCCTCCCTGATTTCCTTTAGCTCAGAGTGGAACAGGCATCCCTCCTGTGTCATCCCAAAGTATCCGGCCACATCTTGTCCATTGCATTTACCCCACTTTAGTGTCATTGTTTTAAGATGTGTATTATTCATTTGTAAACATGTATTTAACATTTAGCTTAGAACAGAACAGGTGCTCATGTAGGTGCTATGACGATTCAGTATATCAAAAATCCTCAAGAAGTTTAATGTACTAGAAGAGAAAATAAGTTCGAAGTAAAACATGGAAGGATTTCCAGCCATAGTAAGACCGGAGCAGGTGATGAAGGCGTTGCATGCCACCTTATGGGCCAGGACAGAAAGCGCATTTAAATGTCTACAGGGCACAGAGAGGCAATACAAAGGAGAAGAGTGGGCTAGGGCGTAGCGAGGCTTTGGTAGAATGAACAGTGAAAATTTCCAGACAGCAAAATTTTCTAATTTCTAAATAAGGCCTCTCTTCAAACATGGCAGGATTTGGTCACTAGTTTAAAATCTTTGAGAAATTTTAGTCCCCAGTTCAGAGTTCCAAGTGGAGCCTTCTCCTCTTATGTGCTAACAACCAAAGGAATTAATAATTCATAAGGCTACAGGCCAAAAGAGAAGGCATTTCTTCTTTTTAATAAGAGAAAAAAAAATAATAATGACTTCTATCTCCAGCTAAGATGGAATAAAGAGGACCATATTTACCCTCCAACATTAAAAATCTAGAAAACCAGGAAAAATATATAAAATAATGATTTACAGGCATGAAACAACAGGTAGCACAGGACTAAGAGGGGAAACGAGGTACGCCCTGCAAATGCACTAGCTTACTACATGGAAGCAGTTTCCAGGCAGCAGGGAGGGGAGGGAAACCCAACAGAACGTGGTGACTTCACAGAAACGAGGAAAGAGAAATCAATACTGTGGGGCTCAAGGTGGCTAGAATTTGGGTATCAGACTGTCAGAATTGAGGGAGCTACACAGAAAGACAGCTCCAGAGAGCTGCAGAAGCGTCACCTCCAATCTTCAATGAAATACTGATGAGCACAGCATGAGCAGAGGCTATCCAAGGCCAAAGGAAGAACCACTGTAAGGATGGAGGAGGAACAATCTCCAGAGGTTACAGAAGACTAGGAAGAATTTGTGTTCCGGCAACCAGAGAGAAAAGACCTCATAGCAAAGAGAGTACAGGGTAGAATCCTCAAAAGAATATCACATTATTAGTGAAACTAAATTAGCCCTAGCCTAATGGATACTCTGGTCCTGACTTAACAAGGCCTAAAAGCAAGTCTTAAAAGGATTCAACTGATTACAAGTAACCTAATAGCATTCCAGAACAAAAACTCAACACTGTGTAAAGAAATATAATAAAATCAATGCCAGCAACCAACATCATAAAATTTACAATGTCCAGCATCCAATAAATAATTACAGGTCAAGAAAGGAAGCAGGAAAATAGAGCCCAAAACTATGAAAAAATATCAATCAATAGAAATAGAATTTAAAAATGGCAGAGATGATGGAACTAACAGAAAATGAAGTTAAAGCAGTTATTATAAATATGCTTTATATATTCAAGAAAGTAAAGAAAAACATGAGCATGGTGACAAAAGAAATAGAAGATATATAAAAGCTGCAAATGGAGTTTGCAGAGATAAAAATTACAATATCTGAAATGAAATATACACTAGGTGGAAATAAGAGTTTAGACGATAGCAAATTTGAACACATAACAGTAGAAAAAATCCAAAATGAAGGATAAAAAGAAAAAATAGAAAAAAGGATAAATAAAAAGAAAAAAAGAGAAAAAAATGAACAGTAATCTGTAGGACAATATCAAGCAGTCCCAGAAAAGGAGGAAGGCAAAGAAATATATATACATATAAAATCTCCCAAAGTGTCTGGATTTTTTTATATAAGTTGATGGGGTACAAGTGCAATTTGGTTACATGTATGGATTGCATAGTAGTCAAGTCAGGGCGTTTAGGGTATCCATCACCGGAATAACTACACTGTACCCAGTAAGTAATTTCTCATCCTCACCCCGTTCTCACTCTCTTATCCTTCCACGTCTGCATTGTCTATCATTCTACTCTGTATGTCCACATGTACATGTTTTTTAGCTCCTACTTATGAGTGTGAACATGTGATATTTGCCCTTCTGTCTTGTTTCACTATCTTTGCCCTGTCTTGTTTCACTTAAGATAATAACCTCCAGTTCCATACACATTGCTGCAAAAGACATGATTTCATTCTTTTTTATGGCTGAATAATATTCTACTGTGTATATATGCTAAATTTTCTTTATCTAATTATCTACTGATGGACACTTAGTTTGATTCCATATCTTTGTGATTGTGGATTGTGCTGTGATTAGCATACAAGTGCAGGTATCTTTTTAATATATTAATTTCTTTTCCTTTAGGTACTGGGATTGCTGGATTGAATGATAGTTCTATTTTTGTTCTTTGAGATATTGCCATACTGTTTTTCACCGAGGTTGTATTAATTAACATTCCCACCAACAGTGTATAAGAGCTCCCTTTTATCTACATCCTTGCCAACATCTATTTTTTTACTTTTTAATAATAGCTATTCTGACAGGGGTTAAGATGATATTTCATTATAGTTTTAATTTGCATTTCTTTGATGATTAGTGATGTTGAACATTTCTCATACACACTTTCTAAATCTTAAGGGATAAATAGGCACATTTACGATTACAAGTGGATATTTCAATAGTCATGTTTTAATAATAAAATAATTAGAAAGGTTAATAAATATACAGAAGATTTGAACAATTTGACCTAATTAGTATTCACAGAACACACTACTTAACAGAAGACTACACATAAAATATTTATGAAGATATACCACACTATGAATCATGAAAAAAAGTATTAATAAATTTTAAAAAATTGAAATCATATAAGGTATGTTCCCTGGCCACAACAGAAATAAATTAGAAAATAGTAACTTTTAAAATCCCCAAATATTTGGTAATTGAACTGCACATTTCTAAATAACCCAATTATCTAAGAAGAAATCACAGAGAAAATTAGAATATATTTTGAATTGAATAAAAATGGAAGATGGAATATATGAAAATTTGTGGGATGAAGCTAAAGCAAGGAGTAGAGGAAAATTTATAGCATTAAGTTCCTAAGATCAAAAAAAGAATGAAGGCCTCAAATCAATAATTAAATTTTCTCCTTAAAAAAAATAGAAAAGAACACCTTTAACTCAAAAAAGGAAAAAAGAAGGAAATAGCAAAGGGCATAAAGCAATAGAATTGAAAATAGAAAAGAGAAAAATCAATGAAACCAAAATCTGGTTTTTTGAAAGATTTTTAAAAATTGAAAAACTTCTGGCTAGACTGATCAAGAAAAAGAGAAGACACAAATTCCTGATATTATAAATGAAGCCGTTGGCATTGCTTCAGTTCCTAAAGAGATAAAAAGAATAAGGAAATATCCTGAGCAATATGATGCCATTAATTTTTCTGATTTTTAATTATTATGGGTACATAATAATTGTATATCTTTATAGGGTCAGATGAGCTTTTGATACAGGCATACAATGTGAATTAATCAAATCAGGGTAATTGAGGTATCCGTCATGATGAACGTCATACTGAAGATTCTTGCCATCCTAACATAACAACAGAAACAAATAAACTATGTATAGAAGAAGTAAAAGTCTGTTTATTGACAAACAATATAGTATAAATCCTAATAATCTACCAAAAATAGCTACTAGAATTAACAATTTTGTTTAGAAACTAAAATTTCAGTATTCAAGATCAACATCACTAAAAATTTCTATATACTAGCACTGAACAATTGAAAAGAGAAATTTTAAAAGTACAAATTAAAATATTATCAAAAATATGAAATACTTCATAATAAATCTAAGAAAATATACACAAGACCAGTACACTAAAACAACAAAACATTGCTGAGAGAAATTAAAGGGTGCCTAAATAAATAAAAGGATATACCATGCTCAGGGATTGGGAAATGCAATATTGTTAAGATGACAATTACCCCATATTGATCTATATATTTAATGTATTTCCAATCGTATTCCTAGAAGGAATTTTTATAGAAATGAATGAGTTGATTTCAAAATACATATGGAAGTGCAAAGGACCTGAAATAGCCAAAATAATTTTTAAAAAGAAAAACAATATTAGAGAATTTACAAAACCTACTATAAAGCTACAATAATCAAGATAGTGTGGGATTGCTCTAATAAGAGACATATAGGACAATGAAGCAGAATAGATATTCCAGGAATGGACTCACACAGATATACTCTGTTGATTATCAAAAAAATGTATAATCAATGGAAAAAGACAATCTTCAACAAATGGTGCTGTAACAGATATCCATATTTTTTTAAAAAAACTTTATCCATTACTTCTCAACACACCCCCAAAATAATTCAAAATGCATCACTGACCTAAATATAAGAGCCAAAATGATGACATTTCTAATACAAAATACAAGAAATAATCTTTATGACATGGAGTTAGGCTAAAGATTTTTTAGATGGGACACAAAAGCATGAACTGGAAATGAAAAAAGTTGATAATTATCAAAATTAAAAACATTCTGCATAAGGATATTAACAAATTGAAAGGACAAACCATAAATTAAGTGAAAATATTTATAAAACATATGTATAATAAAGGAATTATATCCAGAATATACTTTTTAAAATTCTTATAAGTCAACTTATAAGAAGTCCAAAAAAATGTAAATTTAAAATAAAAAATTATAATGAGGCATTACTACACACCAAATAAAATTTTAGACTAAAATTAAGCAGAGTATGGTAAATGTTGGCAAGAATATGGAGCAATTAGAATTCTCATCTAGCATTAGTGGGAATGCAAAATATTAGTCACTTCGGGAAACAGCTTGGCAGTTTCTTATACAGAAACTATCCCTATAACCCAGCAATCTCTAGGCATTTACCTAAGATAAATGAAAACATATATTCACAAAGAGACAGGTACTCAGATGTTCACGGAAGCTTTACTCATAATAACTATAAACTGAAAATAATCCAAATGCCTATCAATGGGTGAATGAATAAACAAATTATGAGGTTGCCATCCAACAGAATAGAATTCAGAAATACAAAGAACTAACTGCTTGCACACACACTAACAGGAATGAGTCTTAAAAGCGCCATGCTAAGGGAAAGCAGCCAGGTGCAAAGACGACATACTATTTGATTTCATTTATAAAAAATTCCAGAGAAAGCAAAACTATAGTGACAAAAAAGCAGATCATTGCTTGCCTGTGGCTGGCAGTAAGGGAGATTATCTTCAAAGGGGCTAATGGGAACTTCTGAAGGTAACAAAAGTATTTCGTGTCACGACCAAGGTGAGGGCCTTGGGACTCTGGACATTTGCAATCTCACCACCTATTGTTAACATTTTTAGTGTTTCCTTCCAATCTCTTTTTTTCCCCTAAATGTCCTGAATTTGTCCTAAAGAAATAATCAGAAACGCATCCAAGTATGAGAGGTAAAGAATTTAATAAAAAATTGGAAACAATTAAAATACCTAACAATATGGACATGAATAAAAGATGATACATCCATTTAGGGAAATACTATGACTGTAGCCAATAAAAGTCACATTTTCATACAATATTTAATGACACGTGGAAATATTCATGACACAATGTAAAGTACACAAGCGGTAGAGAATACTTTATGTTCATATAATCTTAACTTTGTTTGTATATATAACGTATGAATGAATATATGCATAGAATTGTGTGATTTCTTTGTTCTAAAACAGGGCAATGTTACCCATCCAATGTAAAAATGCCAAAGAACTTTCTAGAACTGGCATTTGAAGGAAAGTTGTCATCTGAAACAAGGTCATGCGAAGTTAACTGGGGAGTGTGGAGTCTTGCTGGCACAGTGGCCTGGTTGTCAGAGCTGCAGGATGAGTGAGGCCCGCGGTGCCCATTTACACGGGACTCGCATGCAGTACGACAGACTGGACGATAAATGCAGACTACACAAAATGCAAATGCTCCAGAATACACTGGAAGGCATATGTTAGGGACTTGGAGACTTGAGAACGCTAACGGTCTTCACACTAAGAGACAACGTGGTTTCATAAAGACGCAGGTATGATTTATAGGCACTTAAGCAAGTTGCTTTACCTGAGATCAACCTCCTCTTCTAGAAAATGGGGAACAAGGCTCCCCGCCTCTCTGTCTCACAAGGTTATGGCAAAAATCAAATGAGGTGACATATGTAAAATCAATTTTTAATTTACAAATCACAAGTCCAAGGCCAGGTAGTTTTATTATGTGACTTTGAGGCCCTTAACAATTAGCTGCTGCTTGACTGTATTTCTGATCTACCGTGACAAAGCTTTCATGGCAAGGAAATAGAAAATCTTTGGCGCTCAAAGGGCTGACTATCAACCACTAGTGGCTGTCTCAGACAGTGACCAAGAGCACTGTAACTACAGCCACAGAGGCAGACGGACTGACTTCAGGACTCCTACCCCAAATACTACCTTTCCCCAGGCTGGCGCCACTGAGTGTGAAGCTGTAGAGACCTGAGTTTCGTTGTCAGCTCTGTGAAAAATGATGCATTATTTCATCTCACTGAGCCCCAGTTTTATCTATGGTTGAATGAGGATGATAAGACCTCCTCCCAGGGTTGTTATGAGACATAAATAAAATAGAATATGTTGTATTCTTACAAGAGTCTATGGCACATATTAGGTACCAAATATATGCTCACTCTCTCCCTCTTGACTCAGAATTCTATAAACTTCTCTAATGACACTCAATGACAGCCCTTCACACACATGGGAATTAGCGTATGATTGGGGATGGTTGGAGAAAGAGGCACATGCCCCCGACACGTCCAGACCAATAAAAAACCCAACATGTGTTAGAAACAGGAAAGAACTTCCAAAAAGTAAATATGACACATACAGTAGTGAAATATGTCATGATTCTATTTGCTCCAAAGTGGTATTTAATAAATAGAAATGGAAAAAATCAAGATAGAACAAAAACTAAAACATACAGTCACCTATCCCTGCTTGGGGCTTAGTGGTGCCTTGAGTTAAAAGCATTCTTGTGAAAATTCAAGGAGTGTCTAAGCACAGGTGGTATGCAGGACCAAGGACAAGGCAAACTTTTAGTCAAACATACCAAGTCTGTAGCAACAGCTTGCTGGACAACTGAGAAAATTCTTCACCCATCTTCCTCCTCATGGTACTTGGCATCAAAACAGTACCTCATATTTTTCAAAGCACTTTCAAATACGTTATCATAATTGAGGCAAATAATGAGACATCTCATTTTATAGGTAAGAAAACCGAGTTGTAGAGAGAGAGCTAGAAAAATGATTGTACAGTAAACTAACCCAGGCCAGGACCTTTATATTTTTAGAATTATAAGGGCAGTCCTTTATTTGAGCTGAAATATGCTAAACTGGCATGTTGATGCACTTTCTCATATATTTCAGAGATATTTTAAAAGATAATCTCCATGAACATCATTTAAAAACTTACCATTTAAAAAATCCTTCCTCCAAATGTGTCAGATTAAAAATTACTAAAGAAATATCCTAAAATCAATATTTTAAAATTAGTTTGCATCACAAACTAGAAGAGAATGAAAACTTGTTTCAAATGAAACATGGACCCTTTTGCTGTGGTTTTTAGAAATTGCATCTATATGCCACCAGCTTCCATACAGAGTGCTCTGATGGCAGGAGGAGGCAAAGAAAACAGACTTTTTGGGGTTTCTACACAATGGTGCGAGAGGCTCCCTTGAATGGAAAGGAATTTCTGGTCATCTAACAATGGAGGAGCAGCTTCAAGCTCTCTTAGTTCCTGAGGAAATGTGGCTAATTCTGGCTGTTGCAAAAAGAGTTTGTTGAACAAGGGCACAAATTAAGGTGTTCGGTTTTCCTCAAAACAAAGAAAACCACAAATAGAACACGGTAATAATAGGCAGACGGAACTATGACATTCTTTTAAAAAATCGGGAACAGCAGGAAGTTGATAGCTCTTAGGTAAATATGACAGGAACTGAAAGCACAATAGGATCTAAACCCATCCAACCGCCAGACAGTAATATCCTGATGAAATTAGTTTTTTACAAAAGAATACATTTTCCCACCAGCTCCCTCTGCCTTCCTACTTTCCTTCTCTGGAGAGTCCCACCAACATGTTAATTGATTGCAACTGATTGGGGTTTTAGTCTCTCTCTCTCTCTTTTTAGGCTACCCTCGGCCCTGTCCCTGAAGACCATTTTAAAGCAATGTATTTCAGCAATATGTGGTGTTCATGCAGATAGCAAGTTCTTAATAGAATCTAGGAGGATGTTCTTTGGCAGAAAATGATTTTGTAGACATTTTTCATTATGATAGATGTGGTATTACAGCCGTGATAAAAAATTTCAAGCTGTGTTGCAGCTTTGTCACTAGTGTTATAAATCACTCACTCGTATATTAAAGTCTGTGGAAAGCAACTGGAAGGAGAAAAAAAAACCCTCATCTCCTATTTACAGACTAGGTATAATTTCGTATTATTCTTAAAGGTTCAAAGCAGCTTAGAGAATCTGTATTCAGTGCTTATGTGAGGATCAGGGGATCACATTCCATTACTGCTGAGATGGGGAGGAAACGTCCACGCAGTGAGTTAACATTTTCTGCCATAAATCCTGATGTGAAGGTAAAAAAAAAGCCTGTGCTTCCAAGAAATGGAGGACAGAGAAGCCCATTGCCATTTGCAGGATAAGCTAGAAAGGGAATTAATTAAAATTAATAAATTACGTACATGAGAAGCAATTGTGAGCCACTAATGCAATTCATTTTATACACATGGAAGCACGTGTGTATGTTGGTCTACCTTTCTCTCTGCCTTTGTAGGCAGCCAGAATATGTCACTGTATGCTCTGATTTCAGTTGGGCTAAGAAGGTCCTAATTTGGGGTATTCCAAATTTGGGCATGCCCTCTCTCTAGGCCATACTGCATTTTGAATAATTTGAACACATTTTGATAGAAAAAACAGGGAGCAGCAAAGACTGACCACAGAGTTACACTTGCCCTTTTTTCTATATATCTAAATATTTAAATGTAAATATAATGCACACTGTTTTGTTCCTCCTCACAATGGTGAGACTCTTTATGTTCACAGTGGTCTGGCACCCAGTTACTCATTGGTGGAGGTAGGGTGGGGATGAGGACCAAGAGGACCTTCCCACAATCTGTACCCGAGCCTCTAAGCCAGTGGTTCTCAACCAGGGGGAATTTTGCCTCCCAAGGGACACTGGTAATGTCTGGAGACCTTTTGGTTGCCACAATTAGAAAAGATGCTACTGGCATCTAGTGGGTAGAGGCCATGGGTGCTGGTAAACATTCTACAATGCACAGAATACCCCCTCGCCAACAACAAAGACTTATCTGGTCCACAATGTCAATGGTGCTGAGGTTGAGAAACTCTGGTCTAGGGCTAACCAGGCAAACCCTCCCTCCAAGGAAGTGATAATCAGATCTTTTTTTTATTGGTCTTGCAAAGAAAGTAACTGTGAGTCCAGGGTGAATCCTGATTCCAACCTCATTTTAATTACTTGGGACATGATTCTGTTATTTAAAGAGACACAAGAACTTTGTATTTCTAAACAAAAGGGAATCTAACCAGAGAAATGTGGGTATTTCTCATTTTCCTCAATGAAGACCTTTGGACAATCTGTAGGAAATAGTGCAGTGACTAGAACTGAAGAACAGGTATTCAAAGAATGCACCATCCACTCTCCTGAAAGGAAAACCATCATAGGATGGTGCCAGGGCTCAGCCAGTCTGCTAGTGTTTCAGAGAATTCTCTCTAACTGTGTTAGCAACACAATTACTGAAGGGGGAAGAATGGGAAGGGAATACAGAGAAGGGAGGGATGGAGACCATTACATACTGAAACTTTTGTCCCAGTTAATTCTCACAAGCCTGAAATTGAGTTATGCTTTGTGTGATTTGTACTAAGGAAAACATGAGGATCAAAGCTATTAGGTAACTTGGCCCAAGTCCCACTCCTAGTAAATAAAAGAGCTGGAATTTGGACCCAGTATGAATATATATTCCATTATTGTTTTAGCTTTGTCACACCATGGAATACCACATTAGGGATTCGTTCCTATGCTTAACTTATTCTTGATGGCAGGAGCTGGCATGTAAAAGAGGTGACAGACCAGGCTTGTTGCCTTGAAACACAAACTTGGTAAGATTCAAACACGGTTGTGAAATCCACAAGGACTCATTTATTAATGAGCAAATCTTCATTAATTCTAGATTATTCCTAAATAAAAGCACCCAGATACACACGGGCAAACACCATGATGAAAACACAAAGCCAAAGAGGGAGTAGCTGTTCTCCCTGAGTCCTCCCAAATCTCTGCCAGAGTTTCCACAGAACATAGAGGTTCAATTTGCACTACATTAAGTGCAATGCTTTTTGTGATTTTTACCCCCAAAGAACCACCCTCCCATGGAAGCCCACCCCAGTGAATTCAATATATGCTGAACATAAGTTTGGCCCATTCATTGAGCAAGTATTAATTCAAAAAGTACTTACTACATTGCCCCAATGATAGTTAGTATTTTCTTTGCACACATAATTTTGTCTGCCCCCCATAGAATATAAGCTCTTTGAGGACAAACACAATGCCTTATTCAGTCCCATTAACTTCAGAATAATACCAGGTCAGGCAGTCAGCATTTTTTCCATAATGCCCACAGCACAGTAATATTGTAGGGATGATTACCGCGCTCTCCACAACCATAAGACACTGGAATCCATCAAAATGTCCAACCATTCAAGAATGGTTAAACAAATTAGGCTACATCAAGAGGTGGAAAATTAGGAAGAATTTAAGCAATGATTACAAACACTATGTCTCCTTCTCTTGGAAATCATCCACACCAATTCACACCCTCTCCACTCTGGAAAAACTGATTTCTTTCAACTTGTTTTTTCACTATGCCTAGGATAGACTTTTAATAAGAGCATTCATAGCATTCCAGAATTCTGTTCTTACGGGGAGAATTATAGATTTGGAAGAAATACTTTCATAAGCCACTTGGGTGAACAATGAACCTCAAGGAGCATTCCAGATTAATAATAAAAGACTGTGAAAGCATCTTCTAAGGAAAATGGGAGACTTTGGATTTATATTAATAGAACATATGAGCATTCAAGTTTGGCAGTAAAGCTGAATTGCTCAGATAACAGAAAAAAGGCTGAATGTTCTATAAGGAAAGTAGGAAGGAGAAGAGGAAGAAAAATGCCAGCGAAGGTGTAGAAGAGAGGAATCCTGGAATCCAATCAAATGCGGTAAACATTCGGGAGAATTTATTATCAGGTGTGTGTTGGAAGACTAGTTCTCCATTGATCCCCTGTGTTTCTGCATTGACCTTTGTTTCCGACTATCTTTTCAAGAATGCTTGTATAGCAAAGAGCTTTGGAAGATAGAAGCAGTATCTCCCTTCAGAGCAAATGGCAAATTTTTTCAATTCTAATAAAATAAAGACAATATCTCTCCCAGAGCAAATATCTGGCAGACTTATTGACCATTAGAAAATATTCCAGTTTCCTAAATTTGGAGTTCCTCTCCTGTAACCAACCCACTGCATATGCATATGTCTTCTGGCTCTCTTTATGTCACCCTGTGGGAATTAACTCAGGGAACCAAAGCAAATGCTAACACTGGTGACTATGATCATTGTGAATAAAAACATGCCCTTTGTCTCGGACCCAGGAGTCTCATGTCTTCTGCTAGCATCCATGAACCTGTGCCAGACCACACAAAGGGTAAAATCTCAGATCCTTCATAAATCTTGAAAGTGTGTGATATAAATCCTTTCTTAAATCTATCCTGTGAAATTTTAAGTAAATTCTGCATCATTTACCAAAGTTTCTGTTGTAGATGGCTTGTCTGGGGAGAATGCAAAGAGTTTCTAGAGTCAGTGTCTACATTGGTACATGATGAAAACAGAGAAGACATCATGAGGACAGCAGACATTGGGGATATATTGAAATAGTTGAGAGATCTTCCCTACTCTGAGCATCCTGAAGGAAGAGATTATGTTCTGTCCACTTTATAGTCCCAGCACTTGCCTGACTTTGAGTAGCACTGCCCTCAGCAGAGGCTGAATGATTGAATGACTGGATGGCACAGGATACCATGCTCATAATGTACCCTTGATAATCTGCAACCAAAATGTTCCTTTAAAAAAGAAAATGAATCAGGTCATTTCACTCCTCTCTCCTCAACTCTTGGATGATTTCCATCATGCTCAGGACAAAATTGAAAGCTCTTCCTAAGACCCCTAAGGACCCACATGGTCTGAGCCCTGGCTCTGTTCTCCTCCCACTCACGCCCTGGCTCGCTGCTCTCAAACCTCACTGGCCCTTTGCTCTTCCTCAACACACTGAGCGTGCTCCCATCTCAGGGCCTCTGCACTTACTATTCCATCTGCCTGAAATGTTCTTTCCCAAAACATCAAAATGGCTCACGCCCTTCGTTCTATCCTAATTTCACCTTATCAGAGATGCCTTCTCCAAACACCAATCTAAAAGACACCCCCTCACTCTCTCCCTTTATCGTGCTTTTTTTTTTAAACTTCTTCATTCTTCACAGTACCTGACATTCTATTATGTATTGATTTGTTTATTTACTTATTACCTGTCTCGCTGAATAGACTGTTCGCACCACAAGGGCAGGGACATTTTATTCACTAGCTATATCCTCAGCGCTTAAAGAGTTCCTGGCATATAGTAGGTGCTTAATAATTATGTATTGAATGAATGAAAACTGGAGAAGAGGAGGAAGGAGGAAGAAAAGGGAACAAAGAAAAGAGATGGGAAAATGGTGAGAAAGAAGAGAAGAAAGTAAGAAACAAAAAGAGAAAAAGAGGAAAGGAAGGAGGAGGCAGAGGAGGGCCAGTCACTGTACTAAGCAGTGTTAATTGCTGCCGCAAAGCTGCAAGAGTCTCAGAGCCTTCAATTTTAACAGGACATCATTTTTGGGCTCCCGAAAGCAGACCTTTCCCTTTAATAGCTGTTATGTCAGAAATGGAGACAAAGATAGTGTCTCTGACAAGTACGATGCATTTTGGGAGACCCCCACAACTCCCTGGTGCAGAGGCAGGAAATTTACCTCATTCTGCAAGGGGAAGATAATAGAATCCTTTACTTTTCTCTTTCCCGGCTTCTGCAGCTACTGATGGCTATAAGATATTCTAATATCATTGCAAATGCCTGGCTAGGTTTTAGCTGTTTGCATGCTTGAATTTTCTGCTTTAATAACTGGAACACAGAAATCTTAGTTAAGTTCGGTCATAAGCCTTGAATAAAATGAATCATTTAATCATGAAGAAAATTCCCCAGCTGAAGTAAACAAGTGGGTTTTAAACAGTTCTATATATCTAGGGTTTCACTGTATTCTCAAAGGAGACATGTATAGAAATTACAAATATGTAAAATAATCTTGTGTCTTAGAGAGCTTAGAGAGCATCAACTCTAGTGAATGAAAGGAAAGTACAAAAATAAATGAGGCTTAATTGCATTAGAACACCTGCATAATTGATCATTTCAATGCTACTGCGGTCTAAAATCATGACGTCCGAGGCTATTCACTGCATTGTCAGAAAGAAGTAGTAAAGCCTGTTTAGGTCCGATCCAGCCCCTCAAATATTTTGTTGATTTTCTTGTTTGTTTGGCTTTTGGTGAGTGGGTTGCTCCGTCTGCTGCGTTTCTGCCTCTTTCTTCTTACTGAGACCATTTATAATGAATCTGCCTTTAACGGAGCTTCGAGGCAGGTTGGGGGCAGGGGGGTGCAGAACTTGGTGGTAATAGGAGGTGAGGGAACATAGCAACACATTCAGAGGCCCCTAAAATAAACAATCCTACCCCGGGGTAGATTTTTAATTTGAGAGGAGAGAAAGACTGTTTCAAATCCTCCCCATCTCTAAGTTAGTATCATGCTACTTAGGTTTCTCTTGGCTTTGAAAGCTGTAAGCCAGAAATCAAAACCCTTTTGTAGCCTCTGAATGATGCAGCAAATGGCATCTCGAAGCTAAGGCTGCAGCATGACAATAAGAGGCAGCAATGTTAAAGTTGAGACTTTTTTTTTCCCCCAGGGAATGGCTCATTTCCTATAAAGAATTTTTACTATTTGCATTGAGCTCTTCAATAGTATCTAATTGATAGATTTCAATTATAAAGGAACAAAAGAGTAAGCGCTGCCGCTACTGACGGGCTGGAGATCAGTCATACATGCTAGAAATCTTCTTATCATTGGAGGGGGATCCAACCTTTGCCCCAAATGAGGAATTTTACTCAGCTACCCAGAAGATGATTAAAAAGAAACCCAGAATATAATGAGAGAATTACTGCCCAGGCCAGTGCATACAGAGTGGGTTTTAAATAAAGTATGAATTATTGTCATCAACAGAGACCCTATTCAGAGGAAGGGGAGAGCCAGCTGGACAGTATAAGACGAATAAAAACCTCTGCCTGAAGATCCCACGTTCCCTCTGAACCCGAACCCTTCTATTGTGAATGTCCATCAATGTTTCATTTCTTTGTTTCTCTTCTCTCTCCATTCCCACAACCCTATGTTCTGTTCAGCTTACGGTGCTGTGTGTCTAGACACCAATACAAACTGATAGGCTCACACTAATGCTGGCCCATTACTGTGATCAGTTCAATAAGCATTCTTTGAATGCCTATTGTATGCTAGGCTCTGAGAATACAAAGATGAGGAAGAAACAACTCCAAGCAATTATTGGAAATCCAACCCTGGAGCCAGACAGTCAAGGTTTTGTTTGACAACTGACTACTCTGTGACATCAGATAACTTTTCTCATTTGTAAAATATGAATGACAACGACACCACCTATCACAGAGTTGGGCAAATATTATAAGAGTTAACATACGTAAAATACTTCGAATAGTGAATGGTATACATAGTCAGTGCCATATAATGTTATTTTCTAGGTGGTCTCGGACTAGGAAAAAAAGCAAGAATAATAATTCCAACCTTATGTGATAAATGCTATGATATTGATTAGCACAGGAGCTTTGAGAGTGCAGAGGATGGCCTAAATCGGAGGAAGGGAAGTTGGACTGGAATAAGGAAAGATTTTCAATAAGAGATGAAACCTAATTAAAATGTTTTAAAAAGAAAGGAAAACCTAACTGGTAGCCAGTACTAGCTCTACAAATTTCCACTTCTGCTTTTAGAATGGGGCTTTTCTCTACAGCTTAATCCTTTTCCCAAGACTAAAGTTTAGGCTTATAGTTGTATGAGATAAAAGAGATTCTTTCTGCACCAAATTTACCCACGGGTATGATGTATCCTCAGGCCTCTGCCTGAAGGATCATGCTTTTGATCTAGTGTCTAAGAAATCTTTGCCCAACCTAGGTCTCAAGGAGTTTCTCCCATTTTTTTTCCCTAGAACTTTTAGAGTTTTAGGCTTTACAATTAGGTCTATGATTCTATTTGAGTTAATTTTTATATGTTTAGAGGTATGGACCAAAGTTCATTTATTTACATGTGGATAGACAGTTGTTCCAGCATCATTTGTTGAAAAAAATATCCTTTCTCCATTGAATTAGCTTTGCATCTTTTGTCAAAAATCAGTTGTCCAAATATGTGTGGGTGTATGGGTCTATTTCTAGACTCTTCTATTCCACTTATACATATTTCCCTGCCAGTTCCACACTGTCTTGATTACTATAGGTCTGTGACAAGCCTTAAAATCAAATCTTCGTTCTTTGTCAAAGTGATTTCAGCTATGCTAGTATTCTAGGTCCTTTGCATTTCCGTATGAATTTTAGAATCAGCTTATTGATTTCTATCAAAACTCCTGATGAGATTTTAATTGCAATTGGATTGGATACATAGATCAGTTTTAGGAGAATCTTAACAAATTAAGCCTTCCAACCCATGTACGTTATATATCTCTCCATTTATTTAGAGCTTTCTAATTTCTCTCAGAAATGTTTTGTAGTTATCATACATAGATCTTTTTTTCACATCGCTTCAATTCACAGGTCCTTCACATTTTTTGTCACATTTATTCCTAAGTGTTTCATATTTGTGATACCATTGTAGATTGCATTGTTTTTAATTGCAATTTCCAATTGTATGTAGCAAACTTATTTTTGTATGTTGATCTCAAACCTGCAAAAGTGCTAAATTTATTTACCAGTTCTTGTTGCCTTTTTGTAGCTCTACATAATCGTGTTATCTGCAAACACAGACAATTTTACTTCTTCCTTTCCAGTCTGTATTTTATTTTCTTTATTTTATTTTTATTTCAATAGATTTAGGGAGTACAAGTGTCTTTTGTTATACAGATGAATTGTATCATGCTGAAGTCAGGGCTTTCAGTGTACCCATCACCAGCGTAGTGCACATTGTACCCAATAGGTAGATTTTCATCCCTCCCCCCCTCCCCTCCCTCCCCCCTTCTTAGTTTTCAATGTCCATTATGCCATTTTATGACCATACCTACTCCTCATTTAGCTGCCACTTATAAGTGAGAACGTGTGGTATTTGTTTTACCATTCCTGAGATACTTCACTTGGGATAATAGTCTCTAGTTTCATCTAAGTTGCTGCAAAAGACATTATTTCATTCCTTTTTATGGCTGAGTAGCACTTCATGGTATACATATATACCACATTTTCTTTACCCATTCATCAGTCATTGGGCACTTAGATTGATTCCGTATCTTTGCAATTGTGAATTTTGCTGCAATAAACATTCAAGTGCGGTTGTGTCTTTTTTTCTTTTTCTTGCCTTATTCTATTGGCTGCAAGCTCTAGTATATGGTGAATAAATGTGGTAGGAGCACATATCTTTTTCTTGTTTATGATCTTAGGAAAAAGCATTTGGTCTATCATCATTAAGCATGATGTTAGCTGTACAGTTTTGGTGGGGTTTTTTTTGTTTTGTTTTTGTTTTTATAAATGTCTCTTATCAGGCTGAGGAAATTCCTTCTATTCTGGGTTTGCTAAGAATTTGAATCAGAAATGAATGTTGAATTTTGTTAGTGCTTTTGGCTGTATCTATTGACATTATCATATTTTGTTTTCCTTTTTATTTTTTAATATGGTGAATTACATTCTTTAAGCTTGAATATTAAAACAACTTTGCATTCCTGGAATAAATCCCAATTGATCATAAAGAGTGTGTGTGTGTGTGTGTGTGTGTGTGTGTATTAATTGGATTTGATTTGGTACAATTTTATCTAGAATTCTTTATATATTTGCAAGAAGTATTTTGGTCTATAATTTTATATTCTTATAATGTCTTGATTAGATTTTGATATCAGGCTAATGCAAGTTGGGACATAATTCTCCAATTTCTAGATAAGTTTATGTAAAATTGGTATCATTATTCCTTAAATGTTTGGTAGAATTCACCAATGAAGCCATCTGGGCCTAAAGTTTTCTTTGAGGGAAGATTTTTATCTACAAATTCAATTCCTTTCATAAACATAAGGCTACACAAGTTACATATTTCTCCTTGAGTAATATTTGGTAGCTCATGTCTTTCATGGAGTTTGACCATTTCATTTAAGTTGTTGAGTTTATTAACACAAAACTGTTCATAATATTCCTTTACTAACCTTTTGAAGTCTGTATTATCTATAGTAATGTCACCTCTCACACCCAATATTGGTGGTAGTTTGAGTCTTCTATCATTATTTCCTTATCAGTCTCACTGGACATAAATCAATATTTTTAATCTTGCCAAAAAAATACCTTTTAGTTTATTGATTTTTTTCTTTCTTTTCTGTTTTCTATTTTATTGATTTCTGCTCTAATCTTTATTATTTTCTTTTTTCTACTTTGGGTTTAATTTGTTCTTTTTCTAGTTTTTTAGAGTAGAAGCTGTGATCATTAACGTGAGACCTTTCTTTTCTTCTAATATAGTTATTTGGTGCTATAAAATTCACCCTAAGTATTGTTTAGTGGCATATTGTCATTTTAATATGTTGTGTTTTTGTTTTTATTTTTATTCAGTTCAAAATACTTTCTAGTTTCCATTTGGTTTCCTCTTTGATCCATGGGTTGTTTAAAAGTATATTATTTTGCCTGGGAATTGTCCAGAAATATTTCTGTTATTGAATTCTAAATGAACTTCATATGTTGCATAATTTAAGTCTTTTTAAATTTATTGAGTCCTTTTTATGGTCCAGAATATGATCTATCTTGACAAATGTTCAACATATATCCTACCTTCACTCAGTGGAGCACTTCATAAAATTTAATTAGGTGAAGCAGGTTAATAATATTGTTCAAATCTTTATATGCTTATTGATCTTCTATCTACTTGATCTAGCAATTATTGAGAAAGAGTTATTTGATATATTTGACTATCATTGTAGCTATGTTCCTTTTTTTGCAATTTTATCAGTTTATTTTGAAGTTCTGTCATTAAGGGCATAAATGTTTAGGATTATTATGTCCTCTTAAAGAACTGACCCCTTTATCACTATGAAATTGCCTTCTTTCTTTCTAGTAATATTCTTTGGCCTGAGATTTACTTTCCTGGCATTAAGATAGCCATTCCAGCTTTCTTTTGACTAATGTTAGCATAATACAGTTGATTCCCATCATTTGTGGTAGCTATATCATGTAAAGTCACTGTGAACACTGAACTAGCAAATGTTGAACCATTGTTCCTAAAAGAAATATGTATATACATATCTCACATAAATTATAATCTTAAATCCTAAAAGCAACTCATCCTCATATATTTTATTTTCTTTATCTTAAAAAAGAGAAAACAAGGTTGAAAAGTGTTAAGTGACTTACCTGAGGCTGCCCCAATAACAGGTGACTGAGTTAGGCTTCAAATCATATTCAACTAGCCTGAGAGTGATCTTATGTTACACTGTGCTGCCCTCTATCCTCTTCATCCTCTGGTCATCTCTGAAACAAGAACATAGAGTGTTGCCTTATTTGACCTCAACTGATAATGTGGGTATCAGGTGACTCAAATCTTTTGCCATTCTGTGCATGTCCACAAATATCTACAAAAGCACTGGAGTATTGATTTTGGTGTTACAAATAAATCGTAGTGAGTAAACTAATTCACAAATATGGAATTCTCAAATAATGAGGATTTTGTATCTTTTTCCAACCTTTCACATTTAATTTGTTTGTATCTTTATAGAGTGCATTTCTGTAGGCAGAATATAGTTGAGTATTGCTTTTTTATCCAATCTGACAATCTTTGCATTTTAATTGGGGTATTTAGACCAATTGCATTTATTGATTATGGATATTGTTAGATTTAAATCTATCATCTTGCTATTTGCTTTCTAGTTGTCCCGTATTTTCTTTGATTTGCCCACCTTCTTTTAAATTAATTGAATATTTCATATAATTTTTATCTCCTTTATTGTTTTATTAGCTATAATTCTTTGTTTTAATACTTTAGTGCTTGTTTTAAGGTTTATAGTATACATCCTTCCACAGTCTACCTTCAAGTGTTGTCATTATACATTTCATTATTCACATGGTATAAAACCTACACTACATTGTTACTATTTTTATTTAGAGTCAATTATCTTTCATCATCCCAAGACTACTATGAACACCTCTATGCATATACATTAGAAAATCTAGAGGAAATGGATAAATTGCTAGAAACATAGAACCTCTCAAGGTTGAATCAGGAAGAAACAGAAATCCTAAAAAGACCAACAATGAGTAGCAAGATTGAGTCAGTAATTTAAAAAATCTTCCAACAAAAAATATGTCCAGGACCAGATGGATTCACAGCCAAATTCTATCAGACCTACAAAGAACTGGTACCTATCCTACTAAAACTGTTCCAAAACATTAAGAAAGAGGGAATCCTCATTCTGTGAAGCCAGTATCACTCTGATACCAAAGCTAGGAGAGGACACAACAAAAAAAGAAAACTACAGACCAATATCCCTCATGAACATAAATGCAAAAATCCTCAACAAAATACTAGCAAACAAAATCCAACAGCACATCAAAAAATAATTCATCATGATCAAGTGGGTCTATTCCCAGGGATGCAAGGATGGTTCAACATACACAAATCAATAAATGTGATTTACCACATAAACAGAATTAAAAACAAAAACCATATGACCATCTCAATAGATGCAGAAAAAGAACTCAATAAAATTCCGCACCCCTTCATGATAAAAACCTTAACAAACTAAGCATAGAAGGAACATACCTCAAAATAATAAAAGGTGTATATGACAAATCCATAGCCAACATCATATTGAATGGGAGAAAAGTTTAAAGCATTCCCTCTAAGAACTAGAATAAGACAGCAATGCCCACTTTTATCACTTTTATTCAACATAGTACTGGAAGTCCTAGCCAAAGCAATCAGGCAAGAGAAAGAAAGAAAGAGCATCCAAATAAGAAAAGTGGAGGTCAAACTATCCCTGTTTGCCAATGATATGATCTTATATATGCAAAACCCTAAAGACTCATCCAAAGTAATCCTAGAATTATCAATAAATTCAGTAATGTCTCAAGTTACAAAATTAATGTACACAAATCAGTAGCATTTCTATACACTAATAACAACCAAGATGAGAATCAGATCAAGAGAACAATACCACTCACAATAGCCACAAAAAAATAATAAAATACCTATGAATATACTTAACCAAGAAGGTGAAAGATCTCTACAAGGAGAACTGTAAAACAGTGATAAAAGAAATTGTAGATACACAAACAAATAGAAAAATATCCCATGGTTTTAGATTGAAAGAATCAATATTGTTAAAATGTCTATCTTACCCAAAGTGATCTATAGATTCAATGCAATTCCCATCAAAATACCAAAGTCATTTTTCACAGAATTAGAAAAAATAATTGTAAATTTCATATGGAATCAAAAAAGAGTCCAAACAGCCAAAGCAATCCTAAGCAAAAAGAACAAATCTAAAAATATCACATTTCCCAGCTTCAAATTATATGGCAAGGCTATAGTAACCAAAACAGCATGGTACTGGCATAAAAGTAGACACATGGATCAATGGAACAGAACAGAGAACCCAGAAATAAAATCATATACCTACAACCAACTGATCTTTTGACAAAGCAGAAAAAACATACACTGAGGAAAGGATGCTGTACTCAATAAACTGTGCTGGGAAAATTTGGGATCTGCATGCAGAAGAATATAACTAGATCCTTACCTCTTACCATACATAAAAATTAACTCAAGATGGATTAAAAATTTAAATGTAACACCTGACACCATAAAAATTATAGAAGAAAATATAGAAAAAAACTCTTCTGGACATTGGCCTAGGCAAAGAATTTATGACTAAGATCCCAAAAGCAAATACAACAAAAACAAAAATAAATAAGTAGGACTTACTTAAACTAAATAGTTTCTTCATAGCAAAAGAAATAGTCAACAGAGTAAATAGACAATCTACAGAATGGGAGAAAATATTCACAAACTATACATCTGACAAAGGACTAATATCCAGAATCTACAAGGAACTCAAACAAACCAGCAAGAAAAAAACAAATAATCCCATTAAAAAGTGAGCAAACAACATGATCAGACAGTTTTCATAGGAAGACATACAAATGACCAACAAACATATGAAAAAATGCTCAACCTCACTACCGTCAGGGATATGCAAATTAAAACCACAATGAGATACCACCTTACCCCTGTCAGAATGGCCATTGTTAAAAAGTCAAAAAACAATATATGTTGGAGTGGATGCAGTGAAAAAAGAACACTTACACACTGTTGGTGGGAATGTAAACTAGTACAACCTCTATGAAAAACAGTAAGGAGATTCCTCAAAGAACTAAAAGTAGATCCACCGTTCAATTCAACATCCTCACTACTGGTTTTCTACCCAAAGGGAAAAAAAGTGATTGTATCAAAAAAACCCAGGCACTCATATGTGTATTGCAGCAAAATTCACAATTGCAAAGATATGGAATCAACCTAAGTGCCTGTCCCCTGATGAATGGATAGAGAAAATGTGGAAATGTGGTATATATACACCATGGAATGGTACTTAGTCATAAAAAAAAGAATGAAATAATGCCTTTTGCAGCAACTTGGATGGAACTAGAGGCCATTATCCTAAGTGAAGTATCTCAGGAATGAAAAAACGAATACTGCACGTACTCACTTGTAAGTGAGAGCTAAACAATGGGTATACATGGTCATGAAGTGTGGTATAATGGACTTTTGAGACTCAGAGGTGGGAGGGTGGGAGGGAGATGAGAGATCAAAAATTACCTATTGGGTACAATGTATACTATTCTGGTGATGGGTACACTAAAACCCCTGAACTTCACCACTATACAATTCATCCATGTAACTAAATACCACTGGTACCCCAAAAATCTATTAAAATAAAAGTAAATAAGTAATAACAAAAAAATCTTATGTATTTGCTAATGTACTTGATCATTTCTGGTGCCCTTCGTTACTTTGTGTGCATTCACATCTTCATTTGCTATGATTTTTCCTTTTGCCTAAAGAATTTCTTTTTACATTTCTGGGATTCTGGTGGTAACAAATTTTCTCAGCTTTTATATGTCCCAAAAAGTCTTTATTTTGACCACCCCTACCCCCTTTTAAAGATATTTTCCCTAGGTATAGTATTCTAGATTAACAGTTTCATTCTTCAGGACTTTAATAATATTTCTGCACTGTCTTCTCACTTATATTGTTTGATAGGAAGCCTACTGTCATCCCTATATTTGTTTCTTTCTATATATTAATATTATGCTCCTCTTTCTCTGGCTGTTTTTAAGGTTTATTTCACATTAGCCTTCAGCAATTTGATTATGATGGCATTTGGTGTCATTTTCTTTGTGTTTTCTTGTATTTGGGTTTTGTCGAAATTATTGGATTTGTGGATTTATAGTTTTTATCCATTTTCCCCCACCATTACTTCCAATACTTTTTCTGTCCACTTCTGTCTCCTTCTGGGACTCCAATTACATGTATATTAGGCCATATGAAGTTGTTCCACAGTTCACTTATGCTCTGTTTAATTTTTAAATTCTCTTTTCTCTTCGTGCTTTATTTTGTATTAGTTCTATTTCTATGTCTTTAAGTTTACTATTTTCATCTAACACAGTATAGTTATACCTCTAGAAGTTACATTTTGGGTCTTTTTAAATATCTTCCGTACTTCTACTTAACTTTTTGAACATGTACAATACAGTTATAGTATTTTAATATATCTTTTTTCTGCTAATTCTTACAAATGCCATTTCTGGGTCAGTTTTGGTTGATTAAATTTCATTCTGGGTCATAGTTTTCTGCCTCTTTGCATGCCTGATCTTTTTTTATTGGATGCACATATTATGAATTTTGCATTGTAGAATGCTAGATATTTTTGTATTCCTTCAGATGTTCTCAAGCTTTGTCCTGGGATGCAGTTAGTTGCTTGGAAACAATTTGATCCTTTCAGGTCCAGCTTTTAAGATTTGTTAGATAAAACCAGAGCAGCAGTCAGTCTTGGGATAATTATTCCCCACTACTGGGGCAAGACTCTTCTGTGTACTCTACATTCACTTCATCAAGAGGTTTTCCAGTCTCATTGGTGGGAGCAAGCACTATCCCTGGCCCTATATAAATGCCAGGTCCTGTTATCTTTCATCTTTTTGGGTGGTTCTCTCGCTAGCCCTGGGTGTTTTAGTCATATTTTTGTGCTAATCAGTATTCAGCTGAATACTCAAAAGGACCCTCTGCAGATCTCTGCAATTCACTCTCTGTGCAACTCTCTCTCTCTCTTCTTACAAATTCCACCCACCTTATTTCTCTGAACTTTCATTTCCATCTCAACTCAAGCAGTGTACTGGACTCCCCCTGGGTTCCCTTCCTTTGTGCCACAGTCTGCAAACTCTGTCAGGTTTCCAGGTTTCTGAGGCAAATGTAGAGCTCACCGTTTTTGTTTTCCATCTGCCAGGGACACTGCTCTTCATTGTCTGATGTCCAGTGTCTTGAAAACCCACTGTTTTTTGTATATTTTTTCTCTTTTCTGGTTGTTAAAGGCAGAAAAAAATATCTTTCATCTTAGTTGGAAGTGGAGGTCCCTATCTCAACTTCTACTTTTGTTTCTAATAAGGGCCACATCTTATTTTTCCCTTCATCTGCTCTCTATGCTTTGGCCACTCCCTTTCTAGCATGTACTGTCTCTCTGGATTGACTCAAAAAAAATACTATGGCCTTGGAACCAGAATTATCTAGGTTCAATTGCTGGCTGTTGCACTTACTAACCATATTATTTTCTCATCTGTAAATTGAAGTACAAAACCTACCTTGTGGGATTGTTGTAAAGATTAGATGTCGTCACAACCAAAGTAACCTCTCCAGTGACTGGTATGGTAAATAACAGGGACTCGATAAATGGTGGGTGTCATTTATAGTACTAGATTTCTTGTTCTAGCTTATTCTCCCCTCCTCCTCTTCTTCCCTGCCTCCACCTTCCTTACTCCGGATCTGTTCGGCCCTAATATTTCTTGACTGTGGGCCGCAGTGACAAATTATACTTTAAGCTAAGTCTTGGGCCCCATGACAGCTGAGTCACACCATCAAGAGCCTGTAGAGTGGGAATGAGTCCCAGACCTGAAATATCAGGGTGTGTGGGTGGTTTCTGCAGGAATCACTGACAAGCACCTGTTAAATATTTTACTTTTTCTTAGACAAGCCTCAGTCACTTACTTTTAAGAAGACTTAAAGTCTCCCTACACTTAACAAAAGACCAAATAAACCTGGGCCACCACCTAGATTGTTCTTTGCACAAGCCCAGGGGACTCCTATGGCTCTATAGACCCTGTACATTTGTAGAGTTGTAACAAGTTCCCAACAGACAGCAGCAAAGTGTATTGAGAAGGGACACCAGTCGAAATTTTCATTAGCGGGCCTTTGGCTACAGAGAAATTCAAAGTGTTTGAAATAGGTCAACTGCGTATTCCAATAGTTCTCTAACAGAATAAAAAGTCACCTCCCCACTAAAAGCCACTTTGGCTGCCCCTTCTGGGAATTTGTTTTTTTCATCCCTGGGAAATAGCTCATGGATCTAGAAGCAGTATAGTACAGTGGCTGAGAACATGGGCATTTAGTAATATTTCAACCAAAACTGTGTCCTAATCCCAGTTCCATCATTTACTAACTAGTATCACCTTGGGTAACTTATTCAACACTCTGAGGAGTCCCATTTGTAAAATGAGAGTAAATCCACCTGCTTAAATGGGGTTTTGATCAGGTTGTCATAAGATAATGTATGTAAAGTGCCCTGTGTCTAGTACATGCTCAGTAAATGAAAAATAATATTAGTACCATCACCATTACCATTACATACTACCATCATCATCATCAGTACTGTTGTTAGTAGCAATAGTGCATCTAACCATTAAAAATCCTCTGGGACAACACTGTCCCACAGACAGAAAGGTTCTGTATTTTTGCTATCTAGCATGGTGGCCACTAGCTACATGTGCATATTGAGCACTTATGCTGGACAGAAAAGCTCCAGCAATAGAGATTAATCATTGGGAAAACTCACAGAAGTTTTGCTTCCCCACAAAGAGAAGAAATTCCTGAAGATCAAGTCTGTAGAGCCAGCACCCTCATCAGGAAAGCTAACAGCCTGCATCTTCATCCTGACTCTGCCCCAAGATACTTGCTTGCGGGAGTATTTAAATCTTTAAGTCCCTACTCAGTGGCCCTCTGGAGAGGGCCTGTCCTTGACCACTGACCATCCCACCACTCTCTGCCACTCACCTATACCCACTTGATTTCTTGGCACCCCTGATGGTGCATCCTCATTTGTTGCTTTGTTGATGATCTGTCTCCTGCTACTAGCATGTAAGCTCCACTACGGCGGGTTCTTTTCTGCTTTGATCACCACTTGATCTCGGTGCCAAGAATGTGCGTGGCATATTGTAGGGTTTCAGTAACTATTTGTTGGACTTAATATAATCAGCTTATTTGAACGAAGGCCAGAGCCTGACATTTTACAAGCAAAATACTTCTGTAAAATTAAAAACACTCCCCTGTCTTCCAGGCCTTGACCCCCACCCCCTGCACATTCAGACAAGGGCCTAGGATTCTCTGGAGACCATCACGGTGAGCTAATTCCCAGCCCACAGCTCTCAGGCAAGTAGCTTCACTCCCAGCGTGGGGAAAGTGTTTTAAATTCTAAACCAGACCCGACATTTAACATCCTCCCATTCTTCTCTCTCAACAACTTACTCTCTTTGCAGCTAATGTGATTAAGCATTCACGGCAATGGGTGTACATTTTTATTAGGACTATGACAAGTGATTCAGAGGTAATTAAGCAATGGAATGTTTCACACAATGCCCACTTCACTTAAGGAATAAACTCTACATGTTGTTGGATTAACTGGCAAAAAAGGAAAGAAACCATTTGGAAAGTGTCAACTGCTATAACGAACAACTATTGGACCTATTCTTGGGCCTTGGAAGTCATCGGAAAGTGAAAATTTTCATTTATACAGAAGTGTGAGGAAGATAAGAAAAATTAATGTAAAACATATACATATGTATATATACACACATATATATGTATATGTATATATATTTGCATGTCATTTATTACAGTCTTGTTTTTCTTTTTTTAAAAAGCCATCATCTTAAATGTACATCAATAGAGAGATGAGTAAATAAATTGAAGAATACATGGAATTTTATGTAGCATTCAAAAGTATGAGGTAGAATGATATATAATCAAATGGAAAAGTATCTGTGCTATATTGGTAAGGCAAAAAAAGTTGTAGTATAGTCTCATTTGAAAAATAAATTTAATCAGTACATGTTTATATGTGCATTGAAAAGTTTTTAAGGACATGTGTCAAACTGTCACAAGTGGTAACTTCCAGGAAGTGGACTTGGGCCTGAAGTTACAATAAACCTGTATTATTTTTGCAACTATGAAATATATTTAAACATTTTATCTTTTTTTTAATTAAGCTAACATAAAAAAAAAAAAAAACAGGTCTCCAAGAGTTACAGGAATAGCCTGATAGTTGCCAGGAAATAGCACCACACTGACCACTGACAAGGTACTCCCTCCTGACTCTTCCTACCCTCGACCCCCAACCTACACACACACACACACACACACACACACATACACACACACACCACCTCATGAGATGTTGAAGGAATTAGTGACACAGAAAAACCACTACTCGCTATTGCTGAGGAATGAGACCCCAATCAGTAACTTACAATCACTTTGAATATTTTTAATTGGATTGACCAATTGGCAAAGTCAATAACACAAACATTTTGATCACAACTTCACTTTGAAGGCCTTGTAACTATTTCAACCTTGTCCGGTGGCCTCCCAGAGAGCTCTCTGCACGTCTTCCTATCTAAGCCTCGCCCAGAAGAAAAGCTTAGCAGGAGGGGGTTCAAGGCCATGATTCTGTTCAGAAGGAAACTCGGTTAGCATCATCTTTTGAGCACAAGGAATCCCAAGATAACACTGACAACTACAATGAAATGCTTCTAAACTAAGATGCAAAGTGAGAGTGCACAGTATGACCAAACCCTTATATTTATAAAAGAATAATAGCTACAACAAAAATAATCAAAAGCTATTTGACAGAAAATATAAATCTCTCTCATCCCATCTTTCAAGTCCAAATTCCCTTTTTTTCCTCTCTTAATTGTAAAGAGGATAGGCATATTCAAAAAAAAAGGGGGGGGGGCTGAAAAAGGCAAAGAGATTGAGATTTTAGCAGATTATGTAAACCATATTTCGGATGTTTGACCAACTCATACTTATTTCAGTGGAGGGAGAGCCAGGCCACAACTCTGCTCTATTGGATATCTACACCTTGTTCCATGCGACCCCTACCGTCATCCCACCCCTACCAGGGACAGCAGTTTGGACCAGTGTGCCACGCACAGTTGGGCGTGCCTATGACTGACATGGCCCAGCTCGAAATTAGCTGGGTTTGGGGCATTGCGGGTGAGGGTCAATTGTTAGCAGCTTTAGAAGCAGAAAGCAAGGTTCAGTAAAGATGGGCAATCATCACTGGACAGGAACAAGCTGAAGCAAAGGAATGGGCCAGAAGGAATAAGGACAATTAGAGCAAATGCAAAGTGAAAAAGCAGGAATCTTGTGACCATCCAGCCCTGGAGCAGCAGAAAGAATAACCACATTTCCTGAACCTCTCTCATCTCTGTCTGGGGTGTCCCTGAGTCTTGTGCTTACAACAAGCTCCTCATTTCCTTGTGCTAGCTTGAGTAGTTCCCTGTTCTTGCATTTATTCAGCCAATATTTACTGCGTGACTACTATGCAACAGGCACTGTGCCGGGGGATGAGAGCACAAGGGTGTACAGGACCCTGTCCTCAGAAAGGCCCCAATATAATGGGAGAAAGACAATAAACAACTGAGCACATCAATCACCAGGAGTACATGCAATGGGAGAGAATATGATAAGGGCATGTCAGCTACTCGGGGAGGTCAGGGAACTCACCTGTGGATGTAGCATTTGAGATAAGATCTTCAGGATAAGCAGGAGATACATAAGCAAAGGGAAGAGAAGGGAAGAGCATTCAGGCAGAAGGAAGAACAGACAAGACCAGAAGTTTGGTTCAGAGAGCAGCAGGGCATGGTCACTAAGAACCCACCCAACATAATGCCCACTTCACTGAAGGAATGCCCATTGTCCTGCATGCAAATTCTGCCATTATCACTAACTGTAGCTTTGGGCAAGTAACTTCTCCTTTCTGAGTCTCAGTTTCTTCATATACAAATTGGGGATGATAATAATAGTACCTACCTTACAGGTTGGTTGTAAGGATTAAACAAGATCATGTATGCAAAAAGCTTTGCACGGTACCTGTTTCTACTTCTTCATTTTTTTAATTGGCTGCATGATAATGCACTGTATGGATGGACTATGATTAATTTTACCAGTCACCTATTATTTAGTCTTCAGGTTGTTTCTGGTATTTTGTCACCATACACGGTGCAGCCATGAGCAACCAGGTTAATATAAGCCTTTGGTCTGAGGTGCCCTCAGCTTTATGGGTCCCCGGGTCTGTGATTCTCAGCCCTCAATATGCCCTGGAAACCTAAACACATAGAGTCAGGGCACCACCTCAACCCCCCTAAATCAGATTTGGCCCCATAACCAGATAATTGCAGTGTTAAAAAATCTCCCCAGAGAACTAAACAGCAGCCAAAGAGAAAAATAAATCTGACTATTATAATGCTGTACGTAAGCATCAAGAAAATTTTTGGAATGCTCCCCTCAAAATGCTCGTCTGGATAGATGCAAAAAAAAATTTGATAAAATTCAACACCACTTCATGATAAAAACTTTCAATGAATTAAGTATAGAAAGAGAGTAGCTAGGTGTCCAACAAAAAAATGAATGAATAAAGAAAATGTGCTTCATATACACAAGAATACTATTCAGCCATGAAAAGGAAAGAAATCCTGTCATTTATGGTAACATGGATAGAACTGGAGGACATTATACTAAGTGAAATAAGCCAGGAATAGAAAGTTAAACACTGCATGTTCTCACTCATATGAAAAATCTAAAAAAGATTGATCTTGTAGAAGCAAAAAATAGCACAGAGGATACTAGAGGCTGAGAAGAGCAAGGGGAAGAGGAGACAGGGAGAGATTTGTTAAAGGTTACAAAATTACCACTGGATAGTAGGAGTAAGTTCCAGTGTTCTAGACCACTATAGGGTGACTATAGTTAATAATAATATGTTGTATTGTTTCAAATAGCTAGAAAGAGGATATCAAATGTTCCCAACACAAACTAATGATAAATGTTGAGATAATGAATATGCTAATTACCCTGATCTTATTACTATACATTGTATGTATTGAAACATCACTACACACCCCTTAAATGTATATAATTATTATATGTCCACTAAAAAAGAAAAAGAAGAAAAAGTTACTAGAAAAGACATTATTTGCTCTTTCCAACTAGACTTGAATCTGCTCAGATATAAAGCTGGAGTCACTGGAGCTATCTTGCCCCCATATGGATCATTAGAACAAAGACACCACACTGAAGAAAGCCAGACACAGAAAGAGACCAGTTTGTGCTAAAATAACTTGAGTCAAGGAGCCAGTTTTACCCCTAGACTTTTTAAATTCATTAAGCAGGAACTCTTCTGTGTACATATCTAACTATCAAAACATGCTTCACTAGGAAGGTTAGCAAGACCTGGAGCCTTTCTAATTGTAAATTTGCAGTATTGAATAACAGCTGAAGATTGGAAATTCCAAGCTCCAGGGTCTACATCTGACTCTTTATAATCAGCCTTGAATCTTGGAAAATAATATCCCAAAGGTCTAAGAATAACATGATGAATTATACATTAGCTCTCTGTATCCCACAATTTGTAATTTTAAACAGGATTTGGATCCAAAGGCAAACACATTTATGTTTGATTTTCCTCCCATTTTCTCCCCTGCGTTTCCCAGCCTAGCTGCAATTAGCAATATAACCAGTTATGGGCAGAAGTGGTGTCATTTCTGGCTGAGGCAGTGAAAAGCCCAGGCTCAATTCTCCAGTATTTTTTCCATCTCCATGGCAACACGGGATGCCATGTAGTCCACATGCCGCAGCTACAGCTACAAAATGATGGCAAAGTCATCAGCCTGGGACTTTGAGTGACTCTGTGGGGCAGAGTTCCCAGGCAACCCACAATGGGATATGAGGTCTGAGAGATAGAAAAAGAACTACTTCTGTTGAATTAAGCCACTGAGATTTGGGGGCTGTTTGCTAAAATGCATTAATATAACTGGCCCATCTCTACTGATACAGGGAGGTTTGTATTTTTCTACCTAGGTCTTCCCTAATAACTCAGAAAACATTTTCCTTCAATTTTGAAGTTATACTAAAACCATAAAAGAGTGAGGAAGAACATTTCCAAAGGTCCTTCTTAGATCAATCAAGAGAGGAAGTTGATCTAAATAATATCCAATCCAAACATCAAAAGTAAAGTAGGCACTTGTTTGGGGAAAAACACCAAAATAAAACCTAAAGTCCCTGGCACCAACATGTAGAGATTTTCTCTTCTCATAAGAAAAAAAAAACTATTAGACAAACATCATTATTCATTATTCTTAAGCAGTGTAACCCAAGGTCATTCTACCTGCATATTTGTCAGCTGCTGTGATATCATTTTCTTTCAACTCTTCTATATATATATGTCTCCACAAATTGACCAAGGACAAATTTATCTATTTATGTAAATAGATTTATGTAAACTCATCTATTTATATAAAATAGAAGTCTCAGATTTTTTGGATGTTGATGAATATAAGCTTTCTTATGTCACTTAATAAATACATACAAAGTGCTAACAGTTTTAAACCATTTTTCAGATTTTTATGTCCACCTACAATACACTTAGAACTGAAATCTACAGTATTCATACAAAAATTTTCTAAGGTCCTTGTTAAGTTAGTAGATCGCTCTTTCTTCTGTATTTATAAGTTGTATATTTTTAATTGACTTTGAAGTACTAATACTCATGCAAAAAAAAAGTTATTTTAAGCAAGGCTTTGCATTGTATGGCAAATTGAGACAGGCTGCTAAGCAAAATACGCTGTCAGTATGTGTTCATTAGAAACAAAATCCTTAGGGTAGTTGTAATTTATGGGAAAAGAGCACAGAACAATAACTTAGGTAATAAAAATGTGTTCAAGAGCAAAGGATTAAAGTGAGACAAAAGCAAACTACAATTTGCTGTGACGTTGCTATCTTTGCTGTCCTTATTTTAATCAATAATTTAAAAATAATAAGCTAAGAATTTTCTAGCAACTTAAAAATGCAAATCCTAAACAATGTCAAATTATTTTCTCATATTTCTTAGAGCTTGTAGATTCAGAGCATAGTGAACCATGGAAAGGAAAGGGAGAAAGAACCAAATTATTTAAACAATGTTTTTATCTAAATTGGAGAGATTCACTATAACTTTTCATTATTGTTAAAAGGAAGAAACTTTCTAAGTTCACAGGATGACTAGGTTCTGGCATTTCTGCCAATATTCTCAATGATAATCTAGCACAGAGTAAATGCTCAACAAGTATTTGATGAATGAGTTAGTATTATCACCATCTGAATAAAGATTACCAGAATAATTTTGCTAGGAAAAAAAATGATGCCTTTTCTCTGCTTTGTATTGTCACTCCCATGTAGCTGGGTCTGATCCAATTCCATCATGACCAGCATTCCATCCCATTTTCTCTGAAACCAGGTCCCTGGCAGAACTGTGTGGACGTCATCGGCACACTACAGGAAAGTAGGTGCTCCCAGCCACATTGAGGGAGGCTGCAGAAATATGTACAATCGAGTTTAGTTTGCAATACTTCCTCCTAGCCAGGCACAGAGCCCCGAGGGTGGCGTCAAGTGCAAGAGGGTAGCCAGGGAGATGGCAGTGGCTTTGACGAGGGGGGTCCTGAAACACAAACCCAGCATCTGGCAAGCTCCTGCACAGTCTTTGTTGGTGGCGGCTTGTGAACTATCAGCAAATAAGCCATTGTTTTGATGGATTTTCCCTTAATCCTATCTGCCTCGGAAGAGTATTAATATGTCACCCTTTCTCATTTGCTGAAAAAGTGACCTGGTAGAGCCTACAGAGAATGGACCAGATCACAAGCTACCTCTTATTATAGAACGCAGTCAACCAGGGGCACGGGGCTATTGAGACAAGAGGGACCAGTGAGCATGGGACCATTAAGACTATTCCAGATGGATGGCAACATCCACTGTTCCTCGGGCATTCTTTTGGTAGCAATGAAAAGACACATGAAGCCGCTTAAATCCTTCCCATTTCATACTGTCTTGAAACTACCATTCCGTTGCTGGTTTCCTTTGGATCTTAATAAATCACAATATGGTCTAGCCTAGAACAGGGAAGTATCCTCAAGTTTGAAAGGTCCCATTAAAGAAAACTTTTAAATGGAAGCCACAGTTTAGAGTTATCCCAACTACCCATAGTAACGTAACCAAAACTTAAGTCATCCTGATTTCCCTGGAACGCTAACCTGTAATCATAAATGCAACACAAAACGTAGCTTTACGTCCTTGTCAATATGATTCGGTGAAATTAAACCAAACAGCTGTAAGTAAATTAGCTTAAATAGCTCTGGTTGTTTAAAAAGAACATTAATGTGTAACAGCCAATCATGACAAAGGTCAAAATACTTCCTCCTTTATGCTTCAGCTGTCCTGTCACTGCTACAAAGTGAGTGTCTCACCATCCTCATTTGAAGACCCCCCCCCCAATTCAAGAACTGTTCTTTGGAACATACAATAAACTTTTAATTTTTTAAAAATGCGATCTGATTTCATTTCTGACAACCCCAACACTGTACGTCAGGGGGGAAAAGCTAATAGATTTAGGAAACTAGAAAATTATCGACGTCAGATCAGAAGTTGGTCTTTCTATCTTTCAGTTGCTCCCTGATAGCTCAGTTCCACATTTGGCTCAAGTTTTGGTTTGTATGTAAGTAGCTTGTTCCTTCTAAAAGGTCTTAGGATACCTCAAACTGTTGGCCAACAGGGTGGCTTTGACTTTTATAAAGAATTTTGTCCCTTCTTGTTCATTTCTTGCCTTTAATTTTTCTTGAATACGGAAATACCAAAGAGCTTTGTGATTACATAACTGTCCCAGATTATTTTAGGAATCCTTCTCTTTGCTACTAAAATTTTACTCTCATTTACTCTCACTCTATTTTGATAAAGAGTATTTCCTTTTGACAAAATTACAAAGAAGATTTTTCCTAAACAATTCATCTTGTTGATGACTTCCCTTCCTTAAAAAAGGTAATTCTCTTCATTAAAAAAAAAAATAGCTGCAACAGGAATATCACCAATTTTCATCCAAAACATAACTATTTCCTCCCAATAACCTTCACTGAGGGAAACAAAGATAGATGTGGCTATGTGACCGTGGGCAAGGCCAGCCTCAGTTTCCTCATCTATAAAATGGGGCTAACACTAGATATGAAGTCCATTGTAGGGGGCTCTTTCGAGAAGACATCCCTTATCTCTGAGAAATACCCACCCGCAGGGTACTTTGCTCTACCGGGATGGACACCTTTTCAGATCAGATTCTCTCTCTCAGGAGTCCGGAACTGGCACTTAGACATAACCAGTCGTATTGCTGAAGGTGATTCAAAATGAGGTAGTATAAACTTGTAGACCTCAGGAGCAGCCATCCTGTGACCTGCTTGTGGAGTAAGTCTGAAGGTTGGTTGGGAGAGATAAAGGAATGAGAGACACATACCGAGAAACCAGCGGGAGGTAAAGGGATCAAAGTGATTGCCAAGGTTCCTAATGACATTCCACCTTCCAGCTCTCATTCTTATGAGGTATCACTACATCCTGACATTTAACTTCCTGAAGACCTTACTACAGCCTCATTTAAAAATAAATAAATAAAACTACCTCCTTCTCCTTTTTCTCTTTTTTTTCTTTTTGCTAAATGCATCGCAAGTTTGTTTCCCTTCCTTACAACCAGAAGTGTCTTAACTGAAACAAAGAAGGAAAAGGTGCCAAAGATATCTTTCTTTATCCACACTGGCCCTTCAAAGTGAACTCTCTGCTCCAGCCAGAGCTCATCTCGGCCCCTCCCAAGCAGGAATTCCAATTAAAGTAAAACAAGGTCTTTAGAGTCACATGATCATCTCAATATGCATAAAGGTGACACCAAACCAACATCAAATGCCCAATTACCCAAATGTCTTGCTCAGGTAACAGTCTTTAAATAGTCAAAGCCTTTTTGGCAAATCATCTCCTTTAGAGAAATTAAAGCCAACTTTGAACACAGTTGATTTCTCATCCTCTTAGCAGCCACTCTCAGAATAATTGAAAGGATTTCTCATCGTCTAATGTGCCAGGTCAACACGGCACCATTGAGCCATTTTATTTAGCTGGGGAGTTCAGCCCAGTGCAAGCCCTCATTTACACTTTCATGAGATGGTAAGTAAGTAGTTCCTCACTCAAGAGAGGCCTCAGGGTGAGACCTCTCCCAATTTGGCATTTGAAAGGACAGCCTAAGATCCAGAGGTGCATGTAACAATGGGAAGTGGAACAAGATCAGGCCCGTGTCAAGGCTGGCTGAGGGGAAGAAAGTGGATCTGAGAGTTCATGACCCTGGGATGTGGCAGTGTGGGGCCTTTAAGATACCGTTCAGAGAGCTTCCTGAATGGTTTCTGGGAGAGTGGAGGAGGCCAGCATGTAGCTGACTGATGAATCACTCGCCACCGCACAGATGTTAGCACAAAGAATTCTCTTCATTTCCTACACTCATGGTGTTCTGCTGTGCCTGTCCAAGTGGACCCATTTAACAATGAACTAGCTCTTAGTTTAGAGTAGAAATTCTCACTCACCCTGCAGCTGAGGGGCTGGGAAAATGTAAGAAGGTCTAATTTTGATGCAAATCAACTTACTCTGCTTTGCTTCCAGCTGGTTTGTTCTCTGGATCCATGTTACCAAGGGAAACTTAGTTCCCTGCAGACTCCCTCCAAGCTCTGCCACTTCGGCATAGCCTCGTTAAGCCTGGGGCTCAGAGTATGAGATTACACCTATGAGACAAGCTTCTTTCAGTCTCGTCAGGATTTCCCGAATTTTTAGGAACATCTAGGAATTCCTAGTGACAATGAGATCTATTTAGGAGGAAGGGGAAGTGAAATCAGACTGTGTCATTGTTTAAATGTTTATTGCCAGTGTATTAACTTCTAGTTTCAGCTACCACAGGTAAAGAATTTGGAAGCTGTCATTCCCATCCTCACAACAACAACAAAATGTAGATAGACTAACTGAAAATCAATGACTTTTCTTGGAGCCATCCATGAAGTGAGGTTGCAGGGCAAACTACTCAGAATCTCGAGAGAGCAGAAGCCACTGGAACTATATAACTGGCAGGAATGCTAATGCTAATTTTGATGTGTTGCATTGCTGGAAGCTAAGCATGGTCTCGCATGGGGGCTGCTATCTTAGAAAGACCCCAAAATTTCATAAACTTTACCTCCAGAAACCACACCAGGTCCTCATGGTGAAGATCCAAGTGAGATGCCCAGGTGGCCCAGCAGGGCAAGAGTGTAATCCTTGTGAGATGAATCCAGCGCCTTCCTCTAATCAAAGACTCACATTGTGAAATGATTATCCCGATCAAGCTGATCAGCATATCCATAATATATACGATTCCTGAATAAATACAATTTTTGTTTGTTAATTATACCTCAATAAACCTGGAAAAACAAATAAATAAAATCCTAACTGAGCACACAGGAAAAACAGGTGGGGGATGTGGCCTGAGGCACGCCTGCTGGGGGAGGGGCACTGTCCCACTTCCAGCCCCTCCAGTCTCCCTGCCTCACCCAAGGGGGGAACCACATAGTCATCTGGGGTCAACCTACACTCAAACATAGAGATTTGGGGTGTTGCAGCCAGGAAAGGGAGTAAGGGGCTGGGTGGATAAAGCTCTAGAGAAACACACTAGTAAAGGCCACAGCCCAGGGAGACAGGCCCACTGAAATACTGGGATTTAATCGGAAGGTTTTAGAACACTCTCCTTCCTCCACAATTTACTACCATGCCAACAGGACTCTAGTATAATAATAGTGACTTACTATTAGAGCTGCAAAACACAGACTCTCTGAGGAGGAGTATAAACTTAAGAGGAGAAGAAAAAAAACAAGGACAGTAGAGAAATCTGAAGCCTCTGATGTCTACAGCTATAACAGTCTCAAATTCCTAGCCAGATTACAATAAATCCTCACAATAAAGGCCTATTTACCTCACTTCCTAGTACCTGATACAGCATGTCCGCCTTTCAAAATAAAACTTAAGGCATGACAAAAGGTAAGGAAAACATGGTCCAAAGAGCCAAAGCAGGCAGCAGAACCAGACTCAGATATGACGCAGATGTTTGAGTTATCAGATACAGAATTTAAAATAATTATAACTGATGCATTAAAAACTCTCATGAAAAAAGACGACAGCATGCAAGAATTAAAAGGAAATGCTAGAAGTCAAAATACTGCACCAGAAATGAAGGAGGCTTTTGACAACTCATCAGTAAACTGGACACAGACAAAGGAAAAATCAGTGGCCTTGAAAATGGGTCAATGGAAGCTTCATAAACTGAAATGCAAAGAGAAAAAAAATGAAAAAAATAAAAATAAAAACAGAGCAAGAACTGTGGGACAAGTATAAAAGCTATAACATATTTGTACTTGGAATACCAGAAGGAGAAGAAAGAGAGAAAGGAGCAGAAGAAATATTTGAATAATGGCTGAAAACTTCCCCAAATTAATGACAGACACCAAACTGCAAATGTAGGAAGCTCTGAGAACACCAGTTAGAATAAATGCCAAAACATATGACACATACACACACACACACACACGTGAGCACGTACATGCGTGCACACACACACACAGAGGCATATCATATTCACACTGCAGGAAATCAAAGACAAAAGAGAGCTCTCCAAAGAAGCCATGGGGGGAAAATACTTCGAAGAACCGAGACATGAATCACAGTGGACTTCTCTTCAGAAGCCATATTTAAAGTGTTGGGAGGGGGAAAAAATTCTATATCCAGTGAAATTATCTTTCCAAATAAAAGAGAAATAAACTTTCTGAAACAAACAAAAACTGCGGGACTTCATCTCTAACAGATCTGCCCTACGAGAAATTGTAAAAGTTCTTTAGTAAGAAGGAAAATTATATAGGTCAGAAACCTGGATTACGTAAAGGAAGAAAAAACACTGGAGAAGAAATAAAAGGAGATTAAATCTCTTTTCTTTTTTTTTCTTTTTTTTTTTATTTCAGCATATTACAGGAGTACAAATGTTTAGGTTACATATATTGCTTTTGTCCCACCCGAGTCAGAGCTTCAAGTGTGTCCATCCCCCAGACGGTGCACACCGCACCTATTAGGTGTGTATATACCCATCCCTTCCTCCCCCCATCTGCCCGACACCCGATGAATGTTATTACTATATGTGCACTTAAGTGTTGATCAGTTAATACCAATTTGATGGTGACTACATGTGGTGCTTGTTTTTCCATTCTTATGATACTTCACTTAGTAGAATGGGTTCCCACTCTATCTAGGATAATACAAGAGGTGCTATATAACTTTTAATTGATCCAAAAGACAAGCACCTATCTACAGTAATAACTATCAATATACCTGGTGGTTGTAGCATATGGGTAAGTAGAATGTATGACAGTAATGTCACAGGGACAAAAGGGAAGAAATGGGGAGACTGTATTTATTAGGTACCTATACTACACATGAAGCAGTACAGTGTTATTTGAAGGTGGATTTAGATTAGTTAAAAATATATATATTGTAAACTCTAAGGCGACTACTAAAAACATTAAATTTGTATTGTTTATCATTTCCACCTAAATGTAAGCACCATGAAGGCTTGTTTAGCTCTAAATCTCTAGTTCTAGACACATCATAAATTTCATGAAATATGTGTTGGGTAGACTGCCGGATGGTTGAATAAACAGACACTTGGATGGATGAACAAATGAATGGATATGTGATCCATGCCCTCATGGAAATTCTAACATAGCAATTCCTAAATTTTTCTCTTATGGAACACTAGTCCCAGATGATGTTAATAGCTATGCCATGGTGTCTATGCTCAAAAAAATTTTGGGAAATGCTCAATTTAAAAAGTTAAACAGATTTTTCTACTACAGGAGACCAGATATCATGTACCTTTCTCTTGCTAGAATTTAGCACAGCTGTTATTAGGCACTCAGTAAGATAATCAAATGAATAAAAATGTCATAGAGTAATTCACTTACATTCATTCATTCCACAAATACGCAAGATACCTGCTATATTCCAGACACTGATCTGGGGTCTAGGAGCACGATGGGAGCAAAAATGACCAGAGACCCTGCTCCTATGGAGGGTACAGTATAGTGGAAGGGACTGGCATTATTCAAATACTCCCACGGATAGCTGTATAATTACAACTGTGAGGTGCATTATAATAAAGAAGTATTCAGAGAAGATGTAATAAAGCAAACAGCCTGGCCAGGAAGTCGGGCAAAGCTAGCCGAGAAGTTGAGAACTAAAGCATGGGGAGGAATTACCAAGGCACAGCAGAAGGGGAACCTGCTGGGGAAAGCAGAGGGAGTGTGTAAATGTCCTATGGCAGGAGAGAGCACGGCACATACAGATGGAAATGAGGTCACAATGGTGGGGCATATGGGTTCCACGGGGAGACAAGATGAGCCTGAAAAGGCAAACAGGAGCCAGAGTGTCCAGGGCACTGACTGCCAAGGTAAGGATTTTGGCAACAGTGGGGTAACAATCAGATTTGCATTTTGAAAAGATCAGTTTGGATAGAAATAGCTGATTCTAGAACTGAGACAGAGAATATACAAAATTAGCCTGCAGCATCTTGTAGAGCCAGAAAGTAAGGGAGGATTCAACACACTCAGACACACACGCACACACACAGGTGGGGTCTGATGAAAGGATGCAGGAGTAAACCAAAACACATCCCAATGACCAAAATTAGAACAGTCTGAGCAATAAAATAAAGTTGTATTAAATTATAAACCTAAGTAAGAAATAAATATCCATAATTCCATACTGATACAAACCAATGATTGAACAAAAAATGAACAAATACATAAATAGGAGAGAATAGACAAATCTACTGTGCAGAATTCCAAATAATTTATGTAGATACTTTGTCCTCAGAGAGGAGATGCTGTTCTCCCTACTCCTTAAGTGTAAAATACTCATAGTGACTTTCTTCCAAAGAATACAGTGTGGGAAGAGGGAAAAAAGAGTAACTTCACAGCGGAGAAACCTGACAAACACTAACTCAGCCAGGTGATCAAGGTTAACATCGACAGTCATAAATCATCTGGATTGTACATACCCTTGTGATGAGAACAACACTTTACCTCTGTGGTCTTCCTCTCAAAAACTCATAACCTCAGTCTATTCGTGAGAAAACATCAGACAAATCCCAATTGAGGGACATTCTCCAGAATACATGACCAGTACCTCTCAAAAATGTCAAGGTCATCAAAACAAGAAAAGTCAGAGAAACTATAGCAACCGAGAGAAACCAACAGTGATATGACTCCTAAATGTCATGTGGTACTTGGGATGGGACCCAGGAACAGAACAAAGACATCACGTAAAAACTAAGAAAACATGAATAAAGTGCAGACTTTGGTTAATAAGACTGTACCAATACTGGTTCATTAATTGTGAAAAATGTACCATACTCATTTAAAACGTTAATAATAGAAGAAACTGGGTGTGGGGTATATGGGAACTCTTTGTACTAGCTTTGCATTTTTCCTATAAATCTAAAACTAGAATTTCTAGAATGTTCTAGAATAAAAAGTTATTTTTAAACGAGGTCATTTTGGCAATATTATCAAGATGAGCACAGGAAAGACTGAATTGGCTGGGAGGGCGGGGGACGCAAGGGTCAGTTAGGAAGCTGTTGCAGCTGCCCACACTGGATAAGATGATGGCTTGGACTGTGGTTGTGGATAAACTTGCGGGAAAGGGCAATATGCCATTACCTAGAAGGGTATAGAGCTAGAAGAGAAGAGTGCCTAGGACCAAGATTTAGGTTACCCCAACATGTAAGGATGCAGTAGACAAGATGATTCTGGAAAGGAGACAGAGAAGCAGATCCTGGCACCCAGATCTTGGTATCAAAAGACCATCCTCCAATAAAAAAAAAAAAATACAGCGATTCTCTGAGAAATGACTGTTTCTATATTAATTTCCTAGGATTACTATAACAAAGTACCACAAACTGGGTAGCTTAAAACAAATTTATTCTCTTATAATTCTAGAAGCTACAAGTCTGAAGTCAAGATATTAGCAGCGCCATATTCTCCCTGAAGGCTCTGGGGAAAATCCTTCCTCATTTCTTCCAGGTTCTGGTGGTGGCTGGTGGTGGCTGGCAATCCTGGGCATTCCTTGGCTTGTGACCACATCACTCCCATCTCCGCCTCTCCCCTGTGTGTCTTCTATCTCTGTGTCTTCACGTGCTATTCTCTTCCGTGTGTGTGTGCGTGTGTGTGTGTGTGTGTGTGTCCAAATTGCCCTTGTCTTATAAGACGCTAACACTGGGCAAGAGATCCCTCAAATCCAGGACTACCTCATTTGTACTTGATTACATCTGTAAGACCCTAATTCCCAACAAGGCCACATTCACAGATGCCAGGGATTTTATAACTTGAACATACTCTTTTGGGGGACACAATTTAGCCCACAACAGATCACATGGCTAGGGCAGGGAAAGATGAGCCTGGAACACCTTTCCGTCGCAGAGAGTAACGACATGCCCGGAAAATAATGGGAGTGCATTGAAAGGACAGATGAGCTGCCAATGGGCAGATCCAGAATAACCTTGCAACAAAATAAATGATGATAGTCATGGTTTATAACCCACAGAATCATTACCCTTGAATTCATACTAATATAAATAAAGAATTGAATAAATAAATGAGGGAAAAGATGCAGCTTTTTCTTATAGTAGAATTCCAGTTAGTAATTGTAGAAGGAATGACGGAAATAGAAAACTGCCACTTGGCAAATACCAAAGTAATGATTGTTGAAGGAAAGAATCATCACCAGTAGATGATAAAATTAGTGGGCGAAAGTATGATGAGAAACAGGATATTTGAAAAATATCAGAATAACCTCAAAGTATCACAAGATACTTATTAATTAGAAGGATAAAAAATCGTAACTTTACAGTAGAGACACCTGGCAGACACCACCTTCACCAAGTGACCAGAGCTGACGTACCAGTAATGAGATATACTGGCTTCACGTAATTCTGATATCATGCACGGAAAAGCCTGCAGCACTGCCAGGGCATTCTTACTAAACACACACAGCCTTGCTCTAATCGTTAAAGACAAAAAGGAAAGAAACTCAAATGGAGGAACACTCTATAAAGTAACTGACCAGAATTCTTGACACTTCCAAAAATTCTCAAAGTCATAAACAACAAAGATCAAGGAACTATTCCAGATTGGAGTAGACTAAGAAGATATGACAAAATACAAGGTAGATTTCTGAATTGAATCCTAGAACAGAAAAGGAACACTAGTGGGGCAAGGACAAAATGTGAATATAATCTGCAAATTAGATAATAGTATTGCATCAATGTTAACTTCCTGGTTTCCCTAGTGGTGCTCTGGGTATGTACAATGAAGAGGCTTGGTGAGGGTACTGCTTTTGCAAGTTTTTTGTAAATCTAAAATTATTTTGAAATAAAAAGAACAAAAAAAAGACAGAGAGAACAGATTTAGAAGTCATTTTAGGGGGGAGGGGGAAAAAAAAAGAAGAAGTCATTTTAGAAGTGAAATCAACAGGGCCCGGTGATAGATGGGTGTTGGAAATGAGAGACAGAGGCGTCATGAAGATTTCTCTCCAGAATTCTCCCTTACATAGCAAAATGGAAGTGGCAGTATTCCCTGAGAATAAGAGCACCAAAGGACCATTTTCACGAAGGATATCAGAGATGAATGTGGGACAAGTTGAGATTGAGGTGACTTTGAAAGATCTCAGAGCAGATATCAGATAGACATTTGGATATATGAGTGTGATACTGGAAGATATGTGGGTAAAAAATTGCAAACTGTGTGTATTGAAGCCGTGCACATGTATACAATTGCCTGGAGAAAGAGTATAGGGCCAAGAGTTAGGTAACTCCAACAAACAATGATACAGTGGAGGAGATACACCTGCAAAGGAGACAAAGAAGATGCTAGAAAATTGTAGGAAGAAAACTACAAGAGTGTGATATCATCTCAGGTGTCAGGAGAAAAGAGAGTTTCAAGGAGGAAGTGTTCGAGAGTCCCAAGCTGTGCAGAGAAATCAAATAAGATTAAGACCAAAATACGTCCACTACTTTGTAACACAGAGGTCGCTGCTGATAATTATTGATTTGCAAAATGCTTTCACATAAACAATGTTGTGTGACCCCCACCATGATACTTCCACGAATCTAATTTTCAGAGGATGTCTTACATATGTTGCTCTGTGTTCAATGACTTACACATACCTCTAAGAAAAACGTGTTGAGCTATGATACATTATGATATGATTGTCTTTGTTTTCAGATGAAGTCACTGTGGCGGGCTTCATCTTCACCTTTCCCACCTCCTGGTATTCACGCCCTTGTATGATCCCCTCGCTTTGCTTCTAGCCAATAGTATTATGGCAAAGGCTGTAACTTCCATGATTAGGTTACAAAAGGTTATGGCTTCCGTCTTGCTAGTGGATTCCCTCTATTGCCTTCTTGGCTTGCGTGCTTTGATACGGCGAGCTGTGTGTTGGATAGGCCCATACAGCAGCAACTGAGGGCTGCCTCTGGCCAACAGCCAGGGAGAAACTGAGTCCTATGAGTAACCATGTGAGCTCAGAAGCACATCCTTGCCCAGGTGAGCCTTGGGATGACTGCAACCTAGCCAACACTTCAACTGCAGCCTCTGAAACAAAGAACTTGGCTATGCCATGCCTGGATTCATGATTCAAAGAAACTGTGAGATAATAAATACTGTTGCTTTAAGCCTCTGAGTGTTGTTATGTCACAACGGATGACTAATTCAAGTCACTAAGGCTCAGAGAGGTTAAGGCTTTTGCGCTGGGTACTCTCCCCAACCCCTCCAGGTTCAAGGTGCACCATCCTGTTTGCCCTGGAAGTGAATTCTGTGAGCTACATCAACCAGCCCACTTGCCCTCTGGCTTCTGGTTGAGTTTGGCCAATAGTGGCACCAGGAGAGTCAGGGGGTACAAGGAAACAGAGGTCAGCTGACCTGCTGGGATACAGCTTGACACCACTGCATTCCTCCACCCGGCCACACCTGCTAGTGAGGGGTCCCTTTCCTACAGGTTCAGGTCTCTCTGGGTTCCAGGATGCTCTTGTGGCTCGCTCTCTCTCTCTGTCTCTCTCTCTCTCTCTTTCTCTCTCTCTCCTCTCTTGTCCCTTTGGGCCTAGAGGCATAAACGGCCTACTGCTGTTGCTGATCCCTGGGCATTTCATTCTTAATCCTGCCCATACCTTTATAAACAATCCTTTCAGTGGACTCTCCTTGTTCATGCCCTCTGTGTGTTCCATCTGCTCTGACCAGTGTGCTAACAGACACAACTCTGGGGCATTACGCTTCAGAACCTTAAAATTATAAAAAAAAAAAAAAAAAAAAAAAAAAAAAACCAGGAAAATTCACCTCCCCGCAGATAGCACAAGCACAGAGATGAGAGACCTGCCCTGAGGCTCAGATCAGCGTGGTCCAAGCCCAGCTCTGCTGCTCACAAACCCTGTGGAGAGTCACCGAACCTCTTGAGTGTCAAGTTTTTCATCAGGAAATGGGGACAGTACCAAACACTACATAAAATTGCCAGGAGAATTAATGCAGGAATGTATGAAAACACAGGGTACCTACTAAGGGTTCCAGTAAATGATCACCACTGGGACTCCATCAGCAAAATGTCTCATTTTGCCAAACCAACCAGAGAAAAAATGCCATTTTGAATTGTCAGCAGCCCTGGGCTCATGGGAACCATCAGCTCTACAGGTAGACCCACAGGAGGACGCCAGAAACACTGGCAGAGACATCACCTAACCCGTCCTCATGCGCTGCAGCCCTGCAGAGCCGCTCTGCTGAGCCAGGGAGCATCACGCACAGACGTTCAAAAGAACTGCTTGGCTCGTTCAGCACAGATGTTCAAAAGAACTGCTTGGCTCGTTCAGCGGCTGCTGTTGTCCAGCACCTCGGTAGCATTCAGACAGTGGCACTGGTCCTGTAACACCAGTTTTTTCCTCCCAAGGTCGCACATCGCCTGGGCAGGTGTTTGAATGTGCAAAAGCACAAGGGAGGGAAAGAAGAAAATGGGAATCTGCACATGGTGACATTACCAGAAACATGTTTTGACTTCAGACTGTGGTTCTTAGAAAGGGCAGCGTTGTATGCCACGTTTATGGCTGTTCTAGCTGTGTTTTAATGAGCCCCTGCATGCTGACAGGAGGGCCACTTAGACGTGAGTAATTGGGTCACTGCGGTTTCTCCAGGACATGGGATAGGCTGCAAGGTCTGAATCGTTGGCAGGAAAGTGGCTGGTGGAACCAATTCAAAGTCACTGGAAGGTGATAATGGGCTGGAAACAGAACCAGGAGACAGAGCCCACTCAGATGATGGCACAACTAACCAGGACAGCAGCTCGGCCTGGTCGTCGCCACCCTTGCTGCAATTGGACGGGCTGCAGCAAGACCTCCCTAGCGCTGGGCCTTTGTGCTCCACCTTCATGATTGTTTCATTACTCACATCCTGCACTTCTATTATGCACTTAATTTACTTTATTTAGGTCAACTCAATATCTTACTTAAATAAATGTATTTTAACTGAAATTTTATATCATGACCACCAATGGAAAACCAGCATCACTTGCTATCAATAGAAAGCAAAAATTAAAATGAATACAATGAAAACAAGCACTGTTGCTAGATTCTGGCTACAGATTATTATCTGTGGAACGGTCTAAGCCTGCAGCTTGCTGTCTCTTTGATAAAAAAACAGAGGTTGGCAAGGGTTCAAGCACCAAATAAGACTTGTTCTCCTGTAATCACAAACATTAAAAGAGAATGGAAAAGAGAATAACTTTCTGTGTTATTCAATCTTATTTTATGCTAAAATCACCTAGTAATGCATTTGCAGTCATCTTGTTATGTAACCCAGGCTTACCCATTTGGGATACAGCATGCTTCTCTACAGTGTGGAAGCCTGGCCCTAAGCAATAACAGCCATAAATCATAGTTTGTGGGGCCATTGCACATTAAAAGAAATAACTATCGCAATTAATCTCTTCCAAGTAGCACCTCAAACCATCTTGTCTGCTCCCCAGGGTACAGATGTCATCCTTTGAGCAATGCCAGGATAGACTAGACTTCAAGTCCTGCCCATGAGAAGTACAAGGACATCCCCATCTTGTTGTGTAAAATAAGCACATCTCAGGGGAAAGATTCCATCCTTTCTGTTGCTGGGGGGTGGGGTCTTCATGGCCAGAACAATGTGGGAGAGACATTGCCCTCCAAGGACTCTGAAGAAAGGAAGTTGGAGCATACTGGGACTCTTGTCCTGGAAAAAGTGACACAGTTGGAAATGGAAACCACTCTCCATGCATCCTCAGATGATCTGCAGCCAACAGGCCAGCACTGTCTCAGCCTGTGCTCCTCCGTGGAGGTCAGGGCCCTCCTGTGGAGCCCCCGGTGCAGCTTGATGAGCTTCTGCCCCGCTGTGCTTCTGCAGTCGTGTCTGAAGGCTGGATGGTTCCAGAGCCCACAGTACTGAGCTATGATGGTAACCATCGACTGACCCGGGCAGAATGTGGCCAATCCACGGTCCATTGGAACAACCGGTGTGACATGATTCATTCACAGGCTCATCACTCAAATGTTCTGTAAGTCCCTACCAAGTGCCAGGTACTGAAGATACAACAGGGAATAAAACAGGCAGATTCTCAACTCCCATGGAGTTTATACTGTGGGAGAAGGAGACAGACGGACAATAAGCAAAGACATGCCAGGTGATCACAGATGTTGTGAGGAAGAGGATAGCAAGTGACGGTACAAAAGGGCCATTTTATACAGGAAGTCCAGGAGGGCCTTTAGACAGAGCAGACATTTAGGAAAGGCCTGAATAAAATGAGGGAGTAGGCCCCTTGGTCTACCTGGGAAGAAAAATGTGCCAGACAGCAGGATCCATGACGGCAAAGGCCTGAGGCAAGAGCCTGCCCAGCACGCTGGAGGTACCGCATGGAAGCTGGTTTGGCCAGAGGAGAGAACAGGCGGTGATGGGAGGTGTAGTCAGCAGCAGCCAGAGCACCAGGGGTGAGGACGTTGGCAATGACTCTGAGGGAGATGGCTAGCCCTGGACAGGCTTGAACAGAGGAGTTGACATATCTGGCATGTCGTAGAAACACCATCCTGGTTGATGGGCAGAGAATGGAGAGGCCAGGGCAGAGACCCCGTCAGGATTACACCACAAAATGGTTCATACAGGAAAGGATGGTGTCTTGGTGCAGGTTGGTAGCAGTGGAGGTGAGACCTAAAGGTCTTGCTGTAGAGATATCATTGATAGGACTTATAGAGGAATTGGATATGGAATTTAAGAGAAGAACAGAGTCAAGGGCAACTCCAAGATTGCTAGTATGAGCAATGAGAAAATAAAGTTCCATTTACCAAGATGTAGTAACTCGAGTGGTGGGAAACCAAGAATTGAGTACCAGGCATGTTAAACTTGACACTCTTCAAAGATACACAGTGGAGATATCCATTAAGCATTGGGTACTAATAATGACAATAATAAAATATACCATTTCTTGCGAGCTCCACCTGCAAGTCTTTCAATTGCCATTGATCTTCCTGTCACCCTGGCGCATTCCTCATCTGTCTACAGGTCTCTCCCACCCATAACTCTCACACCTGGAATTGGGTTAGGGACTCCCCTCTGTTTACACAGCCTGCCTGCAATATTTCCCCCATAATAACATTTAGCACACTTTATTATAATTGTCTCTCTTTTTGCCGTCCCCAAAATTATAAGTTCTGTGAGAGCAGTAGCTTCTGTATATCCAGCACACAGTACAAACTAAATTAGTATTTTAATGGCATCTCAACAATATCTCTGTCTTTACAACCTTGCAAGGGAGATAAGGATCCTCCTTCTGTGGAAGAGGAAACTGAGACTTGGAAAGGTTAAGTAACTTGCCCATGCTCACCCAGCTTGTAGGTGAAAATGCTGAGATCTAAACTTGGTCCCAGATGATCCAAAGTTCATATTCTTTTCTAACCTCATGACTTCCTGTTTATCTTGTCTATTACATGGAGACAGGGTATAAATGTTAATACAGATTTCCTTACAATGCACGCACTGCTATAGCTGGAATGTTTGTGTCCACTCAAAATTCATATATTGAAATCCTAATCCCCAAAGTGATGATATTAAAAGGTAGAGCCTTCAGAAGATGATTAGGTCATGAGGGTGGAGCTGTCATAAATGGGATTAGTGCCCCATAAAAGAGGCCCTAGAGAGCATCCTTTCCTCCCCAACGGGCCGGCACAGTGAGAAGGTGCCATCTATGAACCAGAGTGAGCTCTCACCCAACACTGATTCTTCTGGCATCTTGACCTTGGACTTACCAGCCTCCAAAACTGTGATAAATAAATTTCTGTTGTCTATAAGCCACCCAGTTTATGGTATTTTTGTTATAGTAACTTGAACATACTAAGAGGTTTGTATTCCTACCCCCTCAACTCTCCCAGGCTCCTTTTGACTGTCTCTTTGGCCAAGACTGGCGACACTGGGACCACTTTATCCCAAAGCCATAAACGTGCAGGAAATTAAAGGAGCAGATACTCAGGATATGATAAAATGGGCCAACTTTCCCTCTGGAACCCAAGGTACATTTCCCTCAGCCCAGAATTTGAGAGATCATGGATGGAAGAATCAGAAAAGCCAGGTTTTATCAGTAAGAGGTTCCATCTCTTACTGTGTGACTTTGGACAAGTGGTTTAAGCTCTCTGAGCCTCAGTTTTCCCTACCTGATATAAGAATATTAATGATATTAATCTCACAGATAATGGAAAGTTTGAAGGTGACATATATAAAGGAATTTACAATGTCTGGCCCAGAGCAGACACTCAAAAATAGCAGCTACTTTTACCATCAGGTTTTTTGATAGGTGGTAGCAAGATCCCCATGCCATATTCAGAATGGCGAAAGAAAACCCTAGCTGATCCCCAGAGCAGCTTGGAATCCCAGCAGACACCTCTCCCCTGCCATATGACAGCATAAGCAAGATCTGATTAACTTTGCCAAAGATATTTTTAATTTAAACTGAGTTCTGTTGGACAGCTCAACTTGTCAGAGGAGAAGAGCACAACTACTGCTGACCTTTTCAAACAAAGTTAATTGCTTGAGTTTTAAGGTTACGGAGCTGAAATTTTGCCATATATTGATCCAGGGGTGCAAATTTCCCTCCTAATTTCTAATTTCCTCTTGAGGAGAAAGTAGGAATTTGCCTTGATACCTCCCATCTTCTCCAGGAGGAATATAAATATTCAGAAACTTTTTGTTTCCAAAGCAACTTGGCCAATTATACAGTATAATTTCTCAAGGGAAGACTAGAACTAACTACTTAGTTTTTCACTTGTTTAATAAACACTCATTGAGCACTTCCAGTGGGCCAGGAAATGTGTGATGCTCAGTAGATACAATGGTGAGCTAAATTTTCCAATCTGGTGGCGGAGAGAGACACGAATCAAATGATTGGACAAATAAATGCAAACTTACTGCATTTATATTGGACAAGAGCCATGGCGGAGCACGTGGTACGGTGGGCGTGGTCGCCCCTCAGGTGCAGGCAGTAAGCAGGTGCTTGTCTGCAGGGGATTTGAAATAAGTTAAGTCTGCTTTTATTGTCATCGGATGCTGGAAACTCTAAACATTACTAATAATAAAATACTTTTACCTCCTAGGGCGGAGCATTTTCACCAACCCTCATCTTAGGTCTGCCGTGGAAGGAAAGAGCTCAACAGGGAAATCAAGAAGGCAAGAACCATCGAGTCACTCAGGCAAGGCTTCCAGGAAGGCACACAGCCTGAGCTGGGGTGGGAAGGGGGCAGCAGTTAGTTAACCAGGCAAGGAAGAAGGCACGGCGTCCCAGAGGCAGGGCACGGCAGGAGCATTACTCTGTGCCAGCGGAGATCAGGGCCCAGACAGGTGACATGATTGAAGGAAGCGGGCCAGATGGGGACTGGGGAAGAAAAAGGGCACATGTCCCAGAAAGAAAGGGCAAAATAGCTACTCAGCTACAGCTGATTCACTTTCAAGACTAGAATTTCAGATTTTTATGTAAAATATGTCTAATATTTTTAAAGTATTGACACCCAATTTAAAAGTCAGAGCATAACAAAAAGCACAACAAAGCACGTCTACCGGGCAAACTGAGCCTCTGTGACTTCTCCATTAGAGGAAGCGAAAGGTCAGTGCTGCTGGGGAGGTGGGTACTGAGGAAGAAGGGCGAGATGGGGAGGAACCATCTCCACAGGGAGAAGTAACCGTGGGGCCCCGTCCTCTGCACCCCTGGAACATGCATCCCGTCCACACGTCAGCTTATTTTTATTGTTTGGATGTTTGCGTTAGGCTTGGCCATTCATCCCTCTCCCCCAGAACTCGAAACTATTCAAGAGTTGGAACGACCTTCGTCACCTTCCCATTCACTCTGCTGCTGATTACACCACTGGGCACTTTTTGAGTGTCCAGCAAATATTCCTTTGCTGAATATTTACCAGCTGGACTCCCCATGGTCATTGCATATTATTTTCCAGTCTATTTAGTGCACCCAGATGGTTCACTACTTACTCTGAGGGAACACCTTCCACTTCCTGAGCACCTGCCATCAGCCAGCCACCACACTGACCACCTGCTGGGCATCATCCCAATTTATCCTCCCAACCCTATGAGGTCTGAACTATTCCTTTGCCCATTTTACAAATGAAGAGATAAAGGCCTGGAGAGGTTAACTTCCCGAAAGTCACAGAGCTAGTCAGTAGCAAAGCTAGGAACTGAATCCAAGTCATGCCTACACCCAAGTGCAAAATTTTAACCATTACACTCCATTAAGATACAGCCAGTAGAATAACACCAAAAGTTTTTTCGTGTCAAAGATAACATATCTTGAAAGATCATTAAAAGCTCTACTTAGAAATGGCTGCCATCTTGCTTGGGACAAACTTCTTTGGGTGCAATTTGTCTAACAGCTCTTTCACTTGACAGCTATTGTCCATGCCCAGCGCTTCTTCCACCTTGTCTTCATTGATGCGACCAGGAGAGCAGCTTGCCTCCGCTGCCTGTGACCTCACCAATACCTAAGACAAACAGACTAACACACCACAAAGCTAGCAAGGAAACTGTATCCTCCAACTCTCTCATTCTAGCTTCTTCATGTGTAGAGTGTATCCTGTATTCCAAAACGTAGGAAGACATCCGTGACATGGGGTTAGGTGAAGAAACCAGGTTGTAGAAACATGTGTAACGTGATCTCACTTAAGAATAATAAAATAATAATGAATGATGTCAATTTTACTTAAATAAATGTATATAATTTAAATGATCCTATGTGCATGGGGGAGGATCTATGAGGAATTCACAAACTGCCATCAATGGTGTACCCTGAGTGGCAGTCTGAGAGAACGAGAAGGGCAAGATTGTTTGCTTTGCAGTTACACATTGTTGAATATTTTACTAAAAGCTTATGTTACTTTGCATTTAGAGAGAATAAGTCCAAATGAGAGGCCCACCATGCCTATGGAATTTCTTCAAAGTACGTCCCCTCTGGGAGAGCACGTCTGCCCCTGGGCTGAACCCACCCCACGCGGCCAGGCATCCTTCCCCCCCAGCACGGGCACGGAATCGCTTCCTCGGTTGCTGGAGGCTTTGTGCTCTCACATGGATGGAAGACGGGGTATGCTCACGCAGTACATTCAGTCAGTAATAACAATAACAGTAATATTTACTGAAACCATTTACTAAGCACTTTCTCTGTGACAGACACTCAGCCAAGACTTCACCAAAACCCTGTGAGGGAACTTCTGTTGTTCTCTTCTGTGCCGATAAGGGAACGGAGGCTCACAGAGATGAAGCAATGTGGGCAGCATCACACGGCAAAGTATTGATAGCACATGAGAATTCACACCCAAGCTTACATTAACCGTCCAGCTACCAACCCCAGATATTTATAAGAATAAATCTGGAAGAATGGGTGCTGCTGTGTGCATCATGATCACCATCACCCTCATCCTCACAGACGAACATGCACTGGGTGCCAGGCACGGTGCTAAATGCTTGACACGAGATTCGACCCCATCCCTCCACAGGAGAGGCAGCACCACCCTGTTCCTTACAAATTAAGAAACTGCAATTGAGAGAAGTCAAGTCAATGACCCAGGCGGCACATCAAAGATTATCCACAAACTACAAAATAGTAACACCACACTTAACGTACAAAGTTAGTGTTAACACAACAACGGTAATTTCAGTTAGTGTCAAGATTACTCCAGTGTGCCTTAACAATTTACCCTTTACTGCTCTGTAGTTTAAACTGCCATAGAGATCCAGCTCTCTCTTCTAGTATCATTATTATTATACATCAAACTGAGTCAAGAGAATGTTGGAACACTTGTATGACAAAGAAAGGTTCTTACTTTTCACAAAGGTGAGGAAATCAATTCAAAATTTCCCTTACCATCTGCCATCCTGACTGTATGAACAAAATGTCAGTGGAAACACAAATCATTATGAGATCTATAAATACAAAAGCAGGTTCTACAATGGTGTCAAATGTATCCAATACGTCCAATGTCAAAATCTGAGCTGGCAGATGGAGCTAATATATTAACTTTTTTCTCCATTCTCTCAATTAATCTCAGGAAATCGCTTCATCTGTAAATTTAAAAACTGTTCTATAGAGCCATGATATTTTTAGTTTGAAAAGGACCTGGGAGCTTGTCCAGGGACCCTCTGGACAGCATCCTGCCCAGGCGCAGTGTCACGTACCAGCCCCTAACAGAGAGGGATGGAGCCGAAGGGATTTTGCCAGGTTACTCTCCCTCCCTCTCACTCCGAAGATAAATTAACTGCAAGACAAGAAAGTGAAGAGCGCTGGCAGGGAGGGGGGTGGAAGTGGAAGGTTTAGGTATCACCTGAGGTCACATAATTGATGATCCTATAGAAAATTGCATGTCTAAGAATCTAAGATAATCTAATGCTTCACACAAAAGAGACAGAAAACAGCGAAGTAAACCAAAAGGATAGAGGAATGTCTGGATATAAGCAGAGGCTCATGGGGTCCTGTCTGGCACTTCGTGTCCCTATATATTAAAAATAATACTAATACAAACAGTACCACAAAACATATAACCAATAAAAATTCAGGTCTTTATCCATTTTCATGAGTCTTGATAACACATAGGATATTATTCACATACATCAAAACATCTATAAAAATACTCTGTATCCAGTTCTGCCACTTACAATGGAAATTAGCTGTGCCCCGAACTCCCACCACTCCTGAAATCTTTCCAGCCGATCTGGCTCTTCTGACCTTCTCCTCCCTGCTGTTTGCTCTATCTTTTGTGTGTTTATTTTTTGTTTGTTTGTTTCATTAGGCAGCTCCCTTGGGGTTCTCTGCTTCTTTCACTTTTGTTTTCTGTTGCCTGTTCCTCCTATTCCGCTTAATAAAGGAAAGTGACGCCCCACGCAAAATCCACTTCCCTTTAGAAGACAAGGGCAAAGGAAAGGCTGAAAAAATTACATATTAATCTCTTTCATCCCATTTATATGCAAAGGTACATGGATTTTTCAGGATTTATTTCTGTCTGTAGACTGGAAAACGTTTGATCGTAGCAGCTTGTGGTAAAAGCTGTCTGTTTATACCCAACATAACGCCAAGAGCTGATACAGAAGTTCACAGAGTCTAAGAACTCTTATCTCTGAAAATTTTGAGGAGGAAGTTACTGCAATCACATGGGAAACCTAAGATCAGCCTCTTGGAGTCCAGGTAGGGATAAGAAATATTGTAAAGTTATGAGCAGACACTCAGTAAGCCCTGGCTGAATTCAGCAGTGCTGGGAAGGGAGCAAAACTGAATTCTTCCAAGCCCCCAAGAGGGCTGTTGTTTTTTTACAAAAAAAAAAAAAAAAATGATTGTTGGGTAGTTTGGTGTTTGATTTAATTAATGGCAAAAGACTTTAATTTCATTTTCATTATTAAAGCCAATTTTAATTGCTTTCATTGAAATGTGCATAAAATACCCTTTTCTCCATCTCTGTTAATGAAACTAAGCAGAGACACATGGCTTCATCTGAGCACACCCAACAATCTATTCTTCTGAGCTAATTTCTACCAGTGAAGCTTCATGGATCGGATTTAATCACCTCACACTTTGGTCCTAAACACATGAGGCGGGAAGGCCTGTTTGGAGGAGGTGGAGAAAGAAAGGGATACCCAGATAAGTCAAACATTAAATAGTAAAACAACGGTCACCACAACCCTCTCAAAAGTACTTTCTTTTGTCAACCAGGGGTGTTACCTCTGTTTCAAAATCCCAGTCCCCACAAAGCCCAACATTGTGTCGTGCCCCTTCTCAAAAGATTTACCTGGAAGAAAATGCAAACTGCTTTCTAATGATCCTTCTGTGTTAAAAATGACTTGTACATTCAAATTGATCTGTAAGAAATCATTATAAATGCGTGTCATTGCACACCGCAAATGCCTGCCAGGCCACCCTGGTGTATTTCACCGTTATTAAAACAGCAACCAAAATGTAAATAAATAAAATAAAACAAAGAGGGGGCCCATCTGGGGCCAGGTAATGTAGTGCGTGGGACATCACACCTGCTTTGGGAGGAGATCAGAATCAAGGAATGCAACCATTTTCATCACCAGTATAACTCTTTGAACCGATTTCAGAGATGGCCCCAAATGGATGGCGCCTGCTCTTTTGTTACCCACAGTTGATAAATGTGCATCAATTTTTCATTTTGAAGCGTTATTTCCTTTTGCAATTTGCCAAGTGCCTTTTCATGCCCCATTTGAAGACTGTCCCATGAACAAAGCTCCTTCAGGGGAGACAAGTTAATTATCTGACTGCCACTCTGATTGTTGGCTGCTGCAAATAAAATTCTTTACCCGGCCTGGTGGTGAAGCACCAACGCTGCTGTTTGACAGTGGCGCTGGATTCCTGCAGGACCAGCTCACGAACAAGCAGGGGACTGATGGCTGAGAACCCCGACTTGGAATCGGGCAGGCATAGGTTCAGACTGCACTTCCTAGTGAGTAACGTCGGGCAAGTTATCTAATCTCTATGAGCCTCACTTTCCCCATCTATAAAGTGGAGATAAGACTGATTCCTAAATTCTAAGATTATCACAAAGATTAAATCATTAAAGATTAAATGATGTCTACTGAGCTCTTGGCACACAGCAACCATTGAATAAATACCCATAACAACGGCACAATTTCCTCTACTTACCAGAAGGCAGTATGAGGATTATTTCATGATGCTTCCCTGAATACTATTTCAGAAGTATTTCCACCAGACATACTTCCTCACTCTACCTATGTTTAGTGATGCTCATTAGCGACTTTAGGAAGGTATTGAGAAGTGTTTTTCCTGAGTTTGGCCCTTCAAGACCCTTGGTGTGCATGTACAACACACTGGTGCTAGTTGGGAATACTTTTCTAGGAGCAAATTAATATTGCTAAGGAATTCCTCTTTTTCCTTAAGCATACATTTGTGATTTCTTCACATAACCACTACTTCTACAAGTATATTCTTTTTATTCATCTAATTATTAAGGTGCCAAATTGACGAGGCTTGGGACAATGCCATTCCCCTAGTTAGAATAATTAGTTTATTATAAGACAAAGAAAGAAGGGGGCAGAACAGTCCCTTTGGTTTAGTATTTAAATATTCAAGCTGTGGGGTACATATTCTAATCTGAGTTTCAAAAGAGAAAAATAAACATACAAGAGCCAAATATGGATAAATTATGGCTTATGTATTTAGTGCCACTGATGTGTATCAAGCTGTGCAAAAGGTAGATTGAAGGGGGAATTGAAGAGGGAAAATAAGGCCCCAGTTCAAGAGAGCTCACAGTCTCTGAACTCGTTACCTACACACATCTGAATATCTCACTTAGAGACTGGTGACTGACAATGATTTAAAAAAAATGGAGTTAAATGCATAGCGGGGATGGAGTGGGAACAAGGTTGGGGGGATAAGAGAGGGCTACAAGAACGAACAATTAGAACACTAAGATATTGGCCATGCTAGGGCACAACGTCAAGGGAAAATTCCCACTGCCCGCTCCCAGCTCCTCAGAATCCTCCATGAACCAAGTTGGACAAGACTCCAAATGAGACACAGTCACGTAGACCTCCTCACTGCACGGCTTATCTGTAATTCCTAATTGTGCAAGAGGGCAGGCTCAGGATGCTTCTGGAGAGGAAATCGCCCCTTGATGAGTTGACAGAGAGAATCGCCAATTCTGACAGCAACGTGTAACTGCGGATTCTTACGGGTGCAATTACTAAAGCGTCGCTGCTTACAGAAGTCCTGCCGGGTGATCCCAGAATCCGGAACCTGTGGCTCGTGGGAATCGTTTTTACAAGAACAGGAACCACAGAGCCTCCCTTGATTTGATTTCCCAAAAAGACATTATTTTTATCCCCTTTCCTGAGGTTTACATTACATACAATTCACTCGTTTAAAATGTACACTTTGATGAGTTTTGACAAATGTGCCCAGTCATGTAACCACTACTAGAATCATGACAAAAATGTCTAATCACCCCAAAGAGGTCCCTTACGCCCCATTGCAGTCAATCTCCACCTGCGCTCCAGACCCTGGCAACCACAGATCACCTTTCCATCAATGTAGTTTTACCTCTTCTAGAATTTCAGACAAATGGAATGAGGTCTCTTGCGTTTGGCTTATTTTGCCTATAACAATGCCCTTGAAGTTCATCGATGTTTGTAGTGTGCATTCATTGTTCAGCCTTTTTTATTGCTAATAATACTCCAGTGTAAGGATATACCACAATTTGTTTATCCATGGACCTGTGGGTTGTTTCCAGATTGGTGTCTTCATGAATAAAGTTTCTATGAACTTTCAAGTACATGTTTTTGTGTGAACACATATTTTTATTTCTTCTGAGAAAGTACCTAGGAATAAGATTGCTTGGTCATATAGTGAGTTTTTTTTACATTTATAAGAACTGCCAAAATGTTTTCTAAAGAAGCTATATATCATCTTGCTTTCCCATCCTTGTCAACACTTGCTACTCCTGGTTTTATTAATTTTAGCCATTCCTAGTGGATGTGGAGTGGGATCTCACTGTGGTTTTCATTCACATTCTCTAATGACCAATAATGCTAAGCAAATTTTCATGTATTTGTTTGCCATTCATATATATTTCTTGGTGAAATAACTATTCAAATTTTTTGTCAATATTTTTTGTGGATTGTTGTCTTCTATTGAGTTATAAGAGTTCTTTATAAACTCAAAATATAAGTTCTTTATCAGATACTTGTTTTGCAAATATTTTCTCTCTGTCTGTGGCTTAACTTTTCATTTTCCAATGTTGTCTTTTGAAGAGGAAATTTTTAAATTCTGACCAAGTCCAGTTCATCAATTATTACTTTTGCAGTTCATCCTTTTTGTGTCCTATCTAACAAATCTTTGCCTAACCCAAAGTCAAACAGATTTTCTCCTATTTTTTCTAGAAGTTGTACACTATCAGAACCTGTATTTAGGTCTATGATCTATTTCACTTTAATTTTTGTGCATGAAATAGAGTGGGGACCAAGGTTCATTTTTCACATGTGATATCCAGTTGTCCCAGCACCATTTGCTGCTATGATTCTTTTCCAACTGAGTCGTTGGAAAATCTGATCATAAAGCTGGTCAGATGTAACTGGCCCTCACAGCAGTAGCCGGAGTGAGAGGTGGGGATGAGACGATTTTGAAATATTGATGGAAGTATCAATACACATGATGTGGGAATATATCCGTCATCCTCAGAAGCTTCCTCCTGCCCCTTTTTAATTCATCTCTCCCTTCTCCCTTCTTTGCCCCCCAGTTCCCAGGCAATAACTATTGTGCTTCACTCACTATAGATTGTTTTGTGCTTTCGTCAGACTTTTTTCTCTCAGCATAATTATATAGAAAACTATGTTGCTGCTTGTATCAATAGTTCATTCCAGTGATATTTCATTATATGGATAGACAACAATTTATATATTTATTCATTGATGGACATCTGGATTGTTTTCAGTTCTTGGCTATTACAAATAAACCTGCTATGAACATTTATGTAAAAAAAAGAAGTATCAATGCACATATTATGGAATATCACTCTGCAGCCATTTAAAATGATGATAAAGTTCTATTATTTATTGATGATATAAGGATTGCTAAGTGATAAATACCATATCACAAAACAGGATAGATAGGATGATTTCATGTTTCTAAATAGAATAGGAGACAGAATTAAGATTCACAGAGATAAATAGAAAGACCAACCAAAAGATCTATCCTGAAAAGTTAATCATGATCATCTCTAGCGGGTAAATTAAAGGTGATTTCTATTTTTTGTAATCTTCTGAAGTTTTTCAATGTGTGTAAGAGATATTTTCATACTTAAAAAGGTATTTCTGTTTTGAAAATTGCTGTGGGTGGAAACAGAAATGAGGGAAGGCAGTGAGTTACTGTTCAGGTTTTAGGGGGCTAATTCATTCCATTTACTCCTATGAAGTCTTAACAAGTCTCAATGCCATGTGAACAGCATGAAGAGAATCCCAGTACAGTTCCAAACAAGGTACACATTACCTGTAGAATACCTTCTCACATCCGCAAGTCTTGTATCCAAGGATGCTGAAGTTGAATGCATGGTGATAAGAAAGTCCTGGAAAACATACATAATGGTAGAAATTAGTAGTCAGGTTATTTCAAATTAATTTTTATTCAGATTCAGTTGTTTATGGCCATGAGGCAATACCAAACTACTTTCTAAGGAATCCTGGAGTGACTCCTAATTACCTATAATTGGATTTTCTGCCTTGCAGATTATCTGCAGTGGCTCCAGAATTACTACTCCCATTCATCCAGGAGCTCTCCAGCTGAGTGGGATCATGAGGCCCAACGCCTATCAAGAACAGAACTTAAAACCGATTAAAAGAAAAGAACAAGATAAAAGAAATGGGGATGGATTAGCATACAGAACAGATGCCTAAGGGTTCTAAATTACTGCCTTCAAATTTTTGATAGTAAAGTTACTGACCAGTTGGACAAGAAACAGAAGGGAGTAAATAAACTTAAGTTAAAATAAAAAAGATTTCACTTTGGCCAAAGGATGTGTTTTCTTAGCAACATTCTTCTATTCATTCACCAAGCATTCATTGGGCCTCCACTATAGTTTGGGCTATGTCCAAGGTGCTGAGGTTTTTCAACAATAAGTGCATTGGGGTTAGATGTCAAGGTTATAAAACACAGGGAAAAGCAACTGAAACTGATCAACGAGTCTCCTTGCAAAGTTGGGCTTGATAATATCACATCTCTCTGCTGAAAACAGGAACTGAACCATGTGTCCTTTTGGGTCACTCCCAGCTTTGGGAAGCCATTACTTTTTGGATCTTTAACACACTACTAAAGACTTGCATTGACTTCTGCATTGTTGTCTCAAGACTGACTTTTAAGCTATTGTTTTTGAACACTAATTCTGTGCCAGTCACTATGGTAAACACTTTACAAACATTACATTTAATATAGTCTATCTAATTCTCACTATTGCAAGGCAATATTATCATCACCATTTTACAGATGAGAAAAGTGAGGCTCAGGTAGTTTAAGTAATTTATATAAAGAGAAAGTAACAGAGGTGGGATTTGAATCAAAGTCTGTCTGACTCCAAAGCTCTTAACCATCTTTCTCTACTGTGTGCTTTTTATCCTTAAAACTGCCCCATAAATGAAGGGTTTTCTAGATGGCTGATTATTCAGACAACAATCCCTTCCCTAAATAGAGTCATCGACCTAATCTAGGCATAGGATATTTCTAGCATAAATATCGATGTCCTGTCCTTTGGGGCCACAAAGTCCTGGCACAGGACACAGTCCAGCCTATCGAATATCTACAGTAACGCTCACCAGGAGCAGCACCAAATCATAAGGGAGCAGTTTACTCTCCTGTAGCTCTACCCCTCTTCTGACTCCCAGGCTCTGAAACCAGCCCCTTGTCTTGAATGGGGGTGTTCAATAAGGATTTGAGACACACTCGAGGAAAACATTTAAGTAACCAATGACTAGATGCTCCCCGCCCCCACCTTTCACCACGGCTTGTAAATACTGTTCTCTGCTTACCAACCACACGGTGAGTTCTTCTGATAAATCAATTACCTCCAAAAAGCTCTTCCTGGCTTTGGGACAGAAGAGGCAAGTCACTTCGCTTCCCTAATCTTCAATTTCCTCATAGATTTGTCATTAGGACTAGACAACATACTATGAGCATTTGGGTAAGATTATACTTTTTAACATTTATTAAACACTTCTTGTCTGCTAGGCGCTTGATTAAGTGCTTTACCTGCATAGATCACGTAATACCCACAACAACCCTATGAGGTTATGTGCTCTTATTTTCCTCACTTTTTACATGAGGAAACCAAGACCCAGAGAAGTGACAAAAAGTGCCCAAGGTCACCATCCAAGGAGTGGCAGAGCCAAGAGTCAAAACCAGAGTGCGTGACTTCCGAGCCCATTTTACTTTTTCCCTTAAATCAGGGGTCAGTGAATTATGTCCCATGAGCCAAATCCAGCCCATCACCTGGTTTTGGAAATAAACTTTAGCAGCTACATCCGTTCACTTATGTGTTCTCCGTAGCTACTTTCTCCGCATAATAGCAGAACTGAATGACAGCAACAGAGAACATATGGCTCATGAAGCCTAAAACATCTACTATCTGGCCCTTTAGAGAAGAAGTTGCCAACCTCTTCTCTAACCATAATCTTTAATAACCGTCTTAGGCTCAATTTGACAGAAAGGAAATCATAAAATTGACCCGTGATCTTGACTGTCACATTAGATTGAGTCACTAAGGCAGGACTCTCAAGGCCTTTAGTAAACCGTTTATTGTGAATTTCTAGGGAAAGGGAGGGTCGAGAACACTCCTGAAGCTTCCTTCACCCAGAGTCCTTTTTCCATGGAGCACCTGGTAAGACTAACGTTCACAGAACACACTTCAGGGAACATGGCTCTACCTGGAGCAAATTAGTCTTCCCAGATACGCAAAGTCTATGAGAAAAAGCGATGCCAGTTAGACATCCTCCCAGAGCCTAAACCTATGGTTCAGGGGTCTCCCACCAGGCGATCACTAGACTTTTCTGCTGAAAGACAAGAAAAGGTGTGAGCCTTACACAAGTGCCTTTTCAAGTATAACCATGAGCCGTGTGGGGACAACTACTTGAATTGCCAAAGCAGCAGCCAGGCATTAGGAATCTGGCCTCAAAGTTTTAGGCAAATATCAGTGAAAAACCATCACTGATTTCATCAATAAATGCTTTCCAAAAACCAAAAGCAACCTGGACATTGACCCTTTCCCTCAATAGCTTATATTCTGCAGAGTGCTTTAGAAATCAAATGCGAATGAACCACTTTCATAGTAAGAGTGGCATTCCCTGTAGACTTCTGTGATTGTGAGAAATAGCGCTCCCAGCCTCCGTAGCTCTGACCATCACAGAAACACTCGACACTCACATCATCTGGTCACCACCTCCTTTTCCTGCAGGTACTTCTGCTGCTGAGCGCGGGGAGCAATAGGAGGAGACAGGAGAGGGTGCGGTGGTGTTGGTGAGTGGAGGTAGGATAAGCCCACATTTTGCAGGCTTACTTTGTGAGAGTCATAATTTTTAAAACAATATATTTGTAAGTCTGATTGAAGAAAATAATTTCACACAAACCCAGCCAGAGTTCTCAGGAGGACACCTTCCTTGTCTCCCACTGTCAGGATCTTGACTGTTTTGAGGCTTTTTCAATGAAGACTTTTGCGTCACAAATCTCTGCCTGCAAAGATTATCAAAGAATAAAAAACCGAGGGCTCTCTTAGACTGCATTGTTCAACTTACCTAGTTAACACCCTGAAAAGCTCACCTATGTAAATTTCTTGTGTTGATATACAAAGAGAAGATATAAATAATGTTGCCAACCCACCATAATAAGAACAAACTAATAAATTATTGAACATTCCCTGGACTGATACTAAGCCAGGTACTTTACATATTTCATCTCATTTTATCCTCATCCCAACCTATGAAGCAGCTATTATTATCACCTCTCTTTTACAGTCTGGGAACTGGAGTTCAGAGAGGTTAAGTAAACTGTCCAGGGTAACAGAGCCCTGGAATCTGGGTTTGAATTCCCACTGCACTACCCTAGCCTGGGCTTTAAGTCACTCACTGACTGTGAGTTCTACATCTTAGAGCAGCGGACCAAACTCTGGTAGCAGCTGCTGTGTTAATCTCAACATGCTCTTTGAAGTTTTGTTTTATTTTTGCTTCCAAATGAGATTTACCAAAACAGAGCTCTTCATAAAGCCATGCTTGATCAGATTCAAGAAGCCAACAGTGAAGCCACTTAGACAAGGCCTTGTGCAGTCTCATCGCAGGACGACACCCACCTCCATCCCCTACCCTGCTCCACTACCATCACCGTCCTTTATTTGGAAGCTTTCCAGATTTTTCTGCTAAAACACTGTGAGAGTTTGACATGGCCCACCCTGAGAGTTGAGAGGAGACTTTTTTTTTGTCTTGTGCTTCAGGAAAAATGAAGAGAAAAGGAAAAAAAAAAAAAAAACACAGAGGAAGAGCTGGTTATCTTTTTAGCACTCATTGAATTAATTCAGAGTCTCTTTTGATGGAGTTCCTAAACTGCCAGGCAATTATTTTCTACCATGAGAAAAAATTGTCAGTTGGACAAGAAACCAACTCAACAACTCCTCCAAAATGTGGGGATGCAGCATTAAAACTTCCACTGACAAACTGGTGTATTAAAAATTATATTAATAACTAACATTTTTTTATTATTCACCATATGCCAAACCTTGGGCTAAGATGTGCACAATCATATTTGATTATATAACCCTATGAAGTAGGAGCCATTATTATCCCGTTTTACAGGTAAGAAAAATGAGGCTCTAAAGGACTAAGCGTTTATCCACTTTGCCAATAACAAAGATGGGATTCTAGGAATTCGAACCCAAGCCTGTCTGTGTCCACAGCCCAGATGACTAACTATTCTTCTGTGCCAAAGGTCAGCACACGTTTTCTGTAAAAGGCCAGATACTTCATATTTTCAGCACTTTGGGCCATAAGGTGTCCACTGCAACTCTGCTACTGTAGCACAAAAGCAGCCATAGACAAGAAGCGAACAAACAGGCATGGCCGTGTGCCAATAAAACCTTCTTTTATATTTTTTAATTTATACATAATAGCTGTACATACTTTCATGGTACATGTGATCACTTGATATATTTATAATCAAATCAGGGTCATTAGAATAACATCACCTTAAATATTTTTTTTCTTTATTCTAGGAACATTCAAATTATTCTCTCCTAGCTATTTTTAAATGTAGGATCAATTAATGCTAACTATGGTCACCCTAGGTCTTATTTCTTCTCTCTAAGGCCAATAAAACTTTATTTATAAAAACAGGCGACCAACCAGATTTGGCCCAAGGGCCACAGTTTGCTGACTTCTATTCTATTCCTTCATAGAAGAGAGAGGATTTGAGCTTAATCCGTTAAGGACAGAGTAAATTTCAACAGGTGAAGATAGAAAGGGAAGAAAAGTGAGGAAAAAATACAAGGGTTTGTGAGCAGGTGTACAAAAGGCTGGACCTTATATTGGATGTTTAGGGACCTTTCTCTGAGGAAGTGACATTTAAGCAAACAGCAAAGCAAAGAGTATTTACTGGCTCGTGGAACTGAAAAGCCCAGAAGCAGGTTGAGCTTCAGGTGTGGCTTGCTATAGGTGCTCAATCAATGTCAGCCACAGATCCCACAAGCGTAACTGCCTTCATTTGCTCAAGAAATATTTATTGAATTTCCTGTTTCTCATGAGCCCTCTCTTAGCACTAAGGTACCCCAATGAATAAGACTCTGTTCTTGCCTTTGAGAAGGTTCCGGTCCAGTAGGTGCCACCATGAGAGTCTGCCTCAGGGTAAAACCCACACAGGAAAAACAGCACTGAGAAGTGGAGAGGAGGAGAGATTTGATGGCATTGCTGAAGCACCCACATGAGGCCATGCCTGAACTCACACCCTGACTTTTCAATTCCATGAGCCACTCATTTCCTTTAATTTTGTTTACTTGTTTCTTAATGGTTTACTTAACACATTAATACTTAATAATAACTCCAATATTCCCTCTTCAGAGAAACTGAAGCTGGCCATCCAATATAAGGCTTGGTCTTCTCTTATATCCACTCACGACGCCCAGTGCTTCTTTTTTTCAGGGCACTTATTACAACTGCAATTACATTATGTAATTAATGTTTTTATTAAATAACAGCTGCCTCCCCTGGGAGCTCCAGGAAAGCTCCCATATGTTGGCCCATAGTGAGTAATCAATAAATTTATTATTTTTAATAGACTTTATTTTGTTAAGAGCAGTTTTAGGTTCACAGCAAAATCAAGCAGAAAGTGCGGAGAGTTTCCTCATACCTCCCGCCCATGCACATACGCAGCCTTCCCAACCATCAGCATCCCCTCCAGAGCAGGACATTTGCTAGAATCGATGAACCTACACTGACACATCGTTATCACCCGAAGCCCAAGCCCGTGGTTTACGTTAGGTCACTCCGGTGTTGGATATTCGATGCGTGTGACAAGTGTGCAATGGCGTGTATCCACGCTGCCACATAGTTTCACTGCTCTAAAATATTCTCTACTCTCTGCTTATTCATCCCTCTCTCCACCCTAAATTTACCACCGTGGTAAATTCTTTAAAAATAAACACGTGTCCTTGCTCAGTGGGGTTCCCAGTGTCTGTTCTGGCCTTTTCTTACAGCCCCTGGGGTGGTCCCCGCCCATTTATCACTCCATGCCTAGGTCCCCATGCCTCCTGAAAGCTGGGGTCCAGAGTGTCGCGCTCAGCAAGGGCAGCACGGGGCACTCAACAAAAGTCTCAGCCAAGCAGCAAGGAAACTTCAGGCTTTTGCCCCCTAAGGCTTTCATTCTACTCTTTAAACCAGCAGCCCCGCTGCTTTCTGCCTGAGTGCCAAAATGCATCTGGAACGAGGCACAGTCCTCCCACCTCCAAGACATGCATTTAGTGTCATGTCACAGGTAAACGCAGCAGAACCCAGATGTTCTACTTATGGCAATTGTCTGGAATGGTGCCCACGCCTCTCAAAATGTAGGTGTTGTCTCAGAGCACGTGATGAGAGAGTGTGGTTTGCCCCTTTTCCTTCTCTTCGTCTGGGACCCCCTCACATAACAAAATGCTCCCAACAGTTAGCGGCTCCCTGTTTTCTCAGTTTATTTCGAGTGAAAGGTCTTCATATCCCATCTCACTAATGCAACGTATGCACGATGCGTCGTTGCCAATGTCAAAGAAAGAACACGGAACACTTGCTCTTTCACACTCTCGTCTGCCCGCTGGGTTTTCTGACGAGACTGGGGGAGGGGTGGGGGTAGGACACAGAGTATTCCCTTCCTGTTTGAAGCTGACGGGTATATTTCAGCACCAACTGATTCAGGAATAAGAGACCACATCGCGATTTTCAACCTCTGCCTCCTGAGAAAAGTTGTTGAGCCTGTGCCTCCTGCCTGACCCTCCCCTCGGCTCTGTCTCGAGCCACCTCCCCTCCACTGAGGGATGCAAAACGTCAGCCACAGAGGAATGGGGTGCTCTCCAAACTGGGGGGTCTAATACCTTGAGCTCTGCAACCTCACAGAGCAGGTCTTCAAACCTCAAGTGAGAGAGACCGCCAGGACTTGGGAGTCTCCTCATAGCACATGTCACTCATTCCACACATGCTCGCTGAGCTTGCTCTACATGCCAGACAGAGCGCTGGGGTACAATGACGTGAAGGAAAGCAAAAACTCGATGGCCTGTGCCTTTGTGGAGCTAAAAAATCTATTCAGGAGACAAACGTCGGTCACACAAATTGCACAAATGTGTGTAGAAACCTCAGCCATGATCAATGAGCTGTGTGGCCCGCAATAGTTGCATCTTCAGAACCCACCACAGGTTGACAATTTCATTCATATTTTACGTTCTGTCAACAACCGAGCCTGTAAATTTAATCTACCTTTGAAACCCACTGAAAGCTTACACGGTATGGAATATACAGGGCTTTTGTACAATTTCAAAATACAGGTGGCTCTGGTTCAAAGTAACATTTCCAGGGGGAAATCTTTATTAGTTACTAAGCCTAGCATGAGAGGAGAATATCAAATAATAGTATATGCCTGTGTGTGTGTGTGTGTGTGTGTGTGTAACACCACGGGAGGAGAGAAAAAAACCAATCATGTGGGGAGGCACCCACACTCTACCTCTCTCTCTCTCTCTCTCTCTCTATCGCATCTGAAACGGAAGAAGCCCGAACCCTTCCTGGGTTGCCATCATCACTTGTTAATGTGTGTTAATGACGGAGCATTGCACTTCTCTCCCTTGTACGTAAACAAAGCTGAGAGCTGTTAATAGGTCTGAAATGACATTATGGATTGCTCAAAACAAAACTGTGACTGTGTCACAGCCAGAACGCAAGAGAAAGAAAACCCCGGAGTAGATGAAGCTGCCCAGTGTCCTCCGATGTGGGAACACAACAGCAGCCGCTACTGTTTTTATTCCAGACCAAGGCCAGGGGTTGGAGGAGACGCTGACAGAAAATCTGCTCAGCTTAAAGAAGTTGCTCTTTAAGTCACTGCAGCTAGACAATGCGAGCTCCCTCTGTGCTGTTCTCCGTCAGCAGTTGCCGGAGTCAAAGACTGAACAGGAAATTCCAGATCTGGTTCTGGCCACCAATCTAAGCCATTGCTCCAGCCCCCTCTGCATACAGGAGGCTGCGCTACCACTAACCACGGGCACTCAGCCACTTTCTAGGACAGCCTCATCAACAACTGCTGTCACTGCAGCTGGGTGCACCGGGACCACCCAGACCTCCACACAGGCGGCGTCACTCTGCAGCCTCACGTGCAATCACGTGCACCTTCCCCAGCAATGCCTTCTCCCGCCCCTTCCAGGCTTTGGCATGTGCTTTGCCACCCTTTAAGGGCCACAGCTCGAGCCTATGAGCGAAATTCAAACTGAGGAGCCCAATGATAGGTAGCGAACTAAAGCAAAGAAGGCAATGGAAGGGGAGCTCAGAAACATAAATCTGGTCACAGATCCTGAATAGACTTAGAGAGAGAAAGAGACAGAGAGAGACAGTAATAAGGAGGAAGAGAGGGAAGGAGAGAGAGAACTAAGAGAAAGAGAGATTGAGAGAGAGGGAGAGAGATGCCAAGAGAGAGGAAAAGAGAAAGGAGGAGGAAAAAGAGATTGAGAGGAGAGAGAGACAGACACATAGAAAAGACAGAGACCAAGAAAGAGATTGAAAGAGAGAAAGAGAGGGAGGGAGGGAGGGAGAGAGGGAGAGAGAAAGACAGATAGAGATAAAGAGAGAGACCCGGGTGGGGGAGGAAAGAGGGAAGCTGGGGAGCCCAACCCTGCAGTTATTCAACATCTCTTTCTTCTTTCTTCTGTTGAACAAAAAGAGAGAGAGAGAGAGAGATCTCAAGCTGGTGTCCAATAAATCAAATATAACTTGCAGAGATGTTTCTCTTCTTCATAATTTTTTTAAAAAATATGGGGAACTCACATGAAAATCCAGATTTCTGGCTTCTCTTTAAAAATCAGAAGATGTCATCGCCCTGGGCTCCACGTGCCCCGCAGCAGCACCATCTAACCTGAACACAGCGCTGCCTGTGGATGCCGCCCCGCTGCTCTCCGCTGTGCCACGGTTCCCGCCACTCCCTGTCACCTTCCAAGGTTGACGGCAAGTTGCCACTTACCATCGCTCTGGCACTGTTCCTTTTCTTGGAATAGAAGGCTACTTCTTGTAACTAAACCTCTATCATAAGAGGAGAAGTCAAACACAGACCAAGAGGAACACATATTTGAAGGCAAATACTTTTTGTGTAGAAATGAGGACCATTTCCACGTCTTCGATGTATAGACATCCCCCCCCGACTCACTCACTGTGTGCCCACCTGGCACTGTGGGCATTTGAGGTCTGTGCCCCTCGAGGCAGCCAGACCTCCCTGTCCAGCCTCACTCTGCTGGATGCTTCCGTCAGCTCACCTCCCAAACCGTGACTAACTAGGGCTGCCCCCAAAGCGGGGTCCAGTGCCCTGGGCCTTTTTCTTCCTTGCTCTGACCCCAAAACTCACCCTCCTCTTTGGACACCCGATGGCTCACTAATTAGGCAGTCACATAAACTCACTCCAAATAAAACATGAAGGCCTGAGGATGGTTCATGTACACTACCTCTCAGGTTACAGTTTGATAGAAGCCTTCGGTGCTTTAACCAATCGTTATAAATGGGTTTCCTGAAGCCTAAAGTTCCTACCAAGTTCCTGCTGGGTGCGGATGTGAGCAGTCAGTAACAGGTGCGGTGGGGGGACGCCAGGTAACTCGGCAGAGCAGCTCCAGCTTCCCTGCGTTGTGTTAATATAATGAAGTTCTGCGCCAGGTTCCACGTGGGGGTAAGGAATGGTTCCACTACTTTTTTTAAAAAAAGGTGAAAGTTTAGAAGCAATGATATAGCAGTTATGGTGATGTTGCAAGCAAAAAACCCCAACTCCAACTCACTGAGTCTATCGGAAGGATAACGGCTAAAAGGGGGAGGGTCCCGCAGAATCTACGGGGCCCAGGTGGTTCGGGCTGGAGGACAGGCAGGCACCCAGGAGCAGGCAGCAGGAAGCGAAGCAACAATCTCGTAGCCAAACGGTTCAGACACTGTCCTACAGCCACTGCTGCTGCCGCAGCGAGAAGGAATGGCTTCCCGTGGTGGCCTTCTCCTTACTTGATTTGCTAGGAATTCAAAGCCCCAGGAAAATACATCCATTTAACCCAGGACTTCCCAACTGTGGCACTGTAGACATTTGGGGCTGGATAATTCTTTGTCATGGGCCCCTTCCTGTGCATTGCAGAATGTTTGGAAGCATCCCTGGCCTCCACTCTCTAGATGCCAGTAGCACCCCACCAATTGTGACAACTGAAAATATCTCCAGACATTGCCAAATGTCCCCCCGGCAGACACAACTGCTCCCAGTTGAGAACCACTGAGTGAGCCTGACTTCCGTCACACCCTGGCTGTCTTGGAGCAGCAGGGGAGGGTCTGCAGCCCCCACTTCCATATCCGAAGGCAGATGCCTAGGAGTGTCCTCCACGCCCAATAGAATTAGGATAATTCCCTCACAAGTGGGTCAAGAACCATCAAGGTAATGGACAATGGAAGGCTAAAAATCCACAAGTGACAAGTACAGCCACCTTAAGCTCTAAGCAGCAAGGACTTTCTTTAAGTCTTAGACGTAACGGGTGGGGGACAGGGGTCTTCCTGGCGCCCTTCACAGCAGCCATCACCCGCTCTTCCACCCGCTCTTCCTACGCCACCCATCAGCTAAGCTCTCCAAGTCAAGTGCAAAGAGAGATGGCCGGTTCAATGAGATATCTCAGTCTGAATTCCCTCTCTGGACTTGTCTGGGTTGCCTGACAGGATTTGGAGACCCTTTTCATTGGGGTGGAGTGGGACCACAGGTTAGCTCCTTACCAACAGAGAGAGCAGATTGTTCCTCCCGAGCACTGCAATCATACCCTGCACCGCGTGACTGCCTCGTGAGCTTAGAATTTCCCCTTCCCACCTGGACCCAGCTAAAGCAGCTCCCTACAAACCTCCTATCTTTGAAGCCCTTAGAACTTTCAAACCATCCCCACCAAAACAAATGGCTTTGAGATCATCTAAACAACGGGGGAAGAAAGAAGGTGGAAAATGAATATAAAGACAAAAAAAACTAAATAAGTGTCTAAAGAACTCAAATGACCTCTGAATGTTGTGTCTGAATATTAAGTTTGCTCTCTATTTGCGATTCCTTCTCAGTACACAATTACATCTTAAATAGATAAGCCTCCGTAGAATAGTTCTTATGTAAATAACCAGTAATTCTGATATATTAGAATTAAAAGAAATTTCCTAAGGCCAAATTCTGCCATGTTTTAAGAAATATGCCTTGGTTGTTCCAGGAATAATTTTGCTTTAGGGACCTAATTAAAGCTATCCAAACTGTAGGTTCTTCTGGATGCTAAAAATGCAATATATTTTTGCACATACCTCTACAGGTTATTATTTTCAGGGATTTTATTTTACAGATTTAAAAAAAAAAAGTCTTCCACCAAGGGGTAGAGGAAAAAAATCACATAATTCTAAACCACAAACAACAAGCACAAAGCTCTGTAATCATGAAGGCTTGTAGTGAAAGAACAAGCAGGTTTGCTCATGGACAGTTGAAACAGGTTTGCCAATGAGACACTGCAATTTGCAATGCTTTGAAGTTTAAGATGCAGTAAGCACAGTTCACATGAGGCATAATCAAGGAGCAGTTGTTTGTTTCTGCTGCTGCAAAATTACGGGGTGTCCCATATGGGCAAGCATCTCGTGCGTTTGTATATATAGTAATTCCCAGCGAGCATCCTGACATCCGATGCTTTCCTCAGGAAGAAAGGGAAACAATGACGGGCACAGCTGATGACAGGCTTTCAAGTGTCTCAATTCTCGTGGCATTGATTGTTAAAAGTACGGGCCAACCAGAGCTGCCAAAGAGTGGGAGAGACAAATGGAAAAGGTGTTGCATGTAAAATAGAACAGGTAAATAAAAACAGGTCTATTTGTGAGATCTGTCAAAATATTTGTCATCCTGGTGACCGGGTGAAGTTGCTGACATATCTCAGTTAGCCAGGTATTTCACTTGCAAACAAGATGTGAGCAGCCTGACCTTTACTGTTTCATAACGAGTAAAGAATGTGCCTGTCACACCGTGATTTCTGTTATATGGCTTTAGGAAGCAAGACAGAGTCAGAAAAAAGAGAGAAAAACCACACTTGTCAATTTTCCTGTTGAAATATTGCCAAGTGAACCTGTGTGATGTGGTTCAACGGACCGGACCCCAGTCTGGCCACCGGAAGGAATCGTCCGCTGGGAACCCTGAGGGCAGGGGAGGGTCCTCCTAGAGTGGGGATTACAAATGCTCAAATTTCTAGATATTTTTTCAAAAATAGGTTGGATTTGACTTTTTTTTCCCTATAGTCTAATGCAGGGGCTAGCAAATGTTTCCTGCGGAGGACCAGATAGTAAATATTTTAGGTGCTGCAGACTCTGCAGTCTCTGTCATGACGACGCAACTCTGCGGCTGTAGCTTGAAAGCAGCAGTAGCTGCTGGAAGTGAACAAGGTGGCTGAGTTCCAGCAACGCTAGGTTTTCCAGAAACAGGGATGCGCTGGGGCCGGCCTTGGCCCGCGGCCCGTGGTTTGCTGCCCCTGGTCTCGTGGTTGAGCTGGCTCCATAGGCACAGACACGCCACCAGCCATCCAAGGACAGGGGAATCTCTCAGCGCAACAGCTATGACATTTTTGCTTCAACCAGTCTGTAGTGTATTCTTATAATGTTATGTTGCCTTAGCATCCATTCTGAATGTTGGGTTAACTTTCTCATAGCAGAAGCAAGGCTCAGTCACCCTTGACACAGTTTCCAGTTCTCTGCCTCCCCCGGGTTCCTCGATGGGGTGGACCCGGGTATCTGCCTTATACCACTGCTGCCTCCTGGCCTCCTGGTTGGGAGGTGGTCACCTCCCTATGGGACAGCTAGGCACCGCTCCCTGATTCAGCCCACTGACCCCCACCCCACGCATGGGCTACACAAATGTGCCAGCACGACCACCTCTCAGTCACAGCGTGACCCCACAGAACTCAACATCTGCTTGCTCTGAGCGGTGGGGAACCTGCGGCCTCAAGGCCACATGTGGCCCTCCCAAATCCCCAAATGTGGCCCCGCAACCAGATCCAAACTTCACAGAACAAATCCTTTTATGAAAAAAGTTTGTTCTGTAAACTGTGGATTCAGTCAAAAGGCCACACTCAAGGGTCCAGAAGGTGACATGTGGCCTCAAGGCCGCAGTAAACTCTGTGGGAAACCTGCTTGGGTAATGCCCTGGACCCCAGTAACGTCTTCAGCCCCTTTCTCTTTCTCTCTCTCCCCACCCCACCTGCTGGCTGGGCCTTCTGCCACCTCTAGACTTCCTGCCAGCCTCCAGCGGTCGCCCCTACCCTCCCTAGGATCTGTAAATAATAAATTTCTTCTGTTTCATGCATTGTGGTTTCACCTTTTCATTGTGTCTCGCCTGACCAACACACTCAGACCAGGCTCTCCCCTGGTAAGGGCTCTCCTAGAGAGAGGCTATCTTGGCTCACGGTCATTCTAAAGAAAGAGACCTCAATACCAAATTAGAAAAAAACTGTAACAAAAAAAAAATTACGACACCTTGGGGAGGGGTGGACTTCTACAATAATAACAGAGCTTTTTTATTAATCTCATGGACTTCATCCTCGTCCCTCACACATCCTCAAATCCATATTACTTTTAGGCTATTATGGCAAAGTTGCTGAAATGAGAGGACAAGAGCCCTCTGCCTCCATCACAGCTCAGGCAGGTCTGAGAAGAGATCGAGGGAACGTGAGCTGCTTCTCACACTTGTTCCCTCTCCAATCCCAAGAAATACCCCCGGCTTCTCCTCCAGCCAGAGTGACCCCAAACGGCATCAGCTCTCCCAGGCCTGCACACTCAGCATGCCCCAGAGAGCGCCCAGGTGGGAATCAGGACCCCGTCGCACAGGCTGATAATTCATTCTTTATGCATTTGAGGGGTGGGAACTTTTTAAAAGCATCACTTTTCTCTAAAACTAAATCTCTCTCAACGTTCGATACTTTCCAGAAAAGCTGACTTTTTCTATTACAAAACGCCACTTTTTCTCCACCCATATTGATTAAAACATAATTGTCAGTTTCACATTTAATTCAATTGTTTTTCAAAGTTCTCGAGCAATGTGAATTCATTCACCCGTGATTCTTCCCAACACTGTGCTTTAAAACAATGTGTTAATGGAACCTCTAATTGTTAAGAAACCAGTTTGTAAAATCTGAATATTTAAAAAAATCCCAATTATGAAATTGGCATACAGGTGACCCAGACTTCAGCATTCTCGCCCTTTATCCTTCCTGGCCCTTGAGTGGGTATCCTTACTTCAGCTCCTTTGGGTTTCTTCATCTCCCTCCTGTGACCCTTGAGGGAAAAGCCCAGGGCCTCAACTTTGAGGGTGGAGGAACTATGGCCTGAACTCGGTTAAGACCCGACACTTGTCACTCAGCCTCTGCAAGCTCCCGGCCCCGTCCTCACAGCGAGCAGGGCCACGTTCCAAGGAGGAGCAATGAATAGAAAGGCTTTTGCTCCTTGAACCAGGTGAACGAGGGTTTTTAAGAGGCTTTTCTAGCCATGGCGAAGCAATTTAAATAACAAGGCTCAGGATTAGCCCTTTATAGCATCGAGGTGGAAAAAAAAAAAAATCCACGGAGGCAGTGAAATGAGAAAGGTAGACGAGCATTCATTCTCTTACAATAGATCCATTTCCCATCTTGCTAAGCACACACAGTCATAATTATATTGCTTTCCGCCGACTTGTATACACACTTCCTCCCTGCTATAAACACACAAGCGCCTCCATAGATAAAAACCGATTTTAATATAGAAACCCCACTATCTATAATTCATGCTCTTTAGCCTTTACATATTTATTCTGCATTTTAATTAAGGCCAAAATCTGAATACTTTAGATGGATGGTTTCTTTTCTCTTTTATGCATAGCTTATAGGTAAATTACCTGGCAGAAGCCCAAATGTTAAGCAAACACAATAAAGCCCTTGACTGGAGTAAGCTATTATCGGACAACTGGCCCAGGGGAGCTCGGAAAGCTCTCTCCTTTCAAAGGTAACCATCTCGAGATTGGCAGGATGTGTCCCCCACAGTCACAAAAGAATGAGAAGACAAAACACTCAAGTTTGGGGATTACCAGTACAGCACACCTTTCTACAGGGTATCAGCGCTGGGTCCTATCCAGGGACATCTGGGAAGAGAGGAGACCAGGGGCTCGTGAGACGGAAAGGGGTTTGGGAAACTCGCTTGAGATAGGGAACTGGCAGGCGTTGCTTACCTGAGTCTGGAAGTCTCAAAACTTGAGCTACCCTGCAAACAAGATGGAGGGCCAGCACGGTGGCTCAAGCCACTAATCTAGCACTCTGGGAGGCCAAGGTGGGAGGATCACTTGAGCCCAGAAGTTCAAGACCAGCCCAAGCAAGAGTGAGACCCTGTATCTACCAAAAATAGAAAAATTAGCCGGGCATGAGGGCATGCACCTGTAGTCCCAGCTACTCAGGAGGCTGCAGCTGAGGCAGGAGGATCGCTTGAGCCCAGGAGTTTGAGGTTGCAGTGAGCTATGATGATGCCACTGCACTCTAGCATGGGCAACAGAGCAAGACTGTCTCAAAAAAAAAACAAAAACAAAACAAACAAACCCACAAGAAGGAGGCAGGACAAGTTCCAACTAGTTAGAACCAAGATGGCGAAATCAACTGCCTCTCAGACCTCACGGCTTCATTATGCCCTCATTACCATAAAATTACCATAAAATTTTCTAACGAAACTTCCCACTGTCATTATGCACCTAATGCCATGACACTTCCTGTTTGACCATATTTAGTCAAAAGTAGGGCGTCACCCTAATTCCAGGAAAACACAGCCTGTTCCCAAGAAATAACATGAATATTCCTCCCCTTGTTTAGCCTGTAATTAAGCTGTTGCTTAAATAGAGAGACCCAAGGAACCATGGGGGCCGGTTCTCCTCTGTAGGGAGAACTAGCCTGTCCTCTGTCTATGGAGTAGATTTTCTATACTTCCTGAATAAAACTCACTTTCACTTTATACTGTTGGCTGGCTCCTGAATTCTTTCTTGCATGAAACCAAGGACCCACTTGGACTCCAAGTGATTCCCAGCATTGGGAGTCACTTTGCTGTGTCACCCTGAAGTGTACCAGGAATTCATCATCCAAGCCTGGGATTGTAGCTCCTGAAACTGACACTGGAATGATCTGGCTGACACAAAGAACAGATCTAAAAATAGAAAAGCCAAAAGCTCATACTTGCCATTTGGTGGGAATGACCAGATTTTTCAGTGAAATGTTTGATGCTTTGAAACCCTAGAAGGTTGCTCCATGAATAATATATCAAGGAAGGTGATCTTTACAATGTGAAACTTCACCTAAGCCCTGCCCAAGTAGGAGCCAATGCATTCTTTTTTAATTGCTAAAGCAATTAAATTATTAATTATATTAATATAATTTTTTAATTATTAAAGTACAGCCTGCAGGCCATATCTAGACCAATGAATGCCTGTTTTTGTAAATAAAGTTTTATTGGAACACAGTCACATTCATTTGTTAACATAATAAAGTTCAATAGTTGGGACATAGATCATCTGTCCTGAAAAGCCTACAGTATTTACTCTCTGACCCTGTACAGAAAAGGTTTGCCAAGCCCCACTCTCAAGAGCTGCACCTCCACATTCTGCCTTCTAGTTTCTTCCTTCAGGAAAGAAGTAGAAATGAATCAGAGACATTTGGAATCCCCAAATTCTCTCCGTTGTACTGTTTCAGTTAAAAAAAAAAAAAAAAAAAAAACCTGCTAAAAAAACCTGCAGAAAATTCTTGCCAACCGTCTTCTCTTGAGGTAAAACAGCCCATGTTAATCTTCTAGGCTCCCTAACGGTGCACCGCTAAATACTTCTAGACCAGCTGACGGTGACAGAGACAGTGCAAATAACACAACGGGAGGATGTAAGGGCCAGGCACTGGGCTAGTGCTTTGTCTCCATGATCTTATTTTAATATTCATGCCCTCACAAAGTGGATTCTCCCGAAATACTAGTTTTACACTGGTGGTAAGAGACAGAGGCAGTTCTGGAAACCAGATGAATCTATGTGATTTTAAATCCTATCTTAACTACAGCCTCTTCGCTGCTGACAGCGACAGCTGACACTTAGACACTTACTCACCAAGCACTGTTCTATTCACCCTTAAAATAATCATACCGATCAGGAAACTGAGGCTTAGGAATGTAAAATGACTTACCCAACGTCACCCAGCTCGTGTGAGGGGGTGCCAGGGAGTTGGCTCCAGAGCCAGATGCTAATACTTGACCACCGGCGCCTGTGACTAAAACGCCGTGTCTCTGTGGGGCTCAGTTTTCTAGCTATAAAATAAGGGGTCTACCTTTCCCGGGCTCAGCAAGCTAAGATGAATACAGAGAACCTTTGAAGATGTAACAAAACACTGTCATTTGCTAAACAAATAACCTTTGTGAACAGTGGAGTAGATTTCCCATTCTCTTTACACCCAGGAAGCAGCAGCTGCCCAGTGGACCCTGTGGACATCAAAACTCCGCCTCCCGGCTCCTCCGTGATGCTCGCTCAATTCAAGGTAGACCATGTATCGGGGAGGACTCCACAAGAACATGCGCTTCTCCCCTTCCTCTCACGTGAACTTTTAGAGGTGCTGAGGGTTCCCAGGCCTCCATTTAAAATGCACACTAATACATGCATACCTAAATAAATAAATAGCGAGAAAGCAGAAAGGCCATGTAGATGACATCGATATAGTAAAGTTATTAATTGATGCTTATAAAGGAATTGGGGGGGCCTTCCCACCACCCATTCTGCTGTCTTTGGGGAGAGTACCCTGATGTCCCTTGTAAGAATCACCTTGCCCATATGGGATCAGTCTGGCGGGAACACATTTCAAATGTGCCCTGCCTTCGCCTGGCCAAGAACAGGACACCTCCCACACCACGCTTCTCAGAGCTGGCTTGGGAACCCCCAAAAGGACGACTCTCTATAGACCCTGCTAACAAGCCCTCTGCAGTGGCTGAGTTCCTGTACCTGCCCAGCCTGGCTTCCCTTTGTCCTGAGAATTGCCTGATGGCCTCCCAATTAATCTTGGTCTTTTATAAGTTAACAAAACTGGTTTCTGTCACTTGTAACCAACCAACACTAATTTTTACAATACTAGACATGCTATTCTTTAAAAAAAAAAAAAAAACTTTATTCAGTGTCATTTCAGTCTCACTTGGGTTTCTTTTCTAAGAATATTTTAAACCAATTTTGTTTCCACTTTTGCCTTTTAAAATAAATCTAGATAGCCATTTTTATATGCCAGATAGGGTAGCAATTGACTAAATATGGACAGACCTACAAAGTAAGATTGCAAAGCTATACTTTATGAATACTTGTCTTAAACGGTAGTCCATTTTAAGTGCATTTATTTTTACCTCATCATTCAGATCCTATCATCAAATTTGTTAGCTTTACTCCCTGGCACTGGATATCTGAAACTTTGTAAACAGAAGAGTCTCTGAACTCAACTAGGTCTTGACCTCAGTCTATTGTCCAAACAGGTGCAAATTTGCTGCAAAACATTATTGTCTACTTCGTATTTTACTCTGAAATGAGTTACTTCATTAAATGCATTTATAAACATGATCCACAATGTCTTCAGAATTTCTTCAATCTCTTACATTCATAAATATCACAAAAAGCAAATAGAGTTACTGGGCACACCTTGTTCACAGGGAACCCATGGGAACCCTGTGAACCATCGTTTTTTACACAATGTGCTTATTTATAAACTCTCTGTATAAATACCTGTCCCACAATTTAGATCCTGCAATACCGTCCCATAATATCTCGAATAAAATCTAAACTTCTGACCATGGCAAGCTAAGCCCTCCATTAAATGGTCACTGCCTAAAATTCCACTTCAGCACAGACCCCTCCCCCTCTTCTTCCTCCTCCCCCTCCTCCTCCTCCTCCTTCTCCTCCCCGCTGCCTGCTGCCAGCCGCCAGCCATGCCCCTTCACCTCCAGACCTTGCACTTGTTCTTCCCTCTACCTGGAATGCTCCTCTCATCTCTAGGACTGGCTCCTGCTCGCCATGCCATTTGGGGCTCAGCTGAAATGTCACCACTTTAAAAAAGACTTTTTCAGACCACTTGGCCTCAATACTCCCCGCTCTCAACTTGCTCTCTCATACCCACCCTGCTCTGTTTCACTCCCCAGCACTCGATGCTGTGGAAACTGCATTATTGATGCTTGGCTTCCGTGTCTGCTGCCTCAACCACAATGCAAGATTTGTGAGAGCAAGGATTTGATATTTCCAGCACTTAGAACAGCCTTTGGAACAGAATGCTTGTGGAAGAAAAGGAGGAAAGAAGATAATGAGAAAAGAAGGAAGGGCGGAAAGCAGAGAGGCGGGAGGAAGGATAAAGGCTTATGAGTCATGGACATCCTTTCAACTGGCTATTAATTTCTGTAATCTGTTTTCAAAAGCTGGGACATGTTTGCCTCTCCCTGAATCTTCTGATTATAACAATAATAGTGATTCATCAGGGGCAGGTCTAGGTTTTGTGGGAACATACACAATTTTGGAGACTGTCTTTAAGAAAAGAATATAAAATTATCAACATAATGCCAGATATAGAAGTGCATATTTATTTTAAATGAGAAAAGAAATCACAGCACCTGGTAAGTGTCTTGTCCCTTTTTTCTTGGATGTCTCTGGGTCATGTGCCAAAAATGCTCAAACAGAAATGCTTCCTGAAAGTAACCTGGCCTCTGCTACACCTGCTAGGACATTTGATGACTCCCAGCAACCCTCAGAACTCACAGGGGTCCAGCACATGAGGTCCCAGAGGCGGAGGCATCATTTTCTTCCCTGCACGTTGCCTCTGTGCCTCACAATTGCAAAACACTGTGTTGTGGTCCTATTATCATTTAACCCTTACAACTGCCCGATAGCAAAGCTCCACAATAAGAAATCCCCATTTCCCAGGTGGAGAACCAGCCTCAGAGTTTGTGATGATTCTCCACAGTGATTATTGATCGTCTCCGAAAACATGTTCAGGGCCTAGTGATGTAACCCACTTTCTTCGGAGAACATGAACTGGTTTGAAGAAGTCTGACGATGCCACCATCTCCCCATCTATCTTACACTTTTATTCCATTTTAAGAGTATTCTTCATTAATCACCGATTTCCCCAGCTGTAGCTCAGTTTTTTTAATTTCCTGACCACACTTCTAACATCTTTATGTTTGCTTTCATTATTTCTGTTTGCAGTAGCTCTAAATTCAGTTCCCTCCCAAGTTTCATTAACATGCTCTTTGCTCCCTCTTGCAAATCACAAAGACAGGCACATTTAATGATTTTAAAGTATGTCTTCACTACAAAAGTGAGCCTTGAGCTGGGAGGGAAAGGCAGACAACACAGGAGGTACCATTTCTCACTGAACACAGCAGCTGGAGTCAAAAACGTTGATAACTCCCTGTGCTGATGAGGCTTCTGGGGTGGGGGACGGGGGGGGGGGGCCGCCCGGGGAGGGGGGCATGGGTACCATTCCTCGCTCATGAGATGTAAATTGGTCCCTTTCTGTATACATTTGGCAATTGCTATCAAAATTACAAATGTATTTTTACCCTATGGCTCAGAGTAAACTCAGTTGTAAACTCCACTCCTAGCAATTTATTTACATATGTATATAATTATACATACACTCACACATGTGCAAAGAAATGAATACCCAGAGTTATTCACTGCAGTGTGTTTCCAATAATACCAAATTATAAGCAGTCCATGTGTCCATCAGTTGGTGCCTGGTTAAATAAATCATGGTATAGCCATATAATGAAACATTAGAAAACTGCAAAAAGAATAAATAAGCACTTTATATTCAAATATGAAAGAAACTATAAGATACATATTGAAAGTAGAAAAAGCAGGCACAGAAAAATATGTCTATGCATGACTTTTTATTTAAAAAAGGAAAAATCACATTTTTTAAATAGATGAATAAGAATATCACATGACGGATCAACAAGAAACTATTAATAATTGTTTCAAGTTTTGTTTCTGGAAGGTATGGGAATTAGGACAGGAAAAATATTTTCTACTACTTATCTTTTTATCATTTTCTTTTGCATTTTTGATATACAGGACTGGATGACCTTGTCAAAAATTAAAATTAAAAATTAAATGGAGAGAACAGAGATTAAATCATTCAACACCCCAATCCCTAAAGAACATCACTGGTCATTAATTATCATTTGAGGATGGATGTAGTATCAGAAAATCTTAAAATTCTTTTCATCATGCCAAAACTTATTAAAGCCAGGAAGGCAGATCCTGTCAGTTGTAAATTGGTAAATTTAATGTCCTTAACAAAGACTCTATTGAAGAAAAAATAAAAATTTAAAAATTAAAAATTTTTTTAAAAAAGACTCTTGAGGGACACCCTGCACTCTAGCCTGGGCAACAGAGTGAGACTCTGTCTCAGAAAAAAAAAAGACTCTTGAGGGAGATGGTGGTGCCATTTTCAGCTGATAATTTTGTCTGCCCAGAGTCCTTTTCCCCTTCTTCACTGTGGCAATGTCCTTCTTTTGCTTTCCCAAACTGTCCCTCCATCACCTGGTGAGCTCAGCCCAATCACAGGTCCACTTCCATCCCACAAGGTGGACATGTGACTCAGGCTGGCCAATAAGAGCTCTCTGACCTCGAACACAGTGATTGGCCCAGGATAGGGCACATGATCCAGGAAGATCCAGTTGGAGTCCTTATTCCAGGAAAGGAAAAGGAAGGCCCTTATTCCTGCTGAGACTATGGGCACTAAAGATGTGCCTGGAGCTGCCAATGACCTTCTCTATTGCCACGTAGAAGCAGGAGGGTAAAGGCAATTGAGGATGAAGACAATATAGATAAAAGCAGATCCAAAAGATGGGGAGAAATGGAGCCCTAATGCCAGTTAGAACTCCTGGATCCAGCTATACCTGAAGTCAGTGCCATTCCCTGGTCTTCTCATTTATTTGAGTCAATAAATTCCCTATATTGTTGGGGCCAAGTTAAATTAGTTTCTATCACTTGGAACCAAAAGAATCCTGACTAATATGCTCTTAATCAATGATCAGCCACACTGAGTCATTTGTTCCGAAATAACGATGATTCATGCCGATCGCCTTACTAGCATCTCCCAGGTCCTTCTTCTGACTTAGGACGGATCATATCCATGGCTGCTACAATCTTGCTGTCATCAGGTTTACACTCTTACCTACTGAGTTAATGCCATGAATCAATCAACACTCTAAAGGCATTGTTCTAAGAATACAAGTGCTGTCAAAACAAACAGATCTCCTTTGTCAGTGACTGTCCTGGGGGTGAAGGTAAAGCTCAGAGTAGGCAGCAAAGTCACCATAATTGCAGACTGTGATGTTATTTGCTCCTGCCGTATTCATGCTGAGCCCCACCTACTTCAATGGTTGAGGCACAGCAAGCAGTTTAAGAGAGTGAATGACTCACAGCAACATACCACCCAGAATTCCTTCCAACTAAGGAAGTGAGCAAGATCACGGGGTTTGCCGTTGACAGAATCCAAATCCAAGTCTCTGCTGTGTAGTGGCAGTGTGTCTTAGGGCTAGCTACCTAAGCCCTCTGCACCTCAGCTCCGATCTATCAGAGGAGGAAGATAAATGTTCCCCTCTCACAGGGTTGCTGTAAAGGCCTGACGAGATGTTGCAGATAAAGAGCTAAACACAATGCCACTGTGGGATTCAGAACACACTGCCCCAAAGTATGGCACCTTGGCATATTGAACATATTAAGCTAAAGAAATTTGAGGAACAGTATTGCAGGAAAGATTTTTTGACCTTCCCCTGAAACAAGCCATAGAACCTAGGAAGGATCTTCCACCCTGCCCCTAAAGCAGGTCATACGACCCTCATGTGAGAGGCGCCCTCCCTCCCTATGCCTGGAGGAAGGGAGCATCCTCACTCTGAAGACACAGGGACACAGGAAGGCATCTGAACCAGCAGCCTTGCTAAGTTCGCCCAGTGTGTTCCATTTACCTCGTGCCCCCTTTGCCCTATCCTATTTCTCCACGACTGTCCACTCCTTGCCAAACCCACTATAACGAACACTGGAGTCTAAATGTTTCTTCAGGTCTTCACTTCCTTATGAATGCTCCCATGCGATATAAAACTTGAATAATGTGTATTTTTGCTCTTGTTAATCTGTCTTTTGTTACAGAGTCCCCAGCCAATGAACCTAAGATCAGAAGAAGAAAAAGACAAGGTTTTCCCCTACACCAGACACAAAAGTGCCCAATAAATATTAGCGATCAATATCACGTGTTCATTCAATAACGCCAATTGATCTCATGTCAGTAAAGCCCAGTGGCAGATGAAGTGGAGAATATAAAGTTAATCAGGCACAGATCCTACCTTCAAATAGCTTATTGTCTATTAATAAGAGAGCTAGGGCTGGGATATAAATAACTATTAATAAAATAACAATCATAGGGAATATGTCCTAGACCAGGCCCTGGAGATTTGATAACACATAAGACAATTATCTTCGGCTTCATGGAGGGTATGTTTAATTGGAGGAGACTAGCAATAAATAACTGTCTAAGTTAAGGTTCTGATAAGGGGTGCAAAGAAGGAGTGAGCAGTGTTAGGAGAGCAATAAAGGTGAGTTGTACGTGGAGTATCTCCACATGAAAGTGATGTATAGAGAAAGTGATGTATGGAGAAAGTCTCCCTCAGGGGAGACCAAGAAGGAGGTGAAGACAGAAACAGGAGCAGGAAGGAGAAGACGCCATGCAAAAGCTGGCCTCCCCCAAGGTCAGACAGAGAGCAGCTTTGGGGGACCCAGAACCCCACAGGGGACTCGGCAATGCAACAAAATCCTCAGAGTTATCTAACCAGAGGCTGGCAAGCCAGATCTTCATACTGCATTACCCATAGTCCTTGGCAAAGAACCACCCGGGAGACACAAACCCAGGCACTTCTAACTCTCTCTGGTGTGGACAAAGTGGCTCCAGCAGCCCCAGGGGAATCCTCCAGTACAGACGTGCAGGTGCCGGCAGGGGGGAGCAGAAGCCCAAAACCAAGGGGGAGGCCCACAGAGCAGTCAGTGGGACCCTGGGCGATGTGGCAGAGTTCCGACCGTGTCCCTTACACATCGTGGCCTCCGCTAGGGATGGGATATCAGGAAAGGCTTCCCTGAGGAGGTGACATTTTAGCTGAGTAGGAGTAGCTAGGCAAAGAGCAGAGGTAATTTACTTTGAGATTAGTTACAGGGTTATTTAGGTATAAAATTTCTGTGAAAGGCAGTGAATCTGGGGACCTTGCAGGATGCCATTCTCATCTGTGCTCTGTCTGCAGCCCTGACACTCTCTGCTGAAGCCATTAGTGGCCATGCCAGGTAGCTGGGCTGGAGGCCACCTCTGGTGACATGCGCTGTAACCAGAGATCAAGCGCTCTTACCGGGAAGCACTTGACGGCCTCAGAGCTAAATGACTCAACCTTCTGGTGACCGATTCCCTCGCTCATCACAAACACTCGCAAACACAGAGCACTTGTGCCCCGGGCTGCGATGGATCGATGGCGAAGGCTCCCTAACTCTTGAAGCCTGTTGCCATTGATCACGTTTGCCGGGCACAAAAGCTCTGAAAGACCTCAGCCTCACTCCCAAGCACGTTCCTAACTCCTACTTAAAAAAATGAGATCCAAGAAACAAGTTGTAAGAGAAACTCAATCTCAATCTATCTAGACCTGTGCTTCTCAACCTGGGGGCAGTTTTGTCCCAAGAGACGTTGGCAGTGTCTGGGGACATGTTTACTTTTCGCAACTACAGGGGGTGGGGGTGCTCCTGGCATCTAGTGGGAAGAGACCAGAGACATTGCTAAACATCCTACAGTGCCCAGGACAGCTCCCCACAGCAAACAATTATTTGGCCCCAAATGGAAATCATGCTGAGCTTGAGAAACAAAGATCTAGAGCAATAGTCACCCGTGTGACATAGGTCAGTCTCCAATCCATGATCAGTGGATGTGGTGTATGTAAGTTACAACTTTTTCAGTTTCAAGAGGCAAAAAAACCCTGTTCAAACTATCTTAAGCATAAAAGGTGGGTTATTGCTCAAATAATTAATTAGTCATGGCAGGACCCAGGGGTTCTAATGATGTCATCAGGAATAATCTCTCTCTCTCTGTGTCCTTTTCTCTCTCTCTCTCTCTCTCTGTCTCCATCCCTTTTTCCCTCCCCCCTCCCTCCCTCTTTCTAGTCTTTTTCTCAAGCAGGTGGAGGCTCAGGGCCGCAGGCTCACATCCTGCCAAGCTGGCAGCCCCTGGGCCAGAGAGCCCTTTCCGGAGACTGTAGTCATGTCAGGATTAGCAACTGGCTTGATTTTATAACTGGGTGACTTGACCACCCCTGAACCCGTCTCTGTAGCCAGGGAATGTGGAACTACAATGGGTCAGTGTCCACTGACCCTGAGTCCTGCGTCCACCTATGGAGTAAGGGTGAGTAACCCACCCAGAACCAGTTACTGAGATTGGTTCTCAAGAGCAACGGGGGTGCTTTACGTATAATTGTGTATTTAGTCCTCACATCAGCCCTGGAACAGAGATGGGATGTCACATCCGTTGTGCAGACACGGAGATCCCATTGAGAAGGCAACGTGGCTGTGTGATTGGGGTTGCGGTGTTGGGAGCCAGACGGCCTCGTCGGCACAGTGGGAAGTGGTTTGTCCTGAGACTCAGGTAAGTTAATACATACAAAGGGTTTTCAGTCATGCCTGGGACAGACAGCGCTTGATAAATGTCAGCTGTTGCTTTTGAGAACTAACCCCAGCTGCTCATCTATAGAAGAAGAAAGTCCAGAAAGGAAATCTGACTTCCTTCAGATCACACGGAGGGTCTGTGGCCAGCGCAGGACAAAAGGGCCCACTTGTCCTGACCCCTTGTCCAGCGCTCGTTTTACCACCCCGTGCACCTTCCTGAAGACGTCAGTCCACTCTCAATTCCATGGGCCCTGACAGTGGGACACACCCCCCAGAAGCCAGCACCTGTTGATTTTATACATTTTTCCACCCCCCGTGACATGCCGGCCTCCCCAGATGGAAAGCAGCCTCGGCCGTTGTGGGGGTTTAGAGCCTCCCCTCTCTGGGTCAGGGTGTGCTGGGGGGTCACCCTGCGCCTGCGGCTGCAGAAGCTTGAGGCGGTCACAGCGTTAGGGCTCACGCACACTGCCAGGCTCTCCGGCAGCCGCCTCTCTTTCTCAGGCTCCCTGGTATTTATTCCCTGCTCCTTCCATTTATGAGTTAGCTACGGGAGCAGGGAAGCTGTGTGCTCCTCTCAGGCAGCACAAGAGGCAGAGAGAAGAAAAGGTTATGGCTGTGTTTACTTTACTTAGTGCTGCTTTCCTGGCTGCCTCCCCATCAACCCTCAACAGCAATCCAAGAGCATATTATTAACCAAAGAGCTTTGCAGGTAAACACCAAACAGGGCCTAGGTAGAGAGACAAAGATAAATGCCAATTTCAAAATTAAATTGCTATTTCCCTGCACGTCTAAGAGAACGGGAAGAGAACAATGGGGATAAGAAAGGAAGCTTCCATGGGGGCGCACAGTGTGGAGGGGAGCTGGGTCCTTCCCACCCCTCCACAGCGAGATCAAAGAAAGGGAGCTGCAATCACGGTAAGAATTAACATGTGCTGAGTGTTTGCATAGGCCAGGCAGGCCACGCTGCTTCACCCCGTGCCCACAGCCACCCTGTACAGATGTAAGTGTCTTTAGGATCTCCACTTGACAGCTGAGGAAACTGAGGCCGAGGGAGGCCAGGGAACTGGGATAAGGTCATATTGGGTAGAATGGAGAGGCTAGGATTCGAATGCAGGCAGTCCGGTTCTGCCTCCTGTGAGCCTAAATTATGCAAAATTACCTCCTGGATCTGTGCATAGGGCCAAACGCTTGTCAGATCTGAAGGTGTCTTTTGAGTTAACCAGTTATTCACCCAACAAAATACTGATCTACCACCCATTGTTAGCCATTGTTAGCCACTAACCACGACACCGCCTAGAACACTCCCTTGCCTCCTTGCAAGAATGGCTTATACTTATCCTATCAGACAGAAATCGAGGCTCTTCTGAAAAAGAGGCTGATACAGCACACCAGTGGGGGGCCGGCACCCCCTCCTCTGGCTACTCAGGCCCAGGCATGCGGGGAGCCGTGCAGCTCAGTGGTTAAGGCAGTGGGAGACCTCAGTTTTAATCCCAGTATCACCTCTCACGTGCTAGGTGCCACCTCAGGAAAGGGACACAACCTCTCTCAAGCGTTTTTCCTCTTAGTGTAGACTTTAAAAAAATAAATAAATAATATCTATCACTCAGAGTTCTTGTAAGGATTAAACAAAGATCTTTATCATTCAGCTGAAGTTCAAGTTTGCCTGCAGGAATGAGGCTGCAGACTGCTACCCTGCTGCTCATAACTGTCAGTTTTCCCATCACCGGAGTGTTCCTGGACTGAGAACCCCCGTGGCCACCCACTGAAATCTTCTCATTGCAGCCTGTGCCCTCTGGTGGCACCTAAATCCATCTGCACCCTCGACTCCAAAGGGACGGCTGCGATGAAGCCTGCTGTCGCAGAGTGAGCATCAGTTGACGTTATTATCACCACGAAATCCAAACTGATTTCTCTATTAAGAGTTTGAATAAACAAACGGTTAATGGAAGCGTATTGATACAACTAACTTTCTCCTTACTAAAACCTCCTCACGCCGACGGGCTCCTGTGGTCAAGTCACTTCTGACCACCCTAATTCTCCAGCGGATACGGTGATTAGTAGGAACCCGGCCTACGGCAGTAACAGCCAACATTTTAGCACCTAACTGAAGCCAAGCAAAGAGCTAAGCACACGAGCGCATGGAGCCCCCAGCACACCGTCACGAAATGGAAACTGTGATCATTCCCACGCTACATGTGAAGACACTGAGGCTCAGAAAGGGACATTCACTTGCCCCCAAGTCACACTTCCTGAAGGTGACAGAACCAGACTTCAAGCTGAAACCTCTGGCTGCCAAGCCCGAGATCACGGCCACTCTGCTGGCCTTCAGAGTGCACCTGCAGGAGTGACGGTCCATGACAGTGTGTCCTTGGCTACTGCCCTCAAGTATCCCTCAGGAAAAGTGACGCTCAAAGCCCCCTAGGTTTCTAACGCCTGTTCAAGAGGTGTGGTGCACGCATGTCTCCACCTGTGGCGATGAGCACAGCCTGCCTTTGGTTGTCACCCCAAGTCAACACGGCATTACATAATGGCCCTATTAGACAATCTCTGAGTTGGAACAGGTAGAACCAGCCCAATCTGGGTTAAGAGGAAAAAAATTGCCATAAATAGTCGACACATACAACTGGAAAGTTCAGGGGTAGAAGCTAATTCAGAGAAGGATCCAAGCCCTCAAATGGTTCCTGTGGTGTCGACCCCACGGCCCTACCTTCCTAGGTGCTGGCTCCATTCTCAGGTGCGTTTTCCCTCCCCGCAGCTACGTGGCTACCGCTGGGTCTAGGCGGATGTGCTGGCAGCTCAGTTTCTCCGCTCGTGGTTGCAGCAGAGACCCCCACAGCACCGCCTTGGTCCGTCTGGGGACTCACTTGCTAACGGCTGGACCAATCGCTTCCTGCAACAAGGAAGTAGAGTCATTTGATGGACAGACCGGGTCATGTGAGCAGCCCTGGAGCCTGAGGATGAGAAAAACCCACCCAAAAGGGCCTAGGCAAAGACAACCAAAGGTGTGCCCCCCCCAAGTGGAAATGGAGGGGGATTTCCTCAACTCTTCCCAAATGGAAATCTCCTGCCAGCGCCAGAAGAGGCAGCGTTAGATGCCAGACAGACAAGAGCCACACTGTTTCTCTCCGTGCTTCACTTTCCCAATCAAAAGGGACGTCAGACCCTCTTTCGTCCGACCCATTTCTCCTGACCTTGCTCTGTGGCTTGAGAAGTAGCACAACACAGTGGAAGTTGTATGTATAACTCTAAGGATGGTGTAAGAGAGAGAGAAATGATTGAATTCTTTTCCCAAAGTTTTGCGGCAGCCTCAGAGGTGTCTGGTTTATGGATACACATTAAAGAAGCTTTTCATGAGGGCTGTTTTATGTGAGAGAGCTGCTTAAGCAAGGAGGCACTTGACTGCTCCTTCTAAATGAAAATTTTCAATTAGTCTGAAGAAGTTAATTACACCGTCCTTTAATAAGTGCACTTGTGATTCTGCAAATCCTCTATTAATTGATTCAACCGTATGCCCCCAAACCAAGAATCAGCAAACAGGTAGAAAAAGACCAAGAAAGAAGAAGGGGGGTGGAGGAGACAAAGGTAAAGAAGTGCTGTACTGTCTGCTGGGAAGGCGAGGCACAGAAGGCAAGTGTGGGAGAAGTATTGAAAACTGCGGTTGGTGAGAGATTGGCGAAATTCATCCTACAGAGCAAAGAAGCTGCTTGCAACATACACAATACTAGCAGGATGCATCTCGCCACCACAGCATCTTAGAATGAAAACAATTCTATGGAGCTTGGTCCAGACAATTAAAAAGGAGCTACTAGGTCCACATTCTCCTACTCCAAGGTAGTTTGGGAAGATGCTGCAAACAGTAGCTCTCTGTGTTGTAGAAAAGATCGTTAAAGGAGAAGCCAGAAACCAGGAAATTCCAGTCCCGGCTTTGAAAGCAATGACTGCTGTGTCCTCCTGGAGCTCACAGTACAGGGGCATTTAATACAAGCATCAGACTGGCTTGGGTTCAGGTCCCGGCTCAGGTCCTGGCTGTGCTCCTGCCTGGCTGCACGGCCCTGGCCCTGGTACTTCATCTCTTTGCGTCTCAATTTCCTCATCTATTAAATGAAGGAAATAAACTCATCTACATCATAGGGGGTCTTGTAACAACTAAATGAGATAATGCGTATAAACTTAAACTGTTTAGCATTGGTTCTGGAACATGGTAAGAATTCAATAAATACTTAGGATCATGTTGGTCAGCTGTTATCCTAACAATGCTGCATAACAAACCACTCCAGAACTCATGGACATTCAACAATAAGCATTTGTACCTTACACACACATCTGCAGGTTCGCTGGAATTCAGCTGGGCTTGGTTTCAGGATGTGGCTTGGGCCCAGGACCACTTCACATGTCTCTGATCCTCCTTGGACTAAAGCTACTGAGGCATGTTCTGCTCATGGAGAAAGGCAATAGCTGACAATGGGGACTCTAACCACAGAAGCAAGCACATTTTAAGACTCTGCTCACATCTGCTGACTTCCCATTGGCCAAAGCAGGTCACACAGCCAAAACCAAAGTCAAGAGGCAGGGAAATACACTATGCCCACGAAGGTGGGAGGGAGGGAGGGAGTTATAGCTGCAAAATAATTAACTAATCTAGCACAACCATTTTAGTTATATTTGATGATGAACACACAATTATTCCAAAGCAAGCTAGGATGTGATGCGTATCACATGAGTGGTTGCTATGGACTGTGTACCCCCACAGATGTATATGGTGAAGTTCGAAACCCCAATATGACTGTAGTTGGAGATGGGGTCTTTAAAGAGGTAATTAAAGATAAATGAGGTCATGGGGAAGGGGTCTCTAGTCCAATAGGACTGGTGTCTTTTCAAGAAGAGGAAGAGACACCAGAGATGTCTGGTGTGCACAAAGAGAAGGCCATGTGAGGACACAGCACAAAAGGAAGCCACCTGCAAGCCAAGGAGAGAGACCTCAGTGGAAACCAAACCTGCCGGGACCTTGACCTTAGACTTTCCAGCCACCAGAATTATGAGAAATAAATTTTTGTTGTTTAAGCTATGCAGTCTGTGGAATTTCCTTATGGAATCCAAGAAAACTAATATAGTGGTAGAGAAAAATACTAGAGGAAGAAGAAATTGCTTAGAGCGAGAAGGAAGCAACTTCACACAGTGGACACTATCTAGTTAAAGGATAGGCAGTAATTCAATAAAGAAGATGGAAGTGACAGGAAGATGATCTCCTAGGTGCAAGAGATGGCCTTAGCCATTCTGACGAGGGACAAAAAGACAACAGCTAACGATCTGCCATTTGCACTTGGCTGCAGACACTTCACTAGGCTCTTTACACATGTGCTCTTATTTAACCCCCAAAACAACCCTAAGACATGGGTATCATCAGTATCCTACATTTTAAGGAAGAAAAAACAGGTTTGGCAAGATAAGAGTTAACATCCAAGGATGTCATGCAACAGAACTGAAATATGTCGGCAACTTCTACTCACTGTTTGCTCTTGGCTGAGGCCTAGAAAATAAAGGTCATGGCCTGAGAATGTGGACAACAAAGCACTCCTAAGAAATATCAGACAAAGAATGAAAGAAAAAAATCAAATCTTTCTCCAAGGCATGGAGAACTGAAGAGAAGGGGCGGGGAGAGAGAGAGAGAAGCTCTCTCTTCTCTTTGTCCATTTGATATAATAAAAATGGCATCTAATAGTTACCCAGAAAGTAGCATGTGTCAGGTGCTGTTCAAAGGACTGTACAATGTTTTCCATTTTCTAATCTATTGGCTTAATCAGAACAGTAACCCTGAGGTGGGTACTGAAAGTGTCCCCATTCTGCAGATGAGAAAACTGAGCTGCCCCATGCCGCACAGTGAGCAGGACTATAAACAGTCTGAATGCAGAGGCCACGCTCCCACCTCCTGCACGTTCTCCTGCCTCTTGTACCTCTTATATTTCAGGAAGAAATTTCCCTTGCTAAAAATTTGCTTTGATCCTGCCTCTTCTCTATTTGTAAAACAGCAGTGATCCCACTGCCCTCAGGACAAAGTCCACAGTCACTACCTTGGCATTCAAGGTCATGTGCCACCTGTCCCCATCTGACCTTTCCAGCTTTCAGGTCAGTCGAACTGCTCTGCTCACCTCATGCTGATGCACAGCCCCCAACGCCATCCTCTATCCCCAGAGGACGGCCCCTCCTCCTGTCTCTCCTGAGTCACTCACAGTGACAGGCCCCATGCAACAGCCACATCCTGTGTGGGTCCTTCTCTGATGGCCCCAGTAGAAGGGAGTATCGGGAGCCCACAGCTTTTGACTCATTTTGGGGTCTCCACTCCCCTTTCTCCTCGTCCTATTCAATTAGTCACCAGCTGTTTGAGAGTGGTTTAAAGAGAGCGCTGCGCTAACAAGAAAACAAGAAAAGGCTGTGCCTGTTCTTAGCAACTTCACCCCCCAATGGGAGTATCAGGGGGGCTAGTGCAACTGTTAACAGCAACACCAAAGTGAGGCAGGTGGGGACCCCTGACCCTCCAGGCCACTCTACCTAGAGTGCATGGGTGGGCCGCTTAGGGTCAGTGGACCCCAGAATCGCACACCCCTTCCTCTAGGCATGCATTGTGGTGAGTTGACCATAGGTAGCTCTCATCAGATCATATTCTCATGAGACGCTTATCCAGAAGAACTTAACCTAGTTCCTGCTCCTTCTCCTTAAGAGACAATGCCTCAGACACGTCAGGGGTCCAAGGGAGCATCGGGGTGGTAGGAGATGGTGAGAATTAGTCACAGAGAACCTCAGAAGGGAATCTGTGAAAGGAGCTCTTTACATAAACCTTATAAACCTTGGGGCACACCTGGTTGGGTCTCAGGACACGTCAAGCTCGGGAAGCGTAGCTCGGCATGGAGATGTGCCTATCACAAATTTCATGTTCTATTTCCATCTCTCCACGGATAGAGAAAGGGGTCCGGATACGACCACTCTGCCAGATCAGGCGAGCTCTGGGGAAACCCATTCCCTCTGCTCAGACTCCGGCAATAAAGCCCACCTCAGAGTTTTGCATAAAGCTGGTTGTGGTTGCAGATGACACTTTCAGATTAATATATTAAAACCCCGCCATGATGTACTAAGTGGGATCCCAAATCTAACCACAGAGAACGCGGGCTGGAGTTATTTATTGCACTCGAGTCCACAGCCCCGAGCAGGTGCCCAGGCCGCGAGTTTCCGCTGCCTACGGGCGCCACCTGGTGGCAGGAGCCTGCTCTGGGCTTTGGAGAGGACTTGCCTGCCAGGAATTAGGAAGCTCCCTGCGACTCCACCCAGGAAAACACAGCAAGGAGAATCAGGCGACACGGGCCCCTTCTCGGCCTCCTTGCTAGGAGAGTCAGTCAACAGTTGGGTCACCATTCACGATGCTTCAGATGCATTTCTCAGAGTTCTGTCGTATTTTATTATTTGTCATTTTTAGTGGGCATGGACTTTTAAAAAGCAATTAGCATTTTGAAAATTAAGAAGGAAGTGAAGTGCACTGAGTTTCTTTTCTATTTTTTCAGTAATGTGGATGGGGAGGGCAGTCTTTAAAAAAATATGTCTTCCAACAGAGTAAAATTTCACTTACATTTTTTCCTAAATAGTAGTGCATGGACTAAGAAATGTGTCAGGCCCTAGTAATTCCTTTTTTCACCTCTGCTTTCTTTTCCAAATGCTGCATCTCTTTGATTTCTCAGGGGTGCAGGGAATGGAAACCTCAACACCCCCATACTAAAAAGCTGACCTTAATAAACAGGCCTCACACTTTACTCCCACCAGAATGATTGGGAAGAAAAAGATAGAAAATGCCAAGTGCTACTGAGAACTTGGAGCATCTGGAACTCTCGTATGCTGATGGTGTGAGGGTCAAGCAGCAGGAGGGCCGGCGGTCGTCTACAGTTTTAACCACAGACTGACTTCCGTTCTACTCAGGACGAGTCTCTATTCTCTAAGCAGGTAAACAGTGACACCCAGTGGAAGCAACGGAGAACAAGCTCTCTTGGTACCTGCTGTTAACAAAAACTTCGTTGGAATTTATTTTAAATGACTTAGTAGGTCCGTCTTTGAAAAACTGATGGAAGCCACCCATTTAAAAATAGATAAAAGATATAAGGACACAAAGAAAAGAAATCAAAGTTTCAATTGGCAAATAAACATACACAAAAATGTGCTCAACATCATTAGTAATTAGAGAAAAAGAAATTGAAAGAGCAATTAAATACCATTTTCACCCACTTGATCGGAAACATTACTAAAGTCTAATAATCTCAAGCACTAACTAAAGTGAAGGGACATCTGGTACTCGTGGTACTCCCATGGTGCAGGTAGGAGGGTAAATTGGTTCTGTATTTTGGAGGTCAACTTGACATTATCTTTTAAAATATTAAGTGCACATAACCCAAAATTCTGACTTTAAGAATTAATGCTAGATAATCCTTCTCATGTTTGCACAAGACGACCAGTTCAATCTAGGTCATACTATTGTTCCAGAAAGCAAAGAAACATTTAGTGAGTAATAGGTTCGTGTCCAGAAGATAGATGAGCCAACTTGAAGGGGGACCCAGTGGCCAAATTTCCAACAAGTGAAGCGTCAAAACTAATTGCTGTAATTGATTGAAACACAGCAAATATTTAAAAATCTATGAGTCCCTATTGATGCATAAGAAGGGGGCCAGGAAAACAAAACTTAAACTCATCTGCCATCTTTGGAACCAACTATACTTTCACTCCTTATCTAAAGATTGGTAATTAATGGGAAAGAATTAAGCATTTATCCTACATTTCTAGCATGAGCCATATTTTAGGGTAACTTACAAGCTCAGGAGTTGAAAGAAGGCTCTACTTTACAGAAGAATGTCAGCTAATCAATGCAGAGTATATGGTAGAATTTTCAAATCAACATTTTGAAAACCCCAAATAAAATAGTTGATTGAGACAAAGATCAGCAATTGGAGAAGTGATGGGGAACTTGGCACTTGCCTGGTGTCAACAGATCCTTCCATAGATCACTTCCTGTTTGCAAGAGAAAATAGGCAGCTTTACAGTGCAGAAATATGACTGCTCCTATCTTAACCCAGTAATCAGTGTTAGCATCTCTAACAGTGGGACAAACAGACATCATGTGTTTTCTGTTGTACTGAAATGTGAAGTACACCTACCAAATATTCTTGCCAGAATGTTATCCTGAATCTATTCAAGCCTTTAGACATAACATCCAGTTTCCAGGAAATTTAGGCAATAGAGGAGCAAATAAAGCACCATCATAAGGAATCCAAAAGATAGGACATCCTATAGGACACTGGTTTGATATCTTCAAGACACCACCACTGGAAAAAATAAAGTGGGTGGATGATATTAATATCCTACATTAAAAGAGATTTTAGAGAACAAGACATAACAACCAAATGTAACATGCAATGTGGAGTCCTTTATTGGATTCTGATTTGAAAAATATTTGGAGGACTATTAAGAAAAACTGAATGTGAGCAGGATATTAGATGATATTAGATGATATTCAGGAGCTATTGTTAAGGTCATTAGGTGTGATATGGAATTGTGCTCATGTAGGAAAACATCTTCATTTTCTAGGGATGCAATATGAGATATTTAGGGGACAAAATGCTATGATGTCTAATTCACCTTGAATTTAGCAAAAAATAGGAGAAACAAGTAGAGCAAAATAGTAGCAATTATTAAACATAGGAGAAGTGTGAATATAAGTGTTCCTTATACTATTCACTGTACATTTCTGGATTAGAAATTTATTAAAATAAAAAGAATAATAGAAAAAACAAGATGATTATACAAGGATGTTCAATGTAACATTTCTTATGGTAGCAAAAAAATTGGAATCAACCTAAATGTCTTATAACACGAAAGTGGATAAATAACTGACTTTAATAAATAGACTTCACACAATACTCCCACCAAAACAGCTAAGATGAAAAAGAGAGAATATTTGGTCCTATGAAGTATTAATAGTAAACTGGTAGATATTTTTCTACTCTTATGTCTATTTATTTCTAAAGTTTGTTTCTGTTTTACTTTACTCCATGTTACATTCTTAGATTTTGACATCTTGTAGATGTATATGTTTACTTTACCTTTAGCAGATAAGGCTATACAGGATAGTGGTTTAAAATTTGTATTTTATGAACTGGTAACATTTCAAAATTTCACCCCCTAAAAAATAACACAAGGATAGTTGTGAATGGCATATATTTCTTATATTACTAATTAAAAAATAAAACTTATCATTTGTTAGTGTCATCTTTTCACACAAGATAGGGCATTTTATTACCAAAAGGTGCAGATGGATGGAATAATCCCAAGATAAAGAACAGTCCTTTACACAGAATAAGATTTATGAAGAGACACTATATCATCTGTTTGCCCAATAAAAAACTTGGCATATAAGGAAACAACCCTGGCAGCTGGGACTTTTTGTTAACTCACCTTGCTCAGGACATGAACTATAACAGCATGAGGCACCGTAGGGCTGAATCCAGACTGCTCATAATTCAGGTAGGAAAAGAACATCATTGCCAAGTATGTTAACAGAAATAATTATATTTGACAACCAGAATTCCAAGCCCCCGGTGAACTAGAATGTACTAGACAAGCTGCACCCCAAAATACTATAATCCGGAGTCTAAGAAATGGCTGGCATTTATTCACAGAGCTCTAAGGCTTCTCTATGCAGCAAGGACAGAGTGCCTGACGGTGGGCGAAACCATAGGTCTTGGACCAGTCAGATTCGGATTTGAATTCAGCTCTCTCAGTTACTGACACTTGGTTATTTAGTCTCTAAATGTCAGTGTCATCACCTGCACCACAGGTAAAGTGAGAATGTCTGTGTTAGATGGGGGATCAAATAGAATAATGCCAGGAAACTACTCACCCATTATGCAACTCTTGGGTAAGCAATAAATAATAGCTATTGTTACTCTACTTTTACTCCTGATGCCAAATTTCCAAAGCCTATGAAAGTTAGATCTCCAACTGGGAAGATGGAGACAGCCGAGATGGAGAAGGCAGGACAGAGCAGAGGTTGGCATCGCCAAGCACTTAGAAGTTTCTTCTCATCCGCAATGCCAGACATGTATGAGCAGCTCGGGAGGCACCTTCTTGGGGTAACTGTGGGCTGAAGGTGCAGAGGGGAGAAGTCTGGCGTCTGCTAAAGCCAGGAAAGAGAGGCTGTGGCAGGTGCTTGACACACAGCACTGCATACAGACCCATCATTTATTGAGGGTGTGGTTCCCCAGCCTGTAGACCCCCTTCCTTTGTGAGACCCACCCTGCTACCAATGCATGCGGTCTGGCTGAAACTATCAATCAAGTTTCCCCACCCTCCTCTAGCCACGAGGTGGGTGAGTGACATCAACGAAAGCCAATCAGACGCTGTTTCTCTCAGCTCTTGAATCAAGTGACCCAAAGACAGAAAACAAGTAGAGCCCAGGGATCTTGACAAGGTGGAGTCCTAAATAATTGGTACCTGCTAGCTGGATGCCTAGAGCTGCCTGGGGCCCATCCTGTGCAGAGAAGAGGTCCTACAGAGTTTTCTTTTATTCTAGGAATATCCCCCATGAGCCTGCTATGCATTCCTTTCATGCGCAAATCACCCAAGATGGGTTCCCCTGGCTTGCAACCTAAGAATTCCAAATAACACCATTCTCTTCTCCAAGTTGACTCTGTGCTTCGAGTCCAGGCACCATCGAGAGTCCCTTTCCTGCTTCTATTCAGGATGCAGGTTATCAGCAGGATGTCACAGTCAATGGCTTTGAATAAATGCCTACTAGGTGCCAAGCAGGGAAACTTACTTCTGCCCTCAAGGTCACCAGTGCAGGAGACAGCCAAACAAAGGGACACATGCTTTTACCATAGGGGGCCAGGGGCACACACCACAGAATCCTGGCACCTGGGAGTGGAGGATCCTGTTCTCCAGACTTCCCCCAGTGGCTGGATTATAAATTAGGATGCAGCATGTGACTTCGGAAGCGCTATTGAAACTCTTTTCCTACAGAGGTGTTCTGTTCCTTTTTCGCAGGTTTTTCTATCAAGATCCCCGTAAACAACATTTCACAGGTCTTTTTACTGCAGAGGTTACAAACTTACATGCCTCCTAGGGCCAGGTATTTTATTCATTTAACACAGACACATTTTGTATATTAGACACATGGGAGCCTTTTCCTCTTAAGTAAAAAAAAAGTGCTCTCTAACATTTGTTTTTATTGAAAACCTATGCCCTCTTCTTGCATGTGTGTGCAAATTAGATAAAGGTGTCTCTTCCCTGAAGATATTTAATAGCTATTTGTCAGAAAAACTTTCCTAACAAATATACACATCTGGAATTCTCGTTCTGTGCACGATGCTCCCTGGAGTTGGACAGTACACAACCTGCACACCTGTACACAGCAGCCCTGCTTTCAGCCTCTCTGAACTTTTTAAGATAAGCCCCTAAAATCCCACTGACCATTTAAAATTTTTTTCTTATTCTCTAATTATGTTTCTACTTATATTTGACATTATATTTATACCTGAAGGATTAATTGAAGAATTGATTAAATTATCCAGTTAGGGCAAGTCCAGACACTGAGATTAAAAGAGATTCAAGAGGGTTTTCTTGGCTCAAATCTCAGCCCCTGTCTTTGCTTGGCAGTACTATGACTCCTTGAGGCACATCTGCCTGAGACAGGATAATCTATGCCAATTCTTCTGAGTCCTTTCACAGTCTGGAAATAGATAGATGTTATTGTTTGCAGCTGGAATTTCCATTGTACGAACTCACCTTCTCCCAGCTATCAATTATTGTCATTATTTGTAGCTAGGCAGGCTCCTGACAATGTTTTCTGAAACTATCTCCGATCAGTAATTAACTCCCCAGCCACTAGCTCTTGGCTTTCACATTTTAATGAGGAGCATGACCGTGAAGCTATTAGGATGTGAAAAGTGAAAGTTATCGCCAGTCATCCTTCTTTGATACAACAAACTCATTTCCTCTCTTCTTTAGATAGAGGATCAACAAATACTTTTTCCATTTTTTTTTTTTTTTTTTTTTTTTTTTTTTGGAAGCCTGTAGGGGCCAACCTACTTAATCTAAAAAGACTACCAGCCATCCCTAGAGGCAGAAAGCCCACTGTAGGAACTCACTTGGTTTTTTCCCCCTCTGGCAAAATCCCTTCTTAATTAAGAAGCACACCTGCATAATTTAAACACACTGAAGCCAGAGCCTGGCCAAGTGTGCAGACCAGCTCCACTAATTGCCTAAATGCACCAGCACCCCGGCCTCATTAACAAGGAAAAGGCTGTCCTCTCTAGGATTCCTCCCAAACAATTCCCAGAGATGCAAAGAAGTGACTGGGCCAGAAGGTGGCACCAAATTCTACCTCATTTTGACGTCCACCAAGTGAGAAAGCACAGCTGCCGGAGGAAAGGAGATTTCATAGACAGGAAGAAAGCCTAACAGTGGAGGGTTTGTGTTTTGGTCCGACATTAAATTGCTTTCCAAACAAATCTGTTTTTCCTTCATACAGAGTAAGCTCCGTTCTGAATAATTTCTACATTTAAGAGGAATCCCAAGGCTCAAAAGAAAACTTGGTCAAATATTTGGAGTTGCTTTCAGTAAAGCAAATTGATGCCTCCCAAAGGAACATTCCATAAGCTAGAGTTCAGCCTTGCAATCCTGCATAGCTCAAAAGCAATAGGAAATGGCAATTAGCAGAAGGCAGACAGCTGCCTGATGAATCAGGCCACCGAATGGCCCTTTGGACACCATATCCCAATGCTGGCGATGGAGGGAGCACTGGACAAGGAGTCAGAGGCTTTGGGCTTCAGGACTGGCTCTCCCATAGGGAGTCCCAGAACCTCAGATCATTTGCTGCACATAAATTTACAGTGGAGCAGCACTGATACCTGGCAAGTGAGGGGTGGGAGCCTTAGGGAATAGGGCTAAGGAGGTCAGCGTCTGGGGTCTCCACTGCCTGGGTTCGAGTCCTGCCTCTGATGCACTTGAGGCTTGTGACTTTGGACAAGTTACTTCATCTTTCTCTAGCTCAGTTACCTCTTCAGCAGCCCCATGGGGTTTTTGTGAATATTAAATGAGATCATGCACATAGCAATCTGCCAATGAATGTTATTGATTCTCTTTATGAATGAGCTAAAGGGAGATTCGTTGGAAATGGACGTGTTGGGGACCGACCTTTACAATTTGCTGGAGGCCCTGTATCAGGACAAGGGCAAAGTTGGAATTGTTATAATGACCCCCCATTAGACTCACCTGTTGGAAAAGCCTAGGAAAAATCAGGTCAGTTTACCTAATGCCGAAAGTTTACAGATTTACATTACAATGACATTGTTTACATACATCATCGCATTTAATTTAAACAGAACATTTACTGGCCTAGTAATTTCTATATTTTCCAAATAAGGAAACTAAGGCTCAGAGAGGTTACGAAACTTCCCCAACGTCACATAGTCCCTTTGTAACTTGAATCCACATCTTTTGTAGGCAACAAAAAGTAGAAATGACTAGTTAGCAATGAGTGCCCACAAACCACATGTCTTAGGATGTTACTTGGGATGTGCTGGAATCTGAGGCATGGCATATTATTTCTTACAAGCAGATTATTAAAAGCATAATAAGAACAGTTTTTAAATGTGGTGATTGGGATATTTTAAATATATTAAACCAACGTAATTTCTTTTCTTTCTTAAGTAAGGTATCTTGTGTCTCCCCACCCAGAGAACAAAGAAGGCATTCTTTGGCTTTATATTTAAGTCCCTTGTAAATCTTGAAAGCCAGGCTTTGTTAAGAGGTGACCGAGGTACAGAAAATAAAGAAATTCAAAGGTGTTTCTAAAGACTCCACTTTATGTAGCAAAGCCTAGCCCAGCAATCTGGGATCAGGGGGAATTTTTTGCTATGTATCTGTCCTAATAATCTGGAAGTTCCCCAAGAATGGGGACATTTTCTTATTTTAGCATCTAGTATAGGGTCTGGCACATAGGAAAAAAATAATGAAAACAATAACCAAATATCTGGGCACCTCATGATCCAGTCAAGTTGACAAATAAAATCAGCCATGACACTCTTCAATTAACATAGTAACCACAACAGTTGCATGTGGTTGGGGTTGAGGAATATTTGGCAACATGGGCCACCTCACAGGCCTCTTAAATTAGTGTGTGTGTGTGTGTGTGTGTGTGTGTCTAGACGAAATACAGATGAAAAGTTACTCCTCTCCTTAATACTAGCAACTAGATGGACACTGAACCCAAGAACTGTCAATAAATGTATAAAAATGTTTATTTAAAATTTACTTATGTAAAAATACTTAATTAAAATTTTATGACAGTCTCAAACTTAAAATGTCAACTTTAAATAATTGTATTTAAAATTATCATGCTCCTTAATTCTAATTTTGATTTTACTTTGAATAGACATTTTTAATATTTTAGAAGAAAAACAACTTTTAAAATATATATGAAATCCTTAAGTTTTGCTTCTTTTAATCTTTTTATCTTAAGAAAATGTACTGAACTTTTGTGTACTTTGTTACCAGAGGGAAGAGGGAGACACACACAGAAACTGAGAGTGAGCAGTTATCTCGTTTCTCTCATATCATCATCCACTAGAAACCATTAAGAGAAAAGTCTCTCTCAAGGGGGCCTGGGATCACACTTTGAATAGCACTGTGTATCGTTACTGTCAATAAAACATATGTTATGTGAAAATCTTGATTCCAACAACATAATTAACAGTTTGGGTGAAAAGAAGGCAAAAAAAAGTCCTATGGAATAAATATAATGTATTACTTTCATCTATTTTTACTTTATTACTTAATCCCCACATATTGCCAGCCCATCAAGAGAACATCCAGACCTGTACAATGACAATAAAATTTTATCATCTTTGATAATTTTCCAATGCGGTCATATAAAAACTGAATTTTTATTTTTATTATTGAATATTAGTTTTATATTTGTTTATGTTTGTTGCGACAAAGGTACAGAACAGAGCCTATTTTAGCTAGCAGTGATTAGCTTGATTAATGCATTTTAAATATTTAGAAATTTGGCAGGTGGGCCTCCATTGGCACTCTCGGCCTGGATCCCACAAATGTTCGACGTGCATCTGCACATAAACAGGAATGTCGGGCAAAGCTTGCCATTTGAGGAACTCTATTTTATTTGTAACCTAGGTAATCCCCAAACCAGCTCACATCCCTTCTCTAGCCAGTAACTAAACAAGGACACTGGGTCTTTCAATGTCTGCATAGGAAGCACCATGAACTTAGAGCAGCCAGGCAGTGCAGAGCGCAGAGGCTGAGGAAAGCGAATGACCAAGGGCAACCAGGGGCCCTCAGCATCGGTGCACCCCCCTGGGCTCGGCACCTTGAGTTCCTGGTTCCCTCCCTGAGCCTTTGCTGCACCCAGTCCAAGGAGAGACGCTGCTCCACCCACACTCGCCTGTCCTTGCTTCAGAGCCTCCTTAGGGCTCTCCATGGCAGAAGAGCATCCAGTCGCAAAAGGACGTTGTCCCTGTATCCCAGGTTCAGACAAATGGCACAATCTCTGTTTCTGAAAAAGCCAGAACAATCCTGTATTAGAGACCCTGTGCTCTGAATCGCAGGCCAAAACCTGGGTAGAAAAATAAAAAACAGAGTGGTTGCCAGGAATTTGGAGCTATATGGATGACCCGACCCTACTGAAGCCCACATCCTCCTTGTTGCCCTTGGGCTCACACACAGGCCATCTGTGGTCTGCGGCTGCTACACGTCAGAGCAGAAAGAGGCTGGATCCTGCCCTGCTCCCAGCAAGAGAGCTGTGCGGAGCACATGGCACCCCTCAGAGAGCGAAGCATGAGGAAGTGTGGTGGGACCACACTTCAATAGCACTAGGACCTTGTATGCACTTTTGTTTATTTAATAAGCCTTCCTCTTTTGGAAAAAAAGAATCCAGGATTGTGATTCTCATTCATTAATCTGTAAGGAGTGAAACTGACTTACACACCTCCGGTGGTAGGAGGGATGGCAGACAGAGAGAGCAAGGCCAGAAATCCCAGCTTTTCAGAACAAGCAGAATGCAAGTTCCTTTCTGAGGTTGACTGGCTCAGCAGTAAACCAAGGTCCCCAGCCAGGATTCAGGGTCCCAGGAGTCACCGAGAGGCCGAGGTGTGCTCCCCCAGTGGAGAACCATCCCAACTCACGTCCTTTGGTCACCTTAGCACACGTGCCAGGACAGACCTGTTTCCTTTTCTGGTGTTCAAATGAACTTTATTCTTGTGTCCAGCTAGACCCAGGGCGGCAACATTTTAGGGTTCTTTGTAATAAACAGATCAGAGTCAAACCAGACAGGGATGCTGACAGACCCTCCACACAGCAGGGACTTTACAAGATGCTGCAATATCTGTCTGTAAACAGGTTTATCATAGAGAGGAACAGTCTATTCAAGGCTGTCATTGGTACTGCAAATAGCCAAACTTCAATACCTCATTTCATCACAGTTCACATTCTCCGCTACGTTAATAATCACAAATTTGCAGCCTGGATCATCAACGGAAGAAGCCACCAAACAGCATCTAAGATAATAACAACTGATCACTGTACTCATCAAAATTCAGAATAACAAGGAAGTCTTTGAAAATGTTTCGGGCATTTAAGTTCAGAACACCTAAGTCGACAATGTGGCACAATGACATTGAACAAAAATAATGGTGAAACCAAGGAAAGCCATTCATTCTCACAAATGGAGTCTCATTTTATTCCTTCTCATTCAATGTGCTCAACAAAGACATTTCTATCTGTTCCATTTCAGAAGCCATTCCAAATTCTCCTGCAACGTTTCCGAAAGATGCTAAACCTGCACAAACTGAGCTCGATGTACCTTTTGGAAGATAAAGCTCAATTGTTTAAATGTAATATGACTCATTTTCTACCCTTGTCCTCATTTTCCAGCAATGTACTTGCAAAGGCTTTCTCCTAGTTGAGTGAAGTAAAGCTAATTTAATCTACAACTCTACTACACTACCCTCAATCACACCAACAATCAGGTGGATACTTCTTGGAGAAGTTGATGAAGCGATAGCTCCAGGGTTTTTTAAAAAAAAAAAAATTGGTTAAAAACACAGGCTTTGGAGTCAGAGATGTGGGTTCAATCTCAACATGTATGATGACTTTGGTTATTTAACCTCACTACCCACAGCTTCCTCTACATTTTCTGCTGCAATTAATTGAAATAATGAGAGAGATCTGATGTTTTTATACCATGAGTGTGTGGAACAGGCCTATTAACCTCTGTTGAATGAAGACAATAATAAAACATATCTCAAAATCAAATATGTAGTTTTGGCAAGTGCATATGTAAATAGAGAGAGAAGTTGGCTTTCTTGGCCTCCTGCTGCATCACTCACAGATGAACAATGAGTAGGAAGCCCGTATCCTGGAAACAGGGAGGAACACAATCTTCGGAGGCCACTACTTCCTAAGACACTACAAAAACAAAGCTATTCACTGGGGAGGGAAGAGAATGCTTTACATGATAAATTTGGGACCTCCTAAAAGGGAACAACACTCAACACCTGGTGGCTCAAGATTGGTCTTCTACAAGCACCAAAGGAGGCAAGAAAAGCTTCATCTTTCTCTGCTGCACCCCTTTTAATAAAAGGATTTGTTCTGTAAAATTTGGATTCAGTCAAAAGGCTGCACTTAAGGACCTAGAAGGCCACATGTGGCCTTAAGGCTGCAGGTTCCCCACCCCTGGAGCTAGACCCCAGTGATCCCACCTTGAGCCCAGCGAGGGGAAGACTGAGTTGTTTTCAATGCCTTAAGGAGGAATATAGGCTACCCCAGCTCGGACCTCCCCATCTCAGCCATTGGCAACTCCATACTTGCAGTTGCTTGGGCCACACACCTCGGGGTCATCTCTGACTCCTGTCTTCCTCTCCTGTTCCACACTCGGTCAGGCATCTGGCAGGTGTATCCAGAATCCAATCACTCCTGGTGGTCAGCAGACGAAAAGGCCCCCCAAAATGTCCACACCCAGTCTCTGGAACCTATGAACATGCTACACTGCATGGCAAAAAGGACTTGGCGTATGTAATCAAGGTTATAGCCCTTAAAACAGGGAGAGTATCCTGGATTGCTCAGGTGAGCCCAAAATCTAATCGCATGAGCCCTAAAAAGCAGGTAATTTTGTCCAGCTGGAGGTAGAGAGAGATGGCAGAAGGAGAACGCAAAGGGATTTGAACATGAGAAGGATTTGACTCACTGTTGCTGGCTTGAGGACGGAGGGGAAGCATGATGGGAAGGCAGGCACCCTCAAGGAACAGAGAGGGCTCCCACCAACAGCCGGCCAGGAAGCAGGGATCTCAGCCCTGCAGCCACAAGGAAGCGAATTCTGCCAATGACTTGATCTGTTTGGATTTACCAAACTCCTAAACTAAAATTTACCAACTCCAGAACTAGATCAGGGAAGACTGTGTAAACCAGATTAAGGGATTATTACATTTTATCACAAGAACAATGATGAGCTGCAGAATGGATTTAAACAGAGAACTGAACCAGATCCCCATGTTAGAACAATTGCTCTGACTGCGATGTAAAGGACGGAATTGGGGAGTGAGAAAATGAAGGCAGGGAGTCCAGCTGGGAGGCTGGGTCAATAATCAGGTGAAAACTGATGGCAGCCTGGGCTCGTGGTGGCAAAATTAAATGGGCTTCATTTTCATCCCAAACGCTGAGGTGTTGGTTACTGCACTGTCTTCCAGATCCACTAGATGGCGACACCACAAAGGGAAAAATCACTCATCCCTGCGCCCGCCCCGTATCTGTTATTCCAGCGTCCTAGCATCACAGGAACTTCAGAGCTGTCATTCAAGTAAGTACTCAGTGACAACTCCTTAGTAGGTTTCAAGAACCTACTTCATCCTAAGTTAAGTTTATGTCCATGTTCTGTATTTTTCAGCAGAGCAATGGGGCATCGTGGGAAACTGAGAGGTGAACCAACTCCACCTCTCCAATTAAAATATGCTGGTGTAGCCAACAGAAAAACGAGTGAAAGCCCTAAACAGCCCCATTTACTAAGAAGAAATACCAAGAACAATGGGCATGAAAATAACTGCTCACCTTCACTAATAAAGAAATATTCATGGAAACAAAAATAAGATATAATTTAGGCCTAGCAAGATTGTTTTGCAAAATGATGATCCCAGCATTGGCAAGAGCACCAAAAATGGGCACTCTCACGCAGTGCTGCTGAAAGTATGAATTGACATATTAATATTTCTAACAGGCAATTTTTTAGTAAATATACAGAATATTTTAGTGATGCCTACTTAGTGACTCAATAAATCCACTTCTACAAATACCCTAAGAATAGAATCAAGACTGCAGACAGAGATTTCCGTTACAAGTGTTCACCATAGCATATTTATAAACCTAGAAACAATCTAAATGTGTGTCTGCGTTTGATTCAATCAACAAACAATTCTTGAGCTTCTACCATGTTGCCAGGCACGGCGCTAATCTCTAAACGTTTCTATATTCAGCTTTTCTCCAATGACTATAATTCAATTTATGAACCAAAAAAATTAAGGATTTGTTAACAGAATATACTTATGCTGGCAAGACATATAGAAGCAAAGTTAACCCAGAAATAAGATGAAAAAATAGAACTAAATAAAAACTTTTTAGATAGCAGGCACAGGTCAATGGCACGGGTGGGGAGGCTAGCCAGATGGCTCAGACGGGCTGTCTAGGATCTTCTCGGGGCACTGGAATTTGTTCATTTAACCCTATTTCCTGTTAGAGCTGATGGGACAAGAATTTCTCTTCCCCAAGGTGGGTCATAGAAACCAGAACCCCCTTTTCCCCAAAGCCAGCCAAAGCCTAAAAACATTACTCTAACCTTCCCTCGCCTTTCTGTGTAACAGCTGGCCATAGAGAAATTAAGACCCTCATTCCAGAGGAATACCACCCCATACCCGAGAGGAAAGAGTGCTGTGCAGAGAGAACAATAAGAGTCTAGACAGACCGGCTTGCTGAGCTGCCCCAAGCAGTGTATTAGCATTAGATCCTACCCTTTTGTCCAATCACATTTCCACACGGCTATTGATGCTTCTTCAAACCTAAGCATAAAAACGGATAGTTCACCCTGGGTCTTCAGGTCTTCATTCTGAAAGCTTCCATGCCACATAAAACTATGATCACATAAATGTGCTGCGCTTTTCTCTTGTTAACCTGTCTTTGTTATAGGGGTGTCAGCCGTGCCCCTTCTGATGGGGAAGAAAGGGATCACCCCTGTTCCACCCCTACAGGGTGTTTAGGCTTTTAAAGAAAAAGAAGGGGGTTACATGGTAATTGAAAAGGGAAGGAATCTGCCAACCCATGAGTGTTTCTCCTTTTAAAAATAATGCACAAATTACAGGCCATTCCAATAAAATTGAGGTTGTCATTTCAATAGGCTCTTCACATGAATTACCGAGATAACTAGCTACTTAGAACAAAAATCCCCACTACCAATTACAAGCCCACACGTTGAGTTCTTGGGCTTTAACAAAACACTCTAATGGCTGGCAACTCATTGGGGTCACTCTAAAGCACAATCGAGATGTCAGATGGATTTTTCCTACTTCCTGCTGCTTGTTCCAGCAGCCAATTGTCTGAGAGGCTCTGCCTCAATTTGCTGAGACCCCAGGGATGAGGACATCCCTCTGTTAAAACTCTCCCCTGGGAAGAGTTGAAGAGAGGAGATCTAGTTAAGAGAATAAACCAATGTACACAAATGTTATTTCAAGAAAAAGTTGGTGAGGACAAGAACAAGTCAAGGAGGTGCCTTTTGGCCAATCCACCCTTCCTTATGCAAGTCATTGGCATGTAAATCAAGTGCAGGTAGCTGAAAGGCCCCCACTAAGCCCCCTTCTTCTCCAGAACAATGGCATCGCCCCAAGTTGTGATTCTTTGTTTGCAAGCTCTCCTCTCCCAGTTAACTGTGTGTTCTCAAAGCCATTGACCCAGAATTTCTATTCCTGTTCACGGCCACCCCGGCCTGAGCCTAGCAGAGTTCCTGGCTCATGACAGGTGCTCAATAAATGTTTATTTTCCTCATCCTACATCATTCACTGAACACATTTTTGAGTGTCTACTCTGCATAAAGCTAAAAGTCTCCTCATCTCTGTCACTTCAAAAGCACTTTCCCTGGGCAACATTCTCAAGCCTCTCTGAAGTCTGCTTCATAAAGCTAGAAGAGTTTTCATGGAAGAAAACATGCTCTCAAGCACAGACATCACGATGAGAGCTGTGGCTGCATTCTCTTGGTCTAGACATCAGTTAGGATGACATTTTGCTAAGGACAATGATGGCTTTTCTAAAAAAATATTAATAGAATAATCCTCACCCTAAGGTAAAAGTCCAAAGGCAGCCAGGAGGGGGTTGGTAAGGTGGTTCCGTGCTAGTAAGTCATCAGGGACCTCAGTTCTTTCCAAGTTGTTACCCCTTGACTGTAGCCCTAGACCTCATGGTCCAAAATATTGGCTGGAGCTCCAGCCATCACAGTTATCTTCAGGCAGCAGGATGGAAGAAAGAATACAGTGCAAAGGTAAAGGCATTCACCAGCTCTCCTTTAGGGACTGTTGCTGGAAACTTTGTCACACAAAACTTCCTCTTCCATACTTTTGGCCAAAATTTAGCCACATAGACACATCTAGCTGCAAGGGAGGCTGAGAAACAGAGTACTTGCTCTGGTTGGCCTGTGTAATTTTGCTATTACTATGAAATAAGCAAGATTAGTTATTGGTGAAGGCAGACTAGGAGTCTCTGCCATAATGAGTCGGTTTGATCTTAGATAAATGTTGAGAAAACACTTAATGAATTAAAACATGCTCATTATGTTATTCTCTTCATTCTGAGCAGCATTTAAAATTTAAAGGCAACTTCTCATATTCTGCTCCTCTCCAGTCCCTGCATGTAAGGAGTCGTCAGTGACAGTGTCACTCAGCAGCTACTTCAACCGGCACGACCTCTTGGTGTTCCCCACAGCCAGAAGGATCTTCCAGGCTTCACTGCTCCTGCTGCTCCTCACCAATTTAGCAATCAGTGGAGCCGGGAAATAAAGGGGCGAGGGAAGCAACGCATAAGATGGAATAGCAAAGCTAGCAAACGCAAAGAGAAAAACCACAGGGGGGTTGATGGTTCATCGGAAAGTGTGAATCATTCATCTCATGAGCTTCTTCTCAAAGGAAAAAGTTCCAATCTCCTTGGGTTTTAATTATAGCAAGTCCCATGCCAAAGGAGTATTTGATCCGAGACGAAGTTAAGCCAGTAAATTACCACCAGGGCATCTGGAAAATTAGCAAGTCTAAGGAAGAAGCACAGCATCTTTGGGGACCTACAGGCACCAGCTACCTGTTTTTATAGTTTAAGAAAATGCTAGTTATCACCAAGAATTTCTGAGTCAAATTACCTCACCCTACACCAGATGATATGACCATTTAATAAACCCTGAGAGATCAAAAATAACTTCGTGTCTAATATAGGGCTTTTCAACCTCAGCACTGGGGACATTTGGGGCTGGATAACTTTGTTGGGGCGGGGGGTAGCAACAGGGTGGCAAGGGACTGTCCAATATGTTGCAGGAAGTACAAGCCACAATATATTGTAGGATGTAGAAGCCACATCCCTGGCTTCTACCCAATGGATGCTAGTAGCACCCCACAGTTATCACAACCATATTGTCTCCAGATATTCCCACGTGTCTTCTGGGACACAATAGACTCCAGTTAACCACTGGACTTGGCCAGGCGCAGTGCCTAGCACTCTGGGAGACCGAGGCAGGAGGATCGCTTGAGCTCAAGAATTTGAGACCAGCTTGAACAAGAGTGAGACCCCCATCTCTACTAAAAATAGAAAAATTAGCTGGGTGTGGCAGCATGCTCCCGTAGTCCCAGCCAGTAAGGAGGCTTGGGCAGGAGGATCACTTGAGCCCAGGAATTTGAGGTTGCGGTGGTGACGCCACTACACTCTACCCAGGGAGTTTCTGTCTCACAAAAAAAGAACCACTGGACTTGATCACGTTAGAATTTTTAAACAGAGACTCAAAGCTGATCACTATGAATTTGGGTTTTATTCGGAGACCATTGTATTATTTCAGTTCAATATTTTCACTTCCTTGTTCGTTCATTCATTCACTCATTCAGTGACCTTGGGCCAGAGTGGCCAAGGCAGGGGAGCTCTTTGCCCTCACTGAGCTTGCACACCTGGCACTTAGCACGCACTGGGCCTCCATAAACCCTATATGAGGACTGTCACATCTCCCTTCCACAGCTGCCCTCAAAAGCCCGTATTACTGTTACCCTTTGTTTCACAGACAAAATAACTTGAGGCTCAGCAAGGCCAAGTTATCTGCCCAAGGACACACAGCTAGGAAATGTCTGGTTGCAGGAATTTGAACCCATTTGACCTGAGCCCAGAGCCTACACTTTCAGTCATTGATTTAGGATCAACGACACACCAAAAAGTGTGTTCGGGGCTTGAATTATTATCTCCTAACAACCTAAAAGGGAAAGGGTATTGGCCCCGGTTTCAGAAGAATCTGAAGCTCTAAGGTGGGGGCTGGCTTCACACCCAGCTCTCAGCTCTCCCTGCCTCCCGGCCTGCGCCCTGAGGGAGGCACGATGCTGCCAGAGTCAGGCCAGTGGTCAGACTGCAGGTTTGGAAAGGAGTCGTCGGAAGCTGGGAATAGCAAAGTAGCTTTGTTCATCCTAGCTTGGAGTCTGTGCTGTAGGTCATTTCAGGATTCTGCTGTTTAACATTTTAGCTGCATTTTCAGAGTCCTTGGACAATCTGAGATGGCACTGACCTCATATAGAAAATAAATGGAAAAATAGCTCATTTACACTGGCAGTGTCATCAACAAAGATGTAATAAGTAGAGACAAATTTAAGAAATACGAAGAAAATTCTTAAAATTTTACTGAGGTATAGAAAGGAAAAAATAGTAAAACATACTTTCTTTTTAGAAAGGAGGTCTCAACATTATGAAGATGTCAATGCTCCTTAACTCGCTTATAGAATTATCTAAGATGAGAAGATTCATCCCACAAGTGATGACATTCACAGAAACCAATGAAGCTTGACAAATAAAAATGACCCACAGTTATGGAGAGATTACTCTGTTCCAGGGACTTCAGCCGGGTCCTAGCATTATCTCCGTTTTCCAGATGATGAAAATGGGGTTTGGGAAAGTTGTCAGAATCAAAATGATGTCACTTGTGTTAAAAAAAAAAAAAAAAAAAGAAAGAAAGAAAACCTGAAAAATAGAGCCAGAGAAGCCATGAAGAGAGGGTTCTTGTGCATAAGTGACTGTTAACAAGAACTATCACAGAAGACTCTGCAAAAACCACAACTTTTCACAAAAGCCATCACAACTTTGCACACACACACACAAAAAAACCACTCCTGTGAAGACACCTGCCCAGCAATGGCCTGTCCAACCTCGGACTGGTGGTGCCAGTCTTGTTATTGATCCTTGTGCCCAAGGACAACTATCTCAAAACGATTATGTAATCCTCCCCATTTTCCCTTTAAAAACCTTTGTCTTACCTCCCCTCCCTGAATGCACACACAGTTTGCTGGGGCACACAGACTCCCGTGGCACTGCCCTACTCCCAAATACGTATCATTTGCTTTCAGGGGGCCTCTCTCTGTTGTTCAGGTTGCCAGGTTTGAGCAACTTGGTCAAGATCCGGCTTGGGGAAGAAAGTGGAGCCAGGACTGGGGCCTCGCAGTTGTCCTGCACAGCCCCGTTCTCCAGCATGGCACAGTATTTACGCCCCTCTTTTGCCCCAGAGTAGAATGTGATCTATCTTTCTTTAAAAAGAGAATCTTAGTCATCTTGACGAAGTGACATTATGGATAAGAATGTCATTCTCCTTGAATAGCACTCTTCACAAGAGGCTAATGGATAAAAAGAACCTCTTGGTTTTATGATGCAGTATGTTCACATACCATTTTGTATACCCTTCTCTTAAAACATTGCCAGTGTCTAAGAGCCTATTTCCTTATCAGACTATAAACTTCTTAGGGCGGGGACTGTACTAACAATTTGGCTACAAATAACAGAATAGCCTGCTAACAGTGGCTTAAACACAAAAGCTATTCTCTCTCTCTTCCCCCCCACCCCTTTTCCCCTCATGGTTGCAACATGGCTTCCCTAGCTCCAGACACTGCATCAAAACGTATTATGAATATTATATTGTACCAAAATGCATCTTAAAGCGAAAGCAAGTTGAGAGGAACAAAAAGTTTTTCTTCTTGTGTGCTTTTCTCTTTTCAAGAAAGGAAATAATTACGATAGCCCCAGACAACCTCCCTTACGATTCATAGACTAGAACGGGATCACATGCCCACACCTAGACCATTAATGAAACAGAAGGATTGGCATTGCCATGACAGGATTAGACCAGTCACGATTTACGTCCTGGGTTTGGGCACATTGTCACCAGCACAAAGTCTATGTTCTGCTGCCCGGAACAGGGGGACAGTTATAGGTAGACAAGCAACAGGGAATGATCCAGTGATCACGACTGTCATTTCATCAGTATCTCACAGGATGCCTGGCACACTTAGTAAACATTAGTTGAACCAGTGAGAGACCAGATTAATCAGCTCAAGCTACCATAACAAAATACCGTAGCCTGGGTGGCTTAAACAACAGATATATTTTTTTCTCAGAGGTGTGGAGGCTGGAAATCTGAGATCAAGGTGCCAGTATTGTTGGGTTCTGGTGAGAGCTGTCTTCCTGGCTTGTACATGGCCACCTTCTTGCCATGTCCTCACGTGTTAGAGAGAGAGGGGAAAAGAGATCGCTCTCTTCCTCTTCTTTCAAGGCCATAGTCCTATGGTATTAGGGCCCCGGCCTCATTTAATCTTACTTTCCTCCTAAAGACCGTATCTCCAGATAGAGTCACATTGGGATTCAGGTGACATAGGATATTTGGGCCCTCCAAATCTCATGTTGAAACCTGATCCCCAATGTTGGAGGTGGGGCCTAGTGGGAGATGTTTAGAGCAGATCCTTCAAAAAAAAAAAAAAAAAGAATGGCTTGGTGCCCTCCTGGAGGTAATGAGTGAATTCTGGCTCTATTAGTTCATACAAAAGCCGGTTGTTTACAAGAGCCTCGCACTTCTCCTCTCTCTCTTGCTCCTTTTCTCACCATGTGACACACCTGCTGCCCCTTCACCTTCTGCCTTGATTGGAAGCTCCCTGAAGCCCTCACCAGAAGCAGATGCTGGTGCCATGCTTGTACAGTCTGCAGAATCATGAGCCAGGTAAACCTATTTTCCTTATAAGTTAACCAAATATTCCTTTATAGCAATGCAAAACAGACTAAGACATCAGGGCTTCAACATACGAATTTGAGGGGGAGGACACAATTGAGTTCATAGCAGAGACCAAATAAATAAATGAGTGACCAAGCGAATGAGGACACACACAGCCAAAGAACGAATGCATCCACAACCGAAATAATGAATGTGCACATGCCCAAATAAATGAATAGAGGTGAAGTTTTAATTAGATAATATTGCAGTTTGCCCAAAGACGATATAGTTTGCAATTTGGTATACAGAGAAATATATGTTTTGAAAAATCACTAGATTTTGATTTTTGGAAAACCTCCTGGAAATGTACTTTCTCCCTTTAGCAACATGCTCGAATGCCTAGCATCTGGTGTTTCACCACACTCAGTATCAGCTGTAATCTCTCTTTTCTGTTTCTACTCTCAGGCAATCCCCTTCCATAAACTCGTCTTCTCTGAAATAGGAAAACTGAGCTCCTAAATCAGTCCCCTTAGTTATAGGAGACATTGGATGTTTGCTTCAAATGACAAAAAAATGGAATGATGATATGAAAAGCAGGTCCAATTCCCAGGAAGATCAAGAATCTTCAAAAACAAACATTCTAAGTGCATTCGAACATTCTAATAAACATTCTAACCCAGTGACTGCAACTCAACTTCTGGCATCTTACCTAGCAAAACACATGATTGATGACCAAAGAAAAAATGCTAATGAGTGCGAGTGGGTGTAGGAGCAAAGGGCTGAGAGCAGATGTTCCACAGACCAGCGCATGGCGGCCTCTGAAGGACCAGACAGCAAGCAAGAACTCAATCATCATACGTTCTCTTTCAACATATGTTCATCCGGACGCATCAACCCGGCTACCAAATCAAAACTTCCTTCTGGCTCCCACCAGGAACTTGCCACTGGGCAAATCTTAATTCTCAAAAAAGTGTGGGCACATTTTAGGCAAAACCTAGATTTATTAATCACCAACCAAGAGCCCACTCTTTTTTTTTTCTTTGAAAGGAATGTTTTCCATAAAAGCCTTGACTTAAAAAAAACAAACAAACAAAAAAGCCACTCTTAGCAAAGAGAACGCTCGTGTTACCATGGTTCAGATCATATACAGAGCTATTTTCCTCCTCTGCTTCAAGGAGAAAGGTTCCAATGGCTAAGTACCCCAACTGTCCTTGGAGCACTTAATTTTCTTCTAGCCCATTCCACCTGATAAAATGTTGGTATCTATTTTTGTCAGTGAAGGTTCCTTCAAATTATGAATTTAACAAAATAAGAAAACCTTCATGGTCAACTTTGTGAGACTCTGAAGGACACTAAGCTTGTGATTTTTGTATCTTAGTCAATAAGAGAAAACTTCCATGGCTGTGCCCCCCATTTACAAACTCTTTCCAAAATGTAAAATAAACTGAGCCCAAGATGCACAGAGGAGTCATGTTGAATGGTCAAACCTGGACTCGGCTGTTACATTTATACAGCATTGGCCATGCCCTGTTGTATTTATCACATGTTCACCTCCTCCCACACGTGTGCCAACTCTTGGCTCCTTGAGAGGAGAGCACGCAAGGATTATTATTCTACAACAATAAAAGAAAGTCATGGGTGAGATGATGTTAAAGAAAGCATTGGAATTATGTAGGAGTCACATAATGCATACATTTAACATGTGCAAACTCCCCTACACATGTCCTGCAGTGCTGTACAGAGAGAGAGGAACCATCTAAATAGGGAGAGTCTATCCTGTGCAGCTCTCAGTGGTGTAAACCTGAGAGCTCACGAGACGGAAGTGCTCTTCCTTCAGCTGGTTTCCATTCCCAAGGCCTCTCCTGGTGTGTTGGTTTGGGAGGGCAACTTGGACTCCTCAGGATTTTCCCTTCATTCTGGTTTTGGAACTTGACCACTCCAAGCACAGCCCATCCACAAGCAGACTTGATGGAAGGAAGTGGGTCAAGGTCGTTTATATGCCACAGATAAGGGCTGTAGTGGACGCTGTGGTGTGTTGCCCAGACCCTCCCCCTGTCCCCGACCAGAGGATGGAGGTGCTACTGGGAGTACTTGTGTCTACCAGCACTTAGCTGAGTCCTTCTCCAAGGCTTTCTTGCCTTCAGCTGAAGGGAGATGTCTTCCCTGAGGCTACACAAGGAGGAAGGAGAATTCCACATCAAATGACTGCTTCATGCTGGGGTTTGGCCCAGACCCCCTTGCTCCAGGTAAGAGCAACTCTGCAGGGCCGTCCTGGCTTAGAGCTGCCTAGGATCAGCTGAGGAAAGCAATGAGCTCATCTCCCTCCACCCCTACCCGTACCATGTCCCTCTCTCCTGCAAACAGGTGTTGACTGCACAGGTGATCCCCCAGTAAACTGCTACCTGCCAGTCTCCATCTTGGAGAGCCCAGCCTGCAGCAGGCCCATGTGGGGAACAGGAGAGGATGGACAACTGCAGACTGAAGGCAGCTGTTCTCTCCCCAGCCCTGCAGAATTGGGTAAATGCCGATGAAGGGAAATTATACCCTCCTACAAGTGGAATTCACTCAAGGCTAGACACCATTTTCAGCAAGGACTTTTGTTCAAATGGGAGAGAAGCACTTTCCAAAAAGGATTTCCCAGTCTGGCGGTGGCTTCCAGGGAGGTGAACCCCATTAGCTTCTGGACCAATATCTCACACCTCCCAGCGCCTTTGCCATCCTCCATCTGGCTCTCAGGTGGAAACCTCCCCCCTACCACTCACTGACACCCAAAGCTCCGACTCTCAACCTCACCCTGACGTCCAGCAGGAACTGCAGTTCTTGAAGAGATTCTGGCCTAGCATTGAGAAGAAGCTTGCCCCCACATGGAGTTATTTTTCAGAGATTCAGGCACCAGAGCCTGGCACCTGCCCTCGTGAGCAGCAGGGAGTCACCAAGCTGTGTATATCTCTTAGCCCATCTCAGCCTCCACCTGAGAGAAATGAGATGAGGTTGCAGGTGTCACGTGTTTGCCTGAGGTGCCAGCCTCCTGCAGAGGGACGAGAAGGGAGTCTGCAGGTCACGGAGACTGTTTTCCAATCCAGCCTACTCATGTCAGGAAAGAGGCGAGACACACTCTTTACTCTACAGATGAGGCCACCCTAGTCACCAAGAGCAGCAGTTCCCCTCCCTCGGTGGGCTCCTCCAACAGTGATTTGATTTCTTTTCTCTTAAACAGGGAAACCAAAGTCTCCCAGAGAAGGACAATCCTAACTCAGAAATAGTCTCACAAGTAAATACTAGACCCACTACTTTTGAAGAAGGGGCGGGGAGGCACTTGTCAATCAGGAAATGGAACAGAAAAATGTGTCGACACCCAAGAGAGGTGCTTGTGGACCACACCAGAGGCTCCAGGACAAAGGGACACCTGGGTTTCCCATCTGGCTCTTCCCCATAGGAACTCAATGGTCCTTCTCAGCCTCCTCTTCTGCAAAATGCAATTAATACAACAATCTGGGCACTGTGCCATCATGAAACAGGCCAAGGCTAGGATGAAGCAGTAATGTGAGAATGAGGCTTCACGCACTGGGCAGCTCGCTTCCCTCTCCCAAGTCCCAGCCTTTTGCAATGAGTAAAGGAGGGAATGCGTGCAGAACAGTGCCCAGGAGTGTGGGCCAGACGCTTTCCAAGCCCACCTCTCCCATCCGTGGGCTGTGGCCCTGGGAAAGTCACTTGACCTCTCTGTATCTCATCTGCCTCATCTATAAATTGGAGGTAGTAATGGTACCTACCAAAGAGGGTTGTCATGAAGATAAAATGAGTTGCTTTATGCAAAGTGCTTGCTATGGTGCCTGACATGCAATAGACAATGTTAGCTGTTACTGGTAGTACTAATATTAGCGTAAGGGTGTCAAGGAGATTTCCTCTCACATGTTCATCGTTGGACCAGGCTAAGTGGAGCACTGCGTTGGCCATCTGCAATCTGCATTTTATTATGTCATGAGATTCCTTGAAAACCTTTTATGTTTGTATACTGTTGTAGATGCAGCAATGATAGAGCAGGCAGGATCCCTGCTCTTGTAAAGTTTAGTTTCAAGTGAAGACAGACACCAAACAAATAAACAATACATCGAATTTATGACATAAAGTGATAAATGCTAGGAATTCATAGTAAGGCAATATCATTGAAAATATCACCATTAGTCAGTGACGTCTGTCCTGGACCCAGGATGGGGAAAAGCAACTTAGGGTCCTCTATGTCATTGCAAAATCAGCAAAAATAGCAAAAAGCAGGTAAAATACATTGTATTAATTTTCCATTGCTGCAGTAACAAACTATTGTAATCACTGGCTTGAAATAGCACCAATTTCTGATTCCTAACTTATCAAGCAACCTCTGGATAATAATTTCTATTTTCAGCAATACCAGAATAAGGAGATCTTTTCCACAAAATGCTCACATATTCTGGTCTCTAAGGTATCATCATTATAAATGAACACATTAACCTTTACATAAAATGAGTCCATCACCGAAGAACCGAACATCTATGGGTGTGCTCAGAACACCCCTGGAGGACCTGAGCTGCTGTTTCATAGACATGTGCTAGACAGAATCACGCCTCGCCCACAGATATCTGCATCCTAATCCCCAGAACCTATGAACATGCTACCTTACGTGGCAGAGGGGACTCTGCAGTTGTGATTAACTTACGGGCCTTGGGATGTGGAGGATCTCCTGGATTATTCTCGTGGACATAATGTACCCACGGGGCCCTTATGAGCAGGAGGCAGGATGGTCAGAGTTAGAAAAGGAGGTGTGATGTCAGAAGCAGAGGTCAGAGTCAGAGAGAAATCTGAAGCTGTTGCTGCATTGCTGGCTTCAAAACTGAAGGAAGGGGCTGTGAGCCAAGAAATGCAGGCAACCTCCAGAACCGAAAAATGCAAGGAAACAGATTCTCCTCTGCGGCCTCCAGAAAGAGCGCAGCCTTGCCAAACCATTTCAGATTTCTGATCTCTAAAACTGTGAGAGAATGAATCGGTGTTGTCTTAAGCTGCAGAGTTTGTGGTCATTTATTACAGCAGCAACAGGAAATTAATATAGACTTTAATACCAGGACAACAAAAGCACAATGTACATACTTCTATACCCTAGTTCTGTACCTCTCCAGGCATTACTAATCAATCCTGTACTCTTTTTCTGAGTTGATGAAGCCTTAGGATTCTCACCTAGTTCTCCAGGTAACCAATACCAAATTAGAATGCAAGAATGAGCCAGGTTCTTGGTTGTAAAGCACAAATCCCACTTTGGCTAATTTAAACCAAGAAAGCAATATATTAAAGGGTATCAGGTAGCTCACAGACTTCCTGGGAAGAAAAGGATACTGGGCTTGGACACACTACAACAAGAAAAATGTGCCAGTGTAGAGCCTTTGGCCGCCACCACTGGTCACACACTGGAAGGGCTGAGAATGAGGACCACCGGTAATGTTGAGTGCGGGACACTCCCTCCCCTACCGTGATTAGGATGCATTCCACACTGGGCCTGCTCTTCACTTCCATAGTCCTCCCAGTGAGGAGGGACATCACTGCTTCTCAATCAAAGTCTAAAAAGAACTAGATTTCTTTCCGCGATATTTAAAATACAGACTACAGAGCAGCAGCATTTGCATCATCCAGACCTACTGAACCGAATCTGCCTGTTAACAAGATCCCAGGGTGATTCGGATGCACATCGAAGGTTGAGAAGCCCTGCTCCTGGCCGTCCAGCCCTGGGCGAGGTGACTCCCACTGGTGCAGACCTCTGCTCCCCGCCATGCCGCCACCAAGGCAATGTCCGCAGAACACAGCACTCAGAACAGAGGACTCAGATGTTAACCAGGTAAAGCAAACAAGAGAAGCTGAGAAAAGTTAAGGGCACCCAATTTTGTGGTTGATAAGGGAAATACAACAATAAAGGGCTAACATGGATTTTTTTAAAACCAGGAAATATATGTGCAGGTTGCTTGGACACCATAGAGATTTTTTCCATTCATTATAGAAATGGTTCTTCAGCCAGACTTGGAAGCATCTAGAAATTGGAGCAACATGAACCATTTTGTCTTCTACATACAGGAAACTCCTGCCTTTTATCATTATCTGACTCAGTTGCTACAATTTGTGAATCAACCATAAGAAAATGGACTTGGAGGAGCAAATTGGTTTTTACCTGAGTTTCCGAAGAGGTTCTGGCAGAGTGCAAAGAAAAATGCTCTTTTAAAACACACACACACACACACAAAGTACCTTAGCCTGTTCCTCCCACTGAAGTGTTCAGAAAACAAAATAGCTTACTCTCTGTTCCTAAGAGCTCTTTGAAATTCAAGCAATTAAGAGGAAGAGATTTGTGGTTTTGTGGTTTTGAATGCTCTTACAATTTTTACACTGAATTTTAAACAGGAATATTTAAAGTTTGGGGTGTTTTTTTTTTTTAATTTAAAAAATGCAAAAGTGAGGAAATGGAGACTTTTGTGATCCAAAAGTTCAATCCAGCCTAGATGAGCATATTTTGCACGGCTATTTCAGCACCAGGAAAATGACTCTTCCCTGAATTTGTATTACATGCCTTTACCAAGTAACTGAAGATTTATTTACTATTCCTGAAAAGAAATCTTAAAAATCTAATCAATCTCCTTGGTGACATGGATAGATACTGGCCCTGTAACCATGCAAGACACCTCTCCAACATGAAATCTAGACAAGGTCAAAATTTTGAGAGGAAAACAGGTGTGACTTCTGTGTTGCTGGTCTAGAGCTGCCCACTGCTTCCCCTCGGAGAGGTTTGGGATGAGAGGGCCAGTCAGGGGAGATGGGGAACACAGGTACCTGACCTCACGCTACCAACTGACACTAAAGACCAAGAAGTAGGGACATGTGAAACTTTTGACTTAAAGAAAATCTTTTGAAACTAAACACAAAAGGTCACATGATTATATAATCCCATTTATATACAATGTCCAGAAGAGGCAAATCCATAAAGATCAGAAGGACAGAAAGTAGATTAGTGGTTTCCAGGGGCTAAGAGAAGTAGGGAATGGGGTATGGCTATTAATGGGTATGAGACTTCTTCTTGGGGTAATGAAAATGTTCTGGCATCAGATAGTGGTGATCATTGTACAATCTTGTGAATATACTAAAGACCACTGAATTGTAACTCTGAAAATGTATATTTTATGGTCTGTGTATTTCAATAGAAGATAGATAAAGAGAGAGAGAGAGAGATTGACAGGTATAAAACATGTTAGGAACTTAGTGTGTGAGTAAGAATAAATTTAAAAATTGGTCAGAAAATAATGTTTATTCCATACATGAAATATTTGAACACAGTTGAAAAACTAGAGCTAATTTTCTGCTGCATGCCATTTGGACAAATGTATTTATAGACTTGTATGGAAACATAAACATTAAAATCTATAGAAAAACAAAGAGGAGAAGGAGGAGGAAAGGAAGGAAACAAAGAAGGAAGGGAGGGAGGGACTGAGAGCGGAAGGAGGGAAGGGAGGGAGGGAGGAAGGGAGACAGGAGGTAAAGCCAAGCTCCTGCCAGTCAGTAGAATGATTGACATTAGGACCCAGAGTTAAATAGCTCTTTAAAGAGTGGCGCTAATGACCCTCATGGTCACGAAAGACAGGGCTGACTGCTCAGTCAACAGACATTTCGTGGGCCAGCCTGTGTGTCCACTAAAAACCTAGAACTCAAGAAAAGACCAGATCCAGCAAGGTGATGACAAGCCAGGACCCAATGAGAGAGAGAGATGGCGAATAAAAAATCCTCCCGACGAGAAACCTCCCACGGGGGAAGTGCCACGGAACTGCGTTCCTGTTGTGAGCTGTGTGATCCACCTCTGCTTTCTCCACACCTTTAATAAAGATTGTTACGCACAAAAGCTTCACGTGTGGGGACAAAACGGGGACCAGAGTGGCGGGGAGCAGCCAGGAGGAGCTGGGGACAGACGGCCTCAGCTGATTGGGGTTGTGAAGCGAGACTGTGCAGAAAGATGACAAGCACTCACCCAGAAAATGCCAGCGATGTTCTGAATAGAGGTTGATTTTGTCAAATCCCAAGAAAAAAATAACATGTTCTAAACAGCAAAGTCTGCATGCATCATGATTCTTCATTCAAAAGCCTTTTACCGTGTGTTACGCCCTGCCCTTCCCTACATCTCCCTGACAGAGATAATAAGGGTGATGGTTGTATAATTTTTGCCATCACCATAATGATTCAGAAAAGCTCATCTCATTCTCTCCTCTCACCTTTTTATTATTAAAAATAATGTGCCCATTTTTCTGAGTGGTTGTAGTCTACCTGTCCCCTAGAGTTCTTTATGCCTCGCAGAGCTGACCGTAGGGCTACTAGAGGTTAATGTGGTAATATTATACCCATTATTTCTGCCACACACTTTCCCATCTTGGGGGTCTGCCCATGAGAAAAAGCAGAAGAAAGGGCACAGGTCTGGGCATCAAACAGATACAATGGCTTTAAATCTCTAATCTTCTACTCACCCACTGTGCGAGTTGGGGACATTCACTTCACCTTTCTGTTTCTTAATCTGGAAAGTGGTATAACTACGCACAGCTGGTGGCTTTGGAGAATAGAGACAGTGTAAGCAAAGTGCCTGGCACAGTAAAATATTCAGCAAATGACTGCTGGTATTATCCCGGCAGGGCAGGCATTTTGGCACTTGGCAGTGTTGGGTCTGCTGGGGAAAGGGTGGGAGGGAGCACATGGGAGGAACAAAAGGAGGACTTCTGTTGGACCCCAAACAAGCCCTGCCCTCCCACCACTGGGACAGCTGTAAGACATATGTGTCACCTTCCCATGTCCCTTCCATAAATCAGAATAGGATTTAAGACCCAGAAGAAACCCATATAAAAACATTGAGACCCCTATGGCCAAACGTAGGTAATCAAAATTCGCATCACCTTAAGTGTGTGATCACGGCTATCACTATGGTGGTGTTATGTGGCTGTGACGCATCCCTACCAATATGATGTGATGGAAAAGCACACACAACTGCGGTATTCTTCCCATAAATCCACAACCGCAGTCTGATTATAAGAAAGACATCACACACACCCAAATTGAGGGACCTTCCACAAAACACCTGACCAGTGCTCCTCAAGACTGTCAAAGTTAAGAAAAGCAAGCAAAGACTGAAACTGCCACAGACCAGGGGAGATGAAGATGTGACAACTTAGTGCAATGTGGCATCTTAGACTGGATCCTGGAACATTATGGGAAACCAGTGAAGTCAAAATAAAGTCTCGAGTTTAGAGAATGGCAATATACCAAGCCTGGCTTCTCGACCAAAGTGCCATGGTGATGTAAGGTGTTTACAGTGGGGGAAATGGGATGAGGGGTAGGTAGGAACTTTCTACTACCTTTGCCATTTTGCTGTATATCTAAAATCATTCCAAAATAAAATATATAAATATAGTTAGGAAAAAAAACTCTATTACATAGCACAGTGGCTGGCCACTATGGGAGCATCATGAATAGATATTAGAAACTTCCATATTAGATTTAGATTTTCATAAAATGTGTCCCAACTTTCCCCATAACATTCATAGATGAGTTGCCTTTTTGTTCCTTCCCAGTAGCTGCCCCTGCTGTCAATTCGTCCTTGGACAGTGAGTAACTCTGCCTCCGCTTGTTCTAACTATTCACTATAATAACTGGTGCCTCCAGCCAGGCACAGATCCACTCTGGTACCTTAGTCACAGGATGTACTGCAGTCAGTACCCTCACGTAGGAAGCCCTATGTGACACTCCATGAGAGGTATCAGAATCAAAAATATTCCACAATATCCAGAGCCCTTGGAAAACTCAGCTCCCCAGGTACACACAGTGGAAACACCCCCTGCTGATACTGGCCAGTCACATCTCTGTATTAGCACGTACTTACTTCTTTCGTGATGGACAAGAACGAAAGAAGCTGCACCACCTGCACCACCCAGGTCCCCCTCCAAGGAGGAACCTGTTGCCCTGGTTCTCAGCATAACTCCCCCAGGATTTGCCTCGGCTGCAGAACACTATCTTGCCCAAGAGCCCCACTTCCTGCCCAGCCCACATCCAATGACTGACTGGGTAGTGGCTGTAGAACCCAGCCATTTCAGCCCCCAAAACCAACTTCAATGGCCATATATGCTCCAGAGCTGTCCAGAGTTGGCTGAGGCCTTCCTTGTCATGCCAGCCTCTCAGTTCACTTCCTCCTCTGCCCAGCTCTGCTTTCTCCCCCTCCCTTCCATGGGTATTCATCCCTAGTAAACATCCCACATGCCCAACTTCATGTCAGCATCTGTTTCTGGAGAACTCAATCTGCAGCATCTTTCTTGGGGCCAGGGGAGGAGAAAATGTGTTCAGGATGACCAGTCGTATGAATTCCCAGCCTCCCTTGCGGCTAGGGTAGGTCAGGTGACCAGGTCCAGCAATGAGGCATAATCACAATTCTATTGGGGGGATAGAGGGACAGCTGCCCACAAAGGGGTATTTCTTTCTTCATAAAGGGGGATAAATACCACTGGTGTAACCCTTTGTGCTTCCATTTTCTTCCTGTCATGGATCTGGAGCTGCTGCCATGGTGTAACTATCAGGTGACACCATGAGAGTTGTAGAGATAATAACCTCAAAACTGCTGAGCCTCTGAACCAGCACAGCCACCATCTACCTCCACATGTCACAGTATGTGAGAAAAACAAACTCTCGTGTGTTGCAGTGCAGTCATTTTCTGTTACCTGCCACAGAATACATCCCTAACAGAGAGTGAAGAAAATGGAAGCCACCATTTATTGAGTGCCTACTGCATACCAGCCCAGGACAGGGCATTCTCTAATCTAGCTCATTTAATGTCCACAAAAGCTTCATAAAAACACCCTTGGGGGCCCTGCACAGACCTGCCTAGGATCATTGATTTGCTCCTGACAACAGCTGGGTACAGGATGGCCATACTGTATCTAGTCACCTGGCTCTGGACCTGGAAACTGGAAATTGCAGGCTCTGAGCTGAGACATGTGGCCACAGCACACACAGACACAAGAGCACCAGCACATATCCTGTATGTTACGACAGGAGAGAGGACACTCTGACCCAGGCTTCTGCCTCTGCCTCTCTACCAGCTTCTGTCTCACAGCTTTTGAAACACCAAAAGTTCTTGTTTAGAAAGTTTTCAAAACACAGAAATGCATTAGGAGAGAAGGATACCCCTATTACCCAAGCACTTTGAAACATAAATTATTTTGCTTGGTTTTCACTTAGAAAAATGGCTACCTAGACACGTCTAATTCCACCTATTGCTTTGGAAGGCAATTAGGTCCCAAAATACCCAGGCATAATGGCCTGTGGGCTTTCTGTAGCCAGGTAAACATAAACATTACTGCTTTCCACCCATATATCTGGACCCTGTGTGCCTCAATACAGAAAGAGAGAAAATGACTGCAAACCACTGGAAAAAATTCAAGAGCCAACATCTACATCAGAAAATATAGTCTATGGCCACACCACCCTGAACATGCCTGATCTAGCAAGCTAAGCAGGGTCAGGCCTGGTTACTACTTGGATGCCAGTACTTGTGTGCCAGTTAGTGGCACACAATCAAACATCTCTTACACAAAGGCTTTGCTTAGAGAAAATAGGGATTCCTCCTGGATTCTATTATACCACCCAACATGGAAGACCACAACATGCAGTGATATTTTAAGTCTATGCTGCCTTTGCACATTCATTCATTTATTCATCCATTAAAAAATATGTATTGAGTGCCAGATACTTTAGTAAGAATTAGGAATACAACATGTTCTTAGGTCTCCCTCTTAAATTACCTCCCTCCTTTGTAATATTCACAAATAGCTAATGATTATCATGTGCTCACCGTGTCACAGGCACAAAATCATTCAGTCCTCGCAACACGATGAAACAAGCACTATAATTATACCCATTTTATGTATGAGGAAACTGAGGCTTGGAGAGCTGTAGTAACCAGCCCAAAGTCACACAGATAAACTGTGGCAAAGCTGGTTTCCAAACCCAGAAAAAGCAAAAACGTATCCCATCGGCTCTCCTTTTCCCAGAAAATTCTTTCTCTTCCTTTAGATCTAAGAGTATTTCATTTATGAGCTGCCATACTGGCAACTATTCCCTCTTTGATTCTCTGAAAATCCTTGTCTAGTCAATACGATCACAAAAATGTGTAGGGTGCTAATTATTGGTTTTCACTATTGTCGTGAACATGGATTGGGTCTACTGTCCAGCATCTTCAGAGGACAGTACCACATATTCCTCAGGAGAGTCACCCTTTGCTCTCATAGCATGGGATTCGAGGGGATCTAACTCCTCCCCTGGCTCCAGGCTGGGCACGTGCCTCAGGCCTGGCCAAGCCAAGCATGGCATTCCCTTGTCCACAAATACTGTCTCAGGGGCCTGCACCTGGTCCAGTCAGACTCAGGAAGATGTGATCTGGGGAGTCGAGCATCTGCTGAGAGGGATGCCCTCATGCGCTTCTGCTGGACTTGATTTAGAGGGTGCAGGGCTGGAGCTGCCAGTGGCCACCTTGACCCCACGTGGAACGTAAGCATGAAGCTAACATGAAGGAGGGCAGGTCAAGCCATGGGGAGACCCTGTGCTATGGACTGAATTGTAGCCCCTCAAATTAGTATGTTGAAACCTTAACTTCCAACATGATAGCATTTGGATATGGGGCCTTTGGGAGAGAATTAGATTTCGATGACATCACAAGGGTGGGGCCCCCATGGTGGGATTAGTACCTTTATAAGAAGAAATACCAGACAGCTTGTTTCTATTTTTCCTTCCCACCATGTGAGGACGCAGCAAGAAGGCAGTCATCTGCAAGCCAAGAGGGAAGGCTTCACCAGAAACTGAACCCTGCCGGACCTTGGTCTTGGATTTTCCAGCATTCAGAACTGTTAGAAGATAAACTTCTGCTGTTTAAGACACATGGTCTGTGGTACATAATTACAGCAGCCTGAGCTACCTAAGACACCCTGGGTCCTCACCGCATTCTTTGAGCTTAAAATCCAGCTGTGGCTGAATCCATAGACTCCCCTCTTAAATTTCCATTATGTGTGACAAAATGTAACCCCCTTTTTTTTGCTTAAACCATTTTGGATTCATTGCCAGAGGTCCCACCCTACCCCATGACCCTGAACCCTCCTTGGATGAAGACTCTGCACACTTTGTGATGGAAGGAGCCATACAGCCTCTACAGCTTTTGTCAAGAACAGAGCCTGTTCATTGTCTGCAAAAAAAATGCTCAAAGTGCAAAAGCTGTTGCTTCATGAGTACTTTTTAGCTTTCTATGTAAATCTCCTCCACCAGTGCAGCCAACTGCAATATTACCATTTGACCATTTTATGCCAGCTATGTGCAAACTGTACCCACAATGGCCAAATAAGCAACATGCATTCATGAGTGCCTTAATGTTAAAGCATCTCCTCTAACAAGCTCATCTTCCCATCTGGACTGTGAGTCCCATGAGAGCAGGAACTGTGTCTTGTTCATCTTTGTGTCCCCAACACCTACCATGGTATCAGACACACAGAAGCCACTCTATGATTGTTTGATCAGTGGTTACATGAAAGAATGACTTTGTCTTTAACCTTCTTCCCAGTAGGGAAAATAAAATTGCACCACTATACTGTGTGTTAGTTAAGGAACAGTCTAAAGCACTGCAACAAAAAGACCCAAACTTTTAGTGACTTAAACAAAATACAATTTTATTTCTCTTTCATGTGTCAGTCCTGAAGGAAGCAGTTCAAGGTTAATGAGGTAGTTCCATCATCTACAACATGTGGTTTACATTCCTGGGTCAAAAGTGGCCTCTTGTGCCTCCATCCCATCCTTATTCCAGCCAGTAAGACATTGGGTGAAGGCAAAGGAGAATATTTTTATTCCTTTGAACAGCACAACAAGGAAGCAGTACTCTCCCCCGTGTTCACATCCACTAGTCAGAACGTGGTCGTGTGGCCACCTGGCTGCAAGGGAGGCTGGAAAATGAGGTCCTAACTGGACAGCTGTGTAGCTGATTCAACCTATTAATGGAATTGCTACTGTTAAAAGAAAGAGATAAAGAATATTGCTGGACAATGTTTGGTCATACTATATAAGGATTCAGGCCAGGTATGCTTTTCTTACAGAAATTTTTAAAAATAATTTAAGAATACTCTTGTCAACTTTCTCCATCACCTCTTTACTGTGGGATAACTCTGACCCTCACTTGCATGCCCTCATCAGCATGACTGCCCCACCTCCTACCCTGTGCAGACCTGGGGTCTTGTCTTGCCTTTGACATTTATTCCATGGATTGGAGCTCCCCAAAAGACCCCAGTCCCACATCTGGGTTCTCAATACCTACTTTGAATGCCCAGAGAAGCTTCATAACATTGGCATGAAAAGCACTTTGTCTCAGCAGTCAGACGCGAGTCTATCATTTTCTATCCATGTGACTTTAGGCTAATGACATTGTCTCTCTGTGCCTCAGTGTCTCCCTCTGTAAAGTGGCAGGGGTAACGTTATCTGCCTTGTAAGGTTGTTGTATCAACTTATTTCGATTCTCAGCTATAACAAAAAGGTTAGCAGAGGGCCTGGCACACAGTGAGCCCTCAGTAAGTGTTAGTTGTTGGCTTTACTTCCAGTTCATCTATGTTTGGATGTTAAGTGTTGGCCTGGACCTCTTTGTATCTTTACTGCCAGCTGCTTCTGTGCCACCAGAGAGGGCCCCGGCACCCTTGGCTGACTCCCAGGAGGCTGACGACCTATGGAGACAGCTCTTCACCATCTTCCTGGACATCGAGTGCTCATTTCAGCCTGACAACTGCCTTGGGGACCTGACAGGTGTTTCTAAAATGAGAAGAAGGACCTGGAAACTGAGCAAAAGTATAACACATATTTATATTTCCTTTGTGCACAGGGTACCTAGCTGAGAAGTGAGGCCTGTTAATTCAGTCTTCTTGGGAGAATTTCAACCATAAAAGCAACACACATTTTAAAAATGAACACTCTTTAGAGCAACTGATAATGAAAACTCTAAGAATGAAAATGCAATTAGAAGCTGCCAGCACTCCAAGTACCTTATACTCACAGAGCGAGAGTTCTGGGCTGGTTGCTATTGTCTCATTTGCAGAAGGGGACAGCACGGGAAGAACGGCGACTGCTCTCTTACATGCAATGTTCATGACGAACCTGAATTATAAAAATGTGTCCCCTTTTTCTCATTCTTTATCTCTTAGTGCCTCTCTCCTCCTGCTTCCACTTTAATTATGAATTCAAGCAAACCTAGATTTGGGAGAAAAGAAATGATCTTGATTCCACAGCATAGGAAGGACTCTCTTCTCCTCAGTGCCTTGATTACAAACTCAAGATGATTAGAGGCCGGGCGTGGTGGCTCGAGCCTGTAATCCCAGCACTCTGGGAGGCCAAGGCAGGAGGATCGTTTGAGCTCAGGAATTGGAAACCAGCCTGAGCAAGAATGAGACCCCATCGCTACTAAAAATAGAAAAAAATAGCCAGCATGGTGGCACAAATGTGTAGTCCCAGGTACTCAGGAGGCTGAGGCAGGAGGATTGTGTGAACCCAGGAGTTTCTGATGTTTCAGTGAGGATGATGACACCACTGCACTCTAGCCTGGGCGACAGAGTGAGACCCTGTCTCCAAAAAAAAAGATGATTAGAGATTCCACTTTCACATTCAATAGGTCTTTTTTCCTATCAGGAAATTAACTTATTAATCAGTTGCAAATGTCAAATGGGCAATTCAAACCCTCTCAAGCAAGATTTTAAGAAATTGGGGTGGTGGGATTTATTACTAACTCATGTGACTGGAAAGTTAAGGCGTTTAAGCTTCAGACCTGGCTGGACCACTCAGAGGATACCACGAATCTCTCTTTTCATTCCTCCGCACCACGTTTTTCTGTGCCGGCCTCATTCTCAGGCAGCCCAGCCCCTCCCCTCGCTTAATGCCACCATGACCACCTGGGCAGGGCCTTCATCAGCCCGACTTTGGCTCCTGAATGGGCACCTGAGCCGTCACTGAGGCGAGAGGTGGCAAACGCGTCAGACCAGTGCTGCTGACATAACTTCCCGCACGGATAGGTGGGCGTGTTCTGTATCTGCACTGTCCCGCACAGATTCCACCCGCCACCTGTGGCTAGTGAGCGCTCACAGTGTGGCTACTGTGGCTGAGGATCTGAACTTGGCATTTGATTTAACATTAATTAATTTAATTGAAACAGCTGCATGTGGCTAGTGGCCACCATATTGGACAGAGCAGCCTGAAAAGTGGTCAGGATCAGGGCGCGTGCCGGGTGATAACCAGGCCCACCCCAACCACAGGGAGCGAGAACAGGAAGGGAAGACAGAGGTGCAGATATCCGCAGAAGGGGAACTGCGGCGAAGGACACAAAGACATCGGCGGCCGGCAGATGCCGTCGGAGTAGTGGCGAGTCATAGTTAGCTTCATTGCCGTTTGTTTCTTCTCTAGAACAGAAACTGGTTGAGGGCAAGGGGTGAGTCTCTCTCCATCATCGATCTGTCCCCAGGTCCTAGGACAGTCTCTGGCACAGACTGGACAAATAAGTGGATTAACTGAATGCAACACGGTTTCCATTTCATTAATGTGGTCCTAGCACACCAACCTAGCCCTGAGATCCATTTGGGGTCACATTCTTCTCCTCTGCCCCAGGTTCCCCCTTTGGAGCATTGCCTAACCTGCCAACTTTTTCCTAAGGAAATGAATCGAGGATAGGGAAGCTATGGAAAAAGCCAACCTGGTTCTTTTCGCTACTCATTTTGCATCCTATAGAATAAATCAGACACTAGGGAATAAAGCCGCCCACTGAACCAAGACCTGAGATTATCGTTTCAAGTCCCCAGGCTCCCCACTGTCACCATCACAAGATTTATTGGTCACAAATCACGTCCTGGCACATAGACGAGCTGCCCCATGGGTTCAAGGCGAAAACCTCTGCTTATTTCCAAAACATGTTGCCACAGACTTCAGGTTCTGGTGACACCATGCAGAGGGAGCTATTTTGGGCACATGCAGTCACAATATTTGTGTGTTGGCTTTTTAAAGTGAATTCAAGGAGAAATACCTGCTATTGCTTTCAGTAAACCTGTTGCCTTTGACAAGCCAGTACTTTTGCCATTCCACCTGCCAGGGACTCTGCCACCCCCATCGCTGTTACTAGGCGCTGTCTTACTTCCTCAGGACTCTGTGTGTGCCCTAACCCCAGCTGTTGCCATTGTTATGATTGGCATTTCAACAACTATTAACACTTGTGCTCAATATGTGCAAAGTGCTAAGGGCTCACAGGTGAGTAAAAGCAGGTTGTTTTCTGATCCCATGGAGCTTAGAGATGACAGGTGGATATGACATTAACCAAACACACCAATAAGGCTAAAATTCAACTGAGATAAGTCTCTAGGAGAGAAATGTGGTCCCACAGGAGCGTATAAAGGTAAGAGGTAAAGCTGACCTAGATGGCTCAGGAGGAGGAGATGTGATCAACAGGGGCTTAGGTGGCCAAGAGGGAAGAGCCCTTGAGCAGCCACTGGAAGAATGAGCGTTGATTATGCAATGGAGTATTGCAAGCAGCAGGTGGGGCATCTTCTCAGTCTAGAGAACAGCTTGTGCAAAGGTTCTGTGGCCGGCCGACTGGCACACTCCAGGGACTGATGGAAGGCTCGCATGTCTGGAGAAAAGGAGAGTGCAGAGGGGTGGGAACGCAGGTGGGCGGATTGCATGTAAGGGACAAATGGAGGGCAGACAATGAGGGCTTGCTGGCTGACAGAGATGCTCGTGTTTCTCCGGAGTAAAGTGGGAACACATTGAAGAGTCCCAAGCTAGTAAGTGACGTGATCAGATCTGGGTTTGGAATGGAGCACTGTGGCTAACCATATCCAGAAAACAATTCGAGGAGGGCAAGAAGAGGAGACCCGTAGAGGACTCACGCGCGGGACTAGGCAAGAGATGATGTAGCTCAGGCTGCGATGGTGGAGAGGGGCTCAAAAGCTACTTCAGAGGTAAAACCAGTGGGATTTGGTGATGGCTTAAATGCTGGAAGCAAGGGACAAGGAGGTGTTCAAGACCCCAAAGTTTCTGGTGTGCACACTTGGATGGATAGTGGAGCCATTCATAGGGGAAGAAACACTGGAAAGAACCAAATCTAAGGCAAAACACAAATTCACTGCTAGACAGGCACGTCTGAACTCTCTACATGGAGACATCAGCTAGAGAAATGGCCCAGAGCTCAGAGCAGACTGCACTGAAGGAATAAATTAGTTGAAGTCTCTTCCTCCTAAAACAGAAAAAGAAATAGGGAAAATAGAAACCCTTTCGTGGATGGGTGGTGAGAGCAATCAACAAGATAAAATTACGAAGGAGCCTTCAAAGAAAGAGAATAAAGTCAAATCTGGTGATTACAAGGATGTCATTCTAGTCAACATTGTGAAAGGACACATCATTAGCAATCTTTTTTTTTTTTTTTTGAGTCTCTCTCTGTCACCCTGGCTAGAGTACAAGGGCATTATCGTAGCTCACTACAACCTCAAACTCCTGGGCTCAAGCAATCCTCCTGCCTCAGCCTCCCAAGTGACTGGGACTACAGGCACATGCCACAATGCCCAGTTAATTTTTCTATTTTTAGTAGAGATGGGGTCTTGCTCTTCCCCAGGCTGGTCTTGAACTCCTGACTTCAACCAATCCTCCTGCCTCAGCGTCCCAGAGTGCTAGGATAGTAGGCGTGAGCCAGCAAGCCTGGCCATAAGCAATTCTTTTTTTTTTTTTTTCATTATTTGTTTATGTTTTAATTGACAAATAAAAACTGTATATGTTTACGGTGTACAACACCATGTTTCATTATATGCATACATTGTGAAATGACTAAATTAAAGCTATTTTAACAAATCCATTAGCAATTCTTTATGTGACTATGATCCACTCAAGACACAGAACACAACTGCAATTATATTTTTAACAACTTCATTGGAGTATATTTACATACCATAAAATTCACCCATTTTAAGTGTACAAATGAGTGATTTTTAGTAAACTTATTGAGTTATACAACATCACCGTAATCCGGTTTGCGAACATTTTCATCACCCCAATAAAATCCCTTGTGCCCATCTGCAGTTAATCCTCATTGCCACCGCTAGTCCCAGGCCACCGCTAATCTGCTTTGTGTCTCCTGAGATTTGTCTTTTCCAGATATTTTGTACGAGTAGTAGCATACAACATCAATCTCAAGGTTATCTTTTATGTCTGACTTCTCTCACTTACATAATGCTTTTGAGATCCATCTGTATTGTGCATATATCAGTATTTCATTCCTTTTTATTACTTACTAGTAATGTATTGTATGGATATACCACATCTTGTCTATCTCATTACCATCTGATAGACATTAGATTGTTTGCATTTTGGCAATTATGAATAATGCTGTTATGAATATCCACATTCAAGTCTTTGTGTGGGCATACTTTTCTAGGGTAGATATTTAGGAGAGGAACTGCTAGGTTATGTGGTAAGTTTATGTTTAACTTTTAAAGAAACTGAAAAACTGTTTTCCAAAATGGCAGTACTGCAATATTATTTTGAGGCTGTCTATTGTATGTTATTTTAGAATATAGAAGTATTAAGCCAGGCACGGTGGCATGTGCCTGTAATCCCAGCTACCCAGGCAGCTGAGGCAGGAGGATCGCTTAAGCCTAAGAGTTCAAATCCAGCCTGGGCAACATAGTGTGACTCCACCTCTAATACATACATACATACATAAATAAGAGAATATAGAAGTATTGTGCCAGGTGCTGGCATATAAAGATGAACAAGTCAGTTTCTACCCATAAGCAAGCAGCATATGGTCTGATAGCTGAGAAAATTACAGATACATTTTCAGACAAATGAAGCCACTTCCTTTTTTACCTAAGTAGTAGAGTCTATCAGGGCTTTATATAATTAAGATTGTCAGGAATGAAAATAGAGAAGGTCTTCTGTCAGGGCTTGAGTTCAGCTGCATGGAACAGAAAACCCTACATTATGAGAGTTTAAGCAAATAAAGGGTTATCTTTTTCTCTTATATAACTAGAAACCTGGAGGTAAACAATTCAGGGCTGTGACTACCTCTCTATAAAGTTATCAAGGATTCAGGACTGTTCTAGGTTTGGGATCCACACTCATACGATCTGGTCCTTGTCTTCAGACTCACAAAATGGAGGATGGAGCTCCAGCCTTCATGTCATCATTCCAGGCAGCCAAAAGGGGAAACAGTCAAGAGCAGAGGAGTTTGTGCCAGTTGAGTTCGCTGGGTGGGTTAGTTGGACTGTCTCCACGGAAGTGCCACCGAAGACTCCCCTTATATCCTACTGGCCAATATTGGGTAATGTGGCCACCTTGTCTGCAAGGGAGGCTGGTGCCTGAGTGCTGCAGCTGGACATGCTGCTGTCCCAATAAAATAGGAATGTGTTAGTGAGCAAGAAGAGGAGAATAGGTATGGGGTGGACAACCCATAGTCCTGTCTTCCTGGAGTAAATAATCAAGTGAGGGAAAGAGTACGCCAGAGAAGCCTGGCACACAGTAGGTCCTCTGCAGGCCTTAGTGTGGATCCCCTCCCCCCAAAGCTGGACCTATGACAGGGACTTGGGAGCAGGTAATTTATTCAGGAGGTGATTCCAGGAAACAGGTGTGAGGGCCAAGGGAGAATGAGATAGGTGAGGAGGAAAAGCCAATAGTAAGACACATTATCAAGGCTGTTGCAGTAGGTGACAGGGGTTCAATCTCGGGGGGGCATCTGGAAAGCAGAAGCAGCATCTGCCGTTGTCCACCCGAGGACAGGAGGCTGAAGAATGTCTGAAGAGTGTCTATGGGCTCCAGCTCTCATTCGTTCAGGGTTGCCCTGGGGCAGAATGTGGTTGGAGCCTTGCAGCAGCACGAGTTCAGTCTGAGCTCGCAGGGAACTGCCCAGCAAGCGGCTGCTGAAATCACAGGCAGGCGAGGAGTGGGGAGGCAGCAGCATCTGCCCCTCAGGAAAAGTTCAGATTAACAATAAAATCTAATCATTGTGTTCTAATATGACCACTGATAATATTGTCCCCTTTTAGTGACATGGATGTGACTTCTCATTATGTAACATTCTGCATGTCATTTTTAAAAACAGCTGTACTGAAATAACATTAACATACCATAAAATGCACCTGTTTAAGGTGTACAATTCAATGGTTTTTAGTGTATTTTACTGTTTCCCTAAGATGTTATTTTTTTAATGTACTTGCTGGACATTTTCTATATTCTTTGGTGAAATGTCTATTCAAATCTTTTGCTGCTTATTTTTCAGTTGGGCTATTTGTCTTTTTATTACTAAGTTGCAAATGTTCTCTATATATTCTAGATACAAATAATTAGATATCTGATTCGCAATCATTTTCTCCCATTCTGTGTGTTGTCTTCTCCCTTTTTTGGTGGTAACTTAAGATACAAAAGTTTTTAATTTTGATAAAGTCCAATTCGTGGGTTTTTGTTTTTTCTTGTGGCTTGCACTTTTGAGAGTGAGGAAGGAGTGCTGAACCCTGTCGGCTTGGCAGCAGGGATGGAAGGGTGGTTAACTGGTATATGGAATTTGAGGAAAGCTGTAAGTAATAGTTGACATTTAAGCTGGATCTTAAAGGATAAGAAGAGGATACCGGGCACAAAATTCAGGAAGAGCTTTTTGTGTATACAGAGCATCTGGGTGGATTACCTCCTAGAAAAAGAATCTTCTTGTTACAGTTTATTATAACAGATTAAAAACAGACATTCCCATGTATGCCAACAACATATGGCAAACACTGACAAGGACTGTCTTGCAATTATTACTAATAAAGACAGTTCATTTATACAAGATTCAATTAAAAAGTAATACTGCATCTGTATAGCTCTACCAGGAAAGTGGGAAGTAGTATTTACAGAAAACCAAATGAACACTCATTAGCAATGATGATACCTCCGAGGACACAGGTTTGAAGTGCCAGGTCCCATCTGTTCTCTCTGAAGGATGCACATAACCAGAGAATGGAAGCAGGGAAAGATGGTCCATGCCCAGCCCATGCCAAGCACAGAACAGGCAAAGACCTAGTAGATAGCGAATGGTCCCTGCTTATAATCTAGCTTTTGCAGGTAAGACTAGTGCCCTTGAAACCACAGACTATGATAGTATAAATGCACCTCTGGTTGTGACCCTGAAGGTGAGAAGTCCCCAAAAGGATTAAGATTGTACTTTTCCCCAACCTGGAAGAACAATGGCTTAACATCAGAAATTAAGTTGCTCTGCTGAAAATAAACAGAAGTGCTATTTCTCATACCCCTCAGTTCATAGACTGAGATTCATACCCACATGCATTTTTTATTTTAATAGAAAATTCCAAATGATAAAACTATTCACAAGCACTAGGAATGCATGAGTGTCCTTCTCTCAACATTCTCTCCTGAATTGGGTATCTTTTTAATTCTTGTCAATCAACTGGAAAAATCATATAGAAATTTCATTTTGATTTACATTTTCCTGACTCCCCAGAAGGTTTAACATCTTGTCATATGCTTATTAGCCATTTATATTTCCTCTTCAGTGAATTACTATTTATATCTTCTGTCCAATTTTCTAACAGATAATTCATCACTTTCTTATTAATGTGAAAGTATTGTTTGTATATAAGAGATAGTAACCTTTGCCTATAGCAAATGTTTTCTTTCAGTTTGTCTAATGACTTTGTTTATGGTGCTATTTTCCATACAAAATTTTGAGTTGCCCATCTTGTTTAAGAATATCTCTCCACCCCAAGGTTTTATAAGTATCCTATTTTCCTGTGCATATTTTTTCACGTTCACACACACCCACATACATAATTAGATGACGGATGGATCGTTAATCCACCCAGAATGTGTGTGTGTGTGTGTGTGTGTGTGTGTGTGTAGGGGTAAGAGGACTCAGTGTTTTCTAAGCATATATGACCCATGTGCATAATCAAATCTAATGTGAACCAAATGAACCAAGTACTAAACCATATTTCCAAGCACAGCACCACATTAGTCGACCAACTGCTAAATTCTGCCTTTTACATTTCCCAGCATAAAACATCTCCATCTTCCCCATTACTTAAGAAGGAAGTAGGGGTATTCCTGGCTGCTCCCTCCTGTGTTCCTGTATCCAATCACTGTCAATTCTCCATAATCCTACCTCCTAAATATCTCTGTCCACTCCACATCCCCACATCCGTGCCCTTGCTCCAGGTCACCATCATCTCACCCTGGGTCTCTACAGTACCCGCTACCCTGGACTCCTTAACGACGCTCTCATCCCTTCCAATCCATTCTCCACCCTGCAACCAGGAATCTTTCTAAAATGCAGACTCCATCTCATTCCTGCCCTACCTAAATCCTTCCACAGCCCCCACTGCCTTCAGGGTACCATCCAATCTCCCATACGCAGCTGCTGCTGTCCTGCAGGACTCAGGCACCTCTCACCTTAAAATAAATAAATATATATATATACATATATATATCTTTGCAGCCTCATTTCTCAGACTCTCTCCCAGTTCCACACTCTGGCCAGAGCAAAGTACTTTCAGTGCTTCAAAAACCCCAAGCTTCCTTTTCAGTAGATTTCAACCCGGGCTATGCCCAGCTCACCTGTGGAAAATCGAAAACTTGCCCAGGTTCTACCCCTGGGTGACTCTGATTCAGTAGGTCGGGTGAGACCCCCACAGCCACACTCTAGCTGACTCCCTTGGCGCCCAGGCTGCAGGCACCTTACTGCCTCTGCCTAGAATCCTCTTCTGCCTCCTTCATCCCCAGCCCCCACCCCACCACCTACCCCCATCCCCCGGTATCGCCTCTTCTTCCTTGAAATCAAAGGCGAGGTGTTTCTTCCTCAAGGAACCTTCCTTGACTGTCCAGGTTAGGGCCCCTCCTCTTTGCTGCCCCAGCCCCCTGGACTTTCCTGATTCGAGCACTTGTTGCCTGTTTTCTCTTCTCCCACCCCAGACTCTGGGACAGCAGCTGTTTTGCTCACCACTATGTTCCCCGCACCCAGCAGAGACCTGACACATAGTAGGCGCTCAATAAATGTTTTCTCAAGCAAAACAAACGAATGAATGAACAAACGAAAGAACAAACGAACGGATGCGCGGACCGGATGCCTGCGGCAGTTTCCATGACAAATACGAACGGCTCGGCGCGCCAGCGAGCAGAGGAGCCGTCTGGCCTGCAGAGGGCACAGCCTGCCTTGTCATCTCCCCGCAGAAGCCCGGAGCAGGTACCTGCTGTCAGTCAGAGAGGTGCCTGATGCTCAGTGGCCATTTCGCTGCGTTGAACATCAAGTAGGAGTTGTTTGCCCTCGGCTGATATATAAAACCTGAGTGTTCTCCCTTCACTTAAGAAAAGAGTCGTAACTGTAGCAACCAGTGGCAGATTTTCTCATCCCAGGTGGAAATGTGAGGAGAGACAGAAGAGGGGTCGGAGGGAAGGACGAAAGACAGCTGATAAGAGTAGCTATAAAACTACTCCTCCTGGAGAAGCAGAGGAAAGTTTTCTGTATGTCTCCAAGCTACTAACTCTGTGCTCGCTCTCTCTCTCTCTCTCTCTTTCTCTCTGTTTTCCCCATCCTTTCATTGTGGGGAGAACAAAATCCAAGCCTAGACTGCACAGGCATCCAAAAGAAGTATCTGGAGGGAGATCTTGCTTTTCCTGCAAGCAGCAGCAGCTCCTGTGGACCTGCCAGAGCCCCGGCTGGGACCAGCCTCTGCTAGCAATGAACGCTTCGTGCTGCCTGCCCCCTGCGCAGCCCACGCTGCCCAACAGCTCCGGGCACCCCGAAGCCCCTTCCTTCAGCAACCAGAGCAGCAGCGCGTTCTGCGAGCAGGTCTTCATCCAGCCCGAGGTCTTCCTGGCTCTGGGCATCGTCAGCCTGCTGGAAAACGTCCTGGTCATCCTGGCCGTGGTCAGGAACGGCAACCTGCACTCGCCCATGTACTTCTTCCTCTGCAGCCTGGCGGTGGCCGACATGCTGGTGAGCGTGTCCAACGCCCTGGAGACCATCATGATCGCCGTGGTCCACAGCGACTACCTGAGCCTGGAGGACCAGTTTATCCAGTACATGGACAACGTCTTCGACTCCATGATCTGCATCTCCCTGGTGGCCTCCATCTGCAACCTGCTGGCCATCGCCGTGGACAGGTACGTCACCATCTTCTACGCGCTGCGCTACCACAGCATCATGACGGTGCGGAAGGCCCTCGCCCTCATCGCGGCCATCTGGGTCTGCTGCGGCGTGTGCGGCGTGGTGTTCATCGTCTACTCCGAGAGCAAGATGGTCATCGTGTGCCTCATCACCATGTTCTTCGCCATGCTGCTGCTCATGGGCACCCTCTACGTGCACATGTTCCTCTTCGCGCGGCTGCACGTCCAGCGCATCGCCGCGCTGCCGCCCGCTGACGGGGTGGCCCCGCAGCAGCACTCGTGCATGAAGGGGGCCGTCACCATCACCATCCTGCTGGGGGTGTTCGTCTGCTGCTGGGCCCCCTTCTTCCTGCACCTGGTCCTCATCATCGCCTGCCCCACCAACCCCTACTGCGTCTGCTACACCGCCCACTTCAACACCTACCTGGTCCTCATCATGTGCAACTCGGTCATCGACCCGCTCATCTACGCCTTCCGGAGCCTGGAACTGCGCAACACCTTCAAGGAGATTCTCTGCGGCTGCAACGGCATGAACTTGGGGTAGGACGCCAGGGCCCACGCCAAGCCTAATCAGTCCGGTCACTTTTGACCTTCCATCCAGCCAAGATGTTTAAAAAGAAAAAGAAAAAAAAAAAAATACTTGGAAGATATAAAAACTGTGTTAGCAAAACAGGCTCTCTGAAAGGATCCCAAGGTGGGTAAGTTTCAAACTCCCATTTTCCAAATAGTCACTGGGAGGAATCAGCGGAGGCTGCCCCGGGTGGTGTCTGTGCTCTTTCCCACACCCCCAGGTCTGCGATGCCTGCCTGCTCACTGCCTCCTGTCCCTGGCAGAAGGATTCTCACGAGCAGGCAGGGTGGTTCTGATCTCTCACAAGCAAACCTGTTAGAGCAACGACCTCCAGCCGTCAGCTATAGAGAGCTTCCCACTTGTTCCATAAGAGACTGAGCTTTTACCCTATTACTCTATTTACAGCAAAACAGTTGTCTAAAAACAGTGAGCTCTTTGTGAAAGAAGCAATGCTATGCTGTTTTCCCTTCTTCTCCTCTGCTACCCTCAAAATAGCATGGGCTGTAACCCACTTCTATTTTTGTTGTGGTGGTGGTGATGTTTGTTGTGATAGAGTTTTTATGCATTAAATCTAAGGCAGCCTTCAAAACTCTAACAAAAGAGGGAGAATATACTTTGAACAATCAGAATATACTTGTGTACTTGTATTTTGATACCTTGTTATTTTAAAGTATTCTTTTTTTGAAAAAAAAAAGTATTTTCCTGTTATTCCTTTTCTTCCTTTAAAACAAGAGAATGAATTGTGGGTGGGAGGGGATATATATATATATATATCACAAGAAATTGCTTTGCTATAGTTTCCAAGAGTGTGAGAAACTACGGAACTGCCATGTGGCTCTCTTGGGAACCTTTTGTTTCCTCGTAGTAATTGCAACTCTATCACATGATTTCTTCAAAATTACCTAGGAGAGAAAATGTTTTTTGGTTCATTGCTGCTTTTGCTGGACATGATGTTAAAGTTGGGCGACCCTGTTATCAGCATCTGTACCTCGGTCAAGTACATGGATTCATGCCGGCAGCTCAGGGTGAGATTTCCTGACGAGCGCTGGCATCATACAGCCTTCCCTGACCCAGACAGCTTCAGTCTGTGCCCTGTGGCCGTCCCCACTCCCCTCCCTCCTCTCACAAATTCTTTTCTTAAGCTGCGTCTCGGTGTGCAATGGTGTGTTTTTCTTGTGCTACAATATATCCGGGTTTTGTTTTTTTGTATTTGAAGATGTTCTACTAATACAAGCAAAATCATTTGTTTCTTGCTTTGACTGTGATGTTTAGAATTAATAAAAAGCTTTTGTGGCAGCTAAACATGTGTTACATTGAAATACACTCCCTGGAATCATTCTGGGGACTCCTGCCCATGGCCATCGGATGTGCCCCTGCAGCTCAGCGATGGTTTTGAGAAAGGCATAAACAACTCCAGGGATCACGGTGCTGGTCTTTTCTAGGATGATGCCTTTTAGCCAAACTACAAAACTCTCCCATTTAGTTTCCAAAAATGGCCACTGTCATTCCCCGATATTTTAATCAACACCAAATAATAGAACTTGTCCATGGCCATTCGGCAAGTAAATGTGGAGACTGGGGAATCGAATTCTTTGAAAATTGTATTAACAGCTGTAGGGATTATGATGTCCTTTTTTCTATGTAAACAAGACAAAAATCACTTACTTTTCACCCTTTTATATGTTTTCATATTATTTCATGTTATCCTATGAACAAACTTCTAAAATAGAGGAGTCTTTTTGCAGATGAGAAAATGTAGTCTTGGGGGGTTACATGGTCGTCCAGAAATGCCAGCCAGTTAGGGTTACAGTGTGTTCTGTGTCCTGCTGCCGATATCTTTTTGCCCCAACATACTGCTGCCAACAGATTTCCATAATCAAAACTGATCTGGCTCCCCCCATCCTTATACATTTTAGCTCACAATGACACTTCCCAATAGGAGTGCCCACGAGAATCACCTGGCATCTTGCCTAAGTGCAGAATCCGATGCAGCAGTTCTGGGGGAGGACTAAGATTCTGCATTTCTGACCCCAACGGCTCCCCAGGGATGTGGCTGCTGGTCTGGCACCCACATTTTAAACAGCAAGAGCATAGAGGACTTTGCAATGAACATAGTGAGAAATCAAAAGTACTTGTTTACAAAGAGAGCAGACCCCCACGCCAGGGACAGTGCCAAGAATCTTATAGGCATTCCCTCCTGTGGCCCTTTCAATAACCCTACAAGGCAGAGACTCTGATTATCCTGATTTTACAGGTGAGGCATCTGAAACTCAAAGAGGTTAAGGAGCTTGTCTATGGGGACTCAGCCAGCAAGTAGAGACATGGAGACTCCAACTCCGGCTGCTGAACCCCCACCCCCAATCCAACCCAGGGCCCTGGCCCCTCTCATGGAGATAGTATGGACAGTGGTGCTGGAACCCCAGGACATCGGAGCCATGTGCTCCACAGACAGAGACTCTGATGCATGTTCCTACCACTCGTGACTCCAGATGTTCCTAACAGAGTTTCCAGAGAGGTGTGACAAAAATCAAGGCAAATTTATTATTTAACTTGCTATAGTTTTCCAAAGACGGTGGGTGGCCCTGCGGAGCGCATCAGAGAGGTAAGTCGCCGTCCACAGATGCCTTTTCCCAGCCTCCTTGTCTCTGGTGAACAACCCTGAACGTTGGGGTGTCGCTGTCTCCTCCGCGACCACTTTCTCGGATCTTTGTTTGAGAACCCACTGGACATTTTAAGCAACAGGAAGGTCAGGTTTGAAAATGCTTAATTTCTGAAATTAGAAGCATGTCGCGATTTAACTCATTTGTTAATTCATTTGTCACATTTCACCCCATCCCCAAGGCGGAATCACTGCAGTGAAGTACTTATGGCTCGAATCCACTTTCCTTCAGTGGTCAAAGAGATGTAGATAAAAACCAACACGTAAGGACACTCAGGTCTGGGCTGTAGTGGCAGCAAGGGGGATAAAAGGCTTTCAGGGAGTCAGACAGATCTGGGTGTGAATCCCTAGGTGAGTCTCCTCACCTCTGGGAGCCTTGTTTGCTCACCTGTAAAATGGGCTTCCACCTGCTTACCTGGTAGCAGGTAGTTGTGATAATTAAATAAAGTGTAACAACATCCAAAAATGATTAACATATGAACTTTACAGCCCGTTTGTCTCCACTTGCCTGCCTCTAGAAATTTCCGGAGTTGCCTGCAAGTTACCTGGCCCTCTTCCCTGAGGTTCCTGAAAATGGCCGTCGCTGGTGATAGGGGAGGAGGGGAGGTGAAAGTTCAGTCCAGCATTTCCCGAAGTGCAGAGGGAACCCCACCAGAGGCGTGCGAGACGGCTTGATGGTGCGCACACCAACGCGTGTCAACTTTTTAAAATTTCTAAGTAAACGACAATTTGAATATTTTGGTGTGTATTTATCTTACATGTCTAAATATATATCATATTGTTTATGAAATTCAGAATTTCATAAATCGTGTTACTTGAGACCTGAGTAGTATTTGAAAAGAAACAAGTGAGTTGACTATGACAAAATGATTAAATAGGTGGAACATGGACATGACAAAATCATAAAGGGAATGTTTGAATGCTTGAAGTTGGAGAAAATCTAGGCTAAAAAAACTATTAGGGGAAAGAGGAGAGAGGTCCAGAAAGGGGACATGAGGGGAGAGAGGAAGTCGAGAACCCCACTGAGCCTGGGGCAGGAGAGAGAAGCTGCGTCCTCCCGGCAGGTCCAGAGAGAGCCGCAGACAGAGTCAGGATTCTCAGGAAGCCTGGCCGTGCGATTGACACGCATCCTCCGGCCCCTGGGCATTCTCTGGGGAGACTGCAGTAAGGTCTGCCCTGAACCTCGCCCGGTTTCTCAGCCTCTTTTCTACCAGGCTGTGAGCTACACCAAAAATCCAAAGCTTAGGAGGGCCCTGGCAAATTCAACGAATGTAAGCGTGGGCCTCAGACACGGGAGTTTGCAGTTAGCAGCACAGTGGCATTAGACAAAACCTTGATTCCTTGTGGTCCCTTCTGATTTTGTTTTCTAGTCTCTGAGGTCAAACATACGCAAGTCCAAATCTTGTATCTTTTACTCGCTGTGTGTGATCACTGAGGTTCAGCCTCCTCATCTGTAAAGTGGAGTAACAATGACTGCATACTTGCCAAAGCTGTTTTAAAAAGCAAAGTGAGATCAATGTGAAGAACTCAACATTGTAGCTAAAATAATAGGTGCATAATAAATGCTCTCTCTGCATCTAACATAGATTGTAACAAAACCCCCACACAATCCCCCTGGTGGGCAGGATCAGCCTCAGGTGCGACATTCACCAAAGAGAAATGAAAGATACGTTGCTCTTAGATTAAGAAGCGACTCAAAGTAAATTCTCATAAGCCAAGTAGGAAGCGAGCAGCTACTTAATTGGAATTTTCTTTTATAATTAAATGATTTGCTATTTGGCATTAGGGGGGCTTTTTGAGGTGTTGGTCGCGTTCTATTTCTTGACCCCTTTGTGAAAATTAATTAAGCTTTATTATTTGTATACTTTCTATTGAAGTGTCATCAATACAGAGAAAAGTTCTTACAAATTCTCCCCTTTGCCATGCTGCTCATGAGGCCAAAGTCAGAGCTGCCCCCAGAGCTCTCCGCTGAGTGGAAATGAGCAATTCACCTAATGATGTGAGCTGCTCACGCCAAAGAAACTCATTTCCCACAAAACACCCCAATAATCAGTTCATTGCTCAGGCACAGGCCCGAGCACTGCAGCAGATGTAGGTACAATCCCGCCAGTGTTTGTTTTGTTGTTAATTGTGGGGGGAGCATCCTCCCTCGTGTTTATCCTGGTGATTCCGTAACGTGTGCTGGATTTCGAAGAGGTTGGCACATTCCACTGGCCTCAGAGGGAACACAGAACAATGTCACAGATGGCCTTGTGGGTGAATAAGTGCCACGAGAGTGGCTGTGAAGGACTCTGTTTACCAGGAAGGGAAAAGCTGTTTGCTCCACCCTGAAAAGAAGGAGGGGGGGGCGAATGGGGCACACTCGGAGCTGCCACTCAGGAGAGCTGGGTGCAGGCTCGGTGCTGGGCTCGCGTGACATGGGCAAGTCCGGGTTTCGGCCACACCATCGACACGACTATCAGGGCTGGTTTCGATGGGCAGTTTTCAACCCTTGTCGTTGTCCGTGGCAGTCACAGGTACTGCTGCCTCTGCGCAGTGGCTCAGGCGACACAGACCCCACCTCAACACCAGCCCCAAGGCAGGTGCCTGGCCCGCACCTGACCGACCAAGGGCCTCCACCTCTTTTGGTCACAGCAGCCAGGTCTGTGACCCAAGGCAGCCTGGAGAGACGCAATACTGTACTTGAACTATTGAGACAGAGAGAAACTCCTTTCATGGGCCTCTGGTTACCAAGCTACCTGGGACTTAAGGGGTAGCTTAAGGGGACCAGTTTGTCTGAGGATGAAGCCAACATACAAGAAAGCTGGCAAAAGGAAGAGGAGATTCCCGATGGTAGCATTTGAGCACCAGGATCCAGCTGTGCCTGAAGCTACCCTTTCCCAATAGCCTCCCTACCCATGTCCCCCTACTGCCACCCACTCAGAGAACTGGGCACTGTGTCCAAAACAAGGCAGACGAAAGAAATCACTGTTCTCTTTTCTCTCTTATTCCCGAACATTTCCAGAATGGCTCCTTTTGGTAGTCTTTGGGAGTTCTGTTGCTTTCCCTGCAATATACCAGGTAATTTCTAGGTAACCATTCAGCACATCCATTTTAAAATACTGAAATATCCTTAAAAGATTCTATGCAAAACCGCAAATATACATGATGGAAAAGATGCTTAGTTTTGCACTGGGTGGTCCTCCAAGTTTAGCTTTCTAGTTCTTTGTTTCTAACAGTCAAGGGCTTGCAGAAACTAGTTTGCTAAACGGTTCGTTTCTCATGCCTAGTCTTGTCCTTGGTTTCACAATACCACAAGACAGAAGTCTTGATTTTTCTGGGCCACGGTACTCCTCAGAGCTAATCAAGTGGATGTGGGCTATGAATCAGGCAGAAATATAAGCAAACCGTATCTTAACTTTTAAAGCAGTAGTATAAAGTAAAAATGAGTGAGCCATTGCCTCAAATCTCACTTTCACTCTAAAACTCTCCTTTCCCACTCAACTTACACACACAAAGATTATTATTAAAAATAAATAAATTATGCATGCACATATTCTAGCAGGAATATTTATAATAGCCAAAACATGGAAAACCCAAACGTGGATCCACTGGTGAAGGGATAAAAACAATGGAGCACGTCCTTACACCGAAACAGCCTCAACGACGGAAAGGACTGGGCTACGTAGCGTGGACGAACCTCAGAAACCTTATGCTAAGTGAAAGAAGCCAGACACAAAGGCGCGAGTCCACTTTTATGAAATACCTAGAAGAGACAAATTCCTAGAGACAGAGAGTGCATTAGTGGTTGCCTGGGCCTGGAAGAGGGAACAGAGGTGAGTAGTAAACAGGCACAAGGGATCTTAACAGGGCGACGGAAACGTCCTACTATTCTCTGAGATCAGGGACCATGGCATACAAGAATGACTGCAACAATAGAGGGATTTAATATTTACTGAGGGTTCACTGTGCACCAGGCACCATTCCAAGTGCTTTAGTGGGCTACCTTATTTAATTTGGTGCTTATTTAAATCCACATCACACCCCAGGAGATAGAAACCGTTTATTATCCCCCTTTTAGAAATAAGGAAACTGAGGCACAGAGTAGCCCTGTAACTGTTCCAGAGACAGGCAAGTAGCCACATTCTTAATGACCCCGGGTTCTAAGAATCAGCTATTGATTTATTGAAAACTGGCCCAAGAAACACACATCATCTTTACTAAAGATCTTGGGGTGTTTTGACCTTGAGTTTACTGCCCACTCACTAAGCAACCTTGGCAAGTCACTTCGCCTCCCTGAGCCTCAGTTTCCTCCTCTGTACAATGGGGCTTATATCCTCTGTGCCATTGGATTGATTGTGTGAGGTTAAATAGACCAATGCCTATCCAAAGCTTAGCACAGTGCCCGGCACACGGGAGATGCCCAATAAATGGCAGCTCTAATTGACAGAATGGCCTCTTGCTCTGGGCTTCACCTCTGTAAAATCACAGAATGGAATTCCATGAACTCCAAGATCCCTCATCCGGGACCCGTGCCTAAATTGTTATGAGAAATACCAGGCGCAATATCACATGAGCATGGGAAATACTTACTAAGATAACGAGAATGACTTCTCAGAGCCTTTTAGCAGGCTGATGTGTGTGTGACTGGGCCAGGGCTGGAGAGGACAGATCTAGAATATTCACTGCTTCCCAAAGTGCTCAACCACAGAATTCCTTCCTCCTCGAAAGCCCTCACCCCACCCCATGTTTCCACATTTACTAGAGAATAAACTCTGAGAAACTGGCAAATCTATTAACTGTTTATTGCAGCTGTGGTCTGGAAAACTACTTGAGGATCAAAACCCACAACTTACCGTGTACTGGGTTGATGCAGGTTCCCCATTCAGATGCTGGTGCTTTTGTGAGCACCTTTAGGAGGTGAAACATTAACCCTGTGTTTTTCACACAGTGGAGGATACATTTGCTGCATCTTCCGGCAGCCTCGATGTCACTGGAATATGGGGGTGGGATTTTTACCTTTACTTTAAAACAGCTGGATACATCCCAGAGTCACGAGCACAGCGCACACGGACTCTGACCACGGAGCCAGGCTCTGCGCCGAAAGGCCGGGAAGCACCTTCGCTCTCCTCTGCTGCACCTGGGTGCTGCAGTGGGTTAAACGGCACCTTTCCAAAATTCATGCCCACCCCGAACCTCAGAATGGTGACCTTCCTTGAAAGTAGGGTCTTTGCAGATGTGATTACGTTACGGATCTAGAGATGAATGCATCCTGGATAAGCACGTCCTAAATCTAACGACTGGTGTCTTTAGAAGAGAAGGGAGGAGATTTGACACAAGACACGCAGGGAGAACGCCACGTGCAGATGGAGGCAGAGACTAGGGTGACACAGCCACGAGCCAAACAGCAGCAAGGACTTCCGGCAGTACCAGCGCTGGCAGAGGCCAGGCACGACTCCTTCCTAGAGGCTTCGGAGGATGCGTGGCCCTGCCAACCCATGGATTTCAGACTTCTGGCTTCCAGAATCGCGAGAGAATAAACTTCTTTTGATTCAAGCCACCCAGTTAGCGGTACTTGGTTATGGCAGCCCCAGGAAACTATTAATAATACAGGTGACTTCACTTAGAGGGAAAATATCTATCATGAAAATTCTAGGCAAGAAGGAAAAAGATCAGCAAGAAGGAGATGGAGGACTAGGATGAAAGGGCAAAGCAGATGTTCAGGGAAGGGCAGCGGCCGCTCCAGCAGGTGCCTGCCCCCCAGGGGGTCCTTCACGGAAGGACGACAACGCCTCACCCACAATGGCCATCGCCGATTAGGAGCTTCCTCTGTGCCAGACACTGTGCTAAACCACCTGCATGGATCTGAACCTATGTGATTAGATTTGGTCAGGCCATTTCTCCTTTTCCTTTATTTAATCCTCAAAACAACATAGAAATCCTCCTCATTTTGTCAATGCTAATCCTGAGGCTCAGAGAGGCAGATAACTTAGCCAGGGTCACACAGCTAGAAAGTGGCAAAGCCGAGAGGCACACCCAGGTCTGAGCCCGGAGCCTGAGCTCTTTCCTTCCCCTGTGTCACCACAGTGTGATTGCTAAGACAGGGTTAGAGAAAACCGTCTCCATCACTTTTCATCTTGAAAAATAAATCATTAGAAGATTTGAAAGTTGAAACCACTTTTAAAAAGAATAACTAGCATGTGTTTCAAAAAGGAAATAAACCTCAAAGTCTAAAATGTTTGGCTAACATCCAAGAGTGATTTTGATAAGCTACCTACTCCTTTAAGTTTAGATAAGTCTAAACTTCTGAAAAGAAAAAGACCAAAAATCTGTCTGGCTTTGCTTTGCTATGAATGGATAATGATTAGATGTTGAGTACAGCAAAAAACAATAATAATACTAACCAAATTCGATGGGACAAAAAGGAACTGTTACTGCCTGAAAAAAAAAAAAAACTTACTAATTATACAGTCTCCAGAATGAAAGGTCAGACTGTCCTATCTCAGTGAAATTGTCACACGAGCCATTAGCCATGTAAGCCAGCGAAGTTCTGTCTTCTATGTTTTGATTGATTTCAAAAGCTGCTCTGCGCTCTGGTGCCGTCCCCGTCTGCATCCTGAACATGCTGTGCAGGGAACAAAGCCGCGTTGGAGGGGTGCAAACCACTGGATCAGGCAAGCCCTTTAACAACCAAGATGCTAAAGCTGAGACACACTGTCCCTTGTCATTTGGAGTCTGCAGTTTCTCCTCCTTGTCAAGCTACAAAAGATACCTGCCTGAAGGAAAACTTACTGACGGGAAAGAGTTAATGCCACTCTCAGGATCCTTTTGTAGTCTGCTAGGGGAGGAATCTTGGGGATCCTTGAGCTTTCATTTAGCAAATCCCCATTTTTGTGCTTTACTCTGAAAGCCCTTACCAAAATTCTGCATCCCTCAGAGGCCAGGATTGTTCTGGGATTTACCCACAAATAAAACTGGCTGAGTTGGGGGGTGCAGGAAGGGGAGGAGGGGAGAGACAACACAGAGCTAGGAACCGCGGGCTGGGTTCTAGGCCTGGGTCTGGCGATAACCAGATGTGTGACCTCAGGCAGGTGGTTGACCTTCACGAGGTCTCAGTTTCCCTGTCTGTAAGGGGTGAACTTCATCTTCAGCTTTTAAGCTGAATTCTGAGACCCTCCAGGGATCACAAAGGTGAGGTCACCTGCCCACCACCCCTCCCTTAGATTCTGTGTTTTGCCTGCTGAGCTAAAAAAATTGTCTAACACCTATATAGCACTTACCAGGTGTCAGACACTGTTCTAAGGGCTTTTCAAGTATTAACTCATGACTGTCTCTATTTGACTAATAAGGAACTGAGAGCCAAAGAGTCCACCAAGCCCGTGAGTGAATGGGGAGGCAGGACAAGGGCTGGTATGTGGGCTCTAATCCCGGCTCTCACCCAATGCTACTCTGCTTCTCCTGAGACACCAGGTTCCATTTAGAGAAAAGTTTAAACCAGCTTTAAAAAGAATTTTTTTAAACATTGAACTAAGCACAATACCATTTTCCACTCATCAGACTGGCCACAACCGAAAAGATGGACACCATCCAGTGTTGCTGAGCGTGTGGGAACCGAGGCCACAGGGAGCGAGAGCCTCCGGGAGCAGAGTTTGGCTCTATCTGTTCAACGTTCCACGTGGCCACCCTCGTGTCTGCCCCAGAGAAATACTCGTCCGACAGCACAGAGAGGCACATAGGAGAAAATTCATTCCTGCAACACTCATAGCAGTGAAAATTTGGAAACACCCTAAAGATGAACCACCAAGGAAGTACCCAAATAAACTGTGACAAACCACAGCTATGAAAGACACCAACTTCATTATGAGAAATGTGAACTGACATGGGAACAACTCCAAGATGAGTGGGAAAAAAAGGTAAGTTGCAGAATAAGGTCTACAATATTATCACATTTCTGTTTAAACACACACACACACAAAGAAAAACTATTTCTGTATGTTTTTATGAGTATAAAATTAGTAGAAAAGGTTCCAGAAAGATACACACTATGCCAATTAGAGTGAATTACCCCTGAGGTGGGCAAGAGGGGACTTTTACTGTATTCACATTGTTTAAACCTCAAATGAAAGTTATCGCTGTATTACTTGTGTGATCACTATAATTTTAAATAAAATGAAACCCTGCAGCAGATGATTGACAAGTGGCTCCCAAGTGCAGCTTTCTACGATGTATACGTAATGAGGCCCGATTGTCTTAATGATCCTTAATGCATGTCAGTGAGGGTATCACGACTTCTCCCCACAGCAGACGAAAAGCCATGAAGCTTATGTGACTTGCCTAAAGTCACACAACACACACAACCTATCGGAGACAGAACTCTGCATGACTTCAATTAGCAGGTGCAGGCAGGTGCAAGGCACCTGGTGTAAGCGGGGTGCATGTGTCCCTGTGCAGGGACAGGTTTACGCATAAGGGATGCCCAGTTAGTCACCTAAACTGGGTGCCTGCCATGGAATCTGGGCATACCCAGAAGAGCAAAGACAGACATCTGGTATCCACGCAGATGAGAGGGCATCGGGACAGCCCTGAGCCAGAACCCACCCGAAGGAGCTAGGAGGAGTCACCTCTCACAGAATGAGAACTCAGACAAATGGACTTTTCAACAACACAGAAATTAACGCTGAACTGAGAAAACACTACCGGCAACTATATCAGTTTGGAATTCCTCCCCAGCACTCCATGTTATAGGTTAAATTTTGTCTCCCCAAATTCAGATATCGAAGTCCTGCCTCCAGAACCTCAGATATATTTGGGGATAGGGCCTTTAACGAGATAGTTAATTTAAAATGAAATCATAATCCAGTATGACTGGTGTCCTTAGAAGAAGAGATTAAGACATAGACAGACACAGAAACTACAGAGACAACAAAACTATACTACAGTATTACAGGCAACCGGCAAGCCAAGGACAGAGGCTTCAGAAGAAACCAACACCTTCATCTCAGACTTCTGGCCTCCAGAATTGTAGAAAATAAAATTTCTGTTGTTTAAGCCACCTGGTCTGCGGTCCTATGTTACAGCAGCTCTAGAAAACTCGTGCACTCTGCTAAGCGTTTAGTAGTTACCTTACGGCAGAATAAGGCCGAGGCACAGGGTATCTGCACGTAAGATCTGCTTGTACTCTCGCCGGAAGGCAGCCTAAATGCTTTAATATGAACCATCTCATTCTTTCTCCACACCATTGTCTACTGCCTCTTATGGCCCTGATAGAGACATATTGCCGTTCTGGAAGAAAACTTAGTCATCTTGGTATCCAAGGAGGCCAGTGCACTGCCTCTAGTAGCTAGTTAAACCTGGTCGATGCAACACAGGCAGGTGCTCTCGGCCTCCTGAAACCTCTCTTAAATGAAAGGAAAGGAATGAAGGAGGTGAAAGACCACAGGGAAAAAAAGAGAGGAAGAGATAATAGCAGACTAGAGAAGTCAACTCAATTTTGGGAAGTAGGAGACAGTGAAATGAGTAATTGTTAGCTCAGCAGGGTGCAGAGAACGAACCCTGAGCTTCTGCCAAAGAGAAGCCAAGGAGAAGAGATGGTTCCACAGCACAGCACTCAGAGAAGGCTTGTGAATTATTTTTTAAAACTATAAGTATCGTCATCAGAGAGACTTCTGGCTACTTGTAATAGTGGAGTTTGTAATAATCATAAACTCTATACAAAATATTTTTAAAATCACAACTATTTGAAGGCACTGTAAAATGCTGATAGAACCTGGAGTGGACTGGACCCTCGGAAGGAGAGAACCAGACCGGATGAGACTCACACACCTGGCTCTCCGGGCGCACTGCCCAGGGGGTGCAATGCACAGAGCTAGAGCCCGAGAAGGAAGCATGACAACACCTAAAACCTGTGGCACCAGCTTCGGGACCTGCTGGCAAGTGAAGGCCAGAAAGGCTTCAAGGAGGAAGTAAGCAGAGTCTGGAAGAACTGTGAAAAAATTATCACCAGAGGCTGAAGAAAACATAAGCCATGACTTGTAGTGGCAGAAATTTAACAACATCATCACCTGCAATAAGTCAGAAGATAGAAAATATACCCAGGGACCACCTTTTTCCTGGCCTCGTCGCAGGTGAGCTTGCCATGGCAGGTGCACAGGGGGGCTGTAGAGTAGGCTACAGGAAAGCTCCACAGCTGAGCTCAGGGCCTGAAGGGGGTGGTGGTCCCAACTCAACAGAAACGAACATGACTCTTCCTGGAGAGGAGACCACTCGCCCCTGAGGCCTGCAGCCAGATGTCAGGACAGAGCCCAGGGTCCCAGGAAGTATCTCAGGGTTTGGGGGCCTGAATCTGCCCTTGACCTTTGTGCCTAAAGAAAAGAAGTTTTCCAGGATGTCTCCACCTCCCAAGAGCATAAGAGACTGTGTAATAGTAGAGGGTTTAACCAAAATGTTGGATGAGCCAGCTCCCCTTTCACTAACTGCTGCTGTTTCTCAGGAAGACTTTGAGAGCACCCAGTACTGGGCGTCAGTTACCTTCACAAATGTGGCTACAGACTCCACCTGGGACACCGGGAACAGCTCAAAGGCCCCCTCCGGAGATGTGACACTGGTGTCCTATGGAGTCTAGTCTCCACGGATAAAAACACAGCAAACCAGACGTGAACTTGAAGTTGGAATAAGGAGGCAAGCCGCAGATGAAAGGGAGACATTCCAAGAAAGCACCGTCCAGCCTGTTCCTTCTCAGAACCGGAGGGAGAGAGGCTGTCTACATTTCAGATTACTGTCGTTCTAAACAGCAGGCTTACGCTAAGGAGGCAACTCCATGGCTAAGCACTTTTGAAGATGTGTTTATTCCTTACATAAGTGGAAAGATTCACAAAGAACTCTTTATTATATTCTACTTTAGAAAAAATAATCTGCAAAAAGGATGGCCTGGCAGATTGGCAACAGGAGACAGAAGAGCCTTTTCACTCGGGTGGCGTCCACCTACAGGCCAGGAAAATCCACACTGTGGGATCCGCAGTGAGTGTAAGAACGCTGGAAAACATCTTGGTGTAACCACCAAACTTATTTCTCCAAGAACTAAAACCCATCAATGTGATTCACTTAGCACAAATTTGAAGCATAATTTGGACTTGGTTAATCAGGAGGGAAATTAGACCAGGATGAATTAAACCGCAAGAGAGATGGGAAATCATTCTGCTGGAGCTCCTCCAATAGTGGAGAGAACCCCGTGGGTTTAATCACTGGGTGACAGCCTTGGGTCAAAAGTCAAACCGCATCCTACGCTTTAGAGTTCACAGCAGAGACAACCACTGTGAAGATAGTGAATCTGAGAAAAGATAATCACAGCACCTCTGTTACTCAAGAAAGGAAACTCTACCGGAGCGAGAAGCCCTGTGAATGCAAATTGGAAAGCCTACAGCCAGAGTCACATCCTATTGGGTGTCATAACGTGTGCACAGGGAGAAGTCGTGTGAATGTGATCACTGTGGGAAACCCTCATTGTCAGATATAATACACCCCTTATCGTACATCAGAGAATTCATACTAGAGAAAATTCTTAGGAATGTAATCAGCGTGGAGAAATCTTATCTGTAATTCATTTCTCATCAGACACCACCATGGATTTCATACAGAAGAGACATCCTGTGACTACGGGGAAGCCTACTTTGGCAACGCACATCTCACTGCACATCAGGGATAGAGCGGGTGTTTATTGTTGGCAACTGAGTCAGGCCTACAGCAGAAAACAGACGGGCCTTTCAAATTGAGATAATTCACATAGAATTTATTCATAAAAGTATTATTTACAATGTGTAGATATAGGGGAACCACAGGAGATACGGCAGAACTTCAAAGAACTAAATCCAAAGAGACAGAGAGCAATGGCTAAGTTGGAAGGAGAGAGGTGTTAGAGAAGGCTGGCTTCAAAAGAGCCGTAACTTTCTATCAGCGGCAGAGGGTAGCCAGAGTCATAGCGCAACCTCACTCACCATCCCCTGCCCCTTATGTCCTGCTTGTGCTCCACGAGCTCAGCCTTATTAGAAGTTAGAGGGCCACAGGCTTGGGGGGCCAGGTCCTCAGGCATCATCTTCATGGCTCTGTCCTCTGTCCTGGGCTCTGCACCTGTACACAACAACTAAAATCATTTATTTCTTAGGGTTTGTTTGTTTTGATTTTGTTTTTCTTTTTGTTTTTATTTTTTTGCCAGAATTTAGGGTTACTAAGAGTTAAAGTTGTAATTAATATGTAAAGAAAACAATTCTGTATACAAAATGCACTAAAAAATGTAGGGTGTGTTTTTGGCGAGAAAGGTTGTAAGAAACATAAAGATGTGGTTTTTGTTAAAGAAGCCAGAGGACAAGGGAGCCTAGGATGTGGTCAGTCTCCCAAGGCCACCGGCAGGTGCAGAGCAGGGAAGGTGGGTCTGGCGGGAAAGCAGAAGGTTTTCCAATCAGTGGCCAGGAGCCCTCACTGACACGCCCTCCTGAGCAGGCTGCCTGGTCCCCACCGTACCCCAGTGCGCGCTTCAGAGCCTGGCCCAGAACAGGCGCTCAGTAAAACTGTTGAATGAAAACAGGAACAGTGGAAGCAAGTAGATCTGGAGGCTGTCACCTAGGAGGAGAAAACTCAAAACTTCTCTGTCTTCTCCATGGGCCTTGGGGAGCACAGGAACAATATGCTACTGTGACCCACGTTAGATGGTCACCAAATAACAACACAACCAAAAAAAACAGTAATGCAGAGAGAGCCGATAACCTTCAAGAGAAGAGGGAGAGATGAAGGTGAATCTGTGGGCTCTGCAGCAGAAGCTTTAAATGTGTATCTCACCAAATCCCCACAATTCTGTTTCACAGGTGTTATTTCTCACCTTCAGTAGGTGAGAAAACTCTGGGAGTTTTGGTAAGTTTCCTAGGGTCACACAGAAAATTGGAGTCAGGATTTGAATCCAGAGCTATCTGCATTCTAAGCCCGGAGGTTTAGCACATTGCAAGGCAAAGGATAAACTCTGTGGTGGTTGAATGCATTAGGACAAATATAATTGAAAATAACTTTATAGTTTCAAGGCAAAAATGCCTCCACCCCGATGATGTATCACAACAGCCATTAACATGTTTTCTTTCATAAGCACTGACAAAATCACCTATTAGGTGCCAAATGCATAGCTCCAGACACTGTGCAGAGCAAGTTAATGATTCACTTAGTAACCCCCTCGGTGTTCCTTAACATTTGAAATGAAATGGGCAAAGTGCTTTCATGTACTATAAAAGAAAGTGGCAGCTCACTAGGTGCATAAAAAAGCCTTACTTTAAAACACATTTCTATTTATAATTATTGGCATTTGTGCTTTAGTGGAAAATGAAAATCCTACTGCTTAACACAGCAAATTCCTCTCAAGAGAAAGCTAATAAAAAAATCAAATCTCCCTTGAAAACCAAACTACAGTTTCAAACAGCCTGAGTTTCCCAGTAGGACTATGTTTCCGGGAAATCTTGGAAGTTATTTTGAACTACAAAGAACTCCTTTCTCTTTCTTAAGAGCTGACTTTTCAGTGGAAAGCCCCCTGCTTTAGGAAGACTTTGCTGACTACAGTAGCTCTGATGATCAGTTGCTTCTCTGAGCAACTTTAACATTTATTACATACAACTCAGCTCTTCGGTTAAACAAGTGATTTTTGAGCCCACATCAATTACTGTGCCTGGTGCAAGGAACAGAGTGTGAAGAACACAGAGAAGGGCTCTGCCCTTCTTAAACAGCCAATAACTAAACAAAATATTACCAATTGTGATTTCCAATTTGTGGAAATAAATCAGTTGATATAGTCAATCTTAATTAATAGATTCCGAAAATATGATTAAATATAGAGTTTATCTGAGCACAGATCTTGAGAACAGCCATCTAGGAAACACAGACTCCAAAAGAATGGGTCAGTATTCAAAAGTAGAGAAGTTAAGGTTTCGCTTATATAGGCAGTTAACAGGGTTGCAACATTTTCCACACAAGGTCAACACATACATTATAGCAACCTGATTGGTAACAGCGTGCTACATCCCAAGGAAGGTTGCTTTAACATTGTGGCGGGAAGAGTGGTGATCTGAGGGGGTCTCATCTCTGGCTTTTCCTGATCGTTTACAGGAAAAAGCAGAAGTTGCAAGTGCATGCTACATGACTCAGGCTAAATAGCCACGTTCCTCTCCAGGCTCAAAATAATTTAAAGTTCCAACAGTTTCAAGTTTGGATTATTTAATTTTACAATATCATTAAAGGTGACTGGGGCAAGGGCGGTGGTATGCTGGTAAATGTTTAACGACCAGGTCTCTGGGGGGAAATAAGCCCCAATTTAGAGCATTTGCCCATTTATTTTGTGCAAATACTCCCACCACGGCTGATCTCAAGCTGCCAATGGGACATGGTTGTACACGGACTTGGGAAGAGACACATACCACCATTTTACAGGGTTTCCACCCTACAGAGTGGAGGCGCATAACCCCATGAATATAGGATGCAATAAAATAATTACATTCTATACATTGAGTGTTTATTATCTTTGTTTTCAGTATAATTTGCTTAACTGTGAGTTTAAACTTTTTTTTAAATAATGGCTGTTTAGCACACAGCTTGCAACACTCTTGAAAATTTAACAATTGAGTTTCTTGAGCCAGTGTAAGCAAGCTCCAACAGACCACTTAATGAGGGGGGCAGGAAGGGCTTTTCTGAGGAAGTAACTTTTCAGACAAGGCCAGAGAGAACGGAAGGAGCAGCCACATCTCTCAACATGAAAACAGCCTCAGAAGGGAAGGAGGAGAGGCCGTGGGGCAGGAACCCAGGGAGACAGGGTGCGTGGGGAGAGGCACGGGGGAGGCAGAGGCAGATGGTGTGTGCACGGTGGGAAGGAACTTAGGGGACATCTCACAGACAATGGGAAGCCACTGGAGTGCTTTGTAAAGAGAATGGACTGTAGAGAAATAAGAGCAGAAGCCGAGACCACCTGGGCAGCTGCAACCGCGTTCCCGGATAGAGCCAAGTCCTAATGTTTGTCCCAACTTCCCTAAAAGGTATGTTTTAAGAGGACAATTTATTGCTTTCTTGCCTGAGCCTTCCAAAATAAATTACCAAGGGCAAGATATGACTCCCATTTTAAGGACAAGGAAATAGCCTGTGGAACATTTAATGGACTTCTCCAACAAGGTCACGTGGTACGTTAACAGTCAAAGCAAGGTTTGAAGCAGTGAACTAAGGTGATCCCACATCCCAGTTTCTCTGGGATTATCTCAGTGCTGCCTCTTGTACCAGTGCAATTAGTCTGAGCAGTGGCCCAGTTTGAGATATAAATAAGGAGTGAGGTGAAGCAAGAACTCTCTGGGAGGTATCGATGTGAACTCATGATTTCTAAAGTGTGTGTGTGCACATATGTATATGTATGTTTGTGTGTGCACATGTATGTTTGTGTGTGTGTGTGTGTGTGTGTGTTTACTGAGAGGGCCTAGAAGCAAAGACAGCCCAGAGGCAGTGCACATGTCTAGAGCCCAAATCTTGTTCTCCAAAAACATTCCCCCCTAAAAGGAATTCTTTTTGGAGAAGTGGCTGATTTCAGGGCTGGAGCAGGAAAGGTACAAGATAAATTTGGAACATCTTGTTATACCAGAAAATAAGGAAGTACTTGAACAATGAGGGCATGCCAACAGGAGCAGCTCCCACTGGCTACATCGGGGGCAATTTGCTCACCAAAATGATTGAGGACAGTAGTGAATTAAAAAGAAAATTGGGAAAGACAAGAATCCATGAGTCCATACTGCTAAGAAATAGAAATAAATAAGTAAATACATAAATAGCATAGGGGCAAGGTTGAGGGGTTCCTTATCGACAGGAGAATGTTCACTGCCAACTGGCAAATGGACAGGAAGTGGCAAATTTGTAAAATCATTTTGCAGCCATCAAAGTAAAGATGGTTTCAGGCAAAAATCATCAAAAAAATGCTAAGTCTAGGGAGAAATTTTGATGAAGAACAGATATTTGTGTGATCTTAAAGTGTGTCTATACAAACTGTTTCTTTTTACTATTATTATTATTTTCTTTGATGCTCCATCCACAGGCATGGACAAACTGTTTCTTAAAGAGAAACAGTTCCTGTACAGTAGAGAAATCAGACAACACTTCAGCTAAGTGACAAAAATTAACATCTCTAGTGAGGGGAAGATGGACCTCATGTGTCTCCAGGTGGGATAACCTGAGAAGGACACAACATCACCATGTAGTATCCCGATTGGAGAAGCAGAATTTAAATCTAACCATGAGGAAACATATGACAACCCTCCCAAAAATGACCATTTTACAGAAGAGGGTAGGGGACCTATATTATTCAAAAATGTTAAATGCTTCAAAACAAAATGGCTGCATTCCTTCCCCAAAGGAAAACTGAGCACAGGGCTCTGTGGTGTGTAGGATGACTGAGGCCCATTTATTAGCATCAGCTGAGATGACTCCTACTTTGAACCACAAAGAACACTTGGCATCAGAACATCATACTCTTCAAACAAAATATAGAAACAGAAGCTACCAAACATTCACCTTTTCAGTCCACCTGATAAACTACATAGTGAGATTTTTTTAAATGGTACATTTAATCTAGACGATTCTCTGGCACCATTAAAAATGTGGGGAATCTCTGTTCGTTGGCAACAGTATGGCCTAGTTATCAAGAACATGGGCTTTGAAGTCACACAAACCTGCGTTCAAATCCCAGCTCCATTACTTGTAGGCTGGTATTCAAGATCTCTAAGTGCAAACTTCTTTATCTGTAAAACATGATAAAAGTATTACCGCCCATCAGGGCATTTATGACACCATTCTCTTTTTTTAAATGCGTGTGTGTGTGTATATATGTGTATGTATATATGTACATATATATATAAATAAAGGTTGGGAATATGTTTTTAAAAATGTTTCTGTATATTTTCCATACTGATCATGTATTACTTTAGGAAAAAACATAATTGTAATTAGCTAAATAAATAAAAAAATTATGTATTCACACAGAAAGTCCTAGAAGAATATGCACTAAAGAGTTAACAGTGGTTACATCTACAGATTGGGAGTGATGGGGAGGGAGGAAGTAAGAAAACTTGTGCTTTGGGCTTTATGCATTTGTGTGAACATTTTGACACATTTGTATATGATTATTGCTTTTTGATTCCAAAACAATGAAGGAGAGATATAAAAGAAATGTTATTAGCATCTCTGTCACTGGGACTTCAGTGACTAAGGGCATTTGCAGCAAATGATGGCCTTGACCACTCTGCCTGCCTTAATTGAGTTCTCTGAAAGGCTTCTATATCACTCAGGCCTTTTTTTTCCCTGAAATGTTCAGCTTTAACAAAATTCTGAGTAGAAGCATGACCATGAGTCACAATTACAGGAAGGTTTTATAAATATTATGTAAAAATTACCTAAGGCAACTTGGCCCAAACTTGCGCAAGTGGGCATGATTCACCCAAAACAATTATGGCGAGGCAGGGGTGAAGAGCAAAAACCCTAACAAGTCATTTTGTTTAATATTTTCCCACATTGTCCACATCCAGAACCTTCGGCTAAATCCTCACTTTGCAGATGTCACCACGATCGTGTTCAGTAAGTTCCAATAACCAGGCACAGACCCCTCCTGCCTCCTGCCACAGGGGAGGGCACCACTCTGAAGAATGGTTCTTTCCCTGCATTCCAGGGTTTGAAAAAGCCACATCAAGCACAGTTCTGCAGGGCTAACAGAAAAGCCCAGCGGATGCCTGTCTGACAGCATCATCGGCCCTGAGAATCACACTTGTATCTGTGCCCATCCTTCTTCTCAGTATTTTCAGTGAAATCTCATTATATCAGAACTTCACTGGCAGCATTTATTGCTTCCTTAGACCTTTAACCAGATTCAGCCACTTTTCTCCCTGCCATTGTTTATTTTCACTGCCTGCCAGAAACCCGCATCCAGCTTAAGCAAAATATACAAAAACTAACTGAAGACAATCCACGCCCACCGTAAAGCCAAGCCTTCCTTGAGCATCCTGTACTTTCCCCTGTTAGACATTAAGCTTGCCTTCCTCAAATTGCAGTTATTTTTGTACTACCTTCACGCTGATTACCACATCAGTATGTAACGTCTTAAAATCAGCCTAAAACATGTAAGAGGATACCTTTTTAAACTTAAATATTTTTAAATGGAACATGGGAATTCATTCCTAAAAATGCAAAAACAGCACCACTTGCTCTATTAGTGAGAATACGCTGGGTTAGTGGCAGAAACAAGCAATCCCCAATCCTCAGTGGCACTACCCATCAGAAGTCTTTTTCACGATTACGCTAAGTCCACCACAGTCCAGGTAAACTTCACCACTGCAGCAGTCCTCTGGGGACCCAGAACTCTAGGCTGCATCAACCAACTGCCCTCCGTATCAACATATGACTCTACAGTCAGAAATCGGAGAGTTGAATGCCTCCACCTCTAACAGTCAAGACTCTGCTCACATTTCATTGGCCAAAGTAAGTCACATGACCACGCCTAAGTTCAAGACGATGGGACTACACCCTGCCCAGATAGTAACTCCAAAAATAAAAATGCAAACCAACCAATAGTATTTTAAGGAAGATTAAATGAGATAATATATTTAAAGTGCCTATCTAATTGCTCACTCCAAGAGGAGGAATTCAATCAATTATGATGAGGATGATGATTCATCAGTTCAGAGAAGCATTGTGCAAAGATTAACTGTGATATTTAATTATGACAACCAGGCAGCAACATTGAAAAATTCTTATCCTTAATGAGAAACTACAAACTGTAAAAGTGTAACTATGAGAAAATCGCTTCATAAAAATGTGTACAAAGACTATACATTCAGGGATCATTTCTATAGTTCATTACTGGAAACGTCTCTCGGAACATGTAGAGCACCAGGGAAGGGGCACAGCGTTCTCTCCTGAGCATGAAGCCAGCTCTTGGTGTCCATTTGCCATTAATGATCATTCTTCTCTCCCTTTGAGAGAGGAAGAGGGAGAGGGCAACAGTCTTAAGTGGTTCCCCTTTAAAAACAAATGTGTTCATGTATGAATAAGGACCAGGAGGAAATTAGTCCTGTTTATTGGGGAAATCCTTTTATTTCTTTTAATATCTTTCCTATCAACACTCCCTCTCTCCTCAAACCTCATTTTTCTCCATGGACTTACACTGGGAGCCACAAAGTCAAACAGTTCAGGGCCCAGGTGAGTATGTAAATGAGTATGTAAATAAGTGAAATCTGCAGGTAATAGGTCAAAAGTAAGTGGTAAGACTGTAGCAAACTGGGGACCACTTGGTCCATCTAATAAAGGGAGCCGCTACTTAGCACCCCCAGGAGTTATCACATGGGAATTCTAGGACCAGAGCTGCCAGGTAATCTGATTTTCCTGGAGATCTCAGAAATTCAAATTTGAAATACTATGCAGATTTGAAAAGACTATGTCCAATTTTTAAAATACTATGAAAATCAACTAAAAATGTCTTGCAGGCCACAACAGACCCAATGAAGCCCAGTCTGTGACCCCTGTGTTACTTAGGCTTTGCAAAAAAAAAAAAAAAAAATCCAGGGAGAAAATTATCCTTTGGGCAATTTCAGCTTTCTGCCTATCACAAACCTTCCCCAAAGAAAGAAAATGCAGAAGCAGCTTCCTCCCTAAATGGGAAATAGAAAGGAAAAAACAAAAAGAAAAAAGTTCTAAATTTAATATCTCAAAATATTTCCCTCTTATATCTCCGTACTGTCTTATTTGTACAAGTTATAAAAATTCAAAGAATAGTTTAACTCCATAATTTAGCACATGTCATTTATCAATTAGAATTCTTTTAGGCTACAAGTAATAGAGGGGAAAAACCTGGCTAAAACACAGAGATTTTATTGCTTGTGTAACTGAAAAGGGTAGACCTGACTTTAGGCTCAATTTGCTAATAATTCAGATGTTGTGACAGAAACTTGGTTTCTCTCTGTCTCAATGAAGTGGCTTCTTTCTCAGATCATACATGGTGACAAGATGGCAGCAGCCTGCAGCCAACTTGCTTCCAGGTCCAAACGTTCCCATGATTTCCAGCCTGAGACTCCTTACATTCTATTGGCTCTGAATGGATCACATGCCCATTCCTGAACCAATCAGTAAGGCCAAGAAATTATGATGTGGTGACTGAGGTAGCTCTGGGTCAGGTGCTTCACTTTTGACCTCTGGGGTGTGGCCCTCCCACTGAAGCACACACAGATCAAAGGGAGGATTGCCAAAATATTGAAAAATGAAGAAATGGATGCTGAGAAGCCAAACCATGTTCACCATAAGGTCCTTCCAAAACCCTTCACTCAGCAACCTGTTTTGCACAGCTGCTTTGGAGGAGCTGAACAGTTTCGAAGCCAGTGTGGAAAGACACTGATGCAGAAGGACTGACATATTCTAGCACAATGTAGACAGGGCTGGCTACATACTTTGCAGGGTCCAGTGCAAAATGAAAATAGTGAGGTGCCTTGTTCAAAATGTAGGGGGGAGATGCTATTAAAGGTACTAAAATAGAAAGCATTTCCCTTTTTTCCATGGTCTCTCAATTTGTCCTGGTGTCTTTTATTTGCTATGTAATGTTGTTCCAAGTAAAGAAAAAATATTAAAGTATTAGCATGAATTGTTCTGCTTATCTTTATAGTATGCAATGCCAGTTTAAATGCAAATATAAGAGCATTTAACTCATATGCACAATCACTGAAATTACACAATTTGCATTTTGTAGCTCATGTGTGTATGTGTGTTTCCTTCTCTCCAGAACAGTAGAGACTTACACAAAATTAACTTGACTCTTTTTATTTCACTTCTTGGTACCTGTACATTATACCAACACTGTCAACCTTTGGCTTCCTGATAAGTGAGGAAGAACTGAGAGGAAAAGGAACTCTGGGTTGTCCTATCTTTCCTGTCATTCTGCGTCATCATCTTCAGCGTAAGTGGTTGGCTCACACAGGGAAGCAGATGTAATAGGGTTCCTCGGCCATTTGTGTTTCTTTTTTTTTTTTTTTTTTTTTTTTTTTAATTTTTTTTTTTTGAGACAGAGTCTCACTCTGTTGCCCAGGCTAGAGTGAGTGCCGTGGCGTCAGCCTAGCTCACAGCAACCTCAAACTCCTGAGCTCAAGCGATCCTCCTGTCTCAGCCTCCCGAGTAGCTGGGACTACAGGCATGCGCCACCATGCCCGGCTAATTTTTTCTATATATATTTTTAGCTGTCCATATAATTTCTTTCTATTTTTAGTAGAGGTGGGGTCTCGCTCTTGCTCAGGCTGGTCTCGAACTCCTGAGCTCAAACGATCCGCCCACCTCGGCCTCCCAGAGTGCTAGGATTACAGGCGTGAGCCACCGCGCCCGGCCGCCATTTGTGTTTCTTAGAACAACACTGCCTTCTTTCTGTCTTCAAAGCAAGTTCTGTAGAAAAAATGACCTCTTGAGGCTGTCAGTGTCACGGCTTCTTCGGTTGTAGGTGCCAGGTGCTTATCTTGCAACTCTTTGCGTCTCACTGAACTCCATGGGTGGTGAGTCCCCTGGAATCCTGTGCTTATGGAGCATCGTGAAAGCTACATGCAAATGAGCAGTAAGGAACTGCAACATGTGTCCATATATAGTAGGAGGTATCCCCTTTGCTTATATACGTTGTCCCTTCAGACTTCAGCTACAGAACACAAGCTCAAAGACTAAACTGTTTAGAGTTTCAAGATGGCCATAGCAGGTAGTAAACTAGATACTGTGCCCCTTGGAGCACAGGACCCTGGGCGACTGCACAGGTCATGTGCCCATGAAGCTGGCCCCAAGTTCAGGAGACAAAGGACCCCTCATGTTGGTACAGACGTTCTCTGTATTATTCCGGATATTTCAACCCCATCATCACCACCCAAAATAGACAGAAAAATAAAAGCCGATGCTAAATCCAACAATATTGCCTACCTGGCTAATTACATGTTGTTCTGCTCCCTAATGCTCCTTTTATATCCATCATCACTGAGTTGGTACAGACTGAGCTGTGCTGCAAGTTTGTTTTCTCGTGACTAAATGTCCAGAAACAAATCAAGCCACCTTGTGTACCTTTGCTAAGGAAGTGTGCTAAAGGAGACAGGTTCTCGAATCAAGGCCTGGGGATCTGTCCCTGACTGTTCACAAAGGAATGACTCACTCTGGGTGCATTTGGAACAAATTATCTTTTATTTAGGAAGTACCTATGGAGCTCTTGTTTAGTGCCAGCAACTGTTCTAAACATTTTATAAGTTATCCTATTAACCCCTAGGACAACCCTAAAAGATAAGAAACTCTTATAATCCCCCATTGCATACATGGGCAAACTGAGGCACAGAGAAATTAAACAACATCTGGCAACATAACTAGTAGGTAGTTGTTTAAAGGCAGTTACAGTGGTCAAAAAGTCCACGTTCTAAGAGAATCAGTCCACCAGGCATAATACAATCCACCCAAAAAAGGTAAACCTTTACCCTGCTCATCTGAAGCCAATTGAGGGTTCCTCTATCCCACTGCTTCTGAACCTTCATTGTGCATTGTAATCACCCAGGAAGCTTTGAAAGAGCTGGATGACCACGTCTCACCCCAGACCAATGAATCAGAACTTCTAGGGGTGGGACTCAGTCACCAGTTGTCTGTAAAGTTCTCCCGGTGATTGCAATGAGCCACCAAGGCTGAGAACCTGGCAGGTCCAGCCTTCCTGGTACAGTGGCCCCCAGGGAAAGGAGGAGCCTCCATTTGGGAATGACTTATATTTTAATACAACCTGCCCATTGCCTCTTCTTTCCTTTTTCTTTTCTTTATTTCTTTCTTTTTTGATTTTTTTTTCTTTTAAGAAAATATTTATTGTACCAGAAATAGTTATGACCCTAATATTGACAGGACCTGGGGCAAGGATACAAACTGAGGTCCATATACACAAGTCTTGATATTTAAAAGTTATAAATTAAAGTAACAAATTGTTAAATGATTTCTATCCTCCTACCCTGACAAACATACCCACCTAACAATAACATGGAAAAAAAACAAAACAAAAACACATAAATAAAGCAAGTTTCATCCAAATAACTGTAGATAGAACAAATTCAAAATACATTTCATTTTCTGCCAAAGACCATGATTTGCTCTGATGGGGCTGGCAAGATGGGATTGCAAGGAATGTCTGCCTCCCTCCAGGGGGCGCCCAGTCTGGCTCCCTTGGCCTCTTCTGCTCACTCCCGAAACCCACAGACGCCATTTTTTCCCCCTTGTCTTGAGAGAGGAGGTCTTTCATCCCCCTCCAATGCTCACCTGCTCCTCACCTTCGACCCCACTATGCAGGTATGAAGAGCCCCCAGCATGCAAGCCGTGAGTTTTCTCTTCACCCCTGGTCTGCCCAGGCCTAGAAACTTCTGCTCACGAGGTGCTCCAGTCCCCCATCCTCACTGAGAACACCTCCAACCTTGCCCCCCAGTTCTCTCCACCTTCCCAGACTCAGTCCTGTATCCTCAAGTCCTGTGCCCCGGGAGGATGCTCCAGGGAAGAGACATGCGCAGCACTGGGAGAAGGCTGGGGACTTGCAAGCAGGGAGTTCCTTCCAGGGGCCTGGGACCAGAAGGCTGTGCAAAGGAGAGGGCAGGGGCTGGGGTGGGCATGTCCCCTTGGCTCCATGGACTCCTTGCCCCAGCACAGCCAAAAGAAGATCAGAGTGGAGCCCCCTACCCGGGGGGTGGGAGGATACTGCTGGGCACAAGGTACACTCTTGCCATTGTCTACGCTGGTCCAAAACTTTATTTGACTTTCACAGTCTCTGACAAGTTTTCAAAAGCCTAAGATTGCAAATACCATTATTATCCCCACTTTGAAGATGAGAAACAGAAGCCAATAAAGGTGAAGAACTTTCTGATATTCTGTACACACTGGGTGGGGCAAGCATTTAAATTGAGCTCTCCCTCTAAGGCCCCCATTTTTCTCCCTCTCCCTGCTGTCCAGACTGCACCCCTTTCCCATGGGTCTCTTCAAAGCCCAGCTACCTTGGCAAACCTTCCCCGATCCCCCAACCCCACCATGGTCCACCTACCCCTGACTTCACATTGTCTCTAAGAGAGTTCCTCAAACTGGAGTATGCACACCACAAAGACTCTGGGGTCAGCCTTCAAGGATAGTTTCAAAGGAGTCAGTTCTCAAATCTCCGATGTCTCACCATTAATATAAAACCAACCCCACCCGAAGACATCCCTGCTGCCCAGCAAGGCTTGAGCATCCTGCATACTCTTTTCCTCCCTCCCCTTTCCTACTCACCCTCTTCCCTCTACAACAGAAAACCTACCTCTCCCTACCCCGAATTTCACTAGAGTGCATTGTGCCCAAGTCCAAAAACTTCAAGGGCATCACACAAAAGGATAATTCTAAATATCACAGTCAATGCTGAGACAATGAATAACCTTAAAGGCAGGAGGACAAATCCTTCCACAATTCCAATAGCTTCCAACTCTTTCCTTTCAACAATATTACAGCAAGACCTAATGGAGTTGTCAGCTCATAGATTATTAAAAATAAATTTTATGACAAATCACCATGCGATTTTTGGCATATAACTCAGAAGGAGCTTAAATAATTGAGTGGCATTGCTGTAAAAAAAAAAAAATCTTTTCATTTCTATTGATTTATTCATGGATGAACAAGGTTTCTCAGCATTTACATCTATTGAAAAATGGATAGTAAGAGCAGAATTAATGCTGAGCCCTGTATCATTAGAGCAATAAGTAATTTCCTCCTTTTGAACAGCCTTTTTGTAAAAGCCCTATCCATCTTATTAAGAGATGCAGTCTAATAAAATGTTACTCTTTATGCTCAATAGTTATTTCTCATATTTTATAATGAATTTGTGTTATGTGGCTCAATTATATTAATAATAATTGAATTTCAAATCCAATGTAGAAGAAATTTTTTAGGCAGTAAAAGCCTTATAGTGCCAGGAAACCTTGTTTTTCCTTCAATGTATATTATATATATATACACATTCACTTGGAGAGAATTATAATAGCATGATCAATAAAAGTCTTTGAAGCACAAATAGTGAATATTTATTCTAATATCCATTAGAATAAAACTCTGTGTAGAAATAAAAACAATTGTAAATTCAAAGAGAAAAAGGAACAGTGTAAAATTTTAAAGAATTTTTTCATACATTTTAAAATGAATAGTGATACATTTGGATTACATTGGATACAATTTTTTTATGCATGTTACATTTTTATTTTAAAGCATCAACATTTTTAATAGGCCAGAAGTAATATTCTTTGCAACTATTTAAACTTACAAAGAAAAATTTTGAATGTCAACCTCAAAATGGGTAAAGGGCATTCATATGTTATGGACTAAATGTCTGTGTCTTCCAAAATTCATATGTTGAAATCCTAACCCTCAATGTGACAGAATTAGGAGGTGGGTCTTCAGGGAGATAATTAGGTCATGAGAGTGGAGCTCCCGTGAATGGAATTGGTGCCCTCATAAAGGGGACTCCAGAGAGCTCTCTAGCCCTCTTTCCAACATGAAGACCAGGGTCTGCAACCCCCGATGGTCCTAGCAGTAGGTCCAATACTGAGACTCATTGGCTTAAATCATGTTCTCAGCCTGGAACCAATTACTGCACCAGAGGGCAAAATGTTTTGACCAGCCAGACCCAAGTCATATGTTAACCCCCCGATCCAAATGATAGGGCCAGCCACATAAAACTATACCAACTGAAAGTTGGAGATGTGTGGGTCTCCAAAGGAAAGTGGGGGCTTATAACCTGAAAAGGGGCACAGATGTCAGAAATGCAAACAGCAAAAGCACAAACACCAGATGCACATAAGTCCATCATCCCACTAACCACATCCTACTCACCGTCTGTATGCACACATGGCACACCTCTCCCCCACGCCCCCACCGGTTAAAGGGGCTTCTCCAGGATGGAAGCCATGTCTCGTTCATGCTTCCCCCAGGCCTAGGAGAGGGCCCAGCATAACGCAGGTCACAGAAAACGTTTGTGGAATGAACAAGATGCCTTTCAGTTCAGGATGCCTTTGGATGGTACCATAAAGTAGAAAATAGAACTGGAACTCAAATACCAACCTGGAAAATGTCAAGGATCAAAATTCTCAAAGGGCAGAAATGAGTCTTCCTGGAAGCTTCTTAAAAGAGAAAACTGGGCAGTGAGCCCTAGTCCCAAATTAGACAAGGCCTGCAGACCAACTGATCCTAACTCTTCTCCCACCCACTGCAGTCCCTGTCCGGGGCACACACCGCTTTGAACAAGTACATCCCAGGCCAGCCAGTCAGGCACGTGCCAAGAGGAGACCCCTTCATTCCAAGTGTTTTTCTACCTTTGAAGACCCCGATTCACTCCAGTGTAGATTCTCGCTGGTGCCCCTGATTCTTGGTGGGAAAGTTCTGGGGCGTCTTGTACCATGACAGGTTTGCATCAACTGCAGAATGAACTGCTCTCAATAGCTATTTTACAGCAGTCACTGGCTTGCTTTGTGGTGTGTTGAGGTAATCCACTTTACTCTCCAAGGCCAGGAAAACATAACCAGTTTGGAGAAGCAGAGAAGAAGAGTACTACTGGCCTAAATGCTCACCAGTTATCCCCGGTGATTGCCAGGGAAACAGAAAAAATATGTATATATACTTAGAATAAAACTTTCTTCATAATCACACCGGAAGACCCATGTGGATTGGTCATACTGCGACCCAGAGCTTATAATTAGAAACATGGTGGATTCGAACAGCCATTCAAATTAGCTTAAGTCACAAAGGAACCTGATGGCTCTTGTATCTAGGAAGATTGCTGGGAAGTTTATGGTAAGACTGTCTCTCATCATTGCTCATAATCTCTTTGCCTCATTCTCTCCTCGTGCAGAGGGGCTAAGTGCTTTGCAAGCATTATCTTGCTCCGTACTCTGTGAAGTACTTATTATTATCCTCAGGACACAGAGGGGGAAATTGAGGCTTAGAAAGAGGAAGTGGCTTCCTCAAGCTTGCACAGCCAGTAAATGTGGGAGCCAGGATTCAAACACAAGCTCTTTGTACCATGCCGTGCAGTAGAGTAAAAATAGGTAAGTGGAAGGCTGCAGGCACCCAATTCTCTAATGCACGTGTTCCCTCCAAGAGGACCAAGAACAAAAGGCAGCACAATATAGAGCCGAGAACAGAGGTTTGGGAGGCAAAAAGATTCCCAACTTACTACTGTGACCTTGGAAAAACTGCTTATTCTCCCTGATCTTCAGTTTCCTCATGCATAAAATGGGAAAATAATGCCTACCCCATAACAATGCTGGGAATAGAGATCAAACACATCTCATAGATAGAGGGCCCCCTTCATCCTCCCATTCTCCCTTAAACAAAAAGGATAAAGGAAAATATCAAAAAGGTCCTAATCACTTGAAAAGCCAAATTATAAAAGGCAAATAAGTTTCTAAATAGTAAACAACCTCATCTACAAATAAAAAAGCTTTAAACTAACATGCAAATGAAAAATAATGGGGCTGGGCACAGTGGCTCATGCCTGTAATCCCAGCACTTGCGAAGATCAAGGAGGGAGGATGACTTGAGGCCAGGAATTCAAGACCAGCCTGTGCAACATAGCAAGACCCTGTCTCTACAAACAAATAATAATTAGCCAGGCATGGTGGCGCATACCTCTAGTCCCAGCTACTTGGGAGGCTGAGGTGGGAGGATCGCTTGAGCCCCAGAGTTCAAGGCTGCAGTGAGCTATGACTGCACCACTGCACTCCAGCCTGAGTGAAAGAGTGATATTTTGTCTCTAAAATTTATAAATATATATACACACACATATATTTTTATATATGTATATATAGATATGTGTGGGTGTATATATATTATATATAGATATAGATATATATAGAGAGAAGGGAAACATTTTTTGATGGTTAGCAATTTTTTTTAATCACAAATGCTTGCTTGTGACTAGGGCATGGGAAAATGGTAATACCGGTTATTATTCACTGGGCACTTAACTACGTACAAAGCACTGTGCTACAAGTTTTACATTCCTTATCTCATTTCATTCTCACTGCAGACTTCAGAGCTTCAACCTTAACTTCTGCTTTAAATTCCTCTGTGGCTGATGGAAATATCAATTTGGTAAACATTTATGCACATACTCTTTGCTCTTGTAACCCTCTCTGAAGAAGTGAATCCTAGAGAAATAATCAGACATGCCAACAAAGATTTCTGCACAAGAATGCTCATAATAGTATATATCATTTTAAAAATTCCAAAACACCGGGATATCCAACTGTAGTAAACAATAAACTAGTTATAATCCATCCACAGGATAAGTGTTATATAGTATTTAAAAGTTTTTAAAAAACTTCAGTTTCCTCATCCATAAAGTTATTTTAGCCACTTAGGAATACGGATGCACATTGTTGCTATCAGTCATGTACTTTGCCTCTGCTACCCACGATCACATCTAAGCAGCCATGCCCTGAACAGAAGATCCCTTGATGAGGGCAGCCCATAGGCAGCCATGTTTTATATCACATGACTTAGATGGCCACAGTTGATTGGGCCATTGGCAAGCATTGTCCACAAGGACAGTCAATCCATGAGCTGACCAGCAATGGACACCACAGTCTGGCATAAAAAAATGACGTGGACCAACCAAAGACCCCTTTCAAGAATGTAGATTAGGAAATAGGGAAAAATACAACAATTAGCTGTGGGAGCATAGCTGGGAATACAAGCATGTAGGGAGACACCAGGGCAGCCTGGATGGGTCATCGCTAAACTAAAGCTGCGTTGGAATGGACATGGATCAAGTGAAAGTTATACAGAGGGGAAACTGGTAGCCTGCTGATTTCATCAGGCCAGTAATTGTGATTTATTTGGTCACACAATGCTTTTTATGTAATTTGTATTAATTAACAGCATTTAAAATTAGATAATTCATGTGAAAATCTAAATTTCTGATGCTTTTCCCCCTAAGATCAGGAACAAGCCAAACTATATGGAAAAAAAGAAAATCCTGATTGTCCCTGGTAGGATAGGGGTGGGAAGACACTAGGAGGGTACATGAGGGAACTTTCTAGGGTAATAATAATGTTCTATATCTTGATAGTTATTTCGGTTACATAGATATGTGCATTTGCCAGAATTCATTAAATGGTACACTTAAAATGTCACTTCACTCTATGTATATGTTGCTTCCAAAAAGGGGAGGGGGGCCGGGCGCAGTGGCTCACGCCTGTAATCCTAGCACTCTGGGAGGCCGAGGCGGGTGGATCGCTCGAGGTCAGGAGTTCGAGACCAGCCTGAGCAAGAGTGAGACCCTGTCTCTACTAAAAATAGAAAGAAATTATATGGACAACTAAAAATATATATATATACAAAAAATTAGCCGGGCATGGTGGCGCATGCCTGTAGTCCCAGCTACTCGGGAGGCTGAGGCAGTAGGATCGCTTAAGCCCAGGAGTTTGAGGTTGCTGTGAGCTAGACTGACGCCACGGCACTCACTCTAGCCCGGGCAACAGAGTGAGACTCTGTCTCAAAAAAAAAAAAAAAAAAAAAAGGGGGGAGGGGGGCCATAAATAAATATTGAACTCTCATTAATGATGTGCATGCTGAAGTGTGTAGGTATAAAGTGTACTGATATCCACAACCTACTTTGGAATGCATCAAAAAATAAAATGGAGGCCGGGCGCGGTGGCTCACGCCTGTAATCCTAGCACTCTGGGAGGCCGAGGCGGGTGGATTGCTCAAGGTCAGGAGTTCGAGACCAGCCTGAGCGAGACCCCGTCTCTACTAAAAATAGAAAGACATTATATGGACAACTAAAAATCTATATAGAAAAAATTAGCCGGGCATAGTGGCGCATGCCTGTAGTCCCAGCTACTTGGGAGGCTGAGGCAGTAGGATCGCTTAAGCCCAGGAGTCTGAGGTTGCTGTGAGCTAAGCTGACGCCACGGCACTCACTCTAACCTGGGCAACAAAGTGAGACTCTGTCTCAACAAAAAAAAAAAAAAAAAAAAAAATAAAATGGATTGATAGGCAAATAGAAGGATACATAAATATTTATGTAGTAAATACAATAGTAAAATATTAATTGAAACATTTGGATTTCAAACATTTTTATAAGAAAATGAAAAAGAAGCAAATTTCTATTGGCTTCCCCCTTTAGAGAGGGCAGGTGTTCTCCAGGTCGCCACAGTCCTCAACACTCTTTAACGCCAATAGCAGCCTGCTTCGCCTGGTTATGAGACCTGCTTATATTTCAGTTTGCAATCTCTGGAACACAGAGTAATAGAGAGGTGATAGAAGTAGGCATCCTGAGGCTAGAGCAGAGTCCTGTACCCTCCTATTCCTGAGGTCCCTGTCCCCAAGTGTCCATATCCATCTTCTAGTTCCTGCCCTTCCAGAAGTCCAGCTGGTCAATATCACAGCCCGGACTCCCCTGGAATAAGAGCCTGAGATGAAAGCTGATAGATGAGTGGTTTATTTAGAAGTGAGATTTCCAAGAAGTAGGATGGAGAGACAGAGGAAATAAACATTGAAGGAGAGAGAGTCACTGCAAAGATGTGTAATTGCTTTGGCCACTGCTGAGGTGACTAGCTGATCCATTCACAGCCCTTCCTAGAAGTCTTACAGAATGCATCTGAGAGCTACCTGCCCAAGGGACAAAGGGGAAGAATTTGTTCTTATCTTGTGTTCCTCACTGGCTGAGAGCTTCCCATGAGGCATTAATTAATCCCTCACACTTTCCATTGCATAGGGGCTGAGTATTCCTAGTAACATCCCACACTGCAGCTTCAGGGACGTCCTAGAGCAGGAAGCAAGGATGCAATCCGTACACTCAAGGCTGGGTGTGGTCAGGTTTCAAAGTTGGTCTCTTGCAGCCAAGCCTGCAATGAGGGTGAGGACCAGGAAGATTTTAAATGATGCCCAAGAGCACGGTGGCTCACATCTGTAATCCTAGCACTCTGGGAGGCTGAGGCAGAAGGATTGCTCAAGATCAGGAGTTCGAGACCAGCCTGAGCAAGAGTGGGACCCCATCTCTATATAATAAAAATAAAAAAATAAATGATGCCCAAGAGATACTTGCTATATCGTCATGGCAGACCCCATCTCTTCCCTTTGTAATATGCATTCCTCCTCCTGCCTCACTGCTGACTCCAGCCCCAGGTGTGATCATGATTGGTCTAAACTTGCCATGGTAATTTTTTATCTTTTGGCCACAGATTTGCGTAAAGATGACCATGGAACTCAATTCTGGCCAATAAGATGTAAGCAAACACCTTCTGGGGCAACTTCCAGAAAAATCTTCTGCTTGTCTAAAACAGAGGGACAAAGTTGGAAGAGCCCATGGCCCATTTACTCTCCTTTGCTCTTTCTGCCTGGAACACAGAAGTCACGCTTAGAGGTAAACAGCCACATTCCAATCATAGGGTGACAAGTGTTATAATAAAACAAAGATTCTGGGAATAGTGGAGCAGAAAGTGGGGGAAACCCGGGTCTCTGACAGCACCCAGGTCTGGACTCTGACCTCTGGGTTTCACAGGAGAGAAAATCACCCTGCTTGTTCAACCTCCTGTAATCTGCCTTTCTGACATTTGCAAAAAAATGCATTCTTACATACTCTTGAAATTTCCCAGATGTTCAAGAACTTACTTTAAACCTCCTTCTACCCACCATTCTTCAAAGTGCTTCAGCAAGCAAATCCTTGTATCCAAAAAAAACCATAACTGAAACTTCTCCCATTTCAAGGAATGGTCTCAAATGTTTTTAAACTCCTGCTTTCTTGAAGAGTCATTGCACCCAGGGTTAAACCGTGTTTGACCCAGAAGAAGACTTGATTTGGTTAAGTTGGCTATAAATAATACAAAGGAGAGAGAAAAAAAAAAAAAAAAAAAAAAGCAAGCGCCTCTATGGGGCTCAAGGCACTGTTCCCAACAGAAAGTCACCTATCCCTACTTCTGGTGGTGATTGAATTTGGAAAACTCCTACACATAAATCAAGTAGAAGAGTATGTCATCCTACCTACCCACCCGACATGCCCATTGCTGTGAAGGACAGAAGAGCAAGCATGATGGAGCAGCTATTTAAAGAGCTGTTAGCAATACTAGAGAATGGCACATGAAAGTAGAAAAAAGATCATAGCAACCAAAACACCATAAGATACAGAAAGCAGGAAAAAAATTCACTGAGTGGGTCGGAAAGAGGGTTATCTTGAGAAAGGTCAAAGGAAAAGTAATACTTGAACAGCAGCAAGTGGAAAGAGCTCACGGGCACTTTAGGACACGTGGGTTCTGGTTGAATGCTTCTGCTTATCTGTGGGACGGTGACTTCATCTCTCAAATCTTCCTTGAGCACCTGCTGTGCCAGCTCTGCTTGGTACTTGGAAGACGAAGATTAATAAGCCGGGTTCCTACCCTCATAGAGCTCACCTTGCTTCTCAATTTCTCCTGCTTTTCTTAAAGGTCTTCAATTCTCAAAGACCTACAAGGAGGAATTTTCTGTGCCAGTTTTCCTGAAGTGTGTTCTGTGAAGCATGCTCTTTTCTCCAGAGATGCCACACAGGGAAAAAGAAAAGAGATTCTGAGACCAGATCAACTGGAGACAGAAGTCATTTTACATCCTCTTCTAGACCTGCCTTGTCCATTATGAAAGCCGCTAGCCACATGTGGTTATTAAAATTTGAGTTAAAAGTAAAACTTCAGTGCCTTGGTCTCACTAGCCACACTTCAAGTGCTCATGGTTATACGTGGCTAGTGACTACCTTACTGGATGTGCAGAGGACATTTCCACCATCACGGAGAGACCTCCTGGACATGGTGCCACAGGTAACTCACAGCCACACTGCCATGTCAAAAGCTCTGGGAAAAATAGGCTCTGCAGTAAAATAACATGTTAAATTTTCCAACTGTTTCCCACATTTATTCTATCCTACCACCCTTTAAAATTACACAGGTTAGCACTGCATGTGACCAGATTTTTGCAGGACATGCTTCTTAGATGGGAACCTGACAGCTGTTCCTTACTGCCTGCCTACTTCTACCCCAATAAGCTCTTCTTTGTATTTAGCTAACTTCCCATTTTCTCATTTTCTCTAGCTTTCAACTCTGCCATTTGAGGAGTGCAATCAAACTCCCCAAAAAACAATTTGCGAGAAAATGCACAAAAACGATGTTGACAAGCACTGTTGTATTTGGGGGGAAAACAGGGAACAATGAATCTACCCAGAGCAAGGAAAGGAATAGTAAAGTCAATTTTCATATGTCCACTGGGTGGAATACTATCCTCCCTCTAAAAAGAATGGTCCTAAAATATATAAGTTGCAAATGTTTACAATCTCACAAAAGTGAAAAAATGAGGACGTCAAATAGCACATACATTATGATTTCAACTGTGTAAAACCAAAGTATGTTTGGGAAAAAAACATGCCAAAATGTGAGCGTGTTTGTGTTTAGGGTGGAATTGGGGTTTTTTTCTTCTTTCCTTTATTTCTCAAATATCTTTTCAAAGCACCTAGTACTTTCAGGAAAAAAAATACTGAAGGAAAAATAGCCAAGGTGTGTGGGGCAGGGGTGGTTCTGATGATTCACTTTGGCCCACAGATTTTCTGACATTGTTTCTGTTCTAATCAAGCCACTTGGGGGGTGTCAGTCTCTATGCCTGCTATGAAAACACAAGCATGGCAGCCTCTCCTTTCACCCCCATTGCTCTGGGCAATTCTCCATTATCCATGGCACAGAGAAGTCGCAAGAGACGTTTGTCTTCAGACTCCCCTGACAGCTGCCTGCCTGTGGCATCTCTTCCCCTTGTGAAAGCCGCTACCAGCACAATGGACCTTCCCTCCCGGCACTGGGCGCCAAACCCTAGCTGCTCCGAAAACCCACCTCCAACCCCTCCTCACTCTCCATGTCTTTCCCATCCACCCATCTAGATGACATCTCCCATAAAGTGTGTGCCCCACCCCTGGCCCTAATTCTGGCAGATGGTAAATACGTGGCAGTTTCTTTCTCTTTCTTTCTCTTCTTTTTTAAATTAAACTTTTGATTAAAGAACAGAAACATTTATTTGCAAATGTCAGCCTGAAAAAGTTTTTTTGGCTGATATTTTTTCAGCCAGTTCTTCTTTAATATTCTCTTGGAACAACCATACTTCACTTCCCCTACCTTCCCCCAACTCCCCCTGACTTGGTAATAATTGGGAGGCCAGCACGAGGCTGAATGTACTCAACAATCATTAAGCAAAATGCAAAAGTTAAACCAGAGCCCTGCTGGGTCACGCAGCTGAGGAGAGAGCAGCATTTATTAAATTATGCATCCGGTGTGCCTTTTATTTCCTCAATGAGAATGTGGTTTATAAACTGTTATGGGGATTACCTTAATCAATTAATTTCAACAACCTACATCCCTGAGGCAATTGCACTACATCATGCAGAGTGGATTGAGCATTTGAGCTTTTAAAAGGACTGTGATTTGGTTTTCGAACTCTGGACATTCCGTGGGTCAGGGAACACATCGTGTGGTGTGCTTGTCCCTGCCCGGCTCTACGGAAGCGTTCTCTCGCTCAAGCTGGGGGACTCCCTCAGGAGACAGAGTCACAATGTCCCCATTTGCAGGGTTCGAATTGTGTCTTCTAATCACAAGAGCCTCATATGTTCAGGAAGAAAAGTAATTCAAACAGCGTCCTGGTTATACTGCCCAGAATAATGGGAAACCGGCTTGAGAAGGGCCTTTGGTGACAAGTGGGTTTCCAGAACAGTCTTGCTTTTAACATCGTAAGTAGCTGGGCCAGGCGACCTGACCTGCGAGAAAAATTTCTCCTAGGCCAACAGCAAAGAGTCTGACAGTCATTTCTCTGGGGCCTGCTCTGTGCCCGAGGGCAGCAGGGAACGTGAGGAGAGTAAGGCCCAGCCCTGCCTGGCCGCCAAGGGCTCACAGCCCCCAGGGCGCAGCTCTTGGCACCAGATGGGCTCCTGTTAGCGTTTGGCTATAGAAGCACTGCAATTCAACGTGATACTACTGTGAGGGAGACTAAAAAGATTTCAGTGGCCTGGCTCCCCCACCTGCTCGCTCTGTGACCCGGGGAAAGATCCTTAGCCTCTCTGTTCTCAGTTTCCTCGCCTGTAAAATTGGGATAATCATAATGTCCACTTTGTGGGGCTATAATGAGGAGTAAATGAGCTGAGATGTGAAAAGCAACTGGGACAGCATCTGGCTTAGGTTTAATTTTTGCATTCTGCTTAATGACTTGGGGATAAGTTGAACCTGGTCCTGGCCTTCCAATTATCATCAGACCATGGGAGTTGGGGGGCTAGAGGGATAACCTGCAGATGGCTCAAGAGAAAATTGAAAAGGAGCTGGCTGGAAAAAAAAATCCATCAAAGATACTTATGCAGACTGACATTTGCAAAGACATCATGTTGTTTACTTAATATTTGAGGTCCAATTTAGAAATAAAGAGTCATCATATAATTGATAGTCAAAATTTGAAGAGGTACAAACTTTAATTCCACCTTTTCCACAGCCCCCAAGGGAAGGATCTTCATTATTAAGGTAGCTGCTACTTCTGGAAATTCTCAGGTCACTATTAATATCAAATAATATGATGAATATCAAAATATAGACGGGCACTTAGGAGAAGCAGCTATTGGGGAAAACTCTATTGTTGTATCTTGTGTATCACCCAGGGTCCAGGCATGAAATAAATGGCATGCTTAAAAGAGATGATTGAAGAAAATTTAATAAAGGATTAACTCACAAAGGCGGGGGCATGATTAAGGGAAACCAACAGGGAATGGGGAAATACCCCAGAGCTGGCAATAGCAGGAAGTCATTGCTTAGACCCAAAGGCACAAGTGGAAATAGTGGGGTCCGGGACCTGGAGAGACCCCAGGCTGGAGGAGAGGACCGCTCAGCGGAGCTGCTACCTTAGGTGAGGGGCCCAGTCTTCGCCAGCCTATGACATGATGGTCTTCAGTCTCCTGATGGTCCCACTGGACAAACCCAGTTGGAAACCAGAGGACAAAGGGTGACTGATGCAGCCCACACAGGTCATCCTGACAGGGTACAGAGCTTGTCAGGATATTAGGAGGCACACAGAGAAAACCTAGCACATCTCATTGGTAATGTTAGGATAATAATAATAATACCTTTGTCATAGAACTATTTTGATGATTACATGAAAATCTATGTAAAGCACAGTCTCTAGCACATACAAATGCTCAAGAAATGTTAGCTTATTGCAGGATTATTAGTCCCTATAATCAGTTTACCTCTCAAGTACTGGGTATGCACACTGATATTTTTTAATAGCCGTGCAAGTGAATTCCTTCTAAAAAATCCATCTAATCATGGCTTGGGGGATTTGCATCAATTTATTTATCTATTTGTTTGTTTCTTTGCAGTGAGAAATTTGCCAAAGAAGTCGTTTCAAAGATGGATGTCTTCACCACACATACTCAAAAAGAAAATCTTCCTTTTTTATGAGGGATTCTGTGGCTCGAATGTAATATCCACTGCCCATCAGGAAAAAGAACAGCTCTCACAAAATGGAGGTGATATTTCTGCTGCTTCCAAATTTGTTGGGAAATTTTTTTATATTTGTCCCAACTCCTGTGTCAAAATCTGGTATGAAGAGATGTTTTAGGTTTATCTGTGGCCTGAGAAATACAGTGGTCTGAGAGGTATTTCAGCATAAAGGGTTCCTGAAGAAAGTTTTACTAGATATTTCCTTCTTGAAAGGAAAAGAGAAGTTTTTGAAAACCAAATTACTGATCAAAAGGTCAACACTAAAATGAAGTATGTAAGCTTGCTATCAATACCATTTATATTGGAGGATTTTCATTTCCTGTGGTCAATAATTTTGTACCAGGTATATCCAGAGATTTGTTCAGCCTGTAGCAACCCTAGTTTATAGTTAGAGCATCCGTATATTGATAAACCCCTAGTTACAGAGCGTCACTAACTTTCTACCTGCCCTTGGGCAGCCACCTCCATCCGCAACGGGAGCCAGGGTCTCCTTCAAACTGCAGCTCTCCCACTCAGTAACCAAATGACCACGGAAAACTACTTATTCTCTCAAGGCCTCAGTTTCTTGATCTACAAAAGGGGAACAATAATAGCATGTGCTTCAAAGGGCTATTGTGAAGACTAAATGAATAAAGGAACACAAAGCACTTAGCACAGTACCTGGCATTCATTCATGGAACAAATATTTATTGAACACCTACTGTGTCCAAAGTGCTGTTTTAGGAACTGGCAATACAGATAAAAAAAAAAAAAAAAAAAAACCCTGCCTTCATTGATCTCATCATTCTACTTGGGGAAGACAGACTATAAAAATAATAAATTGGCAAATTATACAGCATGTTAAAAGGTAATAAATTCCACAGAAAAAATTAAGCAAGATAAGGAGAACCCAGGCTGCCGGTAAGCAAAGGGGGTTACAAGTTTAATAAGATGGGAGGGAAGACCTCAGTGAGGTGACATTTCATCATAGCAAGCAGCTGAGATAATGTGGGTGTGAGCTATGGGGATATCTGGAGAAAGAGAATTCCAGGCAGCAGGACATAGCCAGTCCAAAGGTCCTGAGGTAGGAGAATCCCTGACATATTCAAGGAACTGTCAGGGGGTCAGATGTGATCAATATCAATATATTTTAGAGGTAGAATCGGCAGGACTTGATGATCTGGGATGTGAGAGAAAGAGGAGGGAGAGGTGATTCCAAGGTTTTTGTCTTGGGCAAGTAAAAGGATGGCATTGCCCTGTCCTGGGTCACTGAGTCAGCCAGCCTACTCTTTTTATTACTTTATAATGAAAACTTCCAGGACTTGATCTGGACTCACATCTAATGCCAAAGCTGGTGTGCTGGTCCTCTTCCTGTGGTCCCCAATCCCTGGGCCGCAGCCCATTACCAAACCGTGGCCTGTCAGGAAACAGGCCACCCCTCATCACCTGAGCTCCGCACCACACCATACCTCACCCACAACACCCAGCCCCCCACCCCCCATCCGTGGAAAAATTGTCTTCCATGAAACCAGTCCCTGGTGCCAAAAAGGTTGGAGACCACTGTTCTACACCATATTCCCATTCATTGTTTGCCAATTAAACCTCAGTCCCTCTGGGACAGCTTGGACACAGTGCCTGAACTAATCAGTCAACAGCATGTGTTAAGGACACTTCACTCAACATTAATTTCTGGGCTAAGTTGGCTCAAATTAGAGAGATTGAAGAGATTTGCCAAGGGTCTTGTCATAAGTCAGAACTGGGGGTTTCAGCTTGTGAAAACTCATCCTGCTGGGCATGAATGAGGTCTCTCCTTTAAAGCAGCAGTTCAAAAGCCTCTGGAGATCCTGGACCACTCTAATGGAAACTTTCCTGATGGAAATTGTGGATCCCATTCCCTGAAAATGCACCTGGGCACACACATCTCTGCAGATGATTTCTGGAGGTTCATGGACTCTCCCACTTAAAGCTCATCTGTAAACCTGCTCAGGAACCCCAGGCTACAAACCTTTGCCTAGAAGCAAAGTTGAAAATAACTAAATTATTAGCTAGATATATTTGTCATTATTTTGAATAGATGATAGATATACATGATTAAAAAAATACTAAAATAAAAGATTACAAAGGGTACTAGGTGGTCCACTACTATCTTTTCCATTCCATCCATTCCAACAGATCCTTCCATTGACATCCAGAGATAAGGGGAGTGTGTGTGTGTGTGCGCGCGCGCGTGCGTGTGTCTTTTCACAAAGAAGGTAGCATACTACACACATTATTCTGCTTCTTGGTTTTTCTCACTTAACATGCCACCTATCCTGAAGGTCATTCTTTAACAGAGTCTAGAGGTGCCTAGTACTCTCCAATGGTGCCCTAATGCTCTTGCCCTTGTATAGCTGGCTCTTATTGATGAACACTTAGGGATCTTTTAATCTTTTGCTGTTAAAGAAAATACTGCAGTTAATAACCTTGAACATCACTGTTTGTGCTCATTTGGGAATATGTCTGTAGCAAAATCTTCCAGAAGTAGAATTGTGGGTACCAAGGACACGTGTATTTACACTTAATAGATTTTCCAAATTGCCCTCCGAAGGAGTTCCACCAGTTTATACTTCCACCAACAAAATTATCAAGTATTTTAATAACATTACCACATATTTCCCAGAACTGAAACTATTAATATTTTTATTTAAAAAACGAAACCCGTTACAATGAAATGCTTCCTGGCTTCTCTTGAATAGTCCAAGATAATTCCACAAATTATTCTTACAAGTAAAAACAAACAATCTAACTCATAAATTCACACTTAGCTCAGATCAAAAAGCAAAAGCAGGCACTCAGAATGCCCGTCTGTTAATGAGGGACTCTTTTTTAATAACAACTCCTTCACCCCATTATTAACACATAGACACCCCATATAATGTCTTATCAGAATTGAAGTTTGTTTCAGTTCCAAAGGAACCTCATATGAACAACCCAGAACAGAGATAAAAGTTTAAAAGATCAAAATCCCCAGGGAAATGAAAAATATCAAGGCCAGAATCCATTCTCATTTCAATTACTTCCAGTGAAGACCTATTGAATTATAATTCCTAATGTTGCCAAAGCAAGTGCTCATTAAGGCAAATTGAGACAAGGCTTAATCCTGCTATTTTCCCTTCATTCTGAGTAGAACATCCCATGCTTTCCGAATTGGACACATCGTACTAAGCACATTTAAGAATGAACAAGAAATTGTTATTAAATTAAGGGTATTGGGGAGAAAAATAAATTTGAACCTGGATGTGTCAGCCAAGACTCTGTCCATGAGTTGCAAGGGACTGAATATTCAACTCAAAACTGGCTTCAGAAAAAAAAAGTTCAGAGACAGATCATCCATCAAGCACATTTTGATTCAGAGGTCCAATGAACACCATCCCGGAATGGTCTCTCCCCGTCTCATGGCTCTGTTCTCCTCCATGCTGGCATTCTCAAGAGAGATGTTTCCCAGAAGCTACAGACATAAATCTCTTGGTGGGAAAGACAGCATCTCCTCCTCTGAACACATGGGACCAAACTGCTGGACCCTGAACAATGACCTTCAACCATGCCCAGTCTTGTACCAATCCTGTGTCTTGGGAGGAGGAGGAAGACAGAGCTTGTTTCCACTCTCCTTCTGCCACTGTCTTTCTCTTCTGCTTTCAGTGCCTTCAGGAACATCCTCCAGGGATGAGGGAAGGGAAGGTTAGAAAGGAAAAGGCCAGCTTTTTACTAGAAGGTACTTTAAATCAACAATGGTAATAAAACATGAGATGGTCATTATATAATGGTAAAGGGAGCAATTCAACAAGAAGACATAACAATTCTAAATATATATGTATTAATATCTAACACAGGAGATCTCAGATTCATAAAGCAAATTCTACAAGATCTAAGCAAAGAAATAAACAGTTGCATTTTAATTGTGAGGGACTTCAATGCCCTACGGACAGAACTGGACAGACCATCAAAGCAGAAAATGAGTAAAGAAACACTGGACTTAAATAAGACTCTAAAACAGATGGGCCTAACAGACAGTTCCAGAACATTCTACCCAAAAAACTCCTGAATATACATTCTTCTCAGTACATGGGACATTTTCCAAGATTGATCATATCTTAGGCCGCAAAACAAGTCTCAAGTCAATTCAAAAAAACAAAAATCATACCATGTATGTTCTCAGACCACAGTGGAATAAAACTACAAATCAATTCCAAGAGAAACACTCAATTCTTCACAAAGTGATGGAAATAAAACAACCTGCTGCTGAATGATCCTTGAGTCAATGATGAAATTCAGATGAAAATCAAAAGATTCCTTGAACTGAATGACAAAGTGGACATAAGTTTAAAAATCTACGGGATACAGAAAAAGCAGTTCTAAAGGGAAAATTCATAGCCTTAAATGCCTTCATCAAAAAGACAGAGAGATCACAAATTAACAACCTAATGTCACATCCCAAGGAACAAGAAAAAGAAGTCAAACCCAAAGCCAGCAGAAGAAAAGAAATAACAAAGCTAAGAGCAGAACTAAAGGAAATGGAACAAAAAAAAATACAAATGATCAATGAAACAAAAAGTTAGTTCTTTGCAAAGATAAAAAAAATTGATAGACCACTAGCCAGATTAATCAGAAGTAGAAGAGGAAGGATTTAAGTAAGCTCAATCAGAAATGAAAAAAGAGACATTGCCACTGATACCACAGAAATACAAAATATCATTCATGAATACCTCAAAAACCTCTTTGCAAATAAACTAGAAAACCTAGAGGAAATGGATAAATTCCTGGAAACACACAACCTCCCAAGCTTGAATTAGGAAGTATTATAATAGAAATCCTGAACAGAGCAATAATGACCAGTGAGATTGAAGCAGTAATAAAAAAAAATCTCCCAACAAAAAAAAGCCCCACACCAGACAGATTCACAGCCAAATTCTATTAGACCTACAAAGAAGAACTTGTACCTATCCTACAGAAATTACTCTATAATATCAAGAAGGAGGGTATCCTCCCTAACTCATTCTATCAAACCTTGATATCAAAGCCAGGAAAAGACAAAAAAAAAAAAAAAAAGAGAAAACTCCAGTGAGAATGTCCTTTATCAAAAAGTCCCAAAACAACAAACGGTGGTATGGATGTGGAGAGACTGGAACACTCTCCAACTGCTGGTGGGACTGCAAATTAGTACAAGCCCATGAAAAGCAATTTGGAGATATCTCAAAGAGCTAAAAATAGAAATACCATTTGATCCAGCAATCCCACTACTCGGCATCTACCCAAAGGAAAAAAAGACATTCTATAATAAAGACATCTGCACTCGAATGTTTATGGCAGCACAACTCACAATTGCAGAGACGTGGAAACAACCCAAGTGCCCATCAATACACGAGTGGATTAATAAAATGTGGTGTATATATATATATATAGCTATATATACACCATGGAATACTACTCAACTACAAAAAACAATGGTGAACTAGCGCCTCTTATATTATCCTGGATAGAGCTGGAGGCCACCCTTCGAAGTGAGGTGTCACAAGAATGGAAAAACAAGCACCATATGGACTCGCCATCTAATTGGTACTAACTGTTCAACACTAAGGTGCTCACATGGTAGTAATACTCACTGGGTGCTGGTCAGGCGGGAGGAGGGTGATGGGGGTGGGTAAACTCACAACTAATTAATGCGGAGCACACTGTATGGGGGAAGGGCACGCTTGTAGCCCTGGACTGGGTGAGGCAAAGGCACTGTATGTAACCAAAATGTTGCACCCCCATAATATTCTGAAATTTAAAAAAAATGAAACATCCAAAACAGATAACTCCATAGAAAGGAAAAGCAGACTAATGGTTGCCAGGGACTGAGGGAAGGGAAAAATAGGCAGTGACCGCTTCTTGAGTATGGGGTTTCCTTTTGCGGAGATGAAAATGCAATGGAGAGGCAACGCGATGGCCACAAAATGTTCTGAGTGTACAAAACGCCACAGAATTGGACACTTTGGAATGCTTAATAGTTAATTTTACGTTATGCTAACTTTATCTCCATTTTTTAAAAGTTATTTTTAAAAGAAAAAATGAGGTGGTAACACATGGTACAATATGGATGGCCCTTGAAAACATCATGCTAAAGAAGCCATAAAGTGTCACGTAGTAGCACACACTATGTCATGCCCAGGGTGGGCAAATCTATAGAGATAGAAAGTAGAGGAATGGTCACTTAGGACTAGGGGAAGATGCAAGGCCTTGGGCATGACAGTTAATTGGTGTAGGGTTTCTTTTTTAAAGAATAAAAATGTTCTAAAACTGACTGAGGTGATGGTTGCACAACTCTGTGAACATGGTAAAAATTGTACACTTTAAATGCATGAATGGTATGGTACGTGAATTATATCCCAATGAAGCTGATAAAAACAAAAACATAAAATAATGAGCATATAAGAGGACTATGACCCAGAGCCTCTGGCTAACATCTTGAATTCAGCTTGTGAATTCAGACCCCCTCACACTGTGCCAGACTTCTGAACTACAGAACTGTGAACTAATAAATGGATGTTGTTGTAAATCACTAAGCTTGCGGTAATTTGTTACACAGCAATAGAAAACTAACACACGTGCCTTTGAGCAGCAGGAGGGATTTCCAGATGGTTCTGTGAACCTATGAGTTCCCAGTTTGCAGGGGAGGAGATGCTGCCTATTGATCAGAATGAGCCTGGGAGGAAGACAGCCTCTCTCAAATTACTGAGCTCAACAATAATGAGGCATAAGCTGGAAGGCAGCCACCACAAACAGGATGAAAATTGAAACCATGGAGCCACACAGCTGGGCAGATGGCAGAAGGAAAATTACAAACTCAGATGTACTACAGGAGCTAGAAAATCCACATCTTCCACTGCCTTTCTTTTGCCTTCAGTTTCTCCTAAGGCAAAATTCCTTACCAAGCCCACAGCCCCTGTAAGTTCTTATTCCCGGTGATCTTCCTGAGCTGATGCCTCTCCATTCTCCACCTCATCAACACATTCTTATCTCATCAGCTTTTTCCCAGTGCCTGGAACATGCCAATCGCTTTCCCACCTCTGGGTCTTTGCAGGTGCTGTTCCCTTGGCTGGCTCCGTCTTCAGGTCCAGCTGACATTTCTATACATCCGACATTTCTTCTTTTATTAAAAGGCTTCCAAGAATCCCTCCTTCAATGTTCAACCCAAAGTCAGTCTCTCCTTCCCATATGCTATCTCTGCACCTTGAGTTTTTCCATCATAAGTCTCATAATAATTTGCACTCAGATTGTGTGTTTTCTTGTTTTCTTATACATCCTCTGTCTCCATCACTAGATGCAAACTCCAGTGGTGGCCAGGATCATGTCTGCCTTATTCAATCTCTGCTTCCCCATCAGGCTCTCAATAAATAAGAATGAATGGACGACAGCTTCTGAAGAAAAGCCGCAAGACAAGGAGACTGCAGGGTTATGCTCTCCGAATCCCAGATTCACTCTACCCATGTCTTGGTGGTCAATCATCAACGTAAAAAAGACTTATTAGCCCCATTTTACAGATGAGGAAAGTGTAAGTCAGAGAGATTGATAAACCACACAGCTCCTTAAGGAGCACAGCCAAGATTGGAACCCATTTTCATCGGGCTCCAAAACCCGTGTTTCTTCCGCCAGACTCTGATACCTTTAGTCTTTCTTCATGGAAAACAAAAACAGATAAATGGGACTACATCAAACTAAAAAGCTTTTCCACAACAAAGAAAGCAATTACCAGAGTGATACTGGGAAAAAGTAGTTTCAAATTATACATCTGACAACAGGTTAATATCAAGAACATATAGTGGGCTGGGTGTGGTGGCTCACACCTATAATCCTAGCACTCTGGGAGGCCGAGGTGGAAGGATCACTGGAGGTCAGGAGTTTGAGACCAGCCCGAGTAAGGGCGAGACCCCATCTCTACAAAAAAATAGAAAAATTAGCCAGGCATGGTGGTGTACACCTGTAGTCCAAGCTACTCAGGAGGCTGAGGCAGGAGGATCGCTTGAGCCCAGAAGTTTGAGGCTGCAGTGAGCTACGATGATGGCACTGCACTCTAGCCTAGGTGACAGAGTGAGAGTTTATCTCAAAAAAAAAAAAAAAAAAGAACATACAGGGAACTTAAACAACAGAACAGCAAAAAACCAAATAACCCTATTTAGAAATGAGCAAAAGACCTAAATAGACATTCCTCGGAAGAAGACATTCACATGGCCAACAGATATATGAAAAAAATGCTCAACATCACTAATCATCAAGGAAATGCAAAATCAAAACTGTAATGAGATATCACCTCACTCCAGTTAGGATGTATATAAACAAAAAGACAAAGGAAGACAAGCACTGGTGAGGACGTGGAGAAAAGGGAACACTTGCACACCATTGGTTGGAGTGTAAATTAGTACAGCCACTACGGCACACTATACCGAGGTTCCTCAAAAATTTAAAAATAGAATTACCATATGATCCAGCAACGCCCCTACTGGGCATTTATCTAAAGGAAAGGAAATCAGTAAGTCGAAGAGTTGTCTGCGCCCCCATGTTTACTGCAGCACTGTTTACAAAAGCCAAGTACAGAATCAACCCGAGTGTCCAACAACGGATAAAAGAAAACGTGGTCTACACACACAAAGAGATACCATTCAGCCATAAAAAAGAAGAAATCCTGTCATTTGTGACAACATGAATGGACATGGAAGACACCACGTTAAGTGCAATAAGCCAGACACAGAAAGACAAATCCACATGATTGCACTCATATGTGGAACCTTAAAAAAAAGAGTTGACATCATAGAAGCTGAGAGGAATAGAACAGCAGTTACCAGAGGCTGGGGAGGGCTTGGAGGAGGAAAGAATGGGGAAAGGTTGGCCGACGGGTGCAAAGTTACGTCAGAAGGAATGAGTTCCGAAGTTCTGTTGCACAGTAGGGTGACAACAGTTAACAATAAGGTATGATACATTATAAAACAGCTAGAAGAGAGGCTTTTGAATGCCCTCACCACAAAGAAAGAATAAGTGCATAAGGTGACAGTCACACTAAACCCCCTGATTTGCTCATTATATAACATACATGTGTATTGAAACATCAAATTACACAATTACAAAAAAATTGTAAACAAAAACGAGAAGGCTTCTTGAGAAATCAAATATTCTAAGTCCTCACAGTATCCAGTCCAGGCCCAGCCCACGTGGAGCAGAAGAGGGTCAGAGAAATCCGGCTGAAAGGAATCTGGGACAGGCTACAAAGCAGTAGGCAGAGAATGAGTCCCCACTGCGCCCCCCTGCACACTCCCTGTGGAGTCTGCCTTGCCATGTTCACTGCGGTATCTTTAGCGCTGAGAATAGTGCCCAGTACATGGTGGACATTCAAGAAATATTTGTCGAAAGAATTAAATATTTAATCTAAAAATTTTAGGGGATCATTGGTATGTGCATAACAAGGGTCTCACCTTGAGTGGTATTCCAACTAGTACGAGCATGCTTGCCAAATTGGTTTCAGTTATTTTAGGGTTTCTTAACCTGGACACTGTTGACATTTGGGGCCTTCCTGTGCATCATAGGTTGTTAACAGCACCCCTGGGGCCTCTATCTCTAGATGCCATACATCTGCCCCACCCCCACCAAGTTGCACCAACCACAGATGTCTCCAGATATTTCCCAAATCATCTTCTCTTCCTCTCTCCCCTCACACAGTGAGAACCACTGAGTCACACGCAGCAGAGCCTAAACCTTACTAAAACATGGCCTTAGACATGCAGAGATTTTCACTGGAACAAAGAAATATTCAAGCAGGATGCTCTGCTCACCTTCCTTTCCTGTATAAAATTGATCAATTCGGTTTCAGTAGGAACAAGGGGAAGGAGTCAGGAGGCCTCTGCAGGTCACCACAAGGTGATTCTGGCTCCAGACGCCATGGGGGCTGGAGGGAGGCCTTGGAGCTCAAGCCACATGGATTCCTGAAGAACTTGCCAAGTGCAGTCTTCCCAGAGTACGGCTGTGGGAACATCCGGATTTGATCTGAAATGAGGTCTCACTGTCTTCTCCCACCTTGGGATGCAAAAATAATTTCAGCCTAAATCAAGTTCTCTAACACTTAAAACTTCTGGAACAGAAGGAGTAAACCATACCACAAACCACAAAAAGGTGGCAGGGGAAAGATACTTCTTTCACCAGAAATACTGCTGAATTAAAGAAAAATGAAGATCAAGGTTTCCCTTACTTTGTGTGTGATATTAACCAGGAACAAGCAGTGCAGAGAACCTGCAGGCATCAAAGAATTTTCTAAATGGCACCGTGAAGCCTCTTTGCACTTAGAATCTCATTCCCCCAAGAGAGCTTCTTCTCCGAATTCTCTCTTTAAATACATTTGTTTAGCAGAACTGAGTCCACCTGCCTAACAAACGGCAAGGAACAGCACAGAATTCGGTGAGGGCGCTGAGTTCAAAACAGCATCTCACACCCGCTCTTTCTCTCCTTTTTTAAACATACAGAGAAACAAGGGTGTTTTGATCATAAATGTCAGGCCGGCTCTGTGGGGTTCCTCATTCTGCCCCTTGGCAGAATATCACAGGAAAGGCCAGCCGCAAGAGAATTTTCTATTCCAGGTAGTGACCGGAAAGTTCAGGTTGGTGTTCACAGAGCACTTTGCTGGAACGTGACCTGTTACGTACAGCCAGGGAGCACGCAGGGGTTAGAGTGCACTCTGCGGAGTCCTTTTTTAAACATGTTTCTAAGGCATGGGACATTTTCTTCTGACAAGATGTTCAAGAGAAACTCACAAAAAAGAAACAATTAGAAAATCCTTTTTCAGAGAAACAAGTTATGGAAACCCACCGCAGCTGACACCCAGCCCTGCCGCTGCCCAAAAACATCACCACGTTCTGCAGAAACAATGTGGGCTCTCTGCTCTGGGGAATAGGTTTCTCCTTTAGTGTTTGGTTGCTCCATGGGCTTCCACGTGGTAGGGTTTTGTGGATAGTGGAGGGATTTGAAAGATCATTCCGAACTCACTGAAGGCCCCTTTATTCTCACATCACTGGGTGACGACTTCACTGCCAATTCAAGAGTGCTGCGAAAATATTGTTCAGACGTGTACATGGCCGTGGTGTGAAAACTGCAGAGCACAAAGGTGTTTGCGGTAAGGTACATATGTAAGATACTTTCATCTATGTAATTTGCCTAAGACAGGGTTTTTCAACCTTGGAAATACTGCACAATGGACATTTTGGGCTGGATAGTTTTCTGTCTTGTGTATCTTAGGATCTTCAGCAGCACACTTGGTCTCTGTCCACTAGGTGCCAGCAGCATCCGCTCCCCAGATGTAACAACCAAAAATTAAGGCTGGCGGCTGAGTGGCCTCCTTTTGGGTAAGACGTGGGCAAGAGGAACCTCTGCCACAAGCCCAGTGCTTTGGAAAACCAGGCTCTCATCCCCATTCACACACCCCATGTTCCCCTTCCCACTGGAAGAATCTGTGCAACCAAGAGGACAGAGCCCCAGAGCCCAGAGCACTCCTTTGGACCTCTTTCTAGTTACTTGGGCCCAGAATTCCCTGCTAAATGGCCCACACCCATTTCACTTCCAAACACTGCATGAGTCTTCTTCCTGGGTTTGACAGCCCACTGATGTGTAGGGTGACAAAGGGGTGGCTATTTGTACAGGGTCTGGATGAAGCTTGGGTGTGCCTGCCACCACATGGTCGAGGTATGCACATGTGTATGTCCAAGCTTGCTCAGGAAGTGGAAGACAGCCTAGAGGAGGAAGGTATACGAGGTGAGCCAAGGACCAGGGCCAGCTCTCTCCATGCTGCCGTGGTCCAGGGTAAAACTCTGAAGAGTCCACGAACTCTAAATTCAAACCTGACTGTCCAGGTTATTATGAGGTATATTTGGCAAAGCAGCAGGTTCAGACATGTGCTAGTCAGCACTTTGTTAGCTTGATGTATAACTTTTAAATATTTAGATGTTTAGTACGTGGACCTCCACTTGTACCCTAGATAGAACATCTTATGTGTTCACACAAATGTCAGGGGCAGGTGGCCTGGCCTTCATATCTGGACAGAGTCTCAGGGAGCAGGGTTTCTGGGCCATCTAGGCACATAGGGTATCTAGGAATATGGCAATTTTGGTGCCCCCAGTGACATAAACAGCACAATGAGCCCCAAACCTTCAAGGGTGGCACTGAAGCAAGAAGAGATTTAAAAGGGTTTGGCAGCCAGACACAAGGGACTGCTCAACGGTGACATGTGTGCATCAGCACCTGCGGAACAGAACAGGGGGTGATGGGAGCCTCTCAAAGGGTCCCCAAATGAACAAGAGCATCTAGAACCAGACAGCTACAAAGCCTGATCTCTCAGCACTGTGAAAGTCCCCAGAAATGCAGGGACAACACCAGGGAAAGAGATCAATGTTCTGCCACATTGGTGGGAATGAGTCTTAAACTAGAAATCAAGTGCAGTCAGAACAAAGTCAAGGTTGATTGCTGGCATGCATGAGCCACACGCAGAAGGGCGCTCTGGCTACATACTGGCCTTGTGTCCAGCCTTAGATCAAGGTCCAGCATAAGAGACACATTCAGTAAAAACGTGTGAACTGTGGGTATGTAACCCAGATTTTCTGGATCCATCTGTATTTCAGAACACCTGGCTTGGACATGGGGTTGAGAGATGTGGTCCCTGACATCTCTGTGCACTAAGTTCAAGCCTTCACAGAAGAACATTCGCTTTTTTTTTTTACCTGAAAGTGGAATCTAGCTTGTTGGTTGCCTGAGAGACAAAATGCATTGCTTTGTACCATTTAAATGTTAAGAGGGTTTCGATGTTTTTCTGCAAAAAGTCTATTTACCCTGAATTGAGTTCTCCATGCCTCACAGCCTCACAGATTAGGGAGTTCCCTTTCATTAGAATGTTCTTTAGAAAACGAAAATTTCATTTGTATCAATTTCTTGCTGTGCTTTCTACCAAATTCCAAATTAATTCCAGCCCAAGGCTTAACAGATCAGACCCACGAGGTCACCGTGACTTTGTATTTTATATGAAGCCTGACCACTACTAATTGAGCACCAGCCTTGTGATAGGCATGCCCTATTCATTGTCTCTAATCCTCCCAAATCCCCCAAGGTAAGTAGCATTGTTCCCAACAATGAAACAGAGGCTCAGAAATCAAGTGAAGTCCCATAGGAGAGCTAGAACTTGAGCCTAAGTCTCCGTGGTCTCAAAGCCTAAACTCTCCATGACAGCATGCAACCTCCAACATTGTGCCCTCAAGTTGTCTGAGGTTTCAATTTGGCAATGTCCATATTTTGAGGTTGGCATCATTTTTCTGCCCCTGATAGCCCAGAGTCATAGTGGACTATCTGCAAGCTTCTTGTCTCCCTCCCTGGGTCTACAAAGAAAAATGTCAGTGTTTAGCACAGGAGCCCAAGGTATTGTTTAGGATGGTGGGAACAAAGCCAGATGGGTCCTTCCTTTGAATGCCAGGCACCTCTCCTCTATCTGGGTAAACACACCTCCATGTCTTAGATCTTATCTCCACTGGGACAAAGGCTGTTCTCTGCAGAAAGAAGCGAAAAGGTCAGGGGAATTGTTGTTGTGGGTGTGCCCACTTCAATACCAGCTTCTTGGGGAAATTTGGGTGAATAGGAACCTCCACAATTCAGGGAAATGAAACATGCTGAGCTAACAAGGGTGAAAGTAAAAAAGGCAAGAAATGGCACTTCTTTTTTCAATCGAAAATGGTTCACATACCATAAAATTAGCCCTTTTAAAATGTACAGTTCATTGATTTTTACAATATTCACCACACTGTGCATCCATCAGCACTACCTAATTCTAGAACATTCTCATCACCCCCACAAAGAAACCTCATGCTCATTAGCACTCACTTCCCATTTTCCCCATCTCCCAACCCCTGGCAACCACTGATCTACTTTCTGTCTTTATGGGGTTGTCTACTATATTTCATATAAATGGAATCATGCAATATTTGGCCTTTTGTGTCTGGCCATTTTCACTTGCCATAACATATTCAAGGTCCATCCATCCTGTAATCTGTGTCAGTGCTTTGTTTATTTTGGCTGAATAATTATGTGGGTATAGCACATTTTTTATCCATTCACCAATCGATGTACATCTCGGTTGTTTCCATTTTTTGTACTATTATGAAGAATGATGTTAGGAACATTTATGTACAAGTTGTTGTGTGGATGTATTTTTTCAATTCTCCTGGGCATATATCTAGGCATGGAATCTCTGGATCATATGATAGCTCTATGTTTAACTCTTTGAGGAACTGCCAAACTGTTTTTCCAACATAACTGCACCATTTTATATTCCCACAAGCAATGCATGAGGGTTCCAATCTTTCCACATCCTTACCAACACTTGAAATTGTTCGTCTTTTTTATCATGGACATCCCAGCAGATGTGAAGTAGTAACTCATTGTGGTCTTGATTTGCACTCCTCAGAAGACCAAGGCAAAGCAGAGCTGCACAGCGCATGCCTCCCCGTGCAGGGAACTGTCCGTCGCAGCAGTGCTGAAATCAGCTGCGCTAAGATGTGTTGTGAGGCATCACAGCCTCTGCCTTCAAGTGTGTCCAGAAGATGTCAGAGGAGTCTTGAAAGTAAAGAAAAAATTTACCAAATGGACAAGAGCATTTAGGGAAAGTGCAAACAGCATATGCAAAAATACAGAGGCAGAGAACACAGTATCACACATTTGGTGAGTTACAATTAGTGCCAAAGGCTGGAGTGTAGAATACACAAAAGGAGAGCAGTAAGTGAGGAGGTTGGAGAAGTATGCTGAGGTCAGATCACAGAGTGCCTTGTATGTTATACTAAAATATTGGGGCTTTTATTTACACCACAGGCAAAGGAGAACTACTGGAGAGTTTTAATCAGTGAAATAAATGACAAGACAAAGAGTTTGGAAAAAGAATTCTCTGTGTGAGCAGTAATGTGGACAGAGATAGAAGGATGATTAGGAAACTGGGGCAGATGTTCAGGAGAGCAAGACAAAATGTAGGGTCTTTTCTAGGAATTGTTTCTAACCTGCTACAGGTTGATGTCCTGCAGTCTAGTAAGGCCCAGAAGCTTTGTTATCTGGATACTGGTACTAATGGGATCTCGGTTGTATCTCCAGGCTGGGGGAGGCTGGAGGAATATTCAGTGAAATGCTGATTGTTTTCAGTGGGAAAATACAATTCAACTGGACAACAGTAACCAAGAGCCTTCCTTCTGTGTTATACACAAAGGGCAAGATTTCAGCTCATACTATTTTAACCAAGCCAGAATTAACTTTTTGTTATAACTGAAGAAACAGTAAAAGTCAAGGTTTGGATAGTCCATATTCTTTTGTATTCACTCTTTAATTTCCTGACTTAATCACATCCCTACCGTTCCTCAAGGAATGTCAGCCTATTAAAGAACCTGCAAAGTGAAAACAAAAGAGCAATGAGGAGGAAGTAAGGAACGAGGGAGCCTCAGGTGTAGAGATATAATGAATTTTGCCTATTATAGAAGCACAATATCTTAAGACTACTTCCCTCACTGTGAAAGGAAGACTCGCAGCAAAAACAGGAAAGAAAAGATGTTTACTTGCAAATAAGTTGCAAGAGAGCCTGAGATTTTGGAGGATCAGCTCATCAAGTAAAAACACAACAGATATTTAAAATAAAAAACCCACAAGATAATCAAGATTTCTAAGTTTACAATTAGTTCGTTCATAGTAGAAAATGGCACCTTTCTCAGATGATTATTATAACCATAAAGGTTGTGACATATCTTTGCATATCAGCATTACAATAGTGATAAAATTGTTTTGTTAGGGAGTCAGTAACTTATAAGAAATCTTCAAATTTCCATTTATTTTGGGTGCTAAAACCAGACAGGGTGACCTGGTGTTTTGGTTTATTTTCTGGTGCAAAATGTTTGTCTGTTGGCTATGGAATATGATACATACACCTATTTATAATGGTTCAAGACAAAACTTTAGTTTTCCTTTCGTATTACACTTCGGTGGTTTCAGGCCACGTTGAGGCCCTGCCTTCCCAAGGCAGCACCCCGAAGCCCCACCTACCCTGCTTTTGTTGCAGCCAGGGGCAGGCTAACACATGTGAGATTCTGATTCAGAAGTCACCAATTCGAAGAAATAGGCGGTATGTGACCGCACCACTTTGCTAATGCAAGAGGTGTGCCTGGCTTTCCGGGCAGCAGGAGCCCTACAGAAACAGGAAGTTCCTGGTAACCTGTGTGTGGGTGGTAGCAGCAGCAGTTTGCCCTATCAGGCAAGCTCTCTGGAGTTCCTGGAAGCCTAGCCCTAAACCCATTTCTCCAGATCCCCCCTCTCCCAAAGGCTCTGTGTGCTTCCTAGTACCCTTTACTAAATACCTTTCCTATCTAAACAGACCAGAGTGAATTCTGTGGACTCTATCTAAAAGCTCTGATCCTAAATTTTCTCTCCTCCCATACCTTACATGAAAGTTTTAGGCAGAACCGGTGACCTCTGCCTTTTTGAGGTTTGCTCTGGCTGCTGTCAGAGAGCAGACTAGAGGCTGTAGGGGATGGGGGCAAGAATGGAAGCAGAGAGCCCCGGTGGGAAGCCATTGCAGAAGCCCAGTGAGAGGCCGTGATGGCTTGGATTAAGATAGTAGCAGTGCTGGTGGGAAGATGTGCACAGAGTGAAGATGCTTGGAGGTGGAGTCAACAAGACTTGCAGTTGATTGGGTATTGGGGATAAGAAAGGGGAAGAATCAGAAGAACTCCTAAGTCTTTAACTTGAGAAACCAGGTAAATGAAGGTGGAATTTACAGAGATGGAGAAAAGTAGTGGAAGAATAGTTTAAAACTGGAATGGAAATCCAAAGGTCTTTACTAAAGATCAAGCGGGAGAGAAGAGAGAGGGGAGAGGTGGCAAAACACAGTGATTGAATTTTACAAGCTTGTTTGTGTTCTTGTTTGCTAACTATTGTTGCCTTTAACCATATTGAATCCTTTCCTCCTGCTGAATGTAAAAATGCCTGTTTGTTATCAATAAATTAATTCTTATTGTGGCAGAAAACCATAGTGGTTAAAGTCATGGGCTCTGGGGCCAGACAATCAGGGTTCAAATCCAAATTCCCCTCCTGTGAACTCTGAGGCCAGTTCTTCCTTGGGAACAAATAGACAATTACAGTCTCTACCTTAAAGAGTTGTAATGAATATTAAATGAGTAAATATCTTTTCCATCTGGGGAATGATGGATAACGGGTATGGGATTTCATTTTAGGGTGATAAAAATGTTCTGAAATCATATAGTGGTGATGGTTGTATTAATACAACTTTCTAAAACACTAAAGCCACTGAACTGCGTACTTCAAAATGGTGAATTTTGTGGGATATGAATCACATCTTAAAAATATATATTTTGAAGAGCACTTAGAACCACACCTGGCTAAGCACTAAGGAATTATTTGTTAAATAAAATCAACTGCAAAAACAACAAATCAGTTTAGATTTTAAAGCTGTTATTCTTCAAATCCTCCAGCTACCCCACCACGGATGATTTTTCAGAGTTAGCTTCATTTCTGCAGAGAAATCAGCCTCTTCCCCCAGCCTATTCCCATGTTTTCTCCTACCCTCTCTCTCTCTGGAGGTTCCCATACAGCTCCAAATTTTCCTCCTTTTGTGACATAAAGAAATACCCACTGCTCTGAGGCCCTTTGCTGCAATTCAGCACCAGACTTATTTTTGTGTATCCAAACCAATAATCAAAACACCTTCCATTCAACAAGATCTCACTCTAGTTAAAAGGCAACTAAGGTGTATGTTTTTCTTTTTCTTACACAAGTTATTGTAGTAGAGACAACATGTGTCTTTTTTTTTAATTGAAAGAATTCAGAGGATACAAGAAAAAAACAACTCCATTAAAAAGTGGGCAAAAGACATGAACAGACATTCTTCAAAAGAAGCAAAACAAACGCCCAACAAACATACGAAAATATGCTTAACATCACTAATCATTACAGAAATGCAAATTAAAACCACAGTGAGATACCACCTTACCCCATCAGAATGGCCATTATTTAAGAGTCAAAAAACCATAGATGCTGGTATGGATGCAGTGAAAAGGGAATGCTTATTCATTGCTGGTGGGAATGTAGATTAGTACAACCTCTATGGAAAACAGTATGGAGATTTCTCAAAGAACTAAAAGTAGATCTACCATTCAACCCAGCAATCCCATTTTTGGGGATCTACCCAAAGAAAAGAAGTCATTTATAGCAACAACAACAACAAAAAAGACACCAGCACCCATATGTATACTACAGCACAATTCACAATTGCAAAGATATGGACCCAACCTAAGTTCCCACCAACTGATGACTACATAAAGAAAATGTGGTATACATATACCATGGAATACTACTCAGCCATCAAAAAGAATGAAATAATGTCTTTTGCAGCAACTTAGATGGATCTGAAGGCCATTATTCTAAGTGAAATAACCCAGGAACAAAGAACCAAACACCACATGGGAGCTAAGCAAAGGGTATGCATGGTCACGCAGAGTGACTTAATGGACACTGGAGACTCAGAGGGGGAGGGTGTGGGGGGCTATGCATGAAAAATCACTTACTGGGTACCATGTGTACTATTCAGGTGATGGGTAAATTGAAAGCCTAGACTTCTTCAATATGCAATTCAGGCATGTAACAAAAAAACACTTGTACCTCCTAATCTAGGTAAATAAAATAAAAATTTTTTAAAAATCATCCTGTGTGGAGAAAAAAAAAGAATTCAGAGGAAAGAGTGGAGAAGGGAAATTGGGGTCAGTAAGCCAGAGATCAAGGAAGCATAGATGGTTCTGAAAACTAATTATTTTCTTCTCATTCATATTTTTTTCCCTTAACGACAAATTTCAGGCACATTTTGGCCTCAGGCCATTGTACTTGCTCTTCCCTCTACCTAGAATGCTTTTCCCACAGGTGGCCACAGGCTCAGTTCCACACCGCACTTGGGTCTCTGATCAAATGCCACCACCTCCTGCCATTCCTAGTGTTCACTGACTACCCGACACTAAATTGTACTCTTGTCCCTGACACTGGCTGTCCCTCCTGTCTGCGTTTTCTTTTCTCCATAGCTTACATCATGGTCTGCCATCCTAAATATTTTGGTTTTTACTTATTTAGGGTGTCTCTCCCCATTTGAATGTCAGCTCCACCAGGGCAGTTTTTCTTTCTTACTCATGGTAGTATCCCCAACACCCAGAACAGTCCCTAGCACATAGTAGATGTTCAATACATATTTGTTGGATTAAGGAATGAATGCATCAATAAATACCATAGAAGCCAGTTTTCAACAGGTATTCTAGACAAACTGTGCACAAACGGCAGGTATTATCACACATTTGGTGGCTTTGGGATTCATCTATATTATTTCCCCGGGTACCATGGAGACCTCTAAGAAATCATTGTTCTGATATTAAATTACAGGAGAAAATTAATCGCTTAATTCAAAGATGTTCATACTTCTGTATAATACTTGTGAAAAGAAAAGGCATTGAAAGATATTAGTCCTACTGTCAGCACCCTTTTTAAGTTTTGACAAGTCCCGTCTCCCCTGTGCTTCTCTCATCACCTTCTCTGTCAGGCTGAGAGCTCTGCAAGGGCAGGGGCTTCAAGCCAGGGCTGAGTGGGGAGCAGGTGGATGTCACCTGATCTGTCTACCCCAAAACTATGCATCGCTCCCCTCCTGAGCTTCCTGGCTGGGGGACATTGGGGCTTGGGTCCCAAGGAGCTATTTCCTGAGTGCCTTGGGACCCAGAGGGAAGGGGGGCATAGCTCAGAGGAGCAGAGATGGAAAGCCACACTGTGGCAGCGCTGGGCTAGGTGGGGACAGTGGACAGAGCCCCAGGGTGGGGAACGAGGAGATCCCCATCTGCAAAGGTTCTCTGGGTAAGCACCAGTGGCACTTCCGGGTTCCACTTTGCCCCACTAGAAACCGCAGGGGTTGGACCAGGACATTTCTAAGCTCCTGCTGTCTTGTGACTTAGTGATCTAGAATTACCCCATCTTTAGAGAAGTTGAGGATGAGGAGAGGAGGGACCTGGCCACTGGCTACTCCTGGGAGTCTGGACAGCAGTGTCACCTGTGGTCCTTCTACACACTCTTTCGCCTGGTGGCTCTCAAAGTGTGGACCCACAGCATCAGCAGCACCTGGGAACATGCTAGAAATAAAAATTCTAAGCCCATCCAGGGGCTGGGCTGGAGGTCTGTGCACTGACACACCCAACAGGTGACTCGGACCCGTGCATAAGCTCTAGTTTGGCCGCCACGTCTCCCGCCTCGGCAGAATCATTTCATCGAGGCATCAAGTGACAGACGCCAGTGTTCCCTCTACATAGCTACAAATAATTTGTTTATACCGTCATTCCTGGATTGCCTTCCCACCAGAGTCGGCTCATAACTTCCCCCTCCATCTCAATTTCTGAGATGTATAGCTCTGTTTTTAGTCACTCTGTGATGACTTTAGAACTTCAGACGACACGCTCTGTCCCCTGCTTCTTGTTCCATCAATTTTCCACAGGATCCCTTGACCACCCACCCTTGTGAGATGCCTGTTATCTCCCATTCCCTTCTCTCCACTTCTCTTCCCTCCCATACTCTTCACAACTTCTGTCAAAAACACTCTTTGCAGCCAGGCACAGTGGCTCATGCCTTTGTAATCCTAGCACTTTGGGAGGCCAAGGCAGGAGGATTGCTCAAGGCCAAGAGTTTGAGACCAGCCTGGGCAACATAGGGAGATCCCATCCCTACAAAAAAAAACTTTTAATTAGCTGGGTGTGGTGGTACATGCCTATAGTCCTAGCTACTTGGGAGGCTGAGATGGGAAGAACTCTTGAGCCCAGGAATTCAAGGTTACAGTGAGCTATGATCACCCTACTGCACTCCAGCCTGGGCAACAGAGATCCTATTTCTCAAAAAAAAAAAAATTTTACTTTTATGTCTCTAAACAGCTCTTATTTACAATTTCTTCTGAACTCATAAGCTAAATCTTTCATGCTTGGCCTGCAAAGCAATTCTAAATGTTGAAAACCAATAAACAGCATTTATATTCTTAGGAGATTGTATGTGGAGAAAATGGCTTGACATAGCACTCAGCACATAGTAAGCTCTCAATAAATAGTGGTTATTATTATTTTTGTGACAAAGTGAAGACTGTCCAGGTAGAAGCAGCCTTCAGAACAAGCCCCAGTGATCCTTCCTCCTGGTGTTTGCACCTTCGTGTGGTCCCCGCCCACACTGATTACGGCAGACCTGTTCGGCCAATCAGATATAGCAGAAGTGACAGTGTGTGATTTCCAAAGCTGGGTTATAAAACATCACAACTTCTACCTTGTTCTCCTGTGATTATTTGTCCGGAGAAAGCCAGCGCCATGTTGTGAGGACACTCAAGCTGCTCTGGGGACAGGCCCACCTGGAGAGGCGCTGATGTCACCTGCCAGTAGCCAGCACCAACTAGCCTTCCATGTGAAGGAGCCACCCTGGAAGTGGATCGTCCAGCCTGTCAAAGCCTCAGATGACTGCAGGCCTGGCCCACGTGTTGACAGCAACCTCATGAAAAAATCTTGAACCAGAACCACCCAGTTAAGCTATTTCTGAATTCCTGGCCCACAGACACCATAAATGATAATACATGTTTATTGTTATTCTAAGCCATTAAGGGGCAGGCTAATTTGTTACACAGTGGTATCTAAAACTGCTGCAGTTTACTGCAGAGTCAGGCACCGTGGGGAAGGGCTATCTCGCATAGCGCCTGGAGAGTTCCGCATGGCAATATCCTCAGTCAAATAAAGAGATGGGTCTCTCTCAACCAGAGGTGGTCCTTTGAGCCTGTGCTAAGACATGGTTTTTAGGCAAAGAACTAAGGAAGAAAAAACAAGAAGACCAGGTTTTAATTATCTAAAAAATTCTCTCCTGATCCTAGTGGCAAAAATCAAAGCCAGCTCTCCGTACATTCTAGGCCACAGGTCAGCATCTCACTGAAACCTTTACCTTGGACGTTTGACAGAGGATAATCCCCATCCAGAGCTCCCCTTAGACCAGACTGCCTACCCCCTCCCCTGGTCCAATGCGCTGCAGACTATCACCCAAGGAGCTTGTTAAAACTACAGATCCCAGGGATTCTGGATCAGTGACTTTAGTCTGGACCCAGAAATCTGCTTTCTACAGAAGCCTTTCCCTGCTCCGCCAAGTGACTCTGATGTCGGTAGTCCCCAGTACACACCCAGAAAAAGATGCTCTAAAGACTGGGGTCTCCTCTCCCCCAGTCCATTAGCTAAGTGATCACAGCTTGTGAGATGGGAATGACATTGAAAGCATTTACGAGCACAAACGAGCCAGGCCTCCTCCAAGTCCAAAGTCAGAGAATAGCAAGCTGAGCTCCATTATGTGAAGTATGCACAATTACCATCCTTTCTCTGTCTCTCATAAAAGACCCACCAGTGAATAACTCAGAGAAAAACTCACCTGAAACAACCAGCGGCCATTCCTACCTTCCTCAGGCTTTTTTCTTCCTTTCCTAATTTTGCAAATCTGAGAGCATTATGCCCGTTTCCATTATGTTGGGTATTTAGGACCAAGATTGTTTTTAACCGCTTTTTAAAGTCTCACAGACTTTAAATGTAGGAAAAAAAAAACCAACTCAGAAACGTTGAAAAACTGCTGTGAAAGAAGAGTCTAGTTTCTTTTGCTACCTTGCTTAGCACTTATCAGGGACGCTGATTCAAAATAATCATTTCCTATCCCTCATCAATGCTCATTGATTATGTACCAGCTGAAGTTATTAAAGCACGTCAATGTGCAGAAGCTACAGCTCTGCTGTGCCCAGGCTCACTGCAGCAGGTGACAAGAGCAAAATGTGTAGTTACTGAAGCATAAAGATCCTATTTTTAAACAGGACCAGCGATCATCCTGAACAAAGAAACCCACAGGGACAAAGTTGAAACTCCATATCCCAAGAGAAAAGCCGAAAATAAACTGATGCCCTTAGACAGGAGTCACAATAAATCATTCTCTATACTACCATTCAACTGGTATTTATAAAAAGACTAAGATTTACTCATGCCAAGATTGCTGCAAGCAGCAAACCAAGATTCGTTTCTATTTCACAGGCTTTATAGCATTGTTTGCAAACTGGTGATTCCTGGGGCCCCAGGTGGAACTCAGAAATATTTACCGTCTTGTGATTCCATGGTTCGGCAATTTGGGCTGGGCTCGGCCAGGTGGTTCTGCTAGCCTAGGCTGGTTCGGCTGGCTCAGCTGATCTCAGCCGGGCTTGTTCATGCGTTTGCAGTCAGCTGCCAGATCAGGTGGGGGATGGCTGGTCTAGGACGTCCTCCACTGGCTCACTCTGCTCCAACTGCTCTTATCCTCCAGCAGGCTAGCCTGGGCCTGTTCACGTGGTCACAGTTTCTAAAACGAAAGCAGATGTACAAAGCCTCTTGAGGCCTGGGCTCAGAACGCACACATCTGCACTTCTGTTGCACTCTATTGGCCAAAGCAAGTCTTAGGCCAGTCCAGATTCAAGGGGTAGAGAAACAGACTCCTCTCTGGAAGGGAGGGAAAGAATTTGTGGCCACTTTTGCAATCTACCACAGTTTATCTTAAGAAATCGGTAGGTGTGACCACCTCAGGCCCACATAGTCACATGGTATCAGTGTGTTAGGGCCCAGAGGCAGCCGCCCCCTTAGACAGGGATGGTCCTCCTGCACCAGGCTTGGCGCTTTTCCCATTTACACAACCATCCAGCCTGTGGGCATGGGAGGATTTGCCATTCCCGATCCCAGCATGACCTTCCGCCTCAAAACCTCCACCGAGGGTCTGTGCACCCCCCATGAACACAACTGCTGTGCCGCACCCTGGAATCACTTTTCACTTCTCTTCTACTTACCCTGTCTGCTTCCCTGGTAAATATGTGATGGAAGAATCTGCAGGAGGAGTGGGGAGGGATTATTCCGTAATCTGGGGATTTAGAAAAAGAGGTTTGAAGCCAGTTAGCCTTGGATTCTGTCTGGATTCCACAACCCGGCTCATAGTCTAAGCCTCAGTTTCCTCATCTGTAAAACTAACTCGACCTGCTATGTTGGCACATTTCTCTTTGACGATACTGTGCTAATTGAGTCATACGTTGTCCATAAATGCAGGCCCATGTTGGTGTAACGAAAAATTTAAGAAAAAAAGAGAATACTCAGAAGAGAGGTTAATGTTGTTTCCCTGTTTAGCTCTGCAGCGCCCAAACCAGACGAACTTACGGTAGGCTTCCTGCAAAAGTCAGTGCGTGGCTCCCGCGGGAGCGGTTTGCCGAACGGGCCAGAGTCCCAATGCCCAGGGGACGGTCCTACGCGGTTGCGTCTGCAAACTGCTAAGTCTCCGCGAAGTCCTCCGGCTGCGCCTCCCGTCCACGGTCGGAGCCTTGGGAGAGCCTGCAGCGCCGCCTGCTGGGCAAGATTGCCTAGTGCAAGTTGTCGGCGCCGGGGAGGCCGCCTCTGCCCAGCGCCACCTGTGCGCACCACCCAGCTGGAAGCCTGCGGAGCCCGGGGCCCCTAGTGCCCGCTTCCCAGGCCCAGCCCTGCGGCCCCTGCAACCTTCAGATCCAGATCGCCTTCCTGCACCAGCGCGCAGCCCTCAGCCGAGCCTGCGGGAAAAGCGGAGCGGGCGTTGCTCGGAAAGAAACTCAGCCTCTCAGGAAGCCTCCGACGTCGTGTCCCCTGGAGCCCGCCTCCATCCCCCCTTAACCTCCCTAAGCCTCAGTTCCTTCGTTTGCAGAATGGCAATGATGATAACCCTATGGGGTTGTGACCATCCACATGCGGCTCTCAGAGCCGGGCATAGAAATGTGCAATGAATAGCAGCTGTTAACATTAGGCCTGAATCTCCTCTGAATACTGGTAATATAATAATAATTAGCAGTCCTCTTTGTCGTGATAGTAATAGGATAGCAGGTACCATGGTGTATACATTTGTCTGCCAGGCTCTAAGAGCATTTGTGTATGGAACGTTGTTAAATCTCAAGTATTCCCATAAAGTCAGTAACATTATTATCCCCATTTCACTGGTGAGGAAATAAACTCAGAGAGATTAAGCAACTGTCCAAGGCCAACCATCGAGCTAGTAGCAGGATCAGAATTCAAATGCCAAACCTGCATCTAGAAGTAACATTTTCTTCCTGGACAGATATTGGCAGATCACATCTCTCCCCACCTCCCACATTTCTTCTTGGCAATCTGTTAAAAACGAGAAACCAAACTAATCAAATGTCTTTTTGGACATTTGAGGAGTAGTGTTCCTCTCCTGCAGACCCAGAAAACCTTTCTACAAAGAAGAAGAGAAAGAAAACAGTTTTGTTTTTTTTTTAAGCCAGAATGTGATGCACGTCACTGGCAGTCACTGAGAAATTGCAGGGACAGAAAGAGATCTCACCCTTTATACAGCCAAGCAGGTCCGAGCCATTGCATCCCTGTTCTCAAGATCAACAATAAGTAGCCCTCTGGGAAGAGGACTCGACAGCATGGTTTGTTACACAGAGTTTATCTTAAATCACCTGGTAATTTGGGTAGACATTTGTGTTTGCCAATTGTCTCTATTCAAAGGAATAATATACTTCTCATATCTCTATGACACACATGAAGTTCTAACTTGGAGCTAGTCACCTACATTTAATTCTCATCTAGACTAGGAGTTAGGGCTGTCTTCCTTGTTACTTACATTTCAGAGAGAAGGCTGTCTAATTATATTTCCCCAACGCCTCTTCCCCAGTAGCGCCTAAGATCCGTGGACTTTTTGTCTTCCTCGTTCACAGCCATATTCCCAGCATCGTGCCTCAGTGGGTGCTCAAAACTTGCCTATTGAATATATAAATAAATTTACTACCACTGTGGTTTGGATTTTATTTTTTTTTTACAATGAGCAAGTCTTACTTATTATAACAAAAAAAAATCAATTGAGCTTCTAAAAACTCCACAATTGCCAATAGAACAGGCGCTGGTTTGCTTTACAGATATTGATTTTATTTCCTGCTAATCCCTGTGCTTCTCAGACATGAGTCAATATTCTTTAAATCGGTATTAGTAACCACTTCAGACATTGTCATTAGCGACCTTTCCAGACATCGTACCAAAAAAAAAAAAAGTTTAGAACTCATAGTCCCAGTTCATCCAGATCCTGCCTAAGTACTAAGTACTGAGAAGTGATCGTTTCTATCTCAAAGGCAGTGGAGAGAAGATTCTCAGAATTCCTTGCCAGCACCTCCAGCTCCAGTGAGCCACCTCTTTTCTCAGTGCTGCTTTTATAAGTAGCATCTGTCCCTGAGTGGTCTCCTCGAACTAAACAGCTCAAGTCCCACGTCCAGCACCTCTCACCCCAAAGCCTTTATGTAAGTGCAGCCCACACCGTCCACCCTTTTCTCAGAATGAGGGAATGAAGGAAAACAAGAATGGTGGTAGTGCCTTTCGGAAGGCAGTGGTCATGCCAGGCCCTGTACCCAGCACCTATGCACATTCTCTCTCTAATTCGCACAGCAACCCCATGAGGTGGGCGCTGCTATTATCCCCAGTTTACAGATGAATAACTCAGGCTCTGAGATGTTGGGTGACTCGCCCAGTCACACAGTCAGTGCACGTTAAGGCGGGATGCACTCCTAGACAGTTTGTGCCCAGAGCCCCAGCTCTTAACCCCAAGCTATAAAATGCCCTTAGCCCCAAAGCATTGGACTAACATTCCACCTGATTTGTGGAAACGAGAAGAGGAAACCCAACCAGGCAGGAACCTGGGCAGAAGGAATCAGAATTCTTCTTAATAACTCACATTTTCTGAGTTCCTGTCACGTGCCAGGCACGAGGCCACGCGTGCTAAAGCTGTCACCGACTGGAGCTTCACATCAGCGCCGAGAGGTGTGCACTATTACCATTTTCGTTGCAGAGAGGAGGATTATGAAGCTGAGAGAGGTCAAGTGACTTGCCGAGGTGCCACAGTTAGTAAGTGGCTGAGTCAGAATCAAACCCAGACGTGCCTGCCTCCACAGCCGATGTTCTTGACCTCAACTCTTCCCCAAAGCAATGGAGAAAAACAGAGAGGCCAATTCAAAGTCAGCCGAAGGTCAAACAGAGACAGCACTCCCACAAAGCAGGCCAGGAGAAAGGGGTCACTCTGAAATGGGAGGTGACAGTTGCCACTGGTGATATTCTCCACACCAGCTTAAGAGGTGGGGTGTGGCCTGGGGTGGTGGCTCAGGCCTGTAATCTTAGAACTTTGGGAGGCCCAGGTGGGAGGATCGCTTGAGGTCAGGAGTTCAAGACCAGCCTGAGCAAGAGCAAGACCCTGTCTCTACTAAAAATAGAAAAATTAGCCAAGCATTGTGGCACTCACCTATAGTCCCAGCTACTCAGGAGGCTGAGGCAGGAGGCTCACTCGAGCCCAGGAGTTTGAGGTTGCAGTGAGCTATGACGACACCAGTGCACTCCACTGGGGGTAACAGAGTGAGGCTGTCCCCCAAAAAAATAAAATACAAGAGGTGGGGTGAGTCCCGTGTCCCAGGAATAGAAGAGCTCAGGGTTTTTTCTGTGGGTCGTGTCAAGGCATAGAGCCCTGGCCTGCATTTCTTCTTTGTGCCCTTTTGTACCTAACACAACGCCAGGTGCATCACAGATACCCGGTTAATAGCTGCTGTGATGAAGGAACACACGTGTCCCCTCTGCAGAAGACCTATATCTGCTGCTTCCACGCTTCCCACTTCAGAAGTGGTCTGCAGTGTTCTCTCCTCTGCCCCTCGCTTCAGCGTGCCCCACGAGGCCATTAGCGCCGAGAAGAATGAAGGGGGACGGGGCCAAAGCCTTTGGAGCACCGATATCACTCCCGTCTGCACACGTCGCACTGCTTTTAATCCTTTCGGGAAGCCACTGAGGCAAGTGCCATTGTTTCCATATTACAGAAAAAGAAAGCTGAGCTTCCAGGAGGTTACATAATTTCCCTGCGGCCACACAGCTAGTAGAGCTCTGGAACTCGGTTCCAACCTGTGGGCCTCCAAAGACCCTGCCTTTTAGCCACAGAGAGAGAAGAATCTGCAGCCTCCGCCCGATGGCAATGAGCACACACACGGTCAGCACCCAGTAAGCATGTGTTGAATGAACAAAGAAACGCACGGAGAAGAATGTTTCCAGGAGAGGATTGCTAACAGGATTTGTTGTTACAAGACGTCACAGATAATGGAAACTGGGAAAAGTCTGGTGGATTTGACAATTAAGTTCGTTATAATGGCAAAAAATAAAAAGAGGAAATCTCCTATATACCCACCACCAGGATATTGGATTAATCAGGGTGCATCCATACTCCAGAATGCTCTGCAGCTTTTAAAATAATGTTCCACAATTACAGTTTCGACAGGAGGGACATTAGTGCTCTATTAAGTGAAAGAGTCATATTAGAATGCACGTATACAGCATGACCCCATTTTTATCCGTACCAGGGATGCGGAGTACTTTGGCAAGATCTGGGTCATGTGCCCATCCCCTGACCAGAGGGCAGGTGGGCCACTGAGTTTTAACAGCCTCACCCAAACTATACGAGGGAGGGATGAGCATTCTCTAACGAAATAGGGTGCTGGCCAGACAGAAAACAAAAACAAAAACAAAACCAGCGTTAGCCACATTTCCAAGGCTTAAGTCCACGCCCTGTGCAAGGCCCGGCCCGGCCCGGCCCGGTGCTATAAGCACTTGCCCATGTTATCTCATTTAACCTCCCCAGCAACCTCTGAGCTAGGTATTATTATTTCCACCTCTTACAAGTGAGGAAGTGGATTTAGTTTGAGTCACTTAGCCGAAGTTCAGAGCAGAGCCAGGTTCTAAGACAAGCATGTCCCACACCAAGGCCATGATGTTAACCATCAGACCTTGATACTACGAGGCCTTATTTCACGGCATCACCACTGCCAGGAGGGCGCTGGCACACAGGGCGTGCGCAGAACGCGGATGCAGATTGGAAATGAACAGAGAGGAGGCAAGAAGGGAAGTGCGGGGCAGGTGGTTGGGTTTGTCTTGGGAAAGGTTAGCTGGAGCTGAACCGGGGCTTCTCCTCGGTCAGCCCCGGGGCTTCCCCGCAGGAGGGATGAGGACACACGCTGACAGGGAAGGCACAGGGCCGGAGCAAGGACTCCCGAAGGGCAAAACACATCTGGAATAGTCACTGGAGAATTCGACAAAGAGAGAAGGAAAACTGAAATAAAAATGCCCTTGTCCTCAGGAAGGCTCCCATGTGGTCAGGGAACACATGTTGGGAGGACACACAAAGCAATTTGTCGCAAACATTGTCCACTTTTTATTTTAGCACAGTTCCTCTGCTTGTCCTCTGACTCTATCTTCCCACATTCCTGTAAAACCAGCCACAGTGAGTAACCGCAAGGCCCTCAACCCCAGAGCAGACTAGTGACATGTTCCCTTGGAAACTGGGAACAAGTGGCTCCTCCCCAGCAAGGGAAAAAGCCGTCCTTCTTCCTCAGCAACTCGGCCCCTCCAGTCTCACCCCCTCACCTGCAGAGGCACGTGCGCCGCACCCCACCTGCACACACGCACTCGCCGTCTTGTTCACACTCGTCGCCACACAGGTGTGCGTCACCCGCCCAGTCTTTCTCCTCCACCTCCTGGCCAGCAGATCCCGGATTTTGTTCAGGATGTGCCTGCTCAGGCCTAAACCGAATCCGTTTCCCTTCTCCAAACCCTCAAATTCCAAATTCCTCGCAGATGAGAGTGGCCGTGTGATGCCGTTCTCACCAACGGAACAGAAAGGGCTTCTCAAGGTGGGAGTCGGGTGGGGGTCCTGAGAGGTGCGATTTGCTGAGGCAACAGTGTACCGTCCAGGAAGAAAGGCCAGAACTCCCCATACTCCTCTGCAGCTCGGTATCTGGAAACCCTAAGCCCCGGGCAGAGCCCATATGCCCAACAATCCCCAGCTGAGCCCGCCCTGGAGTCGTCTCAGCCCAGCTGCCAGCTCTCATGAGCATTCCAGCCCGCAGCTGTTCAAGCCGCCCCCAGCCATGAGTCTTCCCAGCTGTGGTGAACAGACCGCAAGTCACTGACCCCCAATAATTCCTACCTCCCGATGTCCACGTCTTTGTGTAAAGTCCTTCCCTTGTGTAGGAGCAGGACCTGTGACTTCCTTTTAACTAAAACTCCAGCAAAGTTGATGAGATATGACTTCCTTGAGTAGTTTACACTAAATGGCAAAGGGGACAAGACATCAGTCATAATTACACTGTGTCATATGTGACTCTATCCCAGCAACCTGGAGCGAGAGACTGTCTGCCCCTTGCTGGCTTTGCAGCTGCCACGTTGTGAGCTGCCTACAAAGAGGGCCACATGGCAAGAAACCGCAGGCGGTCTCCGGGAGCTGAAAGTGGCCTCCAGATGACAACTAGAAAGAAAATGGGGACTTCAGTCCTACAGCCGCAAGATTAGTCCTGCCCACAACATGTAGGAGCTTGGAAGGAGATTTTTCCCAGCTGAGCCTCTGATGCGACCACAGCCCCAGATGACATCTGAATTGAGTCTGGGGAGACCCCACGCAGAGAACCTAGTTAAACCACACCCTGACTTCTGACCTATAGAAACTGAGAGATAATAAACGTGTGTTCTTTAAAGCCACTGAGTGTGGGGTAACTTACCATGTAGCAATTGATTATTAATGTACCAGCTGAGGGCCCAGATATTGTGAAGCAGAAACACGTCTCCCCATGTGCCTGTCCAAATTCCTCACCCACAGATGTCATGAGCTTTAGTAAATGATTGTTAGTTTCCACCACTAAGGTTTGGAGTAGCCGTTACCCAGCAACAGGTGACGGGGACGAACACGTGCTCCGTGCCAGGCCTGTGCTGAGCACTTTGAAGCATTGGCTCCTTTCATCCTCTCAGCAATGCTGTGAATCAAGTACTGTTATTGTCTTCATTTTATGAATGAGAAAACTGAGGCTCCTCGTCATTAAAAAACTTACCCAAGGTCGCACAGATAGCCTGTGGATGGGAAACTAAAATGAGATTATTTTATGAGAGTCTTCAACGCAGCATACATTCAATTAATGACTTTAGTGTTTATCAGTCATCTATTACTGCATAGCAAAGTAGCTCCAAAATGTAGTAGCTTAAAATAACTCCTAATGATCTCAGTTTCTGTGAGTCAGGAATCCAGGCCTGGCTTAGCTGGGTACCTGTCACTCTCCCAAGGTTGTACTTAAGGTGCTGCCCAGGACTGTGGGCTCAGACAGGGGGCAGGGAGAGGGGGGTCTGCTTCCCAGCAGACAGCCAGCTGCTGGCAGACCTCAGGTCCCGTGTTGCCCTCTGTTCCTTGCCACCTGGGCCTGTCCATAGGGCAGCTCACAGGCAAGACAGCCAGAGCAGGTGCCCAAGACCAAAGCCATAATCTTTTTGTAACCCAATGACAGAAGTGACATTCCCTCACTTTTGCTGTATTTTATCAATTAGATTTGAGGCTACAGGCCCAGCTGGCACCCAAGAGAAGGAGATTACACACGTGCATGAACACCAGGAGCCGGGGATCAACTGGGCGTCTCAGAGGCTGCCTGCCCCAGAGCTGTGTTGGGCAGTGGATTTGGTGTCTGCCTTAAGTGGGATAAGAATTCATAGTCCCCTCTGAACACCACTGAGAATTCAGCTCAGAATTCAAGCCAAGCCACACTCCCTTCCTTCCTCATCCTGATTCTCTGACTTGGGAAAACCATTTTCTATAATGAAGTCTTTATGCTGCTCCTGTAAGAAAGAAAGTTCATTTTCACTCTCAGCCTTTCCTCAATTATATTTGTGACACGGAGCTAATTTTCTTTGATGACACATTGTTCTCCCACTGTCATGCAAGTGTGGTTCTCATTTATAAAAAGCTCTCATCTCATTACTTGACCACTAGAGGGGTTTAAAGAGTGGCATTCTAGAAATCATGTTTCAATTTTGATTTCAAGTAAAAATGAGCTTAAGCGTGAAACTTTAGTGATACTATTTCTATATACTTATTTTACCTCTCACCCCTAAGATGCTTCTGGTGGCTGGGAGTGGTGGCTCATACCCGTAATCCCAGAATTTTGGGAGGCCAAGGTGGGAAGATCACTTGAGGCCAGGAGTTTGAGACCAGCCTGGGCAACACAGCAAGACCCCCATCTCTATGATGGCAAGGGTATTATGGGGGTCAGTGCTGGTTAGCTGCTCTCACTTGACCATTGCCTGTAGAAAACTGGCCCAGGCACAGCCAGCCAAGCACAAAGCCCTGTTCACTGTCCTCCCTGTCATTTCTCTCTGGGCTGGTTTGGGGGCCCTGTTTGGAGGTCTGTCACATTGTAGCAGGAAACCTTTGTTGCTGAAGGAAAGGTTCAGACAGGAATTATTAGCCCGGAGAAAGAAGGGCGAAGGCAGCCGTAGGGAGCTCTCCTGGGAGGGACACAGCCTGACCCCGCCAGCCAATCCTCTCGCGCTGAGGGCAGGTTCACCAACGTACAGCCATACGCGCCACCGCCAGGCGGTACTCGGTGCCTGGGCTGACTGGGCAGGGCCTGGGGAAGAGGATTCCAGCAGAACGACTTCCCTAGTGCGGGAAGAAAGCCAGAGCGCCTGACTTCAAAGCCCACTCAGTGACTCTCCTGCCAAGTGACCTTGAACAGGCCACTCCACTTCTCCAGGCCGCAATTCCTCATCTGTAAAATAGGGATACCTTGTCTACCAAATAGCGCTGTGGCAGAATAAATGAGTACATATGCGTAAAGTGCTTAGAATCAGTGCGAGTGCCCAACGCATGACAGCTATAATTAGAAATCTCACACACATCATACTGAGTGGGGGGGAGGGGAAGCCAGTAGTCAAAGAATAACTAGAGTATAATTTCATTTATGTGAAATTCAAGAAAATGCAAAGACAATATGTTGTCTGGAAATGCAAATATTTGCAAACTCTAAAGAAAAACAAAAAATGATAAGTGCAAATGTTAAGACAGTGGTTACCCCCCTTGGGGGTGGCCTTGGGTAGGGAAAACACTCAGATGGCTTCTGCCATTTGTAATAGACTCTTTCTAAATCCAGGTGGGCAGGGTGCAGTGGCTCATGTCTGTAGTCCCAGCGCTTGGGGAGGTTGAGCCAGGAGGATGGCTTGAGGCCAGGAGTTCAAGACCAGCCTAGGCAACATGGCAAGACTCTGTTTTTACAGGAAATTTAAACATTAGCTAGGCGTGGTGGCACACACCTGTAGTCCCAGCTACTCGGAGGCAAGAGGATGGCTTGAGCCCAGGAGTTTGAGGCTGCAGTGAACTGTGATCACACCACTGCACTCCACCCTGGGCGACAATATCCTTTCTTATTCCTGTTTCTTAACTACATCAGCCAAGAACTCGTGCTAAAAATTGATGACATAGAAAGAAAAGGAAAAATAGGACAACCCAGAGCTCCTTTTCCTTTCAGTCCCTCCTTACTCACCAGTAAGCCAGAGGTAGACAGTGTTGGTAGAACGTGCAAGTATCAAGAAGCTAAATGAAAAGAGCTGTGCAGTAATTCTACTGTTCAGCTAAGAATGAAATTCATATGCACCACCTAAAAAATACAAGTTACATAATTTTGGAGACTTAGCATGCCAATTAGATGCTCTTATATGTACATTTAAAATTGACATTGTGCAATATAAAGATGAATAGTAAAATTTATCCTAATACATTAATTTTTAAAATTTTTCTTTTAAATAGTAAAAATCACCAAGACAACTCAAGAGCGAGAGATTACAAAAAGAAGGAAAAAGCTTCATATTTTAGTACTCTGGAAGGCACCTTTTGCCTGCTTTTTGAATAAGAGACCCCACATTTTCATGTGTGCTGAGCCCCGCAGAGTCTGCAAGTGTGTCCCATGTAGGTTGTAGGTGGCATCGTTATTCTGTCTCCGAGTCAGACTCAAGGCCGTGCCCAAGGTTTGTTTGCCTGAACGCGCTTTCCGCTGTTGTGGTCATTTCGCAACAGGAGCTAGGGCCCTCGGGAATAACGTCATGCATCCACACAGGAGTCCTTCTGCTGAGGGGACCAGAATGGCCCGAGGCCTCCAGGTGCCGTGGACCCCGAAGCAAGCATGGAAACAGGACTGGCTTTGTCCTGTGTGCTCGACACCCCAGCCCCAAGTCGCCCGCTCCGCCTGGGAGCTGCCTTGGGAGCCTCTCCGGGGCTCAGGACTCGCCGGCTCTTCCAGCCTCCAAGGGGAGCCCCTGGCCTCTGCCCCAGCGTCGATCTGACACCAAACCCCGCTCCTGGAGGCAGCAAACCCCCACAGCTCGCTCGAGGACAAGGACACGCCACCGCCACTCACTGCGCTCTCCCCACAGGACACGCACAGTGCCAGGCACATCGTAGGGAAGAAGGAACAGGAAAGGAAGCTCTTTATTCAACAAATATTTCTGGGGCACCCACCAAGCACCAGCCACTGTCCTAGGTACGGCAATCTGTACAGGGTGACGAAGGTAGCCAATTCCTTGCCCTCGTGAGGCTTAGATTCCAGCAGTAAACAAATATTAATAAATGCACAACGTGTTGTCAGACAGTGATAAGCCAGATGAGGGAGCAGGGAGCGATGAGCGTGCTGGGGGTCGAGAGGGTCTGCAGAAGCCTCGGCGAAGTGAGGGAGTGAGTGTGTGGGTTTGGAGACTTCCGGGCAGAGTGGACAAGGGACGCCAAAGTCCTGAGATAGCACACCTGACACAAGTTTTGAGGTACGGCAAGGAGCCCCATGTGGCTGGAGTGCCATGACGAGGGGCTGCCATGGCTGTTTGGCCCCTGGGTGATGAGGGCTTCAGATCCTCTGCGACATCATAGCTAACATGTGTGCCCTCTCTGTGTGCCAGGCACTGAGCAAAGCCCTTTCCAAGAACTTTGTCAAAGAATTGAGCCAATGAGCCCATGAGGGGAAACCATTATTATCCTCATTTACAGATGAAAAGACTGTGGCTCAGAGAGGTTGAGTAACTAATCCCAGATCACACAGCAGGACTGGTAGAGTCAGTTTGATTGAAAGCCTGCACTCTTCACCACTCTTCCTCACCTTCTTGTAGACACTTGAATAGAATCACTCCCATCCAGGGCCACTTTAGGACCTCCAATAGACCCTCTTATGGAGCTGTAACTCCATCTTATATAATAAAAACATATCAAAATGCACATGTGTTCAATATGATTGCTATGACTGGGTAAGAGCTTGGTTGAGTTGAACTGCAGTTGACTATCAGAATATTACATCTTGAGGACTTTGTAAAACATCTTTATTGAGGTATAATTTACATAGCATTATATTTATCCATTTTATGTGTACAGTCTCATGAGTTTTAGTCACACAGCTGAGCCACGGTCCCCACAATCTGGGTTTAGGACCCTCCCCTCACCCCAAAACATTCCCTCTGCTCCTTAGCAGTCAATCTCATCCCCCACTCCCAGCCCCAGGCAACCACTGGTCTGCTTTAGGTCTCTATAGTTTTGCCTATTCTGGGCATTTCATGTAAGTGGAATCATACAATATGTGACTTTTGTGCCTAGATTTTTTCACTTGGCATAACAGCTTTGAGATCCATTTATGCTATGCATGTTTCAGTAGTTCATTCCTTTTAATTGCTGAACAGTATTCCATTGTAGGGTTGCACCCCAGTTTGTCTATCCATTCCCTGGTTGATGGACAGTCCCAGTTTTTTACTAATATGAATAAAATTGCTACAAACATTAGCGTCTTCACATTCTAGGCTCTGATTTGCTTCTTTTGAGAAGCTGCGGAAAAGCTGGAGTTGCTGGATTATAGGGTTAGTGCGTGCTTAACTTTTTAAGAAACTGACAAACTATTTTCCAAAGTGGCTGCACCATTTCATATTCACACCAACAATGTATGAGGGTCATTTCGAGGACTTTTAACTAAACATGTATTAATGTCAATCTGTATTTTTTGTTCTTCTTTGAAGCTAACATGTAAACATATCTATACATTTTTCAGGTTTTTCCCATTTCTGTATGGAGAAAAGCTCATAGGCTGTAGCCCTATGCCCACCTTTGTGCTCAAAGAGTAAAACATCCCACCAAGTAACAACACTCCATAGTTTGGAAACCCAAGTCCCTACAAAGACCCGCAGAGTCACCTCAAGGGGGCGGGGCTGGTGGGCGAGGCCGGAGGGGCGGGGCCTCTAGTCCCGCCCACTCCACGCTAGACTGCCGCTGGAGGGGAGGGGCTCGTGGTGAGCCAATGGGTGGGCACTCATTCTCCATCCCCGCCCACTCCGCGCCGGGCTCGGGGTTCCGCCCCGCCCACCCTGCACGCGGCAGCGGCCCCTGCGGGGCGGGGACGAGGAGGCGCGCGCGGCTCTGGCCCCGCCCACCCCGCTCTGGCCTCCGGCTCCCTCTCGGGTCCGCTGCGGTAGCCTCCGCGCGCACCTCGCAGGGCACCATGGCCGGGCTGCTGGCGCTACTGGGCCCAGCGGGCAGGGTGGGCGCCCGGGTCCGGCCCCGCGCCACCTGGCTCCTGGGCGCCGCTGCCCTCCCCTGCGCCCCGCCGCCCCCGACCCGGGCCCTGCTTCGGCCGGGGCCAGACGTCCGGCTGCTGCGCACTGCCCGCGGGGACTGCCGCAGCCGACAGGTAGGCTCTCCACCCCCACCCAGATCCCGGGGCGGGCGCGCGGGCCCCCAGATGGGCGGAGTGCGTGCCAGGGCGCGCCACCTCCGCCGCAAGGGCAGCTTTGCACTTGCAGCTGCCGGAACCAAGCACTTCCGGAGTCCCCGAAGCCCGACATCTCGACAAGCCAAGGAAGCGATCCTCCCAGGTAACAGCGGAGAAACTGAGGCTCGTGGAGTCTGGCGCTGTGCCCAAGGTCGCAGAGCCGGGTTTCCGAAGCGTCTGCCGGCCCTTGGTGTAGCCCACAGAACCGTAGTGGGGGGCCCGCATGAACTTCCTCCCGTGGCCTTCGTGCTGCTCCCTTTGGAGGGCAAGGTCGGCCTCGCTGGGCAGAGGAGGAGCTGGGCGCCCCGTGGCTTCCCCGCGCCGGCTGCTGTCCCCGTTTCTGTGACTCGAGGAGCGAGGAGCGGGCTGCCTCTGGCAAGGAGCGTCAGCGTCGCTGTGTTGTCAGTTAGGGTCCGTTTTGGTTTCCTCCCATGAATACCAAGTGAAAACCGGTTTCCATTCAGAACAGTGATACAAGCTTTACTTTTAAAAAATCTATCAGTTTTTGTAAAGTGGGTCTCTTTAAAGAAAAGTAGTAAGTTCGGAAGTCCGGAAATGCAGGAATGACAAGCCCGGACTTCCAGCGCGGCAGTCTGGAGTCCCTTTGCCTTGGTGCCCACGGGCCCCTCTGTTCACTGGCCTGGCGACCTCAGGCCAAGCACTGAAGGCCTCCTGGCCTGTTTGCTGATCTTTCAGAGGGCTAAAAATAGCACCCTCCCAGTAAGAGTTTAGGGGACAAATCCATGAGCTGATGCAGGCCTCATTGCAGTGCCACACGCCCAGCAAGCGATTCCTGAACATTCTGTAGCTTTTCAGTAAGTGGGAGACCTCACCATGCCTCCTGCGCAAATGGAGAAACTTCCTTCCTTGCCTTCGCCTCCCCGTCTGACAGGTGGCACATAGGTCGTGTCTATAAATCCTGAGCCCTGTTTGGGGTCCTCACAAGTTTGGCACCCTCTGCACACACCAGGCTGCCTCCTGGTGATCCTTCGGGGCTCAGCCCAACTGTTCCTTCCTCCAGGAAGCCTTCCCTGACCACCAGTGAGGCCTTGGTTGCCTCCACTGGACCCCTCTCCATCCCGTGGGTGTGGATCTTCTCTGTACTCATCATCTGGAACGATCTCTTGACCAGTCTGTTCCGTCAGCCACATCAGCCGTGGCACGGGCAGGTGCAGGTGTGTACAGTAGTGATGAGTGTGGTCCCAGACTCTCCAGGTTCCTGTCTCTACTAGTTCTGCGGCCTTGATCAAAATCTCTCATCTCTCTGTCTCATTTCCTCATCTGTAAAATGGGGTGTTAATAATTGACACTTCATAGGGTGTGTGTAAAATGAGATAATGTTTGCACCTGGCATCTGGTGCATCCTAAATTAATGTCAGCAATTACTATAATCGCAGTAAAGATACACAGTCCCAGGGTCCCTCCCCCCATGCGGTGTCCTTGTTTCTCTTGTTCTCTGACAGACGGGCAGAATCCAAGTGGGATCAGCACCTCACAGGAGGTTAGGACAAAAGACACTCATCTCCCAGAGAACGCGCCTCCCCAGCAGGGCTGGGAGCAGGTGGAGGGAGGGTCTGGGCTTTGGTTAGTGGCCAGCACCGCCCCTGCCAGCTGTTCCTGGCTGCCCTCATTAAGAGGCAAGAGTGCAGTGTCGCCCAGCTGGGGTCTCCAAATGTGCCAGACAGTTAATCAAGTGCCAGAGAGACACACCCACCTCTGCCTTCAGCAGGGGGGTTTGGGGGGACGTCTCCCTATGACCGGGAGGAGGAGGAAAGCTGCAGAAGAAACCTGCCTTTTTCACGCAGCATGGCTTGATGTCCTGTGAACCGGCCCAGCCGCCGGCCTGTGCCACATATTGTGTGTGTTTGGGGGGGGGGACTTTAAAGCAAATGACACGCTCTCCTGAGCCCCTTGTCCTTTCATCTGCATCAGTCCTGGCTCCACTGCTACCTGTTCAGGGAGACCTTCCTGAACCTTCCTGGCCTTCTATAAACTTGCAGCATCCCTCCCCTTGGTCCTACCTGCCTCCCTCCCCTCCTTGGTGTTTCTCCATGGCACTTGTCACAAGTAGCAGCTCTGATATTTTACCTTTCTGTTTACTTTACCTTTATTCTTATTGTTCTGTTTATTTCTGTTTCTCCCACAAGACCATAGGCTCCTTGAGGGTGGGGTTGTGCAATTTTGGTTCATTGCTGTGTCCCCTACATTTAGAACAGTGCCTGGCACAGAGTAGACACTCATGACTGAGCAAGGAGTACAGCATAGTAGATAAAGCCAAAGGCCTTGGAACCAGGCTCAGCAAGTGTGGATCCCAGCTCTGACAGTTATCCCTGTGTGATCCCTGGTAAGTTACACAACCTCTCTGGGCTTTTAGGATCCTTTTCTATTAAGTGGGGGTGAATGTAGTACCTATCTCACAAAATTGGGAGAATTATATGAATTAACATTTTCCCAGTACTCTGAACAGTGTGCCTGGTACATAGTAAACACAATATAGTGTTTGTTATTAATATTATTTATCAGTTGAATGAAAGCAGGTGTCAGTCTAAACAATGTGATCAATTGTGGACGAGGTCTTTGACTCATTCTTCAAACCTTCCTGCCCCTTCTCTATTAGAGCTTTTTTTACTTTATTAAGTATTAGGGAAGAGCAAAGGGGGCATCTCTCTCTCTCTCTCTCTGTCTCTCTCTCATACACACACACACACACAGACACACACTCTTGAAAGCACTTTGAGTACAGACACTCAGGGGACGTCTAATGCGTCCAGGGCGGTGCCTAGCACATTGCAGGTGCTTAAGGTAATATTTCATGAAGAAATGCACGTCTGAAAATTTTCCACTGCTTGCAAGTCACACCCTCATAAGTTCCTTTATTTTTGCTTCTTTAGTCCCCTCAAGGGTTAGGAAGACAAAGGCATGGCTCACGGTGGTTAAAGATAGTTCTTTTTACCAAAATAAAAGGAAGAAAATTGCCCAAGTAACTAAGTGTTCTCTAGAGTGTTAGAAACTAACTGTGGTGCCAGCTAACAGAGATTGCCGGCTGTGTCTGAATGTTTTCTTCCTACCACAGTCTTGCAGTAGATGCTGCTCATTCTGTAGCTGGAAGTCCGGCTGCCTTTGTATTTTTCCTTGGCCAAAAGGTCTTTTGCCAAAATGGAGGATGTGAAGAAAAGGGCCCTTGGCAGCGACAGCTATGCAGAGTCAGGCGTAATTAAGTTCAGCTGGGCCATGTGTCAAGCGGGGGACGTGAAAGGGGCCTCAGAACCATGCCTACAAGGGTGGCTGTCCTATCAGCGCTTCCCTGCAGATGAGACGTGGGCGGGGGCCTGTTTATCAGAAAGAACCTGCGCTCAGCAGCCTGCTGGCCGGGGGTGGCAGAGCTAGTCAAAGGCTGCCAGGAAAGGGGAGGCCTCATGTGCCTAAGAGAAGGAGGCTGGTAAGTCTTCCTTTCTCCCCACCAGGGCCTGGAAGTTCTGGGCAGGTGTCTCCCTTGAGGAATAATCACTCTTGCAGGACAGGAAGGGGAACCTGCCGAGTGTCACAGAGGCGGTGTGGCCTGGTGGTGACTAGCCCCGTCACCAGTCCTAACTGCCAGTCAGCATGTCACTCCCCTCTGAACCTCAGCCTCCCATCTGTCAAAACGGGAGTGACAGTGGTTCCCGAATCGGAGGGTCTCAAGGGCTTTTATGAAATGGCACCTTTAAAGTGTAAGCCCAGCTCCTGGCTCAGTAGAAGGGACCTATCATGAGGACACTGACGGTTTTCCTCAAATCTTTCGAAAAATGCTGCCTCTAAAAATACATGCAAGAAGCGGTCGAGCCGCAGAGTCAATAACTAGAGTAACTCAGAGCCAGATGCTCACCTGCCGGGACAAACTCTGAGGACTGTCATTACAGAAATCTCAAAGTGCTCTTACTGAGAAGGGTTTTTTCCCTAATCCGAGTGTTGTTGGCTTTTTTTGTTTCTCCCGAACATTCCAGGCATGGTAGGTGCTCAGTGAATGTTAGCAGACGCCACGTGCGTGAGTTATTTCTGTGCATCCGAGTGTACTGTCCGAGTCAGCCCTCTCTTTGCCAGTGTCAGATCTCAGTGTAAACCTTGATTCTGGAAATAAATATCCCATAGCTTTTGTTCCGCTTTATTTTGTGCCCACTGTCCTTTCTCTGTGGCCTCGAGCGTGGTTGTTGTGTGCTGAGGCTGTGGACTTGGATGGGCTCTTGGTGACCTTGGGCCCATTACTTGACCTCCCCAAACTGGTGTTGCTCATCAGTAAGGTGAGGCAGACAACAGGGTCGACCTCAGAGGTTGCCATGAGGATGAAAGGAGGCAGCAGATGGAGAGAAAGCATCAGAGGACAGCCTGGCTCAGAAAGTGCTCCATAAAGTGTCATTGTTGTCCCCAAGTATGTGAGCCCTAGTGTTTTATTACTATTACTGCCATGACAGATGCCCACAAACAGGTGGCTTAAAACAATACACATTATCTTACAGTTCTGGAGGTCAGAAGTCCAAAATGTGTCTTGGTGCACTAAATAAAGCCCAGGTGTCAGCGGGGCTGGTTCTGTCTGGAGGCTGGCTCCTGGGGAGGATCCACTTCCGCCTCTTCCAGCTTCTGGAGGCCACCTGCATTCCTTGGCTCATGGCCACTCCTCCGTAGCCAGCACGGCATCTTCAAATCTCAGACCCTGCTTGTGTGATGACATCTCCCTCTCTGACGCTGACTCTCCTGCCTCCCTCTTTTCCCTGCCGAGGAACCTTGTGATTACAGTGGTCCCACCCAGATGACCCAAGAGACTCTCCCCATCTGAGGACCCTTTACTTAATCACAGCCACGTAAAGTAACATATCCATAGGTTCTGGGGAGCAGGACATCTTCGGGGGCATCATTGTGCCGGCCATACCTAGTTCCAAGCCTTTTGTTACACGTAGTGACTAAACTGGCGTTAGCCTCGGCGCCCTGAGTGAGAAAGAGGTCACTGATCTCTCTTCAGATAGGAAAGAGAGTGAAACGTTGGGTGAGGACAAAGCCGCCGCCCACTGACACCCTGCTTCTGCCCTCGGGTGTCTCTCCCTTCTCTGGTTTGTGCACAGGACCCCAGCAGAGACACCGAGACAATGGGCAGCAGCGTCAGCAGCACAGAGGAGAAAAAGCAAAGCAAGACACAGCAGCTGAAAAAGGTCTTTCAAGAATACGGTGCTGTTGCCGTGTCCGTGCACATTGGGATCTCATTAATCTCCTTGAGCATATTTTACATGGTGGTTTCAAGGTGAGATTTTTGACAGCATTTGTTTTGATGGGATTAAGAACTTGTTTTATAAGACTTTTTTATTCATTCGGCTACTTCTATTACATTTTTTAAAAATACTGTAAGCCAAATCAATTGCTCCATTTAATCCCTTGCTATATAATTATTTTGTCTCTTTCCCCCCGCAGCGGTGTGGACATGTCTGCAGTCCTGCTTAAACTTGGATTTAAAGAGTCGCTGGTACCATCAAAAGTGGCAGCAGGCACAAGCACCTTCGTGGTGGCCTATGCGATCCACAAGCTGTTTGCACCCGCGAGAATCAGCATTACCTTAGTCTCTGTGCCCTTGATTGTCAGATATTTTCGAAAAGTGGGATTTTTTAAACCTCCAGTTGCAAAACCTTGATGAACTCTTCAGTCGTAGGCCCCGAAACCAGTTTCTTTTAAATTACACAATTTTTACCCGTTTTGGCTTTAGGGTTGTAAGGTTTCTTCAGGAGAGTGAGGGGAAGCAGAGAGCTAATTGCTGTGTTTTCATAGGTAAATTTTTACCTTTACAAGCAAAACTCAGGCATTTCAATAATTATAAATTTTTCTGCTGCATACATTTTGTTAACGCTATTCATCATAGGGCTTGCATTAGTCAGCAAGACATCACAAATGAGTTAACATTTCAGAACAAAACAGACTACAGGATGTTCCCTCTGGAAGAACTTTGGTGAAGATCTGTCTGCAAAAGCTCCAAGGGGTTAATCTTTGCTCAGATTCTTAAAAATGATTAATTTAGCTGGCCTTTTAAATTCCCCTTCCTCCGTTGTCAGCTGCTCACCGTTTAATATGCAATATTCTGCAAAACAGCTGCCAGTGCAACAATTAATGAAGCAAAACTTAATGTGTAATCACAGTCAGAATTAGCATCATTGCTTTGATATTCATTACATTTGTTTCAGGGAAAGAAAAACAAGTATTTCTGGTATGTTTCATTGATCTCAAAACACTTTCCAGTCTGGACGTGATGGGGCCTATCTCAGGTGGTTTTTTGAAATTTCATTAAAGTAGGTCAGGGACATTTGCCTCCGTTTAGGTAAAATGTGGAAACCTTGCCCAGGAGCAGTGGCATCACTTGGCTGCTGAAGCCCAGAGGAATTTACAATATATAGAAAGCTAAGACGATCTTTGCTTCTCTTAGACAATCTTTGCTTAACTCTCTGTATCTCCAACAGACATTCCAGAACTGTCACAATGTTTACATCGTCTCTACTTCTATTTTGAGTTAAAATTATGTACATGAAAAGGAAAATTAGTAGCACTTGTTATGTATTCCACCCGGTTGGCCCAGCATCATGTAGGACTTCCCTCAGCCCTGCTCTGATGCAGGCCTCACTCAGCACTCTGGGAATCCGAGCTAACCAGTCTGCCCAGCTGAGGGGTTGAGTTGCATTTATCTGTAAATGCATCTGGCTCCCAGTTCCTTGGTTTAAAGTTACATTTGCGACAGTTGGAAAACTAAAGTGAATATTAACTGACCATACTGGCTTTGGTGACGTTTGGCCATTGACAGTTCCCTAGTTAGCCCAGTTACCCACGTCAGTCATCTCAAAGAATCTTTGTGGGACAGGCTTTCCTCCACTTGCAAGATCTTTAACATAGCATCGCATTTCTTCTTTTAAAGCAAGTTAGCCCATTGCCAAAAGATTTTACTGGTTTAAAGCTGAAACTGTCTTTCTAGGACCTAATTTCAAGGACTTCCCCATAGCTGAGATGCCCCGTACCAGTGTTAGGAAACTCCTCGTGTGGACTGGACAGAGCATTTTTATCTCATCTTTTGTTTGAAGTGATTCGTTGGCTTCAGCTCCCCAGCCACCTTCTGTACCAGTCTCCCACTCAGACCCCTAGTGATGCCTACGCAAAAGTGCTGAGAGTGCCTCCCGCAGATTTAAGGGCTTAAAACTTTGTGCTAAGAGTAATAACGGGAGTGGGCTAAAAGGGCAAGCAATAAAACTAATAGACCAAACAGCCATTCTGCTATCTGAGCCCCAAGTCCACTCCACTTCTGTGGCCAGTGGTCAAAACAGAAAAGAACTGGAGGGGATGAGGAGGTCAGAGGATCAGGGAACTAAAGCATTATGTGAATTCACCAGCAGGATGTACAGATTGCTTGTTTATATTGTTTTTATGTAACTAGGGAAATAAAACTGATTTTTAAAATGCAAACCATTCCTCTAATTTTTTTATCTGACAAAGTGAGCAACTTAAATTCTATGAAACTCTTTGAAGTTTATGAACTTTTTATTCCATTTCGGGTAAGCCATGATCGTTGCCGATTTTGAAGCAGCACTATGTGACCAGGGTGTTAATGTGCTACTACAATGAGCTTTTTCTTTGCTCGAGTGGGATTCTGTCTGGGGAAATGTCCCAAGTCTAGCTAGTGTGTATCACTAGTGAAGTTAGTCGCATTGTATTACGTATAGGTTGGGTGGATGGGACATGAAATTATTACTTTGGAAATGTAAAAAGTTGATTCAGCTCAGGACTGTGGGAATCAAAAGCTCCTTTGTCCCAAAGGGCCTAACTGACCACATCAGTTTTACTGTCACGTTTAAGGTTCTGTACTTTGTCACTTAGACATGGAAGTTTATATTGGCCCCTTTATTGACGTATCTGATACCTAGTTTCTTGCATGAAAGCATACTTCTCTACTAGTTTTAAGTTCAACCCTTCCACCTTTCCTTCATCAATGTCAGGTTCACCGTATCTTTGGCAGCTATAAACACATGTAACTACCTACTAGGAGTATACCCAACACAAGGGACCCGAGAGGGCCAGACCTGCTCCTCCCACGGTCCCTGCTCACTTTCAGGGCAACAGTGAATAGCTGGTAGAAGGAATTATCTACGTACTCCAAGTAGACATATATATTTATTTATTTGCATATTTAAAGTTTACACACATGCCATAAACTCCAATATAATTAAAAAAACAAGCCTTAATGACTCTGAGACACATGGTTTCTTCTGTATCCCAAGCCAAGTCCCAAAGTGGAGGTAGAGCACGCACGTGTTCCTATTTTATAAAGTCTCATGGTATATAAATGGTTAAGGAGAATTTGAAACCCAACCAGGCCTACAGGGGTGCTGGACTGACACTGAGACCATTCCCAAGGGAATGCCATGGGAGAAGAAACATAAGTCTATACAAAAACCTTTAACATTTAGAAGAATCACATTAATTCCAACAGCTTTACTTAGGCTTGGCCACCCAATAAATTACACACTCACTCAGGTACCTGGAAGGTTATTGCACAGCTCCATAACTGATCAAGTCAGAGCAAAGTGGTCACTTACCCCACAACCAGACTCGACTTGCTCCTGCAGGGACACCATGCCTGGCACAGGCTGTGGGGTGGCTGCAGTCGAACCTTGCCTCCAGATTATGAACCACTAAAGCAGCAGGATTCTCATGGGTACTTTCACTTCAGAGCGTCATGTTTATTGACGTGGAGCTTTCTGAATAGGGAGGCTGAGCCACTGCCTGCTCAGTAAGACAAATAACATTTCCTGTAGCACTCTAGATTGAAGGAGGCAGTCAATAGTAAAAATGAATTTCAGTAGCATGTTCCTGACAGACTACACAGCAGCCCTGGCTCAAGGATTTCTCCCCCTGCGTGATTCCTAAGACTATTTGCTAGCTGATTCTTTGTTTTGGCAATTTGATGGTTTTGATGAATTTGCTGTAATCCAGGGGTGTTCAAGTACTTCTCTGAGAGCTGGCCTCTGCCTTGGATTATGCTTCAACAGTCTGGAAATGAGGTCCCTAGCTCCCTCTGTTACAAAGTCAGGAAATGTGAATTCAACCTGGAGTACAACAAATGATAAAATGCCACAAAACGTGGGTTAGAAAGATCAAATAGCATAAATATTCAAATCTTAGCTAACGAAGTGCTGGGTCTTTTCCAGTTATGTCTTACCCGGGATATTCTTCTGTAGGTCTCTTGGTATGTGTTTGTCTCAAAAGGAGGCTTCCCAACTAAAAATTCATAGCAAAGAACTCCAAGGCTCCAGAGATCCACCTTCTCATCATGCATCCGACCTTCGATCATCTCGGGAGGCAGATAGTCCAGGGTGCCACAGAGAGTGGTTCTCCTAAAAATGGGAAGCTCAGGTTGACATACTGTGGGGTTTCATTATTACAACAGCTACTAAAAACACTAACGTTGATTAAATGCTTCCCCTAGGCCAGATCCTGTGCTGTGAAGTAGGTACTATTGTAAGTCCCCATAGGAAGAAGACTGAGAGAGGTGTTTAAGATCACACGGCCTAGCAACCAAACTTAACCCCAAATCTGTCCAATTCTAGAACCTCCGTGAATAATCTAAAATATAAGAAGTTGAATGTATCACTACTTATAAAAGCTGCCATGCACAGTTCGCCACAAATATAATTTGGAGTTCTACATTTGTTTTTCTATAATACAGATATGCTAAGAAGCTTGAGAGAACCAGGTAGCATTGATAAGAAACTAGAATATTGTCCCACTGTGAAAGATCACTGGTACACAAGATACACTGAAATTTTGAGGGTAACCTCTGAAATAATATTCTTGGCAAAAATACTTAACCTGAATCTCTTCAGGCCCTGAGACCTGAATTCCAGTTTCCAGCAAATACAGGGGATAAAGGTCCAAGTTAAGTGACAACACAATCAAAAACTTCATTTTAAAATGTAGGGGGACTGGTCTAGACTAAGACCAAAGAAATACAATCAAATACAATGCATGGACCTTGGCTGGGTTCTGATTTTAAAAGCCAGCTATGTAATTCCATGGACAACTGGGGAAATTTCAATATGGACTAAATGTTAGATATTAATGCTGTCCATTTTCTTAGGAGTGATAATGATTGTGATTATATAGGAGAATATCCTTATTTTTAGAAGATGTATATTACATGGTGCTTAAGGTTGAAACAACATGATGTTTGCAGCTTATTTTTACTGTTCACCAAAAAAGTATATGCAGCCAATATGGCAAAATCAGAAAAATTGTTGAATGTAGGCATTGGAAAGACAGGTATGCTATCAGCTACCAACTCACTGTGTTTCTATCCATTTAGGTTTTTATAACAAAGATTACAAAAAAGCTGGGGATGGCAGACACCAAGCCAGAACAGCCCATATAGGTTTTTGTTGCTTTGTATCAGGTACTCTTCGCCACCGATGCTTCTTACCCTGACACGGCGCTAGTGCCGTTCAGCCAGGCCTGGCACCCAGCGAGCACAGACATTCACCACGTGAATCAACCTGGGATTAAGGGGCTACCTCTCCCGACATCTAACCCCTCTTCACCACGGAGATGAGCAGAGGGACTGAATTAGAGGTTCTCAAACATAATAACCAGGAAACTATTTACAGTTACTAACATTTGGGATGCAGGGTGAAGTAACCATCAAAAATTATATAAATAATCTTTTCAGAAAGCAGTACGCCATCTTTTCTACTTTGTCATGACACCACTTCGACAGGTTAGGTCTAGTTTAACCCTGCAATTCCGTGAAACCCATAATTCTTTACTGTTTGTCTTATCAGGTGACGACAGCTCCCACTAGTGACAGCCAATTAAAAAAAAAAAAAAGATTCAACACATTGCTGGAAACAACTAGAAGTGGTCTGTAACAAAAGCAAAGGGTTTTTCCCCCACATGTCATCTGTTTTAGTCTTACTTACAATTTTTTTCTTACTGGCTTTCTTTTTAAAAGTCATCTGGCTATAATTTTGAGTCGTTCCCCAAAGCAGACAAATCCTAATCAGTAGATGTATGCTTTAAAATGCCCCACCTCACATGAGGCTTCAGAGCTTACTTAAACCCAAATTAAATTTAAAACAGCAGAGAATACTTTAAGCTCTTGTTTGGAAAGTTCACCTGAGATTTAAATTGCTTTATGAGACTGATGTCCTGGCTTCAGCTTTAAGAGGGGACTAGAACTATCCCTGCTGCTGACAAAAAAAGAACAAGGAGAATCTCCAACCAACACCCTCAGAGATCCATCCAAACCAATTTGTTTTTCTTAAGTTTCTCAAAGTACATGCTACACTCGGAGCCCTAAATCTTTGTCCGTGCAGCCCTCTCTTGCTGCCCTCTGGAACTTCTCCCTGTCTCCTTGTCTGGGAAGCAGGGAGTCTCCACCCCATCATTAAGTTAGCAGTTCCTCCCCCTCTATACACAGGACAAGTATGTGACAGAGGTGAAGTGCTGATCTGTTGATTTGTCCCTTTCATTAGCCTCTAAGAACATTAAGCATCTTGAACTCAAGGCCTAGAACTCCATAAATAGGCCAAAATGGTCACAGAATAAAATTTTCTTGAAGATACTGGTTTACCATCAGGCACAGATTACTCCAAAGTATTTCTGGGTCAGTCACCTGCCCCACTTAACGCAAAATCTAGACTTAAATGTTTTCTGTTTAGCTCGTGATTAGCACCCCCCCAGGGCTTTTGCTACACCAACCATGACCTCTAAAGTTACATACCTGGAAGATGGGGCATGTACTGACCAGCCAAAATCTGCGATCTTAAGCTCTCCAGCTGATCCAAGCAGCAGGTTCTCTGGCTTAATGTCTCTATGAATAACTCTCTTTGAATGGCAGTAAGACAGGGCATTTGCCAATTCTGTGATATACTATTAAAAGAAGTATTGAAAGCCTATGTGTTAGACTTTACAAAATACACATTAATATCAGACATCTCTTCTACAAGGAAACCCAACATAGATTAACATGTTTTGCAGGTTTTAAGGCAAACATTATAGAAGTGATGGATGCATCTACAAAAATCAATTGAACCAATTTATAGTGGTTCACGTGAAGTACAAGTTACTCCGTGCTTAGTCCTCTCTTTGCTAATACAGCTGATGTGACTGAAAGGAAAGATACTATCGTACAGAATTAAGACAATGCTGAAGAACTGGTACAAATTAAGGATTCACATGTGTAAACGCTACTTTTTTTTCTTTTAAGAAAAAAAGAGCTTCAAGTGCTGGCTGGGCCTGGTGGCTCACGCCTATAATACTAGCAGAGGTGGGAGGATTACTTGAGCTCAAGAGTTTGAGACCAGCTTGAGCAAGAGCAAGACCCCAGCTCTAGTAAACATAGAAAAATTAGCCGGGCATTGTGGCGCACTCCTATAGTCCCAGCTACTTGGGAGGCTGAGGCAGGAGGATCCCTTGAGCCCAAGAATTTGAAGTAGCAGTGACCTACGATAATGCCACTGCACTGTACCCAGGGAGACAGAGCAAGACTGTCTTTTTTTTAAAAAAAAAAAAGACTACTTTAAGTGCAGTCAATTCCCATTTTAAAAACTAAGATCATTCTGCAACAAAAGGATTTGTTTGAAACTAAAAATTTACTTCAGGAATATCACGAGGAAGAGTTATCTTGAACAATAAAATAAATAGAAAGTAAAAGTAGTTACACTGGCATATTAAATAGCACGTTAAATCTGGGAGTATATGAATTCATTAGTCAGTATAAAAGTACAGAAGAAAGTTTTTTTGTTGTTTTTGTTTCCTTACTTTTTTTTTTTTTTTTTTTTTTTAAAGAGACGGGGTCTCACTTTGTTTTCCAGGCTGGGGTACAGTGGCACAATCATAGCTCACTGTACCCTTGAACTCCTGGGCTCAAATTGATCCTCCCGCCTCCACCTCCCAAAGTGCTGAGATTACAGGTATAGAGCCACTGCACCCAGCTACCATCTCTTCCAAGAAAGGATTTTCCAGTCCCAATCTCAACTTAAGATTTAGCAAGCAAGTCCAGAATTTGTTTTAACATATACATAAGAATTGTTTGTTAGTATATTGAAAGAATATATTTAGCTCTGGCTAAAGTTTGAGAAGAGTTTGGTTTCCAAAGTCATTGCTAGACAAGATTGAACATTATTTTACACTAAAAAGGTTTACTAAACAGGTAGAAACCAAATGTCATTGTCAGAAAGGATATTTTGCATTCTTTTCACCCAAGCCAGAGATCAAAATTTAGACCACAATAAACTGAAGGTGAAAACAAAGAAAGCTGCTCTTCTACCACATACACTGAGTTGCTGATGCTTGATTTGCACACATGAGAATTCCAGAGGGCAATGGATTTTCCCCCTCAAATCCTCTCTGGACAAGCTATTAGTTTCATCAGAGCTCTCTGGCACCCATTTCTTTCCATAATCACATGTTAGATTGTGGCATCTCAAGGTCCCTGACATTTCTCTACAATTAGTTTTATTTGAATTCATCTGAAAAGTAGGTACAGGTATATGCATTCTAACTAAGGAATCTAGAAAGAACCGATCTTTCATTTTCTATCTGCTCACACCAAAATAAATTCCATCTGGATTGAAGCCTTAAGCATGAAGAAAGAAAAGAGAAAAGTAGGCCAATGTGTAAAAAATTTCATAATCTTCGTATGAGGTATAACATAAACATCAGAAACTGAAGAAAAAGATTAACTGACTAAAAACAAAACAAAACTACCACCCACCATAAGCAAAATTACAAGCAAAAAAAAGCCAAGAGTAAAGTATTAGCACCTTAGGCGTCACTATCACTACTGAGTGCAGATTTCCTTCGTAATCTGTAAAAGAAAGCTGGTCCAATAGAAGAAATATTAATTGCCAATTAAATAAACTGATTTGTTCAGCTAATATTTAAAAAGCAAACAAAAGATCTATTTCTGCTTATCAGAAGGGCAAACATTTACGCTGAAGTTTAAAGTAGTATGCCATCATTGCAGAGACACCAGAGGGTCATTCCCCAATAGTGTGATTTTAGATGCTAAAAGTAAAATCACTTGAATTTAAATGCCATTTAAATCAATGCCAAAAAAAGGAAAACTAGAGTGCACACTATCCAGAGATCTCCACCAGGAAACAGGTCAAAGTAACCACAATTCAACAGGCCCGTCAGGCTGCTGATTCAACAATAAATAGCCCCAATTAAGACTAACTTCTTAAAACAAGTAATTTTATGCAGATAAAAAAGGAGAAGCATAAAAAACCATAACCATGAAAGAAAAAAGTGACATGTTGGACTTCATAAGATTAAAAACTGCCTGTGGCTGGGCACTCCTGTAATCCTAGCACTTTGGGAGGCCAAGGTAGGAGGATCACTTGACTTGAGGCCAGGAGTTTGAGACCAGACTGGCAACATAGCAAGACCCCATCTCTAAAAAAAAAAAAAAAAAAAAAAAAAAAAGTTACCCGGCTGTGGTGCCGCACACCTGTAGCTACTCCAGAGGTTCAGGAAGGAGGACTGCTGTAGCCCAGAAGTTTGAGGTTGCAGTGAGCTTTGATCATGCCACTGCAAGTGCCACTGCCTGGGCAACACAGTGAGACCCTATCTCAAAAACAACAACAACAAAAAAAAATCCCAATAAAAGAGGACAAAAATATCTCATCAGGCACTTCAAAGATATACAGATGGCAAATAAGCACATGAAAAGATGCTCAACATTGAGTCACTAGGAAGTTGCAAATCAAACAATGAGATACCGTGACACACCTATTAGAATGACTAAAAACCAAAACACTGGCATCAAAAGCTGGCGAGGATGAGGAGCAATACGACCTCTCACTCACTTCGCTGGAATGTAAACGTGGCACATCCACTTTGGAGGACAGTTTGGCAGTTTCTTACAAAGCTAACCATACTCTACTACACAAGCCGGCAATAGCACTCTTAGGTATTTACCCAACTGATCTGAAAATTTATGTCTCTACAAAAACCTGCATGCAAAGGTTTATAACAGCTTTATTTATAATCACCAAAACCAGAATCAACCAAGATGCCCTTCAATAGATGAATGGAAAAAACTGAGGTACATCCATACAATGGAATATGAGTCAGTGCAAAGGAGAAATAAACTGCCAAGCTCCCCAAAAGACACAGATGAATCTTAAATGCACATTGTTAAGTAAAAGAAGCTAATCTAAAAAGGCTACATATTATGATTCCAATTACGTGACATTCTGAAAACGGCAAAACAATGGAGACAGTGAACAGATCAGTGGTTGCCAGAGATTGGGGGTGAGAAGGGTTGAGTAGTTGAGACACAGTGGTTTTTTTTTTTTTTTTTTTTTTTAGAGCAGTCTAACTGTTCTGTAGGATAGTGGTGTAACAGAGGACACATGACATTATGCATTTGTCAAAGTCCGTAGACCTTTACACCACAGAAAGTGAATCTCAGTATATGCAAATTTAGAAGATCCCATCCACAGGATCCCAGGATGGAATGCAGACTGTGACTAAAGAATCTAAAGGGAAAGAAAACAAAACCAAAGCACAATGAAGGTTTACACAGGCATCACATAGAAGAGAGAGCTCCCAGTGGCCAAAGTTGTAACGATTTGAGCCACAAAGTAGTAGTGGATTATAATTCAAAGTATAAAATAAATACTCATGAGTCCATATTTTTAAATAAGTGATTGAATGAAGGGGTCTAGACAAAGCTCTGGTACAGCATCCAGATAATTTATATAGGTACTCCACCCACTCTCTGTCCCTCAGAAGTGGGCTATGGCTGGTAACTTCCTTGTAAAGAATACAGTACGGAAAGGGGAAAACAATAGCACCTCTGTGTGGAGAAACCTAAGGCTACCTCAAGTCAAGGGACCAGGCTTAACACCCACAGTGATAAGTCATGTTAAGAGATTACCTTCCTAAGAATGCACTTTACCTCTAATCTTCCTCTCAAAAACCCATAAATCCAATCATGAGAAAAACTAAGGAAATCTGAATAAAGTGTGGACTTCATTTAGGAGTTATACATCAACACTGGCTCATTAGTCATGACAAATATGTCATACTAATAGAAGATGTTCATAGAATTAACAGGAAATTAGGTGTAGGTTATATGGGAACTCTCTGCACTGCCTTCACAATTTCTGTAATTCTAACTATTCTAGCCAGGGACAGTGGCACATCCATGTAGTCCCAGCTACTTGGGAGGCTAAGGTGAGAGGATCCCCTAAGCCCAGGAGTTCGAGTCCAGCCTGGGCAACATAGCAAGATCCCGCCTCCTTAACAAAAACTATTCTAAAATAAAACACTTACTAAAAAAAGGCAACTATCTATATATGTTTCCATTGAAAAACACCAATGGAAACAAACCAGTCAAAACATCAACCATAATATTCTACCTGGTACCCAACTTTACCGGTACATATGGTACACCTAAGCTATTTTGGTTTTTCCATTTCAAATATTTTACCCTAAGCTATCCTTCCACTAAGACAAAACCCACTCTAATATAATGAAAGGCACATTGCTATGCAGGACAGGTATACAGGAGATGGAATTAGTCCAGACAATAAATGAAAACTTACAGTGGCAGTTCTCTGTTCATCAAACTTTGAAAGTTTCTGAAGTTCTCTATAGACTGTTCCAAGTGGTGCATATTCTAGAATTAGGTAAACTCTGGTGGCATCATGGAAATAACCATACAGTCTGAGAATGTTAGGATGCCTGCAACAAAGGGAGAACACTTTAACACCTGGTTTTGGAGCTGATAAAAGAATATGTACTAGGTATCAAACCCCTCATATAACACCAGTGGTGTTTCACGTGAAATCACATCCACATATTTTACATGCATTTCAAAGTATTAATGGACCTGAGGTTTAGTTAAGACTATTTCCTTCTTTTAGGCATCTTTATTCTTTGGGGGAAAATTCAGCTGCATATTAATTCTCTGCACATTAAAAAAAGGACATGGCTTTCCCACAGGAGTTTGACACCCAGACACTGAGACAGATAAAAGAAGTGCTCAGTGATGGCGCCGATGGGTGCCAAGCAGAGTGGGCGGTGCGGCTGCAAGGAGCGCGGCCCCAGCCCGTGTTGCCAGGTGTAACAGAAACACAGGCCTGATGCAGCCAGCTTTTAAGTATTAGCATCTAACTCAAATTTAAAAAACACTGAAAGGCAAAAAAAAAAAAAAAAGGAAAAACAAAAACCCACCAGCCCAAGTCAACCTGCAGGCCACCGTTTGCAATCCCTGCTTACCTCAGGAAACGGGTTTCATTCCCCTTAATTACTCAAAAAGATCTGCCCATGTAAATTATTCCATTAACATTAAATCCTCAAGTGATTTTTTAGACTCATAGCACTTAAGTCTAGATAAATTTTTGAAAAATGACAAGTTTAATCATTCTTCATGGCCCTATGAAACCAGTCCTCTAAAAAGTTTATACTCTTAACTCTTATGAACTTTAAGTTGTACACTTTTTTAAAAAGGCATATAAATTTTAACATGTATAGCATGGGGGAAGCACAGAATTATTACCTAATAACAGTGAGGTACGGAAGCTTATATACCCTTTTTCACAGGGCCAGGGGGAGATGGGGAATGTAGACAATTCTTTTGAAGGGCAGTGAGCCATTAGGGAGAATGAATGGACCGGACGGAAGGTGGGAGGCAGATGTCACGGGAAGGGCAGGGGTGGGGCTGCCGGGCACTGTTCTTTTGAACATTAATCCAAAAACTCACCGAAGGTGGGACTGTATTTCCACTTCTCTTCTGAGCTGATGCTCCACTCCTGCTTTTTCCAGCTGAGCTTTAAACAACACTTTAAGAGCCAGGATAAACTTGCTCTGTTTTTCTCTTGCCAAATAAACATTACCAAACTTTCCTTTGCCCAGCGGGCGACCAATTTCAAAATCTTCCAAAGCCCATTGCCTTCTAGGAAGGAATTTGAAGATTTTTAAAATGTGATAAAACACATCTTTTCTAACAATTTATCAATGAGTACTAGACATTCTATAAATAGTTTTATATTCAAAATTACTCGATATGTATGCTCAGCAAGAACTAAGCCAATAACCGCCATTAACAAGTTTCCACAAACATTAAGCCCTGACTTCCCCAGCTGCCACTAAGTGTGTGAGTCAGTGACAGGAACACTCTTGGATTTTCGAGGTGAAGCACCCAGTGAGAAATATCTCAAGGCTGTCCTATGCTCGGGATTACAGACCTATGACCAAACTTAAGACCATAAAAATGGATCTGTACTTGGAGAGGAAGGAGTGCTTCAGGACCATCTGGGGGGCCTTTTTCACACTAACCACAGCTGCTCCCTCCAGCCCCAGAGATGCTAACACTCTCCAGGTAGAGAGCCACTCCAGTGGTGGTGGACAGGGGCACTGTTACTGATGGATGCAGGATGGACCCCACAGGCCATTTGGGGCACGAGAACCATTGGGTTTATACGCGCGCACGCGCACAAACACACACACACACACACACATATTTTTTATAATTTAAAGGTTTATTCTGAGCCAAATTTGAGGACCATGGCCCAGAGCCACACCCAAGAAGCTTTGAGCAAGTGGACTCAATTTAGATTCCTTAAAAAGCCTCTGTTAGACAGCTGAAAGCAAAAAAGTCTGTGGGTTCATTCCTGGCTCCTCCTCCTACATTCTAGAGTCCAGACGATTCAGAGACCAAGAGAGCAGGCTTAGTCTGCAAAGATACTGCAGCCAACCTCTATAATAAAGAATACTATAATTGTGTTAATATTATCAAAATACTCAGTCATAGGTATACAGTCTGCAACATATTATTTTTTAAAAACTTGCACCTCTGTGCAAGAATAAAAAGTATAGAAGCATAAACCGTATGTAGTGCTTGCTTCTGAGGGTAGAGAAGAACATCTACACATTTCTGTAACAGACTCATCCAAGCTTTTTCTAAATTTGAAAAGAAATTTTTAAAAATTAAGTCTCTAGTAAAATTCATCATTATAAAAAAATCCCTTTTTAAAAAAAAATTAGAAATCTGGAAACATTTATATCTTCTAAATGAAAATAAAGTCCTTTTTTTTTTTTAGAGTTCTCATAACTAAATTTGCAATGAAATGGAGTATTCTAGTAGAATAGCATAGAACTTTGTAAACAAAAAAGCTTACTTTTTTGATTCTTCATTTTTCTGTTTTGATGCCAGTTCCTCCTCAGAATTATTTCCTATATGGAATAAGTTAAAAACCTATTTTTAGAATAACTTTATAGAATAAGTTGAAAAGCCGTGAATAGAGATGAATGGTCACCAAAATATTAATGGTAGATCAAAATGATAAATCTGGGTTTTTTAGCTTTCTTTATAGAAAAAGGACTACTATACCCTAACCTGATTCCCATCATGTGAACTCTTTACAGAATTTCTAGAGTAAAGATGAGCAGACTTGTGTATCATTAGGCCCTCCTCCAATAATTTGAAAACTACATATTCTCCTGAAGCCTCAGTTTCCAAATGAGGGACTTTAATGGCAGAATTACCAATCTTCCCATCCACACACTACATACAAATTATCAACATGTAAGAAAACATAAGCCAGCCACCCTCCTTCTACTATATTAGTTGACAAGGAGAAACATAGGAATAGAAGACACCAATTCAGCAAAATGGACAATAAACCGGTTGTGCAACAGGGGACCACGGTAACTATTAGCCACAAGAACATACGTGACATCCGGCACTCCAAACTCAGATATTTGAATGTAGGTCCAAGCCGGTTTTCTTCCCTCACTGTTCAGTCTCAGTTAATATCAATATCACCACCATCTCTAACTCCTCTTTACTCACGGGATAATCTATTGTCCAGTTCTACTGCGTCTACATCTTAAATGAGCTCTCAAATTTGTATGCATCTCTCCATCCTAGCTCTATCTTTGGATAAACTGACTGCTTCCGAGTCTTGGCTTTCTTAATAACTGATTTAATAACTGAGTTGTTAGCCTTCATAAAGTGGTTACAAGGACTGAATGAGACAACGTTGATGAAGGAAGCCCTTATCTCAGAGCCTGCTGTGTGTAAGCACTTAACACCCTCCCTGCTCCACCCAGGTCAGGTCATTGTCATCTCTGACCTCAACTTCCTGCTCATCTGGTACTACTGGATCCAGCGTTGCTACTCTCCAGTACAATCAATACATACAAAGTAAGCCTTCGAAAATGCAAAGCAGTCTGCTCTGCTCAGAAAACCTTCGGCAGCTTCCCAATGCTGCAGAAATGAAGCCCCATTCCTTAACATGGCCAGCTGTGCCCACGGTGACCCCGCCTCAGCCTGCCTCAGTCCAACCACTTCTCAGGATTTCCCCCATGCGCCAAAACTTCTCAAGTTTTGTTCCTCAAATGTACCTGTTACAAGGACCCTACACCCAGACCCTCTAATAAGCAATTAGAAGGACATGGGATCAATACTGTGTCCTCCCTGGTTGCCCAACTCTTCCAAGAGGGTGGCGATCGGGTTTGTGTTTTTAGCACAGGCCTGGCCCATGGTAGACATTGTTACTTCAACCTGGACATCTCATTTCCTCCCCATCCTCAAGAGATATAAAAGCTAGGGCTCCAAACAACAAATGCAAGTCTGTATTTTTAGCAACAACTACACAAAACAACTATCTAATGAGTCTCAAAAAAGCCAGTTTACCAGGTGCTGACGGCTGGGGCTGCTTGTTCTTTTGGGTGTCATTCAGTGGCCTGGAGACAGGATGAGGTGCGCTGTTTGCCTGCAATTGCTTCTGCGTCTGATTTTGAGCCGGTTTGTGACCGGAGGCAAGCTTTTGTGCTTGTGAAGGAAAGCGCTGGGAGGAATTTGAGGGACACAGGACACGCTGGGCCTGGCCACTACTTGCAGATGACGGATTCTGACAGGGAAATTGCTGAGTCACTGGAACACGTTTTGGACCACCACCAAGTGGAATCGTGGCCTAGGTTGGAAGGGAAAATAAACTTTATCATCTTCACGAAAGAAAATGAGTATCTTAAGAATTACAGTTTATTTTCTAGCATAACAAAATAATGAATTAGATGGTAGGGGAAAAGCTATTTTAATCAGCACTTCCAGAGGATATAGCTAGTACATAGCTGAAAGGAATACCTGAATGATACCTCCACCCCCAACTCCTCACCCCAGTTGTTCTTCTGTTTTACCCTCCACCCCCTACTCCTAAGAGCTATGATGCAAAACTTTATGCCAAAATCCCAATTACTTTGAAATTTCTTTGATAATACATATGTTTAGAAAAAAGGCTAAAAGAAATACATCAAAATATTCAACAGTAGTTATCTTCAAGTGAAGAAGTTTTGGAAAGCAGTCTAAATTTTGGTATGTGCTAGTTTTTCTACAACAAGCTTATGACTTTACTATTAGTAAACAATGTTTCATTTTCCAAGTACTTACCAAATGAACTTAAGCAAAACAACTTTGACAAAGAGGAAACAAATGTAGGTTTTTAAAGTTATTACTAAGATGTATTATTTACATGCCTGTAAGTCATGTATTACAAGCTTAACTATTAACTCTAAGAGGCTGAGATAATCAAACTAAAATGGGGTGGGGAGGGAGAGTTCCTTCAGCTTCCGCAGCCCAGCATGAGGGGCGAGTGTTGGAAACTGAAGCCCGGAGGACCATCACCAGCTCGTTGGTGTAAATGCCTTACAAAAAGGGGATGGAAAACTTCCAAATACAGAGCCAATTACTTCTGTAATTAAATTAGCACAGCATCCACAACACGGTAGAGTAAGGCAGCAACAAATACATAAAGCCATTTTAAATGTAGAACAATTTTTTTAAAGGAACTTTATCATAGGAATTGAGAATCAAATAGTGACTCAAGGTATCCTTTTCTAAGTGGTCATGTTAAACTTCTAGGCAATAAAAAAAGTATCCACTTATTTGAAGAGGGAGACTTCTAAAAACAAACCCAAACCAAGTTAATATATATATTCTTATGCTGATTTCCTACAAGGAAAAAAAAAAAACCTGGGAGTTACTTCTATTAATGAATCTTTACATTAGAACACTGGCCTAATGCTCCACAAATATTAAGTGCTGAGAACCAGGGAACCATTCCTGGATTTCAATCTATCCTCATCTGAATTAAGCACCCCTCCTCAGGACTACGCAGGTCCTAAACATGAGTATCCCAAATCAAAAAATCCAAAATCTGAAACTTTTTGAGCTATGACATGCCACTTGAAATGCTCACCGTAGCATTTTGGATTTCTGCTTTTCAGATTTAGGACGCTCAACAAGTATAATGCAAATATTCCAAAATCCAAAAACACTCCTGGACCCAAGCATTTCTGAGAATGGATACTCAACCTGTATTATAAGGCATGGTATTGGCTCACACATCTCCCCAAAAGGCTCTAAGTTCTTCTAAGGCAGGGACCAGGTGTTTTCACCATTGTAATCCCTGCATCTGACACAGTACCTGGCTCTAAGTAGGTTCTCCAGAAACATTCACTGAAATGCCACTTGATATTCATCCCTCTGGATTTATCACTCCCTGAATTATTAGCAAAGAAGCCATGCCAAAAAAGTTAATTTCTGAAACAAGAAAGTACAGACAAGTTTGGGGCTCCTATTGGGAACACTATTACTATTATCCTGCATACAGTGGAGGAATACAGATATTTAAATAGCTAACTATAAGACAAGGCAGAACAAAAACAAGTTACAGTGCAGAATCAACAAAATGTTACTGAATGCCAAGAAAAGCGACTAATTCATCAACAGAAGTGTAGTAGGGGATCTAAAGATACAATCCAAAGTAAAGTGGGAAGAATTCCAATCTCCATGAGAGTTTTATAAATGTAAGGTTACAGATTATTCAGTTTACCTTAACAGGCCCTGAAATGCAGTTTTCTTTAGCTCTGTCCATGATGCCTGAAAAAGAAAAAGAACCTTTAATTTAAACAAAACCACCTGCTTCAAAATGATGTTGCTATGACAGGCAGAGTTATTGCTCCCTGATGAAAAGGCCTCCACCAACACAGGATTTCACACTTTTTGTCCAAATGAAGGTGATGGGGTGGAGCACTTTCCCATCAGATTGATACAGGACAACAGGTGTGGGGCTGTTTCTACAGGCTGACCCCTTCAGCCTCCAAACACTCAGACTTAACTCCTCAATGGACTCATCTTGCTGCTCCATCCACTCTTCTCTAATGGGTCACTGCCATCCGTGTGCAGCCTGCTGGAATACATAACTGCTACCTTAAAAAGTCCTCTATGTAATTGTCACAAGCCATGACCCCATCTCTCATCTCCCCTTCCAATAGCAAAACCAAGAACTGTCTACACTCGTCAACCCTACTGCTCCCCCGACCCCCTGAGCCCATACCAACTGGGCTTTTCTCTCCCCACCACTTTAGCAGACTCAGACGCCTGCTGTGCCAAATTCAAAGCTCAATTCCACCCTCATCTTAGTTGCATTCTCATCAGAATTTGACAAGGTTGATCACCACCTCTTATAGCTTTCTTCACTTAGCTTCCAGGTTTATCTCCCACCTCACTAGCTGTCCTGTCTTCTTACCCAGCTTTGCTGGATCCACCTCATCTTTTCCCAATCTGCGTGTCTGGGGTGACCCTCCCCCTCTCCATGTGCTGGGACCCACATCATCCAGTGCCTTGGCTCTAAATGTCTTTTATTAGTATAATTCAAAATGCATCCTCTGCCCTAACCTCTCCTCTGATTGCCAGACTCGGATATCCAAGTATTTGCTCAGGATCTCCCAGAAATGTCTGCCAGGCACCTCAATCTTACTTAACACATCCAAAGCTGAACCTCTTCTTTCCTCTCCTTGCTCATAGGATGCCCTGAGCTCAGGCCTAGAACTACTCTGTCTACACTCACTCCCTAGGTGAGTTCATCTAGTCTCTTGGCTTTCAATACTATCCACACGCTGATGACTCCCAAATATTCATCTCCAGCCCAGACCTCGCCCCTGAACTCCAGACTTAGATTTCCTACCTTCTACACAACATCTGCACCTGGTTTTCTGAGAGGCATTTCAATTTTAACATGTCCCATACTGAAGTCCTGATCCCTCCCCACTTCCACTTGCCCAAATCTATTCTCACAGATGTCCCCATCTCAGTTGATGGTAACTCCATCCTGCCAGTTGCTCAGACATGATCCTTTACACAGTTCTCTCTCTCTCAAACCCCACATCTAATCCATCAGCATATTTTGTAGGTTCTACCTTCAAAATCACTGCTCACCACCGCTACCACCATCACCTGGTCAAACCACCATTCTCTCCTGGATTGTTTCCAACAGGCTCCCAATGGTCTCCCCACTTCTACCCTTGCCCCAGGATGGTCCATTCTCAGCACTGCAGCCAGTGGTCTCATTAACAAGTGTTGGTCCTTAGTTCAGAAGCCCCCATGACTCCCCAGCTGAAACAAAAAAAATTCAAACTCCTACCTACACAGACATATCTATGAAATCTCATAGAATGTGGACCTGACCAACTCTGATTTCATCTCCTCTTCTCAACCACTGCACACCAGCCACACATGGCTCCTTTCCTTCCTCAGACAAGTCCCTTGCCAAAGGCACTTTGCACTTGCTGCTCTCACTACCTATTAGGCTCCTCCCCCAGGTGGGTAGCTCAGTCCTTCATTTCATTGAGGTGTCTCATCAAATGCCCCCCTCCAGAACCATCTCTCCCTTATTTTTCTCCATAGTCCTTAATATCTGATATGAACATCATGTGCATCTGTTTACTGCCTATCTCCCCAGAGTCAGATATCCAGCCGCCTGCTCAGAATCTGTACAGAAGAAATAAGCTCCGTGAAAGGACTTAGACCCATTTTGTTCATTGTTGCCACCCCAAAACCTAGTACATAACATGCCTAGCACATAACATGTACACCAGTGCTTTAGGAATGAATCAATCCACTGAAAAAGGAAATCAATAATAAAAATAGTTTATAACACTTAGTAAGCCCATACTGTGAGTCAGGCACAGGAACCTGTCCAGTAGTAGACCACTAAGAAAGCAGAAACCTTTCTTACCCAGGTGCTTTCTGAATTCTAGAATCCAAAAGAAAGAACTCCCCAAGCCCATGTTTTCAAATCCATTTTACAAATAAGCAAAAACTCCACAGTGAAGAAATGAAGACAGAACTGGGACTAAAAAGGCTGGAGCCTTTATAAAAAACAGTGGGTTAGTAAAAAGGAAAAGGAAATGCATGTTTGTGTTAAGCAAGTGTTAATTTCACACACGCTCTAATACTTTCTTCACTTTCCCTAAGGGTTACAAGTAGGAGACTAATGAGATCACATAGGCCTCAGGACATTTATTTAACATTCTTCTGACAGAAGCTCCAGTTTACTTTTTTTCCGAGGGAAACTGAATAATAAGCAAAATGGAATAAGATTCTGATCCAGAATTTTGGAGAGAGCCCCAGGAAGACTGCTCTTCGGGCAATTCTGATCTGCAACCAGATTTCAGGAACCAGATGACCTTCATGGGATCCATTCAGTTCAAACCAAAGATCCTACTATTTTTAATAGAAAAGCTGTTAGGTTAGTAACACAGAAGGAGGTTTATACACTTTTTTTTCATCTCAGATCCTTTTCCTCATTAATGTCTGCAGAGATTAAGGGGAGGAATGAGGAAGTATGTTGTTGAAAAACGTCTAACTCAAGGAACAAAGGAGATTAAGGAACGGGGAGAGATGTTAAGTCTAGGACAGTTAGTCATTAGTCTAGAACAGTCTAGTAGCTACTTCTACCTCACCTGGATGTTTGTTGGAAATGGAGACTCTCAGGCCCAATCCCAGATCTGATAAAACAGATTCTGCATGTCAACAACCCCAGGTGATTGGTATGTACCGGTCTGCGTCACTAGTTCTCAATTAAGTATAAGGCTCACCTGAAGAGTTTGTTAATTAGACGCATGGGTCCTATCTCGAAGCAACTCTGATTTACTAGGCCCTAGATGGGGTTAAATTTTTAACAAGGTCTTCAAGTAATCCTGACATTACTGCTCCAAGGTCTACGGTTTGAGAAGCACCCGCCCGGAAAGGCCTCTGCGAAGAGGTTCTCATCCAATAATTCACCCGCTCATCTAGCCAGGATTAGGGCCTTCCCAGGAAGGCACACTACTGTTTGATTTCCTTCATAACACCCACCACAGTTGCAAGTTATCCTGTTAGCGCGTAGTCCGTCGCCCCACCCCCATTAGAATGTAAACTCCAAGAAAGCAAAGACCACCTGTATTTTTTTACCCTGGTAATCACCGAATACGAATTCCAATTAGAAAGCACACCCTCGCCCCGAGCGCCAACGACACTCAACCTCTAGCTATATTAACAAGTGACATCTTACAGGGCTCCTCGGCACCCAGGAGCAATTGGAAAGGTGCTGGGAGGGCAAAGGAGAACGGCATGGGCCGGGGCCCAGGGACGCAGGAACCGGGGGAAGGACTTGCCGCTCCGCTCATTCCCTCTCCGGCCCGCGGCCCCACCGCCGGCTCAAAGGCCACCGCAGCGGGCCGCCCCTCATCTGCCACACAGAGGTATCCCCTTCAGCCTACCCGCAGACTCACCTCCGACCCAAGGCTCCGAGTCCTCCGAGCGCTCAGCCGTTAGGATTCAAAGGTTCTTCTTTTTAAATAGGAGTTAAACCCTCTAACCACAGAGCTGATTGGCCTGAGCTAGAGAGAGGCTGCCTTGTGATTGGTTGACAAGAACCCGGCGACTGAGTCCCGTTCCGAGGCGCAGATGGCGCGCAGGCGCACTCGCTCCCTAAGACCCCGGAAGTGGTGGAGTCAACGGCCCGACCGACCCGTGACAGTTTTAGAGCCCGCGGTGCTCTCCGTGATAGGGCATTTGCCCATCAGACAACAGCTCCTTGACGTCAAGGTTGCCGCATAGGAGATAAAGTCGGAGGAGGTGAACGAACTTTTTGAACGTGCCAGTAAGTAAGATGGCGAGAAGGGCAAGAGAGACTGGGAACTATCGATAGCGCAGCGCTCGACGTGGCGCCCTGTGCGCGTGCGCAGTGAACGCGCGCTCGGAGCAATCGATTAGGCAGAATTCGCGCCTCCATTTTTCTGGGACAGAGCGGGAGGCCGAGGAAGCCAGACCACCTGGTAGGAGGGTTTGGGGGTACGGGAAGAGTGGCTGGTGCGGTCGGCTGGGGCCTTTAGAAGACCAGAGGAAGGATTGGGGCGAAGCGGGAAGAGTGGAGAGTTAGCAGGGTGGCATACGTCAGAGTTCGTGTTTCCCGAGTTGCTGGGCTTGGCCTGCACACCCACTTCTTTTACTCAAAGGGCCTCTGTCCCACTCCCACCCAATCCTTAGTTCACTTCTGCGTCGGGATGGTTGCGGCCCTTCTAGTGACGGGGAGTCTGTGTTCTGGCCCTGGTCCCCCTTCCAACCCCGAGTGGTCCTGGATCGGGTTCTTGTCCTCGTGCTTTGGTGCCCTGGCCTGCAAATTGGGGATGATAATTAGACTTCTGCTAGCCTGGCGAGTGAACGTTCTATGGGAGTTGAAGTGGGGGCTGGACCACGTTTTGAAAAATCTCTTTGTACACCCCAAGATGCGCCGGCAAGAGTGAAGAGACCTGATGGAATAGTGGCAAGGGGAGTGAAAAATAGTTCCCCTCCCTCCTTCTGGGTTCCTTGTCATTCAATTGTCACGAATTAAATTGACATAAGACAGATTAACTGTTAGATAAGTTACTGGAAGTTAAACAAAATGGTGCGTGTAAAACATTGATCACAGTGCCCGGCATACAGAAATTATTCAAGTCACGTTAGCCGATATTTACAATAAAATGTCTCGACTTTTCTTCTTTGCCAAACTACCCACCAGCGATTTTTATTCTTTATTGCTACCCAGAATCTTTCATTTCTTATGTCTGTTAAACATTGTCTGTAGGGGAAAAGAAAGAACTTAATTATGTATGAGAGTCCCACAAAATCTGAAACTCTTCAAAAGTGTCAGAGGACTGAAGCTTATTCAGCATCCTGGGCTACTGAAAGGAATAGTGGCTGGGGGTTTCTGGGGCAGTGTGGACACTAGTTTTGGGAGGGTGAATGGAGGAAATGTATGGTGAATAAAGGTGGTTTTGTTATGCAGATAAAAATTCTCTCAGGTAATAAAAGCTGTCTCAGAGCAGCCCTCAGAAGAACAGGTGGTCATTTATATGGGTGGTATCAACTTCCAGTCCCGCCTCCTCTGATTTGAGTTAATCTTCCCTGGTTAATAAGGATTCAGTTTGTGACAACTAGTTTTTCTGGAGGGTTCATATTCAAGCAGGTAAGAGGAGCTCAGAGAAAGCCTCTGCCTGCATTCTGTTCCCCAAATGCCCTCAGTTCAAAGTTATCAACATAACAAAGTATCATATTTTGGGGTGGGATCTCCTGAATTCCATGGTTAAGTTCTGGGCTCTGGAGTGGGCAGTTCTGGCAGCCACTTTAAGCTAGATGAGTTACTCAGCCACAGTTTTCCTTGAGTAGGTGTCCTAACCTCTTCAAGCCTGCTTCATCTTTATCGTGTCCCAGTGTTTTCTACACAAGTGTAGATTTACATACATTTGCTTGTACATATATACACTTGAATACATTGAATGATTTTATTCAATGAGCTAATGCTTATAAGGTGCTTAGCATGGTATCTGGCATGTAGGAAGTGCTTAATACGTGTTAGCTATTATAATTACCACCCATCAGTATCACACAGTGTGTAAGAACTCAGGTTCTGAGGTCACTTTTATTCTTTATTGCTGTCTCTGGACACCTACAGCCTTTTAATATCTGTCCAAACATATGCATATAGACATTGATTTTTGATAATTAAATTATCCAATCATGTCCACCAACTGGAGTTCTTTTTTGCATAAACCAGATACTATCATTTATAGTTTTCTGTTTCACTTTCTAATACTGAAGGAGAACTTAGACACTTGTAAATCAGTGAGTACACAGTCCTTCCAGATTTTTTACATCTTTTCCCATTTTTGTTACTGTTTTGGCCTTATCTTATTTGGCAATATTTTATTAAGTAGTTCACCTTTGAATCTTTCCAATGCATTCAACTTAGTTTAGTTTTCATAGTACAATAGCTTTTTTTTGCCCTCCTACTTTGATTTACTGTCTAAATTATGTAATTACAATAAGAAGCTCAGTTGCCTTAAAACAGGTTTTAAGAATGAACCTAACAGACATTAGTAAACATACAACTACTGGAAACAGTAGTCTGGACATTGACAGAATAGCAGCTGTCTTGCATATTGGAAACACCAGTCACTGTTTAATAGAAGAAATAGAAGGTTCTGGGATAGCAATAAAGAATAAAAATTACAGGTGGGTAGTTGGCAGAGAAGAAAAGTTGATGAGGGATTCTCCTGTCAATATTGGGTAGCATGACTTGAATAATTTTTGTATGCCAGGCACTGTGCTCAATGCTTTATATGCACCATCTTGTTTAACTTCCAGTGACTTAACAGCTAAAGAACCTGAGCTCAGAGAAATGAGGTCACTGACCAAAGATAATGCAACTTGTAGAAATGGGATTTAAACTGTGCAAGATGAAGTGTGACCAAAGAGTCCTGTGTTGCTTCTGTGATTTACTAGTGCCTCTGTCCTTCACCGTCCGTTTTCCCTTCTTGCAGCTGGCAGGGAAATTGTCATCTTCTCCAAGATGTACAGAACCAAAGTGGGCTTGAAGGACCGCCAGCAGCTCTACAAGCTGATCATTAGCCAGCTGCTCTATGATGGCTACATCAGCATTGCTAATGGCCTCATCAATGAAATCAAGCCTCAGTCCGTTTGTGCACCCTCCGAGCAGCTCCTGCATCTCATCAAACTAGGTAGCTTGTGGGTGGTAATTCATAGGTCCCATTGCAAGGTTGTAGATTTTTTCACACAGCAGAATTTTTCAGGGTTACTTTTATCTAGTTTTAGTGCCTAGTATGTACCAGTTATAGTGGTTGGATATCGAAGGAGTAAGTGAAGTCCAGATTATGGAGACCTTAAGCTGGTTCTAGCCTCAGCGTCTTTATATGCATTATCTGGATCACTCTGTCAGTGCATCACTGACTTCCTTCGAATTTTAGCTCAAATGCCATCTGAGTCCTCCTCACCCCTTCTAAAATAATCCCACTTTCTTCCCCACACTTCCCCCGTTACTCTAACACAGTGATTCCACTTCCTTGGTAACAGAATCCCTCTGAAATTTCTTTTATGATTTGGGTTGTTTCCCACACAATCTTCAGCTCCCCAGAAAAGACTGCAAGCTTAGGAAGGATCTGATGGACCTTGTCTTGTTGAACAGTAAATAAGTCCCAGTGCCTACCTGACTGATAATAGAAAGCACTCAGTAAAATACTGAGTTACCAAAAACATTTATACCCTTGACTTGGCAATGCCAATTGTGAGAATTTATCGTGAAATAGAATGGATAAACTGAAATTCCCAAAATATGGAATTAGCTATAAATTTTTAAATATCCATAAAATTGAATAGTATAATGATATAGATGAGTATTTATTAGCCTGGACGGATTTTTATTCTGTATGATTAAAAGAACAAGTAAGTCACAACATGTTACACAGTGTGGGTCTATTTTTGTTTTGAAAAATCAAACAACTGCTTGCACAGGACAAGGTCCAGAAGAATTCATACCCAAGTTAACAGTAATTATCGATGGTTGGTAAAATTTGAGATTGTTTTTATTTTCTTGTTCATCTGTAGTTCTAATTTTTCCTGCACTAGTCAACATATTGTCTATATGATGTTTGAGGTTATTTTTAAAATTAAAATGCAAATTCTTGATAAACTTTATTTTATTTAAATGTCAACATTCTTTCAGAAACATTTTGCTAAATTTAATGTTAACAACATAGCTGACTTAATGAGCTTCAAAGCTGGTACTAACAGATCTCAGCCCTAAAAATATTAAAATTTAGAATGGGAAAAAAATGGATAAGTTAACTAGAGGACTTTTTTTTTTTCTTTTTTTTTTTTTTTATTTTTGTAGTTGTAGTTAAAGTAATAAACCTTGGAGGAGGGAACCTGGGGAAATGACTTTGTTGAAGCCTTACCTTCCCCCAACCCACATCGCCTCACAATGTTGTGAGCCTTGAATAACATGGATGGTATAAGTAATTTTGTAAAACATTAGGTGTCATGCAACTGTTAGAAATAGTACGTTGACACTGATGAACATCTTTGTAGTTGAGATCCAGAACTTTGTGCTGGCCTTTTATAAAAACTTTTTTTTATACCCTTAATTTTGATTTCTTTCAGGAATGGAAAATGATGACACTGCAGTTCAGTATGCAATTGGTCGTTCAGATACAGTTGCCCCAGGCACAGGGATTGACCTGGAATTTGATGCAGATGTCCAGACTATGTCCCCAGAGGCTTCCGAGTATGAAACATGCTATGTCACATCCCATAAAGGACCATGCCGTGTAGCTACCTATAGTAGAGATGGGCAGTTAATAGCTACTGGGTCTGCTGATGCTTCCATAAAAATACTTGACACAGAGAGGATGTTGGCCAAAAGTGCCATGCCAATAGAGGTAAAAGTTCCAATAACATACTTACTGTTTGCCTTTTGTTAATTTTTGGGAGAATGAGAGTACAGTTTAAATAAGCTTTAGTTTGCCTTAGTTGTGGATTGTGTACTTGAATTACAGACAGGTTCTGTACCTTGAGTGTCTCTTCTTGTTGGTCTAGGTCATGATGAATGAGACTGCACAACAGAATATGGAAAATCACCCAGTGATTCGAACTCTTTATGACCACGTGGATGAAGTTACATGTCTCGCGTTCCATCCAACAGAACAGATCCTGGCTTCTGGCTCAAGGGATTATACTCTTAAATTATTTGATTATTCCAAACCATCTGCAAAAAGAGCTTTCAAGTACATTCAGGTTAGGAATCTTTGGAACGAAGCTTTCTATTTTTTCTTAAGTACAGTGAGCTATTGTACGATTATTCTCTTTTTAAAAGTAGTGTCAGTGATGATCTTATAACAAGAGTACAGCTAATGGGTGCAAAAATATAGTTAGATAGAATGAACAATATTTGATAGCACAACAAAGTGACTATTACCAACAATAAGTTAGGGTATACTTTAAAATAACTAAAAAAGTGAAATTGGAATGTTCCTAACACAAAGAAATGTTAAATGCCTGAGGTTATGGATCTGTCAGTTACCCTGATTTGATTAATTCACATTGTATGCCTGTATCAAAACATCACATGTACCATATAAAGATAGACAACTATTGTGTACCCATAATAATTAAAATTTATTAAAAATAATAAAATGTGATGGATGGCACATGGGTTGGATTTTGTTGGCACATAGTTTACATGCTGCCACCTGCCTGCTTCCTCTGGCCAGTCAAGACTGCTTCTGGTCACAGTTCATGCCACAAGGGTTTGGAATCCATATTGCTCTTTAAAGGTTGCAGATCTCTGATAAAAACAAAACACAACTTCACTAATTATAACTTACAGAAATCAAAAAAGCTTTCAATTAAAACTATCAAGTGTTTACTGGAAAAGTGATATGTGGTCCCTATTTTGAATATGCATTGCAGAACTATTAATGTTTCAGTAGTGGCTTCCAACTTTCCGTAATTAAACCTAATTGTTTACTAAATGTTTGTAGCCCCCGAGCAAATTAAAGAAGCTATTCTTATGTACAAGTTGTGTTTATCTTCATTTGGTAACTGCATGAATGTGTCATAGGTTGATAACATTCCATTCTGAGTTCACTCACTGTTCACTTGTAAATATTGTAGCTCACTTCTCTAGTTTTTGGAATAATCTAACCAGTAAATATATAGTTTTAGAAATGTCTGTTCAAAAGTTATTTTCATATATTTCAGAATGTACTTTTATTCCTTCTGATTCCTGGGTAATAGCGGATGGTTGCTTGATGGGTTTTTGCATCAGCCAGATATTTTCCACATTTCTTCTGGATTTAATTGTTCACCAGTTGGTCACTTGTGTTAACGCCTCTGTCCTAACAGGAAGCTGAGATGTTACGCTCCATCTCTTTTCATCCTTCGGGAGACTTCATACTTGTTGGAACCCAGCATCCTACTCTTCGTCTTTACGATATCAACACCTTTCAGTGTTTTGTCTCCTGCAATCCTCAGGATCAACACACGGATGCTATATGTTCCGTTAATTACAATCCCAGTGCCAACATGTATGTAACTGGTAGCAAGGATGGCTGCATCAAATTATGGGATGGTGTTTCAAATCGATGCATCACAACTTTTGAGAAGGCACATGACGGTGCTGAAGTTTGTTCTGCCATTTTTTCCAAAAATTCTAAATACATTCTCTCAAGTGGAAAAGACTCTGTAGCTAAACTTTGGGAAATATCTACAGGACGAACACTGGTCAGATACACGGGTATGTAAGAAATTGATATTACTTAACATTTCGTTGGCATTTTACAGTTTCCAGAAGTCTCTTTTAGATTCTCGAGATGGAGCAATACAATAAGTCTATGCATTGAGCAAAGAAGGTGTTATCCCTCTTTTAAATAAAAGGAAACCAAGGCATAAAGGTTAAATAACATAACCAAGGCTGCAATGAATAGAAGGCGGAGCTGGAAATAGAACCATGGTTTTTTCACTTTGCTCTTCTCAGTACATCATACCTTAGACAATGTCTGGATTTCATGCAAGTAAAATTTGAGAACCTGGTGGTTCAATTGTAGACCAGTGGCCTGCCCTCTTCCCACAGAAACCTGAGAGCAATCCAGAGAAAAGCCTCAGTCAGTAGATCTCAGTATTATATGCACTGGGGAAAGAAGGGCTGATAAAAACCTCTTTTTATAATGAGGTCTGTTTAAATTTATCCTGTCACTAGTAGGGTTCAAGTGTGATTATTTGATAGTATTGTTAAAATACTGTGAATTATTCCTCTGTTCCTTGTAGCATCGAAGACTGTTGTTTGGTAGAAAACCTCCAGGAAACTCCCACTGGCTTCCTCTGTTGTGAGATATGTTTGTGTCATATACTAAAGTTGCTATGACCATCACATAGAAAATTCACAAGAAACCACTACCGTAAGGGACTCTGCTCTGTTAATAAGTTAGCATCTTAAAGAAGAAAATTGAAGAGTTGGTGACATTTGAACCACTGGGGTGCAGCATAACCTGCCTTAGGTTTGTCTCATTGTAACCAGAAGTTTGCTTCCCTGCCAGCTTTCTGGCTTCTGGTGTATATAGTACAGTCATTTTTATTATAATTCTTTGTGACTTCATTGAAATACTTTCATATGAAGTTATTTTGAAAAATATTTCTTGTTAAAAAGCTGTGTGCTTACTGCAAAAAGAAGATACAGAAGTGATAAGAGTAAGCATGTGAAAGTGTCCTCCCCCTTCAGAAGTAATAACCACTCTCAAGGAGTGTGCTATATCTGGACAGATGCCACACTTTTGACAAGAGCTTATTATATTTACTTGTTTTATGAATGTTTTGGAATGTTTTTTAGTGGTATGAGGTTGATTGGCTTGTTTTAGTGGAGAATTGTAATTTGGTTTTTCAAAATTAGGATTATACTGAATTTACGTGCAAAGTATCTTTTTCCTTTTTTTTAATTCACAGGTCAAGACCCTGTCATGTTAGCACATTAAGATTTCTATTTCCAATTTTAATATTTAGTTAAAATTCAAAAGGTTCTTGAAATAATGAAAGAAATCATTAAAACATTAGAAATTTTGATGCTAAAAATTAATTTAAAATGCTATAAATAATTAAAATATTGGACTGAAGGAAACATAGTCATAGCATATATATGTATATATATGCTAGACATTGGGTTACTATCCTTAATCAATAGAGACCTTATAAAGATGATCCCAAATTTCACAGAAAAAGAGCCAAAGGACATGGAGCCATTTTATAAAAGAAAAATGGTCAGTTGATATAAGAAAAGATGGCCAACTTCACTATAAACCGAAGAAATGAAAATGGGATTATCTTTTTTTTGTTCATCAGATTTCAGAATTTTAAAAGATTGACATATCTAATATTGAGAAAGATTTGAAGAAATCAACATTTTATTGGTAGGAGGGTCAATTGGTAAAATATTTCTGAAGAGTAGTTTCATGTCATATCAAAATTTTAAATACGTATGTTTTGATCTACTCTTAGAAATTCAACCTAAAAAGATAATTGGACAAGCATACACATGCACACATAAAAGGATGTCTGTCCTTGATTTAGAGTAGTTGAGAGTTAGAAACAACATAAATGTTTCCCAAGAAGTATTAAGTCTGTTATGCATCTGTTGACAGCAGGCAGCCTTGAAGAATAAGTACTCATGGTAACATTTGTTGAGCACTTGAACAGCACATCTTGTGCATTACCTCGTTTTAATCTTCACAGCAACCTCATAGGTTAGGTGCTGTAATTATCCCCATTGAACAGTTGAGAAAATTAAGTCCTAGGGGTGTTAAATAATTTGCCCAAGGTCACATCACTAATAGATCTGACCACAAAGTTTTGTGGTTTTATCCAGTGAGCTATATTCTCTTTATAAATTTGCAGTATATACTCTTAAATGAAAGCAGCATATGATGTATGTTCTGACTTAAGAAATTTATAAGTGAATGTACAACGAATGTACAACACAGATATTTAGAAAGGATAGTCACCAAAATACTGACAGGGTTACCTCGGGGTGGTATAATTATCAGGCAGTTTTTGCTTTCTTTTTTTATATGGTACTTTAAACACAAAATATGTATTTTATTCATAGTCATGAAAGGATAAGGCTTCCTTTTAGGAAGCAGATGTCTCTACACTTTATCCCAGTAATTCTATTTCGAGGAATTTAATCCTAAGGAAAGAAAGCATTCTGTACAAAGGATGTTTATCGCAACATTGCTTATAATTGATATAAACTAAATAGCAGTAAAAGAATTGTTAAGTAAGTAGTAATGCTTATAAACTTGTCAGATACATTGCATCTAGTAAAAACTATGGAAAAATGTACCCAACATAAAGTTAGTTAAAACTATAATAGAAAAAATATATATAATGTGGCACCAGTTTTGCATGTATTTTTAAAATGTGTTTTTATGCCTAGACATACATCAGAACATTAAGAGTATTGCCTGAGGTGGTGGCCTAGAGGTGATTTTCTTTTTTATGCTTTTTTAGAGTTTTCTGAAATTGTACAGGGTATATCACTTCAACACGTTTTAAATGCTGTTTTTACATTGAATGCTAGAACATTCTGAGGGTCTGAGATGTGAACTTAAAAAGCTGTCCCTCAGTCCACAGCCCCTTAACCTCTTGGTTTCTGTGGCAGGCGCGGGACTGAGTGGCCGGCAGGTGCACCGGACACAGGCCGTGTTTAACCACACCGAGGACTATGTGTTGCTGCCTGACGAAAGGACGATCAGTCTCTGCTGCTGGGACTCGAGGACGGCTGAGCGGAGAAACCTGCTCTCCCTGGGGCACAACAACATCGTGCGGTGCATAGTGCACTCGCCCACCAACCCCGGCTTTATGACGTGCAGTGATGACTTCAGGGCGAGGTTCTGGTACCGGAGGTCAACCACCGACTGAGCCCCTTCGCGATCATTCTTTCCTTGAGGACTCTGCTCTCCTTCCCCTGTGTCCTGTCACCAGCTTTAATCATAAGTCAGTGTACCATCTTTGGCAGTTGTGCTGCCTCTGTCTACATCCTTCTTGGATTTGTACAAAAGAATCTTTTTTTACCTTGATGTAGAATCATGGTGGAAAAAGTTGGAAACGCAGATCTGTGCAGTTGTTTTACATTCACTGATTATTACAGTGTGATTTTCATCGGTTTTGTAAATACAGGACTTGCCGTTTCTTTTGAATCTACTGATTGTTTGAAGAAGGATGGATTATTAAAATGCTTTTGTCATGAGGAATTTTTATTTGGTTCTCTTGTCAACTTCTCATGCCTGTTCTATTATACCCTCTTTGTATATTTCCTTTCCAGAAGTATTAACAGATGAGTAGGCATGCAGCTCGGAGGACCTGGAATTTTGTACCATATCGAAATCATTTTAGAGAATCTCTTCATTCTGTCCTAAAATGATGTCATTCTGATAATAAAGCTCAGATCTGTAACTTTAGTGTTATATATTTTTCATGTTAATAAAGTTAATGGCCAGTTTTTCCTGAAGATTTATAGGAGCTGAATCTTTCACACCTCCCACGTTACGCTTTAAGTACCTGCAATGCTTATCTTCAGTAACTGTATTTCTGATAAGATTATTGTGATTTGATGGGAGAAAATTGAAAATTTATCCAAGCTAATCAAATTAGGCCAGCCCGCTGTTGCTCTCAGGTGTTGCTTTATCTTCACAAATGATTAATACTGATTGACTTTGTTCTTACGTGATTTAAATCTTTTCGCTTCACTTCAGCATGAACAATGACTTCTCATGGTGGATGCACATGGTAAATGCCTTCTCAGAAGATTTATGCAATTAACCATCTGATACAAGTTTTCTTTTTCTTGAAACTTCTTAGAAGATGGCAGTATTTCACTGGATTCAGCTCTAGCTAGGTTAGAGTACCCTGAACTCCCCTTAAATAAACATAAACTTTATATTTATCCCCAATAAATACCTCATGATCTGGGCAGGAGTACCTAGAAATACAATCTGGGATCATTCGATAAAATAGTAAATAGGTGAAAGTATAAGTAATTGGTTTATATTATAAGAACTTAAAGTTATTGCATAAAAATTCTGCTTTAGTCATCATTCTTGAGGATTATTTAACTCCTTGGTCTGTAAAGCCATCGTAAGCATTCTCAACATGTTAAATCACAGGGCTTTAGTTCAGATTTCCAAAGAACTATACTTTTTTGGTCCATAGTGACTATAAATTTATTTTACGTCCTGATTCTCCAGTATTTGAACTTGGCCATCTGTACGTGCTACTTTTGTAAGATTAAAGGAAACCTACTGAATAGGAACAAGGATAACCAGTTCTACCCAAAAAATTACCAACCCAAACTCCCCACTTCTTTTTTTTTTTTTTACTTTCCTTTGCTTTCAGCCTATGAAACTATAAAGCAGAGAGTTAACATTTCTGTATTATTCTGCTTTGGCTCATATTCTTACGTAACCACACTGCACTCCTAAGTTCCATTGGAGCTTTTCAATTATTCATAAAATAAAAATGCCTACTTTTTACAGTAGTCTCAGCAGTGGATCTGTAGTTTCTGGACTTGTATTTACAAGATCAAGATACTTTTGTGTGTTTCCAAAATAGTTTTTTTTTTTTTTTTTCTCTTAAAAGTCACAATGTTTTGAGCTGGAATACATGCCCAGAATATTATATGGACTTGGTATCCACACCTCATTCATTGTACCATGCAACACCCTGGCCTTCAAATGATGCATAATATCTGGTCAGGATAAGAACTTATACCTTCTATGTTTTTTTTTTAAAGATGTGATTTCTGAAATAAACTTTGTATATGACGATAATTTAAAGTGAGGTTTTTTGGGTGTGGTTTTTTTTTTTTTTTTAAGAGCTTTGAACGTTTCCCATATTTGAACATCAGTTAAGTAGCAATTATGACTTTGGTACTTTTCACAGTGTTTCTTTAGTCTTTGTTTTAAGAAGTCAGTTTTTGTAGCTGAATCACATTTTGCTCTGTATCTTTGTTCTACTCGCTGTGAATTTAAAGAACTTGAGTTTAATTCAGTTTCTGTGGATTATTCAGAAAAAGCTATTTTTTGCCTTAAACTTTGGTTTTCCTTAGGAAGGGCAATGTAGGGGAGTCCAGTCTCACCCCTGTCACTGACTTGGTAAGTAATAAAGCATTTTTCTTCTGGGCTACAGATTCCTTTTCTGTGATTAAAGGGCTTAATCAGGCCAGGCACAGTGACTCACGGCTGTAATCCCAGCACTTTGAGAGGCCAGCACGGGAGGATCACTTGAGGCCAGGGGTTTGAGACCAGCCTAGGGAACATAGTGAGACCCCCATCTCTACAAAAAAAATTTGAAAATTAGCGGGTATGGTGGCACATGCCTGTAGTCCTAGCTACTTGGGAGGCTGAAGCAACAACCTTGTTTGAGCCCAGGAATTCGAGGTTGCACTGAGCTGTGATCATGCCACTGCACTTCCACTCCATCCTGGGGGACAGAGCGAGACCTGTTTCTTTAAAAAAATAAATAAAATTACAGGGTTAATCAAAATAATCTCCAACATACACTTTAACCAGTGAAGCTTTATTTTTTTTTAATGAATCATGATATAAACAGATTTAGAGGATGGAGAAGGGGGGCATTTGCTTCTAGTGGCGAGACCTGTTTCAGAAAATATGGCAAACCAGATACTCCTGAGAGCCCTCTCTGTACAAAGCTGGATAGCATTTTTCTTAAGTCGCTAAATAGATACCTGGGCTAGTAAGAAAGGGAATTCCTGTGAGGCAAAAACGAGAAAGCACAAATCCAGAGGATTAAGAATGCTGGAGCTGACAGTTGCACCAAGGAAATTTGTCATTTCCTCATAGCCTTGATTTCTGAGAAGTCAAAGCTCTGAGTCTTCATGGGGCAGGAACGTTGATCAGGGCCTGGAAATCCTGGAGCCCAAAAGATACCTCCCTCTGTAAAAGGATAAACTTGACAGAAACCTGCCTCGGAGAAAGAGATGGGGAAACCTGCATTCTTGGCACTGGCTCGGGGGCTTGTAGATGTTGGCATAGGGTAGGGCCTTCTCTGAGAATGCAATCCATAAGCCGTTCCTCAAAGCAGGTTTGGAGCAATTTACATTACCCATCCTGCTTGGAGAAGATCAAGCAGAGAACAGAAGGCAATCTCCAACTGATAGTGGCCACGAGTGCCAGCGCAAATTCTCTGTGGGAAAACACATCTTAAGCCCAGTCTTCAAATACACCCAGAAAAAGCTCTGAGAATTGTGAATTCACAATAAAATACACCAGGAAGCAAGGCACCATGATGAGAATCGGCAAAAACAAAAAACAGAATCAGACTTGCAAGGGCAGTGGAATTATCAGATGCAGAATGTGTAAGTATATAGGATACATTTAAAGAACTAAAACAGGGTAACTAAAATGGGACCAAGGATTAAGAGACTTTCGCAAGTGACTGAGTAGATACAAATAAAACAATAAAACCTGTGAAAACTTCTACTTCAGCATTTCTATAGCTTTCGTCCTTAGTGCTTTGGCCTTTCCTGGAGCTTTTGCTCTGCCTTCCTGCTCCCTCAGTGGATGTTTCACTCCTTTGTGAAGCCTCTTCCCTGGCATTATTTTCTGCCTGGGGTTTTCTTGTTCTGCCAACATTCAGCCTTTTCCTACAGCTTTCTGTCCCCTCTCTGCACCCACATCTTTTCCTTTGCATCTTTTTTTTCAATTCTTGCTCTGATTTCTTTTCCCTCTCAATTTAGGGATCAAAATTCAGGCTGTAAAACTGAGTTACCACTACAAATTATAGTGACTGCGGGACCCCAGCCCTCCCTGCATTATCCGTACACTACAGTATTTAGTGAATTTGTTGGCAATTTATGAAATTCTACTTTGACCCAAAGAGCTATTTTTTGAGATCAAAATCTGCCAGCATAACCTCAGGTGATTTTAAAGCAGTGCAAACTGAAATGTCCTGTCACGCCTTTAACATTTTGGACATGCTAAGCCTGGTGTTGAGCTGTCCTTCATAATTCAGGTAGTAGGTGCCCAGTGTTTGAAGGCTACCAGTCAGGGAGCTTGATAAGCAGAAGTCCACATGGAAACAGTATGAAAGCAAACAAAAAACAAAGGCAATTTGCCTTCCTACATTTATTAGGTGCTATAGAAATTAATTGATCACACTCAGTTTCGGAAAAGAAAATTTAGGACAAAATACTATCCTCAGCACATCTGCCAAGAGCATTAAGATTACCTAACTGGGCCGGGCGCGGTGGCTCACGCCTGTAATCCTAGCACTCTGGGAGACCGAGGCGGGTGGATCACTCGAGGTCAGGAGTTCGAGACCAGCCTGAGCAAGAGCGAGACCCTGTCTCTACTAAAAATAGAAAGAAATTATCTGGCCAACTAAAATATATATAGAAAAAATTAGCCGGGCATGGTGGTGCATGCCTGTAGTCCCAGCTACTCGGGAGGCTGAGACAGGAGGATCACTTGAGCTCAGGAGTTTGAGGTTGCTGTGAGCTAGGCTGACGCCACGGCACTCACTCTAGCCCGGGCAACAAAGCAAGACTCTGTCTCAAAAAAAAAAAAAAAAAAAAAAAAAAAAGATTACCTAACTGGAGTCTCCCAAACTTGGTTCTCGGAACTCTTAACTATTTCAACCTTCAGACAACCGGATATTACGAAAGCACCCAATTTCCTAGAATAAAATGCTCTTGCAATGTTTGTGCATATGAGAGACTCGTTTGCCTCAAGATACGAATGGGTTGCAGCAAAATGTCTCACTTTTCATTCATAAAATTCGTAGAGGGCTCAAATACCAGACTGAGAAATCAAGCCCCTTATTCACAAAGTGCTATACTGTCTATCACTGTAGGAGCTCATCTACCTGATTTCAGAGCCAAAGCTTATTACTTTTGTGTTACTTTTGTGTTACTTTTGTGTCTCATTTTTGTTGTCTGGTCTAGGTTGTCGTCCCTCAGGAAAAAAAAAAGTCACGCAAATCACAGCATTCTAATCTGTACCATGAAGTTCAGGGCCAGCCCCTTAGTATGCGAAGAATCAGCGCCAGGAGTTTGCCAAGGTGATGGGAACTGTCCAAACGTTGAGTTGGTGTGAAGTCTTTCTCTTCCTAGAGACTTGTGTTCAAATTCTGCCTCGTTTACTTCACTCTGTAACCTTGAGCAAGTTTGTCCATCTTTCCTTTCTTTTTACTTTTTATTATAGATAATTTCAAATGTGTACAAAGGTCAAGAATGCAATAGAGGCCGGGCGCGGTGGCTCACGCCTGTAATCCTAGCACTCTGGGAGGCCGAGGCGGGTGGATCGCTGGAGGTCAGGAGTTCGAGACCAGCCTGAGCAAGAGCGAGACCCCGTCTCTACTAAAAATAGAAAGAAATTATATGGACAACTAAAATATATATATGCAAAAAATTAGCCGGGCATGGTGGCGCATGCCTGTAGTCCCAGCTACTCGGGAGGCTGAGGCGGTAGGATCACTTAAGCCCAGGAGTTTGAGGTTGCTGTGAGCTAGGCTGACGCCACGGCACTCACTCTAGCCCGGGCAACAGAGTGAGACTCTGTCTCAAAAAAAAAAAAAAAAAAGAATGCAATAGAAACTGGGTGCCGGGGGCTGGGGAAAGGGGAACGAGGAGCGTCTGCTTATGGGGATGGGGTTTCACTTTGGGGCAATGAAGAGGGTTTGAAGTTAGATAGCAGTGTACAACTCTGAAAATACTCAAAACCACAGAATAGTAACACTTTTTAAAAGGGTAAATTTTATGGTACCTGAATTGTATCTTTATAAAGCTGTGTTTTAAAAAACTCTTTTAAAATTTCTGCGTGCAGTGAACACCAATGTATCACGCAGATTCCCCAGCTTTCAATGCATGGCCAGTCTTGTCTTACCTATACCTCCATCCACTGTCCCTTTCTTGAATTATTTTGAAGCAAATCTCATATATTTTATCTATAAACATTTCCGTACATATCTCTGAAAGCTAGGGACTTTTTTTTTTTTTTTTTTTTTTGAGACAGAGTCTCACTCTGTTGGCCAGGCTAGAGTGAGTGCCGTGGCACTAGCCTAGCTCACAGCAACCTCAAACTCCTGAGCTCAAGCGATCCTCCTGTCTCAGCCTCCCGAGTAGCTGGGACTACAGGCATGCACCACTATGCCCGGCTAATTTTTTCTATATATATATTTTTAGCTGTCCATATAATTTCTTTCTATTTTTAGTAGAGATGGGGTCTCGCTCTTGCTCAGGCTGGTCTCGAACTCCTGAGCTCAAACGATCCGCCCACCTCGGCCTCCCAGAGTGCTAGGATTACAGGCGTGAGCCACCGCGCCCGGCCTGCTAGGGACTTTTAAAAACAGTCAACATCATCACACCTACAACCATTAACTTCAATTACTTAATATTGTCACATATCTAGTCAGAGTTCAAATTTCCTTATGAACAATTTGTTTCTTCTGAATTAGGATCCAAATAGGCTTAGACATTGTGATTTGATGTGTTTTATAAGTCTCTTCACCTTTGTTTTTTTTTTTTGTTGTTGTTGTTGTTTGTGTGGTTTTTTGTTTTGTTTGTTTTGTGACAGGGTCTCGCTCTGTTGCCCGGGCTAGAATACAGTAGCATCATCATAGCTCACTGCGACCTCAAACTCCTGGGCTCAAGCAGTTGTCCTGCCTCAGCCTCCCAAGCGGCTGGGACTACAGACACGAACCACCATGCCCCACTAATTTTTCTATATTGTGTAGAGATGAGGTCTCCCTGTGTTGCTCTTAGTGGTCTCCAACTCCTGGCCTCAAGTGATCCTCCCACTTCAGCCTCCCAAAGTGCTATGAACACTGGAGCCACCACACCCTGCCCCTCTTCATCTTTACATTCTACCTCTTTCTTCCCCTTTGAAGTTGTTAAAGAAACCAGGTTGATTTTTTGACCAAATTAATACCCACTTCTTTCTCTCTCTCTCTCTTTCTCTCCCTCTCCCTCTCTCTCCCCTTCCTCACCCCCTTCTCAGTTCCTCATCAGTAAAATGGAAATCATAGTAGTAGCTACCTTTTAGGGCTGCTGTTTGGGTTAAAGAGTTACTATCAGCAACGTGGTTAGAAAGTGCCTGGTACACGGGAAGCACTTGGCGAATAGGAGCTGGTTTCAGGGTCTGGAAACCCTGCCCCTTGAGGTGAATGGTGAGCGTGGAGATGGTTCTTCAGGGCCAACTAAATCCTAGTCCTTCAGCGCATCTCTGGGTTCTCTCCTCCTCCCTGCCAGGCTGTCCCTGTGGGGGCGTCACTCCGGCAGACACTCTCCACAAGGTGGCAGAGCTGCCCACCAAGGGAGCTCAGCCCTGCCCAGGCTGACCTCCTCCTCCTCACCTCCTCAGAAGGCAGAAGAACCTTTCTCCCCGCATCCCAAAGACACTGGGCCCAGCTTGGAATCACTCGCTTCCCCCTGGCGCGTGAGCCAATCACTGGGTCTGAGACATGGGTGAGCAGACCAGCCTTGACCATCCTCTCCACCCTGGTTTAACAGCTTAGCCAGATGCTGAAAGGACTTTTTCCACAAGAAAGGGAAGGGAATGCTGATGGGGAAAGAATAGAAGATTTCTGTAACTAGTAAGCATTGTTATGATCTAGTAAATATCAACTATTGGTATTTTGCACAGGCTGGTTGGTAACCAACGTAGAACCAAAATTCATTCATTTATGCAAAAAATTTTTGGGCTACTATGCGCCCAGCATTGCTCTGAATGCTGGGGAAATAGAGACCCATACACACAAAGTCCCTGCTCAGAGAGCCTTACATTAAGAGTTATTTATTACACAATAGTTTCTGGTCCCATAAAAAAAAAAAAAAAAAAAAAAAAAGGTATGTTCCACGGGGCTTTTCTACGGTATTGAAAAACAGGAAGGGCCCTTCTGCCCGCCTGTTGTTCTAACGAATCTGTTATTCCCTTCTAACCTTGTCCTGCCGGTCTGATCTAGGCTCTCATTTTCTGTTGTCTTCCTTTTATTTCCCAAATAAGTGATGAGTTTTTGTTTTGCACTTTTTTATTTTAAATTCCATGATTTCTAGGTATATTAGCTAGATTTCTAGATTTTGTTTTGACCTCCGAAGTGTAAAGGATATTGATTCTTGTTTTAGAAAATAATGAATTGCAGGAAAGGAATATTTAAACTCTGCCCTATTTAAAATTTTTTTCTGATGAGTATATAAAACTGGAAGGATAGAATTTAGGTCTAATAGATTCCCACCCTAGCAACATGACCCTCAAGTCTTGGCTTGATGATGTAGCTGCATCTTCCTCATCTGAGGCACCATATCACCCATGCCCACCAACACAGAGGAGGTATAACAGTAGAGTTAGGAGACAGCAGAGTGAAGAGACCCACCTAGGAAAAACTTAGCAACACGGAAATCATCTGCTATTTTGTAGTGGCCTTACAAATATCACTAGCCACATGCATTACAATATGCTGTTTGAATGATTTGTCATGTCTGGACAGACTATAGGATAAACAGTCTGAGCAAGAGCGTGACCCCATCTCTACCAAAAACAGAAAAATTAGCCTGGTGTAGTGGTGCACACCTGTAGTCCCAGCTACTTGGGAGGCTGAGGCAGGAGGATCGCTTGAGCTCAGGAGTTTGAGGTTGTTGTGAGCTACGATGATGCCACTGCACTACAGCCTGGGTGACAGAGCAAGACCCTATGTCAAAAAGAAAAGATCATAGGATATTACTCATAACCTCAGCCTCAATGACTCCTTGCTCTTCCCTGTGAATCTGCTTAACGGAACTTGCTAATTCCCATCCCTTTTTTTTCTTACATGTTCTTGATGTCACAGCCAGGAACAAGCTCTGCCTGTGTGCTGCCCTGTCCCTGCCTCTCCCATATCTTGCCTTCTTCATGAAGCCTTCCCAAGTACTTCCCCTTCTCCCATCTCTGTCCTCCTCTCCATGGATGTCCACTGTGAACTTGTTGCTAAGTCAGTTTGTATTCATTCTGTGGAGTCATGGTTCCTTCCCTGTCATCTGCTGTCCTCTGCAGCACGTCAACGACTTGGCCCTCAAAATTAATTTCCAGCAACGATATCATTTTAAAACAGTGATAATCTCAGCCAGAAATCAGCCAGCTATTTCAAATCGTAAATATGTACTAGTGCTCAAACTTACAGGGACTACAGGTGGGACAAGAGAAGACAAGACAATAAGTGTTGTAATGGCAAGAAGAGGGACATGAGAGGAGACAGAGCTGGTTGGGGACAGAACTTGAGCCAGGGTTGGAAGAATGGGTACTATTTTGTCTAAATGAAATTAAAATGCAAACTTTACAGAGTCTGCCACACTGTAATTTCTCTCTAGATGTTGGGTCTGAATTTAGGAAAGGTAAAAAGAGTTCACAGGTGATGATGAACTGCGTGAGCTAGTGGTGGTTTCAGATACATGACAAACGACTGGTTTGTCCAATTTCAGAGAGACAGTAGTAATGGGAGTGTGGTGTTCGGCGTGGCCCTGGGTGCGGAGCCAGCACTCAGATGTTAACCACAGGTATCGTGAACAGAGACCAGGAGGTGTGGGGGGGGGGTTCAGAGCAGCAAAGTGTGTAAATGAGACAGACAGATGGAGTGGGGACTGTGTCCTTCAAGGCATTTGGCTTGACTTGTTTTATCTTGGCTGTCATAAGGCCAGTTTTAGGGAGCAGGAAGGAAGAAATGCTGACCGCTACCGGGAATTTGGCCCGGTGGCCTCTCCTCGGGGCAGTGTGCTCGGTCTGCTCGGTGGGAGTCTCCCGCAGTGTTCAAGGGACGAGAATGCTGCGTGTTCGTACACCGAACTCTTCAAAGTAGGAACTTCACCCTAAAGCAGAAGGGTGTTTTTTTTTTCCTTCTTCTTTTGTGGTTTCACACAGCAAATGAGTGACAATCTCTCCTTGCAGACAAAGTGAGACGTCAGGCACTGACGGGTGAGTGTGGCCTGTATTTCTGGTTCCCTCCTCCTTCACGCCTTTCATTTTACTCTTACCGTGCTTTCCAGAAAGTCTGCCTGCTGGGAGAATCTTTTTGACAGCTTCCCATGCGTTGTCACATAGCTCCATAGAATTCAGTTTCTGAGAACCAGCCAGAAGCATGCAGTGACATTGCATAATCCTCCTCTGAAGCCGGAGATATTAGCCCGAGCGCTCGGAGGAGCCGCTTCACATCCCCGACATGAAAGGGACGGCAGTCATGGATGGCGTGCCCAAGGTGAGTGATGGGGCCGTGTGGACAGGCGGGAACGAGGGGAGCAGCCCACGATGGCTCAGGACAGCAGCTGGCTTTGGTTCTGAGTGTCTAACGAAGGCACGGGATGAATGCTAGTGATGTGAGTTCGAGGTGGGCAAGTTTAAGGTAAGTTTGAGTGTGGGATATAGATGTACTGCAGAGCTTCTTGCCCATTTGAGTCTGAGATGGGTGAAAATGACTTTGTAGTAGAAATCAGCAAACGTGGCTGACAGCACAGTCCATCACTTTGTGTCCATTCACCACCCAACAAACTTCAGCAAGACGTGAGTCTCTGCCCTGCCCTACCCTGAGCTCTTCTTTCCCTGCACCCTGAAGACACTCACGTTGTTCACAACTGTCCTGAGTGATGTCTGTGGTGGCTTCGCAATGGCAGAGCCCAGACCTTGGCTTCAGCCTCCCATGCTGAAGTGGCACTCTCAGTGCTATTACACGTTAACCTGTGTGTCTGTCGTGTGAGTGAAGTTGGAACTTTCTTACAGACTTCAAGTCTGTGTCGTGAATCAAAAAAGATTCACTATTTAGAAAGTTTAAATGGCCAGCATATAAAAAAATTTACTCAGACACAGAGAAAATGAAGCTCAAGGTTGGTATTTTTTATCTTGCTACACCTTTTAAAAATTTTAAGTAGAACAGGAAAAAAAGAAATGAAACAATTAGCGAATGGGGAGCCTGCTAATAGGAATTAAATGCTATTTATTTATTACAACACTAATAATAAATGTGACTAGTGGAGTTTATGCATCAGTGACCCGTGATATCCTCTCTTAGGTAGATTATGTGTAAATATCTTGGCTTCCCTAGAATTTTGTCCCCAACTATCTACTTTGAAAATTTTCAAACCATTGGAAAAATTGAAAAAAATAAAATTCAGTAAACACCTGCATATCCTTCACCTAGATTGACTGATTTGTGGTACTTTGTCATGTTTGTGTTCATCTGTTTGTATATATTTAGACGTAAGAAGACACTTTGCTTTTACTGTCGTTAATCCATTTGAAAATAAAGGGAGATATAATGACATTTCACCCCTAAGTACTTCATCATGTGTCTCCTAAGAACACAGACACTCTCCTACAGAATCACATCTCTTTATCAGACCCAGGAACATTTGGCACTGATTTCATAACGCCATTCTAATATGCAATCCACATTCACATTTTCCAAAAATATTCTTTTTAGCTTTTTTGGATGTTGTTACTTATTTGTGTGTGTGTTTGTTTTTCCAGTCCAGAATTCATTCCAGGATTACACATTGTGTTGTCAGGTCTCAGTTATCATTACTCTAGAATAATCCCTCACCTCTTTTTTCTTTCCTAACTTTTTTTTTCTGAATAGCCTAGATTTTTTATGATTTAGGCTTTACAGTGTGTGAGTAACATGCATCTAGATCTTCACTCTGCTGTCTCCTAACTCTACAACTTCCTCTGTGTTGATGGGGATGGGTGATGCGGTATCTCAGATGAGGAAGATGCAACTAGATTCAGCCTCAGTTAAAGAGCAACTGTTCTTTGCTCCTCTTCCATCTCAACTCTGAGTGGAATGCTTCTAGACTCTCTCAAGGAAGGTCCAGGTAAAGACACAGAACTTAAAAAACTTCCACATTCTCAAGGTTGGTTCAGATGCGACAGACTATGGTGGCATCAGATGTGTCCACCGCTTGCTGGGACTTGGCTTGCTTCAATGCTTCTGGGCAAGAAAGGTTGGTGAAGTTTCATTTATGAGTGGGGAGCAGTTTCAGGCTCTCCTTGTACCCGGGCTTTCTTATTTAGTGCTGCCTCTCTTGTGTCTACAGCAGAGCCTGCACATAGTAGGTGCTCAATAAATGCTTTGTAGTAGTGTGTGAATGAATGGGAGGTTACAGGGAGTGCAGGGGGAGCCCTTGTGGCATAGCCCCACTGTGAGGACAGGAACGCTACTTTCTAGTCACCAAGTGTCTGGGAAGAGAAGCCATCCCTGACTCTCAGCTCTGGCCCCGGCCTAACCTGCCACTCAGCCTAGACCCTTGAGAATTGGCTGCCTCTTTCTCCCATGGTCAGATGTTGCCTTAGATTTGAGCTGTTGTAATTGAAATCAAGGTCACAAGAACCTGTGGCCTCCATGTGACCTTGTCCAGCAACTTCCTCCCTTCACCCATCCCACAAAACAAAATAACCCAGATGCAATACCTAACTTGAAAACACAACACACAGTCCATTGCTCAACCACTCACCCGACTCATAGTTATTGGGCTGCGGGGGCTCAGGGTGATGGAGACAGAGCTGATATTCCAGTGGAGTCGACAGGCCAGCAGATGAGTAAATGCGCACATGAGTTCAGGTGGTGATAATGACGGTAACTGCCATAAAGAACATAAAACAGGGAGCTCTAACGGAGGCGATGGATGGAAAGGGCTGCTTGGAGACCCCCGTCATGGGAAAAGCACCCCAGGCAGAGGGAACAGCAGTTGCAAAGGCCCTGCAGTGGGAATGAATTCAGCGTAGTAGAGTATCCGTGAAAAGGCTGGTGGGGTTGGAGTGGAGTAAACATGAGGAGAGAGTGGTCAGAAGTGAGAGCTGGGCTGTGAGCAGCCTCACTTGGGGCCGTGTAAGAGCTTTGAAATCATTCTAATTGCAGAGGAAGCCACTGGCCCACTTAAAGCAGGAGATGATGTGGTCTGATTTATGTTTTCAAGGTCACTCAGGCTGCTTTGCAACGAATGGACCGCAGGGAGGAAAGAGCAGATGCAGGGAGGAAAGAGCAGATGCAGGGAGGTGAAGTCAGAGACCTAAGTGTAGGTGGTTTCTTTTTCCATTTTGGATGGTACCCTACTGTTCTCAGTGGACGTGGAGAAGAATCCTGTGCTCTGTCTTTTGAAAAAATAAAAGTTTTGGTGTTAGAGACTATTGGGGGGGCGGTGAGCAGAAAGAATAGTAAATCAAGGAGTAAACAGCTTTTATTTAACTATGCTATGTTTGATTCAGGGAGACAATGTACCTTACATTCCTTTGACAAATAGTGTGCTAGGCACTGTTCTAAATGCCACCAAGGACAAGTACCTGGTCCCCTTTCTCGTATTTAATAAATTGTTATTATGGTTAATAAAAAATCTATTACATCAATACTGCCATGGGATCAAAATATAATTTAAAAATCATTATTTGTTCCCCTGTTTTATAACCTATATTCTATGAGCATTTTATTCCCTATAGAGTGTACTTAGAGAAAAAAAAAAACAAAAAAAAAAAAACTAAAGAGAATGCCACACCCTGTCAAAACTTAAAAAGTCTGCTACAAGACTATTCAAAGGACCGTGGCCCACGTGATAATGGAATGGGGAAGCAACCTTCGAAACACAACATGGTCACTCTGGAGCTGCTGGACTGCGATGACTCAGGGAGGAAATGACAAGGGCCTGGGGGGGAAATAGGTTAAAAGGAGGAAGGTGGGGGGCTGGTTAGAAAGATGCTGCTGAGGGGGAGATTAGAAGAGTCCAACATGAGTTGCAAAAAAGGGAAATAATTTTCTTAGGAACCATTTCCAAATGTATTGCTCATGTACCATTAGTTCAGAAGAAGAGGAGTGTTGTGTACACACTCACCAGAAGCAGTTAGCACTGAGAACACAGCACATCCTCCTGCACCAGGGACCGCATCTCCCAGCCCATAGCACTAGAGGTTCCGGTCTCTTCAACCCCCTAGGAAACAAGTGTAGACCACAGCAATGTCATTCACAGGCACTTCTGGGCCACTGGTCTGGCCACTCCAGAGAGTTTCTGCACGTGCTTATACATTAGTGAATGTACTATTCTTTTTAAGCTGTTGCTTCACCTTAGAGTCAAGAACAGCTTTTGTTTGTTGTGCATCTGTCTGTCACAGACGGGCCCGGGTAGTCTGGCTTTGGGAGGCTAGGGGGGTTGGCAGGGAAGTGGGGTAAGAAAGCAGTAGGACTCTTCTCCCTTGGAGGTGTTTGCCATCTGGTTAACAATAAGTAAAAAGTGCCTTGTGGATTGTTCACTTCGGATTCAGAATTTAAACTCACCCACAGTCAAAAGGGGAGTAAACGCACAAGAGTCAGTTATTAACAGCAAGTACCTCAAGGTACCCCTTTCTTAGGCTGGTCTTTCCCAAAGTGAGGAAATCAACCACTGGGAAACAGGGTCGTAACATAAGAGGTTCTCTCTAAAAACTTCCTTTGGGCATCCCAAATGGGGTTGAGATGGGTTTATCTGAAGTCCATTATCGACAACAAAAGGCATCAACCTTGTGAACTGGAATACATTCGCACCAATAGAATGAAAGAAGAAAAGGTTAAACAACAAGATGGCTCCTTGCTTTCCTAAACACTCAAAAAATTACCCTGGAAAAATAGAGAATTCAGAGAACAAGCATGAAACTCCACTCATTTCTCTGTGATACATTAAACAGCTTGAGCCAGTTTTGTATTCTTCCTGATTAATCAAATGGAAAAATCACACAGTGCAGAGACCCTGACTGCTGGCCTACCAGATGATTCTAGGTGTGGCACACAGAAATTTTTTTTTAATATTACTTACTGTATCTTAATGTGCATTAGAAAAAACTAAAACTGGCTCATCAATTTCATAGGTAATATTGCTTAGGGAGAGTTGGTTTTTAAAAATTGGCTCAATTTGTTAATTTTAAAAATGTGCAGGGGGCACGCCAGGAAGCATGCAGTCACTAGACACAAAGTTTGAGAAACAGGCTTAGAAAAGCTTTATCCTAATTAGAGTTGGCATAACTGCTTATGACCAATCAAATAACATAAAGGTCCTTCTTTCTCCATGCCTTTCCTCCCTTTTTCTTTTCAAAAAAGGAAAGATGGAAGGAAAGGAAATTATTAAATAGAAAGGAAATGCACCTACATGTTACTTTCTTTGTAATCCCTCTAATGGCTCTCATGAACTAAGAGGTAAGAGCAGGGAAAGAAAGAAGCCATGCAAAATGTAGGTTTTGCAGCTGGATAGGAACTTGGAGATCACCCTATAATAAGCTACCTCACTTTCAGATGAAGAAACCAAGGCCCAGAGAAGTTCTCAGTTACTCACCCCCCTCCCTCGGTGAGTGTTCCATGGGTAAGGGTGGAATTCTCCACCACGTACCTCAACCCAGCATTCCTTCCACACCCTCAGTTTCCCAAACCAAATATCTTAGCCAGTAACTCAGGGACTTGTCTAGCAAGGAGTAGACTTGGAGATGGGAGGCAGTGGGACAGCTGTGGTTAAATACACTAGGATCTCGGAGCACTTTGAGCTCTAGAATGCAGTGTGGTATGACATGGGCCCATCGGGGGCCACATCCAAGAAAATCAGTCATTTGAAGGCCTGGGAGACCTTTATTGCATCATTTCAGTCCCTTTATTTAAAATTTCTTCTTTTCTGCTAAACATCCTATAATACACACATTTCAGTCCTGAGCTTAGATCAAGGGAACCTGGTCACCCCTTCCCCATAGCACACATTGTCAGACATACAGTAGGTGTTTATAAATAAATGCTGGTTCAGTGAAGCACTAAAAGTACAGTTTAGAAAGGTGCCCATGAATAGGGGAAGTATCCAAGCTAGCAGATCTGGGCAAGACCCAAACCTATTAGAAAACCACAGTATTCAGGTATCAGGGGAAAAAAATGTTTCATTTCCACCGGTCCCTTTGGAATTTTTTTCTGGCCACAACCTCTTCCTCAAAGTCCCAATAAAAGGCAGTGCCATCTACAGTTACAGAAGTCCCTGTAATGTGTGGTTTTTTGTCTAAACCATCAGGAAGAATTCAAAGCCGATGGGTCAGAGTTCAGTGTTATGGAGAAACCAGTTAAAGTTTGTGCTTGCTGACAGAATATGCCATTGTCCAGGATGGTTTTTAGAGGTGTTAGGAAACCAAAGAGTCATCCTTTTATTTAAGTTTTTCTTTTTCTCTCATATCCAAGTTCACCAGGTTTATTCACTTCTTTGTCCCCGGTACCGGTGGATAAACCGGCCACAATGCCTATTTGCATCCAGGTGGATGGAGGGAACCAATGGGAATGTTGGAGAGAACACACCATGCACCAAATGGCCCATCCTTTCCCAGGGCTGTTGGTTTCAGCCCAGATCTACTGGCAAGGACAGCTGCAGAAAAGGCACTGTTCCTGCTCACATGCTTTAGATCCCAGCCCGCACGGCATTCCTGCACACACTCCTACAGAAAGATTTTCCTTCCAAAGCAATTTCTTCTGGTGTTTTCTGGGATATGGAAAATAATTACAAAAATAATTTCTTTAAAAGATCAAGATGAAGGTAAATGTGAGTATCTGAGTTTCTCTCCTCTGACATCCATTTCCTGCAACTGTTTGATTGCTTGTGACTCTGAGTTACCTTGTACAGGGGTCCAAAACTTGCTATTTCAAATTTTTACCCTGTGTTTAGGAAGTAGGTAACGATGTTTTCCAAATAACTATCACGCCATTGGAAACAACTGAAAGTTGTTTCAGGTAGCAGGTTTTGAAACAGAAAATAGAGAATTTATATTTTGTTTAGAAAGTTATATTGAATTTAGTTAAGGTTTTTTTTAAAGCTTACATGTTACTTTAAATATAAAATTAATTGGGAAAATGCAGTTTCAACATCATACTTTCAGTTAAATGACTTCAAATCATCTGCTGTGCATGCTGCAGCCTTTCATTCAAGAATTTTCAACTTTTTCCAAAGGGGAACTGAAGCGGAAACTCAGTTATTTTCCTACCCTATTTAGCAAATGGATATTAAGCAACAAAACAAAACAAAAAAATCCAGCAGTTTTCCTTCAGCATCTCTTTATTTAACTACTTTGCTAAGTTTTTTTTTTTTTAAAAAAGCAGCTCCAAAGGAAACAACTCTCCTTTATGTTGCAGAATGATGCAAGAAATTACTTAGCTATCACCTCATTTAAAAAATTCGAAATATTTCTGATAATGAAATGCAGATTACTGAAACAAAGCTGTCTTAAGTTTTCCAACCTCATAAATTAATTCTCACCACATTAGGCATGACCAATTACAGGGGAATAATTTAATATAGTCGCAAATTCTCAGAGCAAGTTCTAGTTATGAAACATACCATTTTGGTATTTTAAGTGACTCTCAGTTCCCCATTACTTATGGAATGTTACTTTTAAACGCAAATGTTGATATGGAGAGCTACTGAAATTCACAAGGGAAAATAGAATTAGGATCACAGCTTCTTTCTTGGACAACTATGTCAAAGGGAGATGAATAAAGAGGAGGGAAGGAAGAAGAGGGGACAAAAGGAAGGCAGGAATCAGCTGCAAAAATTAGGGCTAGAATGGGAGAGAAAAATGAATGGTTGGTAGAGGGGATGGGGAGGAGGAGGTGCTGGTTAGCTGGCGTTCTGTGTCAACTGCAGACCTCATGGTAGGACTCCAGGAGGGAGGAAAGTTAGCAAATGGTTTCCCCGGATGCTTTCCCCAATGCCACACACGTGCAATGCACAGCTACTGTGTCCTGCTACTGCACATCCTAACTGTGACTGGGGGTAACATGTCCCATCGTGGGAGGCCTCCCGCCCAGCTCAGATCTTTGTGCACAGGAGCCAAATCACTCTGCACTTGGCCAAGGAAGAGCAGAGGGGTCAGGGGGTGTTGGGGTGGTAGGAAGGGTAAGGAGCCTCCCCCCAGGTGCTTAGAGACCTGTTCAATGCCTCCCTAACTTGTCTGAACCAGGCTAGATATACCTTTAAAGCTCTTCCAGCCTTCCTCCAGCCTAAACTCCTGTGATTCTTAATGCACCTACAGTTAGATCCCATGTAATTTAACAAATAGCTGTTGTCGCCTTCTCTGTGTGCCTTCACTGTGGCCCTCCTCTCCAAATTGCTAGGAAGAGGTAAACACAAAATTAGCTGGTTCTCAAAAACTGCCGGCATCTTCCGTGCTGTACCTGGTGAAGGTCCTTTGAGGGACGGGCAATATGAAGTATTTGGATGATGTTTCTCATCCCGGAAGTTCCAGGATGTGAGAAATCTTCCTTTATGTGGGAAACTGCTGGTGGCCAAGATTTAAAGGTTGACTCGGAGTCAAGATTTCTTTCTATCAAGTCCAGGAGCAGGCCGGGCGCGGTGGCTCATGCCTGTAATTCTAGCACTCTGGGAGGCTGAGATGGGCGGATCGTTTGAGCTCAGGAGTTCGAGACCAGCCTGAGCAAGAGCGAGACCCCATCTCTACTAAAAATAGAAAGAAATTATATAGACAGCTAAAAATATATATAGAAAAAATTAGCCGGGCATGGTGGCACATGCCTGTAGTCCCAGCTACTCGGGAGGCTGAGACAGGAGGATCCCTTGAGCTCAGGAGTTTGAGGTTGCTGTGAGCTAGGCTGACGCCACGGCACTCACTCTAGCCTGGGCAACAGAGTGAGACTCTGTCTCAAAAAAAAAAAAAAAAAAAAAAAAAAAAAAAAAGGCCGGGCGCGGTGGCTCATGCCTGTAATCCTAGCACTCTGGGAGGCCGAGGCGGGTGGATCGCTCGAGGTCAGGAGTTCGAGACCAGCCTGAGCAAGAGCGAGACCCCGTCTCTACTAAAAATAGAAAGAAATTATCTGGCCAACTAAAATATATATATACAAAAAATTAGCCGGGCATGGTGGCGCATGCCTGTAGTCCCAGCTACTCGGGAGGCTGAGGCAGTAGGATCGCTTAAGCCCAGGAGTCTGAGGTTGCTGTGAGCTAGACTGACGCCACGGCACTCACTCTAGCCCGGGCAACAGAGCGAGACTCTGTCTCAAAAAAAAAAAAAAAAAAAAAAAAAAGGTCCAGGAGCAGAAAGGGTTTGAGCGATAATGGCAAGCAGCTCTTAAATTCACCAACACAGAAGTCATTTTCTTCCAATAGAACAGAATCCTTTTTTTAAAACTAGATTTTTATATTGAAAAAGAAAAACGTCTACACTTGGTTTTAATAATTCAAACTGTATAAATGAACATGAGCCGAAAGTGTCTTCTTGTAATCCCAAATCTCTAGCTCCCCAGACCCTACCCAGAGAGACCCCCCAACAACTTACATCATCTTCCAGAAAGATGCTTTACCTATAAAAGCATAAATGGGACATACCATGTGCACAGTGTCTCATTTTGTTCTTTTTTTTAAAATTTAATACTACATTTTGGAGATTGTTCTTTTTTCATGGCTATAGGGTAGTCCATTATACAAATGTTCATCAGCTTCTTTTCCCTCTCCCAGGAGGCACACTTTGTCATTCACTCATCCGGTGTCTAGTGTTATGCGCATGCCATCTTTTAATAGAGTCTGTGCTGAGCAGTACAGTTTGTAGGCTAAGAGGACAGAGTCCAGATTCAAAACTGCATGTTCCAATCTTGGTTTGGCCAAGTGAGATAATCAGTGCTAACTACTTATCACAATGCCTGGGACAGAGTTGAAACACTGAGTTACCCTTATTAACCAGGCATTGTCCAAATAGTAGACAACAAAATTAACACAGTTCCTGAGTGATTGGAATGCAACTGACACTCCTCCCAAGGAAAGTAGGCTGGTTTCATTAAGACCTAATTTGCATCCAGAAGATTAAAGAGAATTTTTCTCCCTGTTTGATAAATTATAGGAAAATGATACTAGTGTTAAGAAGTCTGTATTGTTGTGTGGGGTTTGCAAAATGGAGACCCTTTCTAGATCATCTTTACTGTGACTCCTTAAGCTGGGCATGGTGGAGCACGCCTGTCGTCCCAGCTACTCAGGAGGCTGAGGCAGAAGGATCACTTGAGCCCAGGAGTTGGAGGCTGCAGGGTGCTATCATCGTGCCTGTGAAGAGCCGCTGCACTCTAGCCTGGGCAGCATAGCCAGACTCTGTCTCTAAACAAACAAACAAACAAACAAAATTTTGTTTACCCCTCTCTCATCTTTCTGGAGATTATCTCAAAAAATGTTGTTCCCCATCAGAAATCTCTCCCAAAGGAAGTGTCATCTAGATACTTGGCTTCTTCCTCAGGGTTGTCCTTCCTCCTCTGTCTGTCTTCCCTTTTTGGAGAATGTGGGTGGGAAAAATGGAGGCGGTGAGGGGATTTTTCTGATGCTCTTGGAAACTTTTCTTTCCTTTTTTTTTTTTTTTTTAAACATAATGTGCTTTTAAAAATGATAGCAAATAAACATTTACCAGCCAACAGATAACAGCATTCTCTCTGCTTTGATCTTTCCTAGTCTATCTTTGAATGTATATAATGTGAAATACTTCCGAGTACATTCAAGGGGAGACCATTGTCTTTAAAGACGATCAAAGAGCTTTCTCCATTCTGCATTTACTCCTCATGTCGGGTTTGGGCTCAGTGACCTCCTAAAGACATATAACAGGATATTTCACTCATCTCAAAGTAAAAGCTCCTACATCCGTGGAAATCCTTCATGGACTTCAGGGATTCACATGTCCCACACATCATTTTTAGTGTGTGCTTTTAAAAAAAAAAAAAAATCGTGGTTTATATATAACTAACAATTCTCTCATGGCCCTTAAAGGGGAAGTATGAACAATTCTGTCACTTTGTCTTGATACTAAGAATTCTTGGAAGTAAGACATGGAGTCTGGAGGAGGCTGAAATGCTAGACATGGACATCTTTCAAAGAAGGATTTTAGTAGAAGAAAAATGTCTTTGTTGACTTTGCAGATGGACATCTTTGCACAGAGCAGAGGCCCAGAAGTCACTTGCTGCTTGGGGTTTCTTCCACATTTACCTTCCCCGTTGCTTGTTTGGGGCACTTACTTATTTACCACTCCCACTGTGGGCTGGTGACCTCATGGTATGATTTTCCATTGCAAGGAAATAATGATATTGTTGGCTATTTAGAGGCCAACTATCTTATGATCTCTATTCTCCTACCCTTAGCGACTAACTTTTTAGTTTTAGAAGTAACAGAGCTTAAAGGGGGTGTATGAAAGATAAAATGTGGAGGCAGCAGGATTGGGCCATGGTGCTGCTCTGACTCCTGTGATGGAAGAGAGGGAAGGAGCTGGGGAGGGTAGAGAGAGCCTCAAACTGTGCAGCAGCTTGGACACAGTCTTGAGCAACTCAGTCACAGGGCTTTGGAGCAAAGATTATCCATTAGAAGAGTCCTACATTAGGCAGAAATGCTCAGAGCCCCTGGCTATTAACTTTGGGTTTGCAAAGAAAACCTGGGTGAGGCCTCTAAGATCCCAGCAGCAGAGTGCTTCCCCTGGCCAGAGCAGCGATGTTTTAGAATCTGCCTGAGTGTGCCACTGTCTGCACCGCACCCAGATGTCTTACACCTGGCCTGCCTCACTTACATGTATTTCTTGCCCAGCTCCTATTTGAGTTTGCTGCCCCTTCCCATGGATGTCTTTAAGCCTAGCTCCTTCTAGATTTACATGCATTTGGAGTTAAGGGCAGATTAGAGTAGGAAACAGACTTGGACTTGGGAGGCTGTGTGGAGAACTGGCAATAGCAGACTTCAGAGTCAAACAGGTGCAAGTTTGAATCCCTGCTCTGCCACTTGCTGCTGTGAGACCTCAGGCAGGTCACTTAGCCTCTCCTAGTCTCGAGCACCACAAAGCACTCAAATGAGGCCAGCAGTGCAAACGATGCCCCCCACCCCCAGCTCTGTTCCTCTGAGTTTCCGCAGCGTTGCTCTTTGGAGTAAACTGAACAGAATCAAAGTGGAAGGTAAGGCAGAGAGGCAAACTGTGCACGTGGTGCGCGCATGTCACCCAGGAACTGTGCCCATCCCGGCCTATAAAGGGGATTTCCATCCTGGGAACAGAGATGATGGAGAAACGTAACTGAAGCTGCAGCAGGTTGCTTTTCTACCAGCTCATCGCAGCTGCTCCTGTCTGGAACTGGGACGGTTGGGGATGGCCCTTCACGCCCCTGTGGCAGACAGAAAGTATGGGGGCCAGTTCGCTCTCTCTGCTGCTTACTTCCCCTGGTCCATTCAGCAGTGTGGTCCTGCAGGCACACTCCTGCTCTCTTTGCAAGGCTCACCTCGAGGTTGCATCAAGTCCTTTGCCAGCTGCTCCCCACAGCTTTCGGAAATCCAGCCTCATCCAAGCCATGGGCATCTCCCACTGTTCTGGTGCAATCTGTTTTCCATCCAGCAACCAGACATAAACTGCAGCCACTACCAAAACCAAGACCCAGGTCCTGTGTTTATCTCTCACCAGGCAGCCTGGTCATTTTTCAATTCCTCCAACTCCACACACACACACACACACACACACTCACTCCAGCCTCCACACATTTCTCTTCCTCTGCCTGGATGCTCTCCCCCCAACTCCAGATCTGACTAACTCCTACTCACCCCCAGATGGAAGCTTCCGTGGCTGCTTTCTCAGGTAAACTTTCCCTATGCCCTCACCCACCACGACTTCCCAACTGCACTCAAATTTCTCATAACTTCGTGTATTTTCTTTCCATTGCACTTAAGAGACATAGAAACACTATATTTATTTCTGTGAACATTTCACTGGAATTTGTCTCCTCCACTGGAATGCACATGGCATGAAATCAAGAATGGCTTTTTTCCCCACTATATCTCCAGCACAGCGCCTGGCATAGAGTAGTTGCTTGATACAACCTCAGGGAATGAATGAATGACAGCACAGCTTCCCAGATCTCTCCAACTGTAGCTAAGACCACTCCTTCCTCCACTGATTGAGTTTAGATTAGCACAGTGCATCTGGCGGATGTGTAAAGGTCTCCCCAGGTAGGTTATCATCACCATGAGGGTCGAGAATCTTTGCCTTTGCTTCCCCAAACTCCTCCATCTCCTTCCTTCCAAACGGGTATTCATTTTCCTTTCCCCTCTCTCAGCTGTTGTATGAAGACAGACATTTGGGAAAGGTCCTTTTTGGAAATTGTTTAAGAACATTTCATCCGTTGTACCTGGAATCCAACTGCCTGTGTGCCCACAGGGAACAAAAATACAAACATATGCCCCCCTTCACCTCTTAAATATCTACATGAATGTTTTCACATTAACACCCTATTAACAAAACTCTTGTGCGAGGTCTCAACGACAATTGGGATGGTTATTGAGTTCCTTTGCAGTGGCCTGTCAGCTGCTTCCATCTGTTATCCCTAAAGAGCTTAGCACAGTGCCAGGAACGCGAGTCACGATGAATGTTTGCTGCTGCTGTTGTGATGTCTTGTTCTCCCCACATGGCCTGAACCCAGCATCAAGTGGGGTGGTCAGGGGGTCACTCCTGAGCTGAGACCTGACAGAGAAAGAGCCTGTTGTGCAAAGACCTGGCAGAAGAGTGTTCTGGGCAGAAGAAATAGCCAGGGAAAGGTCCTGAGGTGGAAGCAAGCCTAGGGCATCCAAGAAAAGTAAGAAAACATGTGACTGCAGGGAAATTAATGAGGGGAGCAGAGAACCAGGTGGTGGATCACTCAGTGCCGCAAAGCCACACTAGGGAGGCTAGGTTTTGCTCGCAGTGCAGTTCTAAGCAATTAGAGGGGGTTGTGTTGTTGTTGTTGTTGTTGTTTTAGCAAGAGACCAACACCATCCAATTTATGTACATAAAACATCACCTGGCTGGTATCTGAAGAAGGGATTATAAATGGAGAGGCAAAAGAATGGATGTGAGGAGACTGATGTGACCTTGGACAAGTCATTGGATCTCTCTGACCCTCAGTTTCCTTGTCTATAAAATGGTGGAGAAGAAAGCCTACCTCTGGGGCTTCTGAGAATTAAGTGATATAACAGTTTCAGTGCAAAAAACACAAAATACTTTCCCATTCAGTATAGTTCCCTGTTTTCCCTCCTTTCCAGGTAAGAAACTCAAAGTCTCCAAGACTTCCAACATGAGTTTCATTCTTCTTGTGTAACACAAACTTTGATGGTCTTTGCTATTAAAACTCTGAGACATTATTGATTGACTGCATAAAGTGTCCAGAGACACCCCTTGCCAATTATAATGAAATACCATACAGAAGGGACTTGTGTTATGGCTGCATATTTAGAGTTTTCTTTTCTCAGAGTTTATATTCTTTGAAGATGTGGCCTGCTGTCTTTAGGAAGTACGAAGTAAACCATATCAAGAGTAAGACTGTTGGCCGGGCGCAGTGGCTCACGCCTGAAATCCTAGCACTCTGGGAGGCCGAGGCGGGAGGATTGCTGGAGGTCAGAAGCTCAATACCAGCCTCAGCAAGAGCGAGACACCGTCTCTACTAAAAATAGAAAGAAATTAGCTGGACAACTAAAAATATATAGAAAAAATTAGCTGGGCATGGTGGCACATGCCTGTAGTCCCAGCTACTCGGGAGGTTGAGGCAGAAGGATCGCTTAAGCCCAGGAGTTTGAGGTTGCTGTGAGCTAGGCTGACCCCATGGCACTCTAGCCCAGGCGGCAACAGAGTGAGACTCTGTCTCTAAAAAAAAAAAGAGTAAGACTGTTGCTGTCCATCTTGGACAGCTGTGGGTACCCACTGGGGTGAATGATCATAAAAGTCCATTGTTCTCTGGGAAAAAAAAATCTCTGCTTTCACAATAGCCAAATCCACCAACTAAGCTGCTAATGATCTGGATGCTTCAGAGCAGTTGCCAAATTGCAACAACTGCTCTGTCCAAAGATACACACTATCTTATTTCTAGACAAATGCAAGCACGTCTCAGATGATGGGCATTTTCTTTTAGGCCGCTTTAAATGTATTTCATGGGAATTGTGATGATTGGTAGGAGATTGTGTTTTTATTTTCCCTTTCCTTCCCAATATAGATGGTTAAAGTACAATTTTCAAAAAGGTAAAAATATGACTGTTGCACAAATATAAAATGAAATGGCAAAGATTTTAATAAACTAATTGAGAGAGCCAGTAAGATGTTAAAACCAGGTCAAAGATCATTGAAGAGCTAGGTATTTATAGACAATTTAATTAAGGAATATTAGGAAATGATTACAGGGCTAGATAGGAAACCTGTTAAATCCCTACAAGGTAATAAACTGTAAACTTTCAGATTATCTTTTCCTACTGAACAAAAATTATTTGCCTCTTAAACCGGAAAACAATATCTACAAAGTAGCATATAACTTTACTAATTCTTGACCTCTAATCAATACTTTTTATAAGACTCTAAAACCCTATTTCCTTAAATGCTTCATCTCTGCTGGATTCCCCAAGCTGAGCACCCACATTCATGTGAAACCCAATCGCAGCCATTTGAGGGAGGGTGACTCAGTGTGACGACTAGCCAGGCCTCGATGTTTGTTCATCATCTGGACATCTCAGTGATCATTCTTACTAAAGGTCACCCAAAAATGTGGGCAGTAGGTCAAAGAAAGCTTCCTCCTTACCCTACTTTAGACAGAAATAGTTCTCACCTTGGTTCTGCACGATGTTTTACCTCCTAAAGACTTGAAAAGAGGGGCATTGCGTTACTCATCCCTATCCATTAACTCAACAAGTCGCTAATGATCCCCTACTATGTGCTGGACCCTGAGGATACAGTCGAGAATGAAGAAGGTGTGGCCGCTACACCCCATGGAACTTATGTTCTAGTGGAGAAACAGACACTGAATCGATAACTGCCCACCCAAGGAATTAAACACAAATGTGATAAGTACTGGTGTGATCTCCTAGGATCTCAGCTGCAATAGATTTTCGAGCAAAAAAAAAAACAAAAATGGGGAGAACTAGTTTGGTCTGGGGGAAGGTGTCAGGGAACACTTTTTCTAAGGAAGTGACCTTTAAGATGAGTCTAGAAGGATGTGTGGGATTTCACTGGGTGGAAAACTGTGGACTGTTTTGGGGTAGAGGAAACAGCATGTGTGAAGGACTCGAGCCCGTAAAAAGGGTGGCGCTCACGGGGGCTGATGAGGAAGTGATACCCAGGAGGCTGGAAGCCTGGGCAAGAGCAAAGTCACACAGGGCCTTGAAATTTGGGCAGAGCTTGGGCTTCACCCAAGGGGTAGTGGGGTGCCAGTGAAGGGCGGTAGAGAGGGGAGTGGCATGATCAAAATTTGTGTTTCCACTCAAGCACTGGAACAGTGCTGTACACAGTAAACATTCAATAAATGTTTGCTGAATTTGTGAAAGAACAGGTGGCTGCCCCAAGGGGACACTTCATGGGATGGCTGACACCAAGAAGGGTAGGCAATGTCCGTTAACTCTGCCTCGGCTCTCTGCTTCTCAATTTAATCTTGTAAACTCACTGTACTCATACGAGTGATAATTTTATATCCTCCCTTTCAGTTGAGAACTTCTGGTTCACCACGGAGGAGAGAGGAAGTCTTTACAGGCAGGAGTGGCCTTCACAATACACATGCCTGTAACTCCTCTTTGGACCTTTTTTCCTTTTTTAAAAAAATGAGTTAAAAGTGGGGTACGGCAGGGAGGTGACATACTTCCTGAGTTGCACGAAAGTTATCTACTCAGCGGTGTGGCGGCTGTAGCCAATTCTGCAGTTTTGAGTAGTCTGGGTGTTTCTAAGAATGTGTTAAGAAACATTTCAAGTTCCCTTGACAAAAATGTTAAAGCCAATGTGCCATCCGGCAAAGAGCTATAGCAGAGTAGACTAGGGTGCAAGGAACTGGGCAGTCTCATTCACAGGGGGTAGAAGTGTACATTGATTGAAATCTCGCTGGAGGGTAAAGCAATAGCATGTGTGGGATAGCCCTCATGGTTTTCACCCAACCAACTTCCCACCAAGAAATGGAAATAAATAAGGGGAGTTGCAAATATTTAGCTATAAATATGGTCATTTTAGCATTGTTTGTAATAGCTAAAAACAGGAATGTCCGAAACCAAGGACAAATGTGGTTCATCCATGCAATGGAAAACCATGGTGTTATTTTAAAGTATACTGAAGATAACTGTTTATTGACATGGAAAGATGTTCATAATCTATTTTTAAGCAAAAAAAAAAAAAGCAGATTATAAAACAGTGTACATCATATAATTCCATTAAGTTTTAAAATATAGCTAAGATTTTGGTTATGTCTATATACCAAAATGATCCGGAAAGACACAAAAACCAAAGGACTATACTGTAGGCATTTTTATTTTCTTCTATTTGCTTATTACTTTATACTCTTTCTTTAATGAACTTTTATTGCTTTTGTAGTTAAAAAGGGTTTTATTTACAAAACTTGTTCATGATCTCCTAGGATCCCAGCTGCAGTAGATTTTATGAGGGACTTCCAATGTTTCTTTGCCCACATGAACAATCTGATTATACGTATATGCTTCTTAGATATACGTGTGGCAGCAGTGGCCAAGTATGGTGGCTCACACCTGTAACCCCAGCACTTTGGGAGACCAAGGTGGGAGGATCGCTTGCGGCCAGGAGGTCAAGACCAGCTTGGGCAATATAGCGAGGCCTCATCTCTAAAAAAAATTTTTAATAAAAATAAAAAAATGGAAAAACAAAAGATATACATGTAGCAGTGTTTCCCTAAATCTATGCAGACCTGCTTGTCTGGTTAAGAGGGTAGTTATCAGCGCTGGCCATGCAATTGCATTTTTGTAGCAGAAAAAAATTTTTATGCAAGAAGCACAACAATTCGTAACAAATGTAATATGCGGTTGGTCATTTTTCCTTTATTTATGAAGTGTATGTGTGAGGGCTAATGAGTATAAAAAGTGTAATAAATTTAAAGAAAGAAAAAACAACTGGAAGGATAAATATCAAAATGGTATGGATAGTTATCTCTGAATTATGGGAAGTTTTCATTTTTTTCTTTTTGCTTCTCTATATTTCCTAACTTTTCTGGAATGAATATGTGTTGATAGAATAAAGGAGGAAAGGTGAAACCTGCAGAAACAAATTGCCTTCATGTATTACAGTGGAAAGTCCAAATAAGGGGGGCTTAACTGTTGCTGCCATTGTAATAACGTGATTTTTTAGGGGGACCATGTGGCTTGCTGGAAAAGCATGGGTCGGAGAATTAGCGAGACTGTTAATTGACGTAGATCCTGGCTGTGTGACCGCAGACAAGCCGTGAACCCCCTGAGTCTTTTGTCATTCCCTCATTAACAAGCATGTACTGAGCTTCCCCTGGGTACCTGGGCCTGGGCCAGATGCTGAGGATGGAGTAGCAAAGAAGCAAGACGGAACCTCCAGTCCAATTCAGAAGAAAAATAGCAACAACCAGACAAATAGCAACATAATATAATAATGATAACAGTAACAGCCAACCTGTCCTGAGTACTTACTAAATGCCAGGAACTGTTAAATGAGATATCTCTCTCTATATATATATCAACCCATTTAATTCTTACCATAACCCCATGAAGTAGGTATTACTATTATTCCCATTTTACAGATGAGAAAACTAAGGATCAGAAAGGGTAGTTAATTTGCTCTAGGGTACACAGCCAGGAGTTTCAAACCAACTATGTGCTATGCTGCACTCAACCATATAACTACAAAGGTCACAGTTTCTATAAATTGAAACAGGACCATAGAGCATATTAGGGCAATTGAACCTGGTCTCAAGGTACAGATAAGTCTTCCCTAAGGATGTGACATTTCTCCTGAGATCCCAAGAATGGGAAAGAATAAATCAGGCAAGAGCAAGGGCAAGAGCCTCTGGGGTGGAAGAAACAAAATAAGGGCAGTAATGAATTTGCGCTAAGGTTTCTGAGTGAGTGGTGTTGGCATAGTGGTCACTGGCCATGGTGCTAACAGTGGATTCTCTTCTCCCCCCAGCCCTGCCCCCAGACACTCCTGGCCAGGGCACTTTATGACAATTGCCCCGACTGCTCCGATGAGCTGGCTTTCTGCAGAGGGGACATCCTGACCATTCTGGAGCAAAATGTACCGGAAAGTGAGGGCTGGTGGAAGTGTTTGCTCCACGGGAGGCAAGGCCTGGCCCCTGCCAACCGCCTCCAAATCCTCACAGAGGCTGCTGCAGACAAGCCCTGCGCCACATTCCTGAGAGGCCTGGGAGAAGCTCTCGCCAGCTCAGAGATCTACCAGGTGCCCACTCTGCTCCACCCACCCCCAGTAGGCCCCGTCTACGAGAAGATGAAGAGCTGGGTGGAGGAACCCCTGTCCCCCATCGCCCAAGTCTACGAATTCCCCAACCCACCCACCAGTGCCAGAATCATCTGCGAGAAGACTCTAAGCTTTCCGAAACAGGTATGCATATTTCCAAATGAAAGAGATGGGTCAAGGGGTGTGGACACACCTAGGGCTCTTAACTACCCTTGAGTCACAGATAACCCTCAGATCAAATGTGCAAAATGGGAGCCCAGATCCCTGGCAATCATGACTGGGGAGCTTGTCCACTGGGCTGGGATGGAGAGCCCAGCGGCCCCCACCCTGTCGTCATTCACACTCCTGGCCCCTGTGATTCCCCAGCTCCCCAAGACTGGCCACACCCTGTGGGAAACAGAACGCTTAATCTGGCTGCATGGGAAGGCGCTGCAGTCATTCATGGTGGTCTTTTCACAACATGAAGGAACACCAGGACTGCCAGTGGCAAATGGCAGGGTTGAATTTCCAGGGGTTCAAAGGCAAGAAGTTACTCATCACATTTAAAATGTATATTCTCCTCAACACAGAAATTTTACTTCTAGAATTGCTACAGAAATACATGAGCAGGCAAATATGTGTCTGGATGAGGAGGCTACGGCTGTTACAGCATCATTTGTTAGAAAGAAAAACTGAAGATGCCTAAATGTTTGGGGTGCTTTGTTGTTTGTGTTTTAGAGATGGGGTCTCACCCTGTCACCTAGGCTGGAGTGCAGTGGCACATTCATAGCTTGCTGCAGCCTCAAACTCCTGAGCTCAAGTGATCCTCTTGCCTCAGCCCCCAGAGTAGCTGGGTCTATAGACAGGTGCCACCAAATCTAGCTAACTTTTCTTATTTTTTAGATATGGGGTCTCACTGTGTTGCCCAGGCTGGTCTTGAACTCCTAGGCTCAAGTGATCCTCCTGCCTTAGCCTCCTGAGTTTCTGGGATTACAGGTGTGAACCACCGCACCTGGCAGATGCCTAACTATTTGTTAATGAGAGGATTGATGACACAAATTTTGGCATACCACAGCGTATGACTATGCAGTTGTTAAAAAAGATGAGATATCTCTATGAGGTAGTTATAAGGGGGAAGAAAGAGCCATTGAAACAAAAACTCAAAAAGGATCCTGTGCATGAATGTGTGCGTATGTTTGCATGCTCACACATGGAAAGAGACCTAGAAGAACACACGCCTAGTGTGGTTTTCCCCGAGGAAGTGGAACTGGTTAAAGAGAAAGTGAAAAAAGGCAATACACAGGGACCTTGATTTTATTTGCTCCCATGTCCCCAGGACTTAAGACCGGACCGACACAGGGTAGGTGCTTGATACAAATTTGATGAACAAATAGATTAGAAAATTGATTTGTATGCCATATTGAACATATGCGATATCTGTAATTTTTTTAAATATCAATTTTTTAAAAACAGAAGAAAAGAAGCACTCAGTAAATGCAGAACGAAAACATTTTTTAAATAACGAAAAGAAGTAAAAGACGGAAGGAGAAAAATAGCACACTATTTTCCGCAAAGCCCTGGCCTTCATGAGGTGTTATGGATGCAGAGCAGATTGCACAATCCTCAGCCACTCTGGGTATTTCCTGCCATCAGATGCTTTGCTTCTAGCCCAAATGACACATCCCATTTGGCCACAGCTCTGGCAGGGTCTTGACAGGGTCTGTGTCCAGGGAAAGGCTGCTCTCCTGAAGTATGTGCTGTGGGGACCCCAGGAATGTGCCACTCACCACTCAGACCTCCTGCACACCAGCTTCCAACACTGCCTTCAAACAGGACAGGTTGATTCCTTAAAAGACTTTGAATACTTTAGACTTTCTAACTCCCTGTGCTGCAAAGCATAGAATAAGACAGTTGTTACACAGAACAGCTGCCATGCATAGGGGCTGGCTGCAAACGTGAGGATGAAGCTGGTTGGGCCTTGGTGGACCCTAACTCTCTTTTCTGGAACAAGTGGCCCAGATCTAGGCCTGGCTGCTCAGCTTTTGTCTGAGCAGCTGGCTCAGAGCAGGGCCTTGGTGGTGTTTTTTCTAAGAAGAAGTGACATTAGCTGAAGTTAATTTGAATTTCTTTCCAAAGCCATTAAAGAAAAAACAAAATCAGTACCTATTTTCCCCCTCTCCCTAAAAAGAAAACAGATACAGTGTCCTCTGTTGGCCAGGTGTCCTCAGCACCCACCCAACACAGTGCCAGGCTCCTATAAGATGCTCAATACTTATTGAGTGAATGAAGTTGACCAAAACACAACGTAAGACTTCAGAAATATGGACCCCACTGTCACCTTCTAGTTGGCATTGGTATGAAAGGAAAGATGAGTTTACTACTGAAACTAAACTCATAAAAACACGGCATTAGCTGGGAGATTTGTCCTTGACGTGAAGCATGTCGACCAGTTGAGTCCTCACCTGTGCAGGCTACGGCAACCAACAGAAACCACAGCCACCGAAGGGGAATTCAAGGCCCCGTTGCCACCGAGTAGGGTTTTGAAGATAGTCCAGAAAATACATTCTGGGCCGGGCGTGGTGGCTCACGCCTGTAATCCTAGCACTCTGGGAGGCCGAGGTGGGCGGATCGTTTGAGCTCAGGAGTTTGAGACCAGCCTGAGCAAGAGCGAGACCCCATCTCTACTAAAAATAGAAAGAAATTATATGGACAGCTAAAAATATATATAGAAAAAATTAGCCGGGCATGGTGGCTCATGCCTATAGTCCCAGCTACTCGGGAGGCTGAGACAGGAGGATCGCTTGAGCCCAGGAGTTTGAGGTTGCTGTGAGCTAGGCTGATGCCACGGCACTCACTCTAGCCTGGGCAACAGAGTGAGACTCTGTCTCAAAAAAAAAAAAAAAAAAAAAAAAAAAAAGAAAATACATTCTGAGCAGAAGCGGCTGTTGGTAGAACTAAGCAAGTCCAAGCCACCAGCTTTGAGCTGTTTCCCAAGGGCAAGTTCACAGGCCTGGAGCACAGCCTGGGTGAGTCTTTTCACAGACTTCCTTTTATACTTGTGTTGACTATCTCTAGACTAAGGGTGGCCCCAAATTAAAACTCAAGAAGATGGAAACGTCGCTTTTATCAGGTTGTCCCAGGAGAGTCGTCTGCATGTCAGAATCAGTCATCTCTAAGGCTGGAAGAGACTTCTGTGGACCTTTAGATTAGAACTCTTCATTTAACAGATGAGAAAACTGATTCCCAGGGAAGTGAAACTGCCCGTCCATGTCACGCAGCTGAGGAATCTAGAGTGTCCTTGTTGTGTCTGTGCATATCTGTCCAGCCCTCGACTCCAAGGCCCCCCAAACAGAGCCCTTATCCTCAGCACCTCTGTGTCCCCTTAATCTTCTTTAGCTGACTCTGTGGCTGAAACTACTCTTTCAGTGAACTTTTTATTGACGTTTCACCCACAGATCCTAAGGGTCTAGCTCAGTTACTAGGATCCAGATCAAGAAACAAAACAAAAAGAACACCCCAAAAGCCCTGTGCCTTCTCTCTGTCACTTCTCCCAAGGTAGCCACAATCTTGATCTTTGTTGTACTTTTTGCTACAACGTCCTTAATATAATATGCTGGCCTGACTTAAAAAAAAAAAAAAAACACCACCACATAAAGAACATATTTGACTTCAGTTTAAATTCAGAAGGGACTCTTTTTTATTTCAAGTGAAAAGGGCCAGATTTCCTAGTAAAATTGCTCTTGGACCCACTAGTTCCTGAACTGAAGTTTCCTTCTGTCTCCCTAAACATTTCAAAACCATGTTTCCCAAATGTGTTCTTCAACTGATGGCCATCTCAAACCTATGTTTTACAAGAAGCAGTGGGCATTTTTGAACTGGCTTCCTTCCACCTGAGATGTCACACAGGAAAGTCCCTTTGCTCTCTGTAGGTGTTCTTGTGGGCACATGAGACCCACAAAGTCAGACGTATGGTAAAATGGGACTGAAATCACAGGGAGAAATGGGTGATAGAGCAGCTTTGGAAAGGGTCTGCGGTGAGAGAGAGCCTGATGTGTTCAGATAAGTGGGGAATGGAGGGAGGGAAGTCGGGGTGATGGCCAGTGGTCAGGGACACTCACATAAGGTCCTTGGGCTTGGACGGTGCATGGACTTAGTTCAAAATGCATTGGGGAACCACTGATAGGTTTGTCCTAGACCAATGGGCCCAAGACCAACGGGGACAAAGGCAGGTTTATTGGCTGTAAAGAGGAAGATCCCAGAGCGGAGGGACCACGGGGCAGCTCGCAGAGGAAAAGGTGGTGTAACTGCAAGATGGGGGAAGGTGGGGTTTAGGTGAAATGTAGACAAAGCCATGTCTCAGTAGGCTCTATGTAAAACACTCAGTGTGTGAAGGGGTCAGTATAAGCCAGGACAGCAAGGTGGGCACACGCTGCTGTTTCCTTGGGGACCACAGAGTTGAGGCAGAGGTAGAATGTGGGGCCTGGGTACCCTTATCTACAGCTCTGCACAGGGTGCTGGAGACGAAGGCTGCTCCTCTGTGTCAGTGACTCAGATCCCCAGGCAAGAGCAGGATGTTTCGTTCTTACTGATAGCACTTCAGACAGCCGTGCTTCTGAGAGCCCAGGATTTTAGAGAACCAGGTTTCTCAGGGAGCGAGAAAGCAGTTGTCACTCAAAGAAGGGGGCTGTTTGGATACTTGCCAGCCATCACATGTCCTTGGGAGAAACGTTTGCACTGTTCACTTTGCAGCTGCTTTATCTGAGCCTGTTTCCAGCCAGATGAATGGCCTGGCGGATTTTTATACTTAGAGCTGGTTTCTACTGTCCAAGATATACATGGTCATTCACCAAAAACAAGCAACCAAAAAAACAAATTCTAGCACTTAACACATGCCAGTCCCAGTGCTGGGTCCTAGGGACACCGTGATGAATGAAGGGACCCTGACCTGGTCCTCAGAGGCTGCCCTTCCAGCTGGACAGCCCTGTGTCCACATATTTAAATTCTGGCCACCCCCATGATCCCACTGGGAAAGCCCCCTGCTCAGCGACCCTAGTGGGAAGTACGTTCTCCCTCCCCTGGATGCTCTGGACCTCCCTTTCCTCTCCTCAGGCCCCGTCTTGCTGCCCAGCCTGTGTCCTGGGTGTGCCCACACCTTATTTCCTCCTCAGACTTGAAGTCAGTGGCAACAGCATCCACTATGCTATACGAGGCTGCCCGTCCCAGGCCCCTCCCAGAGACACTCTAGTTCAAGAGGTCGGAGGTGGGGGCCCAGGCTCACCAGGTGATTTGAATGCCTGGCAGGTTGGGAAGCTGCCACCCCGTGGCATCCAGCGTGACGCTCGGCATAAAGTCAACACCAATGAGCTCTAAAGGATTAACTTGAACCCAAAGTTCCCATTTACAGGCACGGACTCCATGGCTGAGAGAGATTGTTTTCCAGAATGGCACGAGCAATAACTGGCCACATGCTCTGAATAAAATACAAGTCTGCTCTTTGCAGGATAACATCCAAACGTCGTAACTGACCTGCTCCCTGTTAACCTTTCCCACTCCCTCCTGCCCTTCCTCACCCCTCTACATCATTTGTCACCTTCAATCACTCCAAATCACCAAGTTCTCTCCCACCTCCACCTCGCGCCAGTGGAAGCTGCACCAGATGCCTCTGTCACCTCCCGCTCCTGTGTCAGCTCTCAGCCCTGGCTCCCTGCAGACCTCACTAGGCCTTCCACTCCGCAGTCTTAAAGCCCCCTCTGCTTGTCTTATTCATGGCCACAGCCTCAGCATCATTACCTGAATATACATGAGTAGCCCAGCTTGAGGGTCACAGCCCCCTGGTCCCTAGAGAACATCACAATCACCTTCAGGTTCCTGGGCCCCCTCAGCACTCAGAGATTCACTACAACACACGTGAGGCCCAAGAATCTGCATTTTAATCCACTTCCCAGGTGGGGCTGCTGCAGGCCACTGTGGGCCACCCCGTGGGGAAGGTTGCTCTCCACCAGAGGACCTCGTCACCAGCATCCTGCTATGCACAGTCTCCAGAGTGAAGGGCCTGCCTGTCACGGTGCCGGACGACCACCCCAACAGTGTCGCCAAGCTGTCTTTGCTGTTTGAGAGATAACTTCAAACATGACTGTGATAACCAGTGTGACCTTTTTCCCTCTGTCTCTCCTCTTTTCTCTCCAAGGCCCTCTTCACGCTCCCCAGACCTGCTCGGGCCTCGCTGCCGACTCTGCCTTCCCAGGTATACGACGTGCCTGCCCAGAGCCGGGTCCTCTCAGCCCTGCAGGTGAGGCTCCTTCAGTGGCCCCTGCCCCACCCAGAGTCGGGGGCCGTCCACGTCACCCAGACATTGCATTTCAGCTTTACTGAGAAAGATCTCGGGCTTGGTCTGCTCAAACTCCAAAACAGACATCACCATGCAGAGGCCACCTTTGTAACCTCCTCTGTGCCTGTGGAGCCCAGACCTGCTCAGGAGAATGTTATTGCTATTTGAATTCTGAATATTTAAAACATTTTTACTTTTCATTTGTAATAGATATTTCATATATGCATGTGTGTATACACACACACATTTAAAAAAATATTATCTTGAAGGATATGCACCACAGTTTTAACTGTGGTTATCTTAACCTTAATCTCTGGAGGATGAAATTTTAGTTGTTTTTTCTTAACTTACTTGTATGTCACTGGTCCATCAAATTTGTAAGACTGGCTTCATGTGATCAAAAAATAGCTTCCTCCTGCCTTAGCCTATCAAAACTGCTCTGTGGCAGCGTTCTCCCTGATCGTGTTAGTGGCTCTCAACCTCTGCTGCATGTCAGAATCACCTGGAGGCTTTGGCCAAGCTTGCTGCCAGGCCCCACCCCAGAGTCTCTGATGTAGCAGGTCTGGGTAGGGCCCAGGCATCAGGATTTCTAAAAGTTTCCAGGTGATTCTAATGCACAGCCAGGCCTGAGAACCCAAAGTCTAAATAAAATGCCAGTCCATCCTGTCAACGGCCTCTCACCTTTCACTTTTCCCAAGCCAGAGTCAGCCCCTGTGCACTGTGACCCCACGGTCAGAGGACACAATCATTGAATGGTCCCACTGGAGCACCTGACACTTCACCTGAGGACAGTGAAAGGCCCCCACCATTCCCCGACTGAGGGAAATTCTCAGGAGACTCACAGTCCAAGTCTCTCTAAAGAAACCCCCTCCAATTTCTAGCTGTTTCTCTCTTTCTTTGCAAAACCTCTTTTAGGTGCTCTCTTGCCGTGCCTTGGAACTCGGAACCTATTTTTCACATCCTAATATATGTAGTTTCTAATTACTGTATATATTTTATATATTACATAATAGGTATATCTCTCAGCCACTGAAGGAGCTTGAGCAGGGGGAAGCACAGTGCCTGGCACTTAGAAGGGGCTGAGTATGATGCACACTTGTCAAAGGAGTAGCTCAAACTCTCTTTTTATTATTGCCTTTGTTACTGTATGTATACAGTGTCACTGGGCTTAGTGTCTGGTAGTGAGTAGGCACTCAATAAATATTTGAGTAGGCACTCAATAAATACATGGGTGATAAACACAGGAAAATTTCTGTTGAGAAAAATAAACAAGAAAGAAAGAAGACACATTAGGTCCCAATCTCATTTAGTTTTCTGGCTTAACTGAATTTTAAGACTAACTCACAGAAAGAGACAAACTACTGGTTTTAACTCAGACAACTACAGTTCACTCTATGGTTTTTCCCCCCACCATCTGTCAAGAAATCGCCTTTTAAAGCACAAAATCCATTGTTGAATGTATACCCACTGCAGCACAGAGACTTCCACCATTAGAGCACCATGCCCGAAAGCCCCAAAGTCTGCAGTGATTTGTTTTCCTTTGGAAAAAAAAAAAATCAGTGGAGTGGGGAGAGTTTGTAGTATGTAGCCATCAGGAAAGGAAAATCCAAGTTGTCCTCTGTGGTCTCTCCCCAGGAGCCAGAGAAGCAGCAGTTATACGATATTCCAGCCAGCCCCCAAAAGGCAGCAGTCCACCCCTCGGCCAGCCAAGCAAGCGTAAGTGTGAAGAGGTGCTGAGCAGCAATGCTGTGAACACCTAAAAATTCTCTGGGAAGAGTTATTAGCTTGGTAAAAAAAAATCAGAATGTAAATTCCTCATAACAGACCTTATTACATTTGAGGCAAAAGCCCTAATTGCACTGGTGTCCAGGAATAGAACCAGCTCCGTGGTTAACTTCTCTGTGTTGTTGGGAATATTAAGTGAGATGTTCCCTGCAAAGGGTCTGGTACAGGGCCTGGCACAGAGCAAGAGCTCAGCAAACATTAGACCACTGCTTCTTCTCACGGTGGGCCTGAGGGACGTGTCGTGTTAAAGTACACTTTTACCTATGGATGGGGCAATGACTTAATTTGAAGTCTGTGTAACCCACATTTATCACTGGATCCTACCATACGTATGTGTCCCATAGATACCTTTATGCCTGAGATTATTAGGGGATGCCCTGCAAAAGAGGGAGTGCTTCAGCAGTGTCATGGGGGATACAGAGGAGTTAGTTGGATGAAAAGGAAAGAGTAGGAAGGGCGTTTAGAGCAGAGTTGCCAGTTTGGGCAAAATGAAGTACAGCAGTATGAGTAAGTGGTCTGGGACAGCACAAGGTGAACAGCCAGGTGGCTGGCCCCCCAGGGAGGTGCTGGCAGATGAGGCAGGGCACACGTGGTGGAAGTGGAGAGAAAGGAGGTTCAAAAGGAGGAGGTGGAGCCAGTCATGAAGGGCCTTGAGTGATAAGAGAAATGGGGAGTCACTGAAGGAACTTGGGCAGGGGAGTGACAATCAGATTTAAATGAGTCGTTTAAACCCTCTTTTTATCGCTACTAACCTGCACAACTTTGTTTGGTTCTTCCACAGGAACAGAGTGTTCTCCTTACACCAATGAGTGCCTTAAAAGGAGGAGGCTACAACACATTACCAAATCCTCAGAAATCAGAATGGATTTATGACACTCCAGTGTCTCTGGGAAGGGCCAACGTCAGAAACACATCTCCAGCCAGTTCTGCAGAAGATTCGGGGCTTCATCCTGCTCCCGGTTCTGGCTCACCTTTCCACAATCCTCCAAGTAACAGAGACAGGTCCCTCACTCCACAGCTGAATGTGCCCATGCAGAAAAAACTCAGTCTTCCAGAAATTCCTTCTTATGGCTTTCCAGCACACAGGGACACAGTCCCTTTGGATGAAGGTGTCAGCTACAAGGTTCCTTCCAGCTTTCTGATCCCCCGAGTGGAACAGCAGAACACCAAGCCCAACATTTACGACATCCCTAAAGCAATGCTGAGTGTCCCTCTGGCTGGGAAAGAGCTGGGGAAAGCCAATGAGGTTTCAGAGAATTCCATGGGCTGTAACTCCCCATGTTTCTCCAGACAGACAGCTTCCCTGTCTCCTGAAGAGGACAGATTATCTGTCTCCAGTTCTGACAATAGAGCTAGCATTGTTTCTTCATGTTCTTCCACATCCACTGACTCCTCCTCCAGCTCTTCCTCAGAGGAGTCAGCAAAGGAGCTCTCCTTGGACCTGGACTTGGCCAAGGGGACAGTGAGGGCTCTGCAACACAAGGTGGTCAGCTCTACAGCAGGCCTGCTGCTCTTTGTAAGCAGGAAGTGGAGGTTCAGGGACCATCTGGAGGCCAACATTGATGCAATCCGCAGGGCTGCTGATCACATAGAAGAGTCTGTAAGAGAATTTCTGGATTTTGCCCGAGGAGTCCGTGGGGCTTCCTGTAACCTCACTGACAGCAACCTTCAGGCCAGAATCCAGGATCAGCTACAGACAATCTCCAACTCCTACCGGATTCTGCTCGAAACAAAGGAAAGCCTGGATAACTGCAATTGGTCCCTGCAAGTCCTCGTGACTGACAAAGTCCAAAACAGCCCAGATGACCTTGAGAGGTTTGTCTTGGTAGCACGAATGATTCCAGAAGACATTAAGAGATTTGCCTCCATTGTTATTGCCAATGGGAGACTCCTTTTTAAACAGAACTATGAAAAAGAATCTAAGTGTGAAAAATGCGTCCAGCCTCCCCAAAGAGAAATTGAATCATACCAAAGGAGTACTCCTTTTACTAAGCAGAGGGAAAATGAACACTCCCCTGAACAATTAAAGAAAAACAGGACAAATATCTGTGGACAGGTGAGTTCAGAGTTCCAAGTGGCATAACAAGGTAGTTTCAATCATTACTAAGTAGTCATCACTAAGTTAGATGATGAGAATCTTTCAACAGTGTATAAGCTTTGGGGAGACACTGGTTCCATTTTCTAGAAAATAGAATTCATAAAAGTAAAATTCTAGATGAAATCTTACTAGCAAGTAAGATAAATATTTTATTATTAAGGCAGATAAGTCAGCATATTTGGATTGGATTTCTTCTGGAAATTTTTGGGGTTCAGCTTTGCCACTGATACTATTAATAGAATTAGAAAGGATTTTAAAACTTTAAAAAAATCTGTTCTTTGAGAATATTTCTTATTTTTTATTTTACTTCATTTTATTTTTATTTCAGTATGCCATTTCAGCCTAACTTTGAGCAGATTTTATAAATCTCACCAAGTTTCCTTGCATTTTTAAAAGTTATAAATTTAGTCATTGTCAGTGTGTTTCTTAGTAACAGAAGAGGAAGTATTATGTAAACATTCTTCCAATGTTCATGGTCTAATCAGCCTCCAGATTTCGGTTACTCTTAGAAATATTTTGCTGGATGAGTTGAGACTTCATAGAAAGAAGAGCTTTAGCTCAGGGATTACAAGCTCAGGAGGCCCAGCAGGTAATTTGTAGCTGTGTCAAGGAAATAATTTGATGCTTTCTGCCCCAGCCTTGATCTTCATGTTCTGCTGAAATGTCTGGTGGTGTAAGAGCTTTAACACATCCGAGAAATTTGGATATTTAAAATTTATATATATGTGCGTGTGTGTATTTACATACATAAAACTATAAAAAACTGTGTGAGTCATTATATTAGGCCACATTAGTAGGCAAAATTCAGCCCTTGGGCTGCCAAAGTCTCCTTTCATTCAAAAAAGACATCAGTAGGCAGAACCATCAATAAAAAGTATAACAAGGAATTCTCAAGTTTTAAAGTGAATTTAAACAGTTATATAGTAGTACAAAAACCATTCAAGTTGATAATTTGAAGGGATTTTATTTTTCAGAGGTTGCCTAACCTAGAAGAGAAAAGAAAACCCATCTTGGAACAAAGGTTAGATGAAAACAAAGACTTAGGAGCGATGGTAAGCTATCATGCTCACTCTCTAGTACGTCTGATTAACACGCATTATCCCTAAATACGTTTCATCATGCTACGGATAATTCAGTATTGTAGCCATGGCACACATGGGGGGAGATTTGGTTTTTGTGTTTTTTTTCCTTTTTAGCAATAGAAAGAACCCTGGAGATCAATGAGTGCAGTGAACTCCAGGGAATGGAATGTGAACCACTAAGCATTAGTGAAATGACTCTGGGTGCTCTGCAAGTTATCGTGGGTGGTACCAACATGGAATTAAATAGTACTGACTCACATTCCCTTTGACATTCTCTTTTAATGCTTCTGGTTACAACAACGAAAAAAATATTTTGGTTTGGGGCTTGTGTATCTTTATCACCTCTTACACTTGATGTTCTTTTTTTTTTTTAACAAATCAAAGATGTTATCATTGTGCTTATTTTTATTGGTTACCTTCTATTTGTGACAAATGACAGTAGTTTTCCATTTACCAATTTTTAAAGTTTTCTTTAAATTAATTTCAGTAAAAACAAGTCCATTTAAAGACAAAGTATGAAGCCAGTAGAGGGTAAGAGGGAGGCAGGAAGGGTACAACTTGGAAGGCTTGTGAGAAGGCTGTCTTAGCATAACTGAAGCTTGGGAAACAATGAACCAATTCAACAACCTAGGTTATGGGGCAGTGGAGGGTGAGAGAGGGAAAGTCAGAGGTGTCTAATGACTAGGGTGAGGTCATGTGCCTTCTCAGAGGCAAACTAGGACAAGAACCCAAGCATCCTGATGCTCAGTTTCCCAAACACTAAACTTTGGGCCTGCCATATTGCTGAAAATCGTGTTATTTTGTTCAACAAGAAGTGTGCCTCAGACGAGTGCTTCTCAAATTTGAGTGTATCACAGTCACCTTAAGGCTTGTTAAAAGTCAGGTGGCTGGGCCCCCACTCCCAGAGTTTCTGATAGGTCTGGGGTGGAACCCATTACTTTACATTTCTAAGTTCCCAGGTGATTCTGATGAGGCTGGTCCAAAGACTACACTGGAATACCCCAGCCTTAGACTGACCATGGTTCTCAGCGGGGGGTCAGGGGCACCACTGACCACTGGGTGGACAGTTCTCTATTGTGTGGGCTGGACTGTTCAGCTCCCCCAGACCCCTTCCCACTAACTGCCTACCCAGTCGGTGTGATAACCAAAACTATCTCCACATGTTTCTAGCACCCCAGGCTAAGAATCATAGTACATTTTTTATTTACCTACAGTTAATATTTTGAAGCAGAGATGTTGCTAATCCAATGTCTAGCTCATTGCTTATTATTTCTGACCTCTACTTCATTCTTCTCATACTCCCTTCTAGAGTTCATCTTTTTTTTTTTTTTTTTTGAGACAGAGTCTCACTCTGTTGCCCAGGCTAGAGTGAGTGCCGTGGCATCAGCCTAGCTCACAGCAACCTCAAACTCCTGAGCTCAAGTGATCCTCCTGTCTCAGCCTCCCGAGTAGCTGGGACTACAGGCATGCGCCACCATGCCCGGCTAATTTTTTCTATATATATTTTTAGCTGTCCATATAATTTCTTTCTATTTTTAGTAGAGGTGGGGTCTCGCTCTTGCTCAGGCTGGTAGAGTTCATCTTAACTGACATCTTAATCTTTCCTTCACTTTGTATTATACAGATAATCATTGTTTTCATCTTCCAAATATGAAATTCTAATAACAAATATACTTTTCCAAAGTATACCTTCCTCCTCCTTGTCTAATCCCCTCTCCGGCCCTACCAGCCCCTGGGGACACAGCCCCCTTTTGAAAAGAAATCACTGTTTTAAGTCATATCTGTCTGAGTGCTTCCAGGCTGTGAATTTTGGGATCATAGATAAATGAGAGAGTGTGATATTTAATGGAAAGAAAGAGAGTTTCAGACTTAGCTGAATTGTCTTAGAGCTCCAGATCTTTAATTTGCTAAGTGAATGGCCCTAGGCAGCCTTTTCTTTTCTCTGAGCTTCAGTTTCTTCACTTATAAAATACAGGAGCTTTCAATTGTTTCCTGGAGTTGTTGCCACTAAGTTAGGTGCTAAGAATCTTTCCATTGCATATAGGCTTTGGGGAGATGTTGGTTCCATTTTCCTGGCTGGGCATGATAGCTCATGCCTGTAATCCTAGCACTCTGGGAGGCCGAGGCAGGAGGATCACTTGAGCTCAGGAGTTCAAGACCAGCCTAAGCAAGAGTGAGACCCCCGTCTCTACTAAAAATAGAAAAATTAGCTGGGCATCGTGGCTCCCGCCTGTAGTCCCAGCTACTCGGGAGGCTGAGGCAAGAAGATTGCTTGAGCCCAAGAGTTTGAGGTTGCAATGAGCTGTGATGACACCACCGCACTCTACCCAGGGTGACAGGGGGAGACCCTGTCTCAAAAAAACAAAAAAGTCTTGCAAATTGAGCAAAAACAGGAAAGGGTAAACAACCACAACCTGCTGATCAAATCTCTCTCTTACCTGTTTTCTTCTTCCCCTTCTTTAGAATCCTATCTCTCTAATACCCCAACCTTTGAGTCAGCAGACTCCTGAGAAGAAAATCCACCTTTCTGAACACTGCCGGCTCTATTTTGGGGCACTCTTCAAAGCCATCAGGGTATTTAACAGCAGCCTCAGCAACAGCCAGCCCCCAGAGACTTTCATCACTCAGAGCAAGCTGGTCATTACAGTGGGGCAGAAGCTGGTGGACACGCTGTGCAAGGAGACCCAGGAGAGGGACGTGCGCAACGAGATCCTCTGCAGCAGCAGTCACCTGTGCAGCCTGCTCAAGGACCTCGCGCTGGCCACCAAGAACGCAGTGCTTAAGTACCCAAGCCCTGTAGCCCTGGGGCACCTCCAGGCCGAGGCTGAGAAGCTGGAGCAACACACACGGCAATTCAGAGGGACGTTGGAATGAGGACTATCTACCTCCTACTTCCTCTGCTAATCTCTTAGCTTCACATTCACAACCTGCACAACTCTGTCCTGTCCGAAAAGGCAGCCAGGGCATACGATGGCCTAAAACAGACACGGCGCCTAAAGCTGGTATTATCGAGTGGCTAAGTAACCCCAGGACATTGACTTACCCCACAGTGGGTCAGGAAAGAGAATCAGATATTAAATAAAGACCTTGTGAAGTTTAGCATATCATGAAGAGTATGCAGTGTCAGTGTTTGAAGTGATGTCATACAAATAATTTTTATATTAATATTAATATATATAGTGCATGTTTTAAATTCATTCAACACTTATTTATTGGGTACCTACTCTATGTCAAGTTCTAGGTGCTAGAGATATAGCAGTCGTGCCCTCTTGGAACTTATAATCTAGTAGGGGAGTCAGGCAGTAAAGTGATGAAGAAATACATGTACAATATATCAGGTACTAGGGGCTGGTGGTGGCTCACACCTGTAATCCTAGCACTCTGAGAGGCTGAAGCAGGAGGATCGCTCGAGGTCAGGAGTTCGAGACCAGCCTGAGCAAGAGCGAGACCCCATCTCTACTAAAAATAGAAATTATATGGGACAACTAAAACTACATATAGAAAAAATTAGCCGGGCATGGTGTCACATGCCTGTGGTCCCAGCTACTCAGGAGGCTGAGGCAGAAGGATTGCTTGAGCCCAGGAGTTTGAGGTTGTGTGAGCTAGGCTGACGCCATGGCACTCTAGCTCGGGCAACAGAGTGAGACTGTGTCTCAAAAAAAAAAAAAAATATATATATATATGTATATATATATCAGGTACTAGAAAATGAAGGAGGTGAAGGGGAAAGAGCTTATTTTCAAATGATTAATATTTGTTCCATCTGTTGGAAAATGTAGTAAAATTTTTTCATTTTGGATTGAGTTAATTTTGTGAGATTGGTACAAATTATGTATCTCTGTATTGTACCACAAATATATATATTTTTGCTATATTACCGTAACTTAGTTAAAGATGCATGTTATATTCATACTTACGTGACATGTTCTGTTGGGTTCTCTATTAATTTATTTTGTACATTACAGATTTTGTGTTGGTAAATTCTACTGCTCAATTTGAAAAACTTTATACTTCAACAGTCTCAAATCTGTTACAATTTATAATATTATTTAAATATAATCATGATTTTAAACATTGCGGTAGTCCTTTCTTTGGAAAAGTCTTTGATTCATGTCCCCCGAGTTCTGGTACCAGAGTAAAGCCTCCAATGTTTGCTTTTGTCATTCAAATGCTTCTTTCTGAAGTCTGCAGAGAGATACAGTAGAGGCCAAGTTTGTATGTGCCAGACTAGCACCAGAAAACAAAACTATCACCTGTGGTGGTGCAGACAGGAAGGTGTGGGCTGGATACCCACCACTGGGCACAGATATGGAAGTGGTGGGGAGCTCCCCTCAAGTCAAACCACCTCCTCTTCCTCTCCTTGCAGCTGAGTCTTTAGCTCAAGTTGCCATAGTTACATAATCCCTCCTGCAGATCGGGGTCTCCTAGACACATCTCAGCCACATAAACACCTTCATAGCCTAGAAACAGCATCCCCAGGCTGTAAGTCACCTGAAGTGTTATCAAGTTCAACTCATGTCTGCTACTCTTTACTTGGTAGGCACTTTTAAAATGTTGTCTGCTAGAAGGCTAGTTATTTTTATTGAGTTAGTCTCAGGGTCCTAAAATGAAGGATCCCATCTTTGTGAGGTTTGATTCTCCGCAATTGGACAGAGACACCCTGGAGAGACACATTCTTTGAACAGATGTGATCTGCTTCAGTTAAGACTCCTGTTACAAGCGATAAAAAACCGTATCTAATCTTTCCTAAGAAATAAAACAAATTTATTGACTCAAGTATCTTAAAATAATTCGGGGCAGACTGGCTGCAAGACCGGTTGGTTTCAGGGGCTCCACCAGTGTCATCCAGGACCAGTTTCTCAGTCCCACTTTCTCTGGGTTAACTCCCACAATGGCAAGGTGTCTTTCCCAAGTGATGTCCTTCCTGATTCATGGCCAGAGGGCAAAAAAGGGACTTCACTCTGCTTGGATTAGCCTAGATTGGGTGGCTGCCCCTGAGAGCTCCATGATGAGCAAGGCATGGAATACCCAAGTTGACATAGACCCAGAATTGTCTCTCTCTCTTTCTCCTTCTCTCCCCACCCCCACCCCCACCCCCATGTGTTCTGAGAGAGGTAAAGGGATGGCTCGGTCAAGCACTGTGAAGTGGCTGACATTTTATCCTACTTCAAAATAGCAAGTTAGCCTGCCACAGTTTTATGGATGCTGACAGAAGGCACGAGATTCTGGGATCAGAGGCTATGTTAGTGGTCCCAAAACCACCCCCAGGCCCAATGAGTCACTAGAAGGACTCAGAATACAGTCATACTCACAGCTATGACTTATTACAGTGAGAAGCTACAAAGCAAAATCAGCAAACGGAAGAGGCACCTGGGGTGAAATCTACAGAAACCAAGCACAAGCTTCCAAGAGTCCTCTCCCAGTAGAGTCATGCAGGACACAATTAATTCCCCCAGCAACATGTGTGACAACATGTGTGAAATGTTGTCAACCAGAGAAGGTCATGAAGCCTCAGCACCCCAGGTTTTTAAGGAGGGCTGATCATGTAGGCAGCCTCTGTCTGATACCTACCAAATTTCCAGACTCCCAGAAGGAACGCAGGTGTTCAGAACAAATCACATTGTTTGTGCAAATGGTTTAAGCACAATGAGCCATTCTTATCAATTCTGGGGACAGTTGGAACCCTCCCAAAATCCAAGTTCCCATACGCCAATCAAAGGCCAACCTTGCAAGCAGGACTTTGTAACACAGTCAGACCTGCTGTGTTAATTCTTCTCTGCATGGAGGGAAAGGGCTCCTCCCACAGCATCGCAAGCAGATTGTTTCATCTTCACATCATTTCCCTGCATCTCCCAAGTCCCAGGACTCAAAGCAGAGGCGGGCTCAGGTGGATGCTGTGCCAAGATATGGCTTTGTGCCAAAGACAAGGAAACCTCAGTATAGGGATCCCCAATCTTTGACAGCAGGCCCTGAGCAAACCTGGCTGACCTTTGCCTCCAAGGGAGACACCATCTTTATTATATTGCGCAGCAAATAAACCTGCCCTTGTGCTCTGGGGGGAGATATTATCTCCACCTTCCTAAGCTGCTGGCTACAAACATCCTTGAAAAGATAGTCCAGAACAAAATGTCATCGGTGCCTCTGCTCAGAGGATGTGCAGCAAGGCAAGAGACCCATGAAGAACTATCTCCTGATGCTGATGGGACCCCCTAGCAAAAGTCGGGAATGTTGTGGGAAGAAGAAGGGGTTTTTGTAGGGAAACAAACAATAAATTGTTATTGCTGTGGACAACATGATTTTTACATAATAGTAATAATAACAGCAGTGCCTATTTATTAAATATTTTTACTCAAGCACTGTTCTAATGCTTTAACTCAATCCCTCCTAAGTGAGTCTTCCAAAGCACTCTAATAGATAATGAACAGGTCCCATTTTTAAAATTTTTTAAGAGATGAGTTCAAACTGAGGACCTCTGTCAAGAAAGTACAAAACCAAAACCACTGAGTGTAAAATAATGAAAAATGCTGCTCTTAGCTAAATGTGTTTCCTTCCTTTTTTTTTTGAAAGAAAGCAGTTCCAGGGTAAGTTTCCACTGATTAATTCAATAAGATGACTACTTCTGAAAAAAAAATTTTAAATAGAATTAAACACAATTTTTTTAGTTTTTGGCAACACTTTGCTATGTATTTTTGCTTAATACCCAGAATTCTGTACCATTTCCTCCCATGGAAGGAAGAGGAAATGGTGGGTAGTGTGGTAGCAGCAACTTGACCTCAATTAAGTTAAATTTCATCAGGAGGATGCAAGCGGTGAGCAGCCCACTTAAGAGATCTTCCAGCTTGACAAGTGCTGGGGAGTCATGGTTCTGGTCTGATAACAATTTTTTTTAATAAAACATCTTTTTAAAAATTTTTGTGTTTTCCCTGAGGGTGCACCCTGGGTCTCCACGAGTTGCCCGTTTGTGCGTGCATCACAATGAGGATGCCCCTTTCCTTTCACTCATTCATTTAACAACTATTAATGGAGCATCTCCTCTTGCCAGGCCTCTGCTGATCACTAGAGATGCTGCAGGGAACAAAACAAAGGCTTTGCAACACGGTGCTTTCAAGTTTCAGCTGTGGGAGACAGGGAACCAGGGCCCAGATGAGGAAGAGATGGGCATGGCACTTTCCTATAATGCAAAGCATAAGGGGGTGCCCAAAACACTTAGTATCAAGATAAATAATATTTTGATGCAATATGTTTTAAGGAATCAAAATTGATGCAAAAAAAATCCATGGTGAACAAGGTATCAAAATTAATTTTTTTTTTGGGGGGGGGACAGGGTCTCTCTGTCACCAAGGCTGGAGTGCCTTTGGTAGCTGGGACTATGGGCACACACCACCACATCTGGCTAATTTTTTTTTTCTACTATCTGTAGAGATGAGGTCTCACTATGTTGCCCAGGCTGGTCTGGAACTCAGCCTCAAGCGATCCTCCCAGGCCTCCCAAAGTGCTGGGATTACAGTTGTGAGCCACTGTGCCCAGCCAAACTTTAAATTTAAAGCATGATATTGGGGTGGTAGGGGCAATGAAGAAAACAAAGCCAGGTAGGGGTGCTCTTTTAGATGGAGAGGTCAGGGAGACAGCTCTAAGGAGGGGCCCAGGAATGGGGTGCTGAATGCCTTGAGGGATCCAGCTGGGCAAATGTCCAGGGGAAGTGTATGTATCCCTGGAGAGGGACCAGCAAGTTATGTGCCAGATGTAGAGGAGGAGGGTGGCCAGTGTGGCTGGAGCCAAGCAAGGGAAAGAATAGTGGCCAACATGAGCTAGAAGGTGTGGCCAGGGGCCAATTCATGCAAGGTCTTGTATATTTCCAGAATATTTCAAATATATCCCTAAAACTGCAAATTAAAAGTAATTTTTTGTATTGAATTATCTCAGTAATCGCCTCAATTTTCCACTTTAGTTTAATCTTCTTTGGGTCTCCTTCCTATATGTGAACTTAAATAACGGTTATAAAATTCTTCTAAAAATCTTCATATATAGTATCTTAGTCTAGTTTTTATTGTTCTAACAGAATACCTGAGACTGGGTATTTTATAAAGAACAGATTTATTTCTTAACAGTTCTGGAGGCTGGGAAGTCCAAAGTTGAGGAGCCTGCATCTGACGAGGACCTTCTTGCTTCGTCATCCCATGGCAGAAGGTGGAAGGGCAAGAGAGCAAGAGGGAGCCAAACTCACTTTTAAAACAAGCCCACTCTTGATATTACTAACCCACTCCCATTCCCGTGATAATGACACTAATTCCCTCTTATTAGGCCCCACCTCTCGACACTGCTGTACTAGGGACTGTTTCCCACACTTTAGGGGACACATTCAAACTATGGCACATAGTTTCAAAAATGCTTTTATGCTAGCTCTTAAAATCAGTTGGTTATGCTGCATGTCAGCTTTTTCCAGACAAAATTTTAAATGGCAGCTATGCAGGAGCATATGAACAGACATATCAGGAAATCAAACCCTGCACAGTTCAGAAGTCTGAAATATATGGGAACTATTGTAACAGCATTTAAAGTACTGGCTCTCAAAAAAGAGACCAAATAGCCAAAGCCATCTTAAGCAAAAAGAACAAATCCGGAGGCATCACATTATCAGACTTCAAACCATACTAACCAAAACATCACGGTATTGGTACAAAAATAGAGACATAGACCAATGGAACAGAATAGAGAATCTAGATATAAAACCATCTACCTACAACCAACCAATCTTCGACATAGCAGACAACAACATACACTTGGGATAAGAAGCCCTATTCGATAAATGGTGCTGGGAGAATTGGATAGCCACATGCAGAAGAATAAAACAGGATGCTCTATCTCTCACCACTTACAAAAATTAATTCAAGATAGAAAAAAAGACTTATGAGGCATGAAACCATAAAAATTCTAGAAGAAAATATAGGAAAAACTCTTCTAGACGTCAGCCTAGGCAAAGAATTTATGACTAAGACCCCAAAGGCAATTACAGCACCAACAAAAATAAATAAATGGGACTTGATTAAATTTAAAGGGCTTTTGCACAGCAAAAGAAATAATCAACAGAGCAAATAGACACCTACAGAATAGGAGAATATAGTCACAAATTATACATCTGATAAAGGGCTAATAACCAGAATCTCAAACAAATCAGCAAGAAAAAACAACCCCATTAAAAAGTGGCCAAAAGACATGAACAGACATCTTTCCAAAGAAGAGAAACAAATGGCCAAAAAACATATGAAAAAATACTCAACATCAATAACCATCAGAGAATTGCAAATTAAAAACACAATGAGATATCCCCTACCCCTGTCAGAACAGCTATTATTAAAAAGTCAAAAAACAATGTATGCTAGCGTAGATGCACAGAGAAAGGAACACTTATATGCTGTTGGTGAGACTGCAAAGTAGTACAATCTCTATGGAAAACAGTATGGACATTCCTCAAAGAACTAAAAGTAGACCTACCATTCCATCTAGCAATCCCACTACTGGGTATCTACTCAAAGGAAAAGAAGTCATTTTATCAAAAGACACCTACACTCAAATGTTTATTGTAGCACAATTCACAATCACAAAGATGCAGAATCAACCTAAGTGCCCATCAATTCATAAGCAGATTAAGAAAATGTGTTATATATACACCATGGAGTACTACTCAGCCATAAAAATAAATTAATGTCTTTTGCAGCAATTTGGGTGGAACTGGAGACCCTTATCCTAAGTGAAGTATCTCAAGAATGGAAAAACAAACACCACATGTACTCTCTAATAATCTGAAACTAATTGATGGACACACAGGAGCATAAAGAGAAGTAAAAGTCATTGGAAATCAAGAAGGGGGAAAGAGGAGAAGGGGAGAGGTAAAAACCTACCTAACAGGTACAATGAACACTATTCGAGTGATGGGCACACTAACAGCCCTGACTTAAGCATATAAAAATTATCCATATAACAAAAACATCTGTAACCCCCTAATATTTTGAAATTTAAAAAACTTAAAGTACTGATTTTTAGCCTGGGCTTCAGGGGGCTGTGAATGAAATACAAACATGTATAAACTGTATGTGAAATTTCGTATGTGCTAATTGATATTTTTCTGGGGAATAAGTTCAAAATTTTCATCAAATTCTCAAACAGGTCCAGTGACTCCCAAAACGTTCAGAAATACTGGCTTTACTAAAGGGTGATGATTTTCTTTTTCATGATTTCATTTCTCTGCTTCCCCTCAAATCTACAGCTTGACTGGGCCAAAGTTGTCCCCAAGGATCCTTGCAAGGGAATACCCTTCATCAGTTCATTCAATGAAGAGAGTGGAAGAAGAAGCAGACAACAATGCCATCTGCCTCCCAGCATAGCTGAGAGAGTGAATGGCTCAAGTCCAGTAAGGTGCTGAACACACCTGATGTGGCAGCCAGCTCTCAACACATGTTAGTTGCTACTGGTGATAATAAACCTCACAAAAGTTTCAGCTGTGTGTAGTCTGAGGTGCAGAGTAGCCTGCAGACCAATGTTCTAAAAGAGGAAACCAAGGAGGAAGAGAAAAAACTCCAGCTGTCTGAGCTTGGATGTCAGCACAGCTGGTCCCACTGGGTCTCCGCAACAGCTTGTGGGGGAAAGGAGGTTAAGTCAGACGGGCCTTGGCTGAGAAAGACCTTCATTTTCTACTCTTTTGACTCACCAGTTGTGTGACACTCAACCAAAATACCTTGTACATCTGATTCTTGGGTTTTTTCATTTGTAAAATAGGAGGCATTATACCCCCTACCTCCTAAGATTGTTGTGAGCACAGAATGAGAGAATGCCTACAAATCTCCCAGTGCATGATCATAGTTTAATAAAAGAATAGCTATTTTTTCTTCTACCTCAAATAAATTCTATGAGGGGCAGATTTACTTGCCAGAAAAGAGCACTGGTTTGAGAGTCTGTCTAAAGATCCTTGGGTTTTTGCTGTTCTGTATCTGACTTTCTGTCCTTTGCAGTGAGAAAGAACTACTCTTGGCACCCATCCCCAGGGCTGTCACTAGCTACGTGACCTTGAACGAATCATTTGATCTTTCACACTTTTGTTTCCTCACTGGTAATGGAATTTTTATAGTACTTATCAGTTTTAGTATCTGCCCAAACTAGGCTTATTGAGAAAACATATATTGACTGTACAAAAGACTCTCCTAGGCACTGAGGTTACCAAGTGGAATAAAGCAAAGAACCTACCCTCAAAAAGCTTAAAGTTCTTGTGATTGGCATAAAAAAATCACAAACCAGAGACCAGCTGATTAAAGTGATTATTTTCCTTTAATCCCCCTTAATTGCAGTAACACGTACCCCACGATTATATATAGCCCTTGAAGTTTTCACATTGACATATTTTCTGGGCAACTGTTACCAAGTTGGGAATGTTTTCAGCCTTTTTTTTTTTTTGAGTCTGGGTCTCGCTGTGTCACCCAGGCTGGAGTGCAGTGGTGCAATCACAGCTCACTGCAACCTCCAACTCCCAGCCTCAAGCAATCCTCCTGGCTCAGCCTCCCCAGCAGCTAGGACTACAGGCATGTACCACCATGCCTGGCTAATTTTTTTAAAAAAAAAATTTTTCGTAGAGACAAGTTCTCACTAATTTTTTTTTAATTTTTTTTTTTTTTATACAGAAAGAGTCTTGCTACATTGCCCAGGCTGGTCTGGAACTCCTGTCCTCAAGCAATCCTCCCATCTCAGCCTACCAAAGTGCTTAGATTATAGGTGTGAACCACTTAGCTTTTTTGTTTCACTTAATGTAGTAACATCCAGTCATAAAGTCTCTTCTTGACAGTGGACAGACTTTCCCATAATATTTATAATAATCAAAGGAACAAACAGAGAGATGGCCAAGAGCCTAAGAGTAGAAAATCACGGATTTTAGCAAGCGATTTGTGTCCTCCTTGTAGATATAATACAGTCTGTCTCTTGGAAAGGACATGGAAACATCAGTGTACCTTTTATAAGAACAATTGTATTATCTGTTAATTATACCTGTTTCTTAATAAAAAAAAATATTTTTTAGCCTGGCTTCAAGAAGTTGCGAGTGAAATACATACACGTCCAAACTAGACTAAATTTCTTACGTATACCATATGGCAATACCAGAAAGTTCCAGGCCTTGAGTAGAGAATCTTACTCCCCAGAATCCGCTATGACATCACTTCACAGGATTTGTTGTGAGTGCTGAGGTCATCGCTAGCGCTCAATAAAGTTGAGTTCTCCTTTTAAATACATAAATGCTAACTAAAATGATAGATTCCTTTCCTATGCACCCTTAATTGCAGTAAGAAGGCGGCCCCCTTTCCTCAAGCGCTCACAGTCCAGGGATGTGACCCACGGTCACACAGGCTGAGGGGGGACCGGGCCGCCCACGCCCTCGCTGCCCGCCCACAGCGACTCCGACAGCTCGGCAGAAATACACAAACTCACCGGAAAGACGAAGAGACGCGCGACAGGGCTGCGCTCAGCTCCAAGTGACGCTCTCTATGGTAACCGGGACTTAGCAACGGTCTCGCCCTATCCCGCTGCGGTGCGACCGGCGCTACGTCACCACTACGCGCCGGAAGTGGCTCAGATCCCGCCAGGTTCCCCGGAAGTGGCAGATTCGAGGCTTTGCTGCTAATTCTGACTCCTAACTTGAGATGGGTTGCGACGGGGGAACAATCCCTAAGAGGCATGAACTGGTGAAGGGACCGAAGAAGATCGAGAAGGTGAGTGAGGTGGGCGGGCCCGGTGGGGACCATGTTATAGTGCGGAGTGCGAGAAATGACCACCCAGAGACCGAATTGAGCCAAATTATGAGTTTTTATTAGCTGGCCAGCGACCACCCCATGCCCTGTTAGGGTACAGGTACAGAGAATGGTGCTGAGCCGAAAAAGCAGGGAGGTTTTATACTATCCTAAGTTAGGGCTAGGTGACTTTAGGCACGGTGGTTACATCATCTTCTCCATAGCTGTGGGGTCCGGGACCAGCCTCGGACCACCCGTTTCAATTACAATCTTTAAGCAAGCAGATTTACAGAAGCAGATAGCATCAATTAAGGAACATTCTTTTAGGCGTTAAGCCCAATAAATTTTAACTACAGGCAGCAGGAAAGTTTAAACAATCAGTTACAAGTTAATTGCTTTGATTTATCTCTGCAGGGTACTTTTCCCAGTTACAGACACAGGTCAAGCGAACGTAGGTCACCTAGCGAGCAAACATAGGTTTTTAAGTGGGCCTTTACAGAACAAGGTGGTGGGAATGCAGACGCCCCCAGGGAGCGGGGGGAGATAGGAAGACGGAGCCAGCGGAGTTCCAGACCTAGCTGTACTCTTTTATCCCATTCGAAGGACTCAGAATTAACAACAGTATTAATAACGGACATTCACTGAGTGCTTACTGTTGCCATTCGTGTTAAGTAGTTTTAACATTGGGTAACTTGGGTTATCTCATAACAGCCCTATGGGTACGTACTGTGGTCCCATTTTCAGATTTGGAAATTTGAGGCTCAAAAGGAGAAGGTTACAAAGCCAGTATGTGGCAGAGCCAGGATTTGAACCCTATCTGCGGTTAGTAACAATGATACAAATAGTTACTATTTATTGAGCTTTGTATATATTGACGTCATTTCCTCTGGGAAGTCTTCCCAAACTGTTCCCTTACCACGTGAGATCAGGTCCTTATAAACTGCCGTACCACCCTACACGTTGCATTCGTGGTTGATTTATATCGCTCTCCCCTGCTAGACAGTAAGCTCCTGATAGCAGAGGCTGCACTCTTTTTTCCTCCACAACTAGCGCAGTTCCTGGCACAATAAATATTTTGAATAAATGATTGAGTGAATAATCCCTAATTCTCACAAGTAATCGAACAAATTATGTATATAGTTTCCATGCTACTGACAGGGAAATTGAGTCCAGGAAAATTAATTAATGTGGCTAAGGTCATATGGCCCATAGGTAGTGAAGCCAAGAGTCCCATCCAGTTATTCAGGATTTCAAAACTAGCACTAGTAATTACTTTTTAGTAATAGAAGGTACGTAAAACACCCAACACAGCGCCTGGCACATGTGGATACTTCATTTATTCTGATTCAGCAGCCAAAGAAATCTTTTTAAAAAGCAAATCTTGTATGTCACTCCTGTATTGGAAGCACTCTAGTGGCTTCCCATCACATTCAGAATAAAATCCCATCAGACCCTGTGAGAGCAGGCCCCTGCCTGTGTTCTGACCTCGTCTTCTGCCCCCTCCGGCTCTTTCATTCCGTTCCAGCTACACAGGCCTTGTTCCTCAATCTGAAGATATTATTTCATCAATCTGAAATGTTCATTACTAAGATAGCCACATCATTAGTTTCTTTACTTCATTCAATTCTTTACTCAAATGTCATGTCAGTCCACTGCTGAAATATGCCTCACTTCCACACACTCTATTTTCTTCTGCTTCTTTACTTTTCTTTATAGTGCCTATCACTATAGTTATTTGTTTATTGTCTCTCTCCCTTGTGGACAGGGACCTTGTATGTCTTACCTCTGTAACCTCTGCAGTGTGTCTGCCACATAATAGACACCCAATAAACATTTGTTGAATATGAGAATAAATGAATACCCAAGAGGATGAAGTGTGCCTTCTGATCATACTTACACATTCACAGGCTAATGATTGATAGCATTCATGGGAGCTTTTGCAAAAAAAGTATTCAGCTCATTTTTGTTATCTCGTGCACAGGGCTGAAAAAGAAGTAGCGTAATGAAAGTTTTGGTGAGAAACAGGTGTCAGAAGAGGGTGGAAAAGAAGGAAGGGTGATCCAAAACAAATGGAGTGCCCTGGTAGGATAGATTTTTATTATCACCATTCACAGAACAATACTTATTAGGTGTTTACTGTGGCCACTGTTCTAGGCCCTGGGGATATAGCACTGAACAAGACAGAGTCCAGCCCCTGCTATATATGTCTGCCCTTGCTTCCTGATGCAGAGCTCCTAAATCTTTTGGCATTTCCTACAGGGGTGGGGAACCCGCAGCCTTCTGATTTCAAGATTGTTCTTTTTTAAGCACCAAAGGAGGCAAGAAAACCTTCATCTTTCTCTGCTGCACTCCTTTTAATAAAAGGATTCGTTCGTAAAATTTGGATTCAGTCAAAAGGCCACCCTTAAGGACCTAGAAGGCTATATGTGGCCTTAAGGCTGCAGGTTCCCCACCCCTGGAGGAGCCTCTTTTATTCTAATGAGGTGATGGTTGGTGGGCTCCTGGATGGGGGCTGGTCATCAGAAAGACCAAGCCATGATTAGGAGCTTAGAACTTTCAGCCCCACCTCACCCCCATCCTCCAGGGAGCGGGAGAGGAGCTGGAGATTGAGTTCATCACTAATCATGCCTATGTGATGGACCATGCCTCCATAAAGATCCCTGAAGTAGGGGTTTGGAGCTATGGGTTGCTCAGCACATCCACGTACCAGGAGGGTGACTCACCCCAACTCCATGGGGCAGCTCCTGTGCTTGGGACTCTTCCAGACCTTGTCTCATGTACTTCATCTGGCTGTTGATTTATGTCCTTTATAATATATCAGCAGTAGTAACTAAAGTGTTTTCCTGAGTTCTGTGAGCCACTGTAGCAATTTATCAAACCTGAGGAGGGGGTTTTGGTGACCTTTGATTTATAGACAGTTGGTCAGACGCACAGGTGACAACCTGGACTTGTGGTTAGCATCTAAAGTAGGAGGAGGGGACAATCTTGTGGGACTGAGCCCTTAACCTGTGGGGTTAAGGGATATATAAGGATATGTCCAGGTAGATGAGGTCAGAATTGAGTTGAATTGTAGAATACCCAGCTGGTATCACAGAATTGGTTGATGTGGGAAAAATCCCCTATATTGTGTCAGAAGTGTTCTGGAAGTATAGAGTGTTATGAGAGAGTATAGAGAAAAACAGTTGGTCTTTCCTATAGAGAAATATAATAACCTAATATTTGTTGATCACTCATATGGCATGTTTGGTCTGGTCGAAAACATTGTTGTAATTTAGGGCCTTGCTCTGAAAAGAAGAGAAACCTTGGAAAAAACATTTTTCAGGGGAAAAAGACCTATCTTCTCAGTTCTTATTATTTAAATTCTGCTGCAACTTTGAAGCCTTTTCCATTGCCAGAAGTTAATCTTAATACTGCTTGATTTGCATAAACAGTTTAGTGATTTCATGTAAACTCTTTCTTTGTACATATCATGTTTAGACAGGCTTTTATTTGACATAGTATTAATTGTGACTCTTAAAATCTCAACTTTATATGTCAGTATCTTTGATTTTTTAAAAAAAGTCAGTCTGATATTATTGAATAATCTTTTATATGTAGAACTGTGGACACTGTGTCTTTCAGAGATGAAAATTAATTAAAAGAATTTTTGTTTTCTTTTATTAGGTTGACAAAGATGCTGAATTAGTGGCCCAATGGAACTATTGCACTCTAAGTCAAGAAATATTAAGACGACCGATAGTTGCCTGTGAACTTGGCAGGTATGGTTTCTTTACTTAATCAAGATGAGTTATTAAGTGATTTTTTAAGAGAATTGTAATGTGTAAATGCAGTTCTTGATTCATCAAATGTGAATTATCCCAAGCAAATGCGTATATTATCATTCTCTGTCTCTAAATATAATTCTGCACTCATAATTTATTTGATTTGAAAACTCAGGGGCCTATAGAAGCTGAGTTATAAACATAAATGCATGAAGGAGACGTATGAGGCACAGTAGGGAATGGTGGGGAGTGGGGAGAACTGGAGAGTTCGTGTCTTATCCAAAGAAGAAGCTACCACTCAGTTCTACCCAATTCTTGCAGTTCAGGAACATGGGCCTCATATTCCAGATCTTCTGTAATTTTTAATTTTTCAAGAAAAATTTGAAATACATATGTTTATATTAAACTTCCCAATTTTTAAAATCCTTGTTCAGGTCACATTTAACCCTCAGACTGTCAGTTTGCCACCCTTGATTTAAGCTAGTTTCTTTGTTTGAATGCTCTGGAAATAGTTGAAACAGGGTTAAATTTACTTTGTAGTAATGCAGGGCATTTCTGTTATCAAATGTAAATGACTCTAGGATTGTGTTCAATTTATTCTTCCTCCTTAGTCTGGATATTTGAAAGTAGATTGTTGACATTGTATTTTGACTAATCCTTATTCTCACAGACTTTATAACAAAGATGCAGTCATTGAATTTCTATTGGACAAATCTGCTGAAAAGGCTCTTGGGAAGGCAGCCTCTCACATTAAAAGCATTAAGGTAAGACAGGTGATCCTGGAGTGCTTCATGGGTCTCAGTGGTTGAGGTTTATTTTATAGAATTCGTGTTCTTTAAAGACCAAATTTGGAAATTTGGGATTCCAGTCCCACCTAGCCACCTAACACAGGTGTGATCTTGGAAGGGCATTTAAATCTCAAATCAGAAATTCCTGTATATATACTTCCTATATTATAAATCTGTTGTGAACATGCTTTGAAAATTCTTAACATGTTGTATAAGTGTTGGGAAACATTATTTTTGTAATTAAGACTCAGCTATTGAATTTTGGATTTGGAAGACACTCATAAAATTAGAGAACTTCATAGGTAGATCACTATTTTTTTTTTTGAGACAGAGTCTCACTCTGTTGCCCAGGCTAGAGTGAGTGCCGTGGCGTCAGCCTGGCTCACAGCAACCTCAAACTCCTGAGCTCAAGCGATCCTCCTGTCTCAGCCTCCCGAGTAGCTGGGACTACAGGCATGCGCCACCATGCCCGGCTAATTTTTTCTATATATATTTTTAGCTGTCCATATAATTTCTTTCTATTTTTAGTAGAGGTGGGGTCTCGCTCTTGCTCAGGCTGGTCTCGAACTCCTGAGCTCAAACGATCCGCCCACCTCGGCCTCCCAGAGTGCTAGGATTACAGGCGTGAGCCACCACGCCCGGCCTGTAGATCACTATTAAATCATTGTGGTTACCTCCTGCTGATTAGAAGCTCTGATTGGCAGTTAAATTTCTTTCATAAAAGTGGAAAAACAAATTTTTTAGTAAAGGAAGTTTCTTAAGAAAATAAAATTTTTCAAATCTGGTCAGTGGAAAAAAGCTTAGAAAGATAGTGAAGAATTTGAAAACCATCGGGCTAGTCAAACCCTTCCTCTCACAGTAAATGACTTGCGGGAGACCATGTGGCCAGTGAGTAAAGTGCTGAACTAGATTCCCTGACTCCAGTCTAAGGCTTCAAGTTTCTCCTTTATCATTATTATTATCATTATTATATTAGATTTTTTGTATGAATTCTTGGGCTGTGATTACAGGATATGTTTCATTTCAGGCAAATTTATAATTCTGAAATATAGCTAATGGTAGTGCTATAGAAATTTTCATTCTGATTTTAGTGACCTTTTACCTTGGGAAGAGAATTCATTCCTGAAAAACCCATCATAACTTGAATTATCTTACCTCAAAAATGTGATTATCGTTGAAATTAATTCATATAGTTCTATTCTTAAAACACACAGTATGCAGTTTTATGTGGTTGAACCATTGACGTAAAAAAAAAAAAAAAAAACCCTAAGTAATTGAAGCAGTAAAGATAAAATGATCCACATAAAGGAGTGCAAATACACAAGATTATCATTGCTGTCAATTAACAGTCCATGTACACCCTGAGCAGAGAACCTAATGAGACATGTGCTAGCTGCCCACCAGGAAGCAGACTAGAGAATGGCAGCTTTCCTTTTGAGGTACTCAACTGCTCTCCAGAGAGTTAAAATCAAAATTATCTCATTAAATGGAAGAAAAGCCTTGAATGCAAAAATGGAGCTGTTAAATCAAACTCTTTGTAAAGCTGAATTCTTAAAAACCTGAATGGCTGTGTTTTGGAATATGCTATTAATAGTATTTTTTGGCTGATGTTCTGCCTTAACTCTTTAGGCCGTGGCCTCACAGATTTTACTGTCTGTTCACTCTTGTATAAACATAGATGGTCAGTAACCTGGAACAGCCTCAGTGAGAATTTAAGCATTCCTTTCAGGATGGAACTAATGCAAAGCTTTCTCTTGGTGGAGTAATTTTTGATGTGCAAAGGTACTTTTTTTAAATAAAAAAATTATAAAATAGAAATAACTAATTTACTTGCTAGTCAGTGAACTGAAAAAAATCTTGCTTTCTATACAATTCAAGATTTAATATTATATCCATGTTTCTTGATGTTCAAAGGAAAGTAGCTGGGAAGAAGAGGTGTGGATGGGAGGCGACGAGAATAACAATTTCTCTGTTGAGTTGGGTGGTTTATTAAGGCAACGGATGATCTATTTATCGAATGAATTTTTTAAGTATTATTGGTTTTCCCCAGAATGTGACAGAACTAAGGCTTTCTGATAATCCCGCCTGGGAAGGGGATAAAGGAAACACGAAAGGTGACAAGCACGATGACCTCCAGCGGGCACGTTTCATCTGCCCCGTCGTGGGCTTGGAGATGAATGGCCGGCACAGGTCAGTGTGGACGTGGAACAGATGATGTGGGAGTCTCGTGAAATGACACTGGTCTTGTTAGGATTTGTACCATAGCTTATCAATCACACGGATTTCTCCTTGGTGTCCTTGAGTTTGGTAATGCCTTAGAGGAAATGGTGCTCGGTCGTGAGCAAATTCATTCCTCCTCAGCCAGTTGTACCCAGTCCACTCAACCTTGTTTGTGGCCCTCCGTTCCTGAGGTGGGAAAACCTAAAGCAAAGTGGGATTTTAAAAGGTCTCATGTGACACTTAGGAAACCTGACTTTGATTATTTGATCATCTTTTCCTATGTGACGGAAAGAAAAGGGCAAATGTTTTCCATCAGAAAAATACCTTTTCCTTATAAATGCTAAAATATATGCAGTAGCAAACAGTGTTCTAGAACATGTGACTACTCAGTCAGCTAAAGGCCCTGCTGATAATGATAACTTGTTTCGAATGTGTAGCTAACAAATCCTCTGGCTAGGGCACTGCAAATCTTATGGTTGAGATGTATGTAGCAAATGTAAGTGACCTGTATATCTCCCTCTTTTAAAATATTAAGGGTTGAAATGGGCTATTATGTATCTTTTTATAGGACGTCTCACTATGCAAAAGCATTATGCCCTTTCCCCATGATTTAGAAATACAAGTGTACCTCAGAGATACTGTGGGTTGGGTTCCAGACCATTGCAATAAAACAATAAAAGCAATAAAGCAAGTCACATGAATTTTTGGTTTCTTAGGGCATGTAAAGGTTATGTTTACACATACTGTAGTCTATTAAGTGTGCAACAGCATTCTGTCTGAAAAAACAGGCTAGGTGCGCTGACTTATTTTTCTTTTTTCTTTTTATTTCATTAAATTTCTTTGTGTTTATTTTTGCTTTTTTTTTCTTTTATCTGTACAAGTCACACAGAAAGCAAAGAAGTTTGCCACATCAATTGACTCTTCCTTTCACAAAAAATTTCTCTGTAGCATGTGATAGTATTTTATCCATAGCAGACTTTAAAACTGGGAGTCAGTCCTTTCAAACCCTGGTGCTGCTTTATCAACTGGTTTATATAATATTGTAAATTCATTATTTCAACAGTGTGCACACCATCTTCACCAGGAGTAGATTCCATGTCAAGAAACTACTTTCTTTGCTCATCCTTAAGAAGCAGCTCCTCATTTATTCAGATTTTATCATGATTTTGTAACAATTCAGTCCAGCTTCAGGCTCCTCTTGTAGTTCTCTTGCTATTTCACCACATCTGCAATGACTTCTTCCACTGAAGTCTAGAACCTCTCAAAGTCATCCATGAGGGTTAGAATTAACTCGTTCCAAACTCTTGTTAATGTTGATATTTTTACCTCCTCCCATGAATCACAAATGTTCTTAATGGCACATAGAGTGGTGAATCCTTTCCAGAGAGTTTTCAATTTACTTTGCCCAAATCCATCAGAAGAATCACACTATCGATGGCAGCTGTAGCCTAATGAAATGTATTTCTTAAATACTAAGACTTGAAAGTTGAAGGCCGGGCGCGGTGGCTCACGCCTGTAATCCTAGCACTCTGGAAGGCCGAGGCGGGTGGATTGCTCAAGGTCAGGAGTTCGAGACCAGCCTGAGCGAGACCCCGTCTCTACTAAAAATAGAAAGACATTATATGGACACCTAAAAATCTATATAGAAAAAATTAGCCGGGCATAGTGGCGCATGCCTGTAGTCCCAGCTACTCGGGAGGCTGAGGCAGTAGGATCGCTTAAGCCCAGGAGTTTGAGGTTGCTGTGAGCTAAGCTGACGCCACGGCACTCACTCTAGCCTGGGCAACAAAGTGAGACTCTGTCTCAACAAAAAAAAAAAAAAAAAAAGACTTGAAAGTTGAAATTCCTCCTTGATCTATGGGCTGCAGAATGGATGTTGTGTTAGAAGGCATTAAAACAACATTCATCTCCTTCTACATCTACATCAAAGCTCTTGGGTGACTAGGTGCATCGTCAATGAGCAGTAATCTTTTTAAAGGAATCTTTTTTTCTGAGAAGTAGATCTCAACAGTGCTTAAAATATTTTTTTAAACCATGCTATAAACAGATGTGCTGTCATCCAGGCTTTGTTGTTCGATCTGTAGAGCACAGGCAGAGTAGATTTAGCATAATTCTCAAAGGCCCTAGGATTTTCAGAATATTAAGTGAACATTGGCTTCCTCTTAGAGTCACTAGCTGCATTAGCCCTAATAAGAGCCTGTCCTTTAAAGCTTTGAAGCCAGGCATTGACTTCTCTCTAGCTAGGAAAGTTCTAGATGGCATCTTCTTCCAAGAGAAGGCTGCTTTTTCTACATTGCAAATCTGTTGTTTAGTGTAGCCACCTTCATCAATGATCTTAGCTAGATCTTCTGGATAACTTGCTGCAGCTTCTCCATCAGCACTTGCTGCTTCACCTTGTACTTTTATGTGATGGGAATGGCTTCTTTTCTTAAAACTCATGAACAACCTCTGCTAGCTTCCAACTTTTCTTCTGCAGCTTCCTCACCTCTCTCAGCCTTCACAGAATTGAAGAGAGTTAGGACCTTTCTCTGGATTAGGCTTTGGCTTAAGGGAATGTTGTGGTTGGTTTGATCTTCTATCCAGACCACTAAAACTTTCTACATATCAGCAGTAGGCTGTTTTGCTTTTTTATCATTTGTGTGTTTACTGAAGTAGTACTTTTAATTTCCTTTAGGAACTTTTCCTTTGCATTCACAACTTGACTAACTGCTTGGCACAAGAGGTCTAGCTTTTGGCCTATCTTGGCTTTTGACATGCCTTCCTCACTAATAATCATTTGTAGCTTTTGATTCAAAGTGAAAGACACGTGACTCTTCCTTTCATTTGAACACTTAGAGGTTATTAATTGAACTAATGTCAATATTGTTGTGTCTCAGGGAATAGGGAGGGCTGAGGAGAGGGAGAGAGATGGGAGAATGGCCAGTTCGTGGAGCAATCAGAACACACACATTTATTGATTAAATTCACCAGCTTACATAGGTGCAGTTTATGGCACCCCAAAACAATTACAATAGTAACATCAAAGATCACTTATCACAGATCATCATAACAGATATAATAATAATGAAAAAGTTTGAAATATTGTAAGAGTTACTGAAACGGGTCACAGAGACACTAAGTGAGCACATGCTGTTGGAAAAATGCCGATAAACCTGCTTGATGCAAGATTGCCACAAACCTTTAATTTGTTAAAACAAACAAACAAACAAACAAAAACCCACACAGTATCTGCAAAGTGTAATTAAATGAGATATGCCTGTATCTTTAATAGCTGGTAGTCCAGACTACCCTCTGGAATCTTCTAGCAAACACATGACATATTGGAAAGGTAGCTTTTTTTTACTATCTACTTTTTTTCAGTAAAGGGGTGGGAGGAAGCATCTCAAGTAACAAATTTTTTATTGTGCTATAAGCAACCTATTTCATCTCAAGCATTCTGGCACGTTTGTATGCATTTATTTAACAGATGTGTATGGGCACCTTCTCGTGTGCCAGGCAGTGTGTGGTATGTGACAGACCAGGCCAGAAACACTAACAGCCTTGCTCTGAAATAGAACAATGTGAGGCTTCATAGATTTGGAGAGAAGTGCAATTTAAGGCCCTTGAGCCTTTTGCTTTTATTTATGTTATTTTTATTTTTTGAGACAGTTTCTCGCTCTGCTGCCCAGGCTGGAGTGCAGTGGTGTCATTATACATAGCTCACTGCAGCCTCAAACTCGTAGGCTCAAGCTATCTTCCTGCCTCAGCCTCCCCAGTAGCTGGGGCTACAGGTGCACACCACCACACCTGGCTAATTGTTCTATGTTTTGTAGAGACATGATCTCTCTGTGTTACCCAGGCTGGTCTGGAACTCCTGGCCTCAAGTGATCCTCCTGCCTCAGCCTCCCAAAGTGCTGGGATTACTAATAGTTATGAGCCACCATGCCTGACAAATCTTTTTTTCTTTTTTAATTCACCACTATACTAAAAAGGATTTTGTTTATTTTATTTTTTAAGTTTTTTGTTATTTATTCTTACTTAAGCTTATACCTCACAATCCATATATTAATACTAACTAGGATTGCTTTCATATATACTCTTCTTCAAGGAATCAGAATTTAAACCACTTAGGGTTCTCCTTCTCCCCCAATTAATCCCTATTTGAACATAGGGCTCTCTTCTAAACTTAACCATTTGGGTCAAACAGACATATTCTGGAGGACCAGACTCATTGACCTAACCTTGTCCCACATTTTATATGTTTATTTATATACATATATTTTATGCATATTGAAGTGAAAATCACATAACATAAATTGACCATTTTAAAGTGTATGTTTCAGTGGCGTTTAGTACATTCACAATGTTGTGCAGTCACCACCTCTATCTAGTTCCAAAGCATTATCACCCAAGGAAAACCCCCTACCCATTAAACACTTACTCCCCATGCCCCCTACTCCCAGCCGCTGGAAACCACCAATCTGCTTCCTGTCTCAGTGGACTTACCTACTCTGGATATGTCATATAAATAGAATCATACACTATGTAACCTTTTGTGCGTGGCTTCCCACTTCTTTTTAAGAAAACCATGGTTCACCCCAGAAGAGGAACTTAACAGAAACAAGCTGTACTGAGGGGTCTTGGGTAGGAGTTACCTGGAGTCTGTTGCTCTGATTGTGGCTTCTCCTAGCTTTTTCCCTTTGATCTGCTGGTTGATTTCTTCTCCTTTTTCTCTTACCCAATTAATTGAGCCTTGCCTATGTTGGCTTTGTCCACCTTTGATTAATAGAGGCTCTGAACTCGAAAATTGATTATTGGATTAGTTCGTATACAATCATCCCTTGGTATCTGTGGGGGTTGGTTCTAGGACCCCCTGTGGATACCAAAATCCGTGGATATTCAAGTCCCTGATATAAAATTGTACAGTATTTGCATATAACCTACATACATTCTCCCATCTACTTTAAATCATGTCTGGATTACTTATAGTATCTAATACAGTGTAAATGCTATATAAATAGTTTTGTTTTGTTTTTTTTTTTTTTTTTTTTGAGAAAAGGTCTTGCTCCATCTCCCAGGTTGGAGCATAGTGGTGTGATCATAGTTCACTGCAACCTCAAAGTCCTGGACTTAAGTGATCCTCCCACTTCAGCCTCCCTTCCAAGTAGCTAGGACTACAGGGGTGTGTCACCGAGCCTGGCTAATTTTTTTTTTTTTTTTTTTTTCATTTTTTTGTAAAGATGTGTTGTCTAGGCTGGTCTTGAACTCCTGGTCTCAAGCAATCCTTTTACCCTGGCCTCTCAAAGTGCTGGGATTACAGTTGTGAGCCACTGTGCCCAGCCTATACATATTTTATAACCTCTTTTTTTCCTACCCTTCCATCTAATTTGAACATGTTTTCATGGCCATGAATAGAGATTTACCTTATTCTTTTTAATAGCTATTCAAGTGTTCATAATTCATTTAACCATTCCCCTACTGATGAGCATTTAGGTAGTTTCCTTCTTTTTGTTGTTACAATGCTATACTACACACCTTTTAATAAATACAGAATTTGTGCATTTGCCCACTTGTGGACATGTTTCTGTAGGAGAAATTCTTAAAAGTGATATTTGATATTGCCAAGTTGTCTTCGTAAAGTGTTGTACTGTATTGTATCCACCAACCAACAACTGTGCCTGTGTCCTCAGTTTCCAACTATGTACCTTCAATCTCTTTAATTATTGCCTGACAGGTAAAAAAATTATGTGTCATAGTTTTAAAAGGCATTTCTAAGACCCCTTTGAATATTCATAAAATAAGCCCTGAATCTTATATGTATTTAAAATATTTTTTCCCCAAGTTCCTGTTCTGTCTTTTGACTTTTTATGTTTGTGGTTTTAGTTTTGATAAAATTTTTTGAACATACTGATTTTTTTTAATGAAATAAAATGTAACTATTTTTATCATTGTGGTTCTTGGCCTTTGTGTAAACTGAATAAATATTGATGTGGATTATAATTTTTCAGGTCTTGTTTAAGTCACTCTCCATGTTGGATTACTTCTGCAGGTTCTGCTTCCTTCGGTGCTGTGGGTGTGTGTTTTCTGAACGAGCCCTGAAAGAGATAAAAGCAGAAGTTTGTCACACGGTGAGTTCCTAACATGCGCCATTTGTTCCTTCTCAGTAGCTGAGGAAATCAGATGGTTTATGGTCCCTCCCTCTGTTTGTCATTTAAGGATCCTTACCTTCTTTGTGAAACACAGATCTAATAAGTTGCTTTTCTGCTTAAAACCCTTCCATGGCTCTTGGTTGCTCGAAATACAGACTCAGACTCTGGTCACCTGACCACTGCCTGCCTGTTCAGGGCAGACCACACTCAAGCTGTCCCCTGAATGTGCCACCGTCTCCTGTGTCCTGTGCCTCTGTTCCCTCCACGCTGACCTGCCAGCCGAGAGGGCCCTGCTCCCCTGGCCTGAGCCTTAGTTCTGGAGTTCTTACTTCCCCTGTGATTCCTGGCTGCTAAACCTCCTTCCACATTCCCCAAGCACCTTGTTTTCTCACTTCTCTTGCCATAGTGTAATTGCATATTTATGTGTCAGTTTCCCCACTGGCCTGTGAAGTTTTGAGGGTGGAGGACAAGGCTTGTTCATCTCTTTATCTGCAGGGCTTATTCCCTCCACGTCATGTAGCACACCCTCAGTAAATGCTCACATGAGTGAGCCAATAACATGATGTGAGAGCTGGCCTTCTCAGCTCACGTCGAGGAAATACTGACTTTGCTTCAACAGTGTTGCTGCTGAAGCCCAGAACGTTTGTGTCTTTGGTGTTCTGCTGGCCCATGTAAAGCCTGGCATTGAGTTCAGTGTCCTGGATGCCAAGAGCTTCTGACTATTTCACCTGCATTAACTCTGCTTGAATTTCATTAAGCCCCCTCCTCCATGTTGTTTCTCTGGTGTGAATTATTCTTTCAGTCAACAGTTTTCATTGAGCAACTGTCATGGGCCAGCCTCTGTCCTGGGCACTGTTCAGTGGCATATCATGGTGGATGAGATCCTTTGAAAGCCCTTGCCCTCATGGTTGCCACATTCTAGTTGGAGAGAGAGACACTCAAATAGATGAGCAAGGCAGTATTGACCGTGATTGATGCTAGGAAGGAAGCACACGAGGTGATGTAATAGAGGGAGAGAAGCTTCTTTAGTGGTGGTTAGTGAAGGCATCAGTAGAGCTAAGAGCTGAAGGGTACAAAGGAGCCAGCTGTGCAAAGCTTGAGCAGTAGCCTCTTAGGCAGCGGGAACAGCATGTCCAAAAGCTCAGAGGTAATAGAGCACTTTACTAGTTCAAGGAACAGAAAGTGTGGCCAAGGTGGAGGGCAGGAGAGGAGGAATAGAGGAAATTAAAGAGTTAGGCAGGGATCTGTCATGCAGGGCCCAGGTGGCCACATTGGAGCTTGTGGATTTTATTCTAAGAGCACTAGGCAGGCCAGGTGTGGTGGCTCATGCCTATAATCCCAGCACTTTGGGAGGCTGAGGCAGCAGAATCACATGAGGCCAGGAGTTCAAGACGAGCCTGAGTAAGAGTGAGACCCCATCTCTACAAAAAATAAAAAAATTAGCCAGCCATGGTGATATGTTCCTGTAGTTCCAGCTACTTGAGAGGCTGAGGCAAAAGGATTGCTTGAGCTGAAGAGTGTGAGATTATAGTGAGCTATCATGACACCACTGCACTCTAGCTCAGGCAACAGAGCAAGACCCTGTCTTCAAAAAAAAAAAAAAAAAAAAAGCACTCGGCAGCCAGAGAGTAGCTTTAAGCCATACAGGATGTGCTTTAGTTTTTTTGTTGTTGTAATTGAGACAGAGTATCACTCAGTGCCCCTGGGTAGAGTGCAGTGATATGATTATAGCTCACTGCAAGCTTCAACTCCTGGGCTATGAGCGATCCTTCTGCCTCAGCCTCCCAGGTAACTGGGACTATAGATGCACCTATCACATGAGGTCAGGTGTGGAATTTTCCATTTGTGGCATCATGTTGGTACTCAAAAATTTTTGGATTTTGGAGAATTTCAGATTTTGGATTTTCAGATAAGGGATTCTTAACATGTATCTTGATCAGGATTGGCTAACTGCTGTAACAGACAACCCCCAAATTCCAGGGGCTAATACAGTGAAAGTTCCTGGTTGGGCAGCTTTCTGCCAAGGGTAACTCACGGATTCAGTCTCTTTCTGTTTTGTAGCTCTGACTTTCTGGTTTGGGGAGTACTCTCACTCTGGAAAGAGAAGAGAGCATCTATCTTAGGAGTCTCTTAGGGACCAGGCCTAGAAGTGGTACTGCTTCACTTCTGCCCACATTCCATAAGTCAGGATTCAGTCACATGACCCCACCTAACTTCAGGGAGCCTGGGAAATGTAGTCTATCAGGATACCCAGGAGGAAGTAGCAACACTAGCCATTTCTGCCAAACTGCGGAAAAAGAAGAGTGATGGTGTGGTTTCAGGAACTGCGGTGCATCACGAAAATGTAAATGCAGATAAAGCCACAGCGTCAACATCTAAAACAAATATTTTCACTTTTTAGGTAATGTATGAAATTTAGAGAAACCAATGTCTTAAGAACAATGTCAGGAACCTCAATGGTGTTTAGGGTCTGCATTTTCTCTACTTTTCAGTTTGGCTTTTCAATTCACTGGAAGAGATGTGAGGGTTTGAAATAGTTTTGGTTCCATGTTCTAAAACACATGGTATGCACACTTGATTTCAGTAAACAGGGTCCAAAGAGATGTTGTTGCTAGGTATTTTTGTTTTCATTATAAACAAATCACTAGCCAAAAAATTAATTGTATTCCCCACTGTGCTCTTCACTGCTTGTAATAAGAAGAAACCCACTGGAGTAATTACAGGTTACAAAATAAGTCCTATGCTTATTACTCAGAGCATCACTCACAGACCTGCAATATTGACATCACCTGGGAGGGTTTTTGCTTGTTTGTTTTTTAAGAAATGCAGACTCTCGGGCCCTACCTTGGACCTGCTGAAATAGAATCTGCATTTTAACAAGATTCCCAGGTAATTTGTATGCACAATAAAATTTGAGAAGCACTGATGTAGATATTAGACATGTGATCAGTAGTGTCTGACTTGCTAGTTTTCTGGCTTCATTTATTTAAGCTTTGGAGATACGTGAATGGGTTGTGTGTGTGTTGTAAAGTCAGAAGTCAGAAAACATATACTCACACTATTTACATGCTTTTCATGGAGGGGTGGATTGGAGAGGAAAAATTAAGTTAGGGGAGGAGGTACCTTCAAAAGTGGTCAGTTCTCAGTTAATTCTGATTTTCAGGCTTTGGCCTTCTTCAGGTTATTTTATCTTTCTTCTATCTTTATGATCTTTGTGAATACTTAGCCTCGGAGAGTCACGTAATACACAGCATAGGCAGACTTAAATTTTTACATGTAAGAAAACTCTAGTAGAAAAATGGGATATTAAACTTTACATGTCAGCAAGAGGCTTCTTTTCCCAGAAAGCTAGACAAATTGAGGATCCCTGTTTATCCATCACCTTGGCAATAAATTTCCGACATTTTTTTACGTGTGATTTAATTTTGTCCTTTTACTTTACAAATAGCTCACGGAGAGTCTGATCAGGATGGAGTGTGCCCTCCTCTTGTCCTGATGCTCAGAGAGGCTGCTGCTTTCACTTGGCCTCCCTGGCCTGTCGCAGGCCCACGAGCCTCAGCCTCCCCTTACGTCTCGCCCCATGCTCCTCCGAAGCCTGGTCTCATGCTGCTGCATTCCACCCTGCCTTTGTGTCACTCCATTATTTTTATTTCATTGCGCTCTTACTGAAATGATTTGTTTGAGCCAGCCGGGCGCAGGCGTGTATGTGAATTTGTGCTTCTCTGTGTGAGGTGAGGTGGTGTAGTAGGCTGGGACCCTCCACCAGCCTGCCTGCCTGGTGCAATCCTTCTTAGCTGTGTGGTCTTTGGAAGGTCCCATCATCTCCCTGTGCCTCAATTTCCTCATCTGTGAAAAAAAGTGTCAGACATAATTATGAGAGCTTCATCCACAGGGACACCCTTGGTCCTCACAGCAGTCCTGGGGGATGGGTACTGCTGTGAGGTCCCCCTTCATGGTCTGCGACTGTCCTGTGGATCGCCACCGAAAGGAAATGACATACAATGAAGGCCTGCTTGTGCTTCAAGTAACTTGAAAAGATTTAAGCTTTTTTTAAAAATGAGGTTTACATTCAGTTGCTAATGATTTGTTATTAATATAAAATACAGGGGACATAATTGTGGTAATATGAGCTTTCTGAATGAATCACCAGTCAGAGTGTAGCCAGTTAGCACCTTCAGGAGTACTAGTTTGCCTGTAAAAATGTGTAGGAAATGGTGGTTTGCTGCCTGGGGCTCTTGTGTTCTTCTCTTTAACAGTCTTAACATTTTCAATATGTGCTTTCCTTGGATTTAGATATCTTAAGGGGAAGAAGAGTTTGCTTAATAAGTATTCTGTTGTTTGTTTATGTTTGGTTTGTGGTATCTCCCTTCAAAATCTCTTGTCTTTTCCCGCTATTTAGCTTGATGCTTTTCCTGAGCCGTTTCATTGACTCCCAGTGGATTTGATTTCATTTGTATGTGTGCGATGCTTCAGTTTGCTAGGTGCCCACACTTAGCCTTTGAATTATATGTTTATTTCTTTAGTTTCCTGTGGTTCCTGCTTCTCCTTTTTTTTTTTTTTTTTTTTTTTAGTTGTACTATGTTGTGCTGTTTAAGAATTGTGTGTTTCAGTCTTATATGATGCCGTGAACTCTTTTAGAAAAAGAGAAGATATATAAAGTTCTCAACAACACTAGCAGCAAAAACAAAAAAGTCATGGACTTTATAAGGGAGGAGACTTGGGCCTGTGAACAGAGATAATCACGACTGATCCTGCCTGTGCTATTCAGCATGGTGGCCATTACCACATTTGCCTATTTAGAGTTAAATTAATTTTAAAATTAAAAAATTTTAAAGCCAAGTACAAATTTCTTCACTTCCTCAGTCATGCTAGCCACATTTCCAGTGCCCAGTAGCCCCTGTGGTGGTGGTTCGCGCTGGATGGCTCGGGTGTGGAGCACCTCCACCACTGCAGACAGTACTAGCAGACGAAGCATTGAGACTACAGACACCAAGGGCAGCCTTTTTAAGAAGCTGTGTTTTCTACCCCAGATGAGTTTCATTTTACCCAAAGAAATAGACTCTTCAGTATGTTTCCAGAATGAAGTTATGTTGTTCTCAGCCAATGAGGACTGTTTTAGATAAGCATCTTTTCATTTTCAGTGGGAGTTTATTGTTTATTAATTATCTCATACACAATAGTATCCAGGACTTCAAAACAAGATGTATTTTCCTTACTCCAGTTTGAACCTGGATCTAAGCATTTGGAGAATTTTGGTTTTCAGCAACTGATGGCCTTCTAGATACCTACGTACATGTCGCCAGTGTAGCTGGAATTATTTCTTCTCTTATGATTTCTTTCTCAAAGCTATAAAAGTGACTTATAATCAGTAGTAAAGTCTTGTCAATAACATGTTTTTTAATTCATTTTAAGAGTAATTTGTATAATTTTCCATTCTAATTTGTATTTAGGACTAATTTGTATTTGTATCATTTTCTTGTTCTTTCTTTTTTGGTTCTAGGTTCTCTTATTCCAAGTTAAGGAAATAGAATGATACCACTAAGAAAGCAAACACTCCTCAGCCGTTCAGTTTCATGCTAAAATGACTCTCCTGTTGAAAACGCCAGTGTGGCTCTACAGGAACTTCTGCCTGCCTTAGGGCTTTAAGTCTATGCCGCCTCTCTAAGCACGTAACCACAAGCGGGTCTGTTGAGGGCTCGAATTTGTTGGCAAACAGGGAAGATGATTGAATGATCCATGGCAAGTCTCCTGGTCCATAAACACAGATATCTTGGACATAATGGCCTGCAAAAAGAAATGCAAAAACTTAGCTGCCTTTGTGTCCCCACCAATTTTATCCACGCAAAAATGAGGCACATGCCTCTTCTAATGTCATCTGTAAGGCCTCTTGGCTTCATAACAGCTCAGATCAAACAGTAGTTCCATGATTGCTTCAACAGGTGCTTTTGTGGTGAATTTTGAATTTATGATGAAAAGGGACATTTTCATTCTTTTAGTGATTTCTAAAATGTTTGATGCTACTTTAGGTGAATACTGTGGGATTGTATCTAGTCATGGGCACAAGGGAGATGAAATAACATTCATTTGCCTGGTAAAATCTAAGTTCTGATAGATTCTAAGTCTTTTCCTTGGTTATAGGTAGTTCATAAGAATGGAGTTGGTTTTAATAAGTCATTGCTTCTGTCATTTATTGATTTTTCAGAGTGAGTGTTTGATATAAATAGCAGTAATTAAAATGGGAACGACAGAGTCCAGTGCTGATTAGATTCCTGCTAGATGAACTCAGTAGCTCTCTCTGTGCCTGACACTGTGTTTGACTCTTTCTGCTCTCTCTTCCAATCCTCACAGCCACACTGCAAAGTGGTTTCTATCAGTACCCTCAGTTTGCAGGTGAGGAAACAGACTGATAGAAGTGAGGGAGAAAAAGGTCTGGTCACTTCTGAGACCTCACTCTCTGCCCAGTCTTCCCCCACCAGCTCAGTAACTCTCCTTCTAAAAACCTATCTAAAGGAAATATTCTTTTAAAGCAGGGCGGGGGCGGGCCGAGGGGAGGGGAGAGGGAGAATGCATGCACAAAAAGTCTCTTGTTTGTTAGACTGAGAAAAATCAGAAGAGGTTTCTCTCCTGTTGAGCAGGCATTCCTGTATGTCAAGGGCCTAGACCTGGCACGTGGTAGCGTTGTCTAAGTAACAGCTGTTATCGTAATTACAGCATTTTGAACTTAACTGATAGACGTTCTTGGTACAGTGTGACAGCAAGCAGTGGGGAAAACTTAGGACATAAGTGAAAGACAACTCAGCTGCACCTTGATTATAATTGTGTGATTATCATTTAGATGCAGATGGATTTGAACTAGAAGGAACAAATGGATGTTTTCAGAGTTGTGTTAATGCTGTCCAGGTGACTAAAAATAAACGAACTCTTTGTCGCTGATTATAATGGGATAGCTGCCTTCTGCCTGCGGAGTTAGGCTGGGGGCGCGCCCAGTGTAGTGGTGGCAGGTAGCTGCACCTGGTTTGAGACCCAGCTCTGCCACTTCCTGTGCCTTTGGGAGTGACTTCACTTCTCTGAGCCCTAAGTTCCTCATCTGTAAAGGGTGAAGGATAGTACAGTTGTCCCTTGGTATATGCAGGAGATGGTTCCAGGACCCCTGTGTATCCCAAAATCTGTACATACTCAGTCAAATTCTGTATTTTTTAGATCCTAGTTTGGTTGAAAAAAATCCACGTATTAGTCGACCCTCACAGTTCAAACTTGTGTTGTTCAAGGGTCAACTGTAGTGTCTACCTTAGAATTATTGAGTGCAAGGCCCATAGCCGGAGTTCCAGAAGGTAAAGTTTACCGCCATCCCTTTACCGGTGCTTGTCTTATGTGGAGTGCTGACTAAATGCTGGCGCCAGATGGCCATGTTACTGCTTTACTGGGAGAACCATTTGTGCACTGAAGCCAGTTGTGGTAAGAACCTTCTGAAGTGTTTACTTTTAGGGAATGATGACTTTGTTGTGATTCACAATAACTAGATTGTTTCCCTCCCCCCTCCAAACACTGTTGAGACATTCAGGTTGCCACTTTAAGAATTCTGAATCATTGCTTTACTATTGATAGCAACACCCCTTCATGACTTCTTTTAACATCTGCACACCGGAGGATGTCGCGTTTTCAGGAAGGATCAAAGCCCCCCCACACTTTTCTATGTGTCTGTTAACTAGTCCTGACAACCCCAGTATGTGATGACGGTGAGCACTTGCTTTCTAAAGAAAGGGCAAGGACACCTGTTGTTTACCTGTCACCTTCTGCCTATGCGAATAGCTCCCTAACTGAATCATATCTACCTTAGAAAATTACTCCAGCCCTTCTGACCTGGGACCTGTGTGTCAGGAGGATGGCTGTACACACAGCAGGGGGACTTACTCATCTTTGAGCCATTCTAGTATTTCAGTTTATATTTTTTTATTTGCCTACCACCTGTTTATTTTAGGTCATTCTTTTAAACAACTGAAAAACTGGATGAACCTAGTTTGTTTTGCATATCTAGTCTACCATATTCAAACCTGAAGGCCCTACCCAAATGCACTTACTAAAATAGGTTATCGTATCTCTGTGCAGTAGTTCCTGCGGGTGGGTAGGAAGGTGTGTGTAGACAAACGGCAAGTCCAGACATCCTTGAAGAGGGCGTGCTCTGCCACAGCTGCCCTCACGTGCAGTGTTGCTCTGCCTTCCTGCATTCTCTGTCCATTTTTCGGCCTCTCCCCTGACCCCCAGTTTTCCTTTCCATGAGCTTTCCTGGAACATTTGTACAACTCCTGCTGGACTTACATTGTGCTATAAATTGTTTGTCATCCTTCTTGTTCTCCAGAACTATCTGTTCTTCCCAAACAGCCATCTTCAAACTGGGGGTTAAAAGATGGGAAGAGCTGGGCCTTCCCCCTCTGCCCGCAAGGTAGTATGAATGGCTCCACAGGAGCCGAGTCCCCGCTCCTCACTCTGTAGGTTTCTCCCCAGCAAACCCAACCGATGTGCCTGAGAACCCCCCGTGCAGTCACCCAGTTCTCTTCCAAACCCTTCACAAAGGAAGGCCTCCACTCTCCCCCTTCCAAATCTTGCTTTGTTGTATTGCCCAGCAACTAAAACCTCTAGGACACCAGACGGGGCAAAGAGAATTCATAGTTTCTCAGGGAGAATCTTATGAGGGCAAAGCAAAAACACCTTCCTTCAGCAAGAACTACTTAAGAACTACGCAGAGAGGGTTCTGTGCCTTACCTAAGGACTTGGAAATTAAGATTTCAGGACAAAAAGGCTGCCACAAGAATGCATACTAAAACATTTGTTTGAATCTAGCCAGGCATGGTGGTGGGTGCCTGTAGTCCCAGCTACTTAAGAGGCTGAGGCAGAAGGGATCACTTGAGCCCAGGAGTTCCAGTCCAGCCTGAGCAACATAGCGAGACTTCGTCTCTTTTAAAAAAAAATTAAAAACTATTTATTTGAATCTAAAAATGAAAACGAAGTCAGACTTTTTCAGAAAGTCAGTCTTTGATTTGGTTGGCTTGACCATGAAGTCTGTCTGTACTAATTAAGTCTTATGGCAGAGGTTTCCATAAATTGAGTGAACATTCAATCTGTAGCTCCAAGAGTCTTATGAAAAAACACATATACAATTTTTAGGAAAATAGACCTTTGCAACAATTAAACCTATAATAAGATTTTTCCCTATTTCCTTTAGAAAACATGCAAGCAAAACAAACGTGAAGCCCATTGCTCTCGAGCAGGTACAGTAGACTTTATCTGTAAAGAGCAAGAGAGTAAATATTTTTGGCCGTGTAGGTCAGATGGTCTTTTTTTAACTACTCAATTCTGCCTTTCATTGTCATAAACACTATACCAAATGAATGAGTGTGGCTGCATTCCAATAAAACTTCCCTAAAATAAGCAGCTGACAGGCAGTAGTAGTTTGCTAAACTCAGCTCTGGAGCACATGCTTGTGTTGGTCATTTTATATTCTAATAGACCCAGGGAGGCACAGGGCCCATTTTAAATAAATATTTGAGTTCGAATTCTAGGAGCAGGTAGAAAAAGCAGATAGGTAATGTACTAAAGTTTTGTAACTTACAGCTCTGCTGTGTGTTCACTTTGTGAAAATTTATCAACCTGTATTTTTATGATTTATGCACTTTTCTCTATGGATCTTAAATAAAAAGTTTCTTTTTTTAATTTTTTTTTTTTTAAGACAGGGTGTCACTCTGTCGCACTGGGGAGAGTACAGTGGTGTCAACATAGCTCACTGCAACCTCAGACTCCTGGGCTTAAGTGATCCTCCTGCCTCAGCCTCCCGAGTAACTGTGACTACAGGTGTGCACCACCAGGCCTGGCTAATTTTTCTATTTTTAGTAGAGACAGAGTCTCGCTGTTACTCATGCTTGTCTTGAACTCCTGGTCTCAAATGATCCTCTCGCCTCGGCCTCCCACAGTGCTAGGATTATAGGTGTGAGCCACCTCACCCAGCGTAAAATGTTTTTTGTTTTTTTTTAATTGACATACATTCTAATTGGATTGCCACTAATTCCAAATCACTTTAAACATGATGGTCAGTCTTCTCCTCTTGTAATTGAAGCAGCAGTTGTATAGTTTTTGTAAAATTTGGAGGTGTTTTTGTTTGTTTTGTTTTGTTTTTACCTTTACATCCATCATGAACATGTCCTTCCTCATTTCTGCGTTTAATGGCTCGAACATTTCCTTTCCAGCCAGCGTTTGGTGTAGCACCTGGAGCATCTAAGGGGGAAAACAAAACCGGCATACAACATGGAATCTGTTTAATAGCTTCCACGTTCTTTTAGGCCAAGCTCTTCTGTGTTGTCATTTCCATTTCCCCTAGATAAGGTACTCAGTGAGAAAGGTAGAGGGGAAGGTCTAACCTTGATTAAAATGTTTCGTTTGTTACATCTGATCAAAGGCTAGTGCTTTTGGGGGTGGGGGCGTGCACTACGATGGCAGGAGTACTGGGGTGGACCAAGGTCTGGATCTGCATGCTTGCACTGAGGTTTTATTTTCCATCCCTTTCCCCATCCTTTGTAACTAACTCACTTGATGTTTGCAGCGCGCTCTTCGTGATTATATTGTGGTTCTTTGGATTGTTTGCTCTGTAACAGTCTCTGGGGTGATGTGAAAGTAGAACTTGCAATGGGTAGGAGAGATTATTAAAAGATCCTAACCAATTTCTGCTGGATTCATCGTTTGCACTGTTGTCTATACTGATTAGCTTAGGTGTTCAGGCTTGAAGCCGTACTCCCTATAGGAGCCAATCCACCTACAGAGAAAATACTGAAATCCACTTAAAGGAGGGCATCCGATTTCCCTCTGCCTCTCAGAGAACCTATCTGAAGTATAACCTTTGCAACAAAAACATTATTAGTTCTCATATTTTCCATTCTTTAAGAGCCATTAGTGCAATAGCTGGCACTAGTAGGTACTAGTAGTGTTTATCAAGTGAATGAAGAAGGGAAGAACTTCTGAAAGATTTATGGTTAGAATTTTCAACAGGCTTTATCTGAGGAGAAGCAAAATGCCACTACTTCTTTCTAGAGAGGAAACAGAAGCAACCATATTGGTTTGGGAACATGGCTCCCTTTCAGCCAACTTCAGACCCCTAAAATCAAAGAACCTCCTGTACTCCCCAAGTGGAAGGTCTTTCAAAATTTATTGCCATAGAAAAATAGCCAAATAGAATCTTCAGTTAAGAATAAAACTCCTGCTGTTGCTTCTGACCTGAACAGATATCCATATTGCTGGACTGTTCTTACCTTTTAGTCGATTCAGGGTCACCCAGTAGTGTTGCTCTGGGCTGTGGATGTCTTTGGACCACTGAAGCATGTCTTTTGCACGGATGTCAGTCAGTATGAACTCTACAAACTTTCTCGTAAGTACATAGTAAGCACTTCCAAAATAAATTGTTAAGTTGTGGGGTGGTTCATATTTGAATCTTTTATTTGGAGATACATAGATATTTCCTTCAGGATTGAATTTCGGATGACTTTGACTTGTCTTGGATTTACTGTTTGGTGGTTGGATTACTCCAGGAGTGATATTTTTATCATTCCATTTGCTTCTGATATAGTGTATGATTTCTTTGTTGGTTTTGATTGGAAAATCCTGTCCACAAAGATTAATGACATAGTTCCATTGAAATTTGGAATGCACTAGATCTTTCATACAATTAATATCTGCCTGTAGTCTTGTAAAGCCAGCGTAAGCAACCTTCTTTCTTTTTGATGAAATAAAAATGTTTTTAAAACAGTTAACCAAGGTTTGCACTGCAGTCTTATACTTCTTTGAGGCCTTTTCATCAACATGAATACAATAAACATTTTGAGGTACATAAATAGCTCTGAGAAGCTGCACAAACATGGCCAGCTCCTTATGAATAGTTATAATGTATGCCAGAGAGAAATTACCCTCTTCTGCAGACAGGGGTCTGGTTATGAAATGCAACCCCTGAGAAATCTTGGAGCAATTTCCTGGTTTGTGTAAATGAGCAAATATTTCAGATCTATGTGGGTTTTTACAAAATTTTGCAATTTGGGGGGCTGCCCTTTTCCCTTCAAATAAAGCTGAACACAGTTCATCTGGATAAAAGCCACATTCCACTACTACTGGATAGGTGGGTTCCTCCTCTGGTTCCTCATGAGTTGAAGTCCTTAAATAAAGAAACATGAAGATGCAAATGACTGTGCAAATGAGAAGTCCAGACTTTGTGGCTCGAAACTGGCTCATGTTTTGAGCTCCAAGTGTATTCTTATTATCATAGTTTGAAATTTTTTCTTTTGTGCTTCCTGAAAGACACAACAGATAGAATTTAGGGTCTTATAGCTTTTTCTCCTACCTGTATTGAAACATCCTAAACTACGTATATTTAAAGTATGTAATTTGCTCAGTTTTTATGTATGTATACACCTGTGAAACCATCACCACAATCAAGATAACAAGCATTTCCCTCAACCCTAAAAGTTTTCTTATGCCCCTTTTAGTCCATCCTTCTTTCCATCCCCATCTCTGGCAATTGCTGATATGCTTTCTGTCACTATAGATTAGTTTGCATGTTCTGTAACTTATATAAATGGAATCATACAGTGTGTACTCTTTTTTTTTTTTTGCCTGTTTTTTTCACTTGGAGTAATGATTCTGAGATTCATCCATGTCATTGCATTTATCACCGGCTTGGGTCTTTTATTGTGGAGTAGTTTTCCATCATATGGCTTGGCTGTGCACAATTTATTTATTCATATATCTGGTGATGGACATTTATTTCCAGTTTTTGAATATTGCAATGATGCTGTAAGCATTTGTGTTCAAGTCTCTCTATGGGCATATGTTTTTGTTTCTCTTGGGTAAATACTGAAGAGTGAAATGGCTGACTGACATGTTGGTATATGTTTATCTCCATAAGAAACTGTCACACTGTTTTCTAAAGTGTTTATACCAGCAATATATGAGATTTCCATTTACTCTGTATTCTCATTCATACTTGGTGTGGCCAAATGTTTTAATTTTAACCTTTCTTTTTAGTAAGTGTGTAGTAATTCCCTGTAGTTTTATTTTGCATTTCCCTGATGACTAATGATGTTGAGCATATTTTCATGGGTTATTGTCTTTATCCAGGCAGATTAAAAAATCTCAAATATTCATTTTGGACATAAACACTGACCTGTTCTGCCTTATTCAGAGTTCATTTTATGCCATCATTCTGTGTTATGGGACTAAATCTTTCCAACAAAGGAAGTGACAAATTAAGCGAAATTTTGAGATTATAAACTTAAACCTGTTGAAATGAGTTTATGAATTGTTTTTAGGGAAGAAGCCAGAGATTAAAAACAAGATATATTTAATAAAGTTATTTGATAATAATGTAGTTGCCTGTCTTGAGCTCTACAGAGATACCTGAACAGATGTAACAGTAGCAAAAAGTAACCCAGAGTGCTTTAATTAATTAATTAATTATTATTATTGTATGCAAAGATCATCCTTTGGAATTTAGGGAAGAAAATTGATCAGGTAAAATGTCAAGCTTTATATTGTTAGGAAGTGTGTTTATTCTTGAAACTGACTCTCAGTTTCCATAAAAAGTCACATCTTATTTTTACTTCCTACTTTTAAAAAGCCTGTGCACTTTTGACTGGTGTTTGAGCTCAAATTTGACATTGGTCCCTTGCCTTTCCACATCATTTTTACAAATGCTATTTGGATAAAGCATCAGCCAGGCAGCATTTTGAGACATCTTTGTGTTCTTAACCTTTAAGCCAACAAAAACTATAAATGTTGATTGTGGATTTTTAAAATGTTGTATTTATTTTCACTGTACAGTTTCTTTCTACCCATCATGCTTCAAAAATGAAAAGCAGACACTGTCCAAATGTGCCAGGTGACAGTGTTTTACGCTGGATCAGTAAATGTTTGCCCCAAATGTCAAACCGTATAGCCTAATTTTAAAGACATTCTTATAAATTTCATAATACTTACCTTTATAAACATTAAACCATCATTGTAATTTATACATTTTATATATGGTCCCTAAAATAAACAAAACCTATATCATAAAAGTAGAAATTGAATAGGAAAGAAACATCTTCTTAAAATAAAACGGAAGTGAAACTTTTTACTTTTCAGAATTTTGATTAAAAGTAAACCATGGACCATAGTTTGTTACATCTTCTCCTGTGTTACAGCTTTAATACAGTAAGGAGGGTTTGGGGTTTCTTTGTTGTCTTTTTGTTTGTTTGTTTTTCAGCTGATCGTCAAAGTAAAGTATTCTGTTCCTATCACAGAAGTGCCCCTCATCACTTACAAATTACACCTCGTGTAAACCTAGCCCTGGCAGAGCCCAGGGGGTTGAGTATTTTCAATAGTTTATAATAATTAAATGAAGCCAAGTCCCAGGGGTAGCCCATTGTCCTTCGAGGTAATACCCAGGCTAAGTGTTTTCCTTTCCTTATGTAGAGACAGGTATGTTGGCCTATTCTATCGGTGTTCACTTGGAATTTCAGCATGGATGCCTGCTGGGCTGGGGACCAGGGTCCCTTAGGGGTGGGGAACCTGCAGCCTTGGGGCCACGTGTGGCCTTCTGGATCCTTGAATGTGGCCTTTTGACTGAATCCAAATTTTACAGAACAATCCTTTAAAAAAAGGCTTCTGGTCATTGTTTAAACACTGCTTTTTAAGGTCATCAGGCCAGCGCTTCTAAGTGAAGTCTTTGGGGACCTCATTGCTCTTGCAGATCAGTAGTTCTTGCTGTCTCTTGAACATAACAATAAGAAAATTCCCAGAGGAATAAACTTTTTAGGCATTTTTTCTTTTTAAAACAATGATGAATGCTATTTTCAGTTTTGCAAACATTCCCTAGCGATTCTTGGTGAGTTTTTTTGTTGTTGTTGTCTTATTTCTATATTGTGAAGTCAACTTTTTAGCCATAATAAAAGTGCATTAATTAAACATGTGACTATCCTTAAATTAATTTCCAAGAAATGTAGGTAGTATTTTCTAAGTATGGAAAATATGCAGCTCAGAAAAAAGTTCAATCTTACTGATTTTTTGAACCATTTTTTCTCCATGGAAAGTTGCTTCAAATATTTATTTTAAAGGCTTTAGAAAGAGTGGCTGTTATCCTTGTATATTGTGGAGCAGATATGCAAGTTCTTTGATCCTATTTCCTCATGGATTACTAAATCACAAATAATTTGTAAAATTTTGTGGTTTGTGGGTGAGGGCATTCTAAGCCTTTTTCCATCTGCTGTCTGTCTTTAAATTATCTTTTTTAGGCCTATATACTTTAATAATCTTTTAGCCTTCCGTATCTGCAGCCTTTGAAAAGTAGCATTGTTAGATATATGTAGTGTACAGTGGAATAAAATAGCTTCCAAACAATGAATAATGTTAAGATTATACATGCAGTTGACTGAAGCTGTCAGACATCCAAGAGATACTGTAGAATATCTTTCAGTAGAAGTAATTATCAATATTATGGCTAAGGAATGGTGTTTAACTTTTTTTCCTTTATATAGTGCTAGAATCTATACAGTAACAGGAATGATTTCCAATTATAGTTCTCAGAGGGGAGTTGTTTTACATTTTGTGTTTTTGTTCAAGCTTAAAATACTTTCAGGGAATTGTTGCAGAACACGCTGCTATCCTATTTAGAGCTAATACCTAAATTCTTTTTTTCTTACTTTATCTTACACATACTTTTCCAGTCGCCCTCTTCCTACTCCCAATAAGCCTTACTAGCCATGTAGGTTTGATATCATGTGTTACCCCCAGAACAGCTCATTTAAGGGCAGTCATTTTGAGTTTGTTATGATAGGATTTAATTTGTTATACTTTTTAGAGGGAATTGGCAGCATTCCATGTACATTAACTCTTTTTGCTGAATTTTTTATACTTTATTTTTTTAAGGGTAATTCCTGTAAATAAATAGATAATGGATGTGCATCTTTGAATGGGAACTCAAAATATTTTGTTGTATATTCTAGAATATTACTGTTTTAGAGCATTAACATTAACCAAGATGAATAATTTATTTAGTACCCAAAGGAAGTTTTTGAAAGCTTTACTTAAAGGAAAAAAAAAAAGAAAAGTGATGCTCGTTATTGCATTTACCTTATTGGGAACCTAACATTCAGTTTATAGGCTAAGGAAATGGGCTTTGCTTCAGGGCCGTGTGTTAGACTCCCAGCTCTAGCACTTGGGCTATCTTAGGCAAGTAATGAAACCTCCCTGAGTCTCCATTTTCTTGACTGCAGATGGGGTGTATGATAGTCTCAGCCTCAAAGGGACACCGGGAGGGGTGTGGGAGTGCAGGATGGGAGTTTCACACTGTGCCTGGCCCCAAGGAGGTAGGTGCACAGTCCCTGTTGGCACTCAGTCCCTGGAGAAGTGCGACCCCAGACCATGAATGTCGGTGCTCTCCCCACTCACTGTGCACTTATCCTAAAAGCCACTGTAGTCACAGCAATGAAAATTTTCTGTCTGTTCCCTGGGCTTAGAGTACTATCCAACGCACCCTAAAATTCACAGCATTTTCTTGAATTCTTTGAGTTTATAATATTACTTAGACTAATTGTGTCCAACTGTCCAATAAAATGGATGTCTTAATCACAACATGATTATTCCTAAAGTGTGTATAAATTTTTTAGCCATTTTGATGGAAAGAGGAAAACTTCATTTTAGGATATTCACTGGAAACAACCACAAGAATTACATTTTATTTTTATTGGTACAAAAAGAGAACTGAGCATATCGACATGGCCTTGAGGCTGACTTAGTTGTTGCCACTCATATGAGGAATTAACAAATGGTGGCCTTTTAAATTTAAAAATCTAGTTGATCCCATACTGTGAAAATGTTCCACTTTCAGTTTCTTTAGCTAAACAAAAAGTGGGGACTACTTTTGAGAGAAAAAGATGCCTCCAACATCTGCATTTGAAATATTGCTGATATTCTAATATTCCTATTTTAAAACCATAGAGAGGACAATGAAAAACATAATATTCTTCAAAAATTATGCCTGCTTAACATGCCATTCATTATCCCTGCGTAGTTAATGAAGCACTCACCGGAAGATGTTCCTCACGTTCCGTGAAATCGCGGCAGATCTGTGCCCAACTGGCCTTTCTCTCCAAACAGCCGCTGCTCTCCCAGTCCTCCAGCTTCAATCACATGCACAGAGTTGCTTGGCAGGTTTTGTTTTCCTTTCATCCCTGGAGAGTTTTATTCTTACCGATTCTGACCTGTAGAATGAAAAAATAGTTGCTGCTTTTGTTTCTCTCAGTGTGTGCTCAGGACTGTATCACCTCCTGAAAAGACAAAAAGAGACAATGGCAGAAAACCCCCAGCCCCATGAGGGGCAGCAGGGTCATTGTATTCTGAAACTGCAAGGTGTACTCGTAGCACTCATGGGTTACATTCTTTCAATGCTTTTAAAAACAGGAGGCAAAATTTAGTTATCTGATGGTCTTTCATTAAAGAGAGAAATAAAAGTCATTTAAAAATCCTGTTTCTTCCTAAATAGCATTTGGGAAAAGCTGGGCATCTCCGCACGGCTCTCTGGAGCACTTGCTGTCAGGGGTGGGGGATCCAGCCCTGCTCTGTGCTCTCTGGTGCCACCACTGGTGAGTCTGTGCCATAGCATGGGGCAAAGATGGGGTCTTATGCGCCCCCTTCAATAGGCTGTCCTCTTTCCTTCTTCTCCACCTCTGGGTACTTTTCTTACCATCCTTCCCTTTTTCTGGTTTTAAAGGTTCTCTGGCTCGCTGATACTCGCTTTGGGTAAGCATAGACAGATCTATTAAGAATAGTGAAGCCTGCTGGGCGTGGTTGGTCGGTCAGTCGGTCTGTCGGTCGCGCCTTTAATCCTAGCACTCTGGGAGGCTGAGGTGGGAGCGGGGATCTCTCAAGGTCAGGAGTTTGAGACCAGCCTGAGCAAGAGCGAGACCCTGTCTCTACTAAAAATAGAAAGAAATTAGCTGGACAACTAAAAATATATAGGAAAAAATTAACTGGGCATGGTGGCGCACGCCTGTAGTTCCAGCTACTCAGGAGGCTGAGGCAGAAGGATTGCTTAAGCCCAGGAGTTTGAGGTTGCTGTGAGCTAGGCTGCCACCACAGCACTCTAGCCCAGGCAACAGAGTGAGACTCTGTCTCCAAACAAACAAACAAACAAAAAAAGAATAATGAAGCCAAGAGATACAAATCACGCACCGTAGAGTTCTCATCATCTTGTGTGTATCTAGACACGTAAGCTGGATGTTTAGTTAGATGAGTACAGATCTTCTTCACCTACTCATGGGGTGACTCTGAAATAAACGCTGCTTTTTTGTAGAAAATATGTCACTGTTGCCATAGAAAGATTTCTTAACTGAGCAGATAGAATCTCTTCCTTGTAATCTCAAGGGGTTGTAGCATTCACACAGCCTTTCGATGGTGAGACCCTATATGTATATATATATATATATATATATTTTTTTTTTTTTTGAGACAGAGTCTCAGTCTGTTGCCCAGGCTAGAGTGCCATGGCATCAGCCTAGCTCACAGCAACCTCAAACTCCTCGGCTCAAACGATCCTTCTGCCTCAGCCTCCCTAGTAGCTGGGACTACAGGCTTGCACCACCATACCCAGCATATTTTTTCTATATATTTTTAGTTGTCCAGCTAATTGCTTTCTATTTTTAGTAGAGATGGGATCTCCCTCTTGCTCAGGCTGGTCTCGAACTGCTGACCTCGAGTGATCCTCCCGCCTCAGCCTCCCAGAGTGCTAGGATTACAAGTGTGAGCCACCACACCCGGCCTGAGACCCCATATGTTTAATGTTTGTGTGGAGGTATTCAGATTCCATGAGTTGAAGTTCTGTTAATAGTTTTGTTTAGCAAGAATCAGAAAAGGAAAGGTCCTTGTAAGTGTGGAAAAGCCACACTGCCAGCTTGTGAAGGCTTGCCACAGCTGTGTCCCCCACTACCCTGAATGCTTGTTTCAAAACTTGTCCTGTGGGTGCTCCTGAACTGGACAGCCGGACTGTTCATACCAGCCCATTCCTGGAGGACGAGGATTGGTGCAGGTTTCTCCTGGTGCCTCACACCCGTGCCTGGAAGGGGGCCGTCTTTCTAAGCCACGCAGCCATGGAGGAAACACCATTTTGCTGGGGAGCCTCCCCTGCAAAAACTGTCCTGGGGAGTGTGGGTTCGGTAGTAATGGATCTTCTGAATTTTTGAGAGAAAGAGCAAGATGGCTTATTTTTTTTTCAACTTCTGCTGGCTCAAAGTAGCATATGAAGATTGTTGTAGTTCAGCACAGTAGGTGTCTCCTCATCGCCAGCTCTGTTTACCAGTTACAGTGTAAAAGTCATAGTGAACATAAGTTTAGGCCATTTTTGCTTTATCATTCTAAGCTAAGCAAACTTGTCACTTTACTTCTTTGAGTCAGCCTTGTGCATTAACAAATCAAACCCATTGCTTTTTGTCTGAAGGCCTCACCCTGAAACTGTTACACTGACCCTTCTCTAGGGACTTTACACTGCGGCTGGTTAGGGTAATTGTCATCACCACCTCTGGCTCCCTGGGTGTTTCCCATGGCTGTGGCACGGCTTCCTGACCGGCGGGTTCCTCAGCCAGAGCCAACAGCAGGGGTGAGTCAGGAGCGGTAGTGGCTGGACCAGAGCTTTTGCACCTGTGTCTGTGTCTTCCTCAAAAAGCAATAGTTCAGTTTTTATCTTTTTTTTTTTTTTCTTTTTCATCCTGGTCTGCTTCAGGTTAATGGTTCAATTTTTAATGTGTGGGGTTCCTGACTTTTTATTGTTGGTGGCTAGTTCAACTTTAAAAATGCAACAGCTCTGAGCACAACACAACTGTGCAGTATAGGGTCCATGGCCTCTAACTGTCTCATCCAGAGGAAAGAGGCTGCCAACCCTGACACCATAGGAAGGAGGGACAACAGGGAGCGGTGGAAAGAAGCAGCAGCAGAAATCCCAGGGGAGAAGGGGAGAGCGGTGCAGGACCAACGGGGAACAGATGCCTGACTCCTTTCCACCTCCTGGCTGTGTGCTTGGGAGGCTTGTTTACGCCACAGCCGGAGCTCCAGGCCCCATGAGGCCTTATCTACCACCTGATTCCGTTCCCGCAGATTCTTCTCCATTCCCTCTCCAAGGAAGAGACATCCCCTCCAGAGGCAGGCTCTACTCCAATCTTCCATAGTATGGGACGTCCCAGGGGGCCGCCTCCTGTGGGCCTGGCTCCCCGCAAGGATGGCTGCAAACAAGCTCCTCTTCAGAGGCAGCCCCAGTGCAGTGCCTAGCTGGGCACCCCCTTTCATCATCCGTGTCACTTCTCCGTGGCACCACCTTCAGAGACTTGTGGGTCAAAGGAAGGTATCTTCAGTCATGAAAATTTACCAGACCAGTCTAGAAAAGAAGGTAATCTTAACCTGAAACAACCACTTTTGGAGACAAGAACCACAATAAATAACCCAGCTAAGGCAGGGGGCTGACCAGGGTCAGCAGACATTTACTGATATCTTCTGTGTGTTGGGAGGTGCTAGAAAACCTTTGGCAACTTTAGAAAAGGAGTACTTTCATGTCTTTTCTTGTGCTGGGAATGTTTGCTATAAAAGAAATTCCAGGTGTGGCATGTCTGTTACCGTTCTGGTCACAGTAGGTCTGTTAAAATTATTGTTCCAGTTGTTGAAAGAACTTCATTGCTTATTTGAGTGCCTACTTTGATGTTCTTCAAAGGTGGTATCTGATGGAGTAACTAAATATTTTTGTTAATAACAGTCTTTGGCATATTTTCAAGTATTTGTGACTACAATATTTAATCAAATTGCTTTTTGTAGATACCAGAGGAAAAAAACCGTTTGACTGATTGACTCAATACTGAGCTTTTAAAACTCATATTGCCTACACTAATCAAGATAGTGTGGTGCCAACATAAGGATGGCCATATAGATAAATGGAATAAAATTGAGAGTCCAGAAATAAACCCTCACATCTTTGGTCAATTGATTTTTGACAAAGAGGCCAGTACAATTCAATGGGGGAAAGAATAGTCCTTTCAACAAATGGTGCAAGTGGTACTGGAGTAACTGACTATCCACAGGCAAAAGAATGAATTTGGACCCCTGCCTTATAAAAATGTACTCATAGTGAATAACAGACCTAAATATCTGAGCTAGTAGGCCTCTCAGGAGAAACACAGGAAGAAATCTTCATGATCTTGGGTTAGGCAATTACCTATTAGATGTGATAGCAAAAGCATAGTGGTAAAAGAAAATTGGTAAGTTGGATTTCATCAGAATTAAAACCTTTCATGCTTTAAAGGACATCATCTAGAAAATAAAAAGACAACCCACAGAATGAGAAAAATATTTGTGAATCATATATCCAATAAGGGACTTGCTATGGTCTGAATGTTTATGTCCCCCCCCTGCCCCAAGTTCATATGTTGAAACCTAATCTTCAACCCAGTAGTATTAAAAGGTGGGGTCTTTGGGAGGTGATTAGGTCATGGGAGCTCGGCCCTCATGAGTGGGGTTAGTGCATCTATAAAAGAAGCTTGAGGAAGCCCTTTCCCCTTCCACCTTCCCTTCTATGTGAGGACGCATAAAAGGCTCCATCTGTGAGGAATGGGCCCTCACCAGAGACCAAATCTGCTGGTGCCTTGATAGTGGACTTCCCAGCCTCCAGAACTATGAGCAAGAAATTTCTATTTATAAATTGTTAGGTATAAGGTATTTTGTTGTGGCAGTCTGAATGGGCTAAGGCAGAACTTACATCCAGAATATACTGTATGAAGAACTCCTACAACTCAACATTAAGGAGACAGATAACACAATTTAGAAATGGGCAAAGTATTTAAATAGACATTTCTCCTAAGAAGATATACAAATCGCCAATAAGCACATGAACAGATGCTCATCATCATTGATCATTGGGGGAAATGCATATTAAAACCACAATGAGATACAACTTTACACCCATTAGGATGGTTATAAATAAAAAGAAAAGTGTTGGGAAGGATGTGGAGAAATCAGAATCCTCACACTTTGCTGGGATGTGTGAAATGCTACAGAAGCTTTGGAAAGTAGTCCTTTGAGGAAAAGATTTTCTCCGAAGGTTAAACATAAAGTCAGTGGCTCACACCTGTAATCCTAGCACTTTGGGAGGCCAAGGTGGGAGGATGGTTTGAGGCCAGGAGTTCTAGACCAGCCTGAACAAGAGCAAGATCCTGTCTTTACAAAAAATAGAAAAATTAGCCGGGCATGGTGGCACACACCTGTAGTTTCAGCTACTCGGGAGGTTGAGGCAGGAGGATCACTTGAGCCCAGGAGTTTGAGGCTGCAGTGAGCTATGATCATGCCGCTGCACTCCAGCCTGGGTGACAGAGCAAGACCCTGTCTCAGAAAAAAAAAAAAAAAGGAAACCATAAAGTCAGCATATGACTCACTCAGGCATTCCATTCCCAGATAGCTACCTAAGAGAAATGAAAACATATGTCCACGCAAAGACTTGCATGTGAATGTTCTTCAAGTTATCCTCCTGGCTCAGCCTCCTAAGTGTCTGGGACTACAGGCGTGCACCACCGCACCAGCTAATTTTTCTTATTTTTTTAGAGACGGGGTCTTGGTATGTTGCAACACTAGTCTTGAACTTCTGGCCTTAAGCAATCCTTCCTCCTTGGCCTCCCAAAGTGCTAGTATTACAGGTGCGAAACTCCACGCCTGGCCTACTTTTTTAAAAAAAATCGTATATGTTTAAGGTGTACAACATGATGTTTTGATATACATATATGAAATGACTACTATAGCCAAGCAAATTAATATATCCATCTCCTCACATAATTACCTTTGTGTGTGTGGCGAGGGGTGGTAAGAGCGTCTGAAACCTTAGCAAATTTCCAGTTACGATACAATTATTAACTACAGTCCTCATGCTATACACTAGATCCCCGACTTATTCACCCTGCGTAACTGCCACTTTGTACCCTTTGACCAACATCTCCCCATTTGCTCCCCTCTCCCCACCCCCGTAACTGTTCTACTCCCTGTTTTTCTATATGTTTGATTTTTTTTGATTCCACATATAGGTGAGATTATGCGGCATTTTTCTTTGGTGCATTTCACTTATAATGTCCTCAGGGTTCATCCATGTTGTCGAAAATGGCAGGATCCCATCCTTTTTAGGGGCTGAGTAATATTCCATTTTATATATATAAATATGTGTGATATATTTATATATATCGTGATTTCTTTATCCATTCATCTATTGACAGTTTGTTTCTATAGTGTTCACGTTTTACAGATAAGACATAGCAAGCTGCATAGAGGCTCTGACTGGGGTGTGGCCCCAGATTTCCAGCTGGGGTTTGAGAGGCTGAGTCGCCGAGGCGGGTGGGGGCTGCATGGGTGTGTGTTCCTGCTGCTGGGAACGGGGCCTTCAGACCTTGCTTTTTCATTGCCTTTTTCTTTTTCGGGGGCTGGTGGGTGGGAGGGGGTTATAAAGAGTTCTTATATGAATATGAGTATGTTCTGTAAATTAATCCTTTGAATGTTACATGTGCTGCAAATATTTGCTCTTGGCCTTTGGCTTATATACTTTCTGGTTGTTGCGACTTTGTCATGTAGAAGTTAATTTTTACACAGTAAACCTTACTGACCTTTATGGCGTCTACCTCTTTCTAGCTTTAGATGACTTTTTCTTGCCCTAGTGATGAAACATATTTCCTACAAATTATTTTTATTCTTTTAAATTTTCCTTTTTTACATTTAGGTGTTTATGGCTCTAATCCAGGGTTTCTCACCCTCAGCCCTGGTGGCATGTTGGACTGGGCAACTTTCTGGGGTGGGGGGCTGTCCTGGGCATTGTAGGATGTGTAGCAGCATCGCTGGCCTCTACCCACAACATGCCAGTAGCACCTGCATCCCAGGTGTGACAGCCAGATGTCCCCTGGGGAGCAGAATTGCCCCAGTTGAGAGCACTGCACTTGGGTTAGACCATGCCCTCTTTCTACAGCTGAGGAAACTGAGGCCGGAAAGGTGGTGGTATGCCCCGATCAGGGTGGCCTAGACAGGTCATGGCAGAAACTTTAGTTCAAAATGCAGGAACGGGAACCTCCGCCTCTCATTCCCATTTTTCTCCCTATAATTCTGGCTGCCAGCCCAGGTTTACAGAAGAGCTGTGATATCAGGCACTGGGTCAGGTGGGGGGCCACGGCAGAGAAGACCATGTAGTTAGACAACATGACAAAGACAAGGACTTCAGGTTGTGATCAGTGCCATGGAGGGGACATAAAAAGGGTCCTAGGACCCTGCAGGCAGGGGGAGGCAGCATTGTTCATAGTGTGAGCACGGGTGGCCTCTCTGGGGAGGTGACTCACTGACGAATCCGTGAGCACAGGCAGGCCTCGGGGTGTGCACGGTGTACGTTTCTGCCACTGTGCTACTGTCCAGGTGGTCTAGACCCCGCTCACAGTCTTATTCTGCCAGGGTGTTTCAGGGGTCCCAAGGCAACCCTTGTGCTTGGGGGGTTTCTAGGACTCACCGGACTTAGTATCTGGTTGTACCCTCAGCTGAGGCTCGTCACAGTGACTGTGGTAAGGATACACAGGCAGGTGGTGGAGTCTGGAAGAATCCATGTGAGGATTCCTTATGTGCTTTCCCTCCCTTGAGGGGACACAGAGGAAACACTTCCCTCAGCAACAAAAATGCGGCAACATGTGTGCGCTCTTTCTGCCCAGGGAAGCCAGTTAGAGACTCAGTGCCCAATTGTTTTTAGCCAGAGGCTGGTTACATACCCTCTGCCTAGCATCTGCCAGAATTCCAGACTCTCCCAGGAGGAAAGCAGGTGTTAACATGAACAATCTGGGTCCAGTGAGCCAAGCCACCCTTATCAGTTAAGAAATGGTGGGAGCCCCCCCCAAACGCAAGTTCCCAGACACCAGTCAGAGGCCAGCCTTGCAAGCAAGCTTTGTCAGAGACAGCGCTCTCGGGCCTGGTATCACAGAAACGTCCCCAGGCAGGGCTTTGACCTGAAAGCTGGCTCAGGCATGATGCAGGCAGGAAAACAGTAGAAATTTACCAAGAACTTGAGGGCCAGTGCCTGGGGCTAGGAGTAGGGGACTGAATTATGGCTTCCCTCTGCACGGTTGACGGAATCTGCCTTCTCTTGTTGGCCCTCTCCAGTGTGGGGCTGCCTTCCAGGAGGACGACGTCATCGTGCTCAATGGCACCAAGGAGGATGTGGAAGTGCTAAAGACAAGGATGGAGGAGAGAAGGCTGCGAGCGAAGCTGGAAAAGGTAATGGGAGGCTTTGCCTCTGCCTCTCACCTTGCAGGCATCTTGGGTGCGCGTAGAGTCTTCAGGCTCTGCCCAGCCTCTGCCCCAGAACCAATTGCAAAGCACCAAACTGCACGTTACTGGCAGCTGCTTAGGGGTTTGCAGTGATCAAGGTAATTTTTATAACCTAGAAAGGCCTGGCCTCTGGAAACGGATTCCAGTCATGGCACAGTGGTCCTGCCCTTCACGCTCAGCTTCGTCATCAGTGAAGTGGGATAGTCTCAGCACCTGTGTAGGACTCGGAGCTGGCAGGAGGATTCAAAGGATCACGACCCCAAAGCTCCAGCGCAGAGCACAGCCCTAGAGAGCCCTTAGAGAAAGACAGCAACCACAATTGCTGTCACTGTCACTGCTTTTAAAAGAGCACATACTTGGTTTCCGTAACTTGTAAAACAAGGGAAAAGTGAAAAGTCACCTTCATCCCAGCAAATCTGAAGATCATGTGCTGCCCAGATCTGAATATGCACAAGAGTCACCCGGCAACCTGGGTTCTGACAGGCCTAGGTGGGCCCTGGGAGCCTTCCTTTCTCACCCACTCCCTGGGCACGTGGATGCAACCCCTCGAGGACCACACTTTGAGTAGCAAGGGCTAAGTAGCCTTCCTGCACATGGGAGCTGTCCCCCTCACCTTCCTGAGCCCTTCTGCTGGAAGGGCGGGGTCACGGTGAGAGACTGTGGCTCCCCAGAAGGGTGCCCAGTGACACTGCTGGTGATGAGACTGAAGCTCTGACCAGTGTGTGAACGTTAAGGCTTTGTTTTGTGGTCCAGGTTTGGAACCACATTCCAGAAGCAATGGAAAGCATTGCTTAATGATACGACATAACGAGCAGGCTCAAAACAATTTATCAGCTAAGAAATCATTCAGTGTGCCATCGATTGTGGCTCCAGCAGTCAATTTTATTAGCCGTTAAGTGTTTCCAGATGGTAGTTACATAATGCAGGTCTTTTGTGAATGGCCAATTTTTCATTCTGTAAAAAAAAGTTAGGCTTAGGGTAAACAGGGGAGAAAACTTTATATGATCAGAACTAAGGCAGGCAAAAAAATGCTTAAAGTATTAGAAAATTAATTTCAATATTCCTGAGGACATAAAATTTTGAAAAAAATAATACCCTGCCTTTGCATGGGTGTGCATTTACCAGTGTCAGTCTAAGGTGAGAGTGATGTCATAGTTTAATATTTTTCAGACGTTTAGGGTTTTCTTTTAATCGTAATAGAAGAAGGGACAGGACCGTATCACCCTGAAGTAATATACAGTTCATGCTTGTGAGGCTTAAAGCTGATGCATGGGCACATGGTAGCAGTGTTCTCATTTTGCACAGATCTGGAGTGATCAGCAAGTGGCTAATCCATTTGCATTGATTCCTTTTATCATTTTGCTTGGGTAGAAAATAATGCATGTAAATGGTTCTATAGTACAAAGAATTGTGGCTGATCTTTGTAAACAAATGCCAATACAAATATGCCATGGAGCAGTTTTATGAGATGTTAATACAACATTCACGAGAAATATTTAAAGAGCTGCTTCATCATCTAAGTGCTGCATTAAGGTTAAAAAACAAATATATACGTGAGTGTGTTAACTCTAAGTTGATTTTCTAAGTTACTACAATTTCTTTATCATAAGAGAATGAAGAGCAGAAAAGAAGGGAAAAAGAAAGCTTGAGATGGTTTTGACAAAATCCTTTTTGACGGTCCCCAAAATGTCCCCTTGTTCTTCATTGCTACCATTGAGCAAGCTCAGTTTTTAAAAAACACAAAAGAGAAAAATTGCATTTTAAAGGAAGCTACTGGAGATTTTCATAAAGCCTGTGACCATTTTACTTTAGTGAGTTTTCTCTGTCACAGACTTCCTGCCAAGTTGTTCAAAGCCCAGTGGAACTAAGATGCCCCTCTCTGCAAAATACTCACCGGAGCTTCTGGGAATGCCTCTTAGATACTGCTACCAGGATACCAAAATACTTCCCAAATATACTCGCAGCTGGAAGCAGAACACAACATTTCCTCTAACTCCTCATTGCTCGTGCTTTTCAGATAACCTCAGCTGCAAAAGGGAGGGCTTAGATATTAGTAAATGGTTGTTTCTGTTTGTTTGAGGCACTGAGTATCGGCCTTCACAAATTTGAGGGCATGCAATGTATGTGTGAAATGAACAGAAGGTTTTTGTTTTGTACAGAGTTATAAAGCACTTTGCATGTGTATGTTACAAGTTCAAGGCCATTCCCCAAGAAATTCTTTTTCTCAATGTTTTCTGGTGGTGGGGGCTTTCTGACGTATTTAGGCTGCATATCTTTAGCGCCATCTTTTGGATACTTAGGAAACTGACATTTTTAAAGTAAATTGAACACAGTCCCGTTTGTCGTGTCTGCGATTGAATTGGTTCTAACACAGCTGTGTAGTTCATTTTTTATTCTTGCTGACCAAAGTATCTATTATGAGTAACAGAATTCCAGTGCCTAAAAGTCTGACAAAAGTAATGCAGAGTTCATGACAATTAGCTAAAATGTCCTCAAGCACTTATAGTTAAATAAACAAATATCAAAGCAGTTTGACAGCTTTGAAAAAGAATTATTAATACTAGAATGGATAAGATTTAGTACCTGTGTATGCTGGCTGGACTTTGCATACTCTTATATACTTTATGTTATTACTCATTAAACTGCTCTTCTGTGTACAGCAGTCAACATTGGTATTACAGAAATCTGTCATCTTCATAAAAATGTTGGAGAATGTGATTTTTGGAAGGTAAATATAAAATTAAGCAAGATCTGTACAGATGCACTCTGTGTGAAACAAAAATGTGTAACTGGAAGCATGTAAAGGATTAAGGTTTAGAATTTATGAATATCAAAGTCTTCTTCAGGATGAGTTACCTGCTTACATAACCTGCATCGGCCTGTCAAACAGGGTCCCAGGTCAGGGGGCAGCCACGCTGGCACTGAAATAGAGTGAATCTGAGCACATCCTCCAACGTCCTCTTTCTTTTTACAGAAAACAAAGAAACCCAAAGCGGCAGAGTCGGTTTCAAAATCAGATGTTGTTGAAGGTAAGATATTATAAGAGGTCCTTATTTTAGCGATATAAAACTGTAGGGCTGTTTCCTAAAATAAGTTCATGCTTTTGTTTTGTTTTTGTTTTTGTTTCTCTTACTTCGTTTCTTTTACAGAAGCCCCGGGGCCATCAAAAGTTACGGCAGAAAAGCCTGAAGAAACTGGCCTTGATTTTAGAGAGAAGAAAACCAACTCTGCTCCCAGGAGTGCAGGTGGGTCCTACTGCACAACAGTGAGCTGTTCAGGCAGCTGGAGACCCAGAGCTTGCATCCTGGTGTCACTGCAGTGAGGGGAAGAGAAAACTCCAGCTCATCCTAAGTCATGTCTCTAGGTGGCCATTGAGCTCTCTCGAGGGGGTAACTAAGACATATTTAACAAACCCCTTCATCAGGAGCCCTGGCAGGATTGACAGGGTCTGGGCACAAATGCTGATCATTCAGTTTTCCTGTTGAGTAAGTGCTTGGTATCAAGCTTTAGAGGCTGCACCAAGAACTGGCTCAGAGATTGGGCAGGAGTATTTCCAACATCTAGACAGTTGGGGTTTTCACGGGCTGCACACCATGCCTCTCAGAGTCCCTTCCCTCTGCCTGCCTCTTGGCCAAGGGTCACAGTTTCTCCTGAAACTCAAGTATATTTAACTAAAGGAACATAACGTTTATTTCACAAAAAGAAAGATTCATTAGGTAAAAGAATGTGTGGTCTGGTCTTGTGTTATAAATAGCATCCACGATGGCCGATGGTTCTAGACATGGCACTACACGGTGCGGGAGAGGTCACTCAGGTTCCTGTGCCTCCATTTCCTCCCCCCGTAAAGCAGGCCCCGCCTGGTGAGGGCAGTCTAATTTAGCCCATTCCTGGTGCTGGGACCAGTGCCTAGCACAAAGCAAGGAGTGGTTAGTAGGATATTAAATGATAGCTTTCAGTGTCGCAGCTGTCTGTTTTGTGGGAGTTGGCAAGTAAGGTCATTATGTGCTTTAGCGTTCACCAGAGCAAGTAGGAGAACACCTGGGCGCAGCAACTGACATGCTTCCCTTCCGAGAATTCGATGTTTGGAATGATCTTTAGTCCCAGCCCTAAAGATTTTGGCTTTTCATTTTTTCCAGCAATAAATGAGAGCTCCTCTGGAAAAGCCAGGAAGCCCCCCTGTGGGGCCATGAAGAGGTCCATCGCTGAGAGCGAAGAATCAGAAGCCTACAAGTCCCTCTTCACCACCCACAGCTCAGCCAAGCGATCCAAGGAGGAGTCAGCCCACTGGGTCACCCACACATCCTACTGCTTCTGAAGCCCATGCCTGCGCTCCTCCCTCCAAGAAGGTTCTTGTTAGTTTCCCTGTAGGCCAGTTGTTGTGATTCTCTGATTGTAGCGTGTATTCTCTGGTGGTGTTCCTTTGCACGGTGTCATAAACTTGTCCTCACCAACCTTGGAGCAGGTGTGGTCACTCTTGCTGTGAGGCACATTGGTTCTACAGGGCCACAGTGGGTGGCTGCAGAGTGACTGTCTCCCTCTCCTGCAGGCCCGAGTGCGTACTCAATTCCACCTGCAGGTGCACTTGGACTGTTCATGGCCGGAATTTCATGTTGGCGGCACTTCCTATGCTTGCAATCATGAGAGACTCCAGGTTTCTTCTGGGTGTGTGATTGGCTCATTTTGACTAAAATTCTAATGATTTTGCTGCCAGTGGTAAATTAAGTAGGGCAAATGAAGCCGAGCTTTCGAAGGGACGAATTTCAAATACACTCTGCCTCCTGGAGGCTCTGAAGGGCTTCGTCCCTCTGCCCCCGCCCTGGAAGGAGCTGGGAGCCCTGCTTTTCTGGGCACAGGGAGTCTTCCCTGTCTCTCCGTTTGGTAGATAGCAGAGACTTAGCTGGGCACCTCATGATTTGGTACAAAAATAAAGCTGCTCTGCCTTTTCTCTCATCTGTCTGTACTTTTTCCTTCTCTGCCTTGCACTCGTGCTTTGGTAGGAACAGTGCAGCCTTTGCACCAATGGTGATGGGCTCAGCCACCAAGTCCTGGGCATTCCACCTTTTCTCCCTTCAGCAGAAGGTAAAAGGGGGAGTTGTACACAAAATTGGTGCATTTCCTCCATCCATAATGTGTGTTGAAGTCAATAGTTACTGAAACTTCTCATGAAACTGCTGATGATGGATCAAGAGTCCCCAGGCTTCAACACTGCTAGAAAGTGCTAGAACGTACACGGTATATTGAGACGATTCTCTGTGCTGGATCCCAGGGCCCTGGGTTTCCTTCAGAAGCAGGAGAAGGAGCCAGGGAGGACGGTGAGAGGGTGGGAGGTGAGCAGGCAGGGTCTGTGTCCCCCACGGACACGGACACGGTGGGGGGATTCCAGGGAGTTGGGGGAACCCCCTGTGCTTTCTAAAACCCCAGGTGTTTCTCTGCTTCACAATGATGGGACGGTCTGGCCCCAAGGACGTTTTGACATTGTCTGTATGGAACAATTAATCAGAATTATATTAACCAATGAATTTTTGTTGTGGACTTTTCTAGAATAAACTCGAGTTAGCCATTTTATTTCCCTGATCAATTTTCTACACAGCCCAGTTAAAGCGTTTTCTAGTTGCTGGGTTTTTTCCCTTTCTTTCTTTTGTTAAATTATTTTCGTAACAATTTGTTCCTTTTTTAATCAGTTGCAGTTATTTTCTCTCATACTTCTCTCTATTTTAACTTTACAAAGAAAACTTGACCAATCCTTTTAGTCAAATTTTACTTATTACAGCTTCTGTCATCATGAGGTATTCTTGTTATTTTCATGACCTTTATTTCTACCAAGTTCAATTTTCCTAATTTTAGCCTTAATCAACTTTATTTTGCATTGATTATTTTGACTGTGTCCAGTTTTTTCCAGTAACCCAGTGACAGTGTCCTCAACATCAAAAGTTCAGTATCTCCAATGGCTGTGCTTCCCTCCCCCTGCCCCTGGGGTTATCCTTGGGGGAGGGAGAAGGGCTTCTCTGGAGAGTCCTAGCCAGCCTTCAATATTTAGCAAAGGCATCACCTCTCCGGGGCTCCTACCCCACTGTACCCAACCCCCTGCAAGTGCCTGACGTGGTGGCACCGAGGGCAGGCAGAGCTCATGGCTGGTGTGGTGTTCAGGGCTCCCCTGAGGAGCCAGGCACTGAGAGGCCTCATCTGCTGGGGCTCCGCGACCCAGTGAGGTAGGACAGTGGCCGTCACCCCGTCTTACAGGGGAGGTGCCTGAGGCTTTGCAGTTCTGCTGGTCACGCCCCTCACCGGGCTGTGTCTTCCACACATATGGCGGTGGGGGCTGCGGGAGGCTCGCGCACAGGGTTGGGGGGCCAGGTTCCGGCGCTGGACCAGGCAGGCAAGAGGGGATCCGCCGGCTTCCTCCTCGGCCCACCCAGGCCCAGGCCGCTTTTCCAGAGGTGAGGGAGCTGGGAGGAGAAAACCAAGAGGATGAAGAGACTCCCTGAAATGTGTCTGGTTAGCTTCCCACTGTCCTTTATTCCCAAGAAATGAAATCAGCGCCTCCCCAGAATGAACTGAGAAGATTGTCACTCAACCCCACGAACCTTTTGACCCGGAGAGAAGTTCGGCTCCAAGATCTTCCTAGCGCTCACCTACCTTTCCACAGGTCCTGTCCTATTGAAAAGTAATCTAGGCTTTTGAACGCAATGCAGAAAAAAATGAAATTCCTACTGTTAAATACACAGGAACATTTCCAAATAACGAAAATCACGTGTGACAGAACTTCCTGGGCGTTCCTGTTGTTTGGGGTCATTCATGTAACTAACTCTGTTTGCCCTCACTGCGTCAAGGCACCATAACACCACATTGCAGAGTGCTGTCTGGGGCAGTTGACTTAAAATACAGGCTGCGTGTGGTCACGGGCCCCTCAGGACAGGACACTGGCGCCCAGAGCAGTCAGACTGGGGAGACTGGGAACCAGACGCTGGATGCCAAGACGCGCCTCCAAACTGAGGTCAGGCGCCCTCCTCACATGGGCCACACTGAAGTCCTAGCCGCCGGGGGAGGGGTGCCTGTTTGCTCAGCAGCCCTTAGGACCTGCCTCTCTCCAGGCCCTGCCAGGCAGTGTCTGGCCGGAAGCCCCCACCCTCTAGCCTATGCTGAGCTGTGCTCCTGCAGGGGAATCTGTGCAGCACCGGGCCCCTTTTGCTTTTCCAGAACAGTCTTCTGGAATGTCTTTGTTGCTCCCCTGAGCTCAACACAGTTTAAGGCACGATGAGGGTGCCCAGCAGACCTGTGAATATTCCTTTAGACTCCACAGAAAGTTGAACTCCTTCCTTAGCAAGGTTGCTCTACGGGTGACCCTGGGGAACAAGTGAGTGCAAGCCTGGTGTTCCATTAACCAGGATCTCCTGCTTCATGGCACTTAACAACTGATGGTTTCAGATATACTGGTGAGTCCTAGGTTATTCCCAGCATCGGGCTTTGTTGTCAAACAGGCTGTTCCTTCTTACTTGGGGTCTTCACACGGGCCCAGATGTCAGCCCCCTCCCCATGTCACCCAGCCACCTCCTAATCATCTCTCGAGCTCTACCCAGATGTCTTTTTTCTGGAAAGTCTTCCTGCATAACCTAATTTAGAGCAGTCCTTTTGTTCTCATCTCTAAAGTTCTCTGTTCTTATCACATTTTAATTTAGTAAAATATGCTCTTAACCCAGGGACTACACCCTCCCAGTAAGGTCAATGGCGGTGTGAGGTGATAGGGAGTGCTGGGGACTGCGGAGAGAACACAGCCACCGAGGGCAGCTCCTGCCTGGCTCCGGCAGGGTGGCCCCGTGGGAGTGTGGGCCCAGTGCTACCAGCAGGGAAGCCAGAAATCTGGAGTTCTTAAATGAAGTTCCCTTCGCATGTAAAGCTGGCAAATAATTATTTTTAGAAACAATATAAGCCAAACAAAATACATCGGGGGCTCTTAGCTTGTAGCCTGTGGTTTAGTATCTTTCTTTTCCAATCAGCTCTCAGCTCCACGGGGGCACATTGTGTCTCTGCGCTGCTCACCACAATGTCCAGATCAAACAAATGAAAAACAGAAATAGCTGATATCCTCTCCCCACAGAGCCCTGGGGCCGGAAAGAATGTACTGGCAAGGAGATGGCATCCCCGCTTCCCATCCTCTCTTTTTTGTTGCCTGCTGGAAATTTCTCCATCTCCCTTTAAGTCCTCCTCCCGGGCTACCACTGTGAACCTCATTAGCCTGCACCCTGAAGTCATCACAATGGCCAGGTGGCCTCTGGCTCAGGGCCCTCTGTGACATCACCAACGTCCCAGCCCTGGGTGCCTGTCTCCCAGTTGCGAGGACAAGCAAACCCACCATGAGCGACTTCCTCCCCTGCCTCTGCTCACCATGCGGATGCTGAAATGGTTCTTGTTCCTGCCTCTGTGCTTCTCCTGTGGCTACGCCTTCATGTTTCCTCCCCTGAGAGATAAGGCCAAAGAACCCCAGGGGAAAGTGCCTTGCGGGGGGCACTTTCGGATCAGGCAGAATCTACCGGAGCAAGCCCAAGGCTGGCTTGGGAGCAAGTGGCTGTGGCTTTTTTTCGTTCTTGTGCTCTATGTGATACTGAAGTTTCGAGGAGATAGTGAGAAGAATAAGGTAAGGATAAAGAAGAAAAAAGTAAGGTTTTTTGTACACCGCATTGATGCAATCTCAGACTCAGAGAAACAGATGTTCTAGTCAGTTTCGGCAGGACTGTTAAGTGTGATGAATTTGAATGGAAAGTACCTACCTCATGGTCCTGGGCAAGCTGGCAAATTCACTTCCTGATATATCTTTAGTGAAGACAGTAGCCCCTAAATCCACAGAGGTTGGGACAAACAGTTGAAAATGACTTTTTGCTTATTGGCTCACAATTGTTCCTGTTAAATGAATTTTTGCAAGTTGAGAAGAGATTCAAGAATTTATGTTGTGTTTCAGAAGGTTTCAACATTATTCACAGAGCCAGATTCCCTGTCCCCTGATTTTTAAAATTTTCCTAGTGTTTGACTTATTACAAATTTTTGAACTCAATGGAAATGGTATTGTTGTCCCAAGGAAATATGAGTCCTGTACTAAAGGGTAAAGGTGTAAAGTAGTAACAGCTGGTCCCCAAAGTGACTAAACAATTCTTTCAGGTAGAAGGGGACAGGGAGAGAAATACTGCAGTGTGTTCTCTCTTAGATAGACCCAACACTTCATGATACCGTGTCCAAACTGACTAGAGCAGGGGTTGGCAAACTTTTCCTGCAAAGGGCCAGATAGTAAAGATTTTCAGCCTGGTGAGCCATATGGTCTTTGTTGTAACTACTCCACTGTGCTGTTGTAGGATGAAAACAGCCATAGACTATACACAGATGAACAAGCATGGCCGTGTTCCAATAAAACTTTATTTACAATAACAGATGGTGGGCCAGATTTGGCCATAGTTTGCCAATGCCTGGACTAGAGCAATGCCAGAGCCTTCTTTTCTTACATGAGCCCAGCTCTCTTGGAACTGTGTCAAAACCAGCAAAGTCAACGGTATTACTCACCTTGAATATCTTTCTTGACAGGAGCAGAATCCTCCTGCCCTTCGAGGCTGTCCATTACGCTCTCCACTAAAGAAAAATCAAAATGCCTCCCCCAGCAAAGAGTATGCGTTCAATGCCTTAACCCAACTCGAGATTGACCTTGTGAAATTTATGTCCAAGGTGCGGAATCTTAAGGTCGCCATGGCAACTGGCAGTCACCTCAAGCTTCCAAGCTCAGAGGTACCCGGAGATCCATACAATAATGTTACAATATATGAGGTATGGGGAGAAGAAGACTCTGACTGAATGGATTTGTGTCAAAGTAGGAGAGAAAAAAGTTTGAGTGTTGGCAAACAGTATGCAAACCAATAAAACTATTCTGAAGAAAAAGAATTCCCTCATGAGACCTTGCTTGTTTGTTTGTTTGTTTGTTTAACTAGAAGAAAAAGATGAATGTGAGACAGTAGCCATAGCAGTTCTTGTTTGTTTTGCCTTTCACACTCGCTCTGGAGCTGCGGGGGGTAAGTGTATCGGAAGCCACACAGAGAGAGACACATGACGACACTCTTGACCTTGGTGCAGTGGGCCCTGTAGGCTGATGAGGCTGTGGAAATTTGGGATAAGATACTCATATCATTTTCATAGAAACTCTTGTTTTCTTCTTTGTAGTATCTGTGCAAGATAAGGAACCGATTTTTATCTTTATGATTTATTACATTACAAAGGACAACTTTATAGGTTTAAAATCATAAAATGATTCAATTAGGAGGGATATATTCTAGAATCATTTGATTTTCGTACCACCAGAAAAGTCATTTTTATTCATTCTGTCATATGGATTCCATGCATTGACTTTGTCTTCTACAAAACTAGCAGTTACATGTGTCTATAGTTGGATTAAGAAAAAGAACAATTCATACTTTCAGTGTCATTGGAGTTTTGGATACAGATGAGCTAACCAGGGGCTCCCAGATCAGTTGATATGTTCTTTATAATACTTATTAACAGGACAGATTTTTGGCATGGTAGTATGGCTGATGGAACTCTACGTTTACTCAACGCTGTAAAACTGGCTTCCTAAACCCTGGGCCCAGCTTCCTTCGCCTGGGCCAATCTGATGGTTTTGTAGACGTGCTTATGCAGGCCCAGAGAGGGAAGTCAGCTGTGGGAAACCACAGAAATTCCCTTATTTTCACTTCAGTCCGAACTTCTGTGTTCCTGACAGAGAAGTCCTGAGTCTTTGTCACCTCCCTTCCAGCCACAACAAGTTCCTTCCCACTGCTGGAGCATAGTCTACAGGATCTGTCCCCTCCCAGCTGCACCATGCCAAGCTCATTTCTGCCTCAGGGCCTTTGCACATGGCCTCTCTCTCTAGGGGGTTTCCTCCAGATACCACATTGCTGGCTTCTGTGCCTGTCATTCTGGTCTTTACTCAGCGGTTGCTCCTCAGAGAGGCCCTCCCTGACCACCCAGCTAAAGGAGCCCCTCTTGTCTCTCTTATCACATGATCCTGCTTTATTTTATTTTCTTCGTAGCACCTATCGCTATGGGACATTATGCTTTTTATTAACGTGTTTCCTGTTCATCCCTTCTCATAGACAAGGACTGTGATATTGTGATTCATAATAAGAAATGGATATTTAGTCTTTGTTCCCACCCCCCCATTTCCTGGCACATGACTTCTAAAACCCCTGGAATCTCCCAAGCAATGACTGGTGGCTGGGGGCTCCCTGACAGCCTCGGGATGGGGGCTGGTTGCCAGGGGAACCGGCCCTGTGATTAGTTGAGTTGGGTAAAAGTTGAGTTGATCACCAATGGCCAATGGCTCATGCCTACAGAACGAAGCCTCCATAAAAACCCAGAAGGACAGGGTTTGGAGAGTTGGGGGACAGCTGAACTCGCAGGTTCCTGGAGGGCAGTGTGCCCAGAGAGGGCATGGGAGCACCACGTGCCCTCCCTCAGGCCTTGCCCTGTCTCTCTTCCGTCTGGCTGTTCATCTGTGTCCTTTGTAACATCTTTATAATAAATGAATAAAATGCATAAAGTATTTCCCTGAGTTCTGTGAGCTGCTGTAGCAAATTAATCAAACCAGCGGAGGGGGTCGTGGAACTCCCAATTTATAGCCGTTGGTCAGAAGTTCGGGTCGACTTGGGGCTTGTAATTGACATCTGAAGCGGGGAGCGGTCTTGGGAACGGAGCCCTCCACCTGTGGGATCCGACACTGTCCCCAGGTAGACAGTGTCAGAATAGAATGAATCAGATGACACCCAGCTGATGTCCACCGGGGAGTTGCCTGGGGTGTAGGAAAATCCCCCACATGTATTCGGTGACCAGAGTAGAGTGCGGTGCGTGTGAAAGCAGGAAAAATGGTTTTGTTTTCTTATCTTTTATAGGGATGTGTCCATCGTGTTTGCTGCCATATCCTCAGAATCTGGAACAGGGCTTGGCGTATAAGGGGCACTCAATATAAATTTTTTAAAAGCCTTTTATTTTGGACTCATTTCAGACTTATAGAAAAGTTGCAACAATATCCTGTGCGCCTGTCACCCGACTTTCCCTAATGATGATGTCCTACCTAACCACAGCATAAACAGGAAAACCCGGCACTCAGTACAGTGCTGTTAACCACGGGATTTGAATTTCCTTCATTAATGAAATTGACTCCATTAATGTCCTCTGTCTGTCCCAGAGCCAGCCCAGCACCCCACACTGCATCGACTTATTCCTCCTGGGTCTCCTCTAATGTGGGACAGTCCTCAGTCTTTCCTTGTTTTTATGACTTTGACAGTGATCAGTTATTTGGCACAGCTGGCCGTTGAACAACACAGGAGTTAGGGGCGCCCTTAGCCCCCTGTGCAGTTGAAAATCCACGTAAACTTTGGACTCCCCCGCTGTTGGCCGGAAGCCTTACCAATAGCATAAACAGTCAACACATACTAATATCATAAGAAAATCATAAGGAAAAGAAAATGTATTTACTATTCATGAAGTGGAAGTGGATCATAAAGGTCTCTTCATCCTCATGGTCTTCACGCTGAGTCAGCTGAGGAGGAAGAGAAGGGGTTAGTCTCGCTGTCTCAGGGGCAGCAGAGGAGGAAGAAAGTCTGCAATAAGTAGACCCACAAGTTCACACCTGTGTTATTCAAGGATCAACTGTAGAATGAAGAATAGTGATCAAAGGCTGGCCTGTAATCCTAGCACTCTGGGAGGCCGAGGTGTGAGGATCACTTGAGGCCAGGAGTTCGAGAGCAGCCTGAGCAAGATCGAGACCCTATCTCTACCAAAAATAGAAAAAATTAGCCGGGTGTGGTGGCATGCACCTGTAGTCCCAGGTACTTGGGAGGCTGGGGCAGGAGGATCGCTTGAGCCCTTGAGTTGGAGGTTGCAGTGAGCTATGATGATGTCGCGGCACTCTACCTGGATCAACAGAGCGAGACACTGTCTCAAAAAAAAAAAAAATAGTGATCAGTGATTTGGTAGAATGTCACTTCATTTGAGTTTGAAGGATGTTTTCTCATGCTGGGAATGAGGTTTTGCATTTGTGGCAAGAATCCCAGAGAAGTGTCATAGTGTCCTCAGTGCATGTCATCAGGGCTCGTGTGTGCGCCCATCACCCTGGATATTAACCTTAATCACTGGACTAAGGTGGTGTTTCTGGGTTTCTGCATTATAAGGTTATCTTTCCCTTTGTAGTTAATAAATATGTGAGGGCAGATACTTTGAGATTATACAAATCCTGCCTCCTCAAACTTCCACTCACTAATCTGAGCAGGCCTCAGTGGGCATTGTCGGCAGCAATTATTTCAGTGGTGTTTGGGGTTTGCCTAATGGCGATTTCAATTTTCCTCTTTCCTTCTACATTTATGGATTGAAATTCTACTGTAAGGAAGAGTTGTCGCTTCTCCATTGAGTGAGTGATTGATTTCAGTATGGACTCAGGGATATTTATTCTATTAAATCTGATACTTCTGTTGTTTATCTTCTTGCTCAAACTTTCTCAGCTTTGGCCATTAGGAGCTCCTTCAGGTTGGCACTTGTGTCCTTTGAACAAGCCCATCCTCTTTTGAGCAATTCATTACTTTCTGGCAACTGAAGATGTTCCAAGCTCATCTGGTTTATTCTGTGGAATCAGCCACTCCCCCGGGGGGGTCCCTGGTTCCTTTGCTTGGAGAATGGTGCACAGACACCCAGGACCTCGTCTCTAGTGCTCCTGGCCACCCGGCTGTTGTTGCTCCTGTCTTAGGAAACACGCCTGGGTGTGTTAACCCTCTCCCCATGCACCTACAGTTCTGCATCCCTCTGTGTGCATATCTGTTAAATACCACGACTGTGTCCTAGCCCTCTCCTTCTAGAAAGACATCTGAGGCTTCATGCTGGCCATTCTCCTCCCCCTCATTTACAGCTTTTTTCCCCAGCAACGGGAACCCTGCTCTCATTATCCACGTTCACTTGTTCAGTTCTAGCACACACATAAAGTCGCTCCAGAGTCTCGAGCCCACACCCGTCAGGAACACACTTGCTGACCAGCGCACACATTTGTGCACAGCTCCTGGTCTTGTGAAGTGACCCAGGCAGATTCTTTCCTTCCCCGCCCCCTCCATGTGGTGGTGTCACCCATCTGTCATTTGTTAGGCCCGCTTAATAGCATTTGTATTCCATTTGGGGTTCTCTACATCTTGGCTGGTTTCAGTTGTCTGTTTACTGTTTGAACATGTGAATTTATGTAAAATCTCACGATGGGCAGAGTCAAAGATTTAGAAAAAGATGCACCCAGAGAAGCATCTCTCTTTCCTCCTCCCTCTCCCTGCCCCTTCCTTCCTTTTCCCCCTCTCTCCCCTACACAGCCTCTATAGGTAACCAGTTTCTTTGGTTTTTGTTTTATTCTTCCTATATTTTTTGCACACAGAGATATTTGAGTGTTTTCTTATATATCCTTTCTTACATGAAGGATAGCATGCCATAGTTTTTTTTTGTTTTTTTTTTTTTTACTTTGCTTTTTTTTTCACTTAACAGCATGTCCTGGTAATGAATTACTCCTTCTCAGCTCCTAGAGGTATTCCTCATTCTTTTTCCAGAGGCAACCATGCTCTTACGTATGAACGTTCAGGCAGTTTCCAATAGTTTGAAATTAGAAATAATGGTGCAACGCATAACCTTGTGCACATTTATTTTTGTATTCTTGGAGCTGTATCTTCAGGGTTGATTCCTAGAAGACAGGTTGCTGAATAGAAAGGTATGTACATGTGTAGTTTCGTTAGGTATTGCCAAATTTCCCTCTAGAAGGGTTGCGCGTTTGCATTTTCACAAGGGATGCCAATAAGGGTGTTTCGTGTGCAGGGGCGGCTGGATACCGGCTGGCCTCTCCAGACTGCAACATCCATGTTAGATCTGCTGTTTGTGCTGCTTGCAGTTACGAAAGATTGCCACGAGGTGGCAGGCAAAGCCCATCACAGAACAACAAGCACACGCTTTCCAGATTTTGCTTCAGGGACAAAACAATAATTGTGTAAATTGAAGTAATAGTAGTCATAACGTGTTTATAACTGATAACAGCATTTGTAATGCTAGCAGTAATCATAACATTATTTTTATTAACTAACGTTGTTAGAGCTTGCATTTTGCTTTGGGAGAGAGTGAACAAATACCTGAGCCAGATGCAGAGTCTGCCAGGTGGGTGTGGGTGCTATGGAGGACGGCAAAGCAATGAAACAGTGTGTGTGTGAGTGTGTGTGTGTGTATGTGTGTCTGTGTGGTGAGTGGGGTGGTTAGTTTGCAACCTTAAACAGTGTAGGCAGGGACAGGTCTCTGAGAAGTGGCCGAGGGAGGAAGGAAGCCACGGGGGCAATCTGGGAGGACAGTGTGGAAGGCTGGAGGAACAGACGTGCAAAGGCCCTGAGGCAGGAGTAGCCTGGCCTGACGGAGGAGCCAGTGTCCGGGGAGAAGGTGAGATGAGAGCGATGGACCTGGGCGGGAATCCAATATTCATGCAATTACCACCATGAACGGTGCAGCCAAAGAGGGGGCGGGGCGGGGGGCGGGCATCGGACTGGTCTAGAAGGCTGAGGAAGGTTTCCTGGAGGAAGAGACACAGGGAATATCTGAGACCTGCTCCCTGTTTCCTAAACTTCAGTCATTGCCAAATAAACCTTAGGAATTTTGCCATCTGTGCTGAGAACTCGGGGAAATTCCTGTTCCTGGAAGATAAGACGGTGCATCAGTTGAACATTTGATGTATCAGGACTAACCGCCTGCCAGGGAAGACTCACTTCCAGAACCGCCCTGGCTGGCCCCCATCCCAGAGCTGCCGGGTCAGGAGCTCTGCTCAGTCCCGACCAGCCCCATCCTTTGCAAGCCCCCTGACATCACCCAGCTGGGACCTAAATCTCTGTAAATATCCCTGCCTCACAGCGCCCTCTGCAGGCTAAGGCTGTCAAGGTCGTTCCTGCCTGGCTGCAGTGAGTCCACGCGCAGCTTTGGTTGATCCACCAGCTTGCTGGTGGTCTTTTGGTGAAAGGAAGGCCATCCCTAAGTACCACCTGTACAGTTATGAACCCAATATGTTTCCTTAAATCAACTGACTTTTTAAAAAAATGTAGGTAAATTTGCTTTAAGAAAAAAACTGTATCACTAGCATACATAGAAAATAAGAATCAATGGAAATTAATGTTAAGATAGGAATAAGTCTGTAACTATTAGACTTTTTAAAAGTTTGTGTCCCACTCGTGCATTAAAAAGTAATGATTCAGAAGAATTGTATGGGCCGAGGGAGGGAAGTCAGGGAGAGGTAGAAGCAGCTCCCCCAGGCAGGAGCTCCCTGCATCTCCCTCTGGCTGTTTTAATTCTTATTTGTCCTTCAGGCCTTAATGGGGGTGTCACCTGTACTTTAGGACATTATGCCAACACCATCAGCTCCCGACATACACCCCACGTTTGTATTAGGTGGACCTCTGCATCCGCTGGGATGCTCTGGGGGCAAGTATCAGAAAATCCAGAAAATTAGCATTTAAGTCATATAACAGGAAATTGGGGTAGGATGTTTCCAGGGCTGGTTAGTCCAGTGGTTTGGCTCCAGATTCTTCCCTCCACCATCCTCAGCCTGGATCCCCCAACGCCACAGGTCGGCCGATGAGACCTCTGGAACCATTTGGATCTGGAACAATGATGGGACGTTCTCTTTTAACTGTCTCTGTTTATTTTAAAATAATTATTCTAGTTAGACTTTCTATCTTTTTTAGAATCCATATAGGTAATTTTGATTTATGTCCTGGCTTTCAAATGTCTTGCGATACCCCTTGCTCATTGCAGCATTATTTGTGATAGCCAAAGACTACTAAGAGCAGCCCACGTGTCGGTCAGTAGGGAAGAGCCTCAGTGAACTGTGACCAGGCAGCCACAGAACGGAAGCCTCTCGGACCGTTGGGACTGCTGAAGAAAAAAGAGGAAAAGAAAAAAGAAGACAAGAGAAAATGAAGAATTCTTTGTGTTTTAATATGGGACAAATTCCAAGATATATTATCAAGTAAAAGAAGCCAAGTGGAGATTAGTATGCTACACTTGTGTATTCAAAAGAAGGAGAAAAAAGATACACAAGTGTGACATATATAGATAGATATCTTGTAAATGCTTAAAATATTACTGGAAGGGTACAAAAGAAATTGGTAACATGGATTGAGTTTGGAGAGGGAAACTGGATAACGGGGTAGACCCCCTTAAACTAGCCTTTATCTTCCATTAGTTCTCCCATACATTTCTTCATCACTTTCCCACAACTTTTCATTGCTTGAAGCCCAGATCCTATCTTGTTTGCTAAAATGCTATATAAGCCTCTGAGTCTAACCATTTCTTTGAGTTTCACTTCTTTTCTGTGAACTCACATGCATGTAAACATTACTAAAAATTCTATGCCTTTTCTCCTGTTTGTCTTTTGTTAGTTTAATTCGCAGGCCCCCGGGTACTGAACCTAAGAGGGTAGAGGAAAAGCTTTTCCTCGATGACATTTTCAGTTCTCTACCCACAATACATTTTGGCTGTTATGATTCTAGTTTGGATGGACAATAATTTAACCAGTTCCCTACTGATGGATGTCTAGGTTCTCCTCAATTTTTCGTTATTATAAACACATATGGTACATGTTTCCCTAGATCGGGCAGGGTTTGCTGATCTCCATTTCATGTAGCACAACTACCATCTGCCAGTGTTTGGGTTTATTCTACAGTCGGGAACACTGCTGGCACAGCCAGTCAGAGCATCTGAAAACAAAAAGCAGAAATGGCTTACGCTGGACTAATTTTAGAATTTCTAAGTACATTTAAGTGATGACTCATCCCACTTAAATTCAAAGCTGTTTATTGAGCCATCTGGTTCATCAGAACATGAAAGACCTTTACCCGGCAACCTGGAAAAATGCCAGAGAGGAAGACAAAAGCATTTTTAACCACCGAGAGTAAACCCCATGGGAGCGTCAGCTGAGTGTTAGCTCCCTGAGGACAGGAATTGTGCTGCACGAATAAACTGCATAATGTCTGGGGCAATTTTTTCATAAAATGTCCCCTTTTTATCTTATTCCTAAGCAATGCAACCAAAAGCACAAGTAACCAAAGAAAAAAATAGATACATTGGACTTTATCAAAATTTAAAACTTCTGTGCTTCAAAGGAAACTAAAAGAAAGTCAAAAGACACTAAGAGAATGGGAGAAAATATTTGCAAATCATGTATCTGACGAAGGTTGTCTCAGTCTGCTAGGGCTGCTATAACAAAATGCCACCGACAGGATGGCTTACACAACACGTACAGTCAGCCCTCCGTGCCCACGGGTTTTGCATCCTAGAATTCAACCAGCCTCAGATAAAAAATGTCTTTAAAATTTTTTTAAATAATAGTACAACAATAAAAATATTACTAATTTTAAAATAATATATTAATAGTACAACTATTCACACAGTATTTACATTGCATTAGGTATTGTAAGTAATCTAGAGATGATTTCAAGTAATGTGTGTACAAGAATGTGTGCAGGATATAATATTACCCCATTCTGTATAAGAGACTTGAAAATCCAAGAATTTTGATCCTGGAACCACAGATACGAAGGGATGAAAGTAGTTAATAATATTGTATACTGAAAATTTGATAAGAGGGTAGACTTTAGGTGCTCTCACTACACAGACAAAAAGAGATAACTATATGACAAGATGGATATGTTAATTTGCTCGACTGTAATAACCATTTCACTATGTATATCGATATAAAAACATCATGTTGTATACCTTAAATATATTCAATAAAAAATAAATTTTAAGGCCGAGTGAGGTGGCTCACACCTGTAATCCTAGCACTCTGGGAGGCCAAAGCAGGAGGATCGCTTGAGCTCAGGAGTTCGAGACCAGCCTTAGCAAGAGCAAGACCCTGTCTCTATTCAAGTAGAAAAATTAGCCAGGCATTGTGTCACGAACCTGTAGTCCCAGCTACTCAGGGGCTGATGCAAGAGGATTGCTTGACCCCAGGAGTTTGAGGTTGCAGTGAACTATGATCACATCACTGCACTCTAGCCCAGATGACAGAGTGAAACTCTGTCTAAATAAATAAATTTTAGAAAATTATTGTTCTTGGCCGGGCGTGGTGGCTCACGCCTGTAATCCTAGCACTCTGGGAGGCCGAGGTGGGCGGATCGTTTGAGCTCAGGAGTTCGAGACCAGCCTGAGCAAGAGCGAGACCTCATCTCTACTAAAAATAGAAAGAAATTATATGGACAGCTAAATATATATAGAAAAAAATTAGCCAGGCATGGTGGTGCATGCCTGTAGTCCCAGCTACTTGGGAGGCTGAGACAGGAGGATCGCTTGAGCTCAGGAGTTTGAGGTTGCTGTGAGCTAGGCTGACACCACGGCACTCACTCTAGCCTGGGCAACAGAGTGAGACTCTGTCTCAAAAAAAAAAAAAAAGAAAAAGAAAATTATTGTTCTTTCAAGTTACTAAGCTTTGAGGGGATTTGTTATACAGCATTAGCTAACTGATGCCTGTAGGGGGCCGGGCACGGTGGTTCACGCCTGTAATCCTAACACTCTGGGAGGCCAAGGCAGGAGGATTGCTTGAAGTCAGGAGTTTGAGACCAGTCACAGCAAGAGCAAGACCCCGTCTCTACTAAAAATAGAAAGAAATTAGCTGGACAACTAAAAAAAATAAAAAATAAAAAAAATTAGCCAGACGTGGTGGCACAAGCCTGTAGTCCCAGCTACTCAGGAGCCTGAGGCAGGAAGATCACTTGAGCCCAGGAGTTTGAGGTTGCTGTGAGTTAGGCTGACGCCACGGCACTCTAGCCTGGGCAACAGAGTGAGACTCTATCTCCAAAAAAAAAAAAAAAAAGCCTGTAGGGAAGATGATGATGATCCCAAAATAGGCTGTATAGAATAGTTACTTTGTATCCTAACAACAATGCTTCTCTCCAGATGGTAAGATTACGTTCTTGTTTATTCTCTTATTTATATAGTTCTGCCTTTTTCCAAATTTTCTACAATGAATCTGTACACTTTTCTAATCAGGAAAATCCATCCTATAAACAGCTGAAGTACTCATCATTTTCACCCGCAAAGCATCGTGAACTTACAATAGAATCTGAGGCAGGCAAAGGGAGCCGGATGTCACCACCCAGCTGCTCCTCAGCCAAGGCCTGATGACAAGAGGAGTCGGGAGCCCGCTCTCTGCCCGCAGCAAATGTCTGCGCCAACGCAGGGATTAAGGCCTTCCGCCCTCTTGCTGGGATCCTAGACCTCCAGCCAAGCCCAGAGCGGGATAAGGAACTCATTCATCTTTCTTGATACCTTCCCTCCCTCCAGCCATCCTAACCCTGCTGTCTCTACTGATCCCTGTTGGAGAAGAAACCCTGCCAAGAAAAAAATTTTTATTGCAATTTTAATTGGAATTTAATTCAATTTATATCATAATTTTGGGATTTCTGACTTTGTCTTACTCAAGGACATATGCCTCCTCCTTTGTTCCTATTTATGTCATGTCATTCGGTAAGATTTTATTATTTTCCTCATAAAGCCCTGCAACTTTCTTATTACGTTTATTTCTAAGTATTTCATAGTTTCTGTCTATATATTTTGAATGAACTATTTTTTCTTCTATTCCTAGGTGTTTATTGATAGATCATAGGAAAACTATTGTATTTTGTATATTTATCTTAAGCCCATCCACCTAACCAAACTTTCTTATTTATTCTAGGGTTTTTAAAAAATAAAGAATATATTTTGGATTTTCTAGGTACACAATCCTGTAAGTAGGGAAATGATTGAATGTTTCATCTTAGAATATTTTGCAAGGATAGGAAAAATGAACTAGGTTATCAGTCAACAAGCAATTTCCACATAGTAGTATTAAATAAGGAAAGCAAAATGCAAGAAAGAATGTATAATATAATCCCAGTTTTGAAAAACAATGAAAAAAAGGCAAAATGTACACATAAGGACATATGTTTGTATATGATTTTATGTTTATAGAGAAAATGTGGAATTTTATTTTATTTTTTAGTTTCTACACACAGCATTGATATTTATTTATTTATTTTGAAACAGTGTGGAACTTTAGATTAACATAGGCTACCTTGTCGGCATAGGGAACTAATATAGGGGAAGAGGGAAGAAGGGAAGAGAGTAGTTAAGCAAAAAGAGAAAAGAAGAAAACCATCCCCAAAAATCCAAAATCATTATGACATGGTCACACTTATGCATTTATGTAATATATATAAATATGTATGTGTGTGTATATATTGCATATGTTCATAGAAATTTAAAATAAATTTTAAATTTAACACACAAACAAGCAAACAAGTGAGACTTTGATGAAGTAGCTCTTGAAGCCAGGCCCTGGCTAGGTTCTGGAAAGGCCAAGATGAGGAAACACAGCCTGTGCCTTCCAGGACACCAAGTGAGAGGCTCCGCCTGCCGGTAGCAGGAGGAACACAGTGACATCTGAGGGTCTCACTCTCCAGTGTCCATACTCCATTTTGTAAAAGCAGCTCAAGTTTCCTCTGGGGAACCACCTCTCCACATCCCTTCTCCATCCCCTGCACTGCATATCACCTTCCTGGTACCATCAGTCAGAACACTATGCCCAGCCCAAGCAGAGGTGGCTGAGTGCCCTGGGTGGCCAGTCAGATGCTCCCCCAAAATATGACTCTGGAGTGAGGGGCCAAATCGGCAGCTCATTCCAACCCACTTGGTCTTGCACTTTAAAATCCAGAGATGCCATGGCCAACGTCCTGCCAGAGGCCAACTGGAAAAGTTTACCTTAGATTTTTTTCTTTTTTTTTTTTTTGACAGGTTCTCACTCTGCCGTCCCTCCCACCCCCAGGCTAGAGTGCAGTGGCATCACCATAGTTCACTGCAACCTCAAACTCCTGAGTTTAATTGATCCTCCTGCCTCGCCTCCCAAGTAGCTGGGTCTTACAGGAGCCCAACACTGCACCCTGCAAATTTTTTCTTTTTTTTTTTTTTTTTTTTTTTGTTGAGACAGAGTCTCACTTTGTTGCCCAGGCTAGAGTGAGTGCTGTGGCGCCAGCTTAGCTCACAGCAACCTCAGACTCCTCGGCTTAAGCGATCCTACTGCCTCAGCCTCCCGAGTAGCTGGGACTACAGGCATGCGCCACTATGCCCGGCTAATTTTTTCTATATAGATTTTTAGGTGTCCATATAATGTCTTTCTATTTTTAGTAGAGACGGGGTCTCGCTCAGGCTGGTCTCGAACTCCTGACCTTGAGCAATCCACCCGCCTCGGCCTCCCAGAGTGCTAGGATTACAGGCGTGAGCCACCGCGCCCGGCCCAAATTTTTTCTATTCATGGTAGAGACCGGCTCTTGCTCAGGCTGGTCTCAAACTCCTGGCCTCAAGTGATCCTCCCGCTTCAACCTCCCAAAGTGCTAAGATTACAGGTGTGAGCCACTATGCCAGGCCTCCTTTGATTTTTTTTTTTTTTTAAGCTTACCAAATATATTCCTTTATGGCCTAAATTAACCAAAGCCTGTTTCTGCTTATAATCAAAGAACCCAAGGTAATTTTTTTTTAAAGCTAAAAAGCTTCCACTGTCTTGAGCATCTTGCACAATTACCAAATACCTTTGTGATGTGGCTATTATTATCCCCGTTTTACAGATGAAAAAATGAGGCTCTGAGCAGTTTGTTGCTTTCACCGCTGGTTAGCAGCAGTACTAGCATTTGAACTTGTGTCTGACTCCAAAGTCCATGTCCGTGGCCACTTACTCGAGGCTAGGAGGACACAAAGATGTAAATGGGCTATCCCTACCTAGACACACTGACGGTGACTACGGGGGGCATCAGGAAATCTTCCTGAGGAAGTGGCCGACAACCGGGCTCAGCCCTAGAGAATGAGCAGGACAAGCCGGGTGCACCCGGAAAGGCATTATGGACAGAAGGAACTGAGATGTGCCAAGAGCTGGAGGCACAAGGTACCAGTTAAGACTCTTAGTTGTAAACTCAAACAGGGCTAAACAGAATGAAGATTTAATTGGCTAAAATAAGCGAGAAGTTGAACTGGGGGCAGATACGGTGCCAAGGACACAGGTCCTCAGGACTTGGTTTCTCTCTCCACCACCGGCCTCCGTTTCTATTAAGTGGACGCCACTCTCTGGCAGGCCCCTCCCGCGTTTGCAACATGGCTGCCAGGATTCCCGGGGCCAGTCCACGTGACATCTTTGCTTCGGCCTCCCCATCAAATGTCTCATGCTCTCTTATTGGCCCTCGTATATCACCTGATCATTCCTGAACCAATCACAGCAGCTAAGGTAAAGCAGAGTGCTGATTGGCTTAGGTATAGGTCACATGCCCAATCCGTGGCCTGGGTGAGTCAAGCTGGGCAGACACTTGAACTGGCAGAGGGGGAAACGTGGTTCTGCGTCCAAGGAAGAATGAATGCAGAGTGGGAAGAGAAACATCAAATACTGCGTCATGGGAACGAAAAGTGAAAGCCTGGAGCAGCGGGGTTAAGGCTCAGGAGGTAGGTGAGGCCAGATCGGGAAAGGCCACAAAGCCAAGACAAGCTCTTCCATCGCCAAGGGGGACAGGCTTGCAGCTTAGACACGGCCGGCAGGCGCGAGCCAACGTGCTCCGTATCTTCAGGGTCTAAGCCCCAGAGAGAGCAAGTCACTAGCTCAGGATCCGTGGTCTGCTGGCTCCAAATCGAGGCTTTTTCTTTGGAAAGAACACCTACTAGGGATCCCTGGTCCATTTGGGTAGCTCACCCCCTGTGGTTTCCATCTCTGAGGAGAGGTGATTCTCTCATCTTGATGAGGACGAAAGGGAGGGCTCCTTGAAGGAGGCTGCTTCCATTGGCTTGTGATACGCCTGGTTGGTATACTCAGAGCTTCTCACACTTTTTCTGTAATCAGCCAGAAATAGTAAATATTTTAGGTGCTCTGGGCCATCTGTTCTCTGTCACAAGTACTCAACTCTGTTGTAGTGACAGCAGCCACATTGTTTACATGTTGTCTGTGGCTGCTTCTGAGACCATATGGACTACAAAGCCTAAACTATGTGCTATCTGGCTCTTTACAGAAAAAGTTTGCCAACCCTGTCCTATACTAGGAACATCTTTCAAATTAGTAAATACCCTTCCTTATGACTTTTCTTTTTCTTAAGAGATCGCGGTCTCACTATGTTGCCCAGGCTGGACTTGAACTCCTGGACTCAAGCCATCCTCCCACCTCAGCCTCGAGAGTAGCTAAGACTACATGCAGGTACCACCGCACCTCTCTTCTTATCACCATTTCTTTTTTTTTTTTTTTTTTTTGAGACAAAGTCTCACTTTGTTGCCTAGGCTAGAGTGAGTGCCGTGGCGTTAGCCTAGCTCACAGCAGCCTCAAACTCCTGGGCTCAAGTGATCCTCCTGCCTCAGCCTCCTGAGTAGCTGGGACTACAGGCACGAGCCACCACACCCAGCTAAATTTTTGTTTCTAATTTTAGTTGACTGGCTGATTTTTTTTCTATTTTTAGTAGAGACAGGGGTCTCGCTCTTGCTCAGGCTGGTCTTGAACTCCTGACCTCAAGCAATCCTCCTGCCTGGTGAGCCACCACACCCCGCCCTTATCACCATTTGTAATGGATGCATTTTGCTCCCCTTCCACCAGTGTTTCCAGAGCTGCTCTGCCAAAGACATTTATTTCCTTGGCCAATGTTCTCAAAACATTCTCATTTGCCAAGGGAAGACACTTCTGAATTTGGGAAACAATGGGAAAAGTGTCCGCAAAGCCCTGTCCAACTCTCTACCAGCCCATCCCTGTTGTCTAAGCTCTGACAGGCTGAAAAATGGGCATTTTCTAAATCATTTCTCCTGGCCCAAGATCTTGCAAACCTATAAATTAAGCCACCTGCTGAAGAATCCTGTTGGCCCTGTCCTGAGATGGTCCAGGACAGTCTCTTCTCTTCCCTGTAACCTGGTCCCACATGAAGCTGTTTTCAGCTATTTGCAACAAGCTCCTTAACATCTGTCTCCCCCCTCCCCTTAATTACAGTTTACAGTTGGTCTTACTGAGAGCAAAGGATTTATTGCTTGCCGGGGGCCACTAAAGATCAAGCTGGGCTGGGGGTCCTCCTGAATGGGGAGGAAGATTCAAGACAGAGGCTTGAACCAGTTTTTCTAGTTCCCAGGCACTCTCCAGATTCTTCTCTGGGTTTACTTTTCTTAGGTAGAAACCATACCTGGTTTGCAAATGATATGGGGCTCTTTGTCACCCAAGATTCCTTGGGAGGGCCTATGGGTAAGTCGTTTGGAAAGTGTTGCCTCTTAGGCTTTTATTTATTTTGTTTTTTAATAAAAGAGGAATTACAGTCTTTGCTCCCTGTAACCTTGGATTTCTGCCAAGTTTCCTTGGTGGCATTTTCACTTGATTACTAATCATTGAACCATTTTGCTCCTGACCTAGGAGAGTGTTTCTTGTACCAATAGTGGGAGTTGTAAAACCTACTTATACTCCTGTGTTTATCACATCAGACACCTCAAATGCAGGTGTTACCTCCCAACCAACTTTTAATTAATTAATTTTTTTTAAGATGGGCTCTCACTCTTGCTCAGGCTGGTCTCCAACTCCTGAGCTCAGGCAGTCCTCCTGCCTCTGCCTCCCGGAGTGCTGGGATTACAGGCGTGAGCCACCTTGCCTGGCCTTTTTTTTTTTTTTCCCAATGAACTTTTATATGTGCTGGTAAAACCAGAAAGATATAAGAAGTAATCATTATATTAATTTTGAAAATTTACAGCACTGCCTTTTTTTTTTAATTTTGGAATTTGGAGTTTTAGCCATAACTTCTTTAAAATAATATTTAGAACTTTTTGTTATTAATGACACATGGTCATTAGAAAATAAGTGAGCAATATTAGACCAGCAAACAAATAAACCATAGTCATTAGTTCATGTTCATGGAGATAAACACAAATAAGAATGTGAGAAAAACTGTTTCAATTTTTATCAATACAATAATAGTATAGGCTACATATTCAGTATCCATTTCTTTTCTTTCCCTTTCCTAAGAAACCCCTGATTTTGTTCTGGGAAATGCTTTAAGGAGGTGAATCTTGATCAATCTGAGATCAATTTATGGTGGAGACCCATCTCCCTCCTGGTGAGTGGGTTAGGCGTGAGCATGGAATTGTTAAAGGAAAAACATTAGACAAATTAAATTCAACAGAGTTTAATTGAGCAAAGAAGGATTTGTAAATCGGGCAGCCCTCAGACCCAGAGCGAGTTCAGAGAAACCGACCTGACGTGTGGTCACAAAGCATTTATGGACAAAAAATGAAAATGAGGTACCGTTGACCCTCCGTATCTGTGGGTTATGAATCTGTGGATCTAATCAACCACAGAGCAGAAATATTTGGGGAAAAAAAGTTTCCAAAATTCCAGAAAGCAAAACTTGAATTTGCCCTGTGCTGAGTACTGTGTTGAATCCAAGTGAGTGAAGTGGTGTGTAGGCATTGCGTTAGGTGTTATGAGTCACCTAGAGATGATTTAAAGTATACAGGAGGCTGCGTGTAGGTTATATGCAAATACTACACCATTTTGTATAAGGGAACTTGAGTATCCAAGGATTTTGGCATTCGTGTGGGGTCCCGGAACCAGTCCCCTGCAGATACCAAGGGAAAGTGAAATGAAGTACAGAGACAGCCCGATTGGACACAGCTCAGCATCTGCCTTCTTTAAACACAATTTAAACATTTGGCTGCCTGCAGCTGACTGAAGCTCAGCTTCTGTGATTGGCTGAAACCATTAGCTATTTGTTAACGCGGATATACTCCTAAATTAGGCTTTCAGTTAATTTACACACTAAGTTAGGTTACAGTTTGTTATGTAAGGGCTCAAGTACAGAGGTCACCTCAGACCAAATTTAGTTTAATTTGACAATTCTTTCCTTTTGGTCAGCCTCTCAATTTTGAGAGACTGACCCTAACCTTGACACCTCTGTATGTCACCATGATAAATGGACTGACTTGGTCTCAGTGTAGAATTCACAAGTCACGGTATCACATCAGTTGAATAATTCTTTATGTTCTTGCTGATCTAGTCTGAGTGAGACTGTTCAGCATTCAGAGGATGGTTGAGTACATGTAAGACTTGAGAGTGTGTGGTGCACTGCTGATGACTGTCAGGAAGATTATACCAGAAGACCCAAGTGTGCTCCTTAACAGGAGCCACTAGGAACTGGGTCAGTCCAAATCAAACAAATCAAAGTCCAGGCAATACAGAAATACAGACAGTGCAATAGTATTTGAGTCCACTTGGTCATGGTGTGTGTTTGGGATGTGATGGCAATTAAGGACCATAGTTTGCTGTAAAATCACCTGATTTTAAAAGGTATCCATTTTTGTTGTTGCCCTGCTAATACAAGTTGTAGTAACCTGGAGACCTACTAAAAGAACATAAAGATTAGAAAACCCTGGAAAACCCAAGCTTGCCATTTACCAGTTAGGAGGCCTGCAAACCAACTGTTAGCTACTCCCATAAGTACATCATGTGTTCCTTTTCCTTGATAAATTTTCTTGTTGTATTTGGTAGCAGTATCTAAAGAAATAGTAGTATGGGCCACCTTTTTAATTAAGCTTTCTGTAGTAGCAAAAGCAAAGGAAAGTAGAAATAACATTCAGTTTTGTTCAAAACCATAGATGAGGCTCCAACTTGAGCCAACATGAAATCTAAAGTTGCATGATATTCTTTCAAGTGTTTTTGTTGAACATGTGTATTACCTACCATTCAGCTTTCAGAAAGTAGCTTCTACCCATCTGAATTTCTGGGAAGTTTGGATGGCTAGAAAGTCCAAGATGTTGCTACAATTTACATATTAGTCTCAAATTTCATATTACTGGTACCCCACGACCACCAAGAGTGAGTCCCCAAGAACCTCACTGGAATTTTTCCTTAGTGGAAATTAACTTGTCTTTGTAAACCCAATGATTGCTTTGGTTTTTGCTAAAGCATAAACCTTAGCTAAAGCCATTCATAAATTATGGTCCCATGAATTTTCCTGTAGGAAAAAGGAAAGAATTAAGACAGCAGGAAGTGAAGAGAAAAAGAATAAGACTTCCATTATGGCAGTGAAATCTTGACCCATGATCTTTGGAGAGCCACCCATGCCTAGGATGCCATCTGCCTCTGGGGAGACATTTTCCTGGTCAGCTGTACCTTAAAGTCTCCAACAGGCACACAGTTCCAAGTGTCTGCAGAGGCCCTTTTGAGTTGTGAGGTGTAGACTGAAGGTTTGAGGCCTGGAACTTTAACTACAGTGTGGGTGGTGAGAATTTGATATGGTCTTTTCCAACAGGGTTCAAGGGCAGTCTTGCTCTGATGTTGCTTTCAGAAGCCCCAATATCCAGGTTCTAGATTGTGATAACTTTGGTCATCCTCAGTTGGTGGATCATGGAAGGCTTCCTTTACCTGGTAAAAATACACTTTGGCATAATGCATTAACGCTTTACCGTATTTAGTCATATCAGCATTTAGGAAAGCAAGAGATACATGAGGTTTTATTATCAGGGACATAGGTCTTTCAGTAACTATTTCATAAGGGGTCAATCTGTTTTTCAGTAGGAGTGGATCTGATTGCCATCAATCCATAATACCTTTGATCAAGGCAATCCAGTTGATTCAGTTAGCTTTGCTTCATATCTTTGTGTTTACAATACCTTATCTAACTGTTTTATAACTTGTCCAGTGAAAAAGTACTTCTGTTTCTCCAGAAATGCCCCATAAAGACATTTTTGAATAAAATCTAGCTACTGTTAGAGTATTGGATTTCCTGCATGAAAAGTTTCTATACAAACAGAAAACAGAGACTATTACAAGAAGATATTCATACCCCATTATAGGTTTGACAAACCAAACATTGGTTATGAACACTCACCACACCAATTTTTTTATTATAATTTGTACCATTTTGTCTACTCCGTGATGAGTTATAGAGTGCAGAACTTTTAATAATGAAGAACCGGGTGGTTGTCTGGGCCTTCCATGACTCCACACTTAAAATCAAATTTACAACCTTTTAAATACCAATTTTTCTTTTCCAATTCAGGTGCATAGCTCTGTTTATTAAATAAGTTATCATAGGTAATTCGACTTAGATCAGTCTTACGGAGTCTATTCAAATTGCATTATCTAATTTCAGTACTGGCTGATTTAGCATGAAAATCCCCCAAAACATTTCCCTAGTATTTAATTAATTCTTGTTCTGCTTGATGTTGGGTTAGCAGTTTTATGAAAGTAACCAGTTTCTTGATAGGATTCCATAGAATTCTTACCCAGTTGAATGGTATGATCTTAAGATTATCAGGAACCTGTATTCAAGAGTACTTCTCAGACTCTTCCATGAATTTCCTTGAAGAAAAAGCAATTTTGGATAGGCGATTGCCAATGCTTTTAAATAAGAATCAGAATAAAGCAATAACTGCATAGAGATGACAAAAGACTTACCATGGCATGGTTAAAGATCTTACGAGAATTCATTATAACCAGCAATGGACAGGAAATTTGGTTATTTCTGTGGTAGACAACATTTAACATAATAACTGAACTCACGACTGCTAAGATATTAGACTCTTAGCAATATCACATAAGTTTTGAAACACTCATATCAATAACATATCCATAAATATGACTTAAAGAAGGTTTAGCATCAGTTATTATTTGGCAATGCTTCCCATACAATTTAACATATCAAATAAGCCTTATTAATTTAGTATCTGTCTTTCACAGTATGAGAGACACATCTGCCTGTTTCTAGGGGCCCAGCTTGAAAATCCCAAAGTTAATTCTAGGTCAAGGCTGGGCGTGGTGGCCCACACCTATAATCCTAGCACTCTGGGAGGCTGAGGCAGGAGGACTGCTTGAGGTCAGGAGTTCAAAACCAACCTGAGCAAGACCAAGACCCTGTCTCTACTAAAAGTAGAAAAAATTAGCCAGTTGTGGTGGCACCTGTAGTCCCAGCTACTCGAGAGGCTGAGGCAGGAGGATTGCTTGAGCCCAGGAGTTTCAGCTTGCTGTGAGCTAGGCTGACACCATAGAACTCTGGCCCAAGCGACAGAGTGAGACTATGTCTCAAAAAAAAGAGGAAAAAAATTAAAAATATTTTGACCAAGGATAAAGGTGGTTAAAGAAGCAGATCCTGTTGATCTGAGGGCCCAACTTTTATAAACAACTCCTTTCCTTTTAAAAGAGGCAGTAAATTTTTTTGGAAATCTTTTTAGAAACTTCTACACATCAGTAGGCATCACTGAGTGGGCTGATTTGGGAGCCCTCAGACAGAGTACTCAGTTCTTATTCTATTCTTTGCATTGAGTCTTGGGTCTTACCAGAGCTGAGCTAAAAGCCTAAGAGGAGAACAATGGTTGGGTGCAATGCTTTCACAATGTATCTCCTTGCGCGGACATTTTCTCAAGACTGATGGGCGACTAATGTCAAGTAGCCCATTTCATGACCAGCTTATCCTAACACAGAAGTTTGGGAGTTTTTTGGGGGTTGGTGGTGAGCAATCCAATAGCTTTTAACGTTCCGCAGCCATGCTCACTATTCAAGTTGTGGCCTTGGCTCTGAGATCTCCTTGCTTAATCTAGCCGATGATTTCCCCCTACCTAAGGGTACAAAAAATAGACACAAGGAGACTAGAGCACAAAATCTCTGTGAATTTCCAAAAGTCGGAGTTCACACCTCCTGCAGTAATTACCGTTTACTGCCGGTTTCTTTTTGGCCCAGTCAGACATCTGAAGCCTCCCTACAGGACCCAGTCCTGCTTCTCTTGTGACTTCCAAACCCAGTTTGGATCAAAAATTGCTCAAATAAACTTGGAGGGCTCAAAACACAAAGCTATGGAGCCTAGAATCTAAGAGAGAACTCACCCATGACCTCAGTTGCTGCAAGAAATCAGTGTGCACAGCGGACTCTATTGGGTACCCTTGTTTGGTCACTTGACGCTCCTGAAGGTGGCTGGAGTTCTGCTTCAGGTCCCACTTCTGACACCAGTCTGTTAAAAGGAAAATTTTAGACAAATTAAATTTAACAGTTTGAGCAAAGAACACTATATGAATTGAGTGGCCCTAGAACCAGAACAAGTTTAGAGAAACTCCAGTCTGCCCCGTGGTTGGAAAGCATTTATAGACAGAAAATGGAAATGAGTTACAGAAAAAGGAAATGAGGCACAGAGACAGACTGGTTACAGCTCTGTGTTTGCCTTATTTAAACAACGTTGAACATTTGGCCAGTGGTTGACTGAAGCTCAGCGGAAACCTCCCTGTTCCTTACAAGAGTATATTCCTAAGTTAGGCTTTCAGTTAATTTACATACTAAGTTAGGTTGCAATTCTTTATGTAAGGGCTCAAGTATGGAGGTCTCCTCAGGCCAAATCTAATGTAATCTAACAGAATGCAATTACGGGCATGAGACAAGGAGACAGGTGTCTACTGAGGGGTTTCTGGGCAAGGTTTCTTCCTAAATGATACACACAGAAGAGATGGCCTTTCTGCTGTCTTTCTTGGTGACCAGCAGGTTACCTGGAGCCACGGTGGCCATCTCGCCCTCACCCTGGGAAGGAAGCAGATGTAGGGAAGAGAGTAGAACCCAGAGAACCGTGGGGACAGAGCAGGAGCCTTTGCAGTGCCTGGAGCCCATCCTGCTTCCAAATGTCTTAGTATGTGAGACGAGACACTTTAAGCCAATTTGAGTTGGGATTCTGTTACTATAATGAAAAGCATAATAACTGAGTAACTAATGTGCGTGTGCGTGTGCGTGTGTGTGTGTGTGTGTGTGTGTTGTTGAATCCCACCAACCACATCCCTCTAGGGACATACTTGTAGTTGAATAAAGATGGGCTTATTCAGCCTGTGGCAGTGAGCACGCCGAGAAAGGCACCCAGAGCAATCCTGGGGAGATTCTTGGGGTGGGGAAATGTACTGAATTTGAGCTTGTATGGGGGGATGCTAAGGAGAAACGAGATAAGCAGGAACCAGTTTTGGACTGGACATGGTCAAGAAGCTGTGCGATTTTTTATCTGGACAACAATTAAAATAGGATTGGATTAAATTAAAGCAGGATTGGCATTGGCATTGACATTGATAAAGAGTTAACAATCACTCATGTCAGAAGAGAGGAGTGTTTGATTATTTTTATGGCTGCTGTGTGACCTTGTCTATGACCTGCTCTGAGCACTGTGTGTGTTCTCTTGGGACTGCTGTGGTCTGCTTAGCAAGGCCAGGGCCGGTTCTCACCATCTCACTGTATGTATAGAACCCAAATAAAACACTGGGCCCTTGTCCAGTCCATTCTCCATGCAGTATGTCTCAAAGACACATAGTCTCCTAAGGGTAATTAAAAGCAACTGAAATATTGTTTTGCCATCTCTTATGGATATGTGCATGAAGAAATACACACATAACTCCACCCCAATGCAAACAATTTAAAATTGCTCAACATCTCTTTCTATTCTCAAAGTTCCCGTTCCACATTCTAAGCAACTACTAGAACTCTCTGGCCTCCTTTTTATCCACCAATATTGAGCATATGATCTCTCAACACCACGTTTCTCCCAGCTCGTATTCTCCTCTCAGGCCATGCCACAAGCCTCCCAGCCTTCTGGTCAGGCTGGGCCCTGGTGTACCTGGGGGACTGGTGACTCTGCCGCCCCATGACCCTTCTCTCAGGCCTCCTGCAGCATGTGGCTCTTGTCTCACTCTTCCTGCTTTCCCCTTGAGAAATTCTACTAGAAAATTTCTGATAAGCAGAATTCCCTACCTCACTAAATACATAGTTTAAAAACTGTTGTTCAGCATACTTTTTTGACCTTCAAGGCTATAGACGTTCCAGAAGGCTAGAGTCCTGCCCTATTTTTCCAGATATGTCTGTCTATTCACTCTTGACGTGAATCTCTGATCCAGCCAAATTTGCGAACTTGGCATCTCAAGATCCCCACATGTACTTTCCCCTCTCTGAGCCATTTCCCCTCCTTCCGCCTCCCGGGAGAGCCCTCCCTGCTCCCCACCAGCCCGGCTGGACGCTCGGCTCTCGGCAGAAGGACCTCCTGGAGCACTGCTTGTTGCTGAGGCCCCTTTTGGCCTATTTCCTACTCTGCCTTAATAATAATCCCTTGCTCATATCTGTATGACACTTCACTTTCACTCATGACCTCACTTGACATTCATAAAAACTTTGTGCAAAAGAGTTCCAGGGGGCCCTAATATTTCAGAGAGACAGGCAGGAGAAGAGCTCACACAGGTGCACAGCAGAGAGACCAAGGACAGGGGCGTGGTGGCTCACGCCTGTATTCCTAGCACTTTGGGAGGCCAAGGTGGGAAGGTCACTTGAGGCCAGGGTCTGGCTGAAGCCCAGGGGTGTGAGTTTCCAGTGAGCTATGTCTGACTCTAGCCTGGGTGACAGAGCGAGACCCTGTAAAAAAAAAATAGGCCAGGGAACCAAGTGAAGTGCCTGTTTCAAAGGGCGCCACTCTACAATGTCAAAGGCTGCTGAGAAATTAATAAGAAAGTGACTGTGCGTGGCTGCTGGGTTAGCAATATGGAAGCTGTTGGTGAGTTTGGGACCCTTTTTGAGCTCTATTTCTCATTCGTGTCTCGTTCATTTATCTTGCTATTCTGCCCAGAAGCTGGACTTGGTGAGTTCCCGTCCATGACTATTAGTAGGAGTTTTGTTGAGTGACTGAAACCAGACACTTCCTAACACTGCTGAAAGTTGGCCTCCTCTCTACTCCCATTACGATGTAAAATGCACACGCTTATTGCCAAACAATTCTACCTCTAGGAATTTGTTCTAAAGATAGATCCCCCAAAGCCTGAGATGCTCTACTTATAAGGACGTTAATTGCAGTGTCATTTGTAATAACAAAAAAACTGGAAACCACCTAAATTCCACCTAGAGATTGTGCAATAACCCGCAGAACATCCAATCAATGGGGTATACTGTGCATCTTTAAAAAGAACGAGGCCGATGTCTCTGCACTGAGGTGGAATGATCTCCAAGACATACTCGATACTCGAGGGAAAAAAGAGGGCGGAACCTTATGGGGGAAAAGATAAATAGAACAACACGTGTGCTCACACAGTCTTATATATTTGCATAGTTTCTCTTTAGAACAGGGTTTCTCAAACTTAGCACTATTGACACTGGGGCAACGGATACTTCTCTGTGGCGGGCTGTCCTGTGCAGCGTAGGATCTTTAGTAGCATACCTGACCTCTACTCACTAGATGCCAGTGGCATCCCCCATCCTCCAGGTTGTGGCAAACCAAAGTGTACCCAGACATTGCCAAATGTGTCTGGGGTGGGGGGAATCACCCTACTTGGAAATAGCCCTTTTTAACTGCTTTAAAAGAATATATAGGGCTGGGCACAGTGGCTCATGCCTATAATCCTAGCACTTTGGGAGGCCAAGGCGGGTGGATGGCTTGAGGCCAGGAGTTTGAAACCAGTCTGGACAATATAGTGAGACCCTGTCTCTACAAAAAATAGAAAAATTATCCAGGTGTGGTGACACTTGCCTGTAGCCCCAACTACTTGGGAGGCTGAGGCAGGAGGATCACTGAAGCTCAGGAGTTTAAGACCAGCCTGAGCAACGTAGCGAGACCCACCTCAAAAAAAGAAAAAAAAGCTAGCCAAACGCAATCTAGCACTTATGATATTTTCTGTGAATTTTATGAGTATGAACTCATTTAAACCTCGCAACAGCCCTAGTAGGGGGGTCCTTTTAATACTCTCATTTCACAGATAAGGAAACAGCAGCACACAGGGCCTACACAACCTTGCTAAGATCACACACCTGGCAGGTGGCAGGGCTTCGCACCCAGGCAGTGTGCCTGCAGGAAGATTCACAATAACCACTCGGAGCGCTGCCTCCCTCTGCTGTCAGCGGGCTCAGGTGCTGGGTTTGCAGCTCACTAGCTGGGCAAGCTTAGGCATTTGCCTTCCTACAGCCTTGATTTTCTCACCTGCAGAACAAAGGTAATTCTAGAGTTGTTGGAGCACATTTGAAGCAGCTGAGTCTGGGTTGTCAGTAGAGGGAAGTGGTGATTATTGCTGACTTTGAGCTTGAGCAGGCACCGTGCTGGGATTCAGTTACTGACGCAGCTCCAAGCTGAGCCCAGGTGAGCCTGTGGTCCCACACCAGGGAGCAGCTGCCAATGCCTCAGTCTGCTGCAGAGCTCGGCGGTGTGCGGATGGGTGGGACAGGTCAATCCAGAAGCTTCTCCCCTTCAAACACTTTGACATTAAGGAATCTTCCTTTGCTCTTCTTTCTTCCCTCTCTTCCTCCCTCCCTTCCTCCCTCCCTTTCTTCTTTAAATGTCCAAACTCAGTTGATACCTTTTCTTAAGTAACTCAGTAAGCAAGACAGGCAGTTTGCTCACAGTTGGCAGCGCACGGGATTACAGGAGGATTAAGGCCCTTTGTCAATTTCTCATCCCCTCTCTGCAGAGACAGGACCCGAAGGATTGCTAAAGAGTCCCCTTGGCAACAACTGTTTCTCCAGGCCCTTGTTTGGATTCCCTCAGGCTGGGTGGAGCTGCCACGGTGCAGCTTCACAGGGAAGTGGGCTGAGGGCTGCCGGTGTCGCAGTGGGTGAGCCCTGGCGTGTGCACTGGGCTGGGTCTCCGTGCTAAGGCTGAGCCGACTCACCTCTTGGGCGAGTTGCTTCAGACCTCGGAGACAGGCCACATCATGCCAAATGGCTTTTGCTCCCCAGTTCCAGTGCCGAAGGGTGCAGGCCTATAGTCGCCCCAACCTGCTCCTCCCTCTGTGTTCCCTTCTGCCTTGTTTCTCCCGTCCCGAGAAGGAAACACACCACCTGCTCTTACGCAGGCTGGTCCTCCACCGGTGCCCCAGCTCCTACCCTCTGTGACCTTCTCAAGGACTTCAAGTACCTAATTATTCTACCCCTCCTGACTCATCCGTCTCTCCCTTTCCGTTGCAACTCATCAGCCTACTCCCAGTCTAAAACAAAAACAAAGCCCCTCTGACTTCTGACCTCCGACCTCCACCCAGTTCCCTGCTTTCCCCCAGAGACAAAGTTCTCCGCACTCCCGGACTCCTTTCTCGGGTTCCCGTCCATTCTCCGGATCATGCCAGGCTGGCTGTGGCTCCCACCACCCCTCCGACATTCACTCCTGCCAAGGTCACCGACAACATCCACATTGCACGAGGGGCGTGTCCACGTCCTCATGCAGGGGGGCTTCCCAGCTGTCCTTGCTATAGCCAGGAACTCTCTCAGCGCTTCCTGTCTGTGACCTGCGCAGTCTGCCTCCTCCCCGGCCACTCCTCTTCAGTCCTCATTCCTGGCTTTTCTTCCTGTCCTCTAAATGTTGGCCTTCCACGTGGCTCAGCCCTGGGTCCCCCTGGCTGCCTCTCATGGGACAATCTCCTCTCAATGAGATCTGGAGCTGTGACTCCCATGTCACATCTCCAGTCTTGCTGCCACCTCACCATTCCGTCGCCTGCTGGACACCCCCATTTGGCTGTCTCCTGGGCATTTTGCACTTAGCGTGTCCAAAACGAAACGTCCCACTGTCTTCCATATCTGTGAACTCCCTGGTGTCCCTCAGCGCCGGAACTGGTACCTGCCTTCTCCCCGGCCGCAGGATCCCATTGCTGGGCTCCTTCCTTCTCCCTCCTCCCTCCTCCTCCTCCCTCCTCCCTCCTCCTCCTCCCTCCTCCCTCCTCCTTCTCCCTCCAGTCAGCCACACCAACCCTCAGTCCTGCTTTGGAGATGCCCCTCAGACCCCACTTTCTTCATCCTCACTTTGCCACCTTAGCTCCGGCCACCACCGGCTCCCACCTGGGCACTGTGACAACCTCCTAAATAATCGCAGCCTTCATTTCTCACACTGCTGCTGCTGAGATCTTTCTAGAATGAAAATTAAATCAGGTCAGCCCCTCACTTAAAACCATTTCATGCTCCCTCTTGCTCCTAAGGTGAAGCTGACCTCCTTAACTTGGTTACACAACCCTCCACAGCCAGGCCCCTCCCTGCCTCTCCCACCTCAGCTGCTCCCGCCCCTGTGACGCCCTCTTGGTCCCAGACACCCTGGCAGGCAGGCGCTCAGTCCCCCTAGGGTGTTTTTTCCCCCCAGTCTCTTTCCTTCTTAGGGTATCCTCCGCCACTTTTGGCTAGCTTCTACTTATCCTTCTGTCCTTGGCTTGCATTAGATGTCACTTCCTCCAGGAAGCCTTCCTTGACTCATCCCCTCAAAACAAAGCAAAATCCAATCAGACCCCAAAACGCTGAGTCATAATCTCCTTTCTTCCCTGAGAAGGGATCAGGAAAGCTGTGTTTGCGTAACAAGCATGCCATTTACTTGCCACCTTTGTCACCTATTAGTAGAAATGGGGTAAGGATAGCATGTAAATATAAATGATCATATAGCACTAGAAAAACAGAAATCTTTACCTGATTTGTGATCGATATGATCAACTGACTGGGACAGACCATTGGAAAATGAAATAAAAGTGGAGATGTGGTTAATAAAATGTATACTTTGTTCACACAGATACTTAACTGAGTTTTATAGAAACTGGGTTGTTTTTCTGCCCAGTGGTGGGCTGTTATTCCAGTGACAGATTGCCCAGTTGGTTTCTGTCTGTCACACGTTAAATTACAGCACCATCTTTTGGAAGTTGAAGCACAGCCTTGCCTAATTTTGTTTTATTTATATTGTTATTATTAGTAGTATTATTTCGGGTGGCTTGAGGACACGAATGAAGTTGGAGGGTGGCTGTAGCCTATTCTTGGCAGGACTTTGCATCATTCTTAGTTGTATCCCAAGTATTTAGCACATAGTAAGGGCTGGATCAGTATTTAATGAATGAATGAGTAAATAATGAACAAATGAAATCACTCTCAAACCAGAGTTCCGGGTTTCATGTTACTCCCGTTAACCTCCCGTGGTTAATTTTATTTGCACAGGGCTGAAGGAGTCTCCCACTCAACATCATGGAACCATAGGATGACAGGAAAGGAGCGTCCCTGGAACATGCAGGGCACAACCTCCGAGCTTATGGGTGGAGCCAACAGAGCCGCTGCTCACCCACAGCTGTCACGGAGCAGGCAGGCCACCTGCAGAGTGCAAGAAAGTGCACAGGGGCCAGGTAATACCTGGCTCTGGGGGACTTAAACATATCACCTCTTAGTCTGATTTCCTTTTTTTTTTTTTTTTCTTTTTAAGATCATTGCAAATCTCTGCAAAACCAGATCCAGGACTGGAGAGAGGAAGCTAGGGGAGTCAACACACATTTGTGATACCAGGTAAACTCCCCTCCCCTTTAATGGCAATGCCCAGGAGCAAACGCCTAGAGCCAGCTCGCCGTCTTGTGGTCAGGCCCAGGGACTGCACATTTCCCGTTCTTTCCCGGAGCCAGGGTTTGGATCTGGGTCTGTCCTCCCACCAGAGTCAGGGTCTGAAGGCCTGAGTTCAAGTCCACCACTCCAGCCATATGACCAAAGAGGATTCGAGTTCCTAATCTGACTCTTGGGGACAGCAGCACTCTCATACCTCAGGGTAAAGACCCAGTGAGCAATGAGATGGTGGCTGTCACAGTGTTGTATAAGCTCTCCTGTGTTTCGCTGGTGGATATTATTTGACTGAGGGTAAAATAAGAACATCTTTCTTCAGTGCTACCTTAAAATAAGGAAATAAGATGTCCAGGTGGTTGAGACGTTTAGCACTGGAAGGGATTTGGGGGCTCATTAAGTCCAACCTCCGCATTTTAGAGAGGAAGAGGCAGACTCAGGGGGAGAAGAAAGCAGAAGCCAAGACTCTCAAGGCTCTAGCTGCAGGATTCGTCCCTGGGTCAGCGGTGAGCCCAAGGCTCTAGCCTCCAGGCCAGGGCTGAAGGTCCCAGGCTGACAGCCCAGAATGAGGTTCAGACCTGGGGCCCGTGAGGACAGAGTCGGAGACTGAGATACTGAGAGAGGAGGGACCTTGCCCCAGGTTACTCAGCAATTCTCAGTGGCTGCTCGGTCCCAGCAAACTGTGTGTCTGAGGTGGTGGCCCTTTGTCTATTCTGACAAAGAGCTCATTTTCACAGAGGAGTCGGGGCATCCCTTGCTGGAAATACCCCGACTCCCTGAAGGTGACGGCAACACCGGCCATTTAATTCAGCACAAGAAACCTGCCCCAGCAGTCCCTGAGGGAGACACCACCCAGAGTGGTGCCTTGGGCCTGGAACCCCAACAGAGGCAGGTCCCAAACCACACGCTGCCTCCACTGGCCGACTCCCCTCGAGTGTCGACTGCTGGGCTGCCTGATGTCACTCACAGAGACCGGGCCTTGGGGCCTCCCCCAGTGTGGACATTTCCTCGGACGTATCTCTGACGAGGCCTGGGGATGGGAAACAACAGGATCCTTCCACAGAGAGCCGACTGGACCTGGGGGACTTGAAGGATGAAGACGTGGAGGGATATAGAGTGATGAAGTTAGGTGCTTTCCTTCTGGTCCCCACTACCTCTAAGTTCTTTGGAACCGGGGCTCATTTTTTGTCTCCCACAGTAACTCACGTCTGTGTTAGACTTTGTTCCAACCTCTCAAGTCCATTTGAAGATATTTGTAGACTCAACATATTCATAGTTTAGCCAGTGACACCCATATAAAGCACGTGGGTGTCACTAAACCATAACAAAATGCACCTGCTGCACACATTAAAAAAAATATTTTCTTTGCTGTAAATAAAAAACTTTTGGCACCTGTCACCCCAGCTACGGGGGAGGCTGATGCAGGAGAATGACTTGAGCCTAGGAGTTCTAGCCCAGCCTGGACGACATAGTGAGACCCTGTCTCTAAAATAAATGAATTAAAATTTAAAAAAAGAGGGCCGGGCGCGGTGGCTCATGCCTGTAATCCTAGCACTCTGGGAGGCCGAGGCAGGTGGATCGCTCAAGGTCAGGAGTTCGAGACCAGCCTGAGCAAGAGTGAGACCCCGTCTCTACTAAAAATAGAAAGAAATTATATGGACAACTAAAATATATATAGAAAAAATTAGCCGGGCATGGTGGCGCATGCCTGTAGTCCCAGCTACTCGGGAGGCTGAGACAGGAGGATCCCTTGAGCTCAGGAGTTTGAGGTTGCTGTGAGCTAGGCTGATGCCACGGCACTCACTCTAGCCCGGGCAACAAAGCGAGACTCTGTCTCAAAAAAAAAAATAAATAAATAAAAATAAATAAAAAAATAAAAAAAATAAAAATTAAAAAAAAGAATTTATAACTGAATTTTGCCAGGAACATATTGTTCAATTTGTCCTGGTGACTCAAACTTTCTAATGTTTGTATATAAAGCTATCCAAAGAACACAGAAACATCCTATATGTTTGGAGATTTAAAGACAAGCCTCTAAATAATATATAATCAAAGAGGAAATCATAATGTAAATGAGAAAATCTGTAGAACTGAACGACAACAAAAACCCTACTTAGTTAAACGTGAGATGCAGGGAAATATGTGGCCTTAATTGCACATACAAGCAAGAAAGACTGAAAATAATGAGCTAAATGTCCAGCTCAACAATCTAGAAGAAAAACCCCAGAGTAAACCCTCCAAAATGGAAGAGACTGATAAAAATAATAGCAGACATTAATTGAAATCAACTCAGAGTAACAACAAAACCAAAAGTTGGCACTTTAAAAATAAAAACAAATAGGCCCGGGCGTGGTGGCTCACGCCTGTAATCCTAGCACTCTGGGAGGCTGAGGTGGGCAGATCGTTTGAGCTCAGGAGTTTGAGACCAGCCTGAGCAAGAGCAAGACCCCATCTCTACTAAAAAAAATAGAAATTAGCTGGACAACTAAAAATATAAAGAAAAAATTAGCCGGGCATGGTGGTGCATACCTGTAGTCCCAGCTACTCAGGAGGCTGAGGCAGGAGGATCGCCTGAGCCCAGGAGTTGGAGGTTGCTGTGAGCTAGGCTGATGCCAAAGCACTCTAGCCCGGGCAACAGAGTGAGACTCTTTCTCCAAAAAAAATAATAAATAAATAAATAAAATAAAACAAATAGATAAAACTCTGATAATATTATTTATGGGGTAAGAAAGAAAATGTATATATAAATTTTAGGAATGAGAGAGATGCACTATAGACACTGTAGACATTAAAAAAATAAGAGAACATTTTGGAGCAGATTTATACCAATAAATTTGAAAATTTAGAAGAAACTGATAATTTTCTGGGAAAACACAACCTACCAAAGTCACTCATGGGGATTGCAGTCTACCTACATCCATTAAATTGAATCAGTGGTTTAACATTGAGGCAACAGACTCCACAAAACCCCCGTGACTTCAGAAGAAAGTTCTACCAAAATAATAGATCGCCTCCCCACGCCCTATGCCATGCGAGGACACAATGGAAGGCAGCCTTCTGCAAGGCAGGAAGAGAGCCCTCCCCGGGAACCAGGTGCCAGCACCTTGATTTTGGACTTCCCAACCTCTAGAACTGTGAGAAATAAATGCCTGTTGTTTAGACCACCCCCTCCCCACAAAGATATAGGTCATCCCTATATTGCCCTAGAGAATAAGGAATGAGGGAAAACTTTCCAACTCATTTTATGAAGCTAGATTTACCTGAGTACCAAGAATCTGTAAGAAACAAACACCATGGCCAATATTTCTGATCAGCATGATTCAAGAATCCTAAATAAAGTACAATCAAGTCAAATGAAAATAAATATAGAAAACATATATTTTGTGTGCCCTTTTGTGGAGGCTGCTGGGACAGGGTGGGCAGCAGCCTGGCAGGGAGTTGGTGCTCATCTAAGGAGGAAGCCTCAGCCCAGAGGCCCAGTGGTTCAGATTTGCTGCACACAGCGGTGGAGAACAGGAGCAAATATATTGGCAGTGATGAGATCCATGTTTTACTATTGGAGAAAGGAGGTCCAAATATGGAAGGAGGGAACATTAGAATGAATCCTGTGGGAACTTTCTGGAATAGGAAGAATTGATATGAATGCATTTTTCCAATGTAGATATGTAGAAGTAAATAGAGATGTAAATGTGTGTACACACACACACACACACACTGCTCACTAAGAGAGCCTGGGAACAGCGACACCCAGCAGCAGGGAGCACACCTAGTAGGCAGATTTTGGTTGTTAAACATGGTCTTCCATCCAGGCACGGTGACTCAAGCCTGTAATCCCAGCACTTGGGGAGGCCGAGGTGGGAGGATCACTCGAGGCCAGGTGTTTGAGACCAGCCTGGGCAATAGTGAGACCCCATCTCCACAAAAAAAAATAGAAAAATTAGCCAGGCGTGGTGGCTATGATGACACAACTGCACTCCAGCCCAGGCAACAGAGCGAGACCCTGCTCTAAATAAATAAATTAAAAAAAATAAATACCATCTTCCACTAAAAGGAACCAGGACTCCATGGAGAAACTGGATGGTTCTAGGGCTGGGCAAGAAAAGAACAAAATGATCCTGGAACTTCGTGTGCTGGAAAGTAAGGAAGCACTCAAAGACTCATCATATAAAAGCCATGGAAGCCCGCTAAGCAGTCCCACTTCCAAATCTGGGACAACTTTGTAACTGGCTCGATGAACAAATTTCAGTGACCCCTATTTTTTTATTATAATCCTCTCCCTTAACTAACTACTTGACCTTTTGAGTTGTTTCCCAGAAATGGTGGATTTTCTGCAAGACAAAGGAGCTGACATTCTTAAGGCCCCTGGGCAGACTTCCTGACTCCAACATTCACCATCCCCCACAACCTGCCCCCAATGCAAGTAGCCCCTCATTAGTTACACCTCAACCTGCCCCAAGGCACGTGGCCCCTCCTTTAAAAGCCCATGATCTCCCTGTTAGTTGGAGGGACAGAGTTGAGGCAGCTTTTCCCATTCTCCCAACAGTATTATAAATTCCTTTCTTCCTTGGCCATCCTTGTCTCAATAATTGGATCTTTGTGCAATGAGCAACTGGACCTACGCCGAAACTGCAAGGTTTCAACAACTTGAACTTCAAAATAAATAATCAGGCCAGGCAAAATGGCTGACACCTGTAATCCTAGCAGTTTGGGAGGCTAAGGCGGGAAGATCATTTGAGCCCAGGAGTTGGAGGTTGCAGTGAGCTATGATGACACCATTGCACTCTAGCCTGGGCAACAGAGCCAGACCTTGTCTCAAATAAATAAATAAATAAATAATGATAGGAACAGATTAAAACCCATTGGATAAAATAAGAACCTAGGAGTTCACACTGACATAAAGAATGAATAAATGAGGAAGAGAGAAAGCTCATCCTTACCCTGTAATGCAAAATAATAAATGAGAGAATGGTAGAATTAGAATATCACTATTTGGCTATCATTATAGTCACAATTCAGACAAAAAACATCAGTGATGCTAAAATTAGTAAGTGAAAGTGGAATAAGAATGGAAAATTAATTATCTCCTTCTGAAATATTAATTACAAAAAAAAGTAACTTTTGGAACTTGAGTCTAGTTACAAGTTAGAAAAAAACTTACTCTAGAGAAACATGGCAAATGCCATCTTAATCAAGAGATCAGTGTTGACGTCACCTGTCATGGGACAAGACGAGATCATGTGCAAACTGATAGGAGATGAGAAGAACACTGCATCCCGTCTGTGACATTCCAGCCAAAAAATGCTACCTGGGTCTGATCAAGAGGAAACATCAGATGGGCCCAAAGTGAGGATCGTTCTACAAAATAAGCTGTCCTGTAGTCTTCAAAGATGTCAGGGTTGTGAAAGTCAAAGAAAGATGGAGGAACTGGTCCAGATTGAAGGAGAAGGGAGAGATGGCAACCAGGTGCAAAGCGTGATCCCAGGTTGGATTATTTTGATACAAAGGACATTCATGATTATGACGACACTTGGCAAAACTCTGAACGAAAGGTGTGTGGGAGTATTTGTACTACCCTCGCAAGTTTTCTATAAGTATGAAAGTTTCTGTGTATGTGTGTGTGTGTATGTGAATTTGGGTTTCTCCCAGAAATTCGCCATGGTTTAACATTAGCAAATCAAATGTAATTAACCATGTTAACAAGTTAAAGGAGAAAAACCACAAAAAATACAGAAAGTACACTTAATGAAATTCCATGCCCTTTCATGACTAAAATAGTAACAACAATAAAATCTCTTAACAAACATCTTAATATAAACATCATTCTTTTCATATTGTTATGGAAATTTTAAACACATACAAATAAGGAGAAAAGATAATAAACTTCCATGTACCCATCACCCAGCTTTGAGAATCATAAAAATTTGCCAAACTTGTTTCATCTATTTCATCCTTTATTTTTCTGAACTATTTTAAAGGAACTCTTAGGTACTGTATCATTTCATGAATACATACCTCAGTGTCAGTCTCAACTTCATAAAGATATTTAGATTTTATATAACATCCATGCCATTATCATACATGGCAAAATTTATAACTTTTTTTTTTTTTTTTTTTTGTGAGACAGAGTCTCACTCTGTTGCCCAGGCTAGAGTGCCGTGGCGTCAGCCTAGCTCACAGCAACCTCCAACTCATGGGCTCAAGCAATCCTGCCTCAGCCTTCCCAGTAGCTGGGACTACAGGCGTGCACTACCACATCTGGTCAATTTATAACTTTAAAATCTTTTAATATGCAGTACATATCCAGACTTTCCTAATTTATCTCAAAGATGTCTTTTTTGTTGGTTTGTCAAAATCAGAACCCAAACTCTTGTATCTTTTAAAAAAATTTTAATAACAATTCTCTTCCTCACCCCACATCTGCCTCTTTTACTCATGCTATTGTTGTTTTTAAGAGAAGTTGGGCCATTTGTTCTATAGGATGGCCCACATCCTGGATTTGACTTATTGTTTTGCTATGTTGTTCTTACTCCCTTTTCTTCCTGCCACCACTGTTCCTAATCATGAGGCGATGGCAGCTTTCCCTTTAAGGTCAGGACAGGGGTGCCTCTATCCTTGCTGCTGCTGCTTTTTTTTTTTTTTAATAGAGATGGGGTCTTGCTCTTACTCAGGCTGGTCTTGAACTCCTGAGCTCAAGAAATCCTCCCGCCTTGGCCTCCCAGGGTGTTGGGATTACAGGTATGAGCCATGGCACCCAGCCTATCCTTGCTTCTATTCAGTGTCAGGTAGGAGGCTCTGGTTAATGCACTAAGAGAAAGAAAGTTATAAAGACGAGAAAGGAAAAAAGCAACCTATTTGTTCTCAGTCTACATGTCTTTCTAGGTAGGAAATTCAAGAAAATGTACAGATAGACTAATAGAACCAATAAGAAAGTTCATCAAGATTGCTGAGTTCTGCAAATCCTAAATTCTAGAACCAGCAGTTCTCAAAGTAAGGTCCCCAAACCACCAGCATCAGTGTCACCAGATTCCTGGGCTTCACCCCAGACCTACTGAATCAGAATCTCCAGGGGTTGAGCCTGTACATGTAGACCCACCATTGGATCCAGCAATCCCACTACTGGGTATCTCCCCAAAGGAAAATAGTCATGTTACAAAAAAGACACCGACACCTGAATGTTTATTGCAGCACAATTCACCATTGCAAAGATGTGGAATCAACCTAGTGCCCATCAATTCAGGAGTGGATTAAGAAAATGTGGTATATATACCATGGAGTACTACTCAGCCATAAAAAGGAATGAAATAATGTCTCTTGCAGCAACTTGTATAGAACTGGAGACCGTAATCCTTAGTGAAGTACCTCAGGAATGGAAAAACGAACACCCCATGTTCTCACTAACAAATGGGAGCTACGTGATGGGTACACACAGGCACAAAGAGATGTAGAGCACTTTGGAAACCAAGAAGGGGGGAAGGTGGGAGCAGGATGTGGGATAAACACTTACCTACCGGATACAGCGAACACTGTCCTGGTGACGGGCACACTGAAAGCCCTGACTTAAGCATTATACAAGGTATCCATGTAACAGGAATATTTGTACCCTCTTAATATTTTGAAACAAACAAACAAACCTCTCCAGGTGGTTCTGGCGCACATTTGCATTTGCGAAGAATCGCTGTTCTGGAGTTCTGGAAGACAGCCAGTTAGGGCAAAAGGATCAGTTCCCAGCAGGAATAAGGAAGAACCTTTTCTGAGGCCCAGACCGAGTCTGGATGCTGTCCAGGGCTGGTGCTGCCAGCTGTCTCCTCGGGGGCTCAGCTGTGCCAGTCGCCCCCCTGGGGAGCTGGCAGATGTGCTGAAGGCTCGAATCCAAGCTTTTTCCTGTTTTAAATCTTAGGTTTTTTAAAATTTTTCTTAATGGGACTTCATGTCATTTATTGGGTAGCTATTTCTTCCTTCACTGATAAGAAAATGACAGTTTTTATCATACACCAAATCTACATGCATGTTTAGGTGTTCACTCGTCTCATCTATTGAATTTTTTTGTTTTTGAACTAAGACCATATTATTTAGTTGTTTTCAGAAAAATCTTATTTCCAGAATAATGTTAAAAATGAGAATGGGTATTTCAAAAATGTTAGACAACATTGAAACAACACAACCCCAGGTCCCTGAGGCAGAGGTCGGGATCAGGGGTCATAGCACAGTTAGGGAGCGAGAGCCCAGCCAGGGTGCCAGCATTTCAGAGGCTGCGCCCTGCCTGGGGACCAGCAGTGGGGAGGTTTACAAATTTCCCCTAAGCTGCTGGGTGGTCCCAATGCTTTCCCTGAGAGGGTGGGACCTCCTGGCGGTTGTGGAAGCCCATCGGAATGAGCACGCTTTTCCCTAGCCTGCTCACAACTGGCTGAGCGCGGGCGCCCAGTAGTGCTGGCACCCACCTTGCAGTGTCTGCCTTGTAGGTGCTCAGGAAGGTCAAGGATCTCCTCGTTAGAAAGCAGCATTGACACCCAGCGTGAAGGAAAGGCCATGTCCAGACCCTAAGGGGAAACAAGAGCCCAAGAGAGGAAGGTCAGGCCCTTGAGGTTTCAGTCTCCTTGGGACTCCCCAGATCAGAAGCTCAGAACTCCTGGGGGTCCAGACCCTCCTGAAGAAGATCTGATGAAAATGCTGGTCCCTTCTCAGGAGAAAAAGGAACACAGGAACACAGGATTTTTTTGCTCATCGTCACAGCCATCATGAATTCCTGAAGCTCATTTTCCCAGGTTCTAGGTTTAGAAGTCTTATCTAGAGACAGGGTTCTATGTGTGTGTGTGCATGTGTGTATGAGAGAGAGGGGTGCAGTCTACCTCACCGGAGAATTTTCACGCCCAGAGGACCTACTTTATAGAATCCCCTTTTTCTGTTAGATCTTTGGAACTTCGCTTTCAACCCCCTTGCAAAGTTCACCCACTCACCATCCCATGAACTGTCGTCTTCTCACTACTATCTGGAGTGCCATTCCTGCCTTTCTCCTTGTCCTAAGTGTTTTCTGCAACCCATAGGACAATGCAGAGGAGGGAGGAGGAGGTGGAGGAGGAGGAAAGGAGAAGAAGGAGGGGATCCCAGTTCTTCTCTGTGTCCTTCTGCACCTTGCTTCATGCTCATGCAAAACATTTATACCATATCTATAGCTATTTAGGCGCAGATGTGATGTATCCATGGGAATAATTTTTGCAGGGTGTACAACTGGTTGTGTGAGTTAAGAAATACAGTGTCAGAAGGATGAGTTATGCACCCAGTGACGTATAGCAGCAGCATTCCAGCATGCCTGAGATTAGCTCGGTTATCCCAATAACTCTAGCTCTTCCCTAAGAAAGTGAGTGAGGAGCATGTCCCAGCTCAATGATGGGACGTATTGAGCATCTCCTATGTGCTAGGCACTGCACTGAGCTTATTAGATCTTGTTGTATCAAGACAATAATGTTACAGGGCAGTAACTTGTATCATCCTCATTTTGTAAATGGAAAGACTAAAGCTCAGAGAGTTACTTTAGTAATTGGACTGATGTCACCTGGCCTGGGAGTGGCAGGGGAGGGTTCTGAACCCGGGTGACCTAGCTCCAGAGACTGTGGGCTTCACTACTGCTCTCTACTGACAACGACCAGATAGTTTCTCTCTCTTTGAATGTTTGGTGTATTCGTTCCTATGGCTGCTGTAACAAATACCCACAAATGCAGTGACTTAAAACAACCCAGATTCATTCTCTTACAATTCTGGAAGGCAGAAGTTCAAAATGGGCTGGCAGGATTATGTTCCTTCTGGAGGCCTTAGGGGAAAATCCATTTCCTCGCCATTTCTAGCTTCTAGCAGGTGCAGCATCCCTTAGCTCAAGGTCCTTTCCTCCGTCTTTGGAGCCATCACTCTGGCCCATGCCCCCATCCTCAGGTCTCTGAATCTGCCCCTCCCACCTCCCTGCTGTGAGGACCCTGTGATTACAGTGGGCCCACCCAGATAATCCAGGATAATCTCCCCGCCTCAAAACACCTAATTTAATCACATCCGTAAAGTCTCCTTTGCCATGCGAGGTAATATACCCACACGTTGCAGGAATTTGGACATCCACATCTTTTGGGGGTGTTATTGGAACCATCACGTTTGGCTATTTCAATTTTGTAGAATAACAACAAAAAGCATTTTTGAATGCTGCCATCAACCTTAATTCCATTGGTTTAATTACACCTGAAAAACCTGTTGATCAAGCCAAACTAGGTTTTTCAGACCTCCTGCAGTAAGGGAGAGTACCACATCAACAGATTCGAATTAGGGAAATTAGGGAATGGTATTTATAGGGCTTTAGGGCCCTGCCTGGGTGATTTTAAAGTGGGTCTTGCAAGGCAGGAAACTGGTTGGGATTGGTGAGTTTCTGACATAACAGCTTTGGAATGGGGGGCCCTGGAAGGGCTTTGAAGTGAGAGCTGATACATAATCTTATCTTCCAGAGCAGGTATCTCTTGGAGCAAGCAGCTAAGTGACTCTTGCCTGATCCTGGTATTCCTTAACATAGGATTATGTTGGTTTTAATCCTCACTAATTACAGTAACAATAATTTTCATTTTGGGGAGCGCCTCCTACAGGCCAGGCAACTTAATTCATTTTGGCACATACACCAACCCTGAAGGTAGGCATTTCAACTTAATCTCAGTACAGCCTAATAATTCCCCTCTTGGATTTTGGACTCAAAAAGTCCTGGATAAAAATCCTGGCTCCTAGGCAGGGCGTGGTGGCTTGTGCCTGTAACCCTGGCACTTTGGGAGGTTGAGGCCGGAGGATTGCTTAAGCCCAGGAGTTCAAGACCAGCTTGAGTAACAGAGAGAGACTCTGTCTCTACACAAAAATTTAAAAATTAGCTGGGTGTGGTGGCACCCACCTGTACTGGGAAGGCTGAGGCAGGAGGATCCCTTGAGCCCAGGAGTTCAAGGTTGCAGTGAGCTATGATTGCATCAGTGCACTCTAGCCTGGGTGACAGAGCAAAACCCTGTCTCAAAAAAAAAAAAAAAATCCTGGCTCCTCCACCTTCTTTGCCTGCTGCTCCATGGGTTGGATCCTCCACCTACTTGACAGGTGAATATGGGCGATGAGTTCTCTGGGTCGAGTCTCTGTGTCTTCATCTGTAAAATCAGGATAATACTTCCTACTTTGGAGGGGGAGTGTACACACTGTGTGCCCACATGAGTAGGCGGACCATGCTTCTGGGTCATTATTAACAGTGTCCTTTTATTATTCTGAAAAATGTCCTTCTTTAGATGATAAATTAAATGGCACTGTTGCAATACAGTGAAGCTGTAAGTGCAAAGGAGTGGATCAGAGAGGTTAGGGGACTTGCTCCAGGCTGCTGTGCCAATTCGGCAGAATTCTCCAAGTTAAAGCTGCATGGCTGGCTTCTGCCTGGAAACCACAACACAATGCCAGACTTTGTGACTATGTATTTGTTTGACTTGTTTTTTATTAAACCTGTCTCCTCTATTAGAGCAAGAGCCCCACAAGGGCCCCACCCAGGTCTCATTCGTGACCATGCACAGTGCCTCCAACAGTAAGGAGCGCCCAGTATGTCTTCAGAAGAGGTTTGGGACTCACATGAAATGCTTAGCCTGCTGCCTGGGGAGTGTTCTAGGAGGGGAGTGACTATATCCACTGCCACTTTTCCCTCCTTGAGATACGGCCTGGAGTCCCCAGCACCGCAGCCAGCAGGAGCTCACTCAGTACCAGGCCAGGCCTCTCCCACCACGCTCCCCATGCCCTGCCTGCAAGGACTCGGCTGCCTGTGCATACGTGCATTGCTGAGGAAGAGCCTTCACCATTGCCGCGCCGCAGTCAGGCAGAAACTGTGCCCAGCACAGGGCTCTCCAGGGATGGGTTATATACTTGGCTGGGGCCTGACCACAGATGTCTCCGGCAAACAGGGTTTTTGTTCCTGTAATTACCATACTTTGGGACTTGGCCCTCCCAAAGTTATCCAATTAGGTAGGATTTCTTGGCCCTGATGAAATACTATCTCTTCTTACCAGTTATTATAATTTATATATTATGCCTTGGCCTTTTCTCCAGGGTCTCCTAGTTCCAGGAAGAAATTAACCCACATATGTTTATGTATTTTGATGAAGGCAATGTATGGTCCTGGTATTAAAACATCAATCACTATAGGAGAATTTTTAACAAGATTTAAAATCTGCGCAGACCCCATGACTCAGCAATTTCAATTCCTGAAACCTCTTCTTCAAAAACACTTTGTGCACAGGGATGCTCCTTTTATCTCTCTTGCAAAAGCAAGAAAAACTGGAATAACCTAAGGTCCATTGAAGGGGGGAGGTTGCTGACGGACCCATCAGGGCACATGCACACAATGGAATGCCTCTCAGGTGTTAAAAATAATTTGGCTGTGCTGAAGATGCTATCAAGGACCTGGTGTTACAGAACAAAGCAAGTGTTAACATTCTGTGTGCTGCACAGAGATATTCATATGGCTGCCTAGCCCAGGGCCTAGAAATGCAAAGCACTTAAATCTGTTACCTCTTTGGTATTTAAAAAAAAAGATTGTATTTAGATAATATTCAGGTCATTTTAGTAACATAGCCCACACCATTAAACGAAGCAAAAGTTGAACAAAAAGGTAATAATCTTAAGCAGGCTACAGTTCCATTGTAAGTAAATGCTGGGGTTAATAGCCCGAGTGTTTTCCTGGCCAAGTTAGAATGGTTTTCTAGAGCTGAACAGCAGGAGAAGCAAATTAAAATTTCACCCCACCTCACTCTGCAAAAGTGCCCGAAAATCCAACCTCACCTTTGCTCTGAATCAGGTGAAGGGACTGACTAGAAGGGGAGATCTCAGCCTTGACACTGCTGACTTTGGGGGCCAGGTCATGCCTGGTCTCGGGGGGCTGTCCTGTGCATTGTAGAACGTTAACAGCGTCCCTGGTCTCTTCCCATTAGATGTCTGTAGCACTCACCTTCCCAGCTGTGACAACCAAAAATGTCCCCAGACCCAAATGTCCCCTGGAATGTAAGAGAACCCACCCGCCTGGTTGGGAACCACTGGATGAGGGTATCTGTGTCAGGTTTCCTTGGAGTCCTCATGGAGGGTGTCTCAGGGACTGTGGAAATTACTAATAGACCCCCTTTCATCCTAGGATAAACCGTGTGGCTACTCTGGCTCTGACCCTTTTCCCTAGAGAAAAGGTACCCATGCTCGTGGCATCGTAATCCTGATGTTTGGCATCCTTGTCAACATTTACTTTTCATTTTTTGGATCATAGCCACCCTAGTGGATGCATGATATATCATCGTGAAACTTTTTGTGATGTTTTTCTTTACCAAGATCTTCGTTGGTGACTGTGGCTTTACCGCAGAAACACGTAGAGCTTCACTAATTGCTGAAAATGGTCTGTTCAGCGCCCAACCCTGTGCTGTGCCCCCAGCACAGATCACTTTGCCCACTGGTCACATTGACCTGATGACACTGGGCACCTCGGTGCTGCCCTTTGACAGATGAAGTGACTGAGGCCGAGGGGAGATTCCAGAAAATCCGTGCTAAGCGGAACCTCCGCCATTCTCTCAATAATCATTTGTCTCCTAAAATTGCATTTAAAAAAGACATTGTCTTAATTTGTGTTTTGGTTAGTCTTTCCTAATTTTCTTATTTGTGAGATTTAGGGGGAACAGATGCTGGCCTGCATCCGTCCTCAGCTTGGCCAGCTCCCCAAGGGGCCGCCAGGAAACACTCAGTGTGTGGGGGGTCATCAGGGGCATTGTCAGCCTGGGAGAGAGCCCCGTTCCAGTTCTGGAAATTAACCCAGTTACTAGAACTGGGAACCGGATTTGTGCAACCATCGATCCAAAGTCTCTACCTGGAGACTGACAGGCTCAAGTCCCTTCTGCAGAGGGCCTGGCACATAGTAGGTCCTCACTGAAACAAGGAAGAGGAAGGGGTGGCCTCTGTACTCAGAGAAGCCAGAGTCTACCGGGAGACCCCCAGGGACAGAGGCACAAATGAGCCCCCCAAGGTGGGGTGAAGCTTGCCCTGAGCCCAGGGTTCTGGCTGCAGAGGGAAGGGGTGGGCTTGGGGGGCAGAGTGGGACTGGGGATGGCTGAGAATTATACTAAGGCAGCTGCTGTGGGGCTTTTATGCACTTGCTTGTGTGTTCAGTCTTATTTTTAATATTAATAAAATAATTGGGTTTTTTTTTCCTTTTTCTTTTTTTTTTTTTTTTTTTTTGAAACAGAGTCTCACTCTGTTGCCCCGGCTAGAGTGAGTGCCGTGGCGTCAACCTAGCTCACAGCAACCTCAAACTCCTGGGCTCAAGCGATCCTTCTGCCTCAGCCCCCAGAGTAGCTGGGACTACAGGCATGCGCCACCATGCCTGGCTAATTTTTTCTATATATTTTTAGTTTCCAGCTAATTTCTTTCTATTTTTAGTAGAGACAGGGTCTTGCTCTTGCTCAGGCTGGTCTCGAACTCCTGAGCTCAAATGATCCACCCACCTTGGCCTCTCAGAGTGCTAGGATTATAGGCGTGAGCCACTGTGCCTGGCCAATAATTGGTTTTCAAATGTAAAAACAGGACACGCTCAAGGTCCAAATAAAGCAATGTGCAAAAGCACAACAAGATAGAAAATAAAAATCTGGGCTGGAGTGGTGGTGCCTCACAGCTACTCTGGAGGCTGAGGCAGGAGGATCACTTGAATCCAGGAGCTTGAGACCAGCCTGGGCAACATAGTGAGACTCCATCTCAAAGAATAAAAAGGGAAAAAGAAAAAGCAGATGCTTCTATTTCTGCATTTACTTTCTGATTTGATTTCATGTGATTTTGCAAATTTTCAAGTATCTTATTAGCAGTTATTTTTCATAGTAGATGTATTTTCACACCATCCCTTGTCCCCAAGCCTAGGAAACTTTCTTTAGAAATTTGTTCTAATGCTCTATCGATGCTCTGGAAAGTAAAGTAGGAATGTATCTTACAGCTGTCCCCTCACCTCCATCCAGGATCAAATAAGAATTCACACACTGCAGGCCAGGCAGTGGCTCACACCTGTAATCCCAGCACTTTGGGAGGCTGAGGCAAAAGGATTGGTTGAGCCCAGGAGTTTGAGACCAGCCATCTCTGAAAAAAAAAAAAAAGAGAATTCACATATTGCATTTGCTGGGTATGTTTCTTTAGTTTCTGTAATCTAGAACGGCCCCAACACCCCCAGACCTGGCCAGCACATCTTTGGAATGTGCCACCTTACAGCCTATCTCATGGTTCCCTTATGATGTCTCTAACTTGCTCCTTATATTTCCTGTAAACTGGAAGTTAGATCTAATGTTTCAATTAGGTTCAGGTTCTTGACATTAGGTTCTTGACATTTTTGTCAAGAATTCTTCATACACAGGGTTGCCAGATCCAGCCAATAAAAATGCAGTATGCCCTAAACTTGAATTTCAGATAAACAATGCATACTTTTTAGTATTAAAAAAAACCCATGTGAGGCCGGGCGTGGTGGCTCACGCCTGTAATCCTAGCACTCTGGGAGGCCGAGGTGGGCGGATCATTTGAGCTCAGGAGTTCGAGACCAGCCTGAGCAAGAGCGAGACCCCATCTCTACTAAAAATAGAAAGAAATTATATGGACAGCTAAAAATATATATAGAAAAAAAATTAGCCGGGCATGGTGGCTCATGCCTGTAGTCCCAGCTACTCGGGAGGCTGAGACAGGAGGATCGCTTGAGCCCAGGAGTTTGAGGTTGCTGTGAGCTAGGCTGACGCCACGGCACTCACTCTAGCCTGGGCAACAGAGTGAGACTCTGTCTCAAAAAAAAAAAAAAAAAAAAACCCATGTGATAGTTATATAACTCACTTATACTAAAAAAGTGTTTGTTGTTTTTCTGAAATTCAAATTTAACCGGGCATCCTGCATTCTACCTGGCAACCCTTCACAGTGTCTCATCCGAGGAGGCCCATGATGTCAGGGTGTACCACTGTGACTGAGGCTAAGCTTGATCACTGGGTTACGGTGGCAACATCCAGATGTCTCAACCACCAGTTCTGGAATCCACCACATCAGGCACTGGAGATGCAGGATCAGAGATGACCTTTGCTCCTATGGACCAACCACCTGGGGTGTCATTGGCCTTTTCATTTACTTTCTGATTTGATTTCATGTGATTTTCCTGTTCCAGCCTACACATACTTGGTGCTCCACCAATGTTCAGGTTTTGGTTGACGTCTTGGGGGCTTAGAAAGATCCCAGACTGTTAGGGTGGAAAAGCCTAGTAGGTGCTCATGGCAAGGGTGGAAAAAGATTTCTCACACAGAGATTAAGTAATAATAGTAAAAAAGTTTATTTTATCCTTCTTAGAGGAGAGAGAGAATGAAAGAGAAAGAGAGAGAAGGGGAGAGGAGGGGAACGAGAGCAGAGAGACAGCATGGCCACAGACTCTGAGCCCGACAGATCTGCCTTCTAGTCTGAAACTGACATCTCCGACCAGGGTGCAGCTGAGAAAGATACACAGTCTCTCTGAGCTTCATCTGCCCATTTTACAGATGAGAAAACCAATACCTAGCTCATTGGGTTATTTTGAAGGCAAAAACAGAATTCATTCAATAAGTATTTATAGGTTTATTGATTATATTCGTGGATGCAGAAAAGGCATTTGATAAAATTCTATATACATCCAAGTTTAAACCAACCAACACCCTCCTCTAAGAAAGCAGGTGGACTTAATAAATAGTATCTACCATGAACCTACAGAAAATATCATTCTTAATGGTGAAAATGTTTCACCAAAGCCAGAAATAAGAAAAAAAAAATCCCCCATTATTACTTTTATTTATTTTTAATTTTTATTTAAAATTTTTTTGTCAACCCCTTGGTCAATTTGCATCACTACTACTTTTATTCAGCGTTATGTAGAGTTCAGTCACCACCGACTGTCTTTTTGCCCTTTCGCACATTGATTTATTTTGATTATGAGTATGTCTTATTTTTACAGTTAAAGACCAATTACTTTATTAAAAATTAAACACACAGGCAAGAGTATAAAATCTCAACAGCAATTGCTTCAGTACAAGCCTCAACTGTCCCCACTCCTCACTTCCAAACCAAGACACCCTGCTAAGAAAAGAGGAGGAGGAGGAGGAAAAGAGCTTCAGAATTAAAAGAAAAAGTGGCCGGGTGTGGTGGCTCACGTCTGTAATCCTAACACTCTGGGTAGGCCGAGGCGGGAGGATCGCTCAAGGTCAGGAGTTCAAGACCAGCCTGAGCAAAAGCGAGACCCTCATCTCTATGAAAAATAGAAAGAAATGATCTGGACAGCTAAAAATATATATAGAAAAAAATTAGCCGGGCATGGTGGCGCATGCCTGGGAGGCTGAGGCAGGAGGATTGCTTTAAGCCCTGGAGTCTGAGGTTGCTGTGAGCTAGGCTGACGCCACGGCACTCTAGCCTGGGCAACAGAGTGAGACTCTGTCTCAAAAATAAATAAATAAAATAAAAACTATTTTATACATAAGTCCAAACACATTAGCCTAGGCATTGAAGACCAGCAGACACTGCAAGCCTAAATCTCTCTTTCTCACTTCCATACGCAACCCCACCCCTTGTTCCCTACGCCCCCCAACTGTGCCCAGCTCGGGTCAAAGTCCCACTGTCAGCGCCTGGCTCCTGAACCGGCTGCTTTCCTCACAGGCTTCCCCCACCAGACTCCACCTCTAGGTGAACAGGAGGTGGGACGCCATGAAAAGACCACAGAACACAGTGGGCATTTAGAAAATGTTTGTTTAAGGAATTATTAGCAATATTTATTGAATATCTACTGCTGTTCATCTCATGATGACAAACTTAATGAGAGCCTACCTCTCTCTCATCCTACGCCGAGCAAGGGCTAAAGTGAAGACACCTGCACACGTGGCTGACACAGGCCCCAGGGCCAGTTTGTGATTCAGGAGTTCTGGGTGGGACCCACGATTTGCATTGCTAATGTTTCTCCAGGAGATACTCAAGCGGCCTGTGGGGAAAGCACTCTCGGAGAACACTGTTTCAGAGTTTGGGAGGACCACCGATTAGGATAAAAGGGCTAGTTCCCAGCAGGAACAGGGAAGGAACTTTTCTGAGTCACAGTCTGAATTTCAGCTCTTTCCTGGGCTGGCGTTGTCCATTGTTATTCCCACAGGTGAGCCACCTGTTCGATCGCTCACCTGGGGAGCCTCCGGATTCCTGCCAGTCTCCCCTGCGGGTTCCCCAGAGCCCCACCGTCTAGACACACCAGCAGGTTCCCTTCCGCCTCAACTACCACATCTGACGACTGGAGAGTAGACTGAAACCCCTACGTGGTCAGGTCCTGGTGAGAATTAAAGCTCTGGGTTAGGGTTCGAGGCGGGGTTCACTGTAGAGCAGGGATCCCCAACCTATGATAAGTTGTATAAGTATTTCATTATATATTACAATGTAATAATAGAAATAAAGTGCACAATCAATGTAATACGCTTGCATCATCCCGAACCCCCACCCCCACCCCATGGAAAAATTGTCTTCCGTTAAAATGGTCCCTGGTGCCAAAAAGGTTGGGGACCACTGCGGTAGAGAGTTTAGCAAGGACAGCCACTGTACAATCATTGCCAGCTCCTGTTGCTAGTTTTGCATTTGCCTATAGCAGAGCTACCTGTACCAACATAGATGGATCTCCAAGACATATCCTTGAGGGGAAGACCATAGGTGGCAGAAGGATACAGTGTGCTAGAATTTATATTGAGTTTGTACCTACCTGTGATTCATGGATCCCTACAAGGGAAATAAGAGAATAAAAACATGCACAGAAGGAAATATTAATACTTCAGGCTGGGACCGGTGGCTCACGCCTGTAATCCTAGCACTCTGGGAGGCTGAGGCAGGAGAATCGCTTGAGCCCAGGAGTTGGAGGTTGCAGTGAGCTATCATGACACCACTGCACACTATTCTCAGCAACAGAGAGACAGAGCAAGACTCTGTCTCAAAAAAAAAAAAAAAAAAAGAAAGAAATACTTCAAATTCTTTTTGCCTGGGTGGTAACTTGCTGTAGTGCTTTCCTTCCTGTACGAGGACAGGAGTGCTGCAGGAGGTTATCCTACTGTTCCTTTCATTTACTCATATCTGAAACATTTCACATTTGAAATGTTTATGTAATAAATTTGGTCAACCTTTTCCTTCGATATTTGGTGTTAAAGTCATGCCCATCACTGAACTGACTTTGTTCCTAGTATATTTATACTAAACTTTCACTTCATCCCTGTGGCACTTTTCTATGTCTAACAGCTGGCCTTCCGAATGCGTGGGCTCCACATCCCTGGATCAATCAACCTGGGATCAAAATTATTAGAAAAAAAAAATGATTCCTTCTATACTGAACATGTACTGACTTTTTTTGGTCCTTATTCCTTAAACAATGCATTATAATAACTATTTACATATCATTTACATTGTGTTAGGTATTAAAGCAAAAGGATATATAGCAGGTCCTCAAAATTCTTTCACTGAATGTTGTTTCATTATAACATTGATGAAAAAACAAATTGGTTTCTTTTATAGGTCCTTTCACTTTAAGTCGAAGTTGCTGAGAACCATGAACAATAAGTGAGGACTTACAGGAGGGTGTGTATGTCTAGATTATAGGCAAATACTGCACCATTTTATATAAGGGACGTGAGCATCCATGGATTTTGGTATCCGTGGAGAGTTCTGGAACCACGGATACTGAGGGATGGCTGTAATCTTTTTTTTTTTTTTTTAGTATCTTTGCTTCTGTTGTCACATGATGTTGTTGCTATGTGTCTGTGTCTGTAATCTTTTTTGAAATAAGGAGTTAATTTTTCCCCAGAATGCTTCTTCTTAATGTCACTTATTGAATAATTTGTTCTTTCTCCACTGATGTAAAATGACACCTTTTACCATTTACCAAACACCCATATATATGTGGATGGAATCCTAAATGCCTTATTCTATTCTGTTAAGTTTTCTGATAATCTTATACCCATACCAGATCCTGTAATAAAAAATTGGTATTATTATCAAAAGGACACAAGTTTACGGTAAATGACATTGAAACAACACAGAAAGAGCTTAATTCCCTCGGCTCCTAATCCCATTTCCCAGACAGAGAGAAAGCTCTGGGTTAGGGTTCTCAGCAGGATTAGGGAGCAAGAGCCCCTCCGGGTGCCAGCATTTGACATACCGCAAGTGCCCAGCCTGAGGACCAGTGGCGGGAAGTTGGGGTCATTTTCCCAAGCTCCTGGGTGGTCCCTATTCATTTATGGAAAATGGTGCACCCTTGGGACTAGCAATGAGCTGTGGTCATTATTATTTTATAGATTAGAAAAATGAGGTCACAAGTGACTGACTGTCTTGTCCAAAGTCATACTGCTAGCAAGTAGGTGACATTCTTCAAACTAAAGCTGCATACCTAAGCAGGGCACATGCTATTTCTTTGGTCTGGAATATTTTCCCTCTTCATCACTTTTCACACTTTGCAGTGCTACATATTTGATTGCTTCCAGCTTCCCCAGTAGACCAGGAACTCCACGGGGGCAGACGCTAGGTCTGTTTTGTTCATTGCTCTGTGCCCGGTTTCTATAACTGCGAGAGCACATAGCTGGTGTTCAGTGGATATTTGTGGATTGGCAAGAAAACCCATAGCCTACCACCTGGTGCCTAGGAAAGGCTTAAGACATGCTAATAATTACAAACCAGAGGGCTTTTACCCCCTGACAGGCAGTCTCCAAGTGGCTAGTACAGAATCCTCTAAGGGTGTTCCAAAGTCCAGCAACATGGCATGCATTTCAGTAGCAGACAAGCCTGTTTCCACCAGTCATCTGTAGGTGCAATGCTCCTATGCCTGAGTAACCCAGAGCCCTTGAGTAACAGGGCATTCATCATTTCAGGCGCTTTTATTTAAACTTTGGTAACAAGCCACCCTTTTGTAATCTGCTAGGCCCAGGAAGTGGACAGAAATCATGCCCATGCCCTGGGTTCTCTCGGATACGGTTTCTGGGCCAACATTGTGTTGTTACCTGTCTCCTGGCTGGGCTAGCCAGCTTCACCACACTTACAGATTTGCTGCCACCCGATAAGATGGAAGCTCTAGAGTCTTCTGGAATATTTTCTCAATTACTAGAATAATGAACCCTTCAAGTCTTGGTCTTCTACCCCAGGAGAAAATTATCGTTTTGTATTTATTGATTAAATTCTGTAAAGTGGACTATTCTGCAGATGTCAACAAATGAGACGTAGCTGAGGGGATGGGGGGCACATAGGTGATGTGGTGAACAGTTTCAGTTAGACAAGAGAAGTAAGCTCTGGGGGCCGACTGTACAGCACGACGGCTGCAGTTAATCATAATGTGTCCTACGCTCAAAAACTGCCAGGAGAGTAGATCTTGAATGTCCTCACCATCCACAAACAGTATGTGAGGTAACAGATAAATAGCTTGACTTAGCTATTCCATAATTACACATATATAAGACATCATGTTGTATACCATAAATATATACAGTTTTAATTTGTCAATTCTACCTTAAAGCTGGAGGGAGTAAAAAAAATGAGATATAGATATAAATAATAATGAAGAAGAATGGCCAAGAATATTGCTAGGTGGTAGATTTATATAAAATCAAAGAATGAGATCGTCTTTATGAAAGCTGTATGCAGAGATATGTATTTAAATATATTGAAAAAGGACTTCAGCATGGTGGCTCACACCTATATTCCTGGCACTCTGGGAGGCCAAGACAGGAGGATCGCTTGAGGTCAGGAATTCAAGACCAGCCTGAGCAAGAGCAAGACCCCATCTGTACAAAAAATGGAAAAATTAGCCAGGCGTGGTGATTTGCACCTATAGTCCCAGCTACTCCGCAGGCTGAGGCAGGAGGATTGCTTGAGCCCAGGAGTTTGATGTTGCAGTGAGCTGTGATGATGCCATGGCACTCTAGCCCGGGCAAGAGAGAGAGAGACCCTGTCAAAAAAAAAAAAAAAAAAAGGAAAGAGGACTCCAAGGATATTTACTAGTCTTCTTAATTGTGGTTACTTCTAGGGAAAAGCTAAGGAAATGGACATTTATGTGTTCCATAGCTGTACCTTTACATGGATTTTAAGAGTATTTTATAACCAAAATTTTAAAAATACATTAAAACCCAAAATCCAACAGAAAGTTATAAACTGGGAAAAATGCAAGTCCCTGTACCTCCCAACCCCCACTCCCCTACCTCCACCTCCTTCCAGGTTGCACCATATTCGGTGTTTCCTTAGATCTGTAATTGTTCGTTTGTAGTCAATATTGTTGTTAGGAGAAAATGTTAATACCTAGGGTTTTCTGCAGTAAAGTTGGAAGACTGTGCACTGGGTGTGGCCACAGGAGGAGAAAGGAATTAAACCTTCCCTTCAACCAAACACAAAACAAAACAAAACAAAAACCAAAGAAAAGTATGAAATGAAGGAAGGAAGAAGAAGACAACCCACAAAATGAATTCCTTTTTCTGAATCAGATATAAGGTGAGACCCCCCATGCATGTTGCTTAGACAAAACAGTTGACGACCATCTTTTCAATAACTATGATGTCATTAGAATAATACTAGTAGCTATTGTGTGCTCGACTCTGTTTCAACTCTAGCTAAATGGCCACCTTTGTCTTGAAAGTCAGGCTCAGGACTTATTTCCATTTTACTTCTTAGTAGTGTTGTAGAAATGTTAATTACATCTCAAAGTAGAGAGAATTGTACAATGACCCACTCCTCACCCTGGAACCATCAGCGTCTAAACGCCACCATTGTCTACCGCTTGGTACCTCTCTCTCCTGCAGCCCCACACCCCAGTGTTTTAAAACACACCCCAGACTTCGCGTAACTTCACACAGAAATACATCAGTGTGTATCTCTATAAAGATTTTATTCTAACCATTTAGCCCAGAAGTGATCATTACTCTCAACAGAGGTTAATAAAAATTTCTTACCATCTAACAACCAATCTCTTTTCAATTTCATGTTTTTTTTATTATTTATTATTATTCTAAGAACACAGTGTATCAATTTCATGTTTTTAAAACAGACCAGAGGAAGACATAAAAAGCTTTGAAAAATTGGCATGTAAGGCATTTAAATGAACATCTTCAAGGGCTGTGTTCAGAGCAATCCATTCTGGGCCAGCAGACCGCCTCAAATTCAAAATCCCAGGCCAGCCCCTGACCCACTGAAACTGAACCACCAGTTTACACAAAACAGTGGACCGTTAAAGTTTGGGGTGGCTTTCTACCCTGCATAGAATGTAGAGGCTGGTCCACTCTGGATTAACCCACTTTTTTCCTGAGATCTGGATCTTGCTGGCTGTTAGCAGCTTCTCTTTCTAGTCTCTCCACCAACAGGGAGAGCCCACCATGCAGTAGGCATCGACCAGGCCCCCAACGGGGTCCCTGCTGGTCCCAGGCTCCTATTCCAGTGGAAGAGACAGACTATAAACAAGCAAATTTATAAATAAATAAAATAATTGCACATTGTGATTGTTCACATATGAGCTGAGCAGGGCCTTCTCCAAAAGGACTATTTAAATTGCACCAGAGGCCGGGCGTGGTGGCTCACGCCTGTAATCCTAGCACTCTGGGAGGCCAAGGTGGGCGGATCATTTGAGCTCAGGAGTTCGAGACCAGCCTGAGCAAGAGCGAGACCCCATCTCTACTAAAAATAGAAAGAAATTATATGGACAGCTAAAAATATATATAGAAAAAATTAGCCGGGCATGGTGGCACATGCCTGTAGTCCCAGCTACTCGAGAGGCTGAGACAGGAGGATCGCTTGAGCTCAGGAGTTTGAGGTTGCTGTGAGCTAGGCTGACGCCACGGCACTCATTCTAGCCTGGGCAACAGAGTGAGACTCTGTCTCAAAAAAATAAATAAATAAATAAATAAATAAATTGCACCAGCTCCTAAGTCGTCCACCCCCCACCCCCCAACCCCACTTAACTGTGCCCTGTGGCTGTCACCTCCAGATGTTGGACCAAGCATCTCACTTCTTATTTGTTCATTGCTTTTCTCCCAGGCCAGGATGCGAGCTCCATGAATGCACTACCGTATACCCACCCTTAGGACATAATAGGCGTATGATAAATATTTGTTGAATGAAAGCTATAATTTTTCAAATTGTGAAAGTACCTAATAGTGATTGATACATGAATCAGTGATTATTTTAATTATTTTTTAATCCATTTAATTCCCATTCATAGTAAGAGTACCTATTAGGAAAGAAGCTGATACAAACAACTCCTTAACTGAAAATAAATCGCACCCTACCCCGGGTGCTGCTCCAACCTCACCGCAGGGCTGGGAGCCTGGTGTCGCCACACCCTTGCCCTGAGCAGAAGCAGCCGGAAAAAGCCCTTGGCCAGAGCTTCAGGTGAGTCATTTGAGGACTCTATGCCCTTGTGGCCATCCTTCTGTCATGTCTGGAATTTTATTTTTAACCTGAGGGCTCTGCAGCAAGGAACTGGCTTTTTTCTGCTCAGTCTGTATCTACAAGTGACCTCAGCCTCATCAGCATAAAGATCTCAGATCTCTCAAAATGTATCTACACATTCAGAGTAATTCTACTCAAAATTAAAGCAGGATTTACTTTTTTATTTTTTTTATTTTTGTGGGGAGTGTTATAGGGTTGGGGGATGGAAAGATCCAATAGATTCTAAAGCTCTGGTGGAGAATGAAGTCAGTGAGATGGGGCAGATAGAGAAAGCAAGGGAAGGTGCTGGTTCTCCATCTGGTACTGGCTTAGGAGCAGGCTGGTCAACCACCATGGCCGAACAGAGGCCAGCGCAGGCCCAGCAGTAGGAGAGAATTTAGGAAATCACAAAAATGACACTTCAAATGGGAGGGATTTTAAAATAAATGCAATCAGCTGGATGTCTGTCTATTTGGAAACAGCAAGATGAGCTGTCTTCCTCAAACCCCAAACACACCAGAAACGCAGGTTCCACAATTTCTTATGGGTTCAAGACCCAAACCTAAAAGGTGGATTCTACGAGAATGCTTGAAACAAGACAGATAAAAAAAAAAAATAGTGCAGTGGTAACGTGAGCAAAGAGCATGAACAGGCAGTTCACCAAAGAAGAAATACAAGTGGTCAATAAATACCAGAGAAGTTGCCATCACACACCATTTCCAGCACCACACTGTACAGATGCCGAGAGGGGAAGAGAGAGAGAGAGCGCTGAGACAGCTGTAGATAGTGTAGAAGAATGGCCAAGAATGTCGCTCGATGGTAAATTCACGTAAAATAGCAATAAGGTCTTCTTTATAAAAGTTGTATGCAGAAACATGTATTTAAATACAGTATATACAAAAAGGACTCAAAGGATACAAACTTCTTAATCACGGTCATTAAATACTTCTGGGGAGAAGCTAGCGCGTTCCTACTCATTATCATGTACTAATTGGAACATCCATTGCAGGTGAACTTGCCAGGACATGGGCTGTCTTCTTCACTGCTGGCAGGTGTCTAATTAAATCGGTTGGAACATTTAAGAAGCTAAGGTGTATCTACCTTAGGCTGCATTAGGTACGAACTCTGACACGACACCTTCACCTCTTGCATCTACCCCACAGAATGCGCCTGCATGGTTCTGGAAGTCTGGTGAGGGATTGATCTGTTACATTTTATGGCGGAGAATTTCCCAAATGCTCACAGCCCCTAGGTCCTAAACAGCCTGTGGGTGGCTTTTGCTTGGGCCACAGGCTATATTAAAATGTGTCTCAATCAAGCAGGGTAATAGTTGAGTCTTAAAGCAAGCAGTGGTTTAGCACCTGGTGTGAGATTCTCACACGTGAGCTACCCGCCCGGCCCTGAAGGGCAAGTCCCTAAATCCCCATGTGCCTGGGGTCCCTCAAGTGTGCAGTGGGCAGTTGCCCTCGTAGCTCTTCTCCTTGCTTCTCGGTGGTACCTGACAGTATTGTAGGTATTTGTGGTTGTTGACCCTCCTCCCCCATCCCCGGCCACGGTGAGCTTTGTGGGATGGGGGCTCTGTTGCTTTTATTCCCCGTGGTTCCCAGCCAGACCTGGCAGCAAGTAGGTGCTCAGAGTGTATCTGCGGCAGGAACAAGGAATCTCACCCACACCCATGCAGTTTAAGAAAAGCATCTTATTTACTAAACACTTGCTATGGTCCAAATGCTTTGTTGAGCAAGGGAGATAAGAGGATGGATGTTTGTGGATTGAATGAATGAGCTCCTGCCCCCACCCTAGAGTTCTCCGAGCTGGCTCATGGTGCCCCAGGGCTTTGCGTTCCCTCCCCCACCCCTTCCTCCTGTGTCCTTCAGGCCCGGGAGATTACTGTGGAGCTGTCCCTCTGGGCCAGGCCCCCTCTTCCCCTCCCGTAGCATCCCAGTCTGTCTCTGTGGCCCTCGTCACCTCTGTAAAGGTTGGGTTACTTATGTAATCGTCTGCCAAGCGCCAGATTTGTCTCCCGATGCCTACAGCAAGTGACGGGGATTTTGGCCTTTTTTGTTGACTCTCAGCTCCCCAGTACAGGGCCTAAACATCTGTGGAACGAGGGAATAGTGCAAGACAGACAACTGGCAGAGGTAGGGAATCAGGGCAGGGGGACCTTGGGGGCCCTGGGTGGCCAGGAAGGCGAATCTGAGAAGGTGACACACATGACCCGACGCCTGGTCCGAGAGGGGACCAGCTAGCGAGGCCCTCCTGGGTGCCCACGCCACTGGCACACGCATACCCTGGACACACCCCAGACTGGGCCCTTGTTAGGTCAAGGCCCCCCACTTTCAAAGATCTCCAAGGACTTTGCAGACATTACTTTTCACTTCTCCCCCCACCAAATCCCAAGAAGCTGAGAATGTCATTTCCATTTTAGGTTTGTAGAAACTGAGGCAGGGAAAGGTTAGGCACTTCTAGTGAGGGATGGAGGTGGCCTAACCCCAGGGCAGCGCCCTTGAACAGCCGCGTGTGGAGCCCGCTGCCTCGGACCTGGTTGCATCCGGTGTCTTGCTGGCTCTGACATTGACCAAGCCCCCGACTTCCCTCTTAACCGCCCTGAGCCTCAGTTTCCTCATCTGTAAATGGGAATATTTATAGGACCCATCTCACAGAGTATCATGGAGTTCATATGAGATCGTGCACAGTGTCCAGGTCAGGCGTGGTCTCTGCCTTGCAGGGCTGGATATTCGAATCACTCCCCTCTCCGCGAGGCCCATCCCCTGCCAAGTGAGTGCCAGGGGAACGAGCCTTCACTAATGCTTACCGTGCATTAAGATGAGCCTCGCCTTCCACATCCAAGAGGCCACAGAGTGCACTGTTTAGTGCCAAGCTCTGGATCCAAGATGTGAGGTTCAGCTCTGGGGCTTTGGGGGAGAAATAGGTGAGATCTGTGTTCGCATCTCACAGGGGTGTGAGGAGACTGTCATTCAGATCAGTGCACAGACGCCATGACGCTCTGTGCCCGGCACATAGTCAGTGACCAGGGAGGGCCTCGGCCCTTGTCATCAATGCCACTCAGCCCTCCTGCCCTCCTCCGTGGTCTGCCTTAAAACCTTCCTGGTGGAACTTGGCACCCAAGCTCCCAGGTGTCACCTGCTCCATCACCTCCAGTGCTTGAAAAGGGGGGACGAGTACCCTCCCTGCCCCCACTCCCATCATCAGGGAAAAGTTGTGGGCCATGGGGTGGGTTGAGATTGCAAAAGTTTGTTGAAAGGTGCAGGACACGCTGCAGGGCCCCGGAAGCTTGGTCAGTGCTGTGCAGTGCTGGGTGTTCTCACGGGGACACTGGCCACCACTGGCAGCCAGACCTCACCTCACCTCTCCTGCCACTACCGCCTCCTCAGAGGTGCAGAGAACTTGCTGGGGTTCCTGAATTTCAGTTGTTCCTGAAATTCATTCCCCTTAGTCATATACAAAGGGATAAACTAGTTCTCTTTTATTTTGGGGGGATGTGTTCCAAGACACTCTTAGATGCCCACAACCTTGGATAGTACCAAACCCCATATATACTGTTTTTTCCTACACATACATACAATTAATAAAGTTTAAACTAAAGGTACATTTAGCGACAATTTCCCATAATCCTTATATATGGTGACTTTTGGAACACCCTGCGTAGTGACAGAAAGCGTGGACTGGAGGTGGGTGGGGGTTGACACAGAGGGGCATGAGGGAACTATTTGGGCTGACAGAAATGTTCTGTGTCTTGATTGTGTATACATGGGTGTATATATCTGTAGAAACTCATCAAACTGTACACTTAATCTGTGTATTTTACAGTTTGTAAATTAGACCTCAATAAAGTTGATTTATAATGTTAAAAAAGAAAATAAAAAATATATATGGCAAGAGGTAGTTTTATGGAAGCCATTGTGATTCCCATCCTTAGGAAGCGTGCCTAAGAGGAAAGGGGACTGATTCCAGAACTTGGACCTGACCCTGGGGTACTGCTTCAGCCTTACTCAGGGCTGGAAGTCTGGGCACTGCCACACCCCTGTCTGAGCAGCCTTCCTCGGAAGAAGTCAGAAGAAGCCCTAGGCCAGAGATACAGGTGAGTCATTGGAGAACTCTGTGCCCTTGTGGCCATCCTCTGGGTCACCTGTCTGGATTTTGATTTGTCAACCTCAGCACTGTTCACATTTTGGACCAGATAATTCTTCATTACGGAGCTGTCCTGTGCGTTGTGGAATGTTGAGCAGCGTCCCAGGCCCCTGCCCACTAAGATGCCAGGAGCACCCTCCCTAGTTTGACAAAGGACCATCAACAATATCTCCAAACCTTTTCAATGCTGTGGAGGGGGGAGGAACCACCCTGGCTGAGCTACTGCTTTAACCCAAGAGCTCTCAGAGCTTGGCCTCTCTAGACCCATTGCCCTTTCTAGACCCAAAAGTGACCTCATCTCAGCCTCATTAGTAGAAAGACATCCAGTCTTTATCTCTATACATTCTGAGCAACTCCCCACAAAACTAAAACAAGATTTGTGTGAATACTGGGGAGTGGGGGAGAACATGACACATGGATTCTAAAACTTTTCTGGAAGACTCGAGCCAGGGAGCTGAGGCAGACAGGGAAACAAGGCTAAGGGCTACAGTAATCGGAACAGTGTGGCATCAGCATAGGAACAGAGTTGTTGGAACAGAATTATAGGAATAGAATCACGGAAAGAGGTCCTGAAAAAGACACATGTACAGAGGTCTCTGTGTATGATTAAAGGTGACATTTCCATCTGCTCTGTCTGTGCTGCGAAGGTGATTGGCTATTCCATTTCCACTTGGGAAGAATGAAAACCAGGTCTGTCTACCTTAGACCATAAATATGGTCCCCCTATACATCTCCCCTCACCCCCATACTAGATGGGTTAAAGATCAACAAAAATTGGCCGGGCGCGGTGGCTCATGCCTGTAATCCCAGCATTCTGGGAGGCCGAGGCGGGTGGATCGCTCGCGGTCAGGAGTTCGAGACCAGCCTGAGCAAGAGCGAGACCCCGTCTCTACTAAAAATAGAAAGAAATTATCTGGCCAACTAAAATATATATATATATATAGAAAAAATTAGCCGGGCATGGTGGCACATGCCTATAGTCCCAGCTACTCGGGAGGCTGAGGCAGGAGGATCGCTTAAGCCCAGGAGTTGGAGGTTGCTGTGAGCTAGGCTGATGCCACGGCACTCACTCTAGCCCAGGCAACAGAGTGAGACTCTGTCTCAAAAAAATAAATAAATAAATAAATAAAATCAACAAAAGTTGAAGTAGTTGGAAAAAAATTGAAGAAAACATCACTCAGCAGAAAAACGAGCAAGTAGCATAACTGGAAGAAGTAAGAGAAATGACTGTGAAAAGATGTGTGAAAAGATGAAAATCAAATGTGCCATTTTCTTTTGGGGAGAGCTATCTCATTGGCAAAAATGAAGGACTGGTAAAGCCGGTCTCTGGCCCACACTGAGGTCGGCGCTTGTTCTCCACTGCTGTTGGGAGTGAGAGTGGGGCCTTTTCAAAGACTGTGGACTGTGCTACCCTAGGCTCTGACCCACTTCAGGCATCTGTCGGGGGCGGGGGGGGGGCGGGAAGCGCATCTGCATTTCTGCAGGCCCCAGAGAGTCTCCACAGCCTTATCCTGGCCAACCCAGGCCCCGAACAGCCTGTGGATGTGTGTGTGTTTGCGCCACGGGTTATTTGAAAAGAGAACTTGACTGAGCTTGTTAGGGTGTATGACTAGCAGCGTTCACCCATTTCTGCTTCCCGTTGGCCCGTTCCCGGGTGCCCTCAAATGCAACATGGAAGTAGTAATAGTTCCTACCTCAGAGGGCTCGTGAGGATTAAATGAAAGAATACATGCAAGGGGCTGAGAATAGTAAGGGACACGCCATGAGCAGCAGCACACGCTGGCCATGCTGCACGTGGAAAAGCCAAGTCAGTGCGGAAGAAATCCCTAATGTGGCGGCTGCTACCAACATTCGTAAACTTAAAACGAGCAAAAAGGAAAGAAGAAGGAAAGAAAAGAAATGAATCTATATGCATTAGCAGGCAAAGATGTTTCCACTCTATAGCTAAGTGCAAAAAAGCAAATTGCAGAAGATAAAGTACATGATGACTCCACCATTGTTATTAAAATATCATTAAGTTTAATGTTATAGGTTTTTTTTTTTCCTGCCCACCGGAAGAGAATTGTTATAGGTTTTGAGTAACATTTATTATATTGTCTATATGATAAATAATACAGATTATGAATAGAAAAAGTGGAGAATTACACAGGGTGTCCCAAAAGTCTCCATACAAAGGAAAAATTCTGTAAAACTGTGTAATGAATATTTTGTAAGTAAAGGTACATTAGCTACAATTTCCCATTTTCCCTATGTATGGCAACTTTTGGGACACCTTGTACTTTTGTGTAATAGTGTCTATCTCGGAATAGGAGGGTGAGGAAATTGGGGACTCTTCTATTTGATTTATTTCTGTTTGTGCTTGTATTTGGAACAACCTCATCATGCAAGTCTCCACTAAAGACCACCTCCTTACCACCCCACTGCTTTACAACACCCCTCTCCCTGTCGTTTCCCAGCCCCCCGGCCCTTCTTCCCGGTACTCCCTGACCTCATAGTCATATGTCCTGGGTGTTTATTGCTGGTCTCCCCAACACCCTGTGCTTCTCGACGGCAGAGACTTGACCTCTCCTTTGCCACTGTCCCCTGGCACCCGTGAAGCACCGGCAGACTGCCTGCTGGGTGAATGAGGATATCCACTACCTGGTGACTTTATCAAATAATGGAGCAGGATTTTCTTTTCTCAACTTTCTCCTCTGGGCCAGATACTCTGTAGCTAATGGGAAAAACGTGTGTTGAGAAAATGAGGCCATCTCGACTCCCATTTCCTGTGGACCCTGGCGCTCTTCTCAGGAGATAAGCTCCCTGGGACCTGGGCCCCAACGCTCAGGACCTGCTGCACCCTCGCCCGCCCCTTGGCTTTATCCTAGGGTCTCCTTGTGTCCACCTCAGTTCCAAAGTCTGCTCTTCAGCCCGGCCTGCCCTGACCCTAGGCTAGGTCAGCCCCTTTCCAGGCCCTTATGGACTTGCACAGCCACCTGGCGCCCTGGCCTCTGCGGCAGCCTTTGTCCTTTCAGCATTTCTTCCCTCCCCCCTCCCTCCCTTCCTTCCTCCACTGTACCAATTTTCTTAATGTTCACCTCTGCCAGGCCCACATAAGCTCCATGAGTTTGGGGATTTTGTCAGTTTTGTTAATGTTCTGAATGCCCGGCACCCACAATAGCAGGCCTTCAAAAACCTGTTAAATGAATGAATGAGGACATCCCCTCCTAGACTAGAAGTTGCAAGAGGGCAGGTTTCCTATCTCTTGACAGTCTAGCAGAGGCCCCATCGTTGAGTGAGGAGGGTAGTCCGGAAGAAGAATCAGGTGACTTGCTATTTTGGATGAGATGAGGCTGGGTTTCTGGCCATCATCTCTTTTGGGACATTAGTGTTTTCCACAGTAAAGTTTGAAATTGGATTTATAATGTAATGCTTTGGATGGAGGAGGGAGATGTGAGGAATGAGGAAGGAGGCATAGGAAGAATCAATCTAATTCTATTTTAAAAAGTCATGTTTAAGCTAATAAGATAAACTTCTGTATCTCCTCTTCTTTCCCCCAAATCCATACGAATTATAGAATTTTTAAAACACATTTGTGTACATGAATGAAAAACTTTCTTTAAAACAAAACAAAATCAAGGTCTAAATTGGTGGTTTTGAGTAGGGTAAATTGGTTGTTTAAAAAGCCAATCTCTGATAAGATTAAAGAACATTCTTTCAATACAGAAAGAGTTCACACGACCTGGACCACAGCGAGAGATAAAGGAATCCCTTAATGGATGCAGCTTCGGTTTTGGAGCATGCAGCTTTGATTCACTGTGCAGTTTCAGAGTCTCACATATGAATAAGAGAAGAAATAATTTCACATTTGTTTTCATAGGAATCATATTTGCCAGTAGATCTCAAACTTCAGCGTGTACCGGAAACTCCTGGAGGGCTGATCAAAGACAGGTTGCTGGGCTCCAGGCTCCACCCACAGAGCTTCTGAGTCACTGGGGTCTGGAGTGGGGCCTGCGAGTTGGGAGTTCTCACAAGTTCTCATGTGATGCTGATGCTCCTGGTCTGGGACCTCACTTTGAGAACCACTGCTTTATGCTAAGTCCAGGATTCTAATGAATAACAACTTCCCAGCTGGCAAATAAATGAAATTGGATGTGGTTGTAACAGGTCTACTTATGCAGCAGTAGGACATCTTTCACCAAAATGAAAATGCACTATTGTCTCATAGGATAAGTCAGGGTAGGGCAGTGTTAGGAGTTTTCTTTGAGCATATCTAAGCTTCTTATGAAAAGGATGTGTTGAGGCTGGGCGGGGTGGCTCTCACGTGTAATCCTAGCACTCTAGGAGGCTGAGGTAGGAGGATCACTTGAGCTCAGGAGTTTGGGACCAGCCTGAGCAAAAGCGAGACCACATCTCTACTAAAAATAGAAAAATTAGGTGGGTGTCGTGGCACGCAACTGTAGTCCCAGCTACTTGGGAGGCTGAGGCAGGAGGATCGCTTGAGCCCAGGAGTTTGAGGTCGCTGTGAGCTAGGCTGACGCCACGGCACTCTAGCCCAGGCAATAGAGTGAGACTCTGTCTCAAAAAAAAAAAAAAGAAGAAGAAAATAAAAAAAAGAAAAAGGATGTGTTGGCTTAAGACATTTCCAATTCTTGGATTTGAAGGTTAAAGATTTGTTCAGATGAGGGGAAAAATACACACACACACACACACACACACATATACCTTGTATTTGTGTGTGTGTGTATATATATATATATATATATATTAGTCTTCTCTAAAAGTTTTCAGTTGGTGTGCCTGGTATTAAAAAGGGTTTGGAGACTGATACTTATGTTATATTATAGAGTGGATCTAAAGAATAATATTTTTCCTTTCTTTTAGCTTCTGGTTCTAATTTGGTGTTGATTTTTGCTGGCTAGGGTTCCCCTCTGGATCCCTGGGTTGCCATGGTGACATTTTGGCCTTTCTCATGTTGTTGTTGTTGGGCCCGGAGCCCCACAGAAATGAGTTCCTACATGCAGGACTCAGGAGCTTGGCACCAAGTCCAGCGAAGCCAACGTTTGTGTGCCACGTGAGGAAGATGCTGCAGCCTGGCTTGTGGGACCTAAAACAGCGCACAAAGGGGAAAAGAAGCGCAGCTGCCAGGGAGCTGAGGGCTCTCCCAAAGGGTCCTGCTCCTGCAGACCCTGCCAGTGGACTTTGTCTAGAGTAAAGGGACCCTGGGGAGGTTGGAACCTTGTCCCAGTGCCAAGTTTACAGCATGATGTGTCGTGACAGTATAGGGTGCTCTGGTTTTTGAAGGCATTAACAGTGGTTACTGCACCTTTTTGTTTTTTCTAAATTATAAAAGGAGATGCAATCACAGCAGCAACAACAAAGAAGACCAGACACATGTAACAGCAAAACAAAAATCTTCCTTTCTGTATTAAAAATTGAAATAAAATCACGATGTTCACAGTGATTAGTGTGTTCATTTTGAAAAATAATTATAACAGACATACTAACTGCAACCTCTACCCCAAGAAAAAAACAAAAACAAACCCCAACCATAAGGAAGTAAAAACTGGGCTTTCTCTCCACACCTCCCCTCCCCCAGCCCCATTCTACTGCCTGGGTGTAATGTGCGGGGCTGTGTCCTTTGGGCTACTCTTCAGTAGCAGGGTCATACAGCATGGATGTGTCGCTCTTAGAATAGAATAATACTAATGATCAAAAGCCTAGTTACACCTCCAACTAAGACTAATCTTCCCTGCATTTTTGTATTCTGCCTATTTGGTGGCTAAGAGTGAATGTTTAAACTCCTTTCCTTGAAATTGTAGCTGTGCTTAAATCACACTTTGTTTTGTGCAGTGTAAAAATCCGTGTTTCTTTCTATGGATGGCTCTATGGTAAAATTTTGTGTGTACATTTAAAAAAACTGCGCCTTTGAAGGCTACTGGGGCACAGAGAAATTCTGGGAGTGGTTACCAGCAGGCAGGTTGAAACCTTCAGTTTTCCTGCCACTTTTTTCTTTTTTTCTGAGGCATATGTAGAGGAATCTTGGATAAGTTTTCAATTCACCTCTCTGGGAAGGAAGCTGTTTGGGTTGCCTGGGCAGGTCTTGTGTGGAAACCACCAAGGACCCAGGTAATGAAGCTTCTGTACAAGCCTAATTTCTCCTCCTGACTGGCCTAGGTGATTGCAGTGGGTCCCATGATGTTTAAACTTACGGTACAGTCAACGATCAGCATTTATTTCTGTTTACAGTCTTCCTTAAGAAGACTGTACTTTACTGGGCTCTTACTTGTGTGGGTTTTGGTGGTTTTTTTTTTTTTTTTTTTTTACCCATGTACTTTGCCTCTTCCCTTAAGGCAAATACCATGATAACCAAGGTGCAAACAAATCTTTCTGGCTCTTGAGGAAGACCCCCGCCCCCCACAACCCACCCCCCTTTCTTCTCCCCCAGAGAATTCACTGCCCCTGGTTCAATTTTGGCTGGACGTGGAACCCTGCGATGTGACGTGAGGCCTGAGAATTCACGGAAATGTTAATAGTTCTGATTTTGGAGCGTAAATAAGTAAAAAACGTCCTCTGCCAGTAGGATGTAAGCTATAGTTAAAATAACTTCTGATGGAAGGAGTCCTAGGAAGTGCTTGTCATATGCATATGTAAAGATCATTTAAAATACTAAGGCAGATTCCTTTGAAATGGAGAGTTTATAGTTTCCAAAGGGAGGAGGGCAGGAGGGCCGGGGAGGAGGAATGAGGACCTTTCAGGTCTTCCAATCGCGATAGCTCTTTTTGGCAACGAATCTTACCCCCCACCCCTCCCCCTTCCGTTAATTAAATAAACGCTGGAAGCATGTGTTTACAGCACACGACTCGGCCCTTGGGGAGCTCTTTTCTGCGTTGCTCCTATTAAAAATCCCCAACTCAAGGTTGAAGAGCTGGCGCCATGAATTTCCAGTTCCTAAGGGTGAGAAGAGAGGTGTTTGGGTGGAGGGCAGATGCGATTCCAGCGACGCGCAAGGAGGGAGGACTGGCGTGCGGGCGGACTGTCTGCAAAGGGCGAGGGTGGCCGCTAGGTGAGACTGAGACGGGCGTCTGTGAGGGGTGCAGGGGGGGTCCTGGGCGCTGCCCCGATTGCCTCTCTCGCCCAGTACTGGCGCAGGAAGACGAGTCCGCGCAGCGCAGCGCCTGGCCACAGTGGGCCTCCTCCTTACCTGACGGAGACCAAGATAAGTGAGTTAAAGCCGCCGGGCTTAGCTAGCCTGAAGGTGTATGGTGACCTGGGACACGGAGCCGAGAAACCCTCCGGGGACATGGGGGTCCCGCCTTAGTCCTCCGGCCTGAGCTCGGAGCGGTTAGGTTGCGCTCGGTTGGGCCCAGGTCTGTTAGCGGAGAGGTGACAGGCACTCTGCAGACGTCTACCTTCCTGTCACCAAGCCTGCGTGGTCTCTGGCGGGCGGCGATCCCTCGGAGCACGGCAGGCGAGAGCCAGGCAAGTCTCTAACGGGTCCCCAAGAAGCGCTAGGAGGGTGGCCTTGAATATTAGGCAACTTTGTGGCTTTCAGGTAGTTGGACAACAAAAAATTCACCTTTGCCTGCTGTGGAATGGGGCAGCCGGTTGTCAAGTTAAGAGACTATGACCGCGAAGTTTCCGTTTGGCGAGCCCTGTGCAAATGAGCGCCCCGACTAGACTCGGGACAGAGATGGGTCCGGCCCTCCTCGGGAGCCTGGGCCCGCTCAGCTCCGCACCTCACTTTGCGCATTTGTGAAAAGGAAAAGCTAAAGGCTGAGACGCCGCTTCAAGCACGCGGCCTGGCGGTGCGCACAGAAGCGAGCAGTGAATGGATTTGGGCGGACCAAGTCCGGAGGCACCTACGAGTGTGCAGCCGCTGTGCGCGCTATTAAAAAACATCTGCTATTTACTATTATCTTTATTATTACTTTGGAGTGGCTGTGAATTAATGTTTGTGGTGCCCCAGCGCGTGCACCTTACTGGATTTAGTTCTGGGTGCTTTTGGACACCGAGTGTCTGTCCAGTGGGTGCCGTGCCACGACGGAAGGGGTGGGGCGCGTGAATGGGCGCCCTCCTCCCGGATTTGTTGTAGGCTCGGCGAGTCCCTCTGCTCGATCCCGGCGGGTCAGCTACTTAGCGAGGTCCCTTCCCGAGCTCTCGTCCCGAGGGGCGGGACACACGTCCCGCGCGTGGCGCAGCGTCTGCGAAAGCGCTCGAGGGCCTGCACCTTTTGCTCGGGCGCCCCCTCCCTGGGGCGGGAAGAGAGGTCGCAGGTCAGCCCCAACCCAGCTCGACCAGCCTGGCGGCCTTCTTAGGCCTGGGGGTGGAGGTGGGGGCCGCAGCTCCGGCCTGGGGTCGGGAGCCGGGTTTCCAGAGCCTCCGACCCGCGCCTCTTGGGAGGTAGCAGCACTCTCCCGGCGCTGCTGTCCTTTCAGACGCCTGGTCACCTCCTGTCTGTGTTTTGGGCCGAGACTCCCTCGCGGGCTGAGGGTTTGGGTCCAGGGCTTTGAGAGTGCAGGCTTCCTAGGGGGCGGCAGAGGGAGCCCCGACAACCTTCCACCCCCATGATCCTGATTCCGCCAGGCATGGGGCAAGGCCCGCCCGCGCGATCCTGGCAGCTAGGTGGCTGCGAGGCCGCCGGGGGTCCCCAAGGGGGCACCCTTTCCCAGGCGCTGGCCGCCTCGGGGCGCAGCCACGCGGTCCTGCGTCCTCAGGGGGACGGGGGGCGGGCATTGGAGGCAGGTCTGTCCTGGGCGCCGGAGCCATCGGTTCCTGCTCTCCGCTGAGAAGAAAAGTTGAGCTCAAGGAAGGGCCCAGGTTTCCGGCACCCCGAAAAGGGCGCGCGCGTGCCTGGGTTCCGGCCCTGAAGCCGATGGTGTGCGTGTTCGGGGAGGGTCTCCGTGCGGAGAAAAGTGAGGATCTGTTACAGCCGCCCTTCCCGTGCAGGGCGCGGAGGTTGCGCTCCAGTTCGAGGGCGTGCCCCCTGCAGAGGGAGCAGCGCGGGGGTCCAGGGCGCTGCCTCGGGAATGAATGGCCTTTGCCAGGCTGATCCGAAGCCTCTGGGCCCTTGGGGGCTCCCAGGAGGCGGCGCGCGGACCCCTCGTGCCCACTGGCTCCCTTCGCCTCCTCGCAGACGCTCCCCGGCGGGGAGGAATCTCCGCTCCTCTGGGCGGCACCGGTGAGCGCCGCCGCGGGAAGGACGGCAGGGCCGGAGGTGAGGGGTGCGCACCTTCCTGGCCCTAGCCTGCCGGGGTAAAGTTGCCGGCACAGACACGACGACTTGCTCAAGTTGCACCCCAGACTGGGTCTTGGAATACAACCCAGGGCTAGAAGGCCCAGCGTTGGGGCGCCCGAAGGAGGCGCCGCAGCCTCCCTCTCGCGAGAGCCTGGGACCCCTATGCCGGGTCCCGCGCGCGGCAGTGCCTGCGGCTGGCGGGTCCGACTCCTGCGCGGCGCAGGTGTTCCCCCTTCCCCATCCGCTAGGCCCGGAGCGCTGCTTCCGCAGCTATTTATTTAATTTACCCTAGAGCCCTGTGTTTTGAAAGCGAGGTGTCAGGGTCGTGAGTGTCTTTTAAATGCACTGTCCTTCGTATTTCTTAGAGCAAAGCCCCGCAGACAGGCTTGATCCGAAAAGTCCCAGTGGTTTCAACTTCCAGGTTTTGTTCTCACATCTGGTCGGAAAATCACCTCGGATTTGGCTGCTCTCTAAGGCGAGGGGGGACGACTATTTTTATTTTAGTTCTTATTTATTTTAGGCCTATCTGGGTGTAAATAAATGCTAAAGTTGAAACAAACCCGAGGAGGAACAGGGAGGCGGTGGACGCTGCCATTTCTGTGGATGGGGGGTCAAGTCCACTCCAGGTCGGGGGCGCTGTACCGATAGGTATTGATTATTGCAAAATCGGATTCGGAATCAAATCGAAACAGTTCCCCTTCTCCAATCCTCTCATAATTTTTAAATCCAGCCCTGGGAGCCGGTGGGGACGTCCCAACAAAATTCGCCCTGGAGAATTAGCGACTTTCCGCTTGCAATGAAAAGGCCAATTACTGTAAAATAGTTGGGCCAATGGATTTCGTTTGTTTAAATTTTAAAAATTAACATTGCACTCTGCTTTCAAGTTTGAGTGGCAATTACATACGGGGCGCAGGGAGGCAGCGTTTATGTGGAAGGAGGTTTCGTTTCCTGCCTCCACCTGTGGAACCGGGGTGCTCACATCTCCAACCCCAGCCTCTCTGCGCCCCTCACCCCCACTTACTGCTCCTCCGCACCCCCACCTCGCCCGTGGCGCTCCGGGCTTATTCTGCCCAGCACGTCTTTCCCAGGGTGAGTTGTGGCTTCCGAGGGACCGGCCCGCCGGAGGCAGCTGCCGAGCCGGCGCTCCGCAGGGCAGGGCAGGGCAGGGCAGGGCAGGGCAGCGGGGCTGGGCCAGGGCGCGCGGGTGCCCCCCCGGCCGCAGCCAGCCGCTGGAGATGCAGCTTCGGGCGACAGCGGCGAGACGCCGATGTCCCCGACTTCTGGGCCAGTAGAACGGTCTGCTGCCTCTGCGGCGCTTGGGGCCAACTCCGTAGAAAGCCTTTCCTCCTGCCCTCCCTCCCCGAGGGCCGAGACCGGGCTGTGCCGCAGAGGGAAGAAGGGGGGCTTTCGGGCGGACTGGGGCTCCCGCTGCATGATCCCAGTCCAAACCTTAAGTCTCGGTGGGGCGGGTGGGGCGGGACGTGTTGTTGGCAGATAAGGGGACCGCCCCCCCGGTGTTGAGACACCCTCCTCCCAACCCCCAGTGCGGAGTTTCTTAACTCCAGGTGACATCCATCTTTTGGAAAATACGGCGAAGGCTCTTTAGGCAAAGGAGAGAGGCCCTTTGGTATTTGGATCCCAGTCCTCAGCTCTGCCTATCTCAGGTGTGTGCAAGGTGGGGGTGACAGAAGGCAGGCTCGTCGGGGTACCCGGGCTTTGCAGGTCCGCGGCTGTCACCGAGGTGCAGCCCACTGACTCCCCTTCTCGCCCCTCGCAGCGTGGGGCTGGGCGCAGCGCCAGGCCGGGCGGGGGCGGAGCTAGGCTGGGACTGGCTGGGGGCGGCCCCGCCCGGCGCCGGGGCTTCGCGCGGGCCCCCGGGGAGGAGTTATGATAATTTCCTTCTCATTAAGCACTCGGGTCTCCCGGCTATTGCCGGGACACACTGTTCGGGCGCGGCTTTCCCGATCCCAGGCAGCGGCCTCTACACCCGCGGCGGCAGCATCTACGCTCGCAGAGACGCCGATGCGCGTCCAGTGACCTGGACAGCAAGGCCCGCGCGAGGCGGGGGCGGCGGCAGACGCCTGGTCACCGTGACCCCGATTTTGGATTTACCGATCGGGGGGTGGGGGGAGCCTGGATTTAACTGGCGACTGTTTTGGGGGACGCCGGACGCCATGTTGTGGAAAATAACCGATAATGTCAAGTATGAAGAGGACTGCGAGGTGAGCTGGGGTGCAGGGACGCAGCCCCGCCCCGCCGAGGACAGTCCGGGAGGCAGGGGCCACTGGACCGAGGCCAGGGACGAGGCTGGAGGAGCCCTGGCCTGTCGGTGGGACGGGGTCCACTCCGGACACCACTTAGTCCATTTCTCCGGGGCCCCCTTCCTGTATCGGGCCTTTTCCTAAATATCCAGCCCTCGGGAACAAGGCCTGGCGAGATAATGGCAGGTCCCACTGACAAAGCTTACCAGTTGGTTTCATAAGAAGCAAACAGCCCTCCTTCCCGTTTTCTCGGAAGAGTGCCCGGTCTGCAAGCCTTAGACTTGGCTTTTACGCACGAAGTCTCCGTCCACAGGGGTCAAATGAGGCTACCTGCTGGCGACACCTTAGCGGAGACTCCTCCAAGGCGGTCTTGTCACCTGCCCCGCTACCTCCACGGGGAAGCACGAAAACAACTGAAATTTGGCTTTCAAGAGAAGTGGGGGCTGGGAGTGTTGGGGGGGCCGGGGCCAGACGGGGCCGTAAGCGCTAGTGAGTGCTCCAGCCTGTCGGACTGGTTGAGCTAGAGTTTCGGAGAGTGGGAGGGAGGGAGGCGGCGAGCGGGAAGAGGAAGAAGACGCAGGCGGCGGGAGGCGAGCTCCTGGGCGCTGGGAGAGGAGAGGGGAGAGGGGAGCCGGGGCCGCGGAGACGCGGGAGCTCGCGGCGCCTCGGGGACCTCGAGGGGCTGCCCCCGCTTGCAGGCCCGGGCACTTCCGCTAGGCGGCGACAGTGCCCCGTGTCTCCCGGTTCCCGGCCACCCCTGTGACCCCCCGGGGCCGATGGATACTCAGCCTTTAGAGATTAAGTCGGGCAGGCGTGGGTCGAGGGACGTGCGCAGGCGAGGTCGCCCAACTTTCGGGGCCCAGCATCCTCCCTCTGCGCCCCAATGAGTCGGGACATGGGCCGTGGCTGTGCGGGGCGGCCTCGCCTCTTTCCTCCTCTGGGCCCGGCGCGGCTAGCCCGGAGGGCAGGCCGGGCCGCCTCACTTTCCTGCTCAAGCCCCTCAGGCGGCGCAGGGTGGCAGGCACTGCCCTGGAGCGCCACCCGCCCGGAGGTCTTTGTCCCGAGGGCGTGGACGGGAGGGTCCCTAGGGCGGAGGAGCTGCGCACTTCCCGCGATGTGCGCTTTATCCGCTCCCGGCCGCTCCTCCAGCTCCTCTTGCCGCGCGGCGCCAGCATGTGCGGGCTGGAGAGCCGGCGCGCTCTGCCCCGGGGCCGCCGCGGGCCGCCCTGCTCCTCGGACTGGGGCCCGGGCTCCGGCTCCGGCTCCGGCTCCGGCTCCGGCTCCGGCTCCGGCTCCGGCTCCGGCTTCTGGCCCAAATCCTGGAATTCGGAGTTGGCGCCTCTGAGCGCCCCGGGCGTCGGAGCGCACAGACCTTCGCCGCCGGGCTTTGCGGACTCGTTCCCCCAGGTCTTTCACCAGCCTCCCCTTCCTTCGCCGACTGGAGGTTTACAACGAAATCCCCGGGGCGCATCGCCCCCGGTGCCCTCCGACCCGGGCGCAGGCATCGCGGGTGGTGCAGGGCGGGCCTCCTGGGGCGCTCGGCGCAGCCGGGCGACGCCGGCCAGTTCGCGGTAGCGGGGTTTCGTACTAACGGGGTCTCCCGTTTTCCTCCCCCAGGATCGCCACGACGCCAGCAGCAATGGGAACCCGCGGATCCCTCACCTCTCCTCGGCCGGGCAGCACCTCTACAGCCCCGCGCCGCCGCTCTCGCATACTGGTGTCGCCGAATACCAGCCGCCACCCTATTTTCCACCTCCCTACCAGCAGCTGGCTTACTCGCAGTCGGCCGACCCCTACTCGCACCTGGGGGAGGCGTACGCCGCGGCCATCAACCCCCTGCACCAGCCTGCGCCCGCCGGCAGCCAGCAGCAGGCCTGGCCCGGCCGCCAGAGCCAGGAGGGAGCCGGCCTGCCCTCGCACCACGGGCGCCCGGCCGGCCTGCTGCCGCACCTCTCCGGACTGGAGGCGGGAGCGGTGGGCGCCCGCAGGGATGCTTACCGCCGCTCCGACCTGCTGCTGCCCCACGCGCACGCCCTGGACGCCGCGGGCCTGGCCGAGAACCTGGGGCTGCACGACATGGCGCACCCGATGGAGGAGGTGCAGGTGAGCGGCGCCCGGCTCCCGCGCGGACCTGTTTGCCCTAAGGCCTTCTCCCCCCACCCCCTGCCCCTCCAGGCTCGCCGTACTTACAGGAAATTTTGTCATCTCTCCCCAGAATGTCGACGACCAGCACTTGCTGCTGCATGATCAGACTGTCATTCGCAAAGGTAAATAGTGAGTCTGTCTTTCCTCTGGCCACACACAACCTGGACTTGTTACCTTTGTAACTTAGCGGCGAGGTGGGAGTATTTGGTGGCCAACGTGGGTCATTTGTGATGGGGGGAGCTGGTGGGGACTCAGGTAAGCTAGGTTTTAGGACCGAGAGGAGGGAACTTCTTTTCCAACCTAAATGAAAAAGGACACTCAGGTCGAACTCTTAGCAGCTGTCTCTTAATCCCCGGATTTGTTACTGCCTAGTTCTCTCTTGGGAAATGTTACTCCTTGAATGCCCGAGAATGTTTTATAATGTTAGAGAAAGTCTTCAGAGCGAGTTAATTTTGAAAAACCACAAGCCACATACCTTAGTTGAGTGATTGGTTCTGTGACAATTTTAATAGTTCAATGTGTTGGCGATTGTATTTTTTATTTCAAACACGGTTATGGAAAGGGTCTTTAATTCTGACTTGCAAGAAAAGTTTTGAAACAGTTTGGCCTATTGAATTCAGCCCTAAACGGAATACAGCTGGAGTGATCTGTCAGATTGGGTTTTGCAGGGTTAAGAAGGGGAGGGGATTTGGAAAATTGGATTACTTGGTGGGAGAGTGGCTCATGAAATTAAGTTACATACTGACAGGATCACTAGTCTGTTTTTTGTTTTTTTGTTTTTTGTTTTTATTTTTGGTGAAATGTAGTGAACCTAAAAAGGTAATTATGGTCTGTTACTTGAAATTGAATTGCTTAAATAGATTGGGGGAAAAAGATTTTGAAGAAAAACTTGGAAAATAAACTAAATTTTCCAGTAAACTTTTAACAGAGTGGATTACTTTGTATTTTTAAATTTACTGTAATCAGTTACACTGAAGGGTTTTGGCAAAGGATCTGAAATGTGTCCTGTGATTTTGGTTATTCCTTGAGTGGGAAAAACTCACCATTTATTTAGTATTGAAGCAGTCTTCTGAAAATATGTTCAATTATAATTAAATAGTTTCACCAGAGGTTGGGAAATGAAAAGCCCTCCAAGCTGGGGATCTTGACTAATTAACTTCCCAAGGTGTTAACTTGTGAATTTCAGATTCGATTTATCTTGGAAGAGAATATGGCTTTAAAAAAAAAAGTCTGCTTGCAATTTATAGTGCAGCATGCAACATTATTTGTCTAAAGATCTCTTTCAGCTTTGGTTAGTGGTTCTGAAAAGGTCTCTTGCTCAGATGTGGCTTCCGTGACTGCCGGCTCTGACCTCTCCTTCACTCACAGGTCCTATTTCGATGACCAAGAACCCTCTGAGCCTCCCTTGTCAGAAGGAGCTGGTGGGAGCCGTGATAAATCCTAGCGAGATCTTCTGCTCAGTCCCTGGAAGATTGTCCCTGCTCAGCTCCACATCTAAATATAAAGTGACAGTGGCTGAAGTACAGAGGCGATTGTCCCCTCCTGAATGCTTAAATGCCTCATTACTGGGAGGTGTTCTCAGAAGGTACTTGAACACATTCTGGGCACGGTGGTTGGGTAGTTGGAGGTGAATGTATAAAAGGGCTGAGAGGTATTTTTAACATTTATGTAACTTTTATACCTAACACTGAATTCTAATCATCTCCAAGAGAGATTTTAGTACATTTCTTCTCTTTAGAAAGTGCCAAATGAAGAAGGAAGTGCTAAAACAGTGCTAACAAATTATCATTCGGTTAGAATTTGATTCTGTGTATGAAGTGGTAGCATCTGTATCGAGGGATGGGACCCACTATGGATTTTGTTCCCCCAGAGAGTTTCTTCAGGGCTGCTGCAGTTTTACAAGTGAATATTTGTCTGCTCCAAAACCACTTCAAATGCTTTGTGATTTAAAGGCAAAAAAAAAAAAAAAAAATAGTGATGCTAAAAAAAAAAAAGAAAAGATTTTTGATTTTGAGTTTTATTGGGATTAATTGAATGAGCACACGCCATATCACTTTGGATTATGGTTCACATAATCTTTGACATCTTTGACAGATTTCAGCTTTGATAGCAGCACTTTAGAAATTTAGAATTTCTAAAGTGTGGTTTCTTGAGAGCAGTTAGAGTCAATTTTGTTTACTCAGAGCCAAATCTAAAAATGGAGGCCGGTCCTTGCGGGAAAAGTTGGACAAGATTGGGTTGAATCTTCCAGCCGGGAGACGGAAAGCCGCTCACGTGACTCTCCTGACATCTTTAGTAGAAGGTCAGTGGGGTTTTGCTTTTGTTTTGTCGTGTTTTTAATTTGTGCTGTGTCTTTAATACTTTCATATAGAAAAGCTGGAAACCAACTCTTAAAAATTTGGTCACAAGTAGAGAGATGAAAGCAATTTGAATTCTCATAAGTTCATTGCAATGAATCACAATAATTTTATCAAATAAGTAAACATAAATATCTGTCTGCTCAAGTATTCTGTTCTGGATTCCCTAGAAAATCAATGTCAAAAAGAAATTGTTCAGCTGAAAAATGAGAGGAAACATAAAAATCATAAGAAAATAGAATAAAACAAAAGAAATTTGTTTTCCTAACCTAAAAAAATCACATTAAAGGGATATTGAGACATTTCCTGTTAAAAGAACCAATTTTGAAAGATGCAGCTGATCAGTTGGTTCTATTGGAAAGAGCTAGGTACTTACTGGTGGGCAGGAGTACCATTTCTGGTTTTTGTAGTTGCAGATTATTGGGATTGTGGTTAGTAAAGAGAAGCCCTTGTATACAGTGGGACTGGCCCAAATCACGATTCCCTCCTTCCTGTCCTCTCCTCAGAAGAAAAAAGTAGTGGAACCCCTGGCCTATGCTTGAGTCCAAAGTTAGTAGGACGTGGCATTGCAGTTTCTTGAATGCGGGACCCTTCCCCCAACCTGGAAAGTAGCCAAGAATGCGATACAACCTTTAAAAGGGGCTGGGAAAAAAGTGAAGTAATTTAAATAAAACAAAACAAGCACAATTGTTACTGCTCACAGAAAAAAGTTGAACCACTAAGAAGCGTAGCCAAAGCCTCCACCAACCTCTCGCAGCCTGCACCCTCAACAGGGTGCTGGGCTTTTGCTAGGGGTTGGGGAAACCAATGAAAAGTGGGCTCCTGGTAGGTAGCAATGCATCTTTTGAAGATTTTTGTTCCCTGATCTCATGGCATGACTGTGGTGCAAAAAGGACTTGGCAGAGTCCCTGCTCTACCTTTTTACGAGTGCCTGTGGAGGTCAGGGCAAGGAGAAAGGAGCTGCCTGTCTGAGAACAGCTGTCCTGCATGGAGAATGGTGGGTTCTGCGTGCATGGAGCATGAATGTGGCTCTGCTAGGCTTTCTTGCTAGCCAGGCAGGGGTGGTTGAATAGGAAAGTGTGTGCCAGGACAATGGCTCTCTGATGCCGATTCAGTAAATCCAAGAGCCCCCTCCACCATCCCGGTTTTTGAAAGGCTCTCCGGTCTTGCACCCTGGATCCAGGGAAGGGTACCCTTCTGGTGGGAGATGACTCCCTTGGTTTTCTGCCTCCGCTCCCCTGATAACTTGGAGAAGGGGGTGGGTATTCCATGTTGGTAGCTGGAGCTCTTAACATTTATTTCCAAAAGGAAACACACTGCTCCCTTCCGTCTTTTAAAGAAACATTCTAGAGATCTGCCTCCCTCAGTAAGAGGTTAGGGCACCCTAGTTTAGAAAGAAAGTAAGGTATCAAAGACTCTGTCTCCTTTCTGTAGAGGAGTGACCAGTTTGCTTTTGTCAGACATGCTCATCTGCCTTAAATTTTTCTGTTTTCTCCAATAATACCATTTATTATTTATTAAGAGAAAGCATGGGTATGTCTGATTATCAGTTTGTTGAGCAGGGGACTGGTTACAATTTCAAGTACAGCCCCCCACCCCCATCCACAGGGAAGTGGTTTCTAGGACCGCCCCCATAGATACCAAAATCAGAGAATGCTCATGGCCCATATTTAAAATGGTGTAATATTTGCATATAACATACACAATCCTCTTATATACTTTAAGTCATCTCTATGTTACTTATTATAACTGATATGATGTTAATAGTTGTACTGTATTGTTTGGAGAATAATGACTAGAAAAATTCTGTACATGTTTGGTACAGACACAACCATCCTTTTTTTTCCCCTGAATATTTCAACTGGTGGTTGGTTGGATCCACGGATGAAGAACCCATGCATATGGCTGACTGTCCAGGTTTTGGGGTCTTTATTGCTCATGTTGTATGATCTTCACCCTGAATATTCCTGGGGTACCTGCTGAAAGTACTACCGACCAGGGAATTGTTTGTTCCGTATATATGATTACATTTTAGAAAGCAAAGTGACTGGTAACAAGGCTAGAGAAGGAGGAAAAGGAGTTTGCAGTGACCACAGCCATCCTAAAACCTGTTGCTGTTCCTGATAATTCTAGGTGAAGCAGTTCATTTGGCTCGAGACTTTGCATATGTCTGTGAAGCCGAATTTCCTAGTAAACCAGTGGCAGAATATTTAACCAGACCTCATCTTGGAGGACGAAATGAGATGGCGACTAGGAAGAACATGCTGCTGGCAGCCCAGTGAGTATTCCGACTTTGATGAGTTAGCGCTCCAGGCCGGGCAGTTGAAGATCTGGTGCAGTACCTATGGCTCAAAAAAGAAGTATTCATGAAATTGATTAGGACGTAGCAAAAGAAAGTGGCAAGGACGCTTCTTTGCAAAGTCAAATGCATTAACTTTTCTGTATGATTGAGATAAGCAAAAAAAAGTGTACTGCTCAGTAATGACTGTTTTTAAGCTGTTTAGTTATTCAGCTGAAAACAGTTGAGCTACCCTTTCATTATTATATTTGCATATCTTACAAAAACGTGTTGGAAACTGATTTGTGTTGTCACATCCAGTAAGGAGATTGTGTGCCTTCTACCTCCTGATAGCAAGACTATTGTTTTTTAAGTGTACAGATCAGGGTGGATGTGCGGCAGACATGTGGGCAAATTAAGCTACTTAATGCAGCTGTGGAACTTCTCCTAGAAACCGACAATAAGTTGATTTTAAAATCATGGTAAATGAAGCAGAACTACTCAAGTCAGGAAATGGGGCAAGAGAGAGTGCAATGAACCAGCCTGTGTGGAGAGTGAGTTTGGGCTGGGGGGTGTGATTCTCTGGGTTCCTGACGGAATTTGTTTATTGGAACCTATGTGGACCGAAGCAAAGTGCCCCTTAACCTCAAGGGTTGGAATCCCGACCCGCCACTTTTACCAGTCCTGGTGACCTTGGCCAGTTGACTGGGGTTAATCCTATTATCTTTTCTAATTGCAAGGAGGATTAAATAAGATAGTTCAGAAAAGAGTTTAACTCAACTCTGGGCCTGGCGAATAATAGGTGCTAAGTGCAGCAGTTGGCTATTAGTATTAGTTAAAATTCTCCCTCCTTGGTTCAGGCAAATAGTTCTGATTGCCTCCCAGGTGCCGTCCTCAGGGTCATTTGTTCTGTAAAAAGCTGTGTTAGAGCTCACGGGGTCAATTGACTGTCTTCACAGGCAAGTGTGTAAAGAATTCACAGACCTTCTCACTCAAGACCGAACGCCCAACGGGAACAACAGGCCCGCCCCCGTGTTGGAGACGAACATACAGAACTGCTTGTCGCATTTCAGCCTGATTACCCACGGGTTTGGCAGCCAGGCCATCTGCGCCGCGGTGTCTGCCGTGCAGAACTACATCAAAGAAGCCCTGATAGCCATAGACAAATCCTACATGAACCCCGGAGATCAGAGCCCAGCGGATTCTAACAAAACCCTGGAGAAGATGGAGAAGCACAGGAAATAAAACAGGGTGAACAAAGGGCCAGAGAGTCGGGCAGGGACCAGGCCTGCGAATCCTCCTCACAGACGGGGAGCCCCGTCGGCCTGGGGGCAGCGTGTTACCCACCTTAGCGCTATCGATGAAAAGGCCTCCCTTGATTTCCGGATCTGCGGTGATGACGTTGGCACGTCCTCCTGGATTCCTTAGTGTTTCTCTAGCTCCGAGGTATCTCTACCTTTGGACATTACCAGAAGGTGACGAGTACTGGCTCTTTACTCATTAAACTTTTATTTGCTTTTTTGAACCCCGTTCTTCCTTTCTCTGAAAGTGGTGCTATAAGTTCTAGAACCTTTTAAATAAATTCCCTGGGCTAACAACAACAACAAACCACACACTTACTCACTGAAATGTCAAATTGATGTGATCCGGATCAAAAATAACTTTTTTTGTTCAGTGTTAAGGTAACGGCTGGTTTTTGAGTCCACTAAATAATTTGCCTAAAGAAAAAGTATTTATCTCCCTAGCTTCTTCAGAGAACAAATCCTCCAGTAGGAGGCAGAGGTTCTGTCTGCTTAGCGACGAGCTGATTGGTCATATTCGACACGCTTGACACCCATGTTGTTCAAAGGGGACCTTCGGGTTTTAGTGAACTTGTAGAAACAAAGCCTGCTGATTTTTTTTTTTAAACTTTGAAAGTTAACTCTTTACATAGGAGACTCTTTAAAATGACATGTTTCTTTAAGGTATTGAAGCTTTATTTGCATATTTATTTCAGATGTTTTGAGTAAACTTGAAAAGGGTAGGCACGAAGCATTGTGTTTGCTGCCTGTCATCCCCAAGTCCCTGTGGAGGCTCTGTATTTGAGAAACTGTGTTGCGTGTACAGATTTTATTTATGCATAATTTAATGGGGGTCTGTAAATACTGGTGTACTTCTTACAACGTTTTTGAGAAATGGGATTCGATTTTAATATTAACTTTTAACGGTGATGGGGTAATCTATAATACATCTTAAGGTTTTATTCATATGTACACAGGGTATTAAGAGGATGCTGTGCTCTGTTCTTGGCTTGGAAGATTCTATTTAATTGAAGCTCTCTGTTCAGAAAGCAATAACTTTTGTGTCTTGTTCCTGTGGGGGTGAACCCTAAGATGAGTGTGCAGTGCAGTGTGTGTGGGCGAAATGGAGATTTGGCATTGAACTTCATGCGCCTGTCAATGTTCCCCAAGTAATTGTTGTGTGTATGATACCTGTATAATAAAAGTATTCTCGATAGAATCTGTGAAAGTCTGGTTATAACTTGATTTTTTGAATGGTGCAGAGCTAATTCATGGCTTGCCGGTAGCTTAGTTAGTAGACTGAGCAGCAGCTGGAAACCTTCATTTTGTCTCCCTGGCAAGACCGTTCAGCTGCCTTAGGTCCTTTCACTATCGTCAGTATCCCTCAGGTGCACGTGGTGTCATCCTCTCCACCCCAGGGGTATTGGGAAATGTGCGAGGGACGGTTTATCAACATTGAAAGGGGCCCACATTTGGGGAGCAGCGTCTCATGGAAGGATCCTATTGAGAACAGGTACATTGCTATGTTGCACTCAGTACATCCCATTACTGTATGCTGCTCAGGAGCGAAAATGAAATGTTTGTAGGTATTCCACGGGCAGATACTCTGACTTGGCGTTCAATCAAATGCCAGCAGTGAGGTGTGCAGGATAGCAGTGTTTTCGGTTAATCAAAATTCCCCAGCTTTGGGAACATGATAATGCTCATCTACCCAAGTCATTTTGCCTGCCTGCAGGGTACATCAGAGATTGGGTCTTCTCCGTACAATACTTGGAGAAGAGGAGCCTGGCAGGGGTTGTGTGCTTGCTGGATGTTTGCAAGATCTTGGATGCACACTGCGGGTAATTGATTTCAAGTTGAAGTGGCCTGGCATATCCTCCAGGAAGTGATATGTTTATAGTTTGGCAAGTGTGGCCAGGCTTCAAAGGGAAGTGGAGCCCCATAGGATTTTCCACATTGGATAAGGCCATTGCTTCAACTCCAGTCTTACAATCCCTAATTCATGATTCTCTACCAAATGCTCAGCAATTCCTGACTTAGTGTTGGCATTAGATGTTATTAAGTAATTTGAACTCTGCCAGCCTAATACTTTGGTCTTGGCAGGTTGTCCTTGGCCACTGAATGTGCCCATTAAGTTGGATTTATCTTGATATGTCAAGCTCACAATTGCTTTGCATTAGAGCAGCAAAAAGAGGTCTTAGGTTGGCAGTTATTTCTCAATCGGTGGGTGTTAGGAGGAAGTTATAAGGGCAAAGAGCTAAAGGAAAAAGGACTGTTTTCTTATCACTATCTTAACCTGCTTTTGGACTAGAGTCTGGCTTTTAGGAGCTGTGCCGAATTGCAATGCAGACAATGTTCTGGAAATGCCCCAAAGTCAACCAGGGATTGGAGTGAGTCACAAGCAGGGCTCCTTCTGCCTGTCTGTGAGCTGGGTTCTCCTTTATCCCTGTTCCCACTGGAAGTCAGGGGACCGTCACTGGGTCCCTTGGTTCTGGTGCACAATAACACGTTTTCTTTGGAAGTTGGTGCCATGGCAAACAACCAGGTACTCTCAAGAGGACCCTGCTGAAACATTGGCTCCCTTGAAGGTTTTCCACCAAGCTCTTGCTTATTTGGGAACGAAGCCTGCCCTGCCTGTTGGCATTGGGCAAGTAGAGCTTTGCTTCCTGTGGGCTGGGGCAGGTTTTCTTTCAAGGGCCATGTTATCGAGGATCACTCTGGTCCCTGTCCCCTTCGGCCTGTGCCATTTTCGCAGACTAGCTGTAAAGGCACGTGATATCACAATGAAGACATTTGCTTTCTTCTCCTGGTTGCACTCAAAGAAACCCCACCAGGGACATGAAGGCACACGCTGTCTTGAATTCCATTTATGTGAGAGGTTTTTCAGCAGGATCATACATCTGTGAACCGAAGACTCAGCCACCCAGGTACCTGGCAACTGGAAGGTGTCTTCTTGCCCCCAAGAGGGCACACCTACTGTTTCTCTGAAAGGTCAGAGAGTGTGTTCAATAGCAGTTTGTGGTTATCTTCCATGTGTGCACAATGTATGTTGTGGGTTAGAAAAGGGACGGTTAGTACGTTTCTCATTTGGAATGACACCATTGGATGGCCACCATGCTTTCCCTTTTGGAGGTCTAGTGTTGGAGTAAGCTCTGAGACCTATGGTGCTTGTATTTGAATGTTAAAAACCCCAAATGAGATAGGGTCACGAATGGTTGAGAAACAAACAGAAAGTTCTTTTACTGCTTGGCAGTGGCTGGGTTTCTGGAGCCCATTGCCTGGTTTCCCCGGGGAAACGCTGGCTGTTGCGGGGTTTCTGAAGAGGTTGCTGTCATTTCTGAGGACTTCTGAGTATTTCTCAGCTTTTTCCTTTTGTAGGTGTGTAGAGTGGTGTCAGGGGGTGGCAGTTTAATTTGCCTTTCTTTATAAGTGGAGACCTTTGAAGTAACTGCCATTGGCCACAAAGGGAAGAGCATGCTGAGGTTTTTCCAGGTGGTGGGGTACGGCAGTGACCCTTGGAGAGTAGTCTCCAGCCCCTGAGCTCAGTGGGTAGGGGTTTCCCTTAGCTGGACATAAAGGAAAGTTTACCTTCGACATTTCGATGTTGCAGTGCTTGGATATGCTTTTCCCAGGAGTAGGTGTTGCTCTTGGATGATAATGATAATTGTTGACTTACCGTTTTCAGACCTTGGTCTACCTTGTATTTCTCTTGCAGTTGACAACAGTCCTCATTTGCTTCTCTGAAATCTGTGGGTCACCACCCTGGGAGGCTTGGGGACACCTGGAGCCATCAAAACCTCACGTCTTCCTGGTTTCGCCAGCCCAGGCTGCCATCACGCCCAAGGTCCGTACCAATACAGGGCGGATCACTCCTTGAGTCTTTGTCCGTTAGTAACACGAAACATGATCTTCTGCAGAAACAAACTTGACCTTATAATTTTTAAAAATTACTATTACATTAGAGTCCATAGTTTCATGGAAGCTCAATTGTTGTTGGCACAGTCAGAAACACTGTAATTTCTCAGTTTCTTTCAGATAACATCTTGATGGGGGAGATGGGTAGAAGGAAAGTGTGGAAACTAAGTAGAGTTGAAAGGCATAATTCCAGGGACTTGTCCAAGGAACAGCTTTGTTAAGAATGTTTATAAGGTCAAGTCCTCTCAGTTTTTTTTTTTTTTTAAAGACACATGTAGCCGGGCGCGGTGGCTCACGCCTGTAATCCTAGCACTCTGGGAGGCCGAGGCAGGTGGATTGCTCAAGGTCAGGAGTTCGAGACCAGCCTGAGCAAGAGCGAGACCCCATCTCTACTAAATATAGAAAGAAATTATCTGGCCAACTAAAATATATATAGAAAAAAATAGCCGGGCATGGTGGCACATGCCTGTAGTCCCAGCTACTCGGGAGGCTGAGGCAGGAGGATCGCTTGAGCCCAGGAGTTTGAGGTTGCTGTGAGCTAGGCTGATGCCATGGCACTCACTCTAGCCTGAGCAACAAAGCGAGACGCTGTCTCAAAAAAAAAAAAAAAAAAAAGACATTACTTGGCTTCTCAACATTTTCCAAGGAGACCTTGGCCTTAAAGAATGACTCTCACAAGTAAGAACACGAGAGCCGGGTGGGCTGCAGAGGACACCTTGGCATCTGGTTCTTGATGAGGCTTGAAAGCATTTGGGACTTCATAGGTGTTAGGGGTTGAATTGTGTCCCCAAAAAGATATGTTCAAATCCTAACCCCCAGTACCTTAGAATGCCACCTTATTTGGAAATAGGGTTGTTGCAGGTATTTCCTATGGAGTAGGGTGGGCCTTAATACCATATGCCTGTGTTCTTATGAGAAGAGGAGAGACAGAAGGGAGAATGCCATGTGGTGACAGGGCAGAGACTGGAGTGACGCAGCTGCAAGCCAAGGAACATCAAGGATCACCGGCCACCACGAGAAGCTGGAGGAGGCAGGAAGGATTCTCCCCTAGAGATTTCGGAAGCCGTGTGGCTCTGCGGACATTTGGACTCGGGATTTACAGCCTCCAGAACCATGAGGCAAGCATTTTTGTTGTTTTGAGCCGCCCAGTCTGTGGCACTCTGTTATGGCAGCCCCAGGACGCTCGTACAATGGGTAAGTACTTTTTCCTTTATTGTTTTCTTCCCATTGATCTTTCTGTGGGTTCCTTTTTAAACGTGGAGCTGTTTCTGCACAAAGCACGAGGGAGGAAGCTGCCTCTGTGGAGGTGGAACCACCGGGCCAGGCCCATCGTTCAATGTGGGGGCTCTTCACTGCTAAATGACATGTAACCTCCCCACTGTCTCCTCCTCAACAACCACACTGACATCACTGACATGTGGCGCCCTTTCCTGGTGGAAACTGCGTTAGCCCTTGACCTCACCTTTCCAGGGGAAGTCAGCATCTCAGGGAGAACTCGCCCCGGCATCTCTGTCCCAAGCGAACCTAGAACTCAGGTCCACCCACCCTCCCTTCTGCTTGTTTCCTTTAACTGGGCGCCTCTGGGTTTCCTCTGTAAGCAGGTCATCAGCGGCACTTGGAAGGATTAAATACGGACGCCCTTCTGTTGCCTTTGACCTACTGAATCAGGAACTCTGGGTATAGGATTCAGGAATCTGTATTTTATTAAAAACAAACTTCTTGGCTGGGTGTGGTGGCTCACGCCTGTAATCCTGGCACTCTGGGAGGCTGAGGCGGGTGGATCGCTTAAGCTCAGGAGTTCAAGACCAGCCTGAGCAAGAGCAAGACCCCGTCTCTACTAAAAATAGAAAGAAATTATTTGGACAACTAAAAATATATATATAAAAAAAATTAGCCGGGCATGGAGGCGCATGCCTGTAGTCCCAGCTACTCGGGAGGCTGAGGCAGGAGGATCGCCTGAGCCCAGGAGTTTGAGGTTGCTGTGAGAGAGGCTGATGCCACGGCATTCTAGCCAGGGCAGCAGAGTAAACCTCTGTCTCAAAAAAAAAAAAAAAAAAAACAAACAAAAAAACTTCTCTTGGTGATCTTGACTGAGAGCTGAGTTTAGGAACCCCTGCCTTCTGGTATCTGCTAGTTCTAAAACTTTACTGAGTTGCATCCATTCTGCAGAGGGGGTGTGACTTGTTCTGTGCCCCCCACATCTTCTCCAGGTGATGTTCTCCTGCTCGTGTTCCTACTGCACCCAGTGATCTCCACGCACTTGGGACACTGGTTCATTGGTGTGGCTTCTCCAGTAGACCCTAAGCTCGTGAGGGCAGGGGCCATGTCTGTCTTGCTCTCTAGGTGCCCCCGTGCACTAACTAGCTCAATGCCCAGCACAGTGGAGATGCTCAGGGAGCGTCCGCGCTGGACCCCAGAGCCGAGCCGGGGCTGGGTGGGGTCACTGGGGCAGTTCTACAAACAGCCCTTCTCTGGAGCCTCTGCAGGGCCCTGGGCTGACCCACCAGAAGGAACTTCGTCCTCTGCTCTCCTGAGCTCAGCCGGCCTACAAGGGAGGATCTCTTCTGAGAGAAGTGTGTATCAGGGTCACGTAAACCGTGCCCTTTCTGCCCACTGGCACACGCTAGACTGTCATAACCACAGACATAAACTGTTCTGATCATGTCATCTTACAGATGGAGAAACTGAGGCCCAGGGGAAAGGGCTTTCCCGAGGTCCCACGCCTCCTGCCATTTTATTCTATTTAGACCCATAGAAGGGAGCAGTATCATTTTCCTCGCTGTACGGAGGCAAGAACAGCCTTGCAGGTTCCGTAGCATATTGGGAGTGCTGGGTTCATGCTTCTAGTAAAGTCGTCATTACCGAGCACCCATGATGGGTCAGGGAAGCTTTAGGTGCCAGGGACAAAAAAGTAGAGCATCCTCCCCTGCCTGGAGCCTGTATCTGGCAAGGGGGGCAGACCAGACTGCATGAAATAGTTGGTCGGGCGGCGATGAGCCCTGTGGAAGGGTCTGGGGAGCCTTGGAGGTCGGGGAGGCGTTTTCAAGCTGAGTGGGATTGTCAGACCGCCCGCTTGTGAGTGGTTGTGAATTGGCCTTCCAGGAACTTCCGCTTCTGGAGCCCGTTCTGCCCCTGCAGCGTCACAGAACGAATGTGCCCCTCTTCCAGATGGCCCCTCGTGTTTTTAGGCAGCTGTCGTGCTTCCTTCAAGGTTTCCATCTTTTTCAAACTTAACAATCTCCAGTTCTTTGAGCTAGTCCGTATGTGCCTTGGTTTCTACAATCTGTCCCTCTTAACAAAAGGTTGGGGAAAACAAAAATAAGAATTCTAGATGGGAGCACATACACACACATCCTCTTGAGCACAAACCTGAAGAAGAGAAGGCAAGCCATGCCTATACCTGGAAGAGAATTCTAAGCAGGGAACAGCCTGTGCAAAGGCCCTGAGGTGGGATATGCTTGGAATATTCACGGAAGGGCACAGAGGACCCTGTGGCTGGAATGGAGGGGGGTCTGGGTGGAGCAGCAGATGTGGGGAGCACAGGGACTCTGGATCTTACTCCCAGTGACTTGGGAAGGCAGTGAGGTTGGGGCGGGAGAAGCTTCCTGATCTTGCATTTTGAAAGGATCACTCAGCCGCTGAGTGGCAAATAGACCAGGGGTCTGTGTGTGACTCTAGCTCTGTTCTCTTCCCTGGAGTACTGAGCCCACCCTTCTTTCTTTGTATTTCCTCTTTGTGGAGGGCCAGGGAGGGGCGGAGTCTTGCTGGTTCTGCTTCCATTTATTTAACGAATGTTTACTGAATGCCTCCTTGATGCTGGGCTCTGCTCTAAGCATAGGGGCATAGTTGTGAACAGGGTGGGTACTGGACCTGTGGGCATGAAACTTGGTACACAGCAAACAAAGAGCATTTCAAATAGCAGCAGTACTTGGAAGAAAATAAAACGGAGTGAATGGGGAAGCTCATTTCAGACGGGTGCTGTCAAAGCTGCTTCCTGGAGGAGGTGCCCAGGAAGGCAAGAGGGAATTGCGGCCATGTGGTACCTGGACCTGACACGTGGAGGCAGTTATTAAACTGCATTGTAAGAGCCCATATGTTAAATCCTGCCCAGATCAGTGACGTGGAACTAAAAGGACCATGTAGGCTTTTAAAGCTTTTTGTAGCAAGTGATGCTAAAAGGAGGAAGAGGGTATTCTACCTCCTGGGACCTCTCGCTGCTGGGGTCAAGGAATGAGAGCTGCTTCTTACCATCCCCTGCTGCTGAGTCTTTGGTAGTTCTCCCCAAGGATCAAGTTCTTGCCTCAGTATTTGATGAGAGACACTCTGGGAGGCTGAGGCGGGAGGACAGCTTGAGCTCAGGGGTTCAAGACCAGCCTGAGTACGAGTGAGACCCCCATCTCTACTAAAAATAGAAAAATTAGCCGGGCATGGTGGTGCACACCTGTAGTCCCAGCTACTCGTGATGCTGAGGCAGGAGGATTGCTTGAGCCCAGGAGTTTGAGGCTGCTGTGAGCTAGGCTGATACCATGGCACTCTAGGCTAGGCAATAAAGTGAGACTCTGTCCCCCCCAAAAATAAATAAATAAAAGAGAGGGGATGCTGGTGGCCACTGCGACACAGTGGACCAGCCACTTAAGCAGGTCACATGGCTCCAGGTCCTGGTGTGGGCCCCAAAGCAGCTGCCTCCCCTGGGAAGATGAGGATTTGATGTAACAATAATGGTAAATTCATCCTCATTGTCATACTGTGATAGCTTCCACCCATGGAGGATTTACTTTGTGCCAGGAATTTTGTTTTCTTTTAAAAATATTGCTTTTTGAGTAGGTATTATGTTCTCAGGACTCCGAAATCACAGGGAACCAGTGAAAAGTCTTCCTCTCCCCCTGGTCCAGCCTCCCAGCTCCCCTTTCCAGGGAGAATCAGTGTTTCTAGTTTCTGGTGTCTCCTGTCGGGGACATTTTATGCAAATACAAGCAACTATATATGTTTTTTTCTTTCTTTTTTTTTTTTTACATAAAGGGTAGCATATTATATATATTTTGCACTTTGCTTTTTAACAATGTATTTTTGAAATCATTCTAGGAGCTTTAAAAATAAAACAGTAATAACAGGTTTTAAGCATTTACTATCTGCCAGGCATTGTGCCAGATACTTTAAATACTGATACATACTGTATATATAATATAGAGTGATATATTTGTATACATGACATATAGTAATATATATGACATAGAGATACAGTGGCATATATTATATATACCTATAGTGATATAGACATACAATGATAGATATTTTATGTGATACAAGCTATATGTATGATAGTGATACATATGGCATAGTGATACATGATACATAGTAACATATACTATTATATATGACAGTGATATGTGTGATATATACTGTAATGTGATATATAGTGATACATAGTGTTATATAATGATGTATATTATATACAACAAAGTGATATATATGATAGAGATATAGTGACATATACTGTATATACATACAGTGATATAGACATATAGTGATATTATATATGTGATATATACTGTAAATATCACATATAGTAATATATAGTAGAAAGTAGATAACTCTTATTTATCAAACACTTACTAACTGCTGTGTCTTCCATGTGTCTTCCCCTGTCCAGCTGGTCTGTGGTCAGTCCTCTGCTAATCCGTCCCCTCTTCCCACGCTTTCTGGCTAGAGCCTTGCTCATGGTGACTTCCACTTTGCTCCCCTGTTGGAGGCAGCGTAGCCCAGTGGTGAGGTGGGCCGACTCGGAGATACACCAGCTTAGAGTCAACCTGCTTCCTCCACCTCCCTGACCACGGCCACGTGACGTCGCCCCTTTGTTTGGTGTTTGGAAGGTAAAAGTCCTACAGTGAGAGCTGCATTTAGCTATGATTGTGACAGTCTAAGCAGTTTGTCCAGTGCCCACGATATTTGTTCTGTTGTATGAATAGATACAATTTGCTTCTTCCTTGGAGCATAGATATTACTGTTTTCAACTCTGCATGGTTATAAACCATGTTGGGATGAACATCCCGGAAGGGAATCTTGGCCATTAATCTTCCCTCTTGGACCGTGTCCTAAGGAAATGAAAACCGTCCATTCCCGTTGTGATTACGGCTTTTAATACTCGCTGTTCTGTCATTTGCGGGAATGCGCACATTTGCTCATCTTCCCACCAGAAGTGTTGGAAAAGGCCTATTTCTTCACATCTCGCCCCATACTAGGTATTAACTTTTTTTTAAAGTTCTTACATATTTTTTCCTTTTATTGTAAAAAAAAAAAACAAACAGCTTTATTAGGGTATAGTTTATATGCAATGAATTGCACATATTTAAAATGTACAATTTAATGTTTCATGAAACTATCACCATAATCCAAATAACAAACACGTCCGTCAGCCCCAAAAGCAGTTTCCTCATGTTCTTTTTGTCATCCTTACCGTCCACCCCTCCTCCCACAGCCAACTACTGACTTGCTTCCTGTCACTTCGGATCAGTTTGCATTTCTAGAACTTTACATAAGTAGAAGCACACAATGCTCATTTTTTTTTTTTTTTTGTCTGGCCGCCTTCACCCGGCACAGCGCAGTTGAGGTCTGTCCGGTTGTTGCGGGTATTGGTAGTTCGTTCCCCATTGTGGCCGGGCAGTGCCCGCTGGATGGGTACGCCACAGTTTGTTTATCTAATCCCCGGTTCATAGACATTTGGGTTGTTTCCAGTTGTTGTCTGTGACAAGTAAAGCTGCCGAGAACAGTTCTGCGTGCATCTCCGTGTGGACATACGCTTTCCTTTCTTTTGGGGAAATACCTTGGCGTGGGATGGCTGAGTCACATGTCCTGGGTTGGCATTTTTATCTCTTGCATTGATTTTTTTCCTCCCGGGAGCTCAGGAGTAAAGAGGAGCGGAGTGGCTGGGTTACCATATTCCCTTTCGCAGGGTCTGAAATCCACCTTGTTATCTTGGGGGTTCTGACATTGTTCTGCGAGTCAGCCTCTTTCTTTTTTATGTTCTTTCTGTTCTCACCCCCAGATGGGTTGGAGTTAATGAGAATCAACTTTCCCTTTGGAATCAAAGAACCTGGCCTGGGGTTGTGTTCCAGCTCTGTCACTTGGCAGCTTTATGACTTTGAGCAAGTCCCCTGCCTCTCCCTGTTTCATCCATGTTTGTTCTTTCTGCATTTATAGATAATACAGTTCGTACCTTGCAAAGTTATTGAGAGAATCAAATAATAAGGAAAAGAGGCTGGGCATGGTGGCTCACACCTGTGATCCCAGCACTCTGGGAGGCCGAGGTGGGAAGATTGCTTGAGCTCAGGAGTTTGAGACCAGCCTGAGCAAAAGTGAGACGCCATCTCTACTAAAAATAGAAAAAATTAGCCGGGTGTGGTGTTGAGCCCTGGTAGTCCCAGCTACCTGGGAGGCTGAGGCAGGAGGGTCACTTGAGCCCAGGAGTTTGAGGTTGCAGTGAGTTCTACCCTGGGGCAAAAGAATGAAACACTGTCTCAAAAAAAAGGAAGAAGAAGAAAAGGGCGGTGAGGGAAGATAGTGGAGTATCTGAAGAAGAAAACAAAAGAAATCAAACAAAAGGAACAAATGGATTTATTTTAGGCAAAACAATTACAGTAACTAATCCCTGGTTGGTGGAGTGGCTGTAGTGCTTGGCCATCTGAACTTGGGCAAGTGTGTCGTTTTCTCCTCTCTCAGTTGGATCTGCTCAGGCCACCTGGGGGTCTCTGGTGGGCTTATGAGCTCGAGATGGAGAAGGTTTCCTCCTCTGCTAAATGGGGCTCTGCCGGTTTGCTCTGCACACCCTGGGGGTTGTTGGGTGGTGCTGACTCAGAGAGGGGTTTGCCCCAGGGCCACCCCCAGGCCCACCTCCTCCGAGGCCGACCCAGCGCACCTCACTCTGGATGGCCACTCTGGATGGCGGGTGAGTGTTCTAAAGCTCCAGCCGGGGCCCCACCGATGGGCGTGGCTGGGAGGGAGTTGGGGATGGACGGGTGACTGCCCTCACTGCCTTGTAAGTTCTCGCTGCTCTAGCAATTCCTGACTTATAGTTTTAAAACTGTGAGGGGTACCAAAGTGGCCCCATTCTTCCCTGACTCAGCAAATACGCACAGAGCTCCTGCAGTGGGTGCTCACAAGCTGGGCTCTCAGAAGGCGCCAGGAGGGCCCTGCAAGTAAACAGGCAAGACCACAGCAGGACAATGGCATCTATTATTATTGTTGTTGTTTTGTGCAAACTGGGGCCCAGGGTAGGAAATTCAAATGCACGCATGGTCTAGAGAGGAATATGTTTCCCTCCCAACTTGACCCCCAGCCACCCAGCTCCCCTGGCTAGAGACAGACCTTGTCACCAGGTAGGTGTGCACGCGGAGATGTTTTAGGCACATACACAATTACATGTATTTTCCTTTTTACCCCAAACAGCGGCATACGACACATACAGTCTGGCACCTTCCTCTCCCCACTGGGTCTTTCACGTGGATGGCTCCTGTCCAGCGAGTCCGGAGCTGCCTTGCTTTGCAAGGGGTCCTTTGGTGCATGCCTGGACTGTGACGCACACGTCATCCAGTGTTTGCTGCTGGGGTGAGGATGTTGCCTGTCTCCTGCTGTTGTAGATGAGCCTGACTGCTCACGGGTCACCTAACAATATTTACAGGTGGATCCCTAGAAACCGAATTGTGTTTCAGTGCGTGGGATGGGGGGGCCATGTTGTCCCCATCTCGGTGCCCCCATCCACACCCCTGCTGGAGATGGTGCTTTCCATGGGGTGTTCAGGGAGTCCTCTCCAGGAGGCGACACCTGGGCAGAGCTGGGGACAGAGCGCTCCTGGCAGAAGGGCCAGCCGAGGCAGGTTCCAGGACGGTGGCTGGAGGAGTGGACTGGGTGGGACAGGAGAGAGCCGGGAGGGTGCCACAGCCCAGGGCTTAGAAAGGGATCAGGATTCTACTCTTGGTGCCATCAGAAGCCACTGGAGAGTCACAAGCAGGGAGAGACATGATTGGAATTTTAATTTTAAAAATCACTCCTACCCAAGGAGAATGGGCCACACTGGGTTCAGCTGGGAGCCAGGAGCCCAGGCGGGAGACTGCACAGGTGCCAAGGCAGGAGATGGTTGTGGCTCTGACTGTCGGGTGATGAAGAGAGCTGGAAGGATTAGGAAATGTTTGCAGGTAGAGCCGACAGAACTTGCAATGAGTCGGGTGGAGCTTGGGGGTGGGATGAGGACTCCAGAGGTTGAGTAAAACTCTCAGGGCTGGGCTCAGCACGACTTACCAAGACAGGGCAGGCTCAGTGCAGCCGCCGCGCCAAGGAAGACCCAAGCGGGGGCCGCAGGGAGGGAAAATCCCAAGGGTGCTGTCCTCAGGGCCTTTTAGCTGGGACCAGAGGTGTTAAGGCAGGCCCTGTGGCGCCTGTGGCTGGCGCTTCCCTGGAGGTGGCCGGTCGTGAAGCTCCAAGGCTCACAATGGGCTCCGTAGCTGCTCTGAAGCCAGATGGGTACCTCTAAGCGACCCTGACACAGCAGGACGAGGGGCAGGAGGACCTGCACCCTGGGCGGGGCTGGCTTTGTCTGGCTCAGAATCTAAGCGCAGTTCCTCAAGCCTCTGGGACCAGAGCAGGCTGCCCAAGGGACCAGAGCAGGCTGCCCAAGGACGAGATCGTTAGGACCTTATTGACTATCACTGTTGGAAGGAACCTTAGAGGGCTTTGGCTAAACCATTGATTTGGGGAAAAAATGTTTAAATGGTAAATTACTGTTACCTCATTTAAATAGTTATTTAGGCCAGGTGTGGTGGCTCATGCTTGCAATCCTAGCACTTCGGGAGATCGAGACAGGAGGATCTGTTCAGGCCAGGAGTTTGAGAGCAGCCTCCGCAAAAGCGAGGCACCGTCTCTACAAAAAATAAAAAATTAGCCAGGTGTGGTGGCTCGGCCTATAGTCCCAGCTATTTGGGAGGCTGAGGTGGGAAGATTGCTTAAGCCCAGGAATTTGAGGCTGCAGTGAGTTAGGATCTCACCACTGCATTCCAGCCTGGGTGAGAGAGAGAGACCCCAGTCTCCTAAGAAAAAAATGGGAGGGGGTGAGGGATGAAAAATTACCTACAGGGCACAACGTACACTACTCAGGTGATGGAGACACCGAAATCCCAGACTCCTACCACTATACAATACATACATGTCATGGAACTCAACTTGTACCCCCTAAATCTATTAAAATAAAATAAAATGAAGGAAATGAAAAAAAAATTTTAATTAAGAAGTATGTATAGAATGATCCACACTGAGAAGGTGATGTAAAGCCGGAGGCAGAGCTTGAGTGATGCTGACACAAGCCAAGGAAACCAGGAACCACCAGAAGCCGGGATAGGTCAGGAAGGATCCTGCCCTGGAGCCTTCAGAGGACGTGCAGCCCTACGACACCTCGGTCTCACGCTTCCAGCCTCCAGAACCCGGAGAGAAAAAATTTCTGTGGTCTTAAGCCATAAATTTTGTGGCAATTCGTTATAGCAGCCCCAGGAAACTAATATACTTGTGCCAGCACAAGAGCAAAGAAGATGAAAATGGGACAGGGTTGGGATGTGTTTTGAAGGTGAAGCCAAGAGGATGGGCTGATGGGTAGGAATGTGGTCAGAACTGCAAGGGGGTTTCCGGCCTAGGTCCAGTTGCTGGTGGCACAAAGATCCAATTATTGAGACTAGGAGGATTGCCAGAGAAGAAAGGAATTGTTAACGTCTGATTGGGAGAAGTGGCCTCAAATTCATCCCCCCAACTAAAGGGGGAGATCATAGGCTTTTAAAGGAGGGGCCATGTGCCTTGGGGCAGGTTGTGGGGGATGGTGAATCTTGTCGGGAAGTCTGCCTGGGACTCCTTTGTCTTGCAGAAAATCCACCATTTCTGGGAAACAACTCGAAAGGTCAAGTAGTTGGTTAAGGGAGAGGATTATATAGGGGTCATTGAAATTTTTTCAGTGGGGGGCTGGTTACAGGAATTTATTGGGCGAGAGAAGGCGAAGAGTCCAGGCTGGCTCCACGGTTTTTGTTCTGGGCATCTGGAAGGATGACTGTGTATCAGAAGGGCTGTCTATGAAAGAAAAGAACATGCTCTGCTTTGGATATATTAAATCTAAGGTGACTGCTGGCCATGCAAGTGAAAGCCAATTGTATAAGCATTCTCATTGTTGTCGTTTGTTTGCTTTTTTGGGGAGGGGGGCCTAAGGACATATCTTAAGATCTTTCCTTCTGTTGATCTACAAAGAAATGCCTCATTCTTTTTTGGTAGCTGCGTATTTTGTTGTATGCGTCGACCAACCTATTTAACCAGAATTGGGCATGTTTCCACATGCTTAAATGAATGAAATTTTTTTTTTTTTTTTTTTGAGGCAAGGTGTTGCTCCATCACCCAGGCTGGAGTGCAGTGACATCATCATAACATACAGCAACCTCCAACTCCTGGGCTCAAGTCATCCTCCTGCCTCAGCCTCCCAAGCAGCTGGGACTACAGGTGCATGCCATCAAGTCCAGCTAATCCCCTGCAGGTGGGATGCATTCAAGGCTGAGGTGGTGGGAGCTGCCACCCAAACGGAGCTGATCCGATCAAATGCCCACTTCCCAAAGAGCAGAATCAACACGTAGCCAGAAGCGCCGTGGCCGGCTATTTGCTCTGTGATCTGTGGTTGGTGGTGGTTTCTGAGGAACAACAATTACATTAATTGAGCCTTTCAGGAAATGTTCCCCGAAGAGAGGTCAGAAGACCTCAATTCCGGGCCTGCCTACTGATGGCAGTGAAAGCCACGTTTGTAAACCGAAATAGAGCCTCACTGGGTTTCCAATGCCCCTTTCAGCCTCCAGAACATATAAAAGTTGACTTGGGTTCGAGTTCATGTTAGAGGCTCCCACCCTACTGTATCTAAAGTTTCTTTTGAAATCCTTTAGCCGCTTTTCCATACAAAATTATTGACTGCAATATAAGAAAAGGACTTTGCAGTTTATGATCTGAATAGACCCAACTTTCTCCCCTCCCTTCCCTTCCCTCTCTTATGGACTTATCCATCAAGTTTCTGGGAGCTCCTCCTCTGCGCCAGGCTCAGTGTGGGCCCTGGGGAGGCAGGAGAACCGGCCACACTGTTCCTGCCTGGATTTTACAGCCCATGAGGGTGACACACATGCCCACATCAGCCCCTCTCTCCCACGGTCCCTTCCCAGCGTGTCCCCATGACAAGCCTTTGCCCCTGCCACACTCACAGCACAGCACGCACGGGCTAACCCCATTGATCCTGGAATTTTGAAATCACCTTTCAGTAAGTCTCTGTGGACCCATTATCAGTCCCTCATTTATAAGGTATTTATCAATCACTTACTATGGGTCAGCTCATTTCTAGCATATCATGGTGAATAAAATAGATCTTGCCTCTGCCATGAAGGTGACAGTCTGGTGATGACGATGGCCACTAGCTGTGAGTGTTGCCGCACTGATGCCCTTTGCCCCTACTGCTATGGAATTCATGAAGGCACCACATGTTCCCATTTCAAGATGGGATCATCAAATGGTGGGTGGGAGGTGGGAGGTGAGACCCCACCCAGCCCACCTCCTGTCACATGCATTGGAATATCCAACCTCCCTGCTGAGGGCCTGGTGGTCCCACCCTTCGATCTCTCAGGGTGGGGAATGGACGCATTTGCATGAGAAATGAAAATCCTCTCTGAGCTCCCGCCCTGCCTAGAGATTTACAATTCCCAAACAAGAATGCTGGTGGGGGCTGGGGGCTGCTGAAGGTGGTCTGGGCTGCTGGGAGGAGCTGCCCTTAAAGTGGACACTTGCAGGATGACAAAGACCTGCCGTGGGAAGTGAGTGAGAAAAGCACTCCCGGCAGAGGGAACAGCATATGCAAAGGTTCTGAGATGGGAACTAGCCCCTGCCCATGTTGGGCAGTGGAGAGAAGGCCAGGGCGGCTGGGTTGGTGGCTCAAGGATCCAGTGGTGGGTGGACAACGGGCAGGCCTTGGTCAGGCAGCACCTTGTGGGCGGAGGTGTGGGGTGTGGACTTAATCCTGGCAGCACTGGGAACCTTCTGGATGGTTTGGGGTCATGTTTTGAGATTACCACTCTCGGGAAAAGGGTGGATGGAGACCAGTAAGGAGCCCATCTGGTGGCTCGGTGAGAGGAGCCAGGAGTGGATAGGGCTGGGGGTGCTGGTGGTCATGGGCATGTACACAGTAGGTGCTTAATAGACTCCATCTGCCGGGAGCTGATGCATTCAGACAGAGATGTCGGTTTCAGGAACGTGAGGGTGATGGGCCCCTTCCACGCACACGGTGCCCGTGACCGTGCCTGGCCGTCTGTCTGGGTGGGGCCAGTTCCATTCATCTCCAGCCTGTCACTCACCAACACTTTTGTGAAATACAATAAAAATGAGTGACTTAGAAAAATGAAATGGAAAAAATCCAAAATAAAAGCCTAAGTCTCTCACTGTTAGATTCAACAGACAGAATCTTCACAGTGCTTTGAAAGCAGTGCCTCCTGACTCTCCAGTTCTGTCCCCCTCTCTCCACAGAGTCAAAACAGAAGTTCAGGGCCGGCGGCTGGCCGCGGACCCCGGTTAGAGCAGTCCTGCCTTGGCTTCGAGCCGCAGTCTTCCACTGTCAGGGCCAGAATCTGAGGGCTCACGGGGCCTAAACCCCTGTTTATACAATAGAAATTTACAGATGGGAAAATCAAGGCCTAGACTAAGAGAGAAAGAGGAGTTTTCATGACGGAGCATGACGTGGGGTTGGGGGGCAAGAGGAATGAGAATGAGGAAGGAGCGGTGTAGTCAGGGCCGGGACCAGTAGCTTCATGAAAAGGGACGATAGAGACTCCCTGAGTCCCTTGCCTGCCCGGCCCCTGCTGGGCTCAGGGGTGAGGAGAGGCTATTTGGAGGGAAATGTGTACAGAATGCTGGGGTGGGGGCTCCCTTAGGAAGGCAGGACTGAGGGTAAGATAGATCCTGATTGAGAAGCCCCCAACACTCTCCAGCAAAGCATATTCTTTGGGAGGGACATGAGTTGATTGTGCGTCCCCTATCCCTGCCACAGAGGGACCTTCCCCCAGAGACACTGGATAACTGGTTCACATGTGGCCCCAAACCTGGCAGAAATCTGAGCTCAAAATGAATAACAGAAGTAAAAGACTAGAAGCTACTGAATAAAGTAAGAACTGATGTGTCCCCGCTGGTGTCAATCAATCAGTCAATGTGGAGAAGGGACAGCTCCTCCACGCACTAGGATGCCCATGAGCCGTGTAGCTGGAAGGCTGGAATTAGCCCCCCTTAGCACCGAGCAACCGTCATCGTCCTAATCAAGCCAGGCAAGCATCATCAACGGTGCCTTCCCCCGAAGAAGAAATGCCCACGTCCTAATAACACCCAGCCCTTGGGAAAAGGACCTTATTTGGAAAACCTGTCTTGGGGCATGTGATTAAATTAGGGATCTCGAGGTGAGATCATCCTGGATAACTGGGTGGCCCTAAATCCAATGACTCGTGTCCTTGTAAGAGCCAGAGGAGAGACAGAGACACATGAAGAGGGGCAGCCGTGGGACTACAGAGGCAGAGACCGGAGGCACCGGGCGCTGGAAGAGACAAGGCACCCGTCCTCCCTGCGAGCCTCTGGAGGAAGCGTGCCCTGCCCACACCTTGATCTTAGACTCTGATTTCCAGAGCTGTGACAGAGTAGGTTTCTGTTTTAATTTGTTAGGGCAGCTAAGGAAACTAACAGAGGGCGGAGTTAGAGAGTAACAAGATAGTTACATGGTCTCAAAGTTCCTTCCCACAGGGAAACACAGTAACTGTACAGTGGAGAAATAGGGGACACCACCTTGACCAAGGACCAGGGCTGATGCTCTGAGGAGGCCCCAGCGTGTGCTCAGTCCACAGTGCCTGCCTGAGGGGACCCAATCTCACCCAGAGCGCTCCCTCTGAGGCTCAGCGGGAACCCGCATGCCCCAGCTTTCAGGAGTGCGCCTTCCTCTTGCGCAGTGTCTCCTTCCAGTCACAGACATCTGGGGCCACAGGTCAGGCTGCCGAGAGCAAGGCCCCAGGCAGGCACAGGTGCAGGACAGGCACCCAGCGTTCCCTGTAAACCACAGGCGAGGAGTTTGCCTTCAAGCTCGAGATGAGATGCTTGGGGAGCTTTGTGCACGCTCTGCAGAAAGGCCTCCTAGTGACCCTGCGAGCTCCCCCACTTCGCAGGGGACCAAGACAGAGGCCCAGACTGCAAAAGCCCGTTCCCAGGTGCACGCGGCCAGTGAGAGGCAGAGCCGGGCTTCCCGTCAGGGCTGGGTCCTGCGAAAGAAAGCCTGTGCTCCTTCCACTACGGGGGCACCGGGCCCTTTGGTAGGAGGGAAGGGCTCCCCCAACCTTTCTTCTGGAAGCTGCATTCAGGCAACATGTTGTTTGCAGCTGGGGCTGAATCTCCATGGGACCACAGGGGATGCGTCAAAGGGTCAGATGACTTAAAAACGAAGAGTGTCCTTCACTGGATGCTTACTCTATGCCAGACACCCAGCCAAACGACCTTTATACATTGTCTCCTTGCTTCTGATGTTTCGGTTATTGCGGTCCCCCTTTCGGTATTTAACTGCACCCAGCTCCCACCAGGAATGAGGTCTCACCCCGTGGGGGAGAAGATCAGTGAGGCTCAAGTGCAGTTGCTCTGCCCATATTACCAATGTCCGTGAAATGCCAGCTTAGCTGTGCTACCTCCAGATTTTTTTCCTAATCCACCTGAAAATAAACATAATGCTATTAAAATAAAAGTTAAAATAGTCATCAGAACACTACCTAAAATATTCTTGACTGCCAGTAGATGGCTGGGTCTCAAACCTGGCTGCTCAGTGGAACCACTTGTGGAAATTTACAAAATCTTGATGCGGGGCCCCACCCCCACAGATTCTGGTGAACGGGTCTGGGGGGCAGCCTGGGGCAAGGGGCTTTTAAAAAGCTTCTTCTAGTGCAAGCGGGGTTGAGAACCCTACAGTTGACAAACAGGCATGACCCAACATTAGATTTCGGACCCCACACTATTCCTCAGTTGATCCTTACAACAGGAGGATGAGGAGGGATCCCCTAAGCTCACCCCTACTCTGTGAAGCATCTTCAAACTTGCCCACCCTCCCTGCCCTCTCCTCGGAGAGTCAGCAGAGTCCTGATGGCACACTCAACCGCAGCCTCATTTGCTAATTGCCTCCTGTATAGAAGGCTCAGCTCCCCAGGGAGATGGCAAGAAGGTGGCTGAAAGGGATGGTGTCACCAGATTGTTGGGGGACAACATGAACCACACACCTGTGTGCATGCAGCCCAGGCTCACAGTAGGCACTTAATAAAGAGGGAAGCTGGTTGACTGCGCGTTGAAGCTGCACACCGGACTTGGCTGGTTTCATGGGATTATCATGGACTCCCAGAAATGCTGATTACAAACCCAACCAAATGTCAAAAATGTCCCTTTTCAGGTTTCCTGAGGAATGGAACTCAACAGCATTTCAGGAATTCTGGGGGACACAGAGCTGTTCCCTGCCCTGAACTGTGAGCTCAGGAGCTGGGAAAGGAAAGACATACTTCCTGCCTGGAGGAGGGGACGGTGCCATGGGAGGACAAGCAGGATGCTGGTGGTGACAACGGTGACCCCACTGGCTTTGCTGCAGGCTCACTACGTACCAGGCATGCAGCTAAGCCCCTTGCACACGTTTTCTTATTTGGTCCCACCCCCAACCCCCTTTCTGCCAAACCTAGGAGACAGAACTCTCGTTCCCCACACCAGGCCAGAAGCTCCTGCGCACGGACACATTTCATAGCTGTGCCTTGAACAGACCTAGTGTGTTGTGGGTGCCCCATATCTATTTGGAGGAGTGAATTACTCTCAGTAGGTATTTGTCGAATCAAGATATGTTTCCACCCCAGATACACATGGCCAGGAAGCAGCAAAAGATGAGTGCCAGGTCTAAACAGAGCCACTCCAGAGCTTGGTCAGCCTTTCCCAAGTGTGATGGGGAAGGCGGGGACGGAAGCCAGGCAGGAGCCCCTGCCCCTGGCGGCAGGGGCGCTGGTGCAGTTGGTAGGGGTGCCAGGCACTGGGGTTGTAAGGGTTTACATTTCAGCTTAAAATTCCTGAGACATGCAGAGACCAGGGCACGGTGGAGGCGTGGGAGTCAGGGGAGGACTTGTGGCGAGGGCAGGGGTCACTTGTTTGGCAAGTCTGGACCCATGTGCAACTGTATGCATGGCCCAGAGGGAGGAAGAATGTTTCTGCCTTTAAGGGGTTTATAAGTGGAGTTCAGGGACACCACTCTGGATCGTTATTTTTAATTTTTAAAATGTCTAGATTAAAAAAATTAGCATGGCAACAGAACAGAGGGATATATTTGCTGGAAAGTAAGTTTTCTTGTCCTCCCTGTCCCTGTCCTCCTGGGAGGCAGCCACTGTTAACTGCTAGGAAGTCTGTGCAGATCTAAGCACATGGCACAGACTCCTTTTTTCTGAAAATGGGCACATACTCTGCACACTTCTTTGCACCTCACCTTTTTTCTTTCCTTAAGATAGTAACACGTATAGATCTGTCATCATCTCCATGGATGCATACTATTCCACTGTATGTATCATAATTTATCCAACGTTTAACATTGCCATTGTTTCTTTTTCTAATAAAAAGAATGCTGCAAAGAATCGCTCTTGTACTCATCTTTCTGAACATGAGAGAATATATGTACATTCTATTATGTCACCATACATAGTATATAGTAGTAGGAGTTCTAGAATATAGGGCATGTGCCTTTAAAACTATTGTTGTTATTGCCAAATTGTCTTCTCTTAAGAGATTATATCAGTTTGTTGCCACAAATCTCATGAATACGACTATTCCCCCATATCCTTTTAAATACTGTGTATTATCAAATATTTTTCTTTTTTTTGTTTTATTTTCTTCTTTTTTGATTTTTTTGTTCCTTTCTCTTTCTAAACATTTTGATATTTGTAAATCTGATAGATAAAAATGGCATCTCCTTGTCATCAACATTTCTTTGATTATGAGATTGAGAAATTTTTCATATACTTGTTTTTATTTTTGTGAGCTGCTTGTTTGTGTTCTTTGCTCTTTTTTTTTCCCCTATGTACTGTTTGTTTTCTTCATATTGATTTGTAATTGCTTTTATATATTAAGGAGATGAATGCTTTGTCTGCCGTCCCCCATTGGACTACACAGGCTGTTTAGAGGTCTCTGTGTAGTGATGGAGAAAAGCCCAGAGTAATATGGGGTCAAAGACAAGGGCCCACAATGCCGTGCGAGTTTGCATCAATCCGGGGAGACTTTTGGGAGGAGGTGACTCGGAGGTGAGTTTTAAAGGATGAGGTGGAGGCAAAGGATGTTTCAGGAGAGTGGATTTTATAAGCCTAGTGTCATGGCAGGAAATTGTGTGTGTTTTGGCAGGAGGTTGGGGGAATTATAAATAATTCCGTCATCTGAAGGCAGAGTGCTAGGAAGGGCTGGTGTGGTGGGGAGAGGTGACGTTGACGGGCAATTATGGAGTAGGTTCATTTTCCTGTAAGCAGCAGGACGCTATGGAAGGGTTTGAAGCAAATGATCAGATGGTCAGATTTGCATTTTAAGAACACTATTCTGTCTGCCTTTGTAGATTGGATTGTAGGAGAACAAGATTAGAGAGGGAAAACCAGTTAGGATACTATTGCAGCAAGGAGGTGATAGTGGCCCAGGCAGGGGAATGACGTGGACATTAAAAGCCATTCATACTTGGGAGGCAGAATTGGCAGAGCTGGTGATTGTGTAGGTGCAGAAAACAGTAATTCAGTTACGTTTCTCTATGTGCAATGGGAGTTCATGAGGGGTGTGAGTCGGTAGGGGTGGGAACGGTGGCAATAGGGCCGAGGCTTGGGGCGGGGGGAGGATATTCCAGGGTCCTCTGCACAGTCAGCGCATGTTCCAAAGATTCCTGACTCTGGACTGGACATCTTTTGGGGTGTCTGCCCAGACCACACCCTCTCCTCTGAGACCTGCCCTCCTTGCCATGGGTATGGGCTCTTACTGCCAGGTGACTCTGCCTCTCCTTGGCTACCTGGATCAGGTGCAGACACCTGACCCAGAGGACACCAATCAGAGCCTCTTTCCTGGAAGTCTGGGATCTGAACGTGGAGACTCTGGGTCAGTAAGCTAGGGAGCTATGGGAGCAGGGCTCAGCTGGCCTGTCCTTGGCTCCAGGTGGCCACGTGTGTATCGTGTGTGACAGGAGCAGAAGAAGCAGCAAGGGATCAAGTGAGGTCCCTGGACAGAGACGAGTGGGGACCTCTGGTTCAACATTGAACCTGCTCAGGCATCGCGACTAACAAGGCAGGAAAGGGCTAAAAATAGTACCTTCACTAGGGCAAAAACCAGAAGGGGAGATGACAGCACATCAAAGATGTCAAAACGATTGGAAGCAGGAAAGCTGGTGGACGAATGACAACAGGTGTAGCATTCTAGATAATTCCACGGAGCTAACTCTTTGGAGGTGGGGGAGTGAGCACATTCTTGCTAGAGAGCCCCAGAAATGGTTAGAAATGGGAGGTGTCAGGGGCCACTGGGTTAAGAAGTGATCAGAGGATTTGCAGCAAACTTTTACAAGGGGCAGTTAGACTGTCAGATCTCCCCTGTCACTCTGGGCAGCTAAGAGTCCATCCTTGTCCATCCCGGGAAAAGACCAACTAGGGCTCCCTTTAAAGGTTGGAACCAGAGGAACCTGGATTTAGACATCCCAACCTAACCAGAGCTCAGGTCATGTACTGAAAACAGGGAATTGCAGAAAGTCTACTTACCCAGCATCTTCCCAGCTCAGCTTCCAGAATGCTGGCAGCCAGGAGCCCAAGGATGGAGGATTCTTCTCAGGTTTGCAGATAAAATGCAGGATGCACTGTTACATTTGAATTTAAAAATTTTTTTCTTTTTGAGACAGAGTCTCTGTCATCCGGGCTACAGTGCCATGGCGTCAGCCTAGCTCACTGCAACCCCAAATTCCTGGGCTCAAGGGATCCTCCTGCCTCAGCCTCCTGAGTAGCTGGGACTACAGGCATTTGCCACCATGTCCAGCTAATTTTTTCTATTTTTAGTAGAGATGGGGGGGGTGTCTCACTCTCACTCAGGCTGGTCTCGAACTCCTGACCTCAAGCGATCCTCCCACCTCGGCTTCCCAAAGTGCTAGGATTACAGGCATAAGCCACCGAGCCCGGCCACATTTGAATTTCAGATAAGCAATAGATAATTTTTTAGTACAAACATGTCCCAAATATTGCAAATATCTATTAGTCAAATCTGGCAACGCTGTTCAGAAGAAACTGGTTTCTTCCCCAGTGAAATGCTTTGGTCCCTTGGACCCCTACCAGGAGGCCCACGAAGGAACAAGCCCTGTCCATGTCCCCAGAGCTTCCAGTCAGGATTTCAGATTCTCACCTTTAAATGTGAACAAACAAGCAAGACCACCCAACAGGACAAGGAGCTCAGAGGATGGAGGGACAATGCAAAGAGCAGAAAGACAAGAGACCAGCTCCCAAGCCTCCCGCGGTCACCCCAGTTTTCTATTTCAGTGGAGTCCCCTGCCCTTCCCATCACTAGCTTCTGGTCTATAGTCCTCTCTGCTCAGAGAACCTTCTGGGTGCTTAAGTGCTGTGAAGGTGTTTCCTTCCCTTACAACCAAAGGGTTCTTCTGTGCCAAAAGCCAATAACTCCTACCCAGGACGTGCCTGCCTGGCCCCTCATCCTGAGCAGCTTGGAAGAAGAGGCCTCCCCTGGGGCAGCAGTGGACCCAGGATCTCCGCCAAGTGACCCTGGCAGCTGCAGCCTCCCCGTGCCCCAGGAGCCAGGGTCCTGTCCAAAGGCTCCATCTGAGGCTGGCCCGGGTCCTGACCGCCCTCTCGGCTGGCAGAGAATGGAGCCAGTTGGCTCCGATTCTAAGGTGGGAGCCACGAGCCCACACTTGGCTTGAGCTCTTCGCTGATGCCCTCTGCTCCCCGCTTGGCTGAGCCTGGCAGGCTTTGTGCTCCTCTGCATCTCCTCCCTCCTCCCTCCTCTCCCCGTCCAGAGCCCGCAGGGGGGCAGTGGTCTTGGTGGGCATAATTGTCTCTGAACATTCATTCAAGTCACTTGCACCACATTCATCGGGCATTTTTCCTCTCCACCTGCACAGGACAACTTTTCTTTCTTTTTTTTTGTAGTCAGTATAGATTTATTTTATTAAGTTCCAATTGCTAATATTGGCACAAACATTTGAAATGGGGGGTTGAAGATAGTGTGATCAACTCATTTACTGTTGTCCCCAGGACATCCTTGAGATTGAAACTGGATACTTTTACTAACGACGCTGGGAAAACAGGTACCAACAGGGACTGTCCCACGCAAACTGGGATACATGGTCACTCCCTTGAGAGACGATGCACTCAGACCTTCGCATCTCATTTATTTCTGAATTTCTTTTGATGACGGAAACAAGGGAGGGAATCTGAGTCACACGGTGAGTACAACGAGTAGCTGCAAACGGCAACACGTTTTTGTTTTTATTCTTAAGCTTCCTTACAACAGTTCTCAAGCTTGACTCACTTAGCGCAGGGTTTGGCAAACTCCAAAACCCAGCTGCAGCCTGTTTTTGTCAATAAAGTTTTATTGGGACACAGCCATGGCCACTCATTTACCTTTCACCGGTGGCTGCTTTCATGCCGCGTGGCAGAGCTGATTAGCTGCAGCAGGGACAGCCTGTTTCCGCTCCCAGGGTATTTAGTGTCTGGCCCTTCACGGACGCTGGCTGACCCCCAACCTGCGGGGCTCAGCGCCGAGAACCAGGAAACCACCAAAGCCACAGCAGGGACAGGCGGAGTCTCGAGAGCCGCCCCCAGCCCGTTCGTTCTTTCCGTATCAGGTAAGTCGCTGCTGATCCCCGTTGTTAAATCTGGGAGAGCGGACACGTGGGTTTTACTCTTTGTTACATTTTGAACGTGGTTTTAAGATTTACTTTAAAATGGAACTTGAAGGCTTGGGTCAGGTTTCTACTGGGGTTCGGCCCCCACAGCCCGCTGCGGGCTGGAGTCCGCCTTTTCACAGGTGCTGAAACGGAGCCTCCTCGGGGTGAAGGGACTTGCTCAAGGCCACACAGAACCTTGGTGGCAAGGCCAGGCTGACTGTTTCCAAGGCTAACGTGTGACTTCTGGGAGCGTTTTCCCTCCATCATCCTCCCGTCCGTGCGTGGCTCCCGGTGCCAAGGGAGGCCAAGAGGATGGTGCGACTGAGGACCCGCGAGCCGGGGAGCTGGGCGTGAGGGCACCTCGGCCAACGGGCAGGACCCTGCCTTCAGCCACCACCGAGGCGTCCGGCACCGCGGGGAGCTCGAGGAAACGTCGCTGAGTGTCAGGCAAAGAGAGGCCTGGCGTGCTGCTGACCTTGTCTTGGGGGTCAGAGAGGCTATCCGGGGAAGGGGCAGCCTGTCTCAGTTGCGTGGAAGAAAGTTCCAGAAGAGGGAATGGCACTTTGAGGGCCCAGCGGGGGAGCGCAGGGCTGGGGCCTGGAAGAGCTGGGAACCGGCTCCAGGTAAAGCTGGAGAGGGCGGAAGCGGGAGGGCGGTTCAGTGCCGCCCCTGGGGGGTTAGATGAGACTGGTGAGTCGAGATTCCAAGAAAATGAGTGGCTCTTCTGCCAGAATCCTGGGCAGCTCTGCGTTCCAAGGCAGCCCACTGCTTCCGCTGACGGCCAGGCTGCTCCCACCCCTGGTGGGGGAGGCAGGGCGGCCGCTGGCTGGGATCGTGCAGGTGAGAGGTCAGGCCTCAGGTGGCCATCTGGTCGGAGGGCGGAGTGGGAGTGTGGGGGGCGTCTAGAACAGTGGAGACCATCAGGCCCGGGGTTCCCAGCTCTGCACCTGCCACCTTGTCTGCATTTGGGTCCTCGGGAAACGCACATCAAATCGGAGATTTATATGTAGGAAGTTTAGGGGGGAGTTTTCTCAGGAACCGCAGCTGTGAGGGAGGGCGGGTCTCAGCCCACCCCCGTGGCGGCTCTGAGCTGAGTGGGGCCTTCAGAGATGTCCCAAATCAAGGCAAGGACCGTGTCTACCAGTCACTGGAGGCAAGCTGCCCCCCCCCCCCCCAGGGAAGGGGCCACAGGATCAGGGCAGAGCTCGGCTGTGCGCTCCCAGCAGCGGGAGGAACGGAGCACCTGGTCTTGGAGGCTGGATCTGAAACCACAGCAGCCGCTCCAGCAGCTGTGTGACCTTGAGCACACTGCCTAACCTCTCTGAGCTGCTTTTGCGCAAAACAGAGTCAGTGGGCTGTTGAGAGGATTGAAGATAGTGTATGTAAAGCACGCGGCCCCATTCCTGGGCCCCAGAAAGCACCTGAAGAATGTATCTAGTTGAAAGGACAGGTGAAAGTGTTGCTTCATAAGCTGAGTCTGATAAACTCTTTCTGGTGGAAAGATTGTGGACCAGGAGTCAGGAGACAGTGGTCTATTCTAGCAGTAGCTGGTCATGTGACCACAGGATGGTCAGTAGTCCTTACATTTAGCTCTCTGGGCCTGAATTTCTTTATCTTGTAAACTGTGGCGACAACACCCATGTTACCTCCTCCTGGGTGTTATCTCCGCCTCAGACGGAGTGTTGGGAAACCGGTAGAGATCATGAGATGGGGAGGTAAAAGCTTTGAAAGGGAAAAGGTGTCATCAGTCGCCACGGGGATGGGGGTGGGGTGGCCCAGCGGGAGGAGTCCTAGGTGAGCCGGAACCCTCATCAGGCCCCAGGTACAGTCCTGTTCCCACATGAGCACACGTTTGCCTGTGCCCCCTGCACCTGTGCACACGCAAGCGCGTCCCTGAGCCACGTACCCGCTCACAACCACTTGAGCGAAACAAGATGAGGAGTGGAGTTGTCTGGGGTGCACCTGAGGCCCTGGCTCCCCTCCCTGCCAGTGACTGCTGTGAAGGGCTGAGGACCCGGCTTGCCAAGCAGCAGCCGGGCCGGGGGCCGTGTGCGCGCAGGTTGGGCTTGCAACGCGTCTGCCAGCTTCTCCTCTCGGGCCACATGCGGGGCTGAAGAGGCTGAGCCCACGGAGACGGGCTCCTCTGGAGGGCGAGCAAGTGAGCACAAGCGTAGCTGCTCGGTTAGTGATCCGTCGCAGAAAACCCTGAATGCCCTGAAGAGTTAACTGTGTCCAGGGCTGATCCGCCACACGGAGTGTTTTCTATTTTTATCCCTTTGGTCCCGCTCATTTTTCTGCTGTCAACATGTATTAGCTTTGAATAATTATCAGGATGGTGAAGGGGTCAGCTGGAGACATTTGTTGGTGCCGTTTGTCCAGCATCCTTCCCCTCACTGGCCCTGCCGCTGTCGGAGTGGCCCCGCTGGGGCTGTCGCTGTGGAAGCCTGGATCGGGCCGCGGCGTGGGCCTGGGGAACCGCAGCTCCCATCTCCCAAGTCCACAGTCATTGTCACACAGCCCCGGGTGGGTCAATCGGAATGCGTACTTGTCATGTTACAGGAAGACACTGGGAAGACAGACTCTCCCCTTCCTCTGAAATCTTAGTGTTGTCTTTGGCCACGTCCCCCCCTCTCCCCATGTGGAGGACGCCCCTCTGCAGCAGGAGGGGCTGATACCCAGAGAAGGTGGGGAGGGAAAGCCCTCTCATTGTAAGACATACAATTCTTTATTTTATGTACAACTGTGATGGTTCATTGTATGTGTCAACTTGACTGAGCTAAGGGATGGCCAGATAGCCGTAAAGTATTATTTCTGGAAGTGCCTGTGAGGGAATTTTGGGAATAAATTAGTGTTTGAGTGAGTAGACCGAGTAAAGACATTTGCCCTCACCAGCGTGGGCAGGCCTCCTCCCATCCATTGAGGGTCACGTAGAACAAAAAGGTGGAGGGAGCCTGAATCCTCTCTCCCTCCTGGAGCTGGGATGTTCATCCTCTCCTGCCCTTGGACGTGGGGGGGCCCTGGTTCTCGGGCCTTCGGGCTTGGACTGAATTACACCACTGACTCTCCTGGTTCTCCAGCCTGGAGACAGCACACTGTGGAACTTCTCAGCCTCCATCATCCTGGGAGCTATTCCAGCAATAAATCTCCTCTTATAAGTCTTTATATCACCCACTGGTTCTGTTTCTCTGGAGAACGCTGATTAGCATAACAAGAAAGAAAAAAAATTCTGCCAGTTACACTAAGACATATCTCTGCAAGTCACATTCTAATTTCAGAGACAGCACTACGTGAAAAAATGTGTATAGTCATGTGTTGCCCAACATGGGGATATGTTCTAAGAAATGCGTCATCAGGCAATTTTGTCATTGTGTGAGCATCACAGAGTGTACTCTCACGAACCTAGATGGTACAGCCTGCCACACACCTAGGCTACGTGGCGTACACTGTAGCCTGTGGCTCCTGTGCCGTCAACCTGGCACCGCAGGTTGCTGTACTCAACACTGTCGGCAGTGGTGACACGATGGTAAGCACTTGTGTATCCAAACACATCTAAACAGAGACAAGTTACTGTAAAAATACAGCATAGAAGATAGTTTTTATGTATCGTATACTGAACAAGCGCACCTGTATAGGGCACTTACCATGGATGGAGCTTGCAGGACTGGAAGTTGCTCTGGGTGAGTGAGTGAGTGCTGAGTCAACGTGAAGGCCTCGGATATTATTGCGCACTACTGCAGACTATAAACATTGCACGTAGGCTGCACTAAATTTAGAAAATATTTTTCTTTCGTCAATAAGAAATTGGCTTATCGTAACTTTTTCACTTTGTAAATGTTTTAAGTTTTTAAAACTTTTTGACTTTTATAATAAAGCTTAGCTTAAAACACAAACATGTACAACTGTACAAAAACATTTTCTTTCTATAAGCTTTTCTATTTAAAAAAATTTTTTTTATTTTTAAAAGATTTATTATTTACCTGGAGCCACGCCCAAGAAGCCTTGAGCAAGTGGACTCCTATTTGTAAAATTTTTAATTTGATTTTTACTTTTTAAACATTTTTGTTAAAAACACACTCGTTAGCCTAGGCCTACACAGGGTCAGGGTCGCCAGTATCATTGTCTTCAACCTTCACATCTTGCCCCAGTGGAAGGTCTTCAGTGCAGTAACAGGCAGGTAGCTGTCGTCTCTTAGAATAACAATGCCTTCTGGAATACCTCCTGAAAGGCCTGCCTGAGGCTATTTTACAGGTCATTTTTTTTAATGAGTACACTCTAAAATAACAATAAAAGTATAGTATAGGGCTGGGCGCAGTGCTAATGCCTGTAATCCTAGCACTCTGGGAGGCCGAGGCAGGAGGATTGCTTGAGTTCAGGTGTTTGAGACCAGCCTGAGCAAGAGTGAGACCCTGTCTCTACTAAAAATAGAAAAATTAGCCGGGCATCATGGCGTTCACCTGTACTCCCAGCTACTCGGGAGACTGAGGCAGGAGGATCACTTGAGCCCAGGAGTTTGAGGTTGCAGTGAGCTAAGATGACGCCACTGCACTCCACCCATGGCAACAGAATATAGTTAAAAAAAAAAAAAAGTATAGTAAATACATAAACCAGTAATAGTCATTTATTATCATTATCAAGTATTCTGTACTGTACATAATAGTATGTGCTATACTTTTATACAACTAGCAGTTTGTTTACACCAACATCACCACAGACATGACAGTAATAGCATAATATGACATTATGACACCTACGATGTCACTAGGTGATAGAAATTTTTCAGCTCCTTCATAGTCTTAGGGGACCACCATTCTATATCAAGTCCCTTCATTGTTGGCCAAAATGTCATTATTTGGTGCATGACTGCACTTGAGAATCAATGAAATGTGTATGTGGATGGATAGATGGAGATGCCTACCGTCTCTGAGCTGCTTTTGTGCAAAATGGAGTCAGTCAATGGGCCGTTGGCAGGATTGAAGGTACTGTGTGTAAAGCATGCGGCACCATTAACTTTGCTGGCTGTGGGACATGGTGTTAGGCCTCTCTGGAGAAACAGAACCAATACTGTCTCTCTCTCTGTGTGTGTGTGTGTGTGTATTTATTTTGAGGAATTTCGTTGTGCAGTTATTGAGGCTGGAAAGTTCGGAATGGCAGGCGGGAGACCCAGGGAAGAGCCAATGTCGCTGTTCAAGCCCAAAGGCCTTCTGCTGGTGGGATTCTCCTTGCTTGGAGGTGGGGTAGTGGTGGGGGGTGTCAGTCTTTTGTTTTATTCAGGCTTTCAATTCTTTTGGATGAGGCCCACCCCCATTATGGAGTCCAATTTAAATGTTAATCTCATCCACAACACCCTCACAGAAACACCCAGAATAATGTTTGACTACATATCTGGGCATGGTGGCCCAGCCAAGTTGACACATGAAATTAACCATCACAGATGTCATATAAATGGAATCATACAGCATATGCCGTCTTTTGGGTCTGGCTTTTTTGTCCATGTTCTGTCTATGAGATTCATGCATTTGGTTGTGTGTTCATCCCTTTTCTTTGCCTAATTATGTAATACTCCATTGTATGACTATCATTTTTATTGTTGATGAACATTTGCATTGTTTGCAGTTTGGGCTATTAGGTGTAAAACTGCCATGAATATTTTTGTATATACTGTATGGTGGACATAAATGCCCATTTCTGCAATGGTTGGGCTAAAAGGTAGTCCTATGCCTCGCTTTAGCGGGTGCTGGCAAACAGCTTTCCAGAGTGGATACATCCATTTACGTTTTCCTGCAGCCATGAGCATCCCAGTGGCTCCGGCCTCGTGAGTGCTGGACGTCGTTAGTTCTTCCAGTTCAGCCATTCTGGTGGGTGTGGATTGGTATCTCATTGTGATTTTGATTAAGCTGTTATGTAAAAAAAATTCTCTGTTGGAGAAGACCAAAAACAGACTCACATCTCACTTGAGAGGTTTCTTTATGAGGAGGACTCTCTGCGTCAGTTTCAGAGGGAAGGAAGCCCCCAGCATTTACCCTGTACTGTTCTCTCAGGACTGTGCTAAGAGCTTTACAGATTTCATCTCATGTCATCCTCGGGGCAATTCTTAAAAGATGTGGATGACCCCCGGGGACAGACTAGGCAGACAGGCAATACTCCCAATCCCGAAAGACCTGAGCATGAAAATGAGATGTCAGGTCTTCACTCCCAGGGACCTGATTCAGCAGTTGCTCCTGTAACGGGCACAGTGTGAGTGTGACAGGTGTCTCTGCAGAGAAAAAGCTGCTTTCAGTGGGAGCCACTGCAGGAATCACTGGGGCTTGAGTGCAGGTGCTTGACGTCCTACTTGTCTCTGCATCAGGACCACAGGTGGCAGCGAGCAGGAGCTGAGGCTTTGTCTGAGGTTTCCGCAAAGCCCGGTGGAGAGACCCTGCATCAGCCCTGTGGAATGGGGGCCTCCTGGATTTCCGGATTTCATAGGCCAGTAACGTTTTTTTCACCAACTTTTGGGGCAGTTAGAGATGAAAGTTATTTTGCTTTGTAAAGAATGTTTTTTAAGGAGTCCAGTGTCATTGGAGAGGACATTTGAGCACTAGAGAGCAGGTAGGCAATTCCAAAATAAATGTAGGTCCTTAAGTTTTAACTTTGTCTCCTGAAAAAGTCAAATTTTGCCCCTGTTTTTCTCATTTTGCTGTAAACTAGTAGAAAATTTGCCACAGACTGGATTTTGTGAACCAATGGGGTATCCATGGAAAAGTACAGGCAGTCCCGGTTATGGACGGGATATGTTCCTGAGAACATCTTTAGGTTGGATTTGTGTGTAACTCGGATCCCTGATGAACAGCACATATATGGTAGTAACAATAATAATAACAAAACTATAACAGCTTGTATGTGGCAATAATACAGTGTAATACTGTAATAATAATATCCTGTACTGTAATAACAAGTTACAGAAACTATTGTGCTCTTTCTTTTAATTCAAACAAACAGAATATAAAAGCAAACTTATATATATAAAAAAAGTTTAGATAGGAGACAAGAGAAATTCAAAGAAGAATATTAAAGGTTAACACTCACCTAATTATTACATCAAATGTCTTGCTTACTGGAAGGGGCATTTTTGAGGCAACAAGGTAGCTGACATTAATTGGAGGATGGTAATGGGGAGATGGCTGGAGGGGATGGAGTGGGTGCTGGAGGGGATGGACTGGGTGCTGGAGGGGATGGAGTGGGTGCTGGAAAATCAGGATTTGATTCTGTTGCTGGAAGAGGGGAATCTACCACTGAAGTTGGTTTCTTGAAAAAAGGCATCTAGGGGTGTTTGCACAGCCTTTTTCTTTTTTTCATCATAAACGGCTTCGTAGCAGCTGATGTTCTCACGAACTGCATGGTGGACCTCTGTAAACCGCTCAGTGTAGGGACCTTGTTCCTGGAGCTCAGCAAATCCTGCCTCAGTGAGAGGAAAGGCTTCAGCTGTGGTAATTCTGTCGTAAACTTTCTTGGCTGTGGCTCTTCCGATTCTCGGTGTTCTTGTGTTTCTATCAGCTCTGGGACGGGCCGCCGCGTGGAGACGCTGCACCGATGGACCGCTTATGCCGTGCGTGTTTGTTAACGTGCGCACAAGCAACTAGTTCCTGAATTGTTAATTATTTAATTATAAATTGTCCTTTGGGGAGCCTGGGGAGCCCGTTTGTAAATACAGAACGCCGTAAGTTGGTCGTCCGTAACCCGGGGACTGCCCACACAGACTTTGGTGCCAAACCTGGGATCACAAACCTGGTATCGGGGCTGTCTGACCTTGGCAAAGTCACTTCTGCTTCCAGGACCCCGTTTCCGGGTAAAGGCTCAGAGGGTTGTGTGTGGGAAGCACCCGGCACAGCGCTGCCTGTGCTAAGGGTTCAGTAAGTGTCAGTCAGACGAGTTTCTGTCCTGTTTCAGGTCCGTGATCCTTTAGCCACAAATACAAAATCTAAAAAACTGTGAAAACAGAAAGTGTTTTTCTTATGTTTAGCGTAAATTCATTGGGCAGCAAAACCTGAAATGAGGCTATTTTATGATCTCCAACCCAGCTGCACAGGTGTTCATATGTTCGGCTTCAGAAATATTAGCATATTTGATACTGGGTCTCCCCAAACCTCACAGGGGTGTTACACATTGCACAGCATACACGATGTGCTCCAATCTGGAAAATTCTGAATTCTGATGTACATCTGGGTTTCAAATGAGAGGAGCAAGATTCATATTCACTTAGAAAAAGATACATTATCTCATGGGCTTAAAAAACCGGTTAATTTTGCCTTCAGATACAGCTGGATCAGGGACTCAGATGATGTCTGTTTGTCTGTCCCTCCTCACTCAGCTCTGAGTACCTCTGCTTTTCTTTGAGTGTTGGCTCCATTCCCATTCTTGCCTCTAACAGGGTCTCTGAATCACAGGAAAGATTCTTTGCAGTTCTCAGTTCAAAAGGAACAGAGACCCTCCCTCTCCTGGCAGCATAGATCAAAATTCAGTGAGCATTCTGATTGGCCTTTCTTGAGGCACATGCCCACCCCTTGAACCAATCAGCATGGAGGGGGAATGGGGTGCGGCGGATGGCTTAGTCTGGGTCATGCACCTACTGCTGTTGCCCTGCTTTGGGTGGGGGAAGAATCATAGCTCCCCAGGAGGAGTGTGGGGCAGGCCTAGCCAGCAGAGGCCCAGCACATCGATTATAAACCAGTGCTGTGCAATCCAGTCGTTCGGCATTCCCAGCCCCAGGGAAATGCAGTCCAGGCCAAGGATGCCTTGGAAAGGGGAGAGCTTCCTGTTTCCCCAAACCGCTCCTTTGGCTCTGGGCCGCAAGGCTCCTTGTCGTGTCCCAGTGTCTCCTGATGGCTTCACCTCTTGCTTCTCCAATCTGGATGCAAATCCTTAAAATCTGCTTGAGACTGCAGGCTTCCCATTTTCTCTGTTCCTCACAGTGCCTGGAAGAGCACCTGCAGTTCCCTCTGCTGGAGTGTTCTTCTCACTGCCTTTCACCCGGGAAGGGGATTCTCAGCTTAAAGGACAGGCCTTCAAAAAAGACTTCCCTGGGCATTCTCTTGTCAAATTCCCACCCAGTACCTGCGCTTTTCTTCATCGTGTCAATTTCCTTTTGTAGTTATATAGTAACTGTGTCTTTGTTTAAAAACCATCTCTCTGGCTGGACTGTCACAATTTAAAGGCAAGACTATGTCTGTCTCACTCACACTGAATCGCCTCAGTGCCAGACATATCGTGGGTACCAACAAATATTTTTTTAATGAGTGAGTGAGTAAAAGGCAGAACTTGAATTCAAGCCTTGGCCTTCCTGACCTGTGGCTCACACTGCTAGCTATTGCTCCTCCCTCAGTGTTTTCAGATCCAAATGAGGATGCATGAGTCTACCTTGTTCTAGAGCACTTTTTTTCCTTGCTTTTTTCCATATATTTCACAGACGTTAACTCCCCCTGCAAGGCCAGACTCCTATGAGTTCTCAGCATCCTCAGTGGCTCCCGTCCGCAGCTCCACAGACATCCTTCTAGCCCTGCTAGCCTCTGCTTGGTTGGAGTGTGGTGTCACGTGGATAATTACCATGGCTGGGCAGCTTCCTGGCAGATTTGGAGTTTCATGTATGTCCCAGAGCTTTTCCTGACCTCAGAGGACAGTCTCAACCCCAGGTCACCATGCAGTGCTTTCCCCTGAGTTGCTCACATGGGAGTGTGTACTGGACATATTTTTTAGGTCTTCCCTGGACCACACTGCCATCCTTTTGGGAAACTGCTCTGTGATTCTGGTAGGAGTGGCCTGTCACAGGATTCTCTCTTTGAGCCTAGCTGTGGTCAGGGAACCAAGCTGCCCCAATTGCCATGGCCAGGGTGGTTGGTCCAGGCCCATAATCCAAGCTAAGCCTATCAGAGTCCTTCCCTGGGAGTCTTCTGGTCTCTGATCATGATGCTGTAGGACTGTGAAGCTGGACTCAGTCTGGCCTTGTTCCTAGCCTCAGGGAGACAGTCATTCTGAGAGAACCAAACTGACTCATCAAGAGCAGCAAAGACAACAGAAGCCCCTTAGAATAGCAATGACCCCATTTATTGGATAGCCCCTATGTGCTGGGCACTTTGCATCCATTTTTCCTGAAGTGTCCACCAGCATTAGTTTCCTCTTCTGTAAAATGGAGATGACGAAGCTCTGGGAGGTTAAGGTGCCTGTCCAAGATTTCAACATGGCAGAGCCGAGGTGCTGACACAGAGCGGTGTGCCCGCCAACCCTGCAGCCTCTGCCTTGGCCTGCGGGGTGTTGTCTACCGCCCACCCGTCTTGGGGAGTCCTCTGCTCTAGACCCTGTTCTGGCTCCAGGAGAACTGAGGCCATCCTTTGTGCAGCTCTGTTAGCACAGTGGGCGAGCGTGGGGTGAACAACGGCTCCCGTGCCAAGGTCTCTGAAGCCCTCCCTCTCTCCCTCGGGGGAGATGCATTCGGGGCCACAATGGAAGCTACTCTTGTCAATACCTGTGGAACAAAGGGCTGCCTTCATGAAAGTGAAAGTCCCTTTGCCCAACATGAAGCCAGAGGTGCCAGTTAAACAAACAGCTGCAAAACACACCTATTCCAAGGAGGCATTTAAAAAAAAAATACTACATCACTCACTTGGATAGCCACATCCCAGGGAGGCTGGGATGTGTGCAAAGAGCTGAAAACGGCTAGAGGAATGGTTGGCGCGTCTCTTGGAGCTGGAGCACACCAGCTCCTGGCTCCATCAGCCAGAACAAGGGATGGAGTGCACTCCCGAGGGGGCTCTCTGACCCAGAAGCGGCACTGGGGGCTCTCGGGATGACAGGAAGGCCCCTCTGTGCCAGATTTTCAGCAACATCAGGATGTGGAGAGAGCCCAGCTCACCACATCCCCTTGGCGAACTATGACAAGAAATGCACCAGCTCTCAACACCGCTCTTGTTCTCCATCAATGGGTTCCATTGTAGGCATGAATTCCCCAGCTCTAGGAGTTGGTCCTGTGCCCTGGCCAGAGTCTCAACCCAGGGGCCTGGGCTCATCCACTCCCTTCCTCAGGGATGTGAAGCATCCCCGAAGTCTGGCCACGGAGCTTCACCGCAGGAGGTTTCCTATTGCTCCCCATCAGTGGGGTGGGCAGGGAGGACAGAGAGCAGAGAAAATGCTTGGTCATCCTCCCTCGGGGCACTAGAGCCTTTGAGGTTTTCCCCATTGGCCCCACCTCCCTGCCCTCCACCCCATCTTCCCCATTCAAGTCTAGGACAGAGATTGGCAAAATATTACTACCTGTGGCCCCCACCTGTTCCTCTAAATAAAGTTTTATTGGAACACAGTGATGCCCAGTCACTTCATATGTTGTTTATTTCTGCTTTTCCCTACAATGGCAGAGTAGTGATGACAGAGATTGTATGGTTCACAAAGCCTAAAATACTATCTGGCCCTTTAAAGAAACAATTGTTTCTTTAATGTAGGGAGGGCACGGTGACTTTAACTTCTGGCATCTCCATTCTCTAGCTCAGTTACTGATTCATTCATTAGGCAAATATTTTCTGAGCATCTACTGTGCATCATGCTCTGAACTGGGTGGTCAGGACCCAGAAAGGGACAAGGCACACTCGTGCCTGCCCTCGAGGAAAGCAGAGCAGATGGACGTGTACAAACAGCTCACACTTTACTAGTTACGATTGTGTCGAGTGTTATTTAACACAAAGGAGAGGGTGGTGTGCTCTGTGGACCCAACCCAGGGGGCAGGGACAGCTTCCTGGTGGGAGTAATATGCCAGCTGAGACCTTAATGATGAGGAGGCATTGGCCAGGTCAACGGGCTGGGGGAGAGAGAGGGACAGAGGCTTCTACAGACGGAGGGCCCAGCCTGGGCCAAGCAGGACAGAGCGTGGCTCCCTGCAGGAGTAGAGTGAGGGTCTGGGAGGAGACATGAGGACTGGACCTCCAGAGATGGGCCACCACTCCACCGTGGCTGGATCCTTCTTCAAGACACTGCAGTTTCCTTTTTCCCCTGTCTGAGGCTCAGTCTTTTTTTTTTTTTTTTTTTTTTTTGAGACAGAGTCTCACTCTGTTGCCCAGGCTAGAGTGAGTGCCGTGGCGTCAGCCTAGCTCACAGCAACCTCAAACTCCTGAACTCAAGCGATCCTCCTGTCTCAGCCTCCCGGAGGCTCAGTCTTAATTCAGATCAGCACACAGATTCTTCTAAAGTGTTACTGCCCAAACGGGTAGCCACTAGCCACGTGTGGTCATTGGAATCCAAATTTAAAATAAACTTTGAAATGTTCGGATCCTTGGTCACACTGGCCTTATTGCAAGTGACCACTCGACTGGATAGGGCAGATGTGGAACATTTCCAGCGTCACAGAAGGTGCCACTGGCAGCCTCAGGAGGCCACCATGTGGGGACTTGCCATTCAACTGGAAAAACTGATTCTGGGCTTTAAGATTTGGGATCTTCTGCCCACAAGTTGTGTGATCTCGGGCAGGTTATTTAGTTTCTCTGAGGCTCTGTTGTGCCATCTGCAATACAGGCCCAGGGCAGCGTTTGGTGCGTTATAGACAGGGCTCCCTAAGTGTCAGCTGTAAGAATTTTAGCTTTTGGAGTAGAGTGTAAAAAATCTGAAACCTTAACAGGGGTCCCCTGGATCCCTAGGAGGGAGGAAACTGCCTTTGTTTTTGAGAACGCAGCCTGCTAAGTTGCTGTGGGGGGAGGCGGGGCTCAGGGGTGGGTCTCCACTGGAGGAGCAGGACCCCATGTGTGAGGTGAACCTGGAGGAGGCCCAGAATTAGCACGAGGTGGGGGCCATGAAGATGGAGTGGTCGGCTGGTGTTGCTGAAGGTCTTTCCGGAACAAGGGTGTCTAAAGATCAATTAGAAGCTCTTTGTAGGCTGAGCTGTGAGCCCACACCCTAAGCCCACCTCTCTCCCCACCTCCTGCTGCTTCCCCATGAATGTCTCAGGAGACTGGAGAAGGGCCTTCCTGGCGTGAGAGACAGAAGGCACAGAGGTGGCAAGAGGATCCACCCGCCGTAATAACTCAGGGGAGAGGAGCTCAGAGTCAGAGGGGCCTTCAGGGAAGTCAGCCAAGTTGGAATTCACAGAAACCCTGGGTGGAGCTGACTGTGCACTTTCACAGGACAGGCACTGGGAGGATTGAGGTCATCTCAAGGGCCAAGAGGCCCCCATGTACATCCGGGTTACACTAATCTCTGAACCCTCTGGGAGCAGGGTCCAAATAGCCCCATCTTTGGACAAAGCGCTGAGCCCTGGGTGGGTGTGCAGGTGCTGCACCAGACCCATTGGCTCCAACTGGAGCTCAGCTCCTCACCACCCGTTCATTCATTCACTCATATAGTGGACAGGTCTGTTTTGGTTGCAGGTGTCCACAAACCTAATTTAAAGGAAAGAGAAAAGAAAAAGGATGAATGATAATCCAGGAGGTCAATCGAATCTGGCGCTAGAGAAGGCTGGATCTGGCTGTAGCTGCACAAAGAGGACCGAGTTTCTCTCTCCCCTTTACTGATGCCTCTTTTTCGGTCTAACTAGATGGTTAGCCCAGGACCACAGGGACTTCCTGATTCCAGAACAAGGGGACAGTGAGAGCTTTCCTGGGGCGTAGATGTCAGTCCCCTTGTGATCACTGGCTCTGACTGGGTCACGCGTTTATCCCTGAGCTCCTGGAACAGAACCATCTGCTTGGCTCAGGCTCTCAATGTTCCCTCTGGGCTGAGCAAGAAAAATTAAGGAACAATGTAAATCAGGGGTCAGCAAATCAAGGAACCAAGGAGCCGGGAGAAAGTCAGTGGATATTGGACATGGAACCAGAGACGTCCACCATGATGAATTCGCTCAGCACTAGGACTGGACTCTGGGGTGCAGCAGAGGCCAAGCCGGGCCCTCGGCCCACATGGAGCTTACGTTCTAGTGGGAGGAGGGGTCTTATCCCAATGGCCCTCCCCCTCCCTCCCCCTGGGGAGGCTGGAGACAGAGCCCCTCTTCCTCCTGGTCTGAGTCCAGCCCAGGGAGAGGAATAAAATTAACTGTCCATTGTTTTTGTGACATTTCCTGAGAGCAACAAAGGGCCTTTCACGGTGAGAAAGTGAAGCAAGTAGATGCGGGACGACCTGGAAGTCACAGAATTTGGTTGTCAAGGTGCCAGATGGAGGATACCCAACAGGTCGTGTTCAGAGTTTGGAGCTGAAACAGAGATGCTCTAAATAAAAAAAATCCATATATGGTTGGCATTTCAGGCACACTGTGTGAAGTAAAGGACACTAGGCTGGATACTCAGAAACTGAAAGCATATGGAAGGTTCTGGAAAAATCAGTGAACAGTGGGAGCCAGGTTCTCTCCTAGGTATCACCTTCACTCTGCTGGGCCCACCCAGCTGTGAACCAAGGGGAACTGAGGCACCTGGAATTTGGCCTCAGTCCTCATCCTGCCCCTCTCCCTGCCACCCAGATCCCCCTCAATGGAAAGTTCTGGGCAGAGGGGAACAGCAAGCGACCAGACTGCATAGGGAGAGAACATGGCAACGCCAAGGCACTAGGAGCAGAGGGCAGATGGCTGGCTGGGGATGTGCTGTGTTGTCAGCCTGAGAGCCCTGGGACTCCGTCCGTGAGAGCGAAGCAAGGGCGGCGTGGGAGCTGTAGGAGTCTCTGGGGCTGCCATAACACAAGACATTTATTCTCACATACTTCTGGAGGCCCAAAGTTGGAAATTGAGGTGTCAGCAGGCCACACTCCGTCTGAAGTGTCCAGGGGAGAATTCTTCCTTGCCTGCTTGGCTTCTAGAGGCTGCAGTTGATCCTTGGTGTTCCTGGTTTGTAACTACCTCACTCTAATCTCTGCGTCCCTCTCACATGGCCTTGTGTGTGTGTCTCTGTGTGTCCTCTTCCCTCCCACAAGGACGCCAGTCATTTGCCTTAGGGTCCACCCTAATCTAGCATGACCTCATCTTAACTAATCACGTCTGTGAAGACCCTATTTCCAAAGAAGGTCACATTCTGCAGCTCTGGGTGGACAGGAATTTTGGGGGGACGTTATTCAATCCATGACAGTGGCCTGAAATAATATTCACTTGGCAAAAAGGAGTCCAGCAGTCTGGAGGAGGCCAGTGTGGAAACAGGAGACCGCTGGAGGCAGAGGAGGTCTGGACCAGGGTGGGGATGATGGCAAGAGGGAAGTGGATGGCGTTGGAACATGCTTAGGAAGCAAAATCCCAGGGACTTGACAACAGGTGGAGACAGGGGCAGAGTGAAAGGAAACCCCAGGCTTCTGGGTAGCTTGTCAGCCCTCTAATCTGGACACACAATCAGTAAGGCTTAGGGTAGGCTAGCACGCAGAAGAGAAGAAAGAAACACTTTTTAAAAAGAAAGAGAAGAAAGCCTGAGCTTGTTGACACCCCATGAGCCTCGCCCACAAGCTGCAGGAGTTCTCTGGGGCCACCCCAAAACCTCCTGGCTCAGCGCGTGGGCACCACGGGGAAGCTGATGGCGAGATAGAATAAATACCCCTCCCTGTGAGCTCATTCCTCAGCAGGCCCGTCCCCCGTGCTCACGCCAGCCAGTGGACCGGGGAAATTGCTGGCGACGTGACCGAACCTGGCATCCTGTGGCTCTGGGGCTGAGGCCGCCTGACGCGTGGCCATGAGCTCTCTGGGGGGACACAGCCTGACACAGGGGCAGGGGAGGTGTTCAGGGCTGGGGTCTCTGACCCAAAATGCTGGAAGCGTTTTTCCACATTGCAGTTCCCTTCGGAGCTCCCGGCATCATAGGAACGTAGATGTTCTTCCTGAGCTGCCTGGCTTTGCCTGGACCCTGAGTTTCCTCGGGCGGCTGGAACACATGAGCTTGAACTCGGTGGCTTAAAACAACAGAAATCTCTTTGCCCACAGTTCTGGAGGCCGGCAGCCTACGGTCAGTAGCACAGGCTGAAATCAATGTGCCCGCGGGGTTGTGCTCCCACCCGAGGCTCCAGGGAGGATCCTTTGCTGGCTGCTTCCGGCTTGTGGGGGCTGCAGGTGTTACAAGACTCGGGCCGTGACACTCCAGGCTTCAAAGCCCGAATCTTCAACCCTCCTCTGCCTCCCTCTTCTCAGATACATGTGATGACGTTTCAGGCCCACGGGGATAATTCAGGATAACCCCCCACCTACAGATCCTTAATCACACCTGCAAAGGCCCTCGTCCCTTATGAGGTGACAACTACAGGTCCCAGGGATTAGGTCCCATGTCGTGGTGGGGTGGTGGGGGGAGTTATTCTGCCTACCCCCATCTCAGGCTGTGTGGACAAGTTACTTACCCTCTCTGTGCCTCTGTGTAAACAGCAGACACTCTGCTTTTTAACAAAAGAACCCCCAACCTTAGCTGGCTCCAAGGTCATTTGCGTGCAGGCTGCACTTCCAGGCTCCCTTGCCAATGGGGCACACGCAGGGCTTGGGTGTGGAGCACCTGCGAAGTGTCCTTCTCCTGTCCTCGCTCGTGCCAGCTGGCAGTGGGGCGCGAAGGCTGGAGAGCTGGAACAGCGTCTTGGACCATGAGATGACTTTGGGAGTGGAGGCCGCCACCCCACGGGTCCCCACAAAGATTAAATAAGAGGGTGCATGTGGAGTGTGGAGAAAGGGCCTGACACGCACACGTGGCCCCCCTGCCCTCCCCCTGCCGCCCCCCCCCCACTGTCCCCCGACCGCCCTCACAGCCGCTGCTCTTGCTGTTTTGGTTCTGAGGTTGGAATCCCAGGGCCACCTTGCCCATGGTATGCGGCCCTCCGACAAGGGCTTCAGGGGCCCTTTGCGCCGTGTGTTTACATAGGCCACACCCACAGCTTGCTTTTTTTAGTCATTCTCTATTAACGATACCAACACCCCATTACTGAGCCAGTCACTGCACTGGGCACTTAACATACCTTGTTTCCATGCTTCAGAGCAATTACTGTGTAAAATTGTCATTACGTAGAATCCCGTGTCATCTCTAGGAGAGTCACAGGTGTCCTCCCCCAACCTTACAGACAGGTCGAGCCTCCCTGGGGGTGTCCCCTGCTCACAGTCTCACAAGGGTGGGACCAGAAGTCAAACCAGCTGGTCCCCGGCTGCCTTCTCCATGACCTGTGTTTCCTTCCATGGTAATTTCTGGAGCCCCTACGGGAGACTGGCTCTGTGCTAATAAATACCAGGGATATTAAGACAAAAAAGATCAGTCCCGCCCTTGAGGAATTCCTAACGGGGAGGGCCAGACTGGCATGTGGAAGACCACGCGGGGGCAGGCACTGGAGCTGGCTTCCTGGAGAAGGCAAGACTCGGACTGAGCCGTGGAGAATGGGTAGGGGGTCTGTAGACGGAGGGAACAGGGGCTGTGGGTAGGTGGAAGGTTGGGGGCATCGGAGGGTCAGTTTGTCCTGGGCTGGGGGTTTTGAGTCTGGACAAAGTGATGCTCCCTCCTCTGCATCAGAGATTTATGAGATTTTTTCTTTTTTCTCCAAGGAATGTATCTTTTTCTTTATGTAAACGCAAGACATATTTATTCTGAGGAGATTTGGGCTATATAGACAATCTTAGAGCAGACCTCTCCACGGAAGCATTCCCTGCTGTCGGGTGACACTGTCTTTTTCTATGCATATTTACATTCAGATCCAAAAATTAATATACTCAAGATGGGCATGACCTTCTGTTTCCTCATGTAATATCAAAAATTTTTTTGAGATAAATGTGAACCCACACACATTTGTAAGAAATAATTCAGAGGGACTCTGTGTACCCCACCCCCCCCAGTGTCCTCCAGTGGTCGTCACGCCATACGTAACCAGAGTGCAATAGCACAGCGGGAAAGGGACACGGACACAGTCCACAAACCTATTCAGATTTCACCAGTTTTACCGGCACTAACGTGCGCCTGTGTATTTAGTCCTGTGTAATTTTATCCCCCACCACAGGCAAGACGCACAACAGTTCTGTCTTAGTTCAAGCTGCTACGACAAATACACCACAGGCTGGGTGGCTTAAACAATAAACATGTATTTCTCACAGTTACAGAGATCAAGGTGCCGGCCGATCCAATATCTGGTAAGGGCCCGATTCTTGGTTTGCAAACATCCATTTTCTTGTGGTGTCCTCACACGGACAAAAGAAAAATCATCTCTCTCATGTCTCTTGTAATCCCACACATGAGGGCTCTATCCTCGTGACATAATCACCTCTCCAAAGCCCATCCAAGACCATCCAAATAACCCTCACACTAAGAATTAGGCTTCAGCGTATGAATTTTAGGCAGACGCAAACATGCAGTCTGATCAAGTTCCGTCACACAGACGCCACCCATGTGCTACTCTGTCTATAGCCACAGTCACCTCCCACCCCTCCCACCCTGATAACCACTAACACTGATCTGTTCTCTATCTCTGTAATTGTATCATTCAAAAAATGTTACATAAATGGAATTACACGGTATATAACTTTTTGAGATTTTTCGTCACTCAGCAGAATTCCCTCGAGTCTTCGTGTAATTTTGCACTCTGTAGGGTGAGTATAGATCACAGCGTATTTAACTGACCCTCTCCTACTGCTTGGGCTATTTCCACTTAAAAATGACTTTGAGTCATGCTGTGGCAAATATCCCTGAAGCTGAGTATGAGCTTATGTAAACATTTGTCTCTTGACAGATTCCTTGCATTGGATCTGCTGGCTCTGTGGTCACGCGGGTTTTCAGAGGCATCACGCCTAATTGCCCATGAGAAGCAAGGCCCTAATTTTTACCCCTCCAACTGGTGTGGGAGACTGCTTGGCTCCCTATGTCCTGGCCCCCTTTCTTAGGGAGAAAACTGCTGTCCCCTTAAGCTCATCTCAGGCCTGGGACTGCTAAGTGCAGACAGAAAGGGGACAAGAGCAGAGATGTCACCACAGCATTAGTGGGGCCACAGAGGAGAGATGACGGGGGCTCGGCTCTGGCTTGGGCTCAGTGGTAAAATGTCCTATTTTGGATGAGGGACTATGTGACCACCCTATTAATAGGACATGAGGAAGGAGCGGACCCTTGTCTTCCCTCGGCCCTCCCAGCCTCTTGGACCTCTTGTTCCACTTAACAGAGATCATTATGATGCAGGGGGCCACAAACATAGACACCTGGGGGCCAGAGGGCTCATACAAATGGTGATGTAAGAAAAACACGCTCTCTCTCCTGTCCCCCGAGACACTGGACCCTTCCCTCCCCAGGCTTTGACAGATGCAAGAGTGCTACACAAAAGAGTCTCCTTTCCTCTTAACTGGCACCAACTGGACACACTGCAGCCGCAGGGCTTTTGCCCTTGCCGGTCCCTCTGCCTGGAGTGTTCCTCACACAGAGCTCCCCCGCCCTCCCCACCTCCTGCAGGTTTCCCCAACACCTCCTTCTCAGCTCTCTCAACCTCCTTTCAACCCCTTTTCCTTGCTTAAATTCTCCCGTTAGCATTTATCACCACCATCCACAAACTATGCATTTTATGTATTTATATTTTTTAAACCTGTTTTTCTTTAGAGCTTTGCTTTCTCTCTCTCTCTCTTTTTTTTTTTTTTTTTTTTTTTTTTTTTTTTGAGACAGAGACTCACTCTGTCACCCGGGCTAGAGTGCCATGGCATCAGCCTAGCTCACAACAACCTCAAACTCCTGGGCTCAAGTGATCCTTCTGCCTCAGCCTCCTGAGTAGCTGGGACTACAGGCATGCACCACCATGCTTGGCTAATTTTTTCTATTTTTGGTAGAGACGAGGGCTTGCTCTTGCTCAGGCTGGTCTCGAACTCCTGAGCTCAAGTGATCCTCCTGCCTCGGCCTCCCAGAGTGCTAGGATTATAGGTTTGAGCCACCACGGTGGCCAAGCTTTGGTTTCTTGTTCCGTCCTATATCCTCAGCACTGAGAACAGTGCCTGGAGCGTGGTAAGCACTCAAAACATCTTGTCGGCCAGGTGAGGTGGCTCATGCCTGTAATCCCAGCACTTTGGGAGGCCAACAAATGAATGGAAGACCAAGTAAATAAAGGAGTGAATAGAAGTACAAAAAGGAAGGAAGGAAAGAAAGAAGGAAGAAAAAAGAAAAAGAAAGAAGGAAAGGAGAGAGGAAGGAAGGGAAAGAAAAAACTGTGTCATTAAAAACAACAACAAAAACACTCCCGCACATGGTGCCTGGTAGGCAGCGAGTCTGAAGATTGAGGCACAAAAGTGAGTGGCGAGGCCTGGGGTAGACTGATTGCTGTGTTTCGGTCTCAAGGGGCACGAGCCATCCCACTCCAGCCTACTGCTGCCTGGTCTTCAATTTTTCAGGATTGAGCAGAAAAATCTCAATTTACATTAGTATAGCCATAAAAAGTTGCCAATATTTGACTATTTTCAACTCTCAGAAAGGGTAATTCCATGTGATTCAAACTTGATACATAATTCCTCCCAGTTTAAATTGTTGCCAACAAATTAATGGCAACAACATCCTCAACAACACACTCACTACTTGGACCGAGGTGACCCATCTTTGGGATGGGTCCTTCCAGGACCGCTGATTTGCAAGCTCCACCAAGGTGTAGAGCAGCCAGCTGCCATCCCCCAGAGCAAAGCCCCCGGCCCCGGGTCTAGCCACCTGCAGGCAGAGAGAAGCCGGGCTGGCAGACATTGAGACGTGATGAAGTGAGACACAGGGTGAATCCCCTCCCCGAGGGTGGGGGCTCAGGTTCCCGCCCAGCAAGAGACCCCCCCTCCAACCCCCCCCCAGAGCCCCACCCCAGGCACCAACCGCAGACCCTTGCGGGGAGCTCTCTTCTCAGGGAGGGGCTTCTGCCCCCAGCAGGTCTCCAGGAGGCAGGTGTCACCTATGCTGGGCCCAGACAGAGCCGGTTTTTGCTCCTGGGGCTGTGATTTCGTCAGGTGGCAAGCGCTGGTGCTGAGTGTAATCAGATGGATGCACAGATGTTTGAAACTCAGAAAGGTGCTAAGAGGCTTCTGGGCAATTGAGGGGGATGGGGTGGGGAGAAGAATCTTCTAGCAGTAAAATAAGCCGATCCGCCCGAACCCTTGGTGGGGCTGAAAAGTGATGCGGGTTAAACGAGGTAACGTGATGGCGTGCGGTAGATAAAAGGGTCTTGTACGTTAGAGGTGCCAGTTTAAATAGATAAAAATACAGGGCATGCAGCTAAATTGGAATTTCAGGTAAATGAGGACTAATCTGTTGGTATAAGTGTGACCTGAATATTTCATAGAATATGCTTACACTAACAAATAACAAATTATTTGTTGTTTATCTGAAATTATAATCTAACTGCGTGTCCTGTATTTTACCTGGCAACCCGAAAGAGGGGACTCAGTCCCGGGATGGTGGCTTAAAGCAAAGGTTCTGGTGCCAGACTTCTCAGAGGTGAAATTCTGGTCTTCTGCGTGACTTTGGGCAACTACCTTAATCTTTCTGTGCTCACTCTCAAAACAGAGATAATAATAGTGTGTATGTGATAGGTTGTCATGAGCATTAAATAAAATAATACAGTGCACGTAAAGCACTTAGAAGAGTACTGGGCACGAGTAGTAAGTACAAATACAATACATATTGTTATAATGTTATTTTAAAAAATTTATTAGGGGAGGTGAGGAGAAAAAAAATAAAAAATTTATCTATTTAGAGATGGGATCTTGCTATGTTGCTCAGGCTGGTCTCAGCCTCCTAGCCTCAAGCAGTCCTCCCACCTCGGCCTCCCAAAGTGCTGGGAATACAGGCGTGAGCCACTGCTCCCAACCAATATTCTTTCACAATGGAGAAAAATATAAAGTGATTCTGCCTGTGCAAAGGGCCAAGTCAGGAATGAACCTTGCATCGTAGTATCATGATGGGGCATCGCTGGCCAGGGCCCAGCCCCAGGGCCTCAAACTTCCTTCTCAAGTGCACATGGGGAGGCTCCCCACCCCCACCAAGTGCCCCAGGGTCTCCCATCCCCTTTGGGTTTGGCATAGGCCCCAAGTGCTGCCAGTGCAACCCGCCATTCATTTACTATCTCATTCATTTCTAAACACACGTATTAAACATCTACCACGTGGATACATCTGTGAACAAGAGACAGAGCCCTGGTCTTCTGGCTCCCCCATCTGTGCGGGGCAGATGGCAAGCACTAAACCAGGGAACGTGCCATGTGTGGTCGGGAGTGGTGGGAAGTTTTCTCCAAGAGAAGGCTGGGTGGTCGGTGGCAGACATAGTACTGGATTATCTAGCTGGCCGGCTTTGCACGTGCAAAGCAGGGACACACACAATGCACACATGCAACACACACACACACACACACACACACACACGGAAAGAGGGAGAGAGAATCAGAAAATCTACAGGGAATCTATTTTAATTTTGCATTCATGGAAGTTGGTAGCCTTCTAAAAAAACCACATTTTATTCCATGACTTCATATGGTCTTTATTTTGATGGATGCACAAACTCTGTGGTCCTAGGGCCTCCATCAAGGCCCACCCATCCAGCCCTCCCCTGGGGGTGCCCATCTGGGACTTTCTGGAATAGGATTCCGGCCACCAGCCCCTGCAGCAACCACCTGCCTGGCCCCCACCTCGGGCTGTCCTCACTCCTCAGTAGCTCTCGTGTCTCATGCCATAGACCTTAAAGGTCCCTACAAAGCAAAGCCCACGTCATTCACAACCAAACCCTGGGCCCCCTGTCCTAGACATGGGACAGAGGCTGCGCTCAAGGGTCAAATTCTGCTCCAGGCCAGGGAAAATGTTTCCCTTTCTAGGGGTAACCATGGTTGGAGGCAGAGCTGTTCTCTCCTTCTCATGAAAGGTTGGAGCTTTTAAACATTTTTTTTTCCAGAAAATTTTTACTGATTTTTAATTTTTATTGACATATAATATTTTACATATTTACAGGGTAGATGTAGTCTTTCGTTGCATGCATTGAATTTTTAATGATCAAGTCAGGGTGTTTGAGGAATCCATGTCTTGGAGTGCTTATTATTTCTATGTCTTGGCAACAATTCAGGTCCTCTCTTCCAGCTACTTTGAAATACACAATAAGTTGTTGTTAACTATGGTCACCCTACTCTTTGGTCAAACAATAGCATTTATACCTTTTGTCTGTGTGATTGCACCTGTTAACCTACCTCTTCATCCCCTCCCCCCTTCCCGGCCTCTAGTGTCTGTCATTCTACTCTCTAAAAGGGTCGGAGTTTTCTAATGCAGGAGAAGGAAGGAGCGCACGTCAGTTAGGCATCGCATTGAACAGGCAGTACATTTACGGCTGTTTGGAATCAGTCTTCACAATCTGTCTTCTCCACTTGATTAGAATAATCAAACTAACATTTATTGGGGGCATCTATATGATGGACACTGTTCTAAGCACTGCACATGCATTTATTTGGTTAAGTCTCACAGCACCTTGTAAGGTAGGAACTATCATTATCTCCCGTGTACAGTATGAGAAACCCAGGCACAGAGAGGTTAAGGGAGGTGCCCAAAGACACACAGCTAAAAGGTGGGTCTGGGATTTTCAGCCAAGCGTCAGGCCCCAGGTCCTGTGTGCTCAACTTCTGCTCTGTGCCCGTGTGGGTGAGGCGAGGGTGGGCCGTGCCTGCTTGCTTAGCGTGGGTCCCCAGCAGCTGACACAGAGATGTTCCCTACCTGTTGGGAGAGTGAATGAACGAAGACACTTGGGCCAGGATGGGTGGTGCCCACTTCTGTGAGGGGCTGCTGGGCTGCCTGAGCAATTTTTGTTTTGATTCATATTTGGAAAGTGTTTGGCTCTTGACATATGGAAGTGACTCATAAACTGTCCATTCAATGAAAGATGAATGAATGAGGAACTGAGCGAGGGGAGAGAGAGCAGCAACCCTGTGAAATCGGATGGGGCGAGAGGCCAAGGAGAGAAAGAGGGACTGGGCGGAGACACACATGGCTCAGGCTGCATGTTGGTTCTTTCGTTGCGTGGCCACAGCTTCTGTTGTTCCGGCCATGAACCTGGACAGTATCCTCGGAGTCCAGCCAGCAGCTCAGGGCGCTCGGAGAGCCCTGGATGGTGTCAGGATGTTGCTTCGAGCTCTGGCATCTTGAGATCAGGTCGCCTGAGGCAGAGCATAGCCCATCTCAGGTCACTGCAGCTGTCTAGACTCAGGGTGGTAGACGTTGAGCTGTCAAGGTCATTCTGATCCGTGTGACCCATGGCCAGGAGGCAGGGCAGGTGCCACCAACAGGGCAGCTGGGTGGCCCCAGTGAGTGTGTTTGTGGGAAAGGGCTGTTCCCAGGGGCTGGGCAGATGCTCTGACGCATTCCCGTGCTTGGTGGTGGGCACTGTGTTCCTAAAGCTCCGTCCCGAAGTGGGGGCTGATGTGGGGGATAGAGGGTCTGACAGAGGCAGTGGCCTGTCCACGAGTCTCTGCAGTGGACTGCCCGGATCCGCCTGAGCCACCACAGGTGACCCAGCGCTGTGCTAGTTACATAGCCTTCACCATTTAGTTGTCTCCATCTTGCAGATGACGAAACTGAGCCTTGGAAGGGGTCCTGAAGCTTGAGGGGTGGAACTGAGGTTCAAGCCAGGACTGTCTGAGTTGAAAGTTGATGCCCGTTCTTCTGGGCACCACTGACGGTCCAACTGTTTTGGCGTGGACCCCCTTCCCTCTTTCCGGATGGAGGCGGATGGGCCAGGCGTCGTGGTAGACACAGTGCCAAGCAGTAGCTCGAAGGGCTGGCTCCTCGTTCAAAAATGAAGACTGTCAAGATGGCAGAGCATTAAAGGCAGCAAGGCCACTGGCCAGGTCTCACGGCCATGGGCCGCCCTGTCTGCCCGCATGATGCCAGGATAAGGGAGAGATCACATTAATGCTGATGTTAAACTAAGACCATGTGACTAATGATCTAATGGGAGGCCCCAGAAGCTGTGGGGAAGCCACAGGCCCTTAACCAAGAGAGAAACCAACACCTTGCTTAGTTTGGGATTCTTTGCGTGAAAATGAATTCTGGTAGAGAACTTTTCTGCAATCCAGGAAACTTTTAGAGGAATTCAGAAACGCTTCGCAAGAGCGTCCTCTGTACCAGGTACTGAGATGCAAGGCTGAGGCCAAGGAAGGCGTGGTCTGTCTGCAGCTCGGGGCTGACTGGGAGATGGGCGACAGGACTCACCCAGTGATCCGATCAACGGGTGGGCAAGCACAGCTGTGATGCACGTGCGGCTGCAGGGGAGAGGGGCTCTGGCCGCTTTTAAAAGGGGCCTTTGACCCAGCTGGGGAAGCCAGGGACCGCGTCGCTGAGGGGAGCCCCAAAGCTTGAGCAGGCTGTGACCAGGCGCAGAGGGGAGGGGACAGTATCCCAGGCAGAGGGGCCAGTGCGTGCAAAAGCCCAGAGCAGGACAGAGCTTGGAACGGAGCATGTGTCGGAGGAACGGCACAGGCCGCCGTGACTGTGCCCCGTGAACAAGGGGCAGGGTGGTGGGAGATGAGATGCTGAGGTCCCAGGGGACTAGATTAGGAAATGCCAACTATTCGAGGATTTTATCCTTGGAGCATGTAAAGCCAGTGACCAGGTTTAGCAGGATTTCACGGACACAATCAGTGTTCCGTGTGTTCTGAATAGATCACTCTGGCTGCTGAATGGTCCAGTCAGAGTTTATCTAAAGATTCCTTCCTGCCACCTCCCGTCCTCTCCCACCCACTGGCCGCTCGCCCTGGAACCAGGGGCAGAGAGGCGAAGATTTGCTGCAGTGTGGCAGGAAGGGCTGTCACTCCCTCTGAGCCAGGCTGCCGCGCAGTGGTCACCGTCTTGCCAATCACCGGCCGATTCCAAAAGCTCTTTACTGCTGGAGGGACGAACGGGCTCCGCGGCCTTATGTAACAGTCGGACTGCCCTCGCCGGCTGGAAACGGGGCTCCTGTCAGACTGTCGGCCCTCAAGACTGCGCCTCGGATCCGACAAACAGACGTCGGCAAATGGGGCTTTGGAAGGTGATGCCAAGGCCTGTGGTTTGGACGGGGCCTGCGAGGGGAAGAAGCGAAGCGCTAACCAGCTGCAGAAGGGAAACGGGGAGGGGAACTCGGCCGAGACACACAGGGGCAGTGCCGCAGACCACTGCCCGTCTGCGTTTCTCTGACCTCCTTTCCTGGGGCGCCTCCTTGGCAAGTAAAGGTGTGGGGTGAGGTTGCAGGGGTGGAGATAGGAAGGGAGACTGTGGGCAGTTTGGAGAGAGCTTTTGGGGATAACGAGTTGTCCTTCACGTTTGATGAGGCTGACATAGAAGCTATAAAGCCTTTGCTCACGTTGCCGTTGGATGGTTCTGGACTGAGCGAGGTGTACCCTGTCACCCAGTGATACTTGTGACCACGAGCAGCCAGTCAGAGGCCTGGCTGAGAATTCACTCTGCCAGCCTGTTAGGAGGTAACAGAGCCACACAGAGACCCATGTGGACATCCCGTGAGGACATGGTCTGTCATTTGGATGACAGAGGACAGAGGTGGTGTCTGTTCCCCCGACTCCACTTCTCCAGCGTCCGCCTGGCACGGTGCCGGCACAGGTTGTACTGCTGCCCAGCCCCTTGTTCCCGAAGTGAGGTCCTCAGACCGGTAGCTTCTGTGTCACCTGGGAGCTTGACAGAAATGCAGAATCTCAGGTCCTGCTGAGTCAGAATTTGCCTTTTAACAAGGTCCCCAGGGGACGTGAAGGCACACGCATCTCAGCAGGCGGTCTGGGAATAGGAGCTCTTGCTGTGGTAGGTGATGTATTTTACATGTGTCATCTCCTCTTGTCCCTACAACCACCCTAGGGGACAGAGGGAAACTGAGATGCAGATGAGGAAACTGAGGCACTGTGGTGCTAAGTGCTTTGCCCAGTGTCATACAGCTGGCAAAGGGTGGGGCCAGGTCTTGGTGGCTCCTGCTGCCAAGTTGGAAGCTCTCCACCACGGCTGTGGCAAACCTAAGCCTTCCACCCAGAGGCCTCCCTCTGCCCAGTGCCTCAGCAGAGGCTCTTCCCGCCGTGGACCCACGGCCTCCAGAATCTCCAGTAGCGACTCCAGAAGGACTCCTTGAATGGTGTGCTCCAGACATCCAGTTAAAATGGTGAACGACCTGAGTGTGACCGGAGAGACTCACATCTTCCAGAAAGACAGAGTCTCAAGCAAATACTGGCTCCGGTGACAGCAGGGTACAACCCCTCATTCTACCACGTAAGCCAGGAGCATGTTCAAGTTCAGTCATCAGGATGGGCTGGTGGAGTGTCTCACGGCTGTGTGTACGTGTACACCGTAACTTGCACACAGTGACAGCTGCAGAAGCCAGGTCAGTTCAAAGACAGTGTTTTGTTTCCTCTTTTATTTTCAAATGTAAAAGCCCGGCAATTGTTGGAGCAGATTTTGGCCTGTTTTTTTGGCATAATTTTTTTTTTATTATTATTATTTCACTTCCACTAAGGGGCAAGGTTGGGTTTAGACAAGAACCAGGCAGGCAACTGTGGCTACTTGCCTGTCAGGGTTGAATCATCTCTCCCTTGTGTGTGGTGGTGTCCCACAAGCGCACAATCAGGTGCTGCATCGGTCCCCTAAGCCTTGTTTTCTGGGAGGCGCTGCGGAAGCCTGGCTGGAAGTGTCCCGTCAGCCGGCGCAGGACAGGCAGCCGACGGGAGCTGCCTCTGGGCCAAGCGGAGATGAGTGGGGCATTGCGGCTTTTCTCTCTCTCTCTCTCTCTCTCTCTCTCTCTCGGGTTCCTCTCTGACTCTTGACATTTCACTTTGGTGACTTGCTAGTTTTTAAGGAAAAGCAAGTAAACTAATTCCTTTGGGGACAGATGTCAGGCTGTTATTCTGTCATGCTGTTTTAACCAAAACGTCCAGATTTAATAAAACAACAACAGCAGCAACAACAAAACCCAAAAACAACCAAACAAAAAAGTTCCAGGGTAAAATTTCACATTCCCCAAAGAGATTAAATTTCCTCTTTGTTGCATTTTTCCAAAGCCTGGTTTGCGAAATCCAGGGATACCCGTTGGAACTGCAGCCCATTCTGGCTTAGGATTTAGGAAAAGGCAGGCCGAAGTTCAGACCCTTCATGTACTTATTCATTCGACAAAGGTGGCAGGTACCTGCTATGCGCCCAGTACTATTCTGGGCTCTGGGATTCCGGGTCTCTGCCTTCATGGAATCGACGCTCTTAGAGCAGAGACAGAAACCAAACACGTGAACAAACAAGGTAGTTTCAGATCCTGATCAGTGCTACAGGAAAATCCCATGGGCAGTGTGTTGGAGGGGCAATGGTGGGGAGGGCAGTGTTAGCACAATCAAGGAAGGCTTCTCTGAGGAGGTGACATCTGTGCTCAGACGTACATAACCAGAAGGAGTCGGGGAAAGATACCAGGGCTGGGCCTTCCAGGCTGCAGGGACAGCCGGGCGTGTTAGAAGGATGGAGTGGAGACTGGTGAGTGAGCACAAGAGGCTGGAGAGGGCTGCAGGGACCGGGCCCCCACTTGCCACAGGAAGGTCTTTGGACTTTGTTTATATGCACTGGGGAGGAACGCCATCGAGGCAGGGTTTAGAAGCCCGGTCTCTCTGGCTGCCATGTTGTAGATGGACTAGACAGAAACCAAGTGCAGCTGGGAGCTGGTGAGGAGGGTTAGGTGGCTTCTGGGGAACAATGATGGCAGCTTGTCCCAGCCTGAAACTGCATCTCTGGAAAGCAACGGAACCCTGTGTTCCTTTTTCATGCCATTACCTAAGCGTGTGAGTCTCGTGTTGGGACATGGCATCCTTGAAAATGACAGGTGGGTTTGTGCAGGAAAAACAAAGCCCGGCTGTGTTAGTGCCCCTGAGGAGGGTGAGGGTGCCACCGTCATAATCTCTTTCCATTGCCTTGGCAGCCCTGGCTCACAGGCCCAGTCTGGAGGAAGTAACACATTTATTCATTTACTTATTTCTACCTTGTCTTATCCCAAAATGATAAAATCTCTAAGTAGAAAACTTATAGAGAGGAAGCCATTGTGTGTGTGTGTGTGAGAGAGTGTGTGTACTTTATAAATCATTGCCTATTACATGCCATGCACTGTGCTTAAGCTCTGTTACTTCACTCAGTCCCCTCACTGACTTCAGAGGTAGGAATGATTATTATCCCCACTTTAGGCTGGGAGGGGTTGTGAAACTAGCCCTCACATACAGGTGGCACCAGGCACAGGAAGGCGTCCACACTCATGGCCCACCTGTCTCCCTGGCCCGTGGTCCCAACCGTGATGTTCCACTGGCTCTAAGAATAGATTGGCATTCGCTGAATAGCCACTATCTGCCAGGCAAAGAAAGGGAGTCTAGTTTACTAATCAGGTTCTAGAACATCTCTTTTGCATAAGTTTGTCTTTTTGCTCCAGCTAATTCTCCATGCTGTAAAAGTCTTTCTTCCATATTGGAGGCAATACCTTGGGCTGATGGGAAAGTCTCCCTGCTGACATTTACCATTTCTCCCCAATACATTGCATCCCTTGCTACCAGAAGAACATTCCATAAAAAGGACCTCACTTCTTTATTTAGAGGCCAAGATAGTCCTCGCTATGGGTTCTATACCCAGAACCCAGTCCATTGTTGGTGATGAAATCCCTGTGGATAAGAGCAGTGTTTTTCAAACAGATCGTGATTCATCATAGCTAATGGAATCTATTTAGTTGGTTGTGACAAGCAATTTTAAATGGAATATAATAGAAAAATAACAACATCAGAGTATATCTCTCACTGTAAAAAAATGTTGTTAAACTTTTAGTTTCTGTGCACTGGTTCACAATGTTGTTGAGGTCTTAAACATTTGAGAGCTATTGGATTAGAGTGTCACTGGAAGATTCTACAGCTAGAGAAAAATATTAACGCCTTCTACCATCTATGGGTCAGGTACCTTATCCACAGCAATCATTTCTTGACCTAAACTGTTCAGATGTCAGAGATTCAAGACACATGTTCAGAAGTTCCAATCTACCTGTCCCACCTCGGCTCTGAGAGTGGAGTTGGTTTTATCAAAGACTGACGCAGACAACAGCCCAGAGTTAAGTCTTCCCGTTGAAATCTAGATAATGCTTTTTAATTCTGGTGTCTCTGCATTCAGATTGTAATTAATAGTAATGATGATTTGCAACGATAATGACCATCTGCTGAGCACTTACTATACAGTAGGCATTTCCCATGCTGCCTCTCATTTAATTCTCATGGCAATCCTATGAGGTAGAGGTTCCATTAGTAGTCCTGGTTTATTATTCCTAGTCTGTTATTATTCCTAGAGGAAGAAACTGAGACTCAGGTGGTTAAAGTCACTTGCCCATGCATGAGTCAGGAATCTTTTGGTTGCAAGTGACAGAAACTCAACGGAATGTATTCATTTAAGTAACTAACACGACCAGGGTAGTCTGGCTTCAGGCACTGATGGATTAAGGAGCTCAAATGAAACCAGGCCTTGGGCCAGTGAGTGAGGATCCCATTCCTCAAGCTATGCGTTCTTGGGGGTTTCTGAAGCAGTGCTGCTTGGCTGTTGGTATATGCAGGATTTAGAGAAACAGTTCCTCAGGTTTTATTCCCAGAGACCCCTTTTCTATTAGCACGTGGCTAGAGCAGGGTTTCTCAGCCTCTGCACCATGGACTTGTCGGCCTAGTTAATTCCATGCTGTTGGGCTGTCCTGTGCACTGTGGGAGGTTTAGCAGCATCCCTGGCCTCTACCCACTGGATACCAGTGACTCCCTCCCCTCGCTGTGATAACCACAAATGACCCCGGGGGGCAGAACTGTCCCCTGCTGAGAACTACTGGGCTAGAGCGATAATCTGGCAACAGATTGAATATTGTCCACCTAAGTTCTGAGTATCCCTCTCTCCTGACAAGCCTGTTTCTTTACCTGTGTCAAGACTGAATGGAATCTTGGCTAAATTCTCACTCACGGCTCGGATGACTGCCACGGGACTCTCGTGTAGATGGGGGACCTTCTTCCCATGGCCTCACTGGTTTGCCAGAAACGCTTGAGCGCATTCTGAGTCACCCCGGGGTGGAGAGGGGGCCTTGGGAAAGCTTTCCGATGGTCACCTCAAGTCTCTTCTCACAGTTAGACTGAGATGGGACCACAGCTTGGAGACGGTATTGTACTTGGTCCAAAATTGGCTATAGAGAGCAGGTTGGAACTTTTAAAAACAAGAATATGTTTCCTTGGCAGGGTGCTATTACTCCTGGATTTGAGATGAGTTAGGTGGGAAAACAGGAAGCTGAGCCCGTGGTGGAGTGGAGTGGCATTTCCGGCACCCAAATAAGCCTCGCAAAAGAGACAGTTGCAAGGAAACAGTCTTGGATGGGAAGCAAGGGCCCTCGTGGCCAGCGTGGCTTGCTCTTCCCTGAAAGGCCAAACACCAGCCCAGTTTCAATGGGGGAAACTGGGTGTATTTGAGTTTTGTCTAACATCTTGGAATGATTCATTCATTCTTCTGCTCTCAATAAAATCCACTAGCCTTGCTGAGGACCTTCCCACCATCACAGAACCCTGTTTTGTATAAAATAAATTGGAACTGCTGGTCTGATTGGTCTGATTCATCTGCACTGAATGCAGCAAAAAAATCATGCTTTGTGAGAAATACTAGCTGTCCAGTAGGCCGGAGGAGGCTTTCCCTTAACGACACCTCCTTCCCGTTGAAAACAGGAAGTTACAGGGAGCCAGAAGAAAATGAGTTCCCAGCGGGCTCGGTCAAAGCCAGACTCCACCCTCACTCCCACCTGTGGGCTCAGCGTCAACCTGCCCAACTTTCTCTCTAGATCTCGGCGCCAGCAGCTGACTAAGCCCCTGTCAACGGGGCCCTCCTCTTTGGCCCAGCCTTCCCAGTGCCAACAATGTCTCTGTTCTTGTTCAGGGAGAAGGTTCTGTCTTCCTCCTCATCTCTCCTCTTGGCCCGCTTTTTAATCCTTGGAGTGCAGGCAAAAGTCTCAATATGTTTTTTCCTCAGATAAATTGAGAAAAGGGGCAGGTGCCGGGGTTTCCAGCCAGCCAGGTATTCTTCCCACCCCTGGCCGGGAGTTGAAAAGGAGCTCTGTTAGGACTCTTCAGCTCGGGTCCCTGACCCAAGACACTTCATGAAGTTTATTTAATTGCAGGTGAGTGGAAACCCTGCTGGATCTGGCTGAGATAAAGGAGGGAATTTATTGGCTCATGTGGTTGAAACGGCCAGCGGCTTCAGGCACAGCTGAAACCAGGGGATAAGAGATGCCATGGGAACCATTCTGTTTCTCAACGTCGCTTTCCTCTCTTGGCTTCGTTCTAAGACAGATTGTCCCCCGTGAAAGGCGCACTGTCAACTGCAGGCTTATATCCCGTCACGGTGGAAAGTCGAGGCAAAATGCATCCTGGACAGGCAAAAATGACACTGCTGCTGGTCACCACCCAGCCAATAGCTGTCCGCGCAGCTGCCTGTACATTTTTTGTTTTTTAATTTCTCTTTATGTTTTCTAGTTCTTCTAAAACTCTAAACATGGTCTTAGGGATATTTTGGTTACATAATAAAATCCTAGATAAATGATAAAAAGTATTGATGAGAAATAAAATATACTTGATTTTAGAAATTTGTAAATAATGATCTAAATTAAGTCTGAAATCCAACATAAAACAGTTGGTTTTTAAAATCAATTTTTAAAACATTTTTTTTCTCCCAGCAAGTAAAAAACATGATATAAATCACAATAATGTACTTCTTTTTAAATAACCTTTACATTTTAGAATAATTTTAGATTTACAAAAAACTTACAAATATAGCACAGAGAATTTCCATATGACCCATTCCCAGTTGCTTCTATTAACTTATGTTAGTATTGTACATTTGTTATAATTAATAACATTGTTATTAATTACATTTGTTATAATTAATACTATTGATATATTATTACCCAAAGTTCATACTTGATACAAATTTTCTTAGTTTTCCCTAATGTTGTTTTCCTGTTCCGGGATCCTACCCAGGACACCATGATATGACATTTAGGTGTCGTGTCTCCTTATATTCCTCTTGGCTGTGACAGTTTCTCAGACTTTCTTTGTTTTTGATGACCTTGACAGTTTTGAGGAGCACAGGTTGGGGTCTGTAGAGTATCTCTCAATTAAGCTTTGTCTCATGTCATTCACGCAGGTAGACTAGCGTTACGGGTATTTGGGAGGAAGATCTCAGAGGTGCAGTGCCCTTCCCATCACAGCGTATCAGGGTACCCACTATCAACAGGACTTATCGCTGTTGATGTTGACCTTGCTCACTTGGCTGCGGTCATGTTTGCCAGGTTTCTCCACTGAGAAGTTACCTTTCTCCCTTCTTATTTATCAACTCTTCTTAACCTGTTGTGTTCATGGTCCATAGAGTGCCCATGACATGACTCTATGTCTGCATTTGATGCAAGAATGGAAAAAGAATGTCATACCATTGAAATGCATTTAGAGTAGGGTTTCTTTGTTTTTTTTTTTTTTTTTTTAAAAAAAACCCTTTTCAAAATATGTGGTTTCCTCAAGGGAAGAGAGCATTCTGTCCAAAGCACTGCTGCCCTCAAAAAGAAAATCTGGAATGAGCTTTAGTTTCTTTTCCATGATGACAATGTCCAGATTTGAATAACTTACCACAAGAGTAGATTTCTCACAAGCTTCCAGTTTTCCAAGTACTGTGAATTTATGGAAAAACAAAAAAAGAGTTATCTGTATGGTTGGGGACTCCTGAGTTCTCTTCTGAACACATGAAGTATGCTTCAGAAATACATTATTGCCTAAAGAAACTGGTCTGCAAGCCTTCCTAAAACATAAGTGGAACTTTATTTCAGACAAACACACACCCCTACACCCAAATGCTTTATGCTGGATTTAAGATTTAATTTAGATCATTATTTACAAATTTCCAAAATTGGGTATATTTTACTTTTCAGCAATAATTCTTATCATTTATCTAGGACTTTTATTTAAATAAATTTTTATGTAACTGAATGCTAATTCTATGATCTTTAATTTTCCCTATTTATGAAATACCTCTGTGCCCCCAACAACTTGATCATTGTTTTTCTTTTTTCCCCCCTCAAGCTATTTTGAAGCTTAGTAAAAATTTTACATTCTTCACTTATGACAGTCAACCTTTTTTTCTTTGCTTTGCTAAAGCTGCCAAATTTTTCTTGCCTTAAAAAGGCACTTTGAATTACAAGGAAGGGGAGAACTAGATGAAGGATAACGCTGTTTTGAAGGATGTGTTTATGAGGTATATTGTGTTTATGCGGTATATTGCTGGGTGGTTGGATAGCCTGGAAGGGTGGATTTCGCTGTGAGGAGTCTGTGACCCTGCTGGTGAGCTGCTTAGCTTCTCTGGGTACCCAGGAGGCTCCCGAGGAGCACAGCACACGGTGCAGGCTGCAGCGCCACCAGGACTTGCAAGCCCACCTCCTGTCTGTGCACGGTAATACCCGACACGTTGTTTTCATCAGCTCTCTTCTGACGAAAGACAGCAATGACAAGTGACTGAAACCCAGCTCAAAAAAGCAAGGTGATACTCCATGGGCTCCCTCAAGTTCAAAGAGGGGCCACCTGAACAAGCCAGGTGCTGCTGGGCCTCGGGAATGGTGTAGAACCAGGGATGGGTCCGTGATGTTCTCCTGGGAGGTAGAGTGGGCACAACTTGCTCAAAGTAGACCTTGCTACGCTGGAGAAAAACGGCCCTGAAGTGCTCAGTGTCGTAAATGACTCAGTGAGTACTGAAAGTAGGGAAGGCTCCCTGTGAATGGCTCAGCTCGTCCAGGTGACTGTTCCTGGATGAGGGCGTTGGGCCACCTGGAGACTGGGGGCTCCCCCAGGAACCGTGTGGTCCAGAGGAGCAGGGCATTAACCAGAAGAAGAGGGGTTCAGTTTTCAGAGGAAGGGGAGTGGTCTGGGCAGACAAAACAGTTAAGGTCCACGCACCTGCTTAATGATGAGCATATAGTTAGAAAGTTCCAGATGTCTCTGCATCTCATGTTTTCCCAGTTTATTTCCTACAGAGGAAAGTCAAACATACTCTTCTGTTCTAACAGGTTACCGGGCAGCCGTTCCTATAACACTATCTCCGCACATACTGTTAACATGTTGGCATTTTTCCTTCTCGCCTTTCTTTCCTCCAGCCCTCCCCGCCACCCCAGGCTACTGCTTTTTGCTTTGCAGGAGGCTGGGCTGACCATTGGTTCTTAGCTAACCTCCATATCTGTGAACTTGGAATATTCTCCCTAACCAGCTATATTGATATGGAACTCGGTGAAAAGTTCTTTATAAATTTTGTTTCTTTGCTTACCAGTCTTGAAATGTGATTAGGGCTCTTAGAGAGTCCATTGAAAATGACCAGGAAATGTGGCCATTTGGTCCCATGAAATGGCCCCAAAAGTTTGGGATAACAAGTCACTTCAATTTTAACCCAGACATTGCAGGGTGGAGGACTGCGGGCCAAATGTGGCCCAGATGTGTTCTGTTGCCTCATACAGCTAAAAATTTTCAAATTAATTACCAACATTTGAAGTTAAGAGCTTTATCTGGCTTTTGATCTTCTCTGTAGATATTGGAATTATGGCTGTGCCTGAATGATGCATTGGCTGGATTATTGTGGACGGTCAGACTTTGTTGACACAGAAACCCAGACCCCACTGTCATCCACTGGAGATATTTACGTACGTCCAGGGCTCCTATCCAGCCACTGTCTTTGGGTCAATGCTCAGAGAATTGCCCACGCTTAGAACCATTCAGTTCCACTCCACAATGGGCCACTGGGCTTTGCTGCTCTGGCTGGGCCTGAAGCCCCAGGACTGAGCCTTAGTGGGACTTGATGGCTGGAGAAACACTGTTCTACGATCGTAACATATAATAGCTCATTTACTCCTCACAGAGTTTTACAGATAAGAAAATGGAGGAGCAGAGAGGTTAAGTAACTTACCAAAGACCACATAGTATGCGGCTGAGCTGGGATTCAAAGTCAGGAATCTGGCTTCCAGGGCCACACCCTCAATTATCAGACTATGCAGTTCTGCACCTTCTGTCCTCACCCCGCCCCCACCACACACACTTGATAGCTCTTCTTGCTGAGGGGCGCAGATCAGAACACATAAGTCTACCTCATTCTTTTTTTTTTTTTTTTTGTTGAGACAGAGTCTCACTTTGTTGCCCAGGCTAGAGTGAGTGCCGTGGCGTCAGCTTAGCTCACAGCAACCTCAGACTCATCGGCTTAAGCAATCCTACTGCCTCAGCCTCCCGAGTAGCTGGGACTACAGGCATGCCACTATGCCCGGCTAATTTTTTTTCTATATAGATTTTTAGTTGTCCATATACTGTCTTTCTATTTTTAGTAGAGACGGGGTCTCGCTCAGGCTAGTCTCGAACTCCTGACCTTGAGCAATCCACCCGCCTCGGCCTCCCAGAGTGCTAGGATTACAGGCGTGAGCCACCGCGCCCGGCCTTACCTCATTCTTTTTAAAAGTTGAATGCATGAACCATAATTTGTGTAACAGCATTTTGGTTGTGTCTAGCTATTTGCTACTACCCATGATTTTATGATGGGTATTCGTGTAGGGAGATCTTCGCGTATATTTGAGTGGGTATCAGTAGAATAACTTCCTATCTGTGGAATGAAACATGGGTTTTTGACATGACTTTTGGGAACCTGGGTTCATCAAAGCTGAATGTAGATTTTATCTGGTATGTGGCTCACTGATGCAATGAGGGATTTATTGTCTACATTGCAGCACATTTTTAGGCTGAGCCAAAATGACCCCCTGCCTGCCTCAAAATGGCCGCTTAAAATGGCGGGTGCCTGAGCTGCACGCACAGCGCGCTGGCTCCAGAGGGCCTGGGGCGAATTGTGTGGTACATACAGAGTTGATGATGATGGCATTTCCTATCAAGCTGATCTCCTTGGTGATGCCTATCTGGAAGGAGGGGGAGTCCAAGGGGAGGCGGCATGCAGGTGACAGGTGTAGTGGTCAAAGTCAAAATTGGTTCCAGTCTTGGCTTCCCTGTTTACCATCTGGTGACCTTGGGCTTTTGTTCTTCATATATGAAATGGGGATGACAGTAAGAGTAGCCCCCCCCATAGGGATATCCAGAAGAGTTAATGAACATATGTGCTCAGGACAGCTCCTGGTTCGTGGTTGGCCCTGGGAAGCTTGCAGCTGCTATTACTAAGATGGTCACTACCTTAGGATGGCCACAGAGAATTCAGTTTAAAGGTCAGAAATTTCCCAAATGCCATTGTTAATGCCTCAAGCCATTCCAATCCTTTACCTGATGTTCTGGGTCTCTTTTTTTTTTTTTTTTTTTTTTTTTGAGACAGAGTCTCACTCTGTTGCCCAGGCTAGAGTGAGTGCCGTGGCGTCAGCCTAGCTCACAGCAACCTCAAACTCCTGAGCTCAAGCGATCCTCCTGTCTCAGCCTCCCGAGTAGCTGGGACTACAGGCATGCGCCACCATGCCCGGCTAATTTTTTTTTCTATATATATTTTTAGCTGTCCATATAATTTCTTTCTATTTTTAGTAGAGGTGGGGTCTCGCTCTTGCTCAGGCTGGTCTCGAACTCCTGAGCTCAAACGATCCGCCCACCTCGGCCTCCCAGAGTGCTAGGATTACAGGCGTGAGCCACCGCGCCCGGCCTTGTTCTGGGTCTTAATGGCTCAGAAATAGAGCTGGTAAGAGCAACTTTCTCCCACCCCCCCCCCACAGGCCCACGCCCCCACCCCCACCTCCAGAGAGCCAGCACAATGTGTCTGAATTTGTTTTTATTGTGCACTCCACTGGGACAATATATTTGACCATTTACTCCCTGAATATGTGCACAGTTTAACAATACATGATATTTTTCTTTATACTTATTTATAAGTTACAAATTATTCATAAACTATATACATGTATTAGGTTGAACCATATGAAATTTTTGTAGGTCAAGACAACCAACTATCTGCAATTTCATATGGTTCAATTCCTGGGCGATTTTTAAAACTAAAATAGTAGAAAGCCCAAATTTATTTTTACTCTTTAGATAATACACATAAATGGAAGCACTAATCCTTTTTGGTGACCTTGGGCAAAATATTTTCTATCCCAAAGCCTTCTTCCTCATCTGTAGAGACAGTGATAGCCCAACTTCATAGTATGTGAAGATTTGTGAGGTTTGAAAAGATAATATGTCAATTACTTACTGTAATAAGAGTGTGATCAAAGGTAAGCCATTATTAGCTCAACATTCTAAATTATATTTATATTTATATGCTTGTTTTACAAAATGGAGCCATACTTCCTATGCTGTTTGGTAATCTGCCTTGTTTTTTAAAAATGTAACAGCATATGGTGATGTTAATATGTAATCATCAATGCCATGTAAAATGACTGCATCCTATTTCATCATGTAGATTTTTAACAATGATTAAACGAACCCCCTGTTGATGGACATTTTGGTCATTTGAATCCGTATTCTTAGAGCTTTAGGATACCATTGATTATGTTTTAGGGTAAATTCCTAGCCAAGGCGGCCTTTTCTTCCCGCCCTGGCATTTCCCTCCTCTCCACTCTGGGAGGGGAAAACAGGGGTGTTTGAAATTAACAAAATAAAGTCTTGCTGGGGGTTTTGGGGCGTGGAGGTGGGGCCGGGATGGGGATTTTGCAGGCCGCCCAGGTACAGCGCCATAAAAGCAGATAAGAAGGTAGATTATGCATGCAGATGGGGCCCAGATAAGCGCAGGTTTACAGAACCCTACTTGCAGATAGTTTAAAGATGCCTTTCTTTTGTGATTTTAATATGTCCTGACACCACCCACCACTGAAACTTTACTCCTGTTTGAAGGTACCAAAGGACTGGGAAGCTGCCCCCCTCTCTTTCCCTCTTGTCTGCTTCTAGTCACCAGAAAGGTCTGGTTTTTAAGCGTTTTCTCTGGGATATGAAATAACAAGACACGGACTTTTTGGACATGTTTGGATGTAAAAGCACAGTTTTGTGGGGAGTTCTCCCTTCAACTGAGCTGGACGCCTGCACCCTGCTAGGGGCTGAGCCCCGGGCCTGGGCGCCCACTTTTCGAGATTTGGAGGCGAAACAGGAAGGAAACAAAACGGAGGTGCTAGGGCGGGGCTGAGCAGTCTCAGGAACTTCTCTGAGCCTCCGTTTCCTCATGTGAAAATGGGGACGTTAACAGTACCCACCTCTGCGGTCACCACGGAATTAAAGTGATGCCAGTAAAAGGTGTCCTACTCTTGGGGAAATGGCCATTACTCAAATCCTTGCAGAAATCGGTGCTGTCAAGAAAAGCCCCAGGCTTTTGGCTTGGATTTGGGCCTGGCAGGGCCGTCAGCCCTGCGGGCAGCGCTTCCCGTCCCCCGCCCGCACCAGTGCCACTCGCACTGGTCTCTGCCTCTTCCCCGGGGGCCGCAGAGCCTCTGCACGCGCTGTTCCCTCTGCCTGGAACACGCTCGCCCCGAGTCTCAGCCTGGGGGGCCCCTTCTTGACTTTCAATCCGAGGTTCAATTTCTTCTCCTCGGAAAAGCCTCCCTCACTCTGCACTTGCCCAGTTTTGGTTTTCTGCACCACACCTGCCGCCCCTCGGAATCTGTTTACCGTCGGCCCTTAGGCATGTGCTTCCCTGCCCACCCAGGTGTCCGCTGCCTTGTACATAGTAGGCGCTCCGCAAATATTTGTCCAGTGAATGACATGCCCTCCAGCACTGCGTCTGCAGCGTTAATGGCACATAAATCATCTGGGGCTCCTGTTAAAATCAAGGGTCCAGCTCGGTAAGTCAGGGCGGGGCCCAGGAATCTACGTTTCTGATAAACTTCCAGGTGTTCCCATGCTGCAGCTGGGCCAGTCCGAGGAGCCGGGTTCAAGAGCACAGACGCCACGTGGGGGACCCAAAGGGACAGGGGCCTCACTGAGGAGGAGACCCTGGCACGAAGCACTGGGGTTTGCTCCCTCCCCACTGCCATCATTTCCCAGGGGCGCAGTATTGGTCTCTGCCACGCCTGCCCCCCCCACCTGTTGTCCCCAAGATTAGGTGAGCTTTCTAAAGCCCAGATAGGGGCTTGCCAGGGCCTCCAGACCCCTCAGACGCTTGCCCGGCACCAAAGAGGCGCCCAAAAAACACTTGCTGAATGAGAGGGACAGAGTGGCGTCTTTGGGCCACAATCACCTCCTGGGCTCTATTGTCCCTTGGTCTCCACCCCTCATCTGCATGTGTGAGCCTCCCAGTTGGATTGGAAAAAGGTTTAGCTCCTCTCTTTATCCTGTAAGGAAAGTCTGCCTGAAACTCCTAAACTGTGGAATAAGCCTTTGCAAAAACATTTCAACGTCAGTTCTCCTGCCAGTTCCTGAAGGTATCTGCGGCTCAGCTTTCCGAAGGCCGCGTGTGCTCCAGGTGATTAGGGTGCGGGCTCAGGGCTGACTGCCTGTAGGGGGCTCCCCTACTTGCTCGTGGTTTTAACTTCTTTGTGCCTCGATTTTCTCATCTGTATAATGGGGATAATAAAGTGTACCTCAGATTGCTGTCAGGATGATAAAGTAGTTAGTACATGTAACTCAGGTAGAATACCACAAAACACATTTTGAACCCTCAATTGTATTAGACGCTGTTGTGTCAGCAGAGCAGGAAACACAGGCTGTGAGAAACAGTGGCTAGTGCAAGCCTGCTTCCCTGGGCACGTTCTCCTCACTCTAAGTCTGATGTGCTTCCCATTACGCTTCAGGACTCCCTGATTTGGGATTTTATGGACCGCAACAATGTGTTTAACTATTCAAGTTAAAATTTGAGAGTAGGATTGAGTTGCCAACTCTCAATCACCGTTGAGGATCACTGGTGTTTCATTCTGGGTGGGATTGCCAAACAGACACATCAAGTGAGAACAAAATTTAATCTCAAAAGGCTGGGCAGGGTGGCTCAAGCCTGTAATCCTAGCACTCTGGGAGGCCAAGGCCGTAGGAGCGCTTGACAACAGAAGTTCAAGACCAGCCTGAGCAAGAGCAAGACTCCATCTCTACTAAAAATAGAAAAAGTTAGCCCTGCGTGGTGATGCATGCCTATAGTCCCAGGTACTTGGGAGGCTGAGGCAGGAGGATCACTTGAGCCCAGGAGTTTGAGGTTGCTGTGAGCTGTGATGATGCCACGGAACTCTAGTCCAGGTGACAGAGCGAGACTCTGTCTCAAAAAAAAAAAAAAAAAAAAAAAAAATCTCAAAATCAAGATGGATTATTCTCATGAAAGGACAGTCAGAAAGTATCTACATGGCATGATCCTTTCTTTTCTCAGTTCCCTGGGGACTCTTGCCAACTTTGTTCTAGACCAGTAATACGTCAACGGGACACTGGAAATGTTTGGGGCACTCCCTGATGGTCACAATGGCCAAGGGGTGGCTGGCATTCATGGGCAGTCCTCCTCCAAGAAGAGCTGTTGTGCTTTCCACATGACTTTGTGGAACGTCCGCCTCCAGCTATTCCTGTAGGCAAAGAACTGGTTTCTCATCATCCAGTTTTAGAACCTAACTCCTTATAACATTGAAACACAATGTATTTTTGCATAGTTTTGATATTCACTGAATTTTCCAGGAATACAACTACTGCATAAAATGAAGGGGGAAATAGATTTTGTTTTGTTTGGAACTTTACCATGAGTTGTTCACCATTTTGAAGAATCTCGTTACCAATGGCACCACTGCCCCCTCCTTGACTGTCATCCTACTGAGCTATGAGTCCCGGGGGCAGACACTGCCCACTCACCCCGTGCCCCAGGCCCAGTCACAGGCTCTGGCACAGAAGGCCACCAGGCTAGGGGTACCCAGCACTGGGGCTGGAGGCCGAAACACTGGATTTCAGAGTCCAGTTTGGGCACTTCCTAGTTGTGTGCCCTTGGGTGAGTCTTGTCACTCTGAGCCTCAGTTTCTTTAGCTGTTAAATGGGGATCTAAAGTACCTAGTTTGGATAGGAGGGCAAAATGAGGTAACAAGGCCACATGCTCAGCCCACAGATTCCAACTGTTGTTAAAGATGCAAAGAAAAAGTGAGTGGGTGCACGAAGGCATGGACCTCAGGATGGTGTTTTCTGTCCTTTCCATGGTGTGTAGTGGCGTTTAGTGGGGTCAGTGGTGTTGGTGCACGTGCACACACGGGCACACACAAACACACAGGCCGGGACCAGATGGGGGGTGTGGGGGTCCTTGTGTCGAGTGAGCGCACTCCCTTCCTCTCTCCTGGGCTTCCCTCCATCCTTCTCTCCCAGCCCCCTCCTCCTTCCGGCTCCTCCCCTCACCTCCCCTGTGCTGAACGTGAGGGAAGCACTAAAGCCACCCAGACAGCCCACCCTGCAGAGTGGCCACGCCTGAGAGCAGAAGGGCCTGGGTTCCAGTCGTGACACCACCATGTACTGGCCGGGCGACCTGGAGCTGCCGACTCTGTCCCCTCGTTGGTAGCCTGTCGGTGGTCAGCCCTGCTGCGCCAGGGGTTGGAGGACAGTGCCTGAGGACAGAGAGGGGTGCTCGGTGAACAAGCTCTCCCCCACCCCTCCTCCTGCCTGTGCCCTCCCTTTGTTCCTGGATTATGAGTCACACCTGGCTTACGGGAGCGGGAGCGTCGGGAGCGGCACCACCTTTGTATTTTCTAGGCACTGCACGGCTGTAAGACAGTGCCCAGCAGACAGGGACAGCAGACAGGGGAGGTAGAATGGAGCCACAGAGGAGATGATCCCCCGATCATCTCCTCACGCCGCCCCCCACACCGCCATGGGAAAACTCTGGTGTCTCTCTAGGATGCAGGTGTGTGCAGCAGGTGACGCGGTTGAGGTTGGGGAGAGGCACCCAGGCAGGAGGAAGAACAAGCCCAAAGGGCTGGAGGCGAGAGAGCAGGGCGTGCTTGGAGGCCACGCGGCAGGAGGGATGTTTGCCTCAGATCCACTCACTAGGCACCTAAGTCTGTTCAGCTCAGGAGGACGTGCCACGGTCAGAGATGCCCCTTGCCTATCCTGTCCTCAAGAAGGACATCTTACTTGACTTGGAATTATGGTAGAGATCAACTCAGTGGCTGTGGCCCCGGATTGCAGGTACCTGCAGATTTATACGAGTTTCTTTGAACATCGAGATTCTTGACTCTAGTCATCCAAATTGATTAATTGAGCACCTACTGTGTGCAGACACCATGCTCAGTGCTGGGATACAACCATGAACAAGACAAAGTCCTAGCCTTCTGTCTTAATCCATTTGGGCCGCTATAACAAATTACCTTAGACTGGGTAATTTATAAATAATAGAAACGTTTGCTCACAGTTCTGAGACAGGGAAGTCCAAGGTCAAGGTGCTGGCAGATTCTGTGTCTGGTAAGGGCTCTATGCTTCATAGCTGGCACCTTCTTGCTGCGTCCTCACATGGTGGCAGGGACAACAGGGGCAAATAGCCTCTAGAAAGTGGCAGAGGCAAGACTGAAACCCTGGTCTGTGTGTGTACAAGTCTCCCGTGGCTGTGGTAAGAAATGACCATGAACTTAGTGGGTGAAAACAACACACATTTAGCAGCTTGCAGTTCTGAAGGTCAGAAGTCTGAAATGGTCTGGCTGGGCTGGCATGAAGGTGTTGGCGGGGCTGCGTTTCTGCTGGAGGCTCCAGGGGAGAATCTTTCTTGGCCTTTTCCAGCTTCTGGAAGCTGCTGCATTCCTCGGCTCGTGGCCCCATCTTCCGTGTTTAAAGCCACCAGTGTGGCATCCTGAAATCCCTCTCTCTGACCCCGGCTGTCCCGCTTATGAGGACCCTTGTGCTGACATTGGGCTCACCTGGGTAATCTAAGGTCACCTCCCCACTTGCACATCCTTAACGTCACATTTGCAAAGTCCCTTCGCCATGTAAGATGTGAGAAGGCAAGAGATACTTTGGATCTTTAAGAGACTAAAGCCCCAAACGAGTCCAAGGTGCTTCCCTAGCTTTTAGGCTGATAGCCCGGGAGGATGGAGGGACAGAGTTAGGGAAATATTTTGACGGGGCGGGGGAGGGTGGATTCACAGGTTTCGGGATTAGAACGGGGGTGTCTTTGGGAGCCATTTCTATGTCTTCCACAGCGTGCACAGCAGGAGAGCGTGGGGTCCCTGCCGCCAGTGTGCAGCTGCCGCTGGTTCTTTGGCCTCTCTGTGCCTAATTTGTGCAACGAGGGTGAGGAGAATATCTATTTTGTGGGGTTGATGCAGATGGAAGGGAGCTGATGATCACAAAGTGCTGACCCTGTGCCTGGCATTGTGGACCTGTTCGCTGTTGGGGACAACCTTGTGCCTGCCATAACCAGCTGCACCTTTTGGGGGGCAAGTCCCTCACCTACCCAGCACCACCCCACCTGGGACTGTTTCTTTATTATTCCAGGGAGGAGGTTGGCCCACGTGACTTTGAAGTTCTCTTTCAGTTTTGACATTTGATCCATCATGGCCATGTGTGTATATGAGATTGTGTTATTTTTGTGTGTGTGATTGTGTGATTGTGTGATTTTGTGTGTGTGTGATTGTGTGTGTGAGCGAGATTTGTGTGTGTGTGTGCACTTGTGGGGAGTGAGGGTGGGTGGGATGGAGACTGGGAGAGAAACTCTGTGAAATGTTTATATTTTATGCCTTTTAATCTAATTCCAGCCAAACCAGATCTTAAATCATCCAGCAGGAAGCTCCTTAAAATTTTTAATTTGTTGTTTTTCTTAGAAATGATTATTTCCACATTGAGCCCAGAGACACTCACGTCTCATCCTGTTCCCCTCCTTGCATTGTTCTAACAACTCCCAGGCAGCGGTTGTTTACTGTTGCCCGTCAGGTGGGCTCTGCTCAGACCCTTCTCCTGGTGGCCAGGCATTCTAGGGAGCTGTGCTGTCTTTAGGGGAGCTCTTTGTAGCTTGTCCTGGACAGGCTGGGGCGGGGGTGTCACTTTGAAAAAAGCCAACCTGAAGATTCCTTGCTACAAACCACGTGACGTTTTGCAAGATGGTTTGAGAGGGAGAGGTAGGGTTGGGGGGCAGCATAGAGCTGGATATCTTGGGGATCTTCTCAGTATTTAGTTTTTGATGACAAGAGCTTGGTCCTGGTGTCGAAGAACAATGTAGTACAAGAAGGGAAAAAAAAATCACATAAACTTAATAAGAATGGAGGCAAGAGATACTTTTGATCTTTAAGAGACTGAAGCCCCAAACGAGTCCAAATGCATCCCTGGCTTTTTGGCTGATAACGCAGGAGGATGGAGGGACAGAGCTGGGGAAATATTTGTGGTCGGGCGTGGGGTGGGCTCATGCATGACCCACAGACCGACTTCAAAGGCTCGTTCTTTACAAGCAGGCGAGGACACCAGAGAGCCTGTGAGGGGTGGGCACGCCTCCGGGGACGTCTGCAGGAATGCCACAGGACACGGGGCTGGGCACCAGCTGCAAGAGGGGCTGGGGGAGGCCTGAGCCCACAGTGCTCCCTTTGCAGGGGACACTTCCTGAGGGTCAGGATGGGGGTGAGGGTATGACGGTGGGGCTTGGAAACCAGGCAGGGATGGGTTCAAATCCCAGCTGGAGGTGCTGGGACAAAGCACGTGACTCTGTGCCTCAGTTTCCTCATCTGTAAAAGGAGGATGCTTGTATCTCATAATGTTGTTTCAAGGTGAAATGAAACAGTGGGGGCAAAGCAGACCCAGTGAGGAGCAGCCTGGGACTTCAGGACAGAAACAGCTTCATTGTTTTTTTTTCTGATTATAAACAGGGTTTCTCAACGACGACACTACTGACATTTTGATCCGGATCATTCTCTGTGATAGGAACTGTCCTGTGCACTGTGAGATCTTAGCAGCATCCTTGGGCCTCTACCCACTAGATGCCAGTAGCAATGACACCAGTCATGACACCAAAACTGCCTCCAGCCATCGCCATGTGTCCTCCCAATCCTGTGGACAACCACTGAGTTATAGCTAAACCACATGCCTATTGTAAACAAAACAAAAACAAAAGATAATCAGACAAGGTAGATGAATACAAAGAAGAAATCACTATCCAGAGATTTCGACATAACCACCGTTTCCATTTAAATGTACATAATTACAGAGATTTTTCTATGCAAACACAGGATATCTGCACACCAATGACACATAAATTTAATTTTTAATACAAATGATCATATGCATAAACTATATTAAATGGTTTTTTCTTAAATAATATTTTTATTTTACTAGATTTTTCTAAAAACTTCAAAAGGAATTCATACTTATTGTTAATAGGCCAAACCACACAGAGGTCCGTAGGGGAAAGGAAATACTCCTCTCCTACTTTGAGTCCTACTCATTCTATACTATTAATATTATTGCCAATAACGGCAGCTACTATTTATGCAAAGCCTTCTTGGTGCCTCCAGGCAGATGCAAAGCCCTGGTCACAGGTGTCTCATTTGGGCCTCGCTGTGGCCCTCCAAGCTGGGTGTCTTTCTAGTTTGCAGATGCAGAAACTGAGGCACAGAGACGTTTCCCCTCCTGCTTGCTAAGGGCTGGCTCCCAGATCTGTCACATGCTACCTTGTCACTATCCGTTAGGATTTAGAGCAGTGGGTTTCAAACTCAAGCCTGGGTCAGAGCCATGACCAGCAGCAGTCCCCAACCTTTTTGGCACCAGGGACCGGTTTCATGGAAGATAATTTTTCTATGGATGGGAGTGGGGGTGGTGGGGTAGTGGGAGTGGACCTCAGGCGGTGATACGTGGCTCAGTTCTTAACAGGCCACGGACTAGCACTGGGCCTCGGCCCGGGGATTGGAGACCGCAGACCTAGAGGATTTGTTAAATCACTGATCGCTGGGCCCACTCCCTGTTTCTGATTCAGTGGGTCTGGGGCAGCACCTGAAAATGTGCATTTCTAACAGGTTCTCAGGTGTTCTGGGATCACACTTTGAGAACCACTGATCTCTGATCTGTATTTCCTGAAGAGCATGCCACACGCCGCCGAACTTTCCCAGATCCTTTTAGGTTGTGTGACAGGTGTGGTACTAAATAACATTGTATCCTAAAGACAGAGAGAGTGATTTTCACTTTCAAATCTTTTCAGTCCTTCTGCTTACATCAAGGAGAAAGTTTAAGTTTAGAATTGGTACGTGCTCACGCCTCTCTATTTGCTAATCCCTTCCCTTGTTGACTTACTACTATTTTTTACAAAGAGCAAAAGGGCCCCCAGCTTAGCCCCTTCGGCAGGCGCTACTTGGCTAGCTAGGATGTACAGTATCATTTGGTTTTTCTTGTATTTATTTTGTTAATAGCCACCAGGAATGGCAAGTGATCCTGGTTAACGGCAGAGATATAAATTTTCTTCTTAAAATACATTTAAGTCCCAAATAACTTGAAAAGAAAAATACAAAGAAAGTAAAGAGTAGGAGGCATGGCAGTGGGGGAGACACCAGAAAGACCTCAGTCTGGAACACATTTGTCATGCTGGAAATGGGCGACCTGCATTCTCACCCCAGCGGTGGCTTTGTGACGCTGGCTGTTCCTTCCTGTCTCTGGGCCCCAACCTCCACACCTCTCCCAGGGCTGTTAGGCTCCAGTGGTCAAGATTCTCACTGTGGGTGGAGGGCGTCAGGCTCCAGGTAGGGGACCCAGACAGCTCCCTTCTCATCCCCGTCTTCACAGCGAGAAGGAGCTGCCTCCTTGGCACTCCTCAGGACTCCGCATCAGCAGCTGGGCTGTTTGCTGTGGGCTGGGTCAGGTGTCTGGGTTCATGTCACCCAGGCTGGAGTGCCATGGTGTGATCATAGCTTGCTGTAACTTTAAACTCCTGGGCTCAAGCGATCCTCCCATCTCAGCCTCCCCGGTAGCCGAGACTACAGGTATGCACCACCATGGCCTGACTAATTTTTTTTTCTCCCCTCTTTCCTCTCCCCTAACAGCTAATTTTTTTAAAAAAAAATTTTTAGAGGCAAAGGTCTTGCTATGTTGCCCAGGTTGGTCTCAAGTGATCCTCCTGCCTTGGCCTTCCGAGTTGCTGGGATAACAGGTCTGAGCCACCACACCTGCATTTCAACTTTGGTTTGTAAAGATGAAGCTTTCTTTATCAACTCCTTCAAAGAGTGATTTTTCTGTAGTACCCTCTTGAGCTTGGAGCTTTCCTGCTTAAAATCCTTCAATAGGTGACAGGTAAAATCCAAACTTCTTGTCCAGCTCTTTAAGGCCATTCGTGGTCTGTGCACCCAGGCCTGGGCTTTTGCACAAGGCTCTGATCTCAGAAGGGCCCTGTGCACTGGGCTGGAGTACAGTGGTATGATCACGGCTCATTGACACCTCAAACGCTCAGAGTCCAGAGTAGCTGGGACTACAGGTGTGTGCAAACCCAGCTAAATTTTCTATTTTTTTGTGGAGACAGGGTCTCACTATGTTGCTCAGGCTGACCTCAAACTCCTGGCCTCAAGCGATCCTCCCGCCTTGGCCTCCCAAAGTGCTGGGATTACCGGCGTGAGCCACTGTTCTCACTCTGGAAATTCTTAATAGCTCTTGCACAAGGAACCCCACATTTTCATTCTGTACTAGGCCCAGCAAATTTTGTAGCCAGTTCTGGTGCTAGCCGTACCTTCTCCCACCCAATCTCCAGCGACCGTGAACTTCTGACATCCACCTACGGGGATCGGGACCTCTCAGACCCCCAGGGTCCTGCACGTGTGTTCATGGCACTTGCTGGATCCTTTAAGGCAGGATTTGCAAGTACCCAGTGTGGGTACAGAGGGTCTGTGGAAAGAAACAGAAAGTGGGGGTGGTAGGGGTTCCCAGGAAAGCCACGATCTGCCTTGGGGGCTGCCGCCCCTCAGATCCACTGGTGCACAAAGGTAAACCCCGCTGTGCCAGAGCCTCTCGGCTTCTTGCTGAGAGTGAACATCCAGAGTTTAAGATTCATGTCAGACTCTCAAAGGTTGGCAACAATTCACATTTTTAAAAAAGCACAAATCCACATTAAAAGATTTTCTACAAAAAAAACTAACCTAGATTCTTGTCAATGTCATAAAAGATGAAAATGAAAATGACAGCAGAAGAGCCCTAGGTGAAAGAATACTGACGAGACATGACAGCTAAGTGCAAGGCAAAGGACATTATCGGGACAGCTGGGGACGTGGAGATGTGGACTGGATATTACGTAATTGTGTGGGTACTGTTATGTTGGTATCGGTATAACAATAGGCTGTAATTATATCATGGGTGTGATATATTTCACACTAAATAGTGTGAAAGCTGTATTGTGGTTACCTAAGAGAATGTCCTTAGAAGCTATTCACCAAAAAATCTAGATAAGAAGTGTTATGACATCAGCAAGGTAGGTATGTACATGTACACACACACACACACACACACACACACCTGTCATCTTTCTCTCTATGCATACAAATATGGAGAGACAATGCAATGTGAGAAAACAGTATCCAGTGGTGAATCTAGGTGAAGGTATATGGATGTTCATTGTACTTTTGGGGGGCAGCTTTTCAAAATAAAAAGTTGGGGGAAAACTTAGGATGGCCCATGCCCCTAAACAAATCTGCAGGCCATATCTGGCCCATGAGCCCCTTGGTTTGCAAAATGTGTATTTTCTCCCCAACACACACACACACACACACACACACACATACACACACATGAGTTATTTCTTACCTGAGCCAGGATAAAGACCAGAAGGTGGGAAAAATTTGCATTAAGTCATCTGATGCACAGGAAACTTCCTTTCTGGCTTTCAGACCCCAGAGAAACATCACCTCTGAGGAGTGTCCCTTATTCCCTGAGAGCTAAGAAGCCATTACCTCGTCCCAGCCACTTATAGGCAGTGCAGGCCCAGTGAGTTAGAGCCGGGTGCCTCTTTGTCTCCTGACTAGCCTGTGAGCAGACAAGAGAATGTTTCCTTCTCTCTTCAGTACCCTTCTCCCCACCCCTCCCCGTACCATTAGGATTAGAATGTAAAGCCTCTGAATCACAGAGTCTTGAAGAGAGAAACTTTTGCTTCTCTCACATGCTTTAAAGGTCAGCAAGAAATGAGTCCAGGCCTGGCATAGGGGGCACTCCATGGAGTCAGCCCTTCTGGGCACTACAAAAGGCTTCTATTCCCGAGGATATCTCATGGATCAATATGGCTTCCAGAACTCCAGACATCACATCCACATTCCAGCCATCAGGAAGGAGAAAGGGACAAAGAAAAAAAAAAATGGGACAACACCATGTGCTAACTACTGGTTGGGGAAGTTTCCTAGAAGCTTCAAGATGATGCTTCCATTTGTAGCTCATTTGTAGCTCACTGGGTAAACTTAGTCATATGACCATGCCTAGCTGCAACGGAGGCTGGGAATGGGGTTGTTATTCCAAGAGACTACGTACCCACCTGAAGTGTGGGGGTTCTGTTCCTGCAGAATAGGAGAATGGAGACACTAAGGGACAAACAGCAGTCTCTGCCACACCCCCAAACCGCAGAGGCCCTGGCATACACCTAATCAAGAGTCAGCAAACTAGATCCCTCGGGCCAAATCTGGCCAGCTGCCTGTTTGCTCGGCTTTTACATTTTAAAATGGTTATGCTTAAAATGGGTATGTAAGAACAAACGTTAACCGCCTCGATGTTGCCTCTTAGCCGGCGAAACCTAAAATATTGACTATCTGACCCCTTAAGAAAAAGTTTGCTGACTCCTGTACTAGGTGCTTAAACAATTCTTTTAAAGATTTGCCTTTTTAAGTATTTACCAGCCATTTGCCATGTGCCAAGCCCAGGAGGTGCAGCAGCAAGCTGCCGTCATGGAGCTCACAGCTAGTGGGGAACAGAGGTAAGAAATAACCAGTGAAATGTAATTAATTACAACTGTGCTTCCTGCTAGGAAGAAAGTATTGGGTGCTGTGAATGTATAGGATGGGGGAAGCAAATCTATTTCAGGCAGGCCACCGTGGGGCTGAAGAAGGATGGGTTAGCTGAAATCTGAAGTAGAAGGGGCTGGTTAGCCTGGCTAGCCTGGTGATGTGTGTGTTGGGGGGAAGAGGGCACTTCTGGCACAGAGGAGAGCCAGGATAAAGGCCAGAAGGTGAGAAAGATTTGGTGTTGTCCGGAAGTGGCAGTCAGCCTCTGTGTGTGTGTGTGTGTGTGTGTGTGTGGTGTTGTGTAAGACTCAAGGGAGAAGGATGAGGGGTGACACAGAAATGAAGGAAATCCTTCTCTGCCGGGACCTGCAGGGGGCCTGTCAGCTGGAGCCATTCCCTGTTGCCTCCTCTCTCCAGCAGCCTCTCAGATCCCATGAAATAGCTGTTTCTAAAATGTACCCACTGTCCTCCTATCTTTTCATCCCCCCAGCTTTCCCCCTGAGTCTCTTAGGGAAAAAAAAAAATGCAGGGATTCCAGAAAGACTGGTCCAGCCACATGGAAAGCGGCCCAGGAAACTGCTTGGTGATGGTTGCAAATGCCGTGAGAAGAAAATTATCCTGTAATTGAAAGGGAAATTCTTTATTGGGATTGTTAAAGAGTTCTACAAGCTCCTTTCATCTGTGGCTTGCTCCACACTTTAATTAATTTTGATCCAGCAGGTTTCCCGAACCTTTGGTTGCAGCTACCTCTCTTGGGGATCAGGCTTTCTGCTACAGGTGGAGAAACTGAGGCCATAGAGGAGCTTGGGAGAACAAATCCTGCATCAGAGGGCTGGTTTCTGAGCACTTTAAGCCTCAGGCTTTTAGGAAAGAGCCCAAAGCCAGCTGTTTCAAAGAAGAGAAAGAGTTTCTACCTTTAAAAATGTGTTTTTGTTATAAAACTGGTTGAATCTCATTTAATAAGTGTCTGGAAAAAACAACATATAAACACAAAAGTTCATTACCTCTTTTTATATTGTAATTGGCTAAAGAAAACCCTGATATTGCCTACTGGGTTATTCTCCTTTTTCTTGATTCTTGACTGAAACCCAACTCAAACTGGCTTAAAAATGGTGGTTCATTGGCTCACATACTGATAAAGTCTAGGAATAGACTTCAGGCATGTCTGGGTCCAGGGGCTTAAGTGATATTTCTAGCTTTTTCTCTCTCAGCCTTCCTTGTTCTCTAGTGCGCTCGTGTGCTTGCTCTCTCTCTCTCTCTTTCTTTCTATTATGCTTTCTCTCTCTCACTTTCCAAGTTTTCTCTTTTCTCTCTGCTTTCTAGGCTCACCATGAGGTGGCCTTATAAGCTTGTAGAGCTTTCTCAGTTTAGCAGTCTCGAAAGAAAGATGGCTTCTTTTAACCAAGAGATCCAGGAAAATCCCAAGAGGAAACAATATTGAGAGGCTCAGAGATAGTAAAAAGGACTTCAAAGAATTTTGCTCATTGCTCTGACAATATTTCTCCTTTGGGCATTTTTAAGTGACGTTTGTAAAATTTCCAATTGCTTTCAACTGTGTTTTTTGGTTACTGAGCTGTTTCTTTGAAATATATAGGAACACACACACACACACACACACACACATTATCTCCCATTATCCTACCAAGTTAATACAATCACTGTTATTATTTTGGGTTATTCTCTTGTCTGGGCCCCAAAGCATTTCTGTGCCAAGTGTAATTGTGGCGCTGATGGGGGTTGGGGAGTGTGACATATCTAGGCTTTGGAGCCAGATGCACTTGGTCTGAATTCTGCCTCTTTCATTCTCAGTAAATGCATGACTTTAAGTAAGCGGGGCCGGGAAAGGGACAAAGGGGACTCCCCATCTTGGAACAAAAGCCCTGAGTTCCATGCTGATTGGACTGCCCCTGACCAGTGCCTGTGGCCAGGGGAATGCCACGTGCTGATTGGCTCAGGTCTGACATATCTGAACCAATCACCGTGGAAGGGAAGGAGGGAGCACCCTGACTGGCTTAGACACTGGAGGCTGCTACTGTGCCGAGCTCGGGCTGCGGAGGTGTGAGAATCACCCACAGTGCTCGTGGGCTCCCGTGGCCGGGCTGTGGCGCCTCCTCCAGCCAGCCAGGTCCTGGGGAGTGGAGGAAGCGGTGGTGGATGGGCCTGCCTCAGTTTCCACCCCAGGCACGGGCCTGGGCTCTGCCCTCCACCCGCGCCTTGACCCACCCGGCCCGCGTTCCGCACCAGGTTATGCCGCGATCCCAGCCCTCGCTCTCCTCCTGGCTCAGGGAGCCCAGACAAGGACAGTTTGGAGGCCAGACGGCTTTTTGTTTTCTCCTTGGCAAAACATGAATTCTCTTTTCTCCAAAAGTAAAGGGACTTTTAAAAAAAGAATAAAGGGGGGAAAATCTCATAAAAATAAAAGCCCCAATCCCAACTCCAGTTACAAATCGTACTTCGGATAGCTCTTAACAAACTGGTCTTGAGATAACTCTATAGGAGATAACCAGAGGGTCAGAATTAACTTTCTCATAAAGTCGGAGCCAAAGCGAGAAAGGAAACAGAAAGCTTTTCCAGGAAAAGAGTCCACAAGGCGTCTGATGCAAAGATTTTCATAATTATTATCAATACCTGCAGTTTATACAGTGTGCTAAGTGTGTTACCTATTATCTACAATCCTCCCAGCGGCCCTGTTTTACAGAAGAGGAAACTGAGGCACGGAGTGGTGAGGTGGCTTGCCCCAGGGCACATCGTTTGCAAGCCCTGAGGCTGACACTCCATCCTATCCTATGTCTCTTTCTCCAAAGCTCTGTAACTATTGCCCTTCACTGCCTCGCTTCCGGCCTAGGATTTGAGGTTTGCAGAGCGAGGTTTCTGGGGTGAGTTGGAGCCTGAGGCAGACAGAACCTCCCCTCCTGGTTTCCTGATTCTGTTGGGTTTAGGCTTGGTCCCTGTAGGACTACTTCAAGACGGCTGGAGAAAGGGTGCTTATTCTTTCTGATTTCCTGCTCCCCTGACTCTCCCACAAACTGAGTTGTCTCTAGCAAGCATGGAGCACCTATCTTCTTCGTTTGTAGATGAGAGGGAAGCAGAGTATAATGAACGATTGCAAAGGGCAAGACTCTAGGACTTAAGGAGGAACAGGAGTCCATTTTCATGCTGATGGTGTGGGGTGAAGCAGACAAGAAAGAATCAAGATCATTTTGCCCAGCGATAAGTGCTAAAGAGACAAGAAAGCTGTATAAGGTGATAGCAGAGGGACTGGAGGAGCTACTTTGAATGAGCAATCAGGGAGGGCCTCTCTGGGGAGGTGATATGGAAGCAGAGCCCTGAATGATGGGAAAGAACCAGCTGTGGGAAAATCTGGGGAGACAGCATTGCAGGCAGGGAGAGCAGCAGGTGCTAAGATTTGGAGGCTGAGCAAGGACTGGCCAGGGAAAGAGGAGAAGGGAGAGGAGAGGGAGAGCACCCCTTGGAAGGAGGACTGCCTGTGCCCTGCCATGCCTGGAATAGCCCTAAGCCAGTGAACGTTTCTGCCACACTCAGCTATGACATTGTTTAAGTCTAGGCCCCAGTGATCTCTCCAGTCTGGTGACCCAGGGGGCCCAGTCAGTGGCCAAGGAACATAGTCATTGGGCCTGCAAAGCATGGGGCTGCGGGTGACACCCTGCACTAGGTGGGGAAAGGAAGTTGCCCCTAATGAAGTTGTTCCCCCACCACCCGGACTCGCTGCCTTCGCCCTGAGTTTAGCAATCTGCTAAGGAAAACAGCCCAGGGAGGGAGGAATGCGGCCAGCCCGGCTGCCGGGCTCTGAGGACAGGGAGGGAAGAAGAGTACGCTTTGTTAAGGAAGTGTGAGTAGTCACTTATAAACTGCTTTCTTTTTTCTTTCTTTTCCTCTTTCCAGTTCAGAGCAAAAGGCACCGCCTTATCCTGGAGGCAACGTCAGGTTGTTTTCCAAAAGTGAAAATTGATATTTGCTCTGTGAGCTGTGTTGATCTTCATTTTAGGGGCCCTCCAGGCAAGCAAATAAGAAAATATCAGTTTTCGGGATGGGAAAACAGGGAGATTCCATCATTGAGGGCCACAACCCAACATTTCATATGGATGATTTGTTTAAATATTCACTGGGTCTGTTTAAACATTTCAATAACCAATTATCACCTAGGGAGGCAGAAAAGCACACAGTTAAACAGCTGAATGCAAGGGTCCTGAAAATGTGGGTGTCAGTCTTTATTTTTGCCTCTTACAAGCTCTGAGAATTTGGGCAAATCTCTTATCCTCTATGAGCCTCAGTTTACTTGCCTAAAAAATGGAAATAACCTTTCTTATAAGATTGTTGTGCTTAGCAAATAGAAGATGTTCAATGCATGCTTGAATATGCATAAAATGTCTAGCATAGTGTCTGGAACGTGACAACACTTCATGAAATTTAAGCTGTTAGTATAATAATAATGATTAGTGGTATTAGTGGTAGTAATACTAGTAATGATTGGTAGATTCCAGAGTTAGAGTTTCTGGGTTCAGTTACCTGGCTCTTCTACTTACCATCTGTGTGATCTTAGGCAAGTTACTTGACTTCTCTGAGCCTCTGTTTTCTCAACTGTGATATGGAGATGATAGTAAAACATGGTTAGTATGAGGAGTAAATGACTAAGAACTTAGAACTGATCTTGGTGCAGGATGAGTACTATATGAGTGTTACTACATTATTAGTAATATATCATTATTTTAATGCTAGACAGCATTCTTCTTGAGAGCAGGGACTTGGTCCTATTCCCCACGTAACACCAGTGTTTCCACAGTGCTGAGCACATAGGATTTTCACCAGCTTAGTTGAATAGATCAAATGGAAGCCAGTGAACTATTCCAGAGTTTCTCTGCAGGTGGAAAGATCCTGAGCCCCTCTATAGAAGCCCCTCTCCTTTCCCTTCAGGTAGATGCCTTTCAGGTCCAAATCTTGTGCCAAAAATACATACAAGTGCTCAGCAAATGGAGTGTAAAGGCTCCTTGGTTCCTTATGGACTCAACAGCACAAAATACAAATTCTGTCTCCACCATGTGTCTCCCAGCAGGGTCACCATTGGCTCGGAAGCTGGAAATCTGCTTGGTGACCCACTGGGTTCAGTTCATGTGCATCTCCAGGGGCTTCCACATAGTAGGCCGTCAGGCAAGTTAATGGAATGATATCAACACATGTAGATGGGACCCAATAATGGCATTTTGATGGAGTTTTGTGTTCGCATGTCTGAAGAGGAGAAGAAAGAGGTGCATGTTTTCCTTCTCAAGCCGGAGCACGCAGGCCATGGAGGGCAGAGCTAGAGCAGAGGCTGGGCCGGCGGAGTAGCCACAGGGCCGCTGCCATCCCCAGGACACTAATGTAGCCCCAGGCAAGGTGGTGAGGTGAGGAAATTACACTTGTCAGCCCTCCAGGCCGAGGTGATTCCCTCAGGTGTCTGCGGTTGCAGGGAGCATTGTGACAAGCTGTCTGGGCTGAGGAGGAGACCATGAGACCTTGCCTGTCTGTGACGGCCAGTCTTAGGTTGTCAACCTGACTGGATTAAGGAACACCTAGAGAACCGGTAAAGCGCTATTTCTGGGTGAGTCTGTGAGGGAGTCTCTGGAAGAGCTTGGCGTGTGAGTTCGGGAACTGAGTGGGGAAGACGGGCCCTCAGTGTGGGCGGGCACCGTCCAGTGGGCTGGGGGCTCAGAGAAGAAAAAAGGCGGAGCAACAGCATTTCGTCTCTCTTTCCTGAAGCGGGGACACTCTTGTTCTCCTGCCCTTGGACATCAGAACTCCAGGCTCTCTGGCCTTCAGACTCCAGGACTTATGTGAGCATCCTCCCCCGACGCCCACCCCCAGGGTTCTTAGGCCTTTGGCTTCAGACTGAGAGTTATGCCATTGACTTCCCCGGTCCTGAGGTCTTTGAACTTGGACTGAGCTCTGGCGTCAGGGTCTCCAGCTTGTAGATGGCATTGTCTTGATGAATAGCACCTGGCTTCCTTCTCTCCATACTAATCTCTTTAGCAAATGGTCACTTGGCCGCACTGTGGGTTTGCTCTCCTGAAGATGCCTTTTTGCTCATTACGCGGCCAGGCTGCAAATTTTCCAAATCTTTCTGCCTTGGTTTTCTTTTAATTATAAATTCCATCCTTAAGTCATTTCTCTCCACTCACGTCTTACTGTAGGCAGTTAAAAGTAGCCACATAGCCTCTTCAATATTTTGCCTAGAAATTTCTTCTGCCACATAGCCTAGCTCATTGCTCTTAAGTTCTGCCTTCTTAAAGTCCCAGGGCTCGGACATAATTCAGTCCAGTTCTTTGTAACAAGGATGACCTTTGCTCCAGTTTCCAATAACATATTCCTTATTTCTGTCTGAGAACTCATCAGAGTAGTCTTTGCACCCATATTTCTACCAGCACACTGGTAGACCATGAAGTAATCTCTAAGAAGATTCAGATTTTCCCACAGCTGTTTTCTTCTGAGCCCTGGCCAGAGTCACCCTTCCTGCCCCCTTCATGGCAGTACAGGTTCCTCTAGCCTGCTGCCCTGAGTTCTCCCAGCCTCTACTCATTACCCAGTTCCAAGGTGGGTGTAGCAATAGCCCCGCTCCTACTGCCAATTTTCTGTCTTATCATCTGTTTTGCTATAACAGAATAACTGAGACCGGGCAATTTACAAAGAACAGATTTATTTCTTATAGTTCTGGGGGCTGGAAAGTTCCGGGTTGAGGTGCTGGCATCTGGCAAGGGCCTTCTTGCTGTGTCTCCCGTGGCTGAAGGTGGAAGCGCAAGACAGCACATGCGTGCGAGAGAGGGAAGGGGGTTGAACTCATCCTTGTGTGGGGAACTCACTTCTGCCATGACTGATAACTTACCCAGTCCCAAGATAATGGCATTAATCCATTCGTGAGGACGGAGCCCTCATGACCTAATCACCTCTCAGCACGGTTGTGTTGGTGATTAAATTTCCAACCTGGGAACTTCGGGGGACACATTCAAGCCATAGCACTCCCTCACACACATTCCAATAAAAAGGAAGTGTCAGCAGGCTGCCTCCATAGGAGGCCGTGCTAATGAACTGGGGGGGCGGGGGCGGATCTGAGCAGGGCGTGCAAGTGCAGGCAGAGCTGAATCGCTCTGGGGAATAAACCTGAAGGTCCCCTCTGGCATTGCTTCTCGGCTTGAAAATCAGGAGAATTTTGAGGGTGGTTGTGTCTGGGGCAGGCAGGGATGTGCCATGGGGTGTGTGAAGACACAGCTTAAATGTGGTGTGTCTTTCAAAGCTGGTTGGAAACCCTTTTAAGACAACTCAAGACAAGTGTCAGTATATCATGGAGTAGAATGGCAAACTTCTTCATAGATTTTTAAGTTTAAAATACATGATTTCAAAAAAATTTTGTTTGCTTTTTTCTCTGCAATCAGGCGTATTTTGGTGGGCGTGTTTATGAAGCATTCACACTGCAATCTCAGAACCCTGAAGAGGACCCAGACAATTGGCCATCTCTCCTTGCGAGACCAGTTTCTGCAAGGAAATGATGTCTTTGATCTTGAACTCCCTTAGAGGGGTAAGCTAGAGTTAGACTATCATTGGCAACAATGGGGCATTTGCGAGGCAATCAGAGTTCCTTCGTTTTCTGGGACAAAACCCCAATTCAAACTAGGTAAAGGCAAAAAGAATGCTGTTTGGCTCATGAGCTGGGACACACAAGGGTAGATGCATGGATTCCCATGTAGTCAACAGAGTTCTTTCTTTTCCCCACTTCCCTTTCTTTTTCTCTCTATTTGGCCTCTTGCTCTTCCTCTGTGCAGCTGTGTAAAGGTGGGGAGAGGCATGGACATGGACAGAGCCAGTCTTGCATACAATACAACCTTGCCTGTGGCAATCACAAAGGCTATAAGGAACTTGGGTTTCTCAGGGTCTGCCTACTAAAAACCCCAGGGCAGGGCTCTGATTGCTCCAGGTTGGATCATATGCATATCCCTGGGCCAATCAGAATGGCCAGAGAGATGGAGTCTTGGGATTGGCCAGGCCTGGATTACTGTCTGGCTCTAAAGGGAGTGGTGGGGAAGTGCATGATTGACAGCATAAGCAGAACCATGTGGGGAAAGGGGCAAGTTCCTAAACGGAGGAGAGAGTCACTTACCAGAGTCGGGGAGGGGTACTGGGCTGAAATAAACCACAGGCTTCCACCGCCCACAAGAAGGTATTCTCACTTGGAGAAATGGGACTACTTGTGGAGTTAGTCCCAGGTTGGTGTGGGATTGTATGATGTAAACCTCTGATATTCACCTAAAAATGGAATTTTATGGATCTCCACACCCTCAGGGGAACCTGTCTGCCTTCTCAGGAGAATGTTAAAAATTAGAAAAGGAGATGTTTTCCATGATCTGAACATTACTGGTTCTGATTTCTCTATGTATTAAGAGATTGAGTGGAAGAATGTTCTGGGTGTAAATGGGTCAATCTTGTTCCAGCTTCTAATTTTGTGCATCCTTCAATGCATCTGACAATCCAAGGGCTGGCTGTGCAGCTAGACCAACTGGGTGCATGAAGAAGAAGGGTTAATGGGCAAAACTTTCCAAGTACTTAATAGGTTTAAGCCAGAGACCACAAAATGATGGCATGCTTTCTTTGGCTAGCACACAGTTTAAAAAAAATTAAATGCTTGCCAACATTTAAGAATTGAAATATTTCACATGAAAGCCTGGATTTCCGGCTTTGCTTGGAAAACCAGAAGGCCTGGCCATACTGGCCCCATAGTCACACATGGCCACAGTTGGTTAGAGCTGAGGAGCAGCCACTTATAGACAGAGTGTATAGTCTAGTTTGCCACAGTCTCCACCGCTCCCTGTTATCCTACCCTTGACCCACTTCACTTATTTATTTCCGTTACATATTTGGCTTCAGTAAGCATTGACCTTTGTAAGCACTGTGTTTTACAACAGTAAATTCCCTGAGCATAGTCTTGGAAGAACCAGGTCTTTCTTTTTCTAGCTTTGTGAACTTAAACAAGTTATTGCCTTCTCTCTAAACCTCAGTTTGTTTATCTGCAAGATGAGGATGAGATGCTTACTTCATTCAACCCATCTATTGGGCATCTATTTTTTAAGTGCTAGGTTACAGCAATGAGCAAATAGACTAAGTCCTGGACCTCATGGGGCCTACAATCTAGTGGGGGGTAGGGGGAAATGATAAAGCAATAAACAGAAAAATAGATGCTGGGGCCAGACAAGGGTGGGTATGAGTCGAGGAGGAAGCAGCACACATTGGAGAGATAATTGAATGACATAATGTACCTAAATCATTTAGTTCAGGGGTTGGCGAACTATAGCTCATGGGACAGATCTACCTGACACCTGTGTTTGTAAATGACATGCTATTGGCACGCAGCTGCACACGTTCATTTACATATCGTCTGAGCACTCGAGACTGTGCTGGGATGGCAGGTTGAGTAGTTGCAAGAGACTGTGTGACCTTCGCAACCTAAGATATTTACAGTGTAGCTATTATAGAGAATGTTGGCCAGCTCCAGCCATACCCCAATGCCTGGATCAATAGAGAGAACTCAATAAACTGCAATCTGTCATTAGTGGTAGTGCAGATGATCCCCCTCCCAGCTCTCTGTTGCCATCCTCCAATGCTGGAGCCTTTATTTGCTCACCCCGCCTCCCTTACCCCCCGGCTGTTTCAACTGTTTGCCCAACAGCCATGCTTCTGGTTCAGTCATTGGCTGCAGGGCCAATAGTGGCTATTTCTTCATACAGTGTTCATGGGAAATTTAATGTGGCCCTACTCAGTCTGGGTTGGGGTTTGCCCACCGTCCCTTTCTGTGCATTGGATCAGGTTAAACAGACTAAATCAAATACAGGGTCAGGCAGGCTGCAGCTTGAAGCTTCGTGGTGGAAAGGGCCCGATTGGTGTCGACTTACATGTTTCAGTGGGGTGTGTGTGACGGGCTTGCTGAGGTTTTACGTGGCTCATCAGGGGTCTGCCCTTGTGCCAGCTCCCACAGCCTACCTGCAAGCCGGAGACCTCTGCACTCAACCTCTGGGGGAGACTTGCTTGCCCCCAAGTGTTGGGGCACTTATCAGCACAGACCTCCAGCCAGGGTGGTCCCAGGGAGAAAGCAGGTGGTACCCGAAGATGCCAAACAGCAGCAAAGGCCTGGCTGGGTAACCACACAGGCCAGCACAGTCCTCGGGCAGGGCCTGCTTCATGGGCACGTGAAGGTGGGCCGTCACACGGTCCCCATGCTCAAAAAGGCCTATGCTCGGTTTAATGCTCTGTTGCTGATATCTTGAAATTCTTAACAATTTTTGAACATTTGCATTTTGTACTGGGCCCTGAAAATTTCATAGCCATTCCTGTCCTTGGGGCATGAGACTGGTTTGGATTTCAGTTTCGGAGGGGCCAGAGGTGTGCTGTGGGGTGTATGTGGGTGAGCTAGAGAGTTGGAAATGACCTGGTTTCCTAGTGGGTCTCACAGCACCTGGTTCCTGCACTCATGAGACTTCCAGGGCTGTGCAGGGAGTTCAAAATGTGGCTGGGGTTGGAGAGAAAGCGGACCCTCCCTTCCTCCTTTGGCAGCTGACGGGGCAAGAGCAAGACAGCAACAACTGCATCATTTATTGAGTGCCAAGTGCTTTATGCTCATCATCTCATCCACTCCCACAATAGCCCTGTTAGGTGGGTACCCTTGTTAAGCCCATTTTGTAGTTGCAGGACTTGAGGATCAGCCAGGTGAGAAATTTGCCAGAAGTCACCCAGCTATGTGGAGTGGGGATTTGGCTGTCTGAGTTCAGAACTCTAGGGAAATGTTACTTAATTTCTCAGGTCTTAGTTGTTCGGTCTGGAAGTGGGAACAATTAAAGCTACCTTGTGTCAGTGGGAGGATTGAGGAAGGGATGTACTGCATGTAGTACATGCTCACTAAATAATAGTTGTTGTGGTGGTGGTGGTGATGATGGTGATGGTGGTGATGTTGGTGATGTTGATAACATTGGTGATGATGATAGTGGTGATGGTGATGATGGTGATAGTGATCATGATGGTGATGATGATAGTGATGCTGGTGACCGTGAAGTCAAACTATCAGACTGTTTCTAGCTCCAACTCTGATGACTTTCACCCATCCTTTAAAAGGGCATTTTGTTCCACAGAAAAACATGGAGTAATGTTCTTTTGCTTCCTGAGCATATTTGCTTCCTAACAATAAATTTCCATAAACTGGGTGGATTAACAGAAAACAGAAACGTATTCTTTCATAGTCTTAGAGGTCAAGAGTCCAAAATCATGGCATCGGCAGGGTTGGCTCTTTCTGGAGGCTGCGAGGGAGGGACCACACCAGGCCCCTCTCCCGGTGTCCTGTGGCTGCTGGCAGCCCTGGGCATCCCTTGGCTCGTAGATGCTTCACTCCAGTCTCTGCCTCCATCTTCACGTGGCCTTCTCTGCGTGTCCTTTTCTGTCTCTGAGAAGGACACTCTCATTGGATTTAGGCCCCACCGCAACCCAGGGTGATCTCATTTCTGTCCTTACCTTAGTTATATCCACACAGATGCTATTTCCATATAAGGTCCCATTCTGAGGTTCCAGGTAGACGTGAATTTTAAGGGGACACTCTTCACCCCACTACCCCGATGTAGGTCAGTGGGAGTCCAAGGAATGACCGTGACATGTCACGTCCCGGCCGTGCCAGGCCTCCCGCAGCTCTGGCCCTTTCCTGGCTCACCTGAGGGCCGCCACGGCGGCCGTGTCCGGTGCCGTGGAAACTCTGACTGCTCACAGCACCGCCTGGAACCTCTGAGGGCGGTGACTCACCCAGGAGTCGTTCTGGTGCGTGCCGGGCCAGGGAGTTGGTGGGTGAAGCCAGGCGGAGCTCCCAGGAGGTGGTGACTGCTGTGGCCTCTGAGAAAAGGGAGCCCGTAGCCCAGGGCCCCGCCGTCCTGCCTCCCAGGGGTGCCCGAGGCTCAGAGCCCGAGGACTGGGGCGCTGTGTCCTGGGGCTGTGGGCTGCTTTTGCTTTTTTCTTTTTTTCCTTTAAATAAAAAGTCAGAAAAGAAAATCGGAGTTTGCCACCCTCATGGGCAAGCAGAGACGTGTGCAGGGAGCTAAGCCCATTGTGTTGGCTTCCTGGCAGCGTTTAGAGAATTCAGACCGAGGCGCTGAAGGCCCTGCGGACCCGGGGAAACCTGCTCCGATGTGGACAAAGCTTCTTGGGTTCGTTTTACCTCAGTGACAAGAGAGTGTTTTGTGCATCAGAAGGGAAACTGCGGCTAAGAAAGGGCCACTTCTACTCTCTGATATGAGAACAATCCCAAAGTAACCACTCACCCTTTAGTAAGAGTGAGATAAACAGCTCTTGAAATGGGGGTTTCCCCCACTTTCCACCATTTCATTTTTTGCCCCCCCCCACCAACCCCAGGGGCCTTTCTTGTTTCCTGAGGTGGAAAGAGAGAACGGCTGGGAGCCACACACCGTTTTTAGAAAGAAAACAACGCACAGAGAGGGATGTGTTGGAGAGAACCTTTGTCCGGACGTGTGCGGTTGGGGAGAGGGGCCTGAGTGTGGCGGGGAGGGGCCGAGCAGGAACGTGCCTGCGGACATGAGCATCCTTTGCCTCCTTGTGGGAGCTGGGAGTCCTAGGAGTCCCCCTCCGTGGGTCCTCACCCAGCTACCCGGGCGTGTGGAGGCTCTGAGTGCCAGAGGGGAGTCGCTGATGGCTCAGACAAATCTCATGACTTCCTTGCAAAGGAAATTTTCCTTTACAAAATGGAATTTATTGGTTTTATTAGAAAAGACAAAATTATGTGGACAGAAGGGAAGGGTTGAGTCTTTCCTTTGAGAGTTAACGTGAATGGAAATCTATACTTTTAGTACCTCTGATGATGATGCTGAGGAGAAGAAAATGAGGAAGGAAAGAAGGAGGGAGAGAAGGAGGGAGGGGATTGAGGAGGGGAGGGAGGGGGAGGGGGAGGGGTAAAGATGACCAAAAGACAAAGAAACAAAGAAAGAGAAAAGAACAGTGTGTCTGAGAGTCAGTCTAAGGAGATGACATTGAAGCAGAAACTTGTTTGGGCCATCAGAAACATCAGGGAGGGACAGTGCTGGCCAGGGAGCATGTGCAAAGGCCCTGGGGGCAGCAGAGGACCTGCTGTGTTTAAGGAACAGAGGGAAGTGTGACCGGGCCCGGGGGGTGAGGGGCAAGTGGGACCCGGTGGGCTTGGAATGGGCTGGATCTGGGCCCCCAGGTCCAAATTCCTGCCAGGCCAGGCCAAGTGGAGCATGGCAGCCTGGGGTGTGTCACCTCTTGGAGGCTGGTGGCCACTCCTCAGCTAGGCCTGGGCTGCGACGGGGCACATGGGCTCAGGATTGCTGGGTCTTCCGCTTTATGATGGGGTGGGAATCCCAATGGCTGTGTGAACGCTCGTGTCTTTTAGCTGCTGGCTTCAGATGGACAGGTTTAAGAGACCCTTTGCAGACTGGACAGGGACTGCGGGCTGGAATCGACTTGGGGGCCACCAGCTGCAATGCTGGGCCTTGCTCCAGGCCTCTGACCAGTGTGGACCGGGGACTTGGTCATTATGGGATGATTCTGGAGCACATCAGTTGTCATCCTTCAGTCCACCCCCAGCAGAGCTGGGCCAAGTCCCAGGAACAACCCCTTTGCTTCTCCGTTTGTGAAGCTGGCCCAGGGACTTAATCCAAATACGGGCACAGCCAGAAGGAAAAGGGTGTGTCTTCCTTAAAAAGCCTTGAATAAAGGAATCCTATTCAGGGCCTGAAAAGGCCAGTGTTTAGGTGAGTGGCGGCCTGTCCAGGCAGGTCTGAGTGCGCAGTGACCTCTTGCAGGAGGGAGGCGTGCTGCTTGGAAGTGCGCTGCTCCTGCTGGGGAGGGAGCTCCTCCGGCAGAACCTGACAGGTTTGCTTGCAGTCTCTGCTTTGATGCTGCACAAGTTGGTTAACCTTCCTTTGGGATTATGCGAAGGGCCCTCCCGGGCACATCTGATTCATCTCTGGCCTGCCAGGGTGGGGAGCTGCAGCTCAGCCCAGAAGAAGAGGCTGCACCAGGTGCATTGAGGAGCATGTTAATTCATTTTCACTTAAGCAATGGCCGGAGTCCAGATGAATTGCAGGAAGTATGGGAGTATTAGTCGAGACTCTTGGTTGTAAGTGGCAGAAAGTAAATTCAACTGACTTAAACAATGAAAGAATAGATTGGCTCCTGTCACTGGAAAATCAGTCCTTGGGCATTTTCAGTCCCTTAACTCTGATTTTCATGAAGGTGGCCTCCTTCCCAGCCACCAGCCATTCTACACTCGGTTTCTAGCCTAGCAAAGTCAGCAGACACAGCACCCAACAAAATCCCAGGACTAGCTCTTATTGGTCCAGCTTGGTCATGTGCTTATTTGTGAACCAATCACTATGACTCTGACCATTCTTCCCTGGTTCAAGAGTCTACCCTGAGCCAGGGGTGGGGCCAAGCTCTATAGGGCCACATGGATCAAAAGTAAGGGAGGAATGGTTTCTCCAGAGCAAGTTAGACACTATTACTAGGAGAAGGGGGAATGGCTTTTGGGCAGGAAACACAGCAAAAGACCTTCACGCCACAGCCATACAGAATGGGGTATCATTATTACCAGATCTCCTTAAGCTTCAAGGTCCTCATCTATAAAATGGATATATGCCAGGACTCGTCTCATAGAGACATGGGAAGATAAAACGAGAGACTCAAAGAAAGTGCCTGGCACAGAGTTTGGCACATAACCCTCATTAGTTAATGGTTAGCATTAAACCCAAGTGTGAGCTCTATCCAAAGTGTGCTTCTGGGGCTTGGTAAGCACACTTTTCCTTACCTTTCCCTATGTCGAAGATATGTTGCCTGGAGCCCTGATTTCTTAGCAGCTACCATGCAATCAAGAGCCCACAGGAATAGCTACCAATTAAAATAACGAAGTTTCAGCTGACAACATTTGTGGAAGAAGCTGCAAATGTTCAGTAAAAGCCCATTTGCTGGGAGTCTCAGACAGCTACCTCTTCTAGGAGGTCTGAAGCCACATTTCAAGTTTGCCAGCAAATTTGCTTTCATTAGAACAAAACCCCGACCCTCTTTGCTTGGAATGTCTGGGGCCAAGCCCCTTGTCCTATGTCACTTTCTCTCCTTTTGCTTTCACATTCTGACACACGGCCCCTTGTTTTCTTGGCTTGAGCCTTTTCAAAATTATACAAGCAACACATTTGTTGTAGACACAGTAGAAAATTGAGACGATAAAAAGGAAGAAAAATGTACGAGTGGCCTATAACTCCACCGCTCAGTGATTGTCACTGAGGATGCAAAGTATTTTTTTTTCTATTTGTGATTGTTCAAAGATAATATTCATTGTAAAAGAAATTAGAAATTATTAAAACACAAAAGCAAAACATTCCCTTCTTATCTCACCATCCAGATTACCAATGTGTAACATGCATCCTTCAGAAATTTTCATGTCTATGTGTTCATATATGTTGTAAAAATGTTGCAAGTTCTAGTACCCAGGGCAGGCCCTCGGGGCAGGCCACCTGGATTTCAATTTTGCCTCCACCTTATGCGACGTCTCAGTTTCCCTGCTGGTAAGTGGGGATATCACTGGAACCTACTCCAGACGCTGAGAACATGACATGAGATGCAGCACATGACACTTGGCACCGAGTGAGCCCTGAAGAACGGCAGCAATGGTTAGTGTGTTTGCTTTCAACTGCTGCCTAATGAATTACCACACAAACTTAGTGGCTTAAGCTAACACTGTTTTCGTGGCAAAGGATTCCGGGCACGGCTTAACTGGATCCTCAGCTGTGGGTCTCACAAGTCTGTAATCAAGATGTTGGCTGGGCTGAGGCGTCATTTGGAGGCTTGGGGTCTTCTCCCAAGCTCATGTGGTTGTTGGCAAAATTCATTTTGTTGCAGCTGCAGAACTCGTGGTGGCTTGCTCCTTCCAAGATCATAACCTCAGGCAATTTCCTGCTTACCTTCCTCCAGTTTGAGAAGGACAGGAAGTTCCCTATCCAGCCCTGTTTGAAACGGAAGGGCTTTGATTGGCTCAACCTTTTCTCAGTGTTCACCTCATCACCATTCACTGTGGATAGAGGTGGAGCCTCGTGATTGACAGCTTTTTACCACCACTCAAGGTCCGAGTTAGGGGAGCTGCGCTTTCCCAATGGGAGGGGTGTTTTGTTACCGAGGAAACAGGCAGGGATGCACCCACGAAAACCTAAGGATGCCTGCAACCTGGATGTTCCTAGCTGCTCCATGGAAGCAGGTTTCCGTGGTCAGTAGGCCTGGAAAATACTGAGTTGCAGAACGTTAGGCTGTCCCCCACCCTCTCCCTTCTTTGGAACGCTGAAGTGTGTGGTGAATCTTTCTAGGAGTGTGAAAGAAATTTTTGCAAACTTAGTTGACCCTGGAAATCTTTATTTTCGTGTGTTCCCTAACGAAGGCTATGTCTCCCCCAAGGGAATAAAAACTGGTTCTCAGGGGACAAAAAAATTCCTGCTTTTTGTGTATAAGGCACAGATGTCCACGCACTACATATGCAGATATACAGTCTACCTGTGGCATTAAAATTTCCTGGTGGGGGGATGGTGCATAGGGGAAATGTCCAGAAAGGTTCCTTAGTGGGGTGATAATAATGGGGAAAAAGAGAGTGGAGTAACATTGTTTTATTTTCCATCTGGGCCTTAGTCTCCTCGACTATAAAGTTGGGAGAATAATGTTGCCCAATTCAGAGAGTTGCTGCAAGATTTAAAAGTGTTTACAAGAATGCCTCGCACATAGGAAATGCTGTATATGTGCTGGTTATTATCATGGTGGTGGTTGTTGATGGAGCATTTCATATGTGTTGGGAAATTAAAGAGCACAGTTCTGGTATCAGAGGAACTGGTTTTGAAAACTTTCCTTAAATTTTTCAATATTCCATTTTCTCATCTGCAAATGGAATCAAAAACACTTGCCTTGCAGAGTTGCTGCCCAGGTTAAAGGAAATGACATAAGCAAAGTCCCTGGCACATATTAAGCAATGGTTATTACTGTATTATCCCCTTCTGCAGATGGGCAAACTGAGGCCCTGAGCCCTGGGAAGATGAGCTCAGAGAGGTGTGGCTAGGTCCTCTGACTCCAGCCCATCATCACTGCCCAGCTGCAACCTTCAGTCAGCCTCTGTTCTGCCACTTTCCCTGGGAAGTCACACCTCTGTTCCTCCCCTCCCACATCGCAGGAGCCTGCTTGTACTCAGCCCACCTCAAATGGCTCTGACAGGTGTGAGGGTTTTTATTTTATTTTATTTTATTTATTTTTTAACAGCCTTCAACTTTGCCTTTGTCGGAACAGGGCAGCAGTGAAAACAGAACGTGCAAGGTTTCTCCTTCCCTTGTCCCTGTGCCAAGCACTGCCTCCGGTCAACCAAGTGCCAACTCAGTTATCTTTTTTGCTGGAGGCAGTCAGGGCAGACTGGGCTCTAGGTCTGGGACTTGTGCTCCCTAGCACCAGGGCAGGCCTCTAGCTGGTTTTCTCAACCCTGATTTTCTGGGTTTGGGGACAAGAGCCCCTGGGTGTAAACCTCTCTGGCTGACTCCAGTGCATTTGCCCTTTGGAACAGGGAGGCTGAGGATTGTGGGCTCTCTTAAACCCAATTGCAGTGACATAAATTCTTTGTTTTTGTCTCCATCCCATCAGCTTTTGAGGGTGTGGCACTGTGCAGTCACCTGGGTGTGACCTCTGTCTGGTGGCCAGCTTAGGTTCTGGGTTTGGAGGAAGGATCAGGGATGCCAGCCTTGTCCACTACCAGCTTGCACATGTCTGGAAATCAGTGGCTCTGCCTGTCTTGGAGGAGACATTGGAGCCAGAAGAACTTTCTAGTAGCTTCCTGTTGCCCTCTTTTATTTTTAACCATAGATTCCAGTCACTGGAGTCAGACTACCCAAATTCAAAGCCTTACTTTTTTCCATCCTGTACAGGTTGAGTGCCCCTGGCCAAGAAACTTAACCTCTCCAGGCCTCAATTTCCTCATCTGCAAAGTGGGGACAATGATAGTGCTTTTTTTTTTTTTTTTTTTTTACAGGGTTGTCAGGGAGACAAAATGAGGGGATGCATTTGAGCATGGCATGTGCACTCATTAAATGTCAGCTGTAACTAATAGGCCCTGTGTGAGTTGGCCCCACCCACCTCACTGACTTCATCGGCTACTGCTCCCCCTCACCCTCCCCGACACAAGGCTGCAGCCATCCCAGCCCTCCCTCCCTTCCTGGTAGTGGCAGGCTTGTGCCAGGTTCTGGGCTTTGCCTTTGCTGTTCCCTTCACCTGGGAAGTTTCCCCAGATCTGTGCCAGGAAGGCTTCCCACCTTTCATCATCTCAGATCTGAGGTCACCTCTTCCTGGAGGCCTCTGCCCACCCCTTGCCTCGGCCACTTTCTCTCACGTGACGCTGTTCTATTTGCTTCATAACCTTGACTCCCACTTGAAATTATTTGGTGTATTTATCTCTTGGCTTGCGTATTTTCTGATCCACCCTGCAAAGTAAATTTCTATTTTTAGGAACCCTATCTGTATCTCTGAGTGTCTGAAATAGCGGTGGCATACAGTAAATGGTCAATAAATGACTGCGTAGAATACCAGCTTAAATAATACAATAAAAACTAATGCCGGCTGAGCTGTCATTGTATCATGCGCTGTCTCATGCAGTGGCCAATTTTGCTCCCCACCTCCAGGGGACACTTGGCAATGTCTGGAGACATTTGTGGTTGTCACAACAGGAGAGAGAGGAAGCTAGTGGATCTAGTGGGCAGAGTCCAGGGATGCTGCTAAACACAATGCACGGGACACTCCGCTACACCAGAGAATTACTGGATCAAGGCTAAGAATCTGTCTTAGACACCAGTGGCTACTGAGGGCCTGAAATGTGGCTGGGCCGAGGTGAGATGTGCTGTGCATATAAAATACACACTGAATTTCAAAGGCTTAGTCAGAAACAAACCATGTAAAATACTTCATTAATCGTTTTTGAATATTGACTACATGTCAAAGTGATAATATTTTGAACATATTGGGTTAAACAAAATAGATGGTGAAATTAATTGTATGTTTCTTCTTATGGTTTTCACTGTGGCTACTAGAAGATTTCAAATCACATATATGGCTCACACTGTGTTTTGATTAGACAGCACTGCGCTAGACTGTGCACGCCACGTGGAAAGACGTCAAGCGCAGTGCCAAGCAGAGGCTTGAACCATGCTGGGCGGTCAGTAGATAGCTGGAGAAGGATGAAAGGGAGGGAGGAGAGAGAGAGGAAGGGATGGAAGGAGGAAGGAACAGGCACCCCCAGGAGCTGTCTTGAAGGGACCCCAAGGATCCACGGGTGAGCTCAGAATTCTCTCCCCACACACAATACTTAAGGCAGCTGCCCAGGAGAGCTCCTTCCTTCTGGGAGATGCCTCAGCTGCTCCTGCATTGTCCCTTGCCCCCTGACCAGGCCATCTGTGTCCCCTCCAAGTCCACCACGGTGAGGGTGACCTTGGGTAAGCAACCTAATGCCTCCTTTTGGAGCTTCCCCACTTGCAACCTTCCCCCATTTTGGTCCTCAGTAGTGGTGAGATGTAGTCAGGTTTGGAAATTTAGCTGTCCGGGCCAGGAGCCTCTGGGATTAAAATCCGGACAGCAGAGACTCAGCTACAGGCTTCTGTGACTTTAATTATCTTTTGCAAATGGGTTGATTTTCCCCACAGGAAAAAGGGATGAGCCTAATAACACATATTTAGAAACTTCTGTCCTGTCCTGACAATGGCTTTCTGAGAATACTGCTAATTCTTCATCATTACACAACAGAGATGACTGAGCCAGCGTCAGCAGCAGCCAGTGCCAGCTGGATGTGACCGCATTCTGTCCCTGAATATTAAAAACAGGTCAAGTCTCTTCTCAGCCCGCTCAAGATTTGTAGATTGGCTGGGAATGGCTTTAAGTGGAGGACCAATTCAAGGTGGCACTGCGTTGGTCTAGAGGGGACATATTTGGCCTTTTGACTCACCAAGTAGCTCTGTGATTGTCGACACCAAGCAGCCTGGCTTGGAAATCAGAATTTACAGCGATGAATGACTAGTTTCTTTTAGTGTAAATGTTTCTGGGAACTTTTTTTCTTTAAAAATGATCTGATTGTGAGAGTAACATGTTTATGGTACTGAAATTGCAAAATGTAAGGAAAAACAAAGAAAAAAAATTACCCAGAATCCCATCCCCCAGTGAAAATCAATGCAAAAATATATCTTTCAGCCTTGTTTTGTACATAAGTATTCATAATTTATTGTGAATGGTGTTTTACAATATTGCTACCATATTGCTATGCCATTTTAAATCTTTTTCTTTATATCAAGAATGTTTTGTCATGATATCTAATATTCAAAATCACTTTAAATGACTGCATGGCACTTCATCGTAAAAGCAAACCAATGCTTATTTAAGCAATTCCTTGTTATTGGATATTTAGGCTGATTCCAACTTTTTGCTATTGTAAATAACTCTACAATGGACATCCTTGTGCATAAATCTTTGTACATAAATCTTTGTACATGTCTTAATTATTTCCTTAGGGTAAATTCCTGGAAGTAAAATTACTGGTGAAATGATTCATACATATTAAGACTTTTGATAAGTACTGTTATAGTCACCTAGAAAGTTTATGACAAATAACATTACCGCCAGCACTATGAGTCTCTCTCTTCCCAATCCCTTGCCAGTCCTGGTATATATCAATTGAAACACAGAACAACAACAAAAAAACATAAATAATTCTACCAACAAAAAAGCATAAATAATTTCTTCTGAAGAAAACCACTGTCAACGATCTAGTGAATATTTCTTCCAGATTGTTTTCTGTGCACATGTGTTCACGTATGTGTGTGTGTTTTTCAGAAATGGAATGATGTACACGTATTGTTTTGTAACTTGATTTTTAAAAGTTTAACTGTGTATTGTCACTAACTTTTGTGAAGCATCATTCTTTTCTGTGGCTCCATAGCAGCACACGCAAGTCTCGCTGTAGCACGTTTCACCAGCTCCGTAATGCTGAGCCTATGGCTGCTTCCAGCTTTTCCCATGTAAGTGATGTGGGAATAAATTCCCTTCCTTACATGTAGTTTGGAAATAATTCCTTAGGAATAAAGATGCTGGAAATTTAAAAATGCATATTTATAAAGGATTTTAATATTACAAAACTCAGAATGGCTGAATCCATGAATCCTTCCTCCAGCTGTCTGTGGGCACAACATTGTCACCTCCTTGCTAACGCTGTGAGTTCCCCTTCTTTTTTAATACTGCTACTCCAAAAGGCATGAAAAGTGATGTCACTACGGTTTCCGCTCTATGGCTTGATCACTAATGAATTTAAACATTTTTCATGAACGTGTTGCCCATTTGCATTTCAACTTTTGTGATTTGCCTGTCATTTTTCGTTAGCCATGTTTATTGCTCTGTTAGAGCTTTGTATTTTCCAAGTCTAAATACTTTGTCATGTGTGTTGGAAATATTTCTCCTAGTTGTTATATGTTTTTAAATTGTATTAGTGGTGGTTTTTGATGTCCAGGAATTTAAAAAATTGATTAATTATTTTAATGAACAAATAACAACTGTATATGTGTGCAACATGACGTTTTGCAATATGTAGATGTTGTGTGATGGTTAATTGCGCTAATTAGCATTCCATTACCTCTCATTCTTTGTAGTGAGAACACGTAAAATCTGCTCTCTTAGTGATTTTTAACAATACAATACATTATTATTAACTATAGTCACCATGTTATACAGTAGATTGCTTGAATTTATTCCTCCTGTCTGAGAATTTGTATCTTTTTTACCCTGGGAATCTACTCTGCCTCCATGAGTTCAGTTGTTCCCAGGATGTTTTGATGCTTACGTTGAATCTTTTTGTGTTCTCACTTGTGGCGTCTGCCTTCGTAAGCTTGGAAAGGCCTTTGGGAAAATGAGTTTTAGGTCCCAAAGCCACAGTGGGACAGTTGGACGGATAGTCAGAGCAAACTAGATGACACTGAATTTATAAGGTGACTAAAATGGCCTTTTGACTTTGGAGAGCTGTGACGATCACTCAGCAATGCAGTCTGGGAGGTTGAGAGCCCTCTGTCCTTTCTTAATTTTCATACGGAATCTGTGACTAACTAATTGTGTACAGAGACAGCCCTGGGTAGAGACTCCAGCAGAGCCGCTTACTCATTACGGAGCCTCGGTTCCCTCATTTGTAAAGTGCAGGGATGACCCAGGATCTCCCCCTTCACCCCTAACGCTTCATAAGCTGTGACCTGCACAGTGGCCGTGAAGGTCACTCCCCAGTGGAGTCCTTTCCGGGCACACAAGGCCAGAGACCCCAAAGGAAAAGGCAAAAAGATTCAACTATATAAACATTAAAAATCCCTGGGCATCAAGATATACCACAAATAAAATTAAAAGACAAAGAACAAACCAGGAAAAATATCTTTTAACAGTTAAGTCATTAAATCTTCCTGATGTAGTCGATGGGCAGATGATTCCTGCTTCTCCTCCCTGGGGGAGGGGAGCTGAAAGGGGCCCCCCGGGAAGACACCAAGCTTGGGGAACACGGGAAGAGCTCGGTAGAGGCTTTTTATTCTCACGAACAACGAATGAATGAATGAATGAATGATGGAACCTGCATCCCAGGCGGCGTGCGCGTCTTCCTTTGAATTTTGGACCATTCAGATTAAGGGAAGAAGAATGCCTGACCATAGGAAGGAAGTGGTTTTGGGTCTGTCGTTTACGGTGGGGTCCTGCACTGCCGGATGTCCCAGCCTCCTCTAGTTCATCCGGAAAATGGGTTTAGAAATTTTTCCTCCCCCGCCTCCTGCCTCCTCCCTCCAAAGGGATGTCAGTTGGGATGAATCAGAGCATAGGTATTTTGGCCCGGCCACTGTTTTGACAATAAGAATGATTAAACAGATAGTTTATTTATTTTATACTCATCTTTCATACCCACATCTCTGGAAGAGCTGTGTTTGTAGGTATAGAGACAAGAAAAAACTCTCTGATGAGTCAGAAACTGCTCATGAGAAGAAAATGAGGGAATCTTTGAGGTGGAGGAGTTTGTATTTTCTCATAGGGCTTCCTCTCACTTTAAACAGGTTCCTTCCTGCTCTTACTTGGTCAGGACTGTCTGGAAGTCAAAATTCAAGCAGTGAACTTCAGGCCTGAGGAAAGATCCAGAGAGATAGACTTGAGTTGCAGCATGAAACATTGGGTTAGACATCAAAAGGGATTTCCTGGTCAGTGAGTTTGGGTGTAGGCAAAGGGAGGAGTGAAGGAGGAAAATCATAAAACCTTTCTGTGAGTAAGAGGAGGTTTGCTGGGAGACACTCCAGTGCCTTTGGGTGAGACCTCTCTCCACATTCCCAGAAGTGTGGGCGGCAGCAACGATATCTAAATGTAGCCCTGCCAGAAGGATCCTGAGAGAATGTGCTGCACCTCCCTCCCATTTCACAGGTGGAAAAATTGAGGCAAGAGCATGCAACAAGTATTTGTCATGGGCCTCCTGCTCACCAGTGTTTCTGAGCTCTGTGGGGACAGCAGGGAGCCAGAGAGACTGGCAAACAAGGCTGTGAATGTAGAATTTAAGGTTGGGAAGTGATGGGGCTGGCCTGGGGCAGGAAGTGGCCTGGGGGGCAGGGTAGGGAGAGGAGGAAACGGCTCTGGAAAGAGCCGTCAAGGCAGGCCTCTCTGAGGCAGGGTCATGTGAGATGAAGTGACTCACCCAGGCTCATTCAGACCCTGCATACACTTGAGTCTGGGTCCCTGACTCCCACTCAGCTGTTGCTCCAGGGTGGTTTTGGTTCTAAGTAACAGAAAACCCAGTTCAAAAAGGCTTACACCAAGAAAAAAATTTTTGGCTAAAAAACCTGAGGGTGGACCTTGTTTCAGGAACGTCTCAATCCAGGTTCTCACACTGCGTCATTAACCTCTGCCCCCTCTCCGTGTCTCTGCCTCCTCCACAGGGGTTTGATCTCGGTCCTCATCTCCAGGCCCAGGGTGCGGGTTTGACCCTCTTCTTCCCCAGTGATTTGAACAAAAGGGCTGAGCCTGACTCCCTCAGCCACGTCTGGGTGGCAGACCCACTTCTGAATCAATTGCGATGGCCAGGGGGACGGTCGGCACCGATTGGCCAGGCTAGGTCACAGGCCCACTCTGGCGCCCTGGGCTGCGGGAAGGGAGGGACGTCCCTGGGTGAAGTTCTGAGCGTCCTCAGCAAAGGAAGAAGGATGCTCTAGGCTGGTCCCAGCCCAGCCGTGGAAGTGCTGTCTTCCTGCCTTTCCAGTCAGCGTCCCCATTGGTCACTTCTCTGGCTTTACAAGCACCTGCTGTGCCGTCCGTCTGTTTCCCACAGAGCTTAGACTTCAGGGCATAGGAATTGTTCATTTCCTTTTAGTTTGGTTTTTTAAATCCTCCAGCATCTCACAGTCTACTCAAAGAAACAAAACCCACATCCTTATTTCCATCCCATCTTGTTGTGGCTTGCTCATGAGTTTTCTAGCTGCCAATGAAGGGAAGACGCCTGTGGGCTGGCGGACTCAAGGAGAGCTTCGGGGAAGAGGAGGGCTGCCACCGCGCTTGGAAGGGTGGATGTATCGGGAAAGGCTGACAGAGGCTAGAATCCGATAGCGCGTGCAGGACGCTGGCCGTGCTGCGTGGGGTATGGTGCGTGGCAAGGGGCCCGTGCTCCATGCGATTATAGTTTTTGGGGTGTATGGTTAGAATTTGTGTAGTTCTTGTACCACTGAAGTTTACAAGATTATAAGGTGGGACACAGGCAAATCTTTATTTTAGTGGTCAGGTATTTATTCCAAATTTGTATCAGAAACAAATATGGTATTAACTTACCAGACCTAAATAACAACGTTTAGGATGAAGGGAAAAAATTAACCAAAGATAAAAGAAGTGGGAAGGAGTCACGTTAAAGCAAGATCATAAATAGAGGTGGTGTGCAGACATGGCAAAGTGTTGTTAGGAGGATGAGTAAGGTTCGGGAAATGCGGATCCGGCGCTTGGATTCTGGAAGCAGACAGACGATGCAAACCTCAGACCCGCCCTGCCTGTGCAATGGAACTTGTGGTGGCTGCTTCGCCTTCCCAACTCTCAGTTTCCTGACCTATAGGATGGGACCAGCTTCACGGGGGATTTCATGGCGTCCATGCAAATGAACATTCCACATGTCATCTGCTAATAACCTGGACCGTGTTTCACAGAAGAGAAAGCAAAGGCCGTCCCTGGGGCTGGCAGGTGCAGGAGAGCCTGGCCCAGAGGTGGGCGTGAAGGTGGCAGGCTGGGGGCTGGGGGCTACGGGTGGGGGCAGGTCCCTGTGGGAGGACAGCAGGGATGGCGTTGGGCCCAGGAGGGGAGCACACACAATTTTAAAGGAAACCTGGAGGGCAAATAAGGGTCCTCTGGGGTGAATATTTGGTGCCTTGGCAGGTGGGACTCGCCCGTTGCTCCCAAATCTATTTTTGCTCCCAGCTGACCTCCCAGGCTGGCCTCATCTGCCCCACATGGAAAGCTTTCTGTGCAGAGAGATTCTGGCGAGCTGGGGTTGGGCTCCATAGATTTAATCTATGTTGTTTATCTTTTAAACACCATTAACCACAAATTAGCTGATTCTTTCGTGGCTATAAATTAATAGATTCCATTAGGGAACAGTCAATTACAGGATGATTACTTTTTCTCTCTGAACTTCAAGTGTCGTAAGCTATTTGAGAGGGTTTGATTCTGTCCTCTGCCCACTCCGCTCTCCGTTCTGGGTTCGTGGTTCATTGGACCGGATCTTCCAAATGGACTCGGGAGGCTGAGGCTGGGTGCCGGGGACTGTCTCTGTAATGAGGTTGTAAGCAGCAGACTGTTTTGCAGAAACAAAAAACTGACCAGAGGTTTATTTTCAAGAGAATTTCCTACACAGACCAAACCAGCCAAGTTGCCACATTTTTTTATTCCTGTGTATACCAGAAACACATCCTCTTTGTTTTTCTCCCATGTCTTTGCTACTTTGGGGGCCTTATCCTGGTAAACCCTTGATAATCTTTTCTTTCTATTCACGCATCCCGCCATCCTTCCATTCCTCCGTCCTTGCTTCCGTCCTTCCTTCCGTCTGTCTGTCCATATCCTTCCGCAGGTGGCGCGCTCCCTCCAAAGCTCAGCGGAGGCTCTGCCTGGAGCTGCCAAGGAACACTGATCCCGCTGCACCCCCGCCAAGTCCTGCCCCATTCACGTAGCGGATCCGGCTCAGCCTTTGGAACCCACGGGCACTCACACGCTAAGGGACAGCAACCCTTGTACCCTCAAGGGTTAGGCAGGAGATTTAAATACGTGAAAGGAAACCAGAGTCCCAGGACTTCAGTGAACTGTGGGGTTCAAGCTGTTCCTAAGGTCTTCTGATTCAAATTAAAGACAAGATGCAGTATCTTCAGGCCTGGGGTTTGTGACTTTTGCTGTATCAGTCAGAATTCTTTGTTCACAAGCAGCAGAAACTGACTCTCGTAGCAGGCTGGATAATGGCCCCAAAGATGTCCACGTTCTAATTCCCAGAACCTGTGAATATGTGACCTTTGCAGATATGTACGATTAGTGATGCAGAGGTGAGAACATTATCCTGGATTATTAAAGAGGGCCCGGTGTAATCACAAAGTTCCCTACAAAAGGGAGGTAGCAGAGTCAGAGTGAGTAGCAGGAGCTGTACTGATGGACAGGAGATTGGAGTGATACAAGGAAGAGCCAGGAGCCAAGGAGTGTGGGGATCCCCCAGCAGCTTTCAGAAAGAACTCGGCCTTGGACATTTGACTTCAGCCTGCCGAGTTAGACTGATTTTAGGCTTCAGAACTTCAGAACTGTAAGCTAATAAATTTGTGTTTTAAGCCATGAAGTTTGTGCTAATTTGTTACAGCACCAATAGGAAACCAATACATTAGCAAAAAATAATAATAATTTTTTAGAAGGACTTATAGTAGCCTCTGATTCCAACTGAAAACGGAAACTCAGAGAGCTCCAGAGGGCGTGCTGGTGTTAATATTTTAGACAGCAGACACTGAGGAACGGTCCCTCGGGACAACTGCCCCGGGTTAAAATTCAGGATTTCCCATCCATTTTGAGGCTGCTGAAAATTCAAGCTCCCAGGGGCACATGTCCACACCTTGCAGAGGGAGGGACACCTCCACTGACTGCCTCAGTGGGCTGGAAGTTCCCCAAAGCAAAATCGGTGTCACGGCCAGAAGAAGGGGCCAGCACCGATCCCTGGGGAAGACACGTGAGTGCTCATTTTGAATCTTGTCCAGTCAGCTTTGCCCACGGGTGGGGTCACGGCCACCCTGTATGGCAGTGGGAGCTCTCCTCTGCAAGGATGGGGGCAGGGCAGGCACACTGGTGTGGCCTAGAACGTTCCCAGCCATGTGCCATCCCTAGCAAGCCCAGGCACCGGTGTTTTCTAGTTGGAAATGTGAATTTTTAGGCTCTGGGGATGTAGCGGGGGTCGTACAGCCCTAGTGACCTCAGCCTGTGGTCTCTGCCCCATGCCGATTCTTGCTGGGACTAGAGCAACCGTCTCCTAGCTGGCCCCGGTTTTGGGTCTTTTTTCTCCAGCCTCCCATCTTTCTGACACATGTCCAGTTTTCTTCTGCTATATGAACATATTTGAACAGGGGTTTGAACACTCTTGACACTGTGGGCCGGGGAGTTCTCCGTTGGGGCTGGGGTGTCTCCCTCGCACATTGTAGGATATTTAGCAGCATCTCAACCCATGAGATGCCAGTAGCACCCTGCCCCGAATTGTGACAACCGAAAGTGTCTCTGGGCAAAGCTGGCCCTGCTTGAGAGCCACTCTGTCCATTTCTCCCACCACCCCAGTGTCCAGGCCACCGTTCCCTCACCTCAACCGCTGCAGTTGTCCCTGCGGATGCCTTCCAGTCTACCTCCCATAACCCGCCGGAGAGATGTTTCCTAGAAAGCAAATCTGACCTCTTGTCACTCCTTTGTCTAAAACCCTTCAGGACCTCCATGGTGCTCTTGCATAATGTCCCCGTCACTTACTGCCTTCCCAGAGCACCGAGGGACCATGACCCAGTCTGGCCCAGGACCTCCCTGAACTCCCAAGGGGAGGACCAACAGGAGCCTCCTTCAATCACCTGCGTCCCCAGCAGTGGCTGGCCCTGTCTTGGCAGGTTTTCTCCCCGGCCTGGCTCTCTGGAACGGATCCACTGGAGTTTCAATTGCACCTCTGTCGGCCTGGGTGCTGATAAGGAGAGGAAGCTTGTATGCAGATCGGTTCTGAGATACGCACTTGACTCGGAAAGGAAGCTGCTCCTGGGGGGGCCGCCCTGCGCTCTGGGAAGATGAGGGTCCGAGGGACGGAGGGCTGGTCCCCACCCACCTCCTGGTCTCGTGCTTTGTCCCACCAGGTGGGACTTCAGGGTTTTCTTATTTTGTGTATTCATTGATCCAATTGTTGCACCTTGTATTTTATAATTTTTCATGTAAGCCTGAAAGTGCGAGTAGTATCAAGTATTCGCTGCACGGGCGTTTACCGGGTGCCTACTGCGCAGGCGCTGGAGGGTCAGAGGTGACAGAAGATGGGTGCCGCCCTTGCTCTCTGGGGGCTGCAGTCTGCATTGGGAGACAGACCCAGGCATTAATCACAGACATAAATAAGTGTAGGATTGCAACGCCCACAAGTCCTGTGGAAGAGAAGAAATGGAATAGATGTGACTTTTATTTGTCCATCATATTATACCTTAATAAAACTGGGGGGTGGGAAGGAAGTAATGGTGCTGGAGATTCTACTAGAGGGACTTTTCTTAGGGAGGTTAGAGGAAGCGGCCCTGAAGCTGCGATGCAGTGAGCTCGGAGAGGAAGGAAAACAGAAGTCAAGCAGGTGACGGGGCCCAGGGTGCTCCAGGCAGTGGGAATAGCCTGGGCTGAGGCCCTGGACGCAGCACGACGGGCTACAGGGGCAGTTACCTGGGCTGCTGTAACAAATTCCCACAACCTTGGTGGCTTAGACCTGTAGAAACGTATTCTCTCACGGTACTGGGGGCAGTAATCTGACATCAAGGCGTCAGCAGGGCCGTGTTCCCTCTGAAGCCTCTAGAGGAGGATCCTTCCGGGCCTCTTGTAGCTTCTGCTGGCTGTTGGCAATCCTTGGCGTTCCTTGGGCCAAAGACACATCGCTCCTGTCTCTGCTTCTGTCTTCACATGTCCTTCCCCCATGGGTCTCAAATTTGCCCTCTTTATTCTCTTTTTTTTTTTTTTTTTTTGAGACAGAGTCTCACTCTGTTGCCCAGGCTAGAGTGAGTGCTGTGGCGTCAGCCTAGCTCACAGCAACCTCAAACTCCCGGGCTCAAGCGATCCTCCTGTCTCAGCCTCCCAAGTAGCTGGGACTACAGGCATGCACCACCATGCCCGGCTAATTTTTTCTATATATATTTTTAGCTGTCCATATAATTTCTTTCTATTTTTAGTAGAGATGGGGTCTCGCTCTTGCTCAGGCTGGTCTCGAACTCCTGAGCTCAAACGATCCGCCCACCTCGGCCTCCCAGAGTGCTAGGATTACAGGCGTGAGCCACCACGCCCGGCCAGCCCTCTTTATTCTCTTATAAAGACAAAGGTCATTAGATTTAGGGCCCACCCTAAGTCCAGGATGATCTCATCTCTAGGTCTTTAACCTAATTTCACCTGCAAAGACCCTTTTCCCAAATACTGTCACATTCACAGGTATGAGGGGTAGGACTTGGACATATCTTTTTGGGGGGCGCTATCCAATCTACTACATGAGTTTGAGAAATTGAAAGAAGACCCACATGGGTGGAGTGAAAGGAGCTGGGGGTCCAGGTGTGGAGTGGGGTGGATCTCGCAGGCATGAAGCCACGTCGAGGGGACAGGGAGCTGCCGAGGGACTCTATGTAGGAAGGTGGCAGAATCCCATTTATTCTTTGGAACAATCACAAGGGCCACAGCATACAGGGTTTTCAGGAGAGGGGCAGTGCAGGTGAGGGGTCAGTTGGGAGGCTGCCAAGGCTCTCAGATGAGATGCTGGTACCTGTGTCTTTATTTAGGGGACTCTCGGTCAAGATGGAGAAAGGAAAACAGATGCGAAGGTATTTTGGATTTGGTGGATTTGATCTGGACAGTGAGGAAGACAGAGGGGCAAGGATAATGTCTATGGTTCTTCTATTGCTATAAAACTTATTGGGGTGCGGAATATTGGGAGAGGGGCAGATTTTGGGGGAATTGAACCTGTTGAGTTTGAGGTGCCTGTGGTTGATTTCTTTAAAAAATAGTCCCACTTATTCTCCTCCCAGTGTTCATGCCCCAATGTGACTTTGCAGCTCTTCCATCAAGTGGGCGAGTCAATTTCCACAACCCTGGGCTGGCTTCGTGACATTGTTAGGCTTACAGGACACAGCACCACCCTGCCAGCTTCAAGTCCAAGTCTCAAGAGTCCTTGCAAATTTCCACTCACTCTTAGAGCCCTCCAGGGTCTCCAAGTGGACAGGATCATGGCCTCCTGTTGGATGATGAGAGACCGTGTCGGGCAGGATGAGCCATCCCAGCTGAGCCCATCCTAGACCACCTGGCTCCAGCTGACTTGCTAGCTGAGACAGAAAAGGAGTGGCTACAGAGGTGACAGGGAAACCAGGAGAAGCTACAGAAGGAAAGAGTTGCCAATAGTGTCAGCTGCTGCTGAAGGTTTAACTGGGTTTTGCCTGGTGAGATGGAGGCCCAAATAAGCAAGGAACAGCATGAGGGCAGTGAATGGAAGCATGGCTGGAGATGGCCAAGAGGACTCTCACCAGTTAGAGTGGAGCCAGAGCCTGACCCAAAAAGCTCTCCATTACCTATTTGCACTTTGCTTGCTGCTCCTTTCGAAAGAATTAATCTTTGGTTGTGCAAATGTAGAGATAGCAAAAACAGCCACAGATTCTTCCCATCCCTGTTTGTGTGCCCTTTGCAATGATTTTGCAAACTTCTATCGAAAGGTATCCACTCCATGAGTCTGGGTGGAACACATGGCTTGCTTTGGCTAATGGGACAATAAGAAACGTGACTAAAGCAGAAGCTTGAAGAATCTCTGTGCATGGGGCTTTCTTCTTTGTCGCTATGAGGACCCCTGCCACTACCCCAGGGCAAGGAAGCAAGACCAGCCTGCTGAGTAATGAGAGACAGAGGGCCCCGTGATCTGCCTCCCAGCCAACAGCCAGCCATCCCCAGCAGCAGAGCCACCTAGCTGACCAGCAGATGCCTGCAGACACGCAGATGAGCCCCTCCAAGATCAGCAGAAGAACTGCCCACCTAAGCCTGGCCCAAAGTGCTGACCCTCAGAATCATGAGCTAAATAAGCAGCTATTATCTTAAGCCACAGCCTCTCATCTATCAAATGGAAATAATAGTGTCTTCTTAGTAGGGTTTTATATAGATTAATTAGATTATTTGAGATATGCAAAGTTCTGAGAACAACACTTGTCACAATAATGTTAATTCTTTTCTTCATCATCATCATCATCATCATCTCCTCCTTCTTCTTCCATAGTATTTCCAGGGATGGGCAAATCTTAGCTTGCAGCCTTTCTGGATATTTAGACTATGTGTGCTTGTTTCCACGAACATCCTTACACTTGCCCAGGTTGCTCAACATTGATTGGAGATCTACTGTATCCAGCCTCATGCTCCACACAGGGCTCTCGAGATGAGCATTGTCCACACTCTCCGTAACTGTCCGCAGATGGGCAGAGGGACTTCTGCACTAACCAATGACCATAGGAATGGCTACTCCTGTGCAGACTTCAGGGCTATTTCTGAGTGGCCGGCTCAGCCTGCCGGGCCCATCAGGGAGCTGGCCGTGGGCAGAACAGACCACTGAGGCACAGCCAGGAGGCTCCTTGGGCCAGGGGCAGGCCAACACCGGTTCCCAGGCAGGGTGAGTACTGAATTCAATCAACATCCAAAAAAAAAACGAAATCAGAAAAAAACAAAAAGAAGACAAATTCTTTCAGCCACATTTAATGTAGGAAAATGAAATATTTGCATTCCCTACTGATTTTCTGGTCAGTTGTATATTGTGTAATTTTAATAATGCCAAATGCTTTAGGGCTGACTTTTTGAGTAAGAACATTAGAATTTTACATCTAGGCACGAGGGTTAAGTGGGGAGAAGCTCAGCTGGTGGGCGTCCCACGTCTCACTTGGGGTTTTGAGTTGATTCTTGTGGCTGCCTCGAAACCTTCTTCTCACGTGGTGGATGGGAGGTTGTGGTCCGAGGAGAGATCAGGCACCGTGACAACTTCTGTGGCACTGGAATTTCATTTCTCCCTGGATGTGTTCCTGATACTTAAAAAAAAGAAAACAAATTTTAAAAGCCTAGCTTAGTTTATCTCTCTGGTTACAAAGGTCTTTCATTTCTCCAGAAAGAAATAAAAACACATATTGCCATGTAGCGATGTTTACCGAAAAAAAGAAATCCCCGGGTAAAATCAACAGACGCGATCTGTGTAAAGCGGATCATTCATCGGCTTCCTGGCGAACTCTGCACCGCGATCCCCGCCACGAGCCCGTGCGCTCTGCACTCCTCGGCATTTTATTTGTTTTACTTTCTTGAAAGAGCCCGAGTGGCCACCGGCGTGTCCCTAACCCTGCGGGCGGACAGCGCCGGGACATTCCCGGAATAGCTGGTCGGGGCATCCGTCACTGGCAGTTTTTCTCCTCGGTTCATGGCAGCGGATCAAATATTGAAATGTGATTTTTAGACTTAAAGATACATGAAGAGATTTGTTTGACGAAGAAGGGAGTGGGTTAGAAGACTCTGCTCCAATGACAGGGAAGAATTTTCCGCCAGGGTGAGGCCAGCTCACCTGCAACACATTTTGTCTGTGAGTTGCACGCCCCTGTCATGTAGCAGAGACTCTTTCGGCCGGACCCTTTGTTGGGGGTGGGTCGGAGCTGGACCCCAGCAGTGGGTTTGAGGATTGGGGTCCCCTTGGCAGCAGGCCCTTTGCCCTGACAGCGCCTACCTCCCCTCGGAGGATCCCGTGGCAGCTTTGTGAGTTGCGTGCTGACGACTGCGATTTGCCAGCGAAGGGGGAAAAGTCAAAAGTGATTCATCCGCCTGCTCAGCGTAGTGGGAAAGGGACTGACGGCCCTTCAGCCGCTCAGCATCTCACCGCGGCAGAAGGCAATGCTAACGGCGGCAGACAGCGGCGGAGGGACGGGGGAGGGGTTGCACAAGAGCGGGGAGAACGTAATATGGAGGGTCCAAGGGGGGCAACGTCAAGTGCATTCAGGCAAGAGACCCCGAGAGGGTCGCTCCTCCAAAGCAGCATCTTGGGAGCCGGGCACCTGCCACCCCAAGGTCGATGGTCCTACAAGAGATGCCATCCTTAAGCCTTGACTGGTAACCTCAATGTGACTTGGTACCTGGCTGGACATTTGTTTTTATTACAAAAATTCATGGTAGTGAAAACCCAACTAGCACACCAAATCCATGCTTTCAGGTGCTAGCTATATTTTTTCTAATAGAAATAACAAAAATCCTTACCTGTGAAGGCTTTGTTGCGGCCAGGCATGCTGCTAAGCGATTAGCACACACCTGTGCTCGCGTTTGGATGGATGGATGGATGGATGCACACGCCCACCTACATATATTTCTTTTAGACGTGAAAAGCCCTGTGAAAGTTACCAACACCCCCACATTGCGGATGAGGACGAGGATGCCAAAGAAATTAAATCTATTACTCAACACTCATCATCCCAGGTGTTGATGCTCACAGCCTGTAACAGCCAGTCCAGCTTCTCCCTTCCCACACTCGCCATCCCACCGGCGCGTGCCTGAAGGAGGAAGGAGGCCTGTTGACTCGCAGCTGTCACCCCGTGCCTGTGTGTTTTCAGTCCTTTTCTTGGGCCTGTTGCGTGGCTTTGCTTATTTAAACCCTGTTCATCACAACCATAATGGATGTCTTCCCTGTAGCAAGGCTCACATTCCGTCTTCCAGAAAAGCCTGCTTTTCTGCATTTAGGAAACAGTGTCGCAGGTAAAATACAAGCAATTTGATCCGTCATGGTTTAGAAAATATCTCACCTTCCATGGGGTTGATTCTAAGGCAACAGGTATCCTCGGGAATGTGTGAAGTCCCAGGCAAGGAGCTGCCGTGAAGAGGGAGCCCCTCCCACACTGCTTCTTTCAGAATGTCAGCTCCGGCTCCACAGGACAGAAGGCTGTTCCCTCCTTCCTCTGGGGCTGACAGTCGCCCGTTCACACCCTGGGCCTGCCTGGTAGCCGCTGGAACAGTGTGGAATACACATGTCCCCAGTCCCCACACATGCATTCACCCACATCCTCACGCCAGTAATGCACCCGCACACGCCCACACACACACTCTCTCACGCCCAAACACAGGTGCACTCACACTCGCACACACACTGATTATCGACCCACAGTCACACACACGTTCACGCATAGACACAGTCTCCCATTCACACACACCCACAGAATGCAGGCTCACACATAGGCATACTCACAGATACACACACCCAACATACTTGCACACACCCTCTCACACACATGGACACACACACGCAGACACACTGTCATACACACCCTCACTCCTATACACACGCACATACACTCACACACTTGCACACACACACTGACACACATGCACTCAAAGCCCGGCGGATCACGTGTGGGTATATGGAGTTTATGGTCAAAGCAGAGAAAAACCTCACGAGTTAACAGTCAGTCCTTCGTCACCTAAATCCAGCTGAAGTCACCGAAAAGCCTCCACCAGGTAGCAGCTCTGTGCTCACGCCTGGGGAGACCAAAACAAGAGAGAGGCAGGGGTGAGGTGAGAGGAGCACGGACCGATGGCAGGGTCAAGACCCACATCTCCCAGCTCCTCAGGGAGGTGGAGTCCCCTTTTGGCCTCAGTTTCCCCATTTGGAAGGATTTGATCCCCTTGCTTCCTGTTCTGTGGTGCCAAAGTCTTGGCCCTCCTGGTGGGGCAGATGGGAGCCTGGTTTGCCTGGGAGAGCTGGGCAGGCGAGAGCCACGTGGGCTGCTGGCTGCCTCACACACGCAGGGCCTTTGCACGTGCTGGAATCCCTCTCTCCCAGGATGAGGTGGCCCAGTGGTTACACATACCGGCTCTGGGGCCTGATGGCCTGTGTTCAAATCCTGCCTCTGCCACTTACAAGCTGGGTGACCGTAGGCAGATTGCAAAGCCTCTGTGGTCATTTGTTTGTGGCGGATGGGTGATGCTAGCACACCAGTGAGCTGTGAGATTTAATGGGTGAGTTTGTGGACAGCCCCGAGGACCGCAAGGGCTTGTGTGACGTCAGTGTCCTGCTGCCCCCCGCCCAGGGCACACGTTGTTCCCCTGGCCACCTTCTTCTCGCCGGTCACACAGCGGCTTATGTGGCACTTCCTCAGAGAGACCTGCCCTGCCTGCTGGGTGAACGTGGCTTGTCCCCGGTTAGTCTCTTTCATGGCACCCTGTTCACTTCCTTTGGCGAACTTGTCGCAACTTACAACTGTGACACTGGTTGCTTTAACCTTTTCCTCCCCCACCACGGCCCTGAGGTCCACAGAGCAGGGACTGCCTGTTCACCACCGCGTCTCCCCAGAGCTGCGCAGTGTGTCCGGCGCACGGTAGCTCAGTACTTGGGTGCTGAACAACTGTCCAGCAACCCTGAGGGACAGAGGGACAGACCCGCCTGTGCAGACCAAGAGGAGCCGGGTGGCTCCGGCTGTCAGAACAGTGCAGCGCGATGGGCACTGGCAGGGCACACTGAGGACGAAGCGGGTTGTCCAGGGGTCGGCCGGGGCACACCCAAGACAGCCCTCCAGGCGGGGCCACGGCCAGCTGTGCTGCGTTTTGACAGGTCCTGCTGGTTCGTGTGTGGAGAACGTAATTACAGCCCCAAACTCCATGAGAAGCAGAAGTTTCAGCATCGTTTTTCCCTTGACTATGTTGCAGCGATTCCGACCCACCTGGGTGTGGAGCCCTGAGGCCCAGGACTGGAGCCAGTGCCCTGCAGTGTCTCCGAGCAGGCTCAGGTTCCTTTTCACCTTGCTCATTAGAGGATTAAAAGTGATCAGGGAAGGCATGGGGACAGCCAGTCATGTGACCACCTGCAGCCCCTGGGGTTCTTCTTTCTGCCGGCACGTTCTTGCCCTGGCTGCATGCAGACGGCCTCATTTCCTCAGCTGCTCATCTCCTGGCGGTGCCAAGGGGTGGCTGGAGATTAGGGCGGACTGGAGCCTCCCCTGAACCCCCACGGGCACCCTTCCCTCCAAACCTCTGCTAATGAACATACTTTCTAAGCACAAACCGAGCTTCCTCTGCGACTGCAGTCTTCAGACAAGCCCAGGCTCCCTGAGCCCCTTTGGGGCTTTGGCCCAACTAGAACTCAAGGACCCTGACTCCTCCCTCCATCTGTCTTCCACTCACTCACCTGCCCAGAGAACTCATTGAACTTGGGAATCATACCTGCCCGGCCGCCACCTCCTCCTGTGAATCTCTGGTGACAACGCATCCCTGAACCTTTAGCCAGATCACTTCCTAACCCCACTGAGCCTCCGCTTAATCACCTGCAAATGGAGACTGCCGTGGCCAAGCTCCCCCGCCCAGTGATTGCCAGGAGGGCGGCAGTGAGGGGGCTATCTCGGGGAGGGGGAGAACAGGGTGAAGGGGTGGTTATGGTGGTGTTAACTGGTCCCTCCCAAAGACTTCAGTGCTTCTGCTTTTAATTTCCTGTACCTCTTGGAAAAGGATTAGCATCTCATTGCTCACAGGAGTGGCGGGGAGAAGGGTCCGAAACCTCAAGCAGTTCTAAGATGCATGAGAGCCCGGGGCAAGGGCGGCCGGGAAGGTGAAGTCGGCTGATCCCGGCTGGGCTCTCTCTTCCTAGCAGGTGAGCGCCTTCTCTCCCCTAGTGCACACCTGGCCTACTGGGGCTTCCACGCGCTGTGGGAGTGGACCCTCCCTCGTGCACAGGACTGTCTGTCCTTGGGTCTGCCCCTGGGAGCTGCTGGATTAGAGGAGCCCAGTCAAGGAAGGAACCAGTGGCCCCACCCCCACCACTAGGGGCCGAAGCAGGGTGGGCCTGCCTCCCAGGTGCTGTTCTTGGAGTTCCCCGGGCCTTGTCCCTGGGCGCAGGGAGGTGTGTGCACAGGAGGAGGGAGGTGAGAGCTGGGTGGGGTCCCTCAGATGCTTATCTGCCGCGGAAACAGCTTGATTGCTGAAAAAACGTTCTTCGCTCATTTGATGCGGGTAGGTGTGGGGGTACAATAACTTCTTGTGTGTGGGTCTGTGGGGAGGGTGCATCGGGGGGAGCCCCTCACCCTCTGGCTCCAGCCCCGCCACTGGAAGGGCCGAGAGATCCCAGATCAGAGGTGGGAGCTGGGAAGCCAGGAGGCTGACAAGCAGGGACGAGTCTCCACTTGCAACCACCTGTGCTTTGAAGTGTGATCGCCTTTCAGATGGGCTCCACCCACGTCCCGGCCTCTCCCGGGGAAGAGCAGGGCGGCCCCTGCTCCTGCCCCGCACCCCCAACCTGCGCCTACAGGCCCCCCGCACACAGACGCCACCGCACATCCGTGCTGCGTGTGTTCCCATGCACGACTCCAAGGCCCAGTGTCACACATTGGAGAGATGCTCCGTCTGGTCAGGGCTGTTCATTTGAGCTTCTCGTTGAAGTCAAGTCTAAGGTCATTGCTGTCAGAAGAGGATCCACTCTTGTAGAATGATGTGTTCATTTATTAATTCATTCCACAAATATCGATTTACTGCTGATACCACATGGTCCACGTGGCCGGGCCAGGGACGAGGAAGGACGAGGAATGAGTGAAGCAGACAGTCCCACGGCTTGCAAGGGAGAAAGGAGACTGGTCAGAGTGGGCATCTGCCGGGCACGCACCTGAGCGCCTTGCCTCCAGCACTCAGTTAATCTTCCTAAAAACATCACCCAGTTGGTTATTACGTCCCCAGTCAGCGAACCGAGGCAGAGAGAGGTCACGGGACGGCCCGTGGTCGCACAGCTGGTGAGTAGCAGGGCCTGGATTTGAACCTGGGCTGCCTGGTTCAGAGGCTACACCTGTGTCCAGGACCTTGCACACCTGTGATGAATTCTTATTCACCATCGGAAGAGTCATGAGAGAGCAGTAGGTGATGCTTCAGAAAGGGGAGGTCAGCAACTGTCTAGCGAAATGCCCCTGAAGCTGCACTTGGAAAGATGCAGAAGAATCACACAGGCCAAAAATGGGGAGAGTACATACCAGGAATCGGGATCAGCATGTGCTAAGGCCCTGAGGCAGCAAGAACTTGGCGTGTTGGAGGAATGCAAGGGGGCCCGTGTGGCTAACCCTGGGCCCGGACAACTTCCCTTCCGTCTCTGTGACTGTACCTGCCCCAGGTGCCTCCTGCACGGGGATCACACAGCATTTGTCCTTTCGCATCTGGCTTCTTTCCCCTGGCGTGTCCTCAGGGTTCATCCATGTTGTAGCATGTGTCATACTTTTATCCCTTTTAAGACCAAATAATACTCCATTGTATTATTTTGTTTATCCGCTTATCTGTTGATGGACATTTGGGCTGGTTCCAGGGCAAATGCCTTTTAAGCTGAGTGTGCCCACTTTCGTTTTTATAGGCGCGGGCGACGCCCAAGTCAGCACTCGGCTCATTCCTTCCTGTCCTTCCCAGAGCCCGGTTATTCCCCTCGGAGGAGCAAGAGCAAACTAGAGTCGCCTTGGAGTAGAGGTGATAAGGAAGGGAGGAGGGATTAATAATTAAAAAAAAGTTTTCAGCAAAGGAAACTCATTTTTAAGGAAAAACAAAACAAAACAAAACAAACAAAACAAAAAACCCCTGCCAATTAGATCTGGTGGCAGCAGCTCGCAAAGGAAGCGCAGTTGTCAAAAGGAGGGCTGGGACTTTTCAAAGCGCTTACTGGAACCAAACAGAAATGCTGAGCTTTGTTTTGTCTTTCCCGAGAACGTGTTCGTTTTGAAATCAAAAGGCTCTGAGGGTGGTGAGAGACCTCGGAGCATGAAATTGCATTACTGGAAATGGTTTGGGGCTTTTGTTCTTGGGGCTGGGGCCGGGTGAGGGAGGCTTTAGCAACAAGACCAGCCGGGCTGCAGAGGGGCATGCAGGGGAGGGGGCCAGCCGGGCTCCTGCCCACGGGAGGGGCCTGTTGCAACTGCCCTGGGGTTCTGAGCACCAAACTCAAAAGTCCAAAAGCCTCAGGGAGCTGGCACGGTCAGATGCTGCGTAAGGGGAAGTGTGGGCTTGAGGCTCATCAAGTGCCTTGAATAGTAGCAGCAGCAGCAGCAGCAGCAAAATGGGCAGCACTGGTCAGAGGCTACAGGCCTGTGACCCCTGCAGCTCACTCTCTGGTTTTCGCACACTGCAGAATGACCACAGCTGCCTCCAAAAGGGTCTCCTTGGCTGGTTTGCTAAGAGGGAAATCTGATCTGTTCACTACCCCCCCCACCTTCAGAACCTTCTATGGCTCACTATTACCCCTGAGATTCAGTCAAGCTTCTTAGCTGAGCACTCTCCATGACCCGACCTCCAGGTAACACTTGTTCGACCTCAGCTCTTCTATTCTTCCGTCTGCACTCTCCGCTCTAGCACCACAGCCACCTCGGGCTCCTCCAAGGAGACCGGTTCTCTCTTGTCCCCCTTTGGCACCCACCGTTCCATCTGCACGATGCACTCTTTGTGTTCCCTCCTTGCCCACAGCACGGTGCACCCTGTTGGTCTCGGGGCAGACGTCACTGGCTAGTGGCTTCTCCTACGTGTTCCCAAGTCCCTGGGCTTTTCTCGTTATAGATGTATTGCGCGATGGTGATTACACCTTTATTTGTCGCCCTCACTAGAACAAGGTTTCTCAACCTTGGGGCTATTGACATTGGGGGTTGGATAAGTCTTTGTTGCTGGGGGGCTGTTCTGGGCACTGTACAATGTTTAGCGACATCTCTGTCCCCTACCCACTAGAGGCCAATAGCATTCCCTCCCACCTCCAGTTGTGACAACCACAAATGTCTCCAGCCGTCCCTAGATGTCCCCTGGGAGACAAAATCATCCCCTGTTGGCAACCACCGGTAGAGAAAGGCCTTGTCACTGTGGCGTTCCCTCCTCGGTACATGCCTGCTGGGCAAATGAATGAATGAATGGACTGGCAGAGGCCATTTATCTCTTTTAGGGAAGTTCCAAGTCTTTCTGGACCCAAGGAGAACAATGCTCCGTGTTGGGTGAACATAGGGGTCGCTGGGGTGACCCCTTTAAGGTGCTCTGGGGCCAAAAGCAGCGCCCCTAGGGCTGGTGCAGCTGAGTCCGTGGCTGCAGTTGTTTGCTTGCGTAAAGTGAGCCTCAGGCTCTAGATCTGTGGTGTCAGCAGCCGCAGGCCACATGTGGCCACTGAGCCCTCGAATGCGGCTGGCAAAGACTGAGATGGGCTGTGAGTGTGAAACAGACATCAGATTTGAAGACTTAGTACCAAAAAATACAAAATAACTCAATAATTTTTAGTAATGATTACATGTTGAAATATTAATATTTTGCTTATACTAGCTTATATAAAATATTTTATTAAAATTACTTTCTCCTGTTTCTTAATGTTTTTTATTGTGGCTACTAGAAAAATTTAAATCCTATCCATTACTCACATTTGTGGGTCACCCTGTTCCTGCCGGACAGCGCTGACTCGTTTCTGTCCGGCGACGGGGCTGACGGCGGTGACCACAGCCTGCCGTCCGTTCCGTACAGCCCATGAGCCAGGGATGGTTTTAATTTTTTAGCTGTAATATTAATTGTTGGAAAAAAGAAGAACATTCCATGACATGAAAATTATATGCAATTCATATTTCAGTGTCCATAAATGAAGTTTTACAGGGGTCTCCCTTATCCACGGGGGATACGTTGCAAGACCCCCAGTAGATGCCTGGAACCTGGAATAGCACCAAACCTTGTAGATACTATGTTTTTCTTATACAGACCTACGATGAAGTGTAATTTGTAAATTAGGCACACTAAGAGATTAACAACGACACGAATACTGAAATAGAAAACTTTAACAATATAGTGTAATAGAAGTTATGCGAGCGTGGTCTCTTTCTCTCGACGTGTCTTACTGGACCGTACTGTGGGTAACTGAAACTGTGCAGAGTGAAACCCCGATTAGGGGACGTGGCCACATTCATTTGTCCCTGTGCTGCCGTGGCGGAGTTGAGTAGTTGCAACAGAGACTCTGCGGTGCCCGAAGCTGGAAATACTTTCTACCTGGCTCTGTACAGAAAATGTTTACTGACCCTGAGGCAGAGCACGCAATCTCAAAGGGACCGACATTTCAAATATTGTGAATATGGCAAAAATAAATAAATAAATAAATAAAAATCCTAGCTATTCCAGTGGCTCTCCAGAGTGCCATAGTACATAAACAGTATATGTGGGGTAATAAAATTTCATGGAGAAGGAAGGTTATTGGGAAAAAAAAGGCTCCTAAGGGGGCAGTAATGAAAAAAACGCTTGAGAAATACTGCTATAGAGGATGCCATGAATTATTTCATAACTTCATGATTCACCCAGGTGCTCCTGGCTCTAAAACTCTCATTTCACCTGGGAGGAAGGGACTAGAAGCTAACATTTATTGAGTTCTACTGGGGGCCCCTCCCTCTGTCTACATAATCTTGACTGGTATCACTAACTCTCCTCCTAACTCTAAGGGATAAACTTCTTATTATCTGGTTGTTGCAGAGGAGGAAACTGAGCGCCTAAAAACGGTGGAGGGGGAGGGGATTACTTCTATTTTAACGTGACTCCATTTCAACGTTGTGTACAATAAAAAAATTAGACATAGCATTAAATCAGTTGGAAATTGAAATTGAATTGAATTCAGCTGCTAGGAATAGTGTCTCAAGTAAAATAACTTAAAGGAAACAGAGATATGTTCTTCCTTATGTGAAAGAAATCTGAGATGAGCAGCCCAGGGCAGGGATGAAGGCTCCATGCTCATCAGGAATTTTGGCACCATCTGTCTTTCTGTTCCCCCATCCCTAGTATGAGCTTCTAAACTATACTACCTCATGATCCAATGTGGCTGCCGGAGCTGGAGCCATCGCATTCACATTCCAGGTAGCAAAAAGGGAAGAAGGAGAAGAATCAAAGGCACTTTCATAAAATATTCTCTGTGTTACAATGTGCTAAACATTGTGGTAGTTGTTGGGAGAACAAGAGTGAACAAAATAGATATCCCTGTATTTCTTTCGTAGTCAGCGATAACGAAAAGGTTTCTTTCCTTGACACCTTTCAGTCTCCCACATCTCTTGTTTGCTCCCTCAGCACATCCTGCCAGCTCTACTGAGCCCCGTGTCCAGAATCCCACCACTTGCCACTCCCAACATCAGAGCCACTCTCCTTCACCTGGGTCACCCCAGCAGCCTCCTGCTGGTCCCCCAGCTTTGCCACAACCAAGGCTATTCTCCACACAGCAGCCAGAGAGGCCCTTTGAAAACTACCTAAGTCATTCCTGACGTGCTGTGGCTGCAACGCCCCTGTGGCTCCCCTCTTACTCAGAGTAAAAGCCAAAGAACTCACAGTGGCCCCACCAGGCCCTGGGGCTCCTGTGCTGCCTCTCCAGCACGACACTTCTTTCCTGCCCACCCACTACCCTCATGCCCACTCTGCTCCAGGCCCACTGCCTCTCACTTGTCTTTGAACAATCACAGCCCTGCCCCAGGACCTTTGCACCTCTTGCCTGGAAAGCTCTTCTGCCGGACATCTGCATGACGCGCTCCTGTTCTGTCTTCAGGTCTCTCTTCCTGTCACGTCCCCAGAGAGGCCTTTGCTGACACCCCACCCACCCCCACTGCCCATCGCACTCATCCTCTTCCCTCTCTTCCCCTGTAACACTTACCACCAGCAAGAATGTCAGGCGGGGAGGCCTTGCCTGGTGTTTTCACTGCAGGATCCACAATTCCTAGAGTTGAGCTTGACTCAGAGCAGGCTCCCACTTACTGTGAAATGAACTCCAAGTTTTTCAAGGTCCGGTCTTCCCTGGTACCATTAATGTTATTATTTAGTAAAAGGCTCAGCCTTTTCCTGTGGGAAAGCCCACCCTATTGGCGACAGCAAACAGCCCAGCCAGACAGGACTTTGTTTTCCGTCGGGCTTTATTTTCTGCCTTTATTTTATACCTGCTTTCAGATCCTCGGGCTTCTTGGGAGAGGCACTTTCCCCCACTTGCCACTACGCCTGCGGGAATTAATCTGATCATTTCTGTTGTAATTAATTAACTAACTGATAGCCCATATCTGAAGCCTAGATGGGATATTTGGCTACCGGGGTGCTCTGTACCAGGGTTGCTCAACCCCAACGCTAGTGACACGTGTGGCTACAGCATTCTTGGTGGTGGGGGCTGTCCCGCACACTGTGGGGTGTTTAGCAACATCCCTGGTGTCTACCTGCTAGATGCCAGGAGTACCCTCCTGGTTGTGACAGCCAAAAATGTCTCTAGATGTATCCCGAGCTCCTATCTAGGAACCTTTGCAGAGTCACGTTTAGAATTTAGAATTACTGCCCATGTTAGGGATGAGAAAACTGAGTCTCAGGGCAACTTGCTTAAGTTGACATTGGTGCTGGACTTTCTCGGGCACACATGTCATGAACCCAATGAAAGCTGCTTTACCAAAAGGGAAGGTGTTGGCTCCGAGGACGGGAGCACTTGCGGTGAAACTCCGAGACAGTGAAGAAGAGATGATTAAGAAGAAAGAACCGAGCCCAGGCTGTGCTACGGGCTCCCCGCCCCCTCCGTCTGTCTCCCTGCAGACAGCCCCTCACCGCATGTTGGGGACGGAGCCCAGAGCCATGGGTCACAGTGCTGGGAACGGAACTCCCCTCTCTCGCCCTCTAAGTACATCTCCCAGGGAAGGACTCCTACTGGCTCTGGCTGGGTCACAAGCGCGTCTCTGACAGTAAGCCCACAGCATAAGCCGCTCTGGTTGGTCTGGCCTCCTGTGTCACGGGGCAGGCAGAGTCTATTACCAAAATACGGAGACGGGGGAGTAGGAAACAGGCGCTGACAGCCAAAAAATAATAGCTACTTAGCTCAGAACCGAGACGTGGGTCCAGGTTTGAATTAGTACTCCTCCTGGAACATGTTCACCATGGCCGTAGTTACTGGGTGTTTTGAAATAGATATCTGGGAAAAACCCACAACTCAATTGTTCCTGAACCGTATCGATGCCAGTCTCTTGGTTGTAATATTATACTGTAGTTTTGCAAAACGTTCCCACTGGGGGAAACTGGGCAAAGTGTATCAGGGGTCGCTCCATCTTGTTTCTTACAACTGCATGTGAATCTACAATGACCTCAGTAAAAATGTCAACTAAAAAAGTGGGGAAAACTCAACTTCATCTTTATAATCCTACAAGGAATTGTCCCCATTTTGCAGATGAGAAAACTGAGGCTCGGGGAACTTTAAAAATGTGTTTTGGGACTAGCCTAGCCCAGTTCTAACTCTGAAGTGCTAACTCCTAACTTGCGTGTTTTAGTGCCTCCTGTGTATCTCAGGCTGTCTTAGCAACCATGGTAGGGAAACATCGGCCTGGCTCCAGTCCGCTGTTGACCCCGATTACTTGGGGGAAGTGAAGGGTAGGCTGGTAGGAGGCATATTGGGAGACACAGAAGAGGGGCAGAGGGAAGGCTTCCTGGAGGAGGTGTTGGCACCTCACTAGCCTCTGCCGGTGCAGAAGTTGGGTCCAGGCAGAGGATACAGTGCTGAGGTCCAGAAGAGAGGGGGTCTTCCACCTTCAAGGGGCCAAACAGACTCCCTGTGGCTGGAGCACCCGCAGGGGAGAGGAGTGAGTGAGGATGTTGAGGGTGGAGGAAGCGTCCAGTCCCCCAGGACCCAGTGATGTGTGCTCAGAAGTTGGAGATTTACCCTGAGGGCGACAGGGAGGCACTGAAGGGTTTGAGCTGGGGAGCAGAGCTTCGCTGTAGGTTTGACATTTCGGAAAGGCCACGCTGGCTGCAGGGCGGAGAGTGGGTGGCAGGAGAGTGTATCAGGTGCCTACTGTGTGCCGGGCACTGTGCCAGGCACCGGGGATGCAGAAGTGAACAGAACGTAGGTGTCTCCTCGGGGAGCTTACACTCGAGTAGACACAGACAGGAATCCAGTAAACAAGTAAATGTGTTTGGGAAATATCATTCAGAAAGGGCTACAAAAATGCCACACACTAAGGACGAGGAGGTGGCGGAGGCAGTGAGTGCAGTTTTAGCCTGGGGCATGACCCAAAAGACAGAGGCGATGGTGGTCCGGACTAGGGGAGCAGCGAGCTAAATCCCCCCAGTGGCATGCGTCATATCACAGGGGGGATGTCGGGGCTGGCGGTCTCCGGGCTGGGGCCCCCAGCCCTTTGCTTTGGAGCGGCTGTCGAGCCCATATAAACATTTAAAAGTGGATGTAGCTTGGCTCTCAGTCAGCATGTAAATAGTTGTCAAATCTTCAGTTTTGAAAGGGCTGCTTCCCTGTGATTTGTATAAATTTCGAAACAGAGTGGAGGCCGCACACACCGAAAACCAGGTCCCTCCACACCAGGGCGGGGCTGGGGTTTCGAAGACACAAACCTTTCAGAACGGGACCACGTTCCACAGGCGGGGACTGGGTGGGTTAAGGAGGACAATGAAGGAAGAACAAATGTGTCCTGCATCCAACAGACACGTCTGTCACCGGTAAAGAAGGAACTCTTGGCCATTAATATATAGATTTGATGCTTTCAAACTCTTAAGTTAAAATTCAATTTGATTGCAATTCCTATGTTTCTGCCACGTTTTCCAGCTATTTAGCATTAAGCACATTTTCTCCTGGAACTGGCCCCAACACCTTAACCTTTTCTGGCCTTGGCCTTTGGAGCACCAACCCAAGTAGCCAAAACAGTCTCAGCAGTAACGTCACCTGATGTACGTGTTTGTTTCCCCTTCTGTGACTCCGCAGAGATAAAAAAGATGGCAAAGGCTTTTGTTGGGGAAGGCGAGGAGAAACTAGCACGATCTTTCCAGATGGCAATATGGCAGGATCCAGCAAAATTTAAAATCAGCTCAGTCCTCAAAACTGAGCAATCGCCTCCAAGAATCACACCACAGAAATATCTGAAATTCTGAGCAAACGTGGTGGTGTAAGCATGTGCACTTTGGTATGGTTTCTAATTAAAAAAAGAAATTACCTCAATCAATCCTCAATTGGTTAAAAAAAATGATTATACCTCCTAACAATGTGACACTTTGCAGCTGTTTAAAAATAAGGTAGACCTCGGTGAGGTGACAGGTCACCATCAGCTGTGATAAATCATGTTCGTAGCAGGTACCCTGATATCATGGATGACACTTCCCCCAAACCTGTACCCAGTCTAGTCGTGAGAGAGATGTCAGACGAATTCCCACAGGGGAGCCTCCCGCTGTCTACCTGGCCGGTACTCTTTTCAAGGTCATCAAAGACAGGGAAAGTCTGAGAAACTGTCACAGCCCAGAGGAGCCCAAAGAGGCAAGATGTCTAGATACCATATGGGTCCCGGGTGGGATCCGGGAACAGAGAAAGGGCATTGGGTAAGAACTAGGGAAACCTGAATACGGTCCGACTTTGTTCATTCATAATAATGTATGGTTCATTAATCATAGCAAACATACCATGCTAATGTAAGGTTTTAATAATAGGAGAAATTGAGTGTGGAGTGCATGGGGACTCTACTGTCTTTGCAATTTTTCTCTAAATCCAAAAGCAATTAATAAACAAAGTCTATTAAAAATGAGGTAGAACTTACAGCTGGATGAGAAGGTTGTTCGGGATGTATGATTGGATGGAAACAGGGATCCCACCTTTGCAAAACAAAGTTGTGTGTGTGTTTAGGTAAGTATGGATAGTCTTTCCCTCTTAAGTGCTATCTTGAGTGTTTGGGGTTAAAACAAGTAGTGGGAGGAAATCTTTTACACTTCTATAAAATTTTGAATTTTTTCCTCTGCATATGCAAGACTTACAAGACATATGTTCCATAACTACATTTCAAACACACACACAGTGGAAAGTAGCCCTGGTGGACAGGAGGTGGCAAAGGAAGTCCAGTAGCCTGTTCCAAAGTCACTTTGCCTAAAAAGGTCCCATATTAACTTTCTTGATTCCTAATTCATAGTCAACGGCAGAGAAAACCAGAATCCTCTCCAGGTTTCTGGGCACAGTGAAATGGCATCATTTCTGGAGCATTTGACTTTGAACAGCATCTGTAGGCTCTGTCACTGTCCAGCGGTCCGAGTGGCTTGCCCTGTCCTGGGCCACACTCGGTGGACAGCCCGGGGAGGACGCCCATGCACGCCCTCACTTAGTTCTCCAAATGAGCCTCTAGGTAGGCCATGCCCTTGCTACTTTTCCACATGAAAGACCCAGAGAGGGAAGGGCACTTGTCACCCAGCCAGTAAGGGACAGTCTGGCTCACTCCTAATCCTCAAAGTAGAGTCCACCACAAAGGGAGCTGCTAGCCTGAACGCGAATCCCCTCCTGGTCAGCAACACACGTTGTCACCCGGATGTTTCCAGTCTCAGCTTTTCCCCCAAATGAGGTCTCTGTTCGACAAGATGGTTCCAATGAGCTTGAATCTCCACTGCCGTTGTTTATATATCTGGTGGAATATTTTGGCCCCATAACCAGGTCCACGTGGAATTTTGGTAGCAATCAAAAAGGTCCAAAGGTTTGTGACACTCACCATATGGTTGGCTAAGATGGAGCCGTATGGAAAGTATATGTTCGTCATCAGTGTTTACATCTTACTTATTTATTTTTGCTGAAATCCCATCAAAATAAAAATCAACCAGGTTGCCCTGAAGCCCTTTTTGATGTGTGGGAGGTACACTGAACATTATTTGCTGTTAGGGGACAAAGAGCAGCGAAACGGCAATTTGTGTTGGGCTGGGGTGGACAGGCCATTGTTGGGAGGGGAAGGGACCCTTCTCTTGTGTAACCCAGATGCCCGCTGGAGAGGAGAGCGAGAGTCTAAAAGACAGGTGATTTGGGCAGACTGACTGTCAAACACAGTTGGGAGGATTCTTTCGGAAACCCCGTTGTGTGCCTCTCTTAAATTTTGACCTTTGACTTCTGCAGCCAGTGCTACCTACACTTTGATGCATCTCTGTCCTCCCCAAAGGCTACCAGACCTGCCATGTGCAAGCAGACTGTGAATAGGGCCACATTTTTTCTTAAAATCCCCCCTGCGCATGTCAGCCGTGCACAGTGGTCTTCCCTTACGAAGATCCTTCCTTTGGGCTTGTTAGGTAGTGCAAAGATTCCGCACTCGGATTCCCTCCCACCAAGGTGCCTTTGATGAAGGGAGCTCCGAAGACATTCCTGCACAAAGAGATCTGCTTCAGATTGTGAGCAGAGAGCTTTGCCTCGTATGTGGTGCCCTCCCCTTTCGGGGCACATATAAAATGTCACATGATTCCAGTGCGAGGAACCAGAAACTTATTTCCTTGGTTGCCCTCATTGACGAAAACCTAAATTCACATTAAAACACATTTCTGGGAGGTGTTTTCTTTATTTTGCTTTTTTTTCCCCCTTCTCCCATTTTTTATTGTTGAACTTCATCTGGTGCAAAGGTTTCTACTAGAGAAGTAATTTGGAGTATTGTGGCATTTCCTTTCTTAATTAATCCCAACTGGGGCTTCATCTACAGAAAGCACCCGCCGTTGATGGCTTCATCACCGTGCAGCGGGCTCTTCCTGCTGCATTTGTAAACACCAGCCGGGCCGCAGCGCCGCAGCCTGGGTTCTGGTTTGAATTAAAGCCCAGGCTCAGGGAGCAGCCCAGCTGTGCTTTCCTGTAAGCTCCGTCAGTTTTCCAAAGCTTGTTAACACGCTAATATAAAAGGAAATAGGACGAACTTCAAGGAATTTACAACTGGTCTTAAACTTCAAAGATGAAAGCTACATCTATGCAGCATATACACACAAAACCAATATGTCCCTCCACCGCTCCCTTCTCAAACACGGCCTAACCAGCACAAAACAAAACAAAATCCAAAGTAATAAAAGTCTGTGTAGCAGATCAGGGATGGCTTTGTTGGTTTGAAACCTTGTGTCACAGGCCCGGTTACAACATGAGGCTTTTGTGCGTTGTGAAACACCGGTCAAAATTAGTAAGTCTGATTGGAGACATGATAACTATTTCTCCAGCCCGAGAGAGACAGAGAGAGAGAGAGGACACGCCAACCCGGCCCAGAAGGTCGCCTCCCTGTTCTTCACCAAAGCAAAGCTGGCCGGGTGGACTTGGGACGTCCTCATCCTTCTCACGTGCCACCTCCTCCGGCCAGCGCAGCGCGGGACAAGGCTGAGCACATCCGTCCGTGCTGACACAGGGGCTTGTGACGAACCCAGGAGGGAGAGGTCGGGGCACGTTGCTCAGCACATGGTGATTCATTTCAGAGAGTCTCTTGGAGATTTTGACAACAAATAGAAAAGCTCAACTTTCTTTATTCTCTTTAATGTTCTCCTTTCTCCAAGGAGTATCAGCAGATTTATCTTAGCCTGGCTGGGTGTGGATGCCAAAACCCAACTTCCTCTGAGCATTTCCAAATTGGAACTCAAATAATTAAACTGAAGGTCCCCTTCACCATGAGGTTAATGGCTGCAGCTGGTGACTCCCTCGTTCCTCAGAGCCCCGTTAGCTTCTGCCGTGGGCAGATGCGCACAGCGAAGGCGACAGCACCGCGTGGGTCTGCTTAGGTAGCCCCGGCACCGGCATCGCTGCTGTGCCCCTGGCCTGCGCGTCGGCAAGGCCAGAGCTATGTGGGGGAACCACAGCGCTTTGGGCCCTAGTGACAATCTGGGTAGAGTTCTTACCTGTGGGGGCTGCCCTGGGCAAGGCAGGATGTGCAGGGGCGTCCCGGGCCTCCACCCACTAGACGCCAGTTGCATAGCCCCCTCCCCAAGTCCTGACAATAGAAACTGTTTTCAGGCCGGGCGCGGTGGCTCACGCCTGTAATCCTAGCACTCTGGGAGGCCGAGGCGGGTGGATCGCTCAAGGTCAGGAGTTCGAGACCAGCCTGAGCAAGAGTGAGACCCCGTCTCTACTAAAAATAGAAAGAAATTATATGGACAACTAAAAATATATATATACAAAAAATTAGCCGGGCATGGTGGTGCATGCCTGTAGTCCCAGCTACTCGGGAGGCTGAGGCAGGAGGATCGCTTAAGCCCAGGAGTTTGAGGTTGCTGTGAGCTAGACAGATGCCACGGCACTCACTCTAGCCCGGGCAACAGAGTGAGACTCTGTCTCAAAAAAAAAAAAAAAAAAGAAAGAAACTGTTTTCAGACGTCCCCAAATAGCCCCAAGGAGTAGAGTTGCCTAGCAAAATACCAGATGCCAGTTAAACTTAAATTTCGGATGAGCAACGAAGAATTTTTCTATAGTATATTTTATGTGCTATTTGGAACATACTTATAGTAAGACTTTGTTTGGTGTTTATCTGAAATCCAAATTCAGCCAGACACCCTACACTGTTATTTGCTAACTGTGGCAATCCTACCAGGGAGGCCACATAGCCACTGAACTTAAGGGAAGGAACAAGTCTTGTTTCTGGGTTTTCCCATTCTTGGCCAAGCCATTGAAATTCTTGGAGCTGTCCTTTCTTCAGTGTAAAATGGGGCCATGAGGTCTGTCTCATTTCACTGATGAAAAGATTCGATGGGTCCCTCCCCTGCCCTGTGGCTAAGCCCAGCCTCCCTGGGGACCAGCCTCCCACCTTGGACTCCAGCGGAGGGATGAGCCCTGCCTCCTGACCAATCAGAGAGTCATATTCCTCCGGCACAAGGGCTGGTTCGGGGAGCCCACGTGACCTGGGTGGAACCAATGGGAGACAATGCGGGTTTTGCTGCGACTCCTGCACCTGAGCCTGGAAGCAGCAGGGTGAGAGCCGGGGCCTCCCAGGAAAGCAGGGCCGAGAGCCGGGAGAAAGAGCTGTTGATTCCTGATGAGGCCACCTACAATGCCGTCTACAGCTCTGGACCTTTCTTTGCATAAGACAACACATTCTCTCTTTACCTAAACTGATTTGAGTCGGGGTTGCTGCCACACGCGGCAAAGGTGGCCCAACTGACCCCGTGTGGGACGTGGTTTCCCCGTGCCTGGCCACGCCAGGTGCTCAGCAAAGGCTAAGTGCTGCTGCTGTCATTTCTGCAGCGGAGCTACACCGCCTGCCAGGTCCGAGGCCACGTCTTCCCCGGCACTGGTTTTCTGGTGGTGACCCAGCCCCAGGCGAGCACGAGTCAGAATGAATAAGCAAGGAGCGGATGGACAGATGGACGAACGAACGGGCAGATTTAAAAAGTGCATTGTGGGATGCAAAGAAAAGACACGGGACCCTAGCTCCAGACTGAGAAGCTTTTAATGACCGTCGCTGCAGTGACTCCTTCCCCTCCGCCCCCACTCTCCGCGTCAGGCTACCCAGAGGCCTTCAGCGCTTGCGCGGCGATTAATGCCAAGCTGGGTCCCACCCAACCCAGGCCCCCCCTTTCTCGTCCCTCTGCCCGAAACACCCTCTTCGGTGTCTTGTTGTGACTCCATCCTTGCTCCGGTGCCACCTGTTCTGGGACGCCTTCCCTTGTCGCCCGGCAGCCACCCTTCTCATCACGTCCCTGCTTTATTTCATTCATGGCCACCGTCACCCTCCAAAATGATCTGCCCTCTTGCTCCCCATCCCTGCACCTCGGAAGCCCCATAAAGACTGGATCTCAATCCTGCTTCACTGCTGCGTGGCCAGCACTGGAAACTCCACCCACGCGGGGGATGCTCAAGCATTTATTTAGTGGATGAAGGATCTTTCCGTCTGTCCTCTGCAGACTGTGAGGCCTTGCAGGGCAGGCGCCTCCTCGCACCCGTTTTGGACCTACGACGTTGAGCTGGGTGCTGGGTACGGAATGAGGCCTCGGTGCTTGGGTGTCAAAGGAGTGAATGATTTTTAAGACTGTGTTGGTCTCTGAGGAACCCAGGGCAACAGAAAGATAAGTGTGGGGCTCCCTCTCAGCCTCCCTCCCGCCACTGTCCCGCAACACGGGCAGCAGGGGTGCAGGGCAGGGTGGCAGGTCGGGTCTGCTGGTCTCTGCCATTGCGGTCGTGGGCTTCGGCCGGTTCATCTGCAGGAATGCCAGCGCCTCCCGCACAGGCGGTTGTGAGCACCCACCGGACAAAGCGTGTAGCTGGAGTAGGATGGCCCGGTCGTGCTGGCAACAGAGCTGTATTTGTGTATCTGTTCCTGTTTCTCCATGTGTTCCTGCACCCATCTTCCCGCCACTCCAGGGGAGGGAACCATCCTCCAAGGAAGGAAGGCACCCGTCCAGGGTCACACAGCCAGTTAGAATTTCCTCACCAGATCCCGGGAGGTGATGGCCCCGCCCCTTGTCTCATGCCTCCCTCCCCCATACCTCCCAGCTCCCCCCCAGGCCCATTTTCCTGCAGTTAAATCCTCAGGGCCTTTTTTAAACAGAAAAAATGACAAAGTCGCTCATAAAGGGAGCTGTTTTTCACACTGTTCCGTCTCTGACAGGCTGTTAGAAAAGTTGGGAGGAGAGGTGCTGCTGTTATACTTTTGTTATTCGGTGCTAATTAGAAGAAAGCTGAGCGCTGGGGTGGGAACAGTTTCCAAAGAGGCACTTATTGTTTCCAGTGGAAATAAAACAAATGCAGGTTAGAAGTCCTCTGATGCCGGGGTGCTGCATTTGAGCAGAATATTTTGTTTTGCTTTTAAACAATTAAAATTACCTGGTCAACAGAAGAGCATAGATATGTTAAAAATTATGACAAAATAGTATTTTAAAAATTTCTGTTACAGTACTTAAAGGCCTCTGACGCTTTGCTTTTTCCATAGCAATTACAGCGAGGATGCAGAGAAAAAGTGCATTTGATCTGCAGAAAGGCACGTTCTGTGTCCACAGACTGAGGAGAAGGGGGAGGGGCGTCTCCTCCCTTGGGGAGGCGGGGCCAGCAGGAAGGGACGTAACTGAGGAGCCTGAGCGGTGAGAAGGGAATGAGAGGGACGTTTTTTCTCCTAAGTCACTATGTGCTTCCTGCACCATCCAAGCTGCGTTCTGGCGCCAACGCTGCTGTCAGGTGTGGCAGCATCTCACCGAATCCTCACCACACTCTTATGATTGTTCCCATTTCTACAGGAGGAAAGTGAGGCTCAGAGAGGTTAAGTAATGTGCCAAAGTCACACAGCAGGCAAATGGCAGTGCCGGGATTTTGATCCCAGCCAGTCGCGTTCTAGTGCCCATGTTTTTGGCTTCGACACTGGGCCCCTTTGCTGTACCCAGCTCTACAGGTGAGGAAACTGAGACTCAGAGGTTTCCATCCCAGCTAGAGGCCGTGCGGCAAGAAGTGGGGGAACCCTGATGCAGAATGGCCTCCCAGCGCCAGGAAGGAGGAGGCAGGGAGAACAGGAGGTTGGGTGCTGGGGGTAGCTCCGAATCACCACTGAGACCCCGCTCCATGTTCCAGCCGGGTGGCTGTAGGTTAGTGACTTAACCTCTCTGTGCTTCAGTTTCTTCACCTTTTAAATGAGGATCATAATGCTCCCGTCTCATCCTGGCATCGTGAGGATCAAACAAGACTATCTATGTCAAGCACTTTGCCGCGTTCCCAGGTCTGACGTGTGTAAGGGCAGAGATTCGCGAAGCAGTTGGGGGTGATCAGTCCCCTAAAGTGGTGGTTTCTGCCCGCCTCTCTCAGGAGGTGAGTGGTATTTGTCAGCACATGTATTCTCCAAGATGCTTTCACTTCTTCCCTCTGGACAGTCCTCGTTAAGCACATCTGAGCTACAAGGTGAGCTGAGCAACCCTCATTTATCCCCATTTGACAGATGAGAAAATTGAGGTCCACAGAAGTTGAAATGGTTTGCCCAAGGCCAGGGAGCAAATTCCCAGGGAGCCTGTTCCCACAGCATCCTCTCTGGCTTTGTTGTGCCCTAGTGAAGCAATAATTCTCGGCACGTTGTTATTGGCAGGGTCCTAGGAAGGCTGGTAACCAGAAAAATGGCCTGGGAGACCTTCAACTGATTTAACTCCGTCTCCTTAAGTTGTAGCCTGCAGAAGACTATGTCCCCATCCCTGGCGAAAACCACTCAATGAGTCAACCAATAAAGCCGGAATGAACTTTTTTTTGTACCTGAAAGGGAAACAAAACTCAGAGCCGGTAGGGGCTTATTCTGGGTGTGGCAAAACTACCAAAGTAAATAACATACTGAGCACCTACTGCGTGCCAGGGATTTGCTGTTTGCCAGATTAGGGGTCACACTACCTACTGTTCCCCAGGTTAGGAATTCGCTCAGTTAACTGACGTTTCCAGATGGAGGAGGGAAAGCTCAGTGAGGTTGTGGCACTTGCTCGGGTTGCCTAAAGTGCAGGACAAATGCGATTCAGGACACACTTCACTGCAAAATTATCTGTTGTTTATCTGAAATCCACATTTCCCTGGGTGCCCTGCATTGTTGTTTGCTAGATCTGGGAACCCTACGAGAGCACACAGCCATGTGGATGAGGACTGGGGCGATCGGCCCCGAGTCTCCACGCTCCACCACTGTGACGCCCGGCCTCCCTGCGAAGGGGAAAGGCACTTGTTAGCTGAGTCTATTGTTTTTTAACATTAAAAAAAAAAAAAAAAAAAAAAGACTGCTTTCCTGTGGCTCCATCCCAGAGACGTGCCCTTATATCTTATTGATCAAAACTAGGTCCCGTGATAACCTTAACTGCAAGTGAGTCTTGGATGTGGGTTATTTTAGCTGAGTACACTGCCAACCCAAATAAAATCAGAGATCTGTTTGCGAGGAAGATGGGGGAATGAATATTTGGGAGACAACTTGGGAGTTAAGCCTGGGGTTGCCAGGGGCCTCCATGGGGGTTGATACAGAATGAATTGACCCCAGGGAGGCAGAGCCAAGTGACGCAGAGAGACTGTGTCTCAGAAATGTCGTTTGGGCCCCAGGATTGTACCTTACCTTAAGCCAGAGCAACCACTACGCACTTTAGTTCTCTGAGTCAGCAATAACGAAACTGTTGGCTCCCCTGCCCCCAATACACACTTTTCCCCCTTCTGAAGTCGATGTGTGCCGAGTTTCCATCCCACTCAATGAGACAGTTCTGATAGATACACCTGCCATGCTCAGCTCTCCCTTCATCATGCACAAACCTTCAAAGTCCGCCGGACACGACATCTCTGCAACGGTGTCCCAGGAGGATTCACGCAGGGAAGTGGCCTTCTCTGCAGCCCCCTGCACTGCATCTCAGGAGGGGACAGCAGGGAAGCAGGCAAAGGTTAAGGTGGCCGACGACCCCACCTGGTTCAGGGCTCAGAGCTTTCCTGGGCTCTGTGACTGTCAGCGTGAAAACCTGAAAAGTCCTGGGCACACCGGGACAAGTTGGTCACCCTAGCAAAGGCTCCAGATGGGCCTGCAGGGATAGTATGGAGCCAGATGGTCACAGAGCACATGATGACAAGGGGACCTGATCCTAGAGGCTGTGTGAGACAAACCCCTTCCCCTTCATAAGCAGTCAAGAACCATATTCCATCACTTGCTTAGAATTTCAGGGATTTTGCTATATCCTTATACAACCTGTACTAACAATTGACTCACCTTCCTTGGATAAACTCATTTATTTTAAAAGAACTTTTCTATCATCACTGTAAATGGAAAACCAGCATCAGTTCCCGTAAATAGAAGATGGCTATATAAACAAGTTTCAAAAATTGTTAAAACATCGTTCATCAGTGTACCACCTAGAAATGAACTCATATACCCCACTGGTGTGAACACCACTCTCTGCACCAGATGAAGTTGTTCCTTGATGTGGGGAGACAGAAGAAAATGAGCCCACCCTGGGGAACACTGAGTGCTTCAGAATGGAGGTCATCATAGGACTGTGAAGATGGAAAGACCATAGAAAAAGCTGGGAGGGTTTCCCAGAGGAGGCAGGGCTTAGGGGATCATGTAGTCAGGTCCAAGTCCAGCCAGGCAGAGCAGAGAGGCAGCTTTCGTTGACAGATTTGTTTCCGGGAGCTGGTCTTTCTCCAGGGGCTCCTTTCGGAAAGGTCCTCGCTTTGCCTGGCTCTGATATGCACGGATGTCAGTGCTCACGTTTTAGTTAAAAGACTCCAGTTCTCCAACAACACGGTTCAATGTCAAGTTACCACAGTATTTTGACTGTGCTTGCATGAATCACGAACTTCCCTGCTAGTTCTTCAGCCCAGGAACCACTCGGTAAATAACAGGTGCACACCACGATCCGTAACTGATCACGGCGCTTCTTCAAATCTGTCCGTGCTCAGTCTCCACGTGCACAGCAAAGCATGGGGTTGTGTCGCCTCCTCGCCTCCCGGTGGCAAACCCACGCGACATTTCATAAAAATGAGTAACCCACAGAAGGAACCAGGGACAGAGAGAAAAGTGCAGCTAAGAAATGAAAAGCAGTAATGCTGGGAGCGAAATTTGCTTTGAGTGTAAATGGGGTTATTGGAGACAAAGCTGGCCGAGGAGTGTCGGCACTGCCACGGGTGGGGACACTCCACCTGTGCGGCCAGGGGACCTGCGCCCGGGCAGGCGCATGGAAACAAATGAGGAAAGTGGTTGTGACAAGAAGGGTGAAAATGTCTCAGGGAAATGATGCTGGCAAAAAACTTCACATTAGAGGAACTTGCAGAGATATTTCACAGCACTGAAAGCGCTGCCGCCAACATGTCGGAAGCTGATCCAAACCTGCAAAGGAGCAGGGCAATTCTCTAGGGCATGGGCCAGATGCTCGCTTTGTGTCATCGGTCACATGATAGGAATGCAAGGACTGTTCAAACTGGTCTTGAAAGATTTTTTTACAAACATAAAACACTTTCATTCGTACTGTTTCTAATGCCTTAAATTACAGTGTGCTGTTAATAATAAATATTAGTTTTATTGTTTTCACTCTCATACATTCACAGCTGACAGTAAGATAGTTTTTAATGTTTTGACAAAAAAAATTTTAAAAGTCATGAAATGATTCTAATTTTCCCATTCCTTATTAAGATTGTGTTGCACAGTTTCAGCTCACACGGACAGTTCTGTGGTCCCTCACTACCGTGTGAAGGGAGGACTGTCTGTACAAGGACAGGAAGGCTCAGATCTGAGGGAACGCCAAGTCTCCGAGTCTTTGAATCTGAATCAGAGATTGACAAAGCTGGAGCTGCCAAACCCACAGCACACGCACCGTCCCTGCCACGGACACACCTGTGGCAGACATCCCTAATCAATTGCAGCACTCCACAGAGTGCAGAGGTTAAGAAGCTTCTGCTCCAAAAACCAGACCAGCTGGCTTTGAATCCAGGATCTTTCACTTTCCATCTGTGTGTCCTACGGCAGGTTATTTAACCTCACCGAGCTTCTGTTGCCTTGTCTACAAACCAGATATAAATAGGACCATCTCACACAGCGGTTGTGAGAATAAAATGAAATCTATGTAAAGCCCTGAACACTGTCTGGCATATAGTAACGCTCGGGCACAGTACTGCCAGCAGCAGTACTGCCAACCCTAGATTCAGCCACAGAAGCCTTCTCAACCCAGGGCACCGGACAGGCACTACCAATCGACCTGGGCCAGCAGGGGAGGTGGAATCGCTTGCCATCCTGCTGTGATCCAGGTGTGCAGAGTCCACAGGCTGAAGCAACGAGCCCACGGTCTTAGCACTAGAAGCCTTGGGCTCTGCTCTGGTTCATTCATGTGTCAACCACGCCTTCCCACCCCGTTGTACCTGGATTCCAAACACACTGAAAGGCTCTCAGAATGGACATAGGATGCTGAGGCCAGGAGGATACCCAAGGGGGTCTTTGGACTTGAAGACATTTTCATAAGTCTTGAATATTCCCATTTAGGCAAGGCCTCTGGAGGTAGTGTTGGCTTTTGTTCAGGGCTAATAGCATGGAAATGCTGGTCCTTTACTGGCCTCTGAGTTTGAGGTTGGCCTTGGGCAGTAGCAACAGAAGGGAAACTGGAAGCCATTGTCTCACCCCAGCAAGTCCTCTCTTGCAGAGTTGGCCTGTGCCACCCACCTCTGCCTTGCTGCGGAGGGCTTGGAGTTGCTTCCCAGGGGCTGGTCCCACCTTGTTGCTACCAATAGTGAATTTCAGAGCTGGTATCTGGGGTTGTCACCTGGCGAGCAGGCCTGGGGAGCCAGACCCTTGGCATAGAACATCAGAGACAATCACGTAAGGGGAGCAAATTGCCAGGAGGTGTGGGGGAGCGGGGTTCAAACACACACCTTGCTTGCCAGCCACACCTCAGCCGTGAGACCAGGCAAGCAAGGTGTGACTACAGGTCTGGGTGCATCTGTTGGGCACCATCTTCTCTGCTCCTCTGGGGAGAACAAAGCTTCTCAGAGGCCAGTGGCAAATTCACTCCAGCTTCTGAGGCAGATGAGATAAGAAGTAAAGAACTGGGCTCGGGAAAAGAGAGCCTCCCAGTAGACATAGCAACTGAGACAATAATAACAAAGTTTGCCTCTTTGGGAACAATCTCATCATCCTTGCTGTTTATTGAGTGTTTACTATGTGCCATGCACTAAGGGCCTTATTATGTGTGTAGCAGATGACACCATGAGATGTGTCCTATTGTTGCTATTTCAAAGATGAGAAAACTGGTGCTCAGACAGGTTGTTGACGTGCCTATGTCACTCACACAGTCCTGGTAAAAACGGGATTTCAACCCATTGTGCCTGACACAGGAAGTCTTTGCTATTCTCTCTATGTGATATCCTGGATGCTGGTCCTGTGTCCAGCACCTCTTAGAACCATATTTAAAGGATGAGTGGGTCTTATTCGATTTCAGAAAAGAGGAGAGGTTATTTCAGGTGGAAGGAGAATATTCATAAAAGTCCAAGGAAGTAGAAATTGGCATGCATGGTGTTTAGACACTACCCAAGAATGGTCTGCTTGGATCAAATGGTGGACATTAGGATAGGCCAGGAATAATTGGCAATAGACAAGCTGTGTCGGGGGGTCAGGAGTCTTGAAGGGTCTTGAAAGCTAGGCAGAGGTGTTACAATTGGATGCAGTAGGTAATAGGGAGTCATGGTTCTTGAGCAGGGGAGTGGCATGTAGAAATAATATTCTTGGAGGACTGGTCTGGCAGCGACTTGCAGGATGGGAGATGGAAGCAGGAAGGGTGGCTTGGAGGGGAGCTGTAATCACAAATGTTGGCGAGAAGGGGATGGTCCAGGAAGTAGGGTGGGGCTTTGGGAAACACTGAGAGAAACAGGTTAGGTCTTGGGCAGGATTGCCACGGGGGCACTGTTGCTTCCTCTGAGGTATAGTGAAGGAGTGGCGTGTGACCCGTTTCTGGGTGTGAGCCGTGAGGGCCAGCCTGCAGGGGGACCTTTTGCAGAAGCATCATGTGCGCCCCCAGAGAGGGAGACGTTAAGGAGCCCGTCCTCCTTCCCCTGGATGTGACTGCCAGAAACTCAAGCTGAAATGTCCGTCTCATGACCACTGGGGGAGCCTGACCAGGGGCAAAGCCAAGACCCTGAGGCTGGCAGGGCAGAGGGCGGAGAGAACCCGGTCTGATGTCATCGCTGAGCTGCTCCTCCTGCTGTGCCGGCAGCCACCTGCCTCTCACCTTCACATCCTGGAGATGATAACATTCCTTACTGATTTAAGTCAGAGGTTCCTGAAGCTTGTGCCCAAAGGCCCTTAACAGAGATACCATTAATATTATAGGAGTGAGTGACAGAAAGGACTCGGGGGCCAGAGTCAGTCCGCGCTGGGTGGGCACCATGAATGGATTGATGGGTGGATGGGTGGGCAGATGGGTGGCCTTGGAGGGGACGTGGAAAGGCAGGGACTGACACGAGGTCAGTTGCCCCCAACACCCAGCACCGCAGATGCCTCAGCTGCAGCAGTCCTGACTGCCACCCGCTATGTACCCGACCCTGTCAGGGCCCCGACACCTGTGCTAGAGCCATGATCCTTAACTGCCTGGGGGCTGGTTAAAGCCTGGACTTTGGGGCCCACCCCCAGTGTTTCTGATGCTTTGTCTGGGGTGGGGCCAAGATTCTGCAGATCTAACAAGTTCCGAGCCAACGCAAACCGCCCTTAGCAAACCGCCCTTAGCAAACCGCGGTGCGAGAGGAATGCAAGACCCGGTGTTCTCCCGGGGCCCGAGTGGTCCAGCCGTTATCACACGGGGACTGGGAAGGCAGGGCCGAGAGCACTGTCGGAGTCCGGGAGGCCCGGGCTAAGAGGGTCTTCCAAAGCACGAGCCCTAGACCTCAGCCAGTCACGGGGCTGGGGAGCACCCCTCTGTTCCGTCCATTCCCTCATTCCTGCCGACTGGGGGTCGGCTAGGCTCTGGAACGCAGAGGATGCAAGGGTTTGACGTAAGCACGGAGCTCAAGGCTGCGATCTATGTGAGGTGAGGGAAATACTCGCTCATGACGTGTCCGAGACGGAGGAGGAAGCCGTGGCAGAGCGTGGTGGTGCCCTGCCCAGGTCCCCGCCAATCCCGTGTTCTGTTCCGTGTGCCCTGCTGCTGCATGTCTGTCTGCAATGGTCAGTCTCTGGAGAAGTGCCCTTGGGTGATCAGAACCACACGGGCCGGCCCAGAGACCCAGAATACCTGGGCCCGAGGGTGGTGGGCTCCCTCGTGGGGCTTAGGAAAGCTCTGTGGTGTAACTTACCCCCAGAGTTCCCCCCGGGATTGGGCAGAAGCTGCTGTCCCCAGGCTGCCTGGAATCTCCCCCTTGCTTGGCTCTTCCCACCCTGGGCACCTGCCCCACTTCCCGCTGGCCTCCTCTGGGAGTGCGTCCTTAATAGATCACTTGCCCATGAGTCCTGGTGTCAGGGGCTGCTTCTGGGGACCCCAATCTAGGACAAAGGACATCTGTGGGCGTTCAGAGAGGGACAGGTTCCTGGGGGAGGAGGTAGAGGCAGGCAGAGTTGGGGCAGTTATGGGTCTGGCTGAGCACGAGCTCTGGGGGTCGGTGGCGTTGGGATGCCCCCATCTGGGGGTTGAGAACCGCTGAAGAGAGGTCTCCATCCAGGCACCTTGGTGGCTTCTCCTCCCACAGAAAGCCAGATGCAGCCTCTGAGAGGCAAAGGCAAGACGGGCACGTTCAGAGATGTTTCATAAAGTCCTGTATGGAGAAAATGTGAGAGTAGCAGGGCTTATAATTTCTTTCAGGGATTTTTTGAGGTTGTGTTTGGCCCAGTGGATACTGTAAGGAAAATGCTAGAACAAAGCTGTGGGTTCTTGCTCCTGCTTGAGTTGTTTCTGCAGAGAAGCCACGCTGCCGCCATCCTGAGTCTCGGAAACCCAGAGGGTCCCGTGCGGGGCAGGGCTGGGCTGGGCACGAGGACTAGCGGAGCCTGCATCAAAGGACGTCCTGTCCCCCCCGCCTTTCTCAGTGTTCATGTGACAACTAGCAGAAAATCCACCCATTTGCAGCCCGGAAGGCTAACTGTGTAGGTGGGGAATATTCCAGAAGATAAGAAAAAGGGAGGAATAGTCCTCCCTTTGTGTTCACAGCTATAATTACCATTCAGGTGTTGCCTCCCACTTGGGGCAGAGCGGGGTGGGTGGGACGGGAGGCTCAGCCTTCGTAAAGGGGTCCTTGCATGGAAGCGGTCTTGCTTCAGCGAGGCTGTGTTCATTTGTTCCTCTGTTCTCAGCGACTGAATAATGCTCATCGGGGGAAACAGTTCCCTCTCGGGGACAGACAGTAACGATAGCTACCATTTTCTTTATGGCTCATGTAATTTATGTTTTCATATTCATCCTGGTTTGCCTGGAACTTCCCTGGTTTAGTACTAGGAGTCCTGCATCCCAGGAAACTCCTTGATTGCAGGCAGCTAGGGCGGTTGGTGTTGCTGGTCACCCCGTGGGTAAGCGATCTCTAGCCTGCGACACGCCAGCCTTTCTCAACTTAGCAAGAGCAGCTGCCTCAGGGACACGGTGTTAGATTTCTGTTTAGTGTCTTGACATCCAGGCATAAATCAAACATTAAACAGCTCCGGTGAAGCATTAAAAAATAATTTCACTGCAGCCCAGGTGCTGAATTCCAGTAGGTGAGCTATAATTATTTGATATATATCTATGAGGCTAAGAAAACTCTGCCTCAATTAGGAATAGAGTTAAGCTCCCACATTTTCTCTGAATAGTTCCATCTTTCAGGGGAAAATCTCCCCCCTTTGCTCAAGATCACTTAGTTTTGTTTTTCACATGCTGAAACTCTAGTTGGCAATGCCCATTAAAATGGTAAGATATTGGGCTTTTGCAAAGTGTCCAGACATGAAGGAAAGATACAGGAAGTGGGAAATAAAAAATACTCATCTTTGGAATAACATAAATGTCTTATAACCAAGTGTGAACTCCACCAGCCCAGGAAAAGGGCGAACAGAGAGAAACCTCGACCAGCATGAAAAATCGTGAGCAAACACGCATCCATACTTCCCGTCTCAGGCACTGGGCTAAACTGTACCTTCGGCCTGTGGCATCTTCATGACAACCCTGTGCTCCACCTTGCAGCCGAAGAAGTGAAGGCTTCCAGAGCCTAAATAATTGGCCAAGTCCACACGACTGGGAAGTGAGTGGTGAAGCTGGGATTTGAATCCCCATCGGGCTGATTCCAGAGCCTGGCTAATAGGTACTGCCTCCTGGAAAGAGCCAGGTTTAGCCAAGTTACTACATAAGTTTGTAGAAAAGAAAGGAAAAGAAAAGAAAAGGAAGGAAAGAGAGAAAGAAAGGAAGGAAGGAAGGAAAGAAGGGAAAGAAAGAAAAGAAAAACCAGGTCAGGGCGGGTGGGCAAAGCAGAAGTGCACGCACAACATCCGGCTACAGCTAGATCTGTCTCAGCGACATCCTTAAAGTGCGTGGAGGAAGGCCATGTGTAACTTCTGGCAATTTATGTGTCTTCCCAACACACTGGAACCTTAAACCTCCACGTTGTTAAAATAACAAATCTCATTGTATTTCTTGTTGTTTCTGCTTATTTCTCTAGAATGCTTGGCATTTGGCCTCTCTGCAACCGCAGCACAGCGGTTCTCCAGGGCCAATTTTGCAGACTAGAAGTTGCAAGGCAGGGTTTAGCACCTTTTAAAGAAGCCCCCAGCGACTTTCCAGAAGCAAGCTCCTGAAATCCCGGTCTAAGTTGCAATGGAGACGCCTCCTGCAGCCCCGTGGCTGCCCCAGCACCTCGAACCCCTGCACCCCTCCCAGCTGCTCCTGGCTTCTGACTGTGCTGGGAGAGGTGGGTGCCTGGGGTTAGCTTTGGTCCAGAGGGTGTGGTGCTGGGCATGCTGCTGGGAACCCTGCAGCACCCAAGGCCAGTCGGGCACAGTCCCCACTGACTCCTGGGTCCCAGCTGGGTCTGAAACTTCCGAGTGTGATGCTGAGCCTTGGCTCCTTCATCTGAGAATTAGGTGACAAGAGCATCCTCCTCTCGGGGCTGTTGGGAGGTTTAATTGAGGTGGTGCCAGGCAAGTGTCTGACACCGTGCCTGTCACATCGAAGGCTCTGTAAACCTCAGCCTTCAATATGGTGGTGAGGAGGAGGAGGAGGAGGAGATTGTCTGAGTCGATTTCTTTGTAAAGTGGGGATAGTAATAGAACATCTTTCACAAGGTTGTAGAAAAGATCAACTGGTGTGACGTCTGGTGATGTCTGTTCAGTGTGTGGCTCCATGCCCAACACACACTAAGCATTCCATAAGTCCTAGTTATTGCTACAACTTTTTGAGCTTCGACAAAGTTGGGATAATAGGTCACTTTCCTCATAGGGCTGCAGTAAAACTCAAAAAGATAATGTATTTGAAGTGAAAAGAAAGTGCCTGGTACCCGTCAGACCTCATATGTTGTTGTTGCTATTCAGATAGAGGTGAGGAACTGTTCCTGCCGATTGGCGTCTGAACGGTGGCCTCAGAGAGGACAGAGTGGGGCCTGGGGGTCTTCCAGAGAGAACAGAACCAAGGGGTCGCTCAGGGCCGCGGGCTCCTCCAGCCCGAGGCGGATCTCAGGGCCGGTGTCTGGCAGCTGCCGGTGCTGTGAACGGCGGGCTGTGGGCTGTCTTCACCGCAGGCCTGTGCTGGTGGCACCGTGCCTCTCTCTGGCCTTGGGTTCTCTCGTCAAGGGCCAGGGAAGCCAGGGCCAGTGTGAGCGCTGCCCCTGGGTGGTCTGCACGGTGCCCCCAGCCCCCTTGACATCTGCCTTCTGTAGAGCACATGTTGTCACCAGTTGACACTTACACAAGCCAGGAGCGGCCCGGCCCACACTCGTCGCCATAATAAACACACGCGGTAGTTTCTGCGAGCTGAGCTGTCCCATCCATCAGTCCAGCATGACACTCAAAGAGCCCCTGTCGGGGCGAGTTGTGACTTCAAAGGTCAGGGCCTCACAGCCAGGTGTGCACATCAGGGACGCTGTGTCCCCTGGGCTGCAGTGGATGGCAGAGGGTCTGTGTGGGTGTGCATGTGTTTGTGCACATAGGTATGTATGTACGTGTATATGTGCATGTATGTGTGCAAGCAGGTATGTGTATGCACACACTTTATGTGTATATGCACACATGTATATGTGTTTACACATTTACACGTGCATGTGTACATATATGTGTGTGCATGTGCGCACAAGCACATTAGATCAAGAGTTCCAAATTCAGACCCCTTCAGGGGCTGGCAGGGTTGTGTAAATGTGAAAATGGACAGGGAGAGAAAGAGACTGACTCGGGTCCTCTGAATTTAGGGCACACACAGCAGAGAGTGCGGGACCTGTGGCAGACAGGAAGCCCGTGCCCATCTGAAGGGGACATGTGCATCTTGGGCCCTGCACACTGCTGCTTGTCACATGCCAACTCGGTGTCACCTGATACTCCTATTTTTCAAGAAGCCAGAAAGCTAGATTTTTTTTTTATATATATATAAAATGTCTTGATTTGCAAGGGTCTATTGTCTGCTCATTGAAGGAGATTTAAAAATGTCTTCTGGATCAAACAAATCACACCCGAGGCCTGAACTTGGCCTGAGGATGCCCAGCGTGCAGTCAGTCTCCGGGGCAAACATTTCTCTCCATGCGGAGGGACCGCTCTCCCAGGCCAGCCTTTTCCTAGAAGACCCGACCCTGGCCTGGAGTGGTGGTTCTCAAGGGATGATTCTGCCCCCAGGGGGCATTTGGCAGTGTCTGGAGATAGTCTTGGCTATCAAGACCAGGAGGTGGCGGTGGTAGTGGGCTTGGTACTCAGAGCAGCGGTAGAGGCCAGGGATGCGGCTAAGCATCCTGCAGTGCCAGGACAACGCCCCACCTTGTGCCAAAGAATTATCTGGCTCCGAATGTCAACATTGAGGTGGCCGAGAAACCCTGAATTACGATCCTCCTGAAGATGGTGTGAGAAGGCCAGCCCTCACTCTTGAACAATGGCCTGCAGGGGTCAGTTGTATGACTAGCTAAAAGTCCCATCCAGATTTCTGGCCACATGGCCTGCCCATGTGTGCCTTCCCAACACACCAGCCCTTTGGTCACTGTTTCCCACGCCCGACATCACCAAACCTCCCAAACCGCAGGAGGGGCACTGTTTTTATCCCCACTCTGCAGGTGAGAACACTGAGATGGAGAAGGATTGAACAAGAGTCTGAGCGCGCGCTCATGCTCTCTCTCTCTCTCTCTCTCTTTTACAACCCCCCCCAACACACACACAAGAAGGTTGGCCGAGCCTGGATGTAACTCCACAGTCTGACTCCCGAGCCCGCCTCCTTAACGACAGGGCTACGCTGTGAGAAAATATGGGCTGAAACTACTTTTCGTTCTCTTTGCACATCTGAGAGTTTGAAGTGACTGCTTTCTCTGCCTGGAACATTCTTCTCTTGGAAAACGCCCACTTAACTTTCAGGGCTCAGCTTGAAAAGTACCTTACCCAGAAAGTTCCCCTGGAGGTGGAGCTAGGTCAGGTGCCAAGTCTGGGGTCCTGTCACCGACCAGGTGTTTCCCCTACCAGAGATCATTCTCCTCTGCTGTGATTGCTTCAGTTTCTGTCTTAATAGTTAATGAGCATCTATCATTAGCGTGCTAGTACCTGGCACACGCTAGACGGCTAAGCATTTGTTGAATGAACAGATCAATGAATGGACAGGCACGTCCTTGCTGCCCTGTTAGCTTTTATTTCTGAACTTTGCAGTGGAGTCTTTTTGATGAGCCACGCACTGTTTTAAGTACTTTACATGTATTAACTTGCTAACCTGTGCAATAGTCTCATGCGGTAGGTATTATTACTGACCTTGTTTATCTTCACTTACTCAACTTCTCTGGCAAAGAGAGGTTAAGGAACTTGCCAAAGTCACACAGCTAGGATGTGGCAAGGACTCCTCCAGTGGTTGCTGTAGTGACGTTATGCAGACCAGGGACAGAGCTGAGTTTTGTGCTTGTCCTAATTCTCTGGATCTCCTGGCAAGGCCTCAGTGAGCTTTTATTGTGTGACTCAGGGCAGGTTCAGGCACCAATCATTTTACTGAACAACTATGATGTGGCAGGCATTGGATTAGTTGAAGTGGTTTTAATTTCATGTGTTTTGTCATTTGCATTTCTTGTTTAGATATTTGCCTGTTTACATCCCATTAGTATATTTGACTTTTTCATATTGATTAGTAATTACTCTTTATATATTAAGGCTCTATACCATATGTTTCTCACTTTTTACATATTTTCCGAATTTGGCTATTTCTCAACTTGTTTGTAATATTTCATTTGCTGTTTTGAGTTTAATTTTTAGGTAGTCAAATTGTTCTTTATTGTTTCCAGTCTTCAGCACCATGCTTCAACAGGCTCTTTCTATCCCCAAGATTATAGAATATTCATTCATATCTATTTTTCTATTCCTTTTAGTTTCATTAGTTATTTATTTACTTGCTTACTTAACATTTTAATCTTTGGTCCACCAGGAATAAATTTTGGCATATGGTGTGAGGCAGGGGTCTCACTTAGTTTTTCCCACTAGGTCTATCTAATCCTACACTCCCAATAAAAACTCATTGCTTTGACTAAAGTAGGCAGCCACAAATTTTACAGTGTCCACTTGAGCAGATCAGCTTATAAACTCCCTTGTCTTTCGGTTGCCTGAGTTACTATATGTACATATCTCTTAACTTTAATCAGTGGATGTAGTCATGTCAGACTCTGGATTTTTGAACCATGAGGCTTTCCTAGGCGCTTACTTGGAGGGGTACGGTTATCCCAACACGGCACCCCCCCCCCCCCCCGTGGCACAGCCGCAACCGCACCGATCCCCCCCCACCTTTCTTGTCTGTCACATTAACACTTTACTCACATGACTAGAGGGGACCCCTTAACACATAGCAATTAAAATAGTGTGGTATGAGTTTGGGTGACCCAGCTGGCAAAGATGAAGCAGATCGATAACTCCTGCTGTTGGCAGCCACTGAGGGACAAGGGCCATGACGAGGGCCATGACGAGGGCCATGACGAGGGCCATGACGAGGGCCATGACGAGGGCCATCTCAATCTCGAAGGTCTGGGCACATAAACGCTGGCAGGGTGTGGTGGGGGCTCTCTGCGCAGCCACACCGGGGTTGGGGACAAGGCCTCCCCTTCGTCCTCCAGGCCTTGGAAGCACTTAAGAGGCAGGAGCCACCATTAAGCCTGTTGCACAGACAAGGCCGCTACGGCACAGGGGGTGAAGTAACTGCCCAAGGTCAAGCGTCTGGTGGGTGCAAGCCCAAGCTGCCCGGTGAGCCCCTCTGCGGCCTGGCGAAGTTTGCAGCAGAAGCCGTCTGGGCGGCCACTCTCCACCCACGCTCGCCGGGTAGGGGTTGGTCCTCACAAAAGGACGATGGCCGGTTAAATAGAAGCAGGTCAAGGGTGTCTCTCACAGGTTGTTTTTAACAGTGAAAAATTAGAATTAACCTAAAAGTGCATCAATAGGAAATCAGCGAATTCTAATACAGTATTTACATACCCAGAACTATGATGCGGCTCTCAAAGAATCATAAAATAGATACACTTTTTTGATATGTATAATTCCCAACATATTATTGCATATACAAAGCACATTACAAATTATATATATGGTACAGTGTCATTTTGTTACTTAAAAAAAAAAGACATAGAAGAAATGGTGGTTAGAGCTGGGTTTGTCAGCCTCTGCTCTATTGACATTTTGGACTGGATAAGGTTTTTTTTTTTTTTTTTTTTTTTCCAGAGACAGAGTCTCCCTCTGTCACCCGGACTGTACTGCAGTGGCCAGATAGTAGCTCACTATAATCTTGAACTTCTAGGCTCAAGTGATCCTCCCATCTCAGCCTCCCAAGCAGCTAGCACTACAGGTGTGCACCACCATGCCTAGCTAATTTTATTTTTTGTAGAGATTGAGTCTTGCTATATTGCCCCTGTTGGTCTCAAACTCCTGGACTCAAGCAATCCTCCCACCTCAGCCTCCCAAGTGCCGGGATTACAGGTGAGAGTGGACTGGATGATTTTTGTTGTAAGGGTATGTCCTGTGTAGGACGGTAGCAGCATCCTGGGCTCTACCCACCAGTTGCCTGCAACATTCCCCATGGCTGGGAGCCCCAGGTGTGACAACAAACAATGGCTCTGGTCATTGCCAGAGGGGGGCAATATCACCAAGTCGAAAACTACTAGGTTAGAACATTCTCTTCCCCTCCCTCCCCTCCCCTCCCCCCGCCTTTCTTCCTTCCAGTTTCTGCTCACATGTTACCTCCTGAGAGGCAATTTCTGGACAATTGTGTCAAAAATAGCGCCTTCCCTCCTGGCAGTCTCTATCCCTCACCCTCTAGGGCCCTCCCTCCCATCCCATCAGTCTGTTTATTTTCTGTCTCCTGCCGTGGAGTGGAAGCTCCTGAGGGCGGGAGTTTTGTTCCCTTCTGTATTTCCGGGCCAAGGACAGTGCTTGACACACAGTAGGTGCTCAGTAAGTGTGTGATAGATGAGTAAATACCATTGAGCAGAGCTAGCATTTTTGCGTCCCTACCGTGCGCCAGGCCTTATTCTAAGCGCTTCACATCTAGGAGCTCACAGAATCCTCCCGAAACCGCTGGGAAATGGTTCTACTATTACCCTGTTTTATAGGCGGGGTCACGGAGGCCAACAAGCCAAGGTCACGTCTTTCTAGGTGGCTGAGCAGGGATTTGCTCTTCAAACACTGCTAAGACAAACACTCAGGGCCGCTTAGACCCTTGGCATCTGTGGGGAGAAAGCCACAGGGTAGATTCTGCCCTGGGGGCGGAGAGACATGCATTTTAACTTTCGAGGGACACAGCCTACGCGCTTCCCTCGGAGGCCTTGTCAGTTGCACCCCCTCCAACAGTGTCCTGAGTTCATTTTAGAAGGAAAGAAATGAAAACCCAAACACAACGATGACACTGTTTTTGTCGAGAGTTTGCAGACAGAGCACAGGGACCCTCTGAGCTCTGGGGGTGGGGGGGCTGTTGCCCAGCCAGGCTCCCTCCTTAGGGACACTCCCACCGGTTAGCTCTTGGGACCGGAGTATCCCCTTACCCAGGACAACCGCCCTGACTCGGACTGAGAACACACCGCCACCCGCCTGGCCGCCCGTCCTGTCGAGGTTGGCGGGCTTGGGCAGCTGCCTGCTGGCTCTCTGCGTCGCTGTCGGAGCTGAGAGCTGCCCGCCTAGGCAGCAGGGCTGCCGCTGCGGTTTGTACAACCACCGGGCACAGAGGGAGCAGGAACGGCAGGACCACGACGGTCCTCAGCTCTCCGAGGCCAGCCCTCTCCACGTCATGGCCACACTGCCCCTCAAAGAGGCCCCCTTTGGAGCAACACATCTGCAGTGGGTTGAATGTTCCCCCCAAGAGTTATGTCCACTCAGAACCCTAGAACGCGGCCCTATTTGGATATCCTTTAAGGATCTTTGCGAATGGCAAAGATTTCAAGATGAGATCATCCTGGATCAGGGTGGCCCTAAATCCAACGACGAGTGTCCTCACAAGAGACAGAAAAGGAGAAGACACAGAGAGGCCGAGTGACAACAGAGACAGGGACTGGAGTGACGTGCCTACAAGTCACGGAAGCCACAGCCCCTGGAGGCCACAAGAGAGGCCTGGGACGGGTTCTGTCTCAGTCTCTAGAAGAAACCAACCCTGCTGACACCTTGGTGGCCAACTTCTGGCCTCCAGAATTGTGAGAAAATGCATTTCTGTTGTTTTAAGCCACCAAGTTTGTGGTAACTCATATGGCAGCCCCAGGAGACAGACACAGCCCACCCGCCGCAGCCTGGCCCTGACAGTCGGGGCAGCGTGCCTGGCACGGTGGCAGGGTACTTGTGCGCCTGAGCCTCGGTCTTCCCGCGTGAGGACTGGGGGCTCTAGTCACGGCTACGTGAGGCCCTGGGGGGATGGAATGCAGTAAGATCTGTGAGGACCCAGTGAATGTTAACTATTTCTAGTCTTTTATCATTCTAGAATGTGTCCCTGGAGATCCTGAGTTAGGATGAAAACTGAGACCAAAGCACATTCTTCGGGGTCCGTGCGCAGCGATGTCCACGGGCCACCAGTCCCAGCACGACAGCAAAGCCACGGAAACCACCCCGTGCCCACCGAAACCAGCAGGTAACGTACCTTACGGTGCGAGGGAGTCTGCGCGGCCACCAAAGGGACATTCAGGGAACATTTGTGATAATGTGGGGACATTCTTAGTAATAAGATTAAGTGGATGAAGAAGGATATAAAATTGTGCACAATTGTTACAATTAGGTAAAAAAGTTCTGTATTTCTACTGAAAGGAAACACCAGGAAAGAAAAGTCACGGGAAAGCAATTTTAAATCCACACATATGGGAAGGAGGGAGGGAAAGGAAGGGAGCGAGGAGGGAGGGAGGGAGGGCAGAGACGGAGGAGTGGCCAGTACTCCTGACAGCCGTAGTAACATTAAGCCACCATATAGGCATATGGCAATTAATATCTTCCAGAGTGTTCTACGTCCTTTATCCCAATCTACTTGGCAGTTTTAATAAACTCCCTGAGCTTCAGACCCCTTATCTAAAATGCTCAAGACCTCTAACTCTAAACTCACCGCACTCTAGCTTTGTGTGCGTGGGCAATTCCTCTACTCTCTCTTGGCCTCAGTTTTCTAGTCTATAAAATGGGGAGGATACAAACATCTCACTGAGTTGTCGATAACAGCTCAGCACTGTGCCTGGCGCATAGTAGGTGTTCAGTAAGCTCAAGCTGCCATTCTCACCTAAGGGACAGGAGCTCAGTGGATCATTTCTAGCAAGACCACCTTCCTAGGGTGTCTTCCCGCCCTTCGAAGCTTCCCGAGGGTCGAGGAAGATCCCCTGGTCCCCTGACAGCCCCCCCAGGGCCTGAGGGCAGGTGGGAAGGCGGAGGGGGCGCCGGTTCGGCATTCCTGCCAGGACAGCCTCGTTTCATCTCTGCACAAGGCAACTTCCTGGTTCAAAGACCAAAGGGCTTTATAAAGAAGGGAGAAAGCGTTCTTGGACATCAAATGCTTCTTACAAACACTGTTTTGATGGTTTAAACATAAACAAATCCGAAACATATGGATTAAATTTCTCCTGAACGGCTTAAAAGTTAAGGGGGGGGAAAAAGGGAGTTGTCTCAGGCCAAATTCATGTTGATTTTTGCCAATCTCTAGAATCTTCGGGAAATAGTTGGAGACATGTCCTCACACCCCAACCAGTGCTAAGCTGTAGCTTTTTTTTTTTTGAATTGCTCTTATGACTCACTGTTGAGTTGGTGATTATTTTTATCCAGTTAATGAAGGTAATCTATAAATTACCACTGACCCAGATTCATTATTTAATAAGATTTAAATTACACACCCAAGTTTGCTCAGGAGCAGCGGGCTGGAGCCTCTTCCTGAGCAGAAAGCCGCATCTGCTGGTTCTCAAAAGCCCCGATGCTCAGATGTTCTGCTCGCAGCCTCCCAGCCCCCACCGCCTTGGGACGCATGGCCTATGCTGTGTCACATTTGGGGCCACCTGGTCAGCTGCCAGGGCTGTTGCTGCACATGCTCCAGGGGTGTTGGCTTTGGATGCAGGACAGAGCCCCAGGTGAGGAATCCCAAGGCTGCCACCCAGCTCCTGCCTCTGTCCAAAACTTACCACATACCCTCGAGTGACCTCTGGCCCCTCTCTGGGGCTCAGTTTCTCCCTGTACGACACATCCCTTCATTGTGCTGCAGGGAAGCGCCCAGTTGGTGTCCCTGCTCATTCTGTGTCCTCCCCACCCCTGTGAACTCGTTGAGGCCTGGGCCATTGTGCCTAGTCCGTGACACAGCCCGAGTGTCCTACGTGTCCCACATCCCTGCGGCCCCGGGGGGAAGTGGAGCAGGTGGCCCGAGCCGAGCCAAAGCCTGAAGGAAGAGACCCCTGCTCAGGGGTGCACCCTGACCCCTGAGGGACCTTTCTGAGCTCCTGGGGGGCCCCACCCACAGCGCCCCGCAGGTCCCTCCCCAGCAGAGGCCCTCCCCCTCTCCCCCCCACCTCGGTATCGGCCTCCAAACTTCCCTGCCCAGGACCCAGCCGGACTCCCTTGTATCAGATGGCTCCAAAGGTGGCCCAGAAGGTCCTGGTTCCCTACGGCGCCCTCTGGGCCCTCTCCCTGGGGGCTGCTGGCGCTGGGAGCTTTCCCTAGTGTCCTCGGATGCTGATTTTCTTAATCAGACAGGTATCTATGTTAATGTGCAAGGCTAAATGCATTAAAGTTTCAGGAGCGAGTGGGTGTAAAAGGGCCATATTAGGAAGCGAATGGAGCACGCACAGGGCCGTGCAGAGATCACGGAGGCCTTCTGGGGACCGCGGGAATTGGGAACAGCTCCCCCCACAGAAGTTTCTCCCATGGGAATTCCCCTGGGGCTGGGGTCTGTGGCGCCCTTCCAGGGTGTGGTGGAGGGCAGGGGTGGGTGGGGACGAGTCGCAAGTTAGCTGGCTCTGGGGAAAGCAAGGAGGGCGACCAACTTGTCCGGGTTTGCCTGGGCCTCCCCTAGTTTTCGCGTCAGAAGTCCAGGGCTCTGGGAACCCCCTCGGCCCTCGGCAGACCTTAAAAGGGGTGGGAACAAGTTCCACGTTACACCTCTGCTGCTGCCCCCCTGGAGCACACCCGGAATGTCCCACTCTCTCTAAGCCCGCCCCTCCCCAGCCCATGCCCTGACCCCTGCACAGGGGCTTCCTTTGCCCCCTGCAAACGTCACTGTGTCCCCAGGCTTCTCAAAGCAGGTCCAGGGGCCTGGGGTTGCCCCAAGAAGACTGGGGGTGTCTGTGTCTGGCAGGGAAAGCAGGATCCGTGCCAGAACCCCCAAACACATCCACACGAAGCTGCGAGGAGCCTTGCGGTGCTTTGCTGCCAGTGGAGGGTTTGCATCGAGTGGGGAAGTTTCTTTTTTTTCCTCCCCTTCATTTTATTTTTATTTGTTGTAAAATACACACAACATGAAACGTACCGTCGTAACCGTTTTTTCAGCGTGGAGCTCAGCAGTGTTGAGCACACTCCCTGCCGTGTGGCCCATGCCCAGGACTCTTCCCTCCGACACCCACACGCCAGGCTCCCTTTCCTGCTCCGCTGCCCCCAGCAGCCCCCATTCTGCTTTCTGTCTCTGTGAGTCCGACCACTCCCAGAGCATCTGTCCTCTGGTGACTGGCTTCAATTAGCATAATGTCCTCCAGGTTCATCATGTTATGGAATGTGTCGTTACCTCCTTCCTTTCTGAGGCTGAATAATATTCCACCGCACGGGTGCACGCATTTTGTTTCTGTTCGTCCTTCAGTGAACGCTTCCCTTCCTTGGGCTGCTTCCGTGGGGAAGGGTCTTGTTTTTTCTTGGGCCCCAAAGCTGAGATGGACCCGGGTGAGCTCTGGGGAAGGGGTGGCTGGAGTCCCGACTGAGAAGAGAAAAGGAGGAAGAAAAGATGCTGTAGGCCAGAGAGGGAGGAGAGCGGGGAGGGACCAGAGGACGGCTGTGCACCGACCCCCTTTGAAGCTGGCAGTGGACTCCTTGCAGGCGGCTGGAGAATAACAATAATTATTAAAGCAGCCACATGGATTAGACACTTACTGTGAGCCAAAACCACCTGTGCAGCTTGTTGACTTTGGTGCAGACTTCGGCCCACCCAGGGGTGCCAACACCAGGGGTGCACGGGAGGCGGGGGCGATGGAAGAAGCTCCAGCGTGGCAGAGGGGTAGGAGGGGTGGGACGAGGACCCACTGCAGCTGCCTCTGGTGTTCAACAACTGGGCCTTATCAGAAAAGGCTCTTCTTTCTCAAAACGCATTGCTGAGATTCGCATATCGGTGCCGGGCATTTGCAGAGAGTTTGGCCTTCAGCAACACACAGCGCTCCTGTCCTGAGCCATGGTGTCCCCGCTATTAAATGGGGTCAGTTCACACCTGCTTTGTCAGGTGTGGGGAAAGGTCCCGGGAACAGCTCAGTGGCATCAGCACTGGGTCTGCGGCCCATGAGCCTTTGGTTCTCTCGCATCATTTGCACAATGTAAATACGTAAATATTCCACGACAACCAAATACCAGCAAAGCCTTTGGATTTCCTCCAGCTGGTGACCAAGTAACTAAGTCGGTTCTGCTGCTAAGTCTCTGCCCCTCACAGCTGAACTTGAATGAGGCAACACTAACCTTGCTGCCTACGCGAAGGAGACTAACCCTTCTGGAATCCAGCCCGGGGCCACTTGCTATGGTTTTTCTTTCTTTTTTGAGTTGGTGACGAAATGAGGGTGTCTCCGAGGGTTCCGAAGCAATCAGAAGAGGGCATAGATTTAGGGTAACGACCAACTTTTTCTCTGTTGAACAAAGTAATCCATGTTTGTGGTAGACAGTTTAGGAAACCCAGACCATTAGAAAGAAGAAAATCAACACCATCCACAGCCCACTTCCCAGACGTGACAAGAGACCCTGGAAGTCCCTGAGAACCCAAGTTCTAAACCCACCAACAGGATGAATGTGCAGTTCACAGTTTTCAGTTGCTTGTTGTGGTTTTACCCCAAGAATTTCGGCAGCCCACTTTGGGATAATGTTGCCGTTCCCGGTTCGGTTGGTTGAAGAAGAGAGGAGGTGTGAAGAGCACAGAGGGTGTTTGTTTGTGTGTTTGTTTGCTTTTTGAGAACTCAGATGAAGTTGGAGTCATGAGCAGCGCTACAACTGAGTCCCCAAGCATACTTTGGCCTCCCCCAACAGAAAAATTAGTTATTATTTTTTGATGTTTTTCAAGAATATGAGCTTTTGTTTTCCAGGAAATTGGCATGCTGGTAGTGAAATTATGAAGCTTCTAATGGGTTTTGGAATATGAATTTTCATTTGTTTTAGCACAGGGTTTCTCAGCTTCAACACTATTGACATTTGGGGCTGAGCGATTCTTTGCGGCGGGGGCTGTCCTGTGCGCTGTGGACGTCGGCAGCGTCCCCGGCCTCCACCCACCAGATGCCAGCAGAAACCTCTCCTCCTTCCTGCTTTTTGCTCTCTCCTCCTGCAAGGCAACCAAAAATTGTCTCCAGACAAATGTCCCCTGGGGGACAAAATAAGCACCCCAAGAGAAACCACCATTCTAGGGAGTCCCAGGAAGAAGCACCCTTATGTCTCCCCAAGCATGAACCGAGCCCAAACTATGTGATACTGGATTATACACAATGGTGCTTTTTTAAGGGATCGTGCCGAGGAGACGAGCTGATTAAGTAAGGGAGCGAACAGCACTAATACCACTAATGTTCTCATCCATGTGGTTGGTATTTGTGTGTGTACTTACATCGTAATATCCATTACATTTAATTACAATTAGCATTGCATTACATTTAATATTATGTTGCTAATTTTATTTAACTAAAAAATGCTTTTGAAAAATTCCAGCTTTTTATTTTTTTTCATACAATGATCAGTTTCCTGCTTGAAGGATACTATTACATATCAAGTATAAAGAAAGCTTTTCCAACAGACCTGAAAAATGTTTTCTGATGAATAGAAAACAGCTCTCTGAGAAGAATTGCCCCAGAGCACCGCAGATGGGGGTGCCCCCCAGGAAATAAGGGATTATATTTTATTCATTCACTGGTCAAGCGATTTTCATGAGTGTCCACCATGTGCAGAGAGTTTATAGTAGGGAAATGTCTAATTTCTTACAAATGGAGAAGTGACCTCCTTTGAAGAAGTAGGAAACTGTCTATCCTTGAACTTGTCTGAGAGAATCCAGAAATGAAAGGACATTTAATGCAATTGGACGTGTAAGATTGGTCTTGCAGAATGTCTCTTGGCCAAGCTCAAAGAATCATCTTGCAGGAAGGTCGTATGTAGTACTGTGTGTGTGCCTGCAACGTGCAGAGCGGGGCGTGGACCACTGAGGCAGTTATTACTTCCCACTTTGCTCCAGAAGCAAAGCTGATTGAGGATGCTCAAGACTTTGTTTTTCTTTTCTCACCATATCCCTCTAGGAATCAGTCCACTTTTATTGAAAAAGAAAGAAAAGAATGAATGCATCAGCTCTATTTTCAGCCAAATAACACATTTCGTTATAAATATTGCATATGGCTTATAGAACATTTGGTGAATATGGAAAAGTGTAAAAAAGAAAATTAATATCACACCTAAATCTATCACCCTGAGATCATGAATATAAAAAGGTTGGTCCATTGCCTTCCAGTCTTTTAGTTTTTATTTGTGTGTATATACACACATTTTAAAACAAATTCAGATTATATTTTTTCAGAGTTTTCAGTTCCACTTCAATTCCTATTGTATCATGAAAATTTTCCCCCAGGAAATATGATTTTTAGAGAAAGAAAAATCACTGATGGTGGCTGAGGCACAAGAAGGCTGCCATGCATGGTTGTGCAGGTTGTGCACTGCATAAACCTGGGGGATTATGATCTGAATGCTTCTACCTGAAGAAAGGTGCTGTGATTCTGGATACCTTTAGAATGGACCTGCACACAGTTACAGAGAACTGGGCCATGTTGTACCTTCCGAACACGGATCCAGAGTTGCTGCTTCAGGCCAGAGTGGAAACAGAATTGACTGCAAAGAGACTTGGAGGAACTTCAGGGGCGACAGAAGTGTTCTAACCAAATGGGATTGGGGAGGTGGCTGCACAACTGTCTAAACTGAAGCTCATTGAATTACATACTTAAAATAAGTGGATTTTATGATGTCTTATTTATACCTCAATAAAGGTGATTATTTTTTTTTAAAGGAGGGAAGGGCAAAACCCACTGCCTATTAGCCCCTAGAAGATGGGCAGCGCTGTTGCTGTTCCTACTCCACAGACGGGGGAATTGGGCTCGGAGAGGGTCAGTCGCGACGCTTGCCCTGCTGCCCGGCCGGAGTGTTTTCTCTCAGCCACCGCACCTGCCCGCCTTGGCATGAGCCCCCGCTCAGTGTGCAAAGCTGGCGATGCAGGAGTGGGTTTCCGCGGTCTGGAGGCCGGACACCGTGGCGTCCGGGGCTGTGTCTTCTCCCCTTTTTGGTATCTGCTGTTTTCACACCGGCCCGTTCCTGCCCTGCTTTCCAGCTTGGGTGGCTAACCCTCGAGTCCCCTAAAATGGGCTCAGCAATGAAAAGACAGGGAGCCTGGGCCTCACCCTGCAGGCTGCCCTTGATCTACAGCGCGTGGTGAATGCTGCCGGCACCAAGAGCACCAGCCCCTTTAGGGCGAGCTTTTTCCCAGGGTGCCTTTGGGGTGAGTTTGATTTATTGGCCGTGTTTGAAGGGATCCCAGAACAATGCAGGGCTTCTGGTGGCTGGTCTGAAAACATGCTCACCCACAGAGCCACCAAACCCAACTCTGAATCACCCTCCAGAGCCGAAGAGGCGTCTTCAAAGTCACGTCTGCTGGGTTTCCAGCGAGACACGATTGTGGGCTGGGACCCGGCATGGAAAAGTTGACTGGGTGTTATTGTCAAATGTGGCCATGGTTTTGAGGACAATTTCATCTCCAAGAACCCCTTTTGTGTTTTTATTTTTCATTGTTTTGTCACTCCATGGGGGCTCCTGTGAAGTCAGGCTTCCGGCATCCTCAGCCGGGGCTGTGAGAACTTGCAGGCTGGTTCCCAGGGGTCCACGGCCGCGTCCAGTATGGGACGGCTTTGGGGAACACGGCATCGCGGGGGGACCCCCGCACCCTGCTCCCCTGCTTCCCTCCTGCTCCTTCTCAGGCAGTGACCAGCCACAGTCAACCCTGCAAGAACGGACTGCCTGATTCTCACACAGTGCCACGTGCTCTTGATAAAAACATCCGATGGATAAACACGTGTTGGTACCGCCAGACAATGGAATGTCACTCAGCGATAAAAAGAAACGAGCTATCAAGCCATGAAAAGACACGGAGGAAACTTAAACATGCGCACTGCGGAATGAAAGAAGTCAGTCTGAAAAGGTTACACACTGTGGGATTCTAACAATGTGAGATTTTGGAAAAGGCAAAACTATAGAGACAATAAAAAGATCAGTGGTTGCCCGGGTTTGAGGGCGGGGGTGGAGGGAAAGGGTGCACAGGTGGAGCATGGGAGCTTTTTGCGGCAGTGAAACTACTCTGTGTGACACTATAACGGTGGACACGTCATTACACATTTGTCCAATCCTATCAGATGTACAACCCAAAGTGAATCCTAGTGCAAAGTATGGACTTTAGTTAATAATAATGCATTGGCCGGGCGCGGTGGCTCACGTCTGCAATCCCAGCACTCTGGGAGGCCGAGGTGGAAGATGGTTTGATGTCAGGAGTTCCAGACCAGCCTCAGCAAGAGTGAGACTCCACCTCTACTGAAAAAAAAAAAAAAAAAGAAAAGAAATTAGCCAGGTAACTAAAAATATAAAAAATTAGCTGGGCGTGGTGGCGCATGCCTATAGTCCAGCTACTTGGGAGGCTGAGGCAGGAGGATCGCTTGAGCCCAGGAGTTTGAGGTTGCTGTGAGCTAGGCTGACACCACGGCACTCTATCTAGCCTGGGCAACAGAGTCAGACTCTGTCTCAAAATAAATAATGCATCTGTGTCAGTTTATCAGCTGTAACAAATGCACCAAACTAGCGCAAGATGTTAATAATAGGGGAACCCAGAGTCAGGGGAAAAGGGGTACACAGGAACTCTCTGTACTATCTGCTCAAGTTTTCTGTAAATCTAAAGCTGCTGTAAAAAATAAAGCCTATTAATTAAACAAATAATAAAACGCATCTCAGTCCCAGGCTCAAAACCTTTCAGTTGGCATCCTTTGAAATAAAAACCCAAATCCCTGTGAAAGCCAACGTGATCCGTGACTGTCCACCTGTCTGGCCACCTCTCTTGCCATGGTTCCCTTGCTGGGTCTTCTCCAGTTGCACCCATCTCCACTGGCTCCTTAAAAAGGCTCAGCACTTCCCACCCCAGGGCCTTTGCACATGCTGTGCCTTCTCCTCCTGTGGCTGCTTCCTCCTCATCTTCAGGTCAAAGTTTTATGTCCAAGAAAACCCCTCCCTGATCACCCCATCTAAAGAAGTTTTCTCCTAGAAATTTCTACCACCGAGCCTTTTTTGCTTCCTCCATAATAGCTTTTGAAATCTGTTAGTATTTCGTTTAAATGATTATTTGTTTTATTTGGTTACTTATTGTTTTGCCATTCTCCCTCCATTGAAGTATAACCTCCACTAGGGCAGGAGGTTCTGCCTGGTTCATTGATGCATCCTCAGTGCTTTGAAGTATGTCTGGCACACAGTAGGCGCTCAATAAATGACTGACAGACTGAATGAGTGAGTCACATGCACCTATTGCATTGGTCAGAGTTCAGTGTAGAAATGAAAATCATCTCAGATCCGTTAAGCTGAAAGTGTTCTAATGCACACAGTGGAGTCTAATAACTGTGGAATTTGTGCAAGGCCCAGTAAATGCAACAACCACAGGATGCTTAATTTCCATCACCCCAGCCCATCTTGCCCCCGACTCCCACACCCTGTTTCAGGAACCCCAAAGAGACCGCCTCCCCAGAGTGCCTGAACTTTCTCCGTGCCCCACCTTTGCAGTGGCTGCCTGTGCACTCCACGCGCTGGTCACGCGTGACGTTAGTAGCGCACGGCAGACGGGCCGGCTCTGATGTTTACTTGCTGTTTCACTGGGCTGGGATTTATTTTTACCTGTAAGATGGGACAATTTGGGGCCTGAACCAGCAGGCTCTTAGGAAGATTGAATAAGATAATGCATGTAAAGTGCCTGAGCTCGTGCCAGGCCAAGGAGAGCAGCAACTGTATGCAATAGACACCTGTCGTCCCCTTCTGTGCCATGCCTGGCTGCAGGCAGTGAGCAGGAGAGATGAGGACCCTGCCCGCATGTTAAACTAACAAGCACAGAGCTGACTAGCCTGGGAGAGGGGCAGCCACTTTAGTTAGCAAGGGAGGTGAGGAAAGAAGGTGCTACGGGAACTGAAGGTGACCCGCGTGAGGGAGGGAGACACCTGCGGATCTCGGGAGGCTGTTCCAGGCAGAGGAACAGCATTTGCAAAGTCCCTGAAGTGAGGACAGGCTGAGAGAAACAGCAAGCAAGCAGAGGGAACGAGGAGAAAAGAGGAACTACCAAAAAGGGTTTGCTCTTAACAATCACTATTATCAGTTGTATTTACGCAGAGCAAGAGCGTCTGTTTTCCCACATTTTACCCCTCCTTCCCCACTCCTTCCTGTTCCCTCATAACCACTGGGATTCACGGGTAATCTTATGTATGTGGGATCCATAGGAAGTCTCACAATTCAATTACTGAGGTTCTGCATGAGTTACCTATTGCTGCGTAACAAAATACCCCAAAACTCAGTGGCTTCAAAGAACAATGAGCACTTATGACCTCACACAGTTTTTCTGGGTCAGGTGTCTCCCACAGCTGCAGTCAAGCTGCTGGCCCAGGCTGCAGTCATCTGAGGCTTTGCTGGGGGCTGGGGGATCCCTTTCTAAGAGGCCCACTCATGTGGCTGCCAAGTGGGTGCCGGCTGTTGGCAAGAGGCCTCCGTCCCTCTCTATGCTGGCGTCGCCACAGAGGTGCTTGAGCGTCCTCAGAATATGGCTGCTGACTTCTCCCACAGCAAGTGATCCAAGATAGCAAGGCAGAGCCATGATGCCTTTTATAACTTAATCTGGGCAGTCACACGCTCTCGCAGTATTCTTCTGGTCGTCAGCAGGCAGTGACTCAGTGTGGGAGGCACCACGTGGAGGTGGGAACACCTGGAGGCCAGGATTGTGAGGCGCCATGTTGGGGGCTGGCTATGGTGGGCTGTGAGGCACCATGTTGGGGGCTGGCTATGGTGGGCTGTGAGGTGCCATGTTGGGGGCTGGCTATGGTGGGCTGTGAGGCGCCATGTTGGGGACTGGCTACCGTGGATTGTGAGGCGCCATGTTGGGGGCTGGCTACTGTGGGCCATGAGGCACCATGTTGGGGGCTGGCTACCATGGGCCGTGAGGTGCCATGGTGGGGGCTGGCTACCATGGGCCGTGAGGTGCCATGGTGGGGGCTGGCTACTTTGGGCCATGAGGCACCATGTTGGGGGCTGGCTACCATGGGCCGTGAGTGCCATAGTGGGGGCTGGCTACCATGGGCTGAGCTCATCTTCTCCCTGCTCGGGCCAGACTGAGTGGATCACTCTGGTCAGTGACAGAGTCCCGAGTGGTGTCCTCAGCCAGGAAAGTGGTGGCTTGTCTTTAGGATTTGATGTTTTCTGCCTTACCTCAGGCCAAGCAGTTTTCCTTGCACTTGGAGACCTTTGCTGCTCAAATCCCACCCTCTGTCTGAGCCAACCTGAGGGACCAAAGCAAGCTGATCTAGTCCCTGAGACAAGAGATAGAAATTTATAACTAAAGTGGGAAGTACAGGAAATTAATCTGTCTGGCAAAAGGCTCTAAAGCAATTCTACTGCCAGACGCAGAATCTGCCATGGGAAAACAGATGGGAATAATATATAAACATAGCAAATGCCAAGAAGAATCAAGAAAGGCAACTTGTAGCTATTTGAATGATTTTCCAAATTTTTTTTTCTTCACCGAGGCTACACAGAATGCCAAAATAAGCAGTAGGAGTGCAAAGCCTTCTGTCAACCCGTCTGCGTGTGCAGACACCGTCAAAAACAAGGTGTGACCGCTGGAGATCGCGCTTGGGAGTCAGTCGGTGGTTTCCCAACGCACGGGCACAGCCGAGAGTTCGTGCAGGAACTTGGAACCCTCGTGACCTGACGCCTCTCTGCGTCTTGAGGTTCTGGGCACAATGCTGGCCGGGCTTCTGCCTGCTGTTTTGGCACCTCTGCCGTGGCCCACCGGAGAGGAGGAAGTTTGGTGTTCGTGACCAAAGGCAAATGCAGTTTTTCAAAAAGCAGTGGCCAAGTTACTAAGACCTCACTAGAGGCCAATGGACCTGGGATAATCGCGATTGCAGTCAACTCTGCAAAAATATTTTCCTGAACGTGTCGTATTTGTCATATGCAATCATGAGAAGAATGATTTCATTTTAGCAGCACGTCCACGGCACACTACTGTGTGCAAAGGAATGATAACGATGAGATATTAGCTGCCTTTAGAATATGTCACATTTAGCCTCCTTTACAAGGTAACTCCCCGTTCAACTTGGAGAAGGTTAAGGGGTGGTCGGGGGTGTTGAAGGGGTCCTTAACTGAGTCCAGAAAAAGGCGGGTAGATGTCTGGGGGAACTGACATGCAAACAAAACGTGAAGAATGAGTTAGGGTCAGCAGGGAAAGGAGGTGACTCCCCTTTTCCTCATTCCAGGGGTGAGGAAGTGGAGGGACCCTGCACCCCGGCTCGGCCGCCTGACGCATGGCTCCCGTCTTCCAGGCGAGAGTCAGCCATGACTTCACAAACCTCTCTATACCGACTCATCACATTGGTTATTAATTATTCACACATGTCAGAAAACAGGTTTAAATGGAAAAAGGCAACCCGTGAAATGCCCAGCACCTGGCGCTTTCTCAGCGCGTGATCCTAATCACATAGCCCCACCCCACGGCCACCATGATAAACAGCTGACATCTGAGTCCTGACTTGCCAGGCACTGACCTCAGCGTCTTGCCTGGACTAACTCACTTACTCCTCACCTCCACCCCAGGAAACGGGTGATGTCACTTCCCCATTTTACAGAGGAGGAAACTGAGGCCCAGAAAGGTTAGGTAACTTGCCCAAAGCCATATCCGCAGTAAGTGGCAGAGCTGGGACGGTCCATCTGAGGAGTGGGTTGCCATGGCGATCTCCAGCCTCCATGGCCCCGTTTGCTACTTCCCTCTGGCGTGTGTCCTACAGAGATGGAACGATCTTGGCTGTCCGGATAAATCTCCTTCACAGAGGCACTGGCGGTAGCTAGGCAGGAGCGTTAACTAGGCCAACATCTCTGGTTGGTCATTTGGCAATGTCTGCCCTATCTATAGATCTCTGGGTGCCCAGTAAGCACCTTTTCCCCACACCCAGCAATGGAACTTCCTGGAAATTGCCCTTCAGATGTCCTCGGACACGGGCGTGACAATGATACACGTGCAAGGAGATTTGTTGTTTTCAAAGCAAGGGTATGGGAGCAACCCAAAAGGCCAGCAATATGCTTAAATTAGGTCACATGAACTGTGGGACGTCTGCACCGTGCAAACCTCTGCCGTTCTAGAAAACAACAAGCACGTTCTCTACATACTGAGTCAGAAAGATTGCTGAGCTATATTGGGAACAAAACCAAAATGCAAAATAGAGTGTACACCACGGCAACACTGTGCTCAGGAAAAATAGCATATAAATGCTCCCGTCTGTAAGAAACACGAGTGATCTCAAGGGGAGAGGTACCAAAGAACTCAGCAGCAGGGGTTTAATTTGTCTCTGAAAGGAAGCAGAGAAATTTGCGGGCTCAGGGGTTGGAGAAAGGCTCTGGCTTCCCTGTGTAACCTTTTGTATGGCGTGTGAGATGGTATCGTGTGCACCTATTAACAGATACATGTGCCTGCATGTTTTTTGAACAAAATGCAACACCGTGACGGCCCAGGGGTTACAGAGCTGCGTCTGGGAGCGCACGGGGAGAAATACTCCTTCGGAGAGGAGAGCACATCTTAGCGCAGGTGCGGGTTTGCGATGCCCCATTTCCCAAGGGCGCCTTTCTTTCCGTCACCCGTGTTTGGTGACCCCTCCAGAAGCCTCCTCCTCGGGCAGGCTCCGGCCTACATTGAGATGACATCCGTGTCCTCGGAGGCTGCCAGCCCCGCCGAGACTGTCTCGCCTGCTGCCCCGAGGCCCTCAGGAAGGGTCACTGTTCCCTGCGATCACAGTGCCCCTCCGCGCTGGTGTCCACAGCCATTAAAAAAAATATCCCCAGTGGCTGCCACCCTCGCAGGCGGCCACACTCTGTCCAGAGGGTAACGCGGGGCTCCGTTACTCAGTGTGACACCTCGATGTGGGGCAGAGTCCCATGTCCCCTGCAGCTGTCCTTTGGCTTCCTTCCCGCCTGCACCGATGCTCCCCTGGGAGGGGCCGGGGTTTTTCAAAATGAGGCGCTTGGAGGGAAGTACAAAGGCACCACTTCACGGAAGGACGAGGCCTGGCCAGGTGCGTCCTGACGGGATGGGTCCTCACCGGGACACAGAGCTGGGCTGGGAACAATTGCTGTTCCAGAATCGGTCTCACTGCTGAGACACCAGACCATCGCCCGTGCCGTGCTCGACTCCGCTCTGGCCACATTCCTCCTGTTTCACGATCTTTTAGGACTCAGCCATCCTGACAAGGGTTGGCCACTGTGCCCAGGGCTTTCCGAGCCTTCTAGGTGGCTGTGAAACAACCGTCAGCGGTAGGCTGCGCTGAACTAGGGTTTGCCGCAGTCGGAAACCAAAGTGCAAAGGAAGCAGAGAGCTTGGCCAAAGCCACGCAGGTGCGAGGTGAGGGAGTGGAGCTGGGGTTTGAGTCCACGTCCCGTCTCCGAAATGCTGTGGTCGCTAACCTGGGACTCCCCGGCCCAAGAGCTCCTTCCTGCTGAGCCCAGATGCCCCATCAGGACGCAGCATGAGGCTCCAGGCAGCCACCACCGACCAGTACAACTAAAAGTCCTGTAAGGACAGGGATGGGTCTGGTTTAGGACAACACAGTGTCCTTAGCACCTAGCACGGTGTGTGGCACTTGGTATAAGTATTTATGGAGGAAATGGAGGGAGGAGGGAAGGAAGGGAGGGAGGAAGGAGGGAGAGAGGGAAGGAAGGAGAGAAAGAGGGAGGAAGGAAGGAATATTTTCACCAATGAAATAAGAGCACAGCTGAGAAGCGTCAGTGTGGGCCGAGGCTTTAGGACACTCTGCACCGGGCAGGCAGGAACGTCGCTGAGCTGATGGTTCTGGGTGGAGCTTTCAGAGGGACACAGGCCATTGTTGAACTCAGTTCTTTCTGCAAACTCTAGCCCCGTCCGACGTGTAATACGGTCCTGTTTCTTTATCTTTATGTGCGTTACAGTTTCCATTTGAAAATTAACCGCATGTCCAGGGACAAGGATTCCCCTTTAAAGACAGAGACATACCAGGGCTATTTGAGGTCAGGTTCCCTGGACACGGAGCACGCGGTTTGCTGGGGGAGGGGGCGGTGCTCTCGAGACAAGAACCTCTAAGGGCGCAAAGGAAGCTGAGGCTCCCTGGGGTTTATCCTCAGCCTGATCCCCCGGTGGAGGCTTCCCACCTAGAGGCAGGGAGCCGGGCTTTCCTACCCCATCAGGTAGTCAGCGGTCAGGGGAGGGGATCTCCAGGCAAAGCAGTGTCCTCTCGCCAGGGATAATTCTCTTGAGAAGGTTGCATATGAAGCCATTACCCACAACCCTCACAGCTGCAGGGGATGGGCCATCCGCAAAGGGTTCTGGGCAGGGAACTTAGAGCACCTGTCCCAGGGTCCAGCTGGAGGCAGCTACCGCGTATTGACAGACACTGAGGGGGACGGGGTGAGGCGACTGCAGAGTGGGCGGGTGCGTGATGGCCAGACACCTCCTGGGCACGCCACACACGCTCTCACTGGACCCTCGCAACAGCCCCAAAGGATGGCTCTATCATTGCTCCATTCTACGGATGTGGATACTGAGGCTTAGAAAGATGAAGGGATTTTCCCAAGGACCTTTTCCAGAGGTTGCAAGTGGCAGAGGAGTCTGGAGCTCTGAGCGTCACCACTGTAGGGCCCTGATGCCCAAGAGCAGGAGGAGTCCCCGGGGCCAGAGAAGGCCACGCCGGGTCTCCCAGCACCTTGGCATTTCCACATGGGAGTTCGCCTGGCCTTTGTCTCCCGGCTCTGCCCAAGCAGGAAAGCAGCTGGCAGAGCAGCTGGCCTGGCCGGAGACTCCGCCCAGGTGCTGCAGACAGGGTGGGGCGGCCGTCCAGCAGCCCGGCTGCTCTGGCTCAGGGTCCTCTGCTTCGGCCGCCCTACAGGTTGTGCAGCCACCGCGCTGACTCAGAGGCTGCTCAGCCTCCCGGTTCGCTGATTTTGCAAAATCACTAGTCCTGGGCTGCTGCACAAATGCATTTAGGATGCTCGGGCTTCCTGGGAGTGGTAGAGAGAGAGAGAGGACGCTTCAGACAGGGTGAGAATTTCACTGACCAAACTGGTCCCCCCTCAAACTGCAAAATGTAGTGCTGAGAGAGTCCTCCTGGGGAAGTTAAGCCAGCACTGCCTGGGCTCAAATCCCAGGCCCATCACTTACCAGCTGTGTGGCCTGGGGTGCGTCACGGAGCCTCTCTGAGCCTGCGGATTATCTCAGGCCCTTCGTCATGGAGTTTTTGGAAGAGTCAATGGAGGTAATACATGGAAAGTGCTCAGCACTTACTAAGACCTCGGTTAATTTTTATAATCATAATTTTTAACATAATTATTCTCCTTGCATTTAATTCAACAAAGTTTCTGGAAGGCATTCTCTTAAAAGAGCTCTCATATGAGAGACACAAGTCATTAGAAAGTCTATGAAACTTGACGAAAGCCAAAAGGACATCTCTTCCTTTATCACAGTACTTTAAAGATGTCATTGCACTGTCTTCTGGCGTCCATGGGTTCTGAAGAGAGGTTAGCAGTAAAGAGCGTGTAGCAGGCAGTTTTTCCTCCGGCTAGTTTCAAGATCTTCTCTTTATTTTTTACTATGGTGTGCCTAAGTGTTGTGTTTTTTTCATTTTAATCCTTCTTGGGGTTCACCAATCATCTTGAATCTGAAAATGTATGGTGTTTTTATCAGATTTGCAACATTTCAGCCATTATTTATTAAATCTCCTTTCTGCTCCATTTTCTCTCTCTTCTCCTTTTGGGACTAGCATTACGTGGGTCAGACCTTTCAATGTCCCACAGGTTGCAGACGCTCCAGTTCTATTTTTTCAAATTCTTTTTCTTTGTTTTCAGATTGGATAATTTCTTCTTGTCTGTCTTCAAAATGGGCAACTTTTCTGCCATCCTCAATCTTGTTGTTAAACCCCTCCAGTGAATTTTTAAATTTCAGCTATTGCATTTTTTATTTCTAGAATTTCTGCTTGGTTCTTTTTTATAGTTTCTTATTTCCCTGTTGAGTTTTCTTATTTGTTTATTACATGCATACTCTTATTTACAACCCTTGAGCTGGATTAAAATCCTTGTCATTTCAACTCTGGGTCATCTTGGCTTTTTTCTTAAGTGACGGTCACATTTAGCTGTTTCTTTGAAGGCCTCGTAATTTTTTATTGTATTCTAAATATTATGAATTATATATAGAGAGACAGTCTAGATTCTGTTGTGTTCCTCTGAAGAATATTGATTTTTTTTTAATCACACAGTTAACTTGGCTAGACTCAAACTGTAAAATCTGTCTCCCCTGCAGTGGGCCATGGCTGAAATTCTTGTTAAGTTCTTTTACCTTGCGGGGCTTCTTGGAATTTTGCTGGTTTCAGGGGTCAGCTAGAGACCAGGATAGTTTATAAAAATAATTTAGGACTCCTCTCTGCCTCTCTCCTTTTTAGAGTTCCCCCTGCAGCTGCAGTTTGGGGATGTGATTGTCCCAAACTCCAACCTCTGGCTCTTCAGCACAGTGAAACGGTGGCTTTTCTGTCATAGCTTAGTCCCCTTGTTCCAGAGGTGGGTCCCAGGCTGAGACCTGTCCCAAAGGCTAAAAACTACACAAAACGGGAAAGTCATCCCATGCTGTCCCAAGCATCAATTTCTCTCCTGTTTCTGCCTGCCTTTGTTCACTGTCTTTCAGGTAATTGTCACTTATGCTTTGTCCGGCACCTGCAGTTGTTCCCAGGAGCCGGAAGTCCCCAGCATCTCATGTCACACTCGTACATTTCACTTCCTCATGGGCTGAGGACAATGAAGCTCAGGAAGGTGAAGCAAAGTGACCCTGCTCCCCAGCGGCCATGAGTGCCTCCGTCCTGCCAGGCAGTGTGCTGGGGCCTGGTGACACAGCTGTCAGCTGCTGGGACAAAGTTCCTGCACTCGGGTACTGACATTCTGGTAGCAAAGCCGATGACAAGCACGTACCCCCCAGCAAATGGGATGACTGTGGGTGGCGACAGGTACACGGAGAAGACTGTGAGCAGGTGGAGACTGCTTTGGTTTGGGTCGTCGGGGCAGGTGACGTTTGAGATGAAGCAAGAATGAAGTGAGGGTGCGAGTCTGGGGATTTCTGGAGGGAAGCCTTCCGGGCAGAGCACCACAAGAGCAGCGACCTGTAGGAGGGACAAGCTTGGCTTGGTTCAAGGAACGGGGAGGAGGCCGGTGTGGCTGGAGCCGAGTGTGCCGGGGCAGAGCGGGCAGGTATGGGCTGCTTCACCTCCTTGCTTTTGGGCCCCTGGGTGCGCCCCTAGAACTTATCCCGCCCCTGCCCAACCGCACCCAACCCGGAGGACCATGCTGCAGCACCAGCGAAGAGTTAGGGGTCCGGGAATGTGATGGCCGGAGTCTTTCAGCTGCTCCCTCGTCCCTCGGCCCACAGGGCAGGCTGGGAGGAGGAAATGAGCCGGCATGTGTGAGGCACGGTAGCGTGTGCTGGGTGCTCCTCGCAGGGCTACGTCCGCAGGCTACACCGTCCTAACAATAGCCGTCTGCTGTGGGTCTTGTTGTCGTTGTCATTGGCCTGTTTTACAAATAAAGAAACTGAGACTCAGAGAGACTAAGTAGCTTGTCCAGGGTCACATAGCCAGAAAATGGAAGAATTGGGATTTGAACCCAGGCTAGTTTGACCACTACACTTCATGCTTCTTCAGACAGGGCCCTGCCTATCGTGAGCACTTCTAAGTCTGAGCTGACATACCTGTTAAAAATTGACAAGCGGTTTCTACCCCCAACACTAGGTTTATGCTCTGATTTCAACTCCCTGCAAAGCATGCACCTGCCCCTGGGCCTTTAGAATGGGGTGCTCAAACCGTAGCCCCAGGACCCAGTCCAGCCTTCCTCCTGTTTTTGTAACTAACTTTTTATGGAACATAGCTATGCCTGTTTGTTTACAGATTGTCCGTGCTTGCTTTCCTGCTACAATGCAGAACTGAGAAGTAGCAACTGAGACTCTACGGCCCACAAGCCTAAAATGCTTAGCTTACTATCTGACCCTTTCCAGAAAAAGATGGCAGAGCCCTGGCAAAGAGCAGCTTGCCCCCAGCTTCCCTGTCTGTAGGGGGGTGAGCCCGGGAAGACACCCTGAATACAGCAGGCCCTGCCCAGCACGCAGCACACAGTAGGCCCTTAAAGCAGATGGTTAATCTGCCCTGGCCTGAAACAAACGCCCCTTCCCCACAGGGAGATGCCACAGCCAGCGGAGGGCTTGGCCCCGGCCCTCCCTCAGAGGGTACACGTGCAAGGGCCCCCTCTGCATGAGGGACCCCGGTTACCAGACTTGCAAATAAAAATACAGGACACCCAGTGAAATTGGCATTACATTTCAAATAAACAGCAAGTAAGTTTTTAGTATAAGCATGTCCCAAATATTACACGAGACATAATTATGGTAAAAATTATTTTTAAGTTATTATGCCAAAATTCTGAAGTTATTACACTGAATTCCAAATTTATTATGCTAAAATAGTATAATTATGTCATAAATATTACTTAGGCTAACATTTATCCTAACATTATTATACTAAATTCTAAATTATACTAAAATATTTAGTATGTCACAAATACTATTTATGGATGATATATTAAGATAAATTATTCTAAAATTCTTATACTAAATTCTTATACTAATATTCTGAAGTTATTATGCTAAATTCCAAATGTATTACACCAATATCTTTAGTGTGAGTGTGTCCCCACTATTGCGTGGGACACACAGATACTGAAAAAATTACTTGTGGTTCATCTGACATCCAGATCTACCCGGTGTCCTGTATTTTGTCTGGCTGCACCACGTGAGAGTAAATTTGGAGGCAGAGAGAGAACGCTCAGCGCTCACGACAGCCAGACATTCCCCGACCGTGGCCCCAGGAGTCACAGCCCACACAGGGGCTTCCGATGTCTGGCCCCAGATGCTTTAAAGCAGGAAATTCTCCCGGCACGTGAATATGATGTGCTTCTCTTTTCCAAGGCACCCCAAAACCTCTCTTTTCCAAAGCACCCCAAAATCTAGTTTTGGAATCCAGGGTCTGCAGTTTTAAGGCATCTGGGAAATATTTATGGGCTAAAAATGAGGAGGTTATTATTATTATTTTTTATTTTTGTCGTTATGGTCATTTTGTTCTTCTCTGATGGCTGCCCGGCCGAGGAGACCTGGTTTTCTGCAGTTGTTGCCATCTCTCAGCCTCTCTGTCTCGCCCCCTCTGGCTCTCACTGTCTTTCTCTTCCACGTTGCTTGCCCAGCGAATGGTTCCGGAGACAAAATGCCTTTTGACAGGTGACAAGACAGAATGAACATCATGGCGGGTTTGGGGCCGGAATCCAGGTGGCAGGAGGGAGGCGCAACGAGGCTCAAAAACGAAAACAAAATCTGCTGCAAAGGAGGCCACAACCAGGGGTTTTGTCTCTCCTTGGATTTTTAAAACGATTATTAGGGGCATGATTTTCCAACACGGGGCTGCATGACCGAGCGGAACCAGCACCCACTTCTGAATTCACCCTAGCGGGAAGGATCCACTCTGCCACCTGAGGCTTTGCGAGCCTGGGTTTTGCAGGCTGCTCTTAGGATTACTGGGAACACCTGCCTCTTAGGCTGCCGTGTGGACTGCAAAATGTGCCTGGCCTGGGAACAGCTGACTCGCTACTTACAGTGCAGAACACGAGGCCCAGAGAGGCCAAGTGACTTGCTCAAGGTCACACAGCTGATAAGAGGCAGAGCTGGGATTGAGACCCGGGTAGGGCAGACCCCCGCCCCTAAGCCCTTGCCTACACTATTCTGTCCCCATAAAAATAGGCTTATTTTAACCTTTTAGGATCTCTAGCTGCTCTGCAATCCTCTGGTCAAGTCTCAGGATTCAGCACCAAATTCTGTGTTTCTGCCATTACGCTGGATCTATCTTTGGTGAAGGGCTAGTTCATGGTTCCTCGCTCGACACAGTTTTTGGGGGGTGCACAGCGGTGCTGCCTGTGAAAGGCTGGGCACAGCCCCTTGCCCTACAGGCGGTATTTGGGGGTCTAACCCCAGGCCCACCCTGCATCATGAGGCTCAGCTACCCTCATCCTTATTCACAGCAGTTGGCACCAGGAATGGCAAATACCCAATAGGTGCTCAGTAAACAGTAGCTTAAAAATGTCCAAGGTCTCCCTCCGTGTATCGCCCCTTGTAAGTGGCTGGAGAGAAACTCCCAGGGCCTCTTCCTAACTTCTCAGCCCCCAGGGCCTCCCCTGGAACTGGAGAGCCCCTTATTTTGCAACTCAGGAAAAGAAGACCATTGGGGAACAGATGAGAAGAAAGGGGGTGGTTTCCTGGGCATCTGCCGGCACTGCTGCAGTTTCTCTTCCCCAGTCCTCTTCCAAATGGTCTCTCCAGTTCTTTTCCGGAGGAAAGAGGGCCCAGGAAAACCTCTGGGGTGAAAACAGCAAGTTGAGGTGGGAAGAGCACCTTTTGACAGGGCCCTCCCTGATCACAAGAGCCCAGGAAGCTGCTCTGAAATGCAGGCTCCGGCACCATCTGGCCCTTCTGGGCGCAAGTCTCCAGGTGCTGGGCCAGGACTCCACGTCTGTCACGGGCTCCCTGCCCCAGGCTAGTGGACAGTCAGAGTGCAAGGCAGGGCCAGGAATTGTTCAAGATGTGACCCTCTCCCAACTTAAGCACAGTATAAGAGCCCTTTTCGGCTTCTCAGGGATCTTAGGACGAGGACCAGCACCTTAGCTCTGTGCCTTGGGCCACATCTTCTGGTTTTCATCTCTTCAGCGCTCACTGGCCACCTTCCTAAGCCACCACATTCCCCATTCCTGCCACAGGACCTTTGCACAGCCCACTCCTGCTGCCTATGCACTGACCCCAGGGAAACTCTCCCAGAGCCCCTAGTCCAGCTCGGCTGCCAAAGTTCTCCGTTCCTGGGCCCATGCACCCTCCTTCTAGCCACCTCTCTCAGTTTGAGGTCCCTGAGATGATTTGCTTAGTGTCCACAGCCCCTCCCACCCAGGAACAGGGACTGGAGATGTGCTGTCCCCTCTGCGCCCCGGTCCCAGGCTCCTGAGCAGGATACTTCCTGGTTCAGAGCCCAGGTCTGGAGACCCACTGAGTGTTTCCACCAAGGCCCCACAGACCACTCACGTGGCAAGTATCTGTTTCCGTGACTACGGTGGAGCTAAAACTGTAGGGCTCTACAAAGGGCCTCTCCCAAAGGGCTGTTTGGAGGATGAAATGAACAAATGTGTGTCATGCCCTTAGTGTGGCATCTGCCATTCATTCAGCAAATACTCAGGGAGCACCTACTGCGCACCAAGCACAGTTAGTAAAATAGACTATACTTTTGTGAGATTCCCCCAAATTGTAAATATTTACCCTAAAATCATGAATAGTGATAATATATAATAGATGTGAGTGATACTTCATAGATGCCAATATTCATGGTTATCGTGATCTTTGGTGGCCATTTCCTGCCAGCCAGGGCCCTGTGCCCCTCATCTGTGCCGCTGCAAGACCCACAGCAGCCCTGTCCGGGAGCTGCGTCTATGTTCCCCGCCTGGGTACCTGTCAGGGCAAGAATCTCGCCTTCCTTGCTGCGTGTATTCCCCTCAGAATCTACTCCGAATCCCCCAGCCCACTTGGTAGCGCAGAAAACCTCCTCCTAGAGTCTTCACACAGCATCTCGTTCAAGTTCAAAACTCATCTCCCGTCATTTATAATCATTTGGCAAATTTCATTTAAAAAGAAAATTCATTTAATGAAGTATCTCCATTTAAATACCAGCACATTATATTTACAAAAATGTACCCATCTTGAATATATTTAAGCAAAAATCAATAAAGGTTAATAGCATATTGCTAGAGCATCACAATGACAGAAAGCCAAATAATTCCTTTTGTAATTGAATAGCACCACTGGAGTGTGGGGGAAATCAGCGATGACATTTCTACCATATCTTTTCAAATGGTGTGTGAAATTCAACCATTGGGCTGTGGTAGCCACATACTATTCAGATTTGACTAATTAGGTGAATTGTGCAATTTTCCATTTTTTAATAGGAAAGGGGGATGGCGAGGCGATTTGGAGAGGGCTGGGCTGAGAGAGGCGGGGAAAGGCATGTGAAGATAGCTAAGTCTTTAACAACAATGTAATTTAAAAAAAGGATTTAATTGGAACCTATTAGGAGATAAGCCAGCTGGTTTGAGGGACAAGATTAAAAATATTTCATTAATGCACACGTGACTTCAGGACTAGATGCGCGAGGAATGTATCATTTTCCTGAATCACTTACAGCCCAGCACTTTCTCCAAAGGAAAGAGGGCTTGTATCAGGGCTAAAGTAACTTTGTAGTTCGTTCTGGCCACTGTTACTGATTTTTCCCCCAGGGGGATGGATGTTTGTCTTTAAGCTCAATTTTCCCTCTTCCCTATCAGCACCTTGAGTGTTCTTGGGAAAACCACACCTTCTCTGTCCTTAGCCTGCAGTTTGAGTCAATCTGGCCGGCTGCAGGGGGCTGATTGGCTGTAACCAGTCAGCACCTTGCCCTCCTGTAACCCATCAGCACCTTGCACCCCCTGGACATGAAGATTAGCTCTGTGAATAGGCACATCGCCAAATCCACACCCAGAAGACATGAAGAACATGCACTATCTCCTTCAGCCAGAGGACAATGCCACCCCAGTGACAGCAAGCACACCCAGAGCCCAGATCTTACAATAAAACGAGCCAGGGCTTCTGGAAGAAACAGCTGATCCCAGGACTGGAGCAGGAAATACACAAGGTGAGCCCGGAGCATCTCAGAGTGCCGAAGAGTAGGTAAGGCCATGCTCGAGCAAACGAACAAACCAGAAACCCCAAATGCTGGGGGCGTGTCACGGGGACACAGGAGCCGACTGAAAGAGCTCCCAGTGGTCACAGCTGGAACAATTTGAGCAGGAAAGTAAAGAAGTATTGATCACAGCCTAAAGTGTAAAATAAATATATACGATCGACAAATATGTACTGATTTAGTGATACAAGTAAATGAATAAATAAATAAGGGAAAATATGCAAATCTCCCATGCAGAAATATTCCAAATAGTTTATGTCGATGCTTCCCCCTCAAGGGGCGGAGCATAATGCTCCATTCCCTAGACGTGGACCGCACAGGGTGACTTCCTTCCAAAGAATACAGTACAGAGAGGGGAGAAGAGTCACGTCACTGTGGAGCCGGACGAATGTGACCCCCGCCAGGCGGTCGAGGTTAACATCTGCAGTGATGAGTTGTAACAGCGTGTGCCCCCGCAGGATGCGATGGGAAGGGCACTTCGCCTCTGGGGCCTCCCTCCCCAAAGCGTATAACCCTGGTTTGTTGGTGAGAAAATGTCAGACAACTCCTAACTGAGGGATAGTCTACAAAATCCCCGACCAGTGCTCCTCAGAACTGTCCTGCTCTCCCAAGACAAGGGAAGTCTGAGAAACTGTCGCAGCCATCAGAGCCTAAGGAGGCGTGACGACTAAACACGTGGTGTCCTGGACAGAAGGTAGAAGCTAAGGAAATCTGAGTAAGTACATACTTCAGTTCGTAATAAGGTAGCAGTGTTGGTTCATGAGTTGTGACAAGTGTGCTGCACTCATCTGGGATGTTAATAATGGAATAAACGGGGTGTGGTGTTCCTGGGAGCTCCCTGTACTTTCTTTGCAATTTTCCTGTAAATCTCACACTATGCTAAAACTTAAAAAATATTATTTAAAAAAATCTGGTATGAACAGATATTTACGGGGACTTCTGGGAAATAGGGCCCCCTTGCCCTGGAGCATGTGTAGAAGCGTAAGCACATGGTGTCTGCAACTGACTGTGCCGTTTCGCTGCCGGAGGAGACACGCGCTGCTCATGGTTGCTGGGCACAGACCGGGGTCGGCGCACACTGCGGACGGAAGGGGAGGTGCAGAGAAGCACGGGCGGTATGACCACGAGCTGGACCCAGCCTTGCCTGAGACCAACGTGATCCTTGACTTTTCTGATTCTCAGCGAGCAAATTCCTTTGTTGTTTGAGTGGGTTTTCTGCCGATGGCCACATAATGACGAATTGTGCATCACTGAGAATCATTCCTCAGATTCCCTCAACTGCTCCATGATCCTCACATTCTGAACAGTACACTCTGTGGCGTGTTTGGGCTGCAGATTAATCACCGGCAAAGCCTGAGCTGCCTGTGCATTGCCGATACTTCCCCGCCGTTCCCAAGGGCAGTCGAAGGCGGGTGCACAGGCCGGGGCTGCGGCCACCTCCGGGCTAATCGGTCTTTGGAGCTGGTCTTCGGTCCCCACCAAATAATCTCCCTCTTCTGTTGTAGGATAATTTCTGGGACGTTCTTCTGACTGAGCTGGGACTCCAGCTCTTTACGTCTCAGTTTCATGTGGTTTGTGGCTGTTTGCTGTTTTACTTAAGGGCGGCTGGGGCGGGGTATGACTGTGGTTCGGCTTTTCTTGTCTGCTCCAGACTTCACTGGAAGATCACCCCCTTCATGTCCCAGCCCACTGCTCATTGTGATGTTTCTATTTGTTATTTTTTTAAGCTTTTCGTGTAGATTATTTAACCTGGCGAAACTTCAGAAATGGAATGCCATTTGTATAAATAAACAATCAAGTATTTCTAAATTACCCCTGCTTCCCCAGGGAAGGGACTGTCTTTTAATCATCTTTATCCTCCTAGTACTCCAGTCCCCGGTACAGTCCGGCAAGTCAACAAGTGAGCGAGGCTGTTACTCCCTGGGACCAACCTGAGATGCGGGTGGGCCAGGTACGCGTCGCAGGCTGGACGTCACCCAAGGCTGACGGGTTCCAGAGCTTCTTGCTGCTGAGTACCTCTCACCACTGCCCCAGCACTAGCCTTCCAGAGAGCTCTTAGAGGAAGGGAGAGTCTTCTTCCTGAGTAGCGAATGACGCCCCAGACCCTTGCTAACTCTTTGAGCCCAAGCTCTTGGGAAGAGTGGCTACAGGCAGTTGAAAAGCCAGCCCCACTAATACCTAGCATGGGAGGTGCGGTGCTTTGAACAGAGCCCTCTAATCTCCTCCTTGGCTACAAAGGGAATGACGGGTTTCTGCTAAGGCTGTCAGTCAAACCATTACAGGTTTTGTGAAAGGTGTGACCTCAAACTGGAGCCACACACCTGCCCTTTCACCAGGTCTTTCATGTTCTTTAATTTAGCTGCACAGGGTTCCAAAGGTCACCTTCACCCCCTAAACTCCTGATGCATAAAATCCCAAACTCTGCAATTTTCTTCATCTCATTTGCTCTAAAGGTCACATTAGCTCCTGCCTGGAAGGAATCCATCCGCTCACTCTGCTGAGGGCCCACTATGTGCCAGGCACCGTAGTAGCGCTGGAGACATGGCTACGAGCCAGGCAAGGTCTGCCTGAGGCCAGGGGTTCCCACTTTACGACTCACCTCTGCAAAATACCTCCCGGATATGAAAAGGTGGTAGGTCTCTTTCCATTCAAATATTTGTCAGAAAAGTTTCCCCCAATTTTATAGTTGGCTGAGCTAGAAAAGGTCCAGGAGAGGGCCCCATTCTGGGTCAAAGGGACACACACCGGGCAGGTGCACACAGTCGGTGGAATATCCCACAGTGCCAGGACAAGATGCCAAAGTCGGCAAGAAAGGCAAACGTCTCTTATGGCAGAAGGTAGCCTTGCACATTCCTTAAATATTCTTGGGATCCTTGGCTTGGCATCCAGTCCTGAGTGGTAATATATGCATATGAATGTATAACGTTGTCTTCGTCTGTTTTGTGCTGCTCTCACAGGATACCTGGGGCTGGGTCATTTATAAAGAGCAGAAATTTATTTCTCACGGTTCTGAAAGCTGAGAAGTCCAAGATCAAGGTGCCGCCATCTGGCAAGGCCTTCTTGCTGCGTCACCCCATGGCGGGAGGCGGAACAGGATCACCTCTGCTCGGGCTCCCTGTTCCCTGCAGGCCACCTCAGACTCTCAGTCTGGCAGCCCCGGGAATCCTGTTAAGCCAAGTGGATCCCATCCCTTCCCCAGATGGCCTCACGCTCCCTCCCCCACCTCTGCTGCTCTCCCTGCCATGTCACCCCACCGCTGCCCCCAACCCCAGCATTCCTCAGCCCCCGTCCCTGCTTACTTGTTTCTAGAGAACTTCCTGCTATCAGACGTTCCCTATGTTTTATTTTTAAACGTGACTTAATTGTAAGCAGCACGAGGACAGAGTTTCTTCTTGCCTTTTTTGTGGCCTGATGTGTGCTCAGCGAGAAGTGAGAAATGTGCTTGGCACTTGGTAGGAGCTTGATCCATCTTTGTTGGAGGAATGGATGAATACAGGAATGTATGAATGAACGAAATCGTGCCGGCGCCCAGTGGCTTACGAATCAGTCCGTTCAAGCCATTCATTCAAAACATAGCACAGGCTTTCTGGACGCTATACTTCAATAAAAACTTTACGTGCAGCACAGAAGGGGAGAGCTTCACGCTGTTGTTAGAACAGAGAATTTATGTTACTGTGGATTGACTAGTTGTTCTGGTTCTATTTTTGCTTTTCCCCATGTTGGAAACAAGTACCCCATTGCCACAGAGTGTGGCATCTGCGCGTGACTGTGACACCCTCAGCTCTGAGCCTGCAGCCCAGCCTGGTCTGTAAAACTCGTGTGTTCAAAGGATAATAACAACCCAACCAGAGAACGTTTCTTAAATCAGAGTAGAGGCACATTTGTTGGCCGAGGAGTTCGTCCAAGTTCTTATCTATGGGACCAACACAGTAGCCTGCTTGTGCGTGTTGTTTCCAATCCTGCATGTAAGCTGTTTATGTTTTGGGTAAGTTTTAAATATTCCCTGTTTTAATTTTTTTCTCCAAGACAACGCTCTGCCAGATGTAGCCTGGCTGCATATAAAATGCCATTCCAATTTGTTAAATATCAAAGATAATAAATATCCTTGCAGGATTCACAGACAGTATCACAGGCAGGTAGGTACCGAACGAACGTTAGCTATCGGCAGCTGGCTGTTCACGCACAGCTGCGGAACCAGCAGCCGTAGGGAAGCGGGTCAGCCTCTCGGTGAGTCTTACTTTCCACACCTGAAAAATGGAGACTCTCTTAGTACCTTCTTCCATGGCCTGTCGTCAGTGTGGCCCGAAGTCCCGCCTGGGAGGCGGCTGTCCAAGGGCTCCGAGCACATGCTCAGCCACAGCCATCAGCTCCCGCTGCTGTTCTTGTCAGTCTATGACGTGAGAAGAGGTGAGCCACCGCTGAAGACCGTGATGTCCAACCATGGGCATTGAGCAGGTCAAAGGGTTTGCCTATATGGCTTGACTCTTGTCCCCAACAGGCCGTGGAGGGAACTTGCAGGCCGGCAGGGCCCCAAGTGTGCTGGGTCTTCCCAAGTAAGCCTCCCTCAGCAGACAGCTGGCTGAGGTGGCCCACGGAAAAGGTGCTCAGGACCTCGAGCCCCTCTGCAAGGCCAGGAGCACAGGGAGCCTGCGGGCCCTTCCGTGAGGTCGGGTCAGGCCCTCCCTCCTCTGGACCCCAGAGCCTCACGCAGGTTTCCCAGGAGGGGCTGGAAATGTCTAGAATGCTCACTGCTTCCAATATTAACTATTTTAAATAATTTCTGGAGTTATTCTGAATGATCAGTTGTGTGTACCCATTGCATAGCATCGTTTATGAAATCGGGAGAGGTCCTCATAATTGGAGAAACACTAATGGGGGAGGCCCTGACTTACACCATAAACCGGACAGGTATTTTCTGGTCCTTTGAGTGGCTTGACCGCCTGTCTGGCCGCACCCCACCCCCAGGGGCGATTTGCATTTGTAAGGACACCCTGGGCCTCTTGAGACCTATCTCTTTTGAGGGTGAATTGGCATCTGCTGCTCTGCTGTGGTTTCATGGAATGATCGTCAAAAACCTTCAGCGCCATCGATCCAGACGTCAGTGGTGTTGGAGAAAATATCAGACAGTTATCTGCATACGTGTATATGAAAAAACCCTTTAAAATATGCTCACTCTTGAATTAGCACCATCCAGGGTGGGGAGTGTTTCCACAGAGTCTTGCAAACGGCCGGCGACCTGCCCTGTTGGGTTTGTTTTCACCAGTAGTTAGGTATGAGCGGAGGTCAGAGAAGAACCAGTTCAGTTGTGAATATGTATCAGGTAAATGAATATTAAAGTATTTTGTATTTCCTGGGGATTTAGGAAGTCACACGGTGGCTTGGGAGAAGATAGGTAGATCTTGGATCTTGGACCAGGTCATTTTCAATGTCTGCAAAGAAAAGTGATTTTTTTTTTTTTTCTTAGATATAGACACAGAATTGTTTCCTGCTGGTAGCTGTGATTCGTTGGTCATTCTTACTTCAACTGGAAGAAACCTTGCCTCTGTGAAGGTTGATGTCACCTCTCAGGTGAGCCTGGGACAAATGATCAGGTACCAAACACGTCTTGTCCTATTATCATGACAATTAAGTAGCCGTAGTAGGAATTATTATTGTTTTGTGGAATGTTTACTGTGTTCCAGGCACTGGGCTAAGCTCCGTAGGTACATTCTGTTATTGAAATCCACAGGAAAACTATGAGATGCAACTGTCCGCGTGCAGGAAGGCTCACGGGGCAAAGCCTCATCTACAGTCTTCTGCTGGGGAAGCAGCAGGGGACTCATTGCAGGGAGAACCCAGAACTGTCCATCCTTTCTTTTCTCACCCAAACATGGGCACAGGGAGGGGAGAGTGTGTTCTGGGTGCTGTTGAGAAAAAAACGATACGCTTGAATGTCTGTTTTTCCTGGAGACCCACTGACTGTGGACAGATGTTCGTTGAATGACTGGACAGGAGAATGTGGAGCCGCCGTCGTCCCTCTGGACGTTTCCCTGTAACACGTTTGTTGACTCCTGCCCTAACATAGTAAAGTGGGACTAGAAGTAGCAGCAACTTGGGAATGTTGTCTGGTGACCATTAAATGCAGTAATGCAAGTGAACTTTCAGCAGTGCCTGAGAAATAGCCAACGCCCCATCGCTGTTCATGATTATTATTATTTTTTATCAATATTGCTGTCGTGGTTATATAAGGAATATACTTGGTTTTTTCAGTAGTCTTCCCATCAGAACACCATAAGGATAGGCCTAGAACTATCCACTTGCCAGGTATTTCTGCTTAGCCAGCTTAGAGACACCACGCAAGAGGAGAGACAGCTTGGAGGGGGGAAGTAAAAGAGAACTGTCTTTACTGAAAATGACAACCCAAAACAGAAATGAAGAAAAACAAATGTCTCCAAGTCACAGCATCATCCCGGCTTTGAATGGCACAGTGCTGTCCTGTTACTATTTTCCCATCCCAGCATTGACATATTTTATTACTAATTGCTTCTTCAAACCTCATCAATGATCTTTTGCACTTTCTGCAAAGAAATGTTGAAAGCTTTTAATGAAGAAATTAATTATGTATAGTCTTGAATGCAAATTAGACTAATTAATTGTAGCATTGATACCCTCTCCTAGCACAAAATATGAGAACTGGCATTATACATATTTATAAGGCACAGTACATTTTGACAGATGCCTGCAGACTGTGATGAAAAGGTGGTCAAGGTGTCTGAAAGGGATGCCTTTTCTCTGACAGATAAATAAGGTTGCGTTTCGTGAGAAGTTTAGTTTAGTTGTCAACAATAGTGACTTTAGAATGTGGAGACATGAAAACTTTGGGCATAAAATGGATTTTCCCCCAAACGGAAAACTTCAGTAGAGAGGAGGTGATTGGAATCAGGATTGAACATTTCCTGGGAAGTGCACTGGGGAGTTTGTGATTCCTACCATGCAATTAGGAGAGGAGGCCGGATGTCCCCAAGAGCCTCGTCTACCAGGGCTGGATGAATGAGTGGTTGGGGTTTGCCTCTTTCTGACTGTGTTTTGTTCCATGCAAGAGAATGGAGAGTGGACATCTGTGTGAATATTACTTGGCCCCCAGAAATCTGTGCTAAATAAAGACCTTATTGGAGAAAAATGGCCATACTGTTGACAGTTTCTCTCATCAAGAGGTAGAGTTTATTTGTCCACCTTTTGTAGCTCGGCTCGGCCATGTGATTCAGCAAACATGATGCAAACAGAGGATTGACAAGTGCTTCTGCACTGAGCTTTGCCTTCCTTTGTTGCTGGTAGAAACCCTCTGCCACCATGGGAACAAGCGCATGGAGACAGGCCTGGCCATCTCAGACACGCTCTTAGACATATGAACGAGGCCATGCTACACCAGTCAGCCCCCACCAAGCCAGCCAAGACCAAAAGACTGCCCAACCCACCAACAGACTCACAAGGAATTTAAAAGCATGTTTGCTGCTTTATGCCATTGAGTTTGGGATGATTTGTTAGGCAGCAAAGGCTAACTGATACAACTTAGCACCAATATTTCATAGCACTTTCTTCCATATAGGAAGTAGGTGTTAAGGTCCTCATTCATGAATGAGATACTGTTCCCTAGAAAGTCTTCCATAGATAAAGACCAGTTGCGAGAAAGACTGGAAGTAAAGAGGTAAATGAGTCCATACCTCACTATAAACTGACGGGGGACCCTTGCAAGAGCAAGTGTGGCAGACACTAGTACCTCCAACAGTCGCCTCCTCCGTGCACATTCTTCCTTCCTGGCCAAGCCCGTAGAGGCTGTGATGGGGACAAAGGTGCCAGGGGCTCACTTTTCCAGCTTCCCTGGCAGCCAGGGATGGGCACGTGACCCAGTTCTGGCCAGAGGGACTGAGGGGGATCCGCTGGGCTACCCTTGGACAGGCTCCCTCCTTCAAAACAGGAGACACCACTCTGGTGGTGTGTGCTGGGCAGAATTCCACAGTGTCCCCTGCAAGATTTCCTGTTCTGATACCCAGAACTGTGAATTTGCTGATTTAGTTTGCCCATGATGGTTTACATCACATGGCAAGAGGGATTCTGTGATGTAATTAAGAATACTAATCAGTTGACTTTGTATTAAAAGGAGGATTACTCAGAGGGGCCCATGCTAGTCACAGGAGCCCCTTGAGAGCAGAGCTTCTTCCAGCTGGTAGAAGGAGAATTCAGAGAGTCAAAGTGTGCAAAGGACCCAGTGCAAGAGAGACCTTTGTTACTGGCTTTGAAAATGGAGGGGTCTCATGGAAAAGACCTAAGAGTGGCTTCTAGGAGCTGAGAGCGATGCTGTTGTTCAGTCCTCACTCTATTGTGGGGAGGGCCTGTCTATCCCCTTTTTGAAGGTACAACCTCGCAAGGCCACAAGTATCTATGAAAGGCTGGGCAGTCAACTGCAAGAACAGCAAGAAAAGTAGGTCACATGTCTTCACGTGGCCATGGGGGAAAAACAGACAGGAGATAAGAGAAAGAAAGAGAGAAAAAAGAGGGAAAGAGAGAGAGAATGAGTGTTCTACAGCTTTGTTCCAGCCCCTTCCCCAGCCCTAGCTGCACCCCAGCCATTTGTGTCTCCCAGATATGGCGCCTCCTGTGATCAGTTGCCTAAACTAGCCCAGTTTGGTGTAGGTTCCTTGAGAAAAAGGTGTTCTGTCCAGTACAACAGCCCTCTCTCTGAGGAGGTAAGTTACCGATGGTTAGCTTAGTCACAGCCTCCAACCAAATCTGTGTTCTAGTTTCTCCTCTGGGCCAGCAAATGCCCCAGACCAGAGTTACTCGGAGTGTGGTTCAAAGTTCCTGTGCCCACCTGTGAGCTGCCGGCTACTTGTCTTTTGGGAAATTGGGAATGAGAGCCATGAGACTTGCACAGCGCTTTGACGTTGCGCCCCATCTGAGTGCGTGCTCAGCGTCTCGTCCGCTGGTCAGGAGACACATCAGGGTACGTGTTCGCTGAGAGTACAGACAGTTTAGGTGCAGCTGAGCGTGTGTGGTCAGGTCAGTAGGTGCATCCTGGGCACCAGCCATCACAGTAGGACCATTTATCGCTCTGCGATGTGTGGGCAATAGAAAGCACAGTCTTCCACTGCAGCATGCAAAGCGCTGCCCCAGACGTAGGCATGTCAGGTTTTTCCTAGCAGCTATCACGGTTTGGGGCAACCTTTTCAATCTGAGCCACAACTTTCCTCCCTGGAACAAATGGAGGAGTGGCCACTAATTCCTTCCTTTCCCACAGGGGAAGCTCTTGGAGCCCTGTCTTCCGTAGGATCCCCAGGCCTGGCGCAGAGGGCTCACGTGCCACCATTTCTGCCTGGATTTCCACGGATGAGGACAGATTAAGAGTGTTAGGAGGAAGAGGTTGCCCAGCCCAGCACTTCCCAAGTCGTGTTCTGGGCCCCCAGGGCTCCTTGACAAGGGTCCCCCTGACATGGAGCGCCTCGGTCGGCAGCCACAGATGGATTGATTGACATCACCCTGGCAAGGGAGGCCAGCTCCTCACGTGGCTGCCTCCCCTCATCCTTCTCCTCTGCCTTACAAACCCTCCCCCTCTCGACAGCCTCCACCATCCAGCCCTCCCAGAGCCCTCCTCAGAGCCGGGTAGCCCCCAGCTCTGCCCCCTGTAGAGCTCCTAAGGTCCCCGCAGGTGGACAGGTGGACCCAGGCAGCACCTGTCCTCCTGGGGCAGGAATAACATCGGCCCTTCACACTGACCTCCACGCCCAGAAGCAAGCATGGGGGTGCCCGTGGTGGGCATCCACCTAGTGAGCACGGTCTGGTTGAAAAGAAAAATTATCAATTCATTTTTACCTCTTCTTTTAAGGGAATTCAGAGAGCTTCACAGGGTACATAAAATACAAGAAGGAAACATAAATTAGAAGTCAGGAGGAAAAGAAGATAGAAAAATAGAGCAGGGATAGACTATGATAGAATCAGGAAACAGAGCCAGGAATGAGGTTGCATAAATGCTCTGTGGTAGGCAGAGTAATGCCCCCAAGGATGCCCACATTTGAATCCTTGGAACCTGTGAATGTGTCCCCTTACATGGCAAAAGGACACTGCAGATGTGATTAAAGTGAGGATGTTGGGACAGGGAGATGGTACTGGATTATGTGGGTGGACTCAGTGTGAAATGTGACCGGAAGCATCCTCAGACAAGGGAGGCAGGAGAGAGCTGGGGAGAGGGGGAGAGTGGTTGGAAAGAGTAGGGCATGAGCCACGCAACACAGTGGCCCCCAAAGGCCAGAAAAGGCGAGGAAACAAATGCTCCTCTGGAGTCTCTGGAAGAGATTCAGTCCTGCCCACACCTTGATTGGAGCTCCCCAAGAATTATGATCTCTAGGACTATAAGATGATAAATGTGTGTTGTTTTAAGCCACTAAGTTTGTGGTCGTTGTTACAGCAGCTGTTGGAAACTAATACACACCAGTCTCTAAGTGGCTCTAAGTAGCTATCCAGCCAAAGAGGGAAGACCCTCCGGCTTTGCAATCCACAAAGTGCCCCAGGTGGAGGCTAAACAATATCAGTTTGAGTCCCTGAAGGAATTCGTGCTGGGGGTCCTCACAACAGACCGTCTTTCCCCACAGGTGCTCAGACGCCAAGAGCAGAGCCCCGCACAGCTCTGAAGGAGGCGCTCGAGGGTCCCGGGCCTTCTCGGCCACCCTCGCCTTCAGCTTCCTACCTGGACCACCGAGATGAGGAAAGATGATTCAATAACAAATTAGGGAAAGGAAGTCAACTCAAATGAAAATATTTTTTTTTTCCTTAATGAAAAACCAATATATATAGACACAGAAAATGTTCAAATAGTACAGGAGGTCTAGAGCAAGGGGTGTGAACTTTCTTCCATAAAAGACCAGAAAGACCATATCAAAAGCAGCATAGCCAGCGCGTCACGAATGGGCCGGCTGTGTGCGAATGAAACTTTATGTACAAAAGCGACGGCCGGCTGGATTTGGCCCGAAGACTGGTTTGCCAGCGTCTAACGTCTGCTCTAGACAATGCAATTCTGAAGCACACCCACTCTGGCCATGAGCTCACTCGGGAGTCATCAATTATCTGGATAATTTTGCCAACTCCTTATGTGAAGCAAAAATATAAGTCTCTTCTTTCCTCTGGTCAACTACTGGAACAGCTCCTTGTGTGTCATTCTGGAAGATTCCAGGCATATGGAAGCAGCTGCAGCTCCCCAACCTCCCTGCTGTTTTTACACTGAGGGAGGCACATTATCTCAGAGTTCCACATGCTGTTTTTCCCGTGATGAGATTTCTGCACATTCTCTTGTCCAAACGGCACCTGGAAATCTAGGAACCTCTTGCATATGCCAAGCCACGGGGCCACGGCACCCCCCATGCTTTGGCGCCTCTCCCTGGAGAGACAGTGGCGCAGGGCAGAAGGAGAGCTGGGATCCAATGTCGGTCCTGCCACATAGCAGGTAATGGTGCAGAGAACCCATCTGGAGTCACACCGGCTGTGTGAGCTTGGCCAAGTGCCTTAGTGTCCTCATCTGGAACACGGCAGCAACGACGCCCTAAATGGGCTGTGGGACGCTGTTTGCAAAGTGCTCAGCACAGGTGCTCCGTGACATGGCAGTTGTGAATATACTGTTGTGTTCTCCCCGGCACCTCGCAGGAGATGACAGTGATGTAAAGCCCGCACTAGACACAAGTCCCAGCCTGGTCCCTGACTTGCTGTGTGGCTTTGGGGAAGTAACTTTACTTCTCTGAGTTCAGACTCTTTATCTGGAAATGCGGTGATAATTACAGCTATTGGTTGTTGTGAGGCTTCAGTATAAAGTTGCTAAATAAACTACAGTTCAGTTAAATTTGAGTTTCAGATAAATAATGAATAATTTTTTTGTATTCATAAGTCCTGAGTTTGTAGTTGCTAAACCTGGCAGCCCTATTTCGGTAAGATGACGGACGCATGCCGAACACCTGGGCTGCCATGGGGACTTCATAAAAGGCAGTACTTCTGCGTGGTGTCAGTAAACGGGGTTATGATGTTTTTGACTCCCTCCTACCCTGGTTGTTGTGAGAACTGGACAAAGTAAGGTCTGTCAAAACCGAGGCCACGAAGGCCAGCTTCCTGCCCTGACAACCATTCTTACTCTCACTTTCATTATTCCTTGCTCTTCCCACCCCAGCCTCTAAATTCCATGGGCGCAAAACGGAATAAAACCAGTTCCCCAGGCGCCAGTCTCCCTTCCCTTAGTGTTGAAGACTCCTTCCTGCTTCTGGGAGGGGGTTTTCAGGTCCCAGCAGAGGAGCACCCCAGGCCGAGGAGGAGTCACAGCCCTCTCTCAACTCTTCTTGCCCTGGTGGTCTGGCTTCAAAGCCCTGGAGAGGAGATGGCACTAAAGTTAAGACGGTTTTGAAAATACTTGTCCCCATAGACTCTATTTTATCTGACAACATCCTCCCCCACAACCCTCCTCTTCCCAGCATCCTACTCTTCCTGGGACCCCTTCTTCCCAGCATCCTCCTCTTCCTGGGACCCTTCGTCCCAGCATCCTCCCCTTCCTGGGACCCCCTTCTTCCCAGCATCCTCCTCTTCCTGGGACCCCTTCTTCCCAGCATCCTCCTCTTCCTGGGACCTCCCCCCCCCCGCCCTGCTTCTTCCCAGCATCCTCCTCTTCCTGGGACCCTTCGTCCTAGCATCCTCCCCTTCCTGGGACCCCTTCTTCCCAGCCATCCTCCTCTTCCTGGGACCCTTCGTCCCAGCATCCTCCCCTTCCTGGGACCCCTTCTTCCCAGCCATCCTCCTCTTCCTGGGACCCCCTTCTTTCCAGCATCCTCCTCTTCCTGGGATCCCTCTTCCCTTCTTACACCCCAGCACCAGCCACCTGCAGCCTACAAAGGAGCAGAGATTTTATTTCATCTTCTATTCTTCCATACTGGTTTATTTTATTTCACTTTGAAATATTTTTCATTTAATTTATATAACTTTTAAACAAAAAATACAGATGTGCACTTTTAAAAATCAAAGATACTCAAAAGTTATAACAACAGCAACAGCAGAACCTTTCCTCATTTCCACCTTCCCCAATTCCAACTCCCATTCCCTACAACAAGCTAATTTTGATTCTGTTTGCCATTACTGTTTGTTGTCACTTTGTAATGTAACGTATTTATCTTGCTATTTTATGCTTTCTCAGTTTTAAACATTATCTTCTGATGTCCCCTTTCATGGACACTGAGGATTCTGTTCTCATACTGTCCCTCCCTATCCCCCACACACCTTTCCTCCCCTCAACCTTCCAACAGTGGCTTTAACCCCTTTGGGTTAAAAACACACCCAGTGTGTTCATTACTATGACTCCCTAAGTATGGGCCTGTGTGCAACTGTTTGCTGCAACCTTAGATCCAGGGGTGCTTTGGTGGTCCCTGTATGAGCTTCAGGGTGCCAAAGCCAGCAGGAGCCATCAGCACAGACCTGGGCCTTCTTGGAAGGCCTTGGACGTCAACATTGGACATTACCTCTAGTGACGTTTTACACACAGCCTGGGATCCCTGACAGGGCTGGCAAGAAGACAGACTTTCAGACCATCATGTCTTTTCCCTTGTGTCCCAGACTGCTCTGCCCCTAGGATGCCATAAAGCATTATTTTTATAGATCCCATAACTATCTCAGGGATGACACAATGAGAAAGCGTTACAATCATGTGTGTTAAAAGAATTGCTTTGCTAAATGAGTAACGGAGGAAAGACTTTTCTTCTACCCCATCACGTTCTGTGGCCAGGCCTGATAATTAACTGACAAAAACCAAATTAACAGGAGAAAAACATACAAATTTTACTTGATGCTAATATTATTGTGTGTACATGGAGGGTTCACGTGTAAAAAATGAAGACCCAAAGAAACAGATGGGCCTGAGAGCTCATATACCACTTTAACAAAGAACAATAAATTGTGGACACAGCAAGACAAAGGAAAAAGGGTTTGGGCTAGGGGCAGAAAATTCTGGGAGAGTGGCTGGGAAATCTTTGGGGGAAGCTAATGGGAATAAGGGTTACTGTAGTCGGTGTGTTTGCTCAGATTCATCTCAGTGTTGCTTCCCCATCTGCAGCGATAGGAATGTTCTCCTCGTCCTGACACGGGAGGGCATCTTTCTCACAGGAAAGTTACACTCTCCTTTTGGGTAGAAAGGGGAAGGTCAGGGAGCCCCCTTCCTGCACCTGCTTTTTCTCAATTGCCCTCAGCTCAAAATAATCAATATGACAAAGTGGCATATTTTTGGATGATGTATTCTTATCCTCTTCAAATGCAAACATTAAAAATATTCCACAATTTTTTTGCCATATTTATTAATATACTTGGAGTCCCAGAAAATGAAAGAGGTTTGGTCCATCTTAACCTCTAAGTATTCCACTGCAACGTCTGGAACCACGGAAAATAAATGCTGTGGGTATGCACATTTAAGGGGACAGGGCCTGGCTTTTGTTGGACTCTCAGAGGTCCCTCAAGTCAAACTCCCTCAGGTTAAGCTGAGGAAAGCTTGGCTCAGAGAAATGCATTTGCCTGCCCAGGTCACTGGTCAATGACAGGGTGAGGATGCGTCCAGGCGGCCTGACCCCAGACCCTGCACACTCGACCCTGGGTCTACCTGGGGGAGAGGTGAGGGGCCATGTTAGTGTCCTGGGGCTGCTGTCACAAATCACTGCTACCATGGCGGTTTGCAACAACAGCAGAAATTTATTCTCTTACATTTCTGGAGGTCAGAACCCGAAACAGGTCTCACGGAACTAACGTCAAGGGGTGAGCAGGGCTGCACTCCCTCTGGAGGCTCCAGGAAGATTCCCCTTTCTTGTCTTTTCCCACTTCTAAAGGCTGCACTTCTCAGCTCACGGCCGTTGTCCTCTGTCTTCAAAGCCAGCAGCATAGCATCTTGCCCACGTCACGTGTCCTTCTTCGTCGTCAAAGCTCCCTCTGCCTTAATGTAATAGACACTGGTGATTGCATTTAGGGTTTGCGGGATACTCCAGGGTAATGTCTTCACGTCAAGATCCTTAACTTAATCGCACGTGCAAAGTCCCTTATGCCATAGAAAGTAACAGCACAAATTCCAGAGATTAGGGCCCGGATATCTCTGGGGCCATTGGCCAGCCTACCACAGCATTCCTCAGAGATGTGTCTCTCACAGTCTGGGCCTCACCATGGAGATGTCGTGGCAGCTGTGAAGGAGTAACCAAGCCAAGGGCTCACTGTCTCCCGTAGGAGGCAGAGAATCCACCACCAGGATCCAGCAAATAGCTCTCCAGCAAGACTGGCCCAATCCACGCTTGGAGGGTTCAAGACTCCAGGGGAAAGGATGAATCTTGCCTCGGCCCTCCCCTTCTCCAACAGCCCACCACCCCTCGGGAGAGAGAGGCAGAGGGACACGCTTCCAGCTCTCACCTCTGCTAAGATGCTGGGGAGGACAACAGGGCTGGGTGGGTGTGGAGGTGAAACCGTTGGCCTCTGGAGGCAGCAGGAGCAGTATTGGAACTCAGTGAGTCCAGCTGCCTGGTGGGTAGTCTCATCTCTCTGAGCCTCAGTTATCTTATCTGTAAAATGGGAACAATCAGAGTACCTGCCTCAGACAATTGCTGGTACATGGTGACGTCACAGCAAATTTTCCCATCTCAACTAACCAGCAACCCCATGACCCAGTAGTTCTGGCCACGGTCTTTGTCACAGCTCTTAACACCACTGTCTTGTTTCCAGCCACACCCAATCCCTCAGCACATCGTCTTGGCTCTGCCTTCAACATACGCCCCCCATGGATACTACCCTTGCCCAAACCATCATCATTGTTCTCTTGGGTCACTGTGAAAGCCCCCTGACTGTCTCCTGGACTACGCTGCACCCTCCCCATCTCTCACTGTGACGCAGGGTGCTGTCCAGTGTGGCAGCCATTGGCCCCACGTGGCTCTTAAGCATCTGAAACGTGGCTGGTCCCAATTCAGACACACTGTGAGTCTAAAACACACACCGGATTTCAAGTACTCAATACGTTAAAAAAGAGTATAAAATATCTCATTAATAAGTTTGTACATTGGTGACATGATGAAATGATATTTTGGATATAATGGCTTAAATAAAATATATTCAAATTAATGTCACCTGGCTCTTTTTGCATTTTTAATGTGGCTTACTAGAAAATATAAAATCCCACAAGCGGCTCACATTTGTGGCTTCTATTATGTTTCTTTTGGACAGCGCTGCTCTAGCGCATCTTCTAAGCTTGAACTTGGGCATCTTTCGCCTGGCAGTGGGCAGGCAAGCCATCTGAGGGACTCTGATCTGCTTTAGGGAAGCCGCAAAAACCTGTTCTCTGAAGACCCTGCCGAGGGATTTGGATGGATAAATATTTATGGTTCTGAGGTTGCATTTCTAACGGCTCCAATATGCCTGCAGATTTTGTATAAACCTAATCATCGCAAAGCACACAGTTTTCATTTCAACTGCCTTTATCCCAGAGCCCCTGGTAAAGGGGACGTGGTGACATCTCCTTGAAGTGCTGGGCCCAGTTGGCCTGCGAGGTGGCTGCAGGTATCTGTAAAAGGGCAGGGCCTGGTTTGGGGCATCGCTGGAAGTTGTGTTTTGGGAAATAATAGTGTTTCTAATGGCCAAACTCAATTACTCTCCTAACCTGGCTATGGAATGAAAAATTAGGAATTCTAAGAGTCCAAGGCTAAACATGAAACCTCACTGCTCTCTGCTCCCATGGGACTCAGTGCAGGATTTTACGTCGCTGCTGATGAAAATTGAGGCCGGGTATTGGGGAACAAGAAAACTTATCATTTGTTGTGGGCGGTGATGGTGAAAGCAGAATTGGGCAGAGCGGGAGGGTGTGCATGTATGTGTCTCTGTGTGTTTTAAAGTTTTTCTAATTTCATTAAATTGGGCTGTGACCACTGTTTTCTGTTTTACCAAGCTTCAAGAAAGATATTTTCTCATGGTGACATTCTGTTTCCCTGTATGAAGTGACAGGAAATGGAGACTCAGGTCACAGAAGAGAAAATTTAGGAAAAATCAGGAGTAAAGATGGCCTGAGAGGCTGTTGTTTGAAGCCATCCGCAGGGCGGCAGATTGCAAACTCTCAGGTTGCATAAACAAGGTGAAGTCTCTAAAAAATGTTCAGGACTTAAACCAAATCATAAATAGAAGGTAAAACAATTCATGTGGCTACAGTAAAAGAGACTGTTCTTTACATTAGAAGTCAGGGGTCTTGTTAACAGGGACATCATCTGGTTTTTTGCAACTTTGGTTGGGGGTGGTTATGATAAATAAAATGTTCCCTATTCCTTTACTTTTTACTTTCTGTAATAACTGGTGACAAATTTTAACAATTGAAATTTGTTGTCCAGGTTTTTCTTTTTAGAACGCACTTTATACCATTCTGATTGAGTCATCTTCCTGAAGGTTAATTTTTCACTCAGGGGCAAGAGTATTTTAACACAAGGGGAATACTACTGGAGCTGAGATATTATTTTATATAAAGGCTAAGCTTTTCCAATCATAGATAACGAGTGGACTTTAAAAAGAGAAATTTTTCTGTTATTTTTCTTTCAAATTCTGGCACCCTACTTGCAATGAAATGATGCCATTTTCTTTAGGTTCAGGCCTCTCAGCAAATGGTTATTTTAACTGACACTCAAGTCAAAAGCTCGTTTGTAATGTCCTTTCATTTCAGTTTTATGGCAAATTAAATTATGGTTGCGGTTAAACAAAATTACATTAAAAACCATATGTGCTGAAGAAGTTTTATGGAGAGTATCGAGTTTATACTTTAAAAAAGCCCAAACTGCTCTCTGTTTAAAGTGGATCTTTCATAAACTTGCAGTCACGAACCAACAATAACGTCCTTCACTGAGTCAAACAGTTTGGGGAAGAAAAAAAAAAAAAAAAAAAACACAGCTGAAAATGCTATCGAAGGAGACAAGAAAACCGAAAACGCTAAGTGAGTTTTTCTGTCAAGCCACGTTTGAAATTCAGGAATTCTTGCAAATTGCCATCTTTTCACGTCAGAGGGAAGAAACATACACAGTTTCCCCGCTATAAGGAGTTGTTGTGACATAAGAAAACAGAATCTTTTTAAACCTCGAGTTTAATTAATTCTTTTTTTTAAAAAAAAAATAATAATTTAGCAGCAGCCTGTTAAAAGGGAAGGGAGTAAAAAAACCCCGATTAATTCCAAATAAGCATCTCTTAATCACCCTTATGAAGGCGTAATTTGCAAAACACCACAAGGAAGTAACATCTTTTTCACTTCAGAAAAAAAAAGTGCATTGATAAAAATAAGTAGAACATTTTAATTAAAACTCATAAAGTTTGGACATCTGCCTGGGACGTGGGCCGCGCGGTGATTAGCGGCTCCGTGCACCCGGATAATGAAGGCCGGGCGTGCCGCCGGCCTCAATGCGCCTGTGAGAACCGGCGGCCGCTTTGTAGTGCGGGCATCTGCCCATTAGATTCCCATCAGCGCCGCCCGAAAGGGGGGCGCGCGGCCGGGGGGGCCGGAGTTAAACACAGGAAACAAGCGCTGAGTGTGTGCCAATAAAAATGATCACCAATCGGGGCTGTGATGTCATAACCCCGGGGTCGGGGGTCAGGGGGGCGGCTGCGGCTGAAAGGGACCGCCTGTCCGCGGCGGCGAGGGGGCGGCGCGCGCACAAAGGGCCCGGAGCGCCTCATTAGGGACGCGTTTGATGGGCTCCCCTGCCCCACGGGGGCCCCGGGCGATGTCAATGCGATAATTACGATGATCTAATGGCCGGCTCTTTTGCATGCAGGCCCGCCTGAATGGGGCGCCCCGAGCTGCATTGAGGCCGGCGGTGTAAACTGTAGGGTGCCTGGCCCGCTTGGAGCCGCGCAGCCTGGCGGCGGGTCAGCTTGGACCGCGCCGCATTCACGCTTTGAATAGGCGGAGCGGGAGGCGGCCCTCGCCGCGGCCGCCTTTCAGCCGGAGTGACAGATTGGAGGTCAGCGGCTGGCAGGGCCCCGGCCCTCGCCGCGCAGATGGGCACCCCGCCCCGCGCGCGGCCGCGTCCACGCGGGCCGGCCCGCACCGCACCGCCCCGCACCCGCCGGGGGGACTGGCAGCCGAGAGTCTCCCAGTGCCGCCTCGAGAAGAGGTTGTCGCCTTTCCTTTCTTCCGCACTTGCTGCCTGAATGACGCTCCGGGCACCTGCGCGTTTCCCCAGGAGCCGGCCTGGCCCCTGCCTGGGGCTCCAGCAGAGCAGCCCCCACTCCCAGATATTTTGGAGGAGGGGAGAAGGGTAGGGAAAAAAAAAAAAAAGAATTGGATATTTGACAGGGCAAAAGAATGCTGAATGGAGTAAGTTAAACCACACGAATTTGCGCGTCGGGCCTAGGAAGCCGGCAGTCTCATACGGTTCAATCTAACGCTGTCGTCTTCCCGCGGGACTTGGAGTCAATGTGTTCATTGCTAATTATTTTGCAGACGTGAGAACGCGGGCTTTTGCAGCTCCTAGGACTTACACAGAGTTAGTCTGGGTCTTCTTGGCACGTTCAATGAATACTTGTTGAATGAATTCATAGGTAATAAATGAGTATAGAACTGTGCACAATTTCACTTCCTTGCCCCCTCCCGCTGGTGGAGTATCTCTTCATTTCTCTCGCAGTTAAAAAAATCACTCTATGTCTACAGCTAATAATTTGCATTCTAGAAAACTTAAACTATACTAACAGAGAAAAAAGAAAGCAATAACCCTTCATCATCAGTCCAGATCTGTGTACTGGTGTTCCCTGGATAAGATTATATACTCCACATCACACATCGTGTATCACATACATGGCCCTGCTTTTATATTAGAGGCATTAAAGGGCACGTGACATTTGACACCCTGATTTAACTGACTTTCACTGGCTTGATTTTGTCTCAGTAAAGATCTATGCATATTCTTGTATGCACGGCTGCCTATCAGGACTTTGATACACTTCTAGCCCTGCATTTCCACTGCTAGGAATTTAACAACAGCTCCAGTTTACCTGTGTGAGAACACTGTCATAACAAAAGACTGAGCCCAACCTGTTTATTAGCAAGGGATTGGTCAAACTGTGGTTCATTCACAGGAAGGAAAACTGATTCACCTTGCAGCATGGATTTATGCTCATTTACTTAAGCAGTCCCCCACTGATGGACGTTTAGGCTGTTTTCATTTCCCCCTTTAAACAATATTGCTGGCCAGATGCAGTGGCTCACACCTGTAATCCTAGCACTCTGGGAGGCTGAGGCGGGAGGATCGCTCAAGGTCAGGAGTTCAAGACCAGCCTGAGCAAGAGTGAGACCCCCGTCTCTACTAAAAAATAGAAAGAAATTATCTGGACAACTAAAAATATATAGAAAAAATTAGCCAGGCATGGTGGCGCATGCCGTAGTTCCAGCTCCTGGGGAGGCTGAGGTAGAAGGATTGCTTGAGCCCAGGAGTTTGAGGTTGCTGTGAGCTAGGCTGACGCCACAGCACTCTAGCCAGGGCAAAGGAGCGAGACACAGTCTCCAAAAAAAAAAAAAAACCAGTATTGCTATGAATGTATTTGTGCATACTCATTTTGCACACTCTTCCTATTATCTCCTTAAGATGAATAATTAATACTTCAAGAGTAAAGGATACTATTTCTCCTATATATTCTATGTTTAGAGCTGGAATCCTAATTAATAATCTAGCCTTAGTCACATGTGCACATGCATAAAAATTCACCAAGCTGCTCTTCCTTGCAGCAAAGATTTAAATGCTCTCAACCTTTCCAACTCAGAAACTTCTTTCTTCCCTAGTAGAAATTGGGGTCACTCCAGTGAAGGGAGGGAGGTCTCTGAACTTATTTTATCCACTCTTTCCTTCATTTGGTGAAGTCGTTTTTTTTTATAGCCCACGATTAGAAATAATTTCATCTTTGTTGGCTTCCCTGGAGTCATACACAGTCGCACACACACCGTTGCACATACCAGATTCTCACACACGAGTTTGCACACAGTTGAGTACCAGGTTACCTTGAAGTCCCAAAGCCACATTTGGAAACAATACATGGCACAGCAAATAACAGCAAATGACATTGTGCTGCTGATGAGATGAAACTGTCAAGCATAATAAAATGCAGCCCTTGCGTTGGAGCTCCCTGCTATCCATGTGATGTCCAAGTTGCATCTAGTCTGCAGGATAAATTCATCTTCAATCAGAAAACGAAAGTGCAATTAAGTGGTATTTAAACCTTTAAAAATCCAATTCAATTTTAATAAATAATATATGTTTTCCAAACAAAAACAGTAAAAGGTTTCTCCCCCACCTCATCTCCCCTCCCAGTTCCTAGCTTCCTCTCCCCAGAGGCAACCATTTCCACACTTGCTTGCGTCTCCCTCCGTAGATACTCTCTGCGTATATAAACTAGGCTGTGTGTGTGCACCCTCCACACACACAGGAGGCTGACATACTGTGCACACTGTCTGCGTTTTGCTCTTTTCTCCTACAGCATCTGAGTCAGTTTTCCTTCCCATGAATGAACCACAGTTTGGCCAATCCCTTGCTAATAAACAGGCTGGGCTCAGTCTTTTATTGCTGCAATGTTCTCCTCACACAGGTAAACTAGATCTGCCGCTACATTCCTAGCAGTGGAAATGCAGGACTGGAAGTGTACTCATACTCCTGATAGCTACTGCCAAATTGCCTTCCTAAGAAACCCTTCCAAGTTGCGCTCCCCAAAATCAGGTTTAAGGGTGCCCGGTTCCTCATATCTTTGCCTATTCAAAATATGCCCTGTCAATTTTTTGTCAGTCAGATCTATCAGAATGTTTTAATGCTGCTTTTGGTTGCCAAACAGCCTACAGGAGTTTGGGTTGGAACCTGGTCTCCAAGGAAGACAGAGTGATAGGCTCCAAACCCCCACCGAGCCAGGAGTTGGAAACTCCAGGGAAGGTTGGCCCCAAGGAATTTCTTCCCCTTCACAGGGGAAGGAAACTGGCCGGTGGGTTTTGTTTACCCTGCATGAATGGGGGAGGCGCTGTGCCCTTGTTTGGGGTGCTGCCCTCCCTCAGGCTGGCGGCAGTCTCCCTGCCGCCAGCAGCCACTTTACCCCTAGGGCCAAGGCCTCCGGAGAAACCCAGCAGCAGGGACACCACCGGCTGCTTTGGGAGTTCAAACCCAGGACAGGACCTGTCCACCCAGAATGCTGCACCTGCTTAGGCAGATTTGACTACAGAAGGCAGTGACATCCCCATATTCCCAGAATTTATCCAAAGCCTCCTGGAAGTTTCCCATGCCTTCCCCACATCAGCCCTGCCTAAGTAATAAACGGGGCAGATTGCACTGGAAATGAACAAAATTGCATATTCCTTTTGCATAAGCAAAGAGATTTGAGCGAAGCTTTTGCATACACTGTGACAGTCCCTCAATTCCTTGTCTTTTTATACAGCAGCTTATAAACTACACAAAAAAGGTCTAGTATTAATATAAAACGTCTTCTTTCAGCTGTGATTTTGGGCAAGACTAAGGGATGTTGAACGTTTCAGCTATTTAATCTGCTAAAAGGACCACTGTACCCTTTGTATTTTTAGTGCCCTCCCTGCATCTTGCTTCTTTTTGAATGCACGCCCGGGAGGGGGGTTTGGAGCACTGTGTTCCTCACTTTTCCAAGTTGCTTTCTACACAATGTTTTGTCTGCCTGGCCCAAGCAGCAGCGTCTTGTGTGAACACGAAATTCTAGCTCAGTTTCCTTCTCCGGACAGCCCGCTCTTGTCATCCTAAAGAAAATTATTCTCAGCCAGATATTGACACAAATCTGGAACATTATTCTGTACTTGAAAATGCATAAAGACTTTAATGACATGAAAAGAAACTTTAAAGTGTTACGCTTCTGCTACCACACAACTTCAATTTGATTTTACTTACTGTTGTTTCAGAAAAATACCGCTTGTGTTTGTTTAAGAAAAAATGTTTACTGTATTATTTTCATCTCCTCTTCCTTGTTGCTTGTAAATCTTTTCAAGGGACAAGAAATAAATCACCTGCACACAGACGAAGTGGGGTGGGGTGGGGGGAGTGTTGTGGTGTGGAGGCTGAGAATTCTTTTCTCTCTCTTGAAAAGAAACTAACTATCCATGAGTTGTTCCACGAAGTTCTCAGGTGTTTCCATCTCCAGCCGGCTCTGGGGGTTTGAGCCCTGCACGACTTGTCCATCAAAGAGTTAAACGTGAATACTCCCGGTTGCCGGCGCTGGCTCCCCTGCAGGTGGGTGGAGTTTGGAATCCGGGTCTCACAGACCCCTGGCATTTTTGGTTGATCGTCTTTAATTACTTTTGAGGGCTGAGCGGGGTTGCTTGTGCCTCCAGGCGTTCATGACAGGCAAGGAATGTTTTTTAATGCCATTTAGAAGGAGCACACCATTAAGCATCAAACAGCAAAAATGACAAGAATAGCGAGTGTATCATTATAGCCTTCATTTAAGTAGAAGGTGCAGTAAACAGAAAGAAAAACCAACCACAAGAGGGGGGCGGATTTATTTGTTTTGATTGCCTGTGATTCAGAAAGGTATTTATACCCTGGTGCCTCAGGTTGAAGGGTGAGGGGAGAGGAGGGAGGGAGGGGAGGCCAGGAGGTCCGACTTACTCTTGAGAAAGCAACTTATGAGTCATGTTTGGGGCTGTGAACTAGCACAACCTCTGTGGAAAGGAACATGGGGATACCTCAAAGAGCTACAAGTGAACTACCATTTGATCTAGAAATCCCATTACTAGCTACCCAAAGGAACAGAAGACACCTGCACTGAATGTTTATAGCAGCACAATTCACAATTGCAAAGATGTAGGGAACAACCCAGTGCCCATCAATACATGAGTGGATTAATAAAATGTGGTATATGTGTACCAAGGAGTTCTACTCAGCCACAAAAAACAATGGTGATCTAGCACCTCTTGTATTATCCTGGATAGAGCTGGAGCCCATTCTATGTGAAGTGTCACAAGAATGGAAAAACAAGCACCACGTGTACTCACCATCAAACGGGTATTAACTGATCAACACTTATGTGGCACAGATAGTAATAACATTCATCTGGTGTTCGGCAGGTGCAGGGGGAGGAGGGGAAGGGCATATTCACACCTAATGGGTGTGATGCGCACTGTCTGGGGGATGCTTGTAGTTCTGACTGGGGTGGGGCAAAGGCAATATATGTAACCTAAACATTTGTACCCCCGTAATATGCTGAAATTAAAAAATAAAATAAATAAATAAAATGATAAAAAATGTCTAAAGAGAAAAAAGTTCTTGCTAATTATTATTTTAACTTTTTTTTTTCTAAGGAGAAGAGCACATACAGAGATGTTCCTGCATTGACAAAGTTAGGTCCATCTGATTTAGAAATAAAAATATAGGACACCCAGTTAAATTTGAATTTCAGATAAACCATAAATTATTTTGTTAGTATAAGTGTGTCCTATGCAATATTTAGGAAATACTTATACTGAAAGAAAATATTCTTTGTTTATCTGAAATTCAAATTTAACCAGGTGTCCTGTGTTTAATTTGGCAGCCCTATTAGAGTAGGAATCTAAATCCTAGTTCCTTGTAACCCCATCATCTGTGTGTTTGGAAAATTAAGTGCCGCTCCATAAAAAGAGAAATTAAGCTGGGGACACACATGTCAGTCAAGAGGCTACATAACATTCTCGGTGAGCTGTGTTTTATCCCGGACAGCATAAATGTGAATCAGCAGTTCTGGAAACGTGGAATCACAGTGGTGGACCCTGCAGAAACTGTGCTGGGAAGTAGATGGGTAGATGCTTGGACTGGGGATTTTGACAGAAAGGCTGGATGTAGACATTCAAGGAGCGGCCTGAGGCTGCTTCCTAGTGTGTGCCCCTGAGAAAGCTGCTTCGACTCTCAGACCCTCGGTTTCCTCATCTGTAAAACAGAATCACCTGCTCGTCTCTCCTGAAGTTGTACTCACTGAGCTAACACGTAAAGCCTGATGCTCAGGAAGGGACAAAGAGACCCCCTAGAAATGGTGGGTGCTGGGGGCCGGGTGAGGTGGCTCATGTGCCTGTAATCCCAGCACTTTGGGAGGATGAGGTGGGAGCATTGCTTGAGGCCAGGAGTTCAAGACCAGCCTGGGCAACATAGCAAGACCCCATCCATAAAAAAAAAAAAAAAGTTTTAAATATTTGGGTGTGGTGGCATGTGCCTATAGTCCCAGCTACTCAGGAGGCTGAGGCAGAAAGATCACTTGAACCCAGGAGTTCAAAGTTACAGTGAGCTATGATTGAGTCACTGCACTTCAGCCTGGGAGACAGAGGAAGACCCTAGAGAGACAGAGGGAGACAGAGAGAGAGAAAGAAGGAGAGAAAGGAAAGAAGGAAGAAAGCAAAGAAGGGAGGAAGAAAGAAATGGTGGTGCTGTATGGAGAGATGGGGCTGCCTAACGGTTAAGGTCAGGACACTGGGCTTGAGAGAACAGAATTTCGGCAGCTGCGTCTCCTTGGGCCAATGACTTTGCTCTCAGAGTATTCAAGTTCCTTCATGGTGATCTTTTTAAAGTTTAAACCAAAATGACTCTTTTAAAATGGAAGTGGGATCTTATCATTCCACTGTTCAAATATCTTGGACTAAAAGCCAGGCCTTCCCATGCCCTAGGAGACCCTAGGTGATGTCCCCACTCTCCCACCTACGTGGCTCTGTCACTCTGGCTGGTGTTGGCTTCTCAAGTGCTCTAGCAGGGCTGGGGCTGGGGGAGGCACGAGAGGCGCCCAGGGTGCAGGATTGGGGGAGGCACCTGTTCCTGGGGCTGTGCAAGTATTCACAGGTGGTCCCTCTGCGGAAGCTCCTGCCTTCCTGCACAGCGGGTCCCTCCCATGCTAAGACATGGCCCCCAAACCCTCTGATGTCATTGTGCTTTGGGAGAAATTCTGACCTGGAACAAAACCTTCCAGAGCCTGAGATTGAGACCAGGTGCAGCAAATTCAAATAAACCTGCAGAACTTTCCCTTCATATATTTAATGACATTTATCTAGTATCAGTATTGAACACCTACTACACACTGGCCATTGTTTTAAGACCCTAACAAAGCACCTCATAAGGTTATAGTTTTAAAAGGTAGAGCTTCCATTTTAAGCACTTTGTACAGGCCAGGTGTCAGATCAGGGGCTTTGTAACAACTACCCTAATAAAGAATGCCCATTTCTTGAATTTTTGCTGAATAGGTCCACTTAGAAGTCAGCAAATGATAAAAGTACAGCTAATATTCCCATTGCACAGATGAGGAAACTGAGACTCAGAGAGGGGTAGTAATTCTTTCAAGGTTGCACAGCTAGGAAGTGATGGATGGAGCGGGGGCTTGAACCTGCAGCAACCTGCTGTCAGAGAAGGTCCTTCACTGTCTTCGTCCTTTTCCTTCCCAGACGAGAGTGCACGGTCTTTGAGCTTCCCACGGCATGTGTGAAACCATCTGAAAAAGCAGGGATTTCACTGGAAAAGTTGAGAGCAGTTGACCAGTCAAATCACTCCAGAGTCATTAATTCAGGTCACCAGACATGGTTATAAAGAAGTGACTAAAACCAACCACAACCTTTTGGCCTGTGACTATTGGTCCCTCTTAGTTGTCTGGTAATAAGAGAACCAGCCCGAGGCAAAAAAAAAAAAAAAAATGATGTTCCAGGTCAACATTCAATTGAATTGCAATGTTTGTTCATCTCCTCTTCACTCTCAGCTCCATTTCCTTGTGCATTAGTGCAGGGTCGGAAAACATTTTCTGCAAAGAGAGTAAATATTTTCAGCTTTGGAGGCTATACCATCTCTGTCACAACTACTCAGTTCTGCTGCTGAAATTCAGAAGCAGCCACAGGCAACACAGGGACCAATGCACGTGGCTTCGTCCGACAGAACTTTATGCAGCGATTCTCATTGTTCATAGTAGTGATGTTTTATAAAGTCACCACGAAGTCTGAATTTGCAAATACACCTTCGGGACATACAGGGTTACATTCCTGTGAGACTCCGGTCATTTCTTCTTTTTTTATTTTTAACTTCTATTAATAGGTACTTCTAGGATGGAGGGAATCTTAGGAAAGGGAAAAGCTGGGCTTCAAATAAATAAAATGTATTGATTCTTCCAGCTCTAACATCCTCACGACGGAGCCCAGTGGTGGGGGATACCCGGCGTGCTGGGTGCGCCCAGAGCACGGCCCGTCGCTTACTTGTCTGGGTTCGGAGAGTGAGCCACGGTACCCGCTGCATTTAAGGGATGTTACTGTTTTGCCATTTTTTCAGCTGATCAATACATAACCTAGTTTTATGTGTGTTTCTCTTTAAATTCACCTTGTTTAATATACACTGTGGATTCATTAACGTTGAACTCAAGGCCAGCAGCGCCATAACTCATACTTGGGTAAAGCCCATCGTGTTAGATGAGCTGATGTTAGATGTGTACATGTAAAATGCACCTTCTCTGTAAGGCACAGCACAGCCTTCTCGCCCTTGGGAACGCCAGCCAGGTGCGGCACGACACTTAAGGGCCATTTTAAATATTGAAATCACCAACACAAAGCAACAAAATGTGGAGCACGTGGCCCTAGACAGACCACTAGTTTACAGCGAGAGACACAAAGGCAGGGCATGGCCTCGTCTGGATCAGTTCGGAGCACGCACATCGGGTGACTTACATTTTTCTCCGCTTCACACGTGTCTGAGAACGATCACAAAAGTGCCTTGAGTATTGGTTTCACGGCTGCAAATACATTTCAGCCAGTAGGCAAATCTGCAAATACTGAATCTGCAAATACTGAGGACTGACTGTGCACGGACCCTGAAATTTGGATTTCGTATAATTCTCACATGGCACAAAATATTCTTCTTTGATTTTTTCTAGCCATTTAAAACCACTCTTACCTGGCAGGCTGTACAAAAACAGGCGGTGAGCCAGCTTTAGCCCACGGGCTGTGGCTTGCTGACCCCTGCCACGGCAGAGCCCCCTCCCTGCCCGTGAGACTTCTCATGGAAAGGAAAGGCCCGGAGGCTTCTGAGCAGGGTTTGCCTTTTCATCTCTTGTCAACAGTGGGTAAGAGTTTAACTTTTCCCACTGAGGTAGGAAAAGGAATTCATCCCACATCCACTGTCTGGTGTTCAGATGCCCAACGGTGATGCCCCTTCCATGCAGCGGGTACCGTGGCTCACGTTCTGAACACAGACAAGGGAAGAGCTGTGCTGAGCGCGCCCAGCACGCCGCGCTATTCCCGCCGGGCTCCCGCAGGGCGCCGTTGGAGCTGGAAGAATCGATGCATTGGTTGAAGCCCAGCTTTTCCCTTCCCTAAACTGCCCTCCATCCTTGCAGTACCTATTCACAAAAGTTAAAAGTAAAAAAGAGAAGAAAGAAAAGGAAATGCTGGCCCTCTTTCTCCCAGAGCCGCATCCTTGCAGCCAGGACAATGAGGCCGTTTATTCCAGTGATGCAACCCGCCCTGGACGCCCGAGATGCTAACTCGAACCAGGGCAGGAAGGACAGAATTTGATGAAATGTCTTCTCCTAGTACTGAGCTTACCCATGGGCCCTTTTAAAAGAGTTCACAGGAAAATCCCAGACATGTTGGAGGAGATTGCTCCCCCAAATTCTTCCCCAAATAGATATAGGATCAAAGTGAAAAATAAACTGACATTTCCCAATCATCTGAGTCAGTCTTCCAGTTTGAAGACTATTCAAATCTTTGTCTTCCCATCTTGGGAGCCCAAAGCTGGCCAGTGTCCTGCAAGGAGAATTTCAGTGGAGGGGGATCCATTCATTCATTCATTCAACAAAGGTTTCCCAACGTCTGCCTTCTCCAGGGACTCTGGCTACCTCTGACGGTGCGAGGGCAGATAGACAAATCCCTCCTGGTTTTGCCTTGTCCAGGGTGTCAGGGATAACCGCCCTATCTAGAATACTTTCAGGAGAGTTTTTTGGAAATTCCATCTCATTTTCACTCAAAAGAGTTCAGAGATGGTCAAATGACATATACCCTAATCAACATAGGACAGGAAACATCTGGACTCTGTCCCTTTTTTGCACTGGATCTTGCAAAGATAAAAACTTAAGCTTACTTTGATTAGTCATTCAAATAAAAATGAGATTACATTAGTCTGGCAATTTTTCTCATTAAAAACAAGGCAACAACAACAACAACAACAACAACAAAACCCTCTAAATCTGTGCTTGTGAACCCAGGAATTCATTCTTGCTCTGCTCTCTCTGAAACCTCCAGGCTTTTGCTGAAGATGGTTTTGTATCTGTTCTTCATTCTGCAAAATTTGCCTTTGGCCAAAACCAAGAATTTGTTGACCTAATTCAACCTAAAATGGGCTGATTTTAACTACTTCTTAGCAAGTCTCTGGAAAGCAGAGGAGGTTGTCTTAAGCACAACGTGGTCTGAGGTTGTCAAGGAGCCTGCTAACCCCTGGGTAATCTATCCTCAGGTAACAGAAGATGCACCAGGAGACAGGCCTGCCTACCCCGAGGTGGTCCATGCAATTTCTTTTTCAGAAACTATACTGTTTACAGAGATATGCAGACGGCCCCTATCGCTTTCTTAGATCCAAGATAGCCAGATCTCTTTACCAACACCTACCGCTCCCCCCACCTCCACCCAATTCATGGAGATAAGTGATTTTCTGCAAGAAATAGACGTCTTCATTCCTGCAGGGCTGGCTAGAGCATTGGGTAGGAGACAGTCGCTGGGACATCAGATCAGACTTGGTTGCTCCCTGGTCATGGGCTGTTAGCAAATTCTAAAAATTTCTTACGCAGTCACTCCTTTTTAATAGAACACCAGAATTCTAGGTCAGCTGGTATCTAGTGTCTCTCAGAAAGAGACTGGAAAACAAGTTTTATAACTTGGCACATTAGATTCTTTACCTTGAATTGGTAGGAATCTAAACAAGGGCTACTCCCGTAGACTGTGGGGGTAAAAATCGGTTTTGCCTTAAACAAAAGCAGTTTTGCAGCGTGTATCTAAATGTAAAAGCGCACATACCCTTTGACTCAAACTCCCTTTAGAGCAAGGGTCTGCAACCTACAGAGACAGCAAAACGACAGGCCCTGCAGCCTGTTTCTGCACAGCCCACAAACCAAGAATGGTCTTCAAGAGTTTTACGTGATTGAAAAAAAATAAAGAATATTTCATGACACACGGACAGTACAGGAAATTCACACTTTAGTGTCCATAAATAAAGTTTTATCGGCGCAGCCAAGTCTATGTGTTTATGCATTGTCTGCTGAACCGAGTCTCGGTAGCAGAGACCGTGTGGTCCACGAAGCCTGAACGCCCTTATTCTCTGGACTTTCGCAGCAAAAGTTTGCTGACCCCTGTGTTCCAGGCTGGCTTCTCAGGGAGCTGTGGGAAGGTGATGCCCGTCACTAGGGGACCAGTTTAATAAATTATGACACAGCTGATCGGTGCTGTTCTACAGAGCTATGGAGAAGGATGTCTCTGTCGCTGGGTAGAGATGACCACTGATCACTGTTTTTACTCTTGATTTTTACTTTTTTAATCCTTGTGCTAAAAAGTCACCTGCTAAGCACATACTGTATTCACAGGCAAAATAATAGTAAAATAACAACAATAATAATAAAAAGCCACCTGCCATGTGCACGGCTTGATGTTGCTGATGGGTGCCCTGCCGCGCGTGCGCACACGGGGCAGCGCCCTCTTGCTAACGCCCACCTTCCTTCAGTGGTGGAAGTTTAGACGCTCCGTGACAGTGTGCAAGCTGAAAAAGGGACGGTGGTAACTGGCTCGGGTTTTCCCAGGGCTGCGCCTGTTTTAAACATCTTGCCTCACTGTCTCCGTTCAGTAAGTCGGTCTGGGCTTTGAAAAATACAGTCGGGTTGTGCGTGACTCTTGGTCCGCCACTAACTCGCCATTGACTCTGGGCAGGAGTTCACCTCTCCACCTCCCACGTGTGATGGGGCTCGATGGCCTGTCCCTCACGGTGCTGTGGCACCCGGTCGGTGTCAAGGGCTGAGAACGCTGCCTGGGGTCGTGCGTGCTCACTCCGGGTCAGCCACGAGGCCCCCGAGCCTTTGCGGAAAGGCGTCCACACCGCCCTGCGCCCTGAACCGCGATCCGGCTGCACACAGCGCGCGCCCTTGCGAAGCGCTAAGCCATGCGCTGATAGACGATGTTCTCTGCAGGTGGAGGGGTGTCCAGAAGGAACACGCCAGCTGGTGAGTGGGAAAGAAAAAGAAATGAGAATTTTTAAATTTAGGATGTCTTTCATCCCGTATCCTGCCCTTTGTGACAATATTTCTTTTTAAAAAGAGGGTTTTGTTGTTGTTGTTAAATGAAGAATTTCCCAGTTGAGGCTCATCCTACCAAATACCTGACCAGTACGTCTCAGAAAGGTTAAAGTCATCAAAAACAAGGAAAATCTGAGTCACTGTCATATCCAAGGGGAGCCTGAGGACACAGGAGGACGAAATGCAGGAATGTGGTGTCCTGGGCTGGATCCCGGGGCAGAAAAAGGCCATGAGGGGCCCTAAGGAGCTCCGAGCCCAGCTGGACTTCAGTAGTGACAACGCAGCACTGTGATTCTCGAGCTGCGGCAGAAGCACCCTAGTCCAGCAAGACGCTAACGAGAGGGAGTGGTGTGGGCACGTGAATCTCATCAATCCTAAAATCAAGACGTTTATGGAAACAAAATGGAAAACAAAATTTCTGTTATCTTTTTCCTTAAATAGGTCAATCACACAGCCAGGCAACATCATGCAGGAGTTTTTGAGGCAAGATTTGGGGCTGGAAATTACATCGAGGTCTCTGTCCTTAGAATCTGAAAACGCTGTGTGTGTTTGCAGGGGCGAGTGGAGGAGGGAGGGCGTGTCATCATCGTTTCCTACTGCCGCCGTAACAAATTACCACAAACTCAGTGGCTTAAATCTACACGAATTTCTTATCTTACATTTTAGGGGTATTCCAAGATCAAGGAGCCAAAAAAAATAAAAACAAAAAATAAAAAAACGTTAGAGGTAGAAGTCCTACACAGGTGTGCCAACCTAAAACCCAGGTGTCAGCAGGACAGCCTTCGTTCCGGGGGTCCCGGGGAGAATATCCTTCCCTCCCTTTTCCCGCTTCTAGAACTCCCTTCTCCGTCTTCGAACATCCCTCTCAGACTCTGACCCTCTTGTCTCTCTTAGAAGGATCCTGCAATGACATTGGGCCACCCAGATAATCCGGGATAATCTCCCCACCTCAAGATCCTTAATCAAATCCGAAAAGTCTCTTTTGCCATGTAAAGGGACATTCACAGGTTCCAGGGATTCAGACGTGGCCCTTTTGGGGGACTCTGTGATTCTGCCAACCACAGCTGGAAAACAAAGTCTTCCCTCTGCGTTGTGATTTCACACAGGAAGCTCAGGGTGATGTCGGGAAAGGGTCTTCCCAGTACCGGGCCTCAGTCTCCTCATCTGTAAAATGCAGTTGCCTTAGCTCTGGGATCCCTCCTGTTGGGTGTCTGTCTGGAGACACGTTTTGTCAGTTTTCACAGGACACCCCACAGTCCCTGAAGTCAGGAAGGCAGGGCCAGACTGCAGTTTTACCGGTTCAGGTTTGCAGACTGACTCGATTCTCCACTCCCGGTGGATGGGACTGCTGGGTTGATTTTGTTTCATTTTTGTTGCTCTTTTGTACAGGAGCCCTGTGAAACAGAAACTTAGTCACTGCAATGAAGAACTTGAAATACTTTTAAATCTCCCCAGCAGGGCCTTCTAGTCTAGAGACTAGAGTTGGGCATTGGCTCTGGAATCCTGCAGGCCTGGGTGCAAACCCATCTCCATCTCTCACTGGCCAGGAGCACTTGAGGTGGTCTCTGGACTTCTCTGAGCCTCTGTTTCCTGCAATAATTGTCATACCTATCCCATGGGGTTTTTGCAAAGAATCAGGAGATAATGCAATAAAAGTACCTGGCACAATGCAATGCCAACTCCCCAAAATGCTCTTGAATGTACAGTCACTGATCACATGCTTTTATTTATTTATTTTTTAAGTAAAACTCCTGAATTCCAACTTCAACAGTTACGACTGATAAACCAATATTTGCCTTAACATCTAGCGTCTTTTTCCCTGCAAGGAAACACCAGAGCATCGCAACCGGGCCAAGCATTCTCAGAGCTGCGGTTTGAAAACAAGACAAAACAAAGCAAAATCTTCAACCAGAGGGATTTGTGAGATGTTGGTTTTTCCTGAGGGATTTTGCTAATGCCACCCAAAAAGGAACCCCCACACATTTAAGCAGCAGCATCCACAAGGAGGGTGTTGTTTGTGTGTTTTAAATTGCTGAAGGAGCTATTTATTTAGGCAGAAGGAAGGAAAAAAACAGTCATGATGGGGAAAACAATAGTGGACCTCTTTCCTTTTATCTTCCTACATTATGGGCCGGCTCAAACTTGGAAGGCTGAGAGGGACTGCTGGCATGGATTTGTAGAGACAGCTTAGTAGAATTATTAAGATGGGGCCAGACTCACATCTATTCCAGTCCCAGGTCTGTAGTTTTCTAGCTGTGTGACCTCGGGTAAGTGGCTAAGCCTCTCTGTGCTTGCTTTCTTTCCTTTTTTTTTTTTTGAGATGGGGTCTTCCTATGTTGCCCAGGCTGGTTGTGAACACCTGGGTTCAAGCAATCCTTCCACCTCAGCATCTCATATGTACGGAAAATAATTCTATCCACATCACAGAATAATAGGAATTCTGTGATGATGAAGGAGTGAATTCACAGAATGTCTTAGCCTGATACTTGGCACATAGACACTGTTTTGAAAATGTTAGCTATTGGCTGACACTTCCTCCTTTGCATGACAAGTGGGCTTCATGCATTGGGCTTTTGCTTCATGAAAACAGATGCTCAGTATGAGAAGGGAGAGGATGAGAGTGGGGAGGGGCTTCCAAGCCATGAACAGGTGAGTCACCAGGGAGAAAATGCAGTCAAAACACTATTAAAAAGATGGCCAGCCCCACTGGACAGCTGTGAAGCGCTCATCAAACACTACAGGGTGTCAGTTTTCACCCCCAGAGGGGCCAAAATTTAAAAGACTAGTAGCATTTGGTACTAGGGAGGGTACAAGGAAGTGGGCACCCTCCTACATTCTGGTGTAACTACTGGAAAAAGTGCAATGGCAATATCAATTATACTAGAACATGGGCTTATTCTCACTTTTCGAGAGCGGGCCCTTAGCAACCAGAGTATGAGTGGACCGCATAACAGAAGAGGACGTGCAGCGCCTGGAAATGTCCCGAACACCTGCAATGGGTTAAATGAATCGTGGGATGTCTACAATCAGAACACGAGGCAGGTATTTAAAGGGATTCTCAGAGCCGCGAGTCTCGGCAACAGCTGGTACTGATTGAGCACTGGCCCTGTACCGGACACAGCGATGAGCACGCTCTCTGTGGACGCTAGTTGTGTTACCGCGCGCCGTGAAATGGATGGGCTGTTATCCTAGTTTTACAGGTGAGCAAACGAAGGCACTGCAGAGGGAAGCCAGTCACCCAGGATGTCCAATGCATGAGTGACAAGCTGTATTTCAAACCCCCACCCGGCTCCGGAACTTGAACTCTGAAACTCTGGACTAATCGAACCTCTTGGCCCTGAAAAATGAGGCCTATTGGACAAAGAAAGTTTTAAGAAAAGGGACTATAATAACCCAGTGCTGAGTAGCAAATAAGACATGAAATGGCACCACCCTCCCCCGGCCCCTCCTCCAAACTCCTGACTCTCCTTAATTTTCTTCTGAGCCCTCACCACCCCCCCCCCACGGGATTTGTATGTTGTTCCTTGTCTGCTCCCCCCAGCGTGCAGGCTTCATGAGAGCAGGTCTTTGCTGTTTTGTGTCTCTAGTACACAAGGATAGTGTACCGGTGCCCTGTGGACACTGGATAAATGTTTGTTGAGTGAATGAATGAATGTGTCACCTTACTTTAACCCTGAAAGCCTTCAGCCACTTGCTGGGCCACTAGGATGGGGCTGGGGAGCCCCGTAGCCTGGGGCTGTTGACCAATGTCGAGGACAAAGTCAACTGGAGCATCCTCTGGGTGCTGAGGGTCTGTGGAAACCTGAGTTTGGGAGAGACGACATGCCAAAACTCCCCTGCTGCCTCCCTTAAATATCCACCAAGCGCCTGCAATGAACTAGAGGAAGACTTAATAAATCTGGAAGCTAAATTTCTTTTGGCGGCAGAGTTAAAGACTTGGCAGCTTCTAGCTGCATAAATTAAAACAATAAGCTGTTTTTTAAAATAACATTTCTAAACATGCATATCCTTGAGTTAACATCCAGCTCGGGGCCCATCACGAGACTGTCGACAGAAGACAGGCACCCTGGCTGCGTGCCCCGTAAGTGCCCACGCCACAGTGAGAGCCACCGCTGGCCGCCCCAGGCGTCCTAGGAAGAGCAGTGTCCCCCAGCAAGGGTCCCTCTCCAGCGCCTCAGCCCGTGCGGGTCGGACGCGGGCAGCTACCACCGCAGACAGGCCGCGGGCATTCACGGCACCGTCACCGCAGACCCTTCTCGCTACGAAGGAAAAAGGAGGTTGGCTGCAGCTGTAGTTAATTTACTTCTGATTAGTCTAACCTTTCCCCCTCTGAGGAAGTTGTTTAGCAGGAGGGGAAAATGCGGTCACAATATTGTTTTATGACTGTTTATCTTTAGAGCCCAAGCGATGCTGATTGCAAATATTTATGCGCATTTTAAAAAATCTCAGCTAATGTTTGGAATGTATTTTTTTTTTTTTTTTTAAAAAAGAATGAAATCAGATTTCGGGTGGATCAAGCAATTTTGGAGGATTTCAAAGTTTCCCCCACCGGCCCACTGGGACTGAGCGCATCGATGCCGTGGTTAAACGAACATGATCAAAATTCAGAATGGCACCGCTCTGTTTGGCTGCAGAAGGCTTTTGCCCATTTTAAATGTGCATATTAATGACTAGGCTAGAAATCTAAGTCTTAGCATGTGTTATATTAAAGAAAAGAACCTCTGAATGAGAAAACTTTGCACTTCGGTTAGAAATGCTACTTTCCTCTGAGAGGAACCGTCAGCTAAGTGTCAAAGAAAAAGCTCTAGACACAATTTCCCACCTCCCGAGTAGCCACTGTGCCCGGCTCTGCCACCCTGAGCTGAAGGCTGCACACCACTCCCGATTCCGTGCCCCTCGGTGACGGAGCTGTATCTGCCGACCTGCTGCACAGTGAAGTTCTTTGGCCTCTAAAGATAACACCGGGGAGGGCGGGGAGCTTCATGTCAGGTGGTCTCTGGCTTCAGAGCCACATGGATTAGGGTTTAAGTTCTAGTTTTGCCAGTGGCCATTAAGACAGTGGGGCCCAGGGCGGGGTCTGCGCTGTGAGCCCAGCCGCTTATGTGTTTCTGGGCAAGCACCTGATCGGGACACGTTGGATTGGTCCAGAGGTGGGCACCTGCCCCAAGCTGGGCCAGTCGGATCTCTCTGTTGGGATCTCAAATGGAAAGAGATGGCCAGTCCCTGAGGCTGCCAGCCTGTAATTTGGAAACTCTGAGTAGAGGCTCAGTCCCTTTACCCGGGATCGGCAGCAATTAGTGGGGCTTAGGTTGAAGTCCGCAAATGTCTGGTTCTGAAGCCCAGGGCGTTACCCGCCCCGCGTTAGCATCTTGCTCCTGCTGGTCCCCACGCCAGACTGTTCCTTCTCCACAGGGAGGAAGCACCTGTCCTCTTCATTGCGTAATTTCCCTTTCCCTCCACCCACGCCGGGCTGGTGCAGTGCTGCAGGACACGCATGGCCGGCACACGTCAGCGACGCATTTCAGCACGATGCCTCCTCAGAAGTGGGATTTCGAGGTCAAGCAGTGTGTGCCTTTGATATTTGCTGAACAGTGCCATCTAGACTGATCTGTATTTAAATTGAATCCTGAAGCAGAAATGGTCAAAACAATTCGTGGTTATACATGTGTAGAAGAAATGCAATGAATGAAACTAAACAAACAAACAAAATCTCTTCCCCCAGCCCCCAACCCCTCAGCTGGAATTCACCAGTCTCTTGGATGCTAGGGCTCTACTGAATTATTATTGTTTTTTAAATCCCAGAATGTGGTTTGTGAAATTGTATGCATAAATGGCAAAAATGTAACAAATGCATGGTTGGTAACTAAGTAAATTGGCCGGTTATGGAACACAGAGGATAAATAAGAGCAACATACTGAGATTACTAATAAAAACTACCATTTGTTGAGAGCTCTGATGTACAGAGATCTTCAGGCGCATCATCTGATTTAACCTTCCTAACAACCTCCAGAGGCAAAGGCCTTTATTCTCCCCATTTTACAGATGAGAACAGCAGGGCTTGCGGGCGGAAGTGACTTGCAGAACTGTTGGTTTGCACCCAGGTCTGAGCGAGTCTATATGCAGGCTCTAAAATCTCTCTCATGATATCGTCCTCATAAGCATCACATTCTCTTTAGAAGGTGTCCACAAAGAACATGAATGTTCTCTTTTGTAATGTCAAAAGGGGTAGAGGCAGGTAGTGTGTTATCTCCACACAGTGAAAAAAAAGGAGCAATCATATCGTGAACTTGGCCTTCCAGCCAGGGAATCCCACCTTCAGGGCTCTCTCCTGCCCATAGTTGGTCTTCAGGCTTGGTTCTTCTGGATCTAGATCTAGTCCTCCACTCCGCTGCCTGGGCGGGAGTGCTCTGGTGGAGAGATGAGATGGCAGTACTTCTTACAACCCGCCAGTATTCCCTACAACCTGCTGGTACTCCCTACAACCCGCCAGGATTCTCTACAACCTGCTGGTACTCCCTACAACCCACCAGTATTCTCTACAATCCGCCAGTACTCCCTACAACCCGCCAATATTTCCTACAATCCGCCAGTACTCCCTACAACACGCCAGTATTTCCTACAACCCGCCAGTACTCCCTACAACCCGCCATTACTCCTTACAACCCACCAGTACTCCCCACAACCTGCCAGTACTCCCTACAACCTGCCAATATTCCCTACCACCTGCCAGTGCTCAAAGAGCAGTTTTCATTTCCAAAGGATGGCTTCAGAGGGGCACACACACACACACACACACACACAGAAAAGCAAGAGCTGGCCAGTTTGCAATGGAAAATCACTCCCTGGATGTTGAAAACATTCTGTGCAGTGTTAAAGAGCATTCTTTGAAATAAGGAATTGACTCATCTGCTTAATGTAGCTTTTTGTTGATTCTTCTTGATGACACTCATGGCGAATGGTATGATTCAAAAATTATGATCTGTCTGAAACTGATACAGTCGGCCCTGGTGGTTGGACTGGCCACCGGTAATTGGAAACAGGAGCTCTGTAAGAGACATTCTTCAAGGAGAGAGAAAGAAAAGGCAAACACGTTGATGGACGAATTGTGAAAGGTTTGGGTCTGTTTTTCAATCCTTAAGCTTGAGACTTTTATTCCCCTTTTATTTAAAAGACCAGATGTCAGTGACTATTGGATGCCCAACCTCACTGTCAACTACAAGGACGTCCAGTTTTTACAGCAGGTCCTGAGGGGCAACACAGTGGGAAGAAAGTGCACAAATGCAGGGTCGCCAGGCTGGTGTGAGTCTCACCGCACACTCCCTGGCTGTGGACCTGGGACACACATGTGTCTCTCCCAGGTCTCAGGCTCCTCAGCTGCTAATTAGGATGGTGACACTCGCATGGTAAACTGTGGTGGGGAACCAGGGAATACCTGGGAAAGCCTACGGCGCCCCGCCCAGCGTTCGGGACGTACTCGAGATTGGTGGGCATTGCTGTGATTATTTTGTGACTTGTGATTGAACCATCTCTTAACAAGGGTAGAAAAAGAAATGTGAAAAAACTTTTGGGAGGTGATGTGTGGTCCTTTCTTAGCATCCAACTTGAAAAAGTGTGGCGGAGTCCATCTTACTTAAAATATGATTGTGGGGTGCAGGAAAATACCCTCCTTTCCCCAAAGATGTCGGTGGCCCGATCCCCATAACCTAAGACTATGTTAGCATAGGGAGGCTAACGTTGCAAATGGAAGTAAGGTTGCTAATAAGATGACTTTAAAATAAAGAGATTCTCCTGGCTTACCTGGGTGAGCCCCGTGTCATCAGCAGGGTCCTTAAAAGTGGAAGAGGGAGGCGGTGGAGTCGGGAGAGACGTCACTGTGGAGGGACAGTCAGAAAGACACATCACTGTTGGCTTTGAAGATGGGGGAAAGGTCAAATGCAAGGGACGTGGGTGGCCCCTGGAAGGTGGAAAAGGCTGGAACCTCCAGAAAAGAACACAGCCCTGTTGATAGCTTGATTGTAGCCCAGTGAGATACATTTCAGACTTCTGGCTTCCAGAGCAGGAAGATGACACATTTGTGTTGTTTTAAGCTACTAGATTTCTGGTAATTTGTTAGAGCAGTGCTAGGAAAGGACTACAGTGATGTCAAGGCATTGGGAAAGTTCGTTGTTTTTCCGGGCTCCCTTTCCTTTTCGCTTCTGTACTCCTTGTATATTCTAAGGGAGCTGAGTGAACTTACAGCTCTTGTATGGTCATTTGACAGCTAGGTGGTGCAAGAGTTGTCCTTGACTTCAACACCAGATGGAAAAAAACCACAAACCTATGTGAAACAGAAAATCAGTTCTTGCAGAAAGGAAACAAATTCAAACACAGAAAGTTTGAGCTTCATGTAGAATTTTTTTTTTTTCCGAGACAGTCTCACTCTATCACCTGGGCTAGAGCGCCGTGGCACCAGCCTAGCTCACAGCAACCTCAAACTCCTGGGCTCAAGTGATTCTTTTGCCTCAGCTTCCCAAATAGCTGGGACTACAGGTGTGTGCCACCACACCTGGCTAATTTGTACTATTTTTAATAGAGACAGGGTCTCTTGGCTCAGGCTGGTCTGACCTCAAGCAATCCCCCCTCCTGGGCCTCCCACAGTGCTAGGCTTACAGGCTCCTTTAGAATTGGAAAGCCACGATATTCCAACGCTCTCCCTCCACTAACATCTGTAAAATATAGTGCCTAGATAGGAGAAGCTGAGGTCTCCTGTTTTACATTTCAAGTGTGAGCACAGGCTGTCAAAGGTAAATCACACACTTCCATCCGCTGGCATTTTTCAAAAGATCAATTATGCACTGACATCTCCGTGCAGACAGGCGCGGATTACTTACAGCCGCCACGCGAGACTGAGGCGTGGTGAGAATCTGGCCCTAAGCGCAATACAGAAATTCATGTGCAGATGGCTGAGGAATGAAGGCAGTTCTGGAAGCTCCGTGGACCATCGGTGCGTCTGTGTCCCAGCGACCGCGGGCCTGGCAGAGCAGCCCAAACCAGAGGTGGCCGCTTCCCCCCCAGCCCCTCCAGCCGTGCCGTTCGGTTTCCAGCCTGGGGTCACCCTCTGCAACCTCCATCCCAGGCTCCTCAGGGGCAGCTTCCCCAGAAGTCCAGCCCAAACATCTGTCAAGAGAAATGTGGCTCGTCAACCAGAGTCCATGTGACGGCTTAGAAACAGTCTGTGCTGGCTTCTGACACACGAGGCATAAATTAAATCATAACTGAGTGCTACGCTGACAGCACACGATGACAGGTGTTGTGAATAAGTTGGCACAGGGGCCACTGCCCTGCATAGCGATTGTCAGTCACGGCCACTCCCCCTCCTCTCCCACTGGCAGGGCCCGGGGACCGCGCATCTAGCACAACACACCGGAGCCGAGGTGGCCGTGGCTCCTGCAGGTCTCACGCTCCACCGCTGACATCGGAGCCCCGTGGGGCCATCGCTTCTCCCACCTGGGCTGGGCCGAAGCCCCTCTCAGCTGCGAACCGTGAGCCCGGGGCCTGCTCGCCCGCGCAGGGGGCGCTCCTGGCTCCACCCGAGCCTCGAGCCTGACCCGGGTTCCTCAGCCGCTGCCTGTGCACCCACTGAGAGCCCCGGCAGAGTGGGGACACCCAAAAACAGCAACAACCATGGAGGAAATAAAATGGTAAGTGATATTTTAAAAATAGATGGTCTCAAAGTGTTTATCCTGGAAAATTTCAGAACTTTGCTGATTTCCTCCCATTTATGTTCTGGTTTGCCCTGGTGTTTTAAATTAGACATGGCAGAAGTACCATGATCCTTAGATGGTCTCCTAAAATGGGTTCTGGGGCTGAGAAACCCTGAACCCGAACAGATTCCTCTTCCCTGCCTTCGGGTCCGGTTCCAAAGCTGCCTCTCCCGAGAGCCCCCAGGACACCCCACACATTACCCTGCTCGTTTCCTCCCGATCACCTGTCGCAATCTGCAGCTGTCCTGCGTGTTCACCATCTTCTACGGGGGGTTGGGGGGATGCAAAGCCCTGGACGGCAGGGATCCCACCCGGCTTGCTGGTGACAGTCCCCTGGCCTGGCCCGCCCCTGGCATGGAAGAGGAGCTCTGGAGACGTGTGTGGAATGAAACGAATGGATGGCGAAGTCAAGCGAGCCCACGTGCCCCTGGCATCTCCTGTGCCCGAGTCTTCGCTCCTCTGCTCTGAGCCTTCACGGCAGGATGACCCAAGAGGAGCTGTGACAGCTGTCACAGTGTGTTACTGTCACCGTGGGCCAGGCTTCACCTCAGCGGCCCCAGCCCTAGCCGCATCTTCTGTTCAGCCCGGGGTCTGCTCCAGCGCCAAAGGCTGTCCCCGAGTGGTGGGGGGCTTTCAGCAGAGCAGGTACAGACGGCGAGCTGAGGTCACCCCTCATCACCACCTCTCTTGCCTTCCCCCCTAGCTGACGGCTGACTGGGGACACCTGGAATGAACTGAGAGGGACTATGCAAATGGTTTCAAAGACCTCGAAAAAGCAGGGCCACGGCAGTTGAGCCCCTCGGTTAGACAGAAAGTCCTCCCCGCGCGGGTCCCACGGTACTGGCAGATACGGGCCCTCCCAGGAGCAGCCAACAGACCGGCGTCCAGCGGCGCGCTGCCATTTGGGGCAGGGGCTGCAGTGCCAGACACAGTGCTAAGCCTTTTGCATAAACTGATTATTTTTTTCTTCATACCCCATTGAAGTAGCTATTCTTACTGTCCCCATTCTACACACGAAGGAATGAGGCTTCCCAGGTAGAAGTGGCAGGGAGGTGGGGACAAGGCTTGAACTCGGTTCCTCCAGACTGTAAAGCCCAGGGTCCCAGCTGCCTGTCTGGAAGGGAGGAGTCACCCCTCTTCTGCTACCTGCAGAGGGCTTTGCAATAAATGCCCAGGAGGAGGGGGTGTGCCCCTTTCTGTCTGGACCTCGGTGTCTCACAAGTTGAGTGAGGAGAGGAAAGGGCAGTGAATTTGGGGTGCAGACACCCTCAGATGTGGGCTCCTGAGGCAGGTCTAGTGTTCTTAACCTAGCAGACAGCTGCCCAGCAAATTGCACGCACTGGGCCCGAGCCTGAACCAAGCATCTTTCTCTCTAGATGTCCTCCCCCGGGACAGGGAAGCAGAAAGGGCTTGGTGGACAACAGACAGATTATCTCAGACCTCCAGGCTCCTGTTCAAAGTATTAATATTTCCTTGGATCTTGCTGTTTAAAGCCTATTAAAGTGGAGCCATCCTACCTCCTCCCCTCCCTGAGCAGGTCGAAGGATGCTTTTGGGGAGGGGACACTGTCCGCTGACCTGCCTGGGGGGAATCTAAGATGGATTAAAGGTGATCATGCGCCTTTGCGGAGCGTCCAAAATATACACAATACAATGTGAGTCACCGAAGGATGCAACTTTATATTTTCTAGTAGCAACGTTATAAAAAGGAAAAATGAGCAGGTGACATTAATTTTTTGTATTGTGGTAAAAAACCACATAACATTAAATTTACCATCTCAACCATTTTTAAGTATACAGTTCAGTAGCATTATACATATTTGCATTGTTATGCAACAAATGCTGGTGACATTCCTTTTAATAATATAGTTTACTTAACCCTGTATATTCTAAGTATTGCCATGTCAACATGTAATCAATATGAAATTAATGAGAAGGTGTTTTACTTTTTAAAAACGCCTTTAAAATCTGACATGCAGCAGCATAGCTCAATGCAGGCACTGAATTCTCAATGGAAATGTGTGATCTCTGTTTACATTTTGTGACGTTTACATTGGAAGGGGCAGATTCACACACCCAATCGTTCCAAGCATTCTTAAAAGTTTTCCAATAACTGCATTGTCAGTTTTTAAGTTTAAATTAATGGAAATTGAGTGAAACTGTAAAAATTTGGTTCCTCTGTCACACAAGCCACACATCAAGTGCTCAGTGGCCACGTGGGGCCGGTGGTGACTGTTGGACGGCGCAGGACAAGAACTTGCGGCAAGTGCCGCGTCCACGGTAGCTGCTGCTCTTCTGCGCTAACCGGCCGACTGAGAGCGAGCGGAACGTCCTCGTCCCCACCCCACAGTGACTGCACTGGCCTCGGGCTGGACGGTTCATGTCCCTCACCCCACCCTGGACAGGACAAACTTCCTCGGCCTGGACGTCTCCCTCCCCCAGGCACGCGCACAAGAGGGGTTTCCGCACGAAGCCGCTGCCCCAGGTTAATGAGGATTTCGGACTGGGAGGGAAAAAGACTGCAGCCTGAAAATTAAGAATCACCCTGGCTTATTTTATCACTGGAAGATCGCTTCAACAACTTCCTCCAGGAAATTGCAAAGGGAAGTCATTACCCCAAAGGGGGAGGGGGTGGCCATCCACGTGAAGCCCAGATGCGGCCCCCGTGCGGGGTGGAGTGGGGGGCAGGGGTGGGTGTTTACTGGGTCATTTAACCAGGTTCCTATTTTTTAAAGTTTCCTTTTTCACGATTATTTGTTGACCCTAATTGTTTCCATGCCCATGAGATGCGTCCCCGAACTTCCTCCTGCGGCCGGGCAGCAGGGCCAGGCGGCTCCCTCTAATTGCCTGTGTTCCTGCCTTTTCCCTCGTCTCCAGGGCAGGCCCGTTCCCACATATGCTTCCAGAACCATCTTAATAGAGGGGCAGCAGCGCCCAGCTGACGACATATGTTTAGCTGCCTGCCGAGGTCGGCCAAGCGTGCGATATCACATTACATGAATGGGGAAGGCCAGGCCCAAACAAGCTGCTTTTTACAAGCGCTGGCTTAAGGATTTGCTGCTAAATAGGACTAACATGTGGGGGGTGGGGGCGGGTGACGGGCTTCTTGTCCAGCGCTGCTCGCTGTCTCGCTTCTGCATTGATTAGGAAGTTTTCGGTCTCCCAGGACAACGCTCCGTTAGAAAACGCCTTTGCAGCTCCTGGGGCTCCCGGATCGAGGGAAAAACCTGGGCCCTGAGCCGGGAAAATGTGGGTTCAGGTCTCCCGGTGTGGGGGGGCTGCAGGACACGAGAGGAGCCGGCTGGCCAGAGCGTTTATGCTCCATTAACCCTGCGGAGGCCGAGGGCAAAGCAGAGAGAGGGAGGCCAGGAGGGGCGCAGGAAAATGCAAGGTCACCTACAGCACCCCACTGCACCCCCGGCCCCCAAAATGTGTCTGCACAAACTTCTCCCCAGAAATTACCAGGAGGTCACCTTAGACCGTCCTCAAACTTAAACAGCCAGCCAAGGGCCTGGAGAATATTCTAGACATAAATTAAAGTGACATTCAGGGTCCCCTTTCAATAATAGTGAGAACAAGGGCATTTACTGAGCACTCACTATGTCCCAGTGCTATGCCCAGGACTTCCAGTGACAAACTGATTTAATCCCCTCAACAGCCCAGGGAGGTGAGTTATTTATTATCATGCCCATTTTAAAGCTGAGAACCTGGAGGCAGAACAAGAGAAATAACTTGCTACAGGTTTGCTTTGGTCAATGTACCATTCATGCCTTCCTACGAAAAATGGATATTTAAAGATTTTCCTCCCTCCCTCGATCCTTCCCTCCACCCCTACCTCCCTCCCTTCATTCTCTCCTTCCTTTTTTAATGATAAAATCTGCTTTATAAAAAAGCACGAATGATACAAAAGTGAGTAAGGTAAGACATCTGAGTATTCCAAGCCTTTGCTGCTAATCATTTGGTGAGAATCATATGTGCACACACAGTGTATTTAGTAAAAAGTCATGTATTCATTCAACAAACATTCCTGCGAGTTCGGTACCTGTTAGGGATTATGATATGGAGGTAGATGAGGGTTTCTCAGCCTCAGTTCTTCTGGCGTTTAGATGAAAAATCCCTGGGTCAGCGGTGTAAGCATTTAAATGCTTGCTACAAAACACTAGCATCTGCTCCAAAAAGAGGGTGGTGCCGATTTGCCCCCTCACCAGCGGCACCTGAGAGTGCCTGGTAGGCACCCCGTTGCTGACGGGGACAGAGCCCTCAGGAAGAGCATTCTGATGAAGAGGACAAGTTGCACCTTAGAGAAAAGAGAATATGCCGAATTTCATTTAGAGGGGCTCTTAGGTCTTTTGTTTTTAACCTTTTGTTTTTACCATTTTGCTTTTAACCTTATTTTTAACTAAATTAACATAATTACGCAAAGTGGCAATTTCAGAGTTTCCAGTGTGCGCATATAGAAGGTCGTCAGCATCTGTACTTTCAAAAATTAATTAATAAATTAAAAGGGGACCCTATGTTAGTGACCCTGTTACAAGAAGAGAGGGCCTGCCAGGATCCTCTGCCAGCCCCAGGGTGGAGGCTGAGTTCTCAGTCCCAGGGAGATGGTGACGGCCCAGGTGTGTCATCGTTGATGGTCAGGTTGGTGTTCCCGCCCCCGAGACCTGTGCTCCTCAGAGCCGGCGGATGTCCGGACGAGGACTACTCCCTGAGATCACCCTCTTTACTGGAGTCACCTGCTGAGAGTCCAGGGCTCCAGCCACACCGCGGCACACCCGCCAGGGTCAGGTGCCTTGACATTTCTATCCCTTTCGGTATATTTTTAAGAGGTTTGCATATGCTTCTTTTGCCTTGAGGCTCCATGTCTGATCAGCTTGCATTTCCCCCGTAATTAAAAGAATTTGAAGCAATAAGCTATTTTTTTTTCCTGTTTGAATAAAAATAGACAAGAAGAAATTGCCTTTAATGGAATTTCAGGATAATGTTGCTGCCTATTTGATCAGAATGGGAACCTCCAATCTTTGCAACAGTTATTCACATGGATTACACTGGAAACATCTATTTCAAAAAATTAAATGCTGTGAAATTTTAAAAATTAGCTAAAGCATGCATATGGTACAACATTCCAAAGGCACACGAAAAATGTTACACCGAGAAAAGTCATTTTTTTTTTCCCACTCCAGTACTCCCGTCACCCAGAGGCAATCACTGTTACTATTGGGTTAAAGCATGTGACATTGTTGATATTTACCTGTTTTTGACCAACGAAAATGGCAGTTTCATATGATTCGATCTGTAACTCTCAGTTTTGCACTTTATCAGACACTGTGTAAATATGCACAGAGATAGAGTCTTCCTATTTTCTTTTTTTATATAAATGGTAGCAAATCATGCACACTGGCTTTTGTCTTGCTTATTTCACTTCACAATGTGTCATGAAGATAGCTCCATTTTGGTATTTAAAAAAGAGCCCCATTCTCTTTTTAACAGCCCTGGAATATTCCGTTGAATGGATGTGTCATGATCTATTTAACCAGCTCGCCATGATGGACAATTAGATTGTTTCTAGTCTCTTTCTACTGTAAACAGTGCTGCAATGCCTATCCTAGTACACACATTATGTCTCACAAGTGGGGTGTACTTGTCGGATAATAAATTATTCAAGGTGGAATTGCTGGGCCAAAGGATGTGTGTCTTTTTAATTAGGAAATCTATTGCCTAATTGTCCTCTGTAGACATTGCGTCAATTCATACCCCGAGTAGCCTGCCGGGGTCCAACTTGACACCGTGCCTGATTTTAAGGTCCACAGAGCAGTGAATGTTCTGCACGGCTCAGGCAGGACTGACGATGCCAGGGGCAGTCTGGGAAATGCAGATTGTCTTGATAACGTGCCAGGTTTAGCTCTGTCTCCTCCAAAAGGCGGATAAGGACAGGGAAGTCCCCTTCTCTGCAAAGTGGCCTCTCAGCCTGGAATGTTGTGGGTGAGGGAGGAAAGGGAGGGAGATCTCTGTTAACTGAAGATGAAAGAGGCAAGTTGGGCCCCTTTCTGCTCCTAGCCTAAGAGGGACTGTAACCCCAGAGGCTGTCGAGCCTCAAGTCCCCTCTGCGCGAGCATTAGGTAGAAGACATTGTTGACACAGTGTGTGCCTTCGGTTGTGGCTACAGTGTGCTCCACAAGCGATCATCATCTAGGTGCATCCAGGAAAGAGCTTCTGGGCTACCTGTGTGCTCTGGCAAACCAGTTGGTCATCACTAGGCTAGCGGTGGGCTGGCCTCGGGAATCTGTTTAGCACGTTCAAAATATGTCCTCACGTTCTCCGACCTCCTCCCTTCAGAAGGTGAAGGCCGTTCCCCCTCTCCGAGCGTGGGCTAGACCGGATGGTGAAATGACAGTGTGTGGCTTCCGAGACCGGCTCACACAAGCATTCCAGCTCCCACCGGCTCTCCTTGGATTGTCCACTCTGGGGGAAGCCAGGTGCCGCGTAGATAGGCCCACAGGGGCGGAACTGAAGCCTCCCACCCACAGCCAGCACCAACTTGCCAGCCAGCTGAGGGAGCCACTGTGGAAGGGGACCCTCGGCCCCAGCCAAGCCTCCGATGACTCCAGCGCTGACCACTTCTTGACAGCAGCCTCACCAGAGACCAGGCATCAGGCGTGCTCAGTGGTGCTGTTGCTGTGTTTCTAACCCATAGAAACCAGGAGAAAGATACGTGTTTATCGATATTTTAGGACGCTTAGTGTTGGGTAATTTGCTACACAGCAACAGGTGCTGTGCACGTGACCGGGATGATCAGCTTGCGAGCAGCCTGGCGTGTCTGCCCCCTTGCTGCCGCTTCACATCTGCCATCCCTGTGAGGAGGCAGCGGTCCTCCTCCCATGACACGGACTGGGACTGAGAGGTGACTTTTGCGTCTTCCATGAGGTCAGCATGGAGGCGACACACAGGCCACCACAAGTCAACATCCTGCATGATCTGTCCTCCACCGTCACCACCACCCTGTTCCTGCAGGGCGTGGGAGCATTTCATGACCTCCCTCACCCTCAGGTGTCTCATCTGCAAAATGGGGTGATAACCAAAGACATAGTGTAGGCCCAGTGGGGGTTAGCATCGAGCACCAGGCTTTCATAAGTCTTAATTCATCCGTCTGCAAATCATCCATTCACCCGCTCAGCAACTCTGTGCCACATGCCTGCCACGTCCAGGTACCAGAAGAGGTGCTCAGTGTACGAGTGAGAGCAAATCAACATCCCTGTTGGCAAAGGAATCTTAGTCCAGTGGGAGAAACAGGTGGAGAGACCGGCAGGTGCCACATGACATGATACAACTGTGCCAGGGCTGCATGCAGAGACATGCAGAGACTGTGACTCCTGAGTGGGCCCTCGGACACCTGCTCTTCAAGACCACAAAATCAGGCACAGTGTCCCAGGTTGTTGCTCCACCGTAAGGGGCAAAAGTGAAATCAGAGAAGCTCAGGATGTCAGACCAGATGTCCTGATGACCTAGCTGGACACAGGCAATAAATAAAGCTCAGAGAAGAAGGAACTTGCCTGAGGTCCATTCACTCCTTGAACTTGCCCCAGGGCCTTTGCATATGAAGTTCCTCTCTGTGAGCTCCTTGTCACCCTGTTAAATGCCTCCCGTACCGAAGCACGTCTTTGCCCACGTTCTCCGTTCAGCGCTGTTTAGTTCTTTCCTGGCACTTTCACAAGTGTAATTGTGCTGTTATATTAGTTCTGTCCCCCCAACTTTTTTTTTTGGTCTGTCTTCCTCGTTAGAACGCAAGCTCCACCCACAAGGATGGTAATAGTGTCTTGTGGATCACTGTAGCTCAGAGCCGAAGAGTATCAGGCACTGAAAAAAATACTTAAAATAAGGAATGCACGTATTAATTGCCGTATATTCTCTATCTCATTTAACCTTCAAGGAATTGCCGATCCATCACCGTCACCCCACACCAGGCCCCCATGCCCACAGCTGGGGAGCCGAGTCCACCCTTGTGTGCACCAGGAAGGTGGCATCTCCCCAGCCCAGGGACGTGAATGATGATGGTTCTAAACCAATGATGGTAATTTATGGTAATTATGTTCCTCTCCTTGGTGGTTGGTTTGGGCATTTGTGTATGATGTCACCCTGGCCATTGAGCTCTGACGGGAAGCCTCCCAGGGCAGAGATGCCTCAACTGTCACGTGCCCAACGTCACCGGGGCACCTCACTAAGATGCAGACTCTGACTCAGCAGGTCTGGGGTGGGGCCCAAGACTTCTAATGAGCTCCGGGTGATACTGACGCTCAGCACTGATGCTGCTGGTCTGTGGACACGCCTGGAGTTATGAGGTCAGGTCCTAAGGAGTTTCTGGAAAGGTTTTCTTCCCCCATAGAAAAAGTCCCACCAAGAGGAACTGTCTTTTCTGCCATTGTTGTGCAAGAGTGGGCTGCTCGGAGCTGCAGCTTCGGCGTCGAAATTGACCATAACAGGATAAAACCAACATGGGGCAAAACCAACACGTGAAGGACGGCAGAGAGGAACACGGAAAGCCCTGGGGCCCGGAGGACACTGTGAAGCCTCTTAACCAACCCTGGAGCTGCTCACGTGGGACAATAACTGCTAATTTTTGAAAAAGCCAAATTGAGTTGGGACTCCTGTTACTTGCAGCCCAAAGCATAGCAGCAAGCTATGTACCACGTACATAATGACAGCACCATAGATTAATGCTATAAGTGGGCAATTCGGTGTAGGGCAAAAAAGGTCAACCTTTGACCCAGACCAATCTGGGGAGTTATCCTGGCTCTGCTTCTTACTGGCGCTGCCACCCTCAACCTCACCAAGCCTCAGTTTTCTTATCTATACAATGGGTTTTTGATGATGCATCAGAGCCTCCTCTAGCACAGCACTGTCCAATAGAAGTAGAATACAAACCACATGTGTACTTTTAACTTTCGTAATAGCCACACTCAAACATAAAAGGGGACAGGTGAAACTAATTTTAATAATATAATTTATTTGGCTCAAAAGATTATCATTTCAACATGCAATCAATATAAAAATTAGATATTTTACATTTTTTTGGTACTAGGTCTTCACAATCTGGTGTGTGTTTTATACCGACAGTACATCTCAATTCAGACCAGCCACATTTTAAGGGCTTCAGAGCCACACACGGCTGGGGCTGCTGTTATCTCAGTTCTGCAGGAGGCTGGGCTCATAGAAAATATTACACAAATGTGGATTACTTCTTGCTGCTCTTAACATGGGTACCAGACAAGAAGAGATTCTGGGTTTTAGAGAGAGCTTGCGCACACAGTAACTCGCAAGCCAAAAGCCACCCGGTGATGGAAGCCTGCCGCTTTGGGTCAACTTTTAAGATTCTGAGCAGCTGCTCACTTGTATGGTCTGCCTGAGAAACCGACACAAGCAAAGGCAAATGATACACAGCATTTCTCTGCAGCACCAACCGGGAGGAAGGCAGTGCCTCCTCTTAAATGATTGCTATGAGTTTATATTTAGGGAGTTTCCAATTCTCCCTAGTCATTGCTTTTTAAAATGCCATGCTCACCCCCTGCTCAATAACCTTCAATGGCTCCCTATTTTCCGCTGGATTACTGACGAACTCCTGGGGCTTCTAAGCTCTCTCAGAGGCTGAACCCATGTCAGCTCACCTAGTCCAGTCTTCCCATTGCCTTTTTGTAGTTAAGGTGGCCACAAGCCAGGCCCACGCTTCTACTTCTCTCCCTAGGATAGGGTATTATCGTTAGAGCTTCGGATACACATCGCCAAGGGCCCCAGAACACCATCACCAGCCCCTCCAAGGTTTCGGAATGGCCCTGCTCACCTCCTCACCAACTCCGGGTTTTTTTGTTTTTTGTTTTTTTAATAAATTCTTGCCGGTGTTTTCATTTGCATTTTAAAATCATGAATCACATGAACTTATTTCATCTTTCTTGATGCAATCCCTTGGCCCTTTGGGCTTCCTTTCCTGTTTCTGACAGCACGGATCTTCTCCCCAGCTTGTCTGGCATTTTCTGTTCCTACCTGATTTCCCCATCACCTTGATGTCTTATCTATTTAAAAAGTGACCCTGGGTACGAACCCTTCTACTTGAAAGACTGAATAAACGGATGTTACCGCTGGATCGGTTTTTGGGTTCTCCCACCCAGGTCTGCAGTTCTGGCCAGGGGACCACCCTCCACAAAAGAACCCTACAAGGCCACACTGGGGGAGGGGAGGCACCTGAGAGTATCCCTGGAAAAAATGTGCCTACATAGAATAACTCTTCCCATCCTACAGGATCCTGAAGATCGAGTGATGTAATATACACAAAAACACTACATTTTCTGCCCAGCTCTTCAGAGAGTAGAAATATTTAGACACAATGCTTTAGAGTATATAAACATTGATCAAGAGCATTTTGCAGCTCACCCCAAGGCCCTCTCGTAGACGTCGTCTAATCTGCAATTGGCAATGCTTTGCTGGATCTCGGAGGTTGGATGAAAGGGGATTTAAAATAAAAGACAATCCTCATGAGTTGCCTATTCAGTACCCGATACCAGGCATGTTTTACCCCAGCTATTCATAACCACCTTGCAAAGAAGAGTCACTGGTCCAACAGGTGAGTCTTACCGCTTACTGGGTGCCTACCGTGTGCCCGTTCTAAGCCCCTGGGGGTGGAACATGGAGGAAGACAGACAATCCGCCTGCTCTCCTGGGGCTTAAATCCCAGTGGTACAACCCAAGGAGGTGTTATTCTCACTTATGGATGGAAGTCTCAGGGAGGGCCAGAGACCTGCCACAGTCACCCAGCCGGGACTTGGGTACACATCTCCCCAGCCCCAGAGCCCCTCCAGCTCCTGGGCTCCCAGTTCCCCCACTACATCAAACCAGCCGGTGCCTTGGATGTGCCTTCTCACGTCAGCTTAGAAAGCTCTGGCTGTGTTTCGAGGACGTGCCCAGTGCCCAAAGGTGTAGCTTGTCCGATCGGGGCAATGGTGCCCCGTTAGCAAAACCAGAAGTGACCACAGCAACTTAACCCTTCGCTGCCTGGTGTGCTGCTGTCATCCGGCAGGAGGACTGGAGCTGTCCCAGAGACAAGACCTTCCCAGGGTTTTTGATGGAGAAATCTTCATTCCTGTTTCCTCTCTCTATATGTATGAGTGTTTCCTGGGCGTCAAAAGGCCAAGGGGGCAGCTCTTGTTCTAACAGAAATGAAGTCTTCTCCACGCTGGTAAAGAAATAACGTGGTGAGAAAATTGCTGGAACCCTGAGCCTGTCATCCGTGCCCAACCTCTCAGGGCCACACAGACGGTGTCCTCCGGAAGCCAGCCCAGGCTCCCCTCCTCTTGTTTGCTGGGGACCAAATGGGAATAATAATGCTAATAATGGTAAATAAATGAAACACTGGCTTTCTTTTCAGAGCTCTCCCACAGGCTCAGCTCGGCTTCCGGCCGACTCTTTCAAGGCTTTGGGAAAGAGGTTCGGGGTTTGCTCAGGGCTCTGCGTCCACGTGTTGGAGAAGGCTGGAAGGTAACTGCGCTTTGGGGCTGCTTAGAAGAAAGTGCACAGAAACAAGAGCTCCCAACTGTCACCTCCAAGGTAAACTCTTCTGATTTTAAATGTTCACAGAAACACCAGCATCACTGAGCAGCCCCATCCTTTACAACTGACAATTATTTGTAACTCACAGTTGTGGTCTTAACAACCAGAAGAGGCAGGAACGGGAGTATTAATGCTGACGGTCGATAGTGATGGTTTCCTTCGCGCCAGACTCTGTGCTAGGTGAGTTAACGCTAACATCGGACGTCAACCCCGTGAAAACCCCACCCTAGAGTAAGTGACACATAGTCCCCATCATACGCATGGGCTGACAGCCCAGTAACTTGCCCAGAGCAGGATCTAAATGCACGTGAGTCCTCTCCACCGCTGTGCCGGCTCCCCAAACGGCAGAGGGGCCTGGCCTGGGTCTGAGTTGGCTCCCTCTGCAATGAAGGCAGCTTGAATCCAGGGAACTGCTCTTTCGAGGGCAGAAAGCCATTGTCCTCACTTTCAGTAAATTGTAGGGGCTCATCTTGGAATCTTCCAGTCGCCCCCCACCCCTGCTTTGGATAGGAGACTGTGTATTCCCAGCCTCCCTGGAAGGCAGGCCTGATAAGCCCCCCAGATAGCCTTCCAGCTGGGACTTTCAGTGCCTGGGCAAGCTGAGCCACCCAGGACCCCCCACCCATATGCTGAAGGAGAGATGACACCCTACCTGTCACCTGTATACCTTCCCAGGTGTGTGACCTCTGGTAAGTTATGTGGCTTCCTCTGCAGTGGTGTCAGTGCCGTCCTCATGGGCTTGTTGGTGGGAGGATCCCGTGGAAATTGGCTCATGGCGAGCGTCCAGCTGAACAACAGGGAGGTGGGCCTGGGGATCTGGGGATGGGAGCACGGCCGCTAATGTGGCACCTTCAGTTTGCTTCCCTTGTTTGGGATTTTCTTGGTTTGTTGGTGACTAATGGGACTCAAATGATCTCTCCGGCACATCCGGAGGAGAAGCTTTGTTAGGAAATGGGACTCGAGCCCCTGGAACCAGATGAGGATGAGCAGCACGAGCTCATTTCTGCTAAGGCCACAGGGCTGGCACCGGGAACTCAGGGTGACTTGGATCTCCTGAGGTCCCCAGGTGAGTGACGGGGCTTTCAGGGATGACCTTGGCCCTGAAGCTCCATGTTCTTCTTCCTCCTTTTCTCCCCAAGGATCAAAACACAGTGACTTCCAAACTCGACCAGATCCCATGTCTCCTTGAAGTTTCCGGGGTGCTGGCTGGGGACGGGGACCCTCCTGCCTGCTGCCGGGCCTCTGCTTTAGATTTCGGCAGCGAGAGCTCCAGGGTCCCTAAGGAGGAGGGATCTATAGACATACTTATGGAGGAGGCCTGGGGACCCGTCTGGAAGCCGCGTTTGTTTTCGAGATAAGCTCAGTGTTTGTATGTTGGTTTTCAGGATGCAGGTGCCCATGGCTGTTCCCACGAAACCGCGGAGCCTCGCCGCGCAGGAAGTAGAACCGTGGGCGCGATCCTCAGCCACCTTAGGGTTTCCAGCTCACATTCATTATTTGCTTTGAAGACCTTTTTTTTTTTTTTTTTTTTTTTGAACAGGAGGAGCACCTGGCTTTCCTGCGCTTATTTGCAGACGTTTGTTGAAGGAATGGAAGGAACAGAGGAAGGCCCGATTTTTGCGGCAGTACGGCTGGGACAGATTCCGCTGCCCTGAGCTGCTCCCCACCGCCGCCCCCACCCCAATTCTCTGACTTTTAGAGCCTTTTGCTTGGCAGGAAAACACTGCCCCCTTCTGGCTTAAAGGAACAGGCGCATCCACGACCAGGATTCAGACCAATATGAACTTCATTAAATTTGAACAATAGGTTCACTAAACACCAAAGGATAAAGTAGGGCACACGGGGCTGGGTGAGACAATGCCGCTGGATGGGAATGAAGATTTTGCGATACCCTCTTCACTTAATGAGATTCATGCAGTCCCTTCCCGGCAACAATAGCGTGAGCCACCAGTTGCACAATCCAGGATGTCGTTGGGTACAGGCTGTCCTATGCAGAAGGGATTATAAAAGCATCTTTGATTTTAGAAGAGGCAATAACTCTTTAATACTTAACGCACGGCCTCCAGAGGTGACCCGAGCCACAAAAGGGGGAAGCCCACGCCCCAGCGGGAGTCCGTGGGCTGGAAGTCAAAGTGGGGCAGGCTCCTTTGCCCAGTTTCAAAACCTCCCTCACCTGTGTCTTTCTCCATGCAAATGAGCCCGACACGAAAGGCGCCTGCCCGAGCTTTCTCACCAGCGCCGTTCCAGCCCCGCCGGTGAGACGTGTGTGAGTGTGAGCCACTGGCTTCTGGGGACTCCAAAACTTCTTCTCTCCCCCACGCCCCACACTCCACGTCCAAGGCCGAGACTCCTCTGCCCTCCGAGTTGCCTCCCAGGCATCCTTTGAAGGGCGGGTGGCGAAAGGAGTGGGTGGCGAAGGAGTGGAAGGATAGAAAAGGTCTTAAGACTTCATGTGACTTACGACACGAATTTACTTCTCCAGGCTTGAATTGAAGCCAGAAAGTGTTTGCAAGAAAAGCTCTTCTAGGTCCCACCTCCAAGGGACCAAATGATGCCTGGTGTGGGTGAGCACGTTAAAGATCCCACAGGGTGGAGCACGGGGGTCAGATGGGGGAGGAACGTGGGGCTCAGATGGGGGAAGAACTCAGAGGTCAGATGGGGAAGAACTTGGGGGTCAGCTGAGGGAGGAACTTGGTGGTCAGATGGGGAAGAACTTGGGGGTCAGCTGAGGGAGGAACTCCAGGTCCAGACATTTCTGCTCTTCCAGTCCCAATCTGGGCGCCAGAGCTGCCGCCCCCAGCAGGTGTGCAGTCCCGTCTGTGCCTCTGCTCTGCGCCCTCTCTGTAGCCTTCGTTTGTCTCTCCGGCCTGTGAGCTCCGCGAGGCTGGGGACCACCTCCTGTGCGAGTGTGTCCCCAGCGCCTAGCCAGGGCCTGGCGCACAGCACGCTCGGCCCATCTTTGTGGGGTGGGCGTGGGGACGTGGCCAGCGCCCAGGAGAGGGACGGTGGGGCAGGTTCAGCCCTTCCCGCGGCTGGGCCTTGATTCGCCATCCAGAAGAGGAGCGAGGTGGACACGGGCTTCTCTGCTATGGGCTGGCTGGACTCTGAGAATTCTCGGGGGGCTGTAAGGCCGGGATCCCCGACGTCAAATGGCATGATCGGCCCCTGTCGTTTCCCTCCCGAAAGTGGGAGTGAAATGCCAGCTCCCCGGGGGGCAGGAACCTAGCACCCTCAGAACGCCATGCGCAGTGCCAGGCCCCACTGGCATTCCCTCACTAATTACTAATTTCCTCACTAATTACTCTGGAATATTCCCTCCTAAATGGAGAAACTTCTATAATTTGGGTTATAAAACATCTCTTTGAATTTTCTCCAGAGTCCGCTGTGATTACAATAAAATCTACAGCACACATGAAGACTTTCATCCCGGCAGCTCAAAGCTCACAATAAACAAGTCATAATTATGTATCTTAATACTTTCCTCCCCACCAGCTTTCCTCTCCTCGTGTGGAAACTGAGGCAAAAGGAGGTCAAGTGCCTGGCCTGAGGCTACAGCTTCTCGGCAGGCCTCAGGACTGAGCCACAATCTGGGCTCAGGGTCCAGAGCTAATGAATGACGAAGGCCCAGGGGACACACAACCCAGGGAGTTGAAGAGGACCCCAGACCAAAGCCCTGAATTAGCTGAACCTCAAAGGGTGTCAAACTCAGCCAAAAAAATGTTATCAGCTTGGTTTGTGATTTTCTCTCTCCCACCCTGCCCCCTTCCCTTCCCTATAGTGTAGAGTGGACAGGAAGGCATCTTGCATTTTAAGAATTAACAAACACCATAACTGATGTTTATTGGAAATTTTACACGTGCTAAGTGGTTTACACTGTCAGAAAAGAATTGAAAATGGACAAAAAGAGAATGCTGAATGTCCTGCAGACATAGGCTTTGGTTATCTAATTCTATAGAGCCCGTGCTTGTCATTGTTTTTATTGATAGTCATGCAAATGTTCCATCTATAGAAATGCAAATGAGCCCTGTCCCTTGGAAGAGGATTATTGCTCTGTGACTATTGACAGTTTTGTGCCTATGTGTAAATTCATTTCAGCATTTCTGGTTGCCTACCTATGTGTGTGTTTGAATTATCCTTTGAACCATTTATTACATCTCACTGGGTCCTTCGTTAATTAGAGAATTAAATAAAAATCTTTGACACATCTTTGTTTTAGATTTACAGAATAGTCACGATTTTATCTTTTAAAAATATGCTTTGATAACCTGCATAGTCTTATCGACAGCCCCATGAGGCAGCTCTCCTTGCCATCATCCCCATTTCACAGATGAGGAAAAATGAGGCCCAGAGTGTCATGAAATTTGCCCAATGCCATCAGCAGGTAATTGCTTGAGCTGAGTTTTGCTCCTACGCCCTTTGGACCACACTGTACCACGTGGTTCCGCGGCGTAGTCCTTCAACAGCATCTGGGGTGACGGGCTCCTCTGAAATTGTGCTGCTGGATTTCAAGTTGGTGTCCTTGACGCTGCCCTTCAGGGTGCCGCAGTGCTCAAGGCCTTTGTAGCTGGCCAGTGTGGCTGGCTCACTGGGAACCCCCAAGGACAGGTGCGAGAACTTCTGCTCAGTTTCCCTCTGAGTGCTGAGCTCAGAGCTGTCGACAGTGTGGGTGGCAGCCAGGCGCTTCCCGATGGGTCTTAGGGAGACAGTTCAGAGGGGCCTTAAAGCCTCCAGCTAAGAGCCTGTACTTGCTCCTCAGTGACACTGAGGGTCTACTGCTTTTATTTGTTTATTTTAATAGAGTAAATGTAAAGAAAGAGTATGATGGTTAGTGCAAGAATGTCAGATTCTTTAGGCGGGTAACAGAGAATCACTACAATCTGGAAATCTTACTGACGGACAGATGGATTGGTTTTTAAAAACAGCCAGGAATTGGCTTAAGACAGAGCTAAATCAAGTTATTCTTTAGACCTGTTGAACCACAAATATTATCTGAAGGGAGAAGGAACAAATTGCTGTTTCATTTGGTTGCTGTTCCTGTACGAAATTCAAACTGTAGCTCAGCGGAGTCAGAACCCTAACGTTGACGTTGTGTGTTTTGTGAGCGGCGTGAGCCGTTGCCCACGAAGGGAGGATGGGAGTGGGAGGCCGGGAGCCCTGGTTAAAGGTGATTACACATTTCAGCTCCTTTGCAAATGCGTTTACATGCACTTTCCCCCTTAATCTTTAAATGACTCTGTGGTGTAAGTTCTATTCTTAGCTTTATTTTACATCTGCGGTAACTGAGGTCCAGAGAGGCAGCCACCTGCCAAAGGCCGCACATCTAATAAGTGGGGCTGCAAATCAACGCCCCCCCCCCCCCCACAATTCACACTCTAGAAGAAGGGGAAAGCTCAGTGGGGAAGTTAAGCATTTCCTTCCTACAGAGAACCCCGTCTTCCCTCTGAAGGTAGCACTCTCACTTTAATTTCCAAAATCCCTTGTTTTCCAGCTTCCTCGTGGGGTAGCCAACCTTTCAGATGGCTCCTAATCCAAAGCCCTGCCTGGTTTTCATGCCCTGGGGCTGTCTCTCAATATTGCCCCTCAAACATTGAATCAGGGCTGGCTCGCGTTGCTATGGTGGAGATTATAGTGTGTGACTTCCAAGGCTAGGTCGTAAAAGGCATGGCTGCTTCTGCCTGGGCCGCTTGGATTGGCTGCTCTGGGAGAAGCCGGCTGCCATGTCAGGAGGATGCTCAAGCAGCTCTGAGGAGAGGCCCGTGTGCAGAGGAACTTGAAGCTGCCAACAGCAGCACAACTGGCCAGCCGTGCGGATGAACTGGCTTGGAAGTGGTCCTCTAGCTCCAGTCAGAGAAACGCAGCCCAGCTGGAATCTGACTGCAACCTTGTGAGTTTTCAAGCCAGAGCACTGCCGCCAAGATGCTCTCAAATTCTTGAATCAGAAAAACTATGAGAGATAATACATGATTATTTTTCTTTTAAGTTCCTAAGTTTCGGGGTAACTTGTTATGCAGCGATGAATAACTAATACAGATTTGGTTCCTGGAAGTGAGGTGCTGCTGTAACAAAAACCTAAGAGTGCAGTAGTGGTTTGGGGACCAGGCAGCGGGCGAAAGTTGTAGAGACCATGAGGACAGTCATAGAGAAAGACTAAATGGTCTTAAAGAAACCCTTTTCGGAAATCTGATGGCCTTTGAGAAGGCTACTGGTGAAGTCTTCTGGTGAAGTCTACTGGTGAAGAAACTGAGGAAAATGTTACTGGGAACTGGAAGAAAGAGAATTTTTATTGTATAGCGGCAGAAAGTTTAGCTCGTTTTAGTAACATGGAAAATAAAACAAGAACTGGATGATCTAGCTAAAGAGATTTCCAGGCAGAGTGGTAAGGTGCCACCTTGATTCTTGTTGCTACTTAGAGCAAAATATCAGAGAAAAGAGATAAGCTAAAGGAAAAAAAAAAAACAAAACTATTTATTGCAAAAGAGGCAGGAACTACAGGGTTTGAAAATGCCCAGACTCTCCAGGTAACAAACGTGAAAATTTTAAAAAAGACTTTGGAACAGAGATAAAATCCAAAGCATAGTCAGGAAAACACAGTGTGAAGATAAAACTGAGGGTGTGGCTTTACATTTCTTTGTTCAGACCTCAGAGCCATGCAGAGTGTAGTCTTTCAGCCACTTCACAGAGTCCTGAAGCAGAAAAGAGACTTGTGGGTGTAGCTTTTGTCTCATGGAGCAGATCTCAGTAAGATTCATGAGAGACTTGCAAAAATTTAGAGATAATTGTACCAGCAAAAACACGGCCAGCTTTGATTGAATGGAAAAGAAACATTACAAGATGAAATGAAGACTTCTGTGAGCAAGTAAACTACTCAACTGCAAAAACAAGTTTACTTTTATGAAAAAGGAAAGATAATTCAGGGGGTAGAAGCAAGAAACAGAGGGCAGAGCGAAGAGCTGCAGAGAAGCCTTTCCAGGCAGTAGCAGCACTGAGTCCCGACCAACGCACTTGAATGATGTGTCAGGCCAGACTCCAAAATGTATCGGCAGTGGACAACCAGTATCCCAGTAACTCCCTGGAGCACACAGAGAATGGACAAGGATTGATTAGAGAAGAAAAGTTTGTCGAGCATGTAGGGAGCTGATTTACAACAGCTTTAAATTTTTTTAGAGAAGGAAAGCACCTGCAATGGAGCTTTCTTGACTAATTTTCTCCCTAATATTATTCCTGATACCCAGATAAGCAAAACCGGTGTTTCAGCCATGACTCAGGCATAGATAAGGAGGCATGTGGAAAGCTCACCCACTTTGGCAACTGAATTCTTAGATACTACAGAGGCATGGATTTTTAAGCAACAGATTAGTGTAGAATTGAGATTTTCAAACTCTGCTACTCTGAGCCCTGGGGCTTCCAAAGAGACGCCTCTGGGTCTTCCTAAGAGAGGTTAAGATGAGGATTGTCTTCTCCTCCAAATTAACCTGAAATAACTCTTCTTTTTGTTTAGAATAACGATTATGCACACATAGGTGTAGTGTTTGTACATGAAAGTGTAAAGGAGAAATAAACATGGCTGGGATCCAGCCCCAGGTGACCTCTGCTCTCATGAGTACAGTTGCACACGGTCGGTGTGGGGATATTCTGATAAACTTGCTCAACCTCCATTCCATCCTCCCTCTAGCACCCCTGCCTGTAAGGCAGAGGCTGTAAAGATGAAAACCGTATTTTCCAAACTCCTTTGCAGCTAGAGTAGTGGATGTAAATTAAATTCTGCTAAGTGGATGCACCTGTGTGGGATTTGAAGGGTGTGCATGAGGCAGATGTCATTGTCCTGCCCTTTTTGGGTGTGAGAGGTGGCGTTTACTGCAGCTGCACTCCCCTGTGCATTTCCCAGCCTCTGCGGTGTTGACAACAGGTGTGGTCATGTACTCCTGCACTCTGTGGTTCTACTGGCAGCCTCAGAGGTTGTAGCCCCACACAAGGTCTTTCTGCATGCTGTGGGAGTCTTTCCTAGAAGACTGTCTTGAGAGTCCAATCTCCAAAACTTCCAGTGTTTTTTATTTCTCTTAAAAAAATTTTTTTTTTTTTTGTAGAGGGGATCTTGCTATGTTGCCCAGGCTGGTCTCAAATCCTGGCCTCAATTGATCCACTCGCCTCAGCTTCCCAAAGTGCTGAGATTACTGGTGTGAGCCACTGTGTCCAGCCCTGACTTCCAGTGATTTTGTGAGCATCTCATTTTCTATGTTAAACCCTAGAATGATTTCTATTTCTTGCTTTGCTACAATTAAACATTGTAAAAATAAACAAAAAGTAAAGGTTTCCCTCCCTTTCCCCGTTCCAATTTTTCTTCATGCACAATAACATTTTTGTTTATTATTTCAGATAACTTTTCTTTGTGAATCTTTTTATATATGAGTATATATTGCTAAAATATATATTATGTAATATAATATGATTCAATATAACATCACTATTGTTTTGCATATTGATTGTTTTAATTAAAAATATTTTTTGAATCACAATGAGAAACCACTACACACCAATCAGAATGGCTAAAATAAAATAGAATAAAAACAATACTAAGTGCTGACAAGGACCAGGAACAATAGGAACTCTCACACATTGCTGGTGCTGGTGTAAATTGGTTAGACGACTTTTGAAAACTGATTGGCAGTTTTTATTAAACTTAAACATTTACCCACCCACTACCCCAGCAATTTGTCCACAAAAAGACTTGTACAAGAATGCTCAGAGAAGCTTTATTTATGTTAGTCAAAAAATAGAAACAATCCAAATGTCCCACATGTGAATGGATAACAAATTTTGTTATAACCTACAATGGACTATTATTACTTGGCAACAAACAGGAACAAACTCCTGACATGGATAAATTTCAAAAACATTATGCGGAGTGAAAGAAGCCCGATATAAAAGCATGCACACTGGGTGATTCGTTTTCTATGAGGTTCAAGAAGAGACAGAACTACTCAACGGCCCCCCGCGTCAAAGGGTGGTCCCCTCCTGGGTGGGGAGAGGGTGTGACAGTCTGAAAAGGGGCACAGGCACCTTCCGAAGGGATGGAAATGCTCCGTATCTGTGCTGGTTACAGGGGTGCACACGTACAGAAAAATCACCCAAGCTGCACACTTACGATTGACAGCCTCCTGATGAAAAGCGTATCTTTCCATATCAGCGCATTTAGCTCTGATTCACTCTGTGGAACGTCTGCAGAAGATTCTAGGGCACAAAGTTGCCATGTTTTTAACCACTCCCCTGTGTGTGGATTTACAGGCTGTTTCTAGCTCTTTTGCTACTACAGACGATGCTATGATGAACATCCTTGTTCACGTATCTCGCGATGCCACTGCAAGCCCATCGGTAAGGTAAATTCCTAGAAGTGGAATTGCTGGGTCACAGGGAACGTGGCTGTTGATGTTTTACAGACATTGCCCAATTGCCCTCCAAAAATATTGCAGCAACATACACTCCCACGAGCGCCTCACTCCTGGGAGCACTGGTTTTCCCACACCCTCACCAGCACTGCATGTTATCAACTTTCACATCGGTTGCCCATCTGGTTAGTAAAAAATAATTATATTTTTTAAATTTATTTTTTATTATTATTTCAGCATATTGTGGGGGTACAAAAGTTTAGGTTAAAAAAATAGTTATCTTCAATTTGATTTTTTTTTAAATTAGAAGCTGCTCTATCTTTACTCGTTGCCTAGATTGAGTTTCTGCATCTGATTTTGTTTGAAGAAAGGATTTGTTGCCAAATAAAATGAATTAAAATTTAAGACTAGAACAAAGGAAAGACCATATTTCCTGAAATTTAACGGCCAAAACAAAGAACAGAATTTGTCTCTAGTGGGGCTCTTCGGGAACGCCGAGGTTGGGAGACAGTGCGGACACCCAGCTCATAGCCCAGGGTACCAGCTCTGGTTTTGGGCAAGATGATTTAATTTTCTGTGCCTCAGTTTCCCCATCTGTGAAGTGGAGGCAATAGCAGTGTTGTTATTGCTGTGACAATTAAATGAGCTACGATTCACACAATGCTCAGAATGCTCAGACCGTACCTGGCACTTCCTAGCTCTTATCTAAGTTTCAGCCATTGCTGTGATCATGAGTTGTCATAGAAGTGTCACCTGTGGGCTTTAGTTTTCTATCTTTATAAAACAATCCCTTCCAGATCTCCTGCTCCTTTCTGATTTCCTGTCCCACCTTGCTTCCCTGCCGCAGGCACTTGTCCCAGCCTCCTGAAGTCACCCAACCACCAACATACCACCCATACCACCCAGGCTGTGCCGCCTGTGGCTGCCTCCTAAACCTCAGGTCGTGCTGCGTTGCCTGGCCCCAGAGCAATGAAGCGTGCCCCATAGTCTCAGAATCCCGGGAAGGAGTGCGCTTCCTTTGGCACCAACGGCAGCTCCTCTCTCTAGAAAGAGTGAGGCTCAATCACTGGGCTCCCATAGACGGACCAATCATGTCCCCTCTGACTCAAGGGCCTGCACCCAGAACACTGACCCCCACGTTGCTTCTGTGCACGTCAGCCAGGTATTGGCTCCCAGAGACATGGATTCTAACTCAGGCTCGGCTGGGACCCCCACCCCCACCCCACCAACGACACCCTTCATGATGTTTCTGCTGATCCCCACCTGCCTTGGCTCACTTCACCGAACCCATTTAGTTCATGGAACTTCAAGAACATTCGCCTCTGGGTCTAGATCTGATGCCACTCACGGAGCGCAGACACTGATTTCTCTAACTGAGAAATCCCCCCCTCCCACATTGTAATGGACACAAGGATCAGAGCATCTGAAAGCCAAATACCCTCCAAGTAAGTTTTCACACCCTCTATTAACATTTTTGCCTCTCTGGCCCCCACTTTTTGCCCAGCGTTCCTGGCTAAGTGGCCACACACCTGACAGCCAGGAATCAGACCTCGCACCCATCCCCTGGGCCACACAGCCCCTGGTCCTGCTGCTCAGGTGACGTCCCATTTCAAGGCCTGCTGTGTTCACCGGAGCCTAGAACCGAGCCTGGCTTTTGCCCGTTAAAGGATCGGTCACAGACTCACATCAGAGCAAGCTCGATGAGAAGGAAGGCAGGGAGAGAAAGGTGCACACCTGCTCCTTCGCTGTTCACGTCGATGGCTCTTTCCACCTGCACTTCCAGGGCCGGGGAAGCCCAGCGTGTGTTTCCATGGGATGATTACTAAATAAGGTGCAAAGCAAAGCGATTTCCACTGGTTATCCTGAATGCCGCTCCTTTCGTAGGCCTTGGAAGTTCACTGCGGCAGGGTCCTGCTGATTTTGAATTCTGGGTCCACAAGCAAAAGTTTGCAATAACCCCTTTTCTTCGCATAGGTGATTAGGTAGACAGACATGCAAACAGGCGGTAGAAGGACAGTGACAGCAGCTGGGAGTTGGTGGGGACAAACTATGAGCCAGGCGTCTGCTAAGCACGGGACACACATTATCTCATTGAAACCCTGCACCCACCCTTGAAAGAATCTACTTCCACGAAGCCCCACGCACAGGCGAGAGAAAGGAGGGCTGGTGAGGGGACCGACTCGGGCTTCCAGGTCTCACGGCGAAGCAGGAGCGGCCGCAGCTGCAGTTGGTCTGTCTGCGCACCTGCCTCCCTGCTCCAGCGCTTCTCGGTCTCCGCACCAGTGACAGTTGGGGCTGGGAAACGTTTTTCTCATGGTGGGGACTGTCCTGTGCATTGTAGGGTCTTTAGCTCCATCCCTGGCCTCTACCCACTAGATGCCAGGGATACCTGCACCCCAAATGTGACAGCAAACGTGTCTCCAGACAATGCCACGTGTCCCCTGGGGGACAACATCACCTCAGGTCAAGAACCACCGAGTTCCACCTTCTCAGCGTCTCTGTCCTCTCCCTGCCACCCCTGCGCAGGCGGGGACATGCCCTTCAAATCCTCTGTAGAGGCTGCTTGGGAGGCCACTGTTCACG